>NC_079498.1:73987566-76487566 GCF_030052815.1 Hevea brasiliensis | reverse complement strand
AATGTCTAGAACTATACCTAAACCACAAAGAGAAGTCATAAACTAAATTAATAAAGATCAAATGAAGTTGGATGAAAATAAGAGAAATGAAGTATAAATTGGTTAAATGAGCTTAAGTCCCGATGATGGGTGACTGGTCTGGGAAGCGACTATGAGTTCAGTTGCTACCCTTAATTTGTGTGGAACCTTATAGAGTCCTTAATGAAGGATTAATTTAGAAATTATTGGGAATTTCAAAAGTAAAGAAATAAAAAAGGGAATAAGCACAAATAAGTGAATTAAAACCTAAGGACTCATCGGGTATCATGCAAAAAGATGGACTATAACCCCATGAGGGGCATTTTTGTGATGCCCTTTACTCGTCTACTGTATAGCCGAGCAAGAAGTGCCACATTCGGTGCCGAAGCACCCTATCTTGTCTTATCATGTCCATTGTAAACTTTAATATCATTTAAAGTAGGTAATCTATGTGTAGATTTTTTTTTTTATACAATTTGTTTCTGTGGAGACCAGGACAGAGCCTCCTCTGTTTTGTTAGCATCTGGCAGGTTCCCCTAACTACTTGTCAAAATAATTTCATATCATATATGTTCTATTCATCTTGTCATATAACATATCTTTTCTTACTCATACAATTTCAAGTGAATATACTTTTCATTCATTCATTCATATGGGAATTTATATGCAGAAATTCATAACTTTATTTACAATCCAAAATATATTTACAATTTTTATTTACATCACAAACTAGTAATTACATCATGATTATACACAATGAACCAAAATACTAGTCTATACATGGGCCTACCAAAATACAAAATACTGGTGAGGTGACTCTGGACAGTGGAAGATCTGGTCGGAGCTCTGTCCGAACACTATTATGGTGACTACTGCTGTGGCAGCTGCTCATCTCCAGTACCTACGTGATGGAAAATTCAACGCACTAAGCAAATTGCTTAGTGGTACATAATCTTAAAGTAGAATAATTAAATGGTTTAAAATGACAATAATATGTGTAATTTCATAATTCTAGGTCAATTGCATATTTTATAGCACTTTGGAATCAATATATTTATCAAGATCTTATCTATGCATATATTTCATTTTTAGTCTCCTTAAACTCATATCAGTGAAATTGTCATCAATTCTAAGGCATTTATAAATTTCCTACACTTTGGGAATAGTTAAATTTAATAGTATCTTTTCTATTCATTTCTTATATAGTCTAAGTCATTTATGACTTTTCTGTACTTTGGAAATAAATTAATTATCAGTATCTTTTCTGTGCATTAATTTCATTCTCTGGCCTTTTAAACTCATATTAGAGTCTTTGGAATCATGTTAGTGTATTTTATGTCATATCGGTGTATTTCATGTCATATCTGTATATTTGTACCCAAGTAACCTATAACAAACTATAATGCTGGATACACGGGAGTATACGGGTTAGACAGTCATATGTCCACCCGGTATACATCTATCAGGCACGAGGCCAGCTGCCAGGCTTGTAAAGCCAGAAATAAAGTTAGGCACAATAAGAGAGACGGGTAATAACCTAGTCAAGCATCTATAGTGAGATATAAAATAATATCACAATCCTTTTAGTGAGCATAAATCACAATATAATTCGATTCAATTTCAATTCCAATATCCAATAATTTTTATGATCATCACAATTCAAATTATAAATTTGCATTTTTCCACGAAAATTACCATCACAATTCAAAACATGTTCTATCACAATTTTCCAAAACATAATTTATTCAATCCATAACAATGCTTAATACTTGTGGAAATACCATTTCACAAAGCTAAAGTCATACATACTATAACAATTACAATAATCATTGAATTAAATCCAATGCTTGTTAAACATAATACATAATAAAAATATGTCATTTAATCATATGAAATATTCAAAACAAAATCAGTTAAAAACTAGTTGTACACAAACCTCCAATAACTGTCTCTTGGCTCTGACTCAGTGTTTCCTTCCCCTTCCCTGAGTCTTTGCTAACTGAGAAACACAATTTGAAGTGTTTCAGTACTCATTTAAACTATCTCTAAGAATAAGGTTTAATAATTAATTTATCGAATTCTATTATTTCTTTAGTCAACCTAAGATGTCAACCCTCGATGCATTCTAGGTAAATTAGGTTTTAATGTTATTAATATGTCACATTCGATAGTATTTTAAGGTTGGTACATGTTACCAAGTTCATTTCCGTGTATACTGCATTTTCTTACAATTTGCTAGATTCCGGGATACTAGTTTGACCTAGCCGGAAGACCTAGTTCCCTCAGTTTTCGGGCTTCGGTCTAAACTACAACCTTATAGATCTATGTCTTATGGAACGCGGGGAAAAATTTTAGGTCATTCTGAGTTATGTAGACCAAGTTATGGTTATTTTACTATTGCTGGTCAAATTGCACCAAAATTGGTCACTTTAGGTCATTTTAGGTCATTTTAGGTTCGGTCAGTTTTTGGACCCTAACTTGTGCAAGCTGTTTGACTTGCTTATGGTCATTTCTGGGATTTGGTGTCTTCAGAAGAATTGTAGATATGGGTCTTCACTATTCATGGTTAAAATTTCATGTCAATTGGACCTGTTTTGAGTGAGTTATGGCCTAAACACTAACTGCTCCCCAAATGGTCAATTTTCAGGCCTCAATTGCACTCAATCCGGATTTGGTCATTTTTCAAGCTACCTTGCAAGCAGAATTTTTGTAAGCTTTCTCCATGAAAGTTGGCACATTTTGTGCCCAGTTTCACCTCCAATTGGTCTCATACCAATTGGAGCCACACACTTAAAGTTATAGGCCTAAAATACAAACTGCCTTATTGCAATTCTTGTATACACATCAAGCATCACTTTTAATACTCACCAAACTTAACATTCAAACCAATTCTGGTTGTACCACAACCTAAACATAATTTACAACATATTATAGGTCATTTTGGCAGCTTACAATTACATTCAATGTGCACCAACAAGTGCAGAATTTGTCCAATTCAATTTATAACAATTCAATCACCAATTCATGCTCATTTTCATGTCCAACTTTACACCATCATACATGCACTCAAACTGTCATAACAACTAACACATTTTAAAATCATTATCCCATAAACCAAGCATGAATTCCAGCATTCCTCAAGGGGGTTAGCAAACTGCCACAATGGTACACTTATATTCCATTACTTTCCAAGCTTTAAATTTCATTTTACATTTACATATACTAAGTATACATCACCCAAACAATTTCCTACACAATATACATTTAATCAATCATTTAATTCACCATTTACAAGCACAAGTAAACTGCCTTCAAGGTGCTTCCATGGCTGCCAAAAGTGCACATTCCCATTCAACATCAAAACTCAAAAATTTCTCCATAAATCAAACACCCATAATATCCTTACAAACTTTAACAAAGCAATATTCAAAAACACAAACTTACCTATTTTGAAGCTTCTTAAAAACTCATCAAAACTTACCTTCCTCACTCCCTAAATGCTGCCCAAGGTGTGGTGGTTACTTTTAGTGAAGAAACCCTAACCACTTGAAACTTGGATCATGGATGCATGAAGCTCACAAATGGGACAACAATGGTGGTTTCTAAAGCTTTCTTTATGGCAATGGTGGTCTTCAAAGGTTGAAGATGAATTTTTAGTGGAGTAATCTGCCCACTTAATGCATATTATAATCCCTTAGTGGTCCACTCACATAAGAAATTGATTTAATATTATTTAAGTGCTAATTACCCAAATTTCACTCCACTTTTGGCTATTTACATTAGGTACCCCTAATTTAATTTTTCATTATATTTTCCAAGTGTAATATCATGTATTTTTAATGGACATTTAGGTCAAAAGACAATTCGGGATGTCAAATGACCATAATGCCCCTGTTCGGGTTGTATTCCCGATTTTTTGGTAACACCATGTTTTGTCCGTTTTTCGATTTCCCACTTTTCTTTGTACTAATTATTTAATTTTTATTTAATATTTCTAATGATATTTATACTTCAATAGGGGTCTATTTAAGTCCTAAAAATATTTTCCAGGGTTCCCCGCAGTCCAGGGCTAGTCAACGGTCCACGCCATGACTTCCCGGTGCGGTCACCCATCGCTAGGGTTCTCGACTCGCTTAACTTGATTGCATTTCTTTACTATTATTTTTCCTTTATTTTTCTTGTATTTTCTTTTCTTGTATTTCATTATTTTATGTCTCCTCACTCATATCGAAGTATAGTTCTAGGCATCCTAGCTGTCCGGACAACACTGGTCACCGGAACAGTAGTACGCACTACCGAACATAGGGGTGTTACAATTCTCCCCCCCTTAAATAAATTTTGTCTCGAAATTTTACCTGGCATTAGTCTCTGAACAGCTGTGGGTGTTGTCTCCTCATATCCTCTTCACGTTCCCAAGTAGCTTCCTGGCCTGAATGATGGTTCCACAGCACTTTAACCAGATGTATCTGTTTGTTCCTCAGCTGCTTCACCTCATAAGCCAGAATTTTTATGGGTTCTTCCTCATATGAGAGGTCTGGATTTACTTCAATCTCTTCAACTGATGGTACATGAGATGGGTCAGATCTGTACCTCCTTAACATGGACACATGGAAGACACTGTGTATCTTTGCTAGCTCTGGAGGTAATGCCAACCGATATGCCAAAGGACCCACTCTTTTCAGAATCTCATATGGTCCGATGAAACGAGGACTCAGTTTCCCCTTTCTGCCAAATCTCATAATCCTCTTCCAAGGAGAAACTTTGAGGAATACCTTATCACCCACTGCATATTCAATATCTCTTCTCTTCAGATCAACATAGGACTTCTGACGGTCTGATACAGCCTTGAGTCTATCTCTGATCAATCTGATCTTTTACTCTGTCTGCTAAACAATTTCTGGCCCAATCATCTTCCTTTCACCTACTTCATCCCAACATAAGGGAGTTCTGCACTTTCTGCCATACAAAGCTTCATATGGAGGCATTCCAATGCTTGATTGGTAGCTGTTGTTATAAGCAAACTCAATCAAAGGCGAGTGTGTATCCCAACTACCTTCAAATTCAATCACACAAGCCCGTAGCATATCCTCCAATATCTGAATAACCCTCTCAGACTGGCCATCTGTCTGTGGGTGGAATGCTGTGTTGAAGTTCAATCTAGTTCCTAGGGCTCTCTGAAGACTACCCTAGAATCTAGAAGTGAACCTAGGATCTCTGTCAGATACAATCGATACTGGCACTCCATGCAATTTTACAATTTCATATATGTACAATCTGGCCAATCTTTCCAGGCTATAGTCCATCCGAATCGGCAAAAGTGAGCAGACTTGGTTAGTCTATCAACTATAACCTATACTGCATCATGACTATTCTGTGTCCTCGGAAATCTCATCACAAAATCCATAGTTATCTGTTCCCTTACAATGTTTCATAGGGTGCCACTTGTATGCTAGCTTGACACTTATTAATGTATACAAATTCTATTAGTGGGAGGTATCTGTCCCATCTCCCCTTGGATTCAAGGACACAAGTTCTCAGTATATTCTCGAGGGCTTATTACATTTTACAGGTTATTATTATCATTTCATTTCATTATTTATAGAAACTCAATGAGATTCAAAATTTACCTGAATCACTTGTTTCGATTGTCCATCCGTCTGAGGATGATAAGTCATTCTGATATCTCTAAGCTTATAGCAATTACTGTGGTACAGGTAGTTCACATTAATGTAACTGAGTCACTGACTCTAGCTACCTTACAAGTGTAGTCTTTTGATAGGCTAGTTCTGAAGTTTTAAATTTCTGACTAAAATTTTCACATTTATTTCCAATAATAGTACTCTATTCGGGTGCGACTGTATCAATTTATAGATTACTTACAAATATTCTTAATTTATTATACCACGAGGAAGCACGTAGCTCTACACAATAATCCTGTGTCGGTACTATAATCTGCAGCTTACAATACAAACATCGAGAACATTATATAGTCACTACGTTATAACCTCATGGACTACGTTTTCTAACATCTTATCTTTCTCGAATCCACTAATATCCTAATCCGATTCTGATTCCAATATCCATTAATAATTACTAACAATAACATCTTTGCCCTCATCTAGAGCAATTCTATTACTGTAACTTACTTTTAGGTCCTCTTGCCTTACATTAAGTAGGCTTGCCAATTAGCTTTATAATTTATAGTATGTTAGAAAATACTTTTAGCTAACAATTCTTCCAAAATTAATGTCAATCATACTTGTTATTGTAGTTTTGATCCTAAAAGACTAGTCACTAATGCATCAAAATTTATTCCCTGTAAAGGAATAGCAACAAAACATATAGTTCTGACACTAACACACAACTAAGTAGTGCTGGGATCAAATAATAACTAATTGTTTCTTTCAAAAATTAAGAACTTACCAACAGCTACATATGAAGTTTCTGCTCTTTCTCCTTGGCGCATAGTGGACGCTCTGATTGGTGCGCTACTATATTCGGGTTGATTCACTATGTTATAGTGGTGAGGAGTACCAACTCTATTTCTATCTTGACTCTGACTGACGGTCTGTGAACTCTGGAAAGCAGATCGAGGTGCTCTAGTACAATTTTTAGCAAAGTGTCCAAGTTTTTCACAATTGTAGCAGGCTCCAGAGGCCCTTCGACAAATACTTCCATGTAGCTTACCACAAACATGGCAGAAACGGGCAGAATAGGAACTTCTGGTTGTTCGATGACTAGATCTTGGTGTTCTCTGCCCTGATGATCTGCCTCCATCATATCTCTGAGCTCGGGGTTCCTCAAATTCTTTTCTCTTCCCCAAATTACTGCTCGAGTTCTGACCTGTAGATTTCTCCCTCTTTTTTATTTCACACTGCCCTTGTGGGGGTTGGGTCTGTACTTGGGCTTGGGCTGACAGATTATCAGTCATTTGTTGGAAGAAAGTGGTCATTTGCTGGGCCATTTGTGCAGTAATTTGTACTGGTAAAACTGGTACAGTCGGGCCTTCGACACTTTGTGGAGCTGGGGCCTCAACTTGTACTTCTGCCATCATGGACTGTTCTATTGTCTCATTCTTCTCTTCCATATCTTTTCATAGGATTTTCTATTCCTGTACAACCAACACAAGGAGATTCCTCTCCATTAGTTCATATTTAATGTACTATATGTATCAAACATTTGAGCAGTTATAGTTACCGATAAAAAGATTTCAAATTCACAGTTCAAAATTTACTTTAAAACCATTGCTCTGATACCACAAAACATGTCACACCCTACTCCCCTATAAGATGTAACATGATCCCGTAGTATACCTAATGAATTACCATACTTTTCCTACCGATAATCCATTAAATATACTACAAGGGATTTTAAAACAATTTTCGGGAAATTTAAGTCATAGATTAAAATATGGTGTTATAAAATTTTTTTTTTTCAAAATTTCGGCAAAGTGCCGGCTGTATTTTGAGAAAATAGTTCTTCAATCCTGCAAAAGAAAATGCTCCCAATATGTTTTCTCAAATACAACTCCAATAAACTTTATTTCAATTCACAATTCAATTCTCAATACACAATCATTTCATTTTCGAACTAATCTCATCATGAAGAAATATTTCATTGATTATAACACTCAAAATTTATATTACAAAACTATTCAAGTAAATGAAATCTCAAATTTACATTTACAATAATTTGCATTTAATTACATACCAAAATATTTTACAAGAGTTTTTATACAACTGCTCAAATAATTTACATACATATTATTACATGCATACATCAAAACCTATGTACATGGGTATTCCTATAATATACCTGGAGCTGAACTGAAAGTGTCTTCAAAGAAACTTACTCACTGCTCTATGCTCTTCTTACCTGCGACAGCATACAAAGCTATCGCTGAGTGGTGAACTCAGTGGTGCACAACTACAATTTAAAACATAGTACAATATACATTGACAAAATTTACAATAAATAATTTGGAAATCTGAATACTCATCAAATTTTAAAACTCAAAATATTCATTGCCAATAATGTAAATCATTTGTATAAAATGACTTCGATCATGAAATTCAATTTATCAAATCATAACTAACCATTTAGGTAATTCCAACAAAATCAATTATACATAAATCATAATTGAAATCACAATTCTTTACCATTCAAAAGCCATTCTGTATCTCAAAAATCATTATGTATCTCAAAAACCATTCTGTATCTCAAAAATCATTCTTTATCTCAAAAATCATTCTTTATATCAAAAATCATTCTTTATCTCACTAACTATGCAAGACTAATCCGAAAGGGCCATATTCGATGTGATTCTAACTCCCTATGGTTGGGGAGGTCGAATCAGATTCTAACTCCCTATGGTCGGGGAGGTCGAATCATCGTGCACAGTACCATCACAATAATGAATCTTCCGCAAGGGCCATAACGATAAAATAAACTTAGATCTAACCTCAAATCAGAGGAAAATCTAAGCCTATGCACGTACCATGGTAATCAAAACACAACTAACTCCATTGTCTTCTCAACAAATGAGAGAGACGGGTAATAACCTAGTCAAGCATCTATAGTGAGATATAAAATAATATCACAATCCTTTTAGTGAGCATAAATCACAATATAATTCGATTCAATTTCAATTCCAATATCCAATAATTTTTATGCTCATCACAATTCAAATCATAAATTTGCATTTTTCCATGAAAATTACCATCACAATTCAAAACATGTTCTATCACAATTTTCCAAAACATAATTTATTCGATCCATAACAATGCTTAATACTTGTGGAAATACCATTTCACAAAGCTAAAGTCATACATACTATAACAATTTCAATAATCATTGAATTAAATCCAATGCTTGTTAAACATAATACATAATAAAAATATGTCATTTAATCATATGAAATATTCAAAACAAAATCAGTTAAAAACTAGTTGTACACAAACCTCCAATAACTGTCTCTTGGCTCTGACTCAGTGTTTCCTTCCCCTTCCCTGAGTCTTTGCTAACTGAGAAACACAATTTGAAGTGTTTCAGTACTCATTAAACTATCTCTGAGAATAAGGTTTAATAATTAATTTATCGAATTCTATTATTTCTTTAGTCAACCTAAGATGTCAACCCTCGATGCATTCTAGGTAAATTAGGTTTTAATGTTATTAATATGTCACATTCGATAGTATTTTAAGGTTGGTACATGTTACCAAGTTCATTTCCGTGTATACTGCATTTTCTTGCAATTTGCTGGATTCCGGGATACTAGTTTGACCTAGCCGGAAGACCTAGTTCCCTCAGTTTTCGGGTTTTGGTCTAAACTACAAACTTGTAGATTATGTCTTATGGAACGCGGGACAAAACTTTAGGTCATTCTGAGTTATGTAGACCAAGTTATGGTCATTTTACTATTGCTGGTCAAATTGCACCAAAATTGGTCACTTTAGGTCATTTTAGGTCATTTTAGGTTCGGTCAGTTTTTGGACCCGAACTTGTGCAAGCTGTTTGACTTGCTTATAGTCATTTCTGGGCTTTGGTGTCTTCATAAGACTTGTAGATATGGGTCTTAACTATTCATGGTTAAAATTTCAGGTCAATTGGACCTGTTTTGAGTGAGTTATGGTCTAAACACTAACTGCTGCCCAAATGGTTAATTTTCAGGCCTCAATTGCACTCAATCCGGATTTGGTCATTTTTCAAGCTACCTTGCAAGTAGAATTTTGGTAAGCTTTCTCCATGAAAGTTGGCACATTTTGTGCCTAGTTTCACCTCCAATTGGTCTCATACCAATTGGAGCCACACACTTAAAGTTATAGGCCTAAAATACAAACTGCCTTATTGCAATTCTTGTATACACATCAAGCATCACTTTTAATACTCACCAAACTTAACATTCAAATCAATTCTGGTTGTATCACAACCTAAACATAATTTACAACATATTATAGGTCATTTTGGCAGCTTATAATTACATTCAATGTGCACCAACAAGTGCAAAATTTGTCCAATTCAATTTACAACAATTTAATCACCAATTCATGCTCATTTTCAAGTCCAACTTTACACCATCATACATGCACTCAAACTGCCATAATAACCAACACATTTTAACATTATTATCCCATAAACCAAGCATGAATTCCAGCATTCCTCAAGGGGGTTAGCAAACTACCACAATGGTACACTTATATTCCATTACTTTCCAAGCTTTAAATTTCATTTTACATTTACATATACTAAGTATACATCACCCAAACAATTTCCTACACAATATACATTTAATCAATCATTTAATTCACCATTTACAAGCACAAGTAAACTGCCTTCAAGGTGCTTCCATGGCTGCCAAAAGTGCACATTCCCATTCAACATCAAAACTCAAAAATTTCTCCATAAATCAAACACCCATAATATCCTTACAAACTTTAACAAAGCAATATTCAAAAACACAAACTTACCTATTTTGAAGCTTCTTAAAAACTCATCAAAACTTACCTTTCTCACTCCCTAAATGCTGCCCAAGGTGTGGTGGTTACTTTTTGTGAAGAAACCCTAACCACTTGAAACTTGGATCATGGATGCATGAAGCTCACAAATGGGACAACAATGGTGGTTTCTAAAGCTTTCTTTACGGCAATGGTGGTCTTCAAAGGTTGAAGATGAATTTTTAGTGGAGTAATCTGCCCACTTAATGCATATTATAATCGCTTAGTGGTCCACTCACATAAGAAATTGATTTAATATTATTTAAGTGCTAATTACCCAAATTTCACTCCACTTTTGGCTATTTACATTAGGTACCCCTAATTTAATTTTTCATTATATTTTCCAAGTGTAATATCATGTATTTTTAATGGACATTTAGGTCAAAAGACAATTCGGGATGTCAAATGACCACAATGCCTCTGTTCGGGTTGTATTCCCGATTTTTCGGTAACACCGGGTTTTGTCCGTTTTTAGATTTCCCACTTTTCTTTGTACTAATTATTTAATTTTTATTTAATATTTCTAATGATATTTATACTTCAATAGGGGTCTATTTAAGTCCTAAAAATATTTTCCAGGGTTCCCCGCATACCAGGGCTAGTCAACGGTCCACGCCGTGACTTCCTGGTGCGGTCACCCATCGCTAGGGTTCTCGGCTCGCTTAACTTGATTGCATTTCTTTACTAATATTTTTCCTTTATTTTTCTTGTATTTTATTTTCTTGTATTTCATTATTTTATGTCTCCTCACTCATATCGAAGTGTAGTTCTAGGCATCCTAGCTGTCCGGACAACACTGGTCACCGGAACAGTAGTACGCACTACCGAACATAGGGGTGTTACATCTGTTCTCTGCTCTGAATTTGACCCTGAGACCCCCTGGGTCTCTTGCCCTCTGTAGTAGCTGTGCTAGACTGGCTAGGTCTCTTGCACTGCCTATCCCTCCTAAACTACTCATCATTTCTAACTCTCTCTACTAGGGTCCTATTTAGTAGCTAGGGAGGTGGTGGCATAGCTCTGGTGACCTGATGGAGCAATTGAGTCATTTACTCTAGGAAAGCTTGTTGTGTCCTTACTAAAGTACCCAACGATGGTTCTGCTCTATTACTACTGCGCCCTCGACTAGATGCAGGTGCAGGTGCATGACTCTCTACCTCTTCCTCTATCGGTCTTGGAGACCAGTGCTCTAATGGATCAGATGCCATCGATCCTATAAAACAGACAAGGAACAGATCTGCATTAGTGTCACCTCGACTCTATTTAAAGGTCCATGCATGTAATACACTCTATCCATTTCTATCTATCTAGGTCTAGGACCTCCTAAACCTTTGCTCTAATACCATTAAATGTGACGCCCCTTACTCGTCTATTGTATAGCCGAGCAAGAAGTGCCACATTCGGTGCCGGAGCACCCTATCTTGTCTTATCATGTTCATTGTAAACTTTAATATCATTTAAAGTAGGTAATCTATGTGTAGAAATTTTTTTTTTGTATAACTTGTTTCTGTGGAGACTCGAACAGAGCCTCCTCTGTTTTATTAGCATCTGGCGGGTTCCACTAATTACCTATCAAAACAATCTCATATCATATATATTTTATTCATCTTGTCATATAACATATCTTTTCTTACTCATACTATTTCAAGTGAATATACTTTTCATTCATTTATTCATATGGGAATTTATATGCAAAAATTCATAACTTTAATTATAACCCAAAATATATTTACAATTTTTATTTGCATCATAAACTAGTAATTACATCATGATTATACACAATGAACCAAAATACTAGTCTAAACATGGGCCCTACCAAAATACAAAAGACTGGTGAGGTAACTCTGGACGGTGGCAGATCTGATTGGGGCTCTGTTTGAACACTACTATGGCGGCTGCTACTGTGATGGCTACTGATCTCCAGTACTTACGTGGTGGAAAATCCAACGCGCTAAGCAAAATGCTGAGTGGTGCATAATCTTAAAGCAGAATAACTAAATGGTTTAAAATGACAATAATATGTGTAATTTCATAATTCTAGGTCAATTGCATATTTTATAGCACTTTGGAATTAATATATTTATCAGGATCTTATCTGTGCATATATTTCATTTTCAGTCTCCTTAAACTCATATCAGTGAAATTGTCATCAATTCTAAGGCATTTATAAATTTTCTACACTTTGGGAACAGTTAAATTTAACAGTATCTTTTCTATTCATTTCTTATATAGTCTAAGTTGTTTATGACTTTTTTGTACTTTGGACATAAATTAATTATCAGTATCTTTTCTATGCATTAATTTCATTCTCTGGCCTTTTAAACTCATATTAGAGTCTTTAGAATCATGTCAGTGTATTTTATGTCATATCGGTGTATTTCATGCCATATCTGTATATTTGTGCCCAAGTAACCTATAACAAAATATAATGTTGAATACACGAGAGTATACGGGTTAGACAGCCATATGTCCACCCTGTATATAGCTGTCAGGCACGAGGCCAGCTATCAGGCTTGTAAAGCCAAAAATAAAGTTAGACACAATGGCAAATAAGTAGGCATATAGCCTATAGAACAATCATACCAGACATATATTGTCAGTTCATGATTTTCTCTGTGGGCAGTACTGCTATCTGTAATCCCTAATAGGTATACCAATTGATCCAACTATATAAATATAAACCTAGGTTTACTATGGGCAATTAAGTATCAATAATTATTTAATAGAATTTATATGTCCATGTATTGTAGGAAAATGAGTCCCACTTTACTATTTTATGTGATTTGGCATATATTGACTTATTAGGAATAAGTCAATAATTTATTTCAAGAACTTTTCTTTAGGTTCATTTTTTTTTGTATCTTAATTTTTGCAAATCAATTTGAACAATTTATTTGGATAGCTTGTAGTAATATTTAGGCCTAGTATTTTTTATAGGATTTGTTGCCCTATGTCTTATAGTCATTTAGAAATTTTAATTGAAATTTTTTAAGCCTTATGGAATTATTTATAGTCACATTATTGGCTTGAATTCAAATAGCCTATATTAACATGCTTTCCGTTTAGGTCAATAGCTAAATTTAGGCCAACAGCTTTGACCTTAAATTTAGGCTTCATACATTTATAATTTGAGAATGATGTCTAAAATAAAGATTTAGGTCTGTTTCTTAGCTTTCGAAATTGGTATGGCTCATTTCAATTGAAGACTTTTAGTGGGAAATATGCTTAAATGAATATGCTGGGTTTAATGGTTACTTGTACCATTCCCAGTTTTTGTGCACTAACATTTACCTATCCATTTGATCAGTTTGTAGCCATTGTTTGGCCACACTTCCTTCATGGAAGTTGTTCCTCTATGTCTTGTCTTTATTTTCCCTCTTGAATCAAGTCAATTTGATTTTTAGAACTCAAGTTATGGTTGGATAACCATAACTGATTCATTTCTAGATTCTGGTTCCTTAACTAAGCAGCTTTTGGACTTAAACTTTACCTAATTAGTGGAACATGTTGCCCTCACTTTTATGTAACACCCCAATGTTCGATAGTGTGTTCTACTGTTCTGGTGACCAGTGTTGTCCAGACAGCTAGGATGCCTAGAACTAAACTTAGATATGGGTGAGGAGACATAAAATAATGAAATACAAAAAACGAAAATACAAGAAAAACAAAGGAAAAATAATAGCAATGAAATTTAACCAAGTTAAACGAGCCGAGAACCATAGCGATGGGTGACCGTAATGGGAAGTTGCGGCGTGGACCGTTAACTAGCCCTGGACCGTGAGGGACCCTAGAAAATATTTTTAAGACTTAAATAAACATCTATTGAATTATAAATATCATTAGAAATATCAAAGAAAAATTAATTAATTAGTACAAAGAAAGTCGAAAAAACGAGAAAATGACAAAACTCGGTGTTACCGAAAAATAGAGAATGCAACCCGAATAGGGGCATTGTGGTTAGTTGATACCCCGAGTTGTCTTTTGACATAAATGTCCATTAAAAATAAATGATATTACACTTTGAAAATGTCATGAAAAATTAAAATGGTGGTACATAATCTAAATAGTAAAAGAAAAGATGTTAAATGTGGGAAATTGCAAATTTTGGATTAAATAAATCATAAACTCACTTAGTGCTCCACTAACTTCAGCATTTGGACACCTAAAGGGACACTTGGGAGGTGCAGCACTCATCTTCAACCTTAGGAAGAGAACCAGCCAAAATCAATATTGAGAGAAAACTCCATGGCCGTCTAGGGTGAGAGCTCAAGTTCACCATGTTCTAGCCACTTTTTCCATTAGGTTCCTTCACTAAACTTGACCACCATACCTTGGGCAGCATTCTAGGAGCAACAAAGTTAAGTTTTGGTGAGGTTTTGAAGAACTTCAAAAGTGGTAAGTGAGTGTTTTCAATTCTTGTTTCATTAAAAGTGTACCCAAGGTTGTGGGTAGTTGATTTATGGAAGAATTTTTTAAGTTTGATGTTTAAATGGAGATGTACATTTTGGCAGCCATGGAAATTCAGTATATGTAGCTTTTTTTTACTTGTTATGGTTGTTTAAGATGTTTTTATTGATGGCAGCATGGATATGTGTATAATGGTTTGGAATTTGGTATGTAAATGGGGTATGTTCATGTGGTTAAATGGTGTAAATGGACTTTGGAAAATTCTGTTTTATAGTGTGCATATTGAGAATAGTTACAAGCTATCCAAAATGACCAAAATGTGTTGTTAAATGTGTTAATGGTAAGGTACAAATTAGAATTGGCATGAAGGAAGTAGTTTGGTAAGTGTTGAATATGTAATTGGTAAGTGATGAGAAGTGTGTAGTAGGGCAGTGTGTGTTTTAGCTCAGAACCTTAAGTGTGTGACTCCAATTGATATGAGACCAATTGGAGGTGAAAATATACACAAAATGTGCCAACTTTCGTGAAGGAAGCTTACCTAAATTCTGCCTAGAAGATAACTTGAAAAATGACCAAATCCGGATTAGTGACTTAAAAGCTTGAAAATTGACCAATTGAGCAGCAGCTAGTATTTTGACCATAACTTACTCAAAACAGGTCCAAATGACCTGAAATGTTTACCATGAATAGCATAGACATAGGTCTACAATTCTTATGAAGACACCAAAGCCTAGCAATGGTAAGAACCAAGCCAAATAGCTTGCACAAGTTCAGGTACAAAAACTAGCCGAACCAAAAGTGACCTAAAAATGACCTAAGCCTACCATTTTAGTGCATTCTGCCCAGCATTGGTAAATTGACCATAACTTGGTCTATACAACTCAGAATGACCTGAAATTTTTCCCCGGGTGCAATAAGACATAGACCTACAAGTTTGTAGTTTGGACCGGAACCCGAAAACTGAGAGAACTAGGTCATTCGGCTAGGTCAAAATAGTACACCGAAATCCGGTAAATTGCAATAAAATGCAATACACTTGGTAATGAAATTGATAACATATACCAACACTAAAGGGCTATAAAATGTGACATATTGATAACATTAGAATTGACTCACTTAGAGTGCATCATGGGTCAACATTATAGGTTGCCTAATGAAATGAATTGAAGGGAATAGTACCAAGAAAATTTAAATATTGGATTTTATTGTTAGAAACAAATTCATTGAGTACTGAAACACTTTAAATTGTGTGTTTCAGTTGAAAAGGATATTGAGAAGCATAAAGAACACTGAGTAAGGGTCAAGAGGCATATATCAGAGGTTTTTGCACAATATTTTTTATATTCACTGCTTTAACCAGAAAATTTATTTGGAAAAATGAGTTATGAATAGTTTTTTATTGTTTTGGCTTTGGGTATATTATTTGAAAAATTATTGTGTTGCCTACTTTGCAAATGGAAATTTTGAGATAAAATGTGATTTGTGATTTTTATGAAATATTGTGATTTGGAATTATTTTGATTCACACTTGGCATGACAATGTTACTATGTTCCTACTCCATTTATGGGTGAGTGTGATTATATTCCTCCCTCTTTGACTTGCCAGTTTGAGGTGAGTGTGGATGAGTTCTCATTATCAAGCTAGCTTCCTCCCTCATTGATTTCGATTAGTGGGGTGAGTGTGCCTTGTCGTGATGTACACACGGCATGTTTGGAAAAATTTGTGTCATGGCCTAAATTGAATTATGTTATTGATTGGCAAAACTGTGTTATTCAGTCATTTGATCAAATTCTGTTATTGATTGGCAACACTGTGTTATTCAGTTATTTGATCAAATTGTGTTATTGATTGGCAACACTGTGTTATTCAATTGTTTGATCAAAATTGTGTTATATGAGCTTTGAAAATCGTGACATGAAATTGTGAATTATTTGAATTATAAATTATCGATAAAAGTTTTATATACCGCATTTTAAATTGTTATTGTGCACCACTGAGTAAATTTTACTCAGCGATAGCTTTTTCATTGCTGTCGCAGGTAGACAGACGGACAGAACAGCAGGGTAGGCTGCTTGTGCTACATTTTGAGATTTCACCGGGTATATTGAGTATACCATAATTTGTAGTTTTTGTTGTAATGTAATTGCACTATATGTATATATCGTACTTGGTATTGAGCCATTTTAAACTAAAATTGTGAACTATTTTGGCCTATAAAAGTATTATGATAAATTTATCTTATCTCAATTTTTTTTTGAAACACTAGAAAATTGATTATTGAACTGAGTTGATAATGTTGAAAAGTTTATTGTGTTGAACTGTTATTCGAATTTGAAATTGAGAAAAATATTAGAAGTGTTTTTTTTATAGGTTTTTGAAGAATTGTTTTATTCAAAATACAGATGGCCCTTTGTCAAAATTTTTACAGAAATTATTAATACTTCAAATGTGTTATCTGGTTTCACTTCAGTAAAAAAAATTTAACACCTATAAATAGTGCTCACCACTGTAAAAAGAAGTAAGAAAAGGTTTAAAATCCCTTGTAGTGAATTTAATGGATTATAAGTAGACGAAGTTGATAATTCATTAGGTATACTACGGGATCATGTTATGCCTTACGGAGGGGTAGGGTGTGACATGTTTTAGTGGCATCAGAGCAAGTTTTTAAATTCTGTTTTGACCTGTAATTTGAATATTCTTTCTTCATAGTATAAATGCTCAATGTCACGGTTTGATACATACAGTACATTACATTATCAATATGCACTAACGGGAGGAAATCTCCTTATGTTAATTGTTCACGAGATGTAATATCCTCTAACTGACTATGGAAGAAGGGGACCGTTCAGTCGATCAATCAATAGAGGCTGAACTACAAGGGGATGCCCCAGCCCTTCACAAAGTGAGTGGATTAGTCACACTAGTCCCCTCAGTACCACAGTTCCCTGCTCAATTTGCTCAGCAAATGGGTGAAATGTTCTAACAGATGGTTGGTAACATTCCTACTCAAGTCCCTGTTAGTAGTATGCCCTAGAGCATATCATTTAGTATGTATCTTGTACATATTTTTTATTAATAAAAGGCATTTCCACTTTTCCGTTTACATAATATATTTATGTGTAATAGAAAAGGTCCATTGATATTTTGTTAGAAATATTATTCTTAAGTTGTTAAGAATATGAGTGACAATATTTCTAGCACAAAGTATCATAAATAGGTTCACAATCGAGGATACTTTATAATAAGGACATGACTTATCCAGAAAGATTGTATTCATGTTTGTTCCCAAGTTATTTATATGAGATATAAATAAGATGGAATGGTGAGTCTCATGCCATATAACAAACATGATAGGCACTTATAAATGATAAGTAGGCCGAACCAGTGACACTTATGACAAGCACATGGAGTTTACTCTTGTCAATGTTTTGTCATAAATCATATCAGTGCATATAATCTTTAGACCTGAGATAGCACAGTTATCTTGTATATAGGTAGTTTGAGTTTGATACTGCTTTCATACTTGTACTATGTATGGGTATATGGGCATGTGTTGGCTCCTACTAGTTATATATGGAGGTAGGTGTTGATCAAGATGGAATCTGTTCCTCTAAGTAAATAGAGATAAAATCCTATGTTCATTTAATTGTTCTTGATGTTTCAAGTTCCTGGCCAGGACAGATAGATTTATTCAGAAAAGAGTTTCTGATGAGAAAATCTTTTTAATCAAGAACTGGAATTAAAAGAGAACATAATATTCATAGCAAATGGAGTTTTACATAAACTATGACTCCAGCTTGAGTTGGGATTTTGTAACAGAGAGATTCTAGTGCATGGTAACATATGATTATAGGTTCATTTAAGGTAAACCTTATTACTAATTGGGTGGCCATGGCATGCTATGCTAGGTGTTAACCATGGTCTATGAGGTTCATAAAATGATTTAGAGAAATCATTTATGGTAAGAAAGAGTTCTGATGATATTAAGAGTTGATATCATGTCTGAGCCTAGTAAGTCACACACATACACAAGTAATAACCTATTTAAATATGATTTAATTAATTAATTAAAGAGTTTAATTGATTAATTAAATAGGTTTGGTTTGCAATTAAATTGCAAAGTCCCTAGCATGACTTGAAACCAAATCTAGATTATTGGATGTGTAGTATAAATTAAATTTATATTTAAAGTGTTTAAATATGAATTTAATTAATGAGAAATTAATTAATAGAGATTAATTAATTAATTTATATTTGATATAAATTAATTAGAAGAAGAAAAATAATTATTTTGGGTTAAGAACTCAAAATTAAGACACAGGGGCATTTTGGTCATTTCACAGTATGACACGTGGTACCATGAGATGGTGACACATGGGGTTACACATAAGCTTGCCAAATGTTTTTTAATCATGTAAGATGATTAAAATCAAGATTAAATATAGGTTTGACACTTGGCACAATGTGATTGGGTCACTTAAACCTAGAGCTAATCAAAGGGTGACATGTGGCAAGGGTTTAATGTGTTAACCTAGCTATTTAAGTGTGGTTATGAAAAAGAAAATAACCAGCAGCCACTCCTCTCCTTTGTCACGCAACTTTGAGGCTTTTCATCTATTCTTCTTCATCTCTCATCAATTCACAGAGATTAGCCATCAATCTCTTGAATTAAGAACACTAGAAATTGTTTCTAGTGTCCTGTTTACATCTCTAATCTCTTAAAAGACAGAACTTGAATTTCTAATTAATAGAAAAGGCTTTAGAAGCTGTTCAAGGGCTGCCATAGGTGTTCTTGGTGTGGACAAGCTAGAGGGACAACATCTGGTGTCCTGAAGATGAATCTCAAAGGCGCAGACATGCTGCAGTGCATCAAGAGGTTAGTGTAATCGTTCTTGATTTAATCTAGGGTTCTAAAATTAATCTGATTAATTTTAAAATCTTAAATGGCAAATACAGATCAAAAAACATATTAAAAGAGTTTTAATATGTTGTTTATCATTGAAATCAAATAGATAAAAATAAATTTTGCATGATGCATGTGACCCTAGGTGAAAATTTTTGAATTCAATGGTATAAACTTGTGTTTTTCACGCTTCCGTTGCGTCAATTGGTATCAGAGCCACTATATTTGCCATTTAGATTGTTGATTTTATGATTTAATTGTGTGATTTGATCATGAGATGATTGATCCATTGCTGGTTGCAATGGATGTGTGGCGGCACACATGGTGAAGCCACCATTGGTGGCGGCAACAAAGCTTCTTCAAGGTGGCGCAAGGTTGGCTTTTAATTCTACAATTGTTGTATGATCTAAGGCCTATTCTTTGACTAATTAAAGTGTTTAATTAGTAATTTTAATCACACTATTAAATTATGATTCAAATCAGAATTTTAAAAATTGTTTGAATGTGATTCAAATCTGAATTTTAAAAGTTGTTTGAATGTAATTCAAATCTAAATTTTTAAAGTTGTTTGAATCATATTTAAATCTGATTTTTTAAAATTGATTGAATAAAATTCAGATCTGATTTTTTAAAAAATGTTTGAATGTGATTCAAATCTGATCTTTTAAAAAATGTTTGAATGTGATTCAAATCTGAATTTTTAAAGTTGTTTGAATGTGATTCAAATATGAATTTTTAAATTTGTTTGAATGAGATTCAAATCTGAATTTTTAAATTTATTTGAATCATATTCAAATCTAGTTTTTTAAGTTGAATATGAGATATTCAATTTAATTTAAGTATGTATGTTTTATTTAATTGTTAAATAGTGATATGCATGATGGATGATCATGGACTATAAAAGACCAATGTGATTGGATTTATTTCTTTTATGTTTCTTTGGGATTGTAAATTAATTAATTTATTTTAATTTATTTTGGGCATGTATTATTAAGTTTGTAATAATTTTTGGGTTGTAATTTCATTTATTTAAGTTCTTGTAAATTCGCCTTGGTATGCCAAGGATTACCATGTAATATTGGATTGCAAGAAGTTCAAGTAGGTCAAGAGCATTGGTGGGACCAGTGGGAGGAATTCAAGATCAAGTGTTGATTATGTACTCCTTCAACAACTCTTGTAAAATGAATGAATGAATGAAATGCACCTAGGAATGCCCTGATTCAATTCTTGGTGGCTCAGAATTGAATCCCTTAGAAAGTCCATGATCATACCATATTTATTGCTTATCCATGAATGCATGAGATGTATGGGAATGTATGCTATTATATGATATATGCATGCTAATTGGATAATGTGCAAAGTGAGACCTTAATAGTAATTAGAATGACCATAAAATCTTCCAAACAAATGATTAAGTTGGAAATGCTATAATTAAAGTAATTATAACATAGGCCCTCTATTGGGACAATTATTTTAAGAAATTTTAAATAGTTGCATGAGATGCAATTAATTTAAGAGATTTTCTTAAGAATAATTGTTAAGCATGAGATGTTGTAAATATGTAAATGATTTAGTGGCCAATATTGGATGTACTTGAAGACATTAAAATTATTTGCATAATTACTGGCTCAATGGGATCAACTTAACTAATGCAAGATAAGTCAATAATGGATGTACCTGAGATTTTGAGCATTAAGGGCTAGGTAAAGGATTGAACCTCACATGAGATGTGATGGGCAAGGAGTTGCTCACTTATAGTTTATTGTAATTCCAATAATGGATGTACCTGAGGATGATCAATAGAATTATAAGAATTCAATCACCCACTAGAAATCCATCCAACTAGGATTTCCGTTTTCTACTTTGGAAGTGTAGGATTCACTAAGTTAGTGGGAGGACCAATTTGATTAAAAGACCATAATCATTTTGGTTAATTACATGATACATTTACTAATTAATCTGGTTATTTTCTGCAGTTAATTTTCTGATAAAAATGAGCACAAAACAACCACCACCATCCAATATCCTTGCAAGCATACTTGATCACAATAGGTTGACAGGACCTAATCATGCGATTGGCTAAGAAATTTGAAACTTGTCCTGAACCTTGAACATATAGGATATGTTCTAGATTCAAATGTTCCTGGTCCCTTACCTCCAGAGGCCACACAAGAGGAACATGAAACTTTGGACAAGTGGAAGGAGCATGATATGAGAGCTAAGTGTTACATGCTTGCTTCCATGAGTAATGAGTTACAGAAGCAACATGAGAACATGCAGAGTGCGAGTGAGATCCTCCTTCACCTACAAGAGTTGTATGGTGAGCACAGCAGGAATGCTAGGTATGAGATATCTAGACAGCTATTCCGTATGAGGATGTCTGAGGGACAGAATGTTGGGGATCATGTCCACAAAATGATTCGGCTGATTGAGCAGTTGGAACATCTTGACTTCAACATGGATTTCCAACTATAAACGGATTTGATCCTTCAGTCCCTTCCTGAGTCTTTTGGGAATTTTGTGACAAATTTCCATATGACTAAATAGGAATGCACCTTAGTTGGTTTACTTAACATGCTAGTTATTGCCCAAAAGAATATGCCGAGCAATAAAGGAAAAGAGGTAGCTTTGGTTGCATCTTTTTCTGCTGGAAAGTCCAACAAGAAGAAGGGCAATAAGAAAAAGAAACCTCAAATTCCTAGTCCTTCTAAGAAAATAGCTAAACAAAAAAGGAAGACTAAAGATGATGGAGGCAAAGGAAAGTGTTTCCACTGCCAAAAGGATGGGCACTGGAAAAGGAACTGCCCAGAGTATCTTGCTTCTCTGAAGGACAAGAAGGATACACCTTTGGAAGGTATGTCCATATCTTGTTATTTAGATTCTGACGATACTCATAGTTCATCTACAGCTTGGGTTTTAGATATCACGGTGCCGTTCTCACATTTCTAATGATATGCAGAACTAGCAAACAAGAGTAGCGACTTGCGTTCTCAAGATATTAGAGTCTGGATTGGCAATGGCTCAACTGTTGAAGCTTTAGCCATAGGATCTAAATCTTTTTACATGTTTGGACATGTTTTGTGTTTGGATAATATTTTATATGTACCTGATGCTTTTAAGAACATCATTTCTATATCTAGTTTGACTAGAAATGGCTATGAATTTCAGTTCACAGATGATGTTTGCAATATTTATTTTGGAAATAAATATGTTGGTTCGGGTTATATGAATGATGGTCTTTATTATTTGGATAATAATGACAAACACAAATTGAATGCAAGTGATCTAAAAGAAAGCAATGCCATGGTGAAAACCAACTCAAGTTCAAAATATATTTGGCACTTAAGGTTATGTCATATTGCAGAAGATAGGATTGCAAAACTGGAGAAAATGGGGATTTTATCCTCATTGGGCTCTGAGCCTACTCCAACTTGTGAATCTTGCCTTCAGGGCAAAATGACTAGATCACCCTTTGTTGGACAAGGGCTAAGAGCTGAAAATATTTTGGAGCTAATACATAGTGATGTATGTGGTCCATTTAAAGAAATGGCTAGAGGGGGTTTTCATTATTTTATTACCTTTACTGATGATAAATCAAGGTTTGGGTTATTGTATTTGATGAAATACAAACATGAATCTTTTGAAAAGTTCAAAAAATTTAAATCTGAAGTAGAAAATCAAACAGGAAAGAGTATTAAAGTTCTTCGATCAGATCGTGGAGGTGAATATTTGAGCACTGAATTTGATGAATACTTGAGAGAGCATGGCATTGTTTCTCAGCTGACTCCTCCAGGAACACCACAGCTGAATGGTGTATCTGAAAGGAGAAATCGTACCCTATTGGATATGGTATGTAGTATGATGAGCTATACTGATATTCCAATCTTCTTTTGGGGATTTGCATTAGAATCAGCTTTGTATATTCTGAATAGGATTCCATCAAAATCAGTTTCTTCCACACCTTATGAGATATGGAATGGAAGAAAACCAAGTCTTAAGCATGTTAAGATTTGGGGTTGTCCAGCTTATATCAAAAAGCTGAACACTGATAAATTGGAGACCAGATCAGAAAAATGTCGATTTATTGGATATCCAAAAGATAGTTTTGGATAATATTTTTATTTGTCTACTTCACAAAAGGTTGTGATAAGTAGAGATGCCACATTTCTTGAACAATAGTTTGTTCAAGAAGGAGGCAAAGAAAGGCAAATAGAGTTAGAATTGGAGAATTCTGACCAACCAATCAGATGCATATAGATCCATCTAGTCAACCTATACCCGTTGATGAAACATCTACAGCTGTTCCTCGTAGAACAACCAGGGTATCTCACCCACCAGTGAGATATGGTTTTCTTCATGAAGAAGAACAAGAGTTGTCTACTCATGAAGAAGTAGATCATGGAGATGATCCACTTACTTATAAAGAAGCTATATCAGATATAGACTCTTCAAAATGGATTGATGCTATGAAATCCGAGATTGATTCCATGTATAAGAATCAAGTTTGGGATCTTGTTGACCCACCTAAAGGTATTGTACCTATAGGGAACAAATGGGTTTTCAAGAAGAAAATTGGTTCTGATGGAAAGATAGAGACCTATAAGGCAAGGCTAGTAGCGAAAGGGTTTCGCCAAAGGCAAGGAATCGACTATGAGGAGACTTTCTCGCTTGTTGCCATGCTTAAATCAATTAGGATTTTATTAGCAATAGCTGCATACTATGATTATGAGATTTGGCAGATGAATGTCAAAACAGCTTTTCTCAATGGATACATTGAAGAAAACATTTTGATGGAATAACCTAGGGGTTTTGAATCCCAAGATGGTTCCAAGGTATGCAAGCTAAAGCGATCTATTTATGGGTTGAAACAAGCTTCTAGGAGTTGGAACATCCGTTTTGATAAAGCCATTAAATCCTTTGGTTTTATCAAAAATGAGGATGAGCCATGTGTATATAAGAAGGTTAGTGACAATGCTATCACTTTCTTTGTCTTATATGTGGATGACATACTGTTGATGGGTAATGACATAGGTATGTTGGCAACTATAAAGGTATGGTTGTCAAATACATTCTCCATGAAAGACTTAGGGGAGGCAACCTATATTCTTGGGATTCACATCTAAAGAGATAGAGCGAAAAGAATAATTGGTTTATCCCAAAGTCTATACTTGGAGAAGGTGTTAAAGAGGTTTAACATGCTTGATTCCAAGAGAGGATTGTTACCAGTGAGACATGGTATCCACCTTTCTAAAGAGATGTCTCCAAAGACACCTGAAGAAAGAGATAAGATGGCCAGGATTCCATATGCTTCGGCTATTGGAAGTTTAATGTATGCAATGTTGTGTACTAGGCCGGATATCGCATATGCTGTTAGTTTGACTAGCAGGTATCAATCCAATCCAGGTTTGAAACACTGGATAGCTGTCAAGAATATCCTTAAGTACTTGAGAAGAACTAAGGATTTATTCTTGATTTATGGAGGTGGAGACTTATAATTGGATGGTTATACTGATTCTGATTTCCAATCAGATATCGATGATAGAAAGTCTACCTCTGGATATGTGTTCATTTGTAATGGAGGTGCAGTCAGTTGGAAGAGTTCCAAGCAGAGCACGACTACAGATTCCACTACAGAGGCTGAGTATATTGCTACATCAGATGCTGCAAAGGAAGCTGTTTGGATAAAGAAGTTCGTGACAGAACTTACAGTAGTTCCTTCCATTGAGTTAGCAATTCCTCTACACTGTGACAATAATGGAGCAGTCATACAGGCTAAGGAACCAAGGTCTCACCAGAAATCCAAACACATAGAAAGGCGCTACCACATTATCAGAGAAATAGTTGGGCGAGGCGATGTAGCCAGGCAAAAAATAGCATCAGCTGAAAATCCAGCTGATCCATTCACTACGCCTATGTCACAGACTCAGTTAGACTGACATCTTGAGAAGATAGGTCAAAGATATTGTAATGAATGGCTCTAGTGCTAGTGGGAGATTGTTAGTAGTATGCCCTAGAGCATATCATTTAGTACGTATTTTGTACATATTTTTTATTAATAAAAGGCATTTCCACTTTTCCGTTTACATAATATATTTATGTGTAATAGAAAAGGTCCATTGATATTTTGTTAGAAATATTATTCTTAAGTTGTTAAGAATATGAGTGACAATATTTCTAACACAAAGTATCATAAATAGGTTCACAATCGAGGATACTTCATAATAAGGACATGACTTATCCAGAAAGATTGTATTCATGTTTGTTCCCAAGTTATTTATATGAGATATAAATAAGATGGAATGGTGAGTCTCATGCCATATAACAAACATGATAGGCACTTATAAATGATAAGTAGGCCGAACCAGTGACACTTATGACAAGCACATGGAGTTTACTCTTGTCAATGTTTTGTCATAAATCATATCAGTGCATATAATCTTTAGACCTGAGATAGCACAGCTTATCTTGTATATAGGTAGTTTGAGTTTGATCTCGCTTTCATACTTGTACTATGTATGGGTATATGGGCATGTGTTGGCTCCTACTAGTTATATATGGAGGTAGGTGTTGATCAAGATGGAATCTGTTCCTCTAAGTAAATAGAGATAAAATCCTATGTTCATTTAATTGTTCTTGATGTTTCAAGTTCTGGCAGACAGATAGATTTATTCGAAAAGAGTTTACGATGAGAAAATCTTTTAATCAAGAACTGGAATTAAAAGAGAACATAATAGTCACGACAAATGGAGTTTGGCATAAACCATAACTCCAAATTGAGTTGGATTTTATGCAGAGAGATTCTAGTGCATGGTAACATATGATTATAGATTCATTTAAGGTAAACCTTATTACTAATTGGGTGGCCATGGCATGCTATGCTAGGTGTTAACCATGGTCTATGAGGTTCATAAAATGATTTAGAGAAATCATTTATGGTAAGAAAGAGTTCTGATGATATTAAGAGTTGATATCATATCTCATTGCCAATTAGTGATGAGCCTAGTAAGTCACACACATACACAAGTTATCACCTATTTAAATATGATTTAATTAATTAATTAAAGAGTTTAATTGATTAATTAAATAGGTTTGGTTTGCAATTAAATTGCAAAGTCCCTAGCATGACTTGAAACCAAATCTAGATTATTGGATGTGTAGTATAAATTAAATTTATATTTAAAGTGTTTAAATATGAATTTAATTAATGAGAAATTAATTAATAGAGATTAATTAATTAATTTATATTTGATATAAATTAATTAGAAGAAGAAAAATAATTATTTTGGGTTAAGAACTCAAAATTAAGACACAGGGGCATTTTGGTTATTTCACAGTGTGACACGTGGCACCATGAGATGGTGACACATGGGATTACACATAAGCTTGCCAAATGTTTGTTAACCATGTAAGATGATTAAAATCAAGATTAAATATAGGTTTGACAGTTGGCACAATGTGATTGCGTCACTTAAACCTAAAGCTAATCAAAGGGTGACATGTGGCAAGGGTTTAATGTGTTAACCTAGCTATTTAAGTGTGGTTATGAAAAAGAAAATAACCAGCAGCCACTCCTCTCCTTTGTCACGCCACTTTGAGGCTTTTCATCTATTCTTCTTCATCTCTCATCAATTGAAAGAGATTAGCCATCAATCTCTTGAATTAAGAACACTAGAAATTGTTTCTAGTGTCCTGTTTACATCTCTAATCTCTTAAAAGGCAGAACTTGAATTTCTAATTAATATAAAAGACTTTAGAAGCTGTTCAAGGGCTGCCATAGGTGTTCTTGGTGTGGACAAGCTAGAGGGACAACATCTGGTGTCCTGAAGACGAATCTCAAAGGCGCAGACACGCTGCAGTGCATCAAGAGGTTAGTGTAATCGTTCTTGATTTAATCTAGGGTTCTAAAATTAATCTGATTAATTTTAAAATTTCAAATGACAAATACAGATCTAAAAACATATTAAAAGAGTTTTAATATGTTGTTTATCTTTGAAATCAAATAGATAAAAATAAATTTTGCATGATGCATGTGACCCTAGGTGAAAATTTTTGAATTTAATGGTATAAACTTGTGTTTTTCACGCTTCCGTTGCTTTAGTCCCATTGCAGACACTAGTGGTTCAACCATAGCCTTTAACTAGGCAGTACGATAAGCTTATTAAGTATGGGGCTACTGAGTTCAAAGGGACAGTGGATCCGCTAAAGGCAGAACAATGGTTGGAAAGGATGGAAAGAGTTTTTGCGAAGCTGAACTGCACCTATGAGCTGAAGTTTGAATACTCAGTCTCACTTCTACAGGGAGATGCATATGACTAGTGGAAAACCATTCCCTATAGTTTGGTGGAACCGTTAGTGCTGACATGGGACGACTTCCTCAGAGAGTTCAGACAAAAATATGTCCCAGATTCCTATGTGGACCAAAAGCTACAGGAGTTCTTAAGTCTGAAACAAAGGAACAGAACAGTGGCAGAATATGAGAGAAATTTCTCTCGATTGAGTCATTATGCAGGAAGCCTGCTTACCACTCCTAGAGACAGATGTAAACATTTTGAAACTGGGTTAAGGCCTAGTCTAAGAATGCAAGTTGTGGGGTTTCGACACCAGAATTTCTCAGAGCTAATATCGCAAGCCCTGGAACTGGAAAGAATTGAGAATGAAGAAACAGATAAAAAGGGTACAGAAGAAAAAGAGAAAATTAGAAAGACTACTGATCAAGTTCCTGATAGTGGGTCAGGAAAGAGAAAGCACTTTGGAGGATCTAGCTCACGTGAATCGGGTAGAGATAGATCTTCTAGATAGAAACCATCCCGATCGGATCAGCAAACTCAGCAGAGACCCAGAAATGCGCTGTCAGATCAACTTTGTGAAACTTGTGGTAAACCACATAGTGGGTTATGTTATAGAGCCATAGGAGTATGTTTTAATTATGGAGAGACTGGTCATTTTGCTAGGGATTGTATAAATCCACGCAGTTCTGGATCATTTACTACACAAAAGGGATCAACCCAAGTTTTTACCCCAAAGAGTTCACCATCAATTAGTAAAGGCAGAGGTAGAGGTAGGGGTAGTACACCTGGAAGTCAGAGTACTGTGAATCAACCAGAACAGGGTGATGCTTCAGCTAGAGTATATGCTATACAACAGAGGGAAGAGGCTGAGACTTTTGACATCATTGTTGGTACTCTCTAAATTAGTAACTAATATATATATATATGTATTGTTTGACCTAGGGTCTGCATACTTTTATGTTAGTGCCAGTATTATTTGCCTTCCTACTGTCCCTCGTATAAAAAAAAAATTCAGTTATCTAAAAGTAAGTTACAGTAATGGAATTGCTCTAGATGAGGACAAAGATGTTACAGTTAGTAATTGTCAATGGATATTGTAATCAGAATAAGATTCGAATATCAGTAAATTTGAAAAGGATTAAATATAAGAAAATTTAATCTATTGGAATGTATCGTAGTAACTATGCAATGTTCTTGATGTTTATACTGTAAGCTGCAGATTACAGTACTGGCTTGGGATTATTATGTAGAGCTACGTACTACTCAATAGTACACCAAGATGAGAATAGTTGCCAACGGCGTCTGTTTTGGTATAGTTATGCCAGGACAGAATTATATTATTGGAAATAAGTTTGAAAATCCTACTTAGGGAGTTAAAACTCAAAAGTTAGAATATCGAATGGTTATAGTTTAGTACAAAAGAAAGTAAGTTATAGAATATTAATAGATAAAAAGAGTTATGGAAGTAAAAATTTGAACAGTTGTTTCCGATATAACAAAAATGTTACGAATGTGAGTAAGATTGTTGACTAGAATGGTCAAAGGACCCATGATTAGATAAGTAATTCTAATACGACTATAATGGTCATTCAAAAAGGGAACATGAATCAAAATATTAGATGGAACGATAGCAAGAAAAGATTAGTGCTATATAAACAAAGTAAATGTTGTATTAGATTGTTAAAAGTCTTATACAAATTCAAAGGAAAGAAGATTATACGATCATATAGAAAGGAGAAAACAAACGTATGACTATTGTAAGATGGCTATTGGGTAAAATTTTGAGACGAAATTTATTTTAAGGGGGGGAGAATTGTAACACCCCAATGTTCGGTAGTGCGTTCTACTGTTTCGATGACCAGTGTTGTCCGGACAGCTAGGATGCCTAGAACTACACTTAGATATGGGTGAGGAGACATAAAATAATTAAATACAAGAAAAGAAAATACAAGAAAAACAAAGGAAAAATAATAGCAATGAAATGTAACCAAGTTAAACGAGCCGATAACCATAGCGATGGGTGACTGCACCGGGAAGTTGCGGCGTGGACCGTTGACTAGCCCTGGACCGCGGGGAACCCTGGAAAATATTTTTAAGACTTAAATAAAATCTATTGAAGTATAAATGTCATTAGAAATATCAAATAAAAATTAATTAATTAGTACAAAGAAAGACGAGAAATCGAGAAAATGACAAAACTCGATGTTACCGAAAAATCAGGAATGCAATCCGAATAGGGGCATTGTGGTCATTTGACACTCCGAGTTGTCTTTTGACCTAAATGTCCATTAAAAATAAATTATATTACACTTTGAAAATGTCATGAAAAATTAAAATGGTGGTACATAATCTAAATAGTAAAAGAAAAGAGGTTAAATGTGGAAAATTGCAAATTTTGGATTAAATAAATCATAAACTCACTTAGAGCTCCACTAACTTCAGCATTTGGACACCTAAAGGGACACTTGGGAGGCGCAGCACTCATCTTCAACCTTAGGAAGAGAACTAGCCGAAATTAATATTGAGAGAAAACTCCATGGCCGTCCATGGTGAGAGCTCAAGTTCACCATGTTCTAGCCACTTTTTCCATTAGGTTCCTTCACTAAACTTGACCACCATACGTTGGGCAGCATACTAGGAGCAAGAAAGTTAAGTTTTGGTGAGGTTTTGAAGAACTTCAAAAGTGGTAAGTGAGTGTTTTCAATTCTTGTTCATTAAAAGTGTAACCAAGGTTGTGGGTAGTTGATTTATTTTTTAAAGTTTGATGTTTTAATGGAGATGTACATTTTGGTAGCCATGGAAATTCAATATATGTAGCTTGTTTTTACTTGTTTATGGTTGTTTCAGATGTTGTTATTGATGGCAGCATGGATATGTGTATAATGGTTTGGAATTGGGTATGTAAATGGGGTATATTCATGTGGTTAAATGGTGTAAATGGACTTTGAAAAATTCTGTTTTATTGTGTGCATATTGAGAATGGTTACAAGCTGTCCAAAATAACCAAAATGTGTTGTTAAATGTGTTAATGGTAAGGTACAAATCAGAATTGGCATGAAGGAAGTAGTTTGGTAAGTGTTGAATATGTAATTGGTAAGTGATGAGAAATGTGTAGTAGGGTAGTGTGTGTTTTGGCTTAGAACCTTAAGTGTGTGACTCCAATTGGTATGAGACCAATTGGAGGTGAAACTAGGCACAAAATGTGCCAAATTTCATGAAGGAAGCTTACCTAATTCTGCCTAGAAGATAACTTTGAAAAATGACCAAATCCGGATTAGTGACTTGAAAGCCTGAAAATTGACCATTTGAGTAACAGTTAGTATTTTGACCATAACTTACTCAAAATAGGTCCAAATGACCTGAAATTTTTACCATGAATATTTTAGACATAGATCTACAATTTTTATGAAGACACCAAAGCCCAGAAATGGCCAGAACCAAGCCAAATAGCTTGCACAAGTTCAGGTACCAAAACTGGCCGAACCAAAAGTGACCTAAAAATGACCTAAGCCTACCATTTTAGGGCATTCCATTCAGCATTGGTAAATTGACCATAACTTGGTCTAAACAACTCAGAATGACCTGAAATTTTGCCCTGCGTGCAATAAGACATAGACCTACAAGTTTGTAGTTTAGACCGGAACCCAAAAACTGAGGGAACTAGGTCGTTCGGCTAGGTCAAAAGAGTACACCGAAATCCGGTAAATTGCAATAAAATGCAATACACTTGGAAATGAAATTGGTAACATATACCAACACTAAAGGGCTATAAAATGTGACATAATGGTAACATTAAAATTGACTCACTTAGAGTGCATTAAGGGTCAACATTATAGGTTGACTAATGAAATGAATTGAAGGGAATAGTACCAAGAAAATTTAAATATTGGATTTTATTGTTAGAAACAAATTCATTGAGTACTGAAACACTTTAAATTGTGTGTTTCAGTTAAAAAGGATATTGAGAAGCATAAGGAACACTGAGTCAGGGCTAAGAGACATATATCAGAGGTTTGTGCACAATACTTTTTATATTCACTGCTTTTACTAAAAAATTTATTTGGAGAAATGAGTTATGAATAGTTTTTTATTGTTTTAGTTTTGGGAATATTATTTGGAAAATTATTGTATTGCCTAGTTTACAAATGGAAAGTTTGAGATAAAATGTGATTTGTGGTTTGTATGAAATATTGTGATTTGGAATTGTTTTGATTCACACTTGGCATGACAATGTTACTATGTTTCTCCTCTATTTATGGGGTGAGTGTGATTATATTCCTCCCTCTTTGACTTGCCAATCTGAGGTGAGTGTGGATGAGTTCTCATTATCTAGCTAGCTTCCTCCCTCATTGATTTCGATTAGTGGGGTGAGTGTGCCTTGTCGTGATGTACACAAGGCATGTTCGGAAAAATTTGTGTCATAGCCTAAATTGTGTTATTGATTGGAAAAACTGTATTATTCAATCATTTGATCAAATTGTGTTATTGATTGGTAAAACTGTGTTATTCAGTTATTTGATCAAATTGTGTTATTGATTGGCAACACTGTGTTATTCAATTATTTGATCAAAATTGTGTTATATGAGCCTTGAAAATCATGACATGAAATTGTGAATTATTTGAATTGTAAATTGTCGATAAAAGTTTTATGTACCGCATTTTAAATTGTTATTGTGCACCACTGAGTAAATTTTACTCAGCGATAGCTTTTTCATTGCTGTCGCAGGTAGACAGACGGACAGAGCAGCAAAGTAGGCTGCTTGTGCTACATTTTGAGATTTCACCCGGTATATTGAGTATACCATAATTTGTAGTTTTTGTTGTAATGTAATTGCACTGTATGTATATATTGTACTTGATCTTGAGCAGTTGTAAACTAAAATTGTGAACTATTTTGGCCTGTAAAAGTATTGTCATAAATTTATCTTATCTCGGTTTTTTTTGAAACACTGGAAAATTGATTGTTGAACTGAGTTGATAATGTTGAGAAGTTTATTGTCTTGAACTGTTATTGGAAGTTGAGATTCAGAAAAATATTGGAAGTGTTTTTTTTACAGATTTTTGAAGAACTGTTTTATTCAAAATACAGATGGCACTTTGCCAAAATTTTTACAGAAATTATTAATACTTCAAATGTGTTATTTGGTTTCAATTTAGTAAAAAAAATTTTAACACCTATAAATAGTCCTCACCACTGTAAAAAGAAGTAAGAAAAGGTCTAAAATCCCTCATAGTGTATTTAATCGATTATCAGTAGACGAAGTTGGTAATTCATTAGGTATACTATGGGATCATGTTATGCCTTACGAAGGGGTAGGGTGTGACATTTTAGGCATAGTGATCTTCATAGAAATTATTGTCCTATGTCTTATGATCATTGAGAAATTTGTATCACAATTTTTTAAGTTTTGTGGAATTATTTATGACCAATTAATTAACCTGGACTCATGTACCCTGTGCCAACAGGATTTCATTTCAGGTCAGTGACTGCAGGTCAATTTTTAAGGTTCTTACATGCATAATTTGAGGAAGGTTCCTAAAACAAAGTTGTAGCCCTATTTCTTAGGTTTCTAGAAAGGCATGGCTCATCCTAATTGGATTTTTTTAGTGGGAGATATGACTAAAAGACAATTCTAGGGTCAAATGAAATTGGTCAGATTCCAGGTTTTGATGTATTGATTTGTTTTAACAATTTGACATAGTTCTCTTGATTTCTGGGTTTTGGTCAAACTACCAATTTTGTAGATCAGTATCTTGTGGACAATTTTCCACTAGTTTCATTACATTTGAGTTCATGTATACCAAGTTATGGCCATTGTGCCAAAACTAGTCGGTTAAGTTTATGTACTGCAGTTTCTGGACAACCTAATTCTGGACAATTTTGTGACCCAACTTGGGCCAGCAATTTGGTTTGGTTTAAGGAATTTCTCGGTTCTGTGGTCCCCATGAAAATTGTAGCCCTATGTCTAATCTTTCCAATGGTATAAAATTCAGGTCATTTGGACCAGTATAGAGGGAGTTATGACCAAATGAATATGTATTATTTATTTGGTCATTTTCTGAGTTTTTTGCAGAGTCATCTAAATTTGGGTAGAAAATTGGTCAGGATTTTGATGAAATTTAGGCATGGTGTCTTCATGAAAAATGGGCTATTTAGGGTCTAGTTTCACCTTCAATTGGCCTTATACCAATTGGAGTCACATAATTTCAGTTATGGCTCATCAAACACACTGGACTCAGTGAGTCCCAACTTGCAGAAAATGGCACTCCCAAATATTCAATCTCCTCTACCTTCTTTACTTCAATTTGCATACATAGCACTTCTATAAGCAACAATCTCATCTCAATTAGGTCAATCTCAATAATTACTGTAACACCCCTCACCTGACTGCAGTGTAGCCGAGCAAGGCATGTCACACTCAGTGCCAGAGCATCCTATTTTATCTTACTTTATTTCTTTAAAAATTTTGTTCTCGTTATATTTTTAATATCAATTATTTTTCTATGGAGAAACTAGTAGAATTTTTCCTGTTTCTATTATCATTTGGCGTATTTCACTATTCAACTGCTTGAAATCTCAACAATATTTTCACAATAAAATCTCATAAGTTATTTTCATAATCATCTCATCCCACATTCAATTCTTGAAACTCATTTGCATACATGTCCATTCATACTCAATTTATGTATCAAAATTCTCAAACTTTATAATTTACATGATTTACAAGCTAATTTCATAAATTCACAATTTACAGGATATATAATTAATTACAATACCATAATTTACATTACAATTAATAACTAATTGTAAAAACATAAAATAACTTTTGTGAGCCCTATCTATATGCATTGCTGAAGAGGTGATAACTTGAACACTTTTGACACTTCTACAGATCTAGACTCCAAAAATCCCAGTCAACTGTCCACTGGGCTTTAGCTTCAGTACCTACACGAAGGAAACAAATCCATCGCTCTAAGCATTTCTGCGTAGTGGTACAATAATATAACAAGAAAATAATATACAAATAAAGATAGAAACAAAACATGATTTGGATAATTAAGATTTATTTATACTTCACATGCGATTTCTAAAATTTAAAATGTTTTATCTTAATTTAGTCTTCTTTGGAAGTGTTTATTTCACAAATGTACAGTAATAATGTACAATAGAAAAATAATTTAAAAATAATAAATTTATGCTTACATTATTATGTAAGTCACATTTGTAATATTTATTTATGTTATAATTTCCTTTGCTAATCTTTTAGCATTTTCTCACTGCTTTCTAGGTTATCTCAGATTATTTCATAATAAGTAAATTTTAATATCGGTCCAGTTCATTTCGATTCTTTCTAATAAATAACTATTCTAATTTATTTTAGGTCATCTTACTCATTTATTTTATTTAATTTCTAATATTTTTAATTGCTAATATTCTTAACTTATTTTAATAAATTTCACTGTCCAAGTAACCTATGACAGGCTAACTAAACTGGATAAGCGGGTCATTGGCACTGGACACCGCGGTGCCATCGAGCCGTCATACCATGGGACGCAGAACGTTAACCATGTATGCAGTCAGTATAGTTAAAAAGCCATGATAATATATAATTGGGCATAAAAGCCATGAGTACGGGCATAAAGCCATGAGTGCAGGCATAAAGCTATGAATATGGGCATAAAGCCATAAATACAGGCATAAAACCTTACGCAGTACTGCTCAAACAATACCCTATTGGCATGTCAATCTATCCAATCTGACACACTTGTCTTGGCAATACATGGGCACATAGTACTATTAAATGTTAATATATTATATTTTATGACTTCATTATTTCATGACAAATTCCAATTATAATTTATATATTCATTTTATCACAATTTATAACAATTATTTCGTTACATATTCCATTATATATATTTGTTGTAACATTCTAAACTTTATTTCCTAGTGGAAATATAATATCTAGACTCATTTTCATCTAGTGCATATATTCATGAATATCATTTATATAATTCACAATTTATCAATCATATCATCTATTTTTCCTTTCTAATTCCTTATCTAATTTATTACATCATTTTACATGCCCCTAGGTTCAACATTTTCATTTATGTTGATTTCCAAACTACATTTCAAAATATATTAACAATGTCTCCTAAGTTCTATTTGTAATGAGAATACAATTCCCATCCACCTATTCTCATAATTTAGGTATACATGAAGTCCTTTAAGTGGGGTACCATTGACCCTATTAGCAACTTAAGTTTTTGGTAGTTATCATTCACTTAACCATTTTCCTTCAAAGGTTGACTTTTTAATTCTTAATATGTACACAAATGTTTAATACATATTTATACCACATTTTGGGTTCTAAGTTTGTTGGCATTGATTGCCAATTGCAATTTAAAACCTCCTAAAAGTATTTTCAAAAATTCAGTTTTTGGGTCCTATGTTTACTGTTCCATTGGTCTAAGCTACAGTGAGAATTTGGGAAATGTTTCTTCATCAAAGTTGTTCCTTTATGTGTCTTCTTTAATTTCATTTTTGAATCACTCAATTTGGAGTTTTGTAGCTCAAGTTATGGCCATTTTACCATAACTGGCCGGATTGACTTGTACCTAGAATTTCTGGGCAATTTGGTTCTGCCAGAGTTGGTGTCCTAACTTGGACTAGCAATTTGAATTAGTTAGATTCAGAATTTGAGTTTGTGTTCTTCATGAAAGTTGTTCTAAATTATCTAATCTTTTCATTGATATAAGATTCAGGTCATTTGAATATTTCTACATTGAGTTATGGCTAAATGAAAAAATTCATTTGGTCAATTTTCCTGGGCAGTATGTATGTTTTCTAGATTAGGTTAATTTTTAGGGCAACTTAGGTTGGCTTTCTAGGCATGGTTTCTTCACCAAAAATGTGGTTTAAGGTCTTAAATTTCATCTCTAAATGGCCTCACACCAATTGGAGCTGTCTAGCTCTACTTATGTTCATTTAAACACACTGGACTCACAGGTCCAGAATTCTCTGCACATGAACAACACTCCCAATACCACCTTCCTACACTACTACCATCCACAATTCACATTCCATGCACTTCAATTAGTCCATAATTGGTCTCAACATTAATAATTTATCAAAATATCATTAAATTGCTAATTTTTATATCAAACCCTAGCTCCAATTCAAGATTTACACAACACATATCACATTAGGCATACTAATCAATTTCTAATTGATTTCTACACATCAAACGCCATTTCTAAACCATTCAAATCCAACAAAAACCATCAAACTACCACTCCCATAGAGCTGACCAAAAATCCAACCCTTCATTCATGCATCATTTATATCATTTTTCATGAAATTTCACCTCATTCAACTTAGTTTTAACTTTTAAAGAAGAAAGAAAGCAAGAGTTGGGCACTAACCTCTTTGGCGATTTTCTAAGCTTGTTCACACCTCACTTTCTTTCACTTTCTCCTCTTCTAATTGCTGCCCAAGTCTTGCTCTAGTGGTAAGGGTAATTTTTAGTGAAGGGAGGATAAGGTTTTGAGGTGAATTGAAGTGGGAAATAAAGCTTGGTTGGAAGATCAGTAGAGGGAAAGGGAAGAGAGGGTCAAGGCTAGATAAGGAAGAAGAAATCATAAATTGGTTTCTTAGTTTGACTCATTTTTTTCCTTTTTAAAGAATTTTAATTGTGTTGTTGAATGGTATTGGTGAAGGCATGTTAAATGACATCATCTTATGTCATAATTCCAATTTTTATTCATTTTTTTTCTTTTCTTTTCTTTCCTACTCATTTTCAATTTAATTTTTAGCAATATTTATTCATATTTTATGTCATATAATTCACTTACTTAAATGGACAAGTTGGTTAAAAATCATCTTTGAAGGCGAAATGACCAAAATGCCCTTCGTTTTGCTTAACAGACTAAAATTGTCTGTACCAATTTAAAAATTTTTCTAAGCATTTTCTTGGAGTTGGTTATCGAAACCTCAATGACTCTTCTCTGGAGTCCTAAAATTTATTTCATGGAATTTCCCTCAGGTTTATTGCTACTAGCTGTAAAGACAGCAACTTCCCGTTAGGGTCACCCATCACCGGGGCACCGGCTCATTTAACTTTGTTGTATTTCATTTCTAAAATTTTTCCTTAATTTTTCTTACACTTAATTGAATTATTTATGACTCCTCACTCTAGTCTAATTATAGTTCCAGACATTTTGGCTGTCTGGTTAGACATTGGTCACCGAAACAGTAGAACGTACGGACTATCTAAAGTGAGGGTGTTACAATTCTTCCCCTTTAACAAAAATTTCGTCCTCAAAATTTACCGGATTTAGGTATCTGAGATAATTCCTTTACCTTTCTATTGCTCCCTCTGTCTACTCCTTTTATATATATGGTATTATTTATTCATTTCGAATCTATCATTATACACTTAGGCATATCATAAAGGAATGATACTTTACCTCAAATTCACATTTGAGGCATCTTGCTCCTCTCCGGCTTGGGTGACATTTACAAGTGGTGTTATTGTTCCACCTGATCCTTCCACGATCTCTGTCTGGGTTCATGGTAAATTCCTTTTAGGACAGTCTTTCAGACGATAGTCCATGGGCCCACATCTATAACAGGCTCCTATCAATCCTCTACTTTCACCTTTATTCCACTTGTTACAATGGCCACATTTTCTTGCTAATCCTGGTACACTCAATACTAGTATCTCTGGTTGACCTCTTCTGGGTATAGGCCTAGGTCTAAGTCTCCTACTTTGATCAGATGTCTGACTTAACTGTTCTCTAGGCCTTTTATTACTAAACTGTCTAAATTTCCTCCTTTGTTGATCACCACTCCTCTTATGATCCTCTTCATGAACACAGCTAATATATTTCTTTCTGAACAAGAATTCCCAAGTTACGTCGGCTGGTGGCACTACCTTGGTTATGAAATCCCACTACCGATATTGTAACATCCTCCCCGTAGCAACTCCGTACAGTCTACTGTTCCGGTGACCGATGTCGGTCCGGACAGCTAGAACGTCCGGAAAAATATTTAAACTAAAGTCAAGAACCAAAATTAACTCAAATATTAATAAGAAAAATTTAGGAAAAATTTTAGAAATAAAATACAACCAAGTCAAATGAGCCGGTGCCCAAGCGATGGGTAACCAGAGGTAAGTTGCGGTTCTCGCAACGAGGAGCCCTAGACCAGGAAAAAAATTCATAAAATAATTTTTGGGACTCCAAAGAAGGGTCATTGAGATTCCTATGGCATTAGAATGCCAAGAAAATATTTAGAAAAATTTTTCAATCGGTACAGACAATTTTAACCCGTTAAGCCAAACGGAGGGCATTTTGGTCATTTCGCCTTCAGAGGTGATTTTTGGCCGACTTGTCCAGTTAAGTAAATAATTATTATGACATAAAATGTGAATAAATATCACTAAAAATTGAATTGAAAATGAGTAGAAAAGAAAAGAAAAAAAATGAATTAAATGGGAATTTATGACATCACATGATGTCATTAGTGTGCCTTCACCCACTCAAGTGTTGACACATGGCTATAACCCATTTAAAATCAATAAAATGGGCAGAAAATGAATGAAAAATGCAGCTTTCTTCTTCTTCCCAATTTTAGACGTGAACATTTTCTTCCTCCATTAAAATTCATTTCATTTTCTCTCTTCCAAACCTTGAATTCTCACCACTAAACCTTAAGTCTCTTCATTAAAAATTATCCTTACCTCTTGGGAAGGTGTTTGGCAGCCAAGAAAACAAAAGAAAGTGAGGAATTTACAAGGGAAAATTCTGCCCTCCTAAGGTTAGTGCTAAATTCTTACTTCTTCCTCTTATAATGATGAAAATAAAGTGAATTACACTAGAATTACATGATAAATGATGAAAATAAAGTGAGTTATACTAGAATTACATGATAAATGATGAAATTGATGGATATATGTTAGACTAAGAATCCAGCCAGCTTGTGTAGGAGTAGGATTTGAAGTGTTTTATTGTAAATAAAATGGATAACTTGCTTGATTATGATGAGAAGTGTGATTAGTATGTTTAATTGGTGTGTGTTGTGTGAACCATGAATTTGAGCTAGGGTTTTGGGAGTAAAATGTGGACTTGGCTTATGAAATGATTAATGGACATTCTAATGGTCAATTAGTGACCATTTAAGGCAAGTTAATCATAATTTGAAGTGAGCTAATGCATGGCAAAGTGAAATGGGAAGGCTGCCCAAAGACAGCAGAAATGAGGCTGTGAGTCCAGCCTGTTTGGACTGCCATATCATTGGCTGTGTTGGTCCAATTGGTGTTTGGCCAATTGGACATGAAACTAGACTTATAATGGCACATTTTTTCTGAAGAAACCATGCCCAAAAGACCAAAGAAAGTGGACCAAAAGTTGGCTCCAATCCGGATACCCTGCAACAGCACCTGCAGAAATGACCAAATGAACAGTAACTGTTCGTTTGGCCATAACTCACTGTAGAAATGGTAAATTGACCTGAAATTTTTACAGCAACAAATTAAGACATAGACAAACAACTTTCATGAAGAAACCTACCCCAAATTATGGCCAGAACCAATTCAAAAATGCAATCACAGTCACTGTTCATGTTACTGTAGATATGGTAACTCTGCAGTTTTGGAAATCCGGCCAGCTGTGGTTTTTGGACCATATCTGGAGCTAAAAAACTCCAAATGGAGTGATTCAAAAAAGGAAATTCAACTAGACAAAATAAGGAACAACTTTCATGTTTACCATTTCCTCAAATTTCCACTGTAACAGTCCCTAATGGAACAGTAAACTTATGGTACAAAAACTGAAAATTCTGCCCTTTAGTGCTAAGTTTGGAAATGGATTTGGTGATCAATTCTAACAAGTTTTAAATGCAAAATGTGGCATATTGGGAATGCCAAAACCCATGTACCTATTTTCTATCCAAAAGTCAACATTTTTGTTGACCAATGAGGTGAATAGTGACACCAAAACTTGAAGAATTCAAAAGTATCCAATAAGCTTGGAAATGGTATTGGCAACCAATACCAACAAATTCAAAATGCAAAATGTGGTATCTTTGAGAACTTAGATTCAATAAATTTATTATGTATTAAAAAGTCAACAATTTGAGGGAATAGTAATATGAATAGTAATACAAAGACACAAAGTACAATAACTAGATTGGTAGAACAAATTAAGGTATGAAAATTTAGAAATGCATCTAGGGAACTTTAAATTGCAATTGACAATTAGTACTAGCGAAGGTAAAACTCAAAATGTGGGATCTTGGTGTAATTAGAATTAATATATCCATTAAGTATGAAAAATTCAACATTTTGGTTGACTAGTAAGGGAATAGTAATCAAAATGATTAGTAAATTAAGATGAAGACCTAGAACCAATTCTAAGCTTAAATGCTTAGAATTGTATGACAAATGTAGACTATGCATCCTAGTCAAAATTGTTAAAAAGAAATTAAGGCCATAAATTTGAAATCCATGAAATGTTTATGGATTACTTGAAACATGAAAAAATAGTCACCTAACTGATGTGAATAGATAGTTAGGGCTTATATACCCATCACAAATGGAATTCATAAAATATTAATAACTCAACTGGAAATATAAAATTTGAAATTACATAAGTAGATTCTTGAATGTATAAATGAGAAAAGCAAAAATGTTTTGAATACAATGGCACATGTAAACCATTGTTTAGAATTGTGATTAATATGAATAACATAATGAATGAATAAAGGAACTATATTAATGCATGAATGAGACATTAGTTCTCATTATTGTAGAGAGGAGAAGCATTTTGAGTACAATGGTATAAAAGGATAATTGATGTGAATTGTGATCATATAAATGATCAAATGAATGTATGAATTATAATTGAAATTTATCATGAAATAATAAACTCATAAAACACAATATATTAATATTTAATGATATTATGTGCCCTTGTATTGCCTAGACATGTGTGTCAGATTGGATAGTTTGGCATGCCAATAGGGTATTGTTTTAGCAGTACTGCGAAAGGCTTTATGCCTGTATTCATGGCTTTATGCCCGTATTCATGGCTTTATGCCCACATTCATGGCTTTATGCCTGTATTCATGGCTTTTATGCCCGATTATGTGATATCATGGCTTTTTAGCCATACTGACTGCATACATGGTTGACGTTCTGCGTCCCATGGTATGACGGCCCGAGGCACCGCGGTGTCCAGTGCCAACGACCCGTTATCCAGTTTAGTCAGCCTGTCGTAGGTTACTTGGGCAGTGTATTTATTGAGATAAGTTAAGAATATTAGCAATTTAAAATATTAGAAATCAAATAAAATAAATGAGTGAGATGACCTAAAATAAATTAGAATAGTTATTTATTAGAAAGAATCAAAATGAACTGGACCGTTATTAAAATTTACTTATTATGAGATAATCTAAAACAACCTAGCAAGTATAGAGAAAATGCTAAAAGATTAGCAAAGAAAATTATAACATAAATAAATATTGCAAATGTGCTTATATAACAATATAAGCATACATTTATTATTTTCAAATCATTTTTCTTTGTACATTAGTACTGTACATTGGCAAATAAACACTTTCAAAGAAGACTAAATTAGGATATAACACATTAAATTTTAGAAACCGCATGTGAAGTATAAATAAATCTTGATTATTTGAATTATGTTTTATGTCTATCTTTATTTGTATATTATTTCCTTGTTATATTATTGCACCACTAAGCAGCAATGCTTAGCGCGATGGAATTGTTTCCTCGCAGTCTCAAGCTAGAACCCACTGGACGCGTTTGATGGAAATTTTGAGAGTTCGGATCTGAGTGTCAAAGGTTGTCACCTCCTCAGCAATGCATGTAGATAGGGCTCACATTAAGCATATCATGTATTTTGTGTATGTTAATTATTTCTTATATTGTAATATAAATTAGCAAATTGTAATTAATTTGTATATCATGTAAATTATGAAATTTTGTAATTATTTTGTAAATTAAGTAAATTAAGGAAATTTGAAAAATTTGCTTATGTAATTTGAGAATGTTTACATACGAATTGAGTATGCATGGAAATGATTATGAAATTGAAATGTATGAATGAGATTTGAAATATGAGAAAATTATGAGAATGATTGATGAGATAATTACGATTAGCATGGATAAGACTTTATTCTGAAAATATTGTTGAAACTTTCAAACAGGTAAATAGTAAAACACGTCAACTGGTAATAAAATAGGAGAAACTCCGCTGGTTTCTCCGTCAAAAAAAAAATAATTAATATTAAAATATAATGAGATCAAATTATGAAAGGAATAAAGTAATATAAGATAGGGTGCTCCGGCACCGAATGTAACACACTTTACTCGGCTACACTGTAGTCGGGTGAGGGGTGTTACAGATATGCAGCTTCTTGTAGCAATGAAACTGCACACTCCCAACTCTATTCTTGTGTGCAATGCAGTTGCTGTAGGACTCTTTCAGTCCTTTCTAACCAATATTCCATAGTTGAAGAATCCTCTTCCTTTCTACCATTGAAATCTACAGCTCTTAGGTGATTTCCGCTGAGGTGGTGCTGGAATAATCTCAGTCATCTGTCAAAAGAATTCAGTCATCTGCTCAAACAAGGCCTGTTAGGGTTGTACAGGCACCTCCTGCACTGGTGGAGCAGGATCTCCCTAATTTCCAACATCACTCCCAATCGAGATATGGCTTACTACTTCTTCCTCTACTGCCCTCTACAATTCTAGGTCCATACCTTAACCTAAAATAATCAAAGAAAACAGATCTGCATTAGTGTCACATCAACTCATATGAATGCAATGCATGTTATGCACACTATCTCATTCTATCATTCGATGCCTAAGAACGCCTAAACCGTGCTCTGATACCAATATGTAACACCCCTCACTCGACTACAGTGTAGTCAATCAAGGCATGTCACACTCAGTGCCAGAGCACCATATTTTATCTTACTTTATTCTTTTAAAAATTTTGTTCTCGTTATATTTTTAATATCAATTATTTTTCTATGGAGAAACCAGTGGAGTTTTCTCTGTTTCTATTACCATTTGGCGTATTTCACTATTAACCTGCTTGAAATTTCAACAATATTTTCACAATAAAATCTCATAAGTTACTTTCATAATCATCTCATCACACATTCAATTCTTGCAGCTCATTTGCATACATGTCCATTCATACTCAATTTATGTATCAAAATTCTCAAACTTTATAATTTACATGATTTACAAGCTAATTTCATAAATTCACAATTTACATAATATACAATTAATTACAATACCATAATTTACTTTACAATTAATAACTAATTGTAAATACATAAAATAACTTTTGCGAGCCCTATCTACATGCATTGCTGAAGAGGTGACATGTAACACTCTCCCCATAGCAACTCCGTACATTCTATTGTTCTGGTGATTAGTGTCAGTTCGGACAGCTAGAACGTCCGGAAAAAAATATTTAAACTAAAGTAAGGAACTATAATTAACTCAAACATTAAAAAGAAAAATTTAGGAAAAATTTTAAAAATAAAATACAACCAAGTTAAATGAGCCGATGCCCTAGTGATGGGTAATCCAGTGGAAAGTTGCGGTTCTCGCAACTAGGAGCCCTAGACCAGGGAGAAAATTCATAAAATAATTTTTGAGACTCCAGAGAAGGGTCATTGAGGTTCCTATAGCATTAGAATGCCAAGAAAATGCTTAGAAAAATTTTTCAATTAGTATAGACAATTTTAGTCAATTAAGCCAAGTGGAGGGCATTTTGGTCATTTCGCCTTCAGAGGTGATTTTTGGCCGACTTGTCCAGTTAAGTAAATAATTATTATAACATAAAATGTGAATAAATATTGCTAAAAATTAAATTGAAAATGAGTAGAGAAGAAAAGAAAAGAAAATGAGATTAAACGATAATTTTGACATCACATGATGTCATCAACCCTTTCCCCACCAATCACAATTAAGCTAACCTATTAAAAAGGGATAATTGAGACAAAAATAAACAAAAGCAATCAGATTCATCTCCTTCACCCAAACCAGCTGTTTCCTCTTCTCCCACCCAAAACCACCATTAAAGCTTATATAAGCTTTCTAACTCACCAAATCTCACTTGAAACCCTAAGTCCACTTCAACAAAATTTGTCTATACAACTTGGCAAGGTGATTGGCTGCCAAGAAAATCCAAGAAAGTGAAGTTTAAACTTGGGAGAATTTTTCTCAAAAAAAGGTTAGTGTCCAATTCTTATTCCTTTTTGTTTTAATTCATGTTCAATGGCATGAACTGTGTAGGAAATCTAAGAAAATAAAACAAACAAGTGTGTGTGTGCACCTTATAAATTTTGGCAGCTAGGGTTAGCTAGGATTTGATGATTTTTCTTGATAGCAAAGTCTTGATGAGCAGCCCTTAGTGCTAAATGCATGATTGAACTTAGTTATGTACGTGAAATGCAAAAATTAGGCATGTATGAACATGGAAAAATATGGACACTTAACAACATTAGGGTTTGCTCATGTGATGGTTCATTAACCTTTTAATGGTCAATTAGTGACCATTTGAATGTGTATGATGAAGAAATGAAGTGAGTTGAGGCTTGGCATTTGTGTATGGGTGAGCTGCCTTGGCTGACTTGTAGGACTGAGCATGAGTCTAGAAGGTTCAGGCAGTTATAAATGGAGTTGTAGAGGTTCACTTGGTGCAAGGATACTTGAACATGAAACTAGACACATAATGTCACCACTTTGGTGAAGAAACCCTGCCCAAAAAACCAAATCAAGTTGGCCTAAAAACTGCCCTAATCCGGGTGACTTGCAGTCTGCCTGGGCAAAATGACTAAATGAATAACTCAGTGTAGAAAGGTCCAATTAACCTGAAATTTTACCAGCAGAAAGCTGAGACATAGACCTACAACTTTCATGAGGAACACAAATCCAAATTCTGACCATAACCTAGTCATATTGCTAACCAAACTTAGGTTACCAAATCTAGCAGAACCAGTTTTGCCCAGAATTTTGGATTCTGTCCAATCCGGCCAGTTATGGTGTTTAGGCCATAGCTTGAGCTAAAAAACTCCAAATGGATTGGTTAAAAAAAAAGAAATATAACTAGACAAAATAAGGAACAACTTTCATGAAGACAAATTTGCCAAATTCCTACTGTACAAATGACCAATGGAACAGTAAATATGAGGCTTGAAACCTAAAAATTTTGAATAACTAACACTAAGCTTAGAAATTGTATTGGCAACTAATACCAATAATTTTAGAATGCAAAATGTGGTATGTTGGGAGTATTAGAACCAATGTACCTATTGTCTATGCAAAAGTCAACATTTTAGTTGACTAATGAAATGAATAGTAACACCTAAACTTAAATTTCAAGAATTATACAATTTAAAAGTGTAACATGCCTTAGTACACCTAGCAAGATTGGTTTGGATAGGTTGGCATGCCAATAGGGTTCAGTTAGCAGTACTGCACATGGCATTATGCCATTCTGTGATTTCATGGCTTTTAGCCATTCTGACATTGTGTTGAGACTTGGCCTTGCACCTAATGTTATTACAGCTTATTAGCTGTTTTGTTGCACACTGGGAGACACATTTGTGACCAATGGTATGACGACCCGAGGTACTTGATACCCAGTGCCAGTTTACCCGTTTATCCAGTCCAGTCATCCAGTATAGGTTACTTGGGCAACCAAAAATGAAAGTGGATAAATTTAATGAAATTATGAATATAACAAGTACATAATAAATAAGACTATAAATAATTATCAAAAAATTGTCTGCATAAGACATCAAAATATGCACTGCATATTTATTTTTCTGTTATTTCTTTTTATTTTATTATTGGCACCACTAAGCATTATTGCTTAGCACGTTGCTTTTGCCACGCGTAGGTTCTGGAGAGACCGACCCAGAGTTCAGTAGACCACAGACTGGATGAGACCTTCTGCAGCTCTGCATAGTGTCCGTGTCACCTCACCGACATCAGTGCATTGGTTGGACACTAGGTTTCATTTTGGGTATTTTGTGATTAACTTTTATTTTCTCATATGTAATTGAAACTTTTGTAATGTATTTTAGTATTAATGTAAATAGTGAAAATTGTGTTTATGAATGAAAAAGTGAATATTTATTTATGATTTTTACATGATTATCATATGAGATGAATGATTGAGAAATGGAAATATTGTTGAAAAAATATTGAGATTTTGTTGATGAAATGGAGTTGGGGATTGATTGAAAATATTGGAAGTGCTTTTTACAGGTTCCGAAGAATTGTTTTCTCCATTTTTAGCCGGTACTCTGCCGGATTTTCTATAAAATTTGTGGAACCTCAAATAAATTTATGATTTCAATAAATGACTGAAATGAATTATATTTCGCAAATTGTACTCCATAACTATGACAAAAAAATAAATTAGGAAGAATAAAATTGATTGAATTAAAATAGGGTGTTCCGGTACACTGTGTGGCATATCTTGCTCGGCTACACTGTAGACGGGTAAGGGGTGTCACACGACAACTTCTGACACTTCTACAGATCTAGACTCCAAAAATCCCAATCAAATGTCCATCGGGTTTTAACTTCAATACCTGTGCGAAGGAAACAAATCCATCACGCTAAGCATTTCTGCTTAGTGGTGCAATAATATAACTAGAAAATAATATACAAATAAATATAGAAACAAAACATAATTCAAATAATTAATATTTATTTATACTTCACATGCAGTTTCTAAAATTTAATATATTTTATCCTAATTTAGTCTTCTTTGGAAGTTTTTATTTCGCAAATGTACAGTAATAATGTACAATAGAAAAATAATCTAAAAATAATAAATTTATGCTTATATTATTATGTAAGTCATATTTGCAATATTTATTTATATTATAATTTCCTTTGCTAATCTTTTAGCATTTTCTCAATACTTTCTAGGTTGTCTCAGATTATTTCATAATAAGTATATTTTAATATCAGTCCAGTTCATTTCGATTCTTTCTAATAATAGCTATTCTAATTTATTTTAGGTCATCTTACTCATTTATTTTATTTAATTTCTAATATTTTAATTGCTAATATTCTTAACTTATTTCAATAAATTTTACTGCCCAAGTAACCTATGACAGGCTGACTAAACTGGATAAGCAGGTCATTGGCACTGGACACCATGATGCCTCAGGCTATCATACCATGGGACGCAGAACGTCAACCATGTATGCAGTCAGCATGGCTAAAAAGCCATGATAATATATAATCGGGCATAAAAGCCATGAGTGCAGGCATAAAGCCTTGAATACGGGCATAAAGCCATGAATACAGGCATAAAGCCTTATGTAGTACTGCTAAAACAATACCCTATTGGCATGCCAATCTATCCAATCTAACACACTTGTCTACGTAATACATGGGCGCATAGTACCATTAAATATTAATATATTGTGTTTTATGACTTCATTATTTCATGATAAATTCCAATTATAATTTATACATTCATTTGATCACAATTTATAATAATTATTTCATTATATATATTTATTGTAACATTCAAAACTTTATTTCCTTGTGGAAATACAATATCTATACTCATTTTCATCTAATTCATATATTTATGAATATCATATATATAATTCACAATTTATCAATTATATCATTTATTTTTCCTTTCTAATTCCTTATTTAATTTATTACATCATTTTACATGTCCCTAAGTTCAACATTTTCATTTATGTTGATTTCCAAACCACATTTCAAAATATATTAACAATGTCTCCTAAGTTCTATTTGTGATGAGAATATAATTCCCATTTACCTATTCTCATAATTTGGGTATACATTAAGTCCTTTAAGTGGGGTACCATTGACCCCATTAACAACTTATGTTTTTAATAGTTACTATTCACTTGACCATTTCCCTTCAAAGGTTGAATTTTTAATTCATAATATGTACACAAATGTTTGATACATATTTATACCACATTTTGGATTCTAAGTTTGTTAGCATTGATTGCCAATTGCAATACAAAGACTCCTAAAAGTATTTTCAAAAATTTAGTTTTTGGGTCCTATGTTTATTGTTCCATTGGTCTAAGCTACAGTGAGAATTTGGCAAACTTTTCTTCATAAAAGTTGTTCCTTTATGTGTCTTCTTTAATTACCTTTTTGAATCACTCTATTTGGAGTTTTTTAGCTCAAGTTATGGCCATTTTACCATTACTGGTCGGATTGACCTATACCCAGAATTTCTGGGCAATTTGGTTCTGCCAGATTTGGTGTCCTAACTTGGACTAGCAATTTGAATTGGTTAGATTCAGAATTTGAGTTTGTGTTCTTCATGCAAGTTGTTCTCAATTATCTAATCTTTCCATTGATATAAGATTTAGGTCATTTAAATATTTTTACACTGAGTTATGGCCAAATGAACTATTCATTTGGTCAATTTTCCAGGGCAGTATGCATGTTACCCGGATTAGGTTAATTTTTAGGGCAACTTAAGTTGGCTTTCTAGGCATAGTTTCTTCACCAAAAATATGGCTTAAGATCTTAAATTTCATCTCCAATTGGCCTCACACCAATTGGAGCTATCTAGCTCTACTTATGTTCATTTAAACACACTAGACTCATAGGTCTAGAATTCCCTGCACATGAACAACACTCCCAATACCACCTTCCCACAATACTACCATCCACAATTCACATTCCATGCACTTCAATTAGTCCATAATTGGTCTCAACATCAATAATTTATCAACATATCATTAAATTGCTAATTTTTATATCAAACCCTAGCTCCAATTTAAGATTTACACAACACATATCACATTAGGCATACTAATCAATTTCTAATTGATTTCTACACATCAAACACCATTTCTAAACCATTCAAATCCATCAAAAATCATCAAACTACCACTCCCATAAAGCTGGTTAAAAATCCAACCCTTCATTCATGCATCATTTATATCATTTTTCATGAAATTTAACCTTCATTCAGCTTAGTTTTAACTTTTAAAGTAGAAAGAAAGCAAGAGTTAGGCACTAACCTCTTTGGTGATTTTCTAAGCTTGTTCACACCTCACTTTCTTTCACTTTTTCTTCTTCTAATTGCTGCCCAATTCTTGCTCTAGTGGTAAGGGTAATTTTTAGTGAAGGGAGGATAAGGTTTTGAGGTGAATTGAAGTGGGAAATGAAGCTTGGTTGGAAGATCAATGGAGGGAGAGGGAAGAAAGGGTCACGGCTGGATGAGGAAGAGGAAACCAGAAATTGGTTTCTTAATTTGACTCATTTTTCCCTTTTTAAAGAATTTTAATTATGTTGTTGAATGGTGATTGGTGTAGGCATGTTAAATGACATCATCTTATGTCATAATTCCAATTTTTATTCATTTTCTTTTCTTTTCTTTCCTACTCATTTTTAATTTAATTTTTAACAATATTTATTCATATTTTATGTCATATAATTCACTTACTTAAATGGACAAGTTGGTCAAAAATCATCTTTGAAGGTGAAATGACCAAAATGCCTTTCGTTTTGCTTAACAGACTAAAATTGTCTGTACCAATTTAAAAAATTTTTTAAGCATTTTCTTGGCAATCTAATGTTATTGAAACCTCAATGACTCTTCTCTGGAGTCCCAAAATTTATTTCATGGAATTTTCCTTGGGTTTATTGCTACTAGCTGTAAAGACAGCAACTTCCCATTAGGGTCACCCATCACCGGAGCACCGGCTCATTTAACTTTGTTGTATTTCATTTCTAAAATTTTTCCTTAATTTTTCTTACACTTAATTGAATTATTTATGACTCCTCACTCTAGACTAATTATAGTTCTAGACATTCTAGCTGTCTGATCAGACATTGGTCACCGGAATAGTATAACATACGGACTATCTAAAGTGAGGGTGTTATAATTACACAAACTCCTCAAATCATGTACACAACCCTAGTTTCAATTATCAAATTTATACAAACACAACACATTCAACTCCTAATCATATCAACTTATCAAACAATCCTCATGGAACCCATTTTCATCATTTAAAAACATCAAAACCCAAGGGTTCCATTGCTACTGAAATTAGGGTATTTAATTTTCTTATCATTTGTTTTCATTTTCATGTGATACTCAATCATCTCATCATTCTTACAAGATTTAATGAAGAGAGGGAGTGGTATCTTGCACTTGCCTCTTATGACCTAACTTCAAACTTCAACTTTCTTGCTTCTTATGGGTATCTAAAGCTTCCTTATGGAGTGGGGAGGATTTTTAATGAAGACGGCAATGGGTTTTGGTGAGTGAATGAAGAGGAAAACAAGCTTTAAGCTTGAGAAAAATGGTGGAAGGGGGAGAACCCATGGAGCCGGCAATGAGAGAGAGAAGAGGAAGAAGAAGACTTGGTTGGTGGGGTTTTGTCTTCTTATGGGTATTTATATATTCTATATATGTTGTACTTACATTTTTAAAATTTCATAGGTCTTTTTTTTTTCCTTTTCTTTTTCTTTTCTTCTTCTTTCTTTTCTAATTCAATTCATAAAGTTTTAATTTATGTTAATTATTTTATTCTCTAAATTTTTAATTTGACATTTAGGTCAAAATTCACCTCTGGGGGTAAAATAACCAAAATGCCCTTCATGGTGCATATCGGGTTTTTTTTTAATTATTTTATACCATTTAATAAATTCTCTTAAATTTTATTTTAATTTCTCTAAATTTTTCCTATATTTTCTTAACATTTATCACATTAGTTTATGCCTCCTCACTATAGTTTAAGTGTAGTTCCAGATATTCTGACTGTCCGAACAGACATCAGTCGTCAGAATAGTAGAATGTACGGAGTACCTACAGTGAGGGCATTACAATTTTGGTCAATTCACTTCAAGAGTTGACTTTTAATCTAAATGTCCATTAAAATGAGAGAGATTAAGACATTGGAAAAGAATTATATTCATGAAAGTGTATAGGAAAAATTAATTAGGACATAGAGGTAATTAAGCCAATTGTTATAATTATAATAATTATAATTAAAATTTTAAATTTGGATATTTATATATATAAGACAAGAAACTATTAAAATCAAATAATTTACCATCTTCTTCACTTGTTAGCCGACTCCCACTCCTCTCTTTCTCTTCACTATCTTCCTCCATTATTAAGCAAGTTAAAGCTTTGAAACCTCCATTCTTCCACAAATTTCCACACAAAATTAGTAGAAAAACTAGAATTAGCCTATGATTGGAAGACTACAAGCAAAAGGAACTAAGAAAATTGAAGGATTTTGAAGATTGGAAAATCACTATTGAGGTAAGTTATCTTCCATGCTTGATTAGTTACATATCCTTAAAACTAAGTTTGAATATGTAGAAATTACATGAAAAATAATGAAAATCATGCATGTATGGAGGAATTGAATTTTCAGCCAGCTTGGGGTATGGTAGGATTTTGATGTGTTTGATAGAATTAAACTTAAATTCAAGCTTTTATGGAGGTGTGTACATGATTTACATGTTGAAATTGCATGAAATTGGAATGAATTGGGAAGTTGTGGAATTAGGGTTTTGGAGAATTAGGGCTTTTGTGACCTAATGTTCAATTAGTGTTTATAAGGTTAAATTATGGTCAATTGAGGTGTATTGAATGTGAATTTATGTTGGTTGGTGAAAGGAATTAATGAGATAGGAGTGTAGTCAATGTGCTGAAATCTGGACACTTGAGTCCAGTGTGTTTAGAAGCATATAAGTTGAGCAACACAACTCCAATTGGTGTGAAACCAATCGAAAATGAAACCTAAGACATAATGCTAAAATTTTCATGAAGAGAGTCTTCCCAATTAGGGCTTGAATCCTGGTTACCAATTCTGCACCTGGAGAAAATGACCAAATAAATAGTACTTAGTCAATTAAGCATAACTCACTATAGGAAACTCTAATTTGGGTAATTCTAGAACCTATGGAATCCTGAGATAGAGGAGAATGATTCTTATGAAGATCATGAAGTAAAATTATGACCCTAACTTAACTAAATTACTAGACAAATTTAGTCTAGTAAATCTACCCTGATTCTGGATTAAACCTGAGAATCCTGAGCAAATGGTCATCTGACTAGTTTTGGAAAAATTGCCATAACTCAAGCTACACAATAGAAAATTGAGTAATTCTAAAGTGAAAATACTCGTAAAACATAGAAATACAACTTTCGTCTTTAGACCTAAGCCCAGTTCTTAGGGCAAAGTAGGAAATGTTGAGATAAGTCAGGAATGCCAAATCTGGAATTCTTGCAGTTTTGCCAAATTGCCTTATGACCTTCGAATGGTTATCAGATCATAACTTCCTCTACAAAACTCCAATTAAAGTGATTCAAAATGATTTAGAAACATAAGAAAAAGGCTTAAAATATTGTTTTAGAAACTAGGTTCAAATTCTAAACATAAGATGCTTGGAAATGGAATGGAAAATTAAGTAAAAATCTAGAAAATAGTGAACCTGTAGGGTTTAGTAACTAGGAATAGTACCTAGTATTTGGACCATAACTAGCGATACAAAACTTCAAACTAAGTGATTTAAAAAGAAAATTAAAGCTAAGGCATAGAGGAACAACTTTCATGAAGATAACCTTACCAAATTATGAATGGAACTAGGTTAGAATTGGGTTCTAAAGTTAAGGTTCAGAACTGCCATGAACCCAGAATTCATTGAAATTGCAAAGTTAGCTTAGGGATTCATTAGATATTTATTTGATTAGTTATTAGTGATAATTGAGATGAGTATTGAGACATTGCACTTATATGTTTTCAGTAGAAAAAGAGACCTTGAAAGACAAGGAGAAGTAAGTCAAAGAAAAGGAGATTCATTGAAGGTTTACGCACAACTAGTTTCTTGTTTTATTTTAAATTTTGTAATTGGATTGAATGAACTTCCTATGAGTCAATATTACTTTTCTTTTGCATCTAAGAATTTTATACGTTGTTTTGAGAACTTTGAATTGTGAAATGAATTTATAATTATGGAAAAGACAGATGTTGGCTAATTGATTCATTGTAGCAAAGGGGTGAGCCAATTTTAAGTGTGATTTGAAGTGTTTTGAGAATTTGATGTGTTGCCAACCTACGTGTGGATTTGTGACAATTGAATGTGATTATCTAATTTGTAAATGTGATTATTTGAATAGAAATTATTTTGAACTTGTTTTGAAACCACAGTTGACATGGCAATTTGATTTGAGTCCCTCATTATTTGAGGTGAGATTTATTATATGACTTCCCTTTTTGGCTTGCCAGCTGAGGTTGAGATTGGATGTGTAATGCCCTCACTTTAGGTAGTCTGTACATTCTACTGTTCCGATGACTAATATCTATTCGGATAGCCAGGATGTCTGGAATTACACTCGAACTAGAGTGAGGAGTCATGAGATGGTTAAATAAAGACCAAGAAAAATTAAGGAAAAATAAAAGAAAAGAAGTGCAGATAGGTTAAGGGAGCCGAAAATCCTAGGATGGCTGACCTCCTGGGAAGTTCTCCATTCCACCTATGGGACAAAACCATGAGGCTTATGGCCAAAGCGGACAATTCCTCTAGTGGTTGGAGCTTGACCGTTACAATTGGTATCAAAGCCAAAAGCTCCGTCAGTAGGGTGCTATAAGTGAGGACACTTATGGCGAAAGCTGGTGGGCCACAAAGCCCTAATGCAGTGCCCCAGTGATTTCATTGGACGCAATGAAAAACTCCCTGAAAGATGGGAAACACGTCCCACATTAGAATGGGACTGGAAAGTAATTATATATAAAATGGGGGAACTAATCATTAGAGGCACCTTTTGGGGGAATGGCCTGGAGAGTTGGAAGAACTCCAGGGTTAAGCGTACTCGCTTGAGAGAAATCTTAGGATGGGTGACCTCCTGGGAAGTTCTCCATTCCACCTATGGGATAAAACCGTGAGGCTTACGGCCAAAGCAGACAATTCCTCTAGTGGTTAGAGCTTGACCGTTACAGGATGAGTACTCATATTTGCTAGATAGCCTTTGTGTCCCCCTCTAGCCTCAGTTATTAGGGTGAGATTGCTTTGTCGTGGTGTACAATGCAGCATTGATTGTGAAATTCTGTGTCATGGCCCTATCTGTGTGATTATTGGCAGCACTATTGATTTGTAAATGCTTTAATAAAAATGTGATTGAAATAAATGATTTGTATGATTGAAAATTGTAACATTGGTTTTATGATTTATGGAACCTTTGGGTATTTTAAATTCTCTGTTATAATTTGATAAATCATGTTTTATATTGAGTTTAAAAATTATAGTTGTGCATTACTGAGTTCAACGCTCAGCGATAGCTTCTGTATACTGTCGCAGGTAAGGGAAAAGAGAAAGCTGCAGAGTAAGAGACATTAGAGCAGTGTTTTGATTTGGCTTCGGGTATACATTAGGTATACCCTTGTAAATTCATTTTGATGTATTTATGGCTATATGTATGTATGTAAAGACATTGAGCAGTTATACATAAACCTTTTAATATTACTTTGAGACTTTATTCAAATATAAAGATTATTAATATAAAGTTCTTTATTTTCAATGAATGTAAAGGTTAAATTCCTTTTGAATTGTGATTAAGGAAATAATTTATCATTGCTTGAATTAATGAGATTAAATTATAAATTTTATTACAGGTTGATTTTAACAAGTTTAATAAATTTTGGTTTATCAAAATTACAGCCTTCACCACGCGGATTTTTCACAGAAATTTTTCTTGGTTTTAAAAATATTTAACTTATTCTTTGACTAAAAAAATGAATTTGGTTTGTTTAAAATCCCTTGTAGTATATTTAATGGGTTATTGGTAGGTGAAGTTTGGTAATTCATTAGGTATACTACAGGATCATATCATATCTTATAGAGGGGTAAGGTGTGACATAATTCTTAGAGTAAAGTGGTTGAAATATTAGAGTAAGTTGGAGTTACAAAACTGGAATTCCTGGAATTCTAGCAACCAATCCTATGACCTCCGTATAGTGAATGGGCATATCTTTCTCTATGCAACTCCAATTGAGGTGATACAAGATGATTTGGAAACTTGAGACATAGGTCTAAAACTTTGCTTCAGAAACCTTACATAAATTTTGGATGTAAATTATTTGAATATTGAGTGTAAATTTGAGTTGGAAATCTGAAACCCTAGAATTCTCAAGACCCTATATTCTTGAACAGTAGGTGGTAATTTAGCTATAACTCATGATTTAAGCCTCCAAATTAGGTGATTCTTGATTTAAATGAAATTTAAGACATAAGGCTAAAACTTTCATGATGACAAATTGCTCTAATTCTGTAACACCCCTATACTAAGTAGTCTATACATTCTACTATCCCGATGACTAGTGTCTGTCCAGACAGTCAGGATGTGTAGAACTATATTTATGTCACCTAGAAAAGTCATAATAAAAATTAATAGAAATTATATGAAGGTGAAATAGAAATAAGAAAAACAAAGCATAATGGATTAAATGAGCCAAGATCCCAGCGATGGGTGACCGAATCAGGAAGTGACTGCGAGCTCAGTTGCTACCCTAATTTTGTATGGGATCCTATGACACCTCAGGCTTAAGGATAATTGCAAAGCTAATGGTAATGTGAAAACCACAGAAAAAAATAGAGAACAAGTTCAAATAATTGAAACAGAACTCAGGAAGTAACCTAGTACTATTAGAAAAATTGATCAGAGCGATAAGGGGCAATATGGTCAATTCACCCTTAGAGGTGACTTTTGGCCTAGATGTCCATTAAAATGTGTGAAATTAAGATATTGAAAAAGATTTTTAAATTGAAGATGTATGGGGAAAGAAAAGAGAAAGAAATGAAAAAGTCACATGTAAATGAGATTTATGACATCATGGTGACCTCATGATGATCTAATTAAGATTTTAATTTTTAATTATTAAATTGTTGAGATAATTACTAAGTTAAAAGACCAAAATTTCATATAAAAAAAATAAATATTTCTTTCTTCTTCCTCAAAGTGAGCCATCCCACTCTCTCTCATTTTTTCTCTCAAAAATTCCACCATAGCCAAGCCAATTCAAGCTTTCAAAGCTTGATTTCTTCCCATAAACCCTAAAAATAAACCATAGAAAACTCTTAATTGGCCCTAGAAGAGAAAAACTGAATCAATAAATTTAGGAGAAAAGTGAAAGAATAGAAGATTTAGAAGAATATCATTGAAGTGAGTTGTCTCTCTACCTAACTAAGTGTATATGCATGAATTTAAGTTGAGATTGATGAATTTATGTGAACAAACATGAAAATCATGCATGATTGAGAAGCCATGAATTTCGGCCAGCCATGGGTAACTACGTTTTTAAGGTGTTTTAGTTTAATTGGATGTGAATTGGGATTTAGTTAAAGTAGTATATGTGTTTAGTGAAGTGAAATTTCATGAAATTGCATGGATTAGTAAAATGGCAAATTAGGATTTATGAAAATTGGGGGAAATTGGGGATTTTGAGAATTATTGACCAATTGATGTTTTAATGCTTAATTTTGGTCAATTAGTGTGTGTTTAATTGTGATTTGATGAATGGAATTGAAAGAATTGGTAATGGTTGCAGTGTTGAATTCTAGACTTATGAGTCTAGCTAGGTTAAAATGTCATAAGTTGAATTTTGTTGCTCCAATTGGTGTAAGGCTAATTGGAGATAAAATTAGGGTCATAATGCTACATTTTTTATGAAGAAACCTTGCCCAAAAACTGACCAAAATTTAGTCTAAAATTTAGTTGAACCCGGAATTGGTGCCCTGATTTTGGGCAGAATTAACCAAATGAACAATACATGTTCAAATGGTCATAACTTTGTGTAGAGAGATCCAAATGATCTAATTTTTAAACCATTGGAAAGATTAGACATAGTAGAACAACTTTCATGAAGATGAGAAACCCAAATTTCTACCATAACCTATTCAAATTACTAACCAAATTTAGGTCACCAAATCTGCTAGAACCAAAATTTGCCCAAAAAATATGGAAATGACCAATCCGGCCAGTTATGGTAAAAATGTCATAACTTGAGCTAAAAAAACTCTAAATGGAGTAATTCAAAAAGGGAATTAGACTAGAAACATTAAGGAACAACTTTGATGAAGAAAGTTTATCTAATTTTCCACTGTAGATTGGTCCAATGGAACAGTAAACATTAGTGACCAAATCTGAAATTCTAAGATTAATTCTAATAGGCTTTGAATTGCAATTGGCAACTAATGCCAACAAATTTTTGACCCAAAATGTGGATGACCATGTGTTTAGAAATGGTATACATATTAATTATGAAAAAGTCAACATTTTGAAATGAATAGTAACCACAATATTATCAAATACAAAGAACTCAATCCTTAGGAGAATTTATAAGTAAAATTAAGTATGCAAAAATTCAATTGTTGGATTTATTATTAAAAATGGTTTGAGTGGATATTGAAACACTCTAATTATGTATTTCAGTTGAAAAGGAGCCCTCCAAGGAAGGAGGAATAGTGGACTAAGTCAAGGCCAATATAAGAGGTTTGTGCACAACAAACTTAAAATTTTTTTTTTCTACTTGACAATTCTTAAAATGAATGTTGTGAATAATTTTGATTGTTACGAATTTGAAAATCATATTTGAAAAATAGTGTGTTGCCTACTTTGTAAATGAAAAATTTGGAATGAAATATGATTTGTGAATTGTATGAAATATTTGAATGATTTGGTTTTGAATTGAATTTTGAAATCACACTTGGCATAGCAATATTATTGTGTTCCTCCTCCATCTATGGAGTTGAGACTAAATATATTCTTCCCTCTCTGGCTTGCCAGTTTGAGGTTGAGATCGGATGAGTACTCATATAGCTAGCTAGCCACCTCCCTCATTGATTTCGATTAGTGAGGTTGTAGATTGCTTTGTCGTGGTGTACAACACGACATTGATCATGAAATTTTATATCATGACCTAAGTTGTGTATAAATCGGCAACACCATTGTTTACAACTTATTTTGATAAATTGTTATTAAAAATCTTGACATCAACTTTATGAATTATGATTATGAAAATTTTTAAATTCCTATTATCAATGAATGATTATATTTTTCATGATTTTAGAAATTATTATTGTGGACCACTGAGTAAATTACTCAGCGATGGCTTTTTCCTGCTATCGCAGAAAAGGAGAAGGATAAAGCAGCAAAGTGAGCTGCTATAGTAGCAGTTGTAACACCATTTTGAGATCTTTTATGGGTATAATATTTTATACCCTTGTAAATTTCTTTTGATGTAAATTATTATTCATATGTATCTATAAAACTAGTTGAGCAGTTGTACAATCAAAATTGTGATATTAATATTTTGTTCTCTTTTCTAGAATTGCAAAGTTTTATATTTGAGTTGAATCGAATGAAATGCTATTAAAATTGCTTGAATTTGTGTTGATTGACTTGGATTGTGTTGACCATAAATGGAGTTGTGGGTATTATATGCATATTGGAAGTGTTTTAACAGATTTTTAAAGAACTGTTTTCTCAAATTATAGACGGCACTCTGCTGAAATTTTTGTAAAACTTTCAAAATTTGGAATTAATCAAAAAAATTTAGTTCGTGATATAAACCATAATTAAAGGCTTTTAATAAGTATTCAACACTACCTTACAATTTAAAATGAATAGAAATTGGTTTAAAATCCCTTGTAGGTATATATTTAATGAGTTATCAGTAGGCGAAGTTTGGTAATTCATTAAGTATACTACGAGATCATGTTATGCCTTACAGAGGGATAAGGTGTGATAAATTCTGTGTGTATATACCTTGAATAATTGCTAGAAGTTGGGCCACAAAACCTGGAATTTGGATAAATTGTATTTGAACATATCCTGCTTATTTGAACATAACTCACTGTATAAAATTCCAAATGAGGTGAATCTTACTTTGTTGGAAAGCTAAGATATAAAGGAACAATTTTCATGAAGATCAATTTGATGAATTATGACTGTAACTTGACTAAAATTGAGTTATAAAACCTATCCAGAAGCTACCCTGTATTCTAGAAGAAAAAGACAGATATGACCAAATCCTGCTTATTTGGTCATAACTTATGATCTATAAATCAGAATTAAGCTATTCAAAAATCAAATGAAAGTTAAGACATAAATCTAACCAGGTGTATCTGTTTATTCCTCAACTGCTTTACCTCATAAGCCAGAATTTTTATGGGTTCTTCCTCATATGAGAGGTCTGGATTTACCTCAATTTCTTCAACTGATAGTACATGAGATGGGTCGGATCTGTACCTCCTTAACATGGACACATGGAAGACACTGTGTATCCTTGCTAGCTCTGGAGGTAATGCCAACCGATATGTCAGAGGACCCACTCTTTCCAGAACCTCATATGGTCCAATGAAACGAGGACTCAGTTTTCCCTTTCTGCCAAATCTCATAATCCTCTTCCAAGGAGAAACTTTGAGGAATACCTTATCACCCACTGCGTACTCAATATCTCTTCTTTTCAGATCAACATAGGACTTCTGACGGTCTGATGCAGCTTTGAGTCTATCTCTAATCAATCTAATCTTTTCCTCTGTTTGCTGGACAATTTCTGGCCCAATCATCTTCCTTTCACCTACCTTATCCCAACATAGGGGAGTTCTGCCTTTACTTGATGACAAGTTAGGCATTTGGAAACAAATTCAGTTATATCTCTCTTCATACCCATCCACCAGTAATGCTCTTTCAGCCCTCTGTACATTTTAGTTCCACCAGGGTGCATAGCAAATGGAGACTCATGTGCTTCCTTCATAATGATTTGTCTCAATTCCACATCACTAAGAACACACATTCTGCCCTGATGTGGCAATAAACCATCATCTCTCACAGAGAATTCAGGTTTCTTGCCCTGCTGGACTTCTTTCAGTAGCTTCTGATACTTTTCATCACTCTGAGCAACCATTCTGATCTGATCAATCAACACTGGCTGTACATGCCAAGCAACTACTGTCTGTCCCTCATCATCAATCTCTAAACTGGCATGCTGTGCTTTCAACTCATATACCATGGACATGGGAGAAACTCTGAGACTTGCCATAGTCTTGCGACTTAAGGCGTCAGCCACCACATTTGCTTTCCCTGGCTGATAGTCTATTAAGCAATCATAATCTTTGATGAGTTCTAACCATCTCCTCTGCCTCAAATTCAATTCCTTCTGGGTGCCTAAGTACTTCAAGCTCTTGTGATCTGTGTAAATGTAGCATTTCTCTCCATACAAATAGTGTCTCCAGATCTTTAGAGCAAAAACAATAGCTGCTAACTCCAGGTCATGTGTTGGGTAATTCCTCTCATGCAGTTTCAACTAGCGTGATGCATAAGCAATGACATTCCGATCTTGCATCAGTACACAACCTAACCCATTGTGAGAAGCATCACTATAAACTGTGTATTCTTTACCCGGAGTAGGTAAAGTGAGAACTGGAGCTTCAGTTAAACACCTCTTCAACTCATCAAAACTCTGCTGGCATTTATCAGTCCACTGAAATTTTACATCTTTCTGAAGCAGTTTGGTCAGTGGAGAAGATAACATAGAGAACCCCTTCACAAACCGACGGTAATATCCAGCTAAACCCAGAAAACTATGAATTTCTGTGATATTCCTGGGCGGCTTCCAATTAAGGAGAGCTTCTACCTTGTTGGAATCTACCTTGATCCCTTCAGCTGACACAACATGTCCCAAAAAGGAGATTTCTTTCAGCCAAAATTCACATTTCGATAACTTGGCGTATAGCTATTTCTCCCTTAAAGTCTGCAGTACAATCCGCAGATTTCTGTGATGCTCCTCTGCATTCCTTGAATATATCAAAATGTCATCAATAAACACCACCACAAATTGATCAAGATATGGTCTGAAGATAGTGTTCATCAGATCCATAAAAGCAGCTGGAGCATTTGTTAACCCGAATGGCATTACTAGAAACTCATAGTGGCCATACCGAGTTCTGAAAGCAGTTTTTGGAATACTCTGCTCTTGTACCTTCAACTGATAATAGCCAGATCGCAGATCAATTTTGGAGAATACAGCTGCACCCTTCAACTGATCAAACAGATAATCAATGAGAGGCAATGGATATCTGTTCTTTATTGTCACCTTATTCAACTGTCGGTAGTCAATGCATAAGCTGAGAGTACCATCCTTCTTCTTAACAAACAACACTGGTGCTCCCTAAAGTGACACACTAGGGCGGATGAAGCCCTTTTCAAGTAGTTCTTGCAGTTGTATCTTCAACTCCTTCAACTCTTCTGGTGCCATTCTGTATGGCGTTATGGAGATTGGATCCACACCAGGCATAACATTAATTTCAAACTGCACTTCTCTTTCTGGAGGTAATCCTGGCAATTCATCAGGAAACACATCTGGAAAGTCATATACTGTAGGGATGTCCTTCAATGCTGGACTCCCCACTTGGGTGTCTACCACATGTGCCAAGTAAGCTTCACACCCTTTTCTGATCATTTTTCTAGCTAGTGCAGCCGAAATGATGTTTGATGGCAATAACTGTCTCTCCCCATGTATTACCACATCATTGTACTGAGGAAGGCCAAAAGTGACTGTCTTCAGTCTACAGTCAATCATGGCATGATGCCTAGCTAACCAATCCATGCCCAAGATGATATCATAATCTCTGAAGGGCATTTCAATAAGATCAGACAGGAAAGTGTGTCCTTGGATCACCAAAGGACAATCTCTATACATTCTATTAACCCTGACTTCCTGTCCTAGTGGACTTGTTACTAGCACCTCAAAGTCCATTTTTGTACATGGAACAGCAATGCAATCAATTATGCTAGCACTCACATAAGAATGGGTAGAACCCGGATCAAATAACACAAACACATTTTGGTTAAAAGTTGAGAAGGTACCAGCCACAACATCAGATGTCTCTGCCTCTTCCCTCTGTCTCATTGCATACATTCTGATTGGAGCACTGTCTTGCTCTGATTGTTTCACTGTGCCTTGGCTGCCTGCTGGGTTACCTCTACCCCTGCCTCTACCTCTGCTAGGTGGTTGTGAACTTCTAGTGACAGGGCTCTGAACTGATCCTTCTGCAGTAGTAGGAGGTGGTCCAACTCTGCGACTACTGGTGCAATCCTTGGCAAAGTGTCCTGTGCCTCCACAGTTATAACAGGCTCCAATAGCCTTATAGCATATCCCACCATGATTTTTTCCACAAGTTTCACATTGGCGGGGAGGGTAGGAACTTCTGGTACTCTGCTGACCGGATAGGGGAGGTCTCTGTCCTGAATATCTTCCCCTACCAGATTTCTTGCCACCTCTGCCATGTCCCCCATGATTCTTCCTCTTTCCAGTAGGACCACTGGAACTCTGTTCTACAGATTTTCCCTCTTTCTCTGTCTTCTCTGATCTCTTTTTCTCAGGTGCAGCTTCAGACTCAATTCTTTCTAACTCTAGAGCTTGAGAAATAAGTTCAGAGAAGTTAGTGTGTTTGAAGCCGACTACTTGTACTCTGATACTGGGCTTCAAGCCAGTTTCAAACCTCTTGCATCTCTCCCTGCTGGTAGAGAGTAGACTCACTGCATAATGGCTAAGGTAGGAAAATTCCCTTTCATACTCAGCCACTAATCTGCCCCCCTATTTCAGACTTAGGAACTCTTGCGACACGGTCTACATAAGCATCGAGGACATATTTCATGCGAATTCCCACGAGAAAGTCATTCCAGGTCAGCACTGCAGGTTCTACCAGACTGTGGGGAATGGTTTTCCACCAATCATAAGCATCCCCCTGTAACAAAGACACTGAGTATTCAAATCTGAGCTCCTCTGTGCAATGCAGTTTCTTGAATACCCTATCCATCCTCTCTAACCACTGTTCAGCTTCTAGAGGATCTACTGTCCCTTTGAACTCTGTAGCCCCATATTTCATCAATTTATCATACTGCCTAGTAGGAGATTGTGGTTGTACCATCGTGTCGTATTGGGACTTGAGTAGGTACATTGCCGACCATTTGTTGGAACATTGCGACCATCTGTTTGAGCGAGCAGAAAGCGTAGTGCTGCGCAGTGGTCTTCTTTGAACCACTAACATTATGTAGGCCTGGGGCATCCCCTTGCACCTCAGCCTCAATAGATTGATCGACTGAACGATCACCCTCTTCCATAGTCAATGTGAGGATTTTAGATCTCCTGAACATATAACACAAGGAGATTTCCTCCCGTTAGTGCATATTTACAATGTAATGTACTGTATCTATCAAACAATGATATTGAGCAGTTGTATTATGAAGAAAGAATATTCAAGTACTAGGTGAAAACAGAATTTAAAAACTTTGCTCTGATACCACTAAAACATGTCACACCCTACCCCTCTGTAAGGCATAACATGATCCCGTAGTATACCTAATGAATTACCAACTCCGCTTCATCGATAATCCATTAAATACACTACAAGGGATTTTAAAAACTTTTCTTACTTCTTTTACAGTGGTGAGCACTATTTACAGGTGTTAAAAACCTTTTTGACTGAAGTGATAGAACTAACACATTTGACTTATTTGGAATTTCTGTAAAAATTTTGGCAAAGTGCCATCTGTATTTTGGCTAAAACAGTTCTTCAGAAAACCTGTAAAAAGCACTTCAATATATTTCCAAATCTCAACTCCAACATTTTCTCAACTCAAATTCAGAGTAATTTTTCAAAGACTGAGATAAAGGAAATATAATACAATTTTTACCAGCCAAAATAACTCATAATTAATTTACAAATGCAAGGTACAATTTGAATTTACAACTGCTCAAAACCAACAACAATATGTACATACAGTGAACATACATTACATTACAAAATATAAAATGTGGTATACTCGTTATACCCGAAAAATCTCTCGCTGGAGGTACTAGCAGCCTAGTCTGCTGCCCTGTCTGTCTGTCTACCTGCGACAGCAATAAAAAGCTATCGCTGAGACAATGTCTCAGTGGTGCACAACATTAACCAAATACAATTTAAATCACAATTCATAAGTCATGTAAATAGTGGATACTTAAAACCATAGTTAATTTCAAGACAATAATTGTCAACAAGAATTTAAACTCCATTTCTCAATATCACAATAAATTTCAATAAGTCAGATCATGGTTGAATTCAAAAGACAGTATATGTCAATAAGAATTTAAATTCATTTCACAATCTCACAATACATATCAATAAATCACACACAGCTTTAATCATGTTCCCAAGTTCAATTCATCCCAAAAGCCGATGGCTAATGAGGTATTCAATTCATCCCAAAAGTCAATGACTAATGAGGAATAACATAGCTAGCTAGCAAAAATATGAGTACTCATTCTATTCGTCCTCAACAGGCACACACCTCAACACTTCAGCTAGAGAGGGAATTCAATTCATCCCACTAGACAAGCTAGCGAGGAATACAATCAATGGACATGATAGCTGTGGTTTGAAACCAATTACAGTGCTTTTCATTCAATAAGTATCCATCAAATATCATTCAAACCATTTTTCACAATTTCACAACTTAAAACAATAATATGCAAATAGTCATAATTTATTTCAATTGAAAATAATTCAAAAGAAATAGTTGTTGTGCACAAACCTCTGATAACTGTCTCCGGGTCTGGACTCGGTATTTCCTTCCCTTTTCCTGAGTCTTTGGTAACTGAGAAACACAATTTGAAGTGTTTCAGTACTAAATTAAACTGTCTCTAACGATAATGTTCGATAAGTAATTCACTGAAGGCTATTATTTGCTCAATCACCTAATATACCGACCCTCGATGCGTTTTAGGTAAATTAGGTTTTAGTGTCATTAATATGTCACATTCGATAGGGTTTTAGGGTTGGTACATTTTACTAAACTCATTTCCTTGTTTAGTGCATTTTCTTGCAATTTGCTGGGTTCCGGGATACTAGTTTGACCTAGCCGGACGACCTAGTTTCCTCGGTTTTCGGGTTTTGGTTAAAACTACAAACTTGTAGATCTATGTCTTATGGAACGCGGGGCAAAATCTTAGGTCAATCCGAGTTAAGTAGACCAAGTTATGGTCATTATACTATTGCTGGTCAAATGGCATCAAATTAGGTCAATTTTAGGTCAATTTGGTCAACTTTGGTTCGGCCAGTTTTTGGATCCGAACTTGTGCAAGCTGTTTGACTTGCTTATGGCCATTTCTGGGCTTTGGTGTCTTCATAAGACTTGTAGGTATGGATCTTAACTATTCATGGTTAAAAGTTCAGGTCAATTGGACCTGTTTTGAGTGAGTTATGGCCTAAACACTAACTGCTGCCCAATTGGTCAGTTTTTAGGTTTCAATTGCACTTAATCCGAATTGGTCATTTTTCATGCCACCTTGCAAGCAGAATTTTGGTATGCTTTCTCAATGAAAGTTGGCACATTTTGTGCCTAGTTTCACCTCCAATTAGTCTCATACCAATTGAGGTTACACATTTAAAGTTATAGGCTAAAATGCATACTGCCTTAATCACATTGCTTAAACATACATCAATTACACCCTTACCTTACTATATGTTCACTTCCCTTACCAATTATGTTTTGGTACATTACCAAAACCATATTCCACTTCACTTTAATATCACTTTGGGCAGATTACAATTATCCTTAATACACCAATTAAAACTCAAATTTACAAAGTCTAAGTACAATCACATATACACCTAAACATTACTCATTCTTACATACATTTTACACAATCAATCTATATACATATCCATCAATCCTTAATGTCAATATTCTGCCAATACCTTCATGAACACATACATTTATCCAAGAGTCCCAAGGCTACCGAAAATGTTCCTCAATACCAAAGTGTCCTACAATTCATCAATTTCCATTCCAAGTGCAAAATCACCATATACATATGGAATAATTTACTAGGATATTAAATCCCCTAATCAACATCATTTCTCATGAAATATATGTACAAATATTTCATTAAATACATAACTCCATGGCTGTCCAAAATGAACACATCAATAACTTCTCAAACTTGAAAATTTTCTTCACAAATCCAACACCCATAACATGTACACAAAGTTTAACAAAGCAATCTTCAAAAATGTAAACTTACCTATGTTTAGGAATTGTTAAACCTTCACCAAACTTCTTAACTTTAGTATCAAACTCTTCCTTATGATGTGTAGACAATCTTTAATGAAGAAATCTAGGTGATTGGAAGTGAAATGAATGGGTTAGGAGAGCTTAAAGAAAACGGCAATGGAGGTTTTCTTGGTTCTTCAATTCGGCTAGGTTTAGTGAAATGAAGAAGATGAGGTATTCAGCTTGGATAATGGAATTACAGCTGCCATTTAGTGTTTAATTAAATCCCTAGTGGTCCACTCACAAAATTTAAATCATATAATAAGCTTAATTCTCATTTATTCCACATTAAACCCTTAATTCTTACTATTTACTTTAGGTGCCACCAAATTAAATATTCATTTTATTTTCTAAGTGTAATATCATTTATTTTTAATGGACATTTAGGTCAAAAGACAATTCGGGATGTAAAATGACCATAATGCCCCCGTTCGGGTTGCATTCCTGATTTTTCGGTAACACCGGGTTTTGTCTGTTTTTCGATTTCTCACTTTTCTTTATACTAATTATTTCATTTTTCTTTGATCTTTCTAATGAGATTTATTCTTCAATAAGGGTCTATTTAAGTCCTAAAAATGTTTTCCAGGGTTCCTCGCAGTCCAGGGCCAGTCAACGGTCCACGCTGTGACTTCCCGGTGCGGTCACCCATCGCTAGGGTTACCGGCTCGCTTAACTTGGTTACATTTCTTTGTTATTATTTTTCCTTTGTTTTTCTTATATTTTCTTTTCTTGTATTTCATTATTTTATGTCTCCTTACTCATATTGAAGTGTAGTTCTAGGCATCCTAGCTGTCCGGACAACACTGGTCACTGGAGCAGCAGAACGCACTACCGAACTTAGGGGTGTTACAATTGTAATCATAAGTATATACTTTAATTTAACCTCATGAATTGGTAAATAAAATTGTAAATTAAAGATAATTTTTGTGCATATGCAACTTGGATGAAGAATGGATGTTGATGAAATTTGATAGTTATTGTGTGATGGAAATGATATGGAAATTGAGGACTTAACAGGTTATGAATAATATTTTAATAGGTGAATTGTTAAAAATTTAAGGGAAACTCTTGCAATTTCTCCTTTTAACAAAAACAAATAAATTATTGTAAATAAATTTGTCATAATTATGGAGGATAATAAATAATGGCTGTCACACCTTACCCCTCAGTAAGATAGAACATTACCCCAAATTATGCCATTAAACCATTCAAATTATTGGGCAAAGTTAAGTTATCAAACCTGCAACTCTGCAGATTTTCACTTGAGCAGTAATGTTTGGATGGTTATAACTCTCTCTAGAAAACTCGGATTTAGGCGACTCTTGAACCGATGGAAACCTAAGGTATGGTAGAACATTTCATATGAAGAAAGTTAGACCAAATTATGAACTTAACTTGATCAAATTACTGACCAAAGTTGGACCAAAAATCTGCCAGACCCAAAATTGCAGCATGAGCGATGCGTGAGCAGAAACTTATTTTGGCCATAACTTGAGCTACAAAACTCCAAATGGAGTGATTCAAAAAAGGAAATTCAACTAGACAAAATAAGGAACAACTTTTATGTTTACCATTTCCTCATATTCCCACTGTAACAGTGCTTAATGGAATAGTAAAATTAAGCTTCAAAAACTGAAAATTTTGTTTCCCTTGGTTTAAGCCTAGAAATGGTAATGGTGATCACTTCCAACAAGTTTTAAATGAAAAATGTGGTATGTTTGAAGTGCCAAAGCCAATGTACCTACTTTCTATGCAAAAGTCAACTTTTTGTTTAACTAATGAAGTGAATAGTAACACCAAAACTTGAAATTCAAAAATGTGAAACTTAAAAATGCAAAATGCCCTAGTAGGCCTAATGTGATTGGTTTGGATAGTTTGGCATGCCAATAGGGTATTGTTTTAGCAGTACTACGAAAGGAAAGGCTTTGTGCCTGTATTCATGGCTTTTATGCCCGTATTCATGGCTTTTATGCCCGATTATGTGATATCATAGCTTTTAGCTATATTGACTGCATACGTGGTTGACGTTCTGCATCCCATGGTATGACGGCCCGAGGCACCGCGGTGTCCAGCGCCAACGACCCGTTATCCAGTCCAGTCGTTCAGTATAGGTTACTTGGGCATGGAAAAGTATAACTGTAATTGAACTGATTGTTAAAGAAAATACAAAAATTAAATATCAGGAATGATTATGATAGAATACAAAGAAACTCAAGATCATGAAGAAAATAATTAACAAAATGCATGAAGAAGTTAATATCATAAAACGTAATTAGCCCTCGACTAAACATTAAGTTGGCAATTATTCAGTTATTATGAACACAATGGCTAAGAAATTATGATTTTTATTAGCATATTATATTTTCTTGTATTATTGGCACCACTAAGCTTTATGCTTAGCGCGTCGCTTTTGCAACGCGTAGGTACTGAAGATTTGGACAGAGGGCCCAGTAGACCACAGATTCGGTAAGGCAGTTCACAGTTCTGCATAGTGTCCGTGTCACCTCAACTTCTGCAGTGCATTGGTAGGACACTAGGTGTCATTTTGGCATTTTGTAACTAAATTTTTATTTTCTCATATGTATTTGGATCTATGTAATGTATTTTGATGTTCATGTAAATAATGAAAGTTATGGTCATGATTGCAAATTTGAGCATTTATTTATTGTTTGTATATGAGTATTATGAGAAATGGATGTTTGAGAAATGAAAAGGTTGTTGAGAACTGAAATTGAGAAATGAATGGTTGAAAAATGTTGAGATTTTCAATAATTGGAGTTTGAGATGATAAGACATGAATGTTGGAAGTGTTTTTCACAGGTTCCGAAGAACTGTTTTCTCCATTTTTAGCCGGTACTCTGCCGGATTTTCTTTAAAATTTTCGGAACCTCAAATAAATAATAATTTCTATAAATGGTTTAAAATGAATTATATTTCACAAGTTATGTTCAAAACTATGATAAAAATGAATTAAGATAAAATAGAGTGCTCCGGCACACTGAGTGGCATAACTTGCTCGGCTACACTGTAGCCGAGTAAGGGGTGTCACAACAAGGGTATAACTAAATACCTGTACAAAAGCCTCTGTGTAGTCTCAATAATCAGCAGCTCACTCTACTGCTTGTTCCTTGTCTCTATCTGTGACAGTAAAGAAAGCTATAGCTGAGTATAAAAATACTCAGTGGCGCACAATAAAATATAAAATGCAAAATATAAAACATTTGTCATTAATTCACAGTTCAAATATTTCACAATCACATTTCAAATTTCAAATCACATTTGTCACAAATTACAATTTTCAAAGCTTAATATAACACAATTTTGATCAAAAAATGTAATAATCATAGTGTCGCCAATCAATAACAAAACTTAGGCCATGACATAAAATTTCCAAACATGCCGTGTTGTACACCACGACAAGGAAAACTCACCCCACTAATCGAAATCAATGAGGAAGGTGGCTAGCTAGCTAATTAGTACTCATCCAAACTCACCTCAGACTGGCAAGCCAGAGAGGGAGGAATATAGTCAAACTCACCCCATAAATGGAGGAGGAACATAGTGATATTGCTATGCCAAGTGTGAATCAAAAATAATTTAAATCAAGTTATTCAAACATTTCATACAATTCACAAATCATATTTCATTACAAACTTTTCATTTACAAAGTAGGCAACACACTATTTTTCAAATAAGATTTTCAAAGCCATACAAATCAAAACTATTCACAACATTTATTTCAAGAATTGTCAAGTACAAACAAAGAATTTTAAGTTTATTGTGCACAAACACAATGTGACTCGCCTCTAGGCCTTGACTCAGTTTGTTTTATCCTTTTCTAGGTCTTTTTCAGCTGAAACACGCAATTTATAGTGTTTTAGTATCTTATCTCACAATAAATCCAATAATTTGTAACACCCCGAACCTCCGAGTTATGAATAGTACCATTTTTGGTCCGTGACTAGTACTATTCAAAGACACCTTAAGGACAAAAAATAAATAAAAAATTAATTGAGATAGACACAATAAAAATTCAAGTGAACCAAAGACCTAAGGATTTAACGGGTATAAAAAAAAAAGGATTATGACCCGATGAGGGGCATTTTGGTCAATTCATTTCAAGAGTTGACTTTTGACCAAAATGTAAATTAAATTAAATAAAAATAAAATATTGAATTATGAAGAAATATTGAGAAAAAAATTAGAGTAAAAGTGAAAAGAAAATAAAAGAGGCAAAAATCTAGAATTTAAATTCCATTTTTTTTATCTAATTAAAATTTAAGGGACCCATGGGCTTTGGACAACTCATTAAATGAATTAAAAAGGAATAAATAAGTATAAAAGAAGACAAAACCCTCCCTTTCTTTCCCATTTAGTTACCACCCACTCTCTTTCCTTCTCTCTTTCTTTCTTTCTTCTTCTTCCTTCTTTCTCCATTGACATCTATTCTCAAAACTCAATTCCTTGCTTTTCCTCTATGGGTTTTGCATCAAATTGGTAGAGAGCATCAAATTAATATTTGATTTAAAGATTAAAAGCAAGGGGAAACAAGAGATTAGAAGAAAATTGAAGAATTGGGGAGTTGGAAGGAAGTCATCAAGAGGTAAATTCTTTAATGCTCATTTTGTTATACAAACCTTAAATTAAGTTAGATTATGATGAAATTTCATAAGAAAATGAAAGGAAACATGCATGGAACCTAAACTAGGGTTTTGGCCAAATTGGAGAAAAATCATGATTTGATATATTTCAATGAAAAAGATGATGAAATCAAGCTTAGTTGAAATAGTATGCATGATTAGAGCAAAGAAATTGCATGAAATGTGTATAAATTTAATTATGGGAGATTAGGATTCATGGGAAAATTGGTTTTTGGTGCTAGAGAGTGAAATTGGTGTGTGTAGTGTTAAATTATGATCATTTGAGGTTTATTTAGTTTGAATTGACATTGGGTTGATGAATGGAAGTAATGAAATGGTAGGATTAGGGAAAATTGCAAACTTTGGTGTTTGAAAATTGTGGGGTTTGTGCTAGGAAGTGCCATTGATGTGTCAATGCTAAATTATAGTCATTTTGGGTGAATTAAATGTGAATTGAGGTTGGTTAGAGGGAATAATTGAAGAAATGAAAATTTTAAACCTAGGGCAGAATTTGCACACTGAGTTCAGTGTGTTTGACAACCCATAAATTGAGCTACACAACTCCAATTGGTGTGAAACCAATTGGAAATGAAACTTAAGACATAGGGTAGAATTTTTATGAAGAGACCCACCCCAGAAACTGCCCAGAAATTGGCTAAACCTTGGCTTGAACTTAGAGACACAATTCTGGAACCTGCAGAATTTGACCATATGAACAGTAAACTTTGCATGGCCATAACTCTCTCTAGAAAACTCCGATTTAGGCGATTCTTGAACTGATTGAAACTTAAGACATAGTAGAACATTTCATATGAAGAACTTGAGGCCAAATTATGGACTTAACCCAATCAAATTGCTGAGCGAAGTTGAATCACCGAATCTGTAGAATTGCAGATTTACCATATGAATAGTAAACTTTGCATGGCTATAACTCTCTCTAGAAAACTCTAATTTAGGCGATTCTTGAACCGATGGAAACCTAAGACGTAGTAGAACATTTTGTATGGAGAACATTAGACCAAATTGTGGACTTAACTTGATTTAAATGCTTATCGAAGTTAGATTGATAAATCTGCCAGAACTGAATCTGCAGCATGAATAGTGACATGAATAGTAATCTTGTTTTAGGCATAACATGATCTACACAGCTCCAAATTAGGCGATTCAAAAAGGAAAATAAAGTTAAGACCTAGATGAACAATTTTCATAAAGAACACCTCACTAAATTATGATCGAAACTAGGTGAAAATTAGGTTCAAATATTGGGGCACAGTGTCTATTGTGTCTGATAGAGATCCTAGGTTCACTTCTAGATTCTGGGGTAGTCTCCAAAAAGCCCTAGGAACTAGATTGAACTTCAATACAGCATTCCATCCATAGACAGACGGGCAGTCTAAAAGGATCATTCAGATTTTGGAGGATATGCTTCGGGCTTGTGTGATTGAGTTTAAAGGGAGTTGGGATACACACTTGCCTTTAATTGAATTTTCCAACAATAACAGTTATCAGTCAAGCATCGGGATGCCTCCATATGAAGAACTTTATGGCAAAAAGTGTAGACCTCCCTTGTGTTGGGATGAAATAGGCGAGAGGAAGTTGATTGGCCCAGAATTAGTACAGCAGACGGAAGAAAAGGTTAAGCTCATTAGAGATAGACTCAAAGTTGCAACAGATAGACAAAAGTCCTACATTGACCTAAAGAGAAGAGATATTCAGTATAGTGTGGGTGATAAGGTGTTCTTGAAAGTTTCCCCATGGAAAAGGATCATGAGGTTTAGTAGAAAGGGGAAACTAAGTCCTCGCTTCATTGGGCCACATGAGGTTCTGGAAAGAGTGGGTCCATTGGCATATAGACTTGCATTGCCTCCGGAGTTGGAAAAGATTCACAATGTCTTCCATATCTCCATGTTAAGGAGGTACAGTTCAGACCCCTCTCACATTTTGCCAGTAGAGGAGATTGAGGTGAATCCAGACCTGACATATGATGAAGAGCCCATAAAGATCTTGGCATATGAGGTAAAACAGCTAAGGAACAAATAGATACCTCTAGTCAAAGTGTTGTGGAACCATCATTCAGGCCAGAAGGCTACATGGGAGCGTGAGGAGGACATGAGAAGACAACACCCACAGCTATTTAGAGACTGAGACCAGGTAAATTTCGAGGACGAAATTTATTTTTTAGGGGAGAATTGTAACAACCCAAACCTCCGAGTTGTGAATAGTACCATTTTTGGTCCGTGACTAGTACTATTCAAAGACACCTTGAGGACAAAAAATAAATAAAAAATTAATTGAGATAGACACAATAAAAATTCAAGTGAACCAAAGACCTAAGGATTTAACGGGTATAAAAAAAAAGGATAATGACCCGATGAGGGGCATTTTGGTCAATTCACTTCAAGAGTTGACTTTTGACCAAAATGTAAATTAAATTAAATAAAAATAAAATATTGAATTATGAAGAAATATTGAGAAAAAAATTAGAGTAAAAGTGAAAAGAAAATAAAAGAGGCAAAAATCTAGAATTTAAATTCCATTTTTTTTATCTAATTAAAATTTAAGGGACCCATGGGCTTTGGACAACTCATTAAATGAATTAAAAAGGAATAAATAAGTATAAAAGAAGACAAAACCCTCCCTTTCTTTCCCATTTAGTTACCACCCACTCTCTTTCCTTCTCTCTTTCTTTCTTTCTTCTTCTTCCTTCTTTCTCCATTGACACCCATTCTCAAAACTCAATTCCTTGCTTTTCCTCTATGGGTTTTGCATCAAATTGGTAGAGAGCATCAAATTAATATTTGATTTAAAGATTAAAAGAAAGGGGAAACAAGAGATTAGAAGAAAATTGAAGATTTAGGGGTTGGAAGGAAGTCATCAAGAGGTAAGTTCTTTAATGCTCATTTTGTTATACAAACCTTAAATTAAGTTAGATTATGATGAAATTTCATAAGAAAATGAAAGGAAACATGCATGGAACCTAAACTAGGGTTTTGGCCAAATTGGAGAAAAATCAGGGTTTGATATATTTCAATGAAAATGATGATGAAATCAAGCTTAGTTGAAATATTATGCATGATTAGAGCAAAGAAATTGCCTGAAATGTGTATAAATTTAATTATGGGAGATTAGGATTCATGGGAAAATTGGGTTTTGGTGCTAGAGAGTGAAATTGGTGTGTGTAGTGTTAAATTATGATCATTTGAGGTTTATTTAGTTTGGATTGACATTGGGTTGATGAATGGAAGTAATGAAATGGTAGGATTAGGGAAAATTGCAAACTTTGGTGTTTGAAAATTGTGGGGTTTGTACTAGGAAGTGCCATTGATGTGTCAATGCTAAATTATAGTCATTTTGGGTGAATTAAATGTGAATTGAGGTCGGTTAGAGGGAATAATTGAAGAAATGAAAATTTTAAACCTAGGGCAGAATTTACACACTGAGTTCAGTGTGTTTGACAGCCCATAAATTGAGCTACACAACTCCAATTGGTGTGAAACTAATTGGAAATAAAACTTAAGACATAGGGCTAGAATTTTCATGAAGAGACCCACCCTAGAAACTGCCCATAAGTTGCTTAAACCTTGGCTTGAACTTAGAGACACAATTCTGGAACCTGCAGAATTTGACCATATGAATGGTAAACTTTGCATGGCCATAACTCTCTCTAAAAAACTCCGATTTAGTGGATTCTTGAACTGATGGAAACCTGAGACATAGTAGAACATTTCATATGAAGAACTTGAGGCCAAATTATGGACTTAACCCAATCACATTTCTGAGCAAAATTGAATCACCGAATCTGCAGAATTGCAGATTTACCATATGAATAGTAAACTTTTCATAGGCACAAATCTCTCTAGAAAACTCTAATTTAGGCGATTCTTGAACCGATGGAAACCTAAGGCATAGTAGAACATTTCGTATGAAGTACATTTGTCCAAATTATGGACTTAACTTGATCAAATTGCTTAACGAATTTGGATTGATAAATCTGCCAGAACTGAATCTGCAGCATGAATAGTGACGTGAACAGTAATTTTGTTTTAGGCATAACTTGAGCTACACAGCTCCGAATTAGGAGATTCAAAAAGGAAAATAAAGTTAAGACCTAGATGAACAATTTTCATGAAGAACACCTCACCAAATTATGATCGAAACTAGGTAAAAATTGGGTTCAAAGATTGGGGCACCAAGCTGTCCAAAACTAAAATTTTCTAAAATTTGCTAAGCTAACTTGAGATGCATTAGACATGCATGTAATGAGTTTTTGGCAGCAATTGAGATTGGTATTAAGGTATTCTATTTGTGTATTTTCATAGAAAAAGAAGTTGGAACGGACAAGGAATAGTGAGTAAAGTGAAAGGAGAGCATTGAAGGTTTGTGCACAACTAACCTTTTCTTCATTTTTAAACTTGTAAATTGCTTAGAATGTGTTAAATTGAATAAGCTTACTTTGACTGAAATATGGTTTTTCTCTTGCATTTAAGAATTTTGGGTGTTGCCACCTTTATATGGATGTTATGATGAATTTAAATGTGTTTACTAGTTTATAAATGTGATTGTTGAGTGGGAAATTTTTTGAAAACTGTTTTGAAACCACAGTTAGCATGACAGTCCCTTTTGGAACCCCCCAGTAGTAACGGCTACTTGGGGTTGATAATTGATATTGATTATGTCACCCATTACTAACAGTTAGTGGGGTAAGACTACATGAGTACTCATTAGCTAGCTAGCCCTTCCCTCATTAATAACGGTTAGTGAGGTTGAGATTGCTTTGTCGTGGTGCACAACACAGCACTGATCATAAAATTTTGTGTCATGGCCTAAACTGTGTGTTAATATTGGCAACACTAATGCTTTGTGAATTGTGATTTATGAAGTGTGATTTCTCATTTGAAATGTTATTCTAATAAATGGCTCTTATGGACTTAGAACTATTGTGAAGTTTTCATGCTTAAGAAAAATGTGATTTATTATGCTTTGACAAATTGTGTTTTACCTTAAGTTTTAAAGTTATTAGTTGTGCACCACTAAGTGATATACTCAGCGATAGCTTCTTTATGCTGTCGCAGGTAAGGGAAAGGAGAAGGTTGCGGAGTGAGAGACTTGAAAGCAGCATTTTGGTATTGTTTGTGGGTATTTACGTTAGGTATACCCCTGTGATTCCTTTGGATGTATTTTGTACCTATATGTATGGATATACAGACATTGAGCAGTTTGTATTTAAAAGTATTGCTTTGCTATCACGTTTTGAGTTTATAACTATTTTGTATTTTACTTTGAGACTTATGAAAATATAACTTTTGCAATATTTAGTCTATCATTATTTTTCAATGAATGTTTACATGGAATTTTGACTATTCTCATGTAGTGTTCCGCAAAATAATTGATAAGATAAAAAGTTATGATTTGTTTTAAAATCCTTTGTAGCATAACTAATGGGTTATCAGTAGGTGGAGTTTGGTAATTCCTTAGGTATGCTACGGGAATATGTCATGCCTTACCAGGGATAAGGTGTGTTATGTTAAGTTGTATTAGAGCCGCTCGCGTGTCCTCTTGGGCGATGGTGGGGCAAACCTCAGTGAGAACGCTAAGTCCCGAAAGGGGGGGGAGAAAGGTCCCTTAGGCAAATTCCACATCAGCAAAGCACGGAAATGGTCTTGGGTTCAAAAAGTAATGATATATAAGATGGGAGAACTAATCACTAAAGGCGCCTTTTGGTGGAATGGCCTGGAGAGTTAGAAGAACTCCAGGGTTAAGCGTGCTCGCTTGAGAGAAAATCCTAGGATGGGTGACCTCCTGGGAAGTTCTCCATTCCACCTATGGGACAAAACCGTGAGACATATGGCTGAAGCGGATAATTCCTCTAGTGGTTGGAGCACAATCATTACATAATTAATTCATATATACTTAATTTTAGCCCCAATATGCTTAAACTAACGTTCTTGTAAATTTTCATTTTGAAGTTACTATTTACAGCATTATTCAAGTCAATTTATTGACTTTCTAATGCTTAATAGGTATGGAAATTCTAATTTCACCCACATACCACATTTTGGTTACCTAACTTGTTGGTTTTGGTTGTTTTCCTCAAACTTTAAGTTTCTTAGGTGAAATTCCAAAATTTCAGATTTAGTGTCCTATTTTACGTTGTTCCATTGGTCAAGTTACTATAGTAATTTGGCTAAGTTTTCTTCATAGAAGTTGTTCCTTATTGTCTTAACTTTATTTTCCTTTTTGAATCACTCCATTTGGAGTTTTGTAACCCTAGTTATGGCCAACTGAACATGGCTGGTCGGATTTGGTGTTACCCAGAATTATGGATAAATTCTTGGTTATTGGCAGTTTTTGTGGGTTGATTGCAGGTAAATTTTCAAATAGGTTATGGTCAAAATTTGAGTTTTTTTTCTTCATGAAAGTTGTAGGGCTATGTCTCAGCTTTCTATTGGTATAAAATTTAGGTCATTTGGACATTCCTAGACCATGTTATGGTCATTTACGTAACTACTGTTCATTTAGTTATTTTTATACAAGTTAGTGTGCCCAATTTCAGATTTGGCCTAATTGTTCACAAAGTTATGGTCACTTTCTAGGCATGATTCCTAAATAAAAAATGTGCCATTTTGTGTCTAGTTTCATTCCCAAGTGGCCTCACACCAATTGGGTTGAAAAATTTTCAGTTTTGGTCCCTGAAAAGGACCTAGGTCAAGCTGCCTGCATATTAACCCTTACCAATCCGAATTTAAACTTGTTTCCAACAATTCATACACACTACAAATGGTCACAATTAACCATTTCTCAACTCAAATAAGGTCAACTATATCAATTAACAAATTCTCAAATTTATTTCTAATTTTTCACATGCTCAAAACCCTAAATTACATAAAGTTTAATCTAATGCATTTCAAAGTATACATTCATGATCTATACACCTCATTCGCCTCAAATAACCATTCAAACACCTCAAAATCATTCATTTCAAACCCTAACCCTAGCTGGACGAAATTCCATATTAGTCCCCCAATAATTGTTTTGTTTTGATTTTTCACAATTTCTAAGTTAAGTGAGCTACATACACAACAAATAAACTAAGATTTTCAAATTCAATCACTTACCTCAATTAGAGCTTTTCCCTCTTCCCAAATTCCACTTCTTTCCTCTTCTTTTTATTGTTAGTAGATGGATCAAGGTTCAATGACAAGATTTACTTAAGAAATCTACAAGTTTTATGGCTGATTTTTGGGTTCACACAAGCTTGGAGTTGTGTTTTCATGGAGTTTTGAGAGAGAGGAGTGAAAGAGAAGAGGGCAGCCGAAACTCTTTGGAAGAAGATCTGATTTTTTTATTTCTTTTTTATGTATTTTTAAGTCTATTTAACTTTATTTGACTTTGTCAAAAATTTTAGGAAAATTAAATTGAGTTTTGACATCATGATGATGTCATCTAGTGAGGTAAGCATGATGTAATAAACTTTTTCCTTTTTCTTTTTTATTTTGCATTTATTTTTTCATTAGTTTTTTAATTTAATTCTTGATTCCCAAAGATTCGTTTCTTCGATTTTATTGGACAGTTAGGTCAGGAGTCAGCTCTAGGGGTGAATTGACCAAATCGCCCCTCGCTGGTTCAATCCGGTTTACAAGTTATTCGATATATTCTTCTGGATCCCTGACCTAATTCTTTGACCTGCTTAATAGCTCTTTTTCTTGATTTTCTCTTTTCCGCTGTGTTTGCAATGGTCCTAAGGACCGCGGCGTCACATTTTCTGGTTTGAAATTTGAGTTTAGACTGACCTCGCAGTCATTCCCAAGAGGGTCACCCATCGCTGTGACTCCCGGCTCATTTAACTTTTTGTACTTTGTTTTTCTTTTTTATACTTAACTATTTGGTAATTACTAATTATTTGTGTTCAAGGATTATCTAGATATCTTAGACGTGGTTCTAATTCCCTTAATTTTCAGGACCGATACCGATCATCGGAACAGTAACATATACCAGGCTATGTAAATGGGGGTGTTACAATTCTCCCCCTTAAGAGAAATTTCGTCCTCGAAATTCTGCCCACTATCTATCCTTAATTAGTCATATGTCTTATTTTCTCATGTTTTTCTCACATTTCCATATAGCCTCATCTTCGGAATGATGGTCCGTAGCACTTTAACCAATAATATTTACATATCGATTGCTCACCTCGTGTGCCAAGTTCCTTATGAGCTTCTATCATAAGTTAATTTTGAATTCATTTCAATTCTAAAGGTAAGCAAATCTGTGTGCTAACGGATCCACTCTTTCTAGGACCTCGTGTGATCCTAGGTAATGAGAACTTAGTCTTTCTCCTTTTTACATAATCTTATCATCTTTATTCCTTTGAGTCTGTGTAAGACTTCTAACAATCTCATGTAATATTTAATTTGTTTGTACAATCATAATCTTTTCTTACTGTTGCTTTAGCAATTATTTTCCTTTGTAATCTTTTTTTTTTTCATTCTACAACTTAACTTTAATTATTTTATTCCTCAATCTTATCTTCTTCCTTAACTCGACTGTCGAATCATGATTTAGCACCTCTTATCATTCCTAATAAATTCGATGTACTTCAATATTACTTTGATTTGGTCCTTTGACCATTCTAGTCAACACTTTAACTAATATTCATAACGTTTCTTTATTACATTTGCACCAACTATTCAAATTTTTACTTCCACAACTCATTTACCTATCGATATTCCATAGCTTATTTTGCACTGATGTGTAGTCATTACTTCCTTTTGTTCTAAACTATAACCTTTCGATATTCTAACTTTAGAGTTTAAATCCCAGGTTAGGATTTTCAAACTCCTTTCAAATAAGAAAACTTTATCTTATCATAACTATACTAAAACAAATGCCATTTGCAACTATTCTTATCTTGGTACACTATCGGGTAGTACGTAGCTCTACACAATAAATCCCAAGTCAGTACTGTAATCTGCTGCTTACAGCATAGACATCAAGACTATTGCATAGTTATTACGATACATCCTAATAGATCAAACTTCCCTATATCTTATTTCTTTCAAATCCACTAACATCTTAAACTTATTTTGATTATGGTACCCACTGACATCTATCAGCAGTAATACCCTTACCCGCATCTAAGGTAGCTATATTACTATAACTTACTTTTAGGTCCTCTTGCCTTACCTAATTAGGCTTACTAATTAACTTTACAATTTATCATAGTCTAGGAGATGTCTCTCATTAGAAACTTTTCCAAAATTAATTCCAATCACGCTTATTATTGTAATTCTTATCCTAAAAGACTAATCACTAACACATCAAAATTTATCTCCATGCAAGGGAATAGCAGTAGAACATATAATTTTAGCATTAGCGTATAAATAAGTAGAGCCGGAATCAAATAGTACATAATTATTCCTTTCAAAAGTTAAGAAAGTACCGGCAACTACATCTGAAGTCTCTACTTCTTCCCCTCGATGCATGGCATTCCATCTTTCTAGTGTATTCCTCTACTCGGGTTGGTCCATTGTGCTAGGATTACCCGAAGTGCTGTCTCTACTTCTGCCTCTGCCCCTACTGACTATTAATAAGCCTCTAAAATCAGAACCTTGGACTGATTCCTCTGGTGTAGTATATGGTATAAATTGACGTACGCTAGTACAATCTGGGGCGTAATGCCCGATTCCACCATAATTGAAGCAGGCTCCAGTAACCTTATAGCAAATACCCCCGTGTAACTTGCCACATACCTCACAGACACGGATAGGGCAGGAACTTCGAATTCTTTGTCGACGGGTCCTCGATTGCTTCCACCCTAAAGATCCACCTCTATCATATCGATATATTTGGGGCTGCTCAAATTCTTTTCTTTTTCCCAATTGCCTATTCGAGTTCTGACCCATAGTTTTCTCACTCTTTTCTATTTCATACTACCCTTGTGGGGGTTGAGTCTATATTTGGGCTTGAACTTGAGCTTGAGCTTGGACTGACAAACTATCAGCCATTTGTTGGAAGAAGGTGGCCATTTGTTGTGCCACTTGTTTGGTGATTTGTACTGGTGGAATTGGTACAGTCGAGCCTTCGACACTCCGAGGAGCTTAGGGCTCCTCTTGTACCTCAACCTTATCTGATTGTTCTACTAGTTTATTTCCCTCTTCCATTTCTATTCAGAAAAGTTTCTTTTCTCGGGATAACCTACACAAGGAGATTTCTCTCTATTAATTCATATTTATGATGCAATTGTACTATATGTATCAAATATTTGAGGAGTTGTATGTACCAACAAAATATTTCAAATTCATAGTTCAAATTCATTTTAAAACCATTGCTCTGATACCACTAAACATGTCACACCCTACCCCTCAGTAAGATGTAACATGATCCCGTAGTACATCTAATGAATTACAGTACTTCGCCTACCGGTAACCCATTAAATATACTATAAGGGATTTTAAAATAATTTTCTTACTTTTTGAAAATGGTGAACTTTTACAGTAGGTATTAAAAATATTCACTTAAAGTTTAAAGACTAGTTAAAATTTTTGTACAATTTTAACTTACGTAAATATTGGAAAATTTTCGGCAGAGTACCATCTATATTTGGAAAAAACAGTTCTTCAATACCTGTGAAAAACACTTTCAAATAATTTATTTCATTTCTCAACCCCAGCAGCCAATATCCTCAAATCAATATAATTCAACCAAATTTCAACTCAAATTTCACAACTTAAAAATTTTTCAAAACAATTCAATAACTCATAAACATAGCATTAAATTAAATTTACATACACAAATCTTAATTTACAAAAGAAAAATCAGAAATAATATTATTACAACTTTAATGTACAACTGGTCAATTTTACATTAACATATATGACACTAAACTATTTACATCAAAATAAACTACAAGAGTATAACTAAATACCCATACAAAAGCCTCTGTGTAGTCCCAACAATCAGTAGTCCACTCTACTGCTTTTTCCTTATCTCTATCTATGACAGCAAAGAAAGTAATCGCTGAGTATAAAAATACTCAGTGGTACACAATAAAATATAAAATGCAAAATATAAAATATTTGTCATTAATTCACAGTTCAAATATTTCACAATCACATTTCAAAATTCAAATCACATTTGTCACAAATTACAATTTTCAAAGCTTAATATAACACAATTTTGATCAAACAATTTAATAATCATAGTGTTGCCAATAAATAACAAAACTTAGGCCATGACACAAAATTTTCAAACATGTCGTGTTGTACACCACGACAAGGCAAACTCACCCCACTAATCGAAATCAATGAGGAAGGTGGCTAGCTAGCTAATGAGTACTCATCCAAACTCACCTCAGACTGGTAAGTCAGAGAGGGAGGAATATAGTCAAACTCACCCCATAAATGGAGGAGGAATATAGTGATATTGCCAGGCCAAGTGTGAATAAAAAACAATTTAAATCAAGTTATTCAAACATTTCATACAATTCACAAATCATATTTCATTCCAAACTTTTCATTTACAAAGTAGGCAACACACTATTTTTCAAATAAGATTTTGAAAGCCATAACAACCAAAACTATTCATAATATTTATTTCAAGAATTGTCAAGTAGAAACAAAGAATTTTAAGCTTGTTGTGCACAAACCTGATGTGAGTCACCTCTAGGCCTTGACTCAGTTTGTCCTATCCTTTTTCAAGTCTTTTTTAGCTGAAACAAGCAATTTATAGTGTTTCAGTATCTTATCTCACAATAAGTCTAATAATCAATTCATATATACTTAATTCTAGAGCCAATATGCTTAAACTAACATTCTTGGAAATTTTCATTTTGGAGTTACTATTCACAACACTATTCAAGTCAATTTATTGACTTTCTAATGCTTAATAGGAATGGGAATTCTAATTTCACCCACATACCACATTTTGGTTACCTAACTTGTTGGTTTTAGTTGTTTTCCTCAAACTTTAAGTTTCTTAGATAAAATTCCAAAATTTCAGATTTGGTGTCCTGTTTTACACTGTTCCATTGGTCAAGTTGCTGTGGTAATTTGGCTAAGTTTTCTTCATAGAAGTTGTTCCTTATTGTCTTAAATTTATTTCCCTTTTTCAATCACTCAATTTGGAGTTTTATAACCCTAGTTATGGCCAATTGAACATGACTGGCTGGATTTAGTGTTACCCAGAATTCAGGGTAAATTCCTGATTATTGGCAGTTTTTGTGGGTTGATTGTAGGTGATTTTTTAAATAGGTTATGGTCAAAATTTGGGTTTATTTTCTTCATGAAAGTTGTAGGACTATGTCTCAGCTTTCTATCGGTATAAAATTTAGGTTATTTGGACCTTCCTAGACCAAGTTATAGTCATTTACGTAACAACTGTTCATTTAGTCATTTTTGTACAGGTCAGTGTGCCTAATTCCAGATTTAGCCTAATTGTTCACTAAGTTATGGTCACTTTCTGGGCATGATTCCTAAATGAAAAATGTGCCATTTTGTGTCTAGTTTCATTCCTAGCTAGCCTCACACCAATTGGGTTTGTAAATTTATAGTTTTGGTCCCTAAAAGGGACCTAGGTCAAGCTGCCTGCATATTGACCCTCACCAATCCAAATTTAAACTTGTTTCCAACAATTCATACACACCACAAATGGTCACAATTGACCATTGCTTAACTCAAATAAGGTCAACTATATCAATTGACAAATTCTTAAATTTATTCCTAATTTTTCACATGCTCAAAACCCTAAATTACATAAAGTTCAATCTAATGCATTTCAAAGTATACATTCATGATCTATACACCTCATTCACCTCAAATAACCATTCAAACACCTCAAACTCATTCATTTCAAACCCTAACCCTAGCTGCAAGAAATTCCATATTACTCCCCCAACAATTGTTTTGTTTTGATTTTTCACAATTTCTAAGTTAAGCGAGCTACATACAGAACAAATAAACTAAGATTTTCAAATTCAATCACTTACCTCAATTAGAGCTTTTTCCTCTTCCCAAATGCCACTTATTTCCTCTTTTTTTTTTTTTTTTAGTAGATGGATCAAGGTTCAAGGACAAGATTTACTTAAGAAATATACAAGTTTTATGGTTTATTTTTGGGTTCACATAAGCTTAGAGTTGTGTTTTCATGGAGTTTTGAGAGAGAGAAGTGAGAGAGAAGAGGGCAGTCGAAACTCTTGGGAAGAAGATCTGATTTTTTATGTCTTTTTTGTGTATTTTTAAGTCTATTTAACTTTATTTGACTTAGTCAAAAATTTTAGGAAAATTAAATTGAGTTTTGACATCATGATGATGTCATCCAATGAGGTAAGCATGATGTAATAAACTTTTTCCTTTTTTTTTTCTTTTGCATTTATTTTTTCATTAGTTCTTTAATTTAATTCTTGATTCCCATAGATTCATTTCTCAGATTTTATTGGACATTTAGGTCAGAAGTCAACTCTAAGGGTGAATTGATCAAATCGCCCCTCGCTAGTTCAATCCGGTTTGTAAGTTATTCGATATTTCTTTCGGATCCCAAACCTAATTATTTGACCTGCTTAACAACTCTTTTTCGTGATTTTCTCTTTTCTACTGTGTTCACAATGGTCCTAAGGACTGCGGCATCACATTTTCTGGTTCGAAATTTGAGTTTAGATTGACCTCGCAGTCATTCCCGAAAAGGTCACCCATCGCTGTGACTCCCGGCTCATTTAACTTTTTATACTTTATTTTTCTTTTTTATACTTAACAATTTGGCAATTACTAATTATCTGTGTTCAAGGCTTATCTAGGTATCTTAGACATGGTTCTAATTCCCTTAATTGTCCGGACCGATACCAGTCACGGGAACAGTAACTTATACCAAGCTATGTAAATAGGGGTGTTACAATGGCACAGGGATAGGTGCTCCGTGCACCGAGTGTGACATCTCCTTCTCAGTTTCACTGTAGGCTGGGTAAGGGGGTGTTATATAGGAACTGAGGTCCAAGCCTTATTCCTTTCAAATTGTTTGAGTTCCTCTTGCATGGCAAGTACCCAACCTCCATCATTAATGGCCTTATTTATGCTCTTAGGCTCTATTTGTGATATGAATGTAAGATTATTACAAATATTTCTAAAAAAGGATCTAGTTGTTACCTCTTTTGATGTATCACCAATGATTTGGTCCTTGGGATGATCCTTGTCACACTCTACTCCTCTGTAAGGCATAACATGATCTTGTAGTATACCTAATGAATTATCAAGTTTCGCCTACCGATACTCCATTAAATATATTATAAGGGATTTTAAACTAATTTCTATCCATTTTAAAGTGTAAGGTAATGTTAAATAATTATTAAAAAGCCTTTAATTAAAGTTTGTGTCATGAATTCAAATTTTGATTTATTTGAAATTTTGAAAATTTTAAAAAAATTTCGGCAGAGTGTCGATTAAAAATTGAGAAAACAGTTCTTCAAAACTTGTTAAAAACACTCCCAATATGAATAATACCCACAACTCCAATTAAGATCAACATAAACCAATCTCAACCAACACAATTTCAAGTAATCTCAATATCATTTCATTCAGTTCAACTCAAATATAGAATTTTCAATTCCATAAAAGAGGACAAAATATTAATATTACAATTTTGATTGTACAACTGCTCAACTAATTTTATAAATACATATGAATAATAATTTACATCAAAAGAAATTTATAAGGGTATAAAATATTATACCCGTAAAAGATCCCAAAATTGCTTCATTTGTAACTATGATAGCTCACTTTGCTACTTTATCCTTCTTCCTATCTGCGACAGCAAGAAAAAGCCATCGCTGAGTAATTTACTCAGTGGTGCACAACAATAATTTTTAAAGTCACTAAAATATAATCATTCATCGATAAACAGAGATTTAAAAATTTTCAGAATCACAAATTCACAATGTAACATCCTCATTTTCGTAGTCCATACGTCCCACTGTTTCGACGGCTAATGTCTGCCCCAGAAAGTCAGAATGTCTAGAACTATACTTTAATGACAGTGAGGAAGTATAATGATAATGAAATATGTGATGAGAAAAATTAAGGAAAAACAAAAGAGATAAAATGTGACTAAGTTAAACGAGCCGAACCCGCAGCGATGGGTGACCACACCAGGAAGTTACGGCGAGGACCGTTGACTAGCCCTGGACTGCGGGGAACTCAAGAAAATATTTTCAAGATATAATTAAAGGTCTACTAAAGTATAATTGACATTGAAAATGTCAAAGAAAAATTAGTAAGTTAGTATAAACGAAAAACGAAAATTAAAGAAATCGGCGGGTCAAGGATTAAATCGGTGTTACCAAAAAAGTTCGTATTTAACCTGAAGAAGAGCATTTTGGTCAATTGACACCTAGAGTGGACTTTTGACCTAAATGTCCATGAAAAATAAGTAGTATTAAATTTTGAAAATCCCATGAAAAATAAAATTCTATGTATAATGTAATTAAGAGAAGTTATGGGATAAAATGTGGAATAATTAAAAGTTTAATTATAATAATATTTAAACCTAAGTTAGTGGGGTTAGTGGAATGTTAGTGGAGGCATATAAGGATTGCTTATGGACAGATTTCACCACTTAACAACCTCATTTTCTTCATTTTACACATCCATGGCCGAAATGAAATCCTCCCAAATCCACCATGGCCATTTCATGCATGAGCGCAAGTCCTCCATGATCAAGCCATTATTTCTGTGACACCCCTTACCCGTCTACAGTATAGCCGAGTAAGATATGTCACACAGTGTACCGGAATACCCTATTTTATTTCAATCATTTTTATCCTTCTTAATTTATTTTTTTTTCAAAGTTATGAAGTACAATTTGGGAAATATAATTCATTTAAGTCATTTATTGAAATTATAATTTATTTGAGGTTCTGCAAATTTTATAAAAAATTTTGCAGAGTGCCAGCTAAAAATGGAGAAAACAATTCTTTGGAATCGGTGAAAAACACTTCCAATAATCATTTCCAATCATTCTCAAACTCCAATAATCATCAAAATCTCAATATTTTTCAACAACATTTCCATTTTTCAATCATTTATTTCTCATGGTATTCATATATAAGCAATAAATAAATACTCAATTTTCCATTCATAAACATAATTTTCACTATTTACATTAACATCAAAATACATTACATAAGTCTCAATTACACAAGAGAAAATAAAAATTAGTTACAAAACACCAAAATGAAACCTAGTGTCCTACCAATGCATTGAAGATGGTGAGGTGACACGGACACTATGCAGAGCTGCAGGAGGTCTCACCCAGTCTATGGTCTCTTTGGGCTCTCAAGATCTCCAAAACCTACGCATGGCAAAAGCAACGCGCTAAGCAATAATGCTTAGTGGTGCCAATAATAAAATAAAAAGAAATAACAGGAAGTAAATATGCAGTGCATATTTTGATGTCTTATGCAGATAATTTTTTTTTTTATCATTATTGGTAATCTTATTTATTATGTACTTGTTCTATTCATTATTTCATTAAATTTGTTCACTTTCATTTTTGGGTGCCCAAGTAACCTAAACTGGATGACTGGACTGGATAAAAGGCTAAACTGGCACTGGGTATCTAGTACCTCGGGCTGTCACGCCATCGGTCACATATGCATCTCCCGGTGTGCAATAGAACAGCTAATAAGTTGTAATAACAATAGGCACAAGGCCAAATATCAACACAATGTCAGAATGGCTAAAAGCCATAAAATCACAGAATGGCATAATGCCATATGCAGTACTGCTAACTGAACCCTATTGGCATGCCAAGCTATCCAAACCAATCATGTTAGGTATACTAGGGCATTTCATACTTTTAAGTTTCACAATTTTTAGAATTTAAGTTTTAGTGTTACTATTCCATTCATTGGTCAACAAAAATGTTGACTTTTGCATAGGCAATAGGTACATTGGTTTTAATATCATCAACATACCACATTTTGCATTCAAAATTTGTTGGTATTTGTTGCTAATACCATTTCTAAGCTTAATGTTAGTTGGGCAGAATTTTCACTTTTTATGCCTTGTATTTCTTATTCCATTGGTCAATTTTATAGTGGGAATTTGGCAAGCTGATCAACATGAAAGTTGTTTCTTATTTTGTCTAGTTGCATTTCATTTTTTGAATCACTCCATTTGGAGTTTTTTAGCTCAAGTTATGGTTTAAAAACCATAACTGGCCGGATTGAAATTTTTCTGGACTAACCATATCTACAGTACAGTGAACAGTGATTACAACTCACTTGTTGGATAGGTTCTGGTCATAATTTGGGTTAGGTTTCTTCACAAAAGTTGTTGGTATATATCTCAGCTTGTTACTGGTAAAATTTCAGGTCAATTGGACCATTCTACACTGACTTATGGCCAAATGACCAAATATTGTTCATTTGGTCATTCTGCAGAAACAGACTGCAGATCTCCCGGATTAGGGCAAACTTCTGGTCTACTTGGTTTGGTTTTATGAGAATGGTTTCTCCACCAAAGTTGTGCCATTGTGTGTCTAGTTTCATGTCCAATTGGACTTGCACCAATTGAACTTGTAAAATTCAAGTTAGGCTGCCCAAACCTACTGGACTCATGTCCAATTTTGCAGGTCACCATGGGCAGCCACACCAACTGCAATTCCCACTAATCAAACCACCTCATTTCTTGTTTACACATAACCAAATGGTCACTAATTGACTATTAAAACTCACTTTCATCATTACATGATCAATGTCTCCATTTCATGCTCAAAGCCTAATTCCAATTTCCAATTCATGGCATACACACACCAAACTCATACCAAATCACTTTATCCATCATCTATACTCATCAATAACATAATTAAGCCACTTAATTTCATCAAAAACCAAAATCCTTAAACTTTCTCATGGCTAAAAAATTTAGAGATTTCATCTACTTAAGTTTTTCTTTTAATTTCACACAATTTCTACTTGATTTAGCATGCTTACAAGATTAAAGAAAGAAAAGAAATTGTTTAGTGCACTAACCTTTCTGAGCTTCACTTAACCTTGATTAAACCTCCCTAATCTCTTCTTCTTTGGTTGCCAATAGCTTTTTCTAGGTGAAAGATCAAATTTTTTTGAAGGGACTTGGCAATTTTGGTGAACAAATGGAGAGGAAATTCAAGCTTTTAAGCTTGAAAATGGTGGAATCTCTTCTCTCTCTCTCTCTCAACGTTTTTGGCTGCCCAAAGGTTGAAGATGCAGATTGGTTTTTTCAATTTTTTGTCTCTTTCATCTCTTTTAATGAGTTTAACAAATTGTGATTGATGGAGGAAATTTAAATGACATCATATGATGTCATAATTAGTATTTTCTTTCATTTTCTTTTCTTCTCTTCTCTACTCATTTCCAATTTAATTTTTAGTAATATTTATTCATATTTTAGATCATAATAATTATTTGCTTAACTGGACAAGTCGGCCAAAAATCATCTCTGAAGACGAAATGACCAAAATGCCCTCCGTTTGGCTTAACGAGCCAAAATTGTCTGTACCAATTGAAAAATTTTTCTAAGCATTTCCTTGGCATTCTAATGCCATAAGAACTTCAATGACCCTTCTCTGGAGTCCCAAAAATTATTTTATAATTTTTCCTTCGGGTCTAGGGCTCCTAGTTGCAAGAACCGTAACTTTTCACTAGGTTACCCATCGTTAGGGCACCGGCTCATTTAACTTGGTTGTATTTTATTTCTAAAATTTTTCCTAAATTTTTCTTATTAATATTTGAGTTAATTATGGTTCCTCACTTTAGTTTAAATATTTATTTTCCAGACGTTCTAACTGTCCGGACCGACACTAGTCACCGGAACAGTAGAATGTACGGAGTTGCTACAGGGAGGGTGTTACAACTCTTCCCCTCTAATTTAAATTTCGTCCTCAAAATTTACCTGATGCAAATAGTTGAGGGAGCTATTGCCTCATCGTCTCTTCACTTTCCCAAGTTGCCTCCTCGGTGTTGTGGTGCCTCCAAAGCACTTTCACCAGTAGAATCTGCTTATTTCTCAACTCTTTCACTTCCCGAGCCAGGATCCATATGGGTTCTTCTTCATATGTCAAATCCAGTTGTACTTTAATTTCTTCCATGGAGATGACATGTGAAGGAACTGAGTGGTATCTTCTTAACATAGATACGTGGAACACATTGTGGATCTTGTCCAGCTCTGGAGGTGAAGCTAGCCTATAGGCCACTGGACCCACACGTTCAATAACTTCATATGGGCCAATGAACGTAGGGCTTAACTTACCTTTTCTTCCAAACCTCAGTACCTTCTTCCAAGGTGACACCTTAAGGAACACTTTATTGCCAACCGCATATTCCATTTCTTTTCTCTTCAAGTCGGCATAGGATTTTTGTCTGTCTGAGGCAACCTTCAGATTGGCTTTGATTAGTTTGACCTTCTCTTCAGTCTGTTTCACCAAGTCTGGGCCTACTAGTTTATCTTCACCCAATTCAGTCCAACACACTGGAGTTCTATATTTTCTCCCATACAGTGCTTCATACGAGGCCATTTGGATGCTAGCTTGGCAGCTATTGTTGTATGCAAATTCTGCCAGTGGGAGGTATCTACCCCAACTTCCCTCAAATTCAATGACACAACTTCTCAGCATATCATCAAGGACCTAACATATATTTCATGTTATTATTATCATTTTAGTTTAATATTTGTATTAACTCAATTGGTTTTAATTATTTACCTGGATTACTCTTTCTTATTGCCCATCCGTCTGAGGATGGAAAGCTGTGCTGAAGTGAAGTTGTGTACCCAAGGATTCATGCAACTTCTTCCAAAATCTCAATGTAAACCTTGGGTCTCGATCAGATATGATGGAAAGTGGAATTCCATACAGTCTAACTATCTCACTGATATACAATTCTGCTAACTTCTCCAGTGAATAGTTAGTCCTAACTGGCAGAAAGTGCGTTGACTTCATCAATCTATCTACTATCACCCATACTGCATCAAGTTTCTTCTGGGTGAGAGGTAGACCACTTACAAAATCTATGGTGACTCGATCCCATTTCCATTCAAGTATGCGTATAGGCTGTAGCAAACCCGATAGAACTTGATGTTCTGCCTTGACTTGCTGACATGTCAAGCATTTAGTCACATAGTCAATTATGTCCTTCTTCATACCAGGCCACCAATACTGAAGCTTCAGATCATGATACATATTTGTACTTCCTGGGTGCATAGCATACACACTGGTGTGTGCCTCTTTTAGAATACTGGCCTTCAATTCCTCATCATCTGGTACACACAGTCTTCCTTCGTAGTACAGACACCCATCTGTTTTCACTTCATAGTCAGTTTCTTTCCCTTCTAGGATTTTTCTCATAATAGCCTTTAGCTTCTCATCTACCTTCTGCCCATCTAAAATCTGCTGTAATAGGTTTGGCCTCACTTGCAACTCAGCCAAAATAGCTCCATCTCGAACCAAAGATAGACGGGCATTCAATGATCTCAAAGCTGTGATGGATTTTCTGCTCAAAGCATCAGCAACTACATTTGCCTTCCCAGGATGGTAGTCAATTACACAATCATAGTCCTTCAGGAACTCAATCCATCGCCTTTGTCTAAGGTTGAGCTCCTTTTGAGTTGGCAAATATTTTAGACTTTTGTGGTTTGTGTAAATGTAGCACTTTTCACCATATAAGTAGTGCCTCCATATCTTCAGTGTGAAGATAATTGCTGCAAGCTCTAGATCATGGGTAGGGTAATTCTGTTCATATGGCCTTAGCTGCCTGGAAGCATAAGCGACCACCTCTTGCATCAATACACACCCTAAACCATTATGAGAGGCATCACTGTAGACCACAAAGTCCTTTCCTGACACTAGCTGTGTTAACACTAGTGCCTCTATCAACATAGCCTTCAACTTCTCAAAACTGGTCTGACACTTGTCATTCCAGTCAAATCTGACATTCTTGTGTAACAACTTGGTCATTGGAGCAGCTATTAAGGAAAATCCCTTCACAAATCTTCTGTAATACCCAGCTAGCCCCAAGAAACTTCTGACCTCAGTTGTATTCCTGGGAGGCTTCCATTCCATCACTTCTTCTATTTTATTGGGATCCACTCTAATCCCATAAGCTGACACTATGTGTCCAAGAAATGTTTCATTTAACCAGAAGTCACACTTTGACAACTTAGCATACAACTTCTTTTCTCTCAGGGTTTGCAGAACAATCCTCAAATGTTCATCATGTTCTTCCCTGGTCTTAGAATACACCAAAATATCATCAATAAAGACCACTACGAATCGATCTATGTATGGATGGAAGATACGGTTCATAAGGTCCATGAATGCCGCTGGTGCATTTGTTAGGCCAAAAGGCATCACTAGGAACTCATAATGCCCATACCGAGTCTTGAATGCAGTCTTTGGCACATCTGCATCCTTTACCCTCAACTGATGATACCTTGATCTGAGATCAATTTTAGAAAATACTCCTGCTCCCTTCAACTAATCAAACAGATCATCAATTCTAGCCAACGGATACTTATTCTTCACTGTCACTTTATTCAACTGCCGGTGATCAATGCATAACCTCAAAGTCCCATCTTTCTTCTTTACAAACAGCACTTGAGCTCCCTACGGTGACACACTGGGGCATATGAACCCCTTATCCAGTAACTCCTGTAACTGGATTTTCAGTTCCTTCAATTCTATGGGCGCCATCTTATAAGGAGCGATAGAGATTGGTGCTGTACCCGGCAATGTCTCAATAGCAAATTCAACTTCCCTTTCTGGTGGCAAACCAGGCAATTCTTCAGGGAATACATCTGGGAAGTCTTTTACTGTGGGTATGTCACACAGATCTGGCTTAGCCTGCCTAGTATCCACCACATGTGCTAGGTAGGCTTCACAGCTTTTTCTCATCAGTTTTCTTGCAACTGTCGCTAAGATGACATTGGACAAGAAATCTGTCCTTTCCCCCACAACTGTAATCTCATTACCCTCAGGAGTTTTCAAAGAACTTCTCTTCAATTTACAATCAACTATTGCCTGATGACGTGATAACCAGTCCATTCCCAAAATCACGTCAAACTCATGGAAAGGCAACTCAATCAGGTCTGCCAAGAATTCATACCCCTGAATCCTTAACGGGCAACCTTTGTACACTTTGTTCACCACTACGCTGTGGCCCAATGGATTAGTAACTAGAATGTCTTGGTCACTCTCTCCTACTAATATCCCCCTCTCTATGGGTAGGTTGATGCAGATGTATGAATGAGTGGATCCTGGATCCACCAATGCATGCACAGATGTATTGTAGAGGGAGAACGTACCCCTGATGACGTATGGGGCATCTTGCTCCTCCTAAGATCTCATGGCATAGGCTCTAGCAGGTGGTCTGCCCTTAGGCCTCTCTGCTGGCTCAGATGCAGGCCTCTGTGATGGTACCACTACCTCAGATTTTCCAGATTTCCTACCCCTTTGTGGTGCAGGAGCAAGTCTATCTGCTTGTGTTGGAGTAGCTGTAACAGTTCTGCGTGGACAATTCCTCAATTGATGCTCTGCTGACCCACACCTTAAGCAGGCACCAGTCACTCTCCGACACTCCCCCTTATGCCACTTCAGGCAATGTGGACATGCAGAAGATGCTGGGGCTGGTCCCCTGAACCCCATTCCTGGAGAGCTGCCCACTGATGGTGTGGACTGACCTCTCCTAGGGGTAAACTGTGGCCTGGGCCCCTGAGACTGACCCTAATCTTGTGGTTAACCTGAACTCTGTGCAGGTGGACCTTTGAACTTCTTCCCAGGTACAGGAGATGAACTAGACTGACCCAAGCCCCTCTTCTACTGTCTCTCCCTTCTAGTCTGCTCACTTATTCTTACTTTTTCAACTTTTATTGCAGCTTCCACTAACTTGGTGAAATTTGTGATTCCCAAGGCAGTGATCATGATCTTTATATTGTCATTTAACCCATTTTCAAATCTCTTACACCTTTCAGCTTCATTAGGGACTATCTCCCTTCCGTAGTGTTTCAATCTGACAAATTCCTCTTCATACTCGGCCACTGTCAACTGTCTCTATCTCAGGTTAATGAATTCCCTTCTTCTCTCTTCCAGGTATACACTACCCGTATATTTCTTCTTGAATTCTGAGAGGAAGAAGTCCCAAGTTATTACTTCTGGTTGCACTTCACTAGACACCGTATCCCACCATTCATATGCATCATCTTGCAACAGAGATATGGCAGCTTCTAGGTTTTGCTCTGGAGTGCAGTGGAGTTGTTTTAAAACTCTGCCTGTTATGTTCAACCAATTTTCGGCTGCAACAGAATCATCTTCTCTCTTGCCAAAGAAATCCACTACTCCAAATTTTCTTAGTCTTTCCAAGTGTGATTTCTACTGTGGAGGTGGTGGTGGTGGTGGCATTACCCCAGCCATTTGTTTAAAGAATTCGGCTATTTGCTGAAACATGGCCTGTGGAGGCTGAGCAGGCTCTGTTGGAGCTGGTGGAGCAGGTTCTCCCCTACTGCAGGTGGAGCATGACTCTCCACTACCTCCTCAACTGCCTTCTGAGATGTGGGGTCCATATCCTATTCAAAATAACAAAGACAAACAGATCTGCATTAGTGTCACCTCGACTCTTACAAATGCAATGCATTGTATGGACTCGATCTAGGCCCAGAAACGCCTAAACCGTGCTCTGATACCACTAAATGTGACACCCCTTACCCGTCTACAGTATAGCCGAGTAAGATATGTCACACAGTGTACTGGAACACCCTATTTTATTTCAATCATTTTTATCCTTCCTAATTTATTTTTTTTTTCAAAGTTATGAAGTACAATTTGTGAAATATAATTCATTTAAGTAATTTATTGAAATTATATTTTATTTGAGGTTCCGCAAATTTTATTAAAAATTCGGCAGAGTGCCGACTAAAAATGGAGAAAATAGTTCTTTGGAACCTGTGAAAAACACTTCCAATAATCATTTCCAATCATTCTCAAACTCCAATAATCATCAAAATCTCAATATTTTTCAACAACATTTCCATTTTTCAATTATTCATTTCTCATGGTATTCATATATAAGCAATAAATAAATACTCAATTTTCCATTCATAAACACAATTTCCACTATTTACATTAACATCAAAATACATTACATAAGTCTCAATTACACAAGAGAAAATAAAAATTAGTTACAAAATACCAAAATAAAACCTAGTGTCCTACCAATGCACTGAAGATGGTGAGGTGACACGGATACTATGCAGAGTCGGGGAGGTCTCACCCGATGCGTGGTCTCGGGCTCTTGGTCAAGATCTCGGAACCTCTGGCGTGGCAAAAGCAACGTGCTAAGCAATAATGCTTAGTGGTGCCAATAATAGGAAGTAAATATGCAGTGCATGTTTTGATGTTTTATGCAGACAATTTTTTTTTATCATTATTGGTAATTTTATTTATTATGTACTTTTTCTATTCATTATTTCATTAAATTTGTTCACTTTCATTTTTGGATGCCCAAGTAACCTAAACTGGATGACTGGACTGGATAAACGGGTAAACTGGCACTGGGTATCTAGTATCTCGGGCCATCACACCATCGGTCACATATGCATCTCCCAGTATGCAACAAAATAGCTAATAAGCTGTAATAACAATAGGCACAAGGCCAAATATCAACATAATGTTAGAATGGCTAAAAGCCATGAAATCACAGAATTGCATAATGCCATGTGTAGTACTGCTAACTGAACCCTATTGGCATGCCAAGCTATCCAAACCAATCTTGTTCGGTATACTAGGGCATTTCACACTTTTAAGTTTCACAATTTTTGGAATTTAAGTTTTAGTGTTATTATTTCATTCATTGGTCAATAAAAATGTTGACTTTTGCATAGGCAATAGGTACATTGGTTTTACTATCATCAACATACCACATTTTGCATTCAAAATTTCTTGGTATTAGTTGCCAATACCATTTCTAAGCTTAATGTTATTTGGGCAGAATTTTCACTTTTTATGCCTTGTCTTTACTGTTCCATTGGTCAATTTTGTAGTGGGAATTTGACAAACTGATCAACATGAAAGTTGTTCATTATTTTGTCAAGTTGCATTTCCTTTTTAGAATCACTCCATTTGGAGTTTTTTAGCTCAAGTTATGGTCCAAAAACCACAACTGGCCGGATTGAAATTTTTCTGGACTGATCATATCTATAGTGCAGTGAACAATGACTGCAACTCACTTGTTGGATAGGTTTTGGTCATAATTTGGGTTAGGTTTCTTCATGAAAGTTGTTGTTCTATATCTCAGCTTGTTTTTGGTAAAATTTCAGGTCAATTGGACCATTCTACACTGAGTTATGGCCAAATGACCAAATACTGTTCATTTGGTCATTCTGTAGAAATAGACTGCAGATCACCCAGATTAGGGCAAGCTTTTAGTCCACTTGGTTTGGTTTTATGGGCATGATTTCTTCACCAAAGTTGTGCCATTATGTGTCTAGTTTCATGTCCAATTGGCCTTGCACCAATTGAACCTGTAAAATTCAAGTTATGGCTGCCCAAACCTACTGGACTCATGTCCAATTCTGCAAGTCACCATGGGCAGCCACACCAACTGCAATTCCTACTAATCAAACCACCTCATTTCTTGTTTACACATAACCAAATGGTCACTAATTGACCATTAAAACTCACTTTCATCATTACATGATCAAAGTCTCCATTTCATGCTCAAACCCTAACTCCAATTTCCAATTCATGGCATACACACACCAAACTCATACCAAATCACTTTATCCATCATCTATACTCATCAATAACATAATTAAGCCACTTAATTTCATCAAAAACCAAAATCCTTAAACTTTCTCATGGCTAAAAAATTTAGAGATTTCATCTACTTAAGTTTTTCTTTTAATTTCACACAATTTCTACTTGATTTAGCATGCTTACAAGATTAAAGAAAGAAAAGAAATTGTTTAGTGCACTAACCTTTCTGAGCTTCACTTAACCTTGATGAAACCTCCCTAATCTCTTCTTTTTGGCTGCCAATAGCTTTTTCTAGGTGAAAGATTAAATTTTTGTGAAGGGACTTGGCAATTTTGGTGAACAAATGGAGAGAAAATTCAAGCTTTTAAGCTTGAAAATGGTGGAATCTCTTCTCTCTCTCTCTCTCTCTCTCAACATTTTTGGCTGCCCAAAGGTTGAAGATGCAGATTGGTTTTTCAATTTTTGGTCTCTTTTATCTCTTTTAATGAGTTTAACAAATTGTGATTGGTGGAGGAAATTTAAATAACATCATATGATGTCATAATTAGCATTTTCTTTCATTTTCTTTTCTTCTCTTCTCTACTCATTTCCAATTTAATTTTTAGCAATATTTATTCATATTTTAGATCATAATAATTATTTGCTTAACTGGAGAAGTCGACCAAAAATCATCTCTGAAGACGAAATGACCAAAATGCCCTCCGTTTGGCTTAACGGGCCAAAATTGTCTGTACTGATTGAAAAATTTTTCTGAAGAATTTCCTTGGCATTATAATGCCATAAGAACCTCAATGAACCTTCTTTGGGGTCCCAAAAATTATTTTCCCTGGGTCTAGGGCTCCTAGTTGCGAGAACCGTAACTTCTCACTAGGTTACCCATCGTTAGGGCACCGACTCATTTAACTTGGTTGTATTTTATTTCTAAAATTTTTCCTAAATTTTTCTTATTAATATTTGAGTTAATTATGGTTCCTCACTTTAGTTTAAATAATTTTTTTCCAGACGTTCTAGCTGTCCGGACCGACACTGGTCACCGGAACAGTAGAATGTACGGAGTTGCTACAGGGAGGGTGTTACAATTTCTTCAAGCTCCCTTTATGAAAATGATCCTTACACCATGGGCAACCTATAGGCAGCAAAAAAGAGAGGAAATTTCAAGGATTTTTCAAGGATTTTTCAAGTTCAAGTTGAGGTTAGTGCTAGTTTTTCATCCCTTGCTTCATTAAAGTTTGTATTAAGGTTAAGATGAGTTGAATGGTGAAGAAATTTGAAGGATTTGATGAGTTATTGATATATTCAATTTTGGACAGCCATGAAAGTTTGTTGTGGTTGAGTTTTTCTTACCTCAAATGTATGGGAACTAAGGTTGATTAACTCAAATGGAAGTTGTAGTGGGTTGATGTCCAAGTATATGTATGTTAGTGCTTGAATTAACGGTTTAAAAGTGGACTTTGATGCTTTAGTAAACTGCTATGTTGGGCAGCCTTAAATATCATAAATTTATGTGTAAGTTTATGAAATTTATTGATGAGATATGATGGTGTTGAATGGTGGGCAGTTTGTGTAATTGCCATGGAAGTGTATGTGTAATATAAGTGTTGATGTACATTGAATTTGGGGTGAAGTAAATGTTGAATTTGAATGGTGTATTGTGTGCATTGAGCACTTGAGTGTTCTGGCCAAAATGCTTGCTGGAATTGTGTACAATATATATAGAAGTTCCATGATTAAATGTTGAAGTATTGGGAGGAGGAGGATTGTTAAAATTAGAAGTGTAATGTTCAAATGCAGGTTGTGTATATTGGCAACACCTAAATTAGGTCATAAGTGCAAAACTGTGAACCCAATTGGTATGAGGCCAATGGGGGCTGAAACTAGATACCAAATAGGCCAACTTTCATGTTGAAATATTGCCAAAATTTTGCCTAGAAACTGATCTTAAAAATGACCAAATCCAGAATGGCAACCTTGCAAACCCAGATTTTTGACCATATGAACAGTAGTCATTAGGATGACCATAACTCACTCAAAATAGGTCCAATTGACCTGAAATTTTTACCATGGATAGCTTAGACATAGAGCTACAATTCTGATAAAGACACTAAGACCAGAAATGGCCAGAACCAAGTCAAATAGCTTGCACAAATTCGGGTACCAAAACTACCAGAACTAAAAGTGACCTAAAATTGACCAAATTTTGTACTAAAAGTACAATCTGTCCAGCTTTAGTAAATTGACCATATCTTGGTCTATACAACTCAGAATGACTTGAAATTTTGCCCATAGTGCAATAAGACATAGAGCTACAATTCTTATGGTGACATAAAAGCCTAGAAATGGCTAGAACCAAGTCAAATAGCTTGCACAAGTTCAGGTACCAAAACTGCTAAAACTAAAAGTGACATAAAATTGACTAAATTTTGCAGTAAAGGTGCAATCTGTCCAGCTTTAGTAAATTGATCATATCTTGGTCTATACAACTTAGAATGACCTGAAATTTTGCCCATAGTGCAATAAGACATAGAGCTACAATTCTTATGAAGACACCAAAGCCCAGAAATGGCCAGAACCAAGTTAATTAGCTTGCACAAGTTTAGGTACCAAAACTGCCAAAACTAAAAGTGACCTAAAATTGACCAAATTTTGCACTAAATCTGCAATCTGTCCAGCTTTAGTAAATTGACCATATCTTGGTCTATACAACTCAGAATGACCTGAAATTTTACCCCGAGTGCAATAAGACATAGAGCTACAATTCTTATGAAGACACCAAAGCCCAGAAATGGCCAGAACTAAGTCAAATAGCTTGCACAAGTTCAGGTACCAAAACTGCCAGAACTAAAAGTGACCTAAAATTGACCAAATTTTGCACAAAAGGTGCAATCTGTCCAGCTTTAGTAAATTGACCATATCTTGGTCTATACAACTCAAAATGACCTGAAATTTTGCCCCGAGTGCAATAAGACATAGAGCTACAATTTTGTTTCTTTGACCATAAGCTAAAAACCAAGAGAAATAGGACTTTAAGCTAGACCAATCTAGCACACAAAAATTGAGAATTTGACATTTACATACAATGATGCTTGAAGCAATTTGGCAATGAATGCCAACTTGTAAAAATGATAAATTGTACTATATTCGCAGCATATTGAATTATGAATTGTGACATATTGATATTAGAATCAACTTATGCATGATGTATGAAAAGGTCAACATTTTCATTAACCAGTGAATTGTTTAATGACCATTAAATCCTAAAAATAAACATTTAATCTTGTACTATGCCCTAATTTGCCTAGTTGACTAGTTTGGATAGGTTGGCATGCCAATAGGATTCTGATAGCTATTCTGTAAATGACTTTATGTCATATTGTGTTTTATGGCTTATTATGCCATACTATGATTTTAATAGCCTATGGCTATATAGTTTGTGTTATTATACTTGGCTTAATGCCTAATTGATTATATGGCTTTTTAGCCATATTGTTTGCACACCGAGAGATACTTTGTGACTGATGGTGTGACGGCCCGAGGTACTAGATACTCAGTGCTAGTATATCTATTTATCCAGTCTGATCAGTGTATAGGCTATATGGGCAGTCATTTAAAACATTATTCAATTCAGGAAGCTAAGTTAAGTTAAGTATAATGAAATTTCAGTACAATTAAATTAAGTAATGAATGAATGAGTAAAAGAGATTAGCCAAAGAAACATAACAAAAATATAAATTACAGAACCATAGAGACTTGAAATACAATATAGTTAGAATAATTTGTATACTGGGTAGTATTACTGAAAAGTTATAAACTAAGCACTTCCAAAGAGGAACAAACTAGTATATAAGATTGTTGATACTAGAAATACCATACCAAATTAAATTGACTCCTGAGTATCCGAATTATGAGTTATTTCTTTCTTTATTTGTATATATTATTTCTTGTTATACTATTACACCACTAAGCATAAATGCTTAGAGCGATGGAATTACTTCCTCGCACAGGTACTGAAGGTAAAACCAGTAGACTGTCGACTGAGATTTTTGGAGTCCAGATCTGCAAAAGTGTCAAAAGAGTTCAAGGTTGTCACCTCCTCAGCAATGCATGTAGATAGGGCTCATTTTAAGCATGTTTTCTAATATGTACATTATAAGTACTGCTTATATTGTTATGTGAATTAGTAACTGTAATTTCATTTGCATATCCTGTACTTGAAAAATTTATGTACTTAATTGGAAAATTATATACGTTAATGAAATAAAAAAAAATTCTAATATATGAGTTGATTATGTAATCATAATGATTCTGAATGAGATTGAGTTTGAGAAATTTTGAGACTAAATCTGAGTTTGAGAAACTGTTGAGAATGCTTTGAAACAATCTGAGTTATGAATTTGAGTATATATTGAAATTATTTTTGGCAGGTTCAGAAGAACTGTTAGTCCAAATTACAGCCGGTACTCTGCCGGGTTATCGTTAAAATTTTTGAAATTTCCAAATTAGTTAAATTTTGATAAAAGTAATAATAGCCTAAACCTCAGATAAAGTTTTTGGAACAAGTAAATCTAGAACTATAATGAAATCAGATAAGATTAGGTACTCCGGCACTCCGTGTGACACGCCTTGCTCGGCTACACTGTAGACGGGTGAGGGGTGTTACACACAAAACTGATATTAATATTTTTAATAACACTTTATCAAAATAAATTATAAAAAATAGTGTTGCCAACAATTAACACAAATTAGGTCATGATACAAAATTTCACGATCAATGCCATGTTATACACCACGACAAAATAGTCTACAACCTCACTAACTGAAATTAATGAGGGAGGTGGCTAGCTAGCTATATGAGTACTCATCCAATCTCAACCTCAAATTGGCAAGCCAGAGAGAGAGGAACATAATCAATCTTAAATCCATAGATGGAGGACGAACACAATAATATTGTCATACCAAGTGTGGTTTCAAAATCCAATGCAAGCCGTTTCATTCAAACAATTCAAATTCAAACACTAGTCATATGTCATTCAAAATTTTCATTTATAAATTAGGTGACACAATATTTCTCAAATAAATTTCTCAAAGCTATAACTATAACAATCACAAATTATTCAAAATACATATTCAAATAAAACTTCAAGTAGAAAACAAAGAATCAAAAATTATTGTGCACAAACCTCTTATGGTTGCTTTGATTTAGTCCACTCTTCCTCCTTCCTTGGAGGGCTTCTTTCTCACTGAAATACATAATTAGGGTGTTTCAATATCCATCTAAATCATTTCTAAATAATTAATCCAATAGTTGAATTTTGCATACTTAATTTACTTATAAATTCACCTAAGGTTTGAGTTCTTTGTATTTGATAATATTGTGAATATTATTCACATTACTATTCATTCAAAATATTAACTTTTCATAATTAATAGGTATACCATTTCTAAACATATGGTCATACCACATTTTGGGTCACAATTTTATTGGCATTGGTTGCCAATTACAATTTAAACCTTCCTAAGAGTAATTTCAAATTTTCAGTTTTTGTCTCCAATGTTTACTGTTCTATTGGATCAATCTATAGTAGGAATTTAGCTAAACTTTCTTCATCAAAGTTGTTCCTTAATTTCTCTACTTTAATTTCCTTTTTGAATCACTCCATTTGGAGTTTTGTAGCTCAAGTTATGGCATTTTTACCATAACTAGCCGGATTGGTCATTGTCCAAAATTTTTGGGCAAATTTGGTTATGGCAGTTTTGATGACCTAATTTTGGTTAGTAATTTGATTAGGTTATGGTCAGAATTTGGATTTCTATTCTCCATAAAAGTTGTTCTAATATGTCTAAGCTTTCCATGGGTTTAAAAATCAGGTGATTTGGACCTCTCTACACAAAGTTATGACCATTTGAATTTGTACTATTCATTTGGTCAATTCTGCCCAGAATCAGGGCACCAATTTCGGATTCAACTAAATTTTAGACCAACTTATGGTAATTTTTTGGTCAAGGTTTCTCCATAAAAAATTTAGCATTATGACCCTAATTTCATCTCCAATTGGTCTCATACCAATTGGAGCAACCCAACTATACTTATGGTCATTTAACCTTGCTGGACTCATTAGTCCAGAATTCCACAATTCCATAACCACAATTCATTCCAATTCCATTCATCAATTTACACTTATAAGCATACTAATTGACCATAATTTAGCATCACAACATCAATTGGTCAACAATTCTCAAAAGCCCTTAAATTCCTCCAAAACCCTAATCACCATGAACACTAATTTTCCAATTGCCACAATTCATGCAATTCAAGTATTCTAATCATATCTACTTACTCATTTAAGCTTGAATCCACATTTAGTTATGTTAATTTCCATCAAACTCTAGCCCCATCAAGTTAACCAAATTTTATGGCTTGAGTCTGCACATGAATTTTTTTTTCAATTCTTAAGTTAATTTCTACTTGCTTAACCTCATTTTCATAAGCATAAACTAACTTAAGTGAAGAGAGAGAGACTTACCTCTATGGTGCTTCAAAACCTTCAATTTCTCTTCTAATTTCTTCCTTCAATTCTTCTTTTCTAGGACCAATTTGGAGTTTTCTATAATTTATGGCTAGGGTTTATGGGAAGAAATCAAGCTTTGAAAGCTTGAACTCACTTGGTAATGGTGGAAATTTGAGAGATTTTATAAGAGAGAGAGGGACGACAACATTAGAAGAAGAAGACAATAATTTTTTTCTTTTTTATTTTTTCTCATTTTAATGATAATTATCCTCAATTTTTCACAATTTAAAATTATAATTTTAATTAAGTCATGCTTGCATCATTAATGATGTCATAAAGCATTTAATTTAAATTTTTTTCTTTCCCTATTTCCTTTCTTCCATTCACCTCTTCACTTTTAATCTATTTTTCATAATTTTAATTTCTTACATTTTAATGGATATTTTGGCCAAGAGTCACCTCTAAGGGTGAATTGACTAAATTGCCCTTTATCGGTCAGATCAGTTTTTCTAATAGCACTAGGTTACTTCCTGAACTCTGATTTAATTATTTAAACTTGTTCTTTATTCTTTTCTATGGTTTTCACATTACCATTATCTTCACAATTATTCCTAGGCCTGGGGTGTCATAGGATCCCACACAAAATTAGGATAGCAACTGAGTTTACAGTCACTTCCCCATTCAATCAACCATCGCTGGGACCTCGGCTCATTTAACTAATTATGCTTTGTTTTTCTTATTTCTATTTCACCTTCATATAATTTCTATTAATTTTTATTTATGGCTTTTCTAGATGACACAGATATAGTTCTAAACATCCTGATTGTCCGAACAGACACTAGTCATTGAAATAGTAGAGTGTATAGACTACTTAATATAGGGGTGTTACAATCCTACTTGAAGGTCTAATCTTGGGGTAGGTCTTATTAAACCCCTTGATATGGACCTAATTGACCTTGTTGCTCTTAAAGCTCAACCTCATCATCTCCTAAATCCTTTAAGGGATTTTCCTTGAGTTGATATTGATTTCCACTAGATTGAGGATCTCTAAGGGTCATCTCATCAAGGTTACTTACAACATCATCATCACAAGAAATATCCTTTCCAGAACTAAAGGGGTTAGCTTCATCAAACACAATATGCATTGACTCCTCAACAACTAAGGATCTCTTATTGAAGACTCTATATGTTTTACTAGATGTAGAGTACCCCAAGAATATACCTTCATCAGTTTTGGAGCCAAATTTATCTAAATTATCCTTGGTATTCAAAATGAAGCATTTACAACTAAAAACTCTTAAATAACCTACTTTAGGTTTCTTGCCATTCCATAGCTCATAAAGAGTTTTCTTCAAATTAAGTATAATCAAAACTCTTTTTGAAACATTACAAGTGTGAGTAGTATGCCTTAGAGCATATCATTTTGTATGTATCTTGTACATATTTTATTAATAAAAGGCAATTTCACTTTTCCGTTTACATAATATATTTATGTGTAATAGAAAAGGTCCATTGATATTTTGTTAGAAATTTTATTCTTAAGTTGTTAAGAATATGAATGACAGTGTTTTTAGCACAAAGTATCATAAATTGGTTCACAATCGAGGATACTTCACAAAGGACATGACTTATCCAGAAAGATTGTAATCATGTTTGTTCTCAAGGTATTTATATGAGATATAAATAAGATGGAGTGGTGAGTCTTATGCCACATAACAAACATGATAGGCACTTATACATGATAAGTCGGCTGAACCAGTGATGCATATGACAAGCACATGGAGTTTACTCTTGTTAATGCATTGTCATATATCATATCAGTGCATATAATCTTTAAACCTTAGATAACACAGTTATCTTGTATATAGGTGGTTTGAGTTTGATACTGCTTTCATACTTATACTGTGTATGGGTATATGGGCATGTGTTGGCTCCTACTAGTTACATATGGAGATAGGTGTTGATCAATATGGAATCTGTTACCCTAAGTAAATAGAGATAAAATCCTATGTTCATTTAATTGTTCTTGATATTTCAAGTTCCTGGCCTGGATGGATAGATTTAGTCAGAAAAGTGTTTCTGACAAAAAAATCTAATTAATTAAGAACTGGAATTAAAAGAGAACATAATGTTTATAGCAAATGGGGTTTGACATTAACCATGACTCCAACTCGAATTGGGATTTTGTAATGGAGAGATTCTAGTGCATGGTAACATATGATCAAAGGTTCATTTAAGGTATTCCTTATTACTGATTGGGTGGCCATGGCATACGATGCTAGGTGTCAACCATGGTCTATGAGATGCCTGAAATGATTTAGAGAAATCATTTATGGTAAGAAAGAGTTCTAATGATATTAAGAGTTAATATCATTTCTCACTGCCAATAAGTAATGAGCCTAGCAAGTCATACATCTACACAAGTTAATCACTATTTAAAATTTGATTTAATTGATTAATTAAAGAGTTTAATTCATTAATTAAAGAGATTTGATTTGTAATAAGATTGCAAAGTCCCTAGCATGACTTGAAACCAAATCTAGGTTATTAGATGTATAGTATAAATTAAATTTATATTTAATTTGATTAAATATGAATTTAATTATAAGAAATTAATTAATGGAGATTAATTAATTAATTTATATTTGATATAAATTGATTTAAAGATGAGAAATTATAATTTTTTGTTGAGAACTCAAATTAAAGAATAAGGGCAAATTGGTCTTTTCACATAGTGACATGTGGCACCATGAGATGGTGACATGTGGCACCATATGATCTTGCCACTTGTCTTCCTATGATGGAAGACCACATGTTATGATTTAAATGGAGCTTGACACATGGCTTCCTAAGATTAAATCAAATAATAAGAACATGAGATCTTGTGGTGACATGTGGCAAGGGAGTCAGGGTTTGACCTAAGTATATAAAGAGAGCTTATAAAGAAAAATCAGCCCACCTCTCTTTTCTCTCTAATGTTGGACGACAACATGGTGTGATCATCTCCTCTCTTCTTTTCTCACTTGATTCAAAGAAGAAACCCTTGTTTTCTTTGAGTTAGAATTGCTAGAAAAGGTTTCTAGTGTCCTAAATATCCATTAACCTTCATTAAAGCACTAAACCCCATCTTCAAATGGTTGGAAAAGCTTGAGAGACAAAGTTTGGGGCTGCCATAGTTGCTTCTTGGTGTGCTTGTGGTGGACAAGCTAGAGGGACAACATTTGGGGTCCTAAGAGCATCCTAAGATTGCATCAATTGTGCATCAATAGGTTAGTATCTAAAATCCCTCTTTTAGTTAGGGTTTGATTGAATTAAATATTAATTCATAATCTTTAATGGCAAATGAAATTTTAATGCATGCTAAAATATGTTTTGGTATGCAATTGGACATTGAAAATTGATTAGGTTCATAAGAAACTTGGTATGGTGCATGTAACCTTAGAAATAATTTTTGAAATTCAAGGTTCTAATGTCCAATAATCACACTGCCACTCCTTCAATTGGTATCAGAGCCACTATATTTTCCATTAGGATTGAATATGAGGTTTAATTGTGTGATTGGATCAAATTTGGATTGATCTAAAGTTATTTGGGTGCTCATGTGTACCACCTTCACTGTAGCAATCCCGTACATTCTACTGTTCCAGTGACCAGTGTCAGTCCGGACAGCTAGAACGTCAGAAAAAAAAATATTTAGACTAGAGTGAGGAGTCATAAATAACTCAAATAATAATAATAAAAATTTAGGAAAAATTTTAAAAATAAAATACAACCAAGTTAAAGGAGCCGGTGCCCTAGCGATGGGTAACCCAGTGGAAAGTTGCGGTCTTCGTAGCTAGAAGCCCTAAACTCGGGAGAAAATTCATGAAATAATTTTTGGACTCTAGAGAAGAGTCATTGAGGTTTCGACAGCATTAGAAATCCAAGAAAATGCTTCCAAAATTTTATTAATTGGTACAAACAGTTTTGGTTTCTTAAGCCAAACGAAGGGCATTTTAGTCATTTCGTCTTCAGAGATGATTTTTGGCTAACTTGTCCAATTAAGTAAATAATTTATATGACATAAAATGTAAATAAATATTACTAAAAATTTAATTAAAAATGAATGAAAGAAGGAAGAAAAGAAAATAGAAATTTAATGGAATTATGACATATGCATAATGCACACATGATGTAATAAAAAGTTTCCACCCAATCACCATTTGACAAACTAATAAAAAGGGATAAAAATAAACTTAAAATAGGATAAAAAAAGAAACAAAAAAAACAAAAGCCATCAGCCATCCATTCATCATCTTGGCCGAACCAAAGAGAGAGAGAGTGTGTGTAACATCCTCACTGTAGCAATTTTGTACATTCTACTGTTCTAGTGACCAGTGTTGGTTCGGACAGCTAGAATGTCTAGAAAAATATGTAGACTAGAGTGAAGATTCATAAATAATTCAAATACTAATAAGAAAAATTTAGGAAAAATTTTAGAAATAAAATACAACTAAGTTAAATGAGCCGGTGCCCTAGTGATGGATAACCTAGTTGGAAGTTGCAGTTTTTACAGCTAGAAGCCCTAAACCCAGGGAAAAATTCATGAAATAATTTTTGGGACTCCAGAAAAGAGTCATTGAGATTTCTATGGCATTAGAATGTGAAGAAAAGGCTTAGAAAAATTTTTCAATCGGTGCAGACGATTTTAGCTCAATAAGCCAAATGGAGGGCATTTTGGTCATTTCGTCTTCAGAGATGATTTTTAGCCAACTTGTCCAGTTGAATAAATAATTATTATGACATAATATGAATAAATATTGCTAAAAATTAAATTAAAAATGAGTAGAAAAGAAAAGAAGAGAAAATGAGTTAAATAGGGAATTATGACCTCATGCCTATGTAATTAAAATATTTCCACCCAATCACAACTTAACAAAATGACTAAAGGGATAAAAATAAAATAATAACAAAATGACTAAAGGGATAAAAATAAAATAAGATAAAAACAAAAAGAAAAAAATCAATAACCATCTTCAACCTTGGCAGCCAAAATTGCTTGAGAGAGAGAGAGAGAGGAGAACTTCCATGAAAGCTTTGATGGAGCTTTGGTTAACCCACTAAATCACCTCAAAACCCTAGCTTCCCTTCACAAATATTTACCCTTATACCAAGAGCAAGTCTTGGGCAGCAAAAAGAAAGAGAAAAAGAGGAGTTCTCAAGCTTTGGGTATTAGCTAAATCGAGGTTAGTGCTAATTAGTCTTAATTACTTTGTGTGTACATCATGGAGAATATGAATTGAGTATGAAACCAAACTAATTTAAATAAATTTTGCATGGCTAAATTCCACCAAATTTTGGCAGCCTTAGGGTACATTAGGGTTCCTTTAATTTGAATGAATTATAGCTGTACATGGCTGCCATTGAATATGAACTTGATGCCTTAACTTATTGATTGCATGTATATGAAGCATTGAAGTTGTTGGAGTTAGGGTTTGGGGGAAAACTTGGGATTTTGCTTATGTGTTGGTAAATAGAAGTTCTAATGGTCAATTAGTGACCATTTGGCTAAGTATAATGAGGAATTGAAGTGAATGGTAGCTTGTGATTTGAGGTCAGGTGTGCTGCCTTGAGTGCCCTGCAGATTTGGATGTGAGTATAGCTTGTTTGGGCAGCTATAACTTGGGTTGTGTAGGTTTAATTGGTGCAAGGCCAATTGGACATGAAATTAGACACATAATGGCACAATTTTAATGAAGGAACTCTGTCCAGAAACTAAACATAGGATGCCCTAAAAATTGACCAAATCTGGGTGACTTACATTCTGCCTGGGCAAAATGACCAAATAAACAGTATTCATTCATTTGGTCATAACACAGTGTAAAAAGGTCCAATTAACCTAAATTTTAGACCAATAGAAAGCTAAGACATTGCCCTACAACTTTCATGAAGAAAAAAAACTCAAATTCTGCCCAGAAATTCCGGAAAAATTGTAACCCAGCTAGTTATGCTATTTAGGCTATAACTTGAGCTACAACACTCCAAGTGGAGCTAGATCCCCCAAACTGTTTCCTCTTCCCAGAACCACTTTCAGATGCTTGCCCCGTAGTCTTTTCAGTTTTCTCTTGAGGACCCTTCTTCACTGCCCCTTCTGATTCTATCCTTTCCAGTTCCAGGGCCTGTGAGATCAATTCAGCGAAATTCTGATGTCTGAAACCCACAACTTGCATCCTCAGACTTGGCCTTAGCCCGGACTCAAACATCTTGCATCTGTCTCTGGGGGTGGAGACTAAGCTTCCAGCATAGTGGCTTAGCCTTGAGAAGTCTCTCTCATACTCTGCTATGGTTCGGTCCCCTTGTTTCAAACTCAGGAATTCTTGCAATTTCTTATCTACATATGCATCAGGAACCCATTTCTGCCTGAATTCCCTCAGGAAGTCTGCCCATGTCAGCACAGGTGGCTCAACCAGGCTGTGGGGGATGGTCTTCCACCATCCATATGCATCCCCTTGTAACAAGGAAATAGAATACTCGAACTTCATCTCTTCCGTACACTGCAATTTTCTGTAAACTCGTTCCATTCTTTCCAACCACTGTTCTGCCTCCAGTGGATCCACAGTGCCTTTAAACTCAGTGGCCCCAAATTTCATCAGTTTTTCATATTGCCAAGTTGAGAGCTGTGTTTGTGCTACAGGTACTGGCATCTGAGCTTGGGGTGGCACATTACCCGCCATTTGCTGGAAGAACGCAGCCATCCATTGCATAAATTGAGCAGAAATCGCGGTGGCCGAGCAGAGCCGGAGTGGTCGACCCACTCACGCTCGAGTCTTGGGGCTTCCCCTTGAACCTCAGCCTCAACAGATTGTTCTTCGGAATGATCTCCTCCTTCCATTCCGTTTTCTCAAATTTTCTACTTCCTGAGATCAAACACAAGGAGGTTGACCTCCGTTAATGCATATTCATGATGTAAATATGTCATATGTATCAATTTAAGACACTTGAGCAGTTGTACTTATCAATAAAATGTTCATACACATAGTCAAAATTTATTGAAAAACTATGCTCTCATACCACTAAAACATGTCACACCTTACCCCTCCGTAAAGCATAACATGATCCCGTAGAAAACTTAATGAACTACCGAACTTCACCTACCGATAACTCATTAAGTACCCTGCAAGGGATTTTAAAATAATTTTCTTATATTTTGGAAGTGGAGAGCATTTTGGTAGGAATTAAAACCATTTATCCAAAGTTTAAATACTAGTAAAAATTTTTGTCCATTTTAATTTTGCCACAAATTTTCTAAAAATTTTGACAGAGTTCCGTTTGTAATTAGAGAAAACAGTTCTTCAAATACCTGAGAAAAACACTTCCAAAAATTTTTCACATCTCCCAACCTCCAATAAATCTCAATCAACTCAATTCAATCACTTCAAAGTAATTTCCACAATACAAATCAAAATTCATCATCTCAAAATATTTAATGCTTCATTCACAAGGCATAAATCATGAAATTCATATGTACAGATATTAAATTTACGGAAGGAAATCCAAAATAATATTATTACAATTTATTTACAACTGCTCAACTTACATTGATACATACAACATTTCTATATTTACATCAAAATTATCTACAAGAGTATAAAATAATACCCGTACAAAATGATCGATGTGGTCCACAATTCGATAGCAGCTCACTCTGCTGCTTTTTCCTTGCTCTTATCTGCATGACAAAGAAATAGCTATCACTGAGTATAAAAATACTCAGTGGTGCACAATAAAAATTTAAAATATGATACATAATCATTCATTACCAAAACACAATTTAAATATTTCTCAATCACATTTCACAAATATCAGAGCTCATAATAACACCATTTAGTCAAATAATTCATTAAACACAGTGTTGCCAAAATCATACACAACTTAAGCCATGACACAAAATTTCCGATCAATGCCGTGTTGTACACCACGACAAAGCAATCTACAACCCCATTAATCAAAATCAATGAGGGAGGTGGCTAGCTAGCTAATGAGTACTCATCCGATCTCAACCTCAACTGGCAAGCCAGAGAGGGAGGAAAATAAACGATCTCAACCCTATAAATGGAGGAGGAATAATGTGATACTGTCATGCTAAGTGTGAACATAAAATCAATTCAAAACAATTTATTCAAATAAGTTATGAAAAATCTAATCAATTTCCAAAGTCATATTTGCGATTATAAAATGGCAACACAGTACATAATTAATCACAGAAGTCAAATTTTTGCGAATAAAACATTTAAACAAGAATTATTGTGCACAGACCTGACGTGAGTCGCCTTTAGGCCTTGACTCAGTCTCTTCGAGTTTCCAAGTCTTTTTCAGCTGAAACACACAATTTCACAGTGTTTCAGTACCATAACTTAGCATAAATCCAAAAATAAATTTCACTTTATTTTTACTTAGCTTTAATGTGCTAATTTCGACGTTCTCAAAGTTTTTGTGTTTTGGGTTACTATTCACTACACTATTCAAGTCAAATTATTGACTTTTTAAGGCTAATAGGTATGGGCACTCCAACTTCACCCACATACCACATTTTGATCATTAAATTTATTGGTTTTGGTCATTTTCTCAAAGTTTAAGTCCTTTTGGCCAAATTGTCAAATTTTCAGTTTTAGTGCTCCAAGTTGCACTGTTTCATTGGTTAATCTACTGTAGGAATTTGGCAAACCTTCCTTCATAGAAAATGTTCCTTATTGTCTTAAGTTTATTCTCATTTTTGGATCACTCCAATTGGAGTTTTGTAGCTCAAGTTATGGCCCTTTGAATCAGGGCTGCTGGATGGAAAATAACCCAGATTTTCTGGGCAAAGTTTGGTACTGGAAGATTTGGGTCACCAACTTGGGGTGGCCAAATGGCTTGGTTGCTGGCAGAATTTGGACTTTTGCTCTTCATGAAAGTTTTAGGTCTATATTTCATCTAACCACTGGTAAAATTTCAGGTCAATTTGACCTGCCTAGCTTGAGTTATGACCAAATGAACAAACACTGTTCATTTGGTCAGTTTGTACAGTGGCAGACTGCTCTTATCCAACTTTGGTAAATTGGTTCACTAAGTTTTGGTCACTTTTTGGGCATGGTTCCTAAATGAAAATTGTGTAATTTTATGTCTATTTTCATCCCCAATTGGTACCATATCAATTGGACTTGTAAAATCTCCGTTTTGGTCCTTCAAAGTTGACTTGGTCATGCTGCCAGCAGCATGACCATACAACCTCCTAATTTAACTTAATTTCCTACCATTCCCACACAACTCATTTGGTCATAATTGACCATTATTTCACTTCACAATAGGTCAAAGATACCATTTACTCATTTCTTATATTTTTAGTTCACAAACCCTAAGTCCCAAAACCCTAACTCACTTAATTGTTGCAATTAACTAAATTCAAAGCTATCAACCATAATCAATCAACTAATGGAGGTCCATAAACTCATTTAAATCCATCAAACCATAAAAAATCATACTCCCTTCAACCAGGCCAAAATTTCAGTAATGGTCCTCACAATCTTTTTCTTTTCGTTTTAAACATATTACAAGCTAATTCAAACCAAAACATAACATTCAAATCTCAACTTTTAAATTGATACACTTACCTCAACTTTAATACCAAATCTTCAATTTTTCTCCTCCTTTTTTCTTTCTTTCTTGTTCTTAAGTTGAGATTGCAAACTCTAGTAAGGTTTTTAGGGGAGTTATGAAGATTAAGTGAAGGAATTTAAGCTTAAGTGTAAGCTTAAATGAAGAAAATTCATGGAGGAACTTGGGAGGAGGTGGGGCGGCACAAAGGAAGAAGAAGAGCTAAAATGAATTTTTTTTTTCTTTTATTTTCTTTTATCTATTTTGGTTTATGGAAGACCACAAAAACCTAATTAATTAATTAAATTAATTTATTTATTTATGGCATCATGCATGAGGTCATGCATGATGTCATCACCTTTTTACTTTTTCATTTTTCTCTTTTTTTTCTATTTTTCTATTAGTTCTTTAATTTAATTCTCAATTCCAAAATTTTCTTTTCTCTGATTTTATTTGACAGTTAGGTCAGGAGTCAGCTCTCGGGGTCAATTAACCAAATTGCCCCTCACCGGTTCATCCCGGTTTGCAAATAATTCCATATTTCTTCCGGCTCCCTGACCTAATTATTTGACTAGCTTAACAGTTCTTTTTCATGATTTTCTCTTTTCCATTGTGTTCATAAGGGTCCTAAGGACCGCAGCGTTACATTTTACGGTTCGAAATTTGAGTTTAAATCGACTTCGCAGTCGTTCCCGAGGAGGTCACCCATCGCTGTGACTCTCGGCTCGTTTAACTTCTTATGTTCTGTTTTTCTTATTTATACTTAACTAATTCAACATTACTAATTATTTGTGTTTATGGTTTCTCTAGTTGTCTTAAGTATGGTTCTAATCCCCTTAATTGTCCGGACCGACACCGGTCACCGGAACAGTGAAATATACCAGGCTATACAAATAGGGGTGTTATAATTCTCCCCCCTTAAATAAATTTCGTCTCGAAATTTTACCTGGTATCAATCTCTGAACAGCTGTGGGTGTTGTCTCCTCATGTCCTCCTCTCGTTCCCAAGTAGCCTCCTGGCCCGAATGATGGTTCCACAGCACTTTTACTAACGGTATCTGCTTGTTCCGTAGGTGCTTCACCTCATAAGCCAGAATCTTTATGGGTTCTTCTTCATATGTGAGGTTTGGATTCACTTTAAATTCTTCTACAGGTAGTACATGAGATGGGTCTGATCGATACCTCCTCAACATAGACACATGGAAGACGTTATGTATCATCTCCAACTCTGGAGGTAGTGCCAAACGATAAGCCAAAGGACCCACTCTTTCTAATACCTCATATGGCCCGATAAAACGAGGACTTAGTTTCCCCTTTCTACCGAATCTCATAATCCTCTTCCAAGGAGAAACCTTGAGGAAAACTTTCTCACCCACTGCATACTCAATATCCCTTCTTTTCAAATCAATATAGGACTTCTGACGGTCTGATGCAGCTTTAAGTCGATCTTTGATCACCCTGATCTTCTCCTCAGTTTGCTGGACAATTTCGGGTCCAATCATCTTTCTTTCACCCACGTCATCCCAACACAACGGGGTTCTACATTTTCTACCATACAAAGTTTTATATGGAGGCATCCCAATGCTTGATTGGTAGCTGTTGTTGTAAGCAAACTCAATCAAAGGCAAGTGTGTATCCCAGCTACCCTCAAACTCAATCACACAAGCCCGTAGCATGTCTTCCAAGATATGAATTACCCTCTCAGACTGGCTATCTGTCTGTGGGTGGAATGCAGTACTGAAGTTCAATCTAGTTCCTAGGGCTCTTTGAAGACTACCCCAGAATCTAGAAGTGAACCTAGGATCTCTGTCTGATACAATGGATACTAGCACTCCATGAAGTTTCACAATCTCATCAATGTACAACCTGGCCAATCTGTCCAAACTGTAGTCCATTCGAATTGGCAGAAAATGAGCAGACTTGGTCAGTCTGTCAACAATGACCCATACTGCATCATGACTCTTTTGTGTCTTTAGAAGTCCGATTACAAAATCCATTGTTATCATCTCCCATTTCCATTCTGGCACTGGTAGTGGATGTAACAACCCAGTGGGTACTTGATGCTCTGCTTTACTTGCTGACAAGTCAGGTATTTAGATACAAACTCTGCCACATCTCTCTTCATACCCATCCACCAGTAATGCTCCTTTAGCCCTCTATACATTTTTGTACCACCAGGGTGCATGGCAAAAGGAGACTCATGTGCTTCCTTCAAAATCATCTGCCTCAAATCAACATCATTAGGAATACACATTCTGCCCTGGTGTAGCAGTAAACCATCCTTTCTGATTGAGAACTCTGGTTTTTTGCCCTGCCGGACTTCTTCCAACAGCTTATGATACCTTTCATCATTCTGAGCAGCTATTATGATCTGATCAATTAACACTGGCTGTACATGCCATGCAACTGCTGTCTGCCCATCATCATTAATCTCTAAACTGGCATGTAATGATCTCAACTCATGTACCAAAGACAAAGGAGTAACCTGTAGACTTGCCATAGTCTTGTGACTTAGGGCGTCAGCCACAACATTAGCTTTCCCTGGTTGATAGTCTATTAGACAATCATAGTCTTTTATCAACTCTAACCATCTCCTCTGTCTCAAATTCAACTCTTTCTGGGTGCCCAAATACTTCAAACTCTTATGATCTATGTAGATGTAGCACTTCTCCCCATACAAATAGTGCCTCCAGATCTTAAGAGTAAACACAATGGCTGCAAGCTCCAAATCATGTGTCAGATAATTCCTCTTATGCGGTTTCAACTGGCGTGATGCATAGGCAATGACATTTCGATCTTGCATCAACACACAACCTAACCCATTGTGAGAAGCATCAGAATCGTATATTCTTTACCCGTGTAGGTAAAGTCGTGATCGAGCCTCACAAACATCTTTTCAATTCATCAAAACTTTGCTGGCATTTGTCCGTCCACTGAAATTTCACATCCTTTCTAAGTAGCTTGGTCAATGGAGATGCCAACATGGAGAATCCCTTCACAAATCGACGGTAGTATCCAGCTAACTTAAAATCGCGAATCTCCATGACATTTCTGGGTGGCTTCCAATTAAGGACAGCTTCAATCTTGCTAGGATCTACCTTAATACCCTCTGCTGATACTATGTGCCCCAAAAAGGATATCTCCTTCAGCCAAAATTCACATTTCGACAGTTTGGCATATAGTTGTTTCTCCCTCAAAGTTTGCAGTATAATCCGCAGATGTCTATCATGCTCTTCTGCATTCCTCGAATAGACCAATATATCATCGATAAATACCACAACAAACTGGTCGAGGTATGGTCTGAAGATAGTGTTCATCAGATCCATAAAAGCAGCCGGAGCATTAGTTAACCCGAATGGCATGACCAAGAACTCATAATGGCCATAGCGGGTTCTGAAGGCAGTTTTAGGTATACTCTGCTCTTGTACTTTCAGCTGATAATAGCTTGATCTCATGTCAATTTTGGAGAATACAGCTGCACCTCAACTGATCAAATAAGTCATCAATGCGGGGCAATGGGTATCTGTTCTTTATTGTCACCTTATTCAACTGCCGATAGTCAATGCATAACCGGAGAGTGCCATCCTTCTTCTTTATAAACAATACTGGCGCTCTCCAAGGTGATACACTAGGGCGGATAAAGCCCTTGTCAAGCAATTCTTGCAACTGTACTTTCAATTCTTTTAGTTCTGCAGGTGCCATTCTGTATGGTGTTATGGAGATTGGGTTCACACCAGGCGTAACATCAATTTCAAACTGCACTTCTCTTTCTGGAGGTAATCCTGGCAATTCTTCAGGAAATACTTCCGAAAAGTCACATACAGTAGGAATGTCCTTCAGTGCTGGACTCCCCACTTGGGTGTCTATCACATGTGCCAAGTATGCCTCACACCCTTTTCTAATCATTTTTCTGGCCAGTGCAGCTGAAATGATGTTTGAAGGCAATAACTGCCTCTCCCCATGTATTACTACATCGCCATACTGAGGAAGTCCAAAAGTGACTGTCTTCAGTCTACAGTCAATCATCGCATGATGCCTGGCTAACCAATCCATGCCCAAGATAATATCATAATCTCTGAAGGGCATTTCAATTAAATCAGACAAAAAAGTGTGTCCTTGGATCACCAAAGGACAATCCCTATATAGCCTATTTACCCTGACCTCCTGGCCTAATGGACTAGTTACTAGCACATCATAGTCCATTGGTACACACTGAATAGCAGTAGAATACATCACACTAGCACTAACATACGAATGTGTGGAGCCAGGATCAAATAACACATACACATCTTGGTCAAGGATGGAGAAAATACCAATTACTACATCTGATGTTTCGGCTTCCTCGCTCTGACGCATAGTATACACTCTGACTGGTGCACCACTAAATACTGGCTGGTTAATAGTGCTCTGACTTCCAGGAGTGCTACCAGGACCACTACCTCTGCCTCTACCTCTAGCAGCTGACAGTGACCCTCTAGGTTCAGAGACTTGGGCTGATCCTTCCGATATAGCAAAAGATCCAGGCCGGCGCAGACTAGTACAATACTTCGAAAAATGTCCGCTCCCTCCACAGTCAAAATATGCGCCAGTAGCTTTGAAACAAACCCCACCATGAGTTTTCCCACAAGTTTCACACTGTCGTACTGATAGAGATCCTCGAGCAGCTTATTGGGTCGGCTGACCAGACCGGGGTGGTCTTTGGCCAGAAAATCTGCCTCTGCCAGATTTACGGGAGCTAGATCCCCCAAACTATTTCCTCTTCCCAGAACCACTTTCAGATGCTTGCCCCGTAGTCTTTTCAATTTTCTCTTGAGGACCCTTCTTCACTGCCCCTTCTGATTCTATCCTTTCCAGTTCCAGGGCTTGTGAGATCAATTCAGCGAAATTCTGGTGTCTGAAACCCACAACTTGCATCCTCAGACTTGGCCTTAGCCCAGACTCAAACCTCTTGCATCTGTCTCTGGGGGTGGAGACTAAGCTTCCAGCATAGTGGCTTAGCCTTGAGAAGTCTCTCTCATACTCTGCTATGGTTCGGTCCCCTTGCTTCAAACTCAGGAATTCTTGCAATTTCTTATCTACATATGCATTAGGAACCCATTTCTGCCTGAATTCCCTCAGGAAGTCTGCCCATGTCAGCACAGGTGGCTCAACCAGGCTGTGGGGGATGGTCTTCCACCATCCATATGCATCCCCTTGTAACAAGGAAACGGAATACTCGAACTTCATCTCTTCCGTACACTGCAGTTTTCTGTAAACTAGTTCCATTCTTTCCAACCACTGTTCTGCCTCCAGTGGATCCACAGTGCCTTTAAACTCAGTGGCCCCAAATTTCATCAGTTTTTCATATTGCCGAGCTGAGAGCTGTGGTTGTGCTACAGGTACTGGCATCTGAGCTTGGGGTGGCACATTACCCGCCATTTGCTGGAAGAACGCAGCCATCTGCTGTACAATTTGAGCAGAAATCGCGGTGGCCGAGCAGGAGCTGGAGTGGCTGACCCACTCACGTTCTGGAGTGCTGGGGCTTCCCCTTGAACCTCAGCCTCAACAGATTGTTCTTCAGAATGATCTCCTCCTTCCATTCCATTTTCTCAAATTTTCTACTTCCTGATATCAAACACAAGGAGGTTGACCTCCGTTAATGCATATTCATGATGTAAATATGTCATATGTATCAATTTAAGACACTTGAGCAGTTGTACTTATCAATAAAATGTTCATAGACATAGTCAAAATTTATTGAAAAACTATGCTCTGATACCACTAAAACATCTCACACCTTACCCCTCCGTAAGGCATAACATGATCCCGTAGAAAACTTAATGAACTACCGAACTTCACCTACCGATAACTCATTAAGCACCCTGCAAGGCATTTTAAAATAATTTTCTTATATTTTGGAAGTGGTGAGCATTTTGGTAGGAATTAAAACCATTTATTCAAAGTTTAAATACTAGTAAAAATTTTTGTCCATTTTAATTTTGCCGCAAATTTTAAAAAAATTTTGACAGAGTTCCGTTTGTAATTAGAGAAAACAGTTCTTCAAATACATGAGAAAAACACTTCCAAAAATTTTTCACATCTCCCAACCTCCAATAAATCTCAATCAACTCAATTCAATCACTTCAAAGTAATTTCCACAATACAAATCAAAATTCATCATCTCAAAATATTTAATGCATCATTCACAAGGCATAAATCATGAAATTCATATGTACAGATATTAAATTTACGGAAGAAAATCCAAAATAATATTATTACAATTTATTTACAACTACTCAACTTACATTGATACATACAACATTTCTATATTTACATCAAAATTATCTACAAGGGTATAAAATAATACCCGTACAAAATGATCGATGTGGTCCACAATTCGATAGCAGCTCACTCTGCTGCTTTCTCCGTGCTCTTATCTGCGACAGCAAAATAAGCTATCACTGAGTATAAAAATACTCAGTGGTGCACAATAAAAATTTAAAATACGATACATAATCATTCATTACCAAAACACAATTTAAATATTTCTCAATCACATTTCACAAATATCAGAGCTCATAATAACACCATTTAGTCAAATAATTCATTAAACACAGTGTTGCCAAAATCATACACAACTTAAGCCATGACACAAAATTTCCGATCAATGCCGTGTTGTACACCATGACAAAGCAATCTACAACCCCATTAATCAAAATCAATGAGGGAGGTGGCTAGCTAGCTAATGAGTACTCATCCGATCTCAACCTCAACTGGCAAGCCAGAGAGGGAGAAAAATAAACGATCTCAACCCCATAAATGGAGGAGGAATAATGTGATACTGTCATGCTAAGTGTGAACATAAAATCAATTCAAAACAATTTATTCAAATAATTTATGAAAAATCTAATCAATTTCCAAAGTCATATTTGCGATTATAAAATGGCAACACAGTACATAATTAATCACAGAAGTCAAATTTTTGCGCATAAAACATTTAAACAAGAATAATTGTGCACAGACCTGACGTGAGTCGCCTTTAGGCCTTGACTCAGTCTCTTCGAGTTTTCAAGTCTTTTTCAGCTGAAACACACAATTTCACAGTGTTTCAGTACCATAACTTAGTATAAATCCAAAAATAAATTTCACTTCATTTTTATCTAGCTTTAATGTGCTAATTTCGACGTTCTCGAAGTTTTTGTGTTTTGGGTTTCTATTCACTATACTATTCAAGTCAAATTGTTGACTTTTTAAGGCTTAATAGGTATTGGCACTCCAACTTCACCCACATACCACATTTTGGTCATTAAATTTGTTGGTTTTGGTCATTTTCTCAAAGTTTAAGTCCTTTTGGCCAAATTGTCAAATTTTGAGTTTTGGTGCTCCAAGTTGCACTGTTCCATTGGTTAATCTACTGTGGGAATTTGGCAAACCTTCCTTCATAGAAAATGTTCCTTATTATCTTAAGTTTATTCTCATTTTTGGATCACTCCAATTGCAGTTTTGTAGCTCAAGTTATGGCCCTTTGAATTAGGGCTGCCGGATGGAAAATAACCCAGATTTTCTGGGCAAAGTTTGGTGCTGGCAGATTTGGGTCACCAAGTTGGGGTGGCCAAATGGCTTGGTTGCTGGCAAAATTTGGACTTGTGTTCTTCATGAAAGTTTTAGGTCTATATTTCATCTAACCACTGGTAAAATTTCAGGTCAACTTGACCTGACTAGCTTGAGTTATGATCAAATGAACAAATACTGTTCATTTGGTCAGTTTGTACAGTGGCAGACTGCTCTTATCCAACTTTGGTAAATTGGTTCACTAAGTTTTGGTTACTTTTTGGGCATGGTTCCTAAATGAAAATTGTGTCATTTTATGTCTATTTTCATCCCCAATTGGTACCATATCAATTGGACTTGTAAAATTTCCGTTTTGGTCCTTCAAAGTTGACTTGGTCATGCTGCTGGACCTCCGAATTTAACTTAATTTCCTACCATTCCCACACAACTCATTTGGTCATAATTGACCATTATTTCACTTCACAATAGGTCAAAGATGCAATTTACTTATTTCTTACATTTTTAGTTCACAAACCCTAAGTCCCAAAACCCTAACTCACTTAATTGTTGCAATTAACTAAATTCAAAGCTATCAACCATAATCAATCAACTAATGGAGGTCCATAAACTCATTTAAATCCATCAAACTATACAAAATCATACTCCCTTCAACCAGGCCGAAATTTCAGTAATGGTCCTCACAATCTTTTTCTTTTCGTTTTAAACATATTACAAGCTAATTCAAACCAAAACACAACAATCAAATCTCAACTTTTAAATTGATACACTTACCTCAACTTTAATACCAAATCTTCAATTTTTCTCCTCCTTTCTTCTTTCTTTCTTGTTCTTAAGTTGAGATTGCAAACTCTAGTAAGGTTTTTAGGGGAGTTATGAAGATTAAGTGAAGGAATTTAAGCTTAAGTGTAAGCTTAAATGAAGAAAATTCATGGAGGAACTTGGGAAGAGGTGGGGCGGCACAAAGGAAGAAGAAGAGCTAAAATGAAAATTTTTTTTCTTTTATTTTCTTTTATCTATTTTGGTTTATGGAAGACCACAAAAACCTAATTAATTAATTAAATTAATTAATTTATTTATGGCATCATGCATGAGGTCATGCATGATGTCATCACCTTTTTACTTTTTTATTTTTCTCTTTTTTTTTTTCTATTAGTTCTTTAATTTAATTCTCAATTCTGAAATTTTCTTTTCTCCGATTTTATTTGACAGTTAGGTCAGGAGTTAGCTCTCGGGGTCAATTGACCAAATTGCCCCTCGCCGGTTCATCCCGGTTTGCAAATAATTCCATATTTCTTCCGGCTCCCTGACCTAATTATTTGACTGGCTTAACAATTCTTTTTCGTGATTTTCTCTTTTCCACTGTGTTCATAAGGGTCCTAAGGACCGCAGCGTCACATTTTACGGTTCGAAATTTGAGTTTAAATCGACTTCGCAGTCGTTCCCGAGGAGGTCACCCATCGCTGTGACTCTCGGCTCGTTTAACTTCTTATGTTCTGTTTTTCTTATTTATACTTAACTAATTCAACATTACTAATTATTTGTGTTTATGGTTTCTCTAGTTGTCTTAAGTATGGTTCTAATCCCCTTAATTGTCCGGACCGACACCGGTCACCGGAACAGTGAAATATACCAGGCTATACAAATAGGGGTGTTACAACATTATGGACTTAACTTGATCAAATTGCTGAACAAAGTTGGAGCAACAAATCTGCAGAACCAAATTCTGCAGCATGAACAGTAAACGTAATTTGCTTAAAACTTGAGGTACAAAACTCCAATTGGGGTGATTCAAAAAGGAGAATAAACTTAAGACAATAGGAAACATTTTCTATGAAGAAAGTTTTGCCAAATTCCAATAGTAAACGGACCAATGAAACAGTACAATTAGGGACACCAAAACTGAAAATGTGGCCATTTTGCCTAAATGACCTAAGTTTTGAGAAAATGACCAAAACCAACAAGTTTGGTGACCAAAATGTGGTATGTGGATAAAGTTGGAATTCCCATACCTATTAAGCCTTAGAAAGTCAATATTTTGACTTAAATAGTGTAGTGAATAGTAACCCAAAACACAAAATTTCAAGAACGTCGAGTTTAGCACGTTAGACTAGGTAAAAGTGAAGTTAAATTTATTTTTGGATTTATGCTAAGTTATGGTACTAAAATACTGTGAAATTGTGTGTTTCAGTTGAAAAGAACACCGAGAAAAAACCCGAGGAACCAAGTAAAGGCCAAGAGGCGACTCGCTTGAGGTTTGTGCACAACGTATACTTTTTATAATCATCTGTTGCATACTGTTTTGAATAATGTAAAATATTAGATTATGGCATTCTTATGATGTTTGATTTAAATTGTTGAAAGTTATTATGTATATTTGAAATGACAATGTTTAGAAAATTGTTAAGATAAGTTTTGAAACCACAGTGTCATGACCATATATTTCAACACCTCACTAGCACGACTAGTGGGGGTAATTAGTTTCAAATTTTGATTCCTTCTCTGGAGAAATGTTAAGGTGTGCTAGTAGAAGAGGATGTGAATGGATATCCATATATTTGAGCTAGCTAGCCTTGTGATGTGATTTCTCTTTAGCCTCTGGCTATTGAGATTCTATTTGTTTCAAATGGGATGATCTAACTGTGGGTTTTATGAAATGTGTTTTGATATTTCAAAATGAACTTGGTTTGTATTAAAATTTCATAATTCATATTTTGTGTTTAATGCTCATGTTTAGTCAAATTTTTTAATAAATGTGATTTAAGTTTTGCATAAAGATTATTTTAGTATGTTGCGCACCACTGCTGTCGCAGATACAGAGACTAGAGGAGCAGCAAACTGAGCTGCTGAGGTATTACAGTTGAAAGTACAAGAGCAGAGTATTCCTAAAACTGCCTTCAGAACCCGCTATGGCCATTATGAGTTCCGAGTTATGCCATTCGGGTTAACTAATGCTCCGGCTGCTTTTATGTATTTGATGAACACTATCTTCAGACCATACCTCAACCAGTTTGTTGTGGTATTCATTGATGATATATTGGTCTATTCGAGGAGTGCAGAAGAGCATGATAGACATCTGCGGATTGTACTACAGACTTTGAGGGAGAAACAACTATATGCCAAATTGTCGAAGTGTGAATTTTGGCTGAAGGAAATATCTTTCTTGGGGCATGTAGTATCAGAAGAGGGCATCAAGGTAGATCCAAGTAAGATTGAGGCTGTCCTTAATTGGAGGCCACCCAGAAATGTCACAGAGATTCGCAGTTTTCTGGGTTTAGCTGGATACTACCGTCAATTTGTGAAGGGATTCTCCATGTTGGCATCTCCATTGACCAAGCTGCTTAGAAAAGATGTGAAATTTCAGTGGACGGATAAATGCCAACAGAGTTTTGATGAATTGAAGAAATGTTTGACTGAAGCCCCAGTCCTGAATTTACCTACTCTGAGTAAAGAATATACAGTTTATAGTGATGCTTCTCACAATGGGTTAGGCTGTGTACTGATGCAAGATCGAAATGTCATTGCCTATGCATCACGCCAGCTAAAACTGCATGAGAGGAATTATCCAACACATGACTTGGAGCTTGCAGCTATAGTGTTTGCTCTTAAGATCTGGAGACACTATTTGTATGGGGAAAAGTGTTACATCTACACAGATCATAAGAGTTTGAAATATTTGGGCACCCAGAAAGAGTTGAATTTGAGACAGAGGAGATGGTTAGAGTTGATAAAAGACTATGATTGTCTGATAGACTATCATCTAGGGAAAGCTAATGTTGTAGCTGATGCCTTAAGTCGCAAGACTATAGCAAGTCTACGGGTTACTTCTTTGTCTATGGTACATGAGTTGAGATCATTACATGCCAGCTTAGAGATTAATAATGAGGGGTAGACAGTAATTGCATTGCATGTACAGCCAGTGTTGATTGATCAGATCAGAATGGCTGCTCAGAATGACTAAAAGTATCAGAAATTATTAGAGGAAGTCCAGCAGGGCAAGAAACCTGAGTTCTCAGTTAGAAATGATGGTCTATTACTACACCAGGGCAGAATGTGTGTTCCTAATAATGTTGATTTGAGGCAGATCATTTTGAAGGAAGCACATGAGTCTCCTTTTGCCATGCACCCTGGTGGCACAAAAATGTATAGAGGGCTAAAGGAGCATTACTGGTGGATGGGTATGAAGAGAGATGTAGTAGAGTTTGTTTCTAAATGCCTAACTTGTCAGCAAGTAAAGGCAGAGCATCAAGTACCCGCTGGGTTGTTACATCCACTACCAGTACCAGAATGGAAATGGGAAAGAATAACGATGGATTTTGTGATGGGACTTCCGAGGACACAAAAGAGTCATGATGCAATATGGGTCATTGTTGACAGACTAACCAAGTCTGCTCATTTTCTGCCAATCCGGATGGACTACAGTTTAGAAAGATTGGCCAAGTTGTACATTGATGAGATTGTGAAACTGCATAGAGTGCCAGTATCTATTGTATCAGACAGAGATCCTAGGTTCACTTCTACATTCTGGGGTAGTCTTCAGAGAGCCCTAGGAACTAGATTGAACTTCAGTATTGCATTCCACCCACAGACAGATGGCCAGTCTGAGAGGGTAATTCAAATCTTGAAGGACATGCTACGGGCTTGTGTGATTGAGTTTGAGGGCAGTTGGGATACACACTTGCCTTTGATTGAGTTTGCTTACAACAACAGCTACCAATCAAGCATTGGGATGCCTCTATATGAAGCTTTGTATGGCAAAATATGTAGAACCCCGTTGTGTTGGAATGACGTGGGTGAAAGAAAAATGATTGGACCCGAAATTGTTCAACAAACTGAGGAGAAAATCAGGGTGATCCGAGATCGACTTAAGACTGCATCAGACCGTCAAAAGTCCTACATTGATTTGAAAAGAAGGGATATTGAGTATGCAGTGGGTGAGAAAGTTTTCCTCAAAGTTTCTCCTTGGAAGAGAATTATGAGATTCGGCAGAAAGGGGAAACTGAGTCCTCGTTTTATTGGGCCATATGAGGTTCTGGAAAGAGTGGGTCCTTTGGCTTATCATTTGGCACTACCTCCAGAGTTGGAGAAGATACATAATGTCTTCTATGTGTCTATGCTGAGGACGTATCGATCAGACCCATCTCATGTACTACCAGTAGAGGAAATTGAAGTGAATCCAGACCTCACATATGAAGAAGAAGCCATAGAGATTCTGGCTTATGAGGTGAAGCAACTACGGAACAAATAGATACCGTTGGTAAAAGTGTTGTGGAACCATCATTCAGGCCAAGAGGCTACTTGGGAACAAGAGGAGGACATGAAGAGACAGCACCCATAGCTATTCAGAGATTAATACCCGGTAAAATTTCAAGACAAAATTTATTTAAGGGGGGGAGAATTGTAACACCCTTATTTGCATAGCCTGGTATATTTCACTGTTCCGGTGACCGGTGTCGGTCCGGACAATTAAGGTGTGATACCCCTTACCCGTCTACAGTATATCCGAGTAAGATAGGTCACACGGTGTACCGGAACACTCTATTTTATCTTAATTAATTTTTATCATAGTTTTGAATATAACTTGTGAAATATTATTCATTTAAGTCATTTATTGACATTATAATTTATTTGAGGTTCCGAAAATTTTATAGAAAATCCGGCAGAGTACCGGCTAAAAATGGAGAAAACAGTTCTTCGGAACCTGTGAAAAACACTTCCAAAATCATTTCCAAACAATCCCAACTCCATTTTATCAACAAAGTCTTAATATGATTTTCAACAACCTTTCCATTACTCAAACATTCATTTCTCATGATACTCATATACAAGCAATAAATAAACACTCAAATTTTACATTCATAACCACAATTTTCATTATTTACATGGACATCAAAATACATTACATAAGTTCAATTACATATGATAAAATAAAATTTTAGTTACAAAATACCAAAATGAAACCTAGTGTCCTACCAATGCACTGAAGATGGTGAGGTGACACGGACACTATGCAGAGTTGCAGGATGGTCTCACCCAGTCTGCGGTCTACTGGGCTCTCGATCAGTATCTCCAGAACCTACGTGTGGCAAAAGCAACGCGCTAAGCAATAATGCTTAGTGGTGCCAATAATAAAATAAAAAGAAATGACAGAAATAAATATGCATTGAATGTATCGATGTTTTACTTGTTTTGTACTCGTTATAATCATTTATTTCATTAATTTTATCCACTTTAATTCTTTTGATTGCCCAAGTAACCTATACTGAACGACTGCACTGGATAAACAGGTAAACTGGCACTGGGTATCAAGTACCTCGGGCCGTCACACCATCGGTCACATATGTATCTCCCAGTGTGCAACAGAACAGCTAACAAGCTGTAAATAATATGAGGCACGAGGCCAAGTCTCAACACAATGTCAAAATGGCTAAAAGCCATAAAATCACATAATGGCATAATGCCAAGTGCAGTACTGCTAACTAAACCCTATTGGCATGCCAAACTATCCAAACCAATCTTGTTAGGTATACTAGGGCATTTGATACTTTAGAATTCTTCAATTTTTGAATTTCAAGTTTTGATGTTACTATTCACTTCATTAGTCAACAAAAATATTGACTTTTTGCATAGAAAATAGGTACATTGGTTTTGACACTCCCAACATACCACATTTTGCATTCAAAACTTGTTGGCATTAATCACCAATACCATTTCTAAGCTTCAACTAAGGGAGCAGAATTTTTCAGTTTTCATACCTAAACTTTACTATTCATTAGTTGCTGTTGCAGTGAGAATTTGAGAAAATGATAAACATGAAAGTTGTTCCTTATTTTGTCTAGTTGAATTTCGTTTTTTGAATCACTCCATTTAGAGTTTTGTAGCTCCAGTTATGGTCTAAAAACCACAACTGGCCAGATTGAAAAATTTGCAGAACTGACCATATCTACAGTGCAGTGAATAGTGACTGCAACTGCCTTGTTGGATAGGTTCTGTCATAATTTGGGATAGGTTTCTTCATGAAAGTTTTTTGTCTATATCTTAACTTTTTGCTGTAAAAATTTCAGGTCAATTGGGCCATTCTACAATGAGTTATAGCCAAATGAACAATTACTGTTTATTTGGTTATTCTGCAGAATCTGGTTGCAGGACATCCAGATTGGGGCCAGTTTTTGGTCCACTTGCTTTGGTCTTTTGGGCATGGTTTCTTCACCAAAATTATGCCATTATGTGTCTAGTTTCATTTCCAATTGGCCAAACACCAATTAAACCTACACAGCCAGAGTTATGACAGTCCAAACAGGCTGGACTCACAGCCTCACCTGCTGCCCTCACTAGGCAGCATACCAATTCATTTTGTAATACCCTAATTCACTTCAAATTATGGTCAACTTACCTCAAATGGTCACTAATTGACCATTAGAATGTTCACTCACCATTTCATGAGCAAAGTCCAAGTTTCACCCCCAAAACCCTAATTCCCATTATGAATTTACACAAGATACCTTAATTACCTCACTAATTCATTATCCACATAAATATATTCTTTAATCATGATCTCTAGTCCACTCTAAGTCCATCAAAAACAATCAATCTTATCCCTTCCTTAGGGCTGCCGAAATTCATGGTGTACATACACATAAATTTTATTCATTTAATTCACAAATCCTTACTCATTTTAAGTCTCTAACATGGAATAAGAGAGATTTATGTATAAATAGGCACTAACCTCTTGTAGGGCAGAATTTTCTCAAGCTTAAACTTCACTTTCTTTCCTTTTCTAGGCTGCCAAACACTTCCCCAAGAGGTATAGACAAGTTTTAATGAAAGATGTCTAGGGTTTTGTAGTGAAAATTCATGGGAAAATGGAAGTGATGAAAGAAATTTTAATGGAGGGAGATGGAAGAGAGGGTCACGGCTTGAAGAGGAAGAAGAAACCAGAAATTGGTTTCTTAATTTGTCATTTTTCCCTTTTTAAAGAATTTTTGTTGTGTTGTTGAATGTTGATTAGTGGAGGGCATTTAAATGACATCATAGTGATGTCATAATTAAGGATTTAAGTCATTTTCTCTTTCTTTCTTTTCTATTCATTTTTAATTTAATTTTTAGCAATATTTATTCATATTTTAGATCATAATAATTATTTACTTAACTGGACAAGTCGGCCAAAAATCGTCTCTGAAGAGGAAATGACCAAAATGCCCTCCGTTTGGCTTAACGGGTCAAAATTGTCTGTACCGATTGAAAAATTTTTCTAAATATTTTCTTGGCATTCTAATGCCATAGGAACCTCAATGGCCCTTCTCTGGAGTCCCAAAAATTATTTTATGAATTTTTCCCCGGGTCTAGGGCTCCTAGTTGCGAGAACCGCAACTTCCCTCTAGGTTACCCATCGCTTGGGCACCGGCTCATTTGACTTAGTTGTATTTTATTTCTAAAATTTTTACTAAATTTTTCTTATTAATATTTGAGTTAATTATGGTCCCTCACTTTAGTTTAAATATTTTTCCGATCGTTCTAGCTTTCCGGACCAACACTGGTCACCGGAACAGTAGAATGTACGGAGTTGCTACAGGAAGGGTGTTACATAAGGAGATTAGAACTACACTTAAGACAACTAGAGAAGCCATAAACACATATAATTAGTAATGTTCAATTAGTTGAGTATAAATAAGAAAAACAGAACAGAAGAAGTTAAACGAGCTGAGAGTCACAACGATGGGTGACCTTCTTGGGAACTACTGTGAAGTCATTTTAAACTCAAATTTCGAATCGTAAAAAGTGATGTTGCGGTCCTTAGGACCCTTATAAATACGGTGGAAAAGAGAAAATCACGAAAAAGAACTGTTAAGCCAGTTAAATAATTAGGTCAGGGAGCCAGAAGAAATGTTAAATTATTTACAAACCGGAATGAACCGGCGAGGGGCAATTTGGTCAATTGACCCCGAGAGCTGACTCCTGACCTAACTGTCAAATAAAATTGGAGAAAAGAAAATTTCAAAATCGAGAATTAAATTAAAGAACTAATAAAAAATAAATAAATAAATAAATAAAAAGAAATGGAAAAGTCAAAAAGGGATGACATCATGCATGACCTCATGCATGATGCCATAAAGAATATAATTAATTTATTTATTCATTTAGACTTTTGGTCTTCCTAAGAGATAAAAAGACAAAAGAAAAGAAAAGAAAAATTCATTTGATCATCTTTTCCATTAGTTGCCGCCTTATCCTCTCTCCCTCTCCCTCACTATTGCAAATTTCATTTTAAGCTTGCTTCAAGCTTTGAAACCCTTACCAAATCCCAACTTCTTCTATAATCACTCCATAAAACCTTATTCCCTTCCCTTGAGAAAGAAATTTAGCAAGAAAGAAAGAAGAAAAGAGGAGGAAAATTGAAGATTGGATATCAAAGTTGAGGTAAACACATCAATTTGAAAGTTTGAGATTATTTGTTGTGTTTTTAGCTTGAATTACTTGTAAATAAACTTAAAATAAAAAAAAATATGTGTGAGGGACTAAACTGAAATTCGTCCAGCAGGGAGGGGAGAGTGATTTGTATGAGTTTGATTGAGTTAAACATGTTAAGATGCTTGAATGAGTTGAAAGATTGTGTTTATATGCTTTGAATTAGTTAATTGCAATGGATTATAGTGGTTAGGGTTTGAGATCTAGGGTTTTGAGGCAAAAATTTGGAGAAATTTGTAAATGGTGTCTTTGACCTAATGTGAAGTGAAAAATGGTCATTTGTGACCAAATGAGGTGTGTTAGAAGTGTTGGAATTAAAAGCCATTTCGGATTAGATAAGGTCATGTGCTGGCAACATGACCAAAATCTCATTTGAGGGACTAAAAATGAAATTTTACAAGTCCAATGGATATAGGACCAATTGGGATGAAAATAGGCACTAAATGACACAATTTTCATTTAGGAAGCATGCCCTAAAAGTGACTAAAACCTAGTAAACAAATTGATCAAAGTTGAAAAATTATAGGCTGCCTCTGCACAAACTAACCAAATGAACAGTATTTGTTCATTTGGTCATAACTCGAGCTAGGCAGATCAAAATGACTTGAAATTTTACCAGTGGTTAGATGAGATATATATCTAAAACTTTCATCAAGAACACAAACCCAAATTACGCCATTAACCAAATCAAATTACTGAGCAAAGTTGGGTCACTGAATCTGCAGACTGCAGATTTGCCATTTGAATAGTAAAGTTTCAATGGCTATAACTCTCTCTAGAAAACTCCGATTTAGGTGATTCTTTAACCGATGGAAACCTAAGACATAGTAGAACATTTCATATGAAGAAAATTAGACCACATTATGGACTTAACTTGATCAAATTGCTGAACAAATTTGGAGCAACAAATCTGTAGAACCAAATTCTGCAGCATGAACAATAAACGTAATTTGCTTATAACTTGAGCTACAAAACTCCAATTGGGTGATTCAAAAAGGAGAATAAACTTAAGACAATAGGAAACATTTTCTATGAAGAAAGTTTTTCCAAATTCCAACAGTAAACTGACCAATGAAATAGTACAATTAGGGACACCAAAATTGAAAATTTGGCCATTTTGCCTAAAAAACCTAAGTTTTGAGAAAATGACCAAAACCAACAAGTTTGGTGACCAAAATGTGGTATGTGGGTAAATTTGGAATTTCCATACCTATTAAGCCTTAGAAAGTCAATAATTTGACTTAAATAGTATAGTGAATAGTAACCCGAAACACAAAATTTCATGAACGTCGAGTTTAGCATGTTAGAGTTAGGTAAAAGTGAAGTTAAATTTATTTTTGGATTTATGCTAACTTATGGTTCTAAAACACTGTGAAATTGTGTTTTTCAGTTGAAAAGAACACCCGGAATGAACCCGAGGAACTGAGTCAAGGCCAAGAGGCGACTCGCTTGAGGTTTGTGCACAACGTATACTTTTTATAATCATCTGTTGCATACTGTTTTGAATAATTTCAAATATTGGATTATGGCATTCTTATGATGTTTGATTCAAATTGTTGAAAGTTATTATGTATATTTGAAATGACAATGTTTAGCAAATTGTTAAGATAAGTTTTGAAACCACAGTGTCATGACCATATATTTGAAAACCTCACTAGCACAACTAATGGGGGTAATTAGTTTCGAATTTTGATTCCTTCTCTGGAGAAGTGTTGAGGTGTGCCAGTAGAAAAGGATGTGAATGGATATCCATATATTTGAGCTAGCTAGCCTTGTGATGTGATTTCTCTTTAGCCTCTGGCTATTGAGATTCTATTTGTTTCGAATGGCAAGATCTAACTGTGGATTTTATGAAATGTGTTTTGATACTTTGAAATGAACTTGGTTTGTATTAAAATTTCATAATTCATATTTTGTGTTTAATGCTCATGTTTAGTCAAATTTTTTAATAAATGTGATTTAAGGTTTGCATAAAGATTATTTTAGTATGTTTTGCACCACTGAGTCCTAGTACTCAGCGATAGCTTCTATTGCTGTCGCAGATATAGAGACTAGAGGAGCAGCAGACTGAGCTGCTGAGGTGTGAGGAGCTATCAGCTTAAAGTCATCGGGTATAATTTATACCCTAATTGTAAATATTTCTTTTTATGTATGTATTGCATATAAAAGTATGGACATGTAATGGGTCTTGAGCTGCTTGTACAAAGTTTGTATGAAGTTTGTAATAAAAAAAAAAATTTAGTTTGAACTTCCTTTGATGTAAATTTTGTAATGATGTGTATATAAAATGTTTCGTCTCTAATGAAATATGAGTGGAACTATTTTATTTAATTTGAATGAAGGTATTGCTAGTATTTTAAGGATTATTAAATTTTAAACTTGAGAAATTGATTGAAATGATTTTGGAGTTGTTGAAATGGATTGAGTGTGATTGTGAAATTGAAGTAGTTGTTGGGGAAAAATTTTTAGAAGTGCTTTTTACAGGTATTTGAAGAACTGTTTTCTCAAAATACAGAGGGGACTCTGTCAAAATTTTTATAAAATTTGCGAAAAAATAAAATGGACCAAAAATATTAACTAGTTTTAATTTTAACTAAATGTTTTAAATACTTATTAGAAAATGCTCACCACTTATCAAAAATAAGAAAATTGTTTTAAAATCCCTTGTAGGGTACTTAATGAGTTATCGGTAGGTGAAGTTCGGTAGTTCATTAGGTATTCTATGGGATCATGTTATGCCTTACAGAGGGGTAAGGTGTGACAGACCCCACATCACAGAGGGCAGTTGAGGAGGAAAAAGAGAATCATGCTCCACCTGTGGCAGCTGAAACTGGAGGTAGGGGAGAACCTGCTGCACCAGCTCTAGTAGAGCCTGCTCAACCTCCACAAGCCATGTTTCAGCAAATGGCCAAATTTTTCAGACAAATGGCAAGGGTAATGCCACCACCACCACCTCCAGAGCAGAAATCCAATCTGGAAAAACTGAGAAAATTTGGAGCAGTGGATTTTTTTAGCAAGAGAGAAGATGATTCTATTGTAGCTGAGAACTAATTGAACAGAACTAGGAGAGTTTTAAAACAACTCCACTGCACCCCAGAGCAAAACTTAGAAGCTGTTGTATCTCTACTGCAAGATGATGTATATCAATGGTGGGATACAGTGTCCAGTGAAGTGCAGCCAGAACAAATAACCTAGGACTTCTTCTTCTCAGAGTTCAAAAAGAAGTATGTGGGTAGTGTATATCTGGATGAGAGAATAAGAGAATTCATTAACCTGTGGCAGAGACAGCTGACGGTGGCAGAGTATGAAAAAAAATTATTAGATTAAGCCATTATGGAAGGGAGATAGTCCCTAATGAAGCCGAGAGGTGTAAAAGATTTGAAGAGGGGCTAAATGACAACATAAAGATAATGATCACTGCCTTGGGAATCACAGACTTCACCAAGTTAGTGGAAGCTGCAGTAAAAGTTGAAAAAGTTAGAATAAGTGAGAAGATCAGGAGAGAGAGACAGCAGAAGAGGGGCCCGACTCAGTCTAGCTCATCTCCTGCACCTAGGAAGAAGTTCAAAGGTCCACTTGCTCAGAGTTCAGGTCAGCCTCAAGGTCAGGGTCAGTTCCAAGGGCCAAGACCATAGTTTACATTTAGGAGAGGCCAGTCCACACCATCAGTGGGCAGCTCTTTAGGGACGGTGTTCAGGGGACCAGCCCCAACATCTTCTGCTTGTCCACACTACCTAAAATGGCATAAGGGGGAGTGTTGGAGAGTGACAAGTGCCTGCTTAAGGTGTAGGTCGACAGAGCATCAGTTAAGGAACTGTCCACGCAGAACTGCTACAGCTGCTCCAATACAAGAAGATAGACCTGCCCCTGCACCTCAAAGGGGTAGGAAGTCCGGTAAATCTGAGGTAGTTGGTCCATCACAGAGATCTACATCTGAGCCAGTCAAGAGGCCAGAGGCCAGAGCACCTGCCAGAGCCTATGCCATGAGAGCTCAGGAGTAGCAAGATGCCCCAGATCTTATCAGGGGTATGTTCTCCCTCTACAACACATCTGTGCATGCATTGGTGGATCCATGATCCACTCATTCATACATCTGCATCAACCTACCCGTAGAAAGGGGGATACTAGCAGGGGAGAGTGATTAAGACATTCTGGTAACTAATCCATTGGGTCACAGTGTAGTGGTGAACAAAGTGTACAAAGGTTGCCCGTTAAGGATTTAGGGGTATGAATTCTTGGCAGATCTGATTGAATTGCCTTTCCATGAGTTTGACGTGATTTTGGGAATGGACTGGTTGTCACGTCATCAGGCAATGGTTGATTGTAAATTGAAGAGAATTTCATTGAAAACTCTTGAGGGTAATGAGATCACAGTTATGGGGGAAAGCACAGATTTCTTGTCCAATGTCATTTCGGCTACAATTGCAAGAAAACTTATGAGAAAAGGCTATGAAGCCTACCTAGCACATGTGGTGGATACTAAGCAGGCTAAGCCAGATCTATGTGACATACCCACAGTAAGAGACTTCCTAAATGTGTTCCCTGAAGAATTGCCTGGCTTACCGCCAGAAAGGGAAGTCGAATATGCTATTGAGATACTACTGGTACAGTACCAATCTCTATTACTCCTTATAGGATGGCACCTACTAAGTTAAAGAAGTTGAAAATCCAGTTACAGGAGTTACTGGATAAGGGGTTCATACGCCCTAATGTGTCACCATGGGGAGCTCCAGTGCTATTTGTGAAGAAGAAGGATGGGACTTTAAGGTTATGCTTCGATTACCGGCAGTTGAATAAAGTGACTGTGAAGAACAAATATCCATTGCCTAGAATTGCTGATCTGTTTGATCAGTTGAAGGGAGTAGGAGTATTTTCAAAAATTGATCTCATATCAGGGTATCATCAGTTGAGGGTGAAGGATGCAGATGTGCCAAAGATTGCATTCAGGACCCGGTATGGGCATTATGAGTTCATGGTGATGCCTTTTGGCCTAACAAATGCACCAGGAGCATTCATGGACCTTGTAAACCATATCTTCCATTCATATCTAGATCGATTCGCAGTGGTCTTTATTGATGATATTTTGGTGTATTCCAAGACTAGGGAAGAACATGATGAACATTTGAGGATTGTTCTGCAAACCTTGAGAGAAAAGAAGCTATATGCTAAGCTATCTAAGTGTGACTTTTGGTTGAGTGAGATTGCATTTTTTGGACACATAGTGTCAGCTGATGAGATTAGGGTGGATCCCAAGAAGATAGAAGCAGTGATGGAATGGAAGCCTCCCAGAAATACAACTGAGGTCAGGAGTTTCTTGGGGCTAGCTGGGTATTACAGAAGATTTGTGAAGGGATTTTCTTTAATAGTTGCCCCAATGACCAAGTTGTTACACAAGAATGTCAGATTTGACTAGAATGACAAGTGTCAGGCTAGTTTTGAGAATTTGAAGGCTATGTTGATAGAGGCACCAGTGTTAACACAGCCAGTGTCGGGAAAGGACTTTATGGTCTACAGTGATGCCTCGCATAATGGGTTAGGATGTGTATTGATGCAAGAGGGGAAAGTGGTCGCCTATGCTTTTAGGCAGCTGAGGCCACATGAACAGAATTACCCTACCCATGATTTAGAACTTGCAGCAATTATCTTCGAACTGAAGATATGGAGGCACTACTTGTATGGGGAAAAGTGTTATATTTACACAGACTACAAATGTCTGAAATATTTGCTAACCCAGAAGGAGCTCAACCTTAGACAGAGGCAATGGATTGAGTTCCTAAAGGACTATGATTGTGTGATTGACTACCATCCTGGGAAGGCAAATGTAGTTGTAGATGCTTTAAGCAAAAAATCCATCACAGCTTTGAGATCATTGAATGCCCATCTATCCTTGGCTCAAGATGGAGCTATTTTGGCTGAGTTGCAAGTGAGGCCAAACCTGCTATAGTAGATTTTAGATGGGCAGAAGGCAGATGAGAAGTTAATGGCTACTATGAGCAAAATCTCAGAATGGAAGGAAACTGACTATGAAGTGAAAGAAGATGGGTGTCTGTACTATAAAGGAAGAGTGTGTGTACCCGATGATGGGGAATTGAAAGCCACTATTCTAAAAGCGGCACACACCAATGTTTATGTTGTGCACCCCGAAAATATAAAAATGTATTATGATCTGAAGCTTCATTATTGGTGGTGTAACACCCTCCCGGTAACAACTCTGTACATTCTACTGTTCCGGTGACCAGTGTTGGTCCGGACAGCTAGAACGATCGGGAAAAATATTTAAACTAAAGTGAGGGACCATAATTAACTCAAATATTAATAAGAAAAATTTACTAAAAATTTTAGAAATAAAATACAACTAAGTTAAATGAGCCGGTGCCCAAGCGATGGGTAACCCAGAGGGAAGTTGCGGTTCTCGCAACTAGGAGCCCTAGACCCGGGGAAAAATTCATAAAATAATTTTTGGGACTCCAGAGAAGGGTCATTGAGGTCCCTATGGCATTAGAATGCCAAGAAAATATTTAGAAAAATTTTTCAATCGGTACAGACAATTTTGACCCGTTAAGCCAAACGGAGGGCATTTTGGTCATTTCGCCTTCAGAGGCAATTTTTGGCCGACTTGTCCAGTTGAGTAAATAATTATTATGACATAAAATATGAATTAATGTTGATGAAAAACTAATTTAAAGTTAGTAGAAAAGAAAAGAAAAGAAAATGCAATAAAATGCCAAATATGACATCATTATGATGTCATTTAAAAGTTTCCACCAATTATAATCAAACAACCATTTCATTAACTAATAAAAAGAGATAATTGAGACAAAAGAAATTAAAAACACTGGCTGCTTCCTCCTTCCTCAAACCAGCCGAAATCATACCCTTGCCCTAAACCTCCATTAACACTCCATTCAAGCTTAAAAATCTCTCAAACCTCACCCTAAAACCCTAAGTTACCTTCACTAAAACTTATCCACACACCCTAAGGAAGCTATAGGCAGCCACAAAGAGGAGAAATTTTAGAGTTTTCACAAGTTCAATAAGTTGAGCAAAGAGGTTAGTGCCTATTTATATTTATACTTCTTTTATTCCATATTAAGGATTTAAAATAAGTAAGGAATTATGAATTAAATGAATGAAATTTATGTATATGTACTCCTTGAATTTTGGCAGCCCTAAGGAAGGGATAAGAGTGATTGTTTTGATGGACTTAGAGTGGACTAAAGGTGATGTTTAAGGTATATATACACATGTATAATGAATTGGTGTGCTAACTAGGGTAATTGGTGTAAACTTTGAATTTGGGCTAGGGTTTGGGAGTGAAAATTTGACTTGGCTTATGAAATTGTTAAAGAACATTCTAATGGTCAATTAGTGACCATTTGAGGAAATTTGACCATAATTTGGACTGAAATATAGCATGGCAAAGTGAATGAGTATGCTACCCAGTGAGTGCAGCAGGGTGGCTGTGATTCCAGCCCACTTGGACTGCCATATCTTTGGCTGTGTTGGTCCAATTGGTGTTTGGCCAATTAGACATGAAACTAGACTTATAATGGCACATTTTTGCCGAAGAAACCATGCCCAAAAGACCAAAGCAAGTGGACCAAAAGTTGGCCCCAATCCGGATACCCTGCAAACTGATTCTGCAGAATGACCAAATGAACAGTAACTATTCATTTGGCCATAACTCACTGTATATATGGTCAATTGACCTGAAATTTTTACAGCAACAAGTTAAGACATAGACAAACAACTTTCATGAAGAAACCTACCTCAAATTATGACCAGAACCTAACCCAAATGGCAGTCACAGTCACTATTCATGGTACTGTAGATTTGGTAATTCTGCAGTTTTTCCAATCCGGCCAGCTGTGGTTTTTGAACCATATCTGGAGCTACAAAACTCCAAATGGAGTGATTCAAAGAAAGAACTTCAACTAGACAAAATAAGGAACAACTTTCATGTTTACCATTTCCTCAAATTCCCACTGCAACAGTGCCCAATGGAACAGTAAAGTTGAGCTACAAAAACTGAAATTTCTGCTTCCCTTGGTTTAAGCTTAGAAATGGTATTAATGCTTAATGCCAACAAGTTTTGAATGCAAAATGTGGTATGTTGGGAGTGTCAAAACCAATGTACCTATTTTTTATCCAAAAGTCTACATTTTTGTTGACCAATGAGGTGAATAGTGACACCAAAACTTGAAATTCAAAAATTGAAGAATTCAAAAGTATCAAATGCCCTAGTATACCTAACAAGATTGGTTTGGATAGTTTGGCGTGCCAATAGGGTTCAGTTAGCAGTACTGCACATGGCAATATGCCATTCTGTGATTTCATGGCTTTTAGCCATTCTGACCTTGTGTTGATATTTGGCCTTGTGCCTATTGTTATTATAGCTTATTAGCTATTCTGTTGCACACCGGGAGATGCATATGTGACCGATGGTGTGACGGCCCGAGGTACTAGATACCCAGTGCCAGTTTACCCATTTATCCAAATCGATGCCCAAAGATAGGTTACTTGGGCAACCAAATGAATGAAAATGGACAAAGTTAAAGTAATAAATGAATATAACAGATACCAAACAAATAAGACATATACATTAAATACATATTTATTTTCTGCTATTTTCTTTTATTTTATTATTGCACCACTAAGCATCATTGCTTAGCGCGTTGTTTTTGCCACGCGTAGGTTCTGGAGATACCGATCGTGAGCCCAGTAGACCGCAGACTGGATGAGTCCATCCTGCAGTTCTGCACAGTGTCCGTGTCACCTCACCATTTTCAGTGCATTGGTAGGACACTAGGTTTCATTTTGGTATTTTGTAACTAACTTTTATTTTCTTTTGTGTAAATGAAAATTATGTAATGTATTTTGATGTTCATGTAAATAATGAAAATTGTGGTTATGAATGGAAAAGTGAATGTTTATCTGTGTTTTATACACGATTACCACTTGAGATGAATGATTGAAAAATGAAATTGAAAAAGGTTGAAATTTTGATATTGGAGTTTGAGAATGATTGAACATGGCTATTGGAAGTGTTTTTCACAGGTTCCGAAGAACTGTTTTCTCCATTTTTAGCCTGTACTCTGCCGGATTTTCTACAAAATTTTCAGAACCTCAAATAAATTATAATTTCGATAAATGGCTCAAATATATTATATTTCACAAGTTATATTCAAAAGCATGATAAAAATTAATTAAGGTATATTAGAGTGTGCCGGTACACCGTGTGACATTGCTTACTCGGGTATACTGTACACGGGTAAGGGGCGTCACAGGTGGCCTGGTATGAAGAAGGACATAGCTGACTATGTGACCAAATGCTTGACATGTCAGCAAGTCAAGGCAGAACATCAAGTTCCATCGGGTTTGCTACAGCCTATACACATACCTGAATGGAAATGGGATCGGGAAGTGAAAGAGTTGAGGAATAAGTAGATTCCACTGGTGAAAGTGCTTTGGAGGCACCACAACACTGAGGAGGCAACTTGGGAAAGTGAAAAAATTAAGAGGCAACAGTTCCCTCAACTGTTTGCATCAGGTAAATTTCGAGGACGAAATTTAAATTAGAAGGGAAGAGTTGTAACATCCTCACTGTAGCAATTCCGTACATTCTACTATTTTGGTGACCGGTGTTGGTCTGGACAGCTAGAACATTTGAAAAAAATATTTAGACTAGAGTGAGAAGTCAGAAATAATTCAAATACTAATAAGAAAAATTTAGGAAAAAATTTAGAAATAAAATACAATTAAGTTAAATGAGTCGATGCCCTAGTAATGGGTAACCCAGTGGGAAGTTGCAGTTTTCACAGCTAGAAGCTCTAAACCTAGGGGAATGTTCATGAAATAATTTTTGGGACTCCAGAGAAGAGTCATTGAGGTTTCTATGGCATTAGAATTCCAAGAAAAGGCTTAGAAAAATTTTTCAATCGGTACAGACGATTTTGGCTCAATAAGCCAAACGGGAGGCATTTTGGTCATTTTGTCTTCAGAGATGATTTTTGGCCAACTTGTCCAGTTGAATAAATAATTATTATGACATAAAATATGAATAAATATTGCTAAAAATTAAATTGAAAATGAGTAGAATAGAAAAGAAGAGACAATGAGTTAAATAGGGAATTATGACCTCATGCCTATGTAATTAAAATATTTCCACCTAATCACAACTTAACAAAATGACTAAAGGGATAAAAATGAAAAAGAATAAGATAAAAACAAAAAGAAAAAAATCAGTAGCCATCTTCAACCTTGGCAGCCGAAATTGCTTGAGAGAGAGAGAGAGGAGAACTTCTATGAAAGCTTTGATGGAGCCTTGGTTAACCCACTAAATCACCCCAAAACCCTAGCTTCCCTTCACAAATATTTACCCTTACACCTAGAGAAAGTCTTGGGCAACAAAAAGAAAGAGAAAAAGAGGTGTTCTCAAGCTTTGGGAATTAGCTAAATCAAGGTTAGTGCCAATTAGTCTTAATTACTTTATGTATACATCATGGAGAACATGAATTGAGTATGAAATTAAGCTAATTTAAATAAATTTTGCATGGCTGAATTTCACCAAATTTTGGCAGCCTTAGGGTATATTAGGGTTCCTTTAATTTGAATGAATTATAGTTGTACATGGCTGCCATTGAATATGAAGCTGATGCTTTGACTCATTGATTGCATGTATATGAAGCATTGAAGTTATTGGGGTTAAGGTTTGGGGGAAAACTTAGAATTTTGCCTATGTGTTAGTAAATGGAAGTTATAAGGGTCAATTAGTGACCATTTGGATGAGTATAATAAGGAATTGAAGTGAATGGTAGCTTGGGATTTCAGGTTAGGTGTGCTGCCTTAAGTGCCCTACAGGTATAGATGTGAGTCCAGCATGTTTGGACAGTTATAACTTGGGTTGTGTAGGTTCAATTGGTGCAAGGCCAATTGAAAATGAAATTAGACACATAATGGCACAATTTTGTTGAGGGAACTCTATCCAGAAACTAAACATAGGATGCCCTAAAGATTGACCAAATCTGGGTGACTTACATTCTGCCTGGGCAAAATGACCAAATGAACAGTGTTCATTCATTTAGTCATAACTTAGTGTAGAAAGGTCCAATTGACCTGAATTTTATACTGATAGAAAGTTGAGACATAGACCTACAACTTTCATGAAGAAAACAAACCCAAATTTTGACCATAACATGACCAAAAACCCACATGCAATTAGTGTACAAAAATTACAGAATTGATTCAGTCCAGAAATTTTGAAAAAATTACAATCCAACTAGTTATGGTATTTAGGCTATAACTTAAGCTACAAAACTCCAAGTGGAGTGATTCAAAAAGTGAAATGTAACTAGATGCAATAAGGAACAACTTTGATGAAGAATATTTGGCCAAATTCTCACTGTAGAATGGCCTAATAGAACAGTGAAATTTAGTACCCAAAATTGAAATTTCTGATTTATTCTCCATTGGTTAGAAGTAAGGATTAGCAACTAATGCCAGAACTTTTGGGAATCAAAATGTGGTAAATTTATGTAATTATGACTCACGTAGCTATTATGCATTGGAAAGTCAATAATTTGACCTAAATAGTAAAATAAATAGTAACCTTACACGTAAAGCATGAAAATTCAATCAATAACTTTGTAATGTGCCTTAGTACACCTAGTAAGATTGGTTTGGATAGGTTGGCATGCCAATAGGGTTCAGTTAGTAGTACTGCACATGGCATTATGCCATTCTATGATTTTATGGCTTTTAGCCATTCTGATATTATGATGATACTTGGCCTTGTGCCTAATGTTTATTACAGCTTATCAGCTTATCAACTGTTCTGTTGCACACCGGGAGATACATACGTGACCGATGATGTGACGGCTCGAGGTACTAGGTACCCAGTGCTAGTTTACCCGTTTATCCAGTCCAGTCATCTAGTATAGGTTACTTAGGCAACCAAAAATGAAAGTTGATAAATTTAATGAAATCATTGATATAACAAGTGCCAAATAAATAGACTACAAATAATTACCGAAAATTTATCTACATGAGACATCAGTATACACACTGCATATTTATTTTCTTTTAGTTCTTTTTATTTTATTATTGGCACCACTAAGCATTATTGCTTAGCGCGTTGCTTTTTGCCACGCGTAGGTACTGGTGATATGGAGCACGATCCCAGTAGACCCCAGTCAAGGTGAGAGTCAGATCTGGTAGTGTCCTGTGTCACCTCTTAGCTACAATGCATTGGTAGGATGCTAGGCTACATTTTGTATTTTGTGTTTTGTATTTTTGTAAATTTTGTAATTAAATATTTATTTTTTCATGTATATTGAAACTTATATGATTATGTATTAATGAAATTATCTGTAAATGGTGTTTATAAATGAAAGTTGAGTATTTATTTATGATTTAAGTATAAATATGATGTGAATTGAATGATTGGAAAGTTTGAGAAATTGATGAGAAATTATTGAAAATTGATGTGATAATTGGGAGTTGTGGAATAGAATGATTATTGGAAGTGTTTTTCACAGGTTCCGAAGAGCTGTTTTCTCTATTTTTAGCAGGTACTCTGCTGGATTTTCTATAAAATTTTCGAAACCTCAAATGAATTTATAATTTCAATAATTGACTTAAATAAGTCAAATCTCCCAAATTGCATTTCATCATCAAAAAGAAAAGGAAAGATAAAAATAATTGAGATAAAATATGGTGTTCCAGTACACAGTGTGGTATATCTTGCTCGGCTCTACTATAGAGGGGTAAGGGTGGCCACAGAGAGAGAGAGAGAATTCTCCATTGATGCTCCTCCCCCAAAGCTTACTAAACCTTGATTTTACACTACAAAACCACCTACTTTCTTCACTAAACTTGATTCTTATACCTTGAGTGACTTGAGGCAGCAATAAGGAAAGGAAACAAGAAGGTTTTGTAAGTGTGAGAAACTCTCCAACAAAGGTTAGTGCTAAATCTCTTATTTCTCTCTTTATATTTTTTATTTGAACTTTGAGTTAAGTTAGAAAATAGAGAAAATTTAAATAAAATATGCATATTAGGAACATTATAATTTTCGGAAGCCATGGGGAAGGTTGAGCATTGTTGATTTGATTGAATTAAATTGCTTGGGAATGATGTTTGATCATTATATTAGAGTTAGATGTTGATTTGTGTATGTTAGATGAAGTGATGGATTGTTAGGGTTAGGGTTTTGAGATTTAATTGAGGATTTCATGCTTAGATGTTTAATTTAAGTTCTAATGGTCAATTAGTGACCATTTGATGAATTTTGACCTTAAATTGGAGACCATTGTGGCATTGGAATTGAAATGGTATGCTGCCCAATTGTAACAGAATTTTTGGATCTTGAGTCCAGTGTGTTTGGGCGGTCCTAATTTGATATGTGTAACTCCAATTGGTGAAAAGCTAATTGGAGGTGAAACTAGACACATAATGACACAAATTTGATGAAGAAACTTTTCCTAGAAAATAAACTTAGGATACCCTAAAAATTGACCAAATCCGGGTAACCAACCTGCTGGTCTTGGAAATTAACCAAATGAACAGTATTTGTTCAAATAGTCATAACTCAGTGTAGAAATGTCCAAATGACCTAAATTTTATATCAATGGAAAGATTAGACAATTTAGAACAACTTTCATGAAGAATATAATTCCAAATTTTGACCAAAACTTAATGGAATTATCTACCAAATTCAAGATACCAAATCTGGCAAAACTAGGATTGCCCAGAAATTCAGGGTACAAGTCAATCTGGCCAGTTATGGTAAAATAGCCATTACTTGAGCTAGAAAACTCAAAATGGAGTGATTCAAAAAGGAAATTAAAGAAGACACATAAAGGAACAACTTTGATGAAGAAAAGTTTGCCAAATTCTCACTGTAGCTTAGACCAATGGAACAGTAAACTTAAGATATAAAATCTGAAAATTTTGAATAACATAAAATAAGCTTTGAAATGGTATTGGAAATCAATGCCAACAAAAATAAAATGTAAAATGTGGTATATTGGAGAACTTAGGCTTAACAAATCTATTATGAATAAAAAATGTCAACCTTTGAATGAAAATGGTCAAATGAATAGTAACCACTAAATTATGTGAAGTAGAAAAATAAACTATAATAACCATTATAGTTGTTAATATAGGATGTGGTAGGTAAATTGTGAATACCGAAGTTGAGTGAACCCAATGATATAGGAAAGGGTTTAATAAATTAGAAAGCTATTGTAATGGTTAAGAGATAGATAATGTAAATAGTTGATTTAAAGTTTTGAATTTGAGTGACACTAGGATTTTAGGAAAATTTAGCAAAATTTGAAATCCATAAAATATTCGTGGACTACTTGGAATATGAATAATAATTTATATAAATAGGGCAATGAATAAATGAATGTATAAATAAGACTTTAGTTCCTATTGTTGGAGAAAGGACAAGAAAAAGTATTTTTAGTACAATGGTGCATGAGAACCATTGTTTTGAATTGTGATCATTATGGATAATATAATGAATATATAAATTACGATGAATGCATAAATTATGTAAATATTAGACTTAGAGATTTATGTTTCCATTATGAAAAAGATTAAAATGCTAGAAATTATAATTAAAACCTATAATGAAATAATAAAATTTATGAACACTTAGTGGTACTATGTGCCCATGTATTGCCTAGACACGTGTGTCAGATTGGATAGATTGGCATGCCAATAGGGTATTGTTTAGCAGTACTGCGTAAGGCTTTATACCTGTATTCATGGCTTTATGCCCGTATTCATAGCTTTATGCCCGCACTCATGGTTTTCATGCCCGATTATATGTTATCATGGCTTTTAGCCATATTGATATGTTATTATGGCTTATTAGCCATACTGACTGCATACGTGGTTGACATTCTGCATCCCACAGTATGACGGCCCAAGGCACCGCGGTGTCTAGTGCCAACGACTCATTATCCAGTTTTGTCAGCCTGTCATAGGTTACTTGGACAGTGAAATTTATTGAAATAAGTTAAGAATATTAGCAACTGAAAATATTAACAATTAAATAAATGAGTAAGAATATTTAAAATAAATTAGATTAGTTATTTAGCAGAAAGAATTGAAATGAATTGAAACGATATTAAAATTTAATTATTATGAAAGAATTGAGAGCTTTTGAAGAGGAATAAATTAGAACAAATGATATTTAATACTAGAAGTATTATATGAAATTAGATTAAATTCCAGAGTATCCAAATTTTGATCCATTTCTTTTTTTTTATTGTATATTATTTTCTTGTTATATTATTGCACCACTAAGCAGCAATGCTTAGCGCGATGGATTTGTTTCCTCGCGCAGGTACTGTAGGTAAAGCCCAGCGAATATTAAACAGAGATTTTGAAGTTTTGATCTGCAGAAGTATCTAAAGTATTCAAGGTTGTCACCTCCTCAGCAATGCATGTAGATAGGGCCCATATAGGCCATAATTTGTATGTTGTATAAAATACTTAGTTATAGTATTGTAATGTAGATTATGAAAATGTAATTAATAGGTATGTGATGTAAATTAATAAATCGGTTAATTCATATGTGATTAAATTGTATATCATGTAAATTAATGAAGATTGAAAATTTTCATATATGAGTTGAGCATGAATAGGAATGTATGGAAATGGATATGAATGAAATTGTATGGATTTGAATACGGAATTGAAATATATAGATGATGCATTAAATGATGAGATTTTTATGTTAAAATATTACTGAAAATTTCAAACAGATGAATAGTGAAACACGTCAAACGATAATAAAATAGGGGAAACTCCATTAGTTTCTCCGTCGAAAAATAATTGATATTAAAAAATAATGAGAACAAAATTTTTAAAGAAATAAAGTAAGATAAGTTAGGGTGCTCCGGCACTGAATGTAGCACACCTCGCTCGGCTACACTGTAGATGGGTAAGGGGTGTTACATTTATTGGTATCAAAGCACGGTTTAGGCGTTCCTAGGCATCGATAGATAGAATAAGATTGTGTGCATAACATGCATTGCATTCATATGAGTCGAGGTGACACTAATGCTAATCCATTTTCTCTGGTAAGGTGAAGAAATAAGGAAGTAGCAGCTCCTCGACTATTTACTCCGGGTAAATTTCAAGGACAAAATTTTTGTTAGAGGGGAAGAATTGTAACACCCTCACCGTAGCAATTCCGTACATTCTACTATTCCGGTGATCGGTGTTAGTCCGAATAGCTAGAACGTCTGGAAAAAATATTTAGACTAGAGTGAGGAGTCATAAATAACTCAAATAATAAGAAAAAAAATTTAGAAAAAATTTTAGAAATAAAATACAATCAAGTTAAATGAGCCGGTGCCCTAGCGATGGGTAACCTAGTGGGAAGTTGCGGTCTTCACAGTTAGGAGTCCTAAACCCAGGAGAAAATTTATGAAATAATTTTTAGGACTCCAGATAAGAGTCATTGAGGTTTTTATGGTATTAGAATGCCAAGAAAATGCTTGTAGAATTTTATCAATCGATACAGATAGTTTTGGCTTCTTAAGCCAAACGAAAGGCATTTTGATCATTTCGTCTTCAGAGATGATTTTTGGCCAACTTGTCCGATTAAGTAAATAATTTATATGACATAAAATATGAATAAATATTGCTAAAAATTTAATTAAAAATGAATGAAAGAAGGAAGAAAAGAAATAGAAATTTAATGGAATTATGACATATGCATGATGCACAAACAATGTAATAAAAAGTTTCCACCCAATCACCATTTAACAAACTAATAAAAAGGGATAAAAATAAACTTAAAATGTGATAAAAAAATAAAAAAACAAAAGCCATCAGCCATCCATTCATCATCTTGGCCGAACTAAAGGGAGAGAGAGAGAGAGAGAATTCTCCATTGATGCTCCTCCCCCAAAGCTTACTAAACCTTGATTTTACACTATAAAACCACCTACTTTCTTTACTAAACTTGATTCTTATACCTTGAGTGACTTGAGGCAACAATAAGGAAAGGAAAAAAGGAGGGTTTTGTAAGCGTGAGAAACTCTCCAACAAAGGTTAGTGCTAGATCTCTTATTTCTCTCTTTATATTTTTTATTTGAACTTTGAGTTAAGTTAGAAAACAGAGAAAATTTGAAGAAAATATGCATGTTAGGAACATTCTAATTTTCAGCAGCCATGGGGGAAGGTTGAGAATTGTTGATTTGATTGAATTAAACTGCTTAGGAATGATGTTTGATAATTGTGTTAGAGTTAGATGTTGATTTGTGTCTATTAGATGAAGTGATGGATTGTTAGGGTTAGGGTTTTGAGATTTAATTGAGGATTTAATGCTTAGATGTTTAATTTAAGTTTTAGTGGTCAATTAGTGACCATTTGATGAATTTTGACTTTAAATTGGAGACCATTCTGGCATTGGAATTGAAATGGTATGCTGCCCAATAATGATAGAATTTCTGGACCTTGAGTTCAGTGTGTTTGGGCAATCCTAATTTGATTTGTGTAACTCCAATTGGTGCAAGGCCAATTGAAGATGAAATTAGACACATAATGACACAACTTTGATGAAGAAACCTTGCCCAGAAAACAAACTTAGGATACCCTAAAAATTGACCAAATCCAAGTAACTAACCTGTTGGTCCTGGAAATTGACCAAATAAACAGTATTTGTTCAAATGGTCATAACTCAGTGTAGAAATGTCCAAATGACCTAAATTTCATATCAATGGAAAGATTAGACAATTCAGAACAACTTACATGAAGAACATAATTCCAAATTTTGACCAGAACCTAATGGAATTATCCACCAAAGTCAAGATACCAAATTTGACAGAACTAGGATTGCCCAGAAATTCTGGGTACAACTCAATCCGGCCAATTATGGTAAAATAGCCATAACTTAAGCTAGAAAACTCCAAATAGAGTGATTCAAAAAGGAAATTAAATAAGACACATAAAGAAACAACTTTGATGAAGAAAAGTTTGCCAAATTCTCATTGTAGCTTAGACTAATGGAACAGTAAACTTAAGGTATGAAATCTGAAAATTTTGAATAACATAAAATAAGCTTTGAAATGGTATTGGAAATCAATGCCAACAAAAATAAAATGTAAAATGCAGTATATTGGAGAACTTAGGCTTAAAAAATCTATTATGAATAAAAAAGTCAACCTTTGAATGGAAATGGTCAAATAAATAGTAACCACTAAATTATGTGAAGTCGAAAAATAAAATATAATAACCATTGTAGTTGTTAATATAGGATGTGGTAGGTAAATTGTGAATGGTGAAGTTGAGTGACCCCAATGATATAGGAAAGGGTATAATAAATTAGAAAGCTATTGTAATTGTTATGATATAGATAATGTAAATAGTTGATTTAAATTTTTGAATTTGAGTGACACTAGGATTTAAGAAAAATTTAGCTAAATTTGAAATCCATGAAATATTCATGGACTATTTTAAATATGAATAATAATTTATATAAATAGGGCAATAAATAAATGAATGTATAAATAAGATTTTAGTTCCCATTGTTGGAGAAAGGACAATAAAAAGTATTTTGAGTACAATGGTGCATGAGAACCATTGTTTTGAATTGTGATCATTATGGAAACATAATGAATATATAAATTACGATGAATGCATAAATTATGTAAATATTAAACTTAGAGATTTATGTTTCTATTATGAAAAATATTAAAATGCTAGAAATTATAATTAGAACCTATAATGAAATAATGAGATTTATGAACACTTAATGGTACTATGTACCCATGTATTGCCTAGACACGTGTGTCAGATTGGATAGATTGGCATGCCAATAGAGTATTATTTAGCAGTACTACGCAAGGCTTTATGCTTGTATTCATGGCTTTATGCCCGTATTCATGGCTTTATGCCCGCACTAATGGCTTTTATGCCCAATTATATGTTATCATGGCTTTTAGCCATATTGATATGTTATCATGGCTTTTTAGCCATACTGACTGCATACGTGGTTGATGTTCCACGTCCCATGGTATGACAGCCCGAGACACTGCGGTGTCCAGTGCCAACGACAAGTTATCCAGTTTAGTCAGCCCGTCATAGGTTACTTGGGCAGTGAAATTTATTGAAATAAGTTAAGAATATTAGCAACTGAAAATATTAACAATTAAATAAATGAGTAAGAATATTTAATATAAATTAGATTAGTTATTTAGCAGAAAGAATTGAAATGAATTGGATCGATATTTAAATTTAATTATTATGAAAGAATTGAACGCTTCTGAAGAGGAATAAATTAGAACAAATGATAGTTAATACTAGAAGTATTATATGAAATTAGATTAATTTCTAGAGTATCTAAATTTTGATCCATTTCTTTTTTTTTTATTATATATTATTTTCTTGTTATATTATTGCACCACTAAGCAGCAATGCTTAGCGCGATGGATTTGTTTCCTTGCGCAGGTACTGAAGGTAAAGCCCAACGAATATTAAATAGAGATTTTGGAGTTCTGATCTGCAGAAGTGTCTAAAGTATTCAAGGTTGTCACCTCCTCAGCAATGCATGGAGATAGGGCCCATGTAGGTCATAATTTGTATGTTGTATAAAATGCTTAGTTATAGTATTGTAATGTGGATTATGAAAATGTAATTAATAGGTATGTGATGTAAATTAATAAATCGGTTAGTTCATATGTGATTAAATTGTATATCATGTAAATTAATGAAGATTGAAAATTTTCATATATGAGTTAAGCATGAATGGGAATGTATGGAAATGGATATGAATGAAATTGTATGGATTTGAATATGGAATTGAAATATATAGATGATGCATGAAATGATGAGATTTTTTATTTTAAAATATTATTGAAAATTTCAAACAGATGAATAGTAAAACACAACAAACAATAATAAAATAAGGAAAACTCCATTACTTTCTCCGTCGAAAAATAATTGATATTAAAAAATAATGAGAATAAAATTTTTAAAGAAATAAAGTAAGATAAGTTATGGTGCTCCGGTACCGAATGTAGCACACCTTGCTCGGCTATACTGTAGACGGGTAAGGGGTGTTACATCATATGTGGCGGCATGAATGTGATAGTGCTCATGTGTGGCAACTTGAATGTGCAACACACCCCAAGGGTGTGTTTGGAGTATGGGGTTGGGTTTTAGGCCCATGATTAAGCCCATACCTAATTAAATTGTTTAATTAGGAATTTTAATCACACAATTAATTTATGAAAATTATTTTCATAGAATTAAATTTGGAAAAGGGTTTCTAAATTTAAATCATTTGAATAAGATTCATATCTAAATTTTTTGGTTGAATATGTGATATTCAATTTAATTTTTTAATATGTTTATTTTATTTAATTGTTAAATTTTAATATGCATGATGGATGATCATAGACAATAAAAGACCAATGTGATTGGATTTATTTCTTTTATTTTTCTTTAGGTTGTAAAATAATTAATTTTATTTTAGTGGCATATATTATAAATGTTGTAATAATTTGGGTTGTAATTTCATTTATTTGAGGACTTTAAAGTCCATATTCTTGTAAATTCGCCTTGGTATGCCAAGGATTACAATGTAATTGGATTGCAAGAAGATCAAGGAGAAAAAGAGCATTGGTGGGACCAGTGGAAGGAAATCAAGATCAAGTGTTGATTATGTACTCCTTCAGCAACTCTTATAAAATGAATGAATAAAATACACCTAGGAATGCCTTGATTCAATTCTTGGTGGCTCAGAATTGAATTCCTTAGAAAGTCTATGATCATACCATATTATTTGTTTATCCATGTATGCATGAGATGTATGGGAATGTATGCAAGTATATGATATATGCATGCCAATTGGATAATGTGCAAAGTGGGACCATAATAGTAATTAAGCCGACTACTAAATCTTCCAAACAAATGATTAAGTTGAAAATAGTATAATTAAAGTAATTATATCATGGGCCTCCTTTAAGGCAATTATTTTAAGAAATTTTAAATACTTGCATGTGATGCATTTAATTTAAGAGATTTTCTTAAGAATAATTATTAAGCATGAGATGTTGTAAATATGTAAATAGTTGGTGGCCAATAATGGATGTGCCTGAGGATATTAAAATTATTTGCATGTTTACTGGCTCAATGGAATCAACTTAACTAATGCAAGATAAATCAATAATGGATGTGCCTAAGATTTTGAGCATTAGGGGCTAAGTAAATGATTGAACCTCACATGAGATGTGATGGGCAAGGAGTTGCTCACTTATAGTTTATTGTAATTCCAATAATAGATGTGCCTGAGGATGATCAATAAGACTATAAGAATTCAATCACCCACTAGAAATCCATCCAACTAGGATTTCTGTTTCCTACTTTGGAAGTGTAGGATTCGCCAAGTTAGTGGGAGGACCAATTTGATTAAAAGACCATAATCATTTTGATTAATTACTTGATACATTTACTAATTAATCTAGTTATTTTCTGCAGTTAATTTTCTGATAATAATGAGCACATAACAACCACCATCATCCAATATCCTTGCGAGCATACTTGATCACAATAGATTGACGGGACCTAATCTTTCTGATTGGCTAAGAAATTTAAAACTTGTCCTAAACCTAGAACGTATTGGATATGTTTTAGACTCAAAGGTTTCTGGTCCCTTACCTCCAGAGGCCACTCAAGAGGAACTAGATACTTTGGATAAGTGGAAGGAGCATGATATGAGAGCTAAATGTTACATGCTTTCTTCTATGAGTAATGAGTTACAGAAGCAGCATGAAAATATGCAAAATGCAAGTGAGATCCTCCTTCACCTGCAAGAGTTGTATGGTGAGCACAGCAGGAATGCTAGGTATGAGATATCTAGAGAGCTATTCCGCATGAGGATGTCTGAGGGATAGAATGTAGGAGATCATGTCCACAAGATGATTCGTTTTATTGAGTAGTTGGAACATCTTGACTTTCACATGGATTTCCAACTGCAGACGGATTTAATCCTTCAGTCCCTACCTGAGTCATTTGGGAATTTTGTGACAAATTTTCATATGACAAAGCAAGAGTATACTTTGGCTAGGTTGCTTAACATATTGGTTATTGCCCAAAAGAATATGCCAGGCAATAAAGGAAAAGAGGTGGCTTTGATTGTATCTTCTTCTTCTGCTGGAAAGTCCAAAATGAAGAAGGACAATAAGAATAAGAAACCTCAAATTTTTGGACCTTCCAAGAAGATAGCCAAATAGAAGGGCAAGACTGAAGTTGACAAAGGCAAGGAAAAGTGTTTCCACTGCCAAAAGGATGGGCACTGGAAAAGGAACTGCCCAGAGTATCTTGCTTTTCTGAAGGACAAGAAGGATAGACCTTCAGAACGTATATCTGTGTCTTGTTATTTAGATTCTGATGATACTCATAGTTTATCTACAGCTTGGTTTTAGATATTAGCGCTAGTTCTCACATTACTTATGATATGCAGGAACTAGCAAATAGTAGCAGCTTGCAGTCATGAGATATTAGACTCCTGGTTGGCAATGGCTCAACTATTGACATGTTTTTTATTTAAATAATGTTTTACATGTACCTGATGCTTTCAAGAACATCATTTCTATATCTAGTTTGACTAGAAATAGTTATGGATTTCAGTTCACAAATGATGTTTGCAATATTTATTTTGAAAATAAATATGTTGGCTTGGGCTATATGCATGATGGAATTTATTATTTAGATAATAATGTTAAATACAAATCTAATACAATCAATCTAAATGAATGTAATTCCATGATGAAAATCAACTCAAGTTTAAAATATATTCGGCACTTAAGATTAGGTCATGTTGCAGAAGATAGGATTGCAAAGCTGGAGAAAATGGGGATTTTATTCTCATTGGGTTCTAAACCTACTCCAACTTGTGAATCATGCCTTCAAGGCAAAATGACTAGATCACCTTTTGTTGGACAAGGGCTAAAAGCTAAAAATATTTTAGAATTGATGCATAGTGATGTATGTGGTCCATTTAAGGAAATGGCTAGAGGTGATTTTTATTACTTTATTACCTTTACTGATGATAAATCAAGGTTTGGGTATTTGTATTTGATGAAATACAAACATGAATCCTTTGAAAAGTTTAAAGAATATAAATGTGAAGTAGAAAATCAAACAGGAAAAAGTATTAAAACTCTTCGATCAGATCATGGAAGTGAATACTTAAGTACTGAATTTGATGAATACTTGGAAGAGCATGGCATTGTCTCCCAAATGACTCTTCTAGGAATGCCACAACTGAATGGTGTATCTGAAAGGAGAAATTGTACCCTGTTAGATATGGTACGCAGTATGATAAGCTATACTGATATGCCAATCTCCTTTTAGGGATTTGCATTAGAATCAGCTTTGCATATTCTGAATAGGATTCCATCAAAATCAGTTTCTTCCACACCTTATGAGATATGGCATGGAAGAAAACCAAGTCTTAAGCATGTTAAGATTTGGGGTTGTCCAGCTTATATTAAAAAGCTAAACACTGATAAATTGGAAACCAGATCAGAAAAAATATCGATTTGTTGGATATCCAAAAGAAAGTTTTGGATATTATTTTTATTTGCCTACATCGCAAAAGGTTATGGTAAGCAGGGATGCCATATTTCTTGAACAACAGTTTATTCAAGAAGGTAGCAAAGGAAGGCAAATAGAGTTAGAATTGGAGAATTCTGACCAACCAATAGATAAAATGGATATAGATCCATCTAGTCAACCTACACCTATTGATGAAACATCTACAGTAATTCCTCATAAATCGACTAGGATATCTCACCCACCAGTGAGATATGGTTTTCTTCATGAAGATGAATAAGAGTTGTTTATTCATGAAGAAATAGATCATGGAGATGATCCTCTTACCTATAATGAAGCTATATCAGATATAGACTCTTCAAAATGGATTGAAGCTATGAAATCTGAAATTGATTCCATGTATAAGAACCAAGTTTGGGACCTTGTTAACCCACCTGAAGGTATTGTACCTATAGGGAGTAAATGGGTTTTCAAAAAGAAAATTGGTTCTGATGGAAAGGTAGAGACCTATAAAGCAAGGCCAGTAGTGAAAGGGTTTCGCCAAAGGCAAGGAATCGACTATGAGGAGACTTTCTTGCCTGTTGCCATGCTTAAATCAATTAAGATTCTATTAGCAATAGCTGCATACTATGATTATGAGATTGGCAAATGGATGTCAAAATAGCTTTTGTCAATGGATACATTGATGAAAACATTTTCATGGAATAACCTAGAGGCTTTGAATCCCAAGATAGTTCCAAGGTGTACAAGTTAAAGCAATCCATTTATGGGTTAAAACAAGCTTCGAGGAGTTGGAACATCCGTTTTGATAAAGCCATTAAGTCATTTGGTTTTATCAAAAATGTGGATGAACCATGTGTATATAAGAAGGTTAGTGATAGTGCTGTCACTTTCCTAGTCTTATATGTGGATAACATTCTGTTGATAGGTAATGACATAGGTATGTTGACAACTGTTAAGGTATGGTTATCAAATACATTCTCCATGCAAGACTTAGGGGAGGCAACCTATATTCTTGGAATTCGCATCTATAGAGATAAAGCAAAAAGAATAATTGGTTTATCCCAAAGTCTATACTTGGAAAAGGTGTTAAAGAGGTTTAACATGCTTGATTCCAAAAGAGGATTGTTACCAGTAAGATATGGTATCCACCTTTCTAAAGAGATGTCTCTAAAGACACCTGAAGAAAGAGATAAAATGGCCAGGATTCCATATGCTTTAGATATTGGAAGTTTGATGTATGCAATGATGTGTATGAAGAAGCGAAAGCATGAAAAACATAAGTTTATATCATTAAATTCAAAAATTTTCACCTAAGGTCACATGCATCACGCAAGATTTATTTTTATCTATTTGATTTCAATGATAAACAACATATTAAAACTCTTTTAATATGTTTTTTGGATCTGTATTTGCCATTTAAGATTTTAGAATTAATCAGATTAATTTTAGAACCCTAGATTAGATCAAGAACAAGTGCACTAACCTCTTGATGCACTACAGTGTGTTTGGCACCTTCGGGATCCGTCTTTAGGACACCAGATGTTGTCCCTCTAGCTTGTCCATACCAAGATCACCTATGGCAGCCCTTGAACAACTTCTAAAGCTTTTTCTATTAATTAGAAAATCAAGTTTTTCCTTTTAAGAGATTAAAGATGTAAACAGGACACTAGAAACAATTTCTAGTATTTTTAATTCAAGAGATTATTTGCTAATCTCTTGGAATTTATGAGAGATAAAGAAGAAGAGAATGGGAGCCTCAAGGGTGGCGGCACAAAGGAGGCAGCAGCTGATTGCTATTTTTTCTTTTCATAATAGCACTTATATAGCTAGGTCACCACTTAAAACCCTTGCCACATGTCACCTTCTGATTGGCTCTAGGTTTAATTGACCCAATCACATTGTGCCAAGTGTCAAACTTATATTTAATCTTAATTTTAATCATCTCACATGATTAAAAGACATTTGGCAAGCTTATGTGTAATGCCATGTGTCACCATCTCATGGTGTCACATGTCACCTTGTGAAATGACCAAAATGCCCCTGTGTCTTAATTTTGAGTTCTCAACCCAAAATAATTATTTCTGTAACACCCCTAAGTTCGGTAGTGCGTTCTATTGTTCCGGTGACCAGTGCTATCCGGACAGCTAGGATGCCTAGAACTACACTTCGTTATGAGTGAGGAGACATAAAATAATGAAATACAAGAAAAGAAAATACAAGAAAAACAAAGAAAAAATAATAGCAAAGAAATGTAACCAAGTTAAGCGAGTCGAGAACCCTATCGATGGGTGACCGCACCGGGAAGTCACGGCGTGGACCGTTGACTGGCCCTGGACTGTGGGGAACCCTAGAAAATATTTTTAGGACTTAAAGAGACATCAATTGAAGTATAAATATCATTAGAAATATCAAAGAAAAATTAAATAATTAGTACAAAGAAAAGTGAGAAATCGAAAAACGGACAAAATCCGGTGTTACCGAAAAATTGGGAATGCAACCCGAACAGGGGCATTATGGTCATTTGACATCCCAAATTGTCTTTTGACCTAAATGTCCATTAAAAATAAATAATATTACACTTAGAAAATAAAATGAAGAATTAATTTGGTGGTACCTAATGTAAATAGCCAAAAGTGGAGTGAAAATTGTGTAAATAACACATTTAACATATAAAATGATTAAACTAAAGTGAGTGGACCACTAAGGAATAAACTAAGGATTATAAAATGTGTTAGTGGGCAGATTTCTCCACTAAACACTTCATCTTCAAGCTTGAGAATCATCCATGCCGTAAATGAAAAGCTCCCAAAACCTCCATGGCCATTTTTCTTTAAGCTTCATGCACTCCTTCAATTTACCTCCAATCACCTAGGTAGCTTCACTAAAAATTGTCCTCACATCACAAGGAAGAGCTTGATACCAAAATCAAGAAGTTTAGTGAAGGTTTAACAAGTCCCAACCAAAGGTAAGTTTGTATTTTTGAACATTGCTTTGTTAAAGTTTGTATACTTGTTATGGGTGTTTGAATTGTGAAGAAAATTTTCAAGTTTGAGGAGTTCTTGATATATCAATTTTGGGCAGCCATGGAGTTGTATATTTGATGATTTATTTTACATATGTTTGATGGGAATTCATGTTGAATAGGGTGAATTGATGTCCTAGTAGTTAATTCCACATGTAAATGGTGATTATGCACTTGGAATGGAAATTGATGAATTATGGACACTTTGGCATGGTGAAGCTTTTCGGCAGCCTTGAGGCTTCTTTGATAAATGTATGTGTTCATGAAGATATTGGCAAAATTATGACATTGAGGATTGATGGATATGTATATGAATTGGTTGTGTAAAGTGTATGTAAAAACTAGAAATGTTTATGTGTATATGTGATTGTATTTGGACTTTGTGAATTAGAGTTTTATTTGGTGTATTGAGGATGTTTGTAATCTGCCCAAAATGACTTTAAAATGAAGTGGTATATGGTTTTGGTAATGTACCAAAACAGAATTGGTAAGGGAAGTGGACATATAGTAAGGTAAATGTGTCATTGATGTATGTTTAAGCAAGGTAATTAAGGGCAGTATGCATTTTAGCCTATAACTTTAAATGTGTAACTTCAATTGGTATGAGACCAATTGGAGGTGAAACTAGGCACAAAATGTGCCAACTTTCATTAAGAAAGCATACCAAAATTCTGCCTACAAGGTGACATGAAAAATGACCAATTCGGATTAAGTGCAAGTGAAACCTGAAAACTGACCAATTGGGCAGCAGTTAGTATATAGGCCATAACTCACTCAAAACAGGTCCAATTGACCTGAAATTTTAACCATGAATAGTTAAGATCCATACCTACAAGTCTTATGAAGACACCAAAGCCCAGAAATGACCATAAGCAAGTCAAACAGCTTGCACAAGTTCGGGTCCAAAAATTGGCCGAACCAAAGTTGACCAAATTGACCTAAAATGACCAAATTTGATGCCATTTGACCAGCAACAGTAAAATGACCATAACTTGGTCTACATAACTCGGATTGACCTAAAATTTTGCCCCGCATTCCGTAAGACATAGATCTACAAGTTTATAGTTTTGACTGAAACCCGAAAATCGAGGGAACTAGGTCGTCCGGCTAGGTCAAACTAGTATCCCGGAATCCAGCAAGTTGCATTAAAATGCACTAAACAAGGAAATGAGTTTGGTAAAACGTACCAACCCTAAAATACTATCGTATGTGACATATTAGTGACACTAAAACCTAGTTTACCTAGAACACATCGAGGGTCGGTATATTAGGTGATTAAGCAAATAATAGCTTTCAGTGAATTACTTATCAAACATTGTCGATAGAGACAGTTTAATTTAGTACTGAAACACTTTAAATTGTGTTTCTCAGTTAGTAAAGACTCAGGAAAAGGGAAGGAAACACTGAGTCCAGACCAGGAGACAGTCATCAGAGGTTTGTGCACAACTAGCTTTTAACTAATTTTGTTTGAATATTTCATATGATTAAATGACATTTTTTCTTATGTATTATGTTTAACAAGCATTGGATTTAATTCAATGATTATTGAAAATTGTTATAGTATGTATGAATTTAGCTTTGTGAAATGGTATTTCCACAAGTATTAAGCATTGTTATGGATTGAATAAATTATGTTTTGGAAAATTGTGATAGAACATGTTTTGAATTGTGATGGTAATTTTTCATGGAAAAATGCAAATTTATGATTTGAATTGTGTTGAGCATAAAAATTATTGGATATTGGAATCGACTTTGAATCGAATTATATTGTGATTTATGCTCACTAAAAGGATTGTGATATTGTTTTATATCTCACTATAGATGCTTGACTAGGTTATTACCCGTCTCTCTCATTTGTTGAGAAGACAATGGAGTTAGTTGTGTTTTGATTACCATGGTACGTGCACAGGCTTAGATTTTCCTCTGATTTGAGGTTAGATCTAAGTTTATTTTATCGTTATGGCCCTTGCGGAAGATTCAGTATTGTGATGGTACTGTGCACGATGATTCGACTTCCCCGACCATAAGGAGTTAGAATCTGATTCGACCTCCCCGACCATAGGGAGTTAGAATCACATCGAAGATGGCCCTATCGGATTAGTCTTGCATAGTTAGTGAGATAAAGAATGATTTGTTAGATCTGAGATGGTTTTGAGCTCTGACATGGTTTTGAGATACAACATGGTTTTGAGATAAAGATTGATTTTTGAGATACATAATGATTTTTGAGATACAGAATGGCTTTTGAATGGTAAAGAATTGTGATTTCAATTATGGTTTATGTATAATTGATTTTGTTGGAATTACTTAAATGGTTAGTCATGATTTGATAAATTGAATTTTGTGATCAAAGTCATTTATACAAATGATTTACATTATTGGCAATGAATATTTTGAGTTTTGGAATTTGATGAGTATTCAGATTTCCAAATTATTTACTGTAAATTTTGTCAATGTATATTGTACTATGTTTTAAATTATAGTTGTGCACCACTGAGTTCACCACTCAAAGAATAGCTTTGTATCTTTGTCGCAGGTAAGAAGAGCATAGAGCAGTGAGTAAGTTTCTTTGAAGACACTTTCAGACCAGTTCCAGGTATATTATAGGTATACCCATGTACATAGGTCTGATGTATGCATGTAATAATATGTATGTAAATTATTTGAGCAGTTGTAAATTAAAATTGTACATTGAAGTTGTAAAGTGAATTATGAGTTATTTTGACTTGTAAAATTTGTATTATATTTCTTTTATCTCATCCTTTGAAAATACTGAAAAATTGTTGTGGATTGAGTTGAGAAAATTATTGTGTTGAATTTTGTTGGAGTTGAGATTGGGAAAAATATTGAAGTGCTTTTTACAGGTTTTCTGAAGAACTGTTTTATCCAAAATACAGATGGCACTCTGCCAAAATTTTTATAGAAATTCCAAATAAGTCAAATGTGTTAGTTCTATCACTTCAGTTCACAAAAGTTTTTAACACCTGTAAATAGTGCTCACCACTGTGAAAGAAGTAAGAAAAGTTTTTAAAATCCCTTGTAGAGTATTGAATGGGTTATCAGTAAACGGAGTTGATAATTCATTAGGTATACTATGGGATCATGTCACGCCTTACAGAGGGGTAGGGTGTCACATGTTTAAGTGGTATCAGAGCAATGGTTTTAAAGTGAATTTCGAACTGTGAATTTGAAATCTTTTTGTCGGTAACTACAATTGCTCAAATGTTTGATACATATAGTACATTTACATCATAAATGTGAACTAATGGAGAGGAATCTCCTTGTGTTGGTTGTACAGGAATAGAAAATTCTGTGAAAAGAATGGAAGAGAAGAATGAGACAATAGAAACGATGCATGATGGCAGAAGAACAAGTTGAAGCCCGACTCCACAAAATGTCGAAGGCACATTTGTGCAGTTTACCGGTACAAATTACTGCACAAATGGCCCAGCAAATGGCCACTTTCTTTTAACAACTGGCTGATAATCTGTCAGCCCAAGCCCAAGTACGGACCCAACCCCCACAAGGGCAACATGAAATGGAGAAAAGGGAGAAACCTATGGGTCAAAGCTCAAACAGTAATTTGGGGAAGAGAAAAGAATTTGAGGAGCCCCGAACTCAGAAATATGATAGAGGCAGATCATCAGGGCAGAGACCACCAAAATCTAGTCGTCGAAAACCAGAAGTTCTATTCTGCCCGTTTTTGCCATGTTTGTGGTAAGCTACATGGAGGTATTTGTCGTAAGGCCTCTAGAGCCTGTTACAATTGTGGAAAGCTTGGACACTTTGCTAAAGATTGTGCTAAACCACCTCGATCTGCTCTCCGGAGTTCACAAACCATCAGTCAGAGTCGAGATAGAAATAGAGTTGGTACTCCTCACCACTATAACACAATGAATCAACCCGAATATAGTAGCGCACCAGTCGGAGTGTCCACTATGTGCCAAGGAGAAAGAGCAGAAACTTCAGATGTAGCTGCTGGTAAGTTCTTAATTTTTGAAAGAAACAATTAGTTATTATTTGATCCCAGCACTACTTAGTTGTGTGTTAGTGTCAGAACTATATGTTCTGTTGTTATTCCTTTACATGGGAACGAATTTTGATGTATTAGTGACTAGTCCTTTAGGATAATAACTATAATAACAAGTATGATTAACATTACTTTTGGAAGAATTGTTAGCTAAAAGTATTTTCTAACATACCATAAATTATAAAGCTAAATGGCGAGCCTACTTAATGTAAGGCAAGAGGACCTAAAAGTAAGTTACAGTAATAGAATTGCTCTAGATGAGGACAAAGATGTTACTGTTAGTAATTATTAATGGATATTGTAATCAGAATCGATTTAGGATATTAGTGGATTCGAGAAAGATAAGATGTTAGAAAACCTAGCCCATGAGGTTATAACGTAGTGACTATATAATGTTCTCGATGTTTGTATTGTAAGCTGCAGATTACAGTACTGACACGGGATTATTGTGTAGAGCTACGTGCTTCCTCGTGGTACAATAAATTAAGAATATTTGTAAGTAATCTATAAATTGATACAGTTGCACCCGAATAGAGTACTATTACTGGAAATAAATGTGAAAATTTTAGTCAGAAATGTAAAACTTCAGAACTAGCCTATCAAACGACTACACTTGTAAGGTAGCTAGAGTCAATGACTCAGTTATATTAATGTGAATTACCTATACCACAGTAATTGCTATAAGCTTAAAGATATCAGTACGACTTATCATCCTCAAACGGATGGACAGTCGAAACAAGTAATTCAGGTAAATTCGGAAACTCATTGAGTTCCTATAAATAATGAAATGAAATGATAATAATAACTCAGAAATGTGATAAGCCCTCAAGAATATATTGAGAACTTGTGTCATTGAATCCGAGAGGAGATGGGATAGATACATCCCACTAACAGAATTTGTATACATTAATAAGTGTCAAGCTAGCATACGAGTGGCACCCTATGAAACATAGTAAGGGAACAGATAACTATGGATTTTGTGATGAAACTTCCGAGGACACAGAATAGTCAAGATGCAGTATAGGTCATAATTGACAGACTAACCAAGTCTGCTCACTTTTTGCCAGTCCGGATGGACTATAGCCTGGAAAGATTGGCCAGATTGTACATATATGAGATTGTAAAATTGCATGGAGTGCCAGTATCAATTGTATCTGACAGAGATCCTAGGTTCACTTCTAGATTCTGGGGTAGTCTTCAGAGAGCCCTAGGAACTAGATTGAACTTCAGCATAGCATTCCACCCAGAGACAGATAGCCAGTCTGAAAGGGTAATTCAGATATTGGAGGATATGCTACGGGCTTGTGTGATTGAATTTGAAGGTAGTTGGGATACACACTTTCCTTTGATTGAGTTTGCTTATAACAACAACTACCAATCAAGCATTGGAATGCCTCCATATGAAGCATTGTATGGCAGGAAGTGCAGAACTCCCTTATGTTGGAATGAAATAGGTGAAAGGAAGATGATTGGGCCAGAAATTGTTCAGCAGACAGAGGAAAAGATTAGATTAATTAGAGATAGACTCAAGGCTGCATCAAACCGTCAGAAGTCCTATGTTGATTTGAAAAGAAGAGATATTGAATATGCAGTAGGTGATAAGGTATTCCTCAAAGTTTCTCCTTGGAAGAGGATTATGAGATCTGGCAGAAAGGGGAAACTGAGTCCTCGTTTCATCGGACCATATGAGGTTCTGGAAAGAGTGGGTCCTTTGGCATATCGGTTAGCATTACCTCCAGAGCTAGCAAGGATACACAGTGTCTTCCATGTATCCATGTTAAGGAGGTACAGATCTGACCCATCTCATGTACTATCAGTTGAAGAGATTGAAGTAAATCCAGACCTCTCATATGAGGAAGAACCCATAAAAATTCTGGCTTATGAGGTAAAGCAGCTGAGGAATAAACAGATACACCTGGTTAAAGTGCTGTGGAACCATCATTCAGGCCAGGAAGCTACTTGGGAACGTGAAGAGGATATGAGGAGACAGCACCCACAGCTGTTCAGAGATTAATACCAGGTAAAATTTCGAGGCAAAATTTATTTAAGGGGGGGAGAATTGTAACACCCCTAAGTTCGGTAGTGCGTTCTACTGTTCCGGTGACCAGTGCTATCCGGACAGCTAGGATGCCTAGAACTACACTTCGTTATGAGTGAGGAGACATAAAATAATGAAATACAAGAAAATAAAATACAAGAAAAATGAAGGAAAAATAATAGCAAAGAAATGTAACCAAGTTAAGCGAGTCAAGAACCCTATCGATGGGTGACCGCACTGGGAAGTCACGGCGTGGACCGTTGACTGGCCCTGGACTGCGGGGAACCCTGGAAAATATTTTTAGGACTTAAAGAGACATCAATTGAAGTATAAATATCATTAGAAATATCAAAGAAAAATTAAATAATTAGTACAAAGAAAAGTGAGAAATCGAAAAACGGACAAAACCCGGTGTTACCCAAAAATTGGGAATGCAACCCGAACAGGGGCATTATGGTCATTTGACATCCCGAATTGTCTTTTAACCTAAATTTCCATTAAAAATAAATAATATTACACTTAGAAAATAAAATGAAGAATTAATTTGGTGGTACCTAATGTAAATAGCCAAAAGTGGAGTGAAAATTGTGTAAATAACACATTTAACATATAAAATGATTAAACTAAAGTGAGTGGACCACTAAGGAATAAACTAAGGATTATAAAATGTGTTAGTGGGCAGATTTCTCCACTAAACACTTCATCTTCAAGCTTGAGAATCATCCATGCCGTAAATGAAAAGCTCCCAAAACCTCCATGGCCATTTTTCTTTAAGCTTCATGCACTCCTTCAATTTACCTCCAATCACCTACGTAGCTTCACTAAAAATTGTCCTCACATCACAAGGAAGAGCTTGATACCAAAATCAAGAAGTTTAGTGAAGGTTTAACAAGTCCCAACCAAAGGTAAGTTTGTATTTTTGAACATTGCTTTGTTAAAGTTTGTATACTTGTTATGGGTGTTTGAATTGTGAAGAAAATTTTCAAGTTTGAGGAGTTCTTGATATATCAATTTTGGGCAGCCATGGAGTTGTATATTTGATGATTTATTTTACATACGTTTGATGGGAATTCATGTTGAATAGGGTGAATTGATGTCCTAGTAGTTAATTCCACATGTAAATGGTGATTATGCACTTGGAATGGAAATTGATGAATTATGGACACTTTGGCATGGTGAAGCTTTTCGGCAGCCTTGAGGCTTCTTTGATAAATGTATGTGTTCATGAAGATATTGGCAGAATTATGACATTGAGGATTGATGGATATGTATATGAATTGGTTGTGTAAAGTGTATGTAAAAACTAGAAATGTTTATGTGTATATGTGATTGTATTTGGACTTTGTGAATTAGAGTTTTATTTGGTGTATTGAGGATGTTTGTAATCTGCCCAAAATGACTTTAAAATGAAGTGTTATATGGTTTTGGTAATGTACCAAAACAGAATTGGTAAGGGAAGTGGACATATAGTAAGGGAAGTGGACATATAGTAAGGTAAATGTGTCATTGATGTATGTTTAAGCAAGGTAATTAAGGGCAGTATGCATTTTAGCCTATAACTTTAAATGTGTAACTTCAATTGGTATGAGACCAATTGGAGGTGAAACTAGGCACAAAATGTGCCAACTTTCATTAAGAAAGCATACCAAAATTCTGCTTGCAAGGTGACATGAAAAATGACCAATTCGGATTAAGTGCAAGTGAAACCTGAAAACTGACCAATTGGGCAGCAGTTAGTATATAGGCCATAACTCACTCAAAATAGGTCCAATTGACCTGAAATTTTAACCATGAATAGTTAAGATCCATACCTACAAGTCTTATGAAGACACCAAAGCCCAGAAATGACCATAAGCAAGAAAAACAGCTTGCACAAGTTCGGGTCCAAAAACTGGCCGAACCAAAGTTGACCAAATTGACCTAAAATGACCAAATTTGATGCCATTTGACCAGCAACAGTAAAATGACCATAACTTGGTCTACATAACTCGGATTGACCTAAAATTTTGCCCCGCATTCCATAAGACATAGATCTACAAGTTTGTAGTTTTGACTGAAACTCGGAAATCGAGGGAACTAGGTCGTCCAGCTAGGTCAAACTAGTATCCCGGAATCCAGCAAGTTGCATTAAAATGCACTAAACAAGGAAATGAGTTTGGTAAAACGTACCAACCCTAAAATACTATCAAATGTGACATATTAGTGACACTAAAACCTAGTTTACCTAGAACACATCGAGGGTCGGTATATTAGGTGATTAAGCAAATAATAGCTTTCAGTGAATTACTTATCAAACATTGTCGATAGAGACAGTTTAATTTAGTACTGAAATACTTTAAATTGTGTTTCTCAGTTAGTAAAGACTCAGGAAAAGGGAAGGAAACACTGAGTCCAGACCAGGAGACAGTCATCAGAGGTTTGTGCACAACTAGCTTTTCACTAATTTTGTTTGAATATTTCATATGATTAAATGACATTTTTTCTTATGTATTATGTTTAACAAGCATTGGATTTAATTCAATGATTATTGAAAATTGTTATAGTATGTATGAATTTAGCTTTGTGAAATGGTATTTCCACAAGTATTAAGCATTGTTATGGATTGAATAAATTATGTTTTGGAAAATTGTGATAGAACATGTTTTGAATTGTGATGGTAATTTTTCATGGAAAAATGCAAATTTATGAATTGAATTGTGTTGAGCATAAAAATTATTGGATATTGGAATCGACTTTGAATCGAATTATATTGTGATTTATGCTCACTAAAAGGATTGTGATATTGTTTTATATCTCACTATAGATGCTTGACTAGGTTATTACCCGTCTCTCTCATTTGTTGAGAAGACAATGGAGTTAGTTGTGTTTTGATTACCATGGTACGTGCACAGGCTTAGATTTTCCTCTGATTTGAGGTTAGATCTAAGTTTATTTTATCGTTATGGCCCTTGCGGAAGATTCAGTATTGTGATGGTACTGTGCACGATGATTCGACCTCCCCGACCATAGGGAGTTAGAATCTGATTCGACCTCCCCGACCATAGGGAGTTAGAATCACATCGAAGATGGCCCTATCGGATTAGTCTTGCATAGTTAGTGAGATAAAGAATGATTTGTTAGATACAAAGATGGTTTTTGAGCTCTGACATGGTTTTTGAGATACAACATGGTTTTGAGATAAAGATTGATTTTTGAGATACATAATGATTTTTGAGATACAGAATGGCTTTTGAATGGTAAAGAATTGTGATTTCAATTATGGTTTATGTATAATTGATTTTGTTGGAATTACTTAAATGGTTAGTCATGATTTGATAAATTGAATTTTGTGATCAAAGTCATTTATACAAATGATTTACATTATTGGCAATGAATATTTTGAGTTTTGGAATTTGATGAGTATTCAGATTTCCAAATTATTTACTGTAAATTTTGTCAATGTATATTGTACTATGTTTTAAATTATAGTTGTGCACCACTGAGTTCACCACTCAGCGATAGCTTTGTATGCTGTCGCAGGTAAGAAGAGCATAGAGCAGTGAGTAAGTTTCTTTGAAGACACTTTCAGACCAGCTCCAGGTATATTATAGGTATACCCATGTACATAGGTCTGATGTATGCATGTAATAATATGTATGTAAATTATTTGAGCAGTTGTAAATTAAAATTGTACATTGAAGTTGTAAAGTGAATTATGAGTTATTTTGACTTGTAAAATTTGTATTATATTTCTTTTATCTCATCCTTTGAAAATACTGAAAAATTGTTGTGGATTGAGTTGAGAAAAATATTGTATTGAATTTTATTGGAGTTGAGATTGGGAAAAATATTGAAGTGCTTTTTACAGGTTTTCTGAAGAACTGTTTTATCCAAAATACAGATGGCACTCTATCAAAATTTTTACAGAAATTCCAAATAAGTCAAATGTGTTAGTTCTATCACTTCAGTTCACAAAAGTTTTTAACACCTGTAAATAGTGCTCACCACTGTGAAAGAAGTAAGAAAAGTTTTTAAAATCCCTTGTAGTGTATTTAATGGGTTATCAGTAGACGGAGTTGATAATTCATTAGGTATACTACGGGATCATGTCATTCCTTACAGAGGGGTAGGGTGTGACAATTTCTCTTCTTCTAATCAATTTATATCAAATATAAATCCATTAATAATCTTTATTAATTAAATTCATATTTAAACACTTTAAATATAAATTTAACTTATACTATTCATCCAATAATCTAGATTTGGTTTCAAGCCATGCTAGGGACTTTGCAATCTAATTGCAAACCAAACCTATTTAATTAATTAATTAATTAAATCATATTTAATTCGGTAATTACTTGTGTATGTGTGTGACTTACTAGGCTCATCACTAATTGGTAATGAGACATGATATCAACTCTTAATATCATCAGAACTCTTTCTTAGCATAAATGATTTCTCTAAATCATTTTATGCACCTCATAGACCATGGTTAACACCTAGCATAGCATGCCATGGCCACCCAATCAGTAATAAGGTTTACCTTAAATGAACCTATAATCATATGTTACCACGCACTAGAATCTCTCTGTTATAAAATCCCAATTTAAGCTGGAGTCATAGTTTATGTCAAACCCCATTTGCTATGAATATTATGTTCTCTTTTAAATCCAGTTCTTGATTAAAAGATTTTCTCATCAGAAACTCTTTTCTAAATAAATCTATCTGTACTGGTCAGGAACTTGAAACATCAAGAACAATTAAATGAACATAGGATTTTATCTCTATTTACTTAGAGGAACAGATTCCATCTTAATCAATACCTACCTCCATATATAACTAGTAGGAGCCAACACATGCCCATATACCCATACACAGTACAAGTATGAAAGCAGTATCAAACTCAAACCACCTATATACAAGATAACTATGCTATCTTAGGTCTAAAGATTATATGCACTGATATGATTTATGACAATACATTGATAAGAGTAAACTGCATGTGCTTGTCATAAGTGTCACTGGTTCGACCTACTTATCATGTATAAGTGCCTATCATGTTTGTCATATAGCATGAGACTCACCTTTCCATCTTATTTATATCTCATATAAATAGCTTGGGAACAAATATGAATAAAATCTTTTTGGATAAGTCATGTCCTTATTATGAAGTATCCTCGATTGTGAACCTATTTATAATACTTTGTGCTAGAGATACTGTCACTCATATTCTTAACAACTGAATAATAGAATTTCTAATAAAATATCAATGGACCTTTTCTATTACACATAAATATATTATGTAAATGGAAAAGAGGAAATGTCTTTTATTAATAAAAACATGTACAAGATACATACTAAATGATATGCTCTAGGGCATACTACTAATAGTGTACTAGGCCGGATATCACATATGTTATTAGTTTGACTAGCAGGTTTCAATCCAATCTAAGTTTGGAACACTGGATAGCTATCAAGAATATCCTTAAGTACTTGAGAAGAACTAAGAATTTATTCTTGATTTATGGAGGTGGTGACTTGCAATTGGATGGTCATACTGATTCTGATTTTCAATCAGGTATTAATGATAGAAAGTCTACCTCTGGGTTTGTGTTCATTTGTAATGGAGGTGCAGTCAGTTAGAAGTGTTCCAAATAGAGTATGACTGCTGATTCCACTATAGAGGCCGAGTACATTACTGCATCAGATACTACAAAACAGGCTATTTGGATAAAGAAGTTCATGACAGAACTTGCAGTAGTTCCTTCCATTGAGTCAGCAGTTCCTCTCTACTGTGACAACAATGGAGCGGTCATACAGGCTAAGAAACTCCGGTCTCACCAGAAATCCAAACACATAGAAAGGCGCTATCACATTATTAGAGAGATAGTTGGGCGAAGTGATGTAGCCATGCAGAAAATAGCATCAGCTGAAAATCTAGTTGATCCATTCACAAAGCCTATGTCACAAATTCAGTTAAACTGACATCTTAAGAAGATGGGTCTAAGATATTGTAATGAATGGCTCAAGTGCTAGTGGGAGATTGTTAGTAATATGCCCTAGAGCATATCATTTTGTATGTATCTTATACATATTTTATTAATAAAAGGCAATTTCACTTTTCCGTTTACATAATATATTTATGTTTAATAGAAAAGATCCATTGATATTTTGTTAGAAATTATATTCTTAAGTTGTTAAGAATATAAGTGACAGTGTTTCTAGCACAAAGTATCATAAATTGGTTCACAATCGAGGATACTTCACAAAGAACATGACTTATCTAGAAAGATTGTAATCATGTTTGTTCCTAAGGTATTTGTATGAGATATAAATAAGATGGAGTGGTGAGTCTCATGCCATATAATAAACATGATATGCACTTATACATGATAAGTAGGCCGAACCAGTTACGCATATGACAAGCACATGGAGTTTACTCTTGTCAATGCATTGTCATATATCATATCAGTGCATATAATCTTTAGACCTGAGATAACACAGTTATCTTGTATATAGGTAGTTTGAGTTTGATACTGCTTTCATACTTGTACTATGTATAGGTATATGGGCATGTGTTGGCTCCTACTAGTTATAAATGGAGATAGGCGTTGATCAAGATGGAATCCATTACCCTAAGTAAATAGGGATAAAATCCTATGTTCATTTAATTGTTCTTGATATTTCAAGTTCCTGGCTAGGACAGACAGATTTAGTCAGAAAAGAGCATTTGATAAAAAAATCTAATTAATCAAGAACTAGAATTAAAAGAGAACATAATGTTCATAGCAAATGGGGTTTCACATTAACCATGACTCCAGCTCGAATTGGGATTTTGTAACAGAGAGATTCTAGTGCATGGTAATGTATGATCAAAGGTTCATTTAAGGTATTCCTTATTACTAATTGGGTGGCCATGGCATACTATGCTAGGTGTCAACCATGGTCTATGAGATGCCTGAAATGATTTAGAGAAATCATTTACGGTAAGAAAGAGTTCTAATGATATTAAGAGTTAATATCATTTCTCATTGCTAATGAGTAATGAGCCTAGTAAGTCACGCATCTACACAAGCTAATCACCATTTAAAATGTGATTTAATTGATTAATTAAAGAGTTTACTTAATTAATTAAAGAGGTTTGATTTGCAATAAGATTGCAAAATCCCTAGCATGACTTGAAACCAAATCTATGTTATTGAATGTATAATATAAATTAAATTTATATTTAATTTGATTAAATATGAATTTAATTATGAGAAATTAATTAATGGAAATTAATTAATTAATTAATTTATATTTGATATAAATTGATTTAAAGAAGAGAAATTATAATTTTGGGTTGAGAACTCAAATTAAAGAGTGAGGGCAAATTGGTCTTTTCACATGGTGACATGTGGCACCATGAAATGGTGACACATGGCACCATATAATCTTGCCACTTGTCTTTCTATGATGGAAGACCACATGTTATGATTTAAATGGAGCTTGACACATGGCTTCATAGGATTAAATCAAATAATAAGAACATGAGATCTTGTGGTGACATGTGGCAAGGGAGCTTATAAAGAAAAATCGGCCCACCTCTCTTTTCTCTCTAATGTTGGATGGCAACATGGAGTGACCATCTCCTCTCCTCTTTTCTCACTTGATTCAAAGAAAAAACCCTTGTTTTCTTTGAGTTAGAATTGCTAGAAAAGGTTTCTAGTGTCCTAAATATCCATTAACCTTCACTAAAGCACTAAACCCCATCTTCAAGTGGTTAGCAAAGCTTGAGAGGCAAAGTTTGGTGCTGCCATGGTTGCTTCTTGGTGTACTTGTGGTGAACAAGCTAGAGGGACAATATTTGAGGTCCTAAGAGCATCCTAAGATTGCATCAATTGTGCATCAACAGGTTAGTATCTAAAATCTCTCTTTTAGTTAGGGTTTGATTGAATTAAATGTTAATTCATAATCTTTAATGGCAAATAAAATTTTAATGCATGCTAAAATATGTTTTGGTATGCAATTGGACATTGAAAATTGATTAGGTTCATAAGAAACTTGGTATGGTGCATGCAACCTTAGAAATAATTTTTGAAATTCAAGGTTCTAATGTCCAATAATCACGCTTCCACTCCTTCAATAAGCCATATTAATGGCTTTCGCCAAAAAATAAGTAGGCAAATTAAATTCATTTAACATAGTCCTCCCCATGTCTAAAAGAGTTTTATTTTTTTTTCAACAATGCCATTTTTTTATAGAGTCCTAAGAGAAGAAAAATTGTGACTATCCCTAGTGAGTCACAAAATTTTTCAAATCTCTCATTTTCAAATTCCCTACCATGATCACTCTTAATAAAAGAAATTTAAAAACTTTTTCATTTTGAACCTTTTTTGAGAATCTTTCATAAACATCAAAACATTCATCCTTATGAGCAAAGAATGCAACCCAAGTATACCTAGAGTAGTCATCAACAATCACAAAGGCATAGTATGCACCACCTAAGTTAGCTACTCTAGTAGGACCAAACAAATCCATATGCAACAATTAAAGGGGTCTAGAAGTAGATATCTTATGAATTGATTTAAAAGAACTCTTGACTTGCTGACCCATTTGGCATGCATCACACATCTTATACTTTTGAAACTTGATCTTTGGAAGCCCATCAACTAGCTCATCCTTGTTCAAGTTTACAAAAAGATCCATGCTGGCATGTTTAAGCCTTCTATGCCAAGTCCAAAATTCATAACTACTAGATACAAAACACTTGACATCTTTGTTAGACAAAGCATGCAAATCAATAGCATAAATATTTTCAAACCTTTCACCAACAAACAACATTTAATTATCACAAATCTTATAAACAAAGCAAGATTTTAACTCAAATATAACTCTACAACCCTTATCACATAATTGACTAACACTTAGTAAGTTATGCTTCAAACCATTAACTAAAAGAACTTTGTCAAGGATATGAGAGTTTTTTTTTATTAATCTTTCCTATCCCCACAATTTTACCTTTACCATTGCTGCCAAAGGTCACTTGCCCACCTCCATCCTTATTTTCAAGTGAAAGGAAGAGGTTGGTATTTTCGATCATGTGTCTTGAACATCCACTATCCAAGTACCTCTTGCTTTCAAGCTTTGAGGATTTTAAGCATACCTACACAAAATAATTCAATTTACTTTAGGTACCCAAATGTACTTGGGTCCTTGGTGGTTAGTAGTTCCATCATTATTAAGATCAAACATTCTACCATATCCAAGATGGACCTTCCTAATAGTACACCTATAGTTGGTGTGACCAAACTTGCCACAATAGTGACAATGACCATTGAACCTTCTTGTTCTTAGTCTATATGCATGAGAGTGTGCATATGGTCTCATGTGACCATTATTTTTATGTCTAACATATGCATGTAAACATTAAGCATTATGTGTATGATGATGGTTATGAGGCCTAGTATCATGTCCCCTGCAGGAGTTTGGCCTAGATGCAAATCTCCTAGATGTATATATCCTATTAACATTTTGTCTAGGGACATGTTGATGATATGAAGTCTTTCTAAGTTCATTGCCACTAGGTGTCTTTGGCTCTTGTCTTTAAGGATTAGACACCTTTGGGCTAGACTCTTGGAGACTAGGCTTACTAAAACTAGTTGCTTTAACAAATATGATCTTAAAAGGAGATGTTTGGGCAAATTTGTTACAGCCAAGTCCACACTTGATGCTAGGAGACCTTCGAGAGTCCAAAATTGCATCAAGTTTGTCATTTTCTTTAGCAAATTAGAAACTAAAGTTTTTAACCCAACAATTTCATTTCTCAACTTCTCATTTTCTAAAGAGAGCTCATCTAAGGATTTTTGCATATTATTATCTAAAGGTCTATCATCCTTAGATGAGGTCTCATTCTCCTTCCTTAAACTAACTAGTTCCTTTTTCAAAAGTTTGTTTTTCTTACGACTCAACTCAAGTTCATAATTCATGACTTTAAGAGCATTAACAAGTTCATCATAAGAAAATTCAACAATATCATCACTTACACTTACCTCATTAGAGCTTTCCTCCATTGCTATGAAGAACATTTTGGTAACTTCATCACCAATGTCCTCATCTTCGTAGTCACTTGATTTATTCCATATTGCTTTAAGTGCCTTTTTCTTGAACTTTTTGGAGGGCTTCTTTAACTTGGGACAATCCGTTCTAATGTGACCCAACTTGTTGCATTCATAACATATGGGAGGATCCCTCTTGCTACTCTCACCCTTATCCTTCTTGAAGTTTCTCTTTGGAATGAACTACTTATTTTGGAAGAGCATCTTCCTTATTCTCCTTATTACTAGAAATAACTTTTCCTCATCATACTCTTCATCTTCATCACTTGAGTTTTCGAAAGATACCTTAAAAGCTATGTTTTTCTTGGCCTTGCTTGATTCCTCCACTTACTCTCTTTTAAGAGTCATCTCATAATCAATGAGGTTTCCCAAAGGTTCATCAATTTGTACCTTGCTCAAATCTTTAAAATCCTTAAGTGAGGTTACTTTAGGTAGCCACTCCTTAAGAAGACTTCTTAGAATCTTCTTTACTAGTTCTTCAATTGTGAACGTCATCCCAAAGGATTTGATTCCTCCAATGATCTCTACAAATCTATCATAGATTTGATTTATAGTTTCATCCAATTTCATCTTGAATAACTCATATTGATAGATTAGGGAATCCATCTTATTCTCCTTTACTTGACTAATGCCCTATGAGTAATTATCAAGGCATCCCAAATCTCCGTTGCGGTAAACTTCATACACACTTTTTTATAGTCACTTCTATTTAGAGCACAAAATAAAACATAAATAGCTTTATCATTTAGAGCAACTCTTCTCTTCTCTTCTCTTGCTCACTCCATTCACCCTTTGGTTTTGCTTCATGTACACCTTCTACTATTTTGGTTGGGGTGAATGGTCTACTCTCAATAACATCCCACAAATCTACTCCTTCTGATTTAAGGAAGTAATATATCTTATATTTCTAATAAAGGAAGCTATTACCATCAAATAATGGAGGTCTTACGACCGATTGGCCTTCTTGAGCATTGAGGGTTGCAATTGATCTTTGCCCCAAGATGATTAAATCTTTGTTGAATAGAGACTAGCTTTGATACCATTTGTTGTCCCATATAGCAACCCAAGAGGGTGGGGGGGGGGGGGTTGAATTGGGTATTAATTAAAACTTTTCGAAGCTAAGAAAATTTAATAGAAAATAAGAACAAGGAAGAGAAAAGAATGATGGTAGACACAAGGATTTATAGAGATTCAGCTATTCCAAGCCTACGTCCTCTCCTCAAGGCCCTTCTTGAGAGTTAACTGCATTATAATTCTTCTTTGGATGAAAAATAAACCCCTTACAAAACTATAAGAGCAAACCGTTACTCTTTTATAATTCTCTTTTCTCACAAGAGCAATTTAATGCTCTAACATACTCAAGTTATAATAAATAGTCTCAATAACTTTAAACTCGCTCTCTGAACTAAAAAAACTATAGCTCAAACAAATAAGCTCTTAAGAATTAATTATGAAAGCTCAAGTTCTAGAGAGAGAAGGAAGGAGAAGATTTAGAACACAATAAATTCTCAAAAAATCAATTGTTGTAACTTCTCTCCAGTGATAAATGGTCTCCATTTATAGTTTTGGTGAGAAAATCACCATTGGGGTGCATTAAATGCAAATATATCCATTCAACTGCTTAAAACCACATTTTATCTAGTTACAAAAACCTAGGTTTAGTTGCCAAAGTCTCTTTAGCTATCAAAAGTGGAGGTGCCAAAAACTTATGTTTGAAAACTTAACTTCGGTTGCCAAAGTCCCTGACTTCGGCTGCTAAAGTCCCCACTGGATAGAAAAACACAAAAGTTTAGAAAATGCATAACTCTCTATCCCAAAATCGGAATTTTGATCCATTTGAACTATCAGAAAGCTAATTCAATAAATTTTTCATTAAAAATATTTTCAAAAATTAAGTTTACATTTCTCAAAAGTGAAAATTTTATTTTGCTCCCCCTTGGTCAAGAAATAGGTAAAAACATAAACACTAAGAATTTTGGAAATACCTAGACTTGAGCCAACACAATTAATTAATTGAGATTCACAAAATTAAAAATTTACATAGTAGTGTCTCCTTAATCTTTATGTCAATTTCTTGCTCTCTTTCAATCTTAATTTGAAGTAATTTCATAATTTTAAACTTTGGACTTATAATTTTAACACAAACACTTATAAGGTAGATTAGTAGCACACTAATTGTTTATTATGATCAAAACATAGATTAGGACTCCTAAGTCCAACAATTGCTAATAGCAGCTGATTTATATTTGGTTACTAAATCAGTTACTAATCGATATTAGAAAAACTTTAAATATACTATTAACAACTGATTAAGAAATTTGTTACTAAAATCTGTTACTAGCATAAATCATTTTAGAAAATCGATTATTAAATTAATGAATTATTTTAATTGGCTCCAAAGTTTGCAACTGATTCACAATCAGTTGCAAATCAGTTGCAAAAATTGGTTTCTAAAATTAGTTGTTATTTATAACCAATTCCTTGTTGGTTGCTAATAACAACTGATTTTTGCAATTAATTACAAATCGATTGCTAAATTTTTCTCTTTAAAAATTCTTGCCCAATTTTTTGTTTACTACTTTTTCTTTTTATTTGCAACCGATTTTCGAATTGGTTACCAATAGCAACCAATTTTTATAACTGATTTTTTCCCTCAAAAAATTTTCGTCCAATTTTTTGTTTTCCTTTTTTGATTTGCAATCAATTTTAAGAATCGGTTGCTAGCAGTAATCGATTTTTAAAATAATTAAAATAAGTTACTATTAGCAATTGATTTTTCCCCCCAACAATTCCCACACATTTTTTTATTTTTTTCTATTTTGATTTGCAACTAATTTTTGAATCGGTTGCTAATAGCAACTGATTTTTTTAACTAATTTTTCCCTCTAAAAACTTCTCGTCCATTTTTTTTTCATTTTGGTTTGCAATCGATTTAGGAATCAGTTGCTAATAGTAACTTATTTTAATTATTTTAAATTGTTTTTTTCTATTTTGATTTGCAACTAATTTTTGAATCGGTTGCTAATAGCAACTGATTTTTTTAACTAATTTTTCCCTCTAAAAAATTCTCGCCCATTTTTTTTTTCATTTTGGTTTGCAATCGATTTAGGAATCAGTTGCTAATAGTAACCGATTTTTACAATCAATAGTAAATTGATTGCAAAATTTTTTCTTCAAAAATTCTCACCCAATTTTTAAAAGAAATTAATAACCGACAATCAGTTGCTAAATCGATTGCCAATTCGCTTAAATAAACCACTACTTATTTTTTTTCTCTATTACTCATTTTCTTCCTCATTACACTTTTTTTTTCCTTCTTTCATCTCTTTTTTCTCAATTTTTTTATCATTTTTTTTATTCTCATATATTTTGTTTATCATCTTTTTCTTTTTCATCATTTTTTTCTCATCTATTTTTTTCTTCTTCTTTTTCTTTCTCATATTTTTTCTTCTTCGTCACTTTTTCTTTCTCATCTATTTTCTTTTTAATCATCTTTTTATTTCTAATCTATTTTCTTCATCATCTCTTTCTTTATTATCTTTTTTCTTCTTTATCATCTTTTTCTTTCTCATTTTATTTAATTTATTTTTCATTGGCATAAGATAAAATTTTTTGTACAAATATATTTTTATCAGTAAATTATTTGTAGTATTAATTTTTAGTAATTTTTTTTGTTCTAATATATATATATGGTAATTTTTTTAGTAATTTGTCTTATAAATATCTTTTTATATTTAATTTTTGTTAATAATTTTTATAATAGTTATTATTTGTAATTTTTTATAATATTTTTATATTAATTTTTTAGTACTAATTTTTTTAATAATTTATTATTTTAGTAATTTTTTGAAAAATTATTTATTTGAATTTTTATTTATTATTTGGATATTTAAGTTTTTTAAAAATTTGAAACTCATTTTTCGGTTGCTAAAATAGTTGCAAATAGCAACTGATTTATAAAATAGTTACAAAATTACAAAATTAAAGATACTAAATTTTTTACAACTTATTATGTTTTGGTTGTTATTAATAACCGATTTTAGTTGCTAAATTGTTTGCTGCTAGATAGTTTTTTACCAAAAATTTTATTTTTTAAATTTAATTAATTTAGCAATTAATTTGATTGTCGGTTGCTATTTGTAACCTATTTAGTTGCCAATTATTATTTGCAATCAGCCTCATTGCAACATAATGAATTGATTACTAAATTAATTAGCAATCGATTTTAATTGATTCATTTGGTTGTTATTTTTTCTATTTTTTATTTTTTGGTAGTGTCAAAGATTTTCGACTTTGGTTTGCTGCGCTACTTGAGGTAGAATAACTTGCAGGCATGGCCAATGTATAATAGATACAACAGCCTATTACTTTGCAAGCCCATATGCGTATTGTGCCAAGGGGTTGACTTAAACTCTTAGCAAGTCCTTGACTTTGTTGCAATGCCACTAATAGAGTTCTAACTCAAATTTGTAATCAATAATTACTCAAATGATCACAAGTTCAGATTCTCGCCATTTTCTTTTATAATTTTTAGATACATCCTCCTTCAATTTTAGCAATCGCCTTAAATTTATACATGTTAACAATCTTATGGAATTGTATTTCCACTCAGTTATAATTTTGTGTAACGTGTTACTTTATTTGATTAAGGCTTAGTTGTGTTTCTTTATTTAATTAATTGATATTACAAGAAGATAATTATCAAATTAAATTTATAAAAAGATCATGAAATTGAAACATAACTAAAAATTATCACCGAACGAAGAATACTTTCCATATATATATTAACCAATTCAAATGTTCTATTATCTAATTTGCATCTCAGGATAATTGTTGATATTTTTCTTAATTTGATATTATTATTATTATTATTATTATTATATGGAAATATAATGTTGTGACGGATTCAACTTTTAGTTTCAAAGAAAGTACTTATTTGCAAAAATTATAAACATAACGAAAAAAAAAAAGAAAAAAAAAAATCAATTATTCAGATATCAGTGTTAACTTAGTAAGTAAAATCCTTAGTTATCATTTCAAGAAAATATATATATGCCAAGTTTGATTCGCGTATTTAATGGAAATTGCGGACATATTTAAGGAAAACGATCAACTGTATTGTATAATCCATCCAACTATTATGTTTTAAAAATCAACACAAATTATAATAAGGAATGGCTAAATTTAAAAGTTTCAGCTACAATCCACATATATCATACTAATATATTAGTGAATTAACACTATTTTTTATCATTTTATATAAAAAATAATAATTTTATCATTATCCTTTTTATTGCTATGATTCTAAATTTGAAAATTATACTAAATTCATCTTTCTAATTAGATTAAAAATACAAGCCATATCCACATATTCAGCTAAAAATATTTCCCCAAATATAATATAATATATTAACTATTTTTTTTTAATTAATCAGTTGGTTAGAATTGATGAGCTACACAACGAGAGTTATAATCTCCCTTTCCCATTATAAAAGTGAACAATCTTAAAAGAGGTGTATGGATTTGCTTGAACTCGAGATCTCCCAAGGTATAAGAAAACTAACTAGGTTATTCCTTGATTAGCAATATATCAACAAATTACCTCGCTTATAATCTAATCATATAATTTTTAGCCATTTAAGAGATAATTTTATTAGTCTTATTCCACCTCTAAGATGGAGAGGGTGAGGTGATCTTGATTACGAGTCTTCACATCTACCTATCATAAAATTATTTATTTTTATGTTGAGAAAAGGAAATAAATGCCTCCCGTTATGTAGCCAATCAGTTATTATTCAACTTATTGTGCTTCAATTGAATGAAAAAAAAAATTATATAATTTTTAAGAAATTATGCATCATATATTAAATATGGTGCTGAAAAGGATCCTTAAGATTGAAAGCAAAGCAATTGACTACATGGCCCTCTTGAATTGCCCCATTAATTAGTTTGCAAAGACCAAACTTTCCCCTTTATTTTGAATCCAAGCAACAAACACACGCCTATGACCACACCTATTTGTATTGTGTATGTATCCTTCCAAAAGGGTACATTTTCAATGCCAAAGAGAATAAAAAGATATACCAAATCTTTTAGAAGCTTGGCTTTTTTATAATAAATTATTTAAAAAAAATTAATTGAATTCCCATACAATTATATTTTATTTTTATTCTTTTTAAAATAAAGTTTTAAAAAAATTTAAAATTTCATTGAATAAAATATATCATTCAAAAAGAAGATAGATACTCTACATTGTGTAACCGATTAGTTATTATTGAACTTATTGTTATTTTATTAAATTAAAAAATTATATAACTTTTTTAATGATTAGTTATTATTTAACTTATTGTGCTTTTATTAAATTAAAAAATTATATAACTTTTTTAAAAAATTATACATCAATTTGAAATGGTTATATATTAAATATGGCGCTGAAAAGGATCTTAAGTTTGAAAGCAAAGCAATCGACAGATGGCCCTCTTGACTTGCCCCATTAATTATTTTGTAAAGACTAAAAAAAATCAATTAAATTCTCATACAATCATACTTAATTTTTATTTTTAAAAAAAATAATTAAATTTCTTTTTATTTAAAAATAAAAAATAACTAAAAAATAATTTAATTAAATTCTTGTAAAATTTTAGTTTACAAACAGGAATTACAAAAGTCAAAACAGCAATGTTACAGGTTATTCTTATCTGCTGATATTTCTTAACCACACACAGCACTTACATATATATATATATATATATATATATATATATATATATATATATATATGCATTATCCGCAGAAAGAAGACTATTTTTTTTCCAGTGCTTTCTGACTAGCTAAGCTAATTAACAATGGCCTTCTGTAGATTATCTTTAAATCTTCTTCATCTTCTACTTGTTTTTCCTCTTCTTTTCTTGATTATTTTGGGTAGGGTGATATGTGAGTTTACCGAAGATATTGCAGCTCAGCAAGAGGCGGATCGAGTTGTTAGATTGCCTGGCCAGCCGGAAGTGAGCTTTAAACAATATGCTGGCTATGTTACTGTCAATGTATCTCATGGAAGAGCACTGTTTTATTGGTTCTTTGAAGCCACAGAAAAACCTCAAGAAAAGCCTCTTCTTCTTTGGCTCAATGGAGGTAATAGTTCTTTTCACTTTCTTTCTTCATTTTTCTTTACTTTTTTTATTCCTGTTTAAAAATTATAATTTTACAAGAATGTAATTTAATTAATTTTTTTCATTTTATATTTAAACTAAAAAATTAATTTTTTTAATTAAAAAAATAATTTATTTTAAAAAATAAAAAATTATATATAATTGTGTGAGAATTCATTTAGATTTTTTTTACAAATATTTATTTTATAAGAAGCAAGGAAAAGGGAGAGAAAGGTATTTATTCTAAAAGAAACAACGAAAAGGGAGAGAAAGGAATTATCTAATTTTGAATAATAATAATAATAATAATTATTATTATTATTATTATTATTATTATTTCTGCTTAATTATAAAAAAGAAACTTAATTACATGTGTGAAATCATTGACTGACAGTTTTATTAACCACTAGTCTTATTAAAATGAGGAACTCACTTACAAAAGGGGATAACTGCAAAATTGTACACGCACATTTGTTAATTTATGTTATTATTTGAACTCTTTCATTAATTTATTCTTCATTAAATATAATCTCTAATATCAATGTGAAATGAATATCCTAAATACATATTAATTTCAATAAGTAATGATTTATATATACTAAGGAGACAGCATTATTTGGCTGGAGAACTAGCATGCATGGATTATTTTTTTAGACAAATCAGAAAAAAAAAATGATTTTTTTATTAAAAATGATTTTTCTCGAAAGAAGGAAAGTCAAACAAATAGAAGGAAGAAATAGTCCTCCAGGTAATGAAGGAATTTGTGACCTTTTGCTCCTTACGATATTGTTTTCTTTTTTTATGCGTCTATATTGTAGATCTTGGATCTATAATATGGCGCAAAAAAAACATTGGTGAGGAAGCGAGCAATCTCTCTGATAATTAAATTAGTATATCAAGTCGAGATATGCATACTTGATAATCTTGAGATATGCATACTTTATAGTCTTCTATATAGGTTTTTAATTTTGTCTCCTGTCATGATTAGGAGTTGGTAGTACTTGGCATCATACCAAGACTTCATAGGAGTACCATTAACACTAGGACTGACTGTGGCAGACATTTCAAATTCTTATTTCTAGTGATCCATCCAGGTAATTAAGGCTAGTATCTAAGTTATGTATAGTAACTCATACCCTGTCTGGGTATCTATTTATTGTCAGTTACTCAGATACTTTTAGGGGCTGCGGTATTCCTCTAGCCATATTGGGAAACATTAAAAATAAAATAAATTAAATAGTATTAGTGAAGGAAAGCTTATATAAAAAATAAAGTTGAATTCCCAATAAAAAAAAAGTAAAAAAAAAAGTTTAATGATTTTGATATTATAATAGAGATAGAAATGAATGATGAAAAGAACAAATCTGCAGACTGCAGGCGTAACTTCTTTATCTCTGCACAAGCATTCAAAGATACTATCATAGATAAAAAGAATAGATTCCTTCAATGTTAAGTTCACAAACCGAATCATAACACAAGCCTATTTCAAACAACTCATCATTCCAACTTCTTTGTCATATTCTCAAACTGTTACTACCTAACGTTAGAGACTGCACAATTAATTTCTATAGATTTTATATGATAGCTTTATTGTCTCTTATATTTTTTTTTCTTTTACAAACAGCAGACTCATCGTTCTAATTTAATGATTTAGTTTAAGCCTCTTTTAAAATAAATTATATGCAAAAAAATAATTAAAATAATTAAAATAATTTTTTATATAATTAAATTGCTTTTATCTTAATTTTATTTATTTTAAAATAATTTTATTTTTTAAGAATTTTCCTCAATTATATTTTTAAGCATAAAAAATAATAAAAAATATATTTAAATTGAATTTTTGTAAATTTTTAATTAATTTTAAACATGCTGCTAAAAAATTTTCCAAGCTTTGATCACCTCATACTCAAGTTTAGGAATGAGCATTTTGTTTAATTTGGTGCTGTCCAAATACTGTTCAATACTGGGATGAACATAAAATATTCTAATATTATTTTAATATTTACAGTTAAGGATACTTGTGAATATTTTTCAATATTTAGAAAATTCAACTGCTGATTTTTTTAAAAAAATATGGAAAATTTTATTTATTAATTATATTTATATATAAATAGATATAGTATTATCGATATCATATGTTCTCACAGAAATTTTAAAGTAAAAAATGAATAATGTTGTTCTTGGTAGGATGTGAGTATTCAAAACTCCTCTCCATATTAGACCCGGCCATGGATCAATTTTGGCCTGATTTCATATTGGAATCGCCAGTTTGACCAACATTACTGCTCGAAACGATTTCAATTTGTAATTATTTCAGTTCATAACAATTTTGATCCGAAATGATTTTGATTCAAAATAGTTATGATTTGAAACAATTCACTATATGATTTGCCGGAATAGCAACGAAAATTAAAAATGGATAGTATCCGTGTTTAATTTGCAACATATTTACAATAGAATAAAAAATAAATTTATTTATTAAGTGTTGCAACGAATTAGAAATGAAATTTAGAAATAGAAAAGAATATCTAATATTTGAAAAAGAAATAGAAATAGAAAAATTTTATTTATAATTTCAGCGTAAAAAAAGTTTACCTCTAAATTTAGAAATAGATTAATCCGTTTCTAATTTAGAGACAAATTCAATTCCGTTTCTCAATTGGAAAGGGATTTAATTCCATTTATAAATTTAGAAACGGATTTTGAAATCCGTTTCTAAATTGTAGAGAATGAAAGAAAGTTTAAAAATTTAGAAATAGATTTTAAAATTCAGTTTTAAATTTAGAAACAGATTCAAAATTTTGTTTCTAAATTAGAAAGGATCCAATTCTATTTCTAATATATTTCTAAATCGTAGAGGACAAAAATAAAGTTTAAAAATTTAAGAATGAATTTCAAATTTCAATTCTAAATTGTAAAGCTTAAAATTAGTGGCGGGAATTATCCTACCTATTTAGAAACAAATATAAAAATTCATTTATATTTCTTTTCAAATTTAAAAGCAAATTTAAAAATACATTTCTAATAAAATCCCACCATTTTTAAATTAGAAACAAATTTTGCAATCTATTTCTAACCCATTTCTAATTTGCTTATAAAAAAAAAAAATTTCTCCTTCCTCGTTTCACTCATTCTTTCCTTTTCTTCTCTCGTTTCACTCTTTTTTTCCACTTCTTTTCATTTCTCTTTCTTCCGCTTCCTTCCATTTCTTTCCCATTCTCTTCTTTTATCTTTCATATCATTTTTCTATTATTTTTTTCCTTTTCATTTACACTTTTTTTTTTCATTTCATTTTCTCTATTTTATTCTTTTTTCCATTTTTTTTTCATTTTCTCTCATTTTCTTCCTTTTATCTTTCATTTCATTTTTCTTTTATTTTTTATTAATAATTTTTTATTTAATTTTTCTCTATTTTTCTCATTTTTTTTTATTTTATTTCATTTTTCTCTTATCCTTTTTTTCATAACTCTTTATCCCATTTTAATTTTTATTAGTAATTTAATTTTTAGTAAATTTTATTATTATATAGTTATGGTAATTTTCCGTAATTTTTTAATAATATTTTTATATTATTTTTAGAATTACTGTATTTTTATTAGTAATATGTTAATAAATTTTTTTATTAATTTATTTTTTAATATTTTTGTTACAACATATTATCGATAAATTTTCATTTGTATTTTTTATTAGTCATTTTTTTAATATTTTTATATTTGTTTTATAATATTAGTTATATTATTTATATTGTAATTTTTTAGTAGTAATTTATTTTTTTAAAATTTCTTTTAAAATGACTTCAAAATAAATAATTTAACAATAAATTACTTTTTTTTTACTTTTTCGCCTCTATTAATTATAAACTAAAAAAAATCTGATTCTAAATTTTTTTTTAATTCTTATTAGAAACGGATTAGAAATAGATAAGAATTTATTTCTGATTTAAAATAATTTAATCTCTTTTTATAAATTAGAAACGAATTAAAAATAAAAAAAAGTAAAAACGGATTAGAAATAGAAATATTTTCCTTTCTAATTAAATTAGAAATAGAATACTATCCATTTTCAATCAGTTTCTAATTTAGAAATAGATAGAAATTTTTGTTTTTATAGTTATTATTAACGAACTAATTAGAAATGAATTTTTTCGGTTTCTAATTCATTTCTAAACTAAATTAGAAACATAAATCTTTAACTTAGAAACAGAAAATTTAGTTTCTAAATTGCTTTTTTCTTGTAGCGATTAGGTATGATTTTATTAGTTTCAGTCCGTTTCATTGTTTAAAATGTAAAAACAACAACAACAATAATAATAATAATAATAATAATAATAATAATAATAATAATAATAATAATAATAATGTAATCTTTAAAAAAAACTGTGAATTGGACCGGTTCTAGTTGGAAACTGCGGATTAAATTGACAGTTTTGAATCAATTCCAATTGAGGCTCAAGAAGTGAAGGCCTGAACCAGTGATCCGGTTCAATTTGAATCTGCTTCACAATTCAAATCGGTCCATAGCTGGGTTTACTCCATATAAAGCTTAAAAATTTAAATAAGCTAAATTAAACCAAAGCCTTTAATTTCTTAATAAATTTAAATTACAAATAAAATTATTTATAATTTTATTTAAAATTTAAAATTTTTATATCTCTAATGCAATCATGAATCGATACTCTTGCTGTGGAGGAAGTTGAAATTCAAACCGTGACAGCCACTCTTCTTTTAATAATTTATAATAGAAAAACTGGACATATTTCATGCAAATATAAGTATCTCTTTCCAATAAATAAAGCTCTATTTGATATTAATATTTATATTATTATTAAGTAAAATATTTATTAAAGAGTTTTAAAATTTAATTTTAATTTTAATATAAAACATTTTCTGAAACATATTTAAAATATTTTCACAATAAATTAAACCTTAAAAATAACAAAAGAATTAATTTAAATTATTTTTGGACAACATTTGAAATGATGACTTTTTTTCAGAAACAATTTTAATATAACAAATTGCTAAAGACTGTCAATACAATAAATTTTAAAAATTCAAAATAAAAAATTATTCTGCTATAATTTTATATGATTTTCATAAATAAATAGAATTTGCATTGTTTTTCAGTCGTGTTGTAACAATCCAACAAATTTTTTTTATACATTTTATTAAAAAAAATTCTGATTTTACACATACAATAATTATTTCACATTTTAATGCAATGATGTTGAAGACTTGTAGCATGCATTTTCTTCATTCTAAATTAAATGATGATGATCAAACTCATTCTTCACATGTACTCAAAGCTAAAAGCTTGCTTTGAATTCCCATTTCAATCATGGCAATTATTATATTTCTTGTTAACTTTTATATAATAAAATGATTAAGTAAGCTTGAATAAAAAGCCTTGTTAATCTTTTATTTAGTTGTTTCGTTAATGTATGGCATTGGAATTTACAATCTTATTTCTGGTAGCAGATTTTGAGATTACTATTTTATATTGTTTAAATTTTCTTTTAATTTAAGAAATACGTAGCCCTGGCCATCGACGGTCGGAGCTGATTTCGAGCTGAAACCAGTAATGTAAAAAACCTGACCAGGAGATGAATTGAAACTAAATCGATTGGGTGGCTATAGTTTCAATCGATTCTGATTCAGTTTAGTTTAATTTAGTTTTGGTTAATATTTTAATTTTTGACAGTTTTAATACTAATTCTAAAATGATTATCCCACATGTTTTTTATTTAAAAATAAAAAATATGGTTTGAATTATATTGAAATCGATAGTTTTGATTATAGACTTTGGCAGGGGACTGAAATTAGCCCCTATAATTGATTTGATTCCTATTCAAATCCTAAATCGTTGATCCAAACATATTTTATAATTGACTCAGATCAGTTTCGATTCAATTCAGACTCTAAATCATTCTCTAATCAGGTCTAAAAATATAGACCACAAAATCATGTAAATTCGATTCTCTATATTATTCCTAGCTGTCATTTTGCATACAAATGTTAAATGTTGGACTATAAATTATTATATTGTATATTATTTAATATATTAAATATTTTAAAAGAATGCTAGGAAAACTAAGACTACAAATTAATATTATAAACTATAAATCAAATATTAAATTACTAAATACTAATTTATTGGCATAGATATATATCTCTTTCGCCCATTCTTAATTTTTTTTATTGTAGAAAAAAGAAAAATATAATATAAATTAATCAATTTCAGGCCCAGGATGCTCTTCAGTTGGATATGGAGAAGCAGAAGAGTTAGGACCTTTCTTCCCTCGAAAACGTCAACCAAAGCTGAAGCTCAACCCTAACTCATGGAACAAAGGTACTAGAAAAAACAACAATCGATGCTTATTTTCACAATAGATAAACAATATTATGTTTAGGTAGTATTTGTTTGGTTGTTCAAAAACTAAAATATATTAAAACTATATATATGAATTTGTTATTAATCCGTCGCTAATAGAGGAAATTATGATTCTTCAATGAAAATTCGTTGAGCTCTGCCAAGCTAACAGATTGTGCTTAGCTTTTTTTTTTTTTTTTTTTTTTTATGTGCGTATTTAATCGAGGATGTTACTAGATGTGATTTTTTGTGTATGGACGTAGTGACTGAGGCTTGCGCTTGATAGTATTTATCACATGGGCAATTTCCAATTTGTCAAGATTTTTTTTTTAAAGAAAAAAAAAAACATATAGTTGTGCAAATAGAATTCATCTATATGCCTGAAGTTGTATGAGTGTTGTCATATTAAGTAAATTGCTTTCGATTAATCAATAACCTTGGCATTTTATTCAGCTGCTAATCTATTGTTTGTGGAGTCTCCTGTTGGAGTTGGATTCTCCTACACCAATACCAGTAGTGACATCGGTCAACTGGGAGACAAAATTACAGGTAATATATATATATATATATATATATATATATATATATGCACACACACTTTTAACATTCCTATAATTCAGTATAATCCTAATTAAATATTTTACATTTATTTATTTTTTAATCATTAGCCCAAGATTCATTCACATTTCTGGTGAACTGGTTTCAAAGATTTCCACAGTTCAAGTCCTATGACTTTTACATTGCAGGAGAAAGCTATGCAGGTATAACTTCACTGCAAATTATAGAATACAAGTGTAGTATGTGCTCCTTCATTCATATAGGTGTAGTACTCATTTTTTATAATTTATAAAAGGATTCAAATTTATGCGAGTACAAGAGATATTAAAATTTAGTGCTTCAAATGCACCTAATAATTATTAGGAAGCATTAACGTACAACAAATTAAGCAGAAAATTAAACCCCAAAAATCATCTTTAATTAAGTATGGAATGGTGGAATTCAAAATTTTATTAGCTACCAAAATATCCCAAATTACTTTGGGAATTTTCTAACCACCAGGCCAGATTGTAGCAAACCACCAGCCGTCCAGATGTTCGCCTCTAATGATATCTACACAAACCGATTGAGAGGAAATTCTCCAAAACTCATTTTGGAGAATTTCTAATTTTTGAGTGCTAGCTCAAGTACAAGGAAGCTCTCCATAAAGAATGGAAGACAAGCTTCCTTTTACGGGGGGCAACTTTTAATAATTAACCCTTTAAATTTATTAATTATAAATTAACCCCTTATAGGAATTAAAATTCACATAATTAATTTCTACCATTCTTGAAACTTTAAATTAAGTTCACACTTAATTATTAGGATATTAAGTAGTCTAAATAAAATTTATACTTTAGTCCATAAGCCTCTAGAATTATTTTATTTTTATCAAGTCCAACTTGATAACCCAATTTAATTCCTCACTTACAGTCTTTATGTATATTACACATTAGATTCCTAATACGTTAGCAACAAATATAATTAAATAAAAATAACACTATAATTTTATTATCAATACATAATTGATTAATTAATTCATAGATCATTATTGACATCTAGCAATGTGTAATGACCATCCAAATATTAGAATTTGTCTAAGTGGTTTGACTAATCTTTTTGTGATCAGTCTGTTAGTGTAATTAATATCCCTTTATCATAATATTCTGATTTATACATTGATGCATGAAATGTGTCTGCCATGTATAAATCATTTTTGTCCTCCCAGTGTGATTTATTAATTAGAAAAGATCTCAATCTTATTTTACCTTGTGCAAGGAGTTATCAATTCACACTAGCCAAGAACAATTGAAATATTTTTCCTAATTACCTAGGGTGATGAATTCTATCTTGACAATCAAATATCTCCATATAGTTTATACTATATCCAACAACTGTCACATTTGTTATTTTTATATAGAATGACATATAAGCAGTATCAAAATACAGTAATTCCTGTATAAGATAACTTAATGTCTCAAGTCTAAGGATCACTTACACCAATGTCATGCAGGTCTTTCCATAGACGTAGGTAAACTTCTATATGGAATCCTCATGTGGGTTAGTTCAGTGAACTTGCCATCACAAGCACCTACACATTGGTTCTATATATTCCATATACTTCAGCTTAATGAAAATTGTTGCTTCCTTGCATAAAGGAAAGAATGTAATGTGTACTAGTCTCAACAGTTATATCAATGTCTAGTCCCGATAAAACTTTGACCAGAAATATTTTTAAAACAATGCTATAATGCAGTCAGAATCTTATAATTATAACAACATTATAATTTCTACTACTATGCATATAAGTCCCATGGACTTTATCTTTATTAATTAATAGTCATTAAAATTAAATTGAACATTAAAGATAAAGCAGCCTTTATTAATAACAAAATATATATAGTTGTATTAAGTGATCACACTTGCAACTAACACATTGGCTATCGTGCACATACACTAACAACTCTCACTTGCACTAAAGCCAATCACCCATATATCTAATACCTTAACCCTGTAGGTGGTGATCGTGTCTTTGCTGGGACAATGCTTTAGTAAGTGGATCTGCAAGATTCTCTTCAGCGGGGACTTTTTCTATCATTGCATCTTTCTGCTTAATGATCTCTCTAATCAAATGGAATCACCTAACTACATGTTTAAAACGCTGATGAGACCTTGGTTCCTTAGTTTGTGCTATAGCTCCATTGTTATCATAGTACAAAGTTACTGGATCAACAATGCTAGGAACCACACCAAATTTAGTGATGAACTTTTTGATCTTAACAATCTATTTTGCTGCCTCAGATGCAGATATGTACTCAGCTTCCGTTGTAGAATTTGTTATAGTTTCTTATTTGGAACTTTTCCAACTCACAACACCACCATTAAGTATAAAAATATAACCAGACTAGGATTTGCTATCATCTTTGTCAGATTGAAAGCTGGCATCGGAATACCCTTGAACTACCAGTTCACCAACTCCATAAACCAGAAACATATCTTTAGTCCTTCTCAAGTACTTAAGAATGTTCTTTACTACTGTCTAGTGACATTCACCTAGATTAGCTTGGTATCTACTAGTTAAGCTTAAAGCATAAGATATGTCTGGTCTTGTACATAGCATCGCATACATGATAGATCCAATGGCTAAGGCATAAGAGATCCAATCCATTTTCTCTTTCTCAATCTGTGTCTTAGGACACATGTCTTTGGAAAGAGAAATACTATGCGATATAGGCAAGAATCTTTGTTTTGATTCTTCCATGTTAAACTATTTTAACACTTTGTCTATGTGCGCAGATTGTGAGAGACTAAGGAGCCTTCTAGATCTATCGATATAGATTTTAATTTCCAAAATATAGGCTGCTTTTCCCAAATCCTTCATAGAGAATTTCTTGGACAACCATCTCTTTACATATTAAAGTAATTGCACATTATTTCCTATTAATAATATGTCATCTACATATAAAATAAGGAAAATGATTCCACTCCCACTAACCTTCTTTTAAACACAAGGTTCATTCACATTTTTTATGAAGTCAAACCTTTGACTGTTTCATCAAAATGGATGTTCTAACTTCACGAAGCTTGCTTTAGTCCATAAATAGACTTTTAGGGCTTGCATACTTTATTAGGAAATTCTTTGGATTCAAACCCCTCAGGTTGTGTCATGTACACATCCTCTTGCAGATTCCCATTTAGGAATGTGGTTTTGATATCCATTTGCCAAATTTCATAATCCTCGTATGCAGCTATAGCAAGCAAAATCCTTATGCGCTTGAGCAAGGCTACTAGTGAAAAGGTGTCATCAAAGTCAATGCCTTGCCTTTGCCTGTAACCTTTAACAACCAGCCTGGCTTTGTATATTTGTACATTGCCATCCATGTCAATATTTCTCTTAAAGACCCATTTACACCCAATGGGTTTTATCCCTTCAGGTGGTTCAACCAAAGTTTACACCTAGTCAGTGTACATGGAATCCATCTCAGATTTCATGGCTTTAAGCCATTTCATGGAGTCAAGGTCACACATTACTTCCTGAAAGTTAGTAGGCTCTTCTGGTAAAAGTGATACGTCATTATTAGCTTCTATTAAAAGATACAATCTTTTAGAAGCATGATGTATTCTACTAGACTTTTAAGGCCCCTGTGTTACTTAAGTTTCAGGTTGTGCATCTGATGCTATAGTCTCACTCATTGGTTCCATTTTGATGGTAATTTATGGGACTTGAATTTCTTCAAGATCTACCTTATTCCACTGCTACCTTTGAGAACTGTCACACCTCACCCCTCTTCAAGGCATAACATGATCCTGTAGTATACCTAATGGATCACCGAACTTCACCTACCGATAACCCATTAAGTACACTACAAGGGATTTTAAACAAATTTCTATTCATTTTAAAGTGTAAGGTAATCTTACATGATTATTAAAAGCCTTTAATTGAAGTTTGTGTCATGAGTAAAAATTTTAATTAATTCAATATCGCAAAAATTTTACAAAAGTTTTGGCAGAGTACCAGCTGTAATTTGAGAAAATAGTTCTTCAAAACCTGTTAAAAACACTCCCAATATTTTTTAATATCCACTACTCCATTTAAATCAATAATCTAAACTCAATCAAAACAATTGCAATACATTTTCAATAAACCTCAATATTATTTAATTCAACCTCATTCGTATATAAAAGTCTCAATTTACAGAAAAGAAGAAAGAAAAAATATTAATACAAATTTTACTGTACAACTGCTCAGTAAGTCCTACAAATACATATGAACAAAAATTTTACATCAAAATAATTTTACAAGGGTATAAAATATTATACCTGTACAAGATCCAAAAATACATCTTCACTGCAGTCAAAAGTAGCTCACTCTGCTGCTTTATCTACCTCTTTACTTGTGACAGCATAAGAAAGTTATCACTGAGTATTACACCCAGTGGTACACAACTAAACTTTAAAAACTCAATTCTAAAGCGCATATATATATATATATATATATATATATATATATCAAAACATAATAAAATAGAATTTTCAAAATTTCAAGTCAATAAAATTTATCTATTTCAAACCATATTTCACAAATCACAAAGTAAGGGTGTTGCTAAGAATACACAGTCTAGACCATGACACAAAATTTCATGATCAATGCCGTGTTGTACACCATGACAAAGTAAATCACCTCACTAACCGTTATTAATGAGGGAAGGGGCAGCTAGCTAATAAGTACTCATATAGTCTTACCCCACTAACCATTATTAATGGGAGACATAAGCATTTTTAATTATCAAACCCCAAATAGCCGTTACTACTGGGGAGTTCCGAATGGGACTGTCATGCTAACTGTGGTTTAAAAACAATTTCATAAAAGTTTTTATTCAAATAATTGCATTTCAATTCATATAATACATTTTATTCAATGAAATTTCCCTCCTAGGGTTGGCAACACATAATTTATAAAATTCAAAGAAAAATCATAATTGCATCCAAATAGTTTATAATTACAATTTATTCAACTCATTTACAAAGTTAAAATCAATTGAGAAGATTAGTTGTGTACAAACTTCTTTCGCTTGTTCCTTCCTTGGAAGGCTCTTTTTCCACTGAAACACAAAATTAAAGTGTTTCAATATTTATCCAAATTATTTCTAATAATAATTTCAATAATTGAATTTTGCATTTTAAATTCACTTACAAAGTCTCATAAGTTAAGTTCTTTGTGTTTTTTGCTATGATGGTTGCTATTCATTTGACTAGTTATGAAAAATGTTGACTTTTCCATAAATAATAGGTATACTAGTTCTAATTACACCCACATACCACATTTTGGGTTTTACATTTGTTGGCATTGGTTGCCAAATTCAATTCAAAGTTTTCTAAGAGAAATTGCAAATTTTCAGTTTTTATCTCTAAGGTTCACTATTCCGTTTGACTAATATACAGTGGAAATTTGGCTAAACTTTCTTCATCAAAGTTGTTCCTTAATGTGTCTAGTTTAATTTCCTTTTTGAATCACTCTATTTAGAGTTTTGTAGCTCAAGTTATAGCATTTTTACCATAACTGGCCATACTGGTCAAATTCCAAAATTCTGGGCAACTTTTTGGTTTTAGCAGTTTTGATTACTTAAATTTGGTTAGCAATTTCAATGTGTTATGATCAGAATTTGGTTTTTTGTTATTTGTGAAAGTTGTTCTACTATGTCTAAGCTTTCCAATGGTTCAAAAATCAGGTCATTTGGACCTTTCTACAAGAAGTTATAACTATTTGAACATGTACTGTTTATTTGGTCAATTCTGCCCAGTAATAGGGTATCAAATCAGAATTCAAGCATATTTTAGGTCAACTTGGGGTCAGTTTTAGGGCAAGGTTTCTACATAAAAATTGTTGCATTATGACCCTGTTTTCATCCACAATTGGCTTCACACTAATTGGAGTAACAAAATTCAACTTATAGCCTTCTAAGTGAACAGGGGTCAAGCTGTCCAGAATTCAACTTTATGACATTCATAATCTAACTCAATTCCAATCATCAATTCACAATCATATGCACACCAATTGACTAAAATTGAGCATTAAAACATCAATTGGTCATTAATCCTCAAAAATCCCAAATTTTACACTAAAACCCTAATTTCATAAACCAAATTCCTATTTCAAGCCAATTCACTTCACAATCACACATAACACTTCATCAATCATCACCCAACATGCACAATTTAAACCAATTTCATCAATTCCCTAATCCTAGCAAAGCTGGCCGAATTCCATCCATTCCATGACATGCATAATTTTTCACATTTCCAAGCAATTTCTACTTGGTTAACATCAATTCTATAAGTATAAATCAATTTAAGTTAAGAAGGAGGCTCACCTCAATTTGATCACTTCAAGTCTTCCAAATTCTTCAATTTTTCTTCTCTTTCTTGTTCCCACTCTTCTTACCAAGACCCAAAAGCAAGGTTTATTTAAGGGAACTAGAAAATTTATGGCTAGATTGGTGGTTATACAAGCTCAAGGTTGGCTTTAATGGTGAAATTAGGAAAATGAGAGAGAGAGGGAGGACGGCACCCTTTGAAGAAGAAAGGTAAATGATTTTTTTTCTTTTAATTTGTCCCCTTATGTTAACATTATCCCCCAATTTCTTAAGTTAAAATTATAAATTATTATGATGTCATCCTTGCATAATGATGATGTCATAAATCCCTTTATCTAAATTTCTTTCCTTTTTCTTTTTCCTTTCCTTCCACACAACTCTTCATTTCTAATATATTTTTCAAAGTTTTAATTTCCTACATTTTATTAGACATTTAGGCCAAGAGTCACCTCTAAGGGTGAATTGACCATATTGCCCTTTATTGGTCTGATCAAATTTTTCCAATAGCACTGAGTTGCTTCCTGAAGTCTATTTCAATTGTTTGAACTTGTTCTTTATTCTTTTATGTGGTTTTAACATTACCATTAACTTCGCAATTATCCTTAGGCCTGGAGTTTCACAAGGTTCCACACAAAATTATGGTAGCAACTGAGCTCGTAGTCACTTCCCGGTTTGATCACACATGGCTATGACCTCGGCTCATTTAACCCATTATGCCTTGTTTTCTTTATTTCCATTTCACCTTCATGTAATTGCTATTAATTTCTATTCATGGATTTTCTAAATGGCTTGAATATGATTTTACATATCCCGACTGTCCAGACAGACACTAATCACCGGAACAGTGGAATGCGCGGAACTAAGAAACATAGGGGTGTTACAATTCTTCCCCCCCCCCCCCCCCCTCCTTTTAAATAAAATTTTGTCCCAAAATTTTACCTAGTTTTAGTCTCTAAACAGCTGTGGGTACTGCCTCCTCATGTCCTCCTCAGGCTCCCAAGTAGCCTCTTGGCCTAAATGATGGTTCCACAGTACGTTAACCAGTGGTATTTGCTTGTTTCTCAGCTGCTTCACCTCATATGCCAGAATCTCTATGGGCTCTTCCTCATAAGTGAGGTTTGGATTCATTTCAATCTCTTTAACAGGTAGAATGTGAGAGGGGTCTAATCTGTACCTCCTCAACATAGACACATGGAAGACATTGTGTATCCTTTCTAACTCTAGAGGTTGTGCCAATTTATACGCTAAAGGATTCACTCTTTCCAGAACCTCATATGGCCCAATAAAATGAGGACTCAATCTCCCTTTTCTACTAAATCTCATAATTTTCTTCAAAGGGGAAACTTTGAGGAATACCTTATCACCCATTGCATACTCAATATCCCTCCTCTTCAAATCAATATAGGACTTCTGATGATCTGATGCAGTCTTAAGCCTGTCTCTGATAAGCCTAATCTTCTCCTCTATTTGCTGTATAATTTTTAGGCCGATCAGTTTTCTTTCACCTACCTCATCCCAACATAAGGGAGTTCTACACTTCCTGCCATACAAAGCTTTAGATGGAAGCATCCCAATGCTTGATTGATAGCTATTATTGTAAGCAAATTCAATCAAAGGTAAGTGTGTATCCCAACTACCTTCAAACTCAATCACACAAGCCCGTAGCATATCCTCCAAGATCTAAATTACCCTCTCAGACTGGCCATCTATTTGTGGATGGAATGCATTACACAAAAACTCCAATTTGCCCATGAATCCTAATCTTCCATATTTCAATTTATGCAAATCTCATGCAATTTCTTTACCCCAATCAAGCATACTACTCCAACTAAGTTTGATTTCATCATCATTTTCATTAAAATACATCAAACCCTAATTTTTCCCAAATTGGCCAAAACCCTAGTTTAGGTTCCATGCATATTTCCTTTCAATTTCTTATGAAATTTAATCATAAGTTAACTTCATTCAAAACTTATACAACAAATCTAACATGAAAAGAAACTTACCTCAAGGGACCACTTTTAATCTTCAATTTCTTCTAATTCTTTTATTCTCTTAGCTTTTAATCTCTCAATCCAAGATAGATTTGATGTTTTCTACCAATTAGATAGAAAACCCATGGAGAAAAAGTGGGGAAAATTAAGGGTTGAGAGAGGTTGTAAGTGGAAGAAGGAAGAAAGAAGAAAGAAAAGAGAGGGAGAGGGAGAATCGGGTGGCGGCATGGAAGAAGGGAAAGAAGGAGACTTGTCTTCTTTTATACTTATTTATTCCTTTTTAATTAAATAATTAAGTTTAATTGTCAAAAGCCCATAAGTTATTAATTTTAATTTTGTCAAAATGAAAATGAAAATTTAAGTTTTCATTTCTTAAATTTCCCCTTACACATTTTTACTTGAATTTTTCCTCAAAAATTTATTCATAATTCAATTTACTATTTTCATTTACTTAAATTGACATTTTGGTCAAAAATCAACTCTTAAAGTGAATTGACCAAAATGCCCCTCATCGGGTCATAATCCTTTTTTTTTTATGATACTCATTAAATCCTTCAGTCTTTGGTTCACTTGAATTTTTATTGTGTCCATCTCAATAAATTTTCATTTTATTTTAGTCCTCAAGGTGTCTTTGAATAGTACTAGTCACAGACAAAAAATGATACTATTCATAACTCGGTGGTTCGGGATGTTACATTTAAGACTTAGTTTTCTTCCATGTTATATCTCATAAGATGTGGAAGAGACTGACTTTGATGGAATCCTATTCAGAATATGCAAAACTGATTCTAATGCAAATCCCCAAAAGGAGACTGGCATATCAGTATAGCTCATCATATTGCATACCATATCTAACAAGGTACGATTTCTCCTTTCAGATACACCATTTAATTGTGGCGTTCATGGAGGAATTAGCTGGGAGATAATGCCATGCTCTTTCAAGTATTCATCAAATTCAGTACTTAAGTATTCACCTCCACGATCTGATCGAAGAGTTTTAATACTTTTTCTTGTTTGATTTTCTACTTTAGATTTAAATTCTTTAAACTTTTCAAAAGATTCATGTTTGTATTTCATCAAATATAAATACCCAAACCTTGATTTATCATCAGTAAAGGTAATAAAATAATGAAAACCGCCTCTAGCCATTTCTTTAAATGGACCACATACATCACTATGTATAAGTTTCAAAATATTTTCAGCTATTAACCCCTGTCCAGCAAAAGGTGATCTAGTCATTTTGCCTTGAAGGCAAGATCCACAAGTTGGAGTAGGTTCAGAATCCAATGAGTATAAAATCCCCATTTTCTCCAGCTTTGCAATCCTATCTTCTGCAATATGACCTAATCTTAAGCGCCAAATATATTTTGAATCTGAGTTGATTTTCATCATGGCATTACATTCATTTAGATTGCTTGCATTAGATTTGTATTTAACATTATTATCCAAATAATAAAGTCCATCGTGCATATAACCCGAGCTAACATATTTATTTCCAAAATAAATATTGCAAACATCATTTGTGAACTGAAATTAATAACCATTTCTAGTCAAACTAGATATAGAAATGATGTTCTTAAAAGCATCAGGTACATACAAAATATTATTTAAATACAAAACATGTCTATACATGTATAAATATTTAGATCCTATAGAGCTTTAACAGTTGAGCCATTGCCAATCCAGTGTCTAACATCTCGTGTCTGCAAGCTGGTATTACTTGCTAGTTCCTGCATATCAAAAGTAATGTGAGAACTAGTACCAGTATCTAAAACTCAAGCTGTAGATGAACTATGAGCATCATCAGAATCTAAATAATAAGATATAGACATACCTTTTGAAGGTTTATCTTTCTTGTCCTTCAGAGAAGTAAGATACTCTGGGCTGTTCCTCTTCCAATGCCCATCCTTCTGGCAGTGGAAACACTTTCCTTTGCCTTTGTAAGTTTTGATCTTTCCCTTCTGTTTATTTGAAGGTCCAGGAACTTAAGGTTTCTTTTTCTTATTGCCTTTCTTCTTCTTGGACTTTCCAGTAGAAGAAGAAGATGCAACCAAAGCTACCTCTTTTCCTTTATTGCCTGGCATATTCTTTTGGGCAATAACCAGCATGTTAAGCAAGCCAGCTAGAGTGCATTCTTGCTTAGTCATATGGAAATTTGTCACAAAATTCCCAAATGACTCCGGTAGGGACTGAAGGATCAAATCTATCTGCAGTTAGAAATCCATGTGAAAATCAAGATGTTCCAGCTGCTCAATGAGCCGAATCATCTTGTGGACATGATCTTCTATATTTTGTCCCTCTGACATTCTCATGCGAAATAGTTGCCTAGATATCTCATATCTAGTATTCCTGCTATGCTCACCATACAACTCTTGTAGGTGAAGAAAGATCTCATTCGCACTTTGCATGTTTTCATGTTGCTTCTATAACTCATTAGTCATAGAAGTAAGCATATAGCATCTGGCTCTCATATCATGCTCCTTCCACTTGTCCAAAGTCTTTGATTCCTCTGGAGTGGCCCCTGGAGGTAAGGGACTAGGAATCTTTGAATCTAGAACATATCCAATACGTTCTAGGTTCAGGACAAGCTTTAAATTTCTGAGCCAATTAGAAAGGTTAGGTCCTGTCAACCTATTGTGATTAAGTATGCTCGCAAGGATATTGAATGGTGATGGTTGTTGTGTGCTCATTATTATCAGAAAATAAACTGTAGAAAATAACAAGATTAATTAGTAAATGTATCAAGTAATTAACCAAAATAATTATGGTCTTTTAATCAAATTAGTCCTCCCACTAACTTGGCGAATCCTACGCGTCAATAGTAGGAAACGAAAATCCTAGTTGGATGGATTTTTAGCGGGTGATTGAATTCTTATAGTCTTACTGATCATCCTCAGGCACATCAATTATTGGAATTACAATAAACTATAAGGGAGCAACTCCTTACCCATCACATCTCATATGAGGTTCAATCATTTATTTGGCCCCTAATGCTCAAAATCTCAGGCACATCCATTATTGATTTATCTTGCATTAGTTAAGTTGATCCCATTGAGCTAGTAGGCATGCAAATAATTTTAATGACCTTAGGCACATCCATTATTGGCCACCAACCATTTACATACTTACAACATCTTATGCTTAACAATTATTCTTAAGAAAATCTCTTAAACAAATGCATCATTTCTAAGCTCATATAGCTAATAATGCAAGTATTTAAAATTTCTTAAAATAATTGCATCAATGGAGGGCCATGATATAATTACCTTAATTATACCATTTCCAACTTAATCATTTATTTGTAAGATTTTGTAGTCGGCTTAATTACTATTATGGTCTCACTTTGCACATTATCCAATTGGCATGCATATATCATATACTTGCATACATTCATATACATCTCATGCATACATGGATAAACAAATAATATGGTATGATGATGGACTTTCTAAGGGATTCAATTCTGAACCACAAAGAATTGAATCAAGGCATTCCTAGGTGTATTTCATTTATTCATTTTACAAGAGTTGTTGAAGGAGTACATAATCAACTCTTGATCTTGATTTCCTCCCACTGATCCCACTAATGCTCTTGACCTCCTTGTTCTTCTTGCAATCCAATTACATTATAACCCTTGGCATACTAAGGTGAATATACAAGAATATGGACTTTAAAGTCCTTAAATAAATGAAATAACATCCTAAGTTATCATAACATTTATGATACATGCCACTAAAAATAAATTAATTATTTTATATCCCAAAGAAAAATTAAAATAAATAAATAAATCTAATCAAATTAGTCTTTTATTGTCCATGATCATCCATCATGCATATTTAAAATTTAACAATTAAATAAAATATACATGCTTAAAAATTAAATTGAATATCACATATTCAATAAAAATTTAAATTTGAATCTTATTCAAATAAATTTAAATTTAGAAACTTTTTCTAAATTTAATTCAATGAAAACAATTTTCATAAATTAATTGTGTGATTAAAATTCCTAATTAAACCATTTAATTAGGTTTGGGCTCAATTATGGGCCTTGAATTATACAACTTTTGCATAATGGGCCCCAAAAATTAAGCCCAACATGCCCCTAAATGAAGAACACGGCTCGTGTAATGTTTACACGGCCTGGAACACACGAAAACACGGTCGCCCCATGTAAACGCAACCTTAGGAGCTTGAATTTCAAAAATTAATCTAGGGTTACATGCCACATGCTTGTTGAGTTATGTGCCTAATCAATTTCCAATACCCAATTGTATACCAAAACACATTTTAGCATGCTTTAAACTTTCATTTGCCATCATAGATTGTGAATTAACATTTAATTCAATTAAACCCTAACTAAAAGAGGGATTTGGGTACTAACCTCCAAGGTGCACAATTGATGAATCCCTCTAGCTTTTGATGCCTCTAGGACCCCAATTGTAGTCCCTCTAGCTTGTCCACCACAAGCACACGCCAATGGTAGCAATGGCAGCCCCAAGTTTGCTTCTCAAGCCTTGACAACCACTTGGAGATGGGGTTTTTGCTTTAGTGAAAGGTATATGGATGTTTTGGGTACTAGAAACCTTTTCTAGCAATTTTAATTCAAAGAAGATCAAGGATTTCATCTTGAATTAAAATGAACAAATGAAGAGAGAGGGGAGAGCCAAGGTTGCCGTCCACTTTGAAGAAGAAGAAGAGAATTAATCCTCTTTCTTCCTTTTCCCCTTTTATAGTAAAGTCAAACCTCACTAACTCTTGCCACATGTCACCACAAGTTCCCATCTTGCTTTTTGGATGACTTAATCCTATGGAGCCAAGTGTCAAGCTCTATTTAAATCATGAAAAGTGGTCTTCCATCATAGGAAGACAAGTGGCCAGATCATATGGTGCTATGTGTCAACATCTCATAGTGCCACATGTCATCATATGATTTAATCTTACTTTTATATTTTTAATTTGAGTTCTCAACTCAAAATAATAATTTCTCTTCTTCAAATTAATTTATATTAAATATAAATTAATTGATTAATTAATCTCCATTAATTAATTTCTTACAATTAAATTCATATTTAGACAATTTAAATATAAATTTAATTTATGCTATACATCCAATAACCTAGATTTGGTTTCAAGTCATGCTAGGGACTTTGCAATCTTATTGCAAACTAAACCTATTTAATTAATTAATTAAACTCTTTAATTAATTAATTAAATCACATTATATTGGCGATTAACTTGTGTAGATGTGTGACTTACTAGGCTTATTACTTATTGGCAATGATAAATGATATTATCCCATAATATCATTAGAATTCTTTCTTACCTTAAATGATTTCTCTAAATCATTTCAGGCACATCATAGACCATGGTTGACACCTAGCATAGCATGCCATGGCCACCCAATCAGTAATAAGGAATACCTTAAATGAACCTTTAATCATATGTTACCATGCACTAGAATCTCTCCATTATAAAATCCCAATTCCAGCTGGAGTCATGTTTAATGTCAAACTCCATTCGCTATGAACGTTACGTTCTCCTTTAAGTCCAATTCTTGATTAATTATATTTTCTTATCAGAAACACTTTTCTGACTAAATCTATCTGTCCTGGCCAGGAACTTAAATCATCAAGAATAATTAAATGAACATAGGATCTCATCCCTATTTACTTAAGGTAACAGGTTTCATCTTGATCAACACCTATTTTCATATATAACTAATAGGAGCCAACAAATGCCCATATACCCATACATAGTACAAGTATGAAAGCAGTATCAAAGTCAAACCACCTATATATAAGATAACTGTGTTATCTCAGGTCTAAAGATTATATGCACTAATATGATATATGACAATACATTGACAAGAGTAAACTCCATGTGCTTATCATAAGCGTCACTGGTTTGGCCTAATTATAATGTATAAGTGCTTATCACGTTTGTTATGTGGCATGAGACTCACCACTCCATATTATTTATATCTCATATAAATACCTTGGAAACAAACATGATTACAATCTTTCTGGATAAATCATGTCCTTTGTGAAGTATCCTCGGTTGTGAACCAATTTATGATACTTTGTACTAGAAATATTGTCACTCCTATTCTTAACAACTTAAGAATAGAATTTCTAACAAAATATCAATGGACCTTTTCAATTACACATAAATAAATTATGTAAACGGAAAAGTGAAATTGCCCTTTTATTAATAAAATATGTACAAGATACATACAAAATGATATGCTCTAAGGCATACTACTAACACTAACCTCTTATCCTAATAAACTAGTTACTAGTACCTCAAAATCCATTTTTGCATAAGGAACAACAATACAATAAGTGATGCTGGCACTAACATAAGAGTGTGTAGAACCCTGATCAAACAACACATACACATCTTATTTAAAGTTAGAGAAAGTATAAGCAATTATGTCAGAATTTTTAGCCTCTTCTCGCCACCGCATGGTATATACCCTAGCCGGTGCACCGCTCTATTCAGGTTGGTTAACTATGGTCTGACTGCCAGAAGTACTACCCCTGCCTCTTCCTCAGCCTTTACTAACTGTCTGTGAACCTCTGGGGGCAGAACTCTGAACTGAGCCTTCAGCTGTAGTAAGTGGTGCAGCTCTACAAGCACTCACATAGTCTCTGGAAAAATGGCTAGTTCCACCACAATTATAATAGGCTCCAATATCCTTGTAACAGACCACTCCGTGTACTTTTCCATATGTTTCACAAGTACGGACTGGGGTGGTTCCTATAGATGTCTGCTGGCTATGTCGGGGTGGCTTCTGTCTTGAGGATCTACCTCTACCAGACTTGCGAAAACTAGATCCCCCAAAATGTTTCCTCTTTCCTGATCCACTATCAGGAGCTTGAACTGTAGTCTTTTCACCTTTCTCTTTCTCTTCTGTACCCTTTCTAACTGTTCTTTCCACTTTAATTCTTTTCAGCTCCAGGGCTTGTGAAATTAATTTTGAAAAATTCTGATGTTTAAACCCCACAACTTGCATCCTCAAACTAGGCTGTAACCCGGCTTCAAAGCGTTTACATTTGTCTTGAACAGTGGTAAGCAAACTTCCCATATAGTGACTCAGTCTGGAGAAGTCCCTCTCATACTCTGCAACAGTTCTGTCCCCTTGCTTCAAACTCAGAAATTCTTGTAGCTTCATGTCAACGTATGTATCAGGGACCCATTTCTGTCTGAATTCCTTCAGAAAATCTGACCAGGTTAGAACAGGGGGCTCCACTAGACTATGGGGGATGGTTTTCCACCACTCATATGCATCCCCTTGTAACAGAGAGACTGAGTATTCAAACTTGAGTTCTTCTATGAAATGCAGCTTTTTAAACACCCTTCCATTCTTTTCTAGCCACTGCTCTACTTTCAAAGGGTCCACTGTACCCTTAAATTCAATAGCCCCAAATTTCATCAGCTTATCATATTGCCTGGGTGGAGGCTATGATTGCATTGCTGGTGCTTGGGTTAGGCTTTAGTTGGCATGTTTCCAGCCATTTGTTAAAACAGGGTAGCCATTTGCTGAGCGAACTGAGTAGGAAACTACGGCATGGGTGGAGCTAGTGTAGCTAACCCACTAACAATCTGGAGAGCTAGGACTTCCCCCTGTACCTCAGCCTCAACAGACTGCTCAACAGAGCGATCCCTTTCTTCCATTCCAATTCATAGCAATTTTACTCCCTGACAACCAACACAAGAAGAATTATCCCCATTAGTTCATATTCATAATTTAAATGCATTATATGTATCAATTAAGAACAATTGAGTAGTTGTACTTACTAAAAAAAATATTCAATTTCACAGTTCAAAACATGCTTTGAAAATCAGCTCTGATACTACTAAAATATGTCACACCTTACCCCTTTGTAAGGCATAACATGATCCCGTAGTATACCTAATGGATCACCGAACTTCGCCTACCGATAACCCATTAAGTACACTACAAGGGATTTTAAACAAATTTCTATTCATTTTAAAGTGTAAGGTAATCTTACATGATTATTAAAAGCCTTTAATTGAAGTTTGTGTCATGAGTAAAAATTTTAATTAATTCAATATCGTAAAAATTTTAGCAGAGTGCTGGCTGTAATTTAAGAAAATAGTTCTTCAAAACCTGTTAAAAACACTCCCAATATTTTTCAATATCCACTACTCCATTTAAATTAACAATCCAAACTCAATCAACCCAATTGCAAAACATTTTCAATAAACCTCAATATTATTTAATTCAACCTCATTCACATATAAAAGTCTCAATTTACAAAAAAAGAAAACATAAATAATATTAATACAAATTTTACTGTATAACTGCTCAATAAGCCCTACAGAAACATATAAACAAAAATTTTATATCAAAATAAATTTACAAGGGTATAAAATATTATACCTATACAAGATCCAAAAATATATCTTCACTGTAGCCAAAAGCAGCTCACTCTGCTGCTTTATCTATCTCTTTGCCAGACACAGCATAAGAAAGCCATCACTAAGTATTACACCCAGTGGTACACAACTAAACTTTAAAAAAAAAAAACTCATTTATAAAGCACATTATTTATATATATCAAAACATAACAAAGCAAAATTTTCAAAATTTCAAGTCAATAAGATTCATCTATTTCAAATCACATTTCACAAATCACAAAGTAAGGGTGTTGCTAAGAACACACAGTCTAGACCATGACATAAAATTTCACGATCAATGCCGTGTTGTACACCACGACAAAGTAAATCACCTCACTAACCGTTATTAATGAAGGAAGGGCTAGCTAGCTAATGAGTACTCATATAGTCTTACCCCACTAACCGTTATTAATGGGAGACATAAGTAATTTTAATTATCTAACCCCAAATAGTCTTTAATACTGGGGAGTTCTGAATGGGACTGCCATGCTAACTGTGGTTTAAAAACAATTTCATAAAGTTTTTATTCAAATAATTGCATTTCAATTCATATAACACATTTCATTCAATGAAATTTTCCTTATAGGGTTCGCGACACATAATTTATAAAATTCAAAGAAAAATCATAATTGCATCCAAATAGTTTATAATTACAATTTATTCAACTCATTTATAAAGTTAAAATCAATTGAGAAGATTAGTTGTGTACAAACCTCTTTCGCTTGCTTTAATTCAATCCCTTCTACTTCCTTCCTCGGAAGGCTCTTTTTCCACTGAAACACAAAATTAAAGTGTTTCAATACTTATTCAAATTATTTCTAATAATAATTTCAATAATTGAATTTTACACTTTAAATTAACTTACAAGGTCTCATAAGTTAAGTTCTTTGTGTTTTTTGCTATGGTGGTTACTATTCATTTAATTAGTTATGGAAAATGTTGACTTTTCCATAAATAATAGGTATACTAATTCTAATTACACCCACATACCACATTTGGATTTTACATTTGTTGACATTGGTTGTGAAATTCAATTCAAAGTTTCCTAAGAGAAATTGCAAATTTTTCAATTTTTGTCTTTAAGGTTTACTATTCCATTGGACCAATATATAGTAGAACTTTTGTAACACCCCTCACCCGACTACAGTGTAGCCGAGCAAGGTGTGCTGCATTCGGTGTCGGAGCACCCTATCTTATCTTACTTTATTCTTTTAATAATTTTTTTCTCGTTACAATTTAACATCAATTATTTTTCTAAGGAGAAACCAACAGAGTTTCCCCTATTTCTATTACCATTTGGCGTATTTCACTATTCACCTGTTTGAAAAATTCAATAATAATTTCCAATAATAATCTCATCCATACTCATATCATCATTTCAAAAATCATTATGTAATTCAAATCCATACTCATTTGTACAAATTCATTCATGCTCCATTCTTATAGCAAAATTCTCAAATTTGCATTAATTTACATAATTTGCAACTAATTACATAAATCCTTAATTTACATGATATACAAATTAATTACAATTTGCTAATTTACATTACAATATAAGAAAATAAATAAGATACACATAATACATGATATGCTTAATGTGGGCCCTATCTACATGCATTGCTGAGGAGGAGACAATCTTTAACACTTTGCAGATCTGGACTACAAAAAAATCCCAGTAATTTGTCCACTGGGTTTTATTTTCAGTACCTGCGTGAAGGAAACAATTCCATCGCGCTAAGCATTGTTGCTTAGTGGTGCAATAATATAACAAGGAAATAATATACAAATAAAGATAGAAACAAAACATAATTCAGATAATTAAGATTTATTTATACTTTACATGCGGTTTCTAAAATTTAATATGTTTTATCCTAATTTACTCTTCTTTGGTAGTATTTATTTCGCCAATGTACAGTAATAATGTACATAGAAAAATGATCTAAAAATAATAATTTTATGCTTATATTATTATGTAAGTCACATTTGCAATATTTATGCATGTTATAATTTTCTTTGCAAATCTTTTAGCATTTTCTCAATACTTTCTAGGTTGTCTCAGATTATTTCATAATAAGTAAATTTTAATATCGATCTAGTTCATTTCGATTCTTTCTAATAAATAACTATTCTCATTTATTTTAAGTCATCTTACTCATTTATTTAATTTCTAATACTTTTAATTGCTAATATTCTTAACTTATTTCAATAAATTTCACTGTCCAAGTAACCTATGACAGGCTGACTAAACTAGATAACGGGTCATTGGCACTGGACACCGCGGTGCCTCCGGCCTTCATACCATGGCACGCAGAACGTCAACCACGTATGCAGTCAGTATGGCTAAAAAGCCATGATAGTATATAAGCAGGCATAAAAGCCATGAATGTGGGCATAAAGCCATGAATGCGGGCATAAAGCCATGAATACAGGCATAAAGCCTTTTGCAGTGCTGCTAAGACAATACCCTATTGGCATGCTAATCTATCCAATCTGACACACATGTCTAAGCTATATAAAGGCACATAATATCGTTAAATATTAATAAATTGTGTTTTATGACTTCATTATTTCATGACAAATTCCATAATTTATACATTCATCATAATATTCATACATTCCTTACATCATTCATATTGATCACAATTCACAACAATGGTGTTCATGTACCATTGTACTCAAAACATTCTTCCTTTCTCTTATAAAGAAAACTAATATTCCATTCATATTTTCATGTGATTCATTTATTCATTACAATATTTATATGAATTCATAACTCATACAAGGTGTTATTATCTTATTTGTAATGGAAACATAAATCCTAATGTAAACCTCATCCCACTTATACTCAACAATCCATCTAGGTTAATTTCATTTCATATTCAAGTGGCATTACTTATGTTTTATTAGACCTACTAGTAATGAGAATACAAATCTTAACTATATACTCACATAACTTAAATGTTCATTAAGTCATTTAGGTGAATTACTATTTCCATTCCAAGTAATCCATGAATGTTTCATGAATTCTAAATTTCATACCTTAATTTCCTCTACTAATTTAGTTATTACACTTTGTGTTTTTGTATTACTATGTACATTACTATTCACTCAAATTGTTGACTTTTTAATTCATAATAAATTTATTGAACCTAAGTTCAATAAGATACCACATTTTGCATTCTATTTTTGTTGGTATTGATTTCCAATACCATTACAAAGCTTATTTTATGTTATTCAAAATTTTCAGATTTCATACCCTAAGTTTATTGTTCCATTGGTCATTATGACAGTGGAAATTTGGCAAAATTTTCTTCATCAAAGTTGTTCCTTTATGTGTCTTCTTTAATTTCCTTTTTGAATCACTCAAATTGGAGTTTTGTAGCTCAAGTTATGGTAATTTAACCATAATTGGCTGGATTGACTTGTACTCAGAATTTCTGGGCAATTTGGTTCTGCCAGATTTGGTGACCTAAGTTTGGTTGGCAATTTGACTAGGTTATGGTCAGAATATGCATTTGTATTCTTCATGAAAGTTGTAGATGTATGTCTCAGCTTTCTGCTTGTAAAATTTTAGGTCAATTGGACCTTTGAGTTATGACCAAATGAATAAACACTGTTCATTTGGTCATTTTTCCAAGGCAGAATGCAAGTAATCCGAATTAGGGCAATTTTTAGGTTAACTTGGTTTGGTTTTCTGGGCAGAGTTTCTTCACCAAAGTTGTGCCATTATGTGTCTTGTTTCATTTTCAATTGGCCTTGCACCAATTGAACCTCTACAACTCCATTTATAACTGCCCAAACATGCTGGACTCACATCCAGACTTGCAAGGCACTCAAGGGCAGCATACCTAACTTCAATTCCCATGGCACAAATCACTTCATTTCCTAATCAAACATAGCCAAATGGTCACTAATTGATCATTACAACTTTAGTTTATGTCCATTTTCATCCACCACTAAAATTAAATTTCAAAACCCTAACCTTAATTGACCAAGCCTCCAATTCATGCATCTTACCCCTAATTTGCTATACTAATCATATAATTTATACTAGGGCAACTAATATGTCACTTTAAATCAAAGAATTCTCCTAACCCTAACTCATGTCAAGGCTGCCAAAATTTCATGGAACATAATCATGCCTCATTAATTCAATTTTTATCAAATTCTCAACTTAACTTAGCTTAAATTCATGTTTAGAAAGATGTAAAAGCAAAGAATATGGCACTAACCTCTTTGGTGATTTTCTAAGCTTATTCACACCTCACTTTCTTCCACTTTCTCCTCTTCTAATGGCTGCCCAAGTCTAGCTCTAGCGGTAGAGAAAAATTTTTGTGAACGGAAGATGAGGTTTTGAGGTGGTTTTGGTAGAGGTTTGGAAGCTTGGGTGAAGCTTCAATGGTAGAAGAGAGGGAGCTGGTTCATTTGTGAAGAAGAAGAAGATTGTTTCTTCAATTTTTTTGCCCATTTTGCTCATTTTAAGTGGTTTAAAGACATATGTCACAATGTGATTGGGTGAGAGTGCTTAGTGATATAAGCATGAGGTTAAAATTGTAAATTTAATTCATTTTCTTTTCTTTTCTTTGCTACTCATTTTCAATTCAATTTTTAACAATATTTATTCATATTTTAGATCATAATAATTATTTACTTAACTGGACAAGTCGGTCAAAAATCACCTCTGAAAGTGAAATGACCAAAATGCTCCCGTTTGGCTTAACAGACCAAAATTGTCTGTACCAATTGAAAATTTTTTTTAAGCATTTTCTTGGTATTCTAATGCCATAAAAACCTCAATGACTCTTCTCTGGAATCCCAAAAATTATTTTATGAATTTTCTCCTGGGTTTAGGGCTTCTAGCTGCGAAGATCGCAACTTCCCACGGGGTTACCGATCGCTAGGGCACCGGCTCATTTAACTTGGTTGTATTTTATTTCTAAAATTTTTCCTACATTTTTCTTGTTAATATTCGAGTTAATTATGGTTCCTCACTTTAGTTTAAATATTTTTCTAGATGTTCTTGCTGTCCGAACTGACACCAGTCACCAGAACAGTAGAATGCACGAAATGGATACAGTGAGGGTGTTACAACTTTGGCTAAACTTTCTTCATCAAAGTTGTTCCTTAATGTGTCTAGTTTACTTCCCTTTTTGAATCACTCCATTTGAAGTTTTGTAGCTCAAGTTATGGCATTTTTACCACAACTGGCCGGATTGGTCAAATTCTAGAATTTTGGTCAACTTTTTGGTTCTGGCAGTTTTCATGACTTAAATTTGGTTAGCAATTTGAATGTGTTATGGTCAGAATTTTAGTTTATGTTATTCATGAAAGTTGTTCTACAATGTCTAAGCTTTCCAATGGTTCAAAAATAAGGTCATTTGGACCTTTCTACAAGAAGTTATGACCATTTAAACATGTACTATTCATTTGGTCAATTCTACCGAGTAACAGGGTACCAAATCCGAATTCAAGCAGGTTTTAGGTCCACTTAGGGTCAATTTTAGGGCAAGGTTTCTACATGAAAATTGTTGCATTATGACCCTATTTTCATCCTCAATTGGCCTCACACCAATTGAAGTAACAGAATTCAACTTATATCCTTCTAAGTGAATAGGGGTCAAGCTGTCCAGAATTCAACCTTATGATATTCATAATCTAACTCAATTCCAATCATCAATTCACAATCAAATGCACACCAATTGACCAAAATTGAGCATTAAAAAATCAATTGGTCATCAATCCTCAAAAATCCCCAATTTTACACCAAAACCCTAATTTCATAAACTAAATTCCTATTTTAAGCCAATTCACTTCACAATCACACATAACACTTCATCAATCATCACCCAACATGCACAATTTAAACCAATTTCATCAATTCCCTAATCCTAGCAAAGCTGGCCGAATTCCATTCATTCCATTACATGCGTAATTTTTCACATTTCCAAGCAATTTCTACTTGGTCAACATCAATTCTATAAGTATAAATCAATTTAAGTTAAGAAGGAGGCTCACCTCAACTTGATCACTTCAAGTCTTCCAAATTCTTCAATTTTTCTTCTCTTTCTTGTTCCCACTCTTCTTACCAAGACCCAAAAGCAAGGTTTAATTAAGGAAACTAGAAAATTTATGGCTAAAATTGGTGGTTATATAAGCTCAAGGTTGGCTTTAATGGTAGAATTAGGAAAATGAGAGAGAGAAGGAGGACGACACCCTTTGAAGAAGAAAGGTAAATGAATTTTTTTTTCTTTTAATTTGTCCCCTTATGTTAACATTATCCCGCAATTTCTTAAGTTAAAATTATAAATTATTATGATGTCATCCTTGCATAATGATGATGTCATAAATGCCTTTATCTAAATTTCTTTCCTTTTCCTTTTTCCTTTCCTTCCACACACCTCTTCATTTCTAATATATTTTTCAAAGTTTTAATTTCCTACATTTTATTGGACATTTAGGCCAAGAGTCACCTCTAAGGGTGAATTAACCATATTGCCCTTTATCGGTTTGATCAAAATTTTCCAATAACACTGAGTTGCTTCCTAAAGTCTGTTTCAATTGTTTGAACTTGTTCTCTATTCTTTTATGTGGTTTTAACATTACCATTAACTTCACAATTATCCTTAGTCCTGGGGTGTCACAAGGTTCCATAAGAAATTAGGGTAGCAACTGAGCTCGCAGTCACTTCCCGGTTCGGTCACCCATCGCTATGACCTCGACTCATTTAATGCATTATGCCTTGTTTTCTTTATTTCCATTTCACCTTCATGTAATTGCTATTAATTTCTATTCTTGGCTTTTCTAGATGACTTAAATATGGTTTTACACATCTCAATTGTCCGGACAGACATTAATCACCAGAATAGTGGAATGTACGAAACTAATAAACATAGGGGTGTTACAAGAACAAATTCCCTCTCAAGTAAGGTAGCATGCCTTGAGACAAACACTTTTTACTCTTTTGGATGGTAGAAATAATATATAATTGTTTGTTTTGGATATCCCACAAATGTGCATTTATCTTATTTAAAACCTAGCTTATCAGATATTTGACGCTTCACTTAAGCATCACATCCCCAAATCTCTATATGTGACAGTGAAGGTCTCTTGCCAATCCATATATCATATGGTGTATTTTCAATAGATTTGGACGGAACCCTATTCAAAAGGTATGTAGCAGTTTATAGGGCATAGCCCCAAAAAGAAACTAGAAGTTCTACATTGCTCATCATGGACCGCAACATATCTAATAGGGTTTGGTTTCTTCTTTTAGAAACACCATTGTGTTGTGGTGTTCCAAGAGGTGTCAACTGAGCAAGAATCCCATTCTCCTTTAGATAATCTTGAAACTCCTGGCTTAAGTATTCTCCTCTTCGATTAGATTTGAGTGTTTTAATACTTTTCTCAATTTGTTTCTCCACTTCATTCTGAATCCTTTAAACTTTTCTAAAGATTCAGATTTATATTTCATTAGATATATATGCCCATATATGGAATGGCCATTAGTAAATGTAATGAAATATGAGTACCCTCCTATAGCGTATCATTAGCTCGCACACATCTGAATGTATTATGCCCAACATTTTAGTAGATCTTTCACTCTTTCCACTAAAGGGTGATTTGGTCATTTTTCCCATTAAGCAAGCTACACATGTTTCATATGATTCATAATCAAAAGGATCAAAGTATCCTTCTTTATGTAACATTATGATTCTTGTTTCATTTATATGACATAATCTACAATGCCATAGATAGGATGGATTTTGATTATCTGATTTTAATTTCTTGCTATTTATGTTAATAATAGGCCTTTCAAGATCAAGTATATATAAACCATTTGCATAAGTATCAAATCCATAAAAAATATCATTATTATAAAAGGAACAACATTTGCCTTCAATAATAAATTTAAATCCATTTAATGCCAGGCAAGATACAAATATGATATTTCTAGTTAGTACTGGAACAAAATAACAGTTATTAAATTCAAGCAAAAGGCTCATAGGCAGAGACAAAAATACATGTTCCTACGACTAAAGTAGCAACCCTTGCTCCATTTCTAAGCTATAGGTCCATTTCACCTTTCTGTAAAGGTCTAGGTCTTCTTAGTTCTTGCACATTATTACAAATGTGAGATCCACATCCGGCATCTAATACCCAAGAATAAGAATTTGACATAGATAAATTTATCTAAATCATAAACATACATGAAGTATAAGCTTCATCAAACTTCTTCTCCTTCAGAGTAGCAAGATAGTTAGCATAGTTCCTTATCTAATGACTTTCTTTGCCACAGTGATGGCACGTACCTTTGTCCTTCTTAATGCCCCTAGTAAGCTTAAGTGCTTTAGGGGAAGCCCCTTTCTTCCTATTGTTCTTCTTCTTGGACCATTTGGATTTGGTCTTAGAAGATTAAACCATAAGAATAGAGGACTTGTTCCTCTTAAGTTCCCCTTTAACAGTTGTTAGCATATCACAGTCTAGGCAATGTAGCTTCTAACTAATTAATGTTGAAGTTCAATATGAACTATGAGAAGCTAGGAGGTAGAGATTGTAAGACTAGGTCAATACTTTACTCATGATCCATAATAAAACCCAATTGGCCTAATTTTTTAATATAGCCAATCATCTTCAAAACATGAACATTCACTGAAGATCCTCCTGTCATCTTACAATAGAACAATTCCCTTAATATCTCATACCTTTCATCCTACATTTTGAATTAAACAACTCCTTGAGTTGCAAAATGATAGTTCGAGAATCCATATTCTCATGCTGCCTTTGAAGTTTAGGAGACATGCTAGCCAACATCACACATGTGGCTTGCTCATCGTTATCTGTATGACGAATATACTCATTTAGTACTTCTTCAGGAGCATCAACATCAAGAATACTAGGTTTGGCACATTCAAGGATGTATAGCCTCTTTTCTTGCCTGAGAATAATTCTCAAGTTTCTGTACTAGTCTAAGAAATTTAGTCCAGTCAACTTGTTAGCATCCAATATGCTATGCAAGGAATTGTTTTTGTTACTCATGGTGATATTAGTGATCTACAAATGCAAAGATAAAATTGCATTAATTTCATGCATATAATTTTTATTAACCAAATTAATATAAGGTCTTTAATATCCATTTGGTATCCCACTGTTTTACTCAAATTAATAGCCCTCACTATTAATTCGAGAAATTTAACACATTAATTTCCTTAGTAGGCTAGGACCCCATTTAATTTTATTTGACATTGAGTGTGCTAAACAAATCAAAATTAAATTAAATTAGTTAGATAACTATTTATGAATCACATCTCTATGTGATTCCTAGATCAGTTATGTGACAACTATTTGTCTAAACATAATTTTATAATTCTCATAGCTATGCCTCTGATTCTACATGATCATGAGTGTGTTCATCCAAATCATATAGGTCAATTAAGTAAAACCCATTGTTTAGAAATATCCAATATTTCATAGCCATAAACATGTTCGAGAGAAAAACAACCTTGAGTGTGCTCAACAAGTTAACTTTAATATAGAACTCAGGTTTATGCTATAACAATGGAAGGTATCTTGATCATGTTCATAACATGTGCTAAATATTTGAATGAGGGATTTTAGGTCTATGCCAACTTTTAGGTCTCATTAATTAGCATGCCGGTTATATTATACATCACATATATAAAATATATGCCCCTAACATGCATTTCTAATTTGATGATTATGGACTTTACTAAATAATTCTCTTAACCCACTGGAGAGAATTATAGGGTCTAAAGCCTAGGTAGTAGCATTGTAGAATTTCATAAGTCTTTCAAGCAATTCCTTGAAGTATATTCACTAGCTTCTCTTTCTACTTACAGTTGCAAATAATTTTCCTATCTACTCATTCTAAAACTATATAACATTTACATATTTTAAAAATAGAAACCTCGAGTTACATTCGAAAGGAGCAGGATGAGAAAAGAATTTACAACACAGAATATAGGAGAAGGCAGAGAACACAGTCCCTATTTATGAATGTACAAACATTCAATCAAATAAAGAGCAATCACATTGGTCTTTAGTCTCTAACCATCCATCATGCATTATAATCAAATTAAAATGCATAAATAAATTTAATCATCCTCATTGTTGCTATTGGTTTCATGTCTAATTAAAATAATATTTTTAACAATTAAAAATATTAAATCAAAAAATATTTAATGTTCCTCCCACTAAATAATTCTATTTAATTGTCTTGGAAACAATTTCCTTTAGTTAATAAGTAATTTAATCACAATTAAATATCTATTAATTTAACAAAACAATTAAATCAAATTTTTGTGCTACCCAATGCCATATATAATTTAGAAACAATTTTTTAATATTATATATATGTGAATTAAACAATTTAATTCAATATCTAATATAATTAGATGAATAAAATCTAAAATAATTTTAGGTGCCCCATAATTTGCCATTTTATTTTTAGAAAACACATTTTTAAAATTTAATATTGAATGAAACAATTTAATTCAATAAATTTCTTTATCCAAATTCTCTAAATTAATTTTAGAAACTAATTTTCCAAATTAATATTAAATTAAACAATTTAATTTATGTCCAATTGAACTAAAATAAAATCACAATTTTGATTTATTTGAAAACCAAAATTAGAATTAATTTTAACAAAATAATATTATGTAATTCTCAATTTTAGTCAATAGGAAGTCTAATGGCAAATCTGGAATAAGGAAATTCTAATGGCATAATTGCAAATTTGCTACACTTGAAGATCAATTTTTCAGCTGAAGGACGGTCGCATTTTTGTAATTAGGCTATCGTGGCATATTTGCAATTTCTAGCAAACTTATGGGTAGCATTTGTTAGTGGCAAACCCGTAATTTTCACAAAAACGGGGGCACCCATCTGATGGGCTTCTTCCTCGTCTGGTTCGCATTAAACTAGCAGCTGCTCATGGAAGCTTCAGTGCCACCATGAACGAGGGCGCCGGCTAACAAATGGAGAACCATCAGCGCATCTCCGGCTAGACAACAGCTCCTCATTGGCGATGGCATTGCAGGAAGGTGAGCTGGTGCGTCCAAGCTCCTTACACGATCTGATCGTGCAACACCCGCCATCTGCAAACGTCATTCAGTCAAGCAAAACGACGTTGGTCTAGGCATCCTCAACAACTCGAGGTTAACATCACCGGCCCCGCGCGCGGGGAACACACAGCGGCAGCCAGCAATGGTCCTCTAGCTCTGATATACCTGTCCGCTTGTTAACATATTGTAGTGACCCATTGCATCATTTCCTTTCAAAGATACAAATTTTCGAGAAAAGAAAAGAAAAAAAACAAAAGGAAAATCAACACAGATTTCAATCCGCTGAACTTCAATTTTTTAGATCTAAAATCCTTAGAAACAAAACCCAAAATTGATGTCTCAAAGCTTTCCAGAACCATTACGGAATTAAGATGGACAGAAGGAAATTCCAGAAGAACAAAATATACTAACACATGAATTTAATTCTCAAATTAACACTACCAACAACAAACCATTCCATAATTAATTAAAATGACTTTGATACCACTGTTAGGAAGCATTAATACACAACAAATTGAGCATACACAACAAATTGAGCAGAAAATTAAGCCCCAAAAATCATTTTTAATTAAGTCCGGAACGGTGGAATTTAAAATTTTATTATCTAGCAAATTACATCAAATTACTTTGGAAATTTGCTAACCACCGAGCCAAGCTGTAGCAAACTACTAGCCGTCCAGATGTCTGGCCTCAAATGGTATCTACATAGACCGATTGTGAGGAAATTCTCCAAAACTCTTTTTGGAGAATTTATAATTTTTTAGTGCTAGCTCAAATAAACGGAAGCTCTCTATAAAATATGGAAGACAAGCTTCCTTTTATAGGGGTAACTTTTAATAATTATAAATTTAACCTTTTAAATTTATTAATTATAGATCACTATAGGAATTAAAATTCACATAATTAATTCTTACAATTCTTGAAACCTTAAATTAAGTCCACACTTAATTATTAGGATATTAAGCAGTCTAAATAAAATTTATACTTTAATCCATAAGCATCAAGAATTATTTTATTTTATTTTTATCAAGTCCAACTTGATAACCCAATTTAATTTCTCACTTATAGTCTTTATGTATATAACTCATTAGGTTCCTAATATGTTGATAATAAATATTAATAAATAAAATTAACACTTTAATTTTATCATCAATACATAATTGATTAATTATATTCGCAGATCATTATTGACTTCTAGCAACGTGTAATGACTACCCAAATATTAGAATTTATCAATGTGGTTTGACTAACCTTTCTGTGATTAGTCTGTCAGTGTAATTAATATCCCTTTATCATAATATTCTGATTTATATATTGATACATGAAATGTGTTTCCCATATATAAATTATTTCTCTCCTCCCAGTGTGATTAATTAATTAAAAATGATCTCAATCTTATTTTACCTTGTGCAAGGAGTTATCAATTCACACTAGTCAAGAACAATTGAAATATTTTTTCTAATTATCTAGGGTGATGAATTCTATCTTGACAATCAAATATCTCCATATAGTTTATACTATATCCAACAACTGCCAAATTTGTTATTTTTATATAGAATGACATATAAGCAGTATCAAAATACAATAATTCTTATATAAGATAACTTAATGTCTCAATCTAAGGATCACTTACACGACGGTCACGCAAGTCTTTCCATAAACACAGGTAAACTTCTATATGAAATCCTCGTGCGAGTAAGCTCAGTGAACTTGTCACCACAAGTACCTACATGTTGGTTCTAGGTATCCCATATACCTCAACTTAATGAGAATTGCTGCTTCCTTTCATAAAAAAAAAGAATGCAATGTATACTGGTCTCAACAGTTATATCGATGTCCAATCTCAATATAACATACCTGAAATATTTTTGAAATAATGTTATAATGCAGTCGGAATCTCATAATTATAACAATATTATAATTTCTATTGCTATGTATATAAGTCCCATGAACTTTATCTTTATTAATTAATACTCACTAACATTAAATTGAACATTAAAGATGAAGGAAAGAATTGAACATTGACAATTGCTACTTCCTTTTATAAAGGAAGAATGCAATGTGTACTGGTCTTAACAGTTATATTAATGTCCAGTCTCAATATAACATTAATCAGGAATATTTTTTAAACAATACTATAATACAGTCGGAATTTCATAATTATAACAACATTATAATTTCTATTGCTATGTATATAAGTCTCATGGACTTTATCTCTATTAATTAATACTTATTAAAATTAAATTGAACATTAAAGATAAAGTAGCCTTTATTAATAATAAAATATATATACATGTATTAAATGATCACATTTGCAACTAACACATTGGCTACAGTACACACATATACGTACAATAATTTCCCTAACTTCACTTCTAATGTTTCCTTAATGCCACTGCATGCATATGCTATTCTTACTTATGATTCGGTTATATATAATTTGTTCTTAGGGCACTACGTTCCACAGCTTGCGGAAGTCATTTATGATAGTAATAAGAAAGCTTCCAACAAGCATTACATCAATTTTAAGGGTTTTGTGGTGAGTTATTTCAAGACAAACACAATCTCTCTTTTTTTCTCTTTTACAATATGATTATGTATTTCGTCCAACATGGCTTGATTCCTTGTAACAAATTTTGAAGTATTAAAAAGAAAAAATAAAATAAAATCAATAATCAACACCAACACATTTCTTTCCGTTCTTTATACCATTACAAAATACTAATCTAGTCAAATACTGTCACCTTCATTGAAGAATTTCCTTTATTCCTTAAAAGAATGAACGTAAATATATTTCGTCAAAAATAGTATTTTTCTTTTTTTTTTTTTTTATACACACAAATACACTCACATGTATACTTAACATAAATTTATAACATTATCAGCAAGTTTTCTTCGAGGCTAAAAGATAAAAATAAATGAGAAATTATTCACTTACATTTACTTTAAAAATTAAGGATTAACTATTGTTAATAAATCAAGCAAAGAAGAATAGAAGAAATGGTTAATAGGCTAAAATAAGATTGCAAAAAATACTTTCTATTTCTTACTCAATTCATGAAAATGAGTAGCCTACTTATAGGCTTACTACAACCAAAAAGAGAGTATTTCTCAATAAATTATTAAAAAAATCTGCACTTAATTGTAAGTTTATAACTATCTTTGAGTTAAAAATAAAATAAAATAGGGAGATATTAACAAACTAAATCAATCTATGTTTGAATTTGATTCCAACATTATCTTTCTTAATTCACTTGTTTTGAAGACAATTACTTATGAAATGCATAACTACAATGCTCAGATTGGGAATGCATTATTAGATGATGAGACAGATCAAACAGGGATGATAGATTATGCATGGGATCATGCTGTAATATCAGATAGAGTGTACCGTGAAGTTAAGAGCAAATGCAACTTCAACCAGAAACATCTAGCCAGGGACTGCAACAATGCCCTCAATGATTACTTTGCTGTGTACAAGATCATTGACATGTACAGCTTGTACGCTCCAAAATGTGTCAAAAGCAACTTCAGTATTGACAGACAACTCCCTGTTATCCAAGGCATTGCTCCTCAAATTTTTTCCAAAATTGTGAGTCATCTCAAAATTTATACCATAAATTACTAATTCAGAGCGTGTTTGACATTCACAATTGTTGTTGCTAATTTCAAATTTGCAACAAAATATATATTGGAAGAAATTCTTTTTGATACCAAAAAGTAGATTTTTTTTTTATAATTTGATTTTTATGTATAAAAAATTGATTATCTTTTTAAAAATTTTATATTTAAAATTTTTGCAAATAGTCATTGGATTGCATTCATTATAATTAAATTTATGTAACTAATGATATATATAATGCAAAAATATGTCTTAGAAATATAATATTGTATATGCTTTTATATCTACATTGTTGTTTTAAAATTACTGTAATATTTAAAGTTCTTTAACGGCCTCTACAATTTAGTCATGCATTGATTGTAAAAATTATAAAATTTTTATTATATGTACTTTGGATTATCTATGTTCTTAAAATTTTAAAATTTAATTGCATCGACTGTTTAATTATTATATTATAAGACACTTTAAAATGTTAAAATTATATATTTTTGGTAATACTTAATATAAAGATTAAAATTACTAATTTTAAAATAGGAAAAAAATGTGCATATTATCTATAGCAAAAGTAAGAGATGTTTAATTTTTTTTTTTCACAATTGATTTCAATTGTAATTCAAATTCGGGCTCTTGCAGCCTTAGAGACGATGCCAATACTACTAAAATGGTTACTAATATATAAAAGTTATTCATTAAACATTGCGATTATTACTATTTTTTTTCCTTGTTCTTTCCCAGGAAGGTTGGCACAAAAAACCTGCAGGCTATGATCCTTGTGCATCAGACTATACTGAGATTTATTTGAATAGGCCTGATGTTCAAGAAGCTCTACATGCTAATTTAACAAAAATTCCATATCCATGGACGCACTGCAGGTAGACATTTGTTGAAGATTTCATTATTATTATTATTATTACACAAAGAAAAAGTAGGGAAATTAAAATTTGAGACGTTGCTCAAATCTAAAAAATTTTCTTACTATTAATTAGTTATAAAGTCTGTGGCCTGCGGGTGCTATGAATATTCACCCAAATGTGAGTTTCTTTGTGCTTATTTTGCAGTGATAATATAACCTTTTGGGATGACTCTCCAGCATCAATTCTTCCCATATTAAAAAAGCTAATAGCTGGAGGCATTCGCATATGGGTCTACAGGTAAAAAATTGAGATTATTATTATTATTATTATTATTATTATTATTATTAAGAAGGTAATGTTGAGATTAAGTAAATGGATCTGCCCTAACTCATTCTTGAGTGTGGAATACTAATGGGAGGCCCAGTATCGATTAGGGAAATTCTGATACCACGATAAGAAAATGGATTGATTTAAATTACCGATTAGGTAACTCAAGAAAGGATTATTCAAAATTTTATAAAGGGTATATTACTTACATACTTAACCAATGTAGAATATATGGCATATATTAATTAATTAAAAATTGATTCAATAAACTTAAACATATTTTTTTGTTTGTATGATTATTCATTACAGTGGAGATACAGATGGAAGAATTCCAGTAACTGCAACCAGATACACATTAAACAAACTTGGGTTAAAAACTATTGAAGAATGGTCTCCTTGGTACTTCAAGAAACAGGTAACCATATTTAGATATTTTATTGATTTTTCATTATTTACATTTTCCTTTATTAAATTGTTCATCTTAACATTGATAATTTATTAAATATAATTATTTTCAAATGGGAATTCAATAGGTTGGTGGATGGACAATTGTGTATGATGGACTTGTGTTTGTAACAATTAGAGGGGCTGGTCACCAAGTTCCAACTTTTAAACCCAGGCAGTCTCTTCAGCTTATCAAATACTTCCTGTCCAATGAGAAACTGCCATCTAAACCATTTTGATATTTGTTTATTCTTTTTATTAGCTATTTTTTTGTGTGTGTTTTATTATTATTATTATTGTAAAAGAGGGTAAAGGAGATTCAAAGAAGCAATTATCACCAAGCTAAGCTTGCTGATGCATTTGTGATTGTTAAATTCTTTTTATTCAAATAAAAAAATTTTGTTGAATTGTCAAATGCAATTTGAAAGATTAAAGATTACTATATGAATTTTTTTTTTTTTTGCTTTAGAGCACTTAATTATCACTATGTTAAGCTTGTGGGTGCATTTGTGATCGTTATATTCTTTTATTCAAAATAATAATAATAATAATAAAATAAAACTTGTTGAATCGTGAATTACAACTTAAAAATTCAAAGATTAATTGAATGATTTTATGTTCTAAAGAATTGAATATTTGACAAGAGTAAGAAATGGCTCGTCCTCCTTCCAAACCTCCCAAAACTGTTCCCTTAACCCTTACGCTTCCTGCTTTCAACCCTCTCAAAACTGCTCTTCCAACCTCAAAACTGCTCTTCCAACCTTTCTCACAATCCCGATCCATCCTCCTCACTGGCTGAAACCCAAGACTTACCCACACTATATTTCGAAACTTCCCAAATGGTTGGAGTGCAAGATCCCTTTGGAACTCTTTTTCCTGTTTAGGTAGCATAGTAAAGGTATACTTTCAAGGAAGCTAACTCGTAGAGGATGGTGTTTTGGCCTCATTCTAGTGCATTAAGCATCAAGCCTTCTTGATTTTGTCAAAACACATTAACAGATATTGAATTGGAAGCTACAAGCTAAGGGCTTCCATTGGTAAGCACAATAGGAACACAACCCCCAGCCAAAGTCGTGGTGAACGAAAGACATGGCATAGAAATAGGGATCCAACAACTCAGAGGAACATCACCCAATAAGGAACTTCTCAACAACAATGTGTTAATGTACGTGCACTGTAACCAATGTATTAGTTGCAAGTGTGATTGTGATCACTTAATTATATATATATATATATATATATATATGTTATTAATAAATGTTGCTTTATCTTTAATGATCATGTCAATTTTGATGAATATTAACTAATAAAAATAAAGTTCATGGAACTTATATGCATAGTAATGAAAATTATAATGTGGTTATAATTATGAGATTCCAACAGTATTATAGTATTGTTCCATAAATATTTATGGTCAATGTTATATCGAGACTGAACATTGATATAACTGTTGAAACTAGTACACGTTGCATTCTTTCCTTTATGAAAGGAAGAAGCAGCTCTCGTTAAGCTGAAATATATGGGATACCTAGAACCAATATGTAGGTGCTTGTATTAACAAGTTCACTAAATTGACCTGTATGAGAATTTCATATGGAAGTTTACCTGTGTATATAAAAACACTTGCGTGACAGTCGTATAAGTGATCCTTACACTTGAGACACTAAGTTATCTTATGTAGGAATTACTATATTTTGATGTTGTTTTACATGTCATTCTATGTAAAGATAACAAATGTGGCAGTTGTTGGATATAGTCTGATCTAGATAGAATTCATCACCTTAGGTTGTCACACCTTACCCCTCCGTAAGGCATAATATGATCCCGTAGTATACCTAATGAATTATCGAACTTCGCCTACCGATAACCCATTAAATATACTATAAGGGATTTTAAACAAATTTCTATTCATTTTAAAGTGTAAGGTAATATTACATGATTATTAAAAGCTTTTAAATGAAGTTATAACATAAGCTATAATTTTTAATTAATTCAGTGTTGCAAAAATTTTACAAAAATTTCGGCAGAGTGCCTGCTAGAAATAGAAGAAACAGTTCTTCAAAACCTGTTAAAAACACTTCCAATATGCATATAAATACCCACAACTCCATTTAAGGTCAACACAATCCAACATATTTTCAAGCAATCTCAATCTTATTTAATTTAGTGCAATTCAAATATAAAATTTGCAAATCCAAAAAGGAGAGAACAAAATATTATTATTACAATTTTGATTGTACAACTGCTCATCTAGTTCAATAGATATATATGAACAAAAATTTACATCAAAAGAAATTTACAAGGGTATAAAATATTATAACCATATAAGATCCAAAAATATATCTCCACTGCAACCAAAAGCAGCTCACTCTGCTGCTTTATCTACCTCTTTGCCTGTGACAGCATAAGAAAGCTATCGCTGAGTATTACACCCAGTGGTACACAACTAAACTTAGAAAAAAAAGAACTCATTTATAAAGTACATCATTTATATATATCAAAACATAAAAAAGCAAAATTTTCAAAATTTCAAGTCAATAAGATTCATCTATTTCAAACCACATTTTACAAATCACAAAGTAAGGGTGTTGCCAAGAACACACAGTCTAGACCATGACATAAAATTTCATGATCAATGCCGTGTTGTACACCACGACAAAGTAAATCACCTCACTAACCATTATTAATGAGGGAAGGGCTAGCTAGCTGATGAGTACTCATATAGTCTTACCCCACTAGTCGTTATTAATGGGAGACATAAGCAATTTTTAATTATCAAACCCCAAATAGCCGTTACTACTGAGGGAGTGCTGAACTGGACTATCATGCTAACTGTGGTTTAAAAATAATTTCATAAAATTTCCATTCAAATAATTGCATTTCAATTCACATAACACATTTCATTCAATGAAATTTTCCTTATAGGGTTGGCAACACATAATGTATAAAATTCAAAGAAAAATCATAATTGCATCTAAATAATTTATAATCACAATTTATTCAACTCATTTACAAAATTAAATTCTATTGAGAAGCTTAGTTTTGTACAAACCTCTTTTGCTTGCTTTAATTCAATCCCCTCTACTTCCTTCATTGGAAGGCTCTTTTTCCACTGAAACATATAATTAAAGTGTTTTAATACCTATCCAAATTATTTTTAATAATAATTTCAATGATTGAACTTTGCATTTTCAATTTACTTATATAGTCCCATAAGTTGAGTTCTTTGTATTTTTGTTATGGTGGTTACTATTCATTTAACTAGTTATATAAAATGTTGACTTTCCACATTTAATAGGTATACCAATTCTAAACTCATGGTCATACCACATTTTGGGTTTTACATTTATTGGCATTGGTTGCCAAATTCAATTCAAATTTTCCTAAGAGAATTTGCAAATTTTCAGTTTTTGTCTCTAAGGTTTATTGTTCCATTAGACCAATCTACAGTGAAAATTTAGCTAAACTTTCTTCATCAAAGTTGTTCCTTAATGTGTGTAGTTTAATTCCTTTTTTCAATCACTCTATTTGGAGTTTTGTAGCTCAAGTTATGGCATTTTTACCATAACTAGCCGGATTGGTAAAATTTCAGAATTCTGGGCAACTTTTTGGTTCTAGCAGTTTTGATAACCTAACTTTGGTTAATAATTTGATTATGTTATGGTCAGAATTTGGGTTTGTTTTCTTCACGAAAGTTGTTATACTATGTCTAAGCTTTCCAATGGTTCAAAAATTAGGTTATTTGAACCTTTCTACACTAAGTTATGACCATTTGAACATGTACTATTCATTTGGTCAATTTTGCCTAGTAACAGGGTACTAATTCTGAGTTCAAGCAGACTTTAGGTCAACTTGAGGTCAGTTTTAGAGCAAGATTTCTGCATGAAAAATGTTGCATTATGACTCTATTTTCATCTCCAATTGGCCTCACACCAATTGGAGCAACAAAATTCAAACTTATAGCCTTTTAAGTGGACAAAGGTCAAGCCGCTAGAATTCAACAATTTGACAACCACAATCTATTACAATTCAATTCATCAATTCACACTCCATAATACACTAATTGACCAAATTAAGCATCAACAATACCAATTGGTCATCAGTTCTCAAAAATCTCCAATTTTCAACTAAAACCCTAATTTCCAATTGCCATAATGTATTCAATTTAAGCATAATAATCACTTATCCTTAGTCATTTAAGCATGAATACAAGTTTAATTGCATTTAAAACACATCAATTCCTCTCAAATCCATGGCTGGCAGAAAATTTATTCCTCTCCAACCATGCATTTTTTTCAAGTTTCTTCACATAAATTCATCAATTTCAACTTCAATTCAATCAATTTTTCAAAAAGAAAAGACTTGGATTCACTTGCCTCTTTGTTGAATTTCCAAATCATTAATTCTTCAATTTTCCTCCTCCTTTTTGCTCCCAATCTTCTAATCAAGACCCAAAAGTAAGGTTTACTTAAGGGAACTAGAAAATTTATGGCTAAATTTAGGGTTGCAAAAGCTTAGGATTAGCTTTAATGGAGGAAATTGGAAGATGAGAGAGGAGAGAGAGGGAGGATGGCAATTTGGAGAAGAAAGAAGACCAAAATTTTTTTTTCTTTTTAATTTGTCTTTTATGTAAACATTTTTCCCATAATTTTCAATTTTTAAATTATAAATTTTTATGATGTCACCCTTACTTATGCATGATGTCATAATTCCCTTATTTGAATTTCTTTTCTTTTCCTTTTCCTTTCCTTCCGTATGCCTCTTATGTTCTTAATTGTTTTTCATAATTTTACATTTTAATGGACACTTAGGCTAAGAGTCACCTCTATGGGTAAATTGACCATTTTGACTGTAACACCCCTATGTTCGGTAATGCGTTCTACTGTTCCGATGACCAGTGTTGTCCGGACAGCTAGGATGCCTAGAATTACACTTCGATATGAGTGAGGAGACATTAAATAATGAAATACAAGAAAAGAAAATACAAGAAAAACAAAGGAAAAATAATAGTAAAGAAATGCAACCAAGTTAAGCGAGCCGGGAACCCTAGCGATGGGTGACCGCACGAGGAAGTCACGGCGTGGACCGTTGACTAGCCCTGGACCGCGGGGAACCCTGGAAAATATTTTTAGGACTTATGTCAGCCCAAGCCCAAGTACAGACCCAACCCCCACAAGGGCAACATGAAATAGAGAAGAGGGAGAAACCTATGGGTCAGAGCTCAAGCAGTAATTTGAGAAAGAGAAAAGAAATTGAGGAGCCCCGAGCTCAGGGATATAATAGGGGTGGATCATCAAGGCAGAGACCACCAAGGTCCAGTCGTCGAACAACTAAAAGTTCCTACCCTTCTCGTCAATGTGAAGCTTGTGGAAGATATCATGGTGGGATATGCTATAAGGCTATTGGAGCCTGTTATAACTGTGGAGGCACAGGACACTTTGCCAAGGACTGCACCAGTAGTCGCAGAGTTGGACCACCTCCTACTACTGCAGAAGGGTCAGTTCAGAGCCCTGTCACCAGAAGTTCACAACCACCTAGCAGAGGTAGAGGCAGGGGTAGAGGTAGCCTAGCAGGCAGCCAAGGCACAGTGAAACATTCAGAGCAAGACAGTGCTCCAGTCAGAATCTATGCAATGAGACAGAGAGAAGAGGCCGAGACATTTGATGTTGTGGCTGGTACCTTCTCAACTTTTAATCAAGATGTGTTTGTGTTATTTGATCCAGGTTCTACCCATTCTTATGTGAGTGCTAGCATCATTGATTGCATTGCTGTTCCATGTACACAAATGGACTTTGAGGTGCTAGTAACAAGTCCGCTAGGACAGGAGGTCAGGGTTAATAAAATATATAGGGATTGTCCTTTGGTGATCCAAGGACACACTTTTCTGTCTGATTTCATTGAAATGCCCTTCAAAGATTATGATATCATATTGGGCATGGATTGGTTAGCTAGGCATCATGCCATGATTGACTGTAGGTTAAAGACAGTCACTTTCGGTCTCCCCCAGTACAGTGATGTGGTAATACATGGGAAGAGGCAGCTATTGCCATCAAACATTATTTCGGCTGCACTAGCCAGAAAATGATCAGCAAGGGATGTGAAGCATACTTGGCACATGTGGTAGACACCCAAGTGGGGAGTCCAGCATTGAGGGACATCCCTACAGTATATGACTTTCCAGACGTGTTTCCTGATGAATTGCCAGGATTACCTTCGGAAAGAGAGGTGTAGTTTGAAATTAATGTTATGCCTGGTGTGGATCCAATCTCCATAAAACCATACAGAATGGCACCAGCAGAGTTGAAGGAGTTGAAGGTATAGTTACAAGAACTACTTGAAAAGGGCTTCATCCGCCCTAGTGTGTCACCATGGGGAGCGCCAGTATTGTTTGTTAAGAAGAAGGATGGCACTCTTCGTTTATGTATTGTTTGACCTAGGGTCTGCATACTTTTATGTTAGAGTCAGAACTATATGTTCTGTTGTTATTCCTTTACAGGGGAATAAATTTTGATGCATTAGTGATTAGTCCTTAAGATAAGGATTGTGATAATAAGTGAAATTAGTTTTGGAAGAGTTTATCGGCAAAAAGTATTTTCTAACACACCATAAATTATAAAGCTAAATGGCAAGCCTACTTAATATAAAGCAAGAGGACGTAAAAGTAAGATGCGGTAATAGAATTGTTCTAGATGAAGGCAGAGATGTTCCAGTTGTTAATTGTTAATGGATATTGTAATCAGAATAAGTTTCAGGTATCGGTGAATTCGAAAAGGATAAAAGATAGGAAAGTTTGATCTATTGGGATGTATCGTAGTAACTATGCAATGTTCTTGATGTTTATACTGTAAGCTGTAGATTACAGTACTAACTTGAGATTATTGTGTAGAGCTACGTACTACCCGATAGTATACCTAGATAAGAATAGTTACCAACGACATCTGTTTTGGTATAGTTATGCCAGGACAGAATTTAATTGTTAGAAATAAGTTTGAAAATCCTACTTAGGGATCTAAAACTCAAAGGTTAGAATATCGAAAGGTTATAGTTTAGTACAAAAGGAAGTAAGTTATAGAATATTAACAGATAAACAGAGTTATAAAAGTAAAAAATTCGAACAATTGGTTCAAATATAACAAAGAAATGTTACGAATGTGAGGAATACTATGGACTAGAATGGTCAGAGGACCAATGACTAGATAAATGATTCTAACATGACCTCAAGGGTCATTCAAGAAGGAACATGAATCGAAATATTAGACAGGACAATAGTAAGAGAAGATTGGTGATATACAAACAAATTAAACGTTGTATTAGATTGTTAAAAGTCTTATACAAATTTGAGGAAAAGAAGATTATTCGATCGTATAAAAAGGGAAAAAAATAAACGTATGACTATTGTAAGATGACTATTGGGTAAAATTTCGTGGACGAAATTTATTTTAAGGGGGGGAGAATTGTAACACCCCTATGTTCGGTAATGCGTTCTACTGTTCCGGTGACCAGTGTTGTCCGGACAGCTAGGATGCCTAGAATTACACTTCGATATGAGTGAGAAGACATTAAATAATGAAATACAAGAAAAGAAAATACAAGAAAAACAAAGGAAAAATAATAGTAAAGAAATGCAACCAAGTTAAGCGAGCCGGGAACCCTAGCGATTGGTGACCGCACGGGGAAGTCACGGCGTGGACCGTTGACTAGCCCTGGACCGCGGGGAACCCTGGAAAATATTTTTAGGACTTAAATAGACCCCTATTGAAGTATAAATATCATTAGAAATATTAAATAAAAATTAAATAATTAGTACAAAGAAAAGTGGGAAATCGAAAAACGGACAAAACCCGGTGTTACCGAAAAATCGGGAATATAACCCGAGCAGGGGCATTGTGGTCATTTGACACCCCGAGTTGTCTTTTGATCTAAATGTCCATTAAAAATAAATAATATTACACTTGGAAAATATAATGAAAAAATTAATTTAGTGGTACCTAATGTAAATAACAAAAATGGAGTGTAAATAGAGTAATTATCACTTAAAACTTATTAAATGATTATCCTAGCATGAGTGGAGCACTATGGGAATTAAAAATTCACTAAGTGGGCAGATTACTCCACTAATGTCTTCTTCTTCCTCTCAAATCATCACTTTGCCGAATTGAATTTTCTCTCCATTGTCCACCATGGCCACACCTTGCATGCAAGCTCCACTCCTAATGATCAAGCCACAATTTCTCTAATTGTTCTTCATTAAACTTGTTCTACACATCATGGGCAGCATGTAGGAAGCAAGAAAGAGAAGTTTTGGTGAGGTTTTGAAGAATTTCCAAAGTGGTAAGTTTGTGCTTTTTTATTATTGTTTAATTAAAGTTTGTAAGGATGTTATGGGTGTTTGAATTATGGAGAAATTTTTGAGGTTTGATGTTTAAATGGAGAAGTGTACTTTTGGCAGCCATGGAGACACTTTGAAGGCAGTTTATTTGTGCTTGTAAATGGTGAATTAAATGATTGATTAAATGTATATTGTGTATGAAATTGTTTGGGTGATGTATACTTAGTATATGTAAATGTAAAATGAAATTTAAAGCTTGGAAAGTAATGGAATGTAAGTGTACCATTGTGGCAGTTTGCTAATTCTTGAGGAATGCTGGAATTCATGCTTGGTTTATGAAATAATGGTGTTGAAATGTGTTGGTTGTTATGGCTGTTTAAGTGTATGTATGGTGGTGTAAAGTGGGACATGTAAATGGGCATGAATTGGTGATTGAATTGTTGTAAATTTAGTTGGACAAATTTTGCACTTGTTGGTGCACATTGAATGCAATTGTAAGCTGCCAAAATGACCTATAATATGTTATAAATTATGTTTAGGTTGTGGTATGACCAGAATTGGTTTGGAGGTTAAGTTTGGTGAGTGTTAAAAGTGATGCTTGATGTGTATCCAAGAATTTCAATAAGGCAGTTTGAGTTTTAGGCCTATAACTTTAAGTGTGTGACTCCAATTGGTATGAGACCAATTGGAGGTGAAACTAGGCACAAAATGTTCCAACTTTCATGAAGAAAGCTTGCCAAAATTCTGCTTGCAAGATAGCTTGAAAAATGACCAAATCCGGATTAAGTGCAAATAAGGCCTGAAAATTGACCATTTGGGCAGCAGTTAGTGTTTAGGCCATAACTCACTCAAAACAGGTCCAATTGACCTGAAATTTTAACCATGAATAGTTAAGATCCATATCTACAAGTCTTATGAAGACACCAAAGCCCAGAAATGACCATAAGAAAGTCAAACAGCTTGCACAAGTTCAGGTCCAAAAACTGGCCGAACCTAAAATGACCTAAAATGACCTGAACCTAAAATGACCAATTTTAGTGCAAGTTGACCAGCAATAGTAAAATGACCATAACTTGGTCTACATAACTCAGAATGACCTGAAATTTTGCCCCGCTTTCCATAAGACATAGATCTACAAGTTTTTAGTTTTGACCGAAACCCGAAAACCGAGGGAACTAGGTCGTCCGGCTAGGTCAAACTAGTATCCCGGAATCCAGCAAATTGCAAGAAAATGCAGTATACACGGAAATGAACTTGGTAACGTGTACCAACCCTAAAATACTATCGAATGTGACATATTAATAACATTAAAACCTAATTTACCTAGAATTCATCGAGGGTCAACATATTAGGTCGATTAAGCAAATAATAGCATTCAGTGAATTATTTATCAAACATTATCATTAGAGACAGTTTAATTAAGTACTGAAACACTTCAAATTGTGTTTCTCAGTTAGCAAAGACTCAGGGAAGGGGAAGGAAACACTGAGTCAGAGCCAAGAGACAGTTATCAGAGGTTTGTGCACAACTAGTTTTTAACTAATTTTGTTTGAATATTTCATATGATTAAATGACATATTTTTCTTATGTATTATGCTTAACAAGCATTGGATTTAATTCAATGATTATTGAAATTGTTATAGTATGTATGAATTTAGCTTTGTGAAATGGTATTTCCATAAGTATTAAGCATTGTTATGGATTGAATAAATTATGTTCTGGAAAATTGTGATAGAACATGTTTTGAATTGTGATGGTAATTTTCATGGAAAAATGCAAATTTATGATTTGAATTGTGATGAGCATAAAAATTGTTGGATATTGGAATTGACTTTGAATTAAATTATATTGTGATTTATGCTCACTAAAAGGATTGTGATATTGTTTTATATCTCACTATAGATGCTTGACTAGGTTATTACCCGTCTCTCTCATTTGTTGAGAAGACAATGGAGTTAGTTGTGTTTTGATTACCATGGTACGTGCACAGGCTTAGATTTTCCTCTGATTTGAGGTTAGATCTAAGTTTATTTTATTGTTATGGCCCTTGCGGAAGATTCATTATTGTGATGGTACTGTGCACGATGATTCGACCTCCCCGACCATAGGGAGTTAGAATCTGATTCCACCTCCCCGACCATAGGGAGTTAGATTCACATCGAATATGGCCCTTTCGGATTAGTCTTGCATAGTTAGTGAGATAAAGATTGATTTTTGAGATACAACATGGTTTTTGAGATACATAATGATTTTTGAGATACAGAATGGCTTTTGAATGGTAAAGAATTGTGATTTCAATTATGGTTTATGTATAATTGATTTTGTTGGAATTACTTAAATGGTTAGTCATGATTTGATAAATTGAATTTTGTGATCAAAGTCATTTATACAAATGATTTACATTATTGGCAATGAATATTTTGAGTTTTGGAATTTGATGAGTATTCAGATTTCCAAATTATTTACTGTAAATTTTGTTAATGTATATTGTACTATGTTTTAAATTATAGTTGTGCACCATTGAGTTCACCACTCAGCGATAGCTTTGTATGCTGTCGCAGGTAAAAAGAGCATAGAGCAGTGAGTAAGTATCTTTGAAGACACTTTCAGATCAGCTCCAGGTGTATTATAGGTATACCATGTACATAGGATTTGATGTATGCATGTAATAATATATATGTAAATTATTTGAGCAGTTGTATAAAAACTCTTGTAAAATTATTTGGTATGTAATTAAATGTAAATTATTGTAAATATAAATTTGAGATTTCATTTACTTGAATAGTTTTGTATTATAAATTTTGAGTCTTGTAATCAATGAAATGTTTCTTTATGATGAGATTAGTTTGAAAATGAATTGATTGTTTATTGAGAATTGAATTGTGAATTGAAATGAAGTTATTGAAGTTGTATTTGAGAAAGCATATTGGGAGCATTTTCTTTTGCAGGATTGAAGAATTGTTTTCTCAAAATACAGCCGGCACTTTGCCAAAATTTTGAAAAAAATTTTATAACACCAGATTTTAATCGATGATTTAAATTTCACGAAAATTGTTTTAAAATCCCTTGTAGTATATATAATGGGTTATCGGTAGGCGAAGTACGGTAATTCATTAGGTGTACTACGGGATCATGTTGCATCTTACAGGGGAGTAGGGTGTGACATTGACCCTTATCGGTCTAATATGTTTTTCCAACAGCGCTAGATTGCTTTCTGAACTCTGATTCAATTATTTGAACTTGTTCTCTATTCTTTTATGTGGTTTTCATATTTCCACTAGCTTTGCAATTATTCTTAGATCTAGGGTGTCACAGAGTCCTACACGAAATTAGGGTAGCAACTGAGCTCGCAATCATTTCCTGGTACGTTCACCCATCGCTGGGTTCTCGACTCATTTAACCCATTATGCTTTGTTTTTCTTATTTGTATTTTACCTTCATATAATTTCTAATAATTTTCATTTAGGGCTTTTCTAGATGACACAGATATAGTTCTAGACATCCTGATCATTCGGACAGATGCCCATCACTGGAACAGTAAAATGTATAGGCTACTTAATATGGGGGTGTTACAATTCTCCCCCCCCCCCCTAAAATAAATTTCGTCCCAAAATTTTACCTAGTTTTAGTCTCTGAATAACTGTGGGTGCTACCTCCTTATGTCCTCCTCACGCTCCCAAGTAGCCTCCTGGCCTGAATGATGGTTCCACAGCACCTTAACTAGTGGTATCTGCTTGTTCCTCAGCTGCTTTACCTCATATGCCAGAATCTCTATGGGCTCTTCCTCATAAGTGAGGTATGGATTCACTTCAATCTCTTCAACAGGTAGAATGTGAGAGGGGTATGATCTCTATCTCCTCAACATAGACACGTGGAAGACATTATGTATCTTTTCTAACTCTGAAGGTAGTGCAAATCTATACGCCAAAGGACCCACTCTTTCCAAAACCTCATACGGCCCAATAAAGCGATGACTCAATTTCCCCTTTCTGCCAAATCTCATAATTTTCTTCCAAGGGAAAACTTTGAGGAAGACCTTGTCATGCACTGCATACTCAATATCCCTCATCTTCAGATCAATATAGGACTTTTGATGATCTAATGCAGTCTTAAGTCTGTCTCTGATAAGCCTAATCTTCTCCTCTGTCTGCTGTACAATTTCTGAGCCAATCAGTTTCCTTTCACCTACCTCATCCCAATATAAGGGAGTTCTACACTTCCTGCCATACAAAGCTTCATATGGAGGCATTCCAATGCTTGATTGATAGTTATTATTGGAAGCAAATTCAATTAAAGGAAAGTGTGTATCCCAACTACCTTCAAACTCAATCACACAAGCCCGTATTATATCCTCCAAAATCAGAATTACCCTCTCGGACTGGCTGTCTGTCTGTGGATGGAATGCAGTGCTGAAGTTCAATCTAGTTCCTAGGGCTTTTTGCAAACTACCCAAGAATCTAGAAGTGAACCTTAGATCTTTATCTAACACAATCGATACTGGCACTCCATGAAGTCTCACAATCTCGTCAATATAGAGTTTAACCAATTTGTCTAGGCTATAATCCATCCTTACTGGCAGAATGTGTGCAGATTTAGTCAATCTGTCCACAATGACCCATACTGCATCATTATTCTTCTGTGTTCTAGGAAGTCCCATCACAAAGTCCATTGTAATTCTTTCCCATTTCCACTCAGGAACTAGCAATGGCTGTAGCAAACTAGCTGACACTTGGTGTTCAGTCTTCACTTATTGATAAGTGTGACACCCCTTACCCGTGTACAGTATACCCGAGTAAGTAATGCCACCTGGTGTACCGACACACTCTAATATTCCTCAATTAATTTAGACAATGCTTTTGCATATAATTTATGAAATACAATTTATTTAAACCATTTATCAAAAGTATCATTCATTTAAGGTTCCGAAAATTTTAAAGAAAATCCGGCGGAGTACCGACTAAAAATGGAGAAAACCGTTCTTCGGAACCTATTAAAAACACTTCCAATATACAATTTCATTCATTCTCAACTCCAATATCATCACAAAACTCAATATCAAGATATCAACAATTTTTCAATTTCAGGTCTCAACAACCTTTTCATTGCTCAAAACATCCCTTTCTCAGGGTTCTCATATATAAACAACCATTAAATACTCAAATTAATACCATACATGACCATAAATCTTTATTATTTACAATAAGCTCAAAATACATTACATAGATCCCAAATACATATGATAAATAAAAATTTAATTACAAAATGAAAAAATGACATCTAGTGTCCTACCAATGCACTGCAGGTGACGAGGTGACACGGACACTGAGCAGAACTGCCAGATGGACTCACCCAGTCTGTGGTCTACTGGGCTCGCGATCGGGATCTCTAGTACCTACGCGTGGCAAAAGCAACGCGCTAAGCAATAATGCTTAGTGGTGCAATAATATAATAAAAGAAAATAGCAAGAAAATAAATGTGTAGAGAATGTGTATGCTTTCTTTGTTTGGTATTGATATATTCATTGTTTCATTAACGTTGTTCACTTTTATTCATTTGGTTGCCCCAAGTAACCTACACTAGATGACTGGACTGGATAACGGGTAAACTGGCACTGGGTACCTAGTACCTCGGGCCGTCACACCATCGGTCACATACGTATCTCCCGGTGTGCAACAGAACAGCTAACAAGCTGTAAATAATATCCGGCACAAGGCCAAGTCTCAATACAAAGTCAGAATGGCTAAAAGCCATGAAATCACAGAATGGCTAAAAGCCATGAAATCACAGAATGGCTAAAAGCCATGAAATCACAGAATGGCATTTTTGCCATGTGCAGTACTGCTAACTGAACCCTATTGGCATGCCAAACTATCCAAACCAATCTTGTTAGGTATACTAGGGCATTTGAAACTCTTAAATTTGTCAATTTGTGAATTTCAACTTTTTTGGTGTCACTATTCATCATTGGTCAACAAAAATGTTGACTTTTAGAATAAAAATGTGTACATCAACTTTGGCACTCCCAACATACCACATTTGGTGTTTAAAACTTGTTGGCATTAAGTGTTTTTGCCATTCCAAAGTGTAACTCAACACAAACAGATTTTTCAATTTTGGTGAGTCAACTTCACTGTTCCATTGGACACTGTTACTGTTGGAATTTGAGGAAATGTAAAACATGAAAGTTGTTCCTTATTTTGTCTAGTTGAATTTCCTTTTTTGAATCACTCCATTTGGAGTTTTGTAGCTCCAGATATGGCTCAAAAACCCAAGCTGTCCGGATATGCATTCTGCAGAAATTTACCATATCTACAGTGCATGAACAGTAACTTGAGTCACTTGGTTGAATGGGTTCTGGCCATAATTTGGGGTAGGTTCCTTCATGAAAGTTGTTTGTCTATGTCTTAACTTGTTGCTGTAAAAATTTCAGGCCAATTGACCAAATCTACAGTGAGTTATGGCCAAATGAACAGTTACTGTTCATTTGGTCAATTCTGCAGAATTCAGTGCAGGGTATCCGGATTGGGGCTGAGTTTTGGTCCTCTTGCTTTGGTCTTTTGGGCATGGTTTCTTCAGAAAAAATGTGCCATTATAAGCCTAGTTTCATGTCCAATTGCCCAAACTTCAATTGGACTACCACTGCCCAAGTTATGGCAGTGCAAAGGGACTGAATTTTCAGTCCCTATGCTGCTGTCCTAGGCAGCCTGCAATCCTCACTTTGCAATCTCATTTTTCTGTCCCATTTATGGTCAACACATCTAAAATGGTCACTAATTGACCATTACAATGTGCCATAACAATTTCCTAAGCCAAGTCACACTTTCACCTTTCCAAACCCTAATTTCCATATGAATTTTCATAACATGCTTTAATTAACTATCTCATTCAATAATCACATGCATACATGGTTTAATCTTGATCTCTAGTCCACTTTAAGTCCATCAAAACACTCATTCCTTTTCATTCAATAGGGCTGCCGAAACTTAGGGCATGGATAGACATAGATTTCATTCATTTTAGTTACAATTTCCTACTTATTCCAAGTCTCTAACATAGAATTTAAAAAGCTTTAGATGTATATATGCACTAACCTTGTTTAGGCAGAATTTCCAAAGCCCTAAACTCCAATTTCCTTCCTCTTGTTGGCTGCCAAGAGCTTGTTTAAGGTGTGGGGTAAAGTTTTAATGAAGAGGGGTTAGGGAAATATGGTGGAATGATGGAGATCTAAAGCTTGAAAAAAAAAAAACTTGAATGGAGGTGGCTATGGAGGTGAATTTCGGCTGGTCTCTTGGGGAGGGTGGCTGCTGCACTTTCTTTCTTATTTTGGTCTTCATTTTGTCTTTTTATTTGTTAGTCAATTGATAGCTTAATTTTGATTGGTTGGTGAGTAAGTGAGTGACCTCATATGATGTCATTTTTGCATTATTTTGCATTTTCTTTTCTTTTCTTTCACTACTCATTTCAAATTTCATTTCTAGTAATGTTTATTCATATTTAATGTTATATTAATTATTTACTCAACTGGACAAGTCGGCCAAAAATCACCTCGGAAGGCGAAATGACCAAAATGCCCTCCGTTTGGCTTAACGGGTCAAAATCGTCTGTACCGATTGAAAAATTTTTCTAGGTATTTTCTTGGCATTCTAATGCCATGGGAACCTCAATTACCCTTCTCTGGAGTCCCAAAAATTATTTTATAATTTTTCCCCCGGGTCTAGGGCTCCTCGTTGCGAGAACCGCAACTTCCCTCCGGTTACCCATCGCTTGGGCACCGGCTCGTTTAACTTGGTTGTATTTTATTTCTAAAATTTTTACTAAATTTTTCTTATTAATATTTGAGTGAATAATGGTTCTGACTTTAGTTTAAATATTTTTCCGGACATTCTAGCTGTCATGGGACCGACGATCACGGAGCAGTAGAATGTACTGAGTGGTTCTGGGAGGGTGTTACAACTCTTCTCCTCTAATTTAAATTTCGTCCTCGAAATTTACGTCTAACAGTTGAGGAACTGTTGCCTCATCGACTCTTCACTTTCCCAAGTTGCCTCCTCGGTGTTGTGGTGCCGCCAAAGCACTTTCACCAATGGAATTTGCTTGTTTCTCAACTCTCTCACTTCCCGAGCCTAACTCCGTAGAGGTTCTACTTCGTATGTCAAATCCGGATGTATTTCAATTTCTTCTCTGTAGATGACATGTGAAGGATCCGGCGGTATCTTACGAGCATGGACACGTGGAACACATTATGGATCTTGTACAGCTCTGGTGGAAAAGCTAGCCTATAGGCCACTTGACCCACACGTTCAATGACATCATAGGGGCCAATGAACCTAGGGCACAACTAACCTTTTCTTCTAAACCTCAACACATTCTTCCATGGTGACACCTTGAGGAACACTTTGTCGCCAACCACATATTCTATTTCTTTTCTCTTGGTCGGCATAAGATTTACATGCATGCGAGGCAATCTTTAAGTTGGCTTTGATTGATTTCACCTTCTCCTCGGCTGTTTCACAGTGCAGCCCTACCGATTTGTCTTCGCCCAATTCAGTCCGGCACTGCTGGAGTTCTACATTTTCTCCCATACGATTGCTTCATACGGGGCCATTTGAATACTAGCTTGGTAGCTATTGTTGTATGCAAATTACGCGTGGGAGGTATCTATCCCAGCTTCCCTCAAACTCAATGACACAACTCCTCAGCATATCCTCAAGGACCTGACAAGTATTTCATGTTATTGTTATCATTTCAATTCAATATTTGTATCAATTTCATTGGTTTCAATTGTTTACTTGGATTACTCTTTCAGATTGCCCATCCGTCTGAGGATGGAAAGCTGTGCTGAATGGAGTTGTGTACCCAAGGATTCATGCAACTTCTTCCAAAATCTCGATGTAAACCTTGGGTCTCGATCATATATGATGGAAAGTGGAATTCCATGCAGTCTAACTATCTCACTGATATACAATTCTGCTAATCTCTCGAGTGAGTAGTCGGTCTAATCGCGAGAAAGTGTGCTGACTTTGTCAATCTATCAACTATCACCCATGCTGCATCATGTTTCTTCCGGGTGAGAGGTAGACCACTTACAAAATCCATGGTGACCCGATCCCATTTCCATTCAGGTATGCGTATAGGCTGTAGCAAACCTGATGGAACTTGATGTTCTGCCTTGACTTGCTGACATGTCAAGCATTTAGTCACATAGTCAGCTATGTCCTTCTTCATACCAGGCCACCAATTACAAGCTTGGATCATGATACATCTTTGTACTTCCTGGGTGCATAGCATATACACTGGTGTGTGCCTCTTTTAGAATACTAGCTTTCAATTCCCCATTATCTGGTACACACAGTCTTCCTTTGTAGTGCAGACACCCATCTGCTTTCACCTCATAGTCAGCTGCTTTTCCCTCTGGGATTTTGCTCATAATAGCCAGTAATTTTTCATCTACCTTCTGCCCATCTAAAATCTGCTGTAGCAGGTTTGGCCTCACTTGCAACTCAGCCAAAATAGCTCCATCACGAACCAAAGATAGACGGGCATTCAATGATCTCAAGGCTGTCATGGATTTTCTGCTCAAAGCATCAGCAACTACATTTGCCTTCCTAGGATGGTAATCAATTACACAGTCATAGTCCTTCAGGAACTCAATCCATCGCCTCTGTCTAAGGTTGAGCTCCTTCTGGGTTGGCAAATATTTCAGGCTCTTGTGGTCTGTGTAAATGTAGCACTTTTCACCATACAAGTAATGCCTCCATATCTTCTGTGCGAAGATAATTGTTGCAAGCTCTAGATCATGGGTAGGGTAGTTTTGTTCATGTGGCCTCAACTGCCTGGAGGCATAGGCGACCACCTTCCCCTCTTGCATTAATACACACCCTAACCCATTATGTGAGGCATCACTATAGACCACAAAGTCCTTTCCTGACACTGGCTGTGTTAACACTGGTGCCTCTGTCAACATAGCCTTCAACCTCTCAAAAATGGTCTGACATTTGTCATTCCAGTCAAATATGACATTCTTGTGTAACAACTTGGTCATTGGAGCAGCTATTAGGGAAAATCCCTTCACAAATCTCCTGTAATACCCAGCTAGCCCCAAGAAACTTCTGATCTCAGTTGTATTTCTGGGAGGCTTCCATTCCATCACTGCTTCTATTTTCTTGGGATCCACCCTAATCCCATCAGCTGACACTATGTGTCCAAGGAATGCAATCTCATTCAACCAAAAGTCACACTTGGACAACTTAGCATACAGCTTCTTTTCTCTCAGGGTTTGCAGAACAATCCTCAAATGTTCATCATGTTCTTCCCTGGTCTTGGAGTACACCAGAATGTCATCAATAAAAACCACTACGAACCGATCTAGGTATGGATGGAAGATACGGTTCATAAGGTCCATGAACACCGCTGGTGCATTTGTTAGGCCAAAGGGCATCACCAGAAACTCATAATGCCCATACCGGGTCCTGAATGCAGTCTTGGGCATATCTACATCTTTCACCCTCAGCTGATGATACCCTGATCTGAGATCAATCTTAGAAAATACTCCTGCTCCCTTCAGCTGATCAAACAGATCATCAATTCTAGGCAACGGATACTTGTTCTTCACAGTCACTTTATTCAACTGCCGGTAATCAATGCATAGCCTCAAAGTCCCATCCTTCTTTTTCACAAACAGCACTGGAGCTCCCCATGGTGACACACTGGGGCGTATGAACCCCTTATCCAGCAACTCTTGCAGCCGAGCGAGTTTTCAACTCCCTCAATTCGATGGGTGCCATCCTATAAGGAGCAATGGAAATGGGTCTTTGTGCCGGCGTTGTCTCAATAGCAAATTCGACTTCCCTTTACGGTGGCAAACCAGCAACTCTTCAGAAATACTTAGGAAGTCTCTCACTGTGGGTATGTCACTCAAGTTTGGCTTAGCTGCCTAGTATCCACCACATGTGCTAGGTAGGCTTCACGGCCTTTTCTCATCATTCTTCTTGCAAATGGTGAGATGACATTGGACAGAAATCATCCTTTCCCTACAACGTGATCTCATTACCCTCGGGGTTTTCAAAGAAATTCTCTTCAATTTGCAATCAACTATTGCACGATGACGTGACAACCACCCATTCCCAAAATCACGTCAAACTCATGGAAGGGTAACTCAATCAAGTCGCCAAGAATTCATACCCTGAATCCTTAAAGGGCAACTCTTGTATACCTTGTTCACTACCACCTTTGTGACCCAATGGATTAGTGACCGAATGTCTTGGTCACTCTCCCTACCGATATCCCCCTTTCTACGGGTAGATTTATGCAGATGTATGAATGAGTGGATCCTGGATCCACCAATGCATGAACAGGAGTAGTGTAGAGGGATAACTTACCCCTGATGACGTCCGGGGCATCTTGCTCCTCCTGAGCTCTCAAGGCATAATTTACGCGGGTGGTGCATTATCCGGCCTCTCTGTGGCTCGGATGTATGCCTCGTGATGGTCCCACTGCGTCGGATCTGCCGGATTTTCTACCTCTGCGTAGTGCGGGAGCGAGTCTTTACGCTTGTGTTGGAGCAAGGTAGTAGTTCTGCGTGGACAGTTCCTTAACAGATGCTCTGTTGACCCACACCTCAAGCAGGCACCAGTCACTCTCCAACACTCCCCCTTATGCCATTTCTGACAGTGTGGACACGCAGAAAATGCTGGTCCCCCTGAACCCCATCCTCGAGAGCTGCCCACCGATGGTGTGGACCGACCTCTCCTAGGGGTGAAGCGTGGCTTGGGCCCCGAGACCACGGCCCTGTGGCTGAGGTGAACTTTGTACAGGAGGACCATTAAACTTCTTCCCAAATCCAGGGGTGGAACTAGACCGACTGGTCCCCTCTTCTGTGTCTCTCCCTTACAGTGCTCATTGATTCTCACTTTTTCAACCCTTATTGCACTTCCACTAGCTTGCTAAATTCTGTGATTCCCAAGGCAGTGAGCTGTATCTTGATATTGTCATTCAGTCCCTCTTCAAATCTCTTGCACCTTTCAGCTTCGTTAGGGACTATTTCCCTTCCATAGCGGTTTAACCGAACAAACTCCTTCTCATACTCGCCACGACAAGCGTCTGCCTCGGGTTAATGAATTCCCTTCTTCTCTCTTCCGGTATACTGATGCCCACATATTTCTTCTTGAACTCAGAGAGGAAGAAGTCCCAAATTCTGACTTGGCTGCACTTCACTGACACTGTGTCCCACCATCCGTAGGCATCGTCTTGTAACAAGGATATAACGACTTCTAAGTTACGCTCAGGGTGCGGTGAAGTTGTTTTAAGACTCGCCTGCCTGCTCAACCAATTTCTACCGCAATGAGTCATCTTCTCTCTTGCCATAGAAGTCCACACCCAAACTTCCTTAGCCTTTCCAGTGTGATTTACTGTGGAGCCGGTGGTGGTGGTGGTGGTGCTTGGCATTACCCAGCCATTTGTCCTAAAAAGTCGGCCATTTGTTGGAACATGGCTCGTGGAGGCCGAAAGGTGCTCGCTTGAGCCTGGTGGAGCAGATTCTCTCATGCCCCAGCCTCACCGCCGCAGTGGAGCATGACTCTCCACTTCCTCCTCAACGGCTCTACGAGATGAAGGGTCCATATCCTATTCAAAATAAGAAAGATAAACAGATCTGCGTTAGTGTCACATCGACTCTTACAAATGCACTGCATGGTATGGACTCAATCTAGGCCCAGAAACGCCTAAACCGTGCTCTGATACCACTAAATGTGACACCCCTTACCCGTGTACAGTATACCCGAGTAAGTAATGCCACCTGGTGTACCGAAACACTCTAATATTCCTCAATTAATTTAGACAATGCTTTTGCATATAATTTATGAAATACAATTTATTTAAACCATTTATCAAAAGTAACAATCATTTAAGGTTCCGAAAATTTTAAAGAAAATCCATGAGTACCTGGCTAAAAATGGAGAAAATCGTTTCTGAACTGTTAAAAACACTTCCAATATACAATTTCATTCATTCTCAACTCCAATATCATCACAAAACTCAATATCAAGATATCAACAATTTTTCAATTTCAGGTCTCAACAACCTTTTCATTGCTCAAAACATCCCTTTCTCAGGGTTCTCATATATAAACAACCATTAAATACTCAAATTAATACCATACATGACCATAAATCTTTATTATTTACAATAAGCTCAAAATACATTACATAGATCCCAAATACATATGATAAATAAAAATTTAATTACAAAATGAAAAAATGACATCTAGTGTCCTACCAATGCACTGCAGGTGACGAGGTGACACGGACACTGAGCAGAACTGCCAGATGGACTCACCCAGTCTGTGGTCTACTGGGCTCGCGATCGGGATCTTCAGTACCTACGCGTGGCAAAAGCAACACGCTAAGCAATAATGCTTAGTGGTGCAATAATATAATAAAGAAAATAGCAAGAAAATAAATGTGTAGAGAATGTGTATGCTTTCATTGTTTGGTATTGATATATTCATTGTTTCATTAACGTTGTTCACTTTTATTCATTTGGTTGCCCCAAGTAACCTACACTAGATGACTGGACTGGATAACGGGTAAACTGGCACTGGGTACCTAGTACCTCGGGCCGTCACACCATCGGTCACATACGTATCTCCCGGCAAATGCAACAGCTAACAAGTCAGAATAATATCCGCACAAGGCCAAGTCTCAATACAAAGTCGAATGGCTAAAAGCCATGAAATCACGAATGGCATTTTTGCCATGTGCGATCGCTAATCGAACCCTATTGTCATGCCAATCTATCCAAACCAATCTTGTTAGGTATACTAGGGCATTTGAAACTCTTAAATTTGTCAATTTGTGAATTTCAACCTTTTTGGTGTCACTATTCATCATTGGTCAACAAAAATGTTGACTTTTAGAATAAAAATGTGTACATCAACTTTGGCACTCCCAACATACCACATTTGGTGTTTAAAACTTGTTGGCATTAAGTGTTTTTGCCATTCCAAAGTGTAACTCAACACAAACAGATTTTTCAATTTTGGTGAGTCAACTTCACTGTTCCATTGGACACTGTTACTGTTGGAATTTGAGGAAATGTAAAACATGAAAGTTGTTCCTTATTTTGTCTAGTTAAATTTCCTTTTTTGAATCACTCCATTTGGAGTTTTGTAGCTCCAGATATGGCTCAAAAACCCAAGCTGTCCGGATATGCATTCTGCAGAAATTTACCATATCTACAGTGCATGAACAGTAACTTGAGTCACTTGGTTGAATGGGTTCTGGCCATAATTTGGGGTAGGTTCCTTCATGAAAGTTGTTTTTCTATGTCTTAACTTGTTGCTGTAAAAATTTCAGGCCAATTGACCAAATCTACAGTGAGTTATGGCCAAATGAACAGTTACTATTCATTTGGTCAGTTCTGCAGAATTCAGTGCAGGGTATCCGGATTGGGGCTGCGTTTTGGTCCTCTTGCTTTGGTCTTTTGGGCATGGTTTCTTCAGAAAAAACGTGCCATTATAAGCCTAGTTTCATGTCCAATTGGCCAAACTTCAATTGGACTACCACTGCCCAAGTTATGGCAGTGCAAAGGGACTGAATTTTCAGTCCCTATGCTTCTGTCCTAGGCAGCCTGCAATCCTCACTTTGCAATCTCATTTTTCTGTCCCATTTATGGTCAACACATCTAAAATGGTCACTAATTGACCATTACAATGTTCCCTAACAATTTCCTAAGCCAAGTCACACTTTCACCTTTCCAAACCCTAATTTCCATATGAATTTTCACAACATGCTTTAATTAACTATCTCATTCAATAATCACATGCATACATGGTTTAATCTTGATCTCTAGTCCACTTTAAGTCCATCAAAACACTCATTCCTTTTCATTCAATAGGGCTGCCGAAACTTAGGGCATGGATAGACATAGATTTCATTCATTTTAGTTACAATTTCCTACTTATTCCAAGTCTCTAACATAGAATTTAAAAAGCTTTAGATGTATATATGCACTAACCTTGTTTGGGCAGAATTTCCAAAGCCCTAAACTCCAATTTCCTTCCTCTTGTTGGCTGCCAAGAGCTTGTTTAAGGTGTGGGGTAAAGTTTTAATGAAGAGGGGTTAGGGAAATATGGTGGAATGATGGAGATCTAAAGCTTGAAAAAAAAACTTGAATGGAGGTGGCTATGGAGGTGAATTTCGGCTGGTCTCTTGGGGAGGGTGGCTGCTGCACTTTCTTTCTTATTTTGGTCTTCATTTTGTCTTTTTATTTGTTAGTCAATTGATAGCTTAATTTTGATTGGTTGGTGAGTAAGTGAGTGACCTCATATGATGTCATTTTTGCATTATTTTGCATTTTCTTTTCTTTTCTTTCACTACTCATTTCAAATTTCATTTCTAGTAATGTTTATTCATATTTAATGTTATATTAATTATTTACTCAACTGGACAAGTCGGCCAAAAATCACCTCGGAAGGCGAAATGACCAAAATGCCCTCCGTTTGGCTTAACGGGTCAAAATCGTCTGTACCGATTGAAAAATTTTTCTAGGTATTTTCTTGGCATTCTAATGCCATGGGAACCTCAATTACCCTTCTCTGGAGTCCCAAAAATTATTTTATAATTTTTCCCCCGGGTCTAGGGCTCCTCGTTGCGAGAACCGCAACTTCCCTCCGGTTACCCATCGCTTGGGCACCGGCTCGTTTAACTTGGTTGTATTTTATTTCTAAAATTTTTACTAAATTTTTCTTATTAATATTTGAGTTAATTATGGTTCCTGACTTTAGTTTAAATATTTTTCCGGACATTCTAGCTGTCCGGACCGACACCGGTCACCGGAACAGTAGAATGTACGGAGTGGTTACTGGGAGGGTGTTACAATAAGTTAGGCATTTGGATACATATTCAGCTATGTCTTTCTTCATACCCATCCACCAATAGTGCTCTCTGACCATTCTATACATTTTTGTCCTACCAAGATGCATAGTAAAAGAAGAGTCATGTAATTTCGTCATAATGATTTGTCTTAATTCCACATCATTTGGAATGCACACTCTACCCTGGTGTATCAATAAGCCTATTCACAAAAAATCTAGGTTTCTTGCCATCCCGAGCTTCTTTTATCAACATTTGATACTTTTATCATTTTGTGTAGCCATTTTAATCTGATCAATCAACATCGGTTGCACTTGCCAGGTAGCTACCTTTTGTCCCTCACCATCAATCTCTAGATTTGCATGTACTGCCCTTAACTCATGCACCATAGACAAAAGAGAAACCCTTAAACTAGCTATAGTCTTGCAACTTAAGGCATCTGCTACCACATTTGCTTTTCCTGGCTGATAATCTTTTTAGTAGTATGCCCTAGAGCATATCATTTAGTATGTATCTTGTACATATTTTATTAATAAAAGGCAATTTCACTTTTCCATTTACATAATGTATTTATGTGTAATAGAAAATGTCCATTGATATTTTGTTAGAAATTCTATTCTTAAGTTGTTAAGAATATGAGTGACAGTATTTCTAACACAAAGTATCATAAATTGGTTCACAATCGAGGACACTTCACAATAAGGACATGACTTATCCAGAAAGATTGTAATCATGTTTGTTCCCAAGGTATTTATATGAGATATCAATAAGATGGAATAGTGAGTCTTATGCCATATAACAAACATGATAGGCACTTATACATGATAAGTAGGCCGAACCAGTGATGCATATGACAAGCACATGGAGTTTACTCTTGTCAATGCATTGTCATATATCATATCAGTGTGTAAAATCTTTAGACCTGAGATAACACAATTATCTTGTATATAGGTGGTTTGAGTTTGATACTACTTTCATACTTGTATTGTGTATGGGTATATGGGCATGTATTGGCTCCTACTAGTTATATATGGAAATAGGTGTTGATCAAGATGAAATCTGTTACCCTAAGTAAATAGGGATAAAATCTTATATTTATTTAATTGTTCTTGATGTTTCAAGTTCCTGGCCAGGACAGATAGATTTAGTCAGAAAAGAGTTTCTGATAAGAAAATATAATTAATCAAGAATTGGAATTAAAAGAGAACATAATATTCATAACAAATGAGGTTTGACATAAACTAATGACTCCAGCCCAAATTGGGATTTTGTAATAGAGAGATTCTAGTGCATGATAACATATGATTAAAGGTTCATGTAAGGTATTCCTTGTTACTGATTGGGTGGCCATGGCACGCTATGCTAGGTGTCAACCATGGTCTATGAGATGTCTAAAATGATTTAGAGAAATCATTTATAGTAAGAAAGAGTTCTAATGATATTAAGAGTTAATATCATATCTCATTGCCAATTAGTGATGAGCCTAGTAAGTCATACACATACACAAGATAATCACCAAGTAAAATGTGATTTAATTGATTAATTAAAGAGTTTAATTAATTAATTAGGTTTGGTTTGCAATAAGATTACAAAGTCCCTAGCATGACTTGAAACCAATTCTAGGTTATTGGATGTATAGTATAAGTTAAATTTATATTTAAAGTGTTTAAATATGAATTTAATTATGAGAAATTAATTAATGAAAATTAATTAATTAATTTATATTTGATATAAATTGATTAGAAGAGAAGAAATAATGATTTTAGGTTGAGAACTAAAAATTACAACATAAGGGTAATTTGGTTATTTCGTAGGGTGACACGTGGCACAATGAGATGGTGACACATGGCATCATATAAGTTTGCCATTTGTCTTGCTATCATGCAAGGTGATCAAAGTAAATATTAAATCTAGCTTTTACACTTGGCTTGATGTGATTAAGTCAATTAAAAATAAGATGCAATGTGATAGTGACATGTGGCATAGGGTTTAAGTGATTACTTGACCTAATTATATAAAGTGATGTTATAAGAAAATAAGATTAGCCAACACTCTCACATTCTCTCAAAGGTGGCAGCACTTCTTCATCTCCCTCTTCTCTTCATCTTTTCTCATCAATTCAAAGAGAATTGCCCAAATTTTTTTGAATTAAAATTACTAGAAATTGTTTCTAGTGTCCTATACACATCTAAAACCTCTCTAAAGGCAAAAACCCAATTTATAATTGGTTGGCAAAGCTTGAGAAGCAAGATTTGGGGCTGCCCATTGGTGATCTTGGTGTGGACAAGCTAGAGGAACAACATTTGGGATCCTAGGTGCTTCCTAAAAGTGCCAATCACATCCATATTGTATCAAAGAGGTTAGTGCTCTAACTTCTCTTTTAAACTAGGGTTTAAATGAATTAATTTGTTAATTCACAATCTTGAATGGCAAACATAGATCTTAATACATATTAAAAGTGTTTTAATATGCAATTGAGCATTGAAATTAATTAGGCACATAATGGATGTGGCATGATGCATGAAACCCTAGAAGAAAATTTTGTAATTCAATGCTCTAATCTAACAATTTACATGCTTCCACTCCTTCAATTGGTATCAGAGCCACTATATTTGCCATTTAGATTGTTTAATATGAGATTTAATTGTGTGATTTAATCAAATTTTGATTGATTAATTGCTGGTTGGATTCATCAATGTATGTGGCATGCTTGTGTCTTCCATTTGGTGCGCATGGATTGGGCCCTTCAATTGTGTGCATGGTTATGGGCTCAATCATGCAATTGCTGTATGTTTTAATGCCCATAATTAGGCCCATGCTTAATTAAATTATTTAATTAAGAATTTTAATCACATAATTAAATTTTGATTCATTTATTTGAATGAGATTCAAATATGAATTTTTAAATTTGGTTGAATGAGATTCAAATCTAAACTTTTAAATTTGGTTGAATGAGATTCAAATCTAAATTTTTTGTTGAATATGAGATATTTAATTTAATTTCTTAGGATGTATATTTTATTTAGTTGTTAAATTTTAATATGCATGATGGATGATCATGGACAATAAAAGACCAATGTGATTGGATTTATTTCTTTTATTTTTCTTTGGGTTGTGAAAAGGTAGGAGTGGTGCCAATTGAAGATAAGTTGAGAGAAGGGAGATTGAGGTGGTTTGGTCATGTGAAGCGTAGACATACGGAGGCTCCAGTTAGACAAGTAGAGCACATTAGGCTAGAGGATAGAAAGAAAAAAAGGGGTAGACCTAAATTGACTTGGAGGAGAGTAGTACAGCATGACTTAGAAGCATTACACATTTCTGAGGATTTAACCCAAAATCGTTCAGAGTGGAAAAAGCGAATCCATATAGCCGACCCCAAATTTTTGGGATAAAGACTTAGTTGAGTTGAGTTGAGTTGAGTATTTTTCTTTGGGTTGTAATAATTTATTTTAGTGGCATGTATTATAAGTGTTGTAATAATTTTGGATTGTAATTTCATTTATTTGAGGACTTTAAAGTCCATGTTATTGTAAATTCGCCTTGGTATGCCAAGGATTACAATGTAATTGGATTGCAAGAAGATCAAGGAGGTCAAGAGCATTGGTGGGACCAGTGGGAGGAATTCAAGATCAAGTGTTGATTATGTACTCCTTCAGCAACTCTTGTAACATGAATGAATGAAATGCACCTAGGAATGCCTTGATTCAATTCTTGGTGGCTCAGAATTGAATCCCTTAGAAAGTCCATGATCATACCATATTTATTTTTTTATCCATGTATGCATGAGAAGTATGGGAATGTATGCAAGTTTATGATATATGCATGCTAATTGGATAATGTGCAAAGTGAGACCATAATAGTAATTAAGCCGACCACTAAATCTTCCAAACAAATGATTAAGTTGGAAATGGTATAATTAAGGTAATTATATCATGGGCCCTCCATTGAGACAATTATTTTAAGAAATTTTAAATGCTTATGATGTAATTAATTTAAGAGATTTTTTTAAGAATAATTGTTAAGCATGAGATATTGTAAATATGTAAATGGTTTGGTGGCCAATAATGGATGTGCCTGAGGATATTAAAATTATTTGCATGTTTACCAGCTCAATGGGATCAACTTAACTAATGCAAGATAAGTCAATAATGGATGTGTCTGAGATTTTGAGCATTAGGGGCTAGGAAAAGGATTGAACCTCACATGAGATGCGATGGGCAAGGAGTTGCTCACTTATATTTTATTATAATTCCAATAATGGATGTGCCTGAGGATGATCAATAAGACTATAAGAATTCAATCACCCACTAGAAATCCATCCAACTAGGATTTTCGTTTCCTACTTTGGAAATGTAGGAGTCGCTAAGTTAGTGGGAGGACCAATTTGATTAAAAGACCATAATCATTTTGGTTAATTACATGACACATTTACTAATTAATCTAGTTATTTTCTGCAGTTAATTTTCTGATAATAATGAGCACACAACAACCACCACCACCATCCAGTATCCTTGCGAGCATACTTGATCATAATAGGTTAACAGGACCTAATCTTTTTGATTGGCTAAGAAATTTAGAACTTGTTCTGAACCTAGAATGTATTGGATATGTTCTAGAGTCAAATGTTCATGGTCCCTTACCTCCAGAGGCCACTCAAGAGGAACATGACACTTTGGACAAGTGGAAGGAGCATAATATGAAAGCCAAGTGTTAGATACTTGCTTCAATGAGTAATGAGTTATAGAAGTAGCATGAAAATATGCAAAGTACTAGTGAGATCCTCCTTCACCTACAAGAGTTGTATGGTGAGCATAGCAAGAATGCTAGGTATGAGATATCCAGGCAGCTATTTTGAATGAGGATGTCTGAGGGACAGAATGCTGGGGATTATGTCCACAAGATGATTTAGCTTATTGAACAGCTGTAACATCTTGACTTTAACATGGATTTCCAACTGCAGATGGATTTGATCCTTCAGTCCCTACCTGAGTCATTTGGGAATTTTGTGACAAATTTCCATATGACTAAGTAGGAATACACCTTGGCTGGTTTACTTAACATGCTAGTTATTGCCCAAAAGAATATACAGTGCAATAAAGGAAACATGTAGCTTTGATTGCATCTTCTTCTGCAAAAAAGTCCAACAAGAAGAAGGGCAATAAGAAAAAGAAACCTCAAGTTCCAGGATCTTCCAAGAAGATAGCAAAAAAAAAAAGATCAAAGCTGACAAAGGCAAGGGAAAGCGTTCCCATTGCCAGAAGGATGGGCACTGGAATCAGAACTGCCCAAAGTATAGCAAGTAGTAGCAGCTTGCAGTAACGAGATATTAGACTCCGGGTTAGCAATGGCTCAATTGTTGAAGCTTTAGCCATAGGATCTAAATCTTTATACATGTGTGGACATGTTTTGTATTTAAATAAGGTTTTGCATGTACCTGATGCTTTTAAGAACATTTCTATATCTAGTTTGACTAGAGATGATTATGAATTTCAGTTCATAAATGATGTTTGCAATATTTATTTTGGAAATAAATATGTTAGTTCGGGTTATATGCATGATGGACTTTATTATTTAGATAATAATGTTAAATATAAATCTAATGCAAACAATCTAAAAGAATGCAATGCCATGATGAAAATCAACTCAAGTTCAAAATATCTTTGGCACTTAAGATTAGGTCATGTTGCAGAAGATAAGATTGCAAAACTAGAGAAAATGTGAATTTTATCCTCATTGGGTTCTGAACCTACTCCAACTTGTGAATCCTGCCTTCAGGGCAAAATGACTAGATCACCCTTTGTTGGATAAGGACTAAGAGCTAAAAATATTTTGGAGCTAATACATAGTGATGTATGTGGTCCATTTAATGTAACACCCCTATTTGTATAGCCTGGTACATTTTACTTGTAATACCCTTACTGTAGCAATTTTGTACATTCTACTGTTTTGGTGACCGGTGTTAGTCCGGATAGCTAGAACTTCTAGAAAAATATTTAGACTAGAGTGAGGAGTCATAAATAACTCAAATACTAATAAGAAAAATTAAGGAAAATTTTAGAAATAAAATACAATCAAGTTAAGTGAGCCGGTGCCCTAGCGATGGGTAACCTAGTAGGAAGTTGCGGTCTTCGCAGTTAGAAGCCCTAAACCTAGGAAAAAATTCATGAAATAATTTTTGGGACTCTAGAGAAGAGTCATTGAGGTTTCTATGGCATTAAAATGCTAATAAAAGGCTTAGAAAAATTTTTCGATCAATACAGACGATTTTGGCTCGATAAGCCAAACGGAGGTCATTTTGGTCATTTTGTCTTCAGAGATGATTTTTGACCAACTTGTCCAATTAAGTAAATAATTATTATGATCTAAAATATGAATAAATATTGCTAAAAATTAAATTGAAACTGAGTAGAAAAGAAAAGGAAAGAAAATGAAGGAAATTTGTAATTATGACATCACATGATGTCATTAAAATGCTCCCACCCAATCACATTGTGACACATGTCTTTAAACCACTTAAAATGAGTAAATGGGCATAAATGAAAGAACAAAAATCATACTTCATCTTCCTTCTTCCACGGTGAAACCCACTTCACACTCCCTTTCCACCATTAAAGCTTTACCAAGCTTCCAAACCTCTACCAAACCACCTCAAAACACTAACTTTTCTTCATGAAATTTTGTCCCTACCACTAAAGCAAGACTTGGGTAGCAATTTGAAGAGGAAAAAGTGAAGTTAGAGCTTAGAAAAATTCTGCACTCAAGAGGTTAGTGCCATATCTCTTTCTTTTCTCTTTAAAGTTGATGTTAGGAGTATGAAATGAGTTAGAAATTTAAAGAATTGAAAGAATATGTTGAGGAATTGAAAGCCATAAATTTCTGTAGCCATGAGGAACCTTAAGGAAATTATGATTTTGATGGAATTAAATTCAATTACTAATGTTCTTGATGAGTTGTATGTGGTAGAAGTTGAATTATAAGGTCTTATGCATGAATTGAGGTATTAGAAATTAGGGTTTTGAGCAATATTAGGGTTTGGCCATATTGTTGGTGAATGGAAGTTCTAATGGTCAATTAGTGACCATTTTTCTGAGTATAATGAGGAGTTGAAGTGAATTGTAGCTTTGGATGTGAGGTTTGGTGTGCTGCCTTGAGTGCCCTCCAAGTCTAGATGTGAGTCCAGCATGTTTAGGCAGCTATAACTTGAGTTGTATAGGTTTAATTGGTACAAGGCTAATTGGACATGAAATTAGACACATAATGGCACAACTTTGATGAAGGAACCCTGTCTAGCAAACAAACTTAGGATGCCCTAAAAATTGACCAAATCCAGGTAGCACCAATTTTGCCTAGGCAAAATGACCAAATGAACAATGTTCATTTATTTGGTCATAACTCAGTGTAGAAAGGTCCAATTGATCTGAAATTTATATTAATAGAAAGCTTAGGCAAATTAGAACAACTTTTATGAAGAATACAAACTCAAATTCTGGACTTAACTAAACAAAATTGCTAACCAAAGTTGAACTACCAAATCTGGCAGAACCAAAAATTGCCCAGAAATTCTGGGTAAAGGCAATCCGACTAGTTATGGTGAAATAGCCATAACTTGAGCTAGAAAACTCTAAATGGGGTGATTCAAAAAGTAAAATGTAACTAGACACAATAAGGAACAACTTTGATGAAGAACATTTGGATAAATTCTCACTGTAGAATGGCCTAATGGAACAGTGAACTCTAGCACCCAAAACTGAAATTTTTGATTTATTCTCCATTGGTTAGAAGTATGGATTGGCAACTAATGCCAACACTTTTGGAAACCAAAATGTGGTAAATCTATGTGATTAAAACTCATGTAACTCTTATATATGAGAAAGTCAATATTTTGACTTAAATGACTAAATGAATACTAACCTTACATGTTAAGTATAAATATTCAAGAAATAACTTTGTAATATGCCCTAGTAGGCCTAGTGTGATTGGTTTGGATAAGTTGGCATGCCAATAGGGTTCTGATAGCAGTGCTGCATATGGCTTCATGCCATTCTGTGATATGATAGCCAATGGCTATATTGATTATGATGTTATACTTGGCTTTATGCCTTATTGCTTTTATGGCTTATTAGCCATTCTGTCTGCACACCGGGAGACACATTGTCACTGATGGTGTGATGGCCCGAGGTACCTGGTACCCAGTGCTAGTTTACCCATTTATCCAGTCCAGTCAATTTGTGTAGGTTACTTGGGCATGGAAAAGTATAAATGTAATTAAATTGATTATTAAAGGAAGTAAGGAAATTAAATATCAAGATAAAGAACAAGAATGATTACAATAAAAAGAGGCTCAAAATCATCAAGAAAATGATTAATAAAATTTTAGAAAGAATTGAAATGAACTGGACTGATGATGAAAAAAAAAGTTATTTATTATTAAATGCACTGGGAACTTTAATTATTGTGAAATAATTTAAGATAACCTAGAAGGTTTTGAATTAAAGGATACAAAAAGATTAATAATAGAAATATAATTTAAATAAATATTACAAATGTACCTTTCATAATAATATTAAATTAAGAATAATGCTATTTGAATATTAGTATATTGTATATTCTTATTGTAACCTTATGAATTAAGCACCTCCAAAGAGGACTAAATTAGGAAAAAAAGGATATTAAATTTTAGAAACCTTATTGAAGCATAATTAGATCTAAATTATCTGAACCATGTTTTATTTCCATCTATATTTTGTATATTATTTTCTTTGTTTTATTATTGCACCACTAAGCAACAATGCTTAGCTCGATGGATTTGTTTCCTCACACAAGTACTAAAGGTAAAGCCCAGCGAATATTAAATAGAGATTTTAGAGTTCTGATCTGTAGAAGTGTCTGAAGTATTCAAGGTTATCACCTCTTCAGCAATGCATATAGATAGGGCCCATATAGGTCATAATTTGTATGTTGTATAATAATTTGTATGTAGATTATGATAATGTAATTAATAGGTATGTGATGTAAATTATGAATTTATGTAATTAGTTTGCAAATTATGTAAACTAGTGAAATTGAGAATTTTGATAAATGTAATAAGCATGAATGAATTTGTACAAATGAGTATGGATTTGAATTACATTATGATTTTCGAAATGATGATATGAGTATGGATGATTTATTCTATGGAAAATATTGTTAAGATTTTTAAGCAGGTGAATAGTAAAACACGTCAAACGTTAAAAAAATAGGGGAAACTCCGTTAGTTTCTCCGTCAAAAAATAATTGATATTAAAAGATAATAACTTGAAAATGATTAAAGGAAAAAAGTAAGATAAGATAGGGTGTTCTGATACCAAGTGTGACATGCCTTGCTCAGCTACACTGCAGACGGGTGAGGGGTGTCACATTACTGTTCCGGTGATCGGTGTCAGTCCGGACAATTAAGGAGATTAGAATCACATCTAAGACACCTAGATAAGCCCTAAATATAAATAATTATTAATTACTAGATAGTTAAGTATAAATAAGAAAAACAGAACACAAGAAGTTAAATGAGCCGGGAGTCACAGCGATGGGTAACCTTTCCAGGAAGTGACTGCGAAGGCCATGGTAACCCGAATTCTGAATCGAAAAATGTGATGCCGTGGTCCTTAGGACTATTGTGAACATAGTGGAAAAGAGAAAATCATAGAAAAGAATTGTTAAGCAGGTCAAATAATTAGGTCAGGGATCCAGAAGAAATACCAAATAACTTGTAAACCGGATTGAATTGGCGAGAGGCGATTTGGTCAATTCACCTCTAGAGCTGACTCCTGACCTAACTGTTCAATAAAATCAGAGAAAAGAAAATTTCAGAATCAGGAATTAAATTAAAGAAATAAGAAAAAATAATTGAAAAAGAAAAAGAAAAAAAAACTTTATTTATATCATGCTTACATCACTATTGTGACATCATAAATGACATTTTGATTTTTTTCTACATAATTGACCAAGTCAATTCTTATTCAAATAAAACATAAATACATAAAATAATTAAAATGAAAATCATTTCCTTTCTTTTTCAAGGAATTCGGCCGCCCCTCTCCTCCTTCTTCTCCATAGCTTAACCTCCATGAAGCTTGAGTTCAAGCTTTAAAATCCTTACTTAACTTTACTTTGCCCCAAATTATTCCATTAAACCTTGTTAACCTCACTTGAGAGTGATTGAAGAAGGAAAGAAAGGGAGAAATTGAAGGAAGGGAAGAATTGAAAATTTTAGTGGAGGTAAGCAATTTTACTTGGAAATTAAAGTTTATTTGTTGTGTTTATGACTTAATTAACTTAGATTTTCACTTAAAACAAAAGAAAATTTTTATGGGGGATCAAAGAAGAATTTCAGCCAGCCTTAGGTAGGGTTTGAAGTATATGAAATTGGTGTAATTAAATGGTTTTTTAAGGTGAATTAGGTGTATAGACATTAGATGTACACTTTGATTGCATTGAATTACACAAATGTCTAATTAGGGTTTTTAGCATTTTGAAAAATTGGAGAAAAAGTTGAGAATTGGTCAATTGATGCAATTGACCTTAATTGAGTTGAGAAATAGTCAATTGGGCCCATTTGTGGTGTGTGTGAATTGCTAAAACCAAGTTTCAATTCGGATTGGTTAGGGTCAGTATGCTGACAGCTTGACCTAGGTCCTTTTCAGGGATCAAAACTGAAAATTTACAAATCCAATTGGTGTGAGGTCAATTGGGAATGAAGCTAGACACAAAATGGACCATTTTTCATTCAGGAACCATGCCCAGAAAATGACATTAGGATAGTGAAAAATTAGGCTAAATACGGATTTGGACACACTGCCCTGTACAAAAATGACCAAATGAATAGTAGTCACTTAAATAACCATAACTTGGTCTAGGAAGGTCCAAATGACCTGAATCTTTTACTGATGGAAAGCTGAGACATAGCTCTACAACTTTCATGAAGAAAACAAATCCAAATTTTGACTATAACCTATCCGAAAAGTAACTTGTAATTAGCACACCAAAACTGCCGGTATCTAGAAAATGCCCAGAATTCTGGGTAACACCAAATCTGGCCAGCCCCATTCAAATAGTCATATCTTGGGCTACAAAACTCCAAATGGAGTGATTCAAAAAGGGAATTAAAGTTTAGACAATAAGGAACAGCTTCTATGAAGAAACTTTTCCAAATTCTAATAGCAACATGACCAATGGAACAGTAAAATACAGGATACCAAATTTGGAAAATTTGAAATTATGCCTAGGAAACCTAAAAATCTAAGGAGCAACTAAAACCAATAAAATTGGTAAACAAAATGTGGTATGTGGGTGAAATTGAAATTCTTATATGTAACACCCCTATGTTCGATAGTGCGTTCTACTGTTCCAATGACCAGTGTCTGTCCGAACAGCTAGAATGCCTAGAACTACATTTAAAAATTAGTGAGGAGACATAAAATAATGAAATACAAGAAAAGAAAATACAAGAAAAACAAAGAAAAAATAATAGCAATGAAATGAAACTAAGTTAAACGAGCCAGCACCGCAGCAATGGGTGACCGCACGGGGAAGTTACGGCGCAAGCAATAGCCGATCCCAGGACTATAGGGAACCCTCGGAATTTATTTTCGAGACATAATTAAAGACTTATTGAAGTATAAATATCATTAGAAATATCAAAGAAAAATTAAATAATTAGTACAAAGAAAAATGAGAAATCTAGAAAACGACAAAACTCGGTATTACTGAAAAAGCCAAAAAGCAAACCAAATAAGGGCATTGTGGTCAATTGATACCCCGAGTTGCCTTTTGACCTAAATGTACATTCAAAATAAATAATATTAAAATTTGAAAATACCATGAAAATTTAAAATGATGGTCCATAATTTAAATAGTGAAAAAAAAGAGGTTAAATGTGGGAATTATGGAAAATTTGATTAAACTAATATTAAAACTTCATTAGTGCTCCACTAACATCACCTAAGTAGACTTTTAATTAGCCTTTGGACAGAAAATTCTGTCAACTTCAATCTTGGAACAACCAGCCGAAACCAACTTGAGAGAAAACCTCCATGGCCGAATGTGAGGGAGCTTCATGCAACCAACCTTAAGCCACCATTTCCACTAGGTTCCTTCATTAAAGTTAATCCTCACCTTGCAAGGAAGAGTTTGATAGCAATTTTAAGAAGTTTAGTGAGGTTTTGATCAAGCTTCAAAAGTGGTAAGTGAGTATTTTCCATTCTTGTTTCATTAAACTTTGAGTGGATGTTGTGGTGAGTTGTTTTGTGGAGGAAGTTTTGAAGTTTGATGGATTAATGGAGAACCACCATTTCGGCAGCCATGGAAACTCACTATTTGTAACTTGTTTTTACTTGTTAATGGTAGTTTAAGATGTTGGTATAAGTGTTTATGTGTATAGAAATGATTTAAACAATGTGTATTAAGAGTATGTGTAATGGTGCACTTGGTTTTGGAAGCTTGAAAGCAAATTTGAAGGAGATGTGTTCATGAGGTGATTCGACAACTTTAAAGTTTAGTTAGAAATGTGTATTTTCATGGTTTGGCTTGTTGAATTATGTTGCTTATGATGGCAGCATGTGTATGTGTATAATTGTTTGGATTTGGATATGTAAATGAGGTATGTTCATGTGGTTAAATTGTGTAAATAGACTTTGGAAAAATTTTGTGTTATGATGTGTATGTTGAGAATGGTTACAAGCTATCCAAAATGACTAAAATGTGTTGTTAAGTGTGTTAATGATATGGTACAAACCAGAATTGGCATGAAAGAGTTAGCTTGGTAAGTGATGAAGAATGTGTAGTAGGGCAGTGTATGTTTTAGCTTAGAACCTTAAGTGTGTGACTCCAATTGGTATGAGACCAATTGGAGGTGAAACTAGGCACAAAATGTGCCAACTTTCATGAAGAAAGTTTACCAAAATTCTGCCTAGAAGGTGACTTGAAAAATGACCAAATCTGGATTAGTGACTTGAAAGCCTGAAAATTGACCATTTGGGCCGCAGTTAGTGTTTTGACCATAATTTACTCAAAACAGGTCCAATTGACCTGAAATTTTTACCATGAATAGTTTAGACATATATCTACAATTCTTATGAAGAGACCAAAGCCCAGAAATGACCAGAACCAAGCCAAATAGCTTGCACAAATTCAGGTACCAAAACTGGCCGAACCAAAAGTGACCTAAAAATGACCTAAGCCTACCATTTTAGTGCATTCTGTCCAGCATTGGTAAATTGACCATATCTTGGTCTATACAACTCAGAATAACCTGAAAGTTTGCCCCGCATGCAATAAGACATAGACCTATAAGTTTGTAGTTTGGACTGAAACCCGAAAACTGAGGGAACTAGGTCATCCGACTAGGTCAAATTAGTATACCGAAATCTGGCAAATTGTGATAAAATGCAATATACTTGAAAATGAATTTGGTAACATGTACCAACACTAAAAGGCTATAAAATGTGACATATTGGTAACATTAAACCTAATTCACCTAGAGTGCATCGAGGGTCAACATTTTAGGTTGACTAAGGAAAATAATAGAATTCAATAAATTAATTATTAAGCCTTATTGTTAGAGACAGTTTAAATGAGTACTGAAACACTTCAAATTGTGTGTTTCAGTTAGCAAAGACTAAGGGAAGGGGAAGGAAATACTGAGTCAGAGCCAAGAGACATTTATCAGAGGTTTGTGCACAACAGTCATTTCTTTTGAATTTTTCAATTGAAATAAATTATGACTAGTAGTATGTTATTGTTTTAAATTGTGGAAATTTGTTTGAATGATATTTGATGGATACTTATTAATTGAAAAACATTGTAAATGGTTTGAAACCATAGCTATCATGTATATTGATTGAATTCCTCGCTAGCTTGTCTAGTGGGACGAATTGACTTTGAATTCCCTCTCTAGATGAAGTGTTGAGGTGTGTGCCTGTTGAGGACGAATAGAATGAGTACTCATATTATTGCTAGCTAGCTATGTTATTCCTCACTAGCCATCGGCTTTTGGGACGAATTGAACTTTGGCAACATGATTAAGCTGTGTATGATTTATTGATATTTATTGTGATATTATGAAATGGAGTTTAAATTCTTTATGACATTCACTGTCTTTGAATTTAACTATGGTTTTAAGTATCCACTATTTATACGACTTATGATTTATGATTTAAAGTTGCATTTTGTCAATGTTGTGCACCACTGAGACATTGGCTTAGCGATAGCTTTTCATTGTTGTCACAGGTAAATAGACTGACAGGGCAGCAGACTAGGCTGCTAGTGCTACATTGAGAGTTCATTGGGTATATTGAGTATACCGTATTTTGCATTTTGTATTATAATGTATGTTAACTGTATGTATATATTGTTCTTAGTTTTGAGTAGTTGTAAAGTAAAATTGTACATTAAAGTTGTAAACTAAATTTGTAAATTATTTTGGCTTATAAATATTGTGATATATTTATTTATCTTAGCTTTTGAAAACACTAGAAAATTGTTGTGGATTTGAGTTGGCAAATGTTGAGAAACTTATTGTGTTGATTAGATATTGGAGTTTGGGGATTGAACAAAATATTAGAAGTGCTTTTTACAGGTTTTTGAAGAACTATTTTATTCAAAATACAGATAGCACTCTGTCAAAATTTTTTGCAGAAATTATTAATACTTCAAATGTGTTATCTGCTTTCACTTCAGTTAAAAATTTTTTTAACACCTGTAAATAGGGCTCACCACTGTAAAAAGAAGTAAGAAAAGTTTTAAAATCCCTTGTAGTGTATCTAATGGGTTATCAGTAGACGAAGTTTGGTAATTCATTAAGTATACTACGGGATCATGTTATGCCTTACGGAGGGGTAGGGTGTAACATGTTTCAGTGGTATCAGAGCTAGTTTTTAAATTCTGTTTTCATCTTTAATTTGAATATTCTTTCTACATAGTACAGCTGCTGAATGTCATTGTTTGATACATACAGTACATTACATTATAAATATGCACTAACGGGAGAAAATCTCGTTGTGTTATTTGTTCAGGAGGTCTAAGATCCTCAAATTGACTATGGAAGAAGGGGATCGTTCAGTTGATCAATCTATAGAGGCTAAGGTGCAAGGGGATGCTGACCCTACATAATGTCGATGGATCACCGCACCACCCCTCAAGATCAGTAGTTTCCTGCTCAGTTTGCTCAGCAGATGGCTGCAATGTTCCAACAGATGGCTGTTAACATGCCTACTCAAGTCCCACTACAGACACCAGTGGTACAACCACAGTCTTTAGCTAGACAGTATGACAAGCTGATTAAATATGGGGCTACTGAGTTCAAGGGGATAGTAGATCCTCTAGAGGCAGAACAATGGTTAGAGAGAATGGATAGGGTGTTCAAGAAACTACATTGTACAGAAGAGCTGAGATTTGAGTATTCAGTGTCACTACTATAGGGAGATGCATATGACTGGTGGAAAACCATTCCTCATAGTTTAGTGGATCCTCCAGTACTAACCTGGGATGACTTTCTGTGGGAGTTCAGACAAAAATATGTCCCAGATGCCTATGTGGACTAGAAGCTATAAGAGTTCTTAAGTCTGAAATAGGGAAGTAGATCAGTGGTAGAGTATGAAAGGGAATTTTCCCGCCTAATCCACTATGCAGGGAGTCTCCTTGCTACCAGCAGGGAAAGGTGTAAAAGTTTTGAAACCGGCTTGAAGCCTAGTATCAGATTACAAGTGGTTGGATTCAAACATACTAACTTCTCTGAGCTTATTTCTCAAGCACTGGAATTAGAAAGAATTGAGTTAGAAGCGGCCCTAGAAAAAAAGAAATCAGAGAAAACAAAAAAAGAGAAAGAGGGGAAGTCAGTAGATCAGAGTTCCAGTGGTCCTACTGGGAAGAGGAAGAACTTTGGAAGACACAACAGGGGTGGTAAGAAGTCCGGTAGGAGAAGATATTCGGGACAAAAACCTCCTCCATCTGGTCAGCAAACTACCAGAAGTTCCTACCCTCCCCGCCAATGTGAAACTTGTGGTAGAAGCCATGGTGGGGTACGCTACATGGCCATAGGAGCCTGTTATAACTATGGAGGCACAGGACACTTTGACAAGGACTGCACCAGTACCCGTAGAGTTGGGCCACCTCCTACTACTACTGAAGGGTCAGTTCAAAATCCTGTCACTAGAGGTTCACAACCACCTAGCAGAGGTAGAGGCAGGGGTAGAGGTAGTCCAGCAGGCAGCCAAAGCACAATGAATTAGTCAGAGCAAAGAAGTGCATCAGTCAAAGTCTATGCAATGAGACAGAGAGAAGAGGCCGAGACATCTAATATTGTGGCTGGTACCTTCTTAACTTTTAATCAAGATATGTTTGTGTTATTTGATCCTGGTTCTACTTATTTCTATGTGAGTACTAGCATCATTGATTGCACTGTTGTTCCGTGTGTGAAAATGGACTTTGAGGTGCTAGTAACAAGTTCGCTAGGACTGGAGGTCAGGGTCAATAGAATGTATAGAGATTGTCCTTTGGTGATCCAAGGACATACTTTTCTGTCTGATTTCATTGAAATGCCCTTCAGAGATTATGATATCATCTTGGGCATGGATTGGTTAGCCAGGCATCACGCCATGATTGACTGTAGACGGAAGACAGTCACTTTTGGTCTCCCTCAGTACAGTGATGTGGTAATACATGGAGAGAGGCAGCTATTGCCATCAAACATCATTTCAGCTGCACTAGCCAAAAAAATGATCAGAAAGGGGCATGAAGCATACTTGGCACATGTGGTAGAGACCTAAGTGGGGAGTCCAACATTGAGGGATATCCCTACAGTATATGACTTTCCAGATGTGTTTCCTGATGAATTGCTAGGATTACCTCCAGAAAGAGAGGTACAGTTTGAAATTAATGTTATACCTGGTGTGGATCCAATCTCCATAACACCATACAGAATGGCACTAGCAGAGTTGAAGGAGTTGAAGGTACAGTTGCAAGAACTACTTGAAAAGGGCTTCATCCACCTTAGTGTGTCACCTTGGGGAGCGCCAGTATTGTTTGTTAAGAAGAAAGATGGCACTCTCCGCTTATGTATTGACTACCGGCAGTTGAATAAGGTGACAATAAAGAACAAATATCCATTGCCTCGCATTGATGACCTGTTTGATCAGTTGAAGGGTGTAGCTGTATTCTCCAAAATTGATTTGCGATCTGGTTATTATTAGTTAAAAGTGCAAGAGCAGAGTATTCCAAAGACTGCTTTCAGAACTCGATATGGCCACTATGAGTTTCTTGTAATGCCATTCAGGTTAATAAATGCTCCAACTACTTTTATGGATCTAATGAACACTATCTTCAGACCATATCTGGACCAATTTGTGGTGGTGTTTATTGATGATATTTTGATATATTCAAGGAATGCAGAGGAGCATGACAGACATCTGCGGATTGTACTGCAGACTTTAAGGGAGAAACAACTACACGCCAAATTGTCGAAATGTGAATTTTGGCTTAAAGAAATTTCCTTCTTAGGACATGTTGTGTCAGCTGAAGGGATCAAGGTAGATTCTAGCAAGGTAGAAGCTATCCTTAATTGGAAGCCACCCAGGAATATCACAGAAATTCATAGTTTTTTGGGTTTAGCTGGATATTACCGCCAGTTTGTGAAAGGGTTTTCTATGTTAGCTTCTCCACTGACCAAGCTGCTTCGAAAAGATGTAAAATTTCAATGGACAGATAAATGCCAGCAGAGTTTTAATGAGTTGAAGAGGTGTTTGACTGAAGCTCCAGTCCTTACTTTACCTACCTCGGGTAAAGAATATACAGTTTATAGTGATGCTTCTCACAATAGGTTAGGCTGTGTACTGATGCAAGATCGGAATGTCATTACTTATGCATCACGCCAGCTGAAACCGCATGAGAGGAACTATCCGACACATGACTTGGACCTAGCAGCTATTGTTTTTGCTCTGAAGATCTAGAGACACTATTTGTATGGGGAGAAATGTTACATTTACACAGGTCACAAGAGCTTGAAGTACCTGGGTACCCAGAAGGAATTGAATTTGAGGCAGAGGAGATGGTTAGAACTAATTAAAGACTATGATTGTTTAATAGACTATCAACCAGGGAAAGCAAATGTGGTGGCCGACGCCTTAAGTCGTAAGATTATGGCAAGTCTCAGAGTTTCTCCTTTGTCTATGGTACATGAGTTGAAAGCACAACATGCCAGTTTAGAGATTGATGATGAGGGACAGACAGTAGTTGCATGGCATGTACAGCCAGTGTTGATTGATCAGATCAGAATGGCTGCTCAGAATGATGAAAAATATCAGAAGCTACTGAAAGAAGTCCAGCAAGGCAAGAAACCTGAATTCTTTGTGAGAGATGATGGTTTATTTCTATAGCAGGGTAGAATGTGTGTTCCTAATGATGTTGACTTGAGACAGATCATTGTGAAGGAAGCACATGAGTCTCCTTTTGCTATGCACCCTGGTAGAACTAAAATGTACAGAGGGCTAAAAGAGCATTACTAGTGGATGGGTATGAAAAGGGATGTAGCTGACTTTGTTTCCAAATTCCTAACTTGTCAGCAAGTGAAGGCAAAACATCAAGTACTAGCAGGTTTGTTACATCCATTGCCAGTACCAGAGTGGAAATGGGAATGGATAACTATAGATTTTGTGATGGGAATTTCGAGGACACAGAATAGTCATGATGCAGTATGGGTTATAGTTGACAGGCTAACCAAGTCTGCTCACTTTTTACCAGTCCGGATGGACTATAGTTTTGAGAGATTTGCCAGATTGTACATAAATGAGATTGTAAAACTGCATGGAGTGCCAGTATTGATTGTATCTGACAGAGATCCTAAGTTCACTTCTAGATTTTGGGGTAGTCTTCAGAGAGCCCTAGGAACTAGATTGAACTTCAGCACAACATTCCACCCACAGACATATGGCCAGTCTGAGAGGGTAATTCAGATATTAGAGGATATGCTACGGGCTTTTGTGATTGAGTTTGAAGGTAGTTGGGATATACACTTGCCTTTGATTGAGTTTGCTTATAACAATAGCTACCAATCAAGCATTGGGATGCGTCCATATGAAGCTTTATATGGCAGAAAGTGTAGAACTCCCCTATGTTGGGATGAAGTAGGTGAAAGGAAGATGAATGGGTAGGAAATTGTTCAGCAGACAGAGGAAATTTAGAGATCGACTCAAGGCTGCATCAGACCGTCAGAAGTCCTATGTTAATCTGAAGAGAAGAGATATTGAATATACAGTGGGTGATAAGGTATTCCTTAAAGTTTCTCCTTGGAAGAGGATTATGAGATTTGGCAGAAAGGGGAAACTGAGTCCTCGTTTCATCGGACCATATGAAGTTCGGGAAAGAGTGGGTCCTTTGGCATATCGATTAGCATTACCTCCAGAGCTAGAAAGGATAAACAGTGTCTTCCATGTGTCCATGTTAAGGAGGTACAGATCTGACCCATCTCATGTATATCAGTTGAAGAGATTGAGGTAAATCCAGACCTCTCATATGAGGAAGAACTCATAGAAATTCTGGCATATGAGGTGAAGCGGCTGAGGAATAAACAGATACACCTGGTTACAGTACTGTGGAACCATCATTCAGGCCAGGAAGCTACTTGGGAACGTGAAGAGGACATGAGGAGATAGCACCCACAGCTGTTCAGAGACTGATGCCAGGTAAAATTTTGAGACGAAATTTATTTTAAGGGGGGGGGGGAGAATTGTAACACCCCTATGTTCGGTAGTGCGTTCTACTGTTCCGGTGACCAGTGTCTATCCGAATAGCTAGAATGCCTAGAACTATATTTAAAAGTTAGTGAGGAGACATAAAATAATGAAATACAAGAAAAGAAAATACAAGAAAAACAAAGGAAAAATAATAGCAATGAAATGAAATTAAGTTAAACGAGCCAGCACCGCAGCGATGGGTAACCGCACAGGGAAGTTAAGGCGTAGGCAATAGCCGATCCCAGGACTGTAGGGAACCCTCGGAATTTAGTTTTGAGACATAATTAAAAACTTATTGAAGTATAAATATCATTAGAAATATCAAAGAAAAATTAAATAATTAGTACAAAGAAAAACGAGAAATCGAGAAAACGACAAAACTAGGTATTACCAAAAAAGCTGAAAATCAAACCAAATAAGGGCATTGTGATCAATTGACACCCCGAGTTGCCTTTTAACCTAAATGTACATTAAAAATAAATGATATTAAACTTTGAAAATACCATGAAAATTTAAAATGGTGGTCCATAATTTAAATAGTTAAAGAAAAGAGGTTAAATGTGGGAATTATGGAAAATTTGATTAAACTAATATTAAAACTTCATTAGTGCTCCACTAACATCACCTAAGTGGACTTTTAATTAGCCTTTGGATAGAAAATTCTATCATCTTCAACCTTGGGACAACTAGCCAAAACCAACTTGAGAGAAAACCTCCATGGCCGAATGTGAGGGAGCTTCATGCAACCAACCTTAAGCCACCATTTCCACTAGGTTCCTTCATTAAAGTTAATCCTCACCTTGCAAGGAAGAGTTTGATAGCAATTTTAAGAAGTTTAGTGAGGTTTTGATCAAGCTTCAAAAGTGGTAAGTGAGTATTTTCCATTCTTGTTTCATTAAACTTTGAGTGGATGTTGTGGTGAGTTGTTTTGTGGAGGAAGTTTTGAAGTTTGATGGATTAATGGAGAACCACAATTTTGGCAGCCATGGAAACTCACTATTTGTAACTTGTTTTTACTTGTTAATGGTAGTTTAAGATGCTGGTATAAGTGTTTATGTGTATAGAAATGATTTAGACAATGTGTATTAAGAGTATGTATAATGGTGCACTTGGTTTTGGACGCTTGAAAGCAAATTTTAAGGAGATGTGTTCACGAGGTGATTTGACAACTTTAAAGTTTAGTTAGAAATGTGTTGTTTCATGGTTTGGCTTATTGAATTATGTTGCTTATGATGACAGCATGTATATGTGTATAATTGTTTGGATTTGGATATGTAAATGAGGTATGTTCATGTGGTTAAACTGTGTAAATGGACTTTGGAAAAATTGTGTTATAATGTGTATGTTGAGAATGGTTACAAGCTGTCCAAAATGACCAAAATGTGTTGTTAAGTATGTTAATGATATGGTGCAAATCAGAATTGGCATGAAAGAGTTAGCTTGGTAAGTATAGAATGTGTAATTGGTAAGTGATGAAGAATGTGTAGTAGGGCAGTGTATGTTTTAGCTTAGAACCTTAAGTGTGTGACTCCAATTGGTATGAGACCAATTGGAGGTGAAACTAGGCACAAAATGTGCCAACTTTCATGAAGAAAGTTTACCAAAATTCTGCCTAGAAGGTGACTTGAAAAATGACCAAATCCGGATTAGTGACTTGAAAGCCTAAAAATTGATTATTTGGGCAGCAGTTAGTTTTTTTACCATAACTTACTCAAAACAAGTTCAATTGACCTAAAATTTTTTCCCTGAATAGTCTAGACATATATCTACAATTCTTATGAAGACACCAAAGCACAAAATGACCAGAACCAAGCCAAATAGCTAGCACAAGTTCAGGTACCAAAACTGACCGAACCAAAAGTGACCTAAAAATGACCTAAGCCTACCATTTTAGTGCATTCTATCCAGCATTGGTAAATTGACCATATATTGGTCTATACAACTCAGAATGACCTGAAAATTTGCCCTTCGTGCAATAAGACATAGACCTACAAGTTTGTAGTTTGGACCAAAACCCGAAAACTGAGGGAACAGGTCATCCGGCTAGGTCAAATTAGTATACTGAAATCCGGCAAATTGCAATAAAATGCAATATACTTGAAAATGAATTTGGTAACATGTACCAACACTAAAAGGCTATAAAATGTGACATATTGGTAATATTAAACCTAATTCACCTAGAGTGCATCGAGGGTCAACATTTTAGGTTGACTAAGGAAAATAATAGAATTCAATAAATTAATTATTAAGCCTTATTGTTAGAGACAGATCCGATGTCTCAGGATTAAAGAGAATCAGAATTGAAGGTTGTGATTTAGTTCAGAATTTCTACCCTTTCATTCTTTACATCTAATGATTAGGAGTCTCGCCTTACAAAATTAATCTAAGGGATGGAAGTGAAAAGTGATGAATTAGTTATTCTCTTTTATTCTGAAGGTCCCAAACTTATCCTTATAAGTGAGATCACCAGTGTGAATTGAGGTGTACCAGAATGCTTTAACCATTTAGGATCCAATAGTTCAGGTTTATCCTTACAAATGGGATGGATGGTAGGGATTAGATCGTACCCCAAATGCTTTAACAAACTCAGATGTGATGGAGGGGAATGGGCTAAGGGTCATGACAGTGATTTGATTCTCAAGCCTCCTGATCTCTATAGGCTTACTCTTTGGTCCACCCGATCTCTATAGGCTTACTCTTCGGTCCACTCGATCTCTCATTATAGTTATGAGACCCTTCATTCCAATCTCTCTCTCTATGTCTAATCTCATCTCGCTTCTGATCTCTTCTCATATCTTCTTTGTATTTGACCAACTCTTAATAATGAAGCACTAAATTTTTTCAATTACTGATGAGTCACTTCGAGTTCTGCATGCAATAAATCTAAGGCCCTATATATATGATGCAGAATTTTGTCATTCTCACACTTACACTTCCTTCTCTGGTGAATTTCTAATGTTCTCCCTTACTGATCTTTATCTTTCTAGTGAAATATCATTTCATGACTGTAACATCCTCCCGGTAGCAACTCCGTACATTCTACTATTCCGGTGACCGGTGTCGGTCCGGACAGCTAGAACGTCCGGAAAAATATTTAAACTAAAGTCGGGAATCATAATTAACTCAAATATTAATAAGAAAAATTTAGTAAAAATTTTTGAAATAAAATACAACCAAGTTAAACGAGCCGGTGCCCTAGCGATGGGTAACCAGAGGGAAGTTGCGGTTCTCGCAACGAGGAGCCCTAGACTCGGGGAAAAAATTATAAAATAATTTTTGGGACTCCAGAGAAGGGTTATTGAGGTTCCCATGGCATTAGAATGCCAAGAAAATACCTAGAAAAATTTTTCAATCGGTACAGACAATTTTGACCCGTTAAGCCAAACGGAGGGCATTTTGGTCATTTCGCCTTCAGAGGTGATTTTTGGCCGACTTGTCTAGTTGAGTAAATAATTAATATGACATAAAATATGAAGAAACATTGCTAGAAATTAAATTGAAACTTGATAGAAAAGAAAAGAAAGAAAAAGGAGCTTAATTGGAAATTATGATGTCATGCTTAGGTAATTAAAAGTGTATTGGCCAATCAAATTTAAGCAAGTCCATTAAAATTAAATAAAAATTGGTAATGAGGCAGAATTCTAGAGACCCAAAACCAGCTCCCTCTCTTCTTCTTCACGCCACTCACTCACTCTTACCCATTCCACCATTAACAACCTTTCATCCTTCATCTTTCTTAGCTTTCTTCCACTAAAAACCCTAACTACCAACACAAAAATTCATTCTATCATCTTGGTGATTATTGTGGGAGCAAAAAGAAAAGGAAATCAAGACTTTGAGGAAGGGAAAAATTCTGCCACTTGAGGTTAGTGCATTTATATCTTAAAAACTCATTATTTTCATGGTTTGGGACTTAAAACTAGTAAGGATTGTGATTTAAATTAACAAAAACTTATGTGTATAACATCTTGAATTTTGGCTGCCCTAGCTATGGAATAGGAGGAAGTGTTTTGATGAGCTTAGAGTGGAATAGAAACCATGTTGAAGTGATAAACATATGAGCAATGCATTGGTAGCTACTAAGATACATGGCATAAACCATGAATTTGAATTAGGGTTTGGAAAGGTGAAAATGTGACTTGGCTTAGGAAATTATTAGAGAGCATTTTAATGGTCAATTAGTGACCATTTTAGGTAATTTGACCAACAAATGGACAGAAAAATGAGATTGCAAAGTGAGGATTGCAGTCGCTTCATAGGGACTGAAAATTCAGTCCCTTTGCACTGCCATAACTTGGGCTGTGTTAGTCCAATTGGTGTTTGGCCAATTGGACATGAAACTAGGCTTATAATGGCACATTTTTGCTGAAGAAACCATGCCCAAAAGACCAAAGCAAGAGGACCAAAACTTGGCCCCAAATCCGGATACCCTGCACTGATTCTGCAGAATTTGCCAAACTGTTCATTTGGCCATAACTCACTGTAGATTTGATCAATTGACCTGAAATTTTTACAGCAACAAGTTAAAACATAGACAAACAACTTTCATGAAGAAACCTACCCCAAATTATGACCAGAACCTAACCCAAATGGCAGTCACAGTTACTGTTCAAACCTGTAACTCTACAGATTTTGATTTGAGTAGTAATGTTTGGATGGCTATAACTCTCCCTAGAAAACTCGAATTTAGGCGATTCTTGAACCGATGGAAACCTAAGGCATAGTAGAACATTTAATATGAAGAAAGTTAGACCAAATTATGAACTTAACTTAGTCAAATTACTGACTAAACTTGGACCAAAAATCTGCGGACCAAAATCTCAAAGCATGAGCGATTGCGTGAACAGTAAACTTATTTTGGCCATAACTTGAGCTACAAAACTCCAAATGGAGTGATTCAAAAAAGGAAATTCAACTAGACAAAATAAGGAACAACTTTCATGTTTACCATTTCCTCAAATTCCCACTGTAAAAATAACAAATGGAACAGTAAAGATGAAGCATGAAAACCGAAAATTTTGCTCAATTAGCATTAAGCTTAAAAATGGTATTGGCAACCAATACCAACAAGTTTGAAATACAAAATGTGGTATGTTTGAGGTGTTAAGACCAATACACCTATTTTCTATCCAAAAGTCAACATTTTTGTTGACCAATGAGGTGAATAGTGACACCAAAACCAAAAATTGGCAATTTTGCCAAAATGACCTAAGCTTTGAGAAAGTGACCAAAACCAACAAGTTTTAAATGTAAAATGTGGTACATTGGGAGTGTTAAAACCAATGCACCTATGATCTATGCAAAAGTCAACTTTTTGTTGACTATTGAAGTGAATAGTGACATAAAAACTTAAAATTCAAAAATTGAAGAATTCAAAAGTATCAAATGCCCTAGTAGGCCTAATGTGATTGGTTTGGATAGGTTGGCATGCCAATAGGGTTCTGATAGCAGTACTGCGTATGATGTATGGCTTCATTGCCATTCTGTGATGTGATAGCCTATGGCTATCTGATTATGATGTTTTACTTGGCTTTATGCCTTATTGCTTATATGGCTTATTAGCCATTACATTTACCTGCCAGGAGACACATTGTGACCGATGGTGTGACGGCTGAGGTACAGTACCCGGTGCTAGTTTACCCATTTATCCAATCCGGTCAATTTGTATAGGTTACTTGGGCATGGAAAAGTATAACTGTAATTGAACTGATTGTTAAAGAAAATACGAAAATTAAATATCAGAAATGATTACGATAGAATACAAAGAAACTCAAGATCATGAAGAAAATAAATAAACAAAATGCATGAAGAAGTTAATATCATAAAACGTAATTAGCCCTCGACTAAACATTAAGTTGGTAATTATTCAGTTCTTATGAACACAATGGCTAAGAAATTATGATTTTTATTTGCATATTATTTCTTTCTATTTTATTATTTGCACCACTAAGCTTTATGCTTAGCGCGTCGCTTTTGCAATGCGTAGGTACTGAAGATACTGATCGAGAGCCAGTAGACCACAGATTGGGTAAGTCCATCCTGCAGTTCTGCATAGTGTCCGTGTCACCTCACAGGCTACAGTACATTGGTAGGACACTAGGTGTCATTTTGGTATTTTGTAATTGATCTTATTTTCTCATGTGTAAATGAACTTATGAAATGTAATTTGATGCTCATGTAAATAATGAGAATTGTGTTTGTAAATGAAAAAGTGAATGTTTATCTGTGATACATATATGATTATCACATGAAATGAATGATTGAGAAATGAATGTGAATTGAAAAATATTGAGATTTTGATAAATGGAGTTGAGATGAATGAATAAGAATATAGGAAGTGTTTTTCACAGGTTCCGAAGAACGGTTTTCTCCATTTTTAGCCGGTACTCTGCCGGATTTTCTTTAAAAATTTTCGGAACCTCAAATAAATTACAATTTCAATAAATGAATTATATTTCACAAATTATTTTCAAAACTACGATAAAAATGAATTAAGATAAAATAGAGTGCTCCGGCACACTGAGTGGCATAACTTGCTCGGCTACACTGTAGTCGGGTAAGGGGTGTCACAATGACAACCACCTTGTTCTTTTCCCGATCGTCTTCTTTGCCCATCTCCTGAAAATGGACAGTGTCAGCAATCAGAGAATTATGAGAGTGTCATCTGATAACAGTGAGAGAACCGGACTAATTTACTGATTAGGGTCCAAAATGACTACCATGACGATCTCCTATCGATTTACCTGCATGCTCTACCAATTGATCTTGGACAAGGGGACTGCTAATTTCAATCTTGATGTCGGTGATGCCTCTTAAAGTTCATTTAGCTCCTAAGCATCTCAGGGGTCCCGACTGTTGCTCATTTCTGGTCGATGACACCAACGATGACCCTGAGCTTCCCGCAGTCTTTACCATAGTTAACGAGAGCTACCCTCTCGATCTCCATGTATCTTTCAAATGACCCCTTGGGATCAAGAGAAGTATGTATTGTGGGAACGAGAGAGGTAGAATGTAGGGTAGAATAGGTGATCTATGTAATTACAGATCTTGAGAGATCACCCAAATGATGTAATCTGATCTTTTGGAAATGAAATGTGCTTTTACTTATTAAAATTGGCTTCATTTATTCTGTTTTTATTTTATAATCGTATTGAGTATTTTTCGATCTCTAATGACTGTGTTCAATCTAATCTTTTATCGAATCCCTAAGTCCACCAATCTCTCCTATTCGAGCTCTATTACTATTAGCTCTATTCGTACTCTGCAACCAACCTCACATGTCCGATCTCCTTGCCAGGCTTCTGGAATTTTCCTTTAACGCAAAATTGAGATGATTGGGTTTCCACTAACTGATGCATCACCTAGGGCTTCACGAATATTTAATTATCGGATGAGTATAAATAGGAGAAGGGGGAGGAGGGGGTAGCCATTTGCACACTTTGCTTTCTCCGCTCACCTCAAATCTTCTTGAAGGCTTTTCTCAAGTTCTTGATTTCTTCGGCACCGATTTATAGTCAGGTAGTAGTTTTAATCTTTTTCTGGTCATTTTATCTCCATTACCTAAAAATGAGTGGCACCAACAATCAGAGAGTTGTAAGCCTGCTTTTCGTTCACGTTTCTTGGTCTTCTGATGAAGGTGATGAGGCCGAACTAAGCAGGCGACCTGAAACCATTAGGGCTATCGTTCTGACCACTAGTCAACCTATAGGGCCAAACCGGCAATAAGCCTGGATCATAAGGAGAGAGCCTCCCATGGTAATGAGCTCACCTCAATTTTGGGGATATCCAATCTTGAGTTAATAAGCCAGGAGTTCAACCTTCCAGCTGACTCCTTCGAACTCAATTGATGTCATGGGGACTTTCACGCCGATCACTACATTGACAAAGTCTATGTGATTGTGGTATACGAGGAGCAGTTGAAGGCTGGGTTGCTGTTCTCTCTAGGGTCATTTTACAAGGATGTCTTGAAGTACACCTGGGTTTGCGTCGCCCAGGTGCATTAGAACTCCTGGCGAACCCTAGTGGCTTTCAGAGGATTATGCTGAGCTAAAGGAGTCGAACTGTAACACCACTATTTACATAGCCTAGTACATTTCACTGTTTTGGTGACCGGTGTCGGTCTGAACAATTAAGAAAATTAGAAGCACTTCTAAGACACCTAGTTAAGCCCTGAACATAAATAATTAGTAATTGTCAAATAGTTAAGTATAAATAGAAAAACAAAACATAAGAAGTTAAATGAGGCAGGAGTCACAGCGATGGGTGACCTTCTCAGGAATAACTGCGAGGTCAGTCTAAACTCAAATTTTGAACCGTAAAATGAAACCCCACGGTCCTTAGGACCATTGTGAACAGAGTGAAAAAGAGAAAATCACAAAAAAGAATTGTTAAGCAGATCAAATAATTAGGTCAGGGATCGGGAAGAAATATTGAATTAATTGCAAACCGGATCGAACCGACTAGGGGAAATTTGGTCAATTTACCCCTAGAGCTGACTCCTGACCTAACTGTCCAATAAAATTGGATAAAAGAAAATTTCAGGATCAAGAATTAAATTAAAGAACAAAGGAAAAATTAAAAAAAAAAAGAGAAGAAATTGAAAAAGTTTTATTACATCATGTGATGACATAAATTATGATGTCAAAATTAATTTACTTTTTCCTACAAATTTAGACTAAGTCAAATGGCAAATTTAAAGAGATAAATCACATAAAAAAATAATTTCTTCTTCTTCAAAAAAAGTCCCCATCTCTCTCTCACTTCTCTCTCCCAAAAACTCCATTGAAACCCCATTTCCAAGCTTGCATAACTTGATTTAAACCTCCCAAAGTGAACTCTAAACCCTAAAAAGCCTGCTATCTCAACTAGACAAGAGGATTGAAGAAGAAAAAGGGAAGAGAAAAGGAAAGAATTGAGGAAGTAGAACATCAAAGTTGAGATTAGTAGTTTAATTTGAAATTCTAGTTTAATACTTGTGCTTTTAGTTCACTTAACCTAGAAATTAACTTAAAATCAAACAAAAACAATTGTTGAGGGACTAAACATGAAATTTGTCCAGCTGTAGGTAGGGTTTGATATGAATGAGTTTGATGGTTTTGAATGGTTATTTGAGGTGAACTAGGTGTATAGAACATAAATACACACTTTAAATTGCATTAGATTGAACTTTGTGTGTAGCTAGGGTTTTGAATATGTGAAAAATTGAAGAAAAATTTAAAAATTGGCCAAATGATGTTATTAACCTTATTTGAGTTGAGAAATGGTCAATTGTGACCATTTGTGATGTGTATGAATTGTTGGAAACAAGTTCCAATTCGGATTGATGAGAGTCAATCTGCAGGCAGCTTGACCTAGGTCCCTTTTAGGGATCAAAACTAAAAATTTACCAACCCAGTTGGTGTGAGGCTAATTGGGAATGAAACTAGACACAAAATGACACATTTTTCATTTAGGAATCACGCTCAGAAAGTGACAATAACTTAGTGAACAATTAGGTTAAATTCGGATTGGGCACACTAACCTGTACAAAAAAGACCAAATAAATAGTAGTTACGTAAATGACCATAACTTGGCCTAGGAAGGTCCAAATGACCTAAAGTTTTGCCAGTAGAAAGCTAAGACATAGCCCTACAAATTTTATGAAGAAAAAAAACCCAAAATTTGACCATAACCTGTTTGAAAATCCACCTGAAGTTAACCGCAAAAATTGCCAAAATCCACAATTTGCCTAGAATTCTAGGTAACCCCAAATCCGGCCAGCCATGTTCAAATGGTGATAACTTAGGCTAAAAAACTCCAAATGCAGTGATTCAAAAAGTGAAATAATGTTAAGACAATAAGAACAACTTCTATGAAGAAAACTTAGCCAAATTATCATAGCAACATGACCAATGGAATAGTGCAAAACTGAATACCAAAACTGAAAATTTGAAATTTGTGCCTAAGAGACTTGAAGTTTGAGGAAACAACCAAAACCAACAAATTAGGTAACCAAAATGTGGTATGTGGGTGAAATTAGAATTCCCATACTTATTAAGCATTAGAAAGTCAACAAATTGACTTGAATAGTATTGTGAATAGTAACCCCGAAATACTAATTTTAATAAACATCAGGTTTAGCATATTAACGTTAGATATAAATAGATTTGAAATTATTTTTGGACTTATGATAATTTATGGTACTGAAACACTGTGAAATTGTGTGTTTCAGTTGAAAAAAATACCAGGAAGGAACCCGAAGCATCGAGTCAAGGCCAAGAGGCAACTCGTATAAGGTTTGTGCACAACATAGAATTTCTGTAAATTTTCTTCTGCAAATTGTTTTGAATGAATTGTGATATTAAATTATGACTTAATTGTATTGAAATGTTTATTATACTTTTGACTTAAATTATTGAAAGTTTACTTGTTTGTATTTGAAATGGCAATAAATGTCTGATAAATTATTGAGATAGTTTTGAAACCACAGTATCATGACCATATATTTGAATGCCTCACTAGCATGACTAGTGGGGGAAATTAGTTTCGAATTTTGATTCCTTCTCTGGTTGAAGTGTTGAGGTGTGTGCCAGTACAAGAAGAAATTTGAATGGATATCTATATATTTGAGCTAGCTAGCCTTGTGATTTCTCATAAGCCTCTGGCTATTGAGATGAATATGTTTCGAATGGCATCATATAACTATGTGTTTTTATGAAATTCATTTTGAGACTTCCAAAATGAAATTGTTTGGACTAAAAGTTCATAAATCATGTTTTGTATCTGTCTTTCATTTTCAGTACTGTATTTAAATAAATGTTATTTAAATTATGCATAAATGTTATTTTAGTATGTTGTGCACTACTGAGTTATAGTACTCAGCGATGGCTATTATTGCTGTCGTAGGTATAGAGACTAGAGGAGCAGCAGAGTGAGCTGCTGAAGATTTTGGAGCCACCTTTCTTGAAGTTTTATCGAGTATAAATTTATACCCTGAATGTCATGTTTATATTTGTGTATGTAATTGTATGTATATGTAAAAACTGGTCATGAGCAGTTGTATAAAGTTGTAATAATATCATTTTGGATTTGCTAATGTAAAGTGATTGATAAATGTCATTTGTTTTTACTTTAATGAAAAATGAATGGAAATATTGAGTTGTGAATTATTGATTTGAATATTGGAGTTTGAGAAATGATGTTGAAGTTTGTTGTGGTAGTTGTTGAGTTGATGAAATAAATTATTGGAAGTGTTTTTATAGGTTTGCGTAGAACTATTTTCTTAAAATACAGACAGCACTCTGCCAAAATTTTGAAGGAACGAAAGCGTGAAAAACACAAGTTTATACCATTGAATTAAAAAATTTTCACCTAGGGTCACATGCATCATGCAAGATTTATTTTTATCTATTTGATTTCAATGATAAACAACATATTAAAACTCTTTTAATATGTTTTTGAATATGTATTTGCCATTTAAGATTTTAAAATTAATCAGATTAATTTTAGAACCCTAGATTAAATCAAGAATGATTACACTAACCTCTTGATGCACTGCAACGTGTCTGCGCCCTTGAGATTCGTCTTCAGGACACCAGATGTTGTCCCTCTAGCTTGTCCACACCAAGAATACCTATGGCAGTCCTTGAACAGCTTCTAAAGCCTTTTCTATTAATTAGAAATTCAAGTTCTGCCTTTTAAGAGATTAGAGATGTAAACAGGACACTAGAAACAATTCCTAGTGTTCTTAATTCAAGAGATTGATGGCTAATCTCTTTGAATTGATAAGAGATGAAGAAGAAGAGATAAAAACCCTCAAAGTGGCGTGACAAAGGAGTGTGGCTGCTGGTTGTATTTTATTTTCTCATAACAACACTTAAATAGCTAGGTTAACACATTAAACCCTTGCCACATGTCACCCTTTGATTAGCTCTAGGTTTAAGTGACCCAATCACATTGTGCCAAGTGTCAAACCTATATTTAATCTTGATTTTAATCATCTTACATGATTAAAAAAAAAAAAACATTTGGTAAGCTTATGTGTAATCCCATGTGTCACCATCTCATGGTGCCACGTGTCACACTGCAAAATGACCAAAATGCCCCTGTGTCTTAATTTTGAGTTCTCAACCCAAAATAATTATTTTTCTTCTTCTAATTAATTTATATCAAATATAAATTAATTAATTAATCTCTATTAATTAATTTCTCATTAATTAAATTCATATTTAAACACTTTAAATATAAATTTAACTTATATTATACATCTAATAATCTAGATTTGGTTTCAAGTCATGCTAGAGACTTTGCAATCTAATTGCAAACCAAACCTATTTAATTAATCAATTAAACTCTTTAATTAATTAATTAAATCATATTTAATTAGGTGATAACTTGTGTATGTGTGTGACTTACTAGGCTCATCACTAATTGGCAATGAGACATGATATCAACTCTTAATATCATCAGAACTCTTTCTTACCATAAATGATTTCTCTAAATCATTTTATGAACCTCATAGACCATGGTTAACACCTAGCATAGCATGCCATGGCCACCCAATTAGTAATAAGTTTTACCTTAAATGAACCTATAATCATATGTTACCATGCACTAAAATCTCTCTGTTACAAAATCCCAACTCAAGCTGGAGTCATGGTTTATGTCAAACTCCATTTGCTATGAATATTATGTTCTCTTTTAATTCCAGTTCTTGATTAAAAAGATTTTCTCATCAGAAACTCTTTTCTGAATAAATCTATCTGTCCTGGCCAGGAACTTGAAACATCAAGAACAATTAAATGAACATAGGATTTTATCTCTATTTACTTGGAGGAATAGATTCCATCTTGATCAACACCTACCTCCATATATAACTAGTAGGAGCCAACACATGCCCATATACCCATACATAGTACAAGTATGAAAGCAGTATCAAACTCAAACTACCTATATACAAGATAACTGTGCTATCTCAGGTCTAAAGATTATATGCACTGATATGATTTATGACAAAACATTGACAAGAGTAAACTCCATGTGCTTGTCATAAGTGTCACTGGTTCGGCCTACTTATCATTTATAAGTGCCTATCATGTTTATTATATGGCATGAGACTCACCATTCCATCTTATTTATATCTCATATAAATAACTTGGTAACAAACATGAATACAATCTTTCTGGATAAGTCATGTCCTTATTATGAAGTATCCTCGATTGTGAACCTATTTATGATACTTTGTGCTAGAAATATTGTCACTCATATTCTTAACAACTTAAGAATAATATTTCTAACAAAATATCAATGGACCTTTTCTATTACACATAAATATATTATGTAAATGGAAAAGTGGAAATGCCTTTTATTAATAAAAATATGTACAAGATACATACTAAATGATATGCTCTAGGGCATACCACTAACAATCTCCCACTAGCACTAGAGCCATTCATTACAATATCTTAAACCTATCTTCTCAAGATGTCGGTCTAACTGAGTCTGTGACATAGGCTTAGTGAATGGATCAGCTGGATTTTCAGCTGATACTATTTTCTGCATGGCTATATCGCCTTGCCCAACTATATCTCTGATAATGTGGTAGTGCCTTTCTATGTGTTTGGATTTTGGGTGAGACCTTAGTTCCTTAGCCTGTATGACTACTCCATTGTTGTCACAGTGTAGTGGAACTGCTGACTCAATGGAAGGAACTACTGTAAGTTCTGTCATGAACTTCTTTATCCAAACAGCTTCCTTTGCAGCATCGATGCGAGAATATACTCGACCTCGTAGTGGAATCTGCAATGCGTGCTCTGTTGGAACTCTTCCAACCGATCGCACCTCCATTACAAATGAACACATATCCAGAGGTAGACTTTCTATCTTCGATATCTGATTGGAAATCAGAATCAGTATAACCATCCAATTGCAAGTCTCCACCTCCATAAATCAAGAATAAATCCTTAGTTCTTCTCAAGTACTTAAGGATATTCTTGACAGCTATCCAGTGTTCCAAACCAGGATTGGATTGATACCTGCTAGTCAAACTAACAGCATATGCGATATCCGGCCTAGTACACAACATTGCATACATTAAACTTCCAATAGCCGAAGCATATGGAATCCTGGCCATCTTATCTCTTTCTTTACGTGTCTTTGGAGACATCTCTTTAGAAAGATGGATACCATGTCTCACTGGTAACAATCCTCTCTTGGAATCAAGCATGTTAAACCTCTTTAACACCTTTTCCAAGTATAGACTTTGGGATAAACCAATTATTCTTTTTCTCTATCTCTATAGATGCGAATCCCAAGAATATAGGTTGCCTCCCCTAAGTCTTTCATGGAGAATGTATTTGACAACCATACCTTTATAGTCATCAACATACTTGTATCATTACCCATCAACAGTATGTCATCCACATATAAGACAAGGAAAGTGATAGCACTGTCACTAACCTTCTTATATACACATGGCTCATCCTCATTTCTGATAAAACCAAAGGATTTAATGGCTTCATTAAAACGGATGTTCCAACTCCTCGAAGCTTGTTTCAACCCATAAATGGATCGCTTTAGCTTGCATACCTTGGAACCATCTTGGGATTCCAATCCCCTAGGTTGTTCCATGAAAATGTTTTCTTCAATATATCCATTGAGAAAAGTTGTTTTGACATCCATCTGCCAAATCTCATAATCATAGTACGCAGCTATTGCTAATAAAATCCTAATTGATTTAAGCATGGCAACAGGCGAGAAAGTCTCCTCATAGTCGATTCCTTGCCTTTGGCGAAACCCTTTCGCTACTAGCCTTGTCTTATAGGTCTCTACCTTTCCATCAGAACCAATTTTCTTCTTGAAAACCCATTTGTTCCCTATAGGTACAATACCTTCAGGTGGGTCAACAAGATCCCAAACTTGATTCTTATACATGGAATCAATCTCGGATTTCATAGCATCAATCCATTTTGAAGAGTCTATATCTGATATAGCTTCTTCATAGGTAAGTGGATCATCTCCATGATCTACTTCTTCATAAGTAGACAACTCTTGTTCTTCTTCATGAAGAAAACCATATCTCACTGGTGGGTGAGATACCACAGTTGTTCTACGAGGAACAGTGTAGATGTTTCATCAACGGGTATAGGTTGACTAGATGGATCTATTTCCATCGATGCATTGGTTGGTCAGAATTCTCCAATTCTAACTCTATTTGCCTTCCTTTGCCTCCTTCTTGAACAAACTGTTGTTCAAGAAATGTGGCATCTCTACTTATCACAACCTTTTGTGAAGTAGGCAAATAAAAATAATATCCAAAACTATTTTTTGGATATCCAACAAATCAACCTTTTTCTGATCTGGTCTCCAATTTATTAGTGTTGACTTTTGATATAAAATTTGGACAACCCCAAATCTTAACATGCTTAAGACTTGGTTTTCTTCCATGCCATATCTCATAAGGTGTGGAAGAAACTGATTTTGATGGAATCCTATTCAGAATATACAAAGCTGATTCTAATGCAAATCCCCAAAAGGAGATTGGCATATCAGTATAGCTCATCATACTACGTACCATATCCAATAGGGTATGATTTCTCCTTTCAGATACACCATTCAGCTGTGGCGTTCCTGGAGGAGTCAGCTGAGAAACAATGCCATGCTCTCTCAAGTATTCATCAAATTCAGTACTCAAATATTCACCTCCACGATCTGATCGAAGAGCTTTAATATTATTTTCTGTTTGATTTTCTACTTCAGATTTAAATTCTTTGAACTTTTCAAAAGATTCATGTTTGTATTTCATCAAATACAAATACCCAAACCTTGATTTATCATCAGTAAAGGTAATAAAATAATGAAAACCCCCTCTAGCCATTTCTTTAAATGGACCACATACATCACTATGTATTAGCTCCAAAATATTTTCAGCTCTTAGCCCCTGTCCAACAAAGGGTGATCTAGTCATTTTGCCCTGAAGGCAAGATTCACAAGTTGGAGTAGGCTCAGAGCCCAATGAGGATAGAATCCCCATTTTCTCCAGTTTTACAATCCTATCTTCTACAACATGACGTAACCTTAAGTGCCAAATATATTTTGAACTTGAGTTGGTTTTCACCATGGCATTGCATTCTTTTAGATTACTATACTCTGGCCAGTGGAAACACTTTCTTACTGGCAATGGAAACACTTTCCTGTTGGCAGTGGAAATACTTTCCTTTGCCTTTGTCAGCTTTGGTTTTCCTTTTCTGTTTAGCTATTTTCTTGGAAGGACCAGGAATCTGAGGTTTCTTTTTCTTATTGCCCTTCTTCTTGTTGGACTTTCCAGCAGAAAAAAATGCAACCAAAGCTACCTTTTTTCCTTTATTGCCTGGCATATTCTTTTGGGCAATAACCAGCATGTTGAGTAAACCAGCTAAGGTGCATTCCTGTTTAGTCATATGGAAATTTGTCACAAAATTCCCAAAAGACTCAGGAAGGGACTGAAGGATCAAATCCGTCTGTAGTTGGAAATCCATGTTGAAGTCAAGATGTTCCAACTGCTCAATCAGCCGAATCATCTTGTGGACATGATCCCCAACATTACATCCCTCGGACATCCTCATCTGAGAATAGGCTGTCTAGATATCTCATACCTAGCATTCCTGCTGTGCTCACCATACAACTCTTGTAGGTGAAGGAGGATCTCACTCGCACTCTGCATGTTCTCATGTTGCTTCTGTAACTCATTACTCATAGAAGCAAGCATGTAACACTTAGCTCTCATATCATGCTCCTTCCACTTGTCCAAAGTTTCATGTTCCTCTTGTGTGGCCTCTGGAGGTAAGGGACCAGGAACATTTGAATCTATAACATATCCTATATGTTCAAGGTTCAGGACAAGTTTCAAATTTCTTAGCCAATCAGACAGATTAGGTCCTGTCAACCTATTGTGATCAAGTATGCTTGCAAGGATATTGGATGGTGGTGGTTGTTTTGTGCTCATTTTTATCAGAAAATTAATTGCAGAAAATAACCAGATTAATTAGTAAATGTATCATGTAATTAACCAAAATGATTATGGTCTTTTAATCAAATTGGTCCTCCCACTAACTTAGCGAATCCTACACTTCCAAAGTAGAAAATGGAAATCCTAGTTGGATGGATTTCTAGTGGGTGATTGAATTCTTATAATTCTATTGATCATCCTCAGGTACATCCATTATTGGAATTACAATAAACTATAAGTGAGCAACTCTTTGCCCATCACATCTCATGTGAGGTTCAATCCTTTACCTAGCCCCTAATGCTCAAAATCTCAGGTACATCCATTATTGACTTATATTGCATTAGTTAAGTTGATCCCATTGAGCCAGTAATTATGCAAATAATTTTAATGTCCTCAGGTACATCCAATATTGGCCACTAAACCATTTACATATTTACAACATCTCATGCTTAACAATTATTCTTAAGAAAATCTCTTAAATAAATTGCATCTCATGCAACTATTTAAAATTTCTTAAAATAATTGCCCCAATGGAGGGCCTATGTTATAATTACTTTAATTATAGCATTTCCAACTTAATCATTTGTTTGGAAGATTTTATGGTCATTCTATTTACTATTAAGGTCTCACTTTGCACATTATCCATTTAGCATGCATATATCATATAATTGCACACATTCCCATACATCTCATGCATTCATGGATAAGCAGTAAATATGGTATGATCATGGACTTTCTAAGGGATTCAATTCTGAGCCACCAAGAATTGAATCAGGGCATTCCTAGGTGCATTTCATTCATTCATTTTACAAGAGTTGCTGAAGGAGTACATAATCAACACTTGATCTTGAATTCCTCCCCCTGGTCCCACCAATGCTCTTGACCTCCTTGAACTTCTTGCAATCCAATATTACATAGTAATCCTTGGCATACCAAGGCGAATTTACAAGAACTTAAATAAATGAAATTACAACCCAAAAATTATTACAAACTTAATAATACATGCCCAAAATAAATTAAAATAAATTAATTAATTTACAACCCCAAAGAAACATAAAAGAAATAAATCCAATCACATTGGTCTTTTATAGTCCATGATCATCCATCATGCATATCACTATTTAACAATTAAATAAAACATACATACTTAAATTAAATTGAATATCTCATATTCAACTTAAAAATCCAGATTTGAATATGATTCAAATAAATTTAAAAATTCATATTTGAATCTCATTCAAACAAATTTAAAAATTTAGATTTGAATCACATTCAAACAACTTCAAAAATTCAGATTTGAATCACATTCAAACATTTTTTAAAAAATCAGATCTGAATTTTATTCAATCAATTTTAAAAAATCAGATTTAAATATGATTCAAACAACTTTAAAAATTCAGATTTGAATCACATTCAAACAACTTTTAAAATTCAGATTTGAATCACATTCAAACAATTTTTAAAATTCTGATTTGAATCATAATTTAATTGTGTGATAAAAACTACTAATTAAACACTTTAATTAGTCAAAGAATAGGCCTTAGATCATACAACAATTGCAGAATTAAAAGCCAAACCTTAAACCACCCATGGAAGCCAAACCATGCGCACCATTGATGGTGTTTTCTTCAAGTATGCCGCCAACTTGCTTTGCAACCAGCAATGAACTTTTGATCTCATGATCAAACACACAATTAAATCATATAATCAACAATCCAAATGGCAAATATAGTGGCTCTGATACCAATTGAAGGAACGGATGTAACGATCGGGAACCAACCACTAGAGGAATTGTCCGCTTTGGCCATAAGCCTCACGGTTTTGTCCCATAGGTGGAATGGAGAACTTCCCAGAAGGTCACCCATCCTGGGATTTTTCTCAAGCGAGCACGTTTAACCCTGGAGTTCTTCCAACTCTCCAGGCCATTCCACCAAAAGGCGCCTCTAGTGATTAGTTCTCCCATCTTATATATCATTACTTTTGAGCCCAAGACCATCTCCGTGCTTTGCCGATGTGGGATTTGCCTAAGGGACGACCCTTAGACCTGGGGGAAAAATTATAAAATAAATTTTGGGACTCCAGAAAAGGGTTATTGAGGTTCCCATGGCATTAGAATGCCAAGAAAATACCTAGAAAGATTTTTCAATCGGTACAGCCAATTTTGACCCGTTAAGCCAAACGGAGGGCATTTTGGTCATTTCGCCTTCGGAGGTGATTTTTGACCGACTTGTCCAGTTAAGTAAATAATTATTATGAACTAAAATATGAATTAATATTGATGAAAAATGAATTGAAAGTTAGTAGTGATGAAAAGAAAAGAAAAGAAAAATACAATATATGCAAATTATGACATCAATGTGATGTCATTTAAAATTGTCCACCAATCACATTTAAAATATCATTTATCTAACTAATAAAAGAGGTAAATAAAGACCAAAGGAAAAGAAAAAAACGTGGGCAGCCATCTCCTTCTCCATTTCAGCCACACCATAGCCAAGAAGCAAACCTCCATTTTTCTTCCTCACTCAAGCTTGAAGATCTCTCAAGCCTCACCCCAAAACCCTAAGTTATCTTCACAAAAATTAATCTACACACCCTAAGCAAGCTCTAGGCAACCACAAAGAAGAGGAATTCTAGAGTTTTCACAAGCTCAATAAGTTGAGCCAAGAGGTTAGTGCTATACTTTCACTCTCACTCCTTTAATCCTTGTTAGAGCATCATTTTAAGTTAAGAAATTGTAAGAAAATGAAGTAAATTATATATGTTAGGGCATCTTTAAATTTTCGGCAGCCCTAAGAAAGGATGAGTTTGATTGTTTAAATGAATTTAGAGTGGATAGAAATGATGTTTAAGGTATGAATATGCATGGATGTTGAACTAGTGTGCTAATTGAGGTTTATGGGTAAATTGAATTGGACATTAGAGTTTTGAGAAGTAAAAATTGAATTGGCTTATCAAACTGTTAAAGAACACTCTAATGGTCAATAAGTGACCATTTGAGGTATGTTGACCATAAATTGGACTGAAAAATAGTATGGCAAAGTGAAGGTGTAATCTGCCCTAGGACAGCAGCAATGGACTGAAATTTCAGTCCAATTACACAGCCATAACTTTGGCTTTGTTTGTCCAATTGGTGTTTGGCCAATTGGACATGAAACTAGGCTTATAATGGCACATTTTTGCTGAAGAAACCATGCCCAAAAGACCAAAGCAAGAGGACCAAAAGTTGGCCCCAATCCGGACACCCTGCAACAGCATCTGCAGAATGACCAAATGAACAGTAACTGTTCATTTGGCCATAACTCACTATAGATTTGGTCAATTGACCTGAAATTTTTACAGCAAAAATTTAAGACATAGACAAACAACTTTCATGAAGGAACCTACCCCAAATTATGAGCAGAACCAATTCAAAAATGCAATCACACTTACTGTTCATGTTACTGTAGATATGGTCAATTCTGCAGATTGGCAATCCGGCCAGCTGTGGTTTTTGGACCATACCTAGAGCTACAAACCTCCAAATGGAGTGATTCAAAAAAGGAAATTCAACTAGACAAAATAAGGAACAACTTTCATGTTTGTCATTTCTTCAAATTCTCACTACAACAGTGCTTAATGGAATAGTAAACATATGCTTCAAAAACTGAAATTTTCTGCCCTCTTGGTTTTAAGTTAGAAATGGTAATGGTGACCAATTCTAACAAGTTTTAAATGTAAAATGTGGCATGTTGGGAGTGCCAAAGTCAATGTACATATTTTCTATCCAAAAGTCAACATTTTTGTTAACCAAAGAGGTGAATAGTGACACCAAAACTTGAAATGCACAAATTGAAGAATTTAAAAGTTTCAAATGCCCTAGTATACCTAACATGTGACACCCCTTACCTGTGTACAGTATACCCGAGTAAGTAATGCCACACGGTGTACCGGCACACTCTAATATACCTTAATTAATTTATATCAGGTCTTTGAACATAATTTATGAAACATACTTTATTTAAGCCATTTATCGAGAATATTATTTATTTGAGGTTCCGAAAATTTTATAGAAAATCCGGCGGAGTACCGGCTAAAAATGGAGAAAACAGTTCTTCGAAACCTACTAAAAACACTTCCAATAAAAAAATTCATTCATTCTCAACTCCAATATCATCATAAAACTCAATATCAAGATCTCAACAATTTTTCAATTTCAGGTCTCAACAACCTTTTCATTTGGTCAAAAATCCATTTCTCAGGGTTCTCATATATATAAATAACAATTAAAAGCTCAAATTACTTTCATACATAACCATAAATCTTTATTATTTACATGAACCTCAAAATACATTACATAATCCCAAATACATATGAGAAAATAAAAATTTAATTACAAAATGACAAAATGACACCTAGTGCCCTACCAATGCACTGCAGGTAGTGAGGTGACACGGACACTGTGCAGATCTGCAGGATGAACTCACCCAGTCTGCAGTCTACTGGGCTCACGATCGGGATCTCCAGTACCTACGCGTGGCAAAAGCAACGCTCTAAGCAATAATGCTTAGTGGTGCAATAATATAATAAAAGAAAATAGCAAGAAAACGAATATATAGTGAATGTGTATGATTCATTTGTTTAGTATGGTTATATATACATTAATTCAGTAACTTTGTTCACTTTCATTCATTTGGTTGCCCAAGTAACCTACACTAAATGACTGGACTGGATAACGGATAAACTGGCACTGGGTATCAAGTAACTCGGGCCGTCACACCATCGGTCACATATGCATCTCCCGGTGTGCAACAGAACAGCTAACAAGCTGTAAATATATCAGGCACAAGGCCAAAGCTCAATACAAAGTCAGAATGGCTAAAAGCCATAAAATCACAGAATGGCATATTTCCATGTGCAGTACTGCTAACTGAACCCTATTGGCATGCCAAACTATCCAAACCAATCTTGTTAGGTATACTAGGGCATTTGAAACTTTTAAATTCTTCAATTTGTGAATTTCAAATTTTTAATGTCACTATTCATCTTATTGGTCAACAAAAATGTTGACTTTTAGAATAAAAATATGTACATTTGGCACTCCCAACATACCACGTTTGGCATTCCAAACTTGTTGGCATTAAGCATTTATGCCATTTCAAAGTTTAAACCAACACAAGCAGAATTTTCAGTTTTGGTGAGTCAATTTCACTGTTCCATTGGACACTGTTTCTGTGGGAATTTGAAGAAATGTAAAACATGAAAGTTGTTCCTTATTTTGTCTAGTTGAATTTCGTTTTTTGAATCACTCCATTTGGAGTTTTGTAGCTCCAGATATGGTCCAAAAACCACAGCTGGCCGGATTTGCATTCTGCAGAAATTACCATATCTATAGTAACATGAACAGTGACTTCCACTGACATTTGGGTTAGGTTCTGGCCATAATTTGGGGTAGGTTCCTTCATGAAAGTTGTTTGTCTATGTCTTAACTTGTTTCTGTAAAAATTTCAGGTCAATTGACCAAATCTACAGTGAGTTATGGCCAAATGAACAGTTACTGTTCATTTGGTCAATTCTGCAGAATTAGTTGCAGGGTGTCCGGATTGGGGCCAAGTTTTGGTCCTCTTGCTTTGGTCTTTTGGGCATGGTTTCTTCAGCAAAAATGTGCCATTATAAGCCTAGTTTCATGTCCAATTGGCCAAACACCAATTGGACCAACACAGCCAAAGTTATGGCTGTGTAATTGGACTGAAATCTCAGTCCATTGCTGCTGTCCTAGGGCAGATTTCACCTTCACTTTACCATACTATTTTTCAGTTCTAATTATGGTCAACTTACCTAAAATGGTCACTAATTGACCATTAAAATGTGCTCTAACAATTTCCCAAGCCAAGCCAATTTTTCACTCTTCAAAACCCTAGTTCCATTATAGGTTTTCACAACACCTTAATTACTAGCTCTTTCAATAATCACATACACACATGGTTTAAACTTGATCTATAGCCCACTTTAAGTCCATCAAAACAATCAAAATAATTCCTTCACAAGGGCTGCCAAAAATTCATAGTATGTATACACATAATTCTTGTTCATTTTAGTTGCAATTCTCACTCAATACAAGTTACAATTCATGAAAATAAGAAGTTTTAAGTGTCTAATGCACTAACCTTGATTAGGGCAGATTTTTCCTCACTCAAAACTTCACTTTCCTTCACTACTCAATTTCAATTTAAATTTTTAGTAATGTTTCTTCATATTTTATGTCATATTAATTATTTACTCAACTGGACAAGTCAGCCAAAAATCACCTCGGAAAGCGAAATGACCAAAATGCCCTCCGTTTGGCTTAACGGGTCAAAATTGTCTGTACCGATTGAAAAATTTTTCTAGGTATTTTCTTGGCATTCTAATGCCATGGGAACCTCAATAACCCTTCTCTGGAGTCCCAAAAATTATTTTATAATTTTTCTCCCGGGTCTAGGGCTCCTCATTGCGAGAACCGCAACTTCCCTCTGGTTACCCATCGCTTGGGCACCGGCTCGTTTAACTCGGTTGTATTTTATTTCTAAAATTTTTACCAAATTTTTCTTATTAATATTTGAGTTAATTATGGTTCCTGACTTTAGTTTAAATATTTTTCCGGACGTTCTAGCTGTCCGGACCGACACCGGTCACCTAACAAAGAGAATGTACGGAGTTGGTACAGGGAGGGTGTTACAACTCTTCCCCTCTAATTTAAATTTCGTCCTCGAAATTTACCTGATGCAAACAGTTGAGGGAACTGTTGCCTCATCGTCTCTTCACTTTCCCAAGTTGCCTCCTCGGTGTTGTGGTGCCTCCAAAGCACTTTCACCAATGGAATTTGCTTGTTTCTCAACTCTTTCACTTCCCGAGCCAAGATCCGTAGAGGTTCTTCTTCGTATGTCAAATCCCAGTATTTCAATTTCTTCTCCGAGATAACATGTGAAGGATCTGAGCGGTATCTTCTGAGCATAGACACGTGGAACACATTGTGGATCTTGTCCAGCTCTGGTGGTAAAGCTAGCCTATAGGCCACTGGACCCACACGTTCGATGATTTCATATGGGCCAATGAACCTAGGGCTCAACTTACCTTTCCTTCCAAGCCTCAATACCTTCTTCCATGGTGACACCTTGAGGAACACTTTGTCGCCAACCACATATTCTATTTCTTTCCTCTTTAGGTCGGTATAAGATTTACATGCATGCGAGGCAACCTTTAAGTTGGCTTTGATTGATTTTACCTTCTCCTCACTGTTTCACCGTGTCCGCCCTACCGCTTATCTTCGCCCAATTCAGTCCAAAGACACCGAGTTCTACATTTTCTCCCATACAGTGCTTCATATGGGGCCATTTGGATGCTAGCTTGGTAGCTATTGTTGTATGCAAATTCTGCCAGTGGGAGGTATCTATCCCAACTTCCCTCAAATTCAATGACATAACTCCTCAGCATATCCTCAAGGACCTGACATATATTTCATGTTATTGTTATCATTTCAGTTCAATATTTGTATCAATTTCATTGGTTTCAATTATTTACCTGGATTACTCTTTCAGATTGCCCATCCGTCTGAGGATGGAAAGCTGTGCTGAAATGGAGTTGTGTACCCAAGGATTCATGCAACTTCTTCCAGAATCTCGATGTAAACCTTGGGTCTCGATCAGATATGATGGAAAGTGGAATTCCATGCAGTCTAACTATCTCACTGATATACAATTCTGCTAACTTCTCCAGTGAGTAGTCAGTCCTAACTGGCAGAAAGTGTGCTGACTTTGTCAATCTATCAACTATCACCCATGCTGCATCATGTTTCTTCCGGGTGAGAGGTAGACCACTTACAAAATCCATGGTGACCCGATCCCATTTCCATTCAGGTATGCGTATAGGCTGTAGCAAACCCGATGGAACTTGATGTTCGCTTGACTTGTCGACATGTCAAGCATTTAGTCACATAGTCACTATGTCTTTCTTCATACTGTGCCACCAATACTGAAGCTTCAGATCATGATACATCTTTGTACTTCCTGGGTGCATAGCATATACACTGGTGTGTGCCTCTTTTAGAATACTGGCCTTCAATTCCCCATCATCTGGTACAAACAGTCTTCCTTTGTAATACAGACACCCATCTGTTTTCACTTCATAGTCAGTTGCTTTTCCTTCTGGGATTTTGCTCATAATGGCCGTTAACTTTCCATCTGCCTTTTGCCTATCTAAAATCTGTAAAGGTGTTTGGCCTCACTTGCAACTCAGCCAAAATAGTTCCATCTCGAATCAAAGTTAGATGGGCATTCAATGATCTCAAAGCTGTGATGGACTTTCTGCTCAAAGCATCAGCAACTACATTTGCCTTCCCAGGATGATAGTCAATCACACAATCATAGTCCTTCAGGAACTCAATCCATCGCCTCTGTCTAAGGTTGAGCTCCCTCTGAGTTGGCAAATATTTTAGACTCTTGTGGTCTGTGTAAATGTAGCACTTTTCACCATACAAGTAATGCCTCCATATCTTCAGTGCGAAGATAATTGCCGCGAGCTCTAGATCATGGGTAGGGTAATTCTGTTCATGTGGCCTTAGCTGCCTGGAAGCATAGGCGATCACTTTCCCCTCTTGCATCAATACACACCCTAACCCATTATGTGAGGCATCACTGTAGACCACGAAGTCCTTTCCTGACACTGGCTGTGTTAACACTGGTGCCTCTGTCAACATAGCCTTCAACTTCTCAAAACTGGTCTGACACTTGTCATTCCAGTCAAATCTGACATTCTTGTGTAACAACTTGGTCATTGGAGCAGCTATTAGGGAAAATCCCTTCACGAATCTCCTGTAATACCCAGCTAGCCCCAAGAAACTTCTGACCTCAGTTGTATTCCTGGGAGGCTTCCATTCCATCACTGCTTCTATTTTCTTGGGATCCACCCTAATCCCATCAGCTGACACTATGTGTCCAAGGAATGCAATCTCATTCATCCAAAAGTCACACTTGGACAACTTAGCATACAGCTTCTTTTCCTTCAGGGTTTGCAAAACAATCCTCAAATGCTCATCATGTTCTTCATTGGTCTTGGAATACACCAAAATATCATCAATAAAGACCACTACGAACCGATCTAGGTATGGATGGAAGATACGGTTCATAAGGTCCATGAATCCTGCTGGTGCATTTGTTAGGCCAAAGGGCATCACTAGAAACTCATAATGCCCATATCGGGTCCTGAATGCAGTCTTTGGCACATCTGCATCCTTCACCCTCAACTGATGATACCCTGATCTGAGATCAATCTTAGAAAATACTCCTGCTCCTTTCAACTGATCAAACAGATCGTCAATTCTAGGCAACGGATATTTGTTCTTCACAGTCACTTTATTCAACTGCCGGTAATCAATGCATAGCCTCAAAGTCCCATCCTACTTTTTCACAAACAGCACTGGAGCTCCCCATGGTGACACACTGGGGCGTATGAACCCCTTATCAAGCAACTCTTACAACTGAGTTTTCAACTCCCTCAATTCAGTGGGTGCCATCCTATAAGGAGCAATGGAAATAGGTGTCAGACTGATGTTGTCTCAATAGCAAATTCAACTTCCCTTTCTGGTGGCAAACCAGGCAATTCTTCAGGAAATACCTCTGGGAAGTCTCTCACTGTGGGTATGTCACTCAAGTTTGGCTTAGCCTGCCTAGTATCCACCACATGTGCTAGGTAGGCTTCACAGCCTTTTCTCATCATTCGTCTTGCAACTGTGGCTGAGATGACATTGGACAAGAAATCATCCTTTCCCCACAATCGTGATCTCATTACCCTCTGAAGTTTTTAGAGAAATTCTCTTCAATTTGCAATCAACTATTGCCTGATGACGTGACAACCAGTCCATTCCTAAAATCACGTCAAACTCGTGGAAGGGCAACTCAATCAGGTCTGCCAAGAATTCATACCCTTGAATCCTTAATGGGCAACCCTTGTATACTTTGTTCACTACTACACTGTGGCCTAATGGATTAGTGACCAGAATGTCTTGGTCACTCTCCCCTACCAGTATCCCCCTTTTTACGGGTAGATTGATGCAGATGTATGAGTGAGTGGATCCTGGATCCACCAATGCATGCACAGGTGTAGTGTAGAGGGAGAACGCACTCGATGACGTCCGGCATCTTGCTCCTCCCGAGCTCGTGGCATAATTTCGCAGGTGGTACATTATCCGCCTCTCTGCCGCTCGATGCAGCCTCGAGATGGTCCCACGCCGGATTTACGGACCTTCTACCCTGGTGGTGCAGAGTGTCATGCTCGCTTGTGTTGGAGCAAATGTAGTAGTTCTGCGTGGACGCTTCTTCAATCGATGCTCTGTTGACCCACACCTCAAGCAGCACCGCCACTCTCCAACATTCCCTTGTGCCATTTCGTGCAATGCCGACATGCGTAAGATGTTGGGCTGGTCCTCAACCCCATCCTCGAGAGCCGCCCACCGATGGTGTGGATGGCCTCCTAGGGGTGAATCGTGGCTCAGGCCCCGAGACCGACTCGACCACTGTGATTGACCCAAACTCTGTGCAGGAGGACCCTTGAACTTCTTCCCGAATGCAGGAGCTGAACTAGACTGACCCGGTCCCCTCTTCTACTGTCTATCCCTTCTGGTCTGCTCACTGATTCTTACTTTTTCCACCTTTATTGCAGCTTCCACTAACTTGCTAAATTCTGTGATTCCCAAGGCAGTGAGCTGGATCTTGATGTTGTCATTTAGTCCCTCTTCAAATCTCTTACATGTTTCAGCTTCATTAGGGACTATCTCCTTCCGTAGCGGCTTAATCGAACAAACTCCTTCTCATATTCGCCACCGACACTGCCTCGAGTTAATAAACTCTCTTCTTCTCTCTTCCGGTATACAGACCCACATATTTCTTCTTGAATTCGTGAGAGGAAGAAGTCCCAAGTTACGACTTCCGCTGCACTTCACCGACACGATGTCCCACCATTCGTAGGCATCATCTTGTAACAAGGATACAAAGACTTCTAAGTTACGCCTGGGTGCAAGTGGAGTTGTTTTAGGACTCACTGCCTGCTCAACCAATTACCGCAATGCAGTCATCTTCTCTCTTACCATAGAAGTCCACGCCCAAACTTCCTTAGCCTTTCCAGTGTGATTTACTGTGGAGCCGGTGGTGGTGGTGGTGGTGCCGGCATTACCTCGGCCATTTGTCCAAGAAGTTGGCCATTTGTTGGAACATGGCTTGTGGAGGCCGAGCAGTGCTCGCTTGAGCCGGGCGAGCGCATTCTCTCATGCCCCGGTCTCACCGCCGCAGTGGAGCATGACTCTCCACTTCCTCCTCAACGGCTCTCTGAGATGAAGGGTCCATATCCTATTCAAAATAAGAAAGATAAACAGATCTGCGTTAGTGTCACCTCGACTCTTACAAATGCAATGCATGGTATGGACTCAATCTAGGCCCAGAAACGCCTAAACCGTGCTCTGATACCACTAAATGTGACACCCTTACCCGTGTACAAGATACCCGAGTAAGTAATGCCACACTGTACCCAAGCACACTCTAATATACCTTAATTAATTTATATCAGGTCTTTGAACATAATTTATGAAACATACTTTATTTAAGCCATTTATCGAGAATATTATTTATTTGAGGTTCCGAAAATTTTATAGAAAATCCGGCGGAGTACCGGCTAAAAATGGAGAAAACAGTTCTTCGGAACCTGCTAAAAACACTTCCAATAATCAAATTCATTCATTCTCAACTCCAATATCATCATAAAACTCAATATCAAGATCTCAACAATTTTTCAATTTCAGGTCTCAACAACCTTTTCATTTGGTCAAACATCCATTTCTCAGGGTTCTCATATATATAAATAACAATTAAAAGCTCAAATTACTTCCATACATAACCATAAATCTTTATTATTTACATGAACCTCAAAATACATTACATAATCCCAAATACATATGAGAAAATAAAAATTTAATTACAAAATGACAAAATGACACCTAGTGCCCTACCAATGCACTGCAGGTAGTGAGGTGACACGGACACTGTGCAGATCTGCAGGATGAACTCACCCAGTCTGCGGTCTACTAGGCTCACGATCGGGATCTCCAGTACCTACGCGTGGTAAAAGCAACGCGCTAAGCAATAATGCTTAGTGGTGCAACAATATAATAAAAGAAAAATAGTAAGAAAACGAATATATAGTGAATGTGTATGATTCATTTGTTTAGTATGGTTATATATACATTAATTCAGTAACTTTGTTCACTTTCATTCATTTGGTTGCCCAAGTAACCTACACTAAACGACTGGACTGGATAACGGGTAAACTGGCACTGGGTATCAAGTAACTCGGGCCGTCACACCATCGGTCACATATGCATCTCCGGCAGGCAAATGTAACTAACAAGTCAGAATATATCAGGCACAAGGCCAAAGCTCAATACAAAGTCAGAATGGCTAAAAGCCATAAAATCACAGAATGGCATATTGCCATGTGCAGTACTGCTAACTGAACCCTATTGGCATGCCAAACTATCCAAACCAATCTTGTTAGGTATACTAGGGCATTTGAAACTTTTAAATTCTTCAATTTGTGAATTTCAAATTTTTAATGTCACTATTCATCTTATTGGTCAACAAAAAAGTTGACTTTTAGAATAAAAATATGTACATTGACTTTGGCACTCCCAACATACCACATTTGGCATTCCAAACTTGTTGGCATTAAGCATTTATGCCATTTCAAAGTTTAAACCAACACAAGCAGAATTTTCAGTGTTGGTGAGTCAACTTCACTGTTCCATTGGACACTGTTGCTGTGGGAGTTTGAAGAAATGTAAAACATGAAAGTTGTTCCTTATTTTGTATAGTTAAATTTCTTTTTTTGAATCACTCCATTTGGAGTTTTGTAGCTCCAGATATGGTCCAAAAACCACAGCTGGCCGGATTTGCATTCTGCAGAAATTACCATATCTACAGTAACATGAACAGTGACTTCCACTGACATTTGGGTTAGGTTCTGGCCATAATTTGGGGTAGGTTCCTTCATAAAAGTTGTTTTTCTATGTATTAACTTGTTGCTGTAAAAATTTCAGGTCAATTGACCAAATCTACAGTGAGTTATGGCCAAATGAACAGTTACTGTTCATTTGGTCAATTCTGCAGAATCAGTTGCAGGGTGTCCGGATTGGGGCCAAGTTTTGGTCCTCTTGCTTTGGTCTTTTGGGCATGGTTTCTTCAGCAAAAATGTGCCATTATAAGCCTAGTTTCATGTCTAATTGGCCAAACACCAATTGGACCAACACAGCCAAAGTTATGGCTGTGTAATTGGACTGAAATCTCAGTCCATTGCTGCTGTCCTAGGGCAGATTTCACCTTCACTTTACCATACTATTTTTCAGTTCTAATTATGGTCAAGTTACCTAAAATGGTCACTAATTGACCATTAAAATGTGCTCTAACAATTTCCCAAGCCAAACCAATTTTTCACTCTTCAAAACCCTAGTTCCATTATAGGTTTTCACAACACCTTAATTACTAGCTCTTTCAATAATCACATACACACATGGTTTAAACTTGATCTATAGCCCACTTTAAGTCCATCAAAACAATCAAAATAATTCCTTCACAAGGGCTGCCAAAAATTCATAGTATGTATACACATAATTCTTGTTCATTTTAGTTGCAATTCTCACTCAATACAAGTTACAATTCATGAAAATAAGAAGTTTTAAGTGTCTAATGCACTAACCTTGATTAGGGTAGATTTTTCCTCACTCAAAACATCACTTTCCTTCACTACTCAATTTCAATTTAAATTTTTAGTAATGTTTCTTCATATTTTATGTCATATTAATTATTTACTCAACTGGACAAGTCGGCCAAAAATCACCTCGGAAAGCGAAATGACCAAAATGCCCTCCGTTTGGCTTAACGGGTCAAAATTGTTTGTACCGATTGAAAAATTTTTCTAGGTATTTTCTTGGCATTCTAATGCCATGGGAACCTCAATAACCCTTCTCTGGAGTCCCAAAAATTATTTTATAATTTTTCTCCCGGGTCTAGGGCTCCTCGTTGCGAGAACCACAACTTCCCTCTGGCTACCCATCGCTTGGGCACCGGCTCGTTTAACTCGATTGTATTTTATTTCTAAAATTTTTACCAAATTTTTCTTATTAATATTTGAGTTAATTATGGTTCCTGACTTTAGTTTAAATATTTTTCCGGACGTTCTAGCTGTCCGGACCGACACCGGTCACCGGAACAGTAGAATGTACGGAGTTGGTACAGGGAGGGTGTTACATAACATGATTGGTTTGGATAGTTTGGCATGCCAATAGGGTTCAATTAGCAGTACTGCATATGGCAATATGCCATTCTGTGATTTCATGGCTTTTAGCCATTCTGACTTTGCATTGAGATTTGGCCTTGTGCCTGAGATTGTTTACAGCTTGGTAGCTGTTCTGTTGCACACCGGGAGATGCATATGTGACCGATGGTGTGACGGCCCGAGGTACTAGGTACCCAGTGCCAGTTTACCCGTTATCCATCCACGTGCCTAGTGTAGGTTACTTGGGGCAACCAAATGAATAAAAGTGGACAAAGTAAATGATATACAAATACCAAACAAATAAAACATATACATTCACTACACATTTAATTTCTTGTTATTTTCTTTTATTATATTATTGCACCACTAAGCATTATTGCTTAGCGCGTTGCTTTTGCCACGCGTAGGTACTGGAGATACAGATCGTGAGCCCAGTAGACCACAGACTGGGTGAGTCCATCCTGCAGCTCTGCACAGTGTCCGTGTCACCTCAACTTCTGCAGTGCATTGGTAGGACACTAGGTGTCATTTTGGCATTCTGTAATAAATTTTGATTTTCTCATATGTAATTAAACTTGTGTAATGTATTTTGAGGTTCATGTAAATAATGAAGATTTATGGTTATGTATGGAAGTAATTTGAGTATTTATTTGTTGTTTATACATATGAGTACCTTGAGAAATGATGATTGAGAACTGAAATTGAAATGTTGTTGAGATCTTGATATTGAGACTTTGTTGATGAATTGAAGTTGGGATTGTTTGGAAAATTATTTGGAAGTGTTTTTAACAGGTTCCGAAGAACTGTTTTCTCCATTTTTAGCCGGTACTTTGCCAGATTTTCTTTAAAATTTTCGGAACCTTAAATGAATAATACTTTTGATAAATGGCTGAAAATAAATTATATTTCATAAATTATATTCAAAAGCATGATATAAATTAATTAAGGTATATTAGAGTGTGCCGGTACACCGTGTGGCATTACTTACTCGAGTATACTGTACACGGGTAAGGGGTGTCACATTTAGTGGTATCAGAGCACGGTTTAGGCGTTTCTGGGCCTAGATTGAGTCCATACCATGCATTGCATTTGTAAGAGTCGAGGTGACACTAACACAGATCTGTTTATCTTTCTTATTTTGAATAGGATATGGACCCTTCATCTCAGAGAGCCGTTGAGGAGGAAGTGGAGAGTCATGCTCCACCTGCAGCAGCTGAGACTGGGGGCATGAGAGAATCTGCTCCGCCAGCTCAAGCAGAGCCTGCTCAGCCTCCATAGGCCATGTTTCAGCAAATGGCCGACTTCTTTAGACAAATGGCCGGGGTAATGCCAGCACCACCACCACCACCACTAGCTCCACAGCAGAAATCACACCTGGAAAGGCTAAGAAAGTTTGGAGCTGTGGACTTCTATGGCAAGAGAGAAGATGATTCTGTGGCAGCCGAGAATTGGTTGAACAGAACAAGCAGAGTTCTAAAGCAACTCCACTGCACCTCAGAGCAAAATTTAGAGGCTGCCATATCTCTGTTGCAAGATGATGCCTATGAGTGGTGGGACACGGTGTCCAGTGAAGTGCAGTCAGAAGCTGTAACTTGGGTTTTCTTCCTCTCTGAATTCAAGAAGAAATATGTGGGTACTGTATACCTGGAAGAGAGAAGAAGAGAGTTTATTAACCTGAGGCAGAGACAGTTGTCAGTGGCCGAATATGAGAAGGAATTCGTAAGATTGAGCCGCTATGGAAGGGAGATAGTCCCTAATGAAGCTGAAAGATGTAAGAGATTTGAAGAGGGACTAAATGACAACATCAAGATCCAGCTCACTGCCTTGGGAATCACAGAATTTACCAAGTTAGTGGAAGCTGCAATAAAGGTGGAAAAAGTAAGAATCAGTGAGCAGACCAGAAGGCATAGACAGCAAAAGAGGGGCCCGGGTCAGTCTAGTTCAGATCCTGCATTTGGGAAGAAGTTCAAGGGTCCTCTTGCTCAAAGTTCAGCTCGACCAGTGGTCGTGGTCGCCTCGAGGGCCTGTGCCACGCTCACCCCTAGGAGAGGTCAGTCCACACCATCAGTGGGCAGCTCTCTAGGGATGGTGTTCAGGGGACCAGCCCCAGCATCTTCTGCATGTCCACATTGCCTGAAGTGGCATAAGGGGGAGTGTTGGAGAGTAACTGGTGCCTGCTTGAGGTGTGGGTCAACAGAGCATCAGTTGAGAAACTGTCCACGTAGGACCACTACAGCTGCTCCAACACAAGCAGACAGACCTGTTTCTGCACCACAGAGGGGTAGAAAATCTGGTAAATCTGAGGCTGTTGGACCATCACAGAGGCTCAGATCTGAGCCGCCAGAGAGGCTCCGACAGCACCACCAGCAAGGGCTTATGCTATTAGAGCTCAGGAGGAGCAAGATGCCTCGGACGTCATTAGGGGTACGTTTTTCCTTTACACTACACCTGTGCATGCATTGGTGGATTCAGGATCCACCCATTCATACATCTGCATTAACTTACCTGTAGAAAGGGGGATATTAGTAGGGGAGAGTGACCAAGACATTCTGGTCACTAATCCATTGGGCCACAGTGTAGTGGTGAACAAAGTATACAAGGGTTGCCCATTAAGGATTCAGGGGTATGAATTCTTGGCAGACCTGATTGAGTTGCCTTTCCACGAGTTTGACGTGATTTTGGGAATGGACTGGTTGTCACGTCATCAGGCAATAGTTGATTGCAAATTGAAGAGGATTTCTCTGAAAACTTCTGAGGGCAATGAGATCACTGTTGTGGGTGAAAGGACATATTTCTTGTCCAATGTCATCTCAGCCACAGTTGCAAGAAGAACGATGAGAAAAGGCTGTGAAGCCTACCTAGCACATGTGGTGGATACTAGGCAGGCTAAGCCAAACCTGGGTGACATACCCACAGTAAGAGACTTCCCAGAGGTATTTCCCGAAGAGTTGCCTGGTTTGCCACCAGAAAGGGAAGTCGAATTTGCTATTGAGACACTGCCGGGTACAGCACCCATTTCCATTGCTCCTTATAGGATGGCACCCACGGAATTGAGGGAGTTGAAAACTCAGTTGCAAGAGTTGCTGGATAAGGGGTTCATACGCCCCAGTGTGTAACCATGGGTAGCTCCAGTGCTGTTTGTGAAAAAGAAGGATGGCACTTTGAGGCTATGCATCGATTACCGGCAGTTGAATAAAGTGACCGTGAAGAACAAATATCCGTTGCCTAGAATTGATGATCTGTTTGATCAGTTGAAGGGAGCAGGAGTATTTTCCAAAATTGATCTCAGATCAGGGTATCATCAGTTGAGGGTGAAGGATGCAGATGTGCCAAAGACTACATTCAGGACTCGATATGGGCATTATGAGTTTCTAGTGATGCCCTTTGGCCTAACAAATGCACCAGCGGCATTCATGGACCTTATGAACCGTATCTTCCATCCATACCTAGATCGGTTCGTAGTGGTCTTTATTGATGATATTTTGGTGTATTCCAAGACCAGGGAAGAACATGATGAACATTTGAGGATTGTTCTGCAAACCCTGAAAGAAAAGAAGCTGTATGCTAAGTTGTCCAAGTGTGACTTTTGGTTGAATGAGATTGCATTCCTTGGACACATAGTGTCAGCTGATGGGATTAGGGTGGATCCTAAGAAAATAGAAGCAGTGATGGAATGGAAGCCTCCCAGGAATACAACTGAGGTCAGAAGCTTCTTGGGGCTAGCTGGGTATTACAGAAGATTTGTGAAGGGATTTTCCTTAATAGCTGCTCCAATGACCAAGTTGTTACACAAGAATGTTAGATTTGATTGGAATGACAAGTGTCAGACCAGTTTTGAGAAGTTGAAGGCTATGTTGACAGAGGCACCAGTGTTAACACAGCCAGTGTCAGGAAAGGACTTTGTGGTCTATAGTGATGCCTCTCATAATGGGTTGGGGTGTGCATTGATGCAAGAGAGAAAAGTGGTCGCTTATGCTTCCAGGCAGCTAAGGCCACATGAACAGAATTACCCTACCCATGATTTAGAGCTTGCAGCAATTATCTTCGCACTGAAGATATGGAGGCATTACTTGTATGGTGAAAAGTGCTACATTTACACAGACCACAAAAGCCTGAAATACTTGCCAACCCAGAAGGAGCTCAACCTTAAACAGAGGCGATGGATTGAGTTCCTGAAGGATTATGACTGTGTAATTGACTACCATCCTGGGAAGGCAAATGTAGTTGCTGATGCTTTGAGCAGAAAATCCATGACAGCCTTGAGATCATTGAATGCCCGTCTAACTTTGATTCGAGATGGAGTTATTTTAGCTGAGTTGCAAGTGAGGCCAAACCTGCTACAGCAGATTTTAGATGGGCAAAAGGCAGATGAAAAGTTAATGGCTATTATGAGCAAGATCTCAGAGGGAAAAGCAACTGACTATGGGGTGAAAGCAGATGGGTGTCTGTACTACAAAGGAAGACTGTGTGTACCAGATGATGGGGAATTGAAGACCAGTATTCTAAAAGAGGCACACACCAGTGTATATGCTATGCACCCAGGAAGTACAAAGATGTATCATGATATGAAACTTCAGTATTGGTGGCCTGGTATGAAAAAGGACATAGCTGACTATATGACTAAATGCTTGACATGTCAGCAAGTCAAGGCAGAACATCAAGTTCCATCAGGTTTACTACAGCCTATACGCATACCTGAATGGAAATGGGATCGGGTCACCATGGATTTTGTAAGTGGGCTACCTCTCACCCGGAAGAAACATGATGCAGTATGGGTGATAGTTGATAGATTGACAAAGTCAGCTCATTTTCTGCCAGTTAGGACTGACTACTCACTGGAGAAGTTAGCAGAATTGTATATCAGTGAGATAGTTAGACTGCATGGAATTCCACTTTCCATCATATCTGATCGAGACCCAAGGTTTACATCGAGATTTTGGAAGAAGTTGCATGAGTCCTTGGGTACACAACTCCACTTCAGCACAGCTTTCCATCCTCAGACGGATGGGCAATCCGAAAGAGTAATCCAGGTAAACAATTGAAACCAATGAAATTAATACAAATATTGAACTGAAATGATAATAATAACATGAAATATATGTCAGGTCCTTGAGGATATGCTGAGGAGTTGTGTCATTGAGTTTGAGGGAAGTTGGAATAGATACCTTCCACTAGCAGAATTTGCATACAACAATAGCTACCAAGCTAGCATACAAATGACCCTATATGAAGCACTGTATGGGAGAAAATGTAGAACTCCAGTGTGCTGGACTGAATTGGGCGAAGACAAACTGGTAGGGCCAGACCTGGTGAAACAGACTGAGGAGAAAGTGAAACTAATCAAAGCCAATCTGAAGGTTGCCTCAGACAGACAGAAATCTTATGCCGACCTGAAGAGAAAAGAAATAGAATATGTGGTTGGCGACAAAGTGTTCCTCAAGGTGTCACCGTGGAAGAAAGTACTGAGATTTGGAAGAAAAGGTAAGTTGAGCCCTAGGTTCATTGGCCCATATGAAGTCATTGAACGTGTGGGTCCAGTGGCTTATAGGCTAGCTTTACCACCAGAGCTGGACAAGATCCACAATGTATTCCACGTATCCATGCTCAGAAGATACCGCTCAGACCCTTCACATGTCATCTCCGGAGAAGAAATTGAAATACAACCGGATTTGACATATGAAGAAGAACCTCTACGGATCCTAGCTCGGGAAGTAAAAGAATTAAGGAACAAGCAGATTCCATTGGTGAAAGTGCTTTGGAGGCACCACAACACCGAGGAAGCAACTTGGGAAAGTGAAGAGACGATGAGGCAACAGTTCCCTCAACTGTTTGCATCAGGTAAATTTCGAGGACGAAATTTAAATTAGAGGGGAAGAGTTGTAACACCCTCCCGGTAGCAACTCCGTACATTCTACTGTTCCGGTGACCGGTGTCGGTCCGGACAGCTAGAATGTCCGGAAAAATATTTAAACTAAAGTCAGGAACCATAATTAACTCAAATATTAATAAGAAAAATTTAGTAAAAATTTTAGAAATAAAATACAACCAAGTTAAATGAGCCGGTGCCCAAGCGAAGGGTAATTAGAGGGTAGTTGCGGTTCTCGCAATGAGGAGCCTTAGACCCGGGGAAAAATTATAAAATAAATTTTGGGACTCCAGAAAAGGGTTATTGAGGTTCCCATGGCATTAGAATACCAAGAAAATACCTAGAAAATTTTTTCAATCGGTACAGCCAATTTTGACCCGTTAAGCCAAACAGAGGGCATTTTGGTCATTTCGCCTTCGGAGGTGATTTTTGACCGACTTGTCCAGTTAAGTAAATAATTATTATGAACTAAAATATGAATTAATATTGATGAAAAATGAATTGAAAGTTAGTAGTGATGAAAAGAAAAGAAAAGAAAAATACAATATATGCAAATTATGACATCAATGTGATGTCATTTAAAATTGTCCACCAATCACATTTAAACTATCATTTATCTAACTAATAAAAGAGGTAAATAAAGACCAAAGGAAAAGAAGAAAACGTGGGCAGCCATCTCCTTCTCCATTTCAGCCACACCATAGCCAAGAAGCAAACCTCCATTTTTCTTCCTCACTCAAGCTTGAAGATCTCTCAAGCCTCACCCCAAAACCCTAAGTTATCTTCACAAAAATTAATCTACACACCCTAAGCAAGATCTAGGCAGCCACAAAGAAGAGGAATTCTAGAGTTTTCACAAGCTCAATAAGTTGAGCCAAGAGGTTAGTGCTATACTTTCACTCTCACTCCTTTAATCCTTGTTAGAGCATCATTTTAAGTTAAGAAATTGTAAGAAAATGAAGTAAATTATATATGTTAGGGCATCTTCAAATTTTCGGCAGCCCTAAGAAAGGATGAGTTTGATTGTTTAAATGAATTTAGAGTGGATAGAAATGATGTTTAAGGTATGAATATGCATGGATGTTGAACTAGTGTGCTAATTGAGGTTTATGGGTAAATTGAATTGGACATTAGGGTTTTGAGAAGTAAAAATTGAATTGGCTTATCAAACTGTTAAAGAACACTCTAATGGTCAATAAGTGACCATTTGAGGTATGTTGACCATAAATTGGACTAAAAAATAGTATGGCAAAGTGAAGGTGTAATCTGCCCTAGGACAGCAGCAATGGACTGAAATTTCAGTCCAATTACACAGCCATAACTTTGGCTGTGTTAGTCCAATTGGTGTTTGGCCAATTGGACATGAAACTAGGCTTATAATGGCACATTTTTGCTGAAGAAACCATGCCCAAAAGACCTGGAGAGTTGGAAGAACTCCAGGGTTAAACGTGCTCGCTTGAGAGAAATCCTAGGATGGGTGACCTCCTGGGAAGTTCTCCATTCCACCTATGGGACAAAACTGTGACGCTTATGGCCAAAGCGAACAATTCCTCTAGTGGTTTGAGCCCAATCGTTATAACGGAAGCGTGAAAAACACAAGTTTATACCATTGAATTCAAAAACACAATCCTTATTATGAAGTATCCTCGATTGTGAACCTATTTATGATACTTTGTGCTAGAAATATTGTCACTCATATTCTTAACAACTTAAGAATAATATTTCTAACAAAATATCAATGGACCTTTTCTATTACACATAGATATATTATGTAAACGGAAAAGTGGAAATGCCTTTTATTAATAAAAATATGTACAAGATACATACTAAATGATATGCTCTAGGGCATACTACTAACAAATTTTTCTAAAATCTGTGTAAAAATAAAAACGGACAAAAATTTTAACTAGCTCTTAAACTTCTATTAAATGTAAGAAAATGCTCACCACTTCCAAAAAGTAAGAAAATGGTTTTAAAATCCCTTGTTGGGTACTTAATGAGTTATCGGTAGGTGAAGTTTGGTAGTTCATTAGGTATTCTACGGGATCAAGTTATGCCTTACAGAGGGGTATGGTGTGACATGTTTTAGTGGTATAAGAGCAAATTTTTTAAGTATGTTTTAACTTGTGAATTTTTGTATTTTCTTTGATAAGTATAACTGCTCAATGTCCTTATTTGTTACATACAGTGCATTACATCATAAATATGAACTAACGGAGGGAAACTCCTTGTGTTATTTATTTAGAAGATATCTCAACTCCAATTTGAAATGGAAAAAGGGGATCGCTCTGTTGAGCAGTCAATTGAGGCTGAGGCCCAAGGGGAAGCCCTAGCTCTCCAAAATGTTAGTGGGTCAGTGGCACCAGCCTCACAAATGCTACAGTTTCTAGCACAATTCGCCCAATAAATGGCTGCAATGTTTTAACAGATGGCTGGGGGTATGCTTGCACAAGCTCCACCCCAGACTTCTGTGGTGCAACCTCAAGCTCCAGTCAGACAATATGACAAGGTATTGAAGTATGGGGGGATAGAATTCAAGGGTACAGTAGACCTTTTAGAGGCAGAGCAGTGGCTAGAGACAATGGATAGAGTATTCAAGAAACTGCACTGCCCAGATGAGCTGAAATTTGAATACTCAGTGTCCTTATTGTAAGGGGATGCGTATGATTGGTGGAAGACCATCCCCCATAGTTTGGCAGAACCACCAGTATTGACCTGGGATGACTTCATCAGAGAGTTCAGACAGAAATATGTCCCAGATGCATATGTAGATCAGAAACAATAAGAATTTCAAAGTCTAAAGCAAGGCAATAGATCAGTGGCATAGTATGAAAGGGAGTTCTCCCGCTTAAGCCACTATGCTAGGAGTCTCCTGTCTACCAGCAAGGAAAGGTGCAAGAGATTTGAGACCAGTTTGAAGCCCAGTTTAAGGATGCAAGTAGTGGGATTCAGACACACTAACTTCTCTTAGCTCATCTCTCAGGCACTTAAGTTGGAAAGAATTGAATTAGAAGTGACCCTAGCAAAAGAAAAATCTGAGATGACTGAAAAATCAGAGAAAGATAAAGGGGAAAAGTCAGTAGAGCAAAGTCCCAGTGGTACATCTGGAAAAAAGAAGAAATTTGGGGGACCTAGCAGAGGTAGAGGAGGAAGGTTTAGAAGGGGAAGATTCTCTAGACAGAGACCCCCTAGATCTGGACAGCAGTAAACTAGGGGTTCATATCCTCCCCGCCCCTGTGAGACATGTGGCAAGATTCATAGGGGAGAATGCTATTGTACAACAGGAGCTTGCTTTAACTGTGGAGGCAAGGGCCATCTTGCTAAGGACTACACTAGTGCCCTTAGATTTGGTCCAGCTCCTACTACTGTAGAAGGATCCATTCAGAGTCCTGCTATCAGAGGTTCACAACTGGTTAGCAGAGAAAGAGGCAGAGGTAGAGGCAATGCTTCTGGCAGTCAAGGTACTGTTAGTCAGTCCGCACAAGGCAGTGCTCCAGCTAGGGTTTCCACGATGAGACAGCGGGAAGAGGCTGAGACTTTCGATGTTGTAGCCGGTACATTCTCTATCTCTGATCAAGATGTATTTGTACTGTTTGATCCGGGTTCAACCCACTCATAAGTTAGTGCTAGCATAGTGAGTTTCCTTGTGGTTTCGTGTGCCAAAATGGACTTTGAAGTGCTAGTCACTAGTCTGTTAGGACAAGAGGTCCAAGTCAATAAAATCTATAGAGATTGTCATTTGGTGATCCAAGGACACATTTTTCTATCGGATTTGATTGAAATGCCCTTTAGAGATTATGATATCATCTTAGGCATGGATTGGTTAGCCAAGCATCATGCCATGATTGACTGTAGACTGAAGACAGTCACTTTTCGTCTCCCTCTGTACAGTGATGTGGTAACACATGGGGAGAGGCAGTTACTGCCATCAAACATCATTTGGGCTGCACTAGCCAGAAGGATGATTAAAAAAGGGTGTGAAGCATACTTGGCACTTGTGATAGACACCCAAGTGGGGAGTCCAGCACTGAGGGACATCCCTATAGTATGTGACTTTTCGGATGTGTTTCCTAATGAATTGCCAGGATTACCACCAAAAAGAGAAATGCAGTTTGAGATTGATGTTATGCCTGTGTGGATGCAATTTATATAACACCATATAAAATAGCACCAACAGAATTGAAAGAATTGAAAGTGCAATTGCAAGAGCTGCTTGACATGGGTTTTATCCGCCCTAGTGTGTCACCTTGGGGAGCGCCAGTGTTATTTGTTAAGAAGAAGGATGGCACTCTCCATTTATGTATTAACTACCAATAGTTGAATAAGGTGACAATAAAGAACAAATATCCATTGCCCCGCATTGATGACTTGTTTGATCAGTTGAGGGTGCAGCTGTGTTCTCCAAAATTGACCTGAGATCAGGTTATTACCAGCTGAAAGTACATGAGCAGAGTATTCCTAAAACTGCCTTTAGAACCCGCTATGGCCATTATGAGTTCTTGGTCATGCCATTTGGGTTAACTAATGCTCCGGCTGCTTTTATGGATCTGATGAACACTATCTTCAGACCATACCTCGAACAATTTGTTGTGGTATTCATAGATGATATATTGGTTTATTCGAGAAGTGCAGAGGAGCATGATAGACATCTGTGGATTGTACTGCAGACTTTGAGGAAGAAACAACTATATGCTAAATTGTCAAAGTGTGAGTTTTGGCTGAAAGAAATATCCTTCTTAGGGTACATAGTATCAGCAGAAGGCATCAAGGTAGTTCCAAGTAAGATAGAAGTTATCCTTAATTGGAGACCACCCAGAAATATCACGGAGATTCGCAGTTTTCTGGGTTTAGCTAGATACTACCACCGATTTGTGAAGGGGTTCTCCATGTTGGCATCTCCATTGACTAAGCTACTTTGAAAGGATGTAAAATTTCAGTGGATGGATAAATGCCAATAGAGTTTTGACGAGTTGAAGAGATGTTTAACTGAGGCTCCAGTCCTTACTTTACCTACCCCGGGTAAAGAGTATATTATTTACAGCAATACTTCCCACAATGGGTTAGGCTGTGTATTGATGCAAGAGAGGAATGTCATTGCCCATGCATCACGCTAACTGAAACCACATGAGAGGAACTATCCGACACATAACTTGGAGCTAGCAGCTATTGTGTTCACTCTTAAGATCTGCAGACACTATTTGTATGGGGAGAAGTGCTACATCTACACAGATCATAAGAGTTTAAAGTATCTAGGCACTCAAAAGGAGTTGAATTTGAGATAGAGGAGATGGTTAGAGTTGATAAAATACTGTGATTGTCTAATAGACTATCAGCCAGGGAAAGCCAATGTGGTGGCTAACGCCTTAAGTCGCAAGACTAAGGCAAGTTTATGGGTTACTCGTTTGTCTTTGGTACATGAGTTGAGAGTATTGCATGCCAGCTTAGAGATTAATGATGAGGGGCAAACAGTAGTTGCATGGCATGTACAGCCAGTGTTGATTGATCAGATCAAAATGGCTTCTCAGAATGATTAGAAGTATCAGAAGCTATTAGAAGAAGTCAAACAGGGCAAGAAACCAGAATTCTCAGTGAGAGATGACAGTCTATTTCTACACCAGGGCAGAATATGCGTTCCTAATGTTGTTGACTTGAGGCAGATCATTTTGAAGGAAGCACATGAGTCACCTTTTACTATGCACCGTGGTGGCACAAAAATGTATAGAGGGCTGAAAAAGCACTACTGGTGGATGGGTATGAAAATAAATGTCGCAGAATTTGTTTCTAAATGCCTAACTTATCAGCAAGTAAAGGTAGAGCATCAAGTACTAGCTGGTTTGTTACATCCACTACCAGTACCGGAATGGAAATGGGAGAGAATAACTATGGATTTTGTGATGGGACTTCCGAGGACACAGAAGAGCCATGATGCAGTATGGGTCATAGTTGATAGACTGACCAAGTCTGCTAATTTTCTGCCTGTCTAGATGGACTGCAGTTTAGAAAGATTGGCCAAGTTGTACATAGGTGAGATAGTAAAACTACATGGAGTGCTAGTATCCATTGTATCAGACAGAGATCCTAGGTTCACTTCTAGATTCTGGGGTAGTCTTCAGAGAGCCCTAAGAACTAGATTGAACTTTAGTACTGCATTCCACCCATAGACAGATGGCCAGTCTGAGAGAGAAATTTAGATTTTGGAGGACATGCTATGGGCTTGTGCGATTGAGTTTGAGGGTAGTTGGGACACACACTTGCCTTTGATTGAGTTTGATTATAACAACAGCTACCAATCAAGCATTGGGATGCCTCCATATAAAGCTTTGTATGGCAGAAAATGTAGAAACCCGTTGTGTTGGGATGAGGTAGGTGAAGGAAAGATGATTGGGCTAGAAATTGTTCAGCAAACTGAAGAGAAAATCATATTGATCAGAGATCGACTTAAGACTGCATCAGACTGTTAGAAGTCCTATATTGATCTGAAGAGAAGGGATATTGAATATGCAGTGGGTGAGAAAGTATTCATCAAGGTTTCTCCTTGGAAGAGAATTATGAGATTCAGCAGAAAGGGGAAACTGAGTCCTCGTTTCATTGGGCCATATGAGGTTCTGGAGAGAGTGGGTCCTTTGGCATATCATTTGGCACTACCTCTAGAGTTTGAAAAGATACATAACGTCTTCCATGTGTCTATGTTGAGGAGGTATAGATCTGACCCATCTCATGTACTACCAGTGGAGAAATTAAAGTGAATCCAGACCTCACATATGTGGAAGAACCCATAGAGATTATGGCTTATGAGGTGAAGCAGCTACGGAACAAGCAGATAACGTTAGTGAAAGTGTTGTGGAACCATCATTCAGGCCAGGAGGCTACTTGGGAACTAGAGGAGGACATGAGGAGACAACACCCACAGCTATTTAGAGATTGATACCAGGTAAAATTTCAAGACGAAATTTATTTTAAGGGGGGGAGAATTGTAACACCCCTATTTACATAGCCTGGTACATTTCACTGTTCCGGTGGCTGGTGTCGGTCCAGACAATTAAGAAAATTAGAATCACATCTAAGACACCTAGTTAAGCCCTGAAAGTAAATAATTAGTAATTGCCAAATAATTAAGTATAAATAAGAAAAATAAAACATAAGAAGTTAAATGAGCCAGGAGTCACAGCGGTGGGTGACCTTCTCGGGAATGACTGCGAGGTCAGTCTAAACTCAAATTTCGAACTGTAAAATGTGACGCCGTAGTCCTAAGGACCATTGTGAACATAGTGGAAAAGAGAAAATCACAAAAAGGAATTGTTAAACAGGTCAAATAATTAGGTCAGGGATTCGAAAGAAATATTGAATTACTTGCAAACCAGATCGAACCGGAGAGGGGCAATTTAGTCAATTCACCCCTAGAGCTAACTCCTGACCTAACTGTCCAATAAAATTGGGGAAAAGAAAATTTTGGGATCAAGAATTAAATTAAAGAACTAAGGAAAAATTGAAAAAAAAAAGAGAAGAAATTGAAAAAGTTTTATTACATCATGTGATGACATCAATTATGATGTCAAAATTAATTTACTTTTTCTTACAAATTTAGACTAAACCAAATGACTAATTTAAAGAGAAAAATGACACAAAGAAAAAAGAAAATCATTTCTTCTTCAAAAAAAAATGTCCCCATCTCTTTTTCACTTCTCTCTCCCAAAAACTCCATTGAAACCCCATTTCCAAGCTTGCATAACTTGATTTTAACCTCCCAAAGTGAACCCTAAACCCTAAAAAGCTTACTATCTTAACTAGACAAGAGGATTGAAGAAGAAAAAGGGAGGAGAAAAGGAAAGAATTGATGAAGTGGAACATCAAAGTTGAGGTTAGTAGTTTAATTTGAAATTCTAGTTTAATACTTGTGCTTTTAGTTCACTTAACCTAGAAATTAACTTAAAATCAAACAAAAACAATTGTTGAGGGACCAAACATGAAATTTATCCAGCTATAGGTAGGGTTTGATATGAATGAGTTTCATGGTTTTGAATGGTTATTTGAGGTGAATTAGGTGTGTAGAACATGAATACACAATTTAAATTACATTAGATTAAACTTTGTGTGTAGCTAGGGTTTTGAACATGTGAAAAATTGAAGAAAAATTTGAGAATTAGCCAAATGATGTTATTGACCTTATTTGAGTTGAGAAATCGTCAATTGTGACCATTTGTGATTTGTATGAAATGTTGGAAACAAGTTCCAATTCGGATTGGTGAGGGTCAATCTACAGGCAGCTTGACCTAGATCCCTTTCAGAGACCAAAACTGAAAATTTACCAACCCAATTGGTGTGAGCCCAATTGGGAATGAAACTAGACACAAAATGACACATTTTTCATTTAGGAATCATGCTCAGAAAGTGACCATAACTTAGTGAACAATTAGGTTAAATTCGGATTGGGCACACTAACCTGTACAAAAAAGACCAAATAAACAGTAGTTACGTAAATTACCATAACTTGGTCTAGGAAGTCCAAATGACCTGAATTTTTACCAGTAAAAAGCTAAGACATAGCCCTACAACTTTCATGGAGAAAAAAAACCCAAATTTTGACCATAACCTATTTGAAAATCCACCTAAAGTCAACCACAAAAATTGCCAAAATCCAGAATTTGCCCAGAATTCTGGGTAACCCCAAATCCGGCCAGCAATGCTCAAATGGCTATAACTTAGGCTAAAAAAACTCCAAATGGAGTGATTCAAAAAGTGAAATAAAGTTAAGATAATAAGGAACAACTTCTATGAAGAAAACATAGCCAAATTATCACAGCAACATGACCAATGGAACAGTGCAAAACTGAACACCAAAACTGAAAATTTGAAATTTGTGCCTAAGAGACTTGAAGTTTGAGGAAACAACAAAAATTGACAAATTAAGTAACCAAAATGTGGTATGTGGGTGAAATTAGAATTCCCATACCTATTAAGCATTAGAAAGTCAACAAATTGACTTGAATAGTATTGTGAATAGTAACATCGAAATACAGATTTTAATGAACATCAGGTTTAGTATATTAAAGTTAGATATAAATATATTTGAAATTATTTTTGGACTTATGATAATTTATGGTACTGAAACACTATGAAATTATGTGTTTCAGTTGAAAAGAATACCAGAAAGGAACCAGAAGCTTTGAGTCAAGGCCAAGAGGTGACTCGTATAAGGTTTGTGCACAACATAGAATTTCTGTAAATTTTCTTCTGCAAATTGTTTTGAATGAATTGTGATATTAAATTGTGACTTAATTGTATTGAAATATTTATTATGCTTTTGACTTAAATTGTTGAAATTTTACTTGTATGTGTTTGAAATGGCAATAAATGTTTGATAAATTATTAAGATAGTTTTGAAACCATAGTGTCATGACCATATATTTGAATGCCTCACTAGCATGACTAGTGGGGGAAATTAGTTTCAAATTTTAATTGCTTCTCTGGCTGAAGTGTTGAGGTGTGTGCCAGTAGAAAAAGAAATTTGAATGGATATCCATATATTTGAGCTAGCTAGCCTTGTGATTTCTCATAAGCCTCTGGCTATTGAGATGAATATGTTTCGAATGGCATGATATAACTGTGTTTTTTTATGAAATTCGTTTTGAGACTTCCAAAATGAAATTGTTTGGACTAAAAGTTCATAAATCATGTTTTGTATCTGTCTTTCATTTTCAGTACCATATTTGAATAAATGTGATTTGAATTATGCATAAATATTATTTTAGTATGTTGTGCACTACTGAGTCATAGTACTCAGTGATGGCTATTATTGCTGTCGCAGATATAGAGAGTAGAGGAGTAGCAAAGTGAGCTGCTAAGGATTTTAGAGCCACCTTTCCTGAAGTTTTATCGGGTATAAATTTATACCCTGAATGTAATATTTATATTTGTGTATGTAACTGTATGTATATGTAAAAACTGGTCATGAGCAGTTGTACAAAGTTGTAATAATATCATTTTGGATTTGCTAATGTAAAGTAGTTGATAAATGTAATTTGTTTTTACTTTAATGAAAAATGAATGGAAATATTGAGTTATGAATTATTGATTTCAATTTTGGAGCTTGAGAAATGATGTTGAAGTTTATTGTGGTAGTTATTGAGCTGATGAAATAAATTATTGGAAGTGTTTTTATAGATTTGTGAAGAATTGTTTTCTCAAAATACAGATGGTACTCTGCCGAAATTTTTCTAAAATTTGTGTAAAAATAAAAATGGACAAAAATTTTAACTAGCTTTAAAACTTCTATTAAATGTAAGAAAATGCTCACCACTTCCAAAAAGTAAGAAAATGGTTTTAAAATCCCTTGTAGGGTACTTAATTAGTTATCGATAGGTGAGGTTCGGTAGTTCATTTGGTATTCCATGGGATCATGTTATGCCTTATAGAGGGGTAAGGTGTGGCACGAACCCATGGCAAAGGTCTTCACCAAGCTGCACAGGCTTGTTCGATGAAAAGAGGACGAGTTCTGGTTCTTTCAGGCAAAACCAAACTATGGGTTGTTCATCGATCTCCCATCTTCGCTCTAAAATTGGAAAGATCGATTCTTCGTACTTCGAAGCAAAGATCCCCATGGCTTCGAGGGGATTCCCCGAAGTTGGAATTATTTGGCCTAGAAGCCAAAGAGAAGAGTTGTGCTGACTAATGTCGAGAGCACCATGCTGAAGGAGCTCAAGAGCTAGGCGAACTCTTGTAAATATTCGTGCCTAGATGTGACCATGGCCGAACTCAAGTAGCAGTTGATCAGTGTGATCGCTCATGAGAACATACAGGTTTAATTCTCTGATCTAGGTCCCGGAATGGGTAAAACCTGAATCTTTAATCTCTTAGTCCTTGGCAATCTCACTAATCTTATTTTTCTGTGTAGGTATGGCTGGAAATGAGGTAGCGAAAGAAGCTTAGAAGCGAAATAAAGAGCTCAGCAGGAAGGTATTAGAAATGAAGAGATTTGAAGCTTAGAAGAGAGCTCGAACTAAAGAGAGAAGCTCGGAGGTTTAGATCCAAGATCAACCGATCCTAGGGGTGCAAATCCTTACCATGGAGCCTCTCGCCCGATCTGAAACTCCTCCCTAACCTTCAATCACTTTGGCTTTAGAGGGCAGATCCTTAGGGCAGGGAGCTTCGTCTGGACCACCTCTTTCACAAGCTGCTAGAATACTACTCCAATCATTGGAAAAAAAATAAATCGGTGTGGGGCAATCTTGATTTGGCAAAAGTATTGAGCACCACGATCTGTTTTCTTCAGGATCAGACCAGAATGGGTCCTAAAAGTATTGACAATCTTCTCAGCCTTTCAATGAGCTTAAGCTCGGAAGTAATAGCAACCCAGCACATGGTTAAAGAGAAGGTTTAGCTTATGAAGAGGGAGATGTCGAGGATGTCTCAAGATGTGGCATTAATGCAGAACCAACTCTCTGCCCGAAATCTAAGCTAGAAGAACAAATGAAGTCTTATGAAGAGAAGGCAAATCAGTTGGAAAAGGAGCTTGACGATGTTCGGGTTAAGTTCTCCAAAGATATCCAAGTGAAGGATGAGGAGGCTCTGATGAAAGAAGCTGGGTCTTATGTGAAAGCTCATGGTGATCTCCTTGCTGAGCTCATCAAACATTATCCCAACGTGGACTTTGCCTAGCTCAAGTAACTTGCTCCGGGCACTGAATATTAAACTAAGTATGGATGAGTATTGAATCAACTCCCACTTGATCGGATAAGCTCAGACATAGAACTTAAGATCAGTTATTAATCATGAAACATGACTGTTTAAAGGGATCGGATAAATTTAATTACGAGTGCGAGATCAGAAAGCCTTGTGATCCGAAACCAATTAAAACTTGGATGCATATAAAAATGATTTGAGAACAGGTCTTAGTTTGAATTTGATAAGTTCGGGGCTGCTCATTTAAAGATCGGTTAAAACATTAACATATTTAAACACTTGAACAATTCGAGCAAGGTAACTGATCACAATACATCCCAGAATTGGGGATCTTGAACATGAAGAGATCAGAAAACAAAAATACAAGATCAGATGGTCTGATGATTAATCAAAACAGGTCGGGGAGATTGGAAAATACTTGGTTTGAGTGCACTTTGAAGTTTATTATTTATCTGGGAGGCTACTAACTTAAAGAAAATGACCTGGGGTCGGATAACTTGTTAAGATCGATCAAACGCCTACTAGGGAGATTGACATAATTGCAATTATTCGAACTATGAATTTGAAGATCAACCAAAATATGGTGTCTACAGCTACCCCTTTTTACTTATTTTCTATTAAAGAGAATGAAATTCTCTTGTATAGGAATCATGTAAAGATTTAGAACCATATTTTGGGCGACTGGAATGCTGGAATTAAAATCAACTTGGGTCTTCGATCCAGAGGTTGATAACAGAAAAATTAAATCAAAGTTAACTTAAGTTGATGAAAAATAAATGCCGAAAATTAAAATTAACTTAGATATTGAATCCAGAGGTTGATAATAGAAAATTAAATGCTAGAAATTAAAATCAACTTAGATCTTGAATCCAGAGGTTGATGACAGGAAATTAAAAGCTGGAAATTAAAATCAACTTGGATCTTGAATCCAAAGGTTGATGATAGGAATTAAAATCAACTTGGATCTTGAATTCAAAGGTTGATAACAAGAAAATAAAATCAACTTGGATCTTGAATCCAGAGGTTGATGACTGGAAACTAAAATGCTAAAAATTAAAATCAACTTGGATCTTGAATTCAGAGGTTAACGACTAGAAACCAAAATGCTAAAAATTAAAATCAACTTGGATCTTGAATCCAGAGGTTGATGACAGGAAATTAAATGTTGAAAATTAAAATTAACTTGGATCTTGGATCTAGAGATTGATAACAAAAATTAAAATGCTGCAAATTAAAATCAACTTAGATCTTAAATCTAGAAGTTGATGACAAGAATTAAAATCAACTTGGATCTTGAATCCAGAGGTTGATAACAAGAGAATAAAATCAACTTGGATCTTAAATCCAGAGGTTGATGATTGAAAACTAAAATGCTGAAAATTAAAATCAACTTGGATCTTAAATCCAGAGGTTGATGACAAGAAATTAAATGCTGGAAATTAAAATCAACTTGGATTTTGAATCCAGAGGTTGATAACAATAATTAAAATCAACTTGGATCTTGAATCCAGAGGTTGATAACAAGAGAAAAAAATCAACTTGGATCTTGAATCCAGAGATTTATGATAAAAAATTAAATACTAAAAATTAAAATCAACTTGGATCTTGAATCTAGAGGTTGATAACTGAAAATTGCAAGATATTAAAAATCAACTTGGATCTTGAATCCAGAGGTTGATAACTGAAAAGTAAATTGCTTAAAACTAAAGTACGAAAAATTAAAATCAACATGGATCTTGAAATTAAAGTGCAGGAAAATTAAATTGCATAAATTGATGCTAAAGAATAAATGGATTGCCATTATATCTAAACTAATAATTTTATTTTGAATTCTATTAGTATTTAATTATTTGCTACTTAATAGGTAAATTTTTCATAAATTTAATTACGAAAGATTTAAAGCTTAATCTTCAAAGCAAACCTAGTGAGGGACTCTACTCGAGTTAAAAGTTTACTTAACCATGAGCCTGGAGCTGAAAATTTAAGTAGAGGAGCAAGAGTAGTTGCAAAGATAAGGCATTTCATTCTACCCCGTTATACTTTTTCTTTTCATTCTACTTCCTGAAAGTCAACGAAGGGTTTTTAAAGAATGGCCTCAACTTGCTTTTTATTTGTTAAGAGGGCCTTTCAGGTTTTCACTTCTTTTTTTTTTTTGTGATAACTCACTTTTTCAGGATGCCCTCTTGGGTTTTCATCCTTCACTCATTTTGTAGAAGGCGCCCTTTTGGGTTTTCGCCTTCTTTCTCTCATTTTGCTAGGAGCACCCTTTTGAATTTTCACCTCTACGATTTTTCTTTTTATTTTTTGTTGAAGTTCGAGTCCCAACTTCCCATATCAATAGGCTGTGTGTTCACTGCTTAGTCATTCCATATAATTCTCAAAGCAATGTATATAAAGTTACCTATGTTTAAATTCTTAACTCATAATAAAGCATTAACAAGTTAGCAGTGTATGTTCCAAGGTAAATGGGCTAATGGAATATGAGAAAAATAACATAGATATGGTTTTCAATAACAAAGAATAAGAATAAGTGGAAGGTATACAAATTTAGAAGAAAAAGAAATCTCACGAATTCCTTCATTAACTTTTCCAGACCCTACACTGCCCTAAATACTAGTAATCTGAGAAGAATCCTTGTGCCATGGTCACTTGCTACCTTTTGTCTTTATTCCATTGACTATCCTTATCACTCCATTTCATGTTCTCAATAAGGCTTCATGTTGCTAGAAGCGTTCTTTCAGGTTTTCACTCCTATGTTCTTTTTTTTTTCTTTTTTGAGTTCATTTTGTTTTGTTTTTTCTTTTTTTTTTCCTTCTTCTTTTTTTTTTTGCTCACTGTTTTAGGATGTCTTTTTGGGTTTTCATCCTTCACTCATTTTGCGGAAGGCATCCTTACGAGTTTTCACCTTCTTTCACTCATTTTGCTATGAGCGCCATTTCGGGTTTTCACTCGTACATTTTTCTTTTTTTTTTCTCTCCTTTTTTTTTGAAGTTTGAGTCCCACATCTTTGGTAGTATTTTCTTCGATATAAGATCTCCTGGTTGGAGCTCCTGAGATTGTACATTGTTATTCAAGCGCCCTGGCCATTCTTCTTTGGTATAACTGTCCATGGCAGACTGCTGCTAACCTGATCGAATTTTGTTTTGATCTATGTGGTTTCATCCAACTCTGACTCCATTAAGATTCGCAGAGAAGGAATTTCTACCTTGCTAGTGGGAGATTGTTAGTAGTATGCCCTAGAGTATATCATTTAGTATGTATCTTGTACATCTTTTATTAATAAAAGGCATTTTCACTTTTCCATTTACATAATATATTTATGTGTAATAGAAAAGGTCCATTGATATTTTGTTAGAAATTCTATTCTTAAGTTGTTAAGAATATGAGTAACAGTATCTCTAGCACAAAGTATCATAAATAGGCTCACAATCGAGGATACTTCACAATAAGGACATGACTTATCCAGAAAGATTATATTCATGTTTGTTCCCAAGTTATTTATATGAGATGTAGATAAAATGGAATGGTGAGTCTCATACCATATAACAAACATGATAGGCACTTATACATGATAAGTAGGCCGAACCACTAACACTTCTGACAAGCACATGGAGTTTACTCTTGTTAATGCATTGTCATAAATCATGTCAGTGCATATAATCTTTAGGCCTGAGATAGCACAGTTAGCTTGTATATAGGTGGTTTGAGTTTGATACTGCTTTCATACTTGTACTGTGTATGGGTATATGGGCATGTGTTGGTTCCTACTAGTTATATATGGAGGTAGGTGTTGATCAAGATGGAATCTGTTCCTCTAAGTAAATAGGGATAAAATCCTATGTTCATTTAATTGTTCTTGATGTTTCAAGTTCCTGGCCAAGACAAATAGATTTATTCAGAAAAGAGTTTCTGATGAGAAAATCTTTTTAATGAAGAACTGGAATTAAAAGAGAACATAATATTCATAACAAATGGGGTTTGACATTAACCATAACTCCAGCTTGAGTTGGGATTTTGTAACAGAGAGATTCTAGAGCATGGTAACATATGCTTATAGGTTCATTTAAGGCAAACCTTATTACTAATTGGGTGGCCATGGCATGCTATGCTAGGTGTTAACCATGATCTATGAGTGAAGCAACGAAAGCGTGAGAAACACAAGTTTATACCATTGAATTCAAAATTTTTCACTAGGGTCACATGCACCATGCAAGATTTATTTTTATCTATTTGATTTCAATGACAAACAACATATTAAAACTCTTTTAATATGTTTTTGGATCTGTATTTTCCATTTAAGATTTTAAAATTAATTAGATTAATTATAGAACCCTAGATTAAATCAAGAACGATTACACTAACTTCTTGATGCACTGCAGCGTGTTTGCGCCTTTGAGATTCGTCTTCAGGACACCTGTGACACCCCTTACCCGTGTATAGTATACCCGAGTAAATAATGCCACACGGTGTACTGGCACACTCTAATATACCTTACTTAATTTGTATCATGCTTTTGAAGCTAATTTATGAAATATGATTTATTTAAGCCATTTATCGAAATTATTATTTATTTGAGGTTCCGAAAATTTTAAAGAAAATCCGGTGGAGTACCGGCTAAAAATGGAGAAAACAATTCTTCGGAACCTGTTAAAAACACTTCCAATATTTATGTTCAATCATCTCAAACTCCAATATCCAAAATCTCAACAATATTTCTCAATTTCAGTTCTCAATAGCCTTTTCATTTCTCAAACATCCATTTCTCATAATACTCATATACAAACAATAAATAATTGCTCAAATTTTGCATTAATAGTCATAACTTCCATTATTTACATGAACGTCAGAATACATTCCATAACTTCAAATACATATGAGAAAGTAAAAATTTGCTACAAAATATCAAAATGACACCTAGTGTCCTACCAATGCACTGTAGAAGTTGAGGTGACACGGACACTGTGCAGAACTGCAGGATGGACTCACCCAGTCTGTGGTCTACTGGGCTCACGATCTGTATCTCCAGTACCTACGCGTGGCAAAAGCAACGCGCTAAGCAATAATGCTTAGTGGTGCAATAATATAATAAAAGAAAATAGCAAGAAATTAAATATGTAGTGAATGCGTACGTTTTATTTGTTTGGTATTTGTATATCATTTACTTTGTCCACTTTTATTCATTTGGTTGCCCCAAGTAACCTACACTAGATGACTGGACTGGATAACGGGTAAACTGGCACTGGGTATCTAGTACCTCGGGCCGTCACACCATCGGTCACATATGCATCTCCCGGTGTGCATGAGCGACTAACAAGTCAGTAAATAATATTAGGCACGAGGCCAAGTCTCAATATAATGTCAAAATGGCTAAAAGCCATAAAATCACGGAATGGCATATTGCCATGTGCAGTACTGCTAACTGAACCCTATTGGCATGCCAAACTATCCAAACCAATCTTGTTAGGTATACTAGGGCATTCGATACTTTAAAATTCTTCAATTTTTGAATTTCAAGTTTCGGTGTTACTATTCACCTCTATGGTTAACTAAAATGTTGACTTTTAGGTAGAAATTAGGTACATTGGTTTTGGCACTCCCAGCATACCACATTTTGTATTTAAAACTTGTTGGCATTGAGCGTTAATACCATTTCTAAGCACTAAACAAAAGGAGCAGATTTTTCAGATTTTGTACCATAATTTTACTGTTCCATTTGGAACTATTACAGTGGAAATTTGAAGAAATGGAAAACATGAAAGTTGTTCCTTATTTTGTCTAGTTGAATTTCCTTTTTTGAATAACTCCATTTGGAGTTTTGTAGCTCCAGATATGGTCCAAAAACCACAGCTGGCCGGATTTCCATTCTGCAGAAATTACCATATCTACAGTAACATGAATAGTGACTTCCACTGCCATTTAGGTTAGGTTATGGCCATAATTTGGGGTAGGTTTCTTCATGAAAGTTGTTTGTCTATGTCTTAACTTGTTGCTGTAAAAATTTCAGGTCAATTGACCAAATCTACAGCTAGTTATGGCTTACTGTTCATTTGGTCAATTCTGCAGGGGCTGTTGCAGTGTGTCCGGATTAGGGCCAAGTTTTGGTCCTCTTGCTTTGGTCTTTTGTGCATGGTTTCTTCAGCAAAAATGTGCCATTATAAGCCTAGTTTCATGTCCAATTGGCCAAACATCAATTGGACCTACACAGCCAAAGTTATGGCTGTGCAAGTGGACTGAAATTTTAGTCACTCTGCTGCACTAACAAGGCAGCCTACACATTCACTTGGCTATACTATTTTTCAGTCCAATTCATGGTCAACATACCTAAAATGGTCACTAACTGACCCTTATAATGTTCTTTCACAATTTCATAAGCTAAATCCAAGTTTCACTTCTCAAAACCCTAATGTCCAATTTAAATTACCCATAAACCTCAATTAGCACACTAGTTCAACATCCATGCATATTCATACCTTAAACATCATTTCTATCCATTCTAAATTCATTAAAACAACCAACCTCATCCTTCCTTAGGGCTGCCAAAAATTGAAGATGCCCTAACACATATAATTTACTTCAAATTCTTACAATTTCTTAACTTAAAATGATGCTCTAACAAGGATTAAAGGAGTGAGAGTGAAAGGATAGCACTAACCTCACTTTAACCTCTTGTAGGGCAGATTTCTTCAAGCTAAAACTTCACTTTCCTTCTTCTTCTTGGCTGCCAAAAGCTTCCCCAAGTGATATGGTCAAGGTTTAATGAAAGGGGTTAGGGTTTAGTGGTGTAACAAGGTAGGAAATTAAGCTTGCTTGATTGAACATCAATGGAGGGAGGAAGAAGAGAAACTCACGTTTTTGGCTGAAGAGAAGGCAGCTGGTTTTTGGTCTTCCTTGGTCTTTATTTAGCTCTTTCATTAGTTAGTCAAATGGTTACTTAATGGTGATTGGTTGGCAATTTTAAATGACATCATCAAGATGTCATAAATGAGCTTTTCTTTGATTTTTCTTTTCTTTTCATCACTACTCAATTTCAATTTAATTTCTAGTAATGTTTATTCATATTTTATGTCATATTAATTATTTACTCAACTGGACAAGTCGGCCAAAAATCACCTCTGAAGGCGAAATGACCAAAATGCCCTCCGTTTGGCTTAACGGGTCAAAATTGTCTGTACCGATTGAAAAATTTTCCTAGGTATTTTCTTGGCATTCTAATGCCATGGGAACCTCAATAACCCTTTTTTAGAGTCCCAAAAATTATTTTATAATTTTTCCCCGGGTCTAGGGCTCCTCGTTGCGAGAACCGCAACTTCCCTCCGGTTACCCATCGCTTGGGCACCGGCTCATTTGACTTGGTTGTATTTTATTTTTAAAATTTTTACTAAGTGTTTCTTATTAATATTTGAGTTAATTATGGTCCCTCACTTAAGTTTAATTATTTTTAGGACGTTCTAGGTATGGGACCGACCTGATCCTTTGGAGCAGTAGAATGTACGGAGTTGTTATCGGGAGGGTGTTACAACACCAGATGTTGTCCCTCTAGCTTGTCCACACCAAGAACACCTATGGCAGCCCTTGAACAGCTTCTAAAGCTTTTTCTATTAATTAGAAATTCAAGTTCTGCCTTTTAAGAGATTAGAGATGTAAACAGGACACTAGAAACAATTTCTAGTGTTCTTAATTCAAGAGATTGATGGCTAATCTCTTTGAATTGATGAGAGATCAAGAAGAATAGATGAAAAGCCTCAAGGTGGAGTGACAAAGGAGAGGAGTGGCTGCTAGTTATTTTTTCTTTTCATAACCACACTTAAATAGCTAGGTTGACACATTAAACCCTTGCCACATGTCACCCTATGATTAGCTCTAGGTTTAAGTGACCCAATCACATTGTGCCAAGTGTCAAACCTATATTTAATCTTGATTTTAATCATCTTATATGATTAAAAAAACATTTGGTAAATTTATGTGTAATCTCATGTGTCACCATCTCATGGTCCCACGTGTCACACTGTGAAATGACCAAAATGCCCCTGTGTCTTAATTTTGAGTTCTTAACCCAAAATAATTATTTTTCTTCTTCTAATTAATTTATATCAAATATAAATAAATTAATTAATCTCTATTAATTAATTTCTCATTAATTAAATTCATATTTAAACACTTTAAATATAAATTTAATTTATACTACACATCCAATAATCTATATTTGGTTTCAAGTCATGCTAGGGACTTTGTAATTTAATTGCAAACCAAACCTATTTAATTAATCAATTAAACTCTTTAATTAATTAATTAAATCATATATAAATAGGTGATAACTTGTGTATGTGTGTGACTTACTAGGCTCATCACTAATTGGCAATGAGACATGATATCAACTCTTAAATCATCAGAACTCTTTCTTACCATAAATGATTTCTCTAAATCATTCTACGAACCTCATAGACCATGGTTAACACCTAGCATAGCATGCCATGGCCACCCAATTAGTAATAAGGTTTACCTTAAATGAACCTATAATCATATGTTACCATGCACTAGAATCTCTCTGTTACAAAATCCCAACTCAAACTGGAGTCATGGTTTATGTCAAACTCCATTTGCTATGAATATTATGTTCTCTTTTAATTCCAGTTCTTGATTAAAAAGATTTTCTCATCAGAAACTCTTTTCTGAATAAATCTATCTATCCTGGCCAGGAACTTGAAACATCAAGAACAATTAAATGAACATAGGATTTTATCTCTATTTACTTAGAGGAACAGATTCCATCTTGATCAACACCTACCTCCATATATAACTAGTAGGAGCCAACATATGCCCATATACCCATACATAATACAAGTATGAAAGCAGTATCAAACTCAAACTACCTATATACAAGATAACTGTGCTATCTCAGGTCTAAAGATTATATGCACTGATATGATTTATGACAAAACATTGACAAGAGTAAACTCCATGTGCTTGTCATAAGTGTCACTGGTTCGGCCTACTTATCATTTATAAGAACCTATCATGTTTGTTATATGGCATGAGACTCACCATTCCATCTTATTTATATCTCATATAAATAACTTGAGAACAAACATGAATACAATCTTTCCGGATAATTCATGTCCTTATTCTGAAGTATCCTCGATTGTGAACCTATTTATGATACTTTGTGCTAGAAATAATGTCACTCATATTCTTAACAACTTAAGAATAATATTTCTAATAAAATATCAATGGACCTTTTCTATTACACATAAATATATTATGTAAATGGAAAAATGGAAATGCCTTTTATTAATAAAAATATGTACAAGATACATACTGAATGATATGCTCTAGGGCATACTACTAACAATGAGGTGCATAAAATGATTTAGAGAAATCATTTATGGCAAGAAAGAGTTCTGATGATATTAAGAGTTGATATCATGTCTCATTGCCAATTAGTGATGAGCCTAGTAAGTCACATGCATACACAAGTAATCACCAACTTAAATATGATTTAATTAATTAATTAAAGAGTTTAATTTATTAATTAAATAGGTTTGGTTTGCAATTAGACTGCAAAGTCCCTAACATGGCTTGAAACCAAATCTAGGTTATTAGATGTATAGTATAAGTTAAATTTATATTTAAAGTGTTTAAATATGAATTTAATTAATGAGAAATTAATTAATAGTGATTAATTAATTAATTTATATTTGATATAAAATGATTAGAAGAAGAGAAATAATTATTTTGGGTTGAGAACTCAAAATTAAGATACAAGGGTATTTCGGTCATTTCACAGGGTGACATGTGGCACCATGAGATGGTGACACATGGCACTACACATAAGCTTGCCATATGTCTTTTAATCATGTAAGATGATCAAAGTCAAGATTAAATATAGGTTTGACAATTGGCATAATGTGATTGGGTCAATTAAGACCTAGAGCCAATCAGAAGGTGACATGTGGCAAGGGTTTTAAGTGGTGACCTAGCTATATAAGTGTAAGGATGAAAGAACAAACACACAATCTACTCATTCTCAAAAAGATGCCACCACCCTTGGCTCCTCTCCCTTCTCTTCTTCTTCATCTCTCATCATTTCAAAGTGATTAGCAAACAATCTCTTGAATTAAAAATACTAGAAATTGTTTCTAGTGTCCTTTTTTACATCTTTAATCTCTCAAAAGGAAAAAATTAATTTTCTAATTCATAGAAAAAGCTTTAGAAGCTGTTCAAGGGCTGCCATAGGTGATCTTAGTGTGGACAAGCTAGAGGGACAACATCTGGTGTCCTAAAGACGCATCCTAAAGGTGATAAACACACTGCAGTGCATCAAGAGGTTAGTGCACTTGTTCTTGATCTAATCTAGGGTTCTTAAAATTAATCTGATTAATTCTAAAATCTTAAATGGAAAATGTAGATCCTAAAACATATTAAAAGATTTTTAATATGTTGTTTATCATTGAAATCAAATAGATAAAAATAAATCTTGCATGATGCATGTGACCCTAGGTGAAAAATTTTTGAATTCAATGATATAAACTTGTGTTTTTCATGCTTTTGCTCCTTCAATTAGTATCAAAGCCACTGTATTTGCCATTTAGATTGTTGATTATATGATTTAATTGTGTGGTATGATCATGAAATGATAGATCCATTGCTGGTTGCAAAGAAAGGTGGCGGCTTAGTGATGAACACCATTGTGTGTGCAAGGTTTGTTCATCCCTTATGGTGCGCATGGTTTTGGGCAATATTTGTGCAATTGTTGTATGATCTAATGCTCATAATTATGTCCATTTTATGTCTAATTAAATTGTTTAATTAGAGTTTTAATCACACAATTAAAGTCTTGTCAATGTTTTGTCATAAATCATATCAGTGCATATAATCTTTAGACCTGAGATAGCACAGTTATCTTGTATATATGTAGTTTGAGTTTGATATTGCTTTCATACTTGTACTATGTATGGGTATATGGGCATGTGTTGGCTCCTACTAGTTATATATGGAGATAGGTGTTTATCAAGATGGAATCTGTTCCTCTAAGTAAATAGAGATAAAATCCTATGTTCATTTAATTGTTCTTGATGTTTCAAGTTCCTGGCCCAGGACAGATAGATTTATTCAGAAAAGAGTTTCTGATGAGAAAATCTTTTTAATCAAGAACTAGAATTAAAAGAGAACATAATATTTATAGCAAATGGAGTTTGAATTTTAAAAATTATTTGAATGTGATTCAAATCTGAATTTTTAAAGTTGTTTGAATGTGATTCAAATATGAATTTTAAAAGTTGTTTGAATGTGATTTAAATCTGAATTTTTAAAGTTGTTTGAATGTGATTCAAATCTGAATTTTTTAAATTGTTTGAATGTGATTCAAATATGAATTTTTGAATTTGTTTGAATGTAATTCAAATCTGAATTTTTAAATTTGCCTGAATGTGGTTCAAATCTGAATTTTTAAATTTGTTTGAATCATATTCAAATATGGATTTTTAAGTTGATTATGAGATATTCAATTTAATATAAGCATGTATATTTTATTTAGTTGTTAAATAGTGATATGCATGTGGATGATCATGGACTATAAAAGACCAATGTGATTGGATTTATTTCTTTTATGTTTCTTTGGGTTGTAAATTAATTAATTAATTTTAATTTATTTTTGGGTATGTATTATTAAAGTTGCAATAATTTTTGGGTTTTAATTTCATTTATTTAGTTCTTGTAAATTCGCCTTGGTATGCCAAAGATTACTATGTAATTGGATTGCAAGAAGATCCAGGAGGTCAAGAGCATTGGTGGGACCAGTGGGAAGTGTCGACACCATATTTTGGTCGATCCTTAGAATCAATAAACTTTGAAACCTATCCCCAGCACCAAGCCTCTCTTTGCCAGTTAATCACATTTTCGATCTCTCTTCAAAAGGAATCAAATTAGTACTAAGTCTCCATATCATTTAAATCCTATCCGATCTCTCGAATCAATTACCAAGTTTTCGGCCGGTCAATCACATTTCCGATCTCTCTTGTAAAACGAAATTGAACCAACATTAACTCCTCATGCCATCCGATTCCCCATTCATAAATATTATGGATAGCTGTTCAATAAAGTTAAAGTTTTAATTTGGCTTAACGGTGCTTCCGATCTTAAGTGTTCAGATCAAGTTTCCAGTTTTAATAATCTTAAGTTCCGTTCAGTGTTTGTTCTCGGTTTAGGCCGATCTCATGCCTACAAAGTTTTAACGATCTCTCATACATAGGTTAATTATTGCTTTCAAGTTGTTCTAATATGTTCAGACAATCAGGTGCTCATGCAACTTAGATACTTTCTGATCTCATTCATTCATTAAAAAAAAGGGGGAACTTCATTTCATTTCAAATTAAAAATTTATACAAGTCATTCGGCTGGAGGATCACCCCCAGTATGTTCTACATTTTGTTCACCCCCTCTATCACCTTCGGCCTCCTCCTCGCTATCCTCTTCGTCTTACAGAGCCAAGTCTATCATCCAGGAAAAGTCCTCTTCGGGATAATGCTTCTTGAGCTCGACCAAGAGATCCCCATGGGCATTCACATAAGCACTGGCCTCCCTTGTCAGCGCCTCTTCTTCTTTTTGCCTTGAGTTCGTCAGTGAGGCGAGCAACATCGGCGGCTCGGAGCGCTCGAACCTCTTCAAGAACATGGGCTTTCTCGGTCAACTTATCCTCATAGAACTTCATCTGCCCTTCAATTTCAGCTATATAGTTTTGGGCGGATGAAAGTTGGGATCGGAGGGAAGCTGCTTCATGACCCACCTTCTCGATCTCTTGCCTCATACGATGAGCCTTCTCCTGGACAATATGTTGGTTCACCAAACTCTCCACACTCAGGCTCATAGTCTGGGTCAGGACATCATCGAGATCGTTCAGGGTTAGTGTATCCCAATCCTCCCGAAGGCAGATGGAGGACCCCAAAACCTTAGCAAAGCCTGGATTCTCTCGAACCGTCTGGTTCTTCTCCAGCGAGTGGGTCAGGATTTGAGCGCCACGGGAAAGGGTCCTCACAGGTGGTTGGGAAGGACCCCCTTCCGCACTTGAAGCAACCGGAGGAGGTGGTGGCGGCTCTTCATGACGAGGAGGAGACCGAACCACTTCTATTTCAGAAACTAGCGGTCCTGAAGGTCGGGATGAACCTCCCTGTATCTCACTCGGATCGTGCCTCGGCGTCTGAGAGGCCTCAACCTACTTCATCTGCTGCACTTTTCTGGAGACCTCTCTCTTGCTCTTTCGGCTTTCCTTGGAAGCCTCGTCGCTCGCCATACCTGCACAAAGAAAAGGTCAGTGAGATCGCTAAGGCCCAAAGATCAGAGATATAGAAAGTACCAAGGCTGAGGTCAGAGAGCTGAAGCCCGCGTTCTTTGCCAGTAATCAGCTGCATTGTCCAATGATGCAGTTCGGCCATCACCGCATCTAAATAGGAGAACTTCTGAGTGGCCGCCTGATCTTTCAACTCCATCACCATTTTGCCTTCTTCCCTATTCAGGGTGATGCGCTTCGGAATTAACGGGCCCTGATGCAGCCAGCTACGCCTGAAACCCTCAAAACCTCTCGGAACCTTACTCCTCAGAATGAAAAAGTGATTCTTCCAATTCTTCAGGGAGGAGGGCAGGTCGGTAAAAAGCCCACAATGTGGCTTCACCTGAAAGAACCAATGCTCATTGTCCTTTCGACGAGTTATCCTGTGTAGCTCGGCGAATACCTTCGCCATTGGTCTGAGCCCCTTAGCTCGGCAGAGGCCTCTGAAGGCTACTAGGATCTGCCATGAGTTCGGGTGAACTTTGGCTATGCACACTTGATGGAATTTCAGAACTTCTTTGAAGAAGTCGTTAAGAGGGAACCACAGCCCGGCTTTTAATTGCTCTTCGTATACCATAATCATGTCATTTTCTTCGAAGAAGTGATCGGCTCGGAGATCGCCATGACACCTGATAAGTTTGTATGAATCGCCTCGAATGTTATACTCTTCGCTAAAAGACTGCAGGTCAGTTTCTTGAAGGATTGATGGCAGCTCATCCATGGAAAGGTTTTCTCTCCCTGAAGAATGCGTTCATCTTGAGGGTCCCACTTGACCACGGGCTGGAACAGAGATGTAGGAGGTTCAGATCGCCCACTCGGTCTGACCACCTCAACTTCATCTGACGACCATGAGACATGAACGGAAGGGGGGCTCGCCGCTCTCTGACCCTCGGCGTCGCTCATTTTCAAAGAAAAGAGAAAATTTAAATTGAAAGAAAGATCAAAACCCTTACCGGAGTGTGATCGGTGTCGAAAGAACTTGAAAAAATGAGAGGATTTTGGAATCGCTCACGAGAGGTTGAAAATAACATAAGGGAGCAACTGGCGGACCCATCCCCTATTTATATCCGTCTGATCATTTAATGCTCACGGTGTCCCAAGCGGTGCATCGGTTAGCGGTATTCGCCAGCTTTTTCTGACACGTCTAACGAATATTCTGGAAATTCCATAATTGAATAAGGAGAGATCGGCTGGTTAAAGGACCGGCAGATTAAGGTGGTTGTTTGGAATGACAGATCGGCTAAGGGCTATTCAGTTAAGAATCGGATCGGATGAACACATCAGAGATCGGAAAATAACCAATGCAATAATAATAAAATGATAATTGTATTTCATTTCTAAAAGGGAGATTACATCATTTGGGTGATCTCTAGAGATTAGATTACATTAAAAGGGAGAATACATCATTTGGGCGATCTCTAGAGATCGTATTACATTAAAGGGGAAATTACATTATTTGGGCGATCTCTAGAGATCGGCAGTACATCCTATCTAGCGAAGGCCAATGTCAAAGCCTAGTCTCCTGACTGAATCAAAAGATGTGTTTGATCAGGAGACCGGCCATCGACATCGGATAGATGTACAGCTCAGATGGGGTGACTATGACTCTCATGAGGATAAGAGAGATCACCATCAATATTATTGCTCGGAACCGAGCCGCTGTCGGGACACCCAATGTGGTGAGAAGCCAAATGAACTTCGAAGGGCAGTCACCAAAGATCGGAGGGAAATTAGCAGTCTTCTCGCTCGAAATCGGATCGCCGATTACATCGGTCGATCGATTCAGGGTCAACGCAATTGATATTCTCGATCTGGATCAGTGAATTAGTCCGGTTCTCTCACTGTCATCAAATATGGCCATAATGATTTTCTGATCACCGGGGTCAAAAATTGTCAGTCGGTGAACAAGGTGAACAGCCGAGAAAAGATCAAAAGCAGCTATCATGGCCGAGATTGTTACCAGAGCAGTTAGAACAGGAAAAGTGAGAAAGAGGAGAAAATGAAATGAGGAAGGATTTCCTGATGAGGGTATATATATAGAGAAGGTCTGAGCATTTATGGCTAGCAGAAAACAAAGCGGACGCCTCGGAAATTGAAAGAATAAATGCCTTGACTGAACCGACCTGGACAAAGGAGAAAACTTTGGAATGAGAGAGATCGGGAGAGGGACCTGGCATGAGAGTTCGGAAAAAGAACATATTGGAAAGATCGAAAGGGAGGGGAGATCAGAATGCAAAGAGAATAAGACAACTCCCCATGACTGTCGTCATAATCAGAGCCGAGGTAGTTAAAGCGTTGCAGACGAGATCAAATCTCCTCCGCACGCCTCATTTGCAAAATCGCCCATATTGCTGACAGGTGCCAGAGTATGTCATAACAGTCCTGTACATCTCAATCTCTACCAGACAAGTCTGGAGCCCTTGGATCAAAGAAGAAGATGACAAGACCGGCGCCTTTTATTCCCAGCCCTCGGATGGCCCTTCACAAGAAAATTTTGGGCCATCAGATTAGAAGAGAGAAAGGACAAATATTCTGAAAAGGATCTCAGCCGTTCATTTTGATTCTCTTTGATTCTCAAACATCAGATCATGTCCTTTAAGATCCAAACCTTCCATCTCCTTCAAAGGGAATCCTGACCCTTCATTGGGAGCACACGTTCCCTATAAATACCTGTATGAAAACTGTTGATAGGGGAGGACAAAAAAAAAGGGTGGTGATTATAGTGGAAAGGCTCTAAAAATTGATTCAGTTTTGCTACTCTGCTATTTTTAAGCTAGAAAGACTTTAGAAACCAGTTTTCTAAAGTATTTTCTTTAAAGAAGTGTTGGACACTGGAACTCTTGATTTTCAGTTTGTTCGTTGCTCTGCGATACCCTTTCTTAAGTTTCAGTTCTGTTTTCACCACTTTTATATCCACTTTTATTTTCTGAGCTCAATCTCCCGGTTCGATTACATGCTAACTAGGCATTCGTCATTTCAAGGCAAGCATTAGTCCCCAGACTATTAGCCCGAAACTCTGCAACATTCATGACTCCATAGTTAGTTCAATAGGTTTTACTTCTTGCAAGTGAGTGTCTAAACCGTTGCCTTATCCAGTGTTCGTCTTTATTTTCTTATTACGCTCGTAATTTTCGTTAAAGTTTGTCTTATGTTAGAAGGTCCCACGTGGGTGGTTATTCTCGAGTTTATCTTTGATATATCAGTTCATGTTATTTATTTGTTCTTGGTCTTTTATTATTTCCTAATGTAGGTGTTCTAGTTACGGGTAACGTATAGGTAGTTTGATAAAATGATGGGTAGCAGTATCTTAACATAAGAATTTTTTTAATAAACGTTCAGATAATAAATCAGAGAGTTATGAAGTCAAACCACTAGACTAGCTCGAGAAGATGACTGGGTAAAGGTGGGGGGTCGAAGTAAAATTGAATTTCAGACTAGCAAATGAAATAGAGCAAATGTTGCCTGCCGAAAGGTATTGGTAAGGCGATCACATAGGAGGTCAGTAAAATTCAGTCTGGTATCCCCTATCTAGTCACGAGGTACCAATGAGTTAAAAGAAGCCTTATTCGAGTCCCCGACATCTTCGAATGCCAGAACCCTTAGTCTTAGGCTCTTATGATGTGTAGCTGTAATCAAATTTTAAGAGGTCGAAAAAGTCCTTATCTGACTCTCATTCAAGTAAAAGAGATCCGAGGAGAGTTCTTATTCGATTCTCAACCAAAACTTTAATAAATATTTAAAAGAGATCGGAGGAGAGTTCTTATCCTATTCTTAACCAAAACTTTAATAAATATCTAAAAGAGATCGGAGGAGAGTTTTTATCCGATTCTCAATCAAAAATTCTAATAAATACCTAAAAGAGATCAGAGGAGAGTTCTTATCCGATTCTCAATCAAAATTTTTAATGAATATCTGAAAGAGATCGGAGGAGAGTTCTTATCCGATCTCCAATTGAAATTTTAATCTAAAAAGAGATTGGAGGAGAGTTCTTATCCGATTCTCAAATCTAATTTTAACAAATACGCAAAATAATCCCATAAATGAAAAACCGCTACGTGCCATCAATTCACTAAGGTCGTCTCATTTACTTGCGTATCTGGGTAATCCGAATTAGTGAAAAATCAAATATTCCCTTTTATCAAAAGGATTAACATTTCCATTCGAACCCCCCTAACTATCGATTTTAATTTATAAAGAACGTAAGGTTAAATCTGCTCACCCTCATTGAGGGACGAGGTGGGGTGCCTAACACCTTCCCCACCCGTTTACGGACCCTGAACCTAGAATCTCTGTATTTGAAGTGGTATCATTTTAAGTTGCATTTCACAAATGGTTTTCTTTAATTTTCCTCAAAATTAAAATGGCGACTCCTCATTCCTTCCCACTTCAGTGAGGGTTCGTCCAGGCGACCGCAAAACCCTTGTGATAGCTTGGCGACTCCACTGGGGAGATCATTTTTCCTTCAACCCCGGCCCAGAGGTCCAAAAGCATATTTAATTTTGCGATCCAACCATAGTTAGGTGGGCTTAGTTTACAAAATTCATCGTGTTAATTATTGTTATTTTTGCTAACTGTTTTGCTTGTCTTGACTATCTTACTACAGCACTCTTCGTCTAAAAAAAAAAGAAGAAAAAAACTCCCCCATATTGGGAAGAGGTAAAGGTGTCCCTTCACACACTGAACACTCACACGATGTCCTCGCACACTTCAGCTCTATACCCGGGCTCTCTTATCCCTTTTAGGAAAATAGGAGGGAGTCATATAGTGGTACCCATGGGTTTTACCCCGTTAGTATCCGTGAAGGCTTCTGCTCAGATTGAAACTCGTTCTATTTACTGTGATATCCGTGGAACTTTCCCAACAGTATCATGGGGATAAAATGGGGCTCTACTGTTTACGGTAGGGGCAATTTGGGAACCTGTGGCTTTTAGAAAATTAGACCTTGAGCTAAACTATCATGATAGCTGGAAGCCGTAGCAACCTACCTTATAAGATAGAACTATCCAATTAGGCAACACCCATCCGGTACCAGGACTCTCCCTTTTAGGACAAAAGGGGCATACTTACTCTTATCCTATTCTGCTTATGTTTTATTTTCATTTTTGAGGATAATCTTGAATCATACTGTTAAGAAAACCTACACACTTTCCTACTTTGATAAATGTGTAGGTGTTGCTCTGCCAACAGTATAATTCAAAATTACCTAAATTTACCCTGCTAACAAGTTTTTCCTGCAGGCATCACTAAATTAAGGTCTGTAAAAGGATAAGCATCATTTTTAACATGGCATCCTCGAGTCAGTTGGCAGAAGAAGTTCTTAGACCAGAACAGAATGCTAAACTGTGGACCAAACCACCTCATAGTTCAGTGCCCCCACGAAGCAATGTCACCAGAGGATATACTGGCTTATTACTGAAGGAACGGAAGCGTGAAAAACACAAGATTATACCATTGAATTCAAAAATTTTCACCTAGGGTCACATGCACCATGCAAGATTTATTTTTATCTATTTGATTTCAATGATAAACAACATATTAAAACTCTTTTAATATGTTTTTTTTGGATCTGTATTTGCCATTTAAGATTTTAAAATTAATCAGATTAATTTTAGAACCCTAGATTAAATCAAGAACGATTACACTAACCTCTTGATGTCTTTGCGGCGTGCGCCTTTGAGATTCGTCTTCAGGACACCAGATGTTGTCCCTCTAGCTTGTCCACACCAAGAACACCTATGGCAGCCCTTGAACAGCTTCTAAAGCCTTTTCTATTAATTAGAAATTCAAGTTCTGCCTTTTAAGAGATTAGAGATGTAAACAGGACACTAGAAACAATTTCTAGTGTTCTTAATTCAAGAGATTGATGGCTAATCTCTTTGAATTGATGAGAGATGAAGAGAAATAGCTGGAGAGGCTCAAAGTGGCGTGACAATTGAGAGGAGAGGCTGCTGGTTGTGTTTTCTTTTCATAACCACACTTAAATAGCTAGGTTAACACATTAAACCCTAGCCACATGTCACCTTTTGATTAGCTCTAGGTTTAAGTGACCCAATCACATTGTGCCAAGTGTCAAACCTATATTTAATCTTGATTTTAATCATCTTACATGATTAAAAATATTTGGCAAGCTTATGTGTTATGCCATGTGTCACCATCTCATGGTGCCACGTGTCACACTGTGAAATGACCAAAATGCCCCTGTGTCTTAATTTTGAGTTCTTAACCCAAAATAATTATTTTCTTCTTCTAATTAATTTATATCAAATATAAATTAATTAATTAATCTCTATTAATTAATTTCTCATCAATTAAATTCATATTTAAACACTTTAAATATAAATTTAACTTATATTATACATCCAATAATCTAGATTTGGTTTCAAGTCATGCTAGGGACTTTGCAATTTAATTGCAAACCAAATCTATTTAATTAATCAATTAAACTCTTTAATTAATTAATTAAATCATATTTAAATAGGTGATTACTTGTGTATGTGTGTGACTTACTAGGCTCATCACTAATTGGCAATGAGACATGATATCAACTCTTAATATCATCAGAACTCTTTCTTACCATAAATGATTTCTCTAAATCATTTTATGAACCTCATAGACCATGGTTAACACCTAGCATAGCATGCCATGGCCACCCAATTAGTAATAAGGTTTACCTTAAATGAACCTATAATCATATGTTACCATGCACTAGAATCTCTGCATTACAAAATCCCAACTCAAAGTGAGTCATGGTTTATGTCAAACTCCATTTGCTATGAATATTATGTTCTCTTTTAATTCGTTCTTGATTAAAAGATTTTCTCATCGAAACTCTTTTACGAATAAATCTATCTGTCTGGCAGAACTTGAAACATCAAGAACAATTAAATGAACATAGGATTTTAACTCTATTTACTTAGAAAGCAGATTCCATCTTGATCAACACCTACCTCCATATATAACTAGTAGGAGCCAACACATGCCCATATACCCATACACGGTACAAGTATGAAAGCGATATCAAACTCAAACTACCTATATACAAGATAACTGTGCTATCTCGTGTCTAAAGATTATATGCATCGATATGATTTATGACAAAACATTGACAAGAGTAAACTCCATGTGCTTGTCATAAGTGTCACTGGTTCGGCCTACTTATCATTTATAAGTGCCTATCATGTTTGTTATATGGCATGAGACTCACCATTCCATCTTATTTATATCTCATATAAATAACTTGGGAACAAACATGAATACAATCTTTCTGGATAAGTCATGTCCTTATTATGAAGTATCCTCGATTGTGAACCTATTTATGATACTTTGTGCTAGAAATATTGTCACTCATATTCTTAACAACTTAAGAATAATATTTCTAACAAAATATCAATGGACCTTTTCTATTACACATAAATATATTATGTAAACGGAAAAGTGGAAATGCCTTTTATTAATAAAATTATGTACAAGATACATACTAAATGATATGCTCTAGGGCATACTACTAACAATCTCCCACTAGCACTAGAGCCATTCATTACAATACCTTAGACCCATCTTCTCAAGATGCCGGTCTAACTGAATTTGTGACAAAAGCTTAGTGAATGGATCAGCTGGATTTTCAGCTGATGCTATTTTCTGCATGGCTACATCGCCTCGCCCAACTATTTCTCTGATAATGTGGTAGCGCCTTTCTATGTGTTTGGATTTCTGGTGAGACCTTGGTTCCTTAGCTCAGATGATCGCTCCATTGTTGTCACGGTGTAATGGAACTGGCGACTCAATGGAAGGAACTCTTGTAAGTTACATCACGAACTTCTTTATCCAAACGACTTCCTTTGCGGCATCGATGCGAGAATATACTCGACCTCGATAGTGGAATCTGCAGTCGTGCTCTGTTTGGAACTCTTCCAACTGACTGCACCTCCATTACAAATGAACACATATCCAGAGGTAGACTTTCTATCATCGATATCTGATTGGAAATCAGAATCAGTATAACCATCCAATTGCAAGTCTCCACCTCCATAAATCAAGAATAAATCCTTAGTTCTTCTCAAGTACTTAAGGATATTCTTGATGACTATCGATGTTCCAAACTGGATTGGATTGATACCGCTAGTCAAACTAAAAGCATATGCGATATCAGGCCTAGTACACAATATTGCATACATTAAACTTCCAATAGCCAAGCATATGGAATCTGGCGACTTATCTCTTTCTTGGTGTCTTTGGAGACATCTCTTTAGAAAGGTGGATACCATGTCTCACTTGGTAACAATCCTCTCTTGGAATCAAGCATGTTAAACCTCTTTAACACCTTTTCCAAGTATAGACTTTGGGATAAACCAATTATTCTTTTCGCTCTATCTCTATAGATGCGAATCCCAAGAATATAGGTTGCCTCTCCTAAGTCTTTCATGGAGAATGTATTTGACAACCATACCTTTATAGTCGTCAACATACCGTATCATTACCCATCAACGAGATGTCATCCACATATAAGACAAGGAAAGTGATAGCACTGTCACTAACCTTCTTATATACACATGGCTCATCCTCATTTTTGATAAAACCAAAAGATTTAATGGCTTCATCAAAACGGATGTTCCAACTCCTCGAAGCTTGTTTCAACCCATAAATGGATCGCTTTAGCTTGCATACCTTGGAACCATCTTGGGATTCAAATCCCTTAGGTTGTTCCATGAAAATGTTTTCTTCAATGTATCCATTGAGAAAGGCATTTTGACATCCATCCGCCAAATCTCATAATCATAGTATGCATTATTTCTAATAAAATCCTAATTGATTTAAGCATGGCAACAGGCGAGAAAGTCTCCTCATAGTCTATTCCTTGCCTTTGGCGAAACCCTTTCGCTACTAGCCTTGCCTTATAGGTCTCTACCTTTCCATCAGAACCAATTTTCTTCTTGAAAACCCATTTGTTCCCTATAGGTACAATACCTTCAGGTGGGTCAACAAGATCCCAAACTTGATTTTTATGGATGGAATCAATCTCGGATTTCATAGCATCAATCCATTTTGAAGAGTCTATATCTGATATAGCTTCTTCATAGGTAAGTGGATCATCTCCATGATCTACTTCTTCATGTGTAGACAACTCTTGTTCTTCTTCATGAAGAAAACCATATCTCACTGGTGGGTGAGATACCCTAGTTGTTCTACGAGGAACAGGTGTAGATGTTTCATCAATGGGTATAGGTTGACTAGATGGATCTATAACAATCTGATCTGTTGGTTGGTCAGAATTCTCCAATTCTAACTCTATTTGCCTTCCTTTGCCTCCTTCTTGAACAAACTGTTGTTCAAGAAATGTGGCATCTCTACTTATCACAACCTTTTGTGAAGTAGGCAAATAAAAATAATATCCAAAACTATCTTTTGGATATCCAACAAATCGACCTCTTTCTGATCTGGTCTCCAATTTATCAGTGTTCAGCTTTTTGATATAAGCTGGACAACCCCAAATCTTAACATGCTTAAGACTTGGTTTTCTTCCATGCCATATCTCATAAGGTGTGGAAGAAACTGATTTTGATGGAATCCTATTCAGAATATATAAAGCTGATTCTAATGCAAATCCCCAAAAGGAGATTGGCATATCAGTATAGCTCATCATACTACGTACCATATCCAATAGGGTACGATTTCTCCTTCAGATACACCATTCAGTGTGGCGTTCTGGAGAGTCGGTGAGAAACAATGCCATGCTCTCTCAAGTATTCATCAAATTCAGTACTCAAATATTCACCTCCACGATCTGATCGAAGAGCTTTAATATTCTTTCCTGTTTGATTTTCTACTTCAGATTTAAATTCTTTGAACTTTTCAAAAGATTCATGTATGTATTTCATCAAATACAAATACCCAAACCTTGATTTATCATCAGTAAAGGTAATAAAATAATGAAAGCCCCCTCTAGCCATTTCTTTAAATGGACCACATACATCACTATGTATTAGCTCCAAAATATTTTCAGCTCTTAGCCCCTGTCCAACAAAGGGTGATCTAGTCATTTTGCCTTGAAGGCAAGATTCACAAGTTGGAGTAGGCTCAGAGCCCAATGAGGATAGAATCCCCATTTTCTCCAATTTTGCAATCCTATCTTCTGCAACATGACATAACCTTAAGTGCCAAGTATATTTTGAACTTGAGTTGGTTTTCACCATGGCATTGCATTCATTTAGATTGCTTTACTCTGGCCAGTGGAAACACTTTTTTTACTGGCAATGGAAACACTTTCCTATTGGCAATGGAAACACTTACCTGTTGGTAGTGGAAACACTTTCCTTTGCCTTTGTCAGCTTTGGTCTTCCTTTTCTGTTTAGCTATTTTCTTGGAAGGACCAGAAATCTGAGGTTTCCTTTTCTTATTGCCCTTCTTCTTATTGGACTTTCCAGCAGAAGAAGATGCAACCAAAGCTACCTCTTTTCCTTTATTGCCTGGCATATTCTTTTGGGCAATAACCAGCATGTTGAGTAAACCAGCTAAGGTGCATTCCTGTCTAGTCATATGGAAATTTGTCACAAAATTTCCCAAAAGACCCAGGAAGGGACTGAAGGATCAAATCCGTCTGTAGTTGGAAATCCATGTTGAAGTCAAGATATTCCAACTGCTCAATCAGCCGAATCATCTTGTGGACATGATCCCCAACATTCTGTCCCTCAGACATCCTCATGCGGAACAGCTGCCTAGATATCTCATACCTAGCATTCTTGCTGTGCTCACCATACAACTCTTGTAGGTGAAGGAGGATCTCATTCGCACTCTGCATGTTCTCATGTTGCTTCTGTAACTCATTACTCATGGAAGCAAGCATGTAACACTTAGCTCTCATAACATGCTCCTTCCACTTGTCCAAAGTTTCATGTTCCTCTTAAGTGGCCTCTGGAGGTAAGGGACCAGGAACATTTGAATCTAGAACATATCCTATATGTTCAAGGTTCAAGACAAGTTTCAAATTTCTTAGCCAATCAGACAGATTAGGTCCTGTCAACCTATTGCGATAAAGTATGCTTGCAAGGATATTGGATAGTAGTGGTTGTTCTGTGCTCATTATTATCAGAAAATTAATTGCAGAAATAACCAGATTAATTAGTAAATGTATCATGTAATTAACCAAATATGATTATGGTCTTTTAATCAAATTGGTCCTCCCACTAACTTAGCGAATCCTACACTTCCAAAGTAGAAAACGGAAATCCTAGTTGGATGGATTTCTAGTGGGTGATTGAATTCTTATAATTCTATTGATCATCCTCAGGTACATCCATTATTGGAATTACAATAAACTATAAGTGAGCAACTCCTTGCCCATCACATCTCATGTGAGGTTCAATCCTTTACGTAGCCCATAATGCTCAAAATCTCAGGTACATCCATTATTGACTTATCTTGCATTAGTTAAGTTGATCCCATTGAGCCAGTAATTATGTAAATAATTTTAATGTCCTCAGGTACATCCAATATTGGCCACCAAACCATTTACATATTTACAACATCTCATGCTTAACAATTATTCTTAAGAAAATCTCTTAAATTAATTGCATCTCATGCAACTATTTAAAATTTCTTAAAATAATTGCCCCAATGGAGGGCTTATGTTATAATTACTTTAATTATAACATTTCCAACTTAATCATTTGTTTGGAAGATTTTATAGCCATCCTAATTACTATTAAGGTCTCACTTTGCACATTATCCATTTAGCATGCATATATCATATAATTGCATACATTCCCATACATCTCATGCATTCATGGATAAGCGATAAATATGGTATGATCATGGACTTTCTAAGGGATTCAATTAGCCACCAAGAATTGAATCGGGGCATTCCTAGGTGCATTTCATTCATTCATTTTACAAGAGTTGCTGAAGGAGTACATAATCAACACTTGATATTGAATTCCTCCCACTGGTCCCACCAATGCTCTTGACCTCCTTGAACTTCTTGCAATCCAATATTACATAGTAATCCTTGGCATACCAAGGCGAATTTACAAGAACTTAAATAAATGAAATTACAACCCAAAAAATATTACAAACTTAATAATACATGCCCAAAATAAATTAAAATAAATTAATTAATTTACAATCCCAAAGAAACATAAAAGAAATAAATCCAATCACATTGGTCTTTTATAGTCCATGATCATCCATCATGCATATCACTATTTAACAATTAAATAAAACATACATACTTAAATTAAATTGAATATCTCATATTCAACTTAAAAATCCAGATTTGAATATGATTCAAATAAATTTAAAAATTCAGATTTGAATCTCATTCAAACAAATTTAAAAATTCAGATTTGAATCACATTCAAACAACTTCAAAAATTCAGATTTGAATCACATTCATACATTTTTTAAAAAATCAGATTTGAATCACATTCAAATATTTTTTAAAAAATCAGATTTGAATCATAATTTAATTGTGTGATTAAAACAACTAATTAAACACTTTAATTAGTCAAAGAATAGGCCTTAGATCATACAACAATTGCAGAATTAAAAGCCAAACCTTGAACCACCCAAGGAACCATTGTTGCCGCCACCAATGGTGGCTTCACCATGTGTGACGCCACATCTCATGATCCAACCAGCAATGAATCTCTTGATCTCATGATCAAACACACAATTAAATTATATAATCAACAATCTAAATGACAAATATAGTGGCTCTGATACCAATTGAAAGGCAGGCGTGAAAAACACAAGATTATACCATTGAATTCAAAAATTTTCACCTAGGGTCACATGCACCATACAAGATTTATTTTTATCTATTTGATTTCAATGATAAACAACATATTAAAACTCTTTTAATATGTTTTTTTTGGATCTGTATTTGCCATTTAAGATTTTAAAATTAATCAGATTAATTTTAGAACCCTAGATTAAATCAAGAACGATTACACTAACCTCTTGATGTCTTTGCGGCGTGTCTGCGCCTTTGAGATCGTCTTGGGGCCGGATGTTGTCCCTCTAGCTTGTCCACACCAAGAACACCTATGGCAGCCCTTGAACAGCTTCTAAAGCCTTTTCTATTAATTAGAAATTCAAGTTCTGCCTTTTAAGAGATTAGAGATGTAAACAGGACACTAGAAACAATTTCTAGTGTTCTTAATTCAAGAGATTGATGGCTAATCTCTTTGAATTGATGAGAGATGAAGAGAAATAGCTGGAGGCTCAAAGTGGCGTGACAATTGAGAGGAGAGGCTGCTGGTTGTGTTTTCTTTTCATAACCACACTTAAATAGCTAGGTTAACACATTAAACCCTAGCCACATGTCACCTTTTGATTAGCTCTAGGTTTAAGTGACCCAATCACATTGTGCCAAGTGTCAAACCTATATTTAATCTTGATTTTAATCATCTTACATGATTAAAAAAAATTTTGCAAGCTTATTTGATATGACATGTGTCACCATATCATGGTGACACGTGTCACAATGAAAAATGACCAAAATGCCCCTGTGTCTTAATTTTGAGTTCTTAACCCAAAATAATTATTTTCTTCTTCTAATTAATTTATATCAAATATAAATTAATTAATTAATCTCTATTAATTAATTTCTCATCAATTAAATTCATATTTAAACACTTTAAATATAAATTTAACTTGTATTATACATCCAATAATCTAGATTTGGTTTCAAGTCATGCTAGGGACTTTGCAATTTAATTGCAAACCAAATCTATTTAATTAATCAATTAAACTCTTTAATTAATTAATTAAATCATATTTAAATAGGTGATTACTTGTGTATGTGTGTGACTTACTAGGCTCATCACTAATTGGCAATGAGACATGATATCAACTCTTAATATCATCAGAACTCTTTCTTACCATAAATGATTTCTCTAAATCATTTTATGAACCTCATAGACCATGGTTAACACCTAGCATAGCATGCCATGGCCACCCAATTAGTAATAAGGTTTACCTTAAATGAACCTATAATCATATGTTACCATGCACTAGAATCTCTCTGTTACAAAATCCCAACTCAAAAATGGAGTCATGGTTTATGTCAAACTCCATTTGCTATGAATATTATGTTCTCTTTTAATTCCAGTTCTTGATTAAAAGATTTTCTCATCGAAACTCTTTTACGAATAAATCTATCTGTCTGGCCAGAACTTGAAACATCAAGAACAATTAAATGAACATAGGATTTTAACTCTATTTACTTAGAGAAAGCAGATTCCATCTTGATCAACACCTACCTCCATATATAACTAGTAGGAGCCAACACATGCCCATATACCCATACACGGTACAAGTATGAAAGCGATCAAACTCAAACTACCTATATACAAGATAACTGTGCTATCTCAGGTCTAAAGATTATATGCACTGATATGATTTATGACAAAACATTGACAAGAGTAAACTCCATGTGCTTGTCATAAGTGTCACTGGTTCGGCCTACTTATCATTTATAAGTGCCTATCATGTTTGTTATATGGCATGAGACTCACCATTCCATCTTATTTATATCTCATATAAATAACTTGGGAACAAACATGAATACAATCTTTCTGGATAAGTCATGTCCTTATTATGAAGTATCCTCGATTGTGAACCTATTTATGATACTTTGTGCTAGAAATATTGTCACTCATATTCTTAACAACTTAAGAATAATATTTCTAACAAAATATCAATGGACCTTTTCTATTACACATAAATATATTATGTAAACGGAAAAGTGGAAATGCCTTTTATTAATAAAATTATGTACAAGATACATACTAAATGATATGCTCTAGGGCATACTACTAACAATTACATCCATTGGACCTGAGCAAAGTTGAGGTTAGAATGAACAGTCTCGAGGGTCTGGCTAATGGTTGGAAGTCATTTCCCGATAAGGTCAAAGCACGATTTGAGAAGAAATATGGGAGGATTGCAACCTTGATATGAGTCAAAGTCCAAGTCCCGGCATTAAAGGCCATGCTGTCAGTTTGGAATCCTAAGTATGGGGTGTTCTCTTTCAATGATATCGATACTGCTCCCACTATGGAAGAATATCAGGCATTGCTAGAAATTCCTTATGCGATGCAGAATCGGATTTACCTACACCTGGAGCATAGACAGACCTGGAGACGATTCGCACATATGTTGGGGATCCCCCCGGAAGAAGTAAAGACGAGGGAAACTGTCAAAGGAAACACTCATGGTTGGTATTGGACTTACCTCAAGAAGTGGTTGGATCAATACATCCAGGAGGAACAATGGGAGCAGGCTTGCTTGGCACTTGCTTTGGGGATATACGGCCTGATCTTGTTCCCTGGACCTTTGGGAATCATAACCTGCGGCGTTGCAGAGATATTCTAGGCAGTAGAAAAACAGAAAGTCAACCCGGTACCGGCAATTCTTGTAGAGACTTTGTTGACTCTTACTTATTGCAGACGACAAGGCAAGGGATCCGTTAAGTGCTGTTCTCAATTATTGTACCTCTGGATCATCAGTCACATATGTCCTATAGAGACAAAGGGATTGACTTGGTACCTTGACCAGCCTCTCATCGAGAAGATGACCAGACTAGTAATCAACCCAAAGGATGAGTTGTAGTGGCAAGAACGGATCTTGAGCTTCAACAGCCTTGACTACTGTTAGAGGAAATTGTGGATGTTGGGTCAACCCATTTTGGTCAGCACGGGGGACAATCAATCAGTATCCCTAATTGGAGTGACCGGGTACACAAGTTACACTCCAGCATTAGTAATGAGACAGTTCGGCTCAACCCAGTCCGGAGTCAACATAGGAGAATACCACCAAGGTCATTTCTACCATGAACTCGATAATGAGGAAGAATTAAAAATAGCTCGCAGATCCTGGGAAAGTATCACTATGGTGGAAAGGTCGCCTAAAGGTCCAAGTGTCACGAGCGATTATCTTAAATGGAGGGCTGGCAGGGATCAAGGACACCTAACTGCGGATCCAACCAAATTCGAAGGCAGCGACCTCCATCAAGACATCTTTTCAAAAGAAGCTAGCACTCATTTGGCCGACTCCCTACAAAAGGCAAACACCGAAAACTCGCAATTACAAGAGCAAATAAAACAGTTAGAGGACCAACAGCAGATCCTCAAAAGAAAAGTGAGAAGGCTCAGGGAAGAGGCGAAGACTGAAAAGATAGGGTTTGAAGAGCAAGAAATACGATGGGAAAGGGAAAAGAGCTCTCTCCAGGCTACAATGAAAGAAGCAGAAGTACAGAATAGCAAGCTTCAGGAGAAAATGAAATATCAAGAGATACTCATGGAAGAGTATAAACAAGAGAGCAAAAAGAAGAAGCTTGAATTGAAGGGGCAGGCACAACTTATCAATGATATTCTGAAAGAATATGCTAAAGAAAGAAAGGAAAAAGAAAGACAAGCCGCTCTCTATCAAGAGCTAAAAGAGAATGTTAACCAGCTGGAGAGAATGATAGTACAAGAGAAATAAGAACTCTTACCTGAATCCGAATATGCCCTGAAAATGTTTAACCCCGCTAGACAAGAAGAAAGGCTCTATGAATATCTCAGGAAGTGTCATTACATTATAAAGAACCTTCCTGAGCCTAGGCCAATGTAAAGAATGCCATGTATGAACTATTCAATTAATGGAATAACTTTGGGCCACTGTTTAGCAAAATTGTGAATGAGTAGTATGACTCCCGTAGGTACCCCCTCGTTAGGGTTATGCGAAAAGTTGGAAGCACCATATGGACAAGTTCCATAGAGGCGTGTTCAATCCAGTCATTCACCGTCGGACTATTGAACGATGCCATGATAAAACTGATGCAATTATTCTTCTGCAGATTTCACTCTTGGCTTTCAAACGCCACCATATCCTTTGTCCAAACCAGGACCTTTAATTACTCTTTTTCAAAATTCGAAATTCATTAAATTTTTTATTTTCCTGCAGAAAATCAATATTGCTTCAAACAAAGCAAGCCTGACTAGACACGCAGTTCAACCCAGGCGAGTGTACTTAACAAGATCACGAATAAGAAGGCTAATGGAAGACCAAGAACAAGTCCAGAACCTACAAGGGCAAGTGTCCGAGCTGAAAGACCAGGTCTCAGAGCTCATGAGACTAATGGGGGAGATGTCCCAAAATAAGCCTGCTTCAGAAATTAACTTACCACTACCTCCCCCACCTCCTACAACGGTTGATTCCCAACGTGCTTCAACCTCTTTTACCTTCCAGCCATTGATCCCAGATCCGACAATCACCTTCAATCCGGCCCCACTGAATAATGACCCACCTTTCTCCTATTATCCGGCTATCTCGAATGCCGAACCATACCCTTCAGTCCTAATCCCCCCGGTTCATTCCACCCCTCATCTCCCAACTAAGGGAGTATTTCTTGCAGTAGGAGGAGAGAATAAGACGAGAGAAAATGAGAAGCTGTCTGCTCTAGAAGAGAGATTAAGAGTAATAGAGGGGCTGAACATGTATTGTTCAGTCGATGTAGCGTCACTGAGATTGGTGCCAAATGTGGTGGTGCCACCCAAGTTCAAAATCCCGGACTTCGACAAATACACCGGGAACTCAGATCCCCGCATTCACCTGGCCACCTACATTGCCAAAATGTCTGCCCTAACAGAGGACGATCGACTCCTAGTCCACTTCTTCCACGAGAGTCTCTCTGGGGTAGCCCTGAGATGGTGCATTCAGTTGGACAGGATCAAATTGCGCTCTTGGAAGGATTTGGCTGACGCTTTCCTAAAATAATACAAGTTCAACTGCGACGTGGCCCCCACAAGGAGAGACCTCCAAAACTTGGTGCAGAGAGATAGGGAAAGTTTTAAAAAATATGCCCAGAGATGGAGAGAGAAGGCCGCAGAAGTGTATCCTCCAGTGACTGACAATAAACTATGCTCCTTGTTCATTGAGACATTGAAGGCTCCCTACTTCAATCTGATGATTGAAAACACTTCCAATGGTTTCTCGGACATCATCCAAGCTGGTGAGAGGATAGAAGCCAACTTAAGGATGGGACGACTACAGGAGTTGACTGAGAATCCTGTAAAGAAGACTGCCAGTTTTGGCAAAAGAAAAGAGGGTGATGTGCATTCCATCACCCGGCAGAACAATCACTCCCCACTTCCTCAGAACAACTACCGGCCATATCCACCTTCTCATGGCCAAACCATTGCAAACATTCCACCCCCTTTCCCAAAATATCCTCACCCACGCCCACAGTATCCACCACCGATAAACTACCAGCCCAGACCACCTCCTCCACCTACTCAACCCAGACCACCTCAAAATAATCCGAGACCACTAAGAAATCATGATCCACCTCTTCCCCTGCCACTTAGCAAAATATACCGATACCTTATCGTATAAACTAAATAGTGCCGATTCCCCTTGACCCAATTCAGCCGCCATACCCCAGGTGGTATGATGCTAGTGCCCGGTGTGAGTATCATGGAGGGGCACAGGGGCACTCGACCGACAATTGCGGGGCACTCAGAGGAAGAGTACATGCCTTAATCAGGAATGGGTGGTTGAAGATTGAAGGGAATGGTTCCCTCCCCAATGTTACCTCAAACCCATTGCCCAATCATAATATGGGCAATGGCGTGAACATGACAGAGTCAGAAGGAGAAGGGTCGACACTAAAGGTAGATGAACTGATTCCTCACTTTGAGGAAATTTTTAGAATGGCAGTGAAGGAAGGTTACCTCTATCTTTAAGCACCAAAAACTGAAGATAAGGCGGGATGCCCCTATAATGGGAGGGCAGCTAACCACGAACTGAAAAATTGTGAACAGTTTAAGCAAGAGGTTCAGAACTTACTGTCCCTCAAAGTCTTGAGATGTCAAACGAGGTCGAAGATGGAGGAGGGAGTAAACACAGCCCAAGTCGGCCAAAATGCCTCCACCTTTAAACATAGAATCACCTTCTCAGCCCCAGCATCGTCACCACCAGTAACAATTATCCGAACCCCGCCTCAGCTCCCCGTCACAAACACCCATGGCGTACCTTGGAACTATAATTTTCAAGTCTTCACCCAAGGAGCATCAAGCAGTACACCGGCTCCTAGCCTTGCCTCACCTTCAGTACCTCCTAAACCGTGCTTCGCTCCTCATGACCACTTCAAGATGATTTACTCTGGACCTTTTAGCAGTGCTACTCCCTAATCTAACCCTCAACTAGTCACTACCACAAAGTTCTCCCCACATGAGCAAGAAGTTGAGCTTATAACTCGAAGTGGGAGGTGTTACGGGAATGAGGAAAAGGAAAAGAAGAGAGGGAAAGTAAAAATGGGAGAGCCACGAGAAAATACGGAAGAGGAGGCTGAGAAAGCAGAGAAAGAAAAACCTGCCGGACCAAAAGAAAAGGAGGAACTGTTGCTTCAAATAATGAAACAAAGCGAGTACGACGTGCTGGAATAGTTAAGAAAGACACCTGCTCGAATTTCACTGTTGTCCCTAATTCTGAGCTCTGAGGTGCACCGTCAAGCCCTGCAGAAAATTCTGGATCAGGCCTTTGTGAACCCCGATATCACACCGGGGCAGTTCGAGAAGATAGTAGGACAAATTTAGGCATCTAGTTTTGTCACTTTCTCAGAAGAAGAGATAGACCCTACAGGTTTAACGCACACTAAGGATCTGCATGTGACGGTGAAATGTAAAGGTTGCATAGTGGCCAAGGTCCTTATTGATAATGGATCCGCGCTCAACGTACTGCCTAATGCCACCTTGGCTAGGCTACTGGTTGACCGGTCAAACATACGCCAAAGTGCTATGGTGGTAAGAGCTTTTGATGGTACAAGGAGGGAGGTGCTGGGAGACATAGATTTGCCACTCCAAATCGGCGCATGCACTTTCAACGTCACGTTCCAAGTGACGAACATTGAGCCCGCATACACTATTTTGCTGGGGAGGCCTTGGATCCACTCAGCAAATGCCGTTCCTTCAACTTTGCACCAGAAGATTAAATACATTATGGACGGTAAAATCATCACTATGAGAGGGGAGGAAGCCATGCTGGTCACTAAGCCGTAATCACTTCCTTATGTAGAAGCAGCTGAGGAGTCGTTGGAAAGCTCTTTCTGAAGGAACGGAAGCGTGAAAAACACAAGATTATACCATTAAATTCAAAAATTTTCACCTAGGGTCACATGCACCATGCAAGATTTATTTTTATCTATTTGATTTCAATGATAAACAACATATTAAAACTCTTTTAATATGTTTTTGGATCTGTATTTGCCATTTAAGATTTTAAAATTAATCAGATTAATTTTAGAACCCTAGATTAAATCAAGAACGATTACACTAACCTCTTGATGTCTTTGCGGCGTGTCTGCGCCTTTGAGATTCGTCTTCAGGACACCAGTTGTTGTCCCTCTAGCTTGTCCACACCAAGAACACCTATGGCAGCCCTTGAACAGCTTCTAAAGCCTTTTCTATTAATTAGAAATTCAAGTTCTGCCTTTTAAGAGATTAGAGATGCAAACAGGACACTAGAAACAATTTCTAGTGTTCTTAATTCAAGAGATTGATGGCTAATCTCTTTGAATTGATGAGAGATGAAGAGAAATAGCTAGAGAGGCTCAAAGTGGCGTGACATATGAGAGGAGAGGCTGCTGGTTGTGTTTTCTTTTCATAACCCCACTTAAATAGCTAGGTTAACACATTAAACCCTAGCCACATGTCACCTTTTGATTAGCTCTAGGTTTAAGTGACCCAATCACATTGTGCCAAGTGTCAAACCTATATTTAATCTTGATTTTAATCATCTTACATGATTAAAAATATTTGCAAGCTTATGTGTTATGCCATGTGTCACCATCTCATGGTGCCACGTGTCACTGTAATGAAATGACCAAAATGCCCCTGTGTCTTAATTTTGAGTTCTTAACCCAAAATAATTATTTTCTTCTTCTAATTAATTTATATCAAATATAAATTAATTAATTAATCTCTATTAATTAATTTCTCATCAATTAAATTCATATTTAAACACTTTAAATATAAATTTAATTTATACTACACATACAATAATCTAGATTTGTTTTCAAGTCATGCTAGGGACTTTGCAATTTTATTGCAAACCAAATCTATTTAATTAATCAATTAAACTCTTTAATTAATTAATTAAATCATATTTAAATAGGTGATAACTTGTGTATGTGTGTGACTTACTAGGCTCATCACTAATTGGCAATGAGACATGATATCAACTCTTAATATCATCAGAACTCTTTCTTACCATAAATGATTTCTCTAAATCATTTTATGAACCTCATAGACCATGGTTAACACCTAGCATAGCATGCCATGGCCACCCAATTAGTAATAAGATTTACCTTAAATGAACCTATAATCATATGTTACCATGCACTAGAATCTCTACATTACAAAATCCCAACTCAAAATTTGAGTCATGGTTTATGTCAAACTCCATTTGCTATGAATATTATGTTCTCTTTTAATTCCAGTTCTTGATTAAAAGATTTTTCTCATCGAAACTCTTTTACGAATAAATCTATCTGTCTGGCAAGGAACTTGAAAAATAAAGAACAAATAAATTAACAAAGGATTTTATCTCTATTTACTTAGAGAGCAGATTCCATCTTGATCAACACCTACCTCCATATATAACTAGCAGGAGCCAACACATGCCCATATACCCATACATAGTACAAGTATGAAAGCGATATCAAACTCAAACTACCTATATACAAGATAAGCTGTGCTATCTCGTGTCTAAAGATTATATGCATTGATATGATTTATGACAAAACATTGAAAAGAGTAAACTCCATGTGCTTGTCATAAGTGTCACTAGTTCGACCTACTTATCATGTATAAGTGCATATCATGTTTGTTATATGGCATAAGACTCACCATTACTTCTTATTTATATCTCATATAAAGATATTGTGAACAAATATGAATTAAATCTTTCTTGATAAGTGATGTCCTTATTATGAATTTTCCTCGATTGTGAACCTATTTATGATACTTTGTGCTAGAAATATTGTCACTCATATTCTTAACAACTTAAGAATAATATTTCTAACAAAATATCAATGGACCTTTTCTATTACACATAAATATATTATGTAAACGGAAAAGTGGAAATGCCTTTTATTAATAAAATTATGTACAAGATACATACTAAATGATATGCTCTAGGGCATACTACTAACAATCTCCCACTAGCACTAGAGCCATTCATTACAATACCTTAGACCCATCTTCTCAAGATGTCGGTCTAGCTGAGCTTGTGACAAAGGCTTAGTGAATGGATCATTTGAATTTTTGGTGATGTTATTTTCTGCATGGCTATATCGCCTTTGCCCAACTATATGTCCGATAATGTGGTAGTGCCTTTCTATGTGTTTGGATTTTGGGTGAGACCTTAGTTCCTTAGCTTTGTATGATTGCTCCATTATTGTCACGATGTAGTGGGCTGGCGACTCAATGGAAGGAACTCTTGTAAGTTACATCACGAACTTCTTTATCCAAGCGACTTCCTTTGCGACATCGATGCGAGAATATACTCGACCTCGATGGTGGAATCTGCGATCGTGCTCTGTTTGGAACTCTTCCAACCGATTGCACCTCCATTACAAATGAACACATATCTAGAGGTAGACTTTCTATCATCGATATCGATTGGAAATCGAGAATCGGTATAACCATCCAATTGCAAGTCTCCACCTCCATAAATCAAGAATAAATCCTTAGTTCTTCTCAAGTACTTAAGGATATTCTTGATGACTATCGATGTTCCAAACACGGATTGGATTGATACTTGCTAGTCAAACTAACGACATATGCGATATCAGGCCTAGTACACAACATTGCATACATTAAACTTCCAATAGCGAAGCATATGGAATCTGGCCATCTTATCTCTTTCTTGGTGTCTTTGGAGACATCTCTTTAGAAAGGTGGATACCATGTCTCACTTGGTAACAATCCTCTCTTGGAATCAAGCATGTTAAACCTCTTTAACACCTTTTCCAAGTATAGACTTTGGGATAAACCAATTATTCTTTTCGCTCTATCTCTATAGATGCGAATCCCAAGAATATAGGTTGCCTCCCTTAAGTCTTTCATGGAGAATGTATTTGACAACCATACCTTTATAGTCGTCAACATACCGTATCATTACCCATCAACGATTATGTCATCCACATATAAGACAAGGAAAGTGATAGCACTGTCACTAACCTTCTTATATACACATGGCTCATCCTCATTTTTGATAAAACCAAAAGATTTAATGGCTTCATCAAAACGGATGTTTCAACTCCTCGAAGCTTGTTTCAACCCATAAATGGATCGCTTTAGCTTGCATACCTTGGAACCATCTTGGGATTCAAATCCCTTAGGTTGTTCCATGAAAATGTTTTCTTCAATGTATCCATTGAGAAAAGCCTTTTGACATCCATCGCCAAATCTCATAATCATAGTATGCACTATTGCTAATAAAATCCTAATTGATTTAAGCATGGCAACAGGCGAGAAAGTCTCCTCATAGTCTATTCCTTGCCTTTGGCGAAACCCTTTCGCTACTAGCCTTGCCTTATAGGTCTCTACCTTTCCATCAGAACCAATTTTCTTCTTGAAAACCCATTTGTTCCCTATAGGTACAATACCTTTTGGTGGGTCAACAAGATCCCAAACTTGATTCTTATACATGGAATCAATCTCGGATTTCATAGCATCAATCCATTTTGAAGAGTCTATATCTGATATAGCTTCTTCATAGGTAAGTGGATCATCTCCATGATCTACTTCTTCATGAGTAGACAACTCTTGTTCTTCTTCATGAAGAAAACCATATCTCACCGGTGGGTGAGATACCCTGGTTGTTCTACGAGGAACAGCTGTAGATGTTTCATCAATGGGTATAGGTTGACTAGATGGATCTATATCCATCTCATCTATTGGTTGGTCAGAATTCTCCAATTCTAACTCTATTTGCCTTCCTTTGCCTCCTTCTTAAACAAACTGTTGTTCAAGAAATGTGGCATCTCTACTTATCACAACTTTTTGTGAAGTAGGCAAATAAAAATAATATCCAAAACTATCTTTTGGATATCCAACAAATCGACCTCTTTCTGATCTGGTCTCCAATTTATCAGTGTTGACTTTTTGATATAATTTGGACAACCCCAAATCTTAACATGCTTAAGACTTGGTTTTCTTCCATGCCATATCTCATAAGGTGTGGAAGAAAGCGATTTTGATGGAATCCTATTCGGAATATATAAAGTGATTCTAATGCAAATCCCCAAAGGAGATTGGCATATCGGTATAGCTCATCATACTACGTACCATATCCAATAGTACGATTTCTCCTTTAGATACACCATTCGGTTGTGGCGTTCTGGAGAGTCGGTGAGAAACAATGCCATGCTCTCTCAAGTATTCATCAAATTCAGTACTCAAATATTCACCTCCACGATCTGATCGAAGAGCTTTAATATTTTTTCCTGTTTGATTTACTACTTCAGATTTAAATTTCTTAAACTTTTCAAAGGATTCATGTTTGTATTTCATCAAATACAAATACCCAAACCTTGATTTATCATCAGTAAAGGTAATAAAATAATGAAAGCCCCCTCTAGCCATTTCTTTAAATGGACCACATACATCACTATGTATTAGCTCCAAAATATTTTCAGCTCTTAGCCCTTGTCCAACAAAGGGTGATCTAGTCTTTTGGCACTGAAGGCAAGATTCACAAGTTGGAGTAGGCTCAGAGCCCAATGAGGATAGAATCCCCATTTTCTCCAATTTTGCAATCCTATCTTCTGCAACATGACATAACCTTAAGTGCCAAATATATTTTGAACTTGAATTGGTTTTCACCATGGCATTGCATTCATTTAGATTGCTATACTCTGGCTAGTGGAAACACTTTCTTACTGGCAATGGAAACACTTTCCTGTTGGCAGTGGAAACACTTTCCTTTGCCTCCATCAGCTTTAGTCTTACTTTTACATTTAGCTATTTTCTTGGAAGGACCAGAATCTAAGGTTTCTTTTTCTTATTGCCTTTCTTCTTGTTGGACTTTCCAGTGAGAAGAAGATGCAACCAAAGCTACCTCTTTTTCTTTATTGCTGGCATATTCTTTTGGGCAATAACCGACATGTTGAGTAATTCAGCTAAGGTGCATTCTGTTTAGTCATATGGAAATTTGTCACAAAATTCCCAAAAGACTCGGGAAGGGATGAAGGATCAAATCCGTTTGTAGTTGGAAATCCATGTTGAAGTCAAGATGTTCCAAGCTGCTCAATCACCAATCATCTTGTGGACATGATCCCCAACATTACATCCCTCAGACATCCTCATACGGAATAGCTGTCTAGATATCTCATACCTAGCATTCCTGTTGTGCTCACCATACAACTCTTGTAGGTGAAGGAGGATCTCACTAGCACTCTGCATGTTCTCATGTTGCTTCTGTAACTCATTACTCATGGAAGCAAGCATGTAACACTTAGCTCTCATATCATGCTCCTGCCACTTGTCCAAAGTATCATGTTCCTCTTGTGTGGCCTCTGGAGGTAAGGGACCATGAACATTTGAATATAGAACATATCCTATATGTTCAAGGTTCAGGACAAGTTTCAAATTTCTTAGCCAATCAGACAGATTAGGTCCTGTCAACCTGTTGTGATCAAGTATGCTTGCAAGGATATTGGATGGTGGTGGTTGTTTTGTGCTCATTTTTATCAGAAAATTAAGTGCAGAAAATAACCAGATTAATTAGTAAATGTATCATGTAATTAACCAAAATGATTATGGTCTTTTAATCAAATTGGTCCTCCCACTAACTTAGCGAATCCTACACTTCCAAAGTAGAAAACGGAAATCCTAGTTGGATGGATTTCTAGTGGGTGATTGAATTCTTATAATTCTATTGATCATCCTCGGTACATCCATTATTGGAATTACAATAAACTATAAGTGAGCAACTCCTTGCCCATCACATCTCATGTGAGGTTCAATCCTTTACTAGCCCCTAATGCTCAAAATCTCGGTACATCCAATATTGACTTATCTTGCATTAGTTAAGTTGATCCCATTGAGCGATAATTATGAAAATAATTTTAATGTCCTCAGGTACATCCAATATTGGCCACCAAACCATTTACATATTTACAAAATCTCATGCTTAACAATTATTCTTAAGAAAATCTCTTAAATTAATTGCATCTCATGCAACTATTTAAAATTTCTTAAAATAATTGCCCCAATGGAGGGCTTATGTTATAATTACTTTAATTATAGCATTTCCAACTTAATCATTTGTTTGGAAGATTTTATAGCCATCCTAATTACTATTAAGGTCTCACTTTGCACATTATCCATTTAGCATGCATATATCATATAATTGCATACATTCCCATACATGTCATGCATTCATGGATAAGCGATAAATATGGTATGATCATGGACTTTCTAAGGGATTCAATGCGAGCCACCAAGAATTGAATCGGGGCATTCCTAGGTGCATTTCATTCATTCATTTTACAAGAGTTGCTGAAGGAGTACATAATCAACACTTGATATTGAATTCCTCCCCTTTGGTCCCACCAATGCTCTTGACCTCCTTGAACTTCTTGCAATCCAATATTACATAGTAATCCTTGGCATACCAAAGCGAATTTACAAGAACTTAAATAAATGAAATTACAACCCAAAAATTATTACAAACTTAATAATACATGCCCAAAATAAATTAAAATAAATTAATTAATTTACAATCCCAAAGAAACATAAAAGAAATAAATCCAATCACATTGGTCTTTTATAGTCCATGATCATCCATCATGCATATCACTATTTAACAATTAAATAAAACATACATTCTTAAATTAAATTGAATATCTCATATTCAACTTAAAATTCCAGATTTGAATATGATTCAAATAAATTTAAAAATTCAGATTTGAATCTCATTCAAACAAATTTAAAAATTCAGATTTGAATCACATTCAAACAACTTCAAAAATTCAGATTTGAATCACATTCAAACATTTTTTAAAAAATCAGATTTGAATCACATTCAAATATTTTTAAAAAATCAGATCTGAATTTTATTGAATCAATTTTAAAAATCAGATTTAAATATGATTCAAACAACTTTAAAAATTCAGATTTGAATCTCATTCAAACAACTTTTAAAATTCAGATTTGAATCACATTCAAACATTTTTTAAAATTCTGATTTGAATCATAATTTAATTGTGTGATTAAAACAACTAATTAAACACTTTAATTAGTCAAAGAATAGGCCTTAGATCATACAACAATTGCAGAATTAAAAGCCAAACCTTGAATCACCCATGGAACCATTGTTGCCGCCACCAATGGTGGCTTCTCCATGTGTGACGCCACATCTCATGATCCAACCAGCAATGAATCTCTTGATCTCATGATCAAACACACAATTAAATTATATAATCAACAATCTAAATGGCAAATATAATGGCTCTGATACCAATTGAAGGAACGGAAGCGTGAAAAACACAAGATTATACCATTAAATTCAAAAATTTTCACCTAGGGTCACATGCACCATGCAAGATTTATTTTTATCTATTTGATTTCAATGATAAACAACATATTAAAACTCTTTTAATATGTTTTTGGATCTGTATTTGCCATTTAAGATTTTAAAATTAATCAGATTAATTTTAGAACCCTAGATTAAATCAAGAACGATTACACTAACCTCTTGATGTGCTGCAGCGTGTCTGCGCCTTTGAGATTCGTCTTCAGGACACCAGTTGTTGTCCCTCTAGCTTGTCCACACCAAGAACACCTATGGCAGCCCTTGAACAGCTTCTAAAGCCTTTTCTATTAATTAGAAATTCAAGTTCTGCCTTTTAAGAGATTAGAGATGCAAACAGGACACTAGAAACAATTTCTAGTGTTCTTAATTCAAGAGATTGATGGCTAATCTCTTTGAATTGATGAGAGATGAAGAGAAATAGCTAGAGAGGCTCAAAGTGGCGTGACATATGAGAGGAGAGGCTGCTGGTTGTGTTTTCTTTTCATAACCCCACTTAAATAGCTAGGTTAACACATTAAACCCTAGCCACATGTCACCTTTTGATTAGCTCTAGGTTTAAGTGACCCAATCACATTGTGCCAAGTGTCAAACCTATATTTAATCTTGATTTTAATCATCTTACATGATTAAAAATATTTGGCAAGCTTATGTGTTATGCCATGTGTCACCATCTCATGGTGCCACGTGTCACACTGTGAAATGACCAAAATGCCCCTGTGTCTTAATTTTGAGTTCTTAACCCAAAATAATTATTTTCTTCTTCTAATTAATTTATATCAAATATAAATTAATTAATTAATCTCTATTAATTAATTTCTCATCAATTAAATTCATATTTAAACACTTTAAATATAAATTTAATTTATACTACACATCACATAATCTAGATTTGGTTTCAAGTCATGCTAGGGACTTTGCAATTTTATTGCAAACCAAATCTATTTAATTAATCAATTAAACTCTTTAATTAATTAATTAAATCATATTTAAATAGGTGATAACTTGTGTATGTGTGTGACTTACTAGGCTCATCACTAATTGGCAATGAGACATGATATCAACTCTTAATATCATCGAACTCTTTCTTACCATAAATGATTTCTCTAAATCATTTTATGAACCTCATAGACCATGGTTAACACCTAGCATAGCATGCCATGGCCACCCAATTAGTAATAAGATTTACCTTAAATGAACCTATAATCATATGTTACCATGCACTAGAATCTCTACATTACAAAATCCCAACTCAAGCTGAGTCATGGTTTATGTCAAACTCCATTTGCTATGAATATTATGTTCTCTTTTAATTCAGTTCTTGATTAAAAGATTTTTCTCATCGAAACTCTTTTACGAATAAATCTATCTGTCTGGCCAGAACTTGAAACATCAATAACAATTAAATGAACATAGGATTTTATCTCTATTTACTTAGAGGAACAGATTCCATCTTGATCAACACCTACCTCCATATATAACTAGCAGGAGCCAACACATGCCCATATACCCATACATAGTACAAGTATGAAAGCAGTATCAAACTCAAACTACCTATATACAAGATAAGCGTGCTATCTCAGTCTAAAGATTATATGCATTGATATGATTTATGACAAAACATTGACAAGAGTAAACTCCATGTGCTTGTCATAAGTGTCAACTGGTTGACCTACTTATCATGTATAAGTGCCTATCATGTTTGTTATATGGCATGAGACTCACCATTCCATCTTATTTATATCTCATATAAATAACTTGGGAACAAACATGAATACAATCTTTCTGGATAAGTCATGTCCTTATTATGAAGTATCCTCGATTGTGAACCTATTTATGATACTTTGTGCTAGAAATATTGTCACTCATATTCTTAACAACTTAAGAATAATATTTCTAACAAAATATCAATGGACCTTTTCTATTACACATAAATATATTATGTAAACGGAAAAGTGGAAATGCCTTTTATTAATAAAATTATGTACAAGATACATACTAAATGATATGCTCTAGGGCATACTACTAACACTTTCCAGGCTCTTGAATTACAAGAAACCATTTCAAGAAATGAAGGGACTACGGCTATGGTTGCCAAGGTGATGCTCAAGAGCGGTTATGGAAAGGGCAAGGGGTTAGGCGCCACATTGCAGGGAGTTGTCGAGCCTATACCGGCTATCCAGAAGGTTGGCCATTGCGGTTTGGGTTATGAGGAAGATGCCCTTATGGATGGATGATTCTGAATGAGAAGTATGCTTCAGGATCAAAGATTTGATCAGAAAATTGCGAAAATGAAGGTAGTCCCGAGAATCACAGAGGTCTTCACCACGCCGGTCATTGAAAATCCAGCGAAAATTGAAGAACCACCCGATGAACCATCCGTCGATGTCATCCATCTTGATTCCTTGTATGAGGCTCTAGTCTCGCCAATAGCTGAAAGACAAGAACTGGACAACTGGACGGCAGAGGACATCCCTGTACTCAATTTCGAGTAAAGTACTTTTGGTTATCAACACTTAATCATTTTGTCCATGATGACAAGTGTAATATTGTAAATGGACCCTTTTTCTTATGTCATAAATATTAATGAATTAATAGCGCATGTTATATCCAATTCTCTTCTTCTTTCCTTTTTGAAATCCATTCTTATAAGATATTCCATTTTCATTTCTTCAGGACCATTCATCAATTAACACCTAATAATTCAATAGACTCAGAAATTCCTCTGGTTAATTTTGAAATCCCCATAACTGCCATTACTTCAAGTGATTCTGAGGTGGAGCTCACAGAAGAAAGGGATGAAAGGGATAAACCTTCCCTAGTGCCTTGTGGGGATGAAACGCACACCGTAAACTTAGGCACGAAAGAAGTAAAAAGGGAACTTAAGGTTGTGGAGAGTCAAGAATTAAAAGATATGGTCAGTTTGCTCAAAGAATTCCTAGACGTGTTTTCATGGAGCTATGACGATATGACTGGTTTGGACCCTCATATAGTAACGCACAAAATTCCCCTAATTCCGGGGACAATCCCGGTAAAACAAAAATTAAGAAGAATGAACCCTGACACGCTGCTCAAGGTTAGGGATGAAGTCAAGAAGCAATATGATGCTGGGTTTCTGGAAGTGGTTAAATATCCCCAATGGATAGCTAACGTTGTCCCAGTGATGAAGAAGGACGGGAGAGTCAGGGTGTGTGTTGATTACAGGGATCTTAATAAAGCAAGCTTGAAAGATGATTTCCCTCTCCCACACATAGATGTGTTAGTAGACAATGCTGCGGGATTGGGCAGATGTTCGTGTATCGATGGGGCATCTGGATACAACCAAATCCCAATGGATGAGGAAGACAAGGAAAAAGCTGCTTTTATCACTCAATGGGGGGTATTTTGTTACCGGGTCATGCCTTTTGGATTAAAGAATGCTAGCGCCACCTACTAGCGTGCTATGGTCACATTATTCCATGATATAATGCATAAAGAAGTGGAGGTATACGTGGATGATATGATCATCAAGTCCAGGGGAGGAGAAAGCCATGTGCAGGTGCTGAGGAAAGTATTTGAGAGACTCAGGAAATATCAACTGAAACTGAACCCCACCAAATGCATATTCGGAGCTAGATCTGGGAAGTTGTTGGGATTCATAGTGAGTGAGAAGGGAATAGAAGTAGATCCAGATAAAGTTCGAGCTATTCAAGAGATGCCATCCCCAAAAACAGAAAGGGAGGTGCATAGTTTCCTGGGGAAATTGAACTACATCTCGAGATTTATTTCCAATCTCACTACCAAAGCTGATCCTATTTTTAGACTACTCTGAAAGAACAACACCACTCAATGGGATTCCGTTTGTCAAGAGGCTTTCGAGAAAATTAAGCACTACCTGTCAAACCCACCATTATTGGTTTCGCCGGTGGCGGGAAGGCCTCTGATTCTGTATATGGCAGTCCAACAGAGCTCAATGGGATGTGTTTTGGGGCAGCATGATGGTACTGGTCTAAAGGAAAGAGCCATCTACTACTTGAGTAAGAAGTTCAATGATTGCGAGTCGAGGTACTCTTTCCTGGAGAAAACTTGTTGCTCGTTGGCCTGGACGGCAAATCGGCTTAAACACTACATGCTGAATCATAAGACATGGCTCATCTCTAGGATGGATCCTATTAAGTACGTGTTCGAAAGCCCATTTGTGCCGGGAAGGATAGCCAAATGGCAGGTCATACTCTCTCAATATGACATTGTCTATATGACCCAGAAGGCGGTAAAAGGTAGCATAATCGCTGATCTCCTAGCAGAAAACCCCATCCAAGATTATGAAGCCTTGGATTTTGAATTCCCTGATGAGCATGTTAACGAAGTGGAAAACGAAGAAAAAATCTGCTGATGTATGGGAAATGTACTTTGACGGAGCTGTCAATTTGTCCGGTAATGGAATCGGAGCTGTATTGGTATCCCCGGATGGGAAACACTTCCCGATAGCTATCAAGTTGAGATTTGACTGCACCAACAACGTCGCAGAATATGAAGCTTGTGTGATGGGTCTACAGGCTACCATCGAAATGAAAGTCAGGAAGTTGGAGGTATATGGAGACTCAGCCCTGATCATTTATCAAGTCAAGGGAGAATGGCAAACTAAGGATCCGAAGCTAATCCCATATCAGAAGTACTTACTGGAGCTGATTAAGAAATTCGAAGAAATCTCTTTCACTCACCTTAGTCGAGACAAGAATCAATTTGCAGATGCCTTAGCCACCCTGGCTGTTATGGCTCAAATGGAAGAAGGGAAGACGACTCAAGTATTAAAGATTAAAGCAAGGAGTGAGCCGGCATACTGCTTCATGATCAAGGAAGAACCTGATGGTAAACCTTGGTATCATGACATCCTACTTTACATAAGAACCAGAGAATTCCCCTTAGGGGAGAGTAAAAACGAAAGGAGGATGATTCGGAGATTAGCATTGGGATACTTCCCCAGTGGAGAAATTCTATACAAAAGGAGCTCCAACGGCGAATTGTTGAGATGTGTGGATGCAAAAGAAGCAAAGAGGATCCTTTTCGAGACTCATGAGGGAAATTGTGCAACCCATGCCAATGGGCATATGAAGGCTAAGCAAATCATGAGACGGGGATATTTTTGGACTACTATGGAAAAGGATTGCGTCGAGTACTTCCGAAAGTGCCATAAGTGTCAAATCTACGCGGATCCGATAAATGTTCCGCCTCACCAATTTTTCAACCTCGTCTCACCATGGGCTTTTGCAATGTGGGGCATCAATGTGATTGGTCCCATCAACCCTAAGGCATCTAATGGGCATAGATTTATCCTCGTGGCTATCGATTATTTTTCTAAATGGGTCGAAGCGACATCATATGCTCACATTATGCAGAACACGTTCCTAAAATTCCTCAGAAATAATATCATCTGCTGGTATGGCCTCCTAAGTGAAATCGTCACTGACAATGCCAAGAATTTGAATGGTCCGAAGGTCCAAAGGTTATGTGATCAATATAGGATTCGACATCTCAATTCCTCCCCGTATCGTCCCCAGATGAATGGAGCAGTGGAAGCTGCAAATAAAAATCTCAAGAGAATAATCCAGAAAATGACGGTCACTTATAGGGATTGGCATGATATGCTTCCTTACGCCCTTCACGCATACCGGACTTCTGTAAGGACATCAACTGGGGCAACCCCATACTCACTGGTTTACGGGATAGAAGCTGTACTGCCTATTGAAGTTGAAATTCCTTCCCTAAGGATTCTGAAGGAATCAAGGATTGATGAGTTAGAGTGGATCCAGTCAAGGGTGGACCAATTAAATTTGCTAGATGAGAAAAGGCTGGCGGCAGCATGTCATGGGCAGTTATATCAGAGAAGACTGGCTAGGGTATTTGACAAAGGCATCCGCCCACGTGAATTTCAAACCAGGGGATCTCGTCCAAAACAAGATACTCCCGAATCAAAACGATCCCCGGGGTAAATGGTGACCAACCTATGAGGGACCCTTTGTGGTTAAAAAAGCATTTTCTAGTGGGGCCCTGATCCTGACTCATATGGATGGTGAAGAATTTTCAAGACTAGTGAATGCCGACACTGTCAAAAGATATTATGCATAAGAAAGTGGGTGAAAATCCGAAAGGACGCCCCTTAAAAAAAAATGTAGGGGTGAAAACCCGAAAGGGCATCCTTAGAACTAGAAAAAGGAGAAATAAGGAAGGGGGCATGGAACCAAGGATGGAAATAAACCGCCACTGCATGAATCTTCATTACTAGAGCATTTAAAGTAATGGCAGTTAAGAAATTTCAAAGTCAACTACAAGGAATCTGTGAGATCCATCCCTATACCCCTTTTCTTTGAAACTGTACCTTTATTTTCCAAACCATAATAAAGTCATATTTCCTCCGCATATGTCTTTTTGCTTTTATCTTTCCCGCATACTCAAACTTTAATATTATCCTTTTTCAACCTCTTTCTTTAATGCGTTATTAATCTATTAAAGTTTTGTCATAAGATTAGGATTTGAATACTGATAACCTCATGTACTTTGCTATGAAATTTGCAGGGAATGGCCCAAAAAAAAAAGAACTAGAAGTGAAAACCTGGAAGGGCGCTTCTAGTCAGATGGGCAAAAGGGAAAGTGAAAACCCGCAAGGGCACTTTTCACAAAATAAGGAAGTTAAGAGCAGAAGGGGAACTGTGGGAAGTAAGTAAGTAACCAAGGACGATGGGTTAAGTCTTGCAACTCGTCCTCCATTAATCGTCTATCTTCGCAATCCTGTTAAGTACACTTCGTCGCGGAGGAACTTCTCGTGTCAAGTTAGACTTGCTTTGTAAGTTGATTTTAATTTTCAGCATTTAAAATTCTTGTTAATCAACCTCTGGTTCCTTGATCTAAGTTGATTTTAATTTTCAGCATTTAAATTTCTTATTAATCAACCTCTGGTTCTATGATCTAAGTTGATTTTAATTTTCAGCATTTAAATTTCCTGTTAATCAACCTCTAGTTCCTTGATCTATGTTGATTTTAATTTTCAGCATTTAAATTTTCTGTTAATCAACCTCTGGTTCCTTGATCTAAGTTGATTTTAATTTTCAGCTTTTAAATTTCCTGTTAATCAACCTCTGGTTCCTTGATCAAAGTTGATTTTAATTTTCAGCATTTAAATTTCCTATTAATCAACCTCTGGTTCCTTAATCTAAGTTGATTTTAATTTTCAACATTTAAATTTCCTGTTAATCAACCTCTGGTTCCTTGATCTAAGTTGATTTTAATTTTCAACTTTTAAATTTTCTGTTAATCAACCTATGGTTCCTTGATCTAAGTTGATTTTAATTTTCAGCATTTAAATTTCCTGTTAATCAACCTCTGGTTCCTTGATCAAAGTTGATTTTAATTTCAGCATTTAAATTTCATGTTAATCAACCTCTGGTTCCTTGATCAAAGTTGATTTTAATTTTCAGCAATTAAATTTCCTGTTAATCAACCTCTGGTTCCTTGATCTAAGTTGATTTTAAATTTCAGCATTTAAATTTCCTGTTAATCAATCTCTGGTTCCTTGATCTAAGTTGATTTTAATTTTCAGCATTTAAATTTCCTGTTAATCAACCTCTGGTTCCTTGATCTAAGTTGATTTTAATTTCCAGCATTTAAACTTTCCTGTTAATCAAACTCTGGTTCCTTGATCTAAGTTGATTTTAATTTTCAGCATTTAAATTTCCTGTTAATCAACCTCTGGTTCCTTGATCTAAGTTGATTTTAATTTCCAGCATTTAAATTTCTTGTTAATCAACCTCTGGTTCCTTGATCTAAGTTGACTTTAATTTTTCAGCATTTAAATTCCTGTTACTAACCTCAACATTTCAATACCCAATCACCCAAAATATGGGCCTGAATCTTTGCATAATCCCTACACGAGAAAATTTTTCCCTTCAGTAGGAATTATGTAAAGAGGGGCAGCTGATGACACCATATTTTGGCCGATCCTCGGAATCAATAAACTTTGAAATCGATCCCTAGCACCAAGCCTCTCTTTGCCAGTTAATCTCATTTCCGATCTCTCTTCAAAAGGAATCAAATTAGTACTAAGTCTCCATATCATTTAAATCCTATCCGATCTCTCGAATCAATTACCAAGTTTTTCGTCCAGTCAATGACATTTCCGATCTCTCTTGTCAAACGAAATTGAACCAACATTAACTCCTCATGCCATCCGATTCCCCATTCATAAATATTGTGGATAGCTGTTCAATAAAGTTAAAGTTTTAATCCGGCTTAACGATGCTTCCGATCTTAAGTGTTCAGATCAGGTTTCCAGTTTTAATAATCTTAAGTTCCGTTCAGTGTTTGTTCTCGGTTTAGGCCGATCTCATGTCTACAAAGTTTTAACGATCTCTCATACATAGGTTAATAATTGCTTTCAAGTTGTTCTAATATGTTCAGACAATCAGGCGCTCATGCAACTTAGATACTTTCCGATCTCATTCAGTCATTAAAAAAAAAGGGGGAACTTCATTTCATTTCAAATTAAAAATTTATACAAGTCATTCGACTGGAGGATCACCCCCAGCCTGTTCTATATTTTGTTCACCCCCTCTATCACCTTCGGCCTCCTCCTCGCTATCCTCTTCGTCTTGCGGAGCCAGGTCTATCATCCAGGAAAAGTCCTCTTCGGGATAACGCTTCTTGAGCTCGGCTAAGAGATCCCCATGGGCGTTCACATGAGCACCGGCCTCCCTTGTCACCGCCTCTTCTTCTTTTTCCTTGAGTTCATCAGTGAGGCGAGCAACATCGGTGGCTCAGAGCACCCGAACCTCTTTAAGAACATGGGCTTGCTCGGTCAACTTATCCTCGTAGAACTTCATCCACCCCTCAATTTCAGCTATATAGTTTTGGGCGGATGAAAGTTGGGATTGGAGGGAAGCTGCTTCATGACCCACCTTCTCGATCTCTTGCCTCATACGGTGACCCTTCTCCCGGACAATATGTTGGTCTGCCAAACTCTCCACACTCAGGCTCATAGTCTGGGTCAGGATATCATCGAGATCGTTCGGGGTTAGCCTATCCCGATCCTCCCGAAGGCAGATGGAGGACCCCAAGACCTTAGCAAAGCCCGGATTCTCTTGAACCGTCCGGTTCTTCTCTAGCGAGTGGATCAGGATTTGAGCGCCGCGGGAAAGGGTCCTCACAGGTGGTTGGGAAGGACCCCCTTCCGCACTTGAAGCAACCGGAGGAGGTGGTGGCGGCTCTTCATGCCGAATAGGAGACCAAACCACTTCTATTTCAGGAACCGGCGGTCCTGAAGGTCGGGACGAACCTCCCTGTATCTCACTCGGATCGTGCCTCGGCGTCTGAGAGGCCTCGGCGTACTTCATCTCCCGTACTTTTCTGGAGACCTCTCTCTTGCGCTTTCGGCTTTCCTTGGAAGCCTCGTTGCTCACCATACCTACACAAAGAAAAGTTCAGTGAGATCGCTAAGGCCCAAAGATCAGAGATATAGAATGTACCGAGGCCGAGGTCAGAGAGCTGAAGCCCGCGTTCTTTACCGGTAATCAGCTGCATTGTCCAATGATGCAGTTCGGCCATCACCGCATCTAAATAGGAGAACTTTTGAATGGCCGCCTGATCTTTCAATTGTAGGAACGGAAGCGTGAAAAACACAAGTTTATACCATTCAATTCAAAAATTTTCACCTAGGGTCACATGCACCATGCAAAATTTATTTTTATCTATTTGATTTCAATGATAAACAACATATTAAAACTCTTTTAATATGTTTTTGGATCTGTATTTGCCATTTAAGATTTTAAAATTAATCAGATTAATTTTAGAACCCTAGATTAAATCAAGAACGATTACACTAACCTCTTGATGCACTGCAGCGTGTCTGCGCCTTTGAGATTCGTCTTCAGGACACCAGATGTTGTCCCTTTAGCTTGTCCACACCAAGAACACCTATGGCAGCCCTTGAACAGCTTCTAAAGCTTTTTCTATTAATTAGAAATTCAAGTTCTGCCTTTTAAGAGATTAGAGATGTAAACAGGACACTAGAAACAATTTCTAGTGTTCTTAATTCAAGAGATTGATGGCTAATCTCTTTGAATTGATGAGAGATGAAGAAGAATAGATGAAAAGCCTCAAAGTGGCGTGACAAAGGAGAGGAGTGGCTACTGTTTATTTTTCTTTTCATAACCACACTTAAATAGTTAGGTTAACATATTAAACCCTTGCCACATGTTACCCTTTGATTAGCTCTAGGTTTAAGTGACCCAATCACACTGCGCCAAGTGTCAAACCTATATTTAATCTTGATTTTAATCATCTTACATGATTAAAAAAAACATTTGGCAAGCTTATGTGTAATCCCATGTGTCACCATCTCATGGTGCCACGTGTCACTGTGAAATGACCAAAATGCCCCTGTGTCTTAATTTTGAGTTCTTAACAAAATAATTATTTTTCTTTTTCTAATTAATTTATATCAAATATAAATTAATTAATTAATCTCTATTAATTAATTTCTCATTAATTAAATTCATATTTAACTACTTTAAATATAAATTTAATTTATACTACACATCCAATAATCTAGATTTGGTTTCAAGTCATGCTAGGGACTTTGCAATTTAATTGCAAACCAAACCTATTTAATTAATAAATTAAACTCTTTAATTAATTAATTAAATCATATTTAAATAGGTGATAACTTGTGTATGTGTGTGACTTACTAGACTCATCACTAATTGGCAATGAGACATGATATCAACTCTTAATATCATCAGAACTCTTTCTTACCATAAATGATTTCTCTAAATCATTTTATGAACCTCATAGACCATGGTTAACACCTAGCATAGCATGCCATTGCCACCCAATTAGTAATAAGGTTTACCTTAAATGAACCTATAATCATATGTTACCATGCACTAGAATCTCTCTATTACAAAATCCCAACTCAAGCTGGAGTCATGGTTTATGTCAAACTCCATTTGCTATGAATATTATGTTCTCTTTTAATTCCAGTTCTTGATTAAACAGATTTTCTCATCAGAAACTCTTTTCTGAATAAATCTATCTGTCCTGGCCAGGAGCTTGAAACATCAAGAATAATTAAATAAACATAGGATTTTATCTCTATTTACTTAGAGGAACAGATTCCATCTTGATCAACACCTACCTCTATATATAACAAGTAAGAGCCAATACATGCCCATATACCCATACATAGTACAAGTATGAAAGCAGTATCAAACTCAAACTACCTATATACAAGATAACTGTGCTATCTCAAGTCTAAAGATTATATGCACTGATATGATTTATGACAAAACATTGACAAGAGTAAACTCCATGTGCTTGTCATAAGTGTCACTGGTTCGGCCTACTTATCATTTATAAGTGCCTATCATGTTTGTTATATGGCATGAGACTCACCATTCCATCTTATTTATATCTCATATAAATAACTTGGGAACAAACATGAATGCAATCTTTCTGGATAAGTCATGTCCTTATTATGAAGTATCCTCGATTGTGAACCTATTTATGATACTTTGTGCTAGAAATATTGTCACTCATATTCTTAACAACTTAAGAATAATATTTCTAACAAAATATCAATGGACCTTTTCTATTACACATAAATATATTATGTAAATGGAAAAGTAGAAATGCCTTTTATTAATAAAAATATGTACAAGATACATACTAAATGATATGCTCTAGGGCATACTACTAACATCAACTTCATCACCATTATGCCTTCTTCCCTATTCAGGGTGATGCGCTTCGGAATTAATAGGCCCTGATGCATCCAGCTACGCGGGAAACCCTCAAAATCGCTCGGAACCTTGCTCCTCAGAATGAAAAGCGATTCTTCCAATTCTTCAGGGAGGAGGGAAGGTCGGTAAAAAGCCCACAATGTGGCTTCGCCTGAAAGAACCAATACTCATCGTCCTTTCGACGAGTTAGCCTGTGTAGCTCAATGAATACCTTCGCCGTTGGTCTGAGCCCCTTAGCTCAGCAGAGGCCTCTGAAGGCTACTAGGATCCGCCATGAGTTCGGGTGAACTTGGGCTATGCACACTTGATGGAATTTCAAAACTTCTTTGAAGAAGTCGTCAAGAGGGAACCGCAGCCCGGCTTTTAATTGCTCTTCGTATACCATAATCATGTCATTTTATTCGAAGAAGTGATCGGCTCGGAGATCGCCATGACACCTGATAAGTTCGTATGAATCGCCCCGAATGTTATACTCTTCGCTCAAAGACTGCAGGTCAGTTTCTTAAAGGATTGATGGCAGCTCATCCACGAGAAGGTTTTCTCTCCCTAAAGAATGCGTTCGTCTTGAGGGTCCCGCTTGACCACGGGCTGGAACAGAGGATGTAGGAGGTTCAGATCGCCCACTTGGTCTGACCACCTCAACTTCATCTGACGACCACGAAACAAGAATGGAAGGGGGGCTCGCGGCTCTCTGACCCTCGAGCCGGCTCATTTTCAAAGAAAAGAGAAAATTTAAACTGAAAGAAAGATCAAAACCCTTATCGGAGTGTGATCAGTGCCGAAAGAACTTGAAAAAATGAGAGGATTTTGGAATCGCTCGCGAGAGGCTGAAAATGACATAACGGAGCAACTGGCGGACCCATCCCCTATTTATACCCGTCTGAGCATTTAATGCTAACGGTGTCCCAAGCAGCGCATCGGTTAGCGAGATTCGCTAGCTTTTTCTGACACGTCTCACGAATATTCAGGAAATTCCATAATTGAATAAGGAGAGATCGATTGGTTAAAGGACCGGCAGATTAAGGTGGTTGTTTGGAATGACAAATCGGCTAAGGGTTATTTAGTTAAGAATCGGATCAGATGAACACATCAGAGATCGAAAAATAACCAATGCAATAATAATAAAATGATAATTGTATTTCATTTCTAAAAGGGAGATTACATCATTTGGGTGATCTCTAGAGATCGAATTACATTAAAAGGGAGAATACATCATTTGGGCGATCTCTAGAGATCGGATTACATTAAAAGGGAGAATACATCATTTGGGTGATCTCTAGAGATCGGATTACATTAAAGAGGAAATTACATCATTTGGGCAATCTCTAGAGATTGGCAGTACATCCTATCTAGCGAAGGCCAATGTCAAAGCCTAGTCTCGTGGCTAAATCAAAATATGTGTTTGATCAGGAGACCGGCCATTGACATCGGATAGGTGTACAGCTCAGATGGGGTGACTATGACTCTCATGAGGATAGGACAGATCACCATCAATATTATCGCTCGGAACCCAGCCGCTATCGGGACACCCAATGTGGTGAGAAGCCAAATGAACTTCGAAGGGTAGTCACCAAAGATCGGAGGGAAATTAGCAGTCTTCTTGCCCGAAATCAGTTCGCCAATTACATCGGTCGATCGATTCGGGGTCAACGCAATCGATATTCTCGATCTGGATCAGTGAATTAGTCCGGTTCTCTCACTGTCATCAAATATGGCCATAATGATTTTCTGATCACCGAGGTCAAAAATTGTTAGTCGATGAACAAGGTGAACGACCGGGAAAAGATCAAAAGCAGCTATCATAGCCGGGATTGTTACCAGAGCAGTTAGAACAAGAAAAGTGAGAAAGAGGAGAAAATGAAATGTGGGAGGATTTCCTGAGGAGCGTATATATATAGAGAAGGTCTGAGCATTTATCGCTAGCAGAAAACGAAGCGGATGCCTCGAAAATTGAAACAATAAATGCCTTGACTGAACCGACCCGGACAAAGGAGAAGATTTTGGAATGAGAGAGATCGGGACAGGGGCCCGGCATGAGATTTCGGAAAAAGAACATATTGGAAAGATCGAAAGGGAGGGGAGATTGGAATGCAAAGAGAATAAGACAACTGCCCATGACTGTCATCATAATCAGAGCCGAGGTAGTTAAAGCGTTGCAGACGAGATCAAATCTCCTCCGCAAGCCTCATTTGCAGAATCGCCCACATTGCTGGCAGGTGCCAGAGTATGTCATGACAGTCCTGTACATCTCAATCTCTATTGTTGATCTTACTTGTAAGGACAAGTCCGGAGCCCTTGGATCAAAGAAGAAGATGATAAGACCGGCGCCTTTTATTCCCAGCCCTCGGATCGCCCTTGACAAGAAAATTTTGGGCTGTCAGATTAGAAAAGAGAAAGGAAAAATATTCTGAAAAGGATCTCAACCGTTCATTTTGATTCTTTTTTATTCTCAAACATTAGATCATGTCCTTTAAGATCCAAACCTTCCATCTCCTTCAAGGGGAATCCTGACCCTTCATTGGGAGCACACGTTCCCTATAAATACCTGTATGAAAACTGTTGATAGGGGAGGACAAAGAAAAAGAGTTGTGATTATAGTGGAAAGGCTCTGAAAATTGATTCAGTTTTGCTACTCTGCTATTTTTAAGCTAGAAAGACTTTAGAAACCAGTTTTCTAAAGTATTTTCTTTGAAAAAGTGTTGGACACTGGAACTTTTGATTTTCAGTTTGTTCGTTGCTCTGCAATACCCTTTCTTAAGTTTCAGTTCTGTTTTCACCACCTTTATATCCACTTTTATTTTCTGAGCTCAATCTCATTCATTATCATTCCGGTTCGATTACATGCTAACTAGGTATTCGTCATTTCAAGGCAAGCATTAGTCCCCAGACTATTAGCTCGAAACTCTGCAACATTCGTGACTCCATAGTTAGTTCAATAGGTTCAACTTCCTGCAGGTGAGTGTCTAAACTGTTGCCTTATCCAGTGTTTGTCTTTATTTTCCTTTTACGCTCGTAATTTTCGTTAAAGTTTATCTTATGTTAGAAGGTCCCATGTGGGTGGTTATTCTCGAGTTTATCTTTGATATATCAGTTCATGTTATTTATTTGTTCTTAGTCTTTTATTATTTCCTAATGTAGGTGTTCTGGTTACGGGTAACGTATAGGTAGTTTGATAAAATGATGGGTAGCAGTATCTTAACATAAGAGTTTTTTTTAATAAACGTTCGAATAATAAATCAAAAAGTTATGAAGTCGAACCACTAGACTAGCTCGAGAAGATGACTGGGTAAAGGTGGGGGGTCGGAGTAAAATTAAATTTCAGACTAGCAAATGAAATAGAGCAAATGTTGCCTGCCGAAAGGTATTGGTAAGGCGATCACATAGGAGGTCGGTAAAATTCAGTCTGGTATCCCCTATCTAGTCACGAGGTACCAATGAGTTAAAAGAAGCCTTATTCGGGTCCCCGACATCTTCGAATGCCAGAACCCTTAGTCTTAGGCTCTTATGATGGGTAGTTGTAATCAAATTTTAAGAGGTCGGAAAAGTCCTTATCTGACTCTCATTCAAGTAAAAGAGATCGGAGGAGAGTTCTTATCCGATTCTCAACTAAAACTTTAATAAATATTTAAAAGAGATCGGAGGAGAGTTCTTATCCGATTCTCAACCAAAACTTTAATAAATATTTAAAAGAGATCGGAGGAGAGTTCTTATCCGATTCTCGACCAGATGAGAGTTGTTATCCGATTTTCAATAAAAAATTCTAATAAATATCTAAAAGAGATCGGAGGAGAGCTGTTATCCGATTCTCAATCAAAAATCTTAGTAAATATCTAAAAGAGATCGGAGGAGAGTTCTTATCCGATTCTCAATAAAAAATTCTAATAAATACCTAAAAGAGATCGGAGGAGAGTTCTTATCCGATTCTCAATAAAAAATTCTAATAAATACCTAAAAGAGATCGGAGGAGAGTTCTTATCCGATTCTCAATCAAAATTTTTAATGAATATCTAAAAGAGATTGGAGGAGAGTTCTTATCCGATTCTCAAATCTAATTTTAACAAATACGCAAAATAATCCCATAAATGAAAAACCACTACGCGCCATCAATTCACTAAGGTCGTCTCACTTACTTGCGTATCTGGGTAATCCGAATTAGTGAAAAATCAAATATTCCCTTTTATCAAAAGGATTAACATTTCCATTCGAACCCCCCTAACTATCGATTTTAATTTATAAAGAACGTAAGGTTAAATCTGCTCACCCTCATTGAGGGACGAGGTGGGTTGCCTAACACCTTCCCCACCCGTTTACGGACCCTGAACCTAGAATCTCTGTATTTGAAGTGGTATATTTTAAGTTGCATTTCACAAATGGTTTTCTTTAATTTCCCTCAAAATTAAAGTGGCGACTCCTCATTCCTTCCCACTTCGGTGAGGGTTCGTCCAGGCGACCGCAAAACCCTTGCGACAGGAGGAATTCAAGATCAAGTGTTGATTATGTACTCCTTCTACAACTCTTGTAATATGAATGAATGAAATGCACCTAGGAGTGCCCTGATTTAATTCTTGGTGGCTCAGAATTGAATCCCTTAGAAAGTCCATGATCATACCACATATTACTGCTTATCCATAAATGCATGAGATTTATGGGAATGTATGCAAGTATATGATATATGCATGCTAAATGGATAATGTGCAAAGTGAGACCTTAATAGTAATTAGGATGACCATAAAATCTTCCAACAAATGATTAAGTTGGAAGTTGGAAATGCTATAATTAAAGTAATTATAACATGGGCCCTCCATTGGGGCAATTATTTTAAGAAATTTTAAATAGTTGCATATGATGCAATTAATTTAAGAGATATTTTTAAGAACAATTGTTAAGCATGAGATGTTCTGAATATGTAAATGGTTTGACGGCCAATATTGGATGTACCTGAGGACATTAAAATTATTTGCATAATTACTGACTCAATGGGATCAACTTAACTAATGCAAGATAAGTCAATAATAGATGTACATGAGATTTTGAGCATTAGGGGCTAGGTTAAGGTTTGAACCTCACATGAGATGTGATGGGCAAGGAGTTGCTCACTTATAGTTTATTGTAATTCCAATAATGGATGTACCTGAGGATGATCAATAGAATTATAAGAATTCAATCACCCACTAGAAATGCATCCAACTAGGGTTTCCATTTCTACTTTGGAAGTGTAGGATTCGCTAAGTTAGTGGGAGGACCAATTTGATTAAAAGACTATAATCATTTTGGTTAATTACATGATACATTTACTAATTAATTTGGTTATTTTCTGCAGTTAATTTTCTGATAATAATGAGCACAGAACAACCACCACCATCCAATATCCTTATAAGCATACTTGATCGCAATAGGTTGACAGGACCTAATCTGTCTGATTAGCTAAGAAATTTGAAACTTGTCCTGAACCTTGAACATATAGGATATGTTCTAGACTCAAATGTTCCTGGTCCCTTACCTCCAGAGGCCACTCCAGAGGAACATGAAACTTTAGACAAGTGGAAGGAGCATGATATGAGAGCTAAGTGTTACATGCTTGCTTCTATGAGTAATGAGTTACAGAAGCAGCATGAAAACATGTAGAGCGCGAATGAGATCCTCCTTCACCTACAAGAGTTGTATGGTGAGCACAGCAGGAATGCTAGGTATGAGATATCTAGACAGCTATTCCGCATGAGGATGTCTGAGGCACAGAATGTTGTGGATCATGTCCACAAGATGATTCGGCTAATTGAGTAGTTAGAACATCTTGACTTCAACATGGATTTCCAACTATAGATGGATTTGATCCTTCAGTCCCTTCCTGAGCCTTTTGGGAATTTTGTGACAAATTTCCATATGATTAAATAGGAATGCACCTTGGCTGGTTTACTCAATATGCTGGTTATTGCCCAAAAGAATATGCCGACCAATAAAGGAAAAGAGGTAGCTTTGATTGCATCTTCTTCTGCTGGAAAGTCCAATAAGAAGAAGGGCAATAAGAAAAAGAAACCTCAGATTCCTGGTCCTTCCAAGAAAATAGTTAAATAGAAAGGGAAGACTAAAGCTAATGGAGGCAAAGGAAAGTGTTTCTACTACCAGAAGGATGGGCACTAGAAAAGGAACTGCCCAGAGTATCTTGCTTCTCTGAAGGACAAGAAGGATAGACCTTCGGAAGGTATGTCTATATCCTTACTTCTCTGAAGGACAAGAAGGATAGACCTTCGGAAGGTATGTCTATATCTTATTATTTAGATTCTGATGATACTCATTGTTCATCTACAGCTTGGGTTTTAGATACAGGTGCCAGTTCTCACATTTCTTATGATATGCAGGAACTAGCAAATAGTAGCAGCTTGCGTTCTCGAGATGTTAGAGTCCGGATTGGCAATGGCTCAACTGTTGAAGCTTTAGCCATAGGATCTAAATCTTTTTACATGTATGGACATGTTTTGTGTTTGGATAATATTTTATATGTACCTGATGCTTTTAAAAACATCATTTTTATATCTAGTTTGACTAGAAATGGTTATGAATTTCAGTTTACAAATGATGTTTGCAATATTTATTTTGGAAATAAATATGTTGGTTCGGGTTATATGAATGATAGTCTTTATTATTGGATAATAATGACAAACACAAAATGAATACAAGTGATCTAAATGAATGCAATGCTATGGTGAAAATCAACTCAAGTTCAAAATATATTTGGCACTTAAGGTTAGGTCATGTTACAGAAGATAGGATTGCAAAACTGGAGAAAATGGGGATTCTATCCTCATTGGGCTCTAAGCCTACTCCAACTTGTGAACCTTGCCTTCAGGGCAAAATGACTAGATCACCCTTTGTTGGACAAGGGCTAAGAGCTGAAAATATTTTGGAGCTCATACATAGTGATGTATGTGGTCCATTTAAGGAAATGGCTAAAAGCAGTTTTCATTACTTTATTACCTTTACTGATGATAAATCAAGATTTGGGTATTTCTATTTGATGAAATACAAACATGAATCCTTTGAAAAGTTCAAACAATTTAAATCCGAAGTAAAAAATCAAATAGGAAAGAGTATTAAAGCTCTTCGATCAGATCGTGGAGGTGAATATTTGAGTACTGAATTTGATGAATACTTGAGAGAGCACGACATTGTTTCCCAGCTGACTCCTCCAGGAACACCACAGTTGAATGGTGTATCTGAAAGGAGAAATCATACCCTATTGGATATGGTATTTAGTATGATGAGCTATATTGATATGCCAATCTCTTTTTGGGGATTTGCATTAGAATCAGCTTTGTATATTCTGAATAGGATTCCATCAAAATCAGTTTCTTCCACACCTTATGGGATATAGCATGGAAGAAAACCAAGTTTTAAGCATGTTAAGATTTGGGGTTGTTTAGCTTATATCAAAAAGCTAAATACTAATAAATTGGAAACCAGATCAGAAAAGGGTCGATTTGTTGGATATCCAAAAGATAGTTTTAGATACTATTTTTATTTGCCTACATCACAAAAGGTTGTGGTAAGTAGAGATGCTACATTTCTTGAACAACAGTTTGTTCAAGAAGGAGGCAAAGGAAGGCAAATAGAGTTAGAATTGGAGAATTATGACTAACCAACAGATCAGATGGATATAGATCCATCTAGTCAATCTACACCTATTGATGAAACATCTATAGTTGTTCCTCGTAGAACAACCAGGGTATCTCACCCACCAGAGAGATATGGTTTCCTTCATGAAGAAGAACAAGAGTTGTCTACTCATAAAGAAGTAGATCATGGAGATGATCCACTTACATATGAAGAAGCTATATCAGATATAGACTCTTCAAAATAGATTGATGCTATGAAATCCGAAATTGATTCCATGTATAAGAATCAAGTTTGGGATCTTGTTGACCCACCTAAAGGTATTGTACCTATAGGGAACAAATGGGTTTTCAAGAAGAAAATTAGTTCTAATGGAAAGGTAGAGACCTATAAGGCAAGACTAGTAGTGAAAGGGTTTCGCCAAAGGCAAGGAATCGACTATGACGAGACTTTCTCACCTGTTGCCATGCTTAAATCAATTAGGATTCTATTAGCAATAGCTGCATACTATGATTATGAGATTTGGCAGATGGATGTCAAAACAGCTTTTCTCAATGGATACATTGAAGAAAACATTTTCATGGAACAACTTAGGGGTTTTGAATCCCAAGATGGTTCCAAGGTATGCAAGCCAAAGCGATCTATTTATGGGTTGAAGCAAGCTTCGAGGAGTTGGAACATCCATTTTGATGAAGCCATTAAGTCATTTGGTTTTATCAAAAGTAAGGATGAGCCATGTGTATATAAGAAGGTTAGTGACAGTGCTATCACTTTCCTTATCTTATATGTGGATGACATATTGTTGATGGGTAATGACACAGGTATGTTGACAACTGCAAAGGTATGGTTGTCAAATACATTCTCCATGAAAGACTTAGGGGAGGCAACCTATATTCTTGGGATTCGCATCTATAGAGATAGAGCGAAAAGAATAATTGGCTTATCCCAAAGTCTATACTTGGAAAAGGTATTAAAGAGGTTTAACATGCTTGATTCCAAGAGAGGATTGTTGCCAGTGAGACATGGTATCCACCTTTCTAAAGAGATGTCTCCAAAGACACTTGAAGAAAGAGATAAAATGGCCAGGATTCCATATGCTTCGAATATTGAAAGTTTGATTTATGCAATGTTGTGTACTAGATCGAATATCGCATATGCTGTTAGTTTGACTAGCAAGTATCAATCCAATCCAGGTTTGGAACACTGGATAGCTGTAAAGAATATCTTTAAGTACTTGAGAAGAACTAAGGATTTATTCTTGATATATGGAGGTGGAGACTTACAATTGGATGGTTATACTGATTTTGATTTCCAATCAGATATCGATGATAGAAAGTCTACCTCTGGATATGTGTTCATTTGTAATGGAGGTGCAATCAGTTGGAAGAGTTCCAAAGAGAGTACGACTGCAGATTCCACTACCGAGGCTGAGTATATTGCTGCATCAGATGCTACAAAGGAAGTTGTTTGGATAAAGAAGTTTGTGACAGAACTTGTAGTAGTTCCTTCCATTGAGTCAGTAGTTCCACTTCACTGTGACAACAATGGAGCAGTCATATAGGCTAAGGAACCTCAGTCTCACCAGAAATCCAAACACATAGAAAGGCGCTACCACATTATCAGAGAAATAGTTGGGCGAGGTGATGTAGCCATGTAAAAAATAGCATCAGCTAAAAATCCAGCTAATCCATTCACTAAGCCTATGTCACAGACTCAGCTAGACCGACATCTTGAGAAGATGGGTCTAAGATATTGTGATGAATGGCTCTAGTGCTAGTGGGAGATTGTTAGTAATATACCCTAGAGCATATCATTTAGTATGTATCTTGTACATCTTTTATTAATAAAAGACATTTTCACTTTTCTGTTTTCATAATGTATTTATGTGCAATAGAAAAGGTCCATTGATATTTTGTTAGAAATTCTATTCTTAAGTTGTTAAGAATATGAGTGACAGTATCTTTAGCACAAAGTATCATAAATAGGTTCATAATCGAGGATACTTCACAATAAGGATATGACTTATCTTGAAAGATTGTAATCATGTTTGTTCCCAAGTTATTTATATGAGATGTAAATAAGATGGAATTGTAACACCCCTATTTGTATAGCCTGGTATATTTCACTGTTCCGGTGATCGGTATTGGTCCAGATAATTACGAGGATTAGAACTATGTTTAAGACATCTAGAAAAGCCCTGATCGAAAATAAATACTGATTACCTGATAGAAAAGTAAAAATAGGAAAAAAAGAACATAAGAAGTTAAATGAGCCAAGAGTCACAGCGATGGGTGACCTTCTCGGGAACGACTGCGAAGTTGATTTAAACTCAAATTTCGAACTGTAAAATGTGACGCCGCGGTCCTTAGAACTATTACGAACACAGTGGAAAAGAGAAAATCACGAAAAAGAATTGTTAAGCCAGTCAAATAATTAGGTCAGGGAGGCGGAAGAAATATTGAATTATTTGCAAACCGGGTTGAACCGACGAGGAGCAATTTGGTCAATTGACCCCGAGAGCTAACTCCTGACCTAACTATCAAATAAAATCAGAGAAAAGAAAATTTCAAGACCGAAAATTAAATTAAAGAACTAATGAAAAAATAAAAAAATAAAAAGAAAATGTAAAAGGTGAAAAGAGATGACATTATGCATGACATCATGCATGATGCCATAATTATTATAATTAAAATTTATTTAATTTAAATTTGTGGTCTTACTAACTCATAAAAGAAAAGAAAACAAAAAAAAAAGGGAACTTCATCTTCCATTGCCGTCTCTCTCTCTCCCAAGTTCTCTCTCTCAAATTTTCATCTATGAAAGCTTATTTTTAAGCTTTCTAAACACTAAATTTCACCATAAATCCTTTAACTTTCTTGAAGGAAAATTATAAGAAAATCTTGGAAAGAAGGTTAAAGGAGAAAGAAAGAAGAAAAAGTTGAGGGAATTGAAGATTGAAAAACTTCATTTAAGGTTAGTAGCTAAATTTGGAATTTATAGTTTAATTATTGTATTTATAGCTTAACTAACTTCGAATTATGATTAAAATGAAAAGAAATTAATTGTTGGAGGATTAAAAGAAAAATCGGCCAGCTAGGGTTTTGATGTGTGTGCATGAATTTGATTGAATTCAAAGTGAAGGTAAGCTTACATGAGTATAAAAGTAATGCTAGTATGCTTGAAATTAGTTAAATGCATCAAATAGGTGAACTAGGGTTTGGCACCTAGGGTTTAGAAGACAAAAATATGAGAATGTGTTAAATGGTGTGTTGGACTTGGTTTGAGGTGACAAATGGTCATTTGTGACTAAATGAAGTGTGTTGGAAGTGTTGGAATTGAGTTCAAATTCGGATTGAGTGTGGTCATGCTGCTGGCAGCAGGACCAAGTTCCCTTTGAAGGACCAAAAATGAAAATTTACAAGTCCAATTGGTATGAGACCAATTGGGAATGAAAATGGACACTAAATGACACAATTTTCATTTAGGAATAATTCCCAAAAAGTGACCAAAACCTAGTGAACAAATTGATCAAATCCGAAAATTCTCAGTCTGACCTGTACAAACTGACCAGATGAATAGTATTTGTTCATTTGGCCATAACTTGAGCTAGACAGGCCTAAATGACCTGAACTTTTACCAGTAGAAAGATGAGATATAGACCTAAAACTTTCATGAAGAACACAAATCTAAATTATGCCATTAACTAAGTTATTTGGCCACCCAAATTTGGTAACCTAAAACTGCCAGAATCAGAATTTGCCTAGAAAATCTGGGTTAAGTCCAATCTGGCAGCCATGGTTCAAATGGCTATAACTTGAGCTAAAAAACTCCAAATGGAGTGATTCAAAAAGGAGAATAAATTTAAGACAATAGGAAACATTTTCTATGAAGAAAGTTTTGCCAAATTCTAACAGAAAAATGAGCAATAGAACAGTGCAACATAAGATACCAAAACTAAAAATTTGCAAATTTGCCTAAAAGACTTAGAATTTGAGTAAACAACCAAAACCAACAAATTTAGTTACCAAAATGTGGTATGTGGGTGAATTTGGAATTCCCATACCTATTAAGCCTTAGAAAGTCAACAAATTGACTTGAATAGTGTAGTGAATAGTAATCCCGAAACACAAAATTTAAAGAACGTCAAGTTTAGCACATTAAAACTCGGTATAAGTAGATTTGAATTTATTTTTGGAGTTATGATAAATGGTGATACTAAAACACTGTGAAACTGTGTGTTTCAGTGGAAAAGAATACCAGGAAGGAACCCGAGACATCGAGTCAAGGCCAAAAGGCGACTCGTATAAGGTTTGTGCACAACTAACTATTTTGTTACTTTTCACTTCTAAATTGATTTGAACAAGTTTATTTTATGATTTATAATTTTGTTGTGTTGAGGATTTTAAATTGTTGAATGAAATTGTATAAATTAAATGTAAATTTTCTTATGCATTTAAGGATTTATTGCATAGTTTTGAGGATTGTAAATTTTAAGTTTGATGTGTTGCCAACCTTGAGCATGAATTTATCATGATTAAATATGTTGATGATTTGAAAATACTTTGTAAATAGAAATTGTTTTGAATATGATTTGAAACCATAGTTGACATGATAAAAGTTGTTGTGAATTCTCATTAGCTTGTCTAGTGAGATATCTCCTCCACTAGATGGGGCGAGTTTCTTTCTCTCTAGCTTGTCAGTTGGGGAAGAGTTTGAATGAGTACTCATATATACTAGCTAGTCTTTACTCCTCCCTTTTAGCCTCAGTTATTGGGATAGTGTGAAATGCCGTGGTGTACAACACGGCATCTATTTGAATTTTGTGTCATGGGTTCAACTGTGTGGATTTTTGGCAACGCCCTTTAAATTTTGCATAATTTGATAAATTGTGATTGAAATAAATAATTTGTTAATGATTCAAAATATTTTTGTATTGTTTCGAATTTAAAAGAAATGTAAATAAATAGTTATTAATTTATCAAAATGTTATTCAAATGAATAATTTGCATGAATGAAAATAATGATTTTTTAATGTCATGGGTTTTGAAGAATTTAGAAATTTTAAATTTTTATTCATTATGAATTGTTAAGAATAATTTGTATTAAGTTTTAAATTATTAGTTTGTGCACCACTGAGTTCACCACTCAGCGATAGCTTTTGTATGCTGTCGCAGGTGAAAGAAAATATATAGAGCAGCTGAGCGAGGTTACTGAAAGACACGATGAGATTATCTTCGGGTATATCATAGGTATACCCTTGTACATTAGCTTTTGATGTAATTCTATAATTATATGTATGAAATTTCCTTTGAGCAGTTGTACCAACTCTTTTGTAATACATATATTTCGATTGTAATCAAATACAAATTATTGTAATATTATCTTGAGATTTTATATACTTATAAAGTTTTGCACTATTAAATTTTTATTACTCCCATGAATGTAAATATTCATTTTGTTATCTTAATGAGATATTTCAATGTTTGATTTAATTTAAACTGTGTATTGAGTTGCTTGTGCTGATTTTTGAAATGAGATTGAATAATGGAGTTGCGATTGAGAAAAATATTGGGAGTGTCTTTATTTTCAGATTTTGAAGAACTGTTTTCTTAAAATATAGACGGCACTCTGCTGAAATTTCTATAAAATTTGCGAAAAAATAAAATGGAACAAAAATTTTTATTAGTTTTAAAACTTCAAATAAATGATTTCAATATCTATTAGGAAATGCTCACCACTTATAAAAGTAAGAAAATTGTTTTAAAATCCCTTGTAGTATATTTAATGGATTACCGGTAGGCGAAGTACAGTAATTCATTAGGTGTACTACGGGAGCAGGTTACATCTTACGAGGAGTAGGGTGTGACATGTTTTAGTGGTATCAGAGCAAAGGTTTTGAAGTAAATTTTGAACTGTGAATTTGAAATATTTTTCGATAAGTACAACTGCTCGAATGTTTGATACATATAGTACATTTACATCATAAATATGAACTAACAGGGAGAAATCTCCTTATGTTAGTTGTATAGAAAAAAAAAATCCTGTGAATAGATATGGACAAGGGGGATAAAACGGTAGGGCAGTCTGATACAGTTGACGTACAAGGAGAGGCCCCAGTTCCACAGAGCGTTGGAGGTCCCACTGCACCAGTCCCTCCTATACAAATTACTGTACAAATGGTCCAGCAGATGGCCATGTTCTTTTAGCAAATGGATGATAATTTGTCAGCTCAGGCCCAAGTACAAACCCAACCCCCTCAAGAGCAGCATGAAAAAGAGAAAAGTGGGAAACCCATCGGTTAAAGTTCGAGTAGTAATTTGGGAAAGAGAAAAGATTTTGAGGGACCTCGAGCTCTTAAGTATGACAGAGGCAGATCTTCAAGGTGGAAGCAATCAAGAATAATTCGTCAAAGAACCAGAAGTTCCTACACTATCCGTATCTGTGACGTTTATGGAAAATTTCATAGGGGTATTTGCCATAGGGTCACTGGAGCCTGCTTCAATTGTGGTGGAATTAGACATTTCGCCCGAGATTGTACTAGTGCACATCGATTTATGCCACATACTACACCAAAGGAATCAGTCCAAGGTTTTGATTTTAGAGGCTCATTAATAGTTAGTAGGGGCAGAGGCAGAAGTAGAGACAACACTTCGGGTAATCCTCGCACAATAGACCAACCCGAGCAGAGGAATACATTAGAAAGAAGGAACGCCATGCATCGAGGGGAAGAAGCAGAGACTTCAAATGTAGTTGCCAGTATGTTCTTAACTTATGAAAGGAATAATAATGTACTATTTGATTCCAGCTCTACTTGTTTATATGCTAATGCTAAAATTATATGTTCTACTGCTATTCCCTTGCATGGAGATAAATTTTGATGTGTTAGTAATTAGTCTTTTAGGATAAGAATTGCGATAATAAGCGTGATTGGAATTAATTTTGGAAAAGTTTCTAGTGAGAGACATCTCCTAGACTACGATAAATTATAAAATTAATTAGTAAGCCTAATTAGGTAAGGCAAGAGGACCAAAAAGTAAGTTATAGCAATATATCTGCCCTAGATAGAAGTAAAGGTACTACTATTGATAGATGTCAGTAAGTACCATAATCAAAATAAGTTTAAGATATTAGTGGATTTGAAAGAAATAAGACATAGGGAAGTTTGATCTATTAGAATGTATCGTAGTAACTATGCAATATTCTTTATTTTTGTGCTGGAGATTACAGTACTGACTTGAGATTTATTGTGCAGAGCTATGTACTACCCAATAGTACATAAGGATAAGAATAGTTATAAATAACTTTCGCTCTGGTACAAATATACAGAATAGAGTTTTATTACTAGAACTGAGTTTGAAAATCCTAATTCAGGATTTAAAACTCTATGATTAGAATATCAAAAGATCATGGTTGCAAGGTAGTGAGAGTTAAAGACTCCGTTACCCTAGCATGAATTACAATACATTATGAAATGTTATGGGACTAGAGATTTTAGTATGGTCAAAATTTAAAAATAACACCTATAGGGCTAAGTTATCCAGTCTTTGATATGGGGTTTATAGTTGTTCTGGTATTGCAATGGATCTTTTGCTCAAAGTTTAGTAAGGAACAGTATTCTATTTGTGTAGTAGTGAGACACAAAACATGTTTTTATTCCCCTGGAAAAGACATGATACTATGGATGATAATTATAACTTATAAAATAGTTAAGAAATGATGTTCTACTGATAACAGTAATTCCATAGGAACTAGTTGCTCAGGTATTCTTTAGGAAGAGCACAATTTTATTGTGCGGATCATAAGGATTAGATTAGAATTCAAGCGAAACTTTTGAATAGCATGGAAAAAAGGAGAGTCCAGTAGACTCCCTTCTTAAGGTTAAAGAATTGTTTATGGTTAAAAAAAAAAGGGTAATGATTGCAAACTAGCAGAAAATAAGTTATAGGATATCGGTAGATAAAAGAAAATATAAAAGTAAAAATTAGAATAGTTGGTGCAAATGTAATAAAGAAACGTTATGAATATTAGTTAAAGTGTTGACTAGAATGGTCAGAGGACCAAATCAAAGTAATATTGAAGTATAGTGAATTTATTAGGGATGATAAGAGGTGCTAAATCATGACTCGACAATCAAGTTAATGAAGAAGATAAGATTGAGGAATAAAATAATTAAAGTTAAGCTGTGGAAAATAAAATAGAACAGTAAGAAATGAGAGATGCGGAATTGCCACCAGGGCAAACAACTTACTTAAGATGCGTAATGATATCCCGAACTATGTTATCAATAAGGAAATAAGTCAAACAAAAGCAAAAAAGATAGTGCAAAATGGCACATAGGCCTTGGTCATAAATAGAGATGGTAAGATAATGGTTATGGACCTATGGCCAAGAAAGAGATAAACAGTTCATATATGACTAATTAAGGTCATTTAAAAAAAAAAAAAAGACTACAAAGGAAAATAATTGCTAAAACAACAGCAAGAAAAGACTAAAATATTCTAAACTAAACTGAAGGTTGCATCAAATGATCAAGAGATTTGATAAGAAAAGAGTAAAACTAAGTTCTCACCCATAGGATCGTACGAGGTCCTAGAAAGAGTGGATCCACTAGCACATAGATTTGCTTACCTCTAAAATTGAAATGAATTTGAATCTAACTTATGACAGAAGCTCATAAGAAACTTGGCACACGAGGTGAGCAATCGATGAGTAAATTGTAACACCCCTAAGTTCGGTAGTGCGTTCTGCTGCTCCGGTGACCAGTGTTGTCCGGGCAGCTAGGATGCCTAGAACTACACTTCAATATGAGTGAGGAGACATAAAATAATGAAATACAAGAAAAGAAAATACAATAAAAACAAAGGAAAAATAATAGCAAAGAAATGTGATCAAGTTATGCGAGCCGGGAACCCTAGCGATGGGGGACCGCACCGGGAAGTCACGGCGTGGATCGTTGACTAGCCCTGGACAGCGGGGGACCCTAGAAAACATTTTTAGGACTTAAATAGACCCTTATTGAAGAATAAATCTCATTAGAATGATCAAAGAAAAATTAAATAATTAGTACAAAGAAAAGTGAGAAATCGAAAAACAGACAGAACCCGGTGTTACCGAAAAATCAGGAATGCAACCCGAACAGGGGCTTTATGGTCATTTGACATCCCGAATTGTCTTTTGACCTAAATGTCCATTAAAAATAAATAATATTACACTTAGAAAATGAAATGAAAAATTAATTTGGTGGTACCTAAAGTAAATAGTAAGAATTAAGGGTTAATGTGGAATAAGTAGAAATTAAACATATTATATGATTTAATCTAAGTAAGTGGACCACTAAAGGAATAAATTAAAGATAATGGGGCAGGTGTACACTCATCTTACCATCTGCAATTCATCTTTCTCATTTGGATTTAACATTGCCGAAATGAAGAGGTGAAGAACCCTCCATGGCCATTTTCATCAAGCTCTCCTAACTCCTCCATTTCAACTCCAATCACTTAGGGTTCTTCATGAAAGTTTGTCTACACATCATAAGGAAGAGCTTGACACCAAATTTAAGAAGTTTAATCAAGGTTTAACAAGTTCCAACTATAAGGTAAGTTAGCATTTTTGAAGATAGCTTTGTTAAACTTTGTGTTCATGTTATGGGTGTTGGTTTTGTGAAGAAAATTTTTAAGTTTGAAGAATTATTGAGATGTTCATTTTGGACAGCCATGGAGTTATGTATTTGATGAAATATTTGTACATATATTTGATGAGGAATTATGTTGGTTATGGTGATTTAATATCCTAGTAAATTACTTCATATGTATATGGTGATTTTTGCACTTGGATGGAAATTGATGAATTGTAGGATATTTTGGTGTTGAGGAAGTTTTCGGCAGCCTTGAGATTCTTGGATAAATGTATATGTTCATGAAAGTATTGGCAGAATATTGACCTTGAGAATTGATGGATGTGTGTATAGATTGATTGTGTAAGTGTATGTAAAATTTGTAATGTTTAGGGTATATATGATTGTACTTAGAACTTGTAAATGTGAGTTTAATTGGTGTATTGAGGATAATTGCAATCTGCCCAAAGTGACATTTAAGTAAAGTGGAATATGGTTTTGGTAATGAACCAAAACAGAAATGGTAAGGGAAGTGGACATATAGTAATGTAAGTGTGTAATTGATGTATGTTTAAGCATGGTAGTTAAGGGCAGTATGCATTTTAGTCAATAACTTTAATTGTGTAACCTCAATTGGTATGAGACCAATTGGAGGTGAAACTAGGCACAAAATGTGCCAACTTTCATTGAGAAAGCATACCAAAATTCTGCTTGCAAGGTGATATGAAAAATGACCAATTCGGATTGAGTACATTTGAGGCCTGAAATTTGACCAATTGGGCAGCAGTTAGTTTTTAGGCCATAACTCACTCAAAACAGGTCCAATTGACCTGAAATTTTAACCATGAATAGTTAAGACCCATACCTACAAGTCTTATGAAGACGCCAAAGCCCAGAAATGAACAGAAGTAAGTCAAAAAGCTTGCACAAGTTCGGGTCCAAAAACTGGCCGAACCAAAGTTGACCAAATTGACCTAAAATTGACCTAATTTGATGCCATTTGACCAGCAATAGTGTAATGACCATAACTTGGCCTACTTAACTCGGATTGACCTAAACTTTTGCCCCGCGTTCCATAAGACATAGATCTACAAGTTTGTAGTTTTGACCGAAACCCGAAAACCGAGGGAACTAGGTCGTCCGGCTAGGTCAAACTAGTATCCCGAAATCCAGCAATTTGCAATGAAATGCAAGAAAACGCAATATACATAGAATTGAGTTTGGTAACACGTACCAATCCTAAAACATTATCGAATGTGACATATTAATGACACTACAACCTAATTTACCTAAAACTCATCGAGGGTCGGTATATTAGGTGATTAAGCAAATAAAGGTATTCAGTGAATAATTGAGTTCAGTGAATTACTTATCGAACATTATCGTTAGAGACAGTTTAATTTAGTACTGAAACACTTCAAATTGTGTTTCTCAGTTACCAAAGACTCAGGAAAAGGGAAGGAAACATTGAGTCCAGACCGAGAGACAGTTATCAGAGGTTTGTGCACAACAGCTAATTCCTTTGAATTATTTTCAATTGAAATAAATTATGACTATTTGTACATTATTATTTTAAATTGTGGAAATGTGGTTGAATGGATATTTAATTCTTGAAAAGCATTGTAAATGATTTGAAATTGTGAGAATGATATTGATGGATACTTATTGATTGAAAAGCACTGTAATTGGTTTGAAACCACAGCTATCATGTACATTGATTGTATTCCTCGCTAGCTTGTCTAGTGGGATGAATTGAATTCCCTCTCTGGCTGAAGTGTTGAGGTGTGTGCCTGTTGAGGACGAATAGAATGAGTACTCATATTTTTGCTAGCTAGCTATGTTATTCCTCATTAGTCATCGACTTTTGGGATGAATTGAATACCTCATTAGCTATTGGCTTTTGAGATGAATTGAACTTTGGAACATGATTAAAGCTGTGTGTGATTTATTGATATGTATTGTGAGATTGTGAAATGAATTTAAACTCTTATTGACATGTACTGTCTTTTGAATTCAACCATGATCTGACTTATTGAAATTTATTGTGATATTGAGAAATGGAGTTTAAATTCTGGTTGACAATTACTGTCTTGAAATTAACTACAGTTTTAAGTATCCACTATTTACATGACTTATGAATTGTGATTTAAATTGTTTTGGTTAATGTTGTGCACCACTGAGACATTGTCTCAGCGATAGCTTTTTATTGCTGTCGCAGGTACACAGACATATAGGGCAGCAGACTAGGCTGCTAGTACCTCCAGCGAGAGACTACCGGGTATAATGAGTATACCAATATTTTTTATTTTGTAATGTAATGTATGTTCACTGTATGTACATATTGTTTTTGGTTTTGAACAGTTGTAAATTTAAAATTGTACATTGAAGTTGTAAAGTAAATTATGAGATATTTTAACTTGTAAAAATTGTATTTTATTTCTTGTATCTCAGTCTCTGAAAAATTACTGTGAATTTGAATTGAGAAACATGTTGTGTTGAGAAATATGTTGGAGTTGAGATTTGGAAAAATATTGAAGTGCTTTTTACAGGTTTTCTGAAGAACTGTTTTATCCAAAATACAGATGGCACTCTGCCAAAATTTTTACAGAAATTCCAAATAATTCAAATGTGTTAGTTCTATCACTTCAGTTCAAAAAGGTTTTTAACACCTGTAAATAGTGCTCACCACTGTAAAAGAAGTAAGAAAAGTTTTTTAAAATCCCTTGTAGTGTATTTAATGGGTTTTCAGTAGACGGAGTTGGTAATTCATTAGGTATACTACGGGATCATGTTATGCCTTACAGAGGGGTAGGGTGTGACATAAATAGTATTGGTTAAAGTGCCAAGGAACCATCATTTAAGCTAGGAAGCTACTTAGGAGTGTGAATAGGACATGAGGAGACAACACCCACAACTGTTCAGAGACTAATACCAGGTAAAAATTTCGGGGATGAAATTATTTTAAGGGGGGGGGGGGAGAATTGTAACACCCCTATTTGTATAGCCTAGTATATTTCACTGTTCCGGTGACCGGTATCGGTAGGGACAATTACGAGGATTAGAACTATGTTTAAGACACCTAAAAAAGCCCTGATCGAAAATAAATAGTGATTACCAGATATAAAAGTAAAAATAGGAAAAAAAGAACATAAGAAGTTAAATAAGCCGAGAGTCACAGCGATGGGTGACCTTCTCGGGAACGACTGCGAAGTTGATTTAAACTCAAATTTCGAACCGTAAAATGTGACACCGCGGTCCTTAGGACTATTACGAACACAGTGGAAAAGAGAAAATCAAGAAAAAGAATTGTTAAGCCAGTCAAATAATTAGTTCAGGGAGCCAAAAGAAATATTGAATTATTTGCAAACTGGGTTGAACCGGCGAGGGGCAATTTGGTCAATTGACCCCGAGAGCTGACTCCTGACCTAACTGTCAAATAAAATCGGAGAAAAGAAAATTTTGGGATCAAAAATTAAATTAAAGAACTAATGAAAAAATAAATAAAAAAAAGAAAATGAAAAAGGTGAAAAGAGATGACATCATGCATGATGCCATAATTATTATAATTAAAATTTATTTAATTTAAATTTGTGGTCTTACTAACTCATAAAAGAAAAGAAAAAAAAAAAAAGGAAACTTCATCTTCCATTGCCATCTCTCTCTCTCCCAAGTTCTCTCTCTCAAATTTTCCTCCATGAAAGCTTATTTTTAAGCTTTCTAAACACTAAATTCCACCATAAATCCTTTAATTTTCTTGAAGAAAAATTATAAGCAAATCATAGAAAGAAGGTTAAAGGAGAAAGAAAGAAGAAAAAGTTGAGGGAATTGAAGATTGAAAAGCTTCATTTAAGGTTAGTAGCTAAATTTGGAATTTATAGTTTAATTATTGTATTTATAGCTTAACTAACTTAGAATTATGCTTAAAATGAAAAGAAATTAATTGTTGGAGGATTAAAGGAAAATTTGGCCAGCTAGGGTTTTGATATGTGTGCATGAATTTGATTGAATTCAAAGTGAAAGTAAGCTTACATGAGTATAGAAGTAATGCTAGTATGCTTGAAATTAGTTAAATGCATCAAATAGGTGAATTAGGGTTTGGCACCTAGGGTTTAGAAGACAAAAATGTGAGAATGTATTAAATGGTGTGTTGGACTTGGTTTGAGGTGAGAAATGGTCATTTGTGACCAAATGAAGTGTGTTGGAAGTGTTGGAATTGAGTTCAAATTCGGATTGAGTGTGGTCATGCTGCTGGCAGCAGGACCAAGTTCCCTTTGAGGGACCAAAAATGAAAATTTACAAGTCCAATTGGTATGAGACCAAATGGGAATGAAAATAGACACTAAATGACACAATTTTCATTTAGGAATCATGCCCAAAAAGTGACCAAAACCTAGTGAACAAATTGACCAAATCCAGAAATTCTCAGTCTGACCTGTACAAACTGACAAGATGAATAATATTTGTTCATTTGGCCATAACTTAAGCTAGGCAGGCTTAAATGACCTGAAATTTCACCAGTGGACAGATGAGATATAGACCTAAAACTTTCATGAAGAACACAAACTCAAATTATGCCATTAACCAAGTCATTTGGCCACCCAAATTTGGTAACCTAAAACTGCCAGAACCAGAATTTGCCCAGAAAATATGGGTTAAGTCCAATCCGGCAGCCATGGTTCAAATGGCTATAACTTGAGCTACAAAACTCCAAATGGAGTGATTCAAAAAGGAGAATAAAGTTAAGACAATAGGGAACATTTTCTATAAAGAAAGTTTTGCCAAATTCTAACAGAAAAATGACCAATGGAACAGTGCAACATAAGACACCAAAATTGAAAATTTGCAAATTTGCCTAAAAGACTTAGAATTTGAGTAAATAACCAAAACCAACAAATTTAGTTACCAAAATGTGGTATGTGGGTGAATTTGGAATTCCCATACCTATTAAGCCTTAGAAAGTCAACAAATTGACTTGAATAGTGTAGTGAATAGTAACCCCAAAATACAAAATTTAAAGAATGTCAAGTTTAGCACATTAAAGCTAGGTATAAGTAGATTTGAATTTATTTTTATAGTTATGATAAATAGTAATACTGAAACACTGTGAAACTGTGTGTTTCAGTGGAAAAGAATATCGGGAAGAAACCCGAGACATCGAGTGAAGGCCAAGAGGAGACTCATATAAGGTTTGTGCACAACTAACTATTTTGTTACTTTTCACTTCTAAATTGGTTTGAACAAGTTTATTTTATGATTTATAATTTTGTTGTGTTGAGGATTTTAAATTATTGAATGAAATTGTATAAATTAAATGTAAATTTTCTTATGCATTTAAGGATTTATTGCATGATTTTGAGGATTGTAAATTTTAAGTTTGATGTGTTGCCAACCTTGAGCATGAATTTATGATGATTAAATATGTTGATGATTTGTAAATACTTTGTAAATAGAAATTGTTTTGAATATGATTTGAAACCACAGTTGACATGACAAAATTTGTTGTGAATTCTCATTAGCTTGTCTAGTGAGATATCTCCTCCACTAGATGGGGCGAGTTTCTTCCTCTCTGGCTTGCCAGTTGGGGAAGATTTTGAATGAGTACTCATCTATACTAGCTAGTCTTTACTCCTCCCTTTTAGCCTCGGTTATTGGGAGAGTGTGAAATGTCGTGGTGTACAACACAGCATCTATTTGAATTTTGGGTCATGGGTTCAACTGTGTGGATTGTTGGTAACGTCCTTTAAATTATGCATAATTTGATAAATTATGATTGAAATAAATAATTTGTTAGTGATTCAAAATATTTTTGTATTGTTTTGGAATTTAAAAGAAATGTAAATAAATAGTTATTAATTTATCAAAATGTTATTCAAATGAATAATTTGCATGAATGAAAATAATGATTTTTGAATGTCATGGATTTTGAAGAATTTAGAAATTTTAAATTTTTATTCATTATGAATTATTAAGAATAATTTGTATTAAGTTTTAAATTATTAGTTTGTGCACTACTGAGTTCACCACTCAGCGATAGCTTTGTATGCTGTTGCAGGTGAAGGAAAATATATAGAGCAGCTGAGCGAGGTTACTGAAAGATACGGTGAGATTATCCTCGAGTATATCATAGGAATACCCTTGTACATTAGCTTTTGATGTAATTCTGTAATTATATGTATGAAATTTCCTTTGAGCAGTTGTACAAACTCTTTTGTAATATATATATTTTGATTGTAATCAAATACAAATTATTATAATATTATCTTGAGATTTTATATACTTATAAAGTTTTGCACTATTAAATTTTTATTACTCCCATGAATGTAAATATTCATTTTGTTATCTTAATGAGATATTTCAATGTTTGATTTAATTTAAATTGTGTATTGAGTTGCTTGTGCTGATTTTTGAAATGAGATTGAATAATGGAGTTGCAATTGAGAAAGATATTGGTAATGTCTTTATTTTTAGGTTTTGAAGAACTATTTTCTTAAAATACAGACGGCACTCTACCGAAATTTCTATAAAATTTGAGGAAAAATAAAATGGAACAAAAATTTTTATTAGTTTTAAAACTTTAAATAAATGATTTCAATATCTATTAGAAAATGCTCACCACTTATAAAAGTAAGAAAATTGTTTTAAAATCCCTTTTATATTTAATGGGTTACTGATAGGCGAAGTACGGTAATTCATTAGGTGTACTACGGGAGTATGTTACATCTTACGAGGAGTAGGGTGTGAGAGGAATGGTGAGTCTCATGCCATATAACAAACATGATAGGCACTTATACATGATAAGTAGGCCGAACCACTGACACTTCTGACAAGCACATGGAGTTTACTCTTGTTAATGCATTGTCATAAATCATATCAGTGCATATAATCTTTAGACCTGAGATAGCACAGTTAACTTGTATATAGGTGGTTTGAGTTTGATACTGCTTTCATACTTGTACTGTGTATGGGTATATGGGCATGTGTTGGCTCCTAGTAGTTATATATGGAGGTAGGTGTTGATCAAGATGGAATCTATTCCTCTAAGTTAATAGGGATAAAATCCTATGTTCATTTAATTGTTCTTGATGTTTCAAGTTTCTGGCCAGGACAGATAGATTTATTCAGAAAAGAGTTTCTGATGAGAAAATCTTTTTAATCAAGAACTGGAATTAAAAGAGAATATAATATTCATAGCAAATGCGGTTTGACATAAACCATGACTCCAACTTGAGTTGGGATTTTGTAACAGAGAGATTCTAGTGCATGAAACATGTGATTATAGGTTCATTTAAGGTAAACATTATTACTAATTGGGTGGCCATGGCATGCTATGCTAGGTGTTAACTATGGTCTATGAGATGCATAAAATGATTTAGAGAAATCATTTATGGCAAGAAAGAGTTCTGATGATATTAAGAGTTGATATCATGTCTCATTGCCAATTAGTGATGAGCCTAGTAAGTCACACACATACACAAGTAATCACCAACTTAAATATGATTTAATTAATTAATTAAAGAGTTTAATTTATTAAGAGTTGATATCATGTCTCATTGCCAATTAGTGATGAGCCTAGTAAGTCATACACATACACAAGTAATCACCAACTTAAATATGATTTAATTAATTAATTAAAGAGTTTAATTTATTAATTAAATAGTTTTGGTTTGCAATTAGACTGCAAAGTCCCTAGCATGGCTTGAAACCAAATCTAGGTTATTAAATGTATAATATAATTTAAATTTATATTTAAAGTGTTTAAATATGAATTTAATTAATGAGAAATTAATTAATAGAGATTAATTAATTAATTTATATTTGATATAAATTGATTAGAAGAAGAGAAATAATTATTTTGAGTTGAGAACTCAAAATTAAGACATAGGGGTATTTTGGTCATTTCACAGGGTAACATATGGCACCATGAGATGGTGACACATGGCACTACACATAAGCTTGCCATATGTCTTTTAATCATGTAAGATGATCAAAGTCAAGATTAAATATAGGTTTGAAACTTGGCACAATGTGATTGGGTCAATTAAAACCTAGAGCCAATCAGAAGGTGACATGTGGCAAGGGTTTTAAGTGGTGACCTAGCTATATAAGTGTAAGGATGAAAGAACAAACACACAATCTGCTCATTCTCAAAAAGGTGCCTCCACCCTTGGCTCCTCTCCCTTCTCTTCTTCTTCATCTCTCATCATTTCAAAGAGATTAGCAAACAATCTCTTGAATTAAAAATACTATAAATTGTTTCTAGTGTCCTGTTTACATCTGTAATCTCTCAAAAGGCAAAACTTGATTTTCTAATTCATAAAAAAAACTTTAAAAGCTGTTCAAGGGCTGTCATAGGTGATCTTAGTGTGGATAAACTACAGGGACAATAACTGGTGTCCTAAAGACGCATCCCAAGGGTGACAAACACACTATAGTGCATCAAGAGGTTAGTGCACTTGTTCTTGATCTAATATAGGGTTCTTAAAATTAATCTGATTAATTCTAAAATCTTAAATGGAAAATGTAGATCCAAAAACATATTAAAAGAGTTTTAATATGCTATTTATCATTGAAATTAAATAGATAAAAATAAATCTTGCATGATGCATGTAACCCTAGGTGAAAAATTTTTGAATTCAATGATATAAACTTGTGTTTTTCATGCTTCCGCTCCTTTAGAAAATGCTTCCATGCCATACATTAACAAATATAGAGTAGGCCCAGTCGATGTTCTTATTATTGTCCGATAAGCATGGAGGGAAAATGGAAGCATATCGTACCAATCTTTGTAAGTGACGGTCATCTTTTCGATCATTCATTCGAGATTCTTGTTTGTAGCTTCCATAGCTCTATTCATTTGGGGCCGATAAGGCGTTGAATTAAGATGAATCACCTCGAAGGCTTCCAATGACATCAATGCCCCACATCACACATGACCATAGGGTTACCAAATTCAAAAAAATGTATGGCGTGGGACTTTTATCGAGTCAGCATATATCTGGCACTTGTGACACTTTCAAACATATTCAATACAATTTCTCCTTCCAAAGCAGTCCAATAGTATCTCCGTCGTAAGATTTGCTTGGCCATCATGTGTTCGTTAGCATGTGTGGCATAGTTCCTCTTCATCAGAATCACTAGTATCCAGGGCAATTATTGGTCTTTCAAAGTTAATTTGAGGAATATCAGAGTTGATTGAATCATTATGGTTTGGTTAATCATTATTCCTGAAGAAAATGGAAATGGGGCGGTTAAAAGAGTATAATTTTATTAAGTGGTTTTATTAAGTAAAGAAAAGTCTAAACAAAAAAAAGTAACTGGATATGAAATTTTGGAAAAATGCGCTATTAATTTATTAATGCTTAATCATGAGAAAAGGTCCATTCACAGTTCCACTTGACACCATGGACAAAGTGGTCAATTTTGGTAACCAAATATTCATTACTCAAAGAAAAGTATAAGGATATCCTTTGCCCTTATCAAGCTCTTGATTTATTTTTATTTGCATTATCAGCATTTCTAGTGACACCCCTTACTCGTCTGCAGTGTAACCGAGCAAGATATGCCACGCAGTGTACCGGAACACCCTATTTTAATTCAATTATTTTTATTCTTCCTAATTTATTTTTTTTATATAGTTATGAAGTACAATTTGTGAAATATAATTCATTTAAGTCATTTATTGAAATTATAATTTATTTGAGGTTTCGCAAATTTTATAGAAAATTCGGCAGAGTACTGGCTAAAAATGGAGAAAACAATTCTTCGAAACCTGTGAAAAACACTTCCAATGATCATTTCCAATCATTCTCAAACTCCAATAACCATCAACATGGTCTCAACATTAGCAATCATTTCAAGTTCTCAACATTAATCCACAATTTCATTCAAATTCAAAATCAACTAAAATTTCACGAAGATATTCTCAAATTATATTAATTAACAAAATTCTTCAAAATATGTACATCAACATATGATTACATAAATTTACTATTTACATGAGTTCATAATTTACAAATCACAAACTACTACCTATTAGAAAATGCAAAAACATAATTTCAAAAAGGAACTAAAGGTCCTACTACTGATGCACTGTAGATGAGAGGTGACTCTGACTCTAAGCAGATCTGTGAGCTCACCCAGTCTGTGGTCTGCTGGGCTCTCTGTCTGTCTCTCCAGAACCTACGCGTGGCAAAAAGCGACGTGCTAAGCAATAATGCTTAGTGGTGCCAAAAATAAAATAAAAAGAATTAAAAGGAAATAAATATGCAGTGAGTGTATTGATGTCTCATGCAGACAAATTTTTGATAATTATTGGTAGTCATATTTATTTGGTACTTGTTATATTCATTATTTCATTAAATTTATCAACTTTCATTTTTGGTTGCCCAAGTAACCTATACTAGACGACTGAACTGGATAAACGAGTAAACTGGCACTGGGTATCAAGTACCTCAGGCCGTCACACCATCGGTCACATATGTATCTCCTGGTGTGTAATAGAACAGCTAATAAGCTATAATAAATATTAGGCACAAGGCCAAGTATCATCACAATGTCAGAATGGCTAAAAGCCATAAAATCACAGAATGGCACAATGCCATGTGCTGTACTGCTAACTTAACCCTATTGGTATGCCAACCTATCCAAACCAATCTTGCTAGGTGTACTAGGGTATGTTACACTTTTAAATTTTACAATTCTTGAAATTTAGGTTTAGGTGTTACTATTTATTTCCTTAGTCAACTTAAATGTTGACTTTTGCATAGACAATAGGTACATTAGTTCTAATACTCTCTACATACCACATTTCGCATTCTAAAGTTGTTGGTATTGGTTGCCAATACCATTTCTAAGCTTAGTGTTAATTATTCATAATTTTCAGATTTCAAGCTTTATGTATAATGTTCCATTGGTCATTTGTACAGTAGGAATTTGGCAAAGTTGTCTTCATGAAAGTTGTTCCTTATTGTGTATAGTTACATTTCTTTTTTTGAATCACTCTATTTGGAGTTTTGTAGCTCAAGTTATAGCCTAAATACCATAACTGGCCGAATTGGATAGAATCCAAAATTCTAGGCAAAACTGGTTCTGCCATATTTAGTACCTAAGTTTGGTTGGCAATTTGACTAGGTTATGGTCAGAATTTGGATGTGTTCTTCATGAAAGTTGTAGGTCTATGTCTTACTTTCTACTGGTAAAATTTCAAGTCAATTGGACCTTTCTACACTGAGTTAAGACCAAATGAATAAACACTGTTCATTTAGTCATTTTGCCCAGGCAGAATGCAAGTCACCCAGATTAGGGAAATTTTTAGGTCAACTTAGTTTGGTTTTTTGGGCAGGGTTTCTTCACTAAAGTTGTGCCATTATGTGTCTAGTTTCATATCCAATTAGCCTAGTACCAATTGAACCTCTACAACTCCATTTATAACTGCCCAAACCTGCTGGACTCATACTCAGTCCTACAGGTCAGCCAAGGCAGCTTACCCCAACTCAGATACCAAGCCTCAACTCACTTCATTTCCTCATCATACACATTCAAATGGTCACTAATTGACCATTACAAGATTAATGGACCATCCCATGAGCAAACCCTAGAATTGTTCAAGTGTCCATATTTTTCCATATTCATACATGCCTAATCTTTGCACTTCACCTACACAACTAAGTTCAATCATTCATTTAGCACCAAGGGCTGCTCCTCAACACTTTGCTATCAGGCAAAATCACCAACCCTAACTAACCCTAGCTATTTGTTTTATTTAGGATACATACACACACCTATTTGTTTTATTTTCTTACATTTCCTACACATTCATGCCCTTAAACATGAATTAAAGCAAAAGAATCAAGAATTGGACACTAACCTTGAATGGAGTAAATTCCAATCTTGCAAGAGCTCTTCTTTTTCACTTCTTTTTGCTCCCAAAAGCTTCACTAAGATGAACTATGAAGTTTTCGTGTTGGGAATTTAGGGCTTAGTTGAAGAAAAACCAAGAAAACCAAGCTTTGTAAACTTGGCAATGGAGGGTATGGTTCGGCACACAAGGAAGGTTGAAGAAGCAAATGATTTTTTCTTTTTTTTTTTCTACCTATTAAGTCATTTTAAATAAGTTAATGCCATGTGTCAAAGTTTGATTGGGTGGGAGGATTTTAATGACATCATAGTGATGTCATAATTCTAATTTCTTTCATTTTCTTTCCTTTTCTTGTCTACTTAATTTTAATTTAATTTTTAGCAGTATTTATTCACATTTTTTGTCATGATAATTATTTACTTAATTGGACAAGTCAGCCAAAAATCACCTCTGAAGGCGAAATAATCAAAATGCCCTCCGTTTGGCTTAACAGACTAAAATTGTCTGTATCGATTGAAAATTTTGTCTAAGCATTTTCTTGGAATTCTAATGCCATAGGAACCTCAATGACCCTTCTCTGGAGTCCAAAAAATTATTTTGTGAATTATCTCCTTGGTCGAGGGCTCCTAGTTGCGAGAACCGCAACTTCCCACTAGGTTACCCATCGCTAGGGCACCAGCTCATTTAACTTGGTTGTATTTTATTTCTAAAATTTTTCCTAAATTTTTCTTATTAATATTTGAGTTAATTATGGTTCCTCACTTTAGTTTAAATATTTGAGTTAATTATGGTTCCTCACTTTAGTTTAAATATTTTTTCGGATGTTCTAGCTGTCTGGATCGACACTGGTCACCGGAACAGTAGAATGTACGGAGTTGCTACAGGGAGGGTGTTACATTTCTGGTTCCAAAGCATCCCCTATGCATTATATCATGTTCACATTGCCTTCTTTACCAGTTTTGTGGTTAGGCAATTGATTAGTTCCAACATTAGGAGTTGCACTTCCACCTTCTATCTTCAACCACCCATTTCTGATAAGGGACTGTACCTTACTTTTGAGAGCTCCATAATTGTCCGTTGAGTGGCCAATTGCCCTCCCATGGTATTCACAATGAGCATTTGGATCACACCACCTCGGATATGGGGGTTGCAAAAGGTCAAGTGGTATGGGGACTATCTAGTTTATGCTCAAAAGGTAGCAATAAATCTCGCTTAAGGGAATAGGCAATAGTGGGTCAGGATTCCTGGGTAAGCTTAGATTGGTTTGTGGAGTGGGTGGTCGAATGAACTGATTTATTTGAATCGACGGACGTGAAGCGTAAGCGGTTGGTTGTGGGACTTATTGTGGTTAGGGATAAGAATAATTTGGAAACTGTGGTGGAAAATTGGCTACCATCAGGTTTTGGGAAGGAAATCGAGGATGGTAGGTATTTTATGGGGGGCGTGGTTGATAGGCCTGTTATGTCACATTGTGCACTTTCCCTTCCATTTTCTTCCAAGAATTTGTCTTACTTTTCACTAAACTTTCCCCTACTGCTTCATGTAACCTCCCCAGTCTCACATTTGCTTTAATTCTCTCTCCAGTCTGTATAATGTCAGCAAAGTTGTTATAGGTGTTCCCAATCATCATATTGAAATAAGGAGCTTTCAAAGTTTCAATGAACAAGGAACAAAGCTCGCTATCTGTCATCGGTGGATATACTTCTATGGCTTTCTCTTTCCACCTCTAAGCATATTCCTTGAAGCTTTCTCTTTTTTTTTTGCACCAAGTTTTGGAGGTCCCTCCTTGTCATCATAAGAGAGTGCTGACATCTTTGCTATATAAGTGTCCAAATGTATGCGAGGATTAGTAGTGCCACTATACTTCTCAAACTCAGGGATTTTGAACTTGGGAGGTACCACTACATTAGGGACTAATCTTAAGGCAGAAACATCTAATAAGCCATACATATTCAACCTTTCAATGGCTCTTATTCGCTCTTCTAGAGTGGATAATTTCTCACTCTCTTTTTCTTTCGCCTTATCTGTCCTAGTAGGTTCATACACAACCCCTCTTACTGCTGCTGAATTGGTATCTGGTTGTGCCAAGGGTTTGGTAGGATTGTAGGATTAGGTGTTAATGAGTAATGTTCAATATAAGGAATGGCCTGGGTATAAGGCATACTAGCGGATTGGGCCACATGAGGGAAATATGTCTCATTATTCTGGAACATAAATACATAGGGATTGGTTTGAGTATTAGCAATGACTGCTGGATCAATATTTAGTGGTTAGAAAGAGGTTGAGGGTTGGTCTTAGGGATGCTGAGCACTAGAATCCCTAGTCATTATTGAGACATTTGGGTTATGAGTGGGAAATACTATTTCTTTATTTTGGGCCATTTTCCTCATTAACTTTATTAGCTCAGAAACTTACTTCTTCAATTCAGAGACTTGGCCTTGTACACTCTAAACTTGTTCCTGCTCCTCCATCCTTATCTTTCTTGTTCTTGCTCGAGCTAAGTAACCTTTTGACAGAGCAGTAAATTGCTTCACTATATCCACTTTGAGTTAAGCAATGTTAGCTGTTCTTAATCTACAAGTGGGCAAATATATTATTGTATTTACTTGGCTTCTTTATTTAGCTATTATTTTTATGATCAAAAGGATATGGCAATAATTTAATTGTCATGTTTGCAGAAGGGTAATTTGAATCATTGAGCCAATGGCATCATTTAATAGTCCAACTATGAATGACGGGGTCATGCACATGTTCATGATATTTATTCATGTCATGCTCATGACTTTTCCCCTAAATCTGACGAGGGTTAATCCTACGAGAGTTTTGCTATTCATTCATTATTGTGATCTCATCAACTGACTGACTTGAAGATACCATTGAGTCTACTCTTGTTTACCCTTTACAAATGAAGATCTTATGATACCTAATCATGTGAGGATAAAAATGAAAATACATGATTTAAGTAATCTCGAGTCGTACGGTTAAGGTAAATATTATTTATACATCTGTCAAGGTAGGAAGATGTTTAGCCTACTTTAAAAGTACAATTCGAAATTACCTTTTCTTAAAGATGGAAGATGCTCAAATGATAAATAAAGTAAAAGAAGAGAATGGACGTTCCTTTTGTCCTATGAATGGGATAATCCTAATACCGGATAGGTACTATCTAATTGGATGGTTTTACCCTTAGAGATGGCTTACTAGAGCTCTTAACTAGCATGATGGTTTAGCTCAGGTCTAGCTTTTTAAAGTTTAAAGGTTCCCAAATTGTCCCTACTGTGAACAGTAGAGCCCCATTCCATTACCACGATATTAACAGGAAAATCCATGGGTATTATAATAAATAAAACGGGTTCTAATCTGAGCAGAAGTCCTCACGGATACTAATAGGGTAAAACCCACTAGTACTGCTACATGACTCTCTCCTACTTCCTAGAGGGTAAGAAAGCTCGAGTATAGGGTTGAAGTGTGTGAGGACATTGTGTAAGCGTTAAGTGTGTGAAGAGACATATCTACCTCTTCCTTATTCAAGGGAATTTAAACGATGCTTGCTATAACACATAACAAGTCAAATAATTAAAACAATCAAAAGTCAAAGAGAATAGTGATAATCTAAATGTTAAGGCCTTTAATTTTGTAAGTTCAACCCCATAATTATTGATTTTAATTTACAAGAGCACAAGATTAAATTTACTTTTGGTCCTCTAAACTGGGGTTAACTTAAATCCCCAGTGGAGTCGCCAAGCTATCGCAAGGGTTTTGCGGTCGTCGGACGATTCTCACTAAATTGGAAAAAGTGAGGAGTCACCACTTTACTTTTAAGGGAAATTAAAGAAAACCATTTGTAAAAAAAATAAAGTTTATAAAAACCACTTCTAAAACAGAGATTCTAGGTTCGGGGTCCATGCACGGGTGGGGAAGGTGTTAGGCACCCCACCTCGTCCCTCAAATGGGATAAGCAGATTTAACGATGTGCTCTTCATAATTTAATATCGATAATTTTTGGGGTTAGAATTATGATGTTGGTCTCTATTATTGATAAAAGGAATGTCAATATTTCACAATCTTGGGTTTCCCAGAAACACGAGTATATGGGATGACCCTACAGTGAATTGGTGTCGTGTTTGTTTAATTAGTTATTCATTTATTAAATTCCTCTCTCCTCGAATTAGGACTCTAATTCTGAAGAGGTATTATTTGGTCCCTAAAGACTCATAATGAGTGAGGAGGACTCTCAGCTCACATATTATGTATCTCATTATTAGCATTCAAATAACTGAAGGTGCGGTGTGTGTAATGGATATATAAGAACCGATATGGGTATAGATGTTCATTCCTTTTAATTAGGACTCTAATTCAAATGGGATGTGTTAATTAAGACCTAGAGAATTCACTTTATTAATGAGAACTCTCAGTTAATAGAGGGAGATCATCATCAGCATAATTATCCATAAAATCTTTACCTACATCATTTTCGATTAACTTGTTTAATATTTCTTAATAATGGTATTTCATTTGACTAAACCGAACTGAAGGGAGGACTCTCCCCTTAGCAATATAAGTATGAGAACCTTGAGAAGGACTCTCCATCAGGTCTCACTATAAGGTTCAGGGTTATAGGAAGGACTTCTCCCGTGAACCAGTTATCAGAACATGTGACTTTTTAGTAGAAATGCCGGGGCTACCAAGGAAAGGATTATTTCTCGATCTCCCCAATTTTATACAAAAACAGTTTTATTAGAAGTGTAATTATGGGAATCTAGGAAAGGACTCTCTCCTGATACTCCCAATTTAATGCCAGAGAATTTTTAAAAGGTATGGGAATTTCAAGAAAAGACTCTCTCCTGATCTCCCTTAACTTGGTACAGAATAATTTTTGTAAGGTAAAAACTACTAGAACCCAGGGAAAGGAGTCTCTTTCGATCCCTTGACTTTATACCGCTGATTTGAAAACTGCAGGGATCTTAAGAAGGACTCTCTCTCGATCCCTCTATTTAGAAAAGTGAATTTTGAACATTGTGCATTTCGAGCTGAACTCCTTCTCGATCTCCTTCTAGGGAGCCAAAGTAGTGTATCACGCGCATAATTTTCTCGATCTCTTTACTATCCAAACTCTCTTGATTTCCAATCTCAAAACTTATGATTCGAGCTTGTATCGACTTTTAACATCGTAATTTATGAATTCGTTTTGGTTTTCGATCTTGTAGCTTATTTGCATGAGCTCATATTGATTTTCGATCTCCCGCTAATTAACCGAACCCTTTCACATTTATCTGAACTACCTCTACTTACCGTAATTATTTTCCCCTTTAACCAGATCAGAACTCTCAATGCCAACACTCCCATACTTCTTACAATACTTATGAAATCTTAGTAACTTTCATATCACCCGAACTTTATTCAAGTACTAAAAAAAGATAAAAATAAGGATAAAAATAAAAATTCTTTAAGATGACATAGACATCACAAGAGAAAGCTAACGGTGATATTTGTGAGACAAATTAAACTAATGCTATCCTATCATGAAGGTTCAGTATGACATAGTATCCTAAAAGTTCTTACATCATGAACATAGGTTATTTATATTTGGAGAATGAAGGGTTAAAATGCTTACCTGTGGAGAGCTGAAGTGATGGGAGAGTCAATACTAATGCCTCGCAAAGCTGGAACTGCTAGAGCTAGGATGACTTGAGCTACTGGAGATGATGAGAACAGGGTCTGATGACGATCTGAGATTGGATCTTCAAGTTGGCGTGTGAGTACTGAATATATGAAATTGCTATATTAGTAGCTCTGGTGATAAGATCCTTTAGAAAACTTGTTTCTAAAGTCTCTAAAAAACTTAAGGGCTTCCCCAAAATGAAAGCAATAAGGCTACAACAATATTTAAATTCAGAGTTTTCTCTCGGCACTGTGATCCCTCCTCTACAGTATTGCATGTAGGTATTTATAAGAAGTGGGTACTCCAAATTAACGGTCAGGATTTCAGTAGGAAGAGATCAAAGGTTTGGATTTAAAAGGACACGATTCGACGTCTTAGGACTAATGAGAATCAGAATTGAAGGTTCTGATTTAGTTCAGAATTTTTTCCCTTTCATTCTTTACATCCAAAGGTTAGGAGTCTCGCTTTACAAAATTGATCTAAGGGCTGGGAGTGAAAAATGCCAAATTAGTTATTCTCTTTTAATCCAAAGGTCCCAAACTCATCCTTACAAGGGAGATCAATAGTGTGAATTGAGGTGTACCAGGATGCTTTAACCATTTAGGATCCAACGGTTCAGGTTCATCCTTACAAATGGGATGGATGGTGGGGATTAGATCGTGCCCCAAATGCTTTAACCAACTCAGATGTGACGGTGGGGAATGGGCTAAGGGCCATGATAGTGATTTGATTCTCAAGCTTCCTAATCTCTTTAGGCTTACACTTTGGTCCACCTGATCTCTCATTATAGTTCTGAGACCCCTCATTCCGATCTCCCTCTCTATGTCTGATCTCCTCTTGCTTCCGATCTCCTTAGCTCTTCTTTGTATCTGACCCGTACCGGTGAACTCTTAATAATGAAGCATTAAATTTTTTTAATTACTGTTGAGCCGTTTTGAGTTCTGCACGCAACAAATGCCAAGGCCCTATATATATGAGGTGGAATTTCATCATTCTCACACTTACACTTCCTTCTCTAGTGAATTTCTAATGTTTTCCCTTTCTAATCCTTATCTTTAAGGTGAAAATTCTTATCATGACAACCGCCTTGATCTTTTCTCGATCGACTTCTTTGCCCATCGCCTGAAAATGGATGGTGCCAGTGATTAGAGAATTATGAGAGCGTCATCTAATAACGACGAGAGAATCGGACTAATTTACCATTCAGGGTCCAAAATGACTATAGTGCCGATCTCCAATCGGTTTACCGGTATGCTCTATGGACCGATCTCGAACAAGGGGACTGCTATTTTAAATCTTGATGTCGTTGATAGCCTCTTGAAGTTCATTTAGCTTCTAACCATCTCAGGGGTACCGACTGTTGCTTGGTTCTAGTGAATGAGATCGACGATGACCCCGAGCTTCTCGTAGTCTTTACCATAGTTGATGAGAGCTACCCTCCCGATCTCCACGTATCTTTCGAGCGACCCCTTGAGATTAAGAGAAGTCAGTACTGCGGGAATGACACAGGTAGAATGTAGGGTAGAATAGGTGTAGCACCCCTATATTCATCAGTTCTGTACAGTCTACTATTCCGGCAACTGATGTTTGTTTGGACAATTAGGATTTTCAGAACCATAATTAAATTACCTAGAAAAGCCATAAATAAGAATAAATAGCAATTACATGAAGGTAAAAAGAAAATAAGAAAACAAAGCATAATCAGTTAAATGAGCCGAGGCCCTCGCGATGGGTAACCGAACCGGGAAGTGACTGCGAGCTCAATTGCTACCCTGATTTCGTGTGGGACCTTATGGTACCCCAGGCCTAAGGATTATTGCGAAGCTAGTGTTAATGTGAAAATCATAAAAAATAATGGAGAACCAGTTCAAATAAGTGAATCAGAGTTCAAGAAGTAACATAGTGCTATTAGAAAAACGGATCAGACCGATAAGGGGCAAAATGGTCAATTCACCCTTAGAGGTGACTTTTGGCCTAAATGTTCATTAAAATATAGGAAATCAAAATTATAAAAAAATAATTAAAAACATAAGAGGTATATGGAAGGAAAGGAAAAAGGAAAAGAAAAAAATTTAAATAAAGGGAATTATGACATCACACCTGTGCAAGCATGACATCATAAAAAGTTATAATTTAAAATTTTGAAATTATGGATAAATGTTAAGATAAGAGACCGATTAAAAAAAAAAGAAAAAAAGGAAAAAAAAAGTAACCAATAAGCATTAGAAAAAAATAAAAAAAATTAAGTTTAATATTTTATTTTGATGGATAAATATCCATTATAAGAAGACAAATGGAATTAAAAGAAAATAAAAATCCCTTATCTTCTTCCAAAGAGCTGGCCACACATGCATTCTCTCTTTCCCTTTCTTCTTTCCACCATTAACAACACCACCAAGCTCCAATACTCCCATTTCTTCCATAAATTCCATACTAAACTAGTAGAAAACATTCAATTGACACTTGATATAAAGAATTGAAGTAAGCGAAACAAGAAAAAATTGAAGTAAATTGAAGATTAGGAAAGCTTCACAAGAGGTAAACTTCCTTTCAAACTTAATTAACTATGTATGTATGGAATTTAGTTTAATTGCAAGGAATTAAATTAGGAAAAAGATAAAAATTATGCAAGTATGGGAAAGAAGGAAGTTTGGCCAGCCTAGGGTATATTAGGATTTGATGATGCTTAATTGAATTAAACATGAAATTAAACCTTAATTAAGTGGTAGGAGTGATAAATGAAGTGAAATTTACATGATTTGGCATGATTTGTGACAATGGGAAAAATTAGGGTTCTTGGTGATTAGGGTTTTGGGAGAAATTGGGAATTTTGGGAATTATTGGCCAATTGATGTTTTGATGCTCAATTTTGGTCAATTAGTGTGCTTATGAATGCAAAATGATGAATGGAACTGAGAATGGTTTATGGTGTGGTGTTACTGGATTATGGACAGACTAACCTCTATCCATTTAAGAGGTTATAAGTTGAATTCTGTTGCTCCAATTGGTGTGAGGCCAATTGGAGATGACCCAAAGCCACATTTTTTTATGCAGAAACCTTTCCCAAAAACTGACCACAAGTTGGTCTAAAATTAGGTTGAATCCAGATTAGGTACCCTGTTACTGGGCATAATTGACTAAATGAATAGTACATGTTCAAATGGTCATAAGTTTGTGTAGATAGGTCCAAATGACCTGATTTTTGAACCATTGGAAATATTAAACATAGTAGAATAACTTTCATGAAGAATACAAACCGAAATTCTGACCATAACCTATTCAAATTGCCAATCAAATTTAGGTCACCAAATTTGCCAGAACCAAAATTTGCCTAGAAAATCTAGAAATGACCAATCCAGCCAGCCTTAGTAAAAATGGCATAACTTGAGCTACAAAACTCGAAATGGAGTGATTCAAAAAGGGAATTAAAGCTAAGATATTAAGGAACAACTTTGATGAAGAAAAGTTGGCTAAATTTTCACTGCAGATAGGTCCAATGAAATAGTAAACCCAAGTGACCAAAACTAAAATTTAGGAATTTCTCTTAGGGTGTTTTGAATTTCAATTGGCAATTAATGCCAATACAATTGTAACCCAACATGTAATATGTGGGTGTAATTAGAACTAATATACCTATTAAATATGAGAAAGTCAACATTTTACGGAATTGGTCAAATGAATGGTAACAACCCTAGCCATAAACACAAAGATGAGTAAAATTAAATATGAAAATTTTAATTATTTGATTAATTATTAGAAATAGTTTGGATGGATGGTGAAACACTTTAAAATTATGTGTTTCAGTTAGAAAGAAGCCATTCGAGGAAGAAGGAAAAATTGAATTAAATCAAGGCAAGCAAAAGAGGTTTGTGCACAACTAGCCTATTTCTATGTTTTAAATTTATAATGGATTTTGAATGAATTTGATAATTGTATTTTCTCTTGTGTGCAAGAACTTTAATTCATTAAATGACTTTGCATGATTTAATTATGTTTTCTTCTATGCATTTAAGAATTTATTGCATGGTTTTAAGAATTATAAATTGTGAATTTGATGTGTTGCAAACCTTATGCATGAATTTACAATGATTAAATATGTTTAGTAATTTGTAAAAACTTTTTGTGAATAGCAATTATTTTGAATATGATTTAAAACCACCGTCAGCATGGCAATGTGATTGAATTCCTCATTAGCTTGTTTAATGGGATGAACATGTTATTCCCTCTCTGGCTAAAGTGTTGAGGTGTATGCTAGTTCAAGAAGAATTGAATGAGTACTCATATTTGCTAGCTAGCCTGTGTATACCCCTTTAGCCTTTGGTTATTGGGAGAATTGGCTTTCTTATGGTGTACAACCTGACATTGTTTTAGTGTCATGCTCTAAGCTGTGTGAATGTTTTCAACATCCTTAAATCATGCATACTTTGATAAAATGTGATTGAAACAAATATTTATTAGTGGTTGGAAAATGATATATTGTTTCATTGTAACACCTCTATTTGTATAGCATGGTACATTTTACTGTTCCGGTGACTAGTGCCGATCCAGACAATGAAGAGAATTAGAACCACATCTAAGAATCTTAGATAAGCCCTAAATGCCAATAATTAGTAATTGTCAAATAGTTAAGTATAAATAAGAAAAACATAACACAAAAAGTTAAATGAGTCGGGAGTCACAGCGATGGTTGACCTTCTCGAGAAATGACTGCGAGGTTAGACTAAACTCAAATTTTGAACCGTAAAATGTGACGCTGTGGTCCTTAGGACTATTGCAAACACAATGAAAAAGAGAAAATCATAGAAAAGAATTGTTAAGCAGATCAGATAATTAGGTCAGGAATCTGGAAGAAATATTGAATTTTTTGCAAACAGGATTGAACCAGTTAAGGCCAATTTGGTCAATTTTGTCACACCTTATCCCTTGTAAGGCACGATATGTTCCTGTAGCATGCCTAAAGAATTACCGAACTCCACCTATTGATAACCCATTAGTTATGCTACAAAGGATTTTAAAACAAACCATAGCTTTTTATCTTATCAATTCTTTTGCGGAAAACTACATGAGAATAGTTAAAATTTCATGTAAACATTCATTGGAAATAATGATAGACTAAATATTGTAAAAGTTACATTTTCATATGTCTCAAAGTAAAATACAAAATAGTTACAAACTCAAAATGTGATAGCAATGCAATGCTTTTAAATACAAACTGCTCAATATCCGTACATCCATACATATAGGTACAAAATACATCCAAAGGAATCACAAGGGTTGTAACACCCCTATGTTCGGTAGTGCGTTCTACTATTCTGGTGACCAGTGTCTGTCCAGACAGTTAGAATGCCTAAAAGTACATTTAAAAGTTAGTGAGGAGATATAGAATAATGAAATACAAGAAAGAAAAATACAAGAAAAACAAAGGAAAAATAATAGTAATGAAATGTAACCAAGTTAAACGAGCCGAAAACCGTAGCAATGGGTGATCGCACCGGGAAGTTGCAGCGTGGACCGTTGACTAGCCCTGGACCGCGGGGAACCCTGGAAAATATTTTTAAGAATTAAATAAAAATCTATTGAAGTATAAATGTCATTAGAAATATCAAAGAAAAATTAATTAATTAGTACAAAGAAAAACGAGAAATCGAGAAAACAACAAAACTCGCTGTTACCGAAAAATCGAGAATGCAACCCGAATAGGAGTATTGTTGTCATTTGACATCCCGAGTTGCCTTTTGACCTAAATTTCCATTAAAAATAAATGATATTAAACCTTGAAAATATCATGAAAATTAAAATGGTGGTACATAATCTAAATAGTAAGAGATATGAGGAAAATGTGGGAAATTGGAAAGTTTGGATTATTAAATCATTAACCAACATTAGTGCTCCACTAAAATCACATTTGGGACACCTAAAGAGTGAAGCGGGATAGGTGTAGGATTAATTGTTTTCTTCTTCCTCACAAGCTTACCTTGGCTGAATTCTTTCTCCCATGGAAACCTCCATGGCCGTCCACCATTAAGCTTAAATCCACCATTGATTTAGCCATCCTTTACACTAGCTCCCTTCATTAAACTTGACCACCATACCTTGGGTAGCATACTTGGAGCAAGAAAGATAAGTTTTGGTAGAGTTTTGAAGAAGTCCAAAAGAGGTAAGTGGTTATTTTCAATACTTGTTTCATTAAAAGTATAACTAAGGTTGTGATTGTTTGATTTATGGAAGAAGTTTGAGGTTTGATGAATTGTTGGGGATGGAGCATTTCGGCAGCCATGAAACTTGATCATGAACAGCTTCTCTTTGCATGTAAATGGTAGTTTAGGATGTTGATTTAAATGTTTAATTGTATTGAAGTTGAATTCCATGTGTGAAGTTTGAAAGTTAAGCTTGAAAAGTGAAAATGGAAATGGATGTGTATGTGTAAATTTGTGGTAGCCTCATGATGAAGATTAAAGTGTTTAAGTTCATGATATATTGTTGAAATATTGTAAAAAAAATGGCAACATATATGTGTGTGGATAGTAGTGATAAGGTAGGCAAATTGTTAATGGAAGTATGTGTGATAATTAGAAGTAATTATGTGTATATATTGTTGGGATTGAACTTTGTGAATGGTGACTGCAATTGGTGTATTTGAAGTGGTTATGTTCTGTCCAAGTTGACCTATAAGGTAGAGAATTGAATGGTTTTGGTTAGTGCCAAATGTAGAATGGTATGGGAAGTGAAAATGTAATTGGTAAACTTATGTTTGGTTTGATGTTCTAAAAGCATGTGGAGGGCAGTGTGCAAATAGACCTATAACCCTAAGTGTGTGAATCCAATTGGTATGAGGCTAATTGGAGGTGAAACTAAGCACAAAGTGTGCCAACTTTCATGAAGAAAGTCTACCTAAATTCTGCCCAGAAAGTAACTTGAGAAATGACCAAATCCGGATTAGTGAATTAAAAGCTTGAAAATTGACCATTTGGGCAGCAATTAGTGTTTTGGCCATAACTCACTCAAAATAGGTACAAATTACGTGAAATTTTTACCATGAATAGACTGGACCTAGAGCTACAACTCTTATGAAGACACCAAAACCCAGAAATGAACTTAAGCAAGTCAAATAGCTTGCACAATTTCGGGTATCAGAACTAGAAATGACTTAAAAAATGACCTAAAATTACCATTTTAGTGCAATCTGTCCAGCTTTGGTAAATTGACCATATCTTGGTCTATACAACTCAGAATGACCTGAAATTTTGCTCCGCGTGCAATAAGACATAGATCTACAATTTTGCTTCTTTGACCAGAAGCTAAAAACTAAGAGAAATAGGACTTTAATCTAGACCAATCTAGCACATAAAAATTGAGAACTTGACATTTACATACAATGATGCTTGAAATAATTTGGCAATGAATGCCAACTTGTAAAAATGGTAAGTTACACTATATTGGTAGCATATTGAAATGCAAAATGTGACATATTAGTAACATTAAACCTAGTTCACCTAGAGTGCATCGAGGGTCAACATTATAGGTTGATTAATGAAAGGAGTAGTATCAATAAAATTTAATTATGGAATGTTATGATTAGAAACAATTTAACTGAGTACTGAAATACTTTAAATTGTGTGTTTCAGTTGAAAAGAATATTGAAGAGCATAAGGAACATTGAGCCAAGGCCAAGAGGCAACTCATCCGAGGTCTGTGCACAATATTTTTATATTCACTGCTTTTACTAGAAAATTTATTTGGAGAAATGAGTTATGAATAATTTTTTATTGTTTTGGCTTTGGGAATTTTATTGGAAATTATTGTGTTGCCTACTTTGTGAATGGAAAATTGACTTTGGAAATTGATTATGTTTTGCATGAAATATTTGAATAATATGATTTGAAATTGTTTTTGGTTCACACTTGGCATGACAGTCCCTTACTCTATTCCTCCTCCACTTGTGGGGTTGAGTTTGATATTTGAATTATTTTCCTCCCTCTCTAGCTTGCCAGTCTGAGTTGAGTTTAGATAAATACTCATTAGCTAGCTAGCCACCTCCCTCATTGATTTCGATTAGTGGGGTGAGTTTGCCTTGTCGTGGTGTACCACACGGCATGTTCGAAATATTTTGTGTCATGACCTAAGTTGTGTTATTGATTGGCAACACTGTGTTATTCAATTATGTGAGCTTTGAAAAAATTGTGAATTGTTTGAATTGTAAATTGTCAATAAAAGTTTTATATACCGCATTTTAAATTGCTATTGTGCACCACTGAGTAAATTTTACTCAGTGATAGCTTTTTCATTATTGTCGCAGGTAGACAGATGGACAGAGCAGCATAGTAGGCTGCTTGTGCTATATTTTGAGATTTCGCCGGTATATTGAGTATACCATATTTTATAGTTTTTATTGTAATATATGTGCACTATATGCATATATTATACTTAGTCTTAAGCAGTTGTAAACTAAAATTGTAAACTATTTTGGCCTGTAAAAGTATTGTGATAAATTTATCTTATCTCAGCTTTTGGAAACATTGGAAGATTTATTATTGAACTGAGTTGATAAATATTGAGAAAATTATTGTGTTGAATTGTTATTGGAGTTTGGGATTGAGAAAAATATTGGAAGTACTTTTTGCAGGTTTTTGAATAACTGTTTTATTCAAAATACTGATGGCACTCTGCCAAAATTTTTACAGAAATTATTAATACTTTAAATTTGTTAATTGGTTTCACTTTAGTAAAAGAAAATTTTTAACACCAGTCAATAGTGTTCACCATTGTAAAAAGAAGTAAGAATAGTTTTAAAATCCCTTGTAGTGTATTTAATGGGTTATCAGTAGACGAAGTTTGGTAATTCATTAGGTATACTGCGAGATCATGTTACGCCTTATGGAGGGGTAGGGTGTGACAAGGGTATACCTAACATAAATACCCATAAACAATACCAAAATGCTGCTTTCAAGTCTCTCACTCGGCAGCCTTCTCCTTTCCCTTACCTGCGATAGCATAAAGAAGTTATCGCTGAGTATATCACTCAGTAGTGCACAACTAATAACTTTAAACTTAAGGTAAAATACAATTTGTCAAAGCATAATAAATCACATTTTTCTTAAGCATGAAAACTTCACAATAGTTCTAAGTCCATAAGAGGCATTTATTGGAATAACATTTCAGAAGAGAAATCACACTTCATAAATCACAATTCACAAAGCATTAATGTTGTCAACATCAACACACAGTTTAGGCCATGACACAAAATTTCACGATCAGTGCCATGTTATACACCACGACAAAAGCAATCTCAACCTCACTAACTGTTATTAATGAGGGAAGAGCTAGCTAGCTAATGAGTACTCATGTAGTCTTACCCTATTAACCGTTATTAATGGGAGACATAATCAATATCAATTATCAACCCCAAGTAGTCGATACTCCTGGGGAGTTCTAAAAGGGACTGTAATGCTAACTGTGGTTTCAAAACCGTTTCCAAAAAATTTCTCACTCAATAATCACATTTATAAACCAATAAACACATTTAAATTCATCATAATATCCATATAAAGGTGGCAATCCCAAATTTCTTAAATGCAAGAGAAAAACCATATTTCAGTCAAAGTAAACTTGTTTAAAGCAAACTCAATCAATTTAACACATTCCAAGTAATTTACAAGTTTAAAAATGAAGAAAAAATTAGTTGTGCACAAACCTTCAATAATTCTCTTTCCTTGTTACCTACTTCTCCTTGTCCGTTCTAACTTCTTTTACAACTAAAAATACACAAATAGAATACCTCAATACCAATCTCAATTCCTGCCAAGAACTCATTACATGCATGTATAATGTATCCCAAGTTAGCTTTGAAAATTTTAGAATATTTTGGTTTCGGGACAGCTTGGTGCCCCAATCTTTGAACCCAATTTTTACCTAGTTTCGATCATAATTTGGTGAGGTTTTATTCAATTAAATTGTTCATTTAGGTCTTAAATTTATTTTCCTTTTTGAATTGCCTAATTTGGAACTGTGTAGCTCAAGTTATGATCAAAACACTGTTACTATTCACGTCACTGTTCATTCTACAAATTAAGTTCTGGCAGATTTATTGATCCAACTTCGTTCAGCAATTTGATTAAGTTAAGTCCATAATTTGGTCTAATGTTCTTCATACGAAATGTTCTACTATGTCTTAGGTTTCCATCGGTTCAAGAATTGCTTAAATCAGAGTTTTCTAGAGAGAGTTATGGCAATGCAAAATTTACTATTCATATGATAAATCTGCAGATTTCTAGATTTCTGCAGATTTGGTGATTCAATTTTGCTTAGCAATTTGATTGGGTTAAATCAATAATTTGACCTCAAGTTCTTCATATGAAGTGTTCTACTATGTCTTAGGTTTCCATCGGTTCAAGAATCGCCTAAATCAAAGTTTTCTAGAGAGAGTTATGGCGTTGCAAAATTTACTGTTCATGTGATCAAATTTTGCAGGTTTTATATTTCTGTCTCCAAGTTCAAGGCTCATTTCGAATAGGTTAAAGTCATTTTTGGGGCAGGGTATCTTCATGAAAATTCTAGCCCTATGTCTTAAGTTTGGTTTCCAATTGGTTTCACACCAATTATAATTGTGTAGCTCAAGTTATGGGCTTCCAAACCCACTAAATTCAGTGTGCAAAATTCTGCCCTAAGTTAAAATTTTCATTTCTTCAATTACTTCCACTAACCAACGTCAATTCACATTTAATTCACCCAAAATGACTATAATTTAGCATTGACACATCAATGGCACTTCCTAACACAAACCCCACAATTTTCAAACACCAAAGTTTGCAATTTTCCCTAATCCTACTATTTCATTACCTCCATTCATCAACCCAATGTCAATTCAAACTAAATAAATCTCAAATGATCATAATTTAACACTACACACTCCTATTTCACTCTCTAGCACAAAAACCCAATTTCCCCATGAACTCTAATCTTCCATAATTCAATTTATGCAATCCGATGAAACCTTGGTACTCCCAATCATGCATACTACTTGAATTTAACTTAGATTTATCATCAATTTAACTAAAATACATCAAAGCCCTAATTTTTCCCAAATTCGCCAAAACCCTAATTTAGATTCCATGCATGTTTCCTTTCAATTTCTCAAGAAATTTCATCATAGATTAACTTCATTCAAAGCTTTTACAACTAATTTAACATGAAAAGAAACTTACCTCAAGTGACTACTTCTAATCTTCAATTTCTTCTAACTCTTTTGTTCTCTTAGCTTCTAATCTCTCAATGAAAGATAAATTTGATGTTTTCTATCAATTAGATAGAAAATCCATGGAGAAAAAGTGGGAAAAATCAAGGGTTGAGAGAGGTTGTAAGTGGAAGAATGAAGAGAGAAGAAAGAAAAGAGAAGGAGAGGAGGTGTGTTGGGGGGCAACTAAATAAGGGAGGGAGGAAGATGGCTTCCTTTTATACTTATCCCAATTATTTACTTATTTAATTAATTTTAATTGAGTTGTCCAAAGCCCATTGGTCCTAAAATTTTAATTGGGTCAAAATGGACCTAAAATTCTAGATTTTTGTTTCTTTTATTTTTCTTTCACTTTATACTTGAATTCTTTTCCTTAAAAAAAATTATTCCATAATTCAATTCATTAATTTCACTTAAATTAATTAACATTTTGGTTAAAAGTCAACTCTTGAGGTGAATTGACCAAAATGCCCCTCATCGGGTCATAATCCCTCTTTTTTCAATATACCCGATGAGTCCTTATATTTTTGGGTCATTTGAATTTTTATTGTGTCTATCTTAATAAATTTTCATTTTATTTTTGGTCCTCAAGGTGTCTTTGAATAGTACTAGTCACGGACCAAAAATGATACTATTCATAACTCGGATGTTTAGGGTGTTAGAATTCTCCCCTCTTTAACAATAAAACTTCATCCTCGAAATTTACCTGGTCTCATTCTCTGAATAGCTGTGGGTGCCACCTTCTCATGTCCTCCTCATGCTCCCATGTAGCCTCCTAGCCTGAATAATGGTTCCACAGCACTTTCATTAGAGGTATTTGCTTGTTCCTCAGCTGTTTTACCTCATATGCCAAGATCTTTATGGGCTCTTCGTCATATGTCAGGTCTGGATTCACTTCAATCTCCTCTACTGGCAAAATATGAGAGGGGTCTGATCTGTACCTCCTCAACATAGAGACATGGAAGACATTGTGAATCTTTTCCAACTCCGGAGGCAATGCAAGTCTATATGCCAATGGACCCACTCTTTCCAGAACCTCATATGGCCTAATTAAGTGAGGACTTAGTTTCCCCTTTCTACCAAACCTCATGATCCTCTTCCATGGGGAAACTTTCAAGAACACCTTGTCACCCACACTGTACCGAATATCTCTTCTCTTTATGTTAATGTAGGACTTCTGTCTATCCATTACAACTTTGAGTCTATCTCTAATGAGCTTAACCTTTTCTTCCGTCTGCTGCACTAATTCTGGGCCAATCAACTTCCTCTCGCCCACTTCATCCCAACACAAGGGAGTTCTACACTTTCTACCATAAAGTGCTTCGTATGGAGGCATCACGATGCTTGACTGATAACTGTTGTTGTAGGCAAATTCAATTAAAGGCAGGTGTGTGTCCCAACTCCCTTCAAACTCAATCACACAAGCCCGAAGCATATCCTCCAAAATCTGAATGATCCTTTCAGATTGGCCGTCTGTCTGTGGATGGAATGCTTTACTGAAGTTCAATCTAGTTCTTAGGGCTTTTTGGAGACTACCCTAGAATCTAGAAGTGAACCTTGGGTCTTTGTCTGACACAATAGACACTGGCACTCCATGTAACCTCACAACATCATCAATGTATAGTTTGGCCAATTTTTCTAGGCTGTAATCTATTCTCACTGGCAAAAAGTGTGCAGACTTGGTCAATTTATCAACAATAACCCAAACTGCATCATGATTCTTTTATGTACGCGGAAGTCCTGTCGCAAAATCCATAGTGATTCTTTCCCATTTCCACTCAGGAATTGGCAATGGCTGTAGCAACCCTGCAGGCACTTGGTGTTCTGCCTTTACTTGCGGACAAGTTAGGCATTTGGCAACATATTCTGCAATGTCTTTCTTCATTCTTCTCCACCAATAGTGCTCTTTCACACTTCTGTACATTTTGGTTCCACCAGGGTGCAATGCAAAAGGTGAATCATGTGCTACCTTTAAAATGGTCTGCCTCAGTCCAACATTCTTAGGAATGCACATTCTGCCCTTATATAACAGTAAGCCCTCATCATTTACTGATAATTCTGGTTTCTTGCCATCCCGAGCCTCTTCCATTAACTTCATATACTTATCATCCTTCTGAGCAACTGCTTTAATTTGTTCTGCCAGCATTGGCTTCACTTGGCAAGTAGCTACCATCTGACCATCTTCATTAATCTCCAAATTAGCATGCAATGCCCTTAACTCATGCACCATGGACAATGGAGAAACCCTCAACTAGCCAAAGTCTTGCAATTTAAAGCATTAGCTACATATTAGTTTTTCCAGGCTGATAGTCTATCAAACAATCATAATCTTTTATCAGCTCTAACCATCTCCTCTGCCTCAAATTTAACTCCTTTTGTGTGCCCCAGTACTTCAAACTTTTATGATCTGTGTATATATAACATCTCTCTCCATACAAGTAATGTCTCCAGATTTTTAAGGCAAAGACAATGGCTGCCAGCTCCAAGTCATGTGTAGGATAATTCCTCTCATGCAGTTTAAGCTAGCGTGAAGCATAGGCAATGACATTCTTATGTTGCATCAACACACAGCCCAATCCGTTACGAGAAGCATCACTGTATATGGTATACTCCTTACCCATAGTGGGCAAGGTTATGAATGGAGCTTCACTTAAACGCTTCTTTCACTCATCAAAACTTTCCTAGCACCGATTAGTCCACTGAAATTTTACATTCTTTCTAAGTAGCTTGGTCAGTGGAGATGCTAGCATGGAGAATCCCTTCACAAACCTTCGGTAATATCTGGCTAAACCAAGGAAACTCCGAACTTTCATGACATATCTAGGTGGCTTCCAATTAAGAATGGCTTTTATTTTGCTAGGATCCACCTGGATACCTTCTGCAAATACAATATGCCCCAAAAATGAAATCTCCTTTAGCCAAAACTCACATTTTGACAGTTTAGCATACAACTGCTTCTCCCTCAAAGTCTGCAATACTATCCTCAAGTGCTTGTTGTGTTTCTTTGCATTCTTTGGGTACACCAAAATATCATCAATGAACACCACAACAAACTGGTCCAAATATGGCCTGAAGATAGTGTTCATCAGGCCCATAAAAGCAGCTGGAGCATTAGTCAACCCGAATGGCATTACCAAGAACTCATAGTGGCCATACCGAGTCCTAAGGGCAATTTTAGGAATACTTCGCTCCTGCACCCTCAATTGGTAGTAGCCCGATCTCAAGTCAATTTTGGAGAATACAGTTGCATCCTTCAACTGATCAAACAAATCATCGATCCATAGCAGAGGATATCTATTCTTTATGGTCACCTTATTCAACTGTCTGTAGTCTAGGCATAGGTGGAGAGTACCATCCTTTTTCTTCACAAATAATACTGGTGCTCTCCAAGGTGACACGCTAAGGCGGATAAAACCCTTATCTAACAATTCTTGCAATTGCACCTTCAACTCTTTCAACTCAGCAGGTGCCATCCTATAAGGAGTGATAGAGATTGGCTCCACACCAGGCATAGTCTCAATTTCAAACTGCACCTCTCTTTCCGAAGGCGATCCCGATAATTCTTTCTGAAAGACATCTGGAAAACCCCATACCGTAGGAATATCTTTAAGATCTGGACTCCCCACCTAGGTGTCTATCACATGAGCTAAATAAGCTTCACATCCCTTTCTAATCATCTTTCTAACAAGTGCAGCTGAAATGATGTTGGATGGCAATAACTGCCTTTCCCCGTGTATCACTATGTCTGCATACTCGGGAAGACCAAAAGTGACTATCTTTAGTCTACAGTCGATCATGGCGTGATGCCTAGCTAACCAATCCATGCCCAATATGATATCATATTCTCGGAAGGGCGTGTCAATTAAGTCTGCCAGGAATGTATGTCCTTGGATCACCAAAGGACAATCCTTATACAATTTGTTCACCCTAACCTCTTGCCCTAAGGGACTAGTCACTAGTACATCATAATCCTTTTTCAAGCAAGGAATGGCAACAGAACATGCAATACTGGCACTAGCATAAGAATGTGTAGAACCAGGGTCAAATAGCACATATACATCTCTATCAAAGACAAAGAAAGTACTAGCCACAACATCTGATGTCTCAGCTTCCTCCCTCTGGTGCATGGTGTACACCCTGGCTGATGCACTACTCTGCTCTGGTTGGCTCGCTGTGCCTTGGCTGCTAGAAGTGTTACCTCTACCCTTGCCTCGGCCTCTACTAGCTATCTGTTGTCCTCTGGAAGCAGAACCTTGAACAAATCCCTTAGTGGTGGTTGGCGGCCCAGACCTGCGAGCACTAGTGCAATCTCTAGCAAAATGGCCACTTCCACCACAGTTGTAACAGGCTCCTATGGCCTTATAACATACTCCTCCATGATTCCTGCCACAGGTTTCATAGGTACGAGCAAGAAAGGAACCCCTAGATGTCTGCTGTTCGGATCTAGGTGGCCTCTGCCCTGAGAATCTTCCCCTACTAGATCCTCTATTACTTGGTCCCCCAAAGTTCTTTCTCTTACTCGAATTGTTACTTGGACTCTGACCTGTAGGTTTACTGCTCTTCTCTTTTTCAGTGGCTACCTTCTCAGATGCCCCTTCCAGTTCTATCCTTTCTAATTCAAGGGCCTGTGATATCAACCCAGAGAAGTTGTCATGTCAAAACCCAACCACTTGCAATCTCAAACTAGGCCTCAAACCAGCCTCAAACCAGCCTCAAACCATTTGCATATGTCTCTACTGGTAGTGAGTACGCTTCCAACATAGTGGCTGAGGTGAGAAAAGTCTCTCTCATACTCGGCTATAGTCCTGTTCCCTTGCTTCAAACTGATAAACTCCTGTAGCTTCATATCTACATATGTATCAGAAACATACTTCTGCATAAATTCTCTGAGAAAGTCATCCCATGTCAACACAGGGGGCTCAACCAAACTATGAGGAATGGTCTTCCACCACTCATATGCATCTCCATGTAGTAGAGAGACCGAGTATTCAAACTTCAAATCATCGGTGTAGTGCAGTTTCTTAAATACTCTCTCCATCCATTCTAACCATTGCTCAGCTTCCAATGGGTCCACTGTACCCTTGAACTCTATTGCCCCATACTTCATTAACTTGTCATATTGTCTGGCTAGGGATGGTGGTTGCACTGGAGGTGTTTGCACAGGAGCTTGGACTGGTATATTGCCAGCCATTTGCTGAAAATAGTGCAGCCATATGCTGAGCGAACTGAGCAGGAAACTACATAGGCAGGACGGTGCAATGCCCACCGGCATTCTCGAGGAGCCGGGCCTCCCACTCACCAAGCCATCGATTATTCTACGATGTGATCCCACTCTTCCATACAGAATCAGAAGGTTTTCTACTCCTGGAACAACCAACACAAGGAGATTTCCCTCCATTAGTCCATATTTATGATATAATGCACTATATGTATCAATAATGACAATTGAGCAGTTGTACTTATTAAAAATTTTCAAACATGCAATTTCAAAACTTGTATAAAAACCAAAGCTCTGATACCATTAAAACACGGTCTTTTGGTGGCATTTAAGGGTACCTATCAGAGCACTTGTAGGCGTTACGTATCGCCGTCCCTGCAAGCTCCTGAGCGAAGAGCCACGCTTCGCTACAGTTCATGAATGAGAGTTCCGAGGAATCATAGGCGTTACGTATCGTCGTCCCTACTTTGCATTAATACATATGACATTAAACTATTTACATCAAAATAAACTACAAGGGTACAACTAAATACCCGTACAAAAACCTCCGTGTAGTCCCAAAGATCAGTAGCTCACTATACTGCTTTTTCCTAGTCTCTATCTGTGATAGGAAAGAAAGCTATCGCTGAGTATAAAAATACTCAGTGGTGCACAATAAAATACAAAATGCGTAATATAAAACATTTATGAACAATTCATAATTCAAAAATCTTACAATCACATTTCACAATTTTTCAAATCACATTTATAGCAAATCATAATTTTCAAAGCTTAATTTAACACAAATTTGATTAAACAATTTATTAATCATAGTGTTGCCAATCAATAACACAACTTAGGCCATGACACAAAATTTCCAAACATGCCGTGTTGTACACCACGACAAGGCAAACTCACCCCACTAATCAAAATCAATGAGGGAGGTGGCTAGCTAGCTAATGAGTACTCATCCCAACTCCTGACTGGGAAGCCAAAGAGGGAGGAATATAGTCAAACTCACCCCATAATTGGAGGAGGAACATAATAAGGGACTGCCATGCCAAGTGTGAATCAAAACAATTTAAAACTATGATGTTCAATTATAATTGATACAACAATTAAACAAACTTCATTTCAAATCTCCATTTTCAAAGTAGGCAACACACAAATTCTCAAATAAAATTTCCAAGGCCATAACCAAATTCAAAACCATATTGTTCAAATATTTCATACAAAATAATAAATAATTTTCATTACAAATTTCCATTGTAAAATAGGCAACACAACATTCTCGAAATTCATAACGAATAAAACACATTCACAATGTATAACAAATCAATTTTCATTGTGAAAACTATAATTTATAAATTTTTGTGCACAAACCTTCAATAATTCTCCTTCATTGTTACCTACTTCTCTTTATCCATTCCAACTTATTTTTCTACTGAAAATACACAAATAGAATACCTTAATACCAATCTCAATTGCTGCCAAGAACTCATTACATGCATGTCTAACATATCCCAAGTTAGCTTTGAAAATTTTAGAATATTTTGGTTTTGGGACAGCTTGGTGCCCCAATTTTTGAACCCAATTTTTACCTAGTTTCAATCATAATTTGATGAGGTTTTCTTCATGAAAATTGTTCATTTAGGTCTTAACTTTATTTTCCTTTTTAACTCGCCTAATTCGGAGCTATGTAGCTCAAGTTATGAACAAAACACGGTTACTGTTCATGTCACTGTTCATCCTACAGATTTAGCTTTGGCAAATTTATCGATCCAACTTTATTCAGCAATTTGATCAAGTTAAGTCCATAATTTGGTCTAATGTTCTTCATATGAAATGTTCTACTATGTCTTAGGTTTCCATTGGTTCAATAATTGCCTAAATCAGATTTTTCTAGAGAGAGTTATGGCTATACAAAGTTTACTATTTATATGGTAAATTTGCAGATTTTCAGATTTCTACAGATTTGGTTTTTCAAATTTGCTTAGAAATTTGATTGGGTTAAGTCCATAATTTGGCCTCAAGTTCCTCATATGAAATGTTCTACTATGTCTTAGGTTTCCATAAGTTCAAGAATCGCCTAAATCGGAGTTTTCTAGAGAGAGTTATGGCCATGCAAAATTTACTGTTCATATGGTCAAATTCTGCAGGTTCCAGATTTCTGTCTCCAAGTTCAAGGCTCATTTCGGATAGCTTAAGGTCATTTTCGGGGCAGGGTATCTCCATGAAAATTCTAGCCCTATATCTTATGTTTCGTTTTCAATTAGTTTCACACCAATTAGAGTTGTGTAGCTCAAGTTATGGGCTTCCAAACACACTGAATTTATTGTGTAAAATTCTACCCTAAGTTAAAATTTTCATTTCTTCAATTACTTCCACTAACCAACCTCAATTCACATTTAATTTAGCCAAAATGACTATAATTTAGCATTGACACATCAATGGCACTTCCTAACACAAACCCCACAATTTTCAAACACCAAAGTTTGCAATTTTCCCTAATCCTACTATTTCATTACCTCCATTCGTCAACCCAATGTCAATTCAAACTAAATAAACCTCAAATGATTATAATTTAACACTACACACTCCAATTTCACTCTCTAGCACCAAAACTCAATTTCCCCATGAACCCTAATCTTCCATAATTCAATTTATGCAGTCCCATGAAATCTTACTACTCCCAATCATGCATACTACTTCAATTTAACTTAGATTTATCATCAATTTAACTAAAATACATCAAAGCATTAATTTTTCCCAAATTTGCCAAAACCCTAGTTTAGGTTCCATGCATGTTTCCTTTCAATTTCTCATGAAATTTCATCATAAATTAAATTCATTCAAAGCTTATACAACTAATTTAACATGAAAAGAAACTTATCTCAAGTGACTACTTATAATCTTCAATTTCTTCTAACTCTTTTGTTCTCTTAGCTTCTAATCTCTAAATGAAAGATAAATTTGATGTTTTCTACCAATTAGATAGGAAACCCATGGAGAAAAAGTGGGGAAAATCAAGGGTTGAGAGAGGTTGTAAGTGGAAGAATGAAGAGAGAAGAAAGAAAAGAGAGGGAGAGGAGGTGTGTGGGGAGCAACTAAATGAGGGAGGGAGGAAGATGGCTTCCTTTTATACTTATCCCAATTATTTATTTATTTAATTAATTTTAATTGAGTTGTCCAAAGTGCATTAGTCCTAAAATTTTAATTGGGTCAAAATGGACCTAAAATTCTAGATTTTTGTTTCTTTTATTTTTCTTTCACTTTATATTTGAATTCTTTTCCTAAAAAAAATTATTCTATAATTCAATTCATTAATTGCACTTTAATTAATTAACATTTTGGTCAAAAGTCAACTCTTGAGGTGAATTGACCAAAATGCCCCTCATCAGGTCATAATCCCTCTTTTTCAATATACCCAGTGAGTCCTTATATTTTTGGGTTATTTGAATTTTTATTGTGTCTATCTTAATAAATTTTCATTTTATTTTTGGTCCTCAAGGTGTCTTTGAATAGTACTAGTCACAGACCAAAAATGGTACTATTCATAACTCGGAGGTTCGGGGTGTTACAAATTCACCCCTAGAGCTGACTCCTGACTTAACTGTTCAATAAAATTATAGAAAAGAAAATTTCGGGACCAACAATTAAATTGAAGAACTAATGGAAAAATAAATGAAAAAGAAAAAAAAAAGGAAAAAGTGTTATTACATCACTTGGATGACATCATGGATGATATCAAAAATTAACTTAATTTTCCTACAAATTTGGACTAAGTCAAATAGATAATTAAAAGACATAAATGACAAAAAAAAAAAATCACTTTCTTCTTCCTTATCCAACCCGGAAGCCACTTCCTCTCCCTCACATTTCCAGTGATGTCCACCATTGAAGAGTTATTCAACCTTGAATAACTTGATTTGCTCTCACAAAATCTAACCTCAAACCCTAGTAAGCTTCTAAATTAACCTAGACAAGAAGAGTGAAGAAGGAAAGAAAGGGAGAAATTGAAGATTTGGAGAAATTGAAAATCAAAGTTTGAGGTTAGTAATTTAAACTTGAAAATTTTAGTTAAATGTTCATGTTTTAGTTTAATTAACTTAGAAAGTAACTTAAAATCATAACAAAACAATTATTGAGGGACTAAATATGAATTTCAGCCAGCTAGGGTTAGGGTTTGATATGAATGAGTTTGACGGTTTTGAATGGTTATTTGAGGTGAATAAGGTGTGTAGGTCATGAATGTGCATTTTGAATGCATTAAATTGAACTTTATGTGTAGTTAGGGTTTGAGCATTTTGAAAAAATTGGAGAAAATTTTGAGAAGTGGCCAAATGATGTAGTTAAACTTATTTGAGTTGAGTAATGATCAATTGTGACCATTTGTGGTGTGTATGAATTGTTGGAACCAAGTTTAAATTCAGATTGGTGAGGGTCAATCTGTAGGCAACTTGACCTAGGTCCCTTTCAGGGACCAAAACTGAAAATTTACTAGCTCAATTAGTGTTAGGCTAATTGAGAATTAAACTAGACACAAAATAGCACATTTTTTATTTCGGAATCATGCCCAGAAAGTGACCATAACTTAGTGAACAATTAGGCCAAATCTGGAATTGGGCACACTAACCTGTACAAAAATGACCAAATAAATAGTAGTTACATAAATGACCATAACTTGATCTAGGAAGGTCCAAATGAGCTGAATTTTATACCAATAGAAAGCTGAGGCATAGCCCTACAACTTTCATGAAGAAAATAAACCCAAATTTTGACCATAACCTATCTGAAAAACCACCTGCAGTCAACCCATAAAAACTGCCATTATCCAGTAATTGCCCAGAACTCTGGGTAACACCAAATCCGGCTAGCCATGTTCAAATGGCCATAACTAGGGCTACAAAACTCTAAATGGAGTGATTCAAAAAGGTAAATAAAGTTAAGACAATAAGGAACAACTTCTATGAAGAAAACTTAGCCAAATTACCACAGCAACTTGATCAATGGAACAATGTAATATAGGACACCAAATCTAAAATTTTGGAACTTCACCTAAGAGACTTAAGATTTGACGAAAGCAACCAAAACCAACAAGTTAGGTAACCAAAATGTGGTATGTGGGTGAAATTCAAATTCCTATACCTATTAAGCATTAGAAAGTCAACAAATTGACTTGAATAGTATTGTGAATAGTAACCCCAAAATACAAATTTTAAAGAATGTCAAGTTAAGCATAATAAAGCTAGATATAAATAAATTTCAAATTATTTTTGGACTTATGATAAATTATGATACTGAAACACTGTAAAATTGTGTGTTTCAGTTGAAAAGGATACCGGGAAAGAACCTGAAGCATCGAGTCAAGGCCGAGAGGTGACTCGTATAAGGTTTGTGCATAAAATAGAAATTTCTGTAAATTTTTTTCTGTAAATTGTTTTGAATGAATTGTGATATTAAATTGTGACTTAATTTTATTGAAATGTTTATTATGTTTTTGACTTAAATTATTGAAAGTTTACTTGTATGCATATGAAATGGCAATAAATGTTTAGTAAATTGCTAAGACAGTTTTGAAAACACAGTGTAATGACCATATATTTGAATGCCTCACTAGCATGACTAGTGGGGGAAATTAGTTTTAAATTTTGATTCATTCTCTGGCTGAAGTGTTGAGGTGTGTGCCAGTAGAAGAAGAAATTTGAATGGGTACCCATATATTTGAGCTAGCTAGCCTTGTGATTTCTCATAAGCCTCTGGCTATTGAGATGAATATTGTTTCGAATGGCATGATCTAACTGTGTGTTTTTATGAAATTGTTTTGAGATTTCCTAAATGAAATTGTTTGGAATAAAAGTTTATAAAATCATGTTTTGTATCTGTTTTTCATGTTCAGTTCAATATTTGAATAAATGTGATTTGAATTATGCATAAATGTTATTTTAGTATGTTGTGCACCACTGAGTCATAGTACTCAGTGATGGCTGTTATTGCTGTCGCAGATATAGAGACTAGAGGAGCAGCAGAGTGAGCTGCTGAGGACCTTGGAGCCACATCCCTGAAGTTTTGTCGGCTATATTTTATACCCTGATTGTAATATTTAGTTTGATGTATGTAAATGTATGAACATGTATAAACTGGTCATGAGTAGTTATATAGAGTTTGTAATAATATTATTTTGGTTTTGCTAATGTAAAGTTTGGTTGATGAATAAAAATTATTTTTACTTTAATGAAAAATGAATGAAATTATTGAGTATTATTTTTTATGACAATTGAATTGAGAAATGATGTTGAATTGTGTTGAGGTAGTAATGAATTTGATAAAATGAGATATTGGAAGCGTTTTTACAGGTTTTTGAAGAACTGTTTTCTTAAAATACAGACGGCACTCTGCCAAAATTTTTCTAAAATTTACGTAAAAAGAAAATGGAAAAAATTTTTAACTAGTGTTAAACTTCTATTAAATGTAAGAAAATCCTCACCACTTCTAAAAAGTAAGAAATTTTTTTTTTTTAATCCCTTGTAGGGTACTTAATGAGTTATCGGTAGTGAAGTTCGATTGTTCATTAGGTATTCTACGGGATCATGTTATGCCTTACAGAGGGGTAAGGTGTGACATGTTTTAGTGGTATCAGTATTGTTAGAAGAAGTTAGATAGGGCAAGAAACTAGAATTCTCAGGAAAAGATGATGGCCTACTGCTTCACCAAGGTAGAATGTGTGTTCCTAATGATGTTGACTTAAAGTAGATCATTTTGAAGGAAGCACATGAGTTTCCTTTTGCTATGCACCCTGGTGGCACAAAAATGTATAGAGGATTGAAAGAACATTACTAGTGGATGGGTATGAAAAGAGATGTGGCAGAATTTGTTTTCAAATGCCTAACTTGTCAGCAAGTAAAGGCAGAGCATCAAGTACCAGCTGGTTTATTACATCCATTACCAGTACCGAAATGGAAATGGGAGAGAATAACTATGGATTTTGTGATGGGACTTCCAAGGACACAGAAGAGCCATGATGCAGTATGGGTCATTGTTGATAGACTGACCAAGTCTGCTCATTTTCTGCCAGTCTGGATGAACTATAGTTTAGAAAGATTGGCCAAGTTGTACATTGATGAGATAGTAAGACTGCATGGAGTGCCAGTATCCATCGTATCAAACAGAGATCCTAGATTCACTTCTAGATTCTGGGCTAGTCTTCAGAGAGCCCTAGGAACTAGATTGAACTTCAGTATAGCATTCCACCCACAGACAAATGGCCAGTCTGAGAGAGTAATTCAGATCTTGGAGGACATGTTACGAGCTTGTGTGGTTGAGTTTGAGGGCAGTTGGGACACACACTTGCCTTTGATTGAGTGTGCTTACAATAACAGCTACCAATCAAGCATTGGAATCCCTTCATATGAAGCTTTGTATGGCAGAAAATGTGGAACCCCGTTATGTTGGGATGATGTGGGTGAAAGAAATATGATTGGGCCAGAAATTGTTTAGCAAACTGAAGAGAAAATTAGATTGGTTAGAGATCGACTCAAAGTTACATCAGACCATCAGAAGTCCTATATTGATCTGAAGAGAAGAGATATTGAGTATGCAGTGGGTGAGAAAGTATTCCTCAAGGTTTCCCCTTGGAAGAGAATTATGAGATTCGGTAGAAAGGGGAAACTGAGTCTTCGTTTCATTGGGCCATATGAGGTTCTGGAAAGAGTGGGTCCTTTGGCATATCATTTGGCACTACCTCAAGAGTTGGAGAAGATATATAACGTCTTCCATGTATCGATGTTGAGGAAGTATAGATCTGACCCATCTCAAGTACTGCCAGTAGAAGAGATTGAAGTGAATCCAGACCTCACATATGAGGAAGAACCCATAGAGATTCTGGCTTATGAGGTGAAGCAGCTACGGAACAAGCAGATACCGTTAGTGAAAGTGCTTTGGAACCATCATTTAGGCCAGGAGGCTACTTGGGAATGAGAGTAGGACATGAGGAGACAGCACCCACAGCTGTTTAGAGACTGATACCAGGTAAGATTTTGAGACGAAATTTTTTTTAAGGGGGGGAGAATTGTAACACCCCTATTTGTATAGCCTGGTACATTTTACTGTTCCGATGATCGGTGTCGGTTTGGACAATGAAGAGAATTAGAACCACATCTAATACACCTAGATAAGCCCTGAATGCAAATAATTAGTAATTGGCAAATAGTTAAGTATAAATAAGAAAAACAGAACACAAAAAGTTTAATGAGCCGGGAGTCATAGCGATGGGTGACCTTCTCGGAAAATCACTACGAGGTCAATCTAAACTCAAATTTCGAACCGTAAAATGTGACGCTGCGGTCCGTAAGACTATTGCGAACACAGTGGAAAAGAGAAAATCACAGAAAAGAATTGTTAAGCAGGTCAGATAATTAGGTCAGGGATCCAAAAGAAATATTGAATTATTTACAAACCGGATTGAACCAGCAAGGGGCAATTTGGTAAATTCACCCCTAGAGTTGACTCCTGACCTAACTGTCCAATAAAATTAGAGAAAAGAAAATTTTGGGACCAAGAATTAAATTAAAGAACTAATGAAAAAATAAATGAAAAAGAAAAAAAAAATGAAAAAAGTGTTATTACATCACTTGGATGACATCATGGATGATGTCAAAAATTAATTTAATTTTCCTAAAAATTTGGACTAAGTCAAATAGATAATTAAAAGACATAAATGAAAAAAAAAATATCACTCTCTTCTTCCTTATCCAAGCTGGCAGCTACTTCCTCTCCCTCACATCTCCATTGATGTCCACCATTGAAGAGTTATTCAACCTTGAATAACTTGATTTTCTCTCACAAAATCTAACCTCAAACCCTAGTAAGCTTCTAAATTAACCTAGACAAGAAGACTGAAGAAGGAAAAAAAAGGAGAAATTGAAGATTTGGAGAAATTGAAAATCAAAGTTTGAGGTTAGTAATCTAAACTTGAAAATATTAGTTAAATGTTTATGTTTTAGTTTAATTAACATAGAAAGTAACTTAAAATCATAACAAAACAATTGTTCAGGGACCAAACATGAATTTCGGCCAGCTAGGGTTAGGGTTTGATATGAATGAGTTTGATGGTTTTGAATGGTTACTTGAGGTAAATTAGGTGTGTAGGTCATGAATGTGCACTTTGAATGCATTAAATTGAACTTTATGTGTAGTTAGGGTTTGAGAATTTTGAAGAAATTAGAGAAAATTTTGAGAATTGGCCAAATGATGTAGTTAACCTTATTTGAGTTGAGTAATGGTCAATTGTGACCATTTGTGGTGTGTATGAATTGTTGGAACCAAGTTTAAATTCAGATTGGTGAGGGTCAATTTGTAGGCAGCTTGACCTAGGTCCCTTTCAGAGGCCAAAACTGAAACTTTACCAACCCAATTAGTGTGAGACCAATTAGGAATGAAACTAAACACAAAATGACACATTTTTCATTTTGGAATCATGCCTAAAAAGTGACCATAACTTAGTGAACAATTAGGCCGAATCTGGAATTGGGCACACTGACTTGTACAAAAATGACCAAATGAATAGTAGTTACGTAAATGACCATAACTTGGTCTAGGAAGGTTCAAATGACCTAAATTTTATACTGATTGAAATCTGAGACATAGGCCTACAACTTTTATGAAGAAAACAAACCCAAATTTTGACCATAACTTATCTGAAAAACCACCTGCAGTCAACCTATAAAAACTGCCATTATCTAGTAATTGCCCAGAATTCTGGGTAACACCAAATCCGGCCAGCCATGTTCAAATGGCTATAACTAGAGCTACAAACTCCAAATGGAGTGATTCAAAAAGGGAAATAAAGTTAAGACAATAAGGAACAACTTCTATGAAGAAAACGTAATCAAATTACCACAGCAACTAGACCAATGTAACAGTGTAAAACAGGATACCAAATCTAAAATTTTGGAACTTCACCTAAGAGACTTAAGATTTGAGGAAAGCAACCAAAACCAACAAGTTAGGTAACCAAAATGTAGTATGTGGGTGAAATTGAAATTTTCATACCTATTAAGCATTAGAAAGTCAACAAATTGACTTGAATAGTGTTATGAATAGTAACCCCGAAATACAAATTTTAAAGAACGTCAAGTTAAGCATAATAAAGCTAGATATAAATAGATTTGGAATTATTTTTGGACTTATGATAAATTATGATATTGAAACACTGTAAAATTGTGTGTTTCAGTTGAAAAGGATACCGGAAAAGAACTCGAAGCATCTAGTCAAGGCCGAAAGGCTACTTGTATAAGGTTTGTGCACAACATAGAAATTTCTACAAATTTTCTTCTACAAATTGTTTTGAATGAATTGTGATATTAAATTGTGACTTAATTGTATTGAAATGTTTATTATGCTTTTGACTTAAATTGTTGAAAGTTTACTTGTATGTATTTGAAAAGGCAATAAATGTTTAGTAAATTGCTAAGACAGTTTTGAAACCATAGTATCATGACCATATATTTGAATGCCTCACTAGCATGACTAGTGAGGGAAATTAGTTTTAAATTTTGATTCATTCTCTGGCTGAAGTGTTGAGGTGTGTGCCAGTAGAAGAAGAAATTTGAATGGGTACCCATATATTTGAGCTAGCTAGCCTTGTGATTTCTCATAAGCCTCTGGCTATTGAGATGAATATTGTTTCGAATGGCATGATCTAACTGTCTGTTTTTATGAAATTGTTTTGAGATTTCCTAAATGAAATTGTTTGGAATAAAAGTTTATAAAATCATGTTTTATATCTGTTTTTCATGTTCAGTTCAATATTTGAATAAATGTGATTTGAATTATGCATAAATTTTATTTTAGTATGTTGTGCACCGCTGAGTCATAGTACTCAGCGATGGTTGTTATTGTTGTCACAGATATAGAGACTAGAAGAGCAGTAGAGTGAGCTGCTGAGGACCTTGGAGCCACATCCCTGAAGTTTTATCGGCTATATTTTATACCCTGATTGTAATATTTAGTTTTATGTATGTAAATGTATGTAAATGTATAAACTGGTCATGAGTAGTTGTATAGAGTTTGTAATAATATTATTTTTGTTTTGCTAATGTAATGTTTGGTTGATGAATGTAAATTGCTTTTACTTTAATGAAAAATGAATGAAATTATTGAGTATTATTTTTTATGACAATTGAATTGAGAAATGATGTTAAATTGTGTTGAGGTAGTAATGAGTTTGATAAAATGAGATATTGGAAGTGTTTTTACAGGTTTTTGAAGAACTGTTTTCTTAAAATACAGACGACACTCTGCCGAAATTTTTCTAAAATTTGCGTAAAAGTAAAATGGGCAAAAATATTAACTAGTGTTAAACTTCTATTAAATGTAAGAAAATGCTCACCACTTCCAAAATGTAAGAAAATATTTTTTTTTAAAATCCCTTGTAGGGTACTTAATGAGTTAACGGTAGGTGAAGTTCGATAGTTCATTAGGTATTTTACGGGATCATGTTATGCTTTATAGAGGGGTAAGGTGTGACATTCATGGTTCAAGAAAAATATAAACATTTCAATTGCTTTATTATGAATTGAATAAATTGTTATTACTCGATCAAACGCTATTCATTAAATAATTTGTGTTATTGGAATTATCAAATTTGATTTTATGAATTTTGAAGAAATTAAATATTTTGAGCTTTTTTACTATGATTTGTCAAAGTATATTTTGTATTAAATTTTAATTGTATTAAATTTTAATTTATTTGTTGTGCACCACTGAGTTGACCGCTCAGCGATAGCTTTGTATGATGTTGCAGGTGAAAGAAAAGATATAACAGTTGAGTGAGGCCACTTGAGGTAGTGGATTGAAGTTGTTTATAGGTATAGCCTAGGTATACCCTTGTATATTAAGTTTTGGTGTAATCATGTAATTATATGTATGTAACCACATTCGAGCAGTTGTACAGAAATACTTGTAATATTATTTTGGGATTGTAATCAAATGAAAAAATTTATACTATTATTTAGGGACTTAATTACATAAATTTCTTTTGTGTTATAAATTTTATTGCCTCAATGAATGCAAGTATTTAAATTTCTTTCTGAGTATTGTATATAATGAATTATTTTCTTTATGATGAGATTGGGTTGTGTTGCTTTTAATGAAGTTTTTGTTGAAATAAATTATAGGAAGTATTTTTCTACAGGTTTCGAAGAACTGTTTCCTAAATTTCTAGTCGGCACTCTGCCAAAATTTTGTAAAATTTTTAAATGTTAAATTAATTTCAAATAAAGTTTATGGCATCACCATAAAATTTTAAATATGCTTAATTATTCCTAAAAAGTTTTATGACAGATATTGGATTTGAAAACTTTTAGTTTAAATTTTTGTCACCATGCCAAATTGTTAAATGGAATTGTTTTGCCAAAATCCCTTGTAATATGTTTAATAGATTAACAGTAGGCGAAGTACAGTAATTTATTAGGTATGCTATAGGATCATGTTACATCTTACGGAGGGGTAGGGTGTGACATGTTTTTGTGGTATCAGAGCAAGTTTTAATGTAAATTCAGAATTTGAATTTGAAATATTTTTCGATAAATACAACTGCTCAATGTTTGATACATATAGCACATTTACATCATAAAAATTAACTGACGGGGAGAAATTCCCTTGTGTTGGTTGTCCAGGAAATAGAAAATCTTGTGAAAAGATATGGAGGAGGAAGATAAGATAGTAGAACAGTCGGGGACAACTGAAGTACAAGGTGACGCCCCAACTCCTCAGAGCGTCGGAGGCCTAGTTGCACCAACCCTACCTATGCAAATTACCATAGAAATGGCTTAGCAGATGGCCATATTCTTTTAACAAATGGCTGATAGTATGTTAGCTCAAGCCCAAGTACATACCCAACCCCCACAAAGGTCGCATGAAAAAGGGAAGAGTGTGAAGCCTGCTGACCAAAGTTCAGGCAATAGTTTGGGGAAGAGAAAAGATTTTGGGGGACCCCAAACTCATAGATATGATAGAGACGAACCAGCAGGACAAAGGCCACCAAGATCCAATTGATAGACAACTAGGAATTTCTTTCCTATCCGTACCTGTGGCGTTTGTGGTAAATTACATGGGGGTATTTGCTATAAGGCCACTGGAACCTGTTACAACTATAGTAGAATTGAGCATTTTGTCAGAGATTGTACTAGAGCACGTTGACCTATGCCACATACTACACCAAAGGAATCAGTCCAAGGTTTTGATTCTAGAGGTTCATCGATAGTTAATAGGGGTAGAGGCAGAAGTGGAAACAGTACTTTGGGTAATCCTAGCACAATGGACCAACCTAAGCAGAGGAGTACACTAGACAGAGTGTACGCCATGCATTGTGGGGAAGAAGCAGAGACTCTAGACATAGTTGCCAGTACGTTCTCAATTTTTGAAAAGAATAATTATGTACTATTTGATTCTGGCTCTACTTATTTATATGGTAATGCTAGCATTACATGTGTTGCTGCTATTTCCTTGCATGAAAATAAATTTTGATGTGTTAGTGATTAGTCTTTTAGGATAAGAATTACAATAATAAGTGTAATTGGAATTAGTTTTGGAAAGGTTTGCTAGTGAGAGAAATCTCCTAGAATACGATAAATTATAAAGTTAATTAGTGAGCCTAATTAGGCAAGGCAAGAGGACCTAAAAGTAAATTATAGTAATATAGTTGTCTTAGATGTAGGCAAAGGTATTACTACTAATAGATGTCAGTGGATACCATAATAAGAATAAGTTTAAGATATCAGCGGACTCGAGAAGGGTATGTTAGTAGTATGCCCTAGAGTATATCATTTGGTATGTATCTTGTACATATTTTTATTAATAAAAGGCATTTCCACTTTTCCGTTTACATAATATATTTATGTGTAATAGAAAAGGTCCATTGATATTTTGTTAGAAATATTATTCTTAAGTTGTTAAGAATATGAGTGACAATATTTCTAGCACAAAGTATCATAAATAGGTTCACAATCGAGGATACTTCATAATAAGGACATGACTTATCCAGAAAGATTGTATTCATGTTTGTTCCCAAGTTATTTATATGAGATATAAATAAGATGGAATGGTGAGTCTCATGCCATATAACAAACATGATAGACACTTATAAATGATAAGTAGGCCGAACCAGTGACACTTATGACAAGCACATGGAGTTTGCTCTTGTCAATATTTTGTCATAAATCATATCACTGCATATAATCTTTAGACCTGAGATAGCACAGTTATCTTGTATATAGATAGTTTGAGTTTGATACTGCTTTCATACTTGTACTATGTATGGGTATATGGGCATGTGTTGGCTCCTACTAGTTATATATGGAGGTAGGTGTTGATTAAGATGGAATCTGTTCCTCTAAGTAAATAGAGATAAAATCCTATGTTCATTTAATTGTTCTTGATGTTTCAAGTTTCTGGCCAGGATAGATAGATTTATACAGAAAAGAGTTTCTGATGAGAAAATCTTTTTAATCAAGAACTGGAATTAAAAGAGAACATAATATTCATAGCAAATGGAGTTTGACATAAACCATGACTCCAGCTTGAGTTGGGATTTTATGCAGAGAGATTCTAGTGCATGGTAACATATGATTATAGGTTCATTTAAGGTAAACCTTATTACTAATTGGGTGGCCATGGCATGCTATGCTAGGTGTTAACCATGGTCTATGAGGTGCATAAAATGATTTAGAGAAATTATTTATGGTAAGAAAGAGTTCTGATGATATTAAGAGTTGATATCATGTCTCATTGCCAATTAGTGATGAGCCTAGTAAGTCACACACATACACAAGTTATCACCTATTTAAATATGATTTAATTAATTAATTAAAGAGTTTAATTGATTAATTAAATAGGTTTGGTTTGCAATTAAATTGCAAAGTCCCTAGCATGACTTGAAACCAAATCTAGATTATTGGATGTGTAGTATAAATTAAATTTATATTTAAAGTGTTTAAATATGAATTTAATTAATGAGAAATTAATTAATAGAGATTAATTAATTAATTTATATTTGATATAAATTAATTAGAAGAAGAAAAATAATTATTTTGAGTTAAGAACTCAAAATTAAGACACAGGGGCATTTTGGTCATTTCACAGTGTGACACGTGGCACCATGAGATGGTGACACATGGGATTACACATAAGCTTACCAAATGTTTTTAATCATATAAGATGATTAAAATCAAGATTAAATATAGGTTTGATACTTGGCACAATGTGATTGGGTCATTTAAACCTAGAGCTAATCAAAGGGTGACATGTGGCAAGGGTTTAATGTGTTAACCTAGCTTTTTAAGTGTGATTATGAAAAGAAAAAATAACCAGCAGCCACTCCTCTCCTTTGTCACGCCACTTTGATGTTTTTTATCTATTCTTCTTCATCTCTCATCAATTCAAAGAGATTAGCCATCAATCTCTTGAATTAAGAACACTAGAAATTGTTTCTAGTGTCCTGTTTACATCTCTAATCTCTTAAAAGGCAGAACTTGAATTTCTAATTAATAGAAAAGGCTTTAGAAGCTGTTCAAGGGCTGCCATAGGTGTTCTTGGTGTGGGCAAGCTAGAGGGACAACATCTGGTGTCCTGAAGACGAATCTCAAAGGCGCAGACACGCTGCAGTGCATCAAGAGGTTAGTGTAATCGTTTTTTATTTAATCTAGGGTTCTAAAATTAATATGATTAATTTTAAAATCTTAAATGGAAAATACAGATCCAAAAACATATTAAAAGAGTTTTAATATATTGTTTATCATTGAAATCAAATAAATAAAAATAAATCTTGCATGATGTATGTGACCCTAGGTGAAAATATTTGAATTCAATGGTATAAACTTGTATTTTTCACGCTTCCTTTCCTTCAGGGTAAAATTGTGACACCCCTTACCCGTCTACAGTATAGTCAAGCAAGATATGCCACACAGTGTACCAGAACACCCTATTTTATCTCAATTATTTTTATCCTTCCTTAATTTATTTCTTTATGGTTATGAAATGCAATTTGTGAAATTTGACTCTTTTAAGTCATTTATTGAAATTATAAATTCATTTGAGGTTCCGAAAATTTTATAGAAAATCTGGTAGAGTACCGGCTAAAAATGAATAAAACTGTTCTTCGGAACTTGTGAAAAACACTTCCAATACATCTCAATAATTCTCAAACTCCATTATATCAACATAATCTTAATATTTCCTCAACCATTTCTAAAAATTTCTTCTATTTATCATTCATTCATTTCACATGATAATCATGTACAAATCATAAATAAATACTATATTTTCATTTATAAACACAAATTACAAATATTTGCATTAATACCAAAATTTATTACATGAGTTTCAACTATACATGAGAAAATAAAAGTTTAATTATAAAATACTAATAGTATAAAATACCAAAATGGGACCTAGTATCCTACCAATGCACTGAAGTCTGTGAGGTGACATAGACACTATGCAGAACTGTGAATGGCCTCACCCAGTCTGTGGTCTACTAGGCTCTCTGTCAGTCTCTCCAGAACCTACGCGTGGCAAAAAGCAACACGTTAAGCAATAATGCTTAGTGGTGCCAATAATAAAATAAAAAAGAAGTAAAAAGAAATAAACATGCAGTGTATATATTGATGTTTCATGCAGACAAATTTTTGGTAATTATTTATAGTCTATTTATTTGGTACTTGTTATATCAATTATTTCATTAAATTTATCAACTTCTATTTTTGGTTGCCCAAGTAACCTATACTGGATGACTGGACTGGATAAACAGGTAAACTGGCACTGGGTATCAAGTACCTCAGGCCGTCACACCATCGGTCACAATGTATCTCCCGGTGTGCAACAGAACAGCTGATAAGCTGTAATAAACATTAGGCACAAGGCCCAGTATCATCATAATATCAAAATGACTAAAAGCCATAAAATCATAGAATGACATAATGCCATGTGTAGTACTGCTAACTGAACTCTATTGGCATGCCAACCTATCCAAACCAATCTTACTAGGTGTACTAGGGCACATTACAAAGTTATTTATTGAATTTTCATGTTTTACATGTAAGGTTATTATTCATTTTACTATTTAGATCAAATTATTGACTTTCCAATGCATAATAGTTACATGAGTTCTAATCACATAAATTTACCACATTTTGGTTCCCAAAAGTGTTGGCATTAGTTGCCAATCTATACTTCTAACCAATGGAGAATAAATCAAAATTTCAGTTTTTGGGTGTTAGAGTTCACTATTCCATTAGGCCATTCTACAGTGAGAATTTGGCCAAGTGTTCTTAATCAAAGTTGTTCTTTATTGTATCTAGTTATATTTCACTTTTTGAATCACTCCATTTGGAGTTTTCTAGCTTAAGATATACCATTTTGTGCAGGGCTGGCCAGATTAGTATCTACCCAGAAATTCTGAGCAAAATACCATTCTGCCAGATTTAGTAGTTCAATTTTAGCCAATAATTTCATTTGGTTAAGTCCAGAATTAGAGTTTGTGTTCAACATAAAAGTTGTTCTAAATTGTCTAAGATTTTCATTGATATAAATTTCAGGTCAATTGGACCTTTCTACACTGAGTTATGACCAAATGAATGAACACTGTTTATTTTATTTGGACATTTTGCACAGGAAAAATGTAAGCTACCCAGATTTGGTCAATTTTTAGGGCATCCTAAGTTTGCTTTCTAGACAGGGTTCCTTCATCAAAGTTGTGCAATTATGTGTCTAATTTCATGTCCAATTGGCCTTGCACCAATTGAACCTACACAACTTAAGTTATAGCTGCCCAAACATGCTGGACTCACATCTAGACCTGCAGGGCACTCAAGGCAGCACCTCTAACCTAAATTCCCATTGGCACAATTCAATTCAATTCCTACTCAAACATAGCCAAATGGTCACAAATTGACCATTAGAATTTCCTTTCACTAATACATGAGCAAAACCCTAGGTTTTTCCCAAACCTTAACTCCAACAATTTCAATTCTCTATATACATATAATCCATGAACTAAAACACCAAAATCATGTTCAATGGCAGCGAAAAATCCTAATTCGGGATTTAAAACTCTAGAATTAGAATATCAAAGGGTCACAGTTGTAAAGTAGCGAGAGTCAACAACTTAATTACCCTAGCACGAATTACAGTGCATCAGGAATTGCTATAAGACTAGAGATTTTAGTATAGTCAAAATTTAAAGATAACATCTATAGGGCTAAGTCATCCAATCTCTGATATGGGGTTTATAGTTATTTTGGTATTGCACACAAGGTATGATTTTGTTCCCTAGAAAGAGACAGGATGCTATGGATGATAATCAGAACATATAAAATGATTGCGAAATGACGTTCTAATTGGAACAGTAATGTGATAGGAAATAGTTGGTCAAGTATTCCTTAGGAAGAGCACATAATTTTATTATGCAGATCATAAGGATTAGATTATGATTAGTGTAAAACTTTTGAATAATATGGGAAAAAGGAGAGTCTTGTAGACTCCCTTCTTAAGGTATTAGAGGATTGTTTATAGTTTAATAAAAGAGAAGGTAATGATTGCCAAACAGCAAAAAATAATCCAACACCCCTATTTGCATAGCCTGGTAAATTATACTGTTTTGGCGACCAGTGTCGGTCCGGACAATTAAGAGAATTAGAATCACGTCTATGACACCTAGATAAGCCCTGAATGCAAATAATTAGTAATTGCAAAATAGTTAAGCATAAAGAAGAAAAACAAAACATAAAAAGTTAAATGAGTTGGGAGTCACAACGATGGGTGACCTTCTCGACTGCGAGGTCAGTCTAAACTCAAATTTTGAACCATAAAATGTGACGCTACGGTCTTTAGGACTATTGCAAACACAGTGGAAAACAGAAAATCAGAGAAAAGAATTGTTAAACAGGTCAAATAATTAGGTCAGGGATCCAAAAGAAATATCGAATAACTTGCAAACCGGATTTAACCAGTGAGGGGCAATTTGGTCAATTCACCCTTAGAGCTGACACTTGACCTAACTGTTCAATAAAATTTGAGAAAAGAAATTTTCAGGATCGAGAATAAAATTAAAGAACTATTGAAAAATTTAGGAAAATGGAAAAAGAAAAAAAAAAGTTTTATTGCATTACCTTGATGACATCACAAATGATGTCAAAATAAAATTTAGTTTTGCCCAATAATTGACCAAGTCAAATGACCAATTAAAGACATAAAAACATAAAAACATTAAAAAGGATAATCAGTCATCTTCCTCACCAAACCAGCCAGCTAACACTTTCTCTCTCCCTCTCCATTACAAAACCACCATGGAAGCTTGATCTCAAGCTTTTGTTCCCTCACTTAACCCTACTTTGCCCCCAAATTATTCCATTAAAGCTAGTTAACTTCACTTGGGAAGGTGATTGAGCAAGAAAGAAAGAGGAAAAAATGGAGAAGAATTGAATATTGAAGTGCAAAGTGGAGGTAAGCAATTTACTTTGAAAATTCTGGTTTCTTATTTGTGTATTTAGCTCAAGTAACTTAATATTAACTTAAAATCAAAAGAAAACAATTGTTGAGGGACCAAATATGAAATTCATCTAGCTAGGGTTAGGGTTTGATATGAATAAGTTTGATGGATTTGAATGGTTATTTGAGGTGAATTAGGTGTGTAGAACATGAATATACACTTTAAATTTGCATTAGAGTTGAAATGCATGTAACTAGGGTTTGGAGATTGTAAAATTAAAGAAAAATTTGAGAATTGGCTAAATGATGTTATTGACCTTATTTGAGTTGAGAAATAGTCAATTGTGATCATTTGTAGTGTTTATGAATTGTTGGAACTAAGTTCCAATTTGGATTCGTGAAGGTCAATTTGCAGGCAGCTTGACCTAGGTCCCTTTCAAGGACCAAAACTGAAAATTTACCAACCCAATTAGTATGAGGCCAATTGGAAATGAAACTACACACAAAATGGCACATTTTTTATCAGGGAATCATGCTCAGAAAGTGACCATAACTTAGTGAACAATTAGACCAAATCCGGAATTGGCAAACTAACCTGTACAAAAAATGACCAAATGACCAGTAGTTACATAAATGATCATAACTTAGTCTAGGAAGGTCCAAATGACTTGAATTTTATACCGATAGAAAGTTGAGACAAAGCCCTACAACTTTCATGAAGTAAATAAACTCAAATTTTGACCATAACCTATTTGAAATGCCACTTGCAGTCAACCCACAAAAACTGCCATTATCCAGTGCATGCCCAGAATTCTGGGTAAAACTAAATTCGGCCAGCCATGTTCAAATGGTTATAACTTGGGCTACAGAACTCCAAATGGAGTAATTCGAAAAGGGAGATAAAGTTAAGACAATAAGCTTCTATGAAGAAAACTTAGCCAAATTTCCACAACAATATGACCAATGGAACAGTACAAAAAAGGACATCAAGTCTGGAAAATTGAAATTTATACTTAGGAGACCTAAAATTTGAAAGAACAACTAAAACTAACAAAATTGGTAATGATAATATGGTATGTGGGTATAATTGGATTTCTCATACCTTTTAAGCATAAGAAAGTCAATATTTTGACTTGAATAGTACCATGAATAATAACCTTGACATGAAAATTTCCAAGAACGTAAGTTTAAGCATATTGGGGCTAGAGTTGAGTATATATGAGTTTAATTATTAGATTTATTGTGAGATAAGATACTAAAACACTGTCAATTGTGTGTTTCAGCTGAAAAAGACCCGAAAAAATCTAAGAGACTGAGTCAAGGCTTAGATGTGACTCACGTTAGGTTTGTGCATAGTAAATTTATGTAATTATTTTCTAAGTAAAAAGTTGAATGGTTATGCTTTATGAAATCACTGTGTTGTTTATAAATTGTGTTGCCATTTTGTGACTGCAAAAATGACTTTGGAAATTGTTTGGGATCTTTCCTAAATTATTTGAGTATTTTGTTTTGAATTGATTTTGTGTTCACACTTAGCATGACAGTACCACATTATTCCACCTCCATTTATAGGGTTGAGATCGTTTATTTTCCTACCTCTCTAGCTTACCAGTTGAGGTTGTAGATCGGATGAGTACTCATTAGCTAGCTAGCCACCTCCCTCATTGATTTCGATTAGTGGGGTTGTAGATTGCTTTGTCGTAGTGTATAACGCGGCATTAATAAAAAATTTTGTGTCATGGCTTAAGTTGTGTATGAATTGGCAACACCGTGTTTATTAAATTATTTGACCAAAATTGTGCTATAATGAGTTTTGATAATTTGTGAAATATTTAAATTGTGATTTATCAATGAGTGTTTTATGTACTGGATTTTGAATTTTTATTGTGCACCACTGATTATTTTTATACTCAGTGATAGCTTATTTTGTTGTCACAGATAAGGGCAAGGAGAAAGTAGCAGAATGAGCTGCTATTGAGATAGAGAACTACATAAACCTTTTTGTACGGGTATTTATTTATACCCTTGTAGTTATTTTGATGTAAATATTGTAATGTCATATGTATTAATGTACAGTTGAATAGTTGTTCAGTAAATTGTAATAATATTTTTTGGATTTTCTTTTTGTAAATTATGACCTGTATATGTAAATGAAATTTTAAATGCAATGTGAATGAAATTATGAAATATTTTGAGATGACAAACTTTGATTGAATTGTGGAATTGATTTGAATTATGTTGAATTGAGTTATTTTGGTGGTTGGGAGTTGTGAAAACAATTAATGGAAGTGTTTTTACAGGTTTTTGAAGAACTATTTTCTCAAAATACAGACGGCACTATCGAAATTTTTTAAAAAATTGCGAACAAATAAAAATGGACAAAAATTTTTACTAGTTTTGAAACTTCAATTAAATGTTTTTAATTCCTACTAAAATGCTCACCACTTCCAAAATGTAAGAAAATGGTTTTAAAATCCCTTGTAGTATACTTAATGAGTTATCGATATGTGAAGTTCGGTAGTTCATTAGGTATTCTACAGGATCATATTATGCCTCACAGAGGGGTAAGGTGTGATATGTTTTAGTGATATCAGAGCAAAGTAGGGAAGGCGATACGTAACCCCTACGATTCCTGGGAACTGTGGCAAAGCGTGGCTCTCCGCTGAAGGAGCGGAAGCATGAAAAACACAAGTTTATATCATTGAAAATCAAAATTTTTCTTCTAGGGCCACATGCATCATACAAGATTTATTTTTTTCTATTTGATTTCGATGATAAACAACATATTAAAACACTTTTAATATATTTTTGAATCTACATTTGCTATTTAAGATTTTAAAATTAACAGATTAATCCATTTGAACGCTAGATTAGATCAAGAACAAGTGCACTAATCTTTTGATGCACTGCAGTGTGTTTGGCACCTTTGGGATGCGTCTTTAGGACACCAGATGTTGTCCCTCTAGCTTGTTCACACAAAGATCACCTATGGCAGTCCTTGAATAGCTTCTAAAGCTTTTTCTATGAATTAGAAAATCAAGTTTTGCCTTTTGAGAGATTACAGATGTAAATAGGACACTAGAAACAATTTCTAGTATTTTTAATTCAAAAGATTATTTGCTAATCTCTTTGAATTGATGAGAGAGAAGGGAGGACAGCAAAGGGTGGCAGCACAAAGAGATGAATGGCAGCTTATATGTTTGTTCTTTCATCCTTACACTTATAGAGCTAGGTCACCACTTAAAACCCTTGCTACATGTCACCTTCTGATTGGCTCTAGGTTTAATCGAACCAATCACATTATGACAAATGTTAAACCTATATTTAATCTTGACTTTGATCATCTTACATTATTAAAAGACATATGGCAAGCTTATGTGTAATGCCATGTGTCACCATCTCATGGTGCCACATGTCACCCTGTGAAATGACCAAAATACCCTTGTGTTTTAATTTTGAGTTATCAACCCAAAATAATTTTTTCTCTTCTTCTAATCAATTTATATCAAATATAAATTAATTAATTAATCTCTATTAATTAATTTCTCATTAATTAAATTCATATTTAAACACTTTAAATATAAATTTAACTTATACTATACATCCAATAACCTAGATTTGGTGTCAAGCCATGCTAGGGACTTAGCAATCTAATTGCAAACCAAACCTATTTAATTAATCAATTAAACTCTTTAATTAATTAATTAAACCATATTTAATTTGGTGATTACTTGTGATGTGTATGACTTACTAGGCTTATCACTAATTGGTAATGAGACATGATATCAACTCTTAATATCATCAGAACTCTTTCTTACCATAAATGATTTCTCTAAATCATTTTATGCACCTCATAGACCATGGTTAACACCTAGCATAGCATGCCGTAGCCACCCAATTAGTAATAAGGTTTACCTTAAATGAACCTATAATCATATGTTACCATGCACTAGAATCTTTCTGTTACAAAATCCCAATTTGAGCTGGAGTCATGGTTTATGTCAAACCCCATTTACTATGAATACTATGTTCTTTTTTAATTCCAGTTCTTGATTAAAAAGATTTTCTCAACAGAAACTCTTTTCTAATTAAATTTATCTGTCCTGGCCATGAACTTGAAACATCAAGAACAATTAAATGAACATAGGATTTTATCCCTATTTACTTAGAGGAACATATTCCATCTTGATCAACACTTACCTCTATGTATAACTAGTAGGAGCCAACACATGCCCATATACCCATACACAGTACAAGTATAAAAGCAGTATTAAACTCAAACCACCTATATACAAGATAACTGTGCTATCTCGGGTCTAAAGATTATATGCACTGATATGATTTATGATGATGCATTGACAAGGGTAAACTCCATGTGCTTGTCATAAGTGTCACTGCTCGACCTACTTATCATGCATAAGTGTCTATCATGTTTGTTATATGGCATGAGATTCACCATTCCATCTTATTTACGTCTCATATAAATAATCTGGGAACAAACATGATTACAATCTTTCTGGATAAGTCATGTCCTTATTGTTAAGTATCCTCAACTGTGAACCTATTTATGATACTTTGTGCTAGAAATACTGTCACTAATATTCTTAACAACTTAAGAATAGAATTTCTAACAAAATATCAATGGACCTTTTCTATTAAACATAAATATATTATGTAAATGAAAAAGTGAAAATGCCTTTTATTAATAAAAGATGTACAAGATACATACTAAATGATATGCTGTAGGGCATACTACTAACATCCTCCCAGGAGCTTGCAGGGACGACGATACATAATGCCTGTAAGTGCTTTGATAGATACCCTTAAATGCCAACAAAAGACTGTGTTTTAGTGGTATCAGAGCAAAGTAGGGACGACTATACATAATGCCTACAATTCTTGAGAACTCTCACGCGTGAACTGTGGTAAAGCGTGGCTCTCCGCCTAGGAACTTGCAGGGAAAGCGATACGTAATGCCTGCAAGTGCTCTGATAGGTACCCTCAAATGCCACCAAAAGACCGTGTTTTAGTGGTATCAGAGCATGGTTTTGCAATAGATTTTGACTATGTATGTGAATATTTCTTTGATAAGCACAATTGCTCAAGTGTCTTTGATTGATACATATGACATATTTACATCATGAATATACACTAACGGAGGTCAAACTCCATGTGTTTGATCTCAGGAAGTAGAGAATTTTTGAAAACGGAATGGAAAAGGGAGATCATTCCGCAGAGCAATCTGTCGAGGCTGAGGTCTAAGGGGAAGCCCCAGCACTCCAAAACGTGAGTGGGTCAGCCACTCCAGCTCCTCCTCAAGTACCGCAGTTTCTTGCTCAGTTTGCACAGCAGATGGCTGCGTTCTTCCAACAAATGACAGGAAATGTGCCACCCTAAGTTCAGATGCAAGCACCTGCAGTACAACCACAGCCCCCAGCTCGACAATATGAAAAACTAATGAAATTTGGGGCTATCGAGTTTAAGGGCACTATGGATCCACTGGAGGCTGAACAGTGGCTAGAACGGATGGAAAGGGTATTCAGAAAACTGCAGTGTGCCAAAGAATTAAAATTTGAATATTCAGTATCTCTTCTGTAAGGGGATACATATGAATGGTGGAAGACCATCCCCCACATCCTAATTGAGCCACCTGTGTTGACATGGACAGACTTCCTGAGGGAATTCAGGCAGAAATGGGTTCCTAATGCTTATGTAGATATGAAATTGCATGAATTCTTGAGCCTGAAGCAAGGGGACAAGACTATAGTAGAATATGAGTGAGACTTTTCAAGGCTAAGTCACTATGCTGAAAGCTTAGTCTCCACCTCCAGAGATAGATGTAAAAAGTTTGAGGCTGGGTTAAGGCCTAGCTTGAGAATGCAAGTTGTGGGATTCAGACACCAGAATTTTTCTAAGCTGATTTCACAAGCCCTGGAGCTAGAAAGGATAGAATCAGAAGGGGCAGTGAAAAAGAGTACAAAAGAGAAAGAGAAAACCGAAAAAGCTATTGGTCAAACTACTGAAAGTGGTTCTAGGAAGAGAAAACAATTTGAGGAATCCAATAGAGGTAGATCTTCTGGACAGAAACCACCCCAATCCGATCAGCAGACTCAGCAGGCACCTCGAGGAGCATTATCAGCCCAGCAGTGTGAAATTTGTGGCAGAACTCATGGTGGGGTGTGCTTCAAGGCCACCGGTGCATGTTTTAACTGTGGAGGGAGCGGACATTTTTCTAAGGATTGCACTAGTCCACGCCGATCTAGACCTCCTGCCGCATCTAAGGGATTAGCCCAAGCCTCTACTCCAAGAGGGTCACAGCCATCTGGTAGAGGTAGAGGTAGAAGTAGAGGTAGGGGTAGCACCCCAGGAAGTCAAGGCACTGTTAACCAGCCAGAACCCAGTGGCGCATTAGCCAGAGTGTATACAATGCATCAGAGAGAGGAGGCTGAAACATCAGATATAGTAGCTAGTATTTTCTCTATCCTTGACCAAGATGCACATGTGTTATTTGATCCTAGCTCTACACATTCGTATGTTAGTGACTAGTCTTTTTAGAATCAGTTTTGGAAGAGTTTGTAAGCGAAAGACATTAGTAAGAATATGATAAAATATTGAATATCAATAGATAAAAGAGTTATGGAAGTAAAAAGTTGAATAGTTAGTTCAGATGTAATAAAGAAATGTTACGAATATTAGCAAGATTGTTGACTAGAATGGTCAAAGGACCAATGATTAGGTAAATAGTATTGGTTAAAGTGCTATGGACTATTATTTAGACCATGAAACTACGTAGAAATGTGAGAAAAACATGAGAAAATAACACGTATGACTATTTGTGGATAGATAGTGGACACAATTTCGAGGATGAAATTTCTTTTAGGGGGGGGGGGGAGAGAATAGTAACACCCCTATTTGCATAGCCTGGTAAATTATACTATTCCGGCGACAAGTGTTGGTCCGGACAATTAAAAGAATTAGAATCACGTCTAAGACACCTAGATAAGCCCTGAATGCAAATAATTAGTAATTGCCAAATAGTTAAGTATAAAGAAGAAAAACAGAACATAAGAAATTAAATGAGCTGGGAGTCACAGCAATGGGTGACCTTCTCGGGAATGACTGCGATGTCAGTCTAAACTCAAATTTCGAATCGTAAAATGTGACGCTATAGCCCTTAGGACTATTACGAACACAGTGGAAAAGAGAAAATCACAGAAAAGAATTGTTAAGCAGGTCAAATAATTAGGTCAGAGATTCGAAAGAAATATCAAATAACTTGTAAATCGGATTGAACCAGCGAGGGGCAATTTGGTCAATTTACCCCTAGAGCTGATACCTGACCTAACCGTTCAATAAAATTTGAGAAATGAAATTTTTGGGATCGAGAATTAAATTAAAGAACTATTGAAAACTTTAGGAAAATAGAAAAAGAAAAGAAAAAGTTTTATTGCATCACCTTGATGACATCACAAATGATGTCAAAATAAAAATTAGTTTTGCCCAAAAATTGACCAAATCAAATAACCAATTAAAGACATAAAAACATAAAAAATTAAAAAGGATAATCAATCATCTTCCTCACCAAACCAGCCAGCCAACACTTTCTCTCTCCCTCTCCATTATAAAACCACCATGGAAGCTTGATCTCAAGCTTTTGTTCCCTCACTTAACTCTACTTTGCCCCCAAATTATTTCATTAAAGCTTGTTAACTTCACTTGGGAAGGTGATTGAGCAAGAAAAAAAGAGGAAAAAATGGAGAAGAATTGAAGATTGAAGTGCAAAGTGGAGGTAAGCAATTTACTTTGAAAATTCTAGTTTCTTATTTGTGTATTTAGCTCAAGTAACTTAGATATTAACTTAAAATCAAAAGAAAACAATTGTTGAGGGATCAAAAATGAAATTCATCTAGCTAGGGTTAGGGTTTGATATGAATGAGTTTGATGGATTTGAATGGTTATTTGAGGTGAATTAGGTGTGTAGAACATGAATATACACTTTAAATTTGCATTAGAGTTGAAATGCATGTAACTAGGGTTTGGAGATTGTGAAAAATTAAAGAAAAATTTGTGAATTGGCCAAATGATCTTATTGACCTTATATGAGTTGAGAAATGGTCAATTGTGACCATTTGTAGTGTGTATGAATTGTTGGAACCAAGTTCCAATTCGGATTGGTGAAGGTCAATTTGCAGGCAGCTTGACCTAGGTCCCTTTCAGGGACCAAAACTAAAAATTTACCAACCCAATTGGTATGAGGGCAATTGAGAATGAAACTAGACACAAAATGGCACATTTTTCATTTGGGAATCATGCCCAGAAAGTGACCATAACTTAGTGAACATTTAGACCGAATCCGAAATTGGCAAACTGACCTGTACAAAAATGACCAAATGAACAGTAGTTACGTAAATAACCATAACTTGGCCTAGGAAGGTCCAAATGACCTGAATTTTATACCGATAGAAAGTTGAGACATAGCCCTACAACTTTAATGAAAAAAACAAACTCAAATTTTGACCATAACCTATTTGAAATGCCACCTGCAGTCAACCCACAAAAACTGCCATTATCCAGTGCATGCCCAGAATTCTGAGTAAAACTAAATCCGGCCAGCCATGTTCAAATGGCTATAACTTGGGCTACAGAACTCCAAATGGAGTGATTCAAAAAGGGAGATAAAGTTAAGACAATAAACATCTATGAAGAAAACTTAGCGAAATTTTCACAGCAACATGACCAATAGAACAGTACAAAACAGGACATCAAATCTGGAAAATTAAAATTTGTACTTAGGAGACCTAAAATTTGAAAGAACAACTAAAACCAACAAAATTGATAATCAAAATGTGGTATATGGGTATAATTGGATTTTCCATACCTTTTAAGCATAAGAAAGTTAATATTTTGACTTGAATATTGTCATAAATAGTAACCTTGACATGAAAATTTTTAAGAACGTAAGTTTAAGCATATTAGGGTTAGAATTGAGTATATATGAGTTTAATTATTGGATTTATTGTGAGATAAGATATTGAAACACTGTCAATTGTGTGTTTCAGCTGAAAAAGACCCGAAAAATCTAAGGGATTGAGTCAAGGCTTAGATGCGACTCACGTCAGGTTTGTGCACAATAAATTTATGTAATTATTTTCTAAGTGAAAAGTTGAATTGTTATGCTTTTATGAAATCGCTGTGCTGTTTATAAATTGTGTTGCCATTTTGTGACTGCAAAAATGACTTTGGAAATTGTTTGGGATCTTTCCTAAATTATTTGAGTATTTTGTTTTGAATTGATTTTGTGTTCACACTTAGCATGATAGTACCATATTATTCCTCCTCCATTTATGGGGTTGAGATCATTTATTTTCCTGCCTCTCTGGCTTACCAATTGAGGTTGTAGATCGAATCAGTACTCATTAGCTAGCTAGCCACCTCCCTCATTGATTTCGATTAGTGGGGTTGTAGATTGCTTTGTCGTGGTGTACAATGCGGAATTGATCGAAAATTTTGTGTCATTGCCTAAGTTGTGTATGAATTGGCAACACTGTGTTTATTAAATTATTTGACCAAAATTGTGCTATAATGAGTTTTGATAATTTGTGAAATATTTAAATTGTGATTTATCAATAAATATTTTATGCACTGCATTTCGAATTTTTATTGTGCACCACTGAGTATTTTTATACTCAGCGATAGCTTATTTTGCTATTGTAGATAAGGGCAAGGAGAAAGTAGCAGAGTGAGCTGCTATTGAGATAGAAGACTACATAAACATTTTTGTACGGGTATTTATTTATACCGTTGTAGTTATTTTGATGTAAATATTATAATGTTATATGTATTAATGTACAGTTGAGCAGTTATACAGTAAATTGTAATAATATTATTTTGGATTTTCTTTTTATAAATTAAGACCTGTATATGTAAATGAAATTTTAAATGCAATGTGAATGAAATTATGAAATATTTTGAGATCACAAACTTTGATTGAATTGTGGAATTGATTTGAATTATGTTGAACTGAGTTATTTTGGTGGTTGGGAGTTGTGGAAACAATTATTAAAAGTGTTTTTACATGCTTTTAAAGAACTGTTTTCTCAAAATATAGACAGCACTCTGCTGAAATTTTTTCAAAAATTGTGAACAAATAAAAATGGACAAAAATTTTTAGTAGTTTTGAAACTTCAATTAAATGTTTTTAATTCCTACTAAAATGCTCACCACTTCCAAAATGTAAGAAAATAGTTTTAAAATCCCTTGTAGTGTACTTAATGAGTTATCGGTAGGTGAAGTTCGGTAGTTCATTAGGTATTCTACGGGATTATATTATGCCTTACAGAGGGGTAAGGTGTGACAAATAAGCTATAGGATATCGGTAGATAAAAGAAAACATAGAAGTGAAATTTTGAATAGTTGGTTTAAACGTGATAAAGAGATATCACGAATATTAGAAGTATTAGCCAGAGTGGTCAAAGGACCAATCCAGAGTAATATTGCAGTGTAGATAATTTATTGGGAATGGAAAAAAGGTACAAACTTTTGATATAACAGTTGGGACAATGAATGACACTAGGGAAATAATTATAATAGTATAGAATCCAGAAATGCAAAATTTAGAGTAAGTATGGAATTTAAAATTATAAGAGTATTTTGAACCGTTCTATCAAGCAAAGGAATAAATTTATTAGTAATGAGTTGAATAAAAGTGAACAAGAGGGTGCATAATGGCACATATGCTGGGTCATGAATAAAGATAATAAGATAACGATTATGGAAACTACGACTAAGGATTGCACTAAAGTGTTTTGAATAAGACCAATAAGGTCCTGTTATAAAGAAACATAAATGAAAATAATTGATAGAACAATAGTAAGAGAAAATTATGAGATTATGGAGAAAAGGAGAAAACTAAGTCCTCACTTCATAGGACCATACGGGGTTTTGGAAAGAGTGGGTCCATTAGCACAAAGATTTGCTTACCTTTAGAATTGAAATAAATTCAGACCTAACTTGTGATTAGGAGCTCATAGAGATTTTAGCACATGAGGTAAAACAGCTAAGAAAAAAATATCTACCTTTGGTTAAAGTGCTATGGAACCTGAAGGAGCGAAAGCATGAAAAACATAAGTTTAGATCATTTGATTTCAATGTTAAACAGCATATTAAAACTCTTTTAATATGTTTTTGGATCTATATTTGCTATTTAAGATTTTAGAATTAACAGATTAATTTATTAAAACCCTAGATTAGATCAAGAATAAGTGTACTAACCTTTTGATGCACTGTAATTGTGTTTGGCACCTTTGGGATGCTCCTAGGACACCAGATGTTGTCCCTCTAGCTTGTCCACACTAAGATCACCAATGGCAACCCCTTGAATAGCTTCTCAAGCCTTTCTAATTAATTAGAAAATTAGGTTTTGCCTCTAGAGAGATTACAGAAGCATATAGGACACTAGAAACAATTTCTAGTATTTTTAATTCAAGAGAATGTTAGCAATTCTCTTTGAATTGATGAGAGATGAAGAAGAAGAGAAGGGAGAGATGCTTCGGGTGGCAGCACCAATGAAACAAATAGTAGATTATAAATATATTTTTTTTCATCCTTTCCCTCATATAGCTAAGTTATCACTTTAAACCCTTGCCACATGTCACCTTCTGAATGGCTCTTAGTTTAATTGACCCAATCACATTGTGCCAAGTGTCAAACTTAAATTTAATCTTGACTTTAATCATCTTACATGATTAAAAGACAATTGGCAAGCTTATGTGTAGTTCCATGTGTCACCATCTCATGGTGCCACATGTCACCCTGTGAAATGACCAAAATACCCTTGTGTCTTAATTTTGAGTTCTTAACCCAAAATAACTATTTCTCTTCTTCTAATCAATTTATATCAAATATAAATTAATTAATTAATCACTATTAATTAATTTCTCATAATTAAATTCATATTTAAACACTTTAAATATAAATTTAACGTATACTATATATTCAATAACCTAAATTTGGTTTCAAGACATGTTAGAGACTTTGCAATCTAATTGTAAACCAAACCTAATTAATTAATTAATTAAACTCTTCAACTAATTAATTAAATCACGTTTAACTTGGTGATTACTTGTGTATGTGTGTGACTCATAAAGCTCATCACTAATTGGCAATGAGACATGATATCAACTCTTAATATCATCAGAACTCTTTCTTACCATAAATGATTTCTCTAAATCATTTTATGCACCTCATAGACCATGGTTAACACCTAGTATAGCATGCCATGACCACCCAATCAGTAATAAGGTTTACCTTAAATGAACCTATAATCATATGTTACCATGCACTAGAATCTCTCTATTACAAAATTCCAATTCGAGCTGGAATCATGGTTTATGTTAAACCCCATTTGCTATGAATATTATGTTCTCTTTTAATTCCAGTTCTTGATTAAAAAGATTTTCTCATCTGAAACTCTTTTTTGATTAAATTTATCTGTCCTGGCCAGGAACTTGAAACATCAAGAACAATTAAATAAATATAGGATTTTATCCCTATTTACTTAGGGTAACAGATTCCATCTTGATCAATACTTACCTCCATATATAACTAGTAGGAGCCAACACATGCCAATATACCCATACACAGTACAAGTATGAAAGCAGTATCAAACTCAAACTACCTATATGCAAGATAACTATGTTATCTCAGGTCTAAAGATTATATGCACTGATATGATTTATGATAATACATTGATAAAAGTAAACTCCATGTGCTTGTCATAAATGTCACTGGTTCAGCCTACTTATCATGTGTAAGTGCCTATCATGTTTGTTATATGGCATGAGACTCACCATTCCATCTTATTTATAGCTCATATAAATACATTAGGAATAAACATGAATAAAATCTTTCTGGATAAGTCATGTCCTGTGTGAAGTATCCTCGATTGTGAACCAATTTATGATACTTCGTGCTAGAAATACTGTCACTCATATTCTTAACAACTTAAGAATAGAATTTCTAACAAAATATCAATGGACCTTTTCTATTATACATAAATATATTATGTAAATGAAAAAGTGAAAATGTCTTTTATTAATAAAATATATACAAGATACATACTAAATGATATGCTCTAGGGCATACTACTAATAGAACCATCATCTAAGCCAAGAAGCCGCATAGAAATATAGGAAGAACAGAAAATGACAACACCCATGATTATTTAGAGACTGACATTAGGCAAATTTTGAGAATGAAATTTTTGTGAGGGGAGAATTGTAACACTCCTATATTCATCAATTTTGTACAGTCTACTATTCCAGCGGCTGATGTCTGTTCGAACAGATAGGATGTTCAGAACCATAATTAAGTCACCTAGAAAATCCATAAATAAAAATAAATGGAAATTACATGAATGTAAAAAGGAAATAAGAAAAACAAAGCATAATCAGTTAAATGAGCCGAGGTCCCGGCGATCGATGATCGAACCGGGAAGTGACTGCAAGCTCAGTCGCTATCCTGATTTCGTGTGGGACCTTATGGCACCCCAGGCCTAAGGATTATTGCGAAGCTAGTGGTAATGTGAAAATCACAGAAAATAATGGAGAACTAGTTCAAATAATTGAATCAGAGTTCAAGAAGTAACATAGTGCTATTAGAAAAATGGATCAGACCGATAAGGGGTAAAATGGTCAATTTACCCTTATAGGTGACTCTTGGCCTAAATGTCCATTAAAATATAGGAAATTAAAATTATAAAAAAAATAATTAAAAACATAAGAGGCATATGGAAGGAAAGGAAAAAGGAAAAGAAAAAAATTTAAATAAAGGGAATTATGACATCACACCTATGCAAGCATGACATTATAAAAAGTTATAATTTAAAAATTTGAAATTATGGATAAATGCTAAGATAAGAGACCAATTAGAAAAAAAGAAAAAAAAATAGTAACCAATAAGCATTAGACAAAAATAAAAAATTAAGTTTAATATTTTATTTTTATGGATAAATATTCATTATAAGAAGACAAATGGAATTAAAAGAAAATAAAAATCCCTTATCTTCTTCCAAAGAGTCGGCCACACATGCATTCTTTCTTTCCCTCTCTTCTTTCCACCATTAACAACACCACTAAGCTCCAATACTCCCATTTCTTTCATAAATTCCATACTAAACTAGTAGAAAACATTCAATTGGCACTTGATAGGAATGATTAAAGCAAGGGAAACTAGAAAAAATTGAAGTAAATTGAAGATTAGGAAAGCTTCACAAGAGGTAAGCTTCCTTTCAAACTTAATTAACTATGTATGTATGGAATTTAGTTTACTTGCAAGGAATTAAATTGGGAAAAAGATAAAGATTATGCAAGTATGGGAAAGAAGGAAGTTTGGCTAGCCTAGGGTATATTAGGATTTGATGATGCTTAATTGAATTAAACATGAAATTGAACCTAAATGAAGTGGTAGGAGTGCTTAGTGAAGTGAAATTTACATGATTTGGCATGATTTGTGACAATGGGAAAAAATTAGGGTTTTTGGAGAAATTGAAAATTTTGAAAATTATTAACCAATTGATGTTTTGATGCTTAATTTTGGTCAATTAATGTGCTTATGAATGCAAATTGATGAATGTAATTGAGAATGGTTTATGGTGTGGTGTTGCTGGATTCTGGACAGCCTGACCTCTGTCCATTTAAGAGGTTATAAGTTGAATTCTGTTGCTCCAATTGGAGTGATGCCAATTGGAGATGAAAATTAAGACCCAAAGCCACATTTTTTATGCAGAAACTGTGACACCCCTTACCCGTCTATAGTATAGTCGAGTAAGATATATCACACAGTGTACCAGAATACCATATTTTATTTCAATCATTTATATCCTTCCTTATTTATTTTATTATAGTTATGAAGTACAATTTAGTGAAGTATAGTTTATTTAAGTCATTTATGGAAAACATCAATTTATTTGAGGTTCCGCAAATTTTATAGAAAATCCGGTAGAGTACCGGCTAAAAATGGAGAAAGCAGTTCTTCGGAACCTGTGAAAAACACTTCCAAAATTTTCAATCAATCCCAAACTCCATTTCACCAACAAAATCTCAATATTTTTCAACAACATTTCCATTTCTTAATCATTCATCTCATATGATATTTATGTAAAAGTCAAAAATAAATATTCACTCTTTCATTCATAAACACAATTTCCACTATTTACATTAATACCAAAATACATTAAATAAGTTTCAATTACATATGAGAAAATAAAAGTTAATTACAAAATACCCAAAATGAAACCTAGTTTCCTACCAATGCATTAATGTCGGTAGGGTGACATGGACACTATGCAGAGCTGCAGATGATCTCACCTAGTCTGTGGTCTACTGGGCTCTCTATCAGTCTCTCCAGAACCTACGCGTAGCAAAAAGCAACGCGCTAAGTAATAATACTTAGTGGTGCCAATAATAGAATAAAAAGAAATAACAGAAAATAAATATGCAGTGCATGTTCTGATGTCTTATGCAAACCATTTTTCAATCATTATTAGTAATCTTATTTATTATGTACTTGTTATATTCATAATTTCATTAAATTTATCCACTTTCATTTTTGGTTGCCCAAGTAACCTATACTGGACGATTAGACTGGATAAACGGGTAAACTGGCACTGGGTATCAAGTACCTTGGGCCGTCACACCATCGTTCACACATGTATCTCCTAGTGTGCAACGGAACAACTAATAAGGTGTAACAACATTAGGCACAAGACCAACTCTCAACACAATGTCAAAATAGCTAAAAGCCATAAAATCACAGAATGGCATAGTGCCATGTGTAGTACTGCTAACTGAACCATATTGGCATGCCAACCTATCCAAACCAATCTTGTTAGGTGTACTAGGGCATGTTACACTTTTAAACTTTACAATTTTTGAAATTTGGGTTTAGGTGTTACTATTCATTTCCTTAGTCAACTAAAATGTTGACTTTTGCATAGACAATAGGTACATTGGTTCTAATACTCCCAACATACAACATTTTGCATTCTAAAATTGTTGGTATTGGTTGCCAATACCATTTCTAAGCTTAGTGTTAGTTATTCAAAATTTTCAGATTTCAAGCCTCATGTTTTCTATTCCATTGGTCATTTGTACAGTAGGAATTTGGCAAAATTGTCTTCATGAAAGTTGTTCCTTATTGTGTCTAGTTACATTTCCTTTTTTGAATCACTCCATTTGGAGTTTTGTAGCTCAAGTTGTGGCTAAAAACCATAATTAGCCGGATTGGATAGAATCCAAAATTCTGGGCAAAACTGGTTCTGCCAGATTTGGTAACCTAAGTTTGGTTGGCAATTTAACTAGGTTATGATGAGAATTTGGGTTTTTGTTCTTCATGAAAGTTGTAGGTATATGTCTCAGCTCTCTGTTGGTAAAAGTTCAGGTCAATTGGACCTTTATAAACTGAGCTATGACCAAATGAATAAACACTATTCATTTGGTCATTTTGCCTAGTTAGAATGCAAGTCACCCAGATTAGGGCAATTTTTAGGTTAACTTGGCTTGGTTTTCTGGGTAGGGTTTCTTCACTAAAGTTGTTCCATTATGTGTCTAGATTCATTTCCAATTGGCCTTGCATCAATTGAACCTATACAACTCCATTTATAGCTGCCCAAACCTACTGGACTCATAACCAGTCCTGCAGGTCACCAAGGGCAGCATACCATTTCAATTCTAATACCACAATGGTCTCCAATTTAAGGTAAAAATTCATCAAATGGTCAATAATTGACCATTAGAATTTAATTTAAGCATCTAAGCATTAAACCCTCAATTAAATCTCAAAACCCTAACCCTAACAATCCATCACTTTATCTAAAATACCAAATCAACATCTAGCTCAAATATCCTTATCAACAACCATTTCTAAGCAATTTAATTCAAACAAATCAATAATTTCCAAACTCCTCCCATGGCTGCCAAATTTCTTGGTGTTCATACACATATATTTTATTGCAATTCCTTACAATTTCTTACTCAATTTAAGCCTCTAACATGGAATAAAGAGTGAGAGATATGAAAATATGCACTAACCTCTTGTAGCTCAAATCCAAGCTAACCAAGACTTCAATTTTTTCTTTACTTTCTTACTCTTTCTTGGCTGCCAAACACTTCTCCTTGGTGTGGTTATAATTTTTAGTGAAGGAATCCAAGGGTTAGGGGGTAAGATTGGCTAGGGAATCAAGCTCATTCGGAGCTTTAATGGTGGTTGAGGGAGAGAATGAGAAGGCCGCCGAAATTTTGGGGAAGAAGAGTAGAAAATGTTTTCAATTTTTAACTCTTTTTTCTCCTTTTTAATTGATTTAAAGGTGCATGTTAAAAGATGATTGATGGAGCTCTTTTTAATGAAATCATATGATGTCATAATTAAGTATTTTCTTTCATTTTCTTTTCTTCTTTTCTCTACTCATTTTCAATTCAATTTTTAGCAATATTTATTCATATTTTTGGTCATAATAATTATTTACTTAACTGGACAAGTCGGTCAAAAATCATCTCTGAAGACGAAATGACCAAAATGCCCTCTGTTTGGTTTATATACTAAAATTGTCTGTACCGATTGAAAATTTTTTCTAAGTATTTTCTTGGCATTCTAATGCCATAGAACCCTCAATGACTCTTCTCTGGAGTCCCAAAAATTATTTTATGAATTTTCCCCTAGGTCTAGGGCTCCTAGTTGCGAGGACCGCAACTTTCCACGGGGTTACCCATCGCTAGAGCACTGGCTCATTTAACTTGGTTGTATTTTATTTCTAAAATTTTTCCCAAATTTTTCTTATTAATATTTGAGTTAATTATGGTTCCTCACTTTAGTTTAAATATTTTTCTAGATGTTCTAGCTGTCCGGACTGACACTGGTCATCAAAACAGGAGAATGTACGGAGTTGCTGCAGGGAGGGTGTTACAACTCTTCCCCTCTAATTTAAATTTCGTCCTCAAAATTTACCTGATGCAAACAATTGAGGGCACTGTTGCCTCATCGTCTCTTCACTTTCTCAAGTGACCTCCTCAGTGTTGTGGTGCCTCCAAAGCACTTTCACTAGTGGAATCTGCTTATTCCTCAACTCTTTCACTTCCCGAGCCAGGATCCGTATGGGTTCTTCCTCATATGTCAAATCCGGTTGTACTTCAATTTCTTCCATGGAGATGACATGTGAAGGATCTGAGTGGTATCTTCTTAGCATAGATATGTGGAACACATTGTGGATCTTGTCCAGCTCTAGTGGTAAAGCTAGCCTATAGGCCAATGGACCCACATATTCGATGACTTCATATGGGCCAATGAACCTAGGGCTTAACTTACCTTTTCTTCCAAATCTCAGTACCTTCTTCCATGGTGACACCTTGAGGAACACTTTGCCGCCAACCGCATATTCTATTTCTTTCCTCTTCAAGTCAGCATAAGATTTCTGTCTGTCTGAGGCAACCTTCAGATTGGCTTTGATTAGTTTTACTTTCTCCTCAGTCTGTTTCACCAAGTCTGGCCCTACCAGTTTATCTTCACCCAATTCAGTCCAGCACACTGGAGTTCTACATTTCTTCCCATACAGTGCTTCATACAGGGCCATTTGGATACTAGCTTGGTAGCTATTGTTGTATGCAAATTCTGCTAGTGGGAGATATCGATCCCAACTTCCCTTAAACTCAATGACACAACTCCTCAGCATATCCTCAAGGACCTACCATATATTTCATGTTATTATTATCATTTCATTTCAATATTTATATTAATTCAATTGGTTTCAATTGTTTACCTGGATTACTCTTTCTAATTGCCCATCCGTCTGAGGATGGAAAGCTGTGCTGAGGTGGAGTTGTGTACCCAAGGATTCATGCAACTTCTTCCAAAATCTCAATGTAAACCTTGGGTCTCGATCAGATATGATGGAAAGTGGAATTCCATGCAGTCTAACTATCTCACTGATATACAATTCTACTAACTTCTCCAGTGAGTAGTCAGTCCTAACTGGCAAAAAGTGTGTTGACTTCGTCAATCTATCTACTATCACCCATACTGCATCATGCTTCTTCTGGGTGAGAGGTAGACCACTTACAAAATCCATGATGACCCGATCCCATTTCCATTCAGGTATGAGTATAGGCTGTAGCAAACCGGATGGAACTTGATGTTCTGCCTTGACTTACTAACATGTCAAGCATTTAGTCATATAGTCAGCTATGTCCTTCTTCATACCAGGCCACCAATACTGAAGCTTCAGATCATGATACATTTTTGTACTCCTTGGGTGCATAGCATAAACACTGGTGTGTGCCTCTTTCATGATATTGGCTTTCAATTCCCCATCATCTGGTACACATACTCTTCCTTTGTAGTATAGACACTCATCTGCTTTCACCTCATAGTTAGTTACCTTCTCTTCTGAGATTTTACTCATAGTAATCTACCTTCTGCCCATCCAAAATCTGCTGTAGCAGGTTTGGCCTCACTTGCAACTCAGCCAAAATAGCTCCATCTCGAGTCAAAGATAAACTGGCATTCAATGATCTCAAAGCTGTGATGGATTCTTTGCTCAAAGCATCAGCAACTACATTTGCCTTCCCAAGATGGTAATCAATCACACAATCATAGTCCTTCAGGAACTCAATCCATCGCCTCTGTCTAAGGTTGAGCTCCTTCTGGGTTAGTAAGTCTTTAAGACTTTTGTGGTCTATGTAAATGTAGCACTTTTCACCATACAAGTAATGCCTCCATATCTTCAGTACGAAGATAACTGCTGCAAGCTCTAGATCATGGGTAGGGTAATTCTGTTCATGTGGCCTTAGCTGCCTGGAAGCATAGGCGACCACTTTCCCCTCTTGCATCAATATACACCCTAACCCATTATGAGAGGCATCACTGTAAACCATAAAGTCCTTTCCCGATACTGGCTGTGTTAACATTAATGCCTCTGTCAACATAGCCTTCAACTTCTCAAAACTGGTATGACATTTGTCATTCTAGTCAAATATGATATTATTATGTAACAACTTGGTCATTGGAACAGCTATTAAAGAAAATCCCTTCACAAATCTTCTGTAATACTCAGCTAGCCCCAAGAAGCTTCTGACCTCAGTTGTATTTCTAGGAGGCTTCCATTCCATCACTGCTTCTATTTTCTTGGGATCCACTCTAATCCCATTAGCTGATAATATGTGTCCAGGGAATGCAATCTCATTCAACCAGAAGTCACACTTGGACAACTTAGCATACAACTTCTTTTCTCTCAGGGTTTGTAGAACAATCCTCAAATGCTCATCATGTTCTTCCCTGGTCTTGGAATACACCAAAATATCATCAATAAAGACCACTATAAACCGATCTAGGTATGGATGGAAGATACGGTTCATAAGGTCCATGAATACCGCTGGTGCATTTGTTAGGCCAAAAGGCATCACCAGGAACTCATAATGCCCATACCGAGTCCTGAATGTAGTCTTCGGCACATCTGCATCCTTCACCCTCAATTGATGATACGCTGATCTGAGATCAATTTTGGAAAATACTCCGGCTCCCTTCAACTGATCAAACAGATCATCAATTCTAGGCAACAGATACTTGTTCTTCACAGTCACTTTATTCAACTGCCAGTAATCAATGTATAACCTCAAAGTCCCATCTTTCTTCTTTACAAACAGCACTAGAGCTCCCCATGGTGACACACTGGGGCGTATGAAACCCTTCAATTCTGTGGGTGCCATCTTATAATCAGCAATAGAGATTGGTGCTGTAGCCGGCAGTATCTCAATAGCAAATTCGACTTCCCTTGCTAATGGGAAGCTAGGCAATTCTTCAGGGAACACATCTGGGAAGTCTCTTACTGTGGGTATGCCACATAGATCTAGCTTAGCCTGCCTAGTATCCACCACATGTGCTAGGTAGGCTTCACAGCCTTTTCTCATCAGTTTTCTTGCAATTGTGGCTGAGATGACATTGGAAAAGAAATCGGTCCTTTCCCTCACAATTGTAATCTCATTACCCTTAGGAGTTTTCAATGAGATCCTCTTCAACTTACAATCAACCATTGCTTGATGACATGATAACCAGTCCATTCCCAAAATCATGTCAAACTCATGGAAAGGCAATTCAATTAGGTCTGCCAAGAATTCATACCCCTGAATCCTTAACGGGCAACCTTTGTACACTTTGTTCACCACTACACTGTGGCCCAATGGATTAGTGACCAGAATGTCTTGGTCACTCTCCCCTACTAATATTCCCCTTTCTATGGGTAAGTTGATGCAGATGTATGAATGAGTGGATCCTGGATCCACCAATGCATGTACAAATGTATTGTAGAGGGAGAACGTAGCCCTGATGACGTCCGGGGCATCTTGCTCCTCCTGAGCTCTTATGGCATAGGCTCTGGCAGGTGCTCTGCCCTCAGGCCTCTCTGCTGGCTCAGATGTTCCTACCCCTTTGAGGTGCAGGATTAGGTCTGTCTGCTTATGTTGGAGCAGCTATAGGAGTTCTGCGTGGACAGTTCCTTAACTGATGTTCTGTCGATCCATACCTTAAGCAGGCACCCGTTACTCTCCAACACTCCCCCTTATGCCACTTCAAGCAATGCAGACATGTTGAAGATGCTGGGGCTGGTCCCCTAAACCCCTTCCCTGGAGAGCTGCCCACTGATGGTGTGGACTGACCTCTCCTAGGGGTAAACTGTGGCCTAGGCCCCTGGGACTGACCCTGACCCTGACCTTGAGGTTGTCCTGAACTCTATGCAGGTGGATCTTTGAACTTATTTCCTGGTATAGGAGATGAGCTAGACTGACTCGGGCCTCTCTTCTGCTGTCTCTCCCTTCTGGTCTGCTCACTTATTCTAACCTTTTCAACTTTTATTGCAACTTCCACTAACTTTGTGAAGTCTGTGATTCCCAAGGCAATGATCATGATCTTTATATTATCATTTAATCCCTCTTCAAATCTCTTACACCTTTCGGCCTCATTAGGGACTATCTCCCTTCTGTAGTGGCTCAGTCTGACAAATTCCTTTTCATACTCTGCCACTGTCAGCTGTCTCTGCCTCAGGTTAATGAACTCTCTTCTTCTCTCTTCCAGGTATACACTACCCACATATTTCTTCTTGAATTCTGAGAGGAAGAAGTCCCAAGTTATTACTTTTGGCTACACTTCACTAGACACTGTATCCCACCATTGATAGGCATCATCTTGCAATAGAGATATAACAGCTTTTAGATTTTAATCTGGAGTGCAGTGGAGTTGTTTTAAAACTCTGCCTGTTCTGTTCAACCAGTTTTCGGCTGCAATAGAATCATCTTCTCTCTTGCCAAAGAAATCCACTGCTCCAAATTTTCTCAATCTTTCCAGATGTGATTTCTGCTATGGAGGTGGTGGTGGTGGTGGTGGCATTACTCCAACCATTTGTCTGAAAAACTCGGCCATTTGCTGAAACATTGCCTGCAGAGGTTGAGCAGGCTCTGCTGGAGCTGGCGGAGTTGGCAAAGCAAGTTCTCCCTACCCCCAGTCTTAGCTGCTGCAGGTGAAGCATGACTCTCCACTTCCTCCTCAACTGCCCTCTGTGATGTAGGGTCCATATACTATTCAAAATAACAAAGACAAATAGATCTGCAGTAGTGTCACCTCGACTCTTACAAATGCAATACATGGTATGGACTCTATTTAGACTCAGAAATGCCTAAACCGTGCTCTGATACCACTAAATGTGACACCTCTTACCCGTCTACAGTATAGCCGAGTAAGATATGTCACACAGTGTACCAAAACATCCTATTTTATTTCAATCATTTTTATCCTTCCTTATTTATTTTATTATAATTATGAAGTACAATTTAGTGAAGTATAATTTATTTAAGTCATTTATGGAAAACATCAATTTATTTGAGGTTTCACAAATTTTATAGAAAATTCGGCAGAGTACCGGCTAAAAATGGAGAAAACAGTTCTTCGGAACCTGTGAAAAACATTTCCAAAATTTTCAATCAATCCCAAACTCCATTTCATCAACAAAATCTCAATATTTTTCAACAACATTTCCATTTCTCAATCATTCATCTCATATGATATTCATGTAAAAGTCAAAAATAAATATTTACTTTTTCATTCATAAACACAATTTTCACTATTTACATTAATACCAAAATACATTACATAAGTTTCAATTACATATGAGAAAATAAAAGTTAAAATCAAAATACCCAAAATGAAACCTAGTGTCCTACAAATGCACTGACGTCGATGAGGTGACACGGATACTATGCAGAGCTGCAGATAATCTCACCCAGTCTGTGGTCTACTGGGCTCTCCATCGGTCTCTCCAAAACCTATGAGTGGCAAAAAGCAGCGCGCTAAGCAATAATGCTTAGTGGTGCCAATAATAGAATAAAAAGAAATAATAAAAAATAAATATGCAGTGCATGTTCTGATGTCTTATGCAGACCATTTTTCAATCATTATTGGTAATCTTATTTATTATGTACTTGTTATATTCATAATTTCATTAAATTTATCCACTTTCATTTTTGGTTGCCTAAGTAACCTATACTGGACGACTGGACTGGATAAACGGGTAAACTGGCACTGGGTATCAAGTACCTCAGGCCGTCACACCATCGATCACATATGTATCTCCCAGTGTGCAACAGAACAACTAATAAGCTGTAACAACATTAGGCACAAGGCCAAGTTTCAACACAATGTCAGAATGGCTAAAAGCCATAAAATCACAGAATGGCATAGTGTCATGTGTAGTACTGCTAACTGAACCCTATTAGCATGCCAACCTATCCAAACCAATCTTGCTAGGTGTACTAGGGCATGTTACACTTTTAAACTTTACAATTCTTGAAATTTGGGTTTATGTGTTACTATTTATTTCCTTAGTCAACTAAAATGTTAACTTTTGTATAGACAATAGGTACATTGGTTCTAATACTCTCAGCATACCTCATTTTGCATTCTAAAATTGTTGGTATTGGTTGCCAATACCGTTTCTAAGCTTAGTGTTAGTTATTCAAAATTTTCAGATTTCAAGCTTCATGTTTACTATTCCATTGGTCATTTGTACAGTAGGAATTTGGCAAAATTGTCTTCATGAAAGTTGTTCCTTATTGTGTCTAGTTACATTTCCTTTTTAAATCACTCCATTTGGAGTTTTGTAGCTCAAGTTATGGCCTAAATGCCATAACTGGCCGGATTGGACAGAATCCAAAATTCTGGGCAAAACTGGTTCTACCAGATTTGGTAACCTAAGTTTGGTTGGTAATTTAACTAGGTTATGATCAGAATTTTGGTTTGTGTTCTTCATGAAAGTTGTAGGTCTATGTCTCAGATTTCTTCTGGTAAAATTTCAGATCAATTGGACCTTTCTACACCGAGTTATGACCAAATAAATAAATACTATTCATTTAGTCATTTTTCCCAGTCAGAATGCAAGTCACTCGGATTAGGGTAATTTTTAGGTCAACTTGGTTTGGTTCTCTGGGCAGGGTTTCTTCACCAAAGTTGTGCCATTATGTGTCTAGATTCATGTTCAATTGGCCTTGCACCAATTGAACCTATACAACTCCATTTATGGCTGCCCAAACCTGCTGGACTCTTAACCAGTCCTACAGGTCACCAAGGGCAGCATACCATTTCAATTCCAATACCACAATGGCCTCCAATTTAAGGTAAAAATTCATCAAATGGTCACTAATTAACCATTAGAATTTAATTTTAGCATCTAAGCATTAAAGCCTCAATTAAATCTCAAAATCCTAACCCTAACAATCCATCATTTTATCTAACATACCCATATCAACATCTAGCACAAATATCCTTATAAACAACCATTTCTAATCAATTTAATTCAAAAAAATCAATAATTTCCAAACTCCTCCCATGGCTGCAAAATTTCTTGGTGTTCATACACATATATTTTATTTCAATTCCTTACAATTTCTTACTCAATTTAAGCCTCTAACATGGAATAAAGAGTGAGAGATATGAAAATATGCACTAACCTCTCATAGCTCAAGTCCAAGCTAACCAAGACTTCAATTTTTTCTTTACTTTGTTACTCTTTCTTGGCTTCCAAACACTTCTCCTTAGTGTGGGTATAATTTTTAGTGAAGGAATCCTAGGGTTAGGGGGTAAGTTTGGCTGGGGAATCAAGCTCATTTGGAGCTTTAATGGTGGTTGAAGGAGAGAATGAGAAGGCTGCTAAAACTTTGGGGAAGAAGAGCAGAAAATGTTTTCAATTTTTAACTCTTTTTTCTCCTTTTTAATTGATTTAAAGGTGCTTGTTAAAAGATGATTGGTGGAGCTATTTTTAATGACATCATATAATGTCATAATTAAGTATTTTCTTTCATTTTCTTTTCTTCTTTTCTCTACTCATTTTCAATTCAATTTTTAGCAATATTTATTTATATTTTAGATCATAATAATTATTTAATTAACTGGACAAGTAGGTCAAAAATCATCTCTGAATACGAAATGACTAAAATGCCCTCCGTTTGGCTTAACAGACTAAAATTGTCTGTACCAATTAAAAAAATTTTCTAAGCATTTTCTTGGCATTCTAATGCCATAGAACCCTTCTCTAGAGTCCCAAAAATTATTTTATGAATTTTCCCCTGGGTCTAGGGCTCCTAGTTGCGAGGACAGCAACTTTCCACTGGGTTACCCATCGCTAGGGCACCGGCTCATTTAACTTGGTTGTATTTTATTTCTAAAATTTTTTCTAAATTTTTCTTATTAATATTGAAGTTAATTATGGTTCCTCACTTTAGTTTAAATATTTTTCCAGACGTTCTAGCTGTCCGGACTGACACTGGTCATCGGAACAGTAGAATGTACAGAGTTGCTACAGGGAGGGTGTTACAGAAACCTTGCCCAAAAACTAACCACAAGTAAACTTAGGTTGAATCCGGATTAGGTACCCAGTTATTGGGTAGAATCGACTAAATGAACAATACATGTTTATATGGTTATAACTTTGTGTAGAAAGGTCCAAATGACCTGATTTTTGAACCATTGGAAAGATTAGATGTATTAGAATAACTTTCATGAAGAATACAAACCCAAATTCTAACCATAACCTATTCAAATTGCCAATTAAATTTAGGTCACCAAATCTGCTAGAACCAAAATTTGCCTAGAAAATCTAGAAATGACCAATCTAGCCAGTCTTAGTAAAAATAGCATAACTTGAGCTACAAAACTCCAAATGAAGTGATTCAAAAACGTAATTGAAACTAAGATATTAAGGAACAACTTTGATAAAGAAAAGTTGGCTAAATTTATACTGTAGATAGGTCCAATGAAATAATAAACCCAAGTGACCAAAATTGAAATTTTGGAATTTCTCTTAGGGAGTTTTGAATTTCAATTGGCAATTAATGCCAACACAATTGTAACTCAAAATATGATATGTGGGTGTAATTAGAACTAATATACCTATTAAATATGAGAAAGTCAACATTTTACCTAATTGGTTAAATAAATAGTAGCCACCCTAGCCATAAACACAGAGATTAGTAAAATTAAATATGCAAAGTTTAATTATTTGATTAATTATTATAAATAGTTTGGATGGATGGTGAAACACTTTAAAATTATGTGTTTCAGTTGGAAAGAAGCCATCCGAGGAAGAAGGAAAAATTGGATTAAATCAAGGCAAGCAAAAGAGGTTTGTGCACAACTAGCCTATTTCTATGTTTTTAATTTATAATGGGTTTTGAATGAACTTGATAATTGTATTTTCTCTTGTGTACAAGAACTTTAATTCATTGAATGACTTTGTATGATTTAATTATATATTCTTCTATACATTTAAGAATTTATTACATGGTTTTAAGAATTATAAATTGTGAATTTGATGTGTTGCCAACCTTGTGCATGAATTTACAATGATTAAATATGTTTAGTGATTTGTAAATACTTTTTATGAATAGCAATTGTTTTTAATATGATTTGAAACCACAGTCAGCATGGCAATGTAATTGAATTCCTCATTAGCTTGTCTAATGGGATGAACATTTTATTTCCTCTCTAGCTGAAGTGTTGAGGTGTGTGCCAGTTGAGGAAGAATTGAATGAGTACTCATTTTTACTAGCTAGCCCATGTATACCCCTTTAGCCTTTGGTTATTGGGAGAATTGGCTTCGTCGTGGTGTACAACCCGACATTGTTTTAGTGTCATGCTCTAAGCTATGTGAATGTTTTCAACATCCTTAAATCATGCATACTGTGATAAAATGTGATTGAAACAAATATTTGTTAGTGGTTGGAAAATGATATATTGTTTCATGGTTCAAGAAAAATATAAATATTTCAATTGCTTTATTATGAATTGGATAAATTGTTATTACTCGATCAAACGCTATTCATCAAATAATTTGTATGATTGGAATTATCGATTTTGATTTTATGAATTTTAAAGAAATTAAATATTTTGAGCCTTTTTACTATGATTTGTCAAAGTATATTTTGTTTTAAATTTTAATTATATTAAATTTTAATTTATTTATTGTGCACCACTAAGTTTACTGCTCAGCGATAGCTTTGTATTCTGTCGCAGGTGAAAGAAAAGATATAACAACTGAGTGGGGCCACTTGAAGCAGTGGATTGAAGTTGTTTACGGGCATAGCCAAGGTATACCCTTGTTGTAATACCCCTCACCCGTCTACAGTGTAGCCGAACAAGGCGTGCTACCATCGGTGCAGAAGCACCCTAATTTATCTTACTTTATTTTTTTAATAATTTTGAATTCGTTAAATTTGACATCAATTATTTTTTTCGACGGAGAAACTAGCGGAGTTTCTCCTATTTTATTATCATTTGACATATTTCAATATTCACCTGTTTGAAATTCAATAATATTTCCAAAATAAAATCTTATCCATGCTAATCATAATTATCTCATATTTCAAATCTCATCCATACATTTCAATTTCATAATCATTTCCATACATTTCCATTCATACTCAATTCATATGTAAACATTCTCAAATTTCATGAGCAAAATTTTCAATTTTCCTTAATTTACATAATTTACAAAATAATTACAAAATTTCATAATTTACATGATATACAAATTAATTACAATTTGCTAATTTATATTACAATATAAGAAATAAATAACATACACAAAATACATGATATGCTTAAGGTGAGCCCTATCTACATGCATTGCTGAGGAGGTGACAACCTTGAACGCTCTGCAGATCAAAACTCCAAAATCTCTGTTTAGTATTCGCTGGGCTTTAACTTCAGTACCTGCGCGAGGAAACAATTCCATCGCGCTAAGCATTGCTGCTTAGTGGTGCAATAATATAACAAGGAAATAATATATAAATAAAGATAGAAACAAAATTCAGATAATTAAGATTTATTTATACTTCACATGCGATTTCTAAAATTTAATATGTTTTATCCTAATTTAGTCTTCTTTGGAAGTGTTTATTTCGCCAATGTACAATAATAATGTACAAAGAAAAAATGATCTAAAAATAATAAATATATGCTTATTTTATCGTGTAAGTCACATTTGCAATATTTATGTGTGTTATAATTTTTAGCATTTTCTCAATACTTTCTAGGTTGTCTCAGATTATTTCATAATAAGTAAATTTTAATATCGGTCCAGTTCATTTCGATTTATTTCTAATAAATAATTATTCCAATTTATTTTAGGTCATCCTACTCATTTACTTAATTTCTAATATTTATAATTACTAATATTCTTAACTTATTTTAATAAATTTCACTGCCCAAGTAACCTATGACAGGCTGACTAAACTGGATAACGGGTCGTTGGCACTGGACACCGCGGTGTCTCGGGCCGTCATACCATGGGACGCAGAACGTCAACCACGTATGCAGTCAGTATGGCTAAGAAGCCATGATATTACCTAATCGGGCATTAAGCCATGAGTGCAGGCATAATGCTATGAATACGGGCATAAAGCCATGAATACGGGCCTTTCGCAGTACTGCTAAAACAATACCCTATTGGCATGCCAAACTATCCAATCTGACACACATGTCTAGGTAATACAAGGGCACATAATATCATTAAATATTAATATATTGTGTTTTATGACTTTATTATTTCATGATAAATTTCAATTATAATTCATACATTCATTTGATCATTTATATGATCACAATTCACATCAATTATCCTTTTATACCATTTTACTCAAAATACTCCTCCTCTCTACAATAATGAGAACTAATGTCTCATTTATACATTAATATGGTTTATTTATTTATTCATTATGTTATTCATATTGATCACAATTCTAAACAATGGTTCACATGTACCATTGTATTCAAAACATTTTTCCTTTCTCATTTATACATTCAAGAATCTACTTATGTAATTACAAATTTTATATTTCAAGTTGAGTTACTAATATTTTATGAATTCCATTTGTGATGGGCATATAAGCCCTAGCTATCTATTCACATCAATTAGGTGACTTATTTTTCATGTTTCAAGTAATCCATGAATATTTCATGGATTTCAAATTTATGGCCTTAATTTCTTTTTAACAATTTTGACTAGGATGCATAGTCCACATTTGTCATACAATTCTAAGCATTTAAGCTTAGAATTGGTTCTAGGTCTTCATATTAGTTTGCTAATTATTTTGATTACTATTCACCTTACTAGTCAACCAAAATGTTGACTTTTTAATACATAATAAATTTATTGAACCTAAGTTCTCCAAGATACCACATTTTGAGTTTTACATTTGCTAGTATTAATTGCCAATTGCAATTTAAAGTCCCCTATATGCATTTCTAATTTTAAATTTTGAATTTCAAGTTTTGGTGTCACTATTCACCTCATTGGTCAACAAAAATGTTGACTTTTGGATAGAAAATAGGTACATTGGTTTTAGCACCCCCAATGTACCACATTTTACATTTAAAACTTGTTGAAATTAACCACCAAATCCATTTCCAAACCTAAAACCAAGAGAGCAGAATTTTCAGTTTTTGTGACCCAACTTTACTGTTCCATTGGGTCCTGTTGCAGTGGGAATTTGAGGAAATGGTAAACATGAAAGTTGTTCCTTATTTTGTCTAGTTGAATTTATTTTTTTGAATCACTCTATTTGGAGTTTTGTAGCTCTAGATATAGTCCAAAAACCACAGCTGGCCGGATTTCAATTCTGCAGAATTTACCAAATCTACAGTACCATGAACAGTGACTGTGACTGCCATTTGGGTTAGGTTCTGGTCATAATTTGGGGTAGGTTTCTTCATGTGTCTATATCTTAACTTGTTGCTGTAAAAATTTCAGGTCAATTGACCATTTCTACAGTGAGTTATGGCCACTGTTCATTTGGTCATTTCTGCAGGTGCTGTTGCAGGGTATCCGGATTGGGGCCAACTTTTGGTCCACTTGCTTTGGTCTTTTGGGCATGGTTTCTTCAGCAAAAATGTGCCATTATAAGCCTAGTTTCATTTCCAATTGGCCAAACACCAATTGGACCTACACAGCCAAAGTTATGGCTGTCTAAGTGGGCTGGAATCACAGCCACCCTTGCTGCTGTCCCTAGGCAGCATACTCATTCACTTTGCCATGCTATATTTCAGTCCAAATTATGGTCAACTTACCTAAAATGGTCACTAATTGACCATTAAAATGTTCTCTAACAATTTCGTAAGCCAAGCCAAATTTTCACTTCTCAAAACCCTAATTCCCATATGAGATTTCACAACATGCTTTAATTAACTAACTAATCCATTATACTTATATTTACATACTTTAAACATAATCTCTAGTGCACTCCAATTCCATCAAAACACTCAATCTTGTTCCTTACTTAGGGGCAGCTGAAATCCATGGGCTACATACACTTAACTTTTGTTCATTTAAGTCACAAGTTCATGTTGATTTCAAGTCCCTAACATAGAAAATAAGAGTTTTAAATAGATAGGTGCACTAACCTCTTGTAGGCAGATTTTTCCCAAGCTCAAAACTTCACTTTCTTTCCTTTTCTTGGCTGCCAAACACTTCCCCAAGAGGTGTGGTCAAGTTTTAATGAAAGGGGTTTAGGGTTTAGTGGTGTAACAAAGGGAGAAATGAAGCTTTTTGGTTGAACATCAATGAAGGGAGAAGAGGGAGAGGTTTCGGCTGGTAAGAGGGAAGAGGATGGCTGCTGTATTTTTTTTATTTCTTTGGTCATATTTATCTCTTTTTATTAGTTAGTTAATTAGTTGTTTGAATGCAATTGGTTGTACCCTTTAATGACATCACATTATGTCATAATTTGCTTTTTATTTCATTTTTCTTTTCTTTTCATCACTACTCATTTTCAATTTAATTTTTAGAAATTTTCATTCATATTTTATGTCATATTAATTATTTACTCAACTGGACAAGTCGGCCAAAAATCACCTCTGAAGGCGAAATAACCAAAATGCCCTCTGTTTGGCTTAACGGGCCAAAATTGTCTGTACCGATTGAAAAATTTTTCTAGGTATTTTCTTGGCATTCTAATGCCATAGGAACCTCAATAACCCTTCTCTGGAGTCCCAAAAATTATTTTATAATTTTTCCCCCGGGTCTAGGGCTCCTAGTTATGAGAATCGCAACTTCCTCCAGGTTACCCATCGCTAGGGCACCGGCTCGTTTAATTTGGTTGTATTTTAATTCTAAAATTTTTACTAAATTTTTCTTATCAATATTTGAGTTGATTATGATTCTTCACTTTAGTTTAAATATTTTTCCGGACATTCTAGCTGCCCGGACCGACACTGGTCACCGGAACAGTAGGATGTACGGAGTAGTTACCTGGAGGGTGTTACACTTGTATATTAAGTTTTAGTGTAATCATGTAATTATATGTATGTAACCACATTCGAGCAGTTGTACAGAAATACTTGTAATATAATTTTGGGATAGTAATCAAATGAAAAGTTTTTTACTATTATTTAGGGACTTAATTATGTAAATTTCGTTCGTAATATAAATTTTATTTCCTCAATGAATGCAAGTATTTAAATTTCTTTCTGAGTATTGTACATAATGAATTATTTTCTTTATGATGAGATTAGGTTGTGTTGCTCTAAATGAAGTTTTGGCTGAAATAAATTATAGGAAGTATTTTTCTGCAGGTTTCGAAGAACTGTTTCCTAAATTTCTAGCCGACACTCTACCAAAATTTTGTAAAATTTTTAAATGTTAAATTAATTTCAAATAAAGTTTATATTGTCACCGCAAAATTTAAAAAATGTTTAATTATTCCTAAAAAGTTTTATCACAAATATTAGATTTGAAAACTTTTAGTTTAAATTTTTATCACCACGTGAGATTGTTAAATGGAATTATTTTGCCAAAATCCCTTGTATATTTAATAGATTATCGGTAGGCGAAGTACGATAATTTATTTGCTCTATTACTATTCACTCTATGGACATACTCTGCAACTAACCTCATATGTCCAATCTCCTTGCCATGCTTCTGAAATTTTCCTTTGAGACAAAATTGAGATGACTAGGTTTCTGCTAACTGATGCTTCACCTAGGGCTTCACAAACATTTAATGCTTGGACGAGTATAAATAGGAGAGAGGGGGGGAGGGGGGTAGCCATTTGCACACTTTGCTTTCTCTGCTCACCTCAAATCTCCTTGAAGGCTTTTCTCAAGTTCTTGATTTCTTCAGCACCGATTTATAATCAGGTAATAGTTTTAATCTTTTTTCGGTCATTTTGTCTTTATTACTTCAAATTGAGTGGCACTGTCGATGAGAGAGAGTTGTAAGCCCGCTTTCCGTTCATATTTCTTGGTTTTCTAATAAAAGTGATGAGGCCGAGCCGAGCAGGTGACCTGAAATCATTAGAACTATTGTTCTGACCACTAGTCATCCTACAGGGCCAAACCAGCAACAAGCCTCAATCATAAGGAGAGTGCCTCCCATGGTAGATGAGCTCACCTCAATTCTGGGGATGTTCAATCTCGAGTTAATAAGCCAGAAGTTCAACCTTCCACCCAACTCCTTCGAACTCATTCGATGTCATGGGGACTTTCGTACCGATCACTTCTTTGATGAAGTCGATATGATTATGGTATATGAGGAGTAGTTGAAGGCCAAGCTACGGTTTCATCTGGGGTTATTTTACAAGGACATCTTGAAATACACCCGGGTTTGCATCGCCCAGGTGCATCCAAACTCCTAGCAAACCCTGGTGGCTTTCAGAGGATTATGCCAAGCTAAAGGACTCGAACCCACGACAAAGGTCTTCACTGAAGTGCACAGGCTTGTTTGATGGAAAGACGATGAGTTCTGTTTCTTTCAGGCAAAACCAAGCTGTGGGCTGTTCACCTATCTCCTGTCTTTGCTCAAAAATTAGAAAGATCGATTTTTCATACTTCAAAGCAAAGACCCCTGTGGCTACGAGGGGATTCCCTAAAGTTGGAATTATTTGGCCGAGAAGTAGGAGAGAAGAGCTATGCTGACAGATGTCGAGAGCGCCATAGTGAAGGAGCTCAAGTGTAACACCCTCACCTTAGCTAGTCCGTGCATTTGACTGTTTCAATGATTAATGTCGATCCGGATAGTCGAAATGTCTGGAACTATATGTAAACTAGAGTGAGAAGTCATAAATAACTCAAATAATGGTAAGAAAAAAATTAGAAAAATTTAAGCAATGAAATACAACAAAGTTAAATGAGTCAGTGCCCCGGCGATGGGTGACCCGACGGGAAGCGATTGCAAAGATAGTTGTCGATCCTATACCCGTAAGGGAACCCTATGAAATAATTTCTAGAATGCCAGAGAAGAGTTACAGCACCCTAGGTAGCATTAGAATGCCAAGAAAAGGTTAGAAGAATTTTTAAGAACGGTATAAACAGTTTTGGCTCCTTAAGCCAAACGGAGGGCATTTTGGTCATTTCGCCTACAGAAATGATTTTTTACCAACTTGTCTAATTAAGTAAATAAATTATATGGCTTAAAATATGAATTAATATTGAGGAAACTTAAATTAAAAATGATAAAAGAAAGAAGAAAAGAAAAGGAAATAAAATGAAATTAAATTGACTTATTACAAAAGCATGAGGTGAGCATGATGTAATTTAAACTTTCTAACCAATTATATTTAGACAAGCATAATTAAAAGAGATAAAAGACAACAAAAAGAGACAAATTTTGGTCTTCTTCCTCAATTTTCTTAGCCATGGCTGAAACCTCAAATTCCCTCTCCACCATTTTCTTTTCTCCCAACTTGATTTCCCCAAGCTTTTCACCATAAAATCCATAGTTGTCTTCACAAGAAATTTTCCCTATACCTTGAAGAAGCTAGTGGCAGCCATGAAGTGAAGAAATTCTTGAGGTTTTACAAGATCAATATTGGCTCCAAAGAGGTTAGTGCATAAACTAGTTTCCTTCCTTCTTCTTTAGTTAAAATTTAGTTGAATTATGATGAGCTTACATGAATATTTATGGAATTGAGGTATGTATAAAGGCATGGAAAATTTGGTCAGCCTTGATGGTATGGGATTTTCATAGTTTTGATGGTTAGGATGCAATTAAATTTTTATATTAGAGTCAATTTATGTGTATATATATAAAGTAGAGTTGAAATTTGATGAGTTTGTAGGAGATGGAAATTATGACCAATTAGGTTTGTGACAAATTTGGGTTTTGCTCATGTGTTGGTGAATGGAAGTCCTAATGGTCAATTAGTGACCATCTGGCTATGTTTGATGAAGAATTGAAGTGAATTGTGGCTTTGGAGGTATGCTGCCTCATTGGACCCGCAGGGCTAGATGTGAGTCTAGCAAGTTTGCACAGCTGTAACTTGAGAGGTGTAGGTTAAATTGGTGTAAGGCCAATTGGACATGAAACTAGACACATAATGGCACAACTTTGATGAAGAAACTTTGCCTAGAAAACAGACTTAAAATATCCTAAAAATTGACCAAGTCCAAGTAACCAACCTGCTGGTCCTGGCAATTAACCAAATAAATAGTGTTTATTCATTTGGCTATAACTCAGAGTAGAAATATCCAATCGACCTGAATTTTTTATCAATGTAAAGATTAGACAATTTAGGACAACTTTCATGAAGACCATAACTTTAAATTATGACCAGAACTAAATGAAATTGTCCATCAAAGTCATGACACCAAAATTGCCAAAATTGACTCTGCCCAGAAATTTTGGAAAAATTGCAATCTGGCCAATTATGGTAATTTGGCCATAACTTGAGCTAGAAAACTCCAAATGGAGTGATTCAAAAAGGGAAATCGAACTAAACACAATAAGGAACAACTTTGATTAAGAACATTTGACCAAATTCTCACTGTAAAATTGCCTAATGGAATAGTGAACTCTAGCACCCAAAACTGAAATTTTTGATTTATTTCCTATTGGTTAGAAGTATTGATTGGCAACCAATGCCAACACTTTTGTGAACCAAAATGTGGTAATCTCATCTGGTTAGAACTCATATAACTATTATGTATGAGAAAGTCAACCTTTGAAGGGAAATGGTATTGTGAATAGTAACCCCAATGATATAGGAAATGGCATAATAAATTAGAAAAACTATTAAGATGGTTAATATAGATAATGTGATTAATGAAATAATTGTTATAAATTGTGATTAATATGAATGACATAATGAATGAATAAATGAATCATATTAATGTATGAATGAGACATTAGTTCTCATTATTATAGAAAGGACTAATATCTTAAGCACAATGGTATAGAAGGATAATTGATGTGAATTGCGATCATATGAATGATCAAATGAATGTATAAATTATAATTGGAATTTCTCATGAAATAATGAAGTCATAAAACACAATATATTAACATTTAATGGTAGTATGTGCCCATGTATTACCTAGACACATGTGTCAGATTAGATAGATTGGCATGTCAATAGGATATTGTTTTAGCAGTACTACATAAGGCTTTATGCCTGTATTCATGGCTTTATGCCTGCACTCATGGCTTTTATGCCCGATTATATGTTATCATGGCTTTTAGCCATACTGATATGTTATCATGGCTTTTTAGCCATTCTGACTGCATACATGATTGACGTTTCGCATTTCACGTCCCATGGTATAACGACCCGAGGCACCGCGGTGTCTAGTGCCAATGACCCGTTATCCAGTTTAGTTAGCCTGTCATAGGTTACTTGAGCAGTGAAATTTATTGAAATGAGTTAAGAATAATAGTAACTGAAAATATTAGCAATTAAATAAAAGAGTAAGAATATTTGAAATAAATTATATTAGTTATTTAGTAGAAAGAATTGAAATGAATTTGAATGATATTAAAATTTAATTATTATGAAATAATCTACGATAACCTAGAAAGTATTGAATGAAATGATAAAAAAAAAAATTTCAAAAGAGATATAAGTATATTACTACTATAAATTTAGGAATAAATTGCTTCTTAAGAAGAATAAATTAGAACGAAAGATAGTTGATACTAGAAGTATTATATTAAAGTATATTAAATTCCAGAGTATCCAAAGTATAATCCATTTCTTTCTTTATTTGTATATATTATTTTCTTTGTTATATTATTGCACCACTAAACAGCAATGCTTAGCGCAATGGATTATTTCCTCACGTAGGTACTGAAGATAATGTCACACCCTACCCCTCTGTAAGGCATAACATAATCCCGTAGTATACCTAATGAATTACCAACTCCGTCTACTGATAACCCATTAAATACACTACAATGGATTTTAAAAACTTTTCTTACTTCTTTTACAGTGGTGAGCACTATTTACAGGTGTTAAAAACCTTTTTGAACTGAAGTGATAGAACTAACACATTTGAATTATTTGAAATTTCTGTAAAAATTTTGGCAGAGTGCCATCTGTATTTTGGATAAAATAGTTCTTCAGAAAACCTGTAAAAAGCACTTCAATATTTTTCCAAATCTCAACTCCAACATATTTCTCAACTCAAATCCACAGTGATTTTTCAAAGTCTGAGATACAAGAAATATAATACAATTTTTATAAGCCAAAATAACTCATAATTATTTTACAACTTCAAGGTACAATTTGAATTTACAACTGCTCAAAATAAAAAACAATATGTACATACAGTGGTCATACATTACAGTACAAAATGCAAAATGTGGTATACTCGTTATATCCGAAAATCTTTGGCTGGAGGTACTAGCAACCTAGTCTGCTGCCCTGTCTGTCTGTCTACTTGCGATAGTAATAAAAAGCTATCGCTGAGACAATGTCTCAGTGGTGCACAACATTAACCAAATACAACTTTAAATCACAATTCATAAATCATTTACATAATGGATATGTAAAATCATAGTTAAATTCAAGACAATGAGTGTCAGAAGGAATTTAACACAATATCACAATAAATCTCAGAGATCAAAACATAGTTAGCTTCAAAAGACAGTGAATGTCGATAAGGATTTAAGTCCATTTCACAATCTCATAATACAAATCAATAAATCAAACACATAGCTTAATCATGTTCCAAAGTTCAATTCGTCCCAAAAGTCGATGACTAATGAGGAATAACATAGCTAGCTAGCAAAAATATGAGTACTCATCCAATTCGTCCTCAACAGGCACACACCTCAACACTTCAGCCAGAGAAGGAATTCAATTCGTCCCACTAGACAAGCTAGTGAGGAATACAATCAATATACGTGATAGCTGTGGTTTCAAACTATTTCTAATGCTTTTCAATCAATAAGTATCCATCAATATCATTCAAATAATTTCTCACAGTTTCAAATCATTTACAATGCTTTTCAAGCAATAAATATCCATTCAAACACATTTCCACAATTTAAAACAATAATGTACAAATAGTCATAATTCATTTCAATGGAAAAATTCAAAGAAATAGTTATTGTGCACAAACCTCTGATAACTGTCTCCTGGTCTGGACTCAGTATTTCCTTCCCTTTCCCTGAGTCTTTACTAACTGAGAAACACAATTTGAAGTGTTTCAGTACTAAATTAAACTGTCTCTATCGATAATGCTTGATAAGTAATTCACTGAAAGCTATTATTTGCTTAATCACCTAATATATCGACCCTCGATGCGTTCTAGATAAATTAGGTTTTAGTATCACTAATATGTCATATTTGATAGTCTTTTAGGATTGGTACATGTTACCAATTTCATTTCCTTGTTTAGTGCATTTTATTGCAACTTGCTGGATTCCGGGATACTAGTTTGACCTAGCCGGACGACCTAGTTCCCTCGGTTTTCGGGTTTCGGTCATAACTACAAACTTGTAGATCTATGTCTTATGGAACGCAGGGCAAAATTTCAGGTCATTCTGAGTTATGTAGACCAAGTTATGGTCATTTTACTATTGCTGGTCAAATGGCATCAAATTTGGTCATTTTAGGTCAATTTTGGTCAACTTTGGTTCGGCCAGTTTTTGGACCCGAAATTGTGCAAGCTGTTTGACTTGCTTATGGTCATTTCTGGGCTTTGGTGTCTTCATAAGACTTGTAGATATGGGTCTTAACTATTCATGGTTAAAATTTCAGGTCAATTGGACCTGTTTTGAGTGAGTTATGATCTAAACACTAACTGCTGCCCAAATGGTCAATTTTCAGGCCTCACTTGCACTTAATCCGGATTTGGTCATTTTTCAAGCTACCTTGCAAGCAGAATTTCGTTATGCTTCCTTCATGAAAATTGGCACATTTTGTGCCTAGTTTCACCTCCAATTGGTCTCATACCAATTGGAGCCGCACACTTAAAGTTATAGGCTAAAATGCATACTGTCCTTAAATACATTGCTTAACATCTATCAATTGCACATTTACTTGCTATAAGTCCACTTCTCTTCCCACTTCTGTTTTGGTACATTACCAAAACCATTTATCACTTCATATTAAAGTCACTTTGGGCAGAATACAAATATCCTCAATACACCAAATGAAACTCTAATTCACAAAGTCCAAATAAACAATATATACACATAACCACTCCTAATTATTACATACAATTTCCACAACCAATTTACATACATATTCATCAATCCTCAATGTCACAATTCACCCAATATCTTCATGAATTTAAACATTCATCAAGGAGTCTCAAGGCTGCCGAAATGCTCCTCATTGCCAAAGTTTCCCATAATTTCGTCAACTTCAATTTCAAATGCACAATCACCATATACATGTGGAAATAATTTACTAGGACATTAAATCACCCTACTCAACATGAATTCCCACCAAATATATGTAAAACTAATTCATTAAATATACAACTTTATGGCTGTCCAAAATTGGATTTGTCAATAACTCCTCAAAACTTTAAAATTTCTTCACAAAGCAAACACCCATAACATGCTTACAAACTTTAACAAAGCAATATTCAAAAACTCAAACTTACCTATTGTTGGGACTTGCTAAATCTTCACTAAAACTTCTTGAAATTGTTATCAAACTCTTCCTTGTGATGTGGGGATCAATTTTAATGAAGAAAGGTGTGGGAAAAGACGGCTTGATCATGGAATTGTGAAGGTTTGAAGGTGGGCGGCCATGGAAGCTTTTTAGGAGAAATTTGGTTCGGCCATGGTTAGTGCTTGAGGAAGAAGATAAAGGCAGAATGTGAGTGGAGAATTTCACAGTTTTCAAGCTTTATGTAGTTCTTAGTGGTCCATTAAGTATTAGGATAATATTTGTTTAATGACACTTTTACTTATTCAATTTCTTAACCCATAATTTGTCTTATTTACTTTTCATTCCAATCTCAATTTTTTATGTGATTTTCAAACTTTAATATCACTTTATTTTCATGGACATTTAGGTCAAAAGCCAACTCGGAGTGTCAAATGACCACAATGCCCCTGTTCGGGTTGCATTCCCGATTTTTCGGTAACACCGGGTTTTGTCTGTTTTTCGATTTCTCACTTTTCTTTGTACTAATTATTTAATTTTTCTTTGATATTTCTAATGATATTTATACTTCAATTGATGTCTCTTTAAGTCCTAAAAATATTTTTCAGGGTTCCCCGCAGTCTAGGGCTAGTCAACGGTCCACGCCGTGACTTCCTGGTGCGGTCACCCATCACTAGGGTTCTCGGCTCGCTTAACTTGGTTACCTTTCTTTGCTATTATTTTTCTTTTGTTTTTCTTGTATTTTCTTTTCTTTTATTTCATTATTTTATGTCTCCTCCCTCATATCAAAGTGTAGTTCTAGGCATCCTAGCTATCCGGACAACATTAGTCACCGGAACAGTAGAACGCACTACCGAACATAGGGGTGTTACAGATAAAGCCCAGTGGATATTAAACTGGGATTTTTGGAGTACAGATCTGCAAAAGTGTCTGAAGTATTCAAGGTTGTCACCTCCCAAGAAATGCATGTAGATAGGGCTCACATTAGTCATATTATGTAATTTGTGCATTAGAATTATTTATTATGTTGTAATGAAAATTAGGAAATTGTATGTAATATGTACTTGATGTAAATTATGAATTTATGCAATTAGTTTGCAAATTATGTAAACTCATTAAATTGAGAATTTTGATATATGTAATAAGCATGAATGAATTTGTACAAATGAGTATGGATTTGAATTACATAATAATTTTTGAAATGATGATATGAGTATGGATGAATTATTGTATGGAAAATGTTGTTGAGATTTTTGAACAGGTAAATAGTGAAATACGCCAAACGATAATAAAATAAGGGAAACTCTGTTGGTTTCTCCTTATTAAAAAAATAATTGATATTAAAATATAATGATAACAAATTATTAAAAGAATAAAGTAAGATAAGATAGGGTGCTCTGGCACCGAGTGTGACATGCCTCGCTCACTTACACTGTAGACAGGTGAGGGGTGTCACATCAAGAGCCAGGCAAACTATTGCAAATATTCATGCCTAGAGGTGATCATGGCTGAACTCAAGTGGTGGTTGATGAGTGTGACCGCTTATGAAAACATCTAGCTGCAACTCTCTGATCTGGGTCCTTCGACGAGTAAAACTTGAATCTTTAATCTCTTAGTCCCTGGCGTTCTCACTTGTAACACCCCTAAGTTCGGTAGTGCGTTCTACTGCTCCGGTGACCAGTGCTGTCCGGACAGCTAGGATGCCTAGAACCGTACTTCGATATGAGTGAGGAGACATAAAATAATGAAATACAAGAAAAGAAAGTACAAGAAAAACAAAGGAAAAATGATAGCAAAGAAATGTAACCAAGTTGAGCGAGCCGATAACCCTAGCGATGGGTGACCGCACCGGGAAGTCACGGCGTGGACCGTTGATCGCCTGGATCTGAGGAACCACTGAAAACATTTTTAGGACATAAATAGACCCTTATTGAAGTATAAATCTCATTAGAAAGATTAAAGAAAAATTAAATAATTAGTACAAAGAAAAGTGAGAAATCGAAAAACAGACAAAACCCGGTAATACCGAAAAATCGGGAATGCCACCTGAACAGGGGCATTATGGTCATTTGACATCCCGAAGTGTCTTTTGACCTAAATGTCCATTAAAAATAAATAATATTACACTTAGAAAATGAAATGAAAAATTAATTTGGTGGTACATAAAGTAAATAGCCAAAAATGGAGTGAAAAATGTGTAAATAACACATTTAAGCATTATTATATAATTAAATGAGTAAGTGGACCACTAAAGGATTAAATTAAACATAAAATGTGGCTGATGTAAGTCCACTAAACCCATCAGAATGTTCATCTTCCTCATTTCATAAACATTGCCGAATTGAAGAAAATGGGAACCACCATGGCCATTTTTCATGCAAGCTCATCTAACCACTCATTTCACTTCTAATCACTTGAGTTCCTTCATCAAAAATGGTCTACACATCACAAGGAAGATATTGATACCAAATTTGAGAAGTTTGGTGAAGGTTTAGCGAGTTACAATCAAAGGTAAGTTTACATTTTTGAGAATTCCTTTGTTAAACTTTATGTTCATGTAATGGGTGTTAGTTTGGTGAAGGAAATTTTAAAGTTTAAATAGTTATTGAGATAGCCATTTTTGGACAGCCATGGGGTCACGCATTTAATGATTTATTATGCATATAATTGATGAGAAATAATGTTGATCTTGGTGATTTAATATCCTAGTGAATTATTTCACATATATATGGTGATTTATGCACTTGGATGGGAATTGGTAAATTGTAGGGCACTTTGATGTTGAAGGACAATTTTCGGCAGCTTGGGAACACTTGAGTAAATGTATGTATTCATGGAAGTGTAAGTAGAATATTGACCTAGAAGGATTGATGGATATGTATGTAGATTGATATTGTAAAGTGTATGTAAGATTTGTAATGGTTAGGTGAGTATGTAATGGTACTTAGAATTTGTAAATGTGAATTATATTTGGTGTGTTGAGGGTAATTGTAATCTACCCAAAGTAATGTTAATGTAAAGTAGAATATGCTTTTGGTAATGTACCAAAACAGATTGATAGGGAAGTGAACAAATTGCAAGGTAAATGTGTGTGATTGATGTGTGTTAAGCAAAGTAACCAAGGGCAGTGTACATTTTAGCTAATAAGTTTAAATGTGTAACCTCAATTGGTATGAGACCAATTGGAGGTGGAACTAGGCACAAAATGTGCCAACTTTCATTGAGAAAACATACCAAAATTCTGCTTGCAAGGTGACCTAAGAAAATGACCAATTCGGATTAGGTGCAATTAGGACCTGAAAAATGACCAATTGGGCAGCAGTGAGTGTTTAGGCCATAACTCACTCAAAACAGGTCCAATTGACCTGAAATTTTAACCATGAATAGTTAAGACCCATACCTACAAGTCTTATGAAGACACGAAAGCCCAGAAATGACCATAAGCAAGTCAAACAACTTGCACAAGTTCGGGTCCAAAAACTGGCCGAACCAGAGTTGACCAAATTGACCCAAAATTGACCTAATTTGATACCAATTGACCAGCAATAGTGTAATGACCATAACTTGATATACTTAACTCGGATTGACCTAAAATTTTGCACCGCGGTCCATAAGACCTAGATCTACAAGTTTGTAGTTTCGACCGAGACCCGAAAACCGAGGGAACTAGATCGTCCGGCTAGGTCAAACCAGTGTCCCGGAATCCAGCAATTTGCATTAAAATGCACTAAACAAGAAAATGACTTTGGTAAAACGTACCAAACCTAAAACCCTATCGAATGTGACATATTAACGATACTAAAACCTAATTTACCTAAAACGCAACGAGAGTCGGTATATTAGGTGATTAAGTGAATAATTGAGTTCAGTGCATTATTTACCAAACACCATCGATAGAGACAGTTTAATTTAGTACTGAAACACTTCAAATTGTGTTTCTCAGTTAACAAGAACTCAGCGAAAGGGAAGGAAACACTGAGTCCAGACCAGGGAGACAGTCATCAGAGGTTTGTGCACAACAACTATTTCTTTTGAATTTTTCAATTGAAATAAATATTGACTGTTTGTACATTATTGTTTTAAATTGAGGAAATGTGTTTGAATGGATATTTATTGCTTGAAAAGCATTGTAAATGATTTGAAACTGTGAGAAATTATTTGAATGATATTGATGGATACTCATTGCTTAAAAAGCATTGTAAATGGTTTGAAATTGTGGAAAAATCGGTTTAGTGTGATTTATGAAAATTGAAGTTAATTATGAATTGTGTTGCCATTTTGTTAATGAAATTATGACTTGGGAAATTTATTGGATTCTCACGAATCATTTGAATAAAATGTTTGGAATTGATTTTGTGTTCACACTTAGCATGCCAGTATCATATCATTCCTTCTCCATTTATGGGGTTGTGATCGTTTATTTCCTTCTCCATTTATGGAGTCGTGATCGTTTATTTTTCCCTCTCTGGTTTACCAGTTGAGGTGATCGGATGAGTACTCATTATATAGCTAGCTCCCTTCCTCATTGATTTCGATTAGTGGGGTTGTGATTGCTTTGTCGTAGTGTACAACGCAGCATTGATCGGAAATTTATGTCATGGCTTAAGTTGTGAATGAATTGGCAACACTGTATTATTAAATTATTTGACTAAATTGTGCTATTATGCGATTTGATAATTTGTGAAATGGAGTTTAAATTCTTATTGACATTCACTGTCTTTTGAATTTAACTATGTTTTGATTACTGAGATTTAATGTGAGATTGTGTTAAATTCTTTATGACATTTATTGTCTTGAATTTAATTATGGTTTTACGTATCCATCATTTATTTGAATTATGAATTGCGATTTAAACTTGTATTTGGTTAATGTTGTGCACCACTGAGACATTGTCTCAGCGATAGCTTTTTTATTGCTGTCGCAGGTAGACAGACAGATAGGGCAGCAGACTAGGCTGCTAGTACCGTCAGCGAGAGATTTTCGGGTATAATGAGTATACCAATATTTTGCATTTTGTACTGTAATGTATGACACTGTATGTACATTTTGTTTTTGGTTTTGAGCAGTTGTAAATTCAAATTGTACCTTGAAGTTGTAAATTTATTATGAGTTATTTGACTTATAAAAATTGTATTATATTTCCTTATCTCAGACTTTGAAAAATTTCTATGGAATTGAGTTGAGAAATGTGTTGTATTGAGAAAAATGTTGGAGTTGAGATTTGGAAAATAATTGAAGTGCTTTTACAGTTTTCAAGAACTGTTTTGTCCAAAATACAAATGGCACCTTGCCAAAATTTTTACAGATATTCCAAATAAATCAAATGAGTTAGTTGTTTCACTTCAGTTCACCAAAGTCTTTAACACCTGTAAATAGTGCTCACCACTGTAAAAGAAGTAAGAAAAGTTTTTAAAATCCCTTGTAGTGTATTTAATGGGTTATCAGTAGACGGAGTTGGTAATTCATCAGGTATACTACGGGATCATGTCATGCCTTACAAAGGGGTAGGGTGTGACATGTTTTAGTGGTATCAGAGCCTGGTTTTTAAATTCTTTTTTCACTTGTTACTTGAATATTCTTTCTTCACAGTACAACTGCTCAATATCATTGTTTGATACATACTGTACATTACATTATAAATATGCACTAACGGGAGGAAATCTCCTTGTATTATTGTACAGGAGGTCTAAAATCCTCGAATTGACTATGGAAGAGGGTGATCGTTCAGTCGATTAATCGAGAGAGGCTGAGGTGCAAGGGGATGCCCCATGCCTACATAATGTCAGTGGTTCAGTAGCACCAGCCCCTGCATCTGCAGCTTCTCGCTTCGGGCCGCCAATGGACGGCTACAATGTTCCAACAAATGGATGGTAATGTGCCTACTCAAGCCCCAATACAGACTCCAGTGGTACAACCACAGTCTTCTGCTAGACAATATGACAAATTGATGAAGTATGGGGCTACAGAGTTTAAGGGGACAGTAGATCCTCTAGAAGCTGAACAATGGTTAGAGAGGATGGATAGGGTATTCAAGAAGAAGCATTGTACGTAAGAGCTCGATTTGAGTGCTCGGTATCCTTACTACAGGAGATGCTTATGATCGTGGAAAACCATTCCCACACCGTAGAACTCGCAGCTAACATGGAATGACTTCCTCAGGGAATTCAGGCAGAAATATGTCCCTGATGCTTATGTAGACCAGAAGCTGCAAGAGTTCCTAAGTCTGAAACAGGGGGGCCGATCAGTGGCTGAGTATGAAAGAGAATTTTTCCGCCTAAGCCATTATGCAGTAAGTCTACTTTCTACCAGTAGGGAGAGACGTAAGAGGTTTGAAACCGGCTTGAAGCCTAGTATCGACATTACAAGTGGTCGGATTCAAACATAACAACTTCTCTGAACTTATTTCTCAAGCACTAGAATTAGAAAGAATTGAATCAAGCGCTCTTGAGAAAAAGAAATCGAGAAGGCGTAAAAGAGGGAAAGTCAGTGAGCAGAGTTCTAGTGGTCCTACTGAAAGAGGAAAAACTTTGGGGATACGACAGAGATAGTAAGAAGTCCCAGAGAGATAGATCTTTTGGACGAAACCACCTCGATCCAATCAAGAAACTCAACGAAACCCGTAAATGCGCTGTCGGATCGACTTTGTGAAACTTGTGGTAAACCACATAGTGGGGTATGCTATAGAGCCAGAGGAGCATGTTTTAACTGTGGAGAGACTGCCATTTTGCTAGGGATTGTGTAAATCCAGTCGCTCGGATCATTTACTACACCAAAGGGATCAACCCAAGTTTCTACCCCAAATAGTTCACCATCAGTTAGTAGAGGCAGAGGTAGAGGTAAGGGTAGTACACCTAGAAGTCAAAGTACTGTGAATCAGCCAGAACAGGGTGTTGCTCCAGCTGGAATATACGCTATACAGCAGAGAGAAGAGGCTTAGACTTTTGACATTATTGCTGGTACCTTCTCAATTAGCAACTAAGATATATATATGTATTGTTTGACCTGGAGTTTGCATACTTTTATGTTAGTGTTAGAACTACATGTTCTGTTGTTATTCCTTTACAGGGGAATAAATTTTGATGCATTAGTGATTAGTCCTTAAGATAAGGATTGTGATAATAAGTGAAATTAGTTTTGAAAGAGTTTATCGGCGAAAAGTATTTTCTAACACACCATAAATTATAAAGCTAATTAGTGAGCCTACTTAATGTAAGGCAAGAGGACGTAAAAGTAAGATGCAGTAATGGAATTGCTCTTGATAAGGGCAAGGAGGTTACTGTTAGAAATTTGCTAATGGATATTGTAATCAGAATAAGATTCGAATATCAGTGAATTCAAAAAGGATAAAAGATAGGAAAATTTGATCTATTGGGATGTATCGTAGTAACTATGCAATGTTCTTGATGTTTATACTGTAAGCTGCAGATTACAGTACTGACTTGAGATTATTGTGTAGAGCTACGTACTACCCGATAGTGTACCTAGCTAAGAATAGTTACCAACGGCATCTGTTTTGGTATAGTTATGCCAGGACAGAATTTAATTGTTAGAAATAAGTTTGAAAATCCTACTTAGGGATCTAAAACTTAAAAGTTAGAATATCGAAAGGTTATAGTTCAGTACAAAAAAAGAAGTAAGTTATAGAATATTGACAGATAAAAAGAGTTATGGAAGTAGAGATTTGAACAGTTGATTCATATATAACAAAGAAATATTACGAATGTGAGGAAGACTATGGACTAGAATGGTCAGAGGACCAATGACTGATGAATGATTCTGACATGACCTCAAGGGTCATTCAAGAAGGAACGTGAACCAAAATATTAGACAACACAATAGTAAGAGGAGATTAGTATTATACAAACAAATTAAATGTTGTATTAGATTGTTAAAAGTCTTATACAAATTTGAGGAAAAGAAGATTATACGATCATATAGAAAGGAGAAAATAAACGTATGACTATTGTAAGATAGCTATTGGGTAAAATTTCGTGGACGAAATTTATTTAAGGGGGGGAGAGTTGTAACACCCCTAAGTTCGGTAGAGTGCTCTCTTGCTCAGGTGACTGTCTTTGTCTGCATACCTAGGATGCCTAGAACCGTACTTCGATATGAGTGAGGAGACATAAAATAATGAAATACAAGAAAAGAAAGTACAAGAAAAACAAAGGAAAAATGATAGCAAAGAAATGTAACCAAGTTAAGCGAGCCGATAACCCTAGCGATGGTGATCAGACCTGAAGTCACGGTGTGGACCGTTGATCTGCCTCGGATCATGGGAACCTGAAAACATTTTTAGGACATAAATAGACCCTTATTGAAGTATAAATCTCATTAGAAAGATTAAAGAAAAATTAAATAATTAGTACAAAGAAAAGTGAGAAATCGAAAATGCATAAAACCCTAATACTGAAAAATCTGAATGCCACTGAACAGGGGCATTATGGTCATTTGACATCCCAAGTGTCTTTTGACCTAAATGTCCATTAAAAATAAAAAATATTATACTTAGAAAATGAAATTAAAAAATAATTTGGTGGTACATAAAGTAAATAGCAAAAAATGGAGTGAAAAATGTGTAAATAACACATTTAAGCATTATTATATAATTAAATGAGTAAGTGGACCACTAAAGGATTAAATTAAACATAAAATGTGGCTGATGTAAGTCCACTAAACCCATCAGAATGTTCATCTTCCTCATTTCATAAACATTGCCGAATTGAAGAAAATGGGAACCACCATGGCCATTTTTCATGCAAGCTCATCTAACCACTCATTTCACTTCTAATCACTTGAGTTCCTTCATAAAAAATGGTCTACACATCACAAGGAAGATATTGATACCAAATTTGAGAAGTTTGGTGAAGGTTTAGCAAGTTACAATCAAAGGTAAGTTTACATTTTTGAGAATTCCTTTGTTAAACTTTATGTTCATGTAATGGGTGTTAGTTTGGTGAAGGAAATTTTAAAGTTTAAATAGTTATTGAGATAGCCATTTTTGGACAGCCATGGGGTCACGCATTTAATGATTTATTATGCATATAATTGATGAGAAATAATGTTGATCTTGGTGATTTAATATCCTAGTGAATTATTTCACATATATATGGTGATTTATGCACTTGGATGGGAATTGGTAAATTGTAGGGCACTTTGATGTTGAAGGACAATTTTCGGCAGCTTGGGAATACTTGAGTAAATGTATGTATTCATGGAAGTGTAGGTAGAATATTGACCTAGAAGGATTGATGGATATGTAAGTAGATTGATATTGTAAAGTGTATGTAAGATTTGTAATGGTTAGGTGTGTATGTAATGGTACTTAGAATTTGTAAATGTGAATTATATTTGGTGTGTTGAGGGTAATTGTAATCTGCCCAAATTAATGTTAATGTAAAGTAGAATATGCTTTTGGTAATGTACCAAAACAGATTGGTAGGGAAGTGAACAAATTGCAAGGTAAATGTGTGTGATTGATGTGTGTTAAGCAAAGTAACCAAGGGCAGTGTACATTTTAGCTAATAAGTTTAAATGTGTAACCTCAATTGGTATGAGACCAATTGGAGGTGGAACTAGGCACAAAATGTGCCAACTTTCATTGAAAAAACATACCAAAATTCTGCTTGCAAGGTGACCTAAGAAAATGACCAATTCGGATTAGGTGCAATTAGGACCTGAAAAATGACCAATTGGGCAGCAGTGAGTGTTTAGGCCATAACTCACTCAAAACAGGTCCAATTGACCTGAAATTTTAACCATGAATAGTTAAGACCCATACCTACAAGTCTTATGAAGACACGAAAGCCCAGAAATGACCATAAGCAAGTCAAACAACTTGCACAAGTTCGGGTCCAAAAACTGGCCGAACCAGAGTTGACCAAATTGACCCAAAATTGACCTAATTTGATACCAATTGACCAGCAATAGTGTAATGACCATAACTTGGTCTACTTAACTCGGATTGACCTAAAATTTTGCACCGCGGTCCATAAGACCTAGATCTACAAGTTTGTAGTTTTGACCGAGACCCGAAAACCGAGGGAACTAGATCGTCCGGCTAGGTCAAACCAGTGTCCCGGAATCCAGCAATTTGCATTAAAATGCACTAAACAAGAAAATGACTTTGGTAAAACGTACCAAACCTAAAACCCTATCGAATGTGACATATTAACGACACTAAAACCTAATTTACCTAAAAGCATAGCGAGTCGGTATATTAGGTGATTAAGTGAATAATTGAGTTCAGTGCATTATTTACCAAACACCATCGATAGAGACAGTTTAATTTAGTACTGAAACACTTCAAATTGTGTTTCTCAGTTAACAAGAACTCAGCGAAAGGGAAGGAAACACTGAGTCCAGACCAGGGAGATAGTCATCAGAGGTTTGTGCACAACAACTATTTCTTTTGAATTTTTCAATTGAAATAAATATTGACTGTTTGTACATTATTGTTTTAAATTGAGGAAATGTGTTTGAATGGATATTTATTGCTTGAAAAGCATTGTAAATGATTTGAAACTGTGAGAAATTATTTGAATGATATTGATGGATACTCATTGCTTAAAAAGCATTGTAAACGGTTTGAAATTGTGGAAAAATCGGTTTAGTGTGATTTGTGAAAATTGAAGTTAATTATGAATTGTGTTGCCATTTTGTTAATGAAATTATGACTTGGGAAATTTATTGGATTCTCACGAATCATTTGAATAAAATGTTTGGAATTGATTTTGTGTTCACACTTAGCATGACAGTATCATATCATTCCTTCTCCATTTATGGGGTTGTGATCGTTTATTTCCTTCTCCATTTATGGAGTCGTGATCGTTTATTTTTCCCTCTTTGGTTTACCAGTTGAGGTGATCGGATGAGTACTCATTATATAGCTAGCTCCCTTCCTCATTGATTTCGATTAGTGGGGTTGTGATTGCTTTGTCGTAGTGTACAACGCGGCATTGATCGGAAATTTGTGTCATGGCTTAAGTTGTGAATGAATTGGCAACACTGTATTATTAAATTATTTGACTAAATTGTGTTATTATGCGATTTGATAATTTGTGAAATGGAGTTTAAATTCTTATTGACATTCAATGTCTTTTGAATTTAACTATGTTTTGATTACTGAGATTTAATGTGAGATTGTGTTAAATTCTTTATGACATTTATTGTCTTGAATTTAATTATGGTTTTACGTATCCATCATTTATTTGAATTATGAATTGCGATTTAAACTTGTATTTGGTTAATGTTGTGCACCACTGAGACATTGTCTCAGCGATAGCTTTTTTATTGCTGTCGCAGGTAGACAGACAGATAGGGCAGCAGACTAGGCTGCTAGTACCGTCAGCGAGAGATTTTCGGGTATAATGAGTATACCAGTATTTTGCATTTTGTACTGTAATGTATGACACTGTATGTACATTTTGTTTTTGGTTTTGAGCAGTTGTAAATTCAAATTGTACCTTGAAGTTGTAAATTTATTTTGAGTTATTTGACTTTATAAAAATTGTATTATATTTCCTTATCTCAGACTTTGAAAAATTTCTATGGAATTGAGTTGAGAAATGTGTTGTATTGAGAAAAATGTTGGAGTTGAGATTTGGAAAATAATTGAAGTGCTTTTTACAGGTTTTCTGAAGAACTGTTTTGTCCAAAATACAAATGGCACCTTGCCAAAATTTTTACAGATATTCCAAATAAATCAAATGAGTTAGTTGTTTCACTTCAGTTCACTAAAGTCTTTAACACCTGTAAATAGTGCTCACCACTGTAAAAGAAGTAAGAAAAGTTTTTAAAATCCCTTGTAGTGTATTTAATGGGTTATCAGTAGACGGAGTTGGTAATTCATCAGGTATACTACGGGATCATGTCATGCCTTACAGAGGGGTAGGGTGTGACATCACTAATCTTGTTTTTCTATATAGGTATGGCTAAAAATTAGGCAGCGAAAGAAGCTCGGAAGAAGAATAAAGAGCTCAGTAGGAAGGTATTAGAAATGAAGAGATCTGAAGCTCAGAAGAGAGCCCAAACTGAAGAGGCGAGCACAAAGGTTCAAATCTAAGATCAACCGATCCCAAAGGTGCAAATCCTTACCGTGGAGCCTCCCGCCCAATTTGAAACTCCTCTCCAACCTCTGATCACTTTGGCATTAGAGGGCGGATCCTCAGGGCAGGAAGCTTTGTCTAGATGGCCTCTTTCACAAGCTGCTAGAATACTACTCTAATCATTGGAGAAAAATAAATCGATATGAGACAATCTTGATTTAGCAAAAGTATTGAGAGCCACGATCCGTTTCCCAAAGGATCAAACCAGAATGGGTCTTGAAAGTATTGATGATCTTCTCAGCCTTTCAATGAGCTTGAGCTCAGAAGCAATGGTGACCCAGCACGCGGTCAGAGAGAGGGTTTATCTTATGAAGAGGGAGGTGTCGAGGATGTCTCAAGATGTGCCGTCAATGAAGAACCAACTCTCTACCGTGAGTGCTCGGATCATTGAGCTGGAAGAATAAATGAAGTCTTATAAAGAGAAGGCAACTTAGTTGGAAAAGGAGCTTGGCAATGTCTGGGTTAAGTTCTCCGAAGAGATCCAAGTGAAGGATGAGGAGGCTCTGATGAAAGAAGCTGAGGCTTATGTGGAAGCTCATAGTGATCTCCTTGTCGAGCTCATCAAACGTTATCCCAATGAGGACTTCGCCTAGCTCGAGGAAATTGCTTCGGGCACTGAAGCCGAGAGTGAGGGTGAACAAGATAGAGAGGAGGGAGTAAATGTTGAAGATGTAACTGAAGAGCCTACCAGGGAAGATCCTCCTGCTGAATGACTTGTGTATTTTATTTCTTGGAATGAATTTTAAAGTTTTTTTTTGTTTGTGATCAAAACTTGGTAAGATCGAAAAATATTAAACTAATTATGGATGAGTATTGAATCAACTCCCACTTGATCGGATAAGCTCAGACACAAAACTTATGATCGGTTATTAATCATGAAACATTACTATTTAAAGGGATCGGATAAATTTAATCATAAGTGTGAGATCGGAAAGCCTTGTGACAAAAACTGATTAAAACTTGGATGCATATAAAAATGATTTGAGAACAGGTATTAGTCTGAATTTGATAAGTTTGGGACCACTCATTTAAAGATTAGTTAAAACATTAACTTGGTTAAACACTTGAACAATTAGAGCAAGGTAACTGATCACAATACGTCCCATAATTGGGGATCTTGAACATGAAGAGATCGAAAAACAAAAATACAAAATCAGATGGTCTGAAATTAATCAAAACAGGTCAGGGAGATTGGAAAACACTTGGTTTGAGTGCATTTTGAAGTTTATTATTTATCTGGGAGGTTACTAGCTCAAAGAAAATGACCTAGAGTCGGATAACTAGTTGAGATATGCCAAGCGCCTACTAGGGAGATTGATATAATTGCAATTATTCGAACTATGAATTTGAAGATCGACCAAAATATGGTGTCCACACGCTTATCTAAGCTTGTTATAAAAATTATTACCTTATGCACCCTTGAATGGTGACTTACAGAATAGTATATTCAGTGAGTAGTCTGTACTAATTTGGCTATAAGTTGAGTTGTAGAGCTTCAATTGAGATGTAATTTGTACCAAAATTAAGACATAGATCTACAATTTCTATGTTTTGACCCAGACCTAATTCTTAGGGCAAAGTGGTTGAAATTTTAGAGAAAGTTGGAATTGCAAAAACTGGAAATCCTGGAATTCCAGCAATTAGCCCTATGACCTCTGTGTAGTAAATAGGACATATCTCCCTCTGTACATCTCCAATTGAGGTGCTATAAGATGCTTTGAAAACCTAAGATATAGGTCTAAAATTTTGCTTTAGATACCCTGTACAAATTCTGGGTGTAACATATTTGCAAGTTGAGTGAAACCTGAACTGGAAATCTGGAAACCTGGAATTCTCAAGGCACTGCATCCATGAATAGTGGTTGGTAAATTAGCTATAACTCACAATATAAGCCTCCAAATTAGGTGATTCTTGAACCATTGAAAACTTAAAACATGTAGAAACATTTCTTATGATGACTACTTTGATGGAATCTGTCTTTAAAATGGTTAAATTGGCCTATGAACAGGAACCATGAATTCTGATTGCAACCAGACCTAGTTAGGTAGAAAATGGACAGTATGCAGAAAAATAAGCATAACTTGAAATGTAGACCTTGAAATGGGTTGATTCTTGATTTAAATGAAAGGTAAGACACCAGGCTACAAATTATATGAAGACCATAGGAGTAAATTTGTAACGCCCTCATTTTACGTAGTTTGTACATTTGACTGTTTTAGTGACCTAAAGTCTGCTCAGACAAGTCAGGATGTCTGGGACTACATTTCAGTGACAATGAGAAGGCATAAAATGATGAAATAAATAATAAGAAAATACAAGAAAAATTAAGAAAAAAAAAAGAGAGGAAATGAAACTAGGTTAAAAGAGCCGGCACCGTAGCGATGGGTGACCGCACTAGGAAGTTACAGCGAAGGCAATTGCCGACCCCAGGACCGCAGGGAACCCTCGAAAATAAATTTTTAGACATAATCAAAGGCTTATTGAGGCGTAATTGACATTAGAAATGTCAAAGAAAATTTAATTAATTAGTATAAATAAAAACGAAAAATTGAGAAACTGACGAAAATCGGTGTTACCGAAAAATCAGGAATGCAACCTGAAGAGGGGCATTTTGGTCATTTGACACCTAGAGTTGCCTTTTGACCTCAATTTCCATTAAAAATGAGTGATAGCACGCTTTGAAAATGTCATCAAATTAAAAATGTGGTACATAATATAAATGATGGAAGTTTGGTGCATAAAATGTAATTTATGAAAGCTTGAATAAATAAACATTAAAAATAATTTTAGTGCTCCACTACAACAGATTTGGCCACCTATGAAAGACACTTAGGATAGGAGAATTCATCTTCAACCTTAAGCCATTGAACCAGCCGAAACCTCCCAAAGAGACCCTTCCATGGCCGAAGCCTTAAAATCACAATGCACCCATGCATTTCACCTCCTTTCCACTTGCTTTCTTCACTAAAGTTGATCACCACACTTGGGGAAGGATATTGGCAGCTGAAAGAGAGATTTGGAGAAGTTTTGACAAGTTCAACTTGAGGTAAGTGTCCAATTACTCTTCCTTTCTTTAGGCAAAATGATGTTTAAGGTGAGGGATGGTGTTTGATGAAGAAAAATTGATGAATTGTTGGGTAATTGGACTGAGCTAATTTCGGCAGGCATGAAAACTTGATGTGCTTGAGCTTTCTTTACCTATAATGGATGGAAAATTGGGTTGATTAAGTCACTATGAAGTTATAGCAAGTTAATATCCATGTATGTGTATGTTAGTACTTGAAATTAGGGTGTGAAAGGAAAATTTAATACCTTAGTAAACTGCCATTTTTGGTAGCCTTTAAACTCATGAATTTATGTGTGATATCATGAAATTTATTGATGAATTTTGGTGGTGATGATTTGGGGGCAGTATGTATAATTGATAATGGAAGTGTATGTATAATTTAGGAATTTATGTGTATTGATTTTGGATGGAATTAATTGTTGAGAATTAATGGTGTAAAGTGTGCATTGAGCACTTGAGTATTCCACCCAACTTGCCTTGCTTGAATTGTGTTGAATGATATAGAAGTGCCATGAATGAATATTATAGTATTGGGAGGAGGAGAATTGCGAAATTGGGAGTGTGATTTTTATGTGCAGGTTGTGTATTGTTGGCAGTACCTAAATTAGGTTATAAGTGCAAAATTGTGACTCCAATTGGTATGAGGCAAATTGGAGGCAAAACTAGACATAAAATAGGCTAACTTTCATGGAAAAATGTTGCCAAAATTCTATCTGGAAACTACCTGTAAAATTGACTTAATCTGGAATTGCAACATTGGCAACCCGAAAATTGACTATATAAACAATATTCAGTCTTTTGGCCATAACTCACTCAAAACAGGTCCAAATGACCTGAAATTCATACCATTGGAAAGCTTAGACATAGGACTACAACTTTGGTTAAGACCACCAAGCCCAAAAATGCCATTAGCAAGTCAAATTGATTGCCCAAGTTGAGTTACAAAAACTGGCCGAATTGACTTTGACCTAAAAATGACCTAAACTTTGCAATATAAGTGCAACTTGACCAGCAATAGTAAAATGACCATAACTTGATCCATAGAACTCCAAATGACATGAAATCATAGCCAAAATTTCAATAAGACATAGATCTACAATATTGGTAATTTGACCAAAATCCAGAAATCAAGGGAACTAGGTCAATTAACTTGATTAATTTGGCACACTAAATCTGGAACTGGCACATTTGACCATAAAATCCAGAAAATTCAAATAAGCATATCTCCCATAAGAAGTGTCCAATTTAAATAAGTCATACCAATTTGGAAAGCTAAGAAGAGACCTAAAACTTTGTTTTGGGCAACTTCCTCAAATTATAAATGTATAAGACCAGAATTTAATGTCAAAACTACTAATCTAAATAGAAGTATGTTAAAATAGGACATTTGAATTCAAGCTAATTCTGTGACCATAAATAATTCTATAAAGTTTGAGAAATTGCAATAATATTCTAAATGACTATAAGGCATAGGGTAACAAATCCTATGAAGAATGCTAAGCCTAAATGTTAATATAAACTATCCAAATAAATTAGTCAAAATCAGTATCGAATCTGCCTATTAAGGAAACCAAAGTTCAGATTTGACCTAGTTATAGTTAATTGACCATAACTTGAGTTATATAACTCCAAATAGAGTGATTCAAAAAGGGAATTAAAGAAGACACAATAAGAAAAGAAACAATTTGATGAGGAGAATTTTTCCAAATTCCCACTGTAACTTGGTCTAATAGAATAGTTAACATTAGATATGAAATAAATTATTGGATTAATTGTGAGATATGATACTGAAACACTGTAAATTGTGTGTTTTAGTTAAAAAAGAGACTAGAAAGGGATCTTCAAAGGAAAAACAATAATTGAAGTAAATAAGATATTTGTGCACAACTAGTTTTTAATTAATTTTGTTTCGAATATTTCATATGATTAAATGACATCATTTTCCTTATGTATTATGTTTATCAAGAATTGGATTTAATTCAATGATTATTGAAATTGTTATAGTATGTATGAATTTAGCTTTGTGAAATGGTATTTCAACAACGAAATGTTTCTTTTATGATGAGGTTGGTTTGAAAATGAATTGATTTGATTATTGAGATTGAATTGTGAGATGAAATGAAGTTTATTGGAATTGTATTTGAGAAAACATATTGGGAGTGTTTTTCTTTTCAGGTTTGAAGAACTATTTTCTCAAAATGCAGCTTGCACTCTGTCGAAATTTTGAAAAATTTTTGTAACACCAGATTTTAATTGATGATTTCATCCATGACCAAAATTTCACTTATAGGCTTTTTAAGAAATATTCAACGTTCCCACCACTATTTAATTTCATGAAAATTGTTTTAAAAGCCCTTGTAGTATATTTAATGGGTTACAGGTAGGTGAAGTATGATAATTCATTAGGTGTACTATGAGATCATGTTACATCTTACGGAGGAGTAGGGTGTGACAAAATTCTATCTTTAGGGTGCCCAAAAAATTCATAGAATTCAGGGTACCAAATGGGTGCCCCTCCTGAAATGATAACTCACCCTTTTTGAACACTTTGTGAATAAAAGGGTTGTAAATGAATTTCTACATGTCAAAATGCTGATCAAATTGATTCCTAATGAAAGTTAAGACATAAATTGATATGTTTTATGAAAGGAATTGATCATGAAAATGTATCTCTCTATGTCTAATTATGGTTGCAATATAAGTTGGGAAAGCTACCTATTGGAATGTGATTTGATTTATTCTAAATGCTATGGAATAAGATGCTACTACTTTGCCAAATGAAATGATAAGTTATATAATTATGTACTTGTTGGGAATATGCAAATGATTATGTGATGAAAAGGAATAATGTTATGAGAGTCACTACCTTGCTTAAATGAAATAACATGTTATATGGTTATGTCTTTATTCTGAATATGTAAATAATTATGTGATGATGACAAATGATGTTAAAATGATGAATGACAATCCTTTGTAGATATATAAATGGTTGAATTATCTAAGATCAAGTTATGAGATTGTTAAGGCCCAAAATTCCATCTAGCTTAAAAATAAAAACCATATAGTTTGGCATGCCAAATAGGGAAGTTGGCAGATCTACAAAATGAATTGAACCTATATCTTTGATGATTTAAAGATGGCATCTAAAAGACGGTGTCACAACATATATACTGAAATTAAAAAGGGCACGTAAGACGACACCTAAGAGAAGGTGTTGCAATAGTAAAAAGGACACGTAAGACAACATCCGAAAGAAGATATTGCAGTAGTAAAGAGAAAATATAAGACGACATCTGAAAGAAGGTGTCGCATTAAAATCCCAGTATCTGGTATAAGAAAAGTCATACTAGAAAGGAATTGGGCTATTAAATGGAAATAATGAAATGACCAATATTTAGGTCAAATGAGTTGCTCTTTTATGAGTATGTTTGGATCATACATTGGTTAATGGATAACTTGTTTCTATATGCATATGTCATGAGCAAGATCTGTTGATTACAATTAAATAGTTACAATGAAATGCTATACTTATTTTTACAAAGTTATTATGAATTATTACTTGCTTGAAATTATTTTAATAGTTTGATTAAATGATTATAGTATGTATAGTTATAGACGACTATTAATTAGTTGTCTTTAAGCTATACTTGCACCACTAAGCTATATGCTTAGCACGATGGGTTTTTACCTTGTGCAGGTATTGAAACCAAGGGTTCACAAAGAGTAGATTAGTAAAGTCTGCATCAGAAGAGCAATATTTTGGCAAGAGATTAATTAGGGATGGCTTTCTTTATTTGTAAATAATTCATTTTGTATAAGTTGTATAAATAACTAATGATGAAAAAAAAAATTTGTATCTAAGTGAATGATACGATATGTAAAGTTTGTATTTCATTTATGTGATACATGATGGAATATTCATGTGAGATTGAGATCTAATTCTTATTACAGGTTATGAAAATTACAAGTAATGCTCTTGGTTCAGCTGTTATGCTGTTGGATCGGGGGTTGTTACAGACCACATGTCCCTCGCTAGGTCATACTTCTTAAATTCCCAATGATGTCATCATCCATGCTACTCAATAATGTAATTTGAGCTAGGGAATTCTTTTTCTTCCAAGCATCATATGCCTCACTGTCCTTCACATGTTGGGCCGTATCTCCAGCTTTAGGAACATTCATGCTAAGGTTGAGAGTCTTAAGAACATCTTGTTCTCCCAACACATACTAGATTTTTAAACTCCAGATTTCGTAATTATCACCATTCAATTTCTTGCCTTTGTTAGGTTTACCAATAATATTCTTAGTAGCTGAAGCCATTTTTGAACACTAAGTTTTGTATAAAGACAACTTTTATGCAATAATTGAATCCTTTAAATATAAATTTCTAACCTTATTATTAATTAATTATGTCTATAAATATCTCATATTAGGCTTAGAGTAAAAACTTAGTACGTTCCCAATCATCATCAAGGTCCTAATATATGATAAATATAATATAATTAATTATGTAAGACACCATTTTTTTAAAATAAAAAATTTCAAACATACTATTTTAATTACAATGTAATTAAAATAAATATTATATATCTAAGAACATATATAAGTCTCCTCATAGTCTATCCCTTCCTATTATGTATAACCCTTAGCCACTAGAAAAGCCATTTGTTCCTAATAGCCTTATGTTCCATTGGTAAACCTACTAGTTCCCAGACTTGGTTCAATTTCATGGACTCCATCTCTTTTTCCATCACTTTAATCCACTTTTCCTTTGCAAGGCATGTAAGAGCCTCATTTACATTTCTAGGCTTTCCATTATTAGAAGTAACCATAAATGCTTCCTCTTCAATTTCAAAATGATGACAAGGAATGCTCTTTCAACTTGGTCAAAAGAGCTGAGATTAATGCATTGAATCATCAATGTTTATGGTACTCCCACTCGGATCACGAATCATTGGTGGAGTCACTTCAAGGTTTAAATGAGCTTCGTTTGAAACTAACTCATCGTTGCTCATATTACTCCCACTTAGAAATGATTTTGATTGGCTCGGTATTGCTAAATATCTTGATCTTAAGTCTCATAAATAAAAAAAGTCTTGTCTTATCTCCCCTTGATTGGCAAATTTATTCTTTGAGAATATAACATTTTGTGATTTAACTCAGTTACATATCTATTATCTTGCTCTCCAAAAAACACATATCCCTTGGACTGTTTAGAATATCCTACAAAGATACATTTCCCTTCCCTTGGAGCAATTTTTCCAAACTTATGGGAAACATAAGCAGCACAATCCCAAGGTTTTAAGACACTTAAGCCTTGTTTATGTGTTGTCCATAACTTATATGGAGTGGAAGTAACTGATTTAGAAGGCACACAATTAAGTATAAATGTGGCAATCAAAAGTGCATCACCCCAATATGTGATAGGCAAATGTACTTGTGCCACCATCGACCTAACCATTTTAAGCAAAGTTCTATTATGTCTCTTTGCTACATTATTTTGTTATAGAGTGCTAGGAATAGTTAATTGTCTTTTTATTCCTTTTTCATCACATAATTCTTTGAACTGATTAGATAGATATTCTCTTCCTCGATTGGTTCTTAAAGTCTTAATTTTCCTATCTAATTAATTTTCAACAAGATTGAAGTATTTTGCAAAACAAATCAAAGCTTTGGATTCATGAGAAATCAAACAGACATAACCAAAATGAGTATAATCATCAATAAATGTGATGAAGTAATATGCCCCATGCCTAGCTCTCACATTCATCGAACCACAAATATCAGAGTGAATTAACTGTAATGGATAATTAGCTCTAATTCCTTTCTTAAAAGGTTTTCTTGTTATTTTTCCTGAAGGAGCGGAAGCATGAAAAACACAAGTTTAGATCATTGAATTCAAAAATTTTTCATCTAGGGTCACATGCATCATGTAAGATTCATTTTTATCTATTTGATTTCAATGATAAACAGCATATTAAAACTCTTTTAATCTATTTTTGGATCTACATTTGCCATTTAAGATTTTAGAAATAACAGATTAATTTATTAGAATCCTATATTAGATCAAGAACAAGCGCATTAACCTTTTTAATGCACTGCAGTGTGTTTGGCACCTATGGGATACGCCTATGATACCAGATGTTTCTAGCTTGTCCACACCAAGATCACCAATGGCAGCTCCTTGAACAACTTTTAAAGCTTTTCTGATCAATTAGAAAATCAGGTTTTGCCTTTTGAGAGATTACAGATGTAAACAGGACACTAGAAACAATTTCTAGTATTTTTAATTCAAGATATTGTTGTCTAATCTCTTTGAATTGATGAGAGATGAAGAAGATGAGAAGAAGAACACTCCAAGGGTGGCGGCACCAAGAGAATACAATAGCTTTTATTTTTGTTCTTTAATCCTTACACTTATATAGCTAGGCCACCACTTAAAACCCTTGCTACATGTCACTTTTTGATTAGCTCTAGGTTTAATTGACCCAATCACATTGTGCCAAGTGTCAAACCTATATTTAATCTTGACTTTAATCATCTTATATGATTAAAAGACATATGGCAAGCTTATGTGTAGTGCCATATGTCACCATCTCATGGTGCTACATGTCACCCTGTGAAATGACCAAAATACCCCTGTGTCTTAATTTTGAGTTCTCAACCCAAAATAATTATTTCTCTTCTTCTAATCGATTTATATCAAATATAAATTAATTAATTAATCTCTATTAATTAATTTCTCATTAATTAAATTCATATTTAAATACTTTAAATATAAATTTAACTTATATTATACATCCAATAACCTAGATTTGGTTTTAAGCCATGCTAGGGACTTTGCAATCTAATTACAAACCAAACCTATTTAATTAATCAATTAAACTCTTTAATTAATTAATTAAATCATATTTAATTTGGTGATTACTTATGTATGTGTGTGACTTACTAGGCTCATCACTAATTGGCAATGAGACATGATATCAACTCTTAATATCATCAGAACTCTTTCTTACCATAAATGATTTCTCTAAATCATTTTATGCAACTCATAGACTATGGTTAACACCTAGCATAGCATGCCATAGCCACCCAATCAGTAATAAGGTTTACCTTAAATGAACCTATAATCATATGTTACCATGCACTAGAATCTCTCTGTTATAAAATCCCAATTCGAGCTGGAGTTATGGTATATGTCAAACCCCATTTGCTATGAATATTATGTTCTCTTTTAGTTCCAGTTCTTGATTAAAAAGATTTTATCATCAGAAACTCTTTTCTGAATAAATCTATCTGTCCTGGCTAGGAACTTTAAACATCAAGAACAATTAAATGAACGTAGGATTTTATCCCTATTTACTTAGGGTAATAGATTCTATCTTGATTAACACCTACCTCCATATATAACTAGTAGGAGCTAACACATGCCCATATACCCATACACAGTACAAGTATGAAAGTAGTATCAAACTCAAACCACCTATATACAAGATAACTATGTTATCTCAGGTCTAAAGATTATATGCACTGATATGATTTATGACAATACATTGACAAGAGTAAACTCCATGTGCTTGTTATAAATGTCACTGGTTCAACCTACTTATCATGTATAAGTGCCTATCATGTTTGTTATGTGGCATGAGGCTCACCATTCCATCTTATTTACATCTCATATAAATAACTTGGGAACGATTGTGAAGTATCCTCGATTGTGAAGTATCATGTCACTCATATTCTTAACAACTTAAGAATATAATTTCTAACAAAATATCAATGGACCTTTTCTATTACACATAAATATATTATATAAACGAAAAAGTGAAAATGCCTTTTATTAATAAAACATGTACAAGATACATACTAAATGATATGCTCTAGGGCATACTACTAACAATCTCCCACTAGCACTAGAGCCATTCATTATAATACCTTAGACCATTTTCTCAAGATGTCAGTCTAACTGTGCTTGTGACAAAGGCTTAGTGAATGGATCAGCTGGATTTTTCAGCTGATGCTATTTTTTGCATGGCTATAATGCCTTGCCCAAGTATCTCTCTGATAATATGGTAGCACCTTTCGATGTGTTTGGATTTCTAGTGAGACCGAAGTTCCTTTTATCCAAACATCTTCTTTTGCAGCATCTGATGCAGCAATATACTCTGCCTCGGTAGTGGAATCTGCAGTCGTACTCTGTTTGGAACTCTTCCAACTAATTGCACTTCCATTACAGATGAACACAAATCCAGAGGTAGACTTTCTATCATCGATGTCTGATTAGAAATCAGAATCAATATAACCATCCAATTGCAAGTCACCACCTCCATATATCAAGAATAAATCCTTAGTTCTTCTCAAGTACTTAAGGATATTCTTGACAGCTATCCAGTGTTTCAAACCTGGATTGGATTGATACCTGCTAGTCAAACTAACAGCATATGCGATATCTGGCCTAGTACACAGCATTGCGTACATCAAACTTCCAATAGCCGAAGCATATGGAATCCTGGCCATTTTATCTCTTTCTTTAGGTGTCTTTGGAGACATCTCTTTAGAAAGTTGAATACCATGTCTCACTGGTAACAATCCTCTCTTGGAATCAAGCATGTTAAACCTCTTTAACACCTTTTCAAATTATAGACTTTGTGATAAACCAATTATTCTTTTCGCTCTATCTCTATAGATGTGAATCCTAAGAATATAGGTTGCCTCCCCTAAGTCTTTCATGGAGAATGTATTTGACAACCATACCTTTACGGTTGTCAACATACCTGTGTCATTACCTATCAACAGAATATTATCCACATATAAGACAAGGAAAGTGATAGCACTATCACTAACCTTCTTATATACACATGGCTCATCCTCATTTTTGATAAAACCAAATGACTTAATGGCTTAATCAAAACGGTTTCAACTCCTCGAAGGTTGTTTTAACCCATAAATGGATCGCTTTAGATTGCGCACTTTGGAACCATCTTGGGATTCAAAACCCTTAGGTTGTTCCATGAAAATGTTTTCTTCAATGTATCTATTTAGAAAAGCTGTTTTGACATCCATCTGCCAAATCTCATAATCATAGTATGCAGCTATTGCTAATAGAATCCTAGTTGATTTAAGCATGGTAACAGGCAAGAAAGTCTCCTCATAGTCGATTCCTTGCCTTTGGCGAAACCCTTTCGCTGCTAGCCTTGCCTTATAGGTCTCTACCTTTCTATCAGAACCAATTTTCTTCTTAAAAACCCATTTGTTCCTTATAGGTACAATACCTTCAGGTGGGTCAACAAGATCTCAAACTTGATTCTTATACATGGAATCAATCTCGGATTTCATAGCATTAATCCATTTTGAAGAGTCTATATCTGATATAGCTTCTTCATAGGTAAGTGGATCATCTCCATGATCTACTTCTTCATAAGTAGACAACTCTTATTCTTCTTCATGAAGAAAACCATATCTCATTGGTGGGTGAGATATCCTGGTTGTTCCACGAGGAACGGCTGTAGATGTTTCATCAATAGGTGTAGGTTGACTAGATTGATCTATAGCCATTTGATCTATTGGTTAGTCAGAATTCTCCAATTCTAACTCTATTTGCCTTCCTTTGCCTCCTTCTTGAACAAACTATTGTTCAAGAAATGTGGCATCTCTACTTATCACAACCTTTTTGCGATGTAGGCAAATAAAAATAATATCCAAAACTATCTTTTGTATATCCAACAAATCGACCCTTTTCTGATCTAGTTTCCAATTTATCAGTGTTCAGCTTTTTGATATAAGCTGGACAACCCCAAATCTTAACATGCTTAAGACTTGATTTTCTTCCAATCCATATCTCATAAGGTGTGGAAGATACTAATTTTGATGGAATCTTATTCAGAACATACAAATCTGATTCTAATGCAAATCCCCAAAAGGAGATTGGCATATTAGTATAGCTCATCATACTACGTACCATATCCAATAGGGTATGATTTCTCCTTTCAGATACACCATTCAGTTGTGGTGTTCCTAGAGGAGTCAGCTGGGAAATAATGCCTTACTCTCTCAAGTATTCATCAAATTTAGTACTCAAGTATTCACCTCTACGATCTGATCGAAGAGCTTTAATACTTTTTCCTATTTGATTTTCTACTTCAAATTTAAATTCTTTGAACTTTTTAAAGGATTCATGTTTGTATTTCATCAAATATAAATACCCAAAAATTGATTTATCATCAGTAAAGGTAATAAAATAATGAAAACCGCCTCTAGCCATTTCTTTAAACTGACCACATACATAACTATGTATTAGCTCCAAAATATTTTCAGCTCTTAGTCCTTGTCCAACAAAGGGTGATCTAGTTATTTTGCCTTGAAGGCAGGATTCACAAGTTGGAGTAGGTCCAAAACCTAATGAGGATAAAATCCTCATTTTCTCTAGCTTTGCAATCCTATCTTCTACAACATGACCTAACCTTAAGTGCCAAATATATTTTAAACTTGAGTTGATTTTCATCATAGCATTGCATTATTTTAGATCACTTGCATTCAATTTGTGTTTGTCATTATTATCCAAATAATAAAGACCATCATTCATATAACCAGAGCCAACATATTTATTTTCAAAATAAATATTGCAAACATTATCTGTGAACTGAAATTCATAACAATTTCTAGTCAAACTAGATATAGAAATGATATTCTTAAAAGCATCAAGTACATATAAAATATTATCCAAACACAAAACATGTCCATACATACAAAAAGATTTAGATCCTATGGCTAAAGCTTCAACAGTTGAGCCATCGCCAATTCAGAGTCTAACATCTCGAGAACGCAAGCTGCTACTGTGTGCTATACTCTGGGCAGTTCCTATTCCAGTACCCATCATTCTGGCAGTGGAAACACTTTCCTTTGTCTCCATCAGCTTTGGACTTCTCTTTCTATTTAGCTATTTTCTTAGAAGGACCAGGAATCTAAGGTTTCTTTTTCTTATTGCCTTTCTTCTTGTTGGACTTTCCAGTAAAAGAAGATATAATCAAAGCTACCTCTTTTCCTTCATTGCCTGGCATATTCTTTTGGGCAATAACCAGCATGTTGAGTAAACCAGCCAAGGTGCATTCCTGTTTAGTCATATAGAAATTTGTCACAAAATTCTCAAATGACTGAGGAAGGGATTGAAGGATCAAATCCGTCTACAGTTAGAAATCCATGTTAAAGTCAAGATGTTCCAGTTGCTCAATCAGTCGAATCATCTTGTGGACATGATACCCAACACTCTATCCCTCAGACATTCTCATGCGGAATAGCTACCTAGATATCTCATACCTAGCATTCTTGTTGTGCTCACCATACAACTCTTGTAGGTGAAGGATGATCTCACTCGCACTTTGCATGTTCTCATGTTGCTTCTGTAACTCATTACTCATAGAAGCAAGCATGTAACACTTGGCTCTCATATCATGCTCCTTCCACTTGTCCAAAGTTTTATATTCCTCTTGAGTGGCCTCTGGAGGTAAGGGACCTGGAACATTTGAATCTAGAACATATCCTATATATTCAAGGTTCAAGACAAGTTTCAAATTTCTTAGCCAATCAGATAGATTAGGTCCTGTTAAACTATTTCGATCAAGTATGCTTGCAAGGATATTGGATGGTGGTGGTTGTTCTGTGCTCATTGTTATCAGAAAATTAACTGTAAAAAATCACCAAATTAATTAGTAATTATATCATATATTTAACCAAAATGATTATGGTCTTCTAATCAAATTGGTCCTACTAACTTAGCGAATCATACACTTCCAAAGTAGAAAACGGAAAACCTAGTTGGATGGATTTCTAGTGGGTGATTGAATTCTTATAATTCTATTGATCATCCTCAGGTACATCCATTATTGGAATTACAATAAACTATAAGTGAGCAACTCCTTGCCCATCACATCTCATGTGAGGTACAATCCTTTACCGAGCCCCTAATGCTCAAAATCTCAAGTACATCCATTATTGACTTATCTTGCATTAGTTAAGTTGATCCCATTGAGCCAGTAATTATGCAAATAATTTTAATGTCCTCAGGTACATCCAATATTGGCCACCAAACCATTTACATATTTACAACATCTCATGCTTAACAATTATTCTTAAGAAAATCTCTTAAATTAATTGCATCATATGCAACTATTTAAAATTTCTTAAAATAATTGCCCCAATGGAAGGCCCATGTTATAATTGCTTTAATTATAATATTTCCCACTTAATCATTTGTTTGGAAGATTTTCTGGTCGTCCTAATTACTATTAAGGTCTCACTTTGCACATTATCCAATTAGCATGCATATATCGTATACTTGCGTACATTCCCATACGTCTCATGCATTCATGGATAATAAATATGGTATGATCATGGACTTTCTAAGGGATTCAATTCTGAGCCACCAAGAATTGAATCAGGGCATTCCTACGTGCATTTCATTCATTCATATTACAAAAGTTGTTGAAGGAGTACATAATCAATAATTGATCTTGAATTCTTCCCACTGGTCCCACTAATGCTCTTGACCTCCTTGAGCTTTTTACAATCCAATTACATAATAATCCTTGGCATACCAAGGTGAATTTACAAGAACTAAATAAATAAAATTACAACCCAAAAATATTACAACCTTTATAATACATGCCCAAAAAAATTAAAATAAATTAATTAATTTACAACCCAAAGAAATATAAAAGAAATAATTCCAATCACATTGGTCTTTTATAGTACATGATCATCCATCATGCATATCACTATTTAACAATTAAATAAAATATACATATTTAAATTAAATTGAATATCTCATATTCAAATTAAAAATTCAGATTTGAATATGATTCAAACAAATTTAAAAATTTAGATTTGAATCACATTCAATCAAATTTAAAAATTCAGATTTGAATCACATTCAAACAAATTAAAAAATTTATATTTGAATCATATTCAAACAACTTTTAAAATTCAGATTTAAATCACATTCAAATAACTTTAAAAATTCAGATTTGAATCACGTTCAAACAACTTTTAAAATTTAGATTTGAATCACATTCAAACAACTTTAAAATTCAGATTTGAATCACATTCAAATAACTTTAAAAACTCATATCTGAATCAAAATTTAATTGTGTGATTAAAACACGTAATTAAACATTTTAATTAGTCATAGGATGAACCTTAGATCATGTAACAATTCCAGATTCCAAGGCCATACCATGTGCACCACTTTGGAGACTATTGATGCGCACCGTTAATGGTGATCAAGCATGCCGCCACCAAATTGTATCCAATTACAATAAGTTAATCATCTCATGATCAAATCACACAGCTAAATCATATATTGAACAATATAAATGGCAAATATAGTGGTTCTGATTCCAATTTAAGGAGCGGAAGCATTAAAAACACAAGTTTAGATCATTGAATTCAAAAATTTTTCATCTAGGTTCACATGCATCATGCAAGATTCATTTTTATCTATTTGATTTCAATGATAAACAGCATATCAAAACTCTTTTAATATATTTTTGGATCTACATTTTCCATTTAAGATTTTAGAATTAACAGATTAATTCATTAGAACCCTAGATTAGATTAAGAACAAGTGCACTAACCTTTTTGATGCACTGCAGTGTGTTTGGCACCTATGGGATGCGCCTAGGACACCAGATGTTGTCCCTCTAATATGTCCACACCAAGATCACTAATGGTAGCCCCTTGAACAGCTTCTAAAGCTTTTCCAATTAATTAGAAAATCAGGTTTTGCCTTTTGAGAGATTACAGATATAAATAGGACACTAGAAACAATTTCTAGTATTTTTAATTCAAGAGATTGTTGTCTAATCTCTTTGAATTGATGAGAGATGAAGAAGATGAGAAGAAGAACACTCCAAGGTTTGCGGCACCAAGAGAGTACAGCAGCCTGTATTTTTGTTCTTTCATCCTTACACTTATATAGCTAGGTCACCACTTAAAACCCTTGCCGCATGTCACCTTTGGATTGGCTCTAAGTTTAATTGACCCAATCACATTGTGCCAAGTGTCAAAACTATATTTAATCTTAACTTTAATCATCTTACATGATTAAAAGACATATGGCAAGCTTATGTGCAATGCCAAGTGTCACCATCTCATGGTGCTATATGTCACCCTGTGAAATGATCAAAATACCCCTGTGTCTTAATTTTGAGTTCTTAAACCTAAATAATTATTTCTCTTCTTCTAATCAATTTATATCAAATATATATTAATTAATTAATCTCTATTTATTAATTTTTCATTAATTAAATCCATATTTAAACACTTTAAATATAAATTTAACTTACATTATATATCCAATAACCTAGATTTGGTTTCAAGCCATGTTAGGGACTTTCCAACCTAATTACAAACCAAACCTATTTAATTAATCAATTAAACTCTTTAATTAATTAATTAAATCATATTTAATTTGGTGATTACTTATGTATGTATGTGACTTACTAAGCTCATCACTAATTGGCAATGAGACATGATACAAACTCTTAATATCATCAGAACTCTTTCTTAACATAAATGATTTCTCTAAATTATTTTATGCAGCTCATAGACTATGGTTAACACCTAGCATAGCATGCCATAGCCACCCAATCAGTAATAAGGTTTACCTTAAATGAACCTATAATCATATGTTACCATGCACTAGAATCTCTCTGTTACAAAATCCCAATTTGAGCTAAAGTTATGGTATTTGTCAAAACCCATTTTCTATGAATATTATGTTCTCTTTTAATTCCAGTTCTTGATTAAAAAGATTTTCTCATCAGAAACTATTTTCTGAATAAATCTATCAGTCCTGGCTAGGAACTTGAACCATCAAGAATATAAATGAACATAGGATTTTATCACTATTTACTTAGGGTAACAGATTCCATCTTGATCAACACCTACCTCCATATATAACTAGTAGGAGCCAACACATGCCCATATACCCATACACAGTACAAGTATGAAAGCAGTATCAAACTCAAACCACCTATATACAAGATAACTGTGTATATCAGGTCTAAAGATTATATGTACTGATATGATTTATGACAATACATTGACAAGAGTAAACTCCATGTGCTTGTCATAAATGTCACTGGTTCAACCTACGTACCATGTATAAGTGCCTATCATGTTTGTTATATGGCATGAGACTCACCATTCCATCTTATTTATATCTCATATAAATAACTTGAGAACAAACATGATTACAATCTTTCTGGATAAGTCATGTCCTTATTGTGAAGTATCCTCGATTGTGAACTAATTTATGATACTTTGTGCTAGAAATACTGTCACTCATATTCTTAACAACTTAAAAATAGAATTTCTAACAAAATATCAATGGACCTTTTCTATTACACATAAATATATTATGTAAACGGAAAAGTGAAAATGCCTTTTATTAATAAAACATGTACAAGATACATACTAAGTGATATGCTCTAGAGCATACTACTAACATTTCCTAATATGCAATGTTCACAAGTGGGCAATTCCACATTATTAACATCACCTAATAAGCCCTTTTTAGGTACCTTTGCATTCTTTGTTGGCCAATAAGACCAAGTCTAGCATTCCAAGTAGTCATATCATCCACACTATTAACAGAAGATGCATATAAGAAAAAAAAAACATATTATTATTTATGTCATGAATATTATCCAAGACAATAAAACCATCCAGGAAAAAACCAAAACCATAAAAACTTGTTCCCAAAGATAAGTTAATACCACTTTCATGATAGTTTAGATTAAAGCCAAGCTTAAGTAAAACCAATGCTAATACTAAATTCTGACGTATTTTCGAAGCATATAACACTTCATGCAGGAAAAGCAGTCAACCACCATGCATGGCCAACTTGCAACTGCCAATCTTTTTCACCTCTACTTTAGAGGTGTTTCCTACATAAATCCACTTTGCTTCATTTGGAAGACACTTGAATTCCATAAAGGCATCCCTATCCTTCAACATATGGTCTGTTACACTTCAGTCTACAATCCACCAAGGATTAAATTCAGTTAGAAAAATAGAATTAGAAACATTTATAACACTTATAAGAGCAAAAAGGTCATTTACCCTTTTAGGCTCAATGCAATCTATTGCAAAATTCCCTTTGTTTCCACAATTGTAGCTTTTCACCTTGGCAACATTCTTTTTTTTTTTTTCTTTTTAAAGGGACCTTTCCCTTTTCTAGCACGATTATACTTGGACTTCTTGTTAGCATTTCCTTTACCTTTCCCTTATCAGGGACCACCTTGATGCTTTCGCTTTTGCTCCATAAGACCTTGTGAGGTAGAACTTGTCATGTACACACTAGAACCTAGTTTTTCAAAACCAAGGAGTTCCTCTTCTAACTCAAGATGGTGAATAGCATCTTCTAAATTTTTGATGTTAACATTATGAGTCAAGTGCATCTTCATGAGTTCTCAACTATTAGGTAAAGAATGTATCACAGTTTGGACTTGTTGCTCATCAGTGAGAGTATGACCAGCATCTTTAAGCTCATGCACCATGTTTTACATCACACTCATATTTTTTTCATATTACTTTCAGGGCATTTCTTCTATGTGTCAAACTTAATTGTGAGAGCCCTTAGTTTGACAACTAATGTGCCTCCAAGTTTTTCCTTTAGCATAATCCACATGTCCTTCGCTGGGTCATACTTCCTAAATTCTTGCATGATGTCATCATCCATGCTACTCAACAATGTAATTCGAGCTAGGGAATTCTTTTTCTTTTTCAAGCATCATATGCCTTACAATCCTTCATATGTCATGCTGTATCTCCAACTTCAGAAACATTCATGCTAAGATTAAGAGTCTCAAAAACCTATTGTTCTTCCAGCACATGCTAGATTTTCATACTCCAAATCTCAAATTATCACCATTCAGTTTCTTGCCTTTGTTAAGTTTAGCAACAATAGTCTTAGTAGTTGAAGCCATTTCTAAACACTAAGTTTTATACAGTGATACACTTGTATTATATAGATATTTTTAAGTACATTTGTACAACATTTCATAGTATTTAGATAGGTAATTTCATGTATAATCATCAATTCATTAACTTTTATAAATTTCATTACTCTACACTAAATTCTATGTTTTCTGTATATTTTCAGGTGTTTTAAGAGAGTTCCAAAGCATATGAGTAAAGAAGGAAGCTTGGAAAAACTTAGGGAGAAGAGCATTATTGCTGATACACTTTACACGGGTCGTGTAAACATACCATAGACCCGTGTAACTTGCTGCCAGGAAAAAACTAAAGAAGTCAAAGAAGAAACAAAGTACACTGGCTGTGCAACATGACCCGTGCAACCTGCAGAGACCCATGTAAGATTCTGCCTAGTAAAACCTAAAGAATTTCTAGAAGAACAATAGAACACGGGCCGTGTAATTAGACCCATATAACTAGCTGAGACCCGAGTAATCTTCTGACCAAATACGAGATGTAGCCTTTATGGTCCAATAAGTTATACGGCCCTGGGCCATGTAGTGGCACATGGGCCATGTATCAGCCGACGGCCAGTTTCCTGATTTGATTCCAACTCCCATTTTTACACTCAGAACAGACTCCTGATGGCTTAGGGACTCTAAAAATCTAACCCTAGGACACTGAATATAAATAGAAGCAGCAGAAAATAAAGAAAAAGATATTTGGAATCCCATATTCAATTATCGCATACATCTTCATTTCTCTATTGAAGCCGTCTTGAAGAACAATGCATTAGCATCAAGGAGCAGTCCTCAGCCGAAGTTCCACAAGTTCAAAGCTGCAGATTCTCTTTGGTTCTTTTATTCTATTCTTTTCGGTCTTTTATTCTATTTTTCTAAGCTGCTCTTATGTTCTTTTATTTCACTTTTGTTATCTTTGTTAAACTCACCATAAGTGAGTAGTTTCTTCATTCTGAAATTAGGAGAGCAATGCTTATAATCATTACTATGGACAAATATTGAGTTTTATCTATTGGATTTGAGTTTTGTTCTTTGATTTAATGTTCTACATTCTTAATGCATGCTATGTGCCGGTACCCACTTAGACATGATATGAGATACTAATTGAAGAATTGAAAGGTGAAGGTTAGTATTGGAAAATCGAAGTATTAAACTTAGGAAATCCGACCTAGAGATAGGCTGAAATCCTTCATGGAATTCCATAATTGATCATAGATCTTAAAGGGTTTTACTTAGGACTAATCACCAATGAAAGTAGGGTTTAGCTCTAATTGAAGCACACCTTAGGTGTGACGCCCTCACTTTAGGTAGTCCGTACGTTCTACTGTTTTGATGATCAATGTTTGTCTGAACAGCTAGAATATCTAGAACTACACTTGAACTAAAGTGAGGAGTCATAAGATGGTTAAATAAAAATCAAGAAAAATTAAAGAAAAATAAAAGAACCAAAGTGCAACTCGGTCAAATGAGCTGAAGCTATGACGATGGGTAACCCTAACAGGAAGTGGCTGCGAAGACAGTTAGCAACCCTAGACCCATGGGAAACCCTGTAAAATAATTTTTGGGACTCTAGTGAAGAATTATTGAGGCTCAGATAATAATAGAATGCCAAGAAAATGCTAAGAAAACTTTGTAAATCTATACAGACAATTTTAACTCAGTAAGCAAAACGAATGGCATTTTGGTCATTTTACTTGAAGAGTTAACTTTTGACCAAAATGTCAATTAATTAAGTGAAATTATTGTGTTGAAATATGAAGAAATTTTGATAAAAATTTATGTAGAAATAAATAAAGAAAAGAAATGAAATGATGACATATGCATGACATAAGCATGACCTAATAAAAGCTAACATCAAATAGAAATTTGACAACTTATTTTCATCATCATAAATTGAAATATATTCTCATCTTCTCTAGCAAAAAGCTACCATCCTAACTCTTCATCACCATTTTCTCTTAATTTTCTTCCTTTACACCATAGATCCAACATTCCAAGCTTCCAAAACATCACTCTCTCTTCACCAAAATTGTTGGAAACCTTGAGAGAAATCTATAGCTAGCCTTAAAGTGAAGAAAAACACACTAAATTTCAGGTGAGAAACCTGGCCAGAAGTGGAATTCAAAGGGGAAGTGATGTTTGATTGAAGAAAAGGATGTTTGAAGGGTGATTGAAGCTAGCACACAAGGTTAGTGCTATGATTCCCTCTTACTTCGGAAATTGTGAAATTTTCTGTTAGGGTTTAGTATATTTAGGGATTTTCTAATTTATGCCCTAATTATTGTGATTAATTATGTATTATGAGCTTTAGATGAATGATTGTTGAGGATATGTTGATGAATTAATGGAAGTATGGACTGATTTTGGAGGGGTGTGTGAAATTCATATTCTAGACAGCTTGAGTCCAGTGAACTTAATTACCAATAACTTGAGTTATATAACTCCAAATAAAGTGAAATTTATACCAAATTAAAGATAAGACATAAATCTACAATTCTTGTGTTTTGACCCAAACCAAAATCCCAAAGTAACTTGGTTGAAAAATTTGAGGAATTTGGAAGTGTTGAAACTGGAATTCCCTGATACTCTAGTTAATTGTCTTGTGATGATAGTATAGAAAATAGGGTATAACTTTCTCTGTAGAAGTCCAAATGAGATTATTCAAAATGATTTGGAACGTTAAGACATAGACCTATAAATTTGATTTAGAGACTTACCCAAATTATGGGTGTAAGACCCTGAAATGTAATATACAAAATTTACATGAAAACTTGAAAACCCTGAAAGTGCAGGGTGCATGCAGAATGATCTAATTTTTGAACCATTGAAAAGCTTAGACGTAGGAGAACATTTCCTATGAAAAACTTAAAGCTCATTTCTGACCATAACCTATTCAAATTGCTAACCAAAATTAACTCATCAAAACTGCCAGAACCAAAATTGCCCATAAATTTTGGACATGAATCAATCCAGCCAGTTATGGTAAAAATGCCATAAGTTGAGCTAAAAAACTCCAAATGGAGTAATTCAAAAAGGGAAATAAAGTAAAGACATTAAGGAACAACTTTGATGAAGAAAAGTTAGCCAAAATCCCACTGTAAATTAGTCTAATGGAATAGTAAACTTAAAAGACAAAATCTGAAATTTTGGAAATACTTCTACGAAGTTTTGAATTATAATTGGCAACTAATGCCAACAAATTTAGAACCCAAAATGTGGTAGGATAATTTGCATTCCTATTATTTATGAAATAGTCAACATTTGCATGAATAGTAATATGAATAGTAACTACAATGATATCAAACCCAAAGAACCAAAACCTAAATGACTTACACTTAAATCATGTGGATAGGTAGATGGGACTTGTATTCCCATCACAAATAGAACACATAAAACCTTAGTAATATAACTTAAAATATGAAATGTAATTTACATAAATGAATTTGCTAATTGTATTAAATGAGGTGAAGTAGTCATTAGGACTTATGTCTCCATTGTAAATAGAATAATAATACCTTGCACAATAAATGGCACATGAGAGAGAACAATGTGAATTATAAACACTTGTTCTCATCATGAAAGAAAAGAAGAATGTTTGAGTACAGTGGTATATGAAAACAATTGATATGAATTGTGATCAATATGGATGATAAAATGAATGTATAAATTATGTAAAAATATGATTTGGAAAATTTTGCTTTCATCATAACTAGAACTAAAACACTATAAAATATAAATAGAACTTATAACGAAATAATAAAACATAAGAACACTTAATGGTACTATTGTGCCCATGTATTGCCTAGACACGTGTGTCAAATTGGATAGATTGGTATGCTAATAGGGGATAGTTTGAGTAGTACTGCATAAGGCTTTATGCCTGTATTTATGGCTTTATGTCCAGATTCATGGCTTGTATGCCCGATTATTTGTTACCGTGGCTTTTTAGCCATATTAATTGCATACGTGGTTGACGTTCTGTATTTCACGTCCCATGGTATGATAGCCCAAGACACCACGGTGTCCAGTGCCAAGAACCCACTTATTCAATTTAGTCAGCCTGTCATAGATTACTTGGGCAGTGAAATTTATTGAAATAAGTTAAGAATATTAGCAATTAAAAATATTAAAAATTAAATAAATGAGTAAGAAGACCAGAAATAAATTAAATTAGCTCTAAGAATTTATTTATTAGAAGGACCAAAAATGAACTAGATTAGTTATAAAAATTTTAATTATTATGAAATGATATAAGACAACCTAAAAAGTATTGAGGAAGTGATAAAAAGATTAGCAAAAGAATTATAACTTAAATAAACATTATAGATGTGTCTTACATAATAATATAAGCATAAATTTAATATTTTTATATTATTTTATATTGTACATTATTACTGTAAATTTATGAACTAAGCACCTCCAATGTCTTACATAATAATATAAGCATAAATTTAATATTTTTAGATTATTTTATATTGTACATTATTACTGTAAATTTATGAACTAAGCACCTCCAAAGAGGACTAAATTAGGATAAAAGATATTTAATTTTTGAATCCTCATATGAAGTATAATTAAATCTTAATTATCCGAATTATGTTTTATTTCTATCTTTATTTGTTTTTTTTTTTGTTATATTATTATGCCACTAAGCAGCAATGCTTAGAGCGATTGATTTGTTTCCTCATGCAGGTACTGAAGATAAAGCCTAGTGGACATTAGATTGGGATTTTGGAGTCCGGCTCTGCAAAGTGTCCAATGTTGTCACCTCCTCAGCAATGCATGTAGATAGGGCCCATATAAGTCATATTATGTATTTTATATATCACAAATATGTCCTATGCTATAATGTGACTATGAAAATGTAATTAATATATATGTGATGTAAATTAATAAACTGGCTATTTCATATGTAATTAATTTTTATATCATGTAAATTATGAATTTATGTAATTAATGTGTAAATCATGTATCTTAATGAAATTTGAGAATTTTTATATATGAATTAAGCATGAATGGAATTGTATGGGAATGAGTATATAATTGAAATACACAAATGATATTTGAATTACTGAGATGATTATGACGTGTATGAATGAGATTATTACTGGAAATTTTTGTTGAAATTTTAAACAGGTAAACAGTGAAATACGTCAAATGGTAATAAAATAGGGGAAACTCCGTCAGTTTCTCCTTAGACTATAATTTATTTTAAAATATAACGAGTTCAAAATTTTTAAAGGAATAAAGTAAGATAAGAAAGGGTACTCCGGCACTGGGTGTGATATGCCTTGCTCTACTACACTGTAGATAGGTGAGGGGTGTCACATTAGGTGCCTTGAGAGGGCACTTAGGATATCTTAGGATTAATTTTCATCAAAGTAATGATCCTTAATCCAAATGAATAGACAATATTTAATCCATAATAAGGTTAAAGTGTGAAATCTTAATTCTAAAATTATTTTAATAGATTGTTTCATTGTAAGTTCATTATTCTCCTAGTCTTTAGTGCTCAAGATAAATTAGATTCACACTCCCATTATATTCAGTAGCCTAGATAGTCATAATTACTGTATAACTTGGTACTTGCTAATTAAATTCCTCGTGGGATGATAGTCTACTCACTACTTTATTACTTGTTAGCGATCCTGCACTTGCGGGGTTGTAAAACCAACAAACATACAGAGACAACTTTTACATATTAATTGAATCCTTAAAATATACATATCTAACCTTATCATTAATTAATTATGTCTATAAATATCTCATATTAGGCTTAGAGTGAAAAGTTCTCTCTATTCCCAATCATCGTCTAAGGTCTTAATATATGATAAATATAACATAATTAATAATGTAAGGTACCATTTTTTTTTTGTATTTAAAAAAATTTCAAACATAGTATTTTAATTACCATGTGTGAGAAAATAGAACAGAAGAAGAATATTGAGAATGGTTGAAGAGCTTGATTATTCCTTCAAGCCAGTGGTGTCAATTTATAATCTGTACAGAACAACTAAATAGGAAATACAATCCTAATTAAAATACGTAATTATAGCCATGATTCTAGCACCTAAATATATTCACACAATCAGTATAAATACATATATTCTAGCTATTTATGGTACATATCTTAACACTCTCCCTCAAGCTGGAGTATACAAATCATATGCTCCAAGCTTGTTACAAATATATTCAATCCGAGAGCCTCTGAGAGATTCTGTTAGGATATCTGCTAATTGGTCATTTGAGCTAACAAAGCTAGTGGCAATACACCCAGATTCAATTTTTGTCTGATGAAATGACAATCCACCTCTATATGTTTCATTCTCTCATGAAACACTGGATTAGAGGCAATGTGAAGTGTAGCTTGATTGTCACAGATTAACTGCATTTGTTTAAGTTCCCCATACTTCAACTCTTGGAGAAGTTATTTCAACCATATAAGTTCACAATTTGCCAAAGCCATAGCTCGATATTTTGCTTCTGCACTTGACCTAGCAACTATTAGTAGTATGCCTTAGAGCATATCATTTAGTATGTATCTTGTACATGTTTTATTAATAAAAGGCATTTTCATTTTTCCGTTTACATAATATATTTATGTGTAATAGAAAAGGTCCATCGATATTTTATTAGAAATTCTATTCTTAAGTTGTTAAGAATATGAATGACAGTATTTCTAGCACAAAGTATCATAAATTGGTTTACAATCGAGGATACTTCACACAGGACATGACTTATCCAGAAAGATTATATTCATGTTTGTTCCGAATGTATTTATATGAGATATAAATAAGATGGATTGGTGAGTCTCATGCTATATAACAAACATGATAGGCACTTATGCATGATAAGTAGGCCGAACCAGTGACATTTATGATAAGCACATGGAGTTTACTCTTGTCAATGCATTGTCATAAATCATATCAGTGCATGTAATCTTTAGATCTGAGATAGCACAGTTATCTTGTATATAGGTGATTTGAGTTTGATACTGCTTTCATACTTATACTGTGTATGGGTATATGGGCATGTGCTGGCTTCTACTAGTTATATATGTAGGTAGGTGTTGATCAAGATGGAATCTGTTACCCTAAGTAAATAGGGATAAAATCCTATGTTCATTTAATTGTTCTTGATGTTTCAAGTTCCGGGCCAGGACAGATAGATTTAATCAGAAAAGAGTTTTTGATGAGAAAATCTTTTTAATCAAGAACTGGAATTAAAAGAGAACATAATATTCATAACAAATGGGGTTTGACGTAAACCATGACTCCAGCTCGAATTGAGATTTTGTAACAGAGAGATTCTAGTGCATGGTAACATATGATTATAGGTTCATTTAAGGTAAACCTTATTACTGATTGGGTGGCCATGGCATGCTATGCTAGGTGTTAACCATGGTCTATGAGGTGCATAAAATGATTTAAAGAAATCATTTATGGTAAGAAAGAGTTCTGATGATATTAAAAGTTGATATCACGTCTCATTGCCAATTAATGATGAGCCTAGTGAGTCACACACATATACAAGTAATCACCAAGTTAAATGTGATTTAATTAATTAGTTAAAGAGTTTAATTGATTAATTAAATAGGTTTAGTTTACAATTAGATTGCAAAGTCCCTAGCATGGCTTGAAACCAAATCTAGGTTATTAGATGTATAGTATAAATTAAATTTATTTTTAAAGTATTTAAATATGAATTTAATTATGAGAAATTAATTAATAGAGATTAATTAATTAATTTATATTTGATATAAATTAATTAGAAGAACAAAAATAATTATTTTGGGTTGAGAACTCAAAATTAAGACACAAGGGTATTTTGGTCATTCCACAGGGTTACATGTGGTACCATGAGATAGTGACACATGGCACTACACATAAGCTTTCCAATTGTCTTTTAAACATGTAAGATGATCAAAGTCAAGATTAAATCTAAGTTTGACACTTGGCACAATGTGATTGGGTCAATTAAACTAAGAGCCAATCAGAAGGTGACATGTGGCAAGGGTTTTAAGTGGTGACCTAGCTATATAAGGGAAAGGATGAAAAGAAAAATGATAAGCTACTATTTTTTTCTTTTGTGCCACCACCCAAGGAGTTCTCTTCCTCTCTTTTTCTTCATCTCTCATCAATTCAAAGAGAATTACAAACATTCTCTTGAATTAAAATTGCTAGAAATCGTTTCTAGTGTCCTGTATACATCTGTAATCTCTCTAAAGGAAAAACTTGATTTTCTAATCAATTGGAAAGGCTTGAGAAGCTGTTCAAGGGGCTGCCATTAGTGATCTTGGTGTGGACAAGCTAGAGGGGCAACATCTAGATTCCTAGGCGCATCCCAAATGTGCCAAACACAACTGCAGTGCATCAAAAGGTTAGTGCACTTGTTCTTGATTTAATCTAGGGTTCTAATGAATTAATTTGTTAATTCTTAAAATCTTAAATGACAAATGTAGATCCAAAAATATATTGAAAGCGTTTTAATATGTTTTTTATCATTGAAATCAAATAGATAAAAATAAATCTTACATGATGCATGAGACCCTAGGACAAAAATTTTGAATTCAATGATCTAAACTAATGTTTTTCATGCTTTCGCTCCTTCGCATGGTATCAGAGCCACTATATTTGCCATTTAGATTGTTGATTATATGATTTAATTGTGTGATTTGATCATGAAATGATTGATTCATTGCTGGTTACAAAGCAAAGGTGGCGGCTTGATGAAGAACACCATGGTACGCATGGTTTGATGCATTCAACCATGCGCATGGCTGTTTAGGCTTGTTTGTTGGCTTGGTTTCAAGGCATATAATTAGGCCCATGACTAATTAAAGTGTTTAATTAGTAGTTTTAATCACACAATTAAATTTTGATTCAAATCTGAATTTTTAAATTTGTTTGAATGTGATTCAAATCTGAATTTTTAAATTTGTTTGAATCATATTCAAATATGGATTTTTAAGTTGTCACACCTTATCCCTAGTAAGGCATGACATGTTCCCATAGCATACCTAATGAATTATCGAACTTCACTTACCGATAACCCATTAGTTATGTTACAAAGGATTTTAAAACAAATCATAACTTTTTATCTTATCAATTTTTTTGCGGAAAACTGCATGATAATAGTTAAAATTCTATGTAAACATTCATTGGAAATAATGATAGACTAAATATTGCAAAAGTTACAATTTTATAAGTCTCAAAATAAAATACAAATAGCTAGAAACTCAAAATACTTTAGTAATGCAATACTTTTGAATACAAACTGCTCAATGTCCGTACATCCATACGTATAGGTACAAAATATATCTAAAGAAATCACAAGGGTATACTTAACGTAAATACCCACAATCAATACCAAAATGCTGCTTCCAAGTCTCTCACTCGGCAGCCTTCTCCTTTCCCTTACCTGCGACAGCATAAAGAAGCTATTGCTGAGTATATCACTCAGTGGTGCACAACTAATAACTTTAAAACTTAAAGTAAAACACAATTTGTCAAAGCATAATAAATCACATTTTTCTTAAGCATGAAAACTTCATAATAGTTCTAAGTCCATGAGAGCCATTTATTGGAATAACATTTCAAAAGAGAAATCACACTTCATAAATCACAATTCACAAAGCATTAGTGTTGCCAACATCAACACACAGTTTAGGCCATGACACAAAATTTCATGATCAGTGCCGTGTTGTAACACCCCTCACCCATCTACAGTATAGCCGAGCAAGGCGTGCTACACGGCGTGCCGGAGCACCTAGTCTGTGATCATCTCATTTCCTGAACTCAATTTGATTTTAAGAAGTCTTTTATGTAAAATTCATATCATGCTGATTCAATTTTCATACTTTAATAAAATCAGTGTTTTAAAAATGGTTATAAAAATTCGGTAAGGTGCCGTCTGTATTTCGGACAAACTATCCTTCTAAACCTGTTAAAAACAGTTCAATATGATAATATTCTCAAAATCTCAACTATTTCATAGTTTCAAAATACAATCCATCATAATTTATATTCATTAAAACACTCTCCATAAGAGTTTAATATGTACAAATTATTACTAACCTTAAAGTTTTAGAATACACAAAATTACATAACAAAATGTCAAAATACAACTGATAGTCATTACACAAGATCCTAAGTCCTACCATGTATGCAATGTAGTGCAAATGACTCGGGACTCCTATGCAGATTTGACGTCTCACTCAGTCGTAGGTCTGCTGGGCTCCCCAGCTGTGTCTCCAATACCTACGCATAGCAAAAGCAACGCGTTAAGCAATTCTGCTTAGTGGTGCCAAATATAAAGAAATATATACTAAAATAAATGAATTATTTATGAATTTATAACATCGATGTTCTTTGCAGTTGCTGATTCTACTTTTATTTCCTAACCTTTCTTTTTTTTTTTTTCCCTAATTTTGGTGGTGTTGCATGTCAATAAACTGAATTTAACTATTTCAATTTAATAATGCTTAAATTAACTGCCCGTGTAGCCTATACACTGACCAGACTGGATAAACAGATATATTGGCACTGGGTACCTAGTACCTCAGGCCGTCACACCATCAGTCACAAAGTGTCTCCCGGTGTGCAAACAGTGTGGCTAAAAAGCCATATAGTCAATCCGGCGATAAGCCAAGTATAATAACACAATATATAGCCGTAGGCTATTAAAGTCACAGTGCGGCATAATATGCCATAAAAACATAGTATGGTATAAAGACACTTACAGAACAGCTGTCAAAATCCTATTGGTATGCCAACCTAAACTAGTCAACTAGGCAAACTAGAGCACATTTCAAATTAATTATTTAATTCTTCATTTTTTTGTGTTTACTAGTTATCATGTAATTCACAAGTCAATGTAAATGTTGACCTTTTTAGGTAATATGGATAAGTTGATTCTAGCATCAACATGTCAGGACTTGTAATTTAATATGCTACCAATATAGTGCAATTTACCCTTTTTACAAGTTGGCATTCCTTGCCAAATTACTTCAAGCATCATTGTATGTAAATGTCAAATTTTCATTTTTAGTGTGCTAGATTGGTCTAGCTTAATGTCCTATTTCTCTTAGTTTTTAGCTTCTAATCAAAGAAGTAAAATTGTAGCTCTATGTCTTATTAAACTTTTGGCACAAATTTCAGGTCATTCTGAGTTGTATAGACCAAGATATGGTCAATTTACTAAAGCTGGACAGATTGCATCTTTAGTGCAAAATTTGGTCTACTTTAGGTCACATTCAGTTCTGGTAGTTTCGGTACCCGAATTTGTGCAAACAATTTGACTTGGTTATGGCCATTTCTGGGCTTTGGTGTCTTCATAAGAATTTTAGCTCTATGTCTAAGCTTTCCATGGTAAAACGTTCAAGTCATTTGGACCTGTTTTAAGTGAGTTATTGTCATCTTAGTGACTACTGTTCATATGGTCAAAAATCTGGGCCTGCACTTACCAATTCCGGATTAGGTCATTTTTAAGGTCAGTTTCTAGGCAGAATTTTGGCAACATTTCTACATGAAAGTTGGCCTATTTTGTGTCTAGTTTCACCTTCCATTGGCCTCATACAAATTGGGGTCACCAATTGTCACTTATTGTTCAATTTATCTACTGCCTTCACAATACAAAATCTGCACACAAAAAACACTTCCAAATGACACTTCTCCTCCTCTCAAAACTACAAATATACATTCATAACACTTCTATGCCATTCATCATATCTCAATCATGTCCATTTGGGTAGAATATACAAGTGTTCCATGCACATTATACAACCTTAATTTGCAAAGTTAAATTCAACATAATATATACATGAAAACACTTGATTATAACATATACCTCCCAACCATTACTTCACATACACTGCCCTTAATTTATCTTCACCATAATTCTTTAAGAAAATTCATAAAACCAAACACTAATTCATGAATTTAAAGGCTGCCAAAAGTGGCAATTTGCTAAGATATAGAAATTGCTTTCCAAACCCTCAAATTCAAGTGCTCAATGTACATATACATGAAAACTAAATTACTACAACATTAAAATGACTAAATCAACATTATTTTCCATCCATTAGAGGTAAGAAAAACTCAAGCAACATAGGTTCTCATGGCTGCCAAAATTGAACAACACCATAACTCAATAAATTCTTCCATTCTCTTCACCATTCAACTCACCTTAACCTAAACATGAAGTTTACTAAAGCAAGGGAGGGGATTTGGACACTTACCTCAACTTGACCTTGATAAAACCTTGGAATTTACTCTACTTTTTGTTGCCTTAAGGTTTCCCAAGATATGTAGATCAACTTTAATGAAGAACAATTGTAGAAATTATGGCTTGATGATGGAGAGAGAAAGCTTCAATGTGTGCATCCATGGAGGTTTTGGCTTGGGAGCTCCATTTCGGCAAGAAGAAGAATGAAGAAGAAGAAGACCAAGTTAGTGGGATCTACTGTCCCAAAGTCCTATATAGGTGTTCCAAATTAGGAGTTAGTGGAGCACTTAGGTTAGTTTTATTTTTTATTTATTCAAAGTTTCATATTTTGAATTTTAAGCCCCACTTCTATAATGGACCTCATTTTAATTTTTCATGACATTTCCAAAATGTAATATCATTTATTTTTAATGTACATTGAGGTCAAAAGGTAACTCTAGTTGTCAAATGACCAAAATGCCCTTCCTCGGATTGTATTCCCTATTTTTCGGTAACACCGATTTTTGTCTGTTTCTCAATTTTTCATTTTTCTTTGTACTAATTTATTAATTTTTCTTTTATATTTCTAGTGTTAATTACATTTCAATAAACCTTTAATTATGTCCCAAAATGTAATTCTGGGGGTTCCCCGCAGTCCTGGGGTCGGCAATTGCCTTCGCCGTAACTTTTCGATGCGATCACCCATTGCTACGGTGCCGGCTCGTTTAACTTAGTTTCATTTTCTCTCTTTTAATTTTTCTTTAATTTTTCTTATATTTTCTTTTTATTTATTTCATCAATATATATCTGTTCACTATCACTGAAGTGTAGTTCCAGACATCCTGACTTACCTGGACTGATATTAGGTTACAGGAGCAACAGAACATACAGAATTGATACAGGGAGGATGTTACACGTGTTGTACACCATGACAAAGCAATCTCAACCTCACTAACTGTTATTAATGAGGGAAGGGCTAGCTAGCTAATGAGTACTCATGTAGTCTTACCCCACTGACCGTTATTAATGGGAGGCTTAATCAATATCAATTATCAACCCCAAGTAGCCGTTACTACTAGGGAGTTCCGAAAGGGACTGTCATGCTAACTGTGGTTTCAAAACAGTTTCCAAAAATTTCCCACTCAACAATCACATTTATAAACGAATAAACACATTTAAATTCATCATAATATCCATATAAAGGTGGCAACACCCAAATTTCTTAAATGCAAGAGAAAAATCATATTTCAATCAAAGTAAACTTGTTCAAAGAAAACTCATTCAATTTAACACATTCCAAGCAATTTACAAGTTTAAAAACGAAGAAAAGGTTAGTTGTGCACAAACATTCAATGCTCTCCTTTCTCTTTACTCACTATTCCTTGTCCATCCCAATCTCTTTCACTACTGAAAATATACAAATAGAATATCCCAATACGCATCTCAATTGCTGCCAAGAACTCATTATATGAATGTCTAAGGCATCCCAAATAAGCTTTGCAAATTTTAGAGAGTTTTGGTTTTGGACAACTTGGTGCCCCAATCTTTGAACCCAATTTTTACCTAGTTTCGATCATATTTTGGTGAGGTGTTCTTCATGAAAATTGTTCATCTAGGTCTTAATTTTATTTTCCTTTTTGAATCTCCTAATTCAGAGTTGTGTAGGTCAAGTTATCACCAAAACAAGGTTACTATTTACATCACTATTCATCCTGCAGATTCAGTTCTAGCATATTTATCGATCCAATTTTATTCAGCAATTTGATCAAGTTAAGACCATAATTTGGTGCAATGTTCTTCATACGAAATGTTCTACTATGTCTAAGGTTTCCATCAGTTCAAGAATCGCCTAAATTGGAGTTTTCTAGAGAGAGTTATGGCCATGCAAAATTTACTGTTTATATGGTAAATCTACATATTTCTAAATTTCTGCAGATTCGGTGATTCAACATTACTTAGTAGTTTGATTGGGTTAAGTCCATAATTTGGCCTCAAGTTCTATATAAAATGTTCTACTATGTCTTAGGTTTCCATCGGTTCAAGAATCGCCTAAATCAGAGTTTTCTAGAGAGAGTTATAGCCATGCAAATTTACTTTTCATATGGTTAAATTCTACAGGTTCCAGAATTTTGTCTCTAAGTTCAAGGCTCATTTCGAATAGCTTAAGGTCATTTTTGGGGCAGGGTATCTTCACGAAAATTCTAGCCCTATATCTTAAGTTTTGTTTCCAATTAGTTTCACAACAATTAGAGTTGTGTAGCATAAGTTATGGGCTTCCAAACACACTAAATTCAGTATGCAAAATTCTGTCCTAAGTTTAATTTTTCATTTCTTCAATTACTTTTATTAACCAACCTCAATTCACATTTAATTCACCCAAAATGGCTATAATTTAGCTTTGACACATCAATGGCACTTCCTAGCACAAACGCCATAATTTTCAAACACCAAAGTTTGCAATTTTCCCTAATCCTACCATTTCATTACTTTCATTCATCAATCCAATGTCAATTCAAACTAAATAAACCTCAAATGATCATAATTTAACACTACACACACCAATTTCACTCTCTAGCACCAAAACCCAATTTCCCCATGAACCCCAATCTTCCATAATTCAATTTATGCAATCCCATGATATCTTATTGCTCCCAATCATGCATACTACTTCAATTTAGCTTAGATTTATCATCAATTTAACTAAAATACATAAAAACCCTAATTTTCCCTAAGTTGGCCAAAACCCTAGTTTAGATTTCCATACATGTTTCCTTTCAATTTCTCATGTTATTTCATCACACCAAAACTTGATTTAAAGCATACTTGGTAAATCAAGCATGAAAGAGAGAGCTTACCTCACTTGATGATTTTTCCCACTTCCAATCTCTTCCAAATCTTATTTCTCTTCTAATCTCTTGTTTCCCCTTGCTTTTAATCTCTAAATCAAAGCTTAATTTGATTTTCTCTATCAATTAGATGGAAAAACCATGGAGGAAAAGCAAGGAATTGAGTTTTGAGAATGGGTGTCAATGGAGAAAGAAGGAAGAAGAAGAAAGAAAGAAAGAGAGAATGAGAGAGAGTGGGCGGTAACTAAATGGGAAAGGAAGAGAAGAAATGGCTCTTTAATTTGTCTTATCTTTTATATATATTTATTCCCAAAATTAGTTTATTTCAATTGAAAATTTTAATTGTGTCAAAAATGTCATAAAACTTACAATTTTATTTCCTTTATTTTCTTTTTATATTTACACTAAATTTTCCTCAATATTTCTTCATAATTCAATAATTTATTTTTTATTTAATTAAATTGACCTTTTGGTCAAAAAAAAATAAACTCTTAAAGTGAATTGACCAAAATGCCCCTTATCAGGTCATAATCCCTCTTTTACAATATACCTGGTGAATCCTTATATTTTTGGGTCACTTGAATTTTTATTGTGTCTATCTCAATTAATTTTTTATTTATTTTTGGTCCACAAGGTGTTTTTGAATAGTACTACTCACGGACTAAAAATGGTACTATTCATAACTCGGAGCTTCGGGGTGTTACAGTTAAGCATGAGATGTTGTAAATATATAAATGATTTGGTGGCAAATATTAGATGTACCTGAGGACATTAAATTATTTGCATGTTTACTGGCTCAATGGGATCAACTTAACTAATGCAAGATAAGTCAATAATGGATGTACCTGAGATTTAGGTAAAGGATTGAACCTCACATGAGATGTGATGGGTAAGGAGTTGTTCACTTATAGTTTATTGTAATTCCAATAATGGATGTACCTGAGGATGATCAATAAGATTATAAGAATTCAATCACCCACTAGAAATCCATCTAACTAGGATTTCCATTTTCTACTTTGGAAGTGTAGGATTCACTAAGTTAGTGGGAGGACCAATTTGATTAAAAGACCATAATCATTTTGGTTAATTACATGATACATTTACTAATTAATCTGGTTATTTTCTGCAGTTAATTTTTTGATAATAATGAGCACACCATAACCACTACCATCCAATATCCTTGCAAGCATACTTGATCAAAATAGGTTGACAAGACCTAATCTATATGATTGGCCACGAAATTTGAAACTTGTTATGAACCTTGAACATATAGGATATGTTTTAGACTCAAATGTTCCTGGTTCCTTACCTCCAGAGGCCACTCAAGAGGAACATGAAACTTTGGACAAGTGGAAGGAGCATGATATGAGAGCCAAGTGTTACATGCTTGCTTCTATGAGTAATGAGTTACAAAAGCTGCATGAGAACATGCAGAGTGCAAGCGAGATCCTCCTTCACCTGCAAGAGTTATATGGTGAGCACAGTAGGAATGTTAGGAATGAGATATCTAGACAGTTGTTCCGTATGAGGATGTCTGAGGGACAAAATATTGGGGTTCATGTCCACAAGATGATTCGGCTGATTGAGCAGTTGGAACATCTTGATTTTAGCATGGATTTCCAACTGCAAGCGAATTTGATCCTTCAGTCCCTTCTTGAGTCATTTGGGAATTTTGTGACAAATTTCCATATGACTAAGCAGGAATGCACCTTGGCTGGTTTACTCAACATACTGGTTATTGCCCAAAAGAATATGTCAGGCAATAAAGGAAAAGAGGTAGCTTTGATTGCATCTTCTTCTACTAGAAAGTCCAATAAGAAAAAGGGCAATAAGAAAAAGAAACCTCAGATTCCTGGTCCTTACAAGAAAATAGCTAAATAGAAAGGAAAGACTAAAGCTGATGGAGGCAAAGGAAAGTGTTTCCACTACCAGCAGGATGGGCACTAGAAAAGGAACTACCCTGAGTATCTTGTTTCTCTGAAGGACAAGAAGGATAAACCTTCGGAAGGTATGTCCATATCTTGCTATTTAGATTCTGATGATACTCATAGTTCATTTACAGCTTGGGTTTTAGATACTGGTGCCAGTTCTCACATTTCTTATGATATGGAGGAACTAGCAAATAGTAGCAGCTTACGTTCTCAAGTTGTTAGACTCTTAATTGGTGATGGCTCAACTGTTGAAGCTTTAGCCATAGGATCTAAATCTTTTTACATGTTTGGACATGTTTTGTGTTTGGATAATATTTTATATGTACCTGATGCTTTTAAGAACATTTCTATATCTAGTTTGACTAGAAATGGTTATGAATTTCAGTTCACAGATGATGTTTGCAATATTTATTTTGGAAATAAATATGTTGGTTCAAGTTACATGAATGATGGTCTTTATTATTTGGATAATAATGTCACACATTACCCCCCTATAAGGCATAACATGATCCCGTAGAATACCTAATGAACTATCGAACTTCACCTACCAATAACTCATTAAGTACCCTACAAAGGATTTTAAAACAATTTTCTTATTTTTGATCAGTGGTGAGCATTTTCTAATAAGTATTTAAAACATTTAATTAAAATTAAAACTAGTTAATATTTTTGATCCATTTTATTTTTTCGTAAATTTTATAAAAATTTTGATAGAGTCCCTCTGTATTTTGAGAAAATAGTTCTTCAAATACCTGTAAAAAAACACTTCTAAAAATTTTTCTCAACAACTCCTTCAATTTCATACTCAATCTCAATCAATTTCTCAACACATTTATCAACTTTCAAATTTCAAATCCACTATCCAATGATCATCAAAATACTAGTAATCTATTTCATTCAAATTAAATAAAATAGTTCCATTCATATTTCATTAGAAACAAAACAATTTAGATACATCATTACAAAATTTACATTAAGAGAATTTCAAACTACAATACATATTACAACTTTATATAAATTTTTTACAAACTGCTCAAGACCCATTTACATGTCCATACTTTTATATGCAATACATACATCAAAAGAAATATTTACAATTAGGGTATAAATTATACCCGATGACTTTAAGCTGATAGCTCCTCAATCTTTAGCAACTCAGTCTGCTGCTCCTCTAGTCTCTAAATCTGCGACAGTAATAAAAGCTATCGCTGAGTACTAGGACTCAGTGGTGCACAACATACTAAAATAATCTTTATGCAAAACTTAAATCACATTTATTCAAAAAAATTTGACTAAACATGAGCATTAAACACAAAACATAAATTATGAGATTTTAATGCAAACCAAGTTCATTTCAAAATATCAAAACACATTTCATAAAACCCAAAGTTAGATCATGCCATTCGAAACAAATAGAATCTCAATAGCCAGAGGCTAAAGAGAAATCACATCACAAGGCTAGCTAGCTCAAATATATGGATATCCATTCACATCCTCTTCTACTGGCACACCTCAACACTTCTCTAGAGAAGGAATCAAAATTCAAAACTAATTACCCCCACTAGTCATGCTAGTGAGGTGTTCAAATATATAGTCATGACACTATGATTTCAAAACTTATCTTAACAATTTGCTAAACATTGTCATTTCAATATACATAATAACTTTCAACAATTTAAATCAAACATCATAAGAATGCCACAATCCAATATTTCACATTATTCAAAACAGTATGCAAAAGATGATTATAAAAAGTATACATTGTGCACAAACCTCAAGCGAGTCGCCTCTTGGCCTTAACTTGGTTTCTCGGGTTCCTTCCCGGTATTCTTTTCAACTGAAACACAAAATTTTATAATGTTTTAGTACTAGAACTTAACATAAATCCAAAATAAATTTAGTCTCATTTTTACCTAGCTCTAACGTGCTAAACTCGATGCTCTTGAAATTTTCCATTTTGGGTTACTATTCACTACACTATTCAAGTCAAATTGTTGAATTTCTAAGGCTTAATAGGTATGGGAACTCTAACTTCACCAACATACCACATTTTGGTCACCAAACTTGTTGGTTTTGATCATTTTTTCAAAACTTAGGTCTTTTAGGAAAAATTGCCAAATTTTCAGTTTTGGTGTCCCTAATTGTACTGTTTCATTGGTCAGTTTACTGTTGGAATTTGGCAAAACTTTCTTCATAGAAAATGTTCCTTATTGTCTTAAGTTTATTCTCCTTTTTGAATCACCCAAATTGGAGTTTTGTAGCTCAAGTTACAAGTAAATTACATTTACTGTTCATGCTGCAGAATTTGGTTCTGCAGATTTGTTGCTCCAAATTTGTTCAGCAATATGATCAAGTTAAGTCCATAATTTGGTCTAATTTTCTTCACATGAAATGTTCTACTATGTCTTAGGTTTCCATTGGTTCAAGAATCACCTAAATCAGAGTTTTCTAGAGAGAGTTATAGCCATTGAAACTTTACTGTTCAAATGGCAAATCTGCAGTCTGCAGATTCAGTGACTCAACTTTGCTCAGTAATTGGATTTGGTTAATGGCATAATTTAGATTTGTGTTCTTCAAGAAAGTTTTAGATATATATCTCATCTAACCACTGGTAAAAGTTTAGATCATTTTGACCTACCTAGCTCGAGTTATGACTAAATGAATAAATACTGTTCATTTGGTCAGGTTGTGCAGGGCAGCCTGCGATTTCTCAACTTCGGTCACTTTGCTCACTAGGCTTTAGTCACTTTTTGGGCAGGCTTCCTAAATGAAAATTGTGTCATTTAGTGCCTATTTTCATCCCTAATTGGTCCCATATCTATTGGACTTGTAAAATTTCATATTTGGTCCCTCAAAGGAAATTTTGGTCATGCTGCCAGCACATGACCTTATCCAATCCGAATTGGCTTTTAATTCCAACACTTCTAACACATCTCATTTGGTCACAAATGACTATTTTTCACTTCACATTAGGTCAAAGACACCATTTACAAGTTTTTCACATTTTTTGTCTCTAAACCCTAATGTCGAAACCCTAATTCACTAACCTCATGCATTTACTTGATTTCATGCCTCTAACGACAGTCATTCAACTAACTAAGGTTTATATATCCAATTAAATCCATCAAACCATGCAAATATACTCCCATATACATGCTGGCTAAAAATCATTCATGGTCCCTCAAAATATTTTTATTTCATTTTAAGCATTTTTCTAAGTTAACTAAGTTATAAACACAAGTAATAAACTCATTTGCAACTTAAATCACTAACCTTTGTGTAGTAACTTCTAACTCCCCTTTTCTCCAATTTTCTTTCTTCTTTTCTTCTTTCTTTGATGACCAATCTTCTTCTCAAGTTGCCTAGACAAGCTTTAACTATGGTGGCTTACTTTTCTATGGTGAAATCTTATAATATGCAAGCTCAAAATTGAGCTTTAATGGACGTTTTGGTGTGGGAGAGGGAGAGTGACGTTTTTTAAGAAGACTTTTGTGTTTTATTTTTTCTTTTCTTTTCTTTTATGTCTTAAGTGAGATTCTAATCTCCTTAATTGTCCGGAAAGACACCGATCACTAGAACAGTGAAATATACCAGACTATGCAAATAGGGGTATTACAAATAATGACAAGCACAAATTAAATGCAAGTGATCTAAGTGAATGCAATGCCATGGTGAAAATCAACTCAAGTTCAAAATTTACTTGGCACTTAAGGTTAGGTCTTGTTGCAGAAGATAGGATTGCAAAACTAGAGAAAATAGGGGTTCTATCCTCATTGGGTTCTAAACCTACTCCAACCTGTGAATCCTGCCTTCAGGGCAAAATGACTAGATCACCCTTTGTTAGACAAGGGCTAAGAGCTGAAAATATTTTAGAGCTAATATATAGTGATATATGTGGTCCATTTAAAGAAATGGCAAGAGACGGTTTTCATTATTTTATTACCTTTACTGATGATAAATCAAGGTTTGGGTATTTGTATTTGATGAAATACAAACATGAATCCTTTGAAAAGTTCAAAGAATTCAAATCTAAAGTAGAAAATCAAATAGGAAAAAGTATTAAAGATCTTCGATATGATCGTGGAGGTGAATACTTGAGTACTGAATTTGATGAATACTTGAGAGATCATGGCATTGTTTCCCAGCTGACTCCTTCAGGAACACCACAGTTAAATGGTGTATCTGAAAGGAGAAATCGTACCCTATTGGATATGGTACATAGTATGATGAGCTATACTGATATGCCAATCTCTTTTTAGGGATTTGTATTAGAATCAGCTTTGTATATTCTGAATAGGATTCCATCAAAATCAGTTTCTTCCACACCTTATGAGATATGGCATGGAAGAAAACCAAGTCTTAAGCATGTTAAGATTTGGGGTTGTCCAGCTTATATCAAAAAGCTGAACCCTAATAAATTGGAAACCAGATCAGAAAAGGGTCGATTTGTTGGATATCCAAAAGATAGTTTTAGATATTATTTTTATTTGCCTACGTCATAAAAGGTTATGGTAAGTAGAGATGCCACATTTCTTGAACAATAGTTTGTTCAAGAAAGAGGCAAAGGAAGGCAAATAGAGTTAGAATTGGAGAATTCTGACCAATCAATAGATTAGATGGATATAGATCCATCTAGTCAACATATACCTATTGATGAAACATCTACAGTTATTCCTCGTAGAGCAACAAGGGTATCTCACCCACCAGTGAGATATGGTTTCCTTCATGAAGAAGAACAAGAGTTGTCTACTCATGAAGAAGTAGATTATGGAGATGATCCACTTGCCTATGAAGAAGCTATATCAGATATAGACACTTCAAAATGGATTGATGAGATGAAATCCGAGATTTATTCCATAAATAAGAATTAAGTTTGGGATCTTATTGACCCACCTAAAGGTATTGTACCTATAGGGAACAAATGAGTTTTTAAGAAGAAAATTAGTTCTAATGGAAAGGTAGAAACCCATCAAGCAAGGCTAGTAGCGAAAGGGTTTCGCCAAAGGCAAGGAATCGACTATGAGGAGACTTTCTTGCCTGTTGCCATGCTTAAATTAATTAGGATTCTATTAGCAATAGCTGCATACTATGATTATGAGATTTGGTAGATGGATGTCAAAACAGCTTTTCTCAATGGATAAATTGAAGAAAAAATTTTCATGGAACAACTTAGGGGTTTTGAATCCCAAGATGGTTCCAAAGTATGCAAGCTAAAGCGATCCATTTATGGGTTGAAGCAAGCTTCGAGGAGTTGGAACATCCGTTTTGATTAAGCCATTAAGTCATTTGGTTTTATCAAAAATGAGGATGAGCCATGTGTATATAAGAAGTTTAGTGATAATGTTATCACTTTTCTTGTCTTCTATGTGGATGATATTCTGTTGATCGGTAATGACACAGGTATGTTGACAACTATGAAGGTATGGTTGTCAAATACATTCTCCATGAAAGACTTAGGGGAGGCAACCTATATTCTTGGGATTCACATCTATAAAGATAGAGCGAAAAGAATAATTGATTTTTCTCAAACTTTATACATTGAAAAGGTGTTAAAGAGGTTTAACATGCTTGATTCCAAGTGAGGATTGTTACCAGTGAGACATGGTATCCACCTTTCTAAAGAGATGTCTCCAAAGACACCTGAAGAAAGAGATAAAATGGTTTGGATTCCATATGCTTTGGCTATTGGAAGTTTGATGTATGCAATATTGTGTACTAGGCCAAATATTGCATATACTGTTAGTTTGACTAGCAGGTATCAATCCAATCCAAGTTTAGAATACTGGATAGCTGTCAAGAATATCCTTAAGTACTTGAGAAGAACTAAGGATTTATTCTTGATATATGGAGGTGGTGACTTACAATTGGATGGTTATACTGATTCTAATTTCCAATCAGATATCGATGATAGAAAGTCTACCTCTGGGTATGTGTTCATTTGTAATGGAGGTGTGGCCAGTTGGAAGAGTTGCAAACAGAGTACGACTGCAAATTCCACTACCGAGGCTGAGTATATTGCTGCATCAAATGCTGTAAAGGAAGCTGTTTGGATAATGAAGTTTGTGACAAAACTTGCAGTAGTTCCTTCCATTGAGTCAGTAGTTCCATTCTACTGTGACAACAATTGAGCAGTCATACAAGCTAAGGAACCCCGGTCTCACCAGAAATCCAAACACATAGAAAGGCCCTACCACATTATCAGAGAAATAGTTGGGCGAGGCGATGTAGCCATACAGAAAATAACATCAACTGAAAATCTAACTGATCCATTCACTAAGCCTATGTTACAAACTCAGCTAGACCGACATCTTGATAAGACAGGTCTAAGATATTGTAATGAATAGCTCTAGTGCTAGTGGGAGATTATTAGTATTATGCCCTAAAGCATATCATTTAGTATGTATCTTGTACATGTTTCATTAATAAAGGGCATTTTCACTTTTCTGTTTACATAATATATTTATGTGTAATAGAAAAGGTCCATTGATATTTTGTTAGAAATTCTATTCTTAAGTTGTTAAGAATATGAGTGACAGTATTTCTAGCACAAAGTATCATAAATTGGTTCACAATCAAGAATACTTCACACAGGACATGACTTATCCAGAAAGATTGTATTCATGTTTGTTCCCAATGTATTTATATGAGATATAAATAAAATGGAATGGTGAGTCTCATGCTATAAAACAAACATGATAGGCACTTATGCATGATAAGTAGGCCGAACCAGTGACATTTATGACAAGCATATGGAGTTTACTCTTGTCATTGCATTGTCATAAATCATATCAGTACATATAATCTTTAGACCTGATATAGCACAGTTATCTTGTATATAGATGGTTTGAGTTTGATACTGCTTCCATACTTGTACTATGGATGGGTATATGGGCATGTGTTGGCTCCTACTAGTTATATATGGAGGTAGGTGTTGATCAAGATGGAATCTGTTATCCTAAGTAAATAGGGATAAAATCCTATGTTCATTTAATTTCTCTTGATATTTCAAGTTCCTGGCCAGGACAGATAGATTTAATCAGAAAAGAATTTCTGATGATAAAATCTTTTTAATCAAGAACTGGAATTAAAAGAGAATATAATATTCATAGCAAATGTGGTTTTGACATAAACCATGACTCCAGCTCGAATTGGAATTTTATAACAGAGAGATTCTAGTGCATGGTAACATATGATTATTGTAACACCCCTATGTTCGGTAGTGCGTTCTACTGTTCCGGTGACCAGTGTTGTCCGGACAGCTAGGATACCTAGAACTACACTTAGATATGAGTGAGGAGACATAAAATAATGAAATACAAGAAAAGAAAATACAAGAAAAACAAAGAAAAAATAATAGCAATGAAATGTAACCAAGTTAAACGAGCCGACAACCATAGCGATGGGTGACCGCACCGGGAAGTTGCGGTGCAGACCGTTGACTAGCCCTGGACCGCGGGGAACCATGGAAAATATTTTTAAGACTTAAATAGACATCTATTGAAGTATAAATATCATTAGAAATATCAAAGAAAAATTAATTAATTAGTACAAAGAAAAACGGGAAATCGAGAAAATGACAAAACTCGGTGTTACCAAAAAATCAAGAATGCAACCTGAACAGGGGAATTATGGTCATTTGACACCCCGAGTTGTCTTTTGACCTAAATGTCCATTAAAAATAAATGATGTTACACTTGGAAAATGTCATGAAAAATTAAATTGGTGGTACATAGTTTAAATAGCAAAAGATAGGAGTTAAATGTGGAATTTGGAAACTTTAGAATAAACAAATATTAAATCTTTACATGGTGCTCCACTAACTCCATTAAGTGGACCACTAAGAATATTTTGGACAGAAATAATCCATCTTCTTCAACCTCCCAAAATCCAGCCGAAATGCTCTTGAAAGGAAACCTCCATGGCCGAATTTTCCCAAGCTTCATGCAAGCTTGTTTAAGCTATTTTTCCCCTAAGTTCCTTCATTAACCTTGCTCCCCACATCACAAGGAAGACTTAGATAGCAATTTTAAGAATTTTAGTGAAGGTTTTGAAGAATTTCAAAAGTGGTAAGTATGTATTTTTAATTATTGTTTCATTAAACCTTGAATGGATGTTATGGGTAGTTGAATTGTGGAAGGATTTTTGAAGTTTGATGAGTTAAGGGAAAGGTACATTTTTGGCAGCCATGAAACTTCAATAAGAGCAGTTTATCCTTGCATGTAAATGGTAGATTAAAGTGTTGATGTAAGTATTTATGTGTGTAGGAATAAATTGGATAATGTATACTAGATATATGTGATAGTACACTTGATTTTGGAAGCTTGGAAACTAATGGAAGGAGATGTACAATTCGCAACTTGAAGTTTAGAACAAAATATGTTGTTTCATGGTTTGGTTTATGGAATTATATTGTTGAATTATGGTGCTTGTTATGGCAGCATATATATGTGTATAAAGGTTTGAATATGGACATGTAAATGAGGTATGTCATGTGGTTAAATTATTTGTAATTGGACTTGGAAAATTCTGTACCATAATGTGCATATTGAGAATAGTTATAAGCTGCTAAAATGACAAAAAATGAGTTGCTAAATGTGTTTATGTTATGGTACAAACCAGAATTGGCATGGATGTGTAACTTGGTAAGTGTTGAATGTGTCCTTTGGTATGTGATGAAGAGTGTGTAGCAGGGCAGTGTGTGTTTTGGCTTAGAACCTTAAGTGTGTGACTCCAATTGGAATGAGACCAATTGGTGGTGAAACTAGGGACAAAATGTGCCAACTTTCATGAAGGAAGCTTACCAAAATTCTGCTTAGAAGGTGACTTGAAAAATGACCAAATCCGGATTAGTACATTGAAAGCCTGAAAATTGACCATTTGGGTAGCAGTTAGTGTTTTGTCCATAACTCACTCAAAACAGGTCCAATTGACCTGAAATTTTTACCATGAATAGTTAAGACATATATCTACAACTCTTATGAAGACACCAACACCCATAAATGACCATAAGCAAGTCAAATAGCTTACACAAATTCAGGTCCAAAAACTGGCCGAACCAAAAGTGACCTAAAAATGACCTAAAGTGACCATTTTGATACATTCTGTCCAGTATTGGTAGATTGACCATAACTTGGTCTACACAACTCAGAATGACTTGAAATTTTGCCCCGCGTGTAATAAGACATAGACCTACAAGTTTGTAGTTTTGACCAAAACCCGAAAACTGAGGGAACTAGGTCATCCTGCTAGGTCAAATTAGTATACCGGAATCTGACAAATTGCAATAAAATGCAATATGCATGGAAATGAATTTGGTAACATGTACCAATACTAAAAGGCTACAAATGTGACATATTGGTAACATTAAAACCTAATTCACCAAGAGTGCATCGAGGGTCAACATCTTAGGTTGACTAAGGAAATAATAGAATTCAATAAATTAAGTATTAAGCCTTATTGTTAGAGACGGTTTAAATGAGTGCTGAAACACTTCAAATTATGTGTTTCAGTTAGCAAAGACTCAGGGAGAGGGAAGGAAACACTGAGTCAGGACCAAGAGACATTTATCAAAGGTTTGTGCACAACAGTTATTTCTTTTAAACTTTTCAATTGAAATAAATTATGACTATTTGTATATTATTGTTTTAAATTATGAAAATTTGTTTGAATGATATTTGATGGATACTTATTGATTGAAAAGCATTGTAATTAGTTTGAAACCACAGCTATAATGTATATTGATTGAATTCCTCGCTAGCTTGTCTAGTGGGATGAATTGAATTCCCTCTTTGGCTGAAGTGTTGAGGTGTGTGCCTGTTGAGGACGAATAGAATGAGTACTCATATTATTGCTAGCTAGCTATGTTATTCCTCATTAGCCATTGGCTTTTGGGATGAATTGAATTCCTCATTAGCCATCGGCTTTTGGGACGAATTAAACTTTGGAACATGATTAAGCTGTGTGTGTGATTTATTGATATTTATTGTGATATTGTGAAATGGAGTTTAAATTCTTATTGACATTCATTGTCTTTGAATTTAACTATAGTTTTAAGTATCCACTATTTATATGACTTATTATTTGTGATTTAAAGTTGTATTTGGTTAATGTTGTGCACCATTGAGACATTGGCTCAGTGATAGTTTTTCATTACTGTCGCAAGTAGACAGACTGACAGGGCAGCAGACTAGGCTGCCAGTACTACACTGAGAGATTATCGGGTATATTGAGTATACCATATTTTGCATTTTGTATTGTAATGTATGATCACTGTATGTATATAGTGTTCTTGGTTTTGAGCAGTTGTAAATTAAAATTGTACATTGAAGTTATAAAATAAATTGTAAATTATTTTGGCTTGTAAAATTTGTGATATATTTCTTTTATCTTAGCCTTTGAAAATATTGAAAAATTATTGTGGATTTGAGTTGACAAATGTTGAGAAACATATTGTGTTGATTAAATGTTAGAGTTTGAGATTGAGAAATATATTTGAAGTGCTTTTTACAGGTTTTTGAAGAACTGTTTTATTCAAAATACAGATGGCACTCCGCCAAAATTTTTACAGAAATTACTAATAATTCAAATGTGTTAGCTATTTCACTTCAGTTCAAAAAAATTTTAACACCTGTAAATAGTGCTCACCACTGTAAAAAGAAGTAAGAAAAGTTTTAAAATTCCTTGTAGTGTATTTAATGGGTTATCAGTAGACGAAGTTGGTAATTCATTAGGTATACTACGGGATCATGTTATACCTTACAGAGGGGTAGGGTGTGACATGTTTAACTGGTATCAGAACTAGTTTTTAAATTATGTTTTCACCTGTAATTTAAATATTCTTTCTTCATAGTACAACTGCTCAATGTCATTATTTAATACATACAGTACATTACATTATAAATATGCACTAACGGGAGGAAATCTCCTTGTGTTATTGTTCGGGAGGTTTAAGATCCTCGAATTGACTATGAAAGAGGGTGATCGTTCAGTCGATCAATCAATAGAGGCTGAGGCACAAAGGGATGCCCGAGCCCCTCAAAGAGTCGGAAGCTCGACTTTGCCAGCCCCACCTGTACAAATTACTAAATAAATGGCCCAGCAAATGGCCACTTTCTTTCAACAAATGGCTGATAATCTGTCAGCCCAAGCCCAAGTACAAACCCAACCCCCACAAGTGCAGTGTGAAATAGAGAAGAGGGAGAAACCTATGGGTCAGATATCGAGTAGTAATTTGGGAAAGAGAAAAGAATTTGAGGGGCCCCAAGCTCAGGGATATAACAGAGGTGGATCATTAGGGCAAAGACCACCAAGGTCCAGTCGTCGAACAACAAGAATTTCTGACCCTCCCCGCCAATGTGAAACTTGTGGAAGAAATCATGGTGGGGTATGCTGCAAGGCCATAGGAGCCTGTTATAACTGTGGAGGCACAGGGCACTTTGCCAAAGACTGCACCAGTACTCGTAGAGTTGGACCACCTCCTACTATTGCAGAAGGGTCAGTTCAGAGTCTTGCCACCAGAGGTTCACAACCACCTAGCAGAGGTAGAGGCAGGGGCAGAGGTAGTCCAGTAGGCAGCCAAGGCACAGTGAATCAGTCAGAGTAAGGTAGTGCTCCAGTTAGAGTCTACGCAATGAGACAGAGAGAAGAGGTCGAGACATCTGATGTTGTGGCTGGTACCTTCTCAACTTTTAATCAAGATGTGTTTGTATTATTTGATCCGGGTTCTACCCATTCCTATGTGAGTGCTAGCATCATTGATTGCATTGCTGTTCCATGTACAAAAATGGACTTTAAGGTGCTAGTAACAATTCCGCTAGGACAGGAGGTCAGGGTTAATAGAGTGTATAGGGATTGTCCTTTGGTGATCCAAGGACATACCTTTCTATCTGATCTCATTGAAATGCCCTTTAGAGATTATGATATCATCTTGGGCATGGATTGGTTAGCCAGGCATCATGCCATGATTGGATCAGAGATTGAAGATACCACTTTTGGTCTCCTCAAGATGCTGATGTGGTAATACATGGGGAGAGGCAGCTATTGCCATTAAACATCATTTTGGCTGCACTAGCCAGAAAAATGATCAGAAAGGGGTGTGAAGCATACTTGGCACATGTGGTAGACACCCAAGTGGGGAGTCCAGCATTGAGGGACATGCCTACAGTATATGACTTTCCAGATGTGTTTCCTGATGAATTGCCAGGATTACCTCCAGAAAGAGAGGTGCATTTTGAAATTAATGTTCTGCCTGGTGCGGATCCAATCTCCATAACACCATACAGAATGGCACCAGCAGAGTTGAAGGAGTTGAAGGTACAATTGCAAGAACTACTTGAAAAGGGCTTCATCTGCCCTAGTATGTCACCTTGGGGAGTGCCAGTATTATTTGTTAAGAAGAAAGATGGCACTCTTTGCTTATGTATTGACTATCGGCAGTTGAATAAAGTGACAATAAAGAAGAGATATCCATTTCCTCGCATTGATGATCTGTTTGATCAGTTGAAGGGTGCAGCTGTATTCTCCAAAATTGATTTGCGATTTGATTATTATCAGTTGAAAGTGCAAGAGCAGAGTATTCCAAAAACTGCTTTCAGAACTCGATATGACCACTATGAGTTTCTGGTAATGCCATTCGGGTTAACAAATGCTCTAGCTGCTTTTATGGATCTGATAAACACTATTTTCAGACCATATCTCGACCAATTTGTGGAGGTGTTTATTGATGATATTTTAATATATTCGAGGAATGCAGAGGAGCATGACAGACATCTGTGGATTGTACTGCAGACCTTAAGGGAGAAACAGCTATACGGCAAATTGTCGAAATGTAAATTTTGGCTGAAAGAAATCTCCTTTTTGAGACATGTTGTGTCAGTTGAAGGGATCAAGGTAGATTCCAGCAAGGTAGAAGCTATCCTTAATTGGAAGCCACCCAGGAATATCACAGAAATTCGCAGTTTTCTGGGTTTAACTAGATATTACCATCGATTTGTGAAAGGGTTTTCTATGTTATCTTCTCCATTGACTAAGCTGTTTCGGAAAGATGTAAAATTTCAGTGGACAGATAAATGCCAGTAGAGTTTTGATGAGTTAAAGAGGTGTTTGACTAAAGCTCCAGTCCTTACTTTACCTACTCCGGGTAAAGAATACATAGTTTATAGTGATGCTTCTCACAATGGGTTAGGCTGTGTACTGATGCAAGATCAGAATGTCATTGCTTATGCATCACGCCAGCTGAAACCGCATGAGAGGAACTACCCAACACATGATTTGGAGCTAGCAGCTATTGTTTTTGCTTTAAAGATCTAAAGACACTATTTGTATGGGGAGAAATGTTACATTTACACAGATCACAAGAGCTTGAAGTACTTAGGTGCCCAGAAGGAATTGAATTTGAGGCAGAGGAGATGGTTAGAATTGATTAAAGACTATGATTGCTAAATAGACTATCAGCCAGGGAAAGCAAATGTGGTGGCTAACGCCTTAAATCGCAAGACTATGGCAAGTCTCAGAGTTTCTCCTTTGTCCATGGTACATGAGTTGAAAGCACAGCATGCTAGTTTAGAGGTTGATGATGAAGGACAGACAGTAGTTGCATGGAATGTAAAGCCAGTGTTGATTGATCAGATCAGAATGGCTACTCAGAGTGATGAAAAATATCAGAAGCTACTGAAAGAAGTCCAACAGGGCAAGAAACTTAAAATCTCTGTGAGAGATGATGGTTTATTGCTACATCAAGGCAGAATGTGCATTCCTAATGATGTGGAATTGAGACAGATCATTATGAAGGAAGCACATGAGTCTCCTTTTACTATGTTTCCTGGTGGAACTAAAATGTACAGAGGGCTGAAAGAGCATTACTAGTGGATGGGTATGAAGAGGGATATAGCTGAATTTGTTTCCAAATGCCTAACTTGTCAGCAAGTAAAGGCAAAACATCAAGTTCCAGCTGGTTTGTTACATCCATTGCCAGTACCAGAGTGGAAATGGGAATGGATAACTATGGATTTTGTGATGGGACTTCCAAGAACACATAATAGTCATGATGCAGTATGGGTTATAGTTGACAGACTGACCAAGTCTGCTCATTTTTTGCCAGTCCGGATGGACTATAGCCTGGAGAGATTGGCGAGATTATACATATATGAGATTGTAAAACTACATGGAGTGCCAGTATCGATTGTATCTAACAGAGATCCTAGGTTCACTTCTAGATTCTGGGGTAGTCTTCAGAGAGCCCTAGGAACTAGATTGAACTTCAGCACAGCATTCCACCCACAGACAGATGGCCAATCTGATAAAGTAATTCAGATATTGGACGATACGCTACGGGCTTGTGTGATTGAGTTTGAAGGTAGTTGGGATACACACTTGCCTTTGATTGAGTTTGCTTATAACAACAGCTACCAATCAAGTATTGGGATGCCTCCATATGAAGCTTTGTATGGCAGGAAGTGCAGAACTCCCCTATGTTGGGATGAAGTAGGTGAAAGGAAAATGATTGGGCCAGAAATTGTTTAGCAGATAAAGGAAAAGATCAGATTGATCATAGATCGACTCAAGGCTGCATCAGACCATCAGAAGTCCTATGTTGATATGAAGAGAAGAGATATTGAATATGCAGTGGGTGATAAGGTATTCCTCAAAGTTTCTCCTTGGAAGAGGATTATGAGATTTGGCAAAAAGGGGAAACTGAGTGTCACACCTTACCCCTCTGTAAGGCATAACATGATCCCGTAGAATACCTAATGAACTACCGAACTTCACCTACCGATAACTCATTAAGTACCCTACAAGGGATTTAAAAACAATTTTCTTGTTTTTGATAAGTGGTGAGCATTTCTAATAAGTATTTAAAACATGTAATTAAGTTGAAAGCTAGTTGGAAATTTTGGCCCATTTTATGTTTTTCGCAAATTTTATAAAAATTTTGACAGAGTTCTGTCTGTATTTTGAGAAAACAGTTCTTCAATACCTGTAAAAAGCACTTCTAAAAATTTTTCTCAACCACTACTTCAATTTCACAATCAAACTCAATCCATTTCAACAACTCTACAATCATTTCAATCAATTTCTCAAGTTCAAAATTCAATAATCCTCAAAATACTAACAACATTTCATTCAAATTAAATAAGATAGTTCCTCTCATATTTTATTAGAGACAAAATAATTTATATATATATATATATATATATATATATCATTACAAAATTTACATTAAAGGAATTTCAAACTAAATTTTTATTACAAACTCCATACAAACTTTGTACAAGCTACTCAAGACCCATTTTACATGTGCATACATTTATGTGCAATACACACATCAAAAGAAATATTTACAGTTAGGGTATAAATTATACCCGGTGACTTCAAGTTGATAGCTCCTCACACCTCAGTAGCTCAGTCTGCTGCTCCTCTAGTCTCTCAGATTCATGACAAGAATAAGCTATCGCTGAGTACTAGGACTCAGTGGTGCACAACATACTAAAATAATCTTTATGCAAAACTTAAAACACATTTATTCAAAATTTTGGCTAAACATGAGAATTAAGTACAAATCATGCATTATGAGATTTTAAATGCAAACCAAGTTCATTTCAAAGTATCAAAACACATTTCATAAAACCCACAGTTAGATCATGCCATTCGAAACAAATAGAATCTCAGTAGCCAGAGGCTAAAGAGAAATCACATCACAAGGCTAACTAGCTCAAATATATGGATATCCATTCACATCCTCTTCTAATGGCACACCTCAACACTTCTCCGGAGAAGGAATCAAAATTCAAAACTAATTACCCCCACTAGTCATGCTAGTGAGGTGTTCAAATATATGGTCATGACACTGTGGTTTCAAAACTTATCTTAACAATTTGTTAAACATTGTCATTTCAAATATACACAACTAACTTTCCACAATTTAAATCAAAACATCATAAAAATTGTCATAATTCACTGATTCAAATTATTCAAAACAATAAGCAGAAATAATTTACAAAAGTTATACGTTATGCAAAAACCTCAAGCGAGTCGCCTCTTGGCCTCGACTCGGTTCCTCGGGTTCTTTCCCGGTATCCTTTCCAACTGAAACACACAATTTTACAATGTTTCAGCACTAGAACTTAACATAAACCCAAAATAAATTTAGCTTCACTTTTACCTAGCTCTAACGTGCTAAATTCGACGTTCTCGAAATTTTTGTGTTTCGGGTTACTATTCACTATACTATTCAAGTCAAATAGTTGACTTTCTAAGGCTTAATAGGTATGAGAACTCCAACTTCACCCACATATCACATTTTGGTCACTAAACTTGTTGGTTTTGATTATTTTCTCAAAACTTAGGTCTTTTAGGCAAAATTGCCAATTTTCAGTTTTGGTGTCCCTAATTGTACTATTTCATTGGTTAGTTTACTGTTGGAATTTGGCAAAACTTTCTTCATAGAAAATGTTGCCTATTGTCTCAAGTTTATTTTCCTTTTTGAATCACCCCAATTGGAGTTTTGTAGCTCAAGTTACAAGCAAATTACATTTACTGTTCATGCTGCAGAATTTTGTTCTGGCACATTGTTAATTCCAAATTCGTTCAGCAATTTGATCAAATTAGGTCCATAATTTGGTCTAACTTTCTTCATATGAAATGTTCTACTATGCCTTAGGTTTCCATCGGTTCAAGAATCACCTAAATCAGAGTTTTCTACAGAGAGTTATAGCCATTGAAACTTTACTATTCAAATGGCAAATCTGCAGTCTGCAGATTCAGTGATCCAACTTGGCACAGTAATTTGATTGGGTTAATGGCATAATTTGGGTTTGTGTTCTTCATGAACGTTTTAGGTATATATCTCATCTAACCACTGGTAAAATTTCAGGTTATTTTGACCTGCCTAGCTCGAGTTATTACCAAATGAACAAATACTGTTCATTTGGTCAGTTTGTGCAGGGCAGCCTGCGATTTCTCAACTTCAGTCACTTTGTTCACTAGGTTTTAGTCACTTTTTGGGCAGGCTTCCTAAATGAAAATTGTGTCATTTAGTGCCTACTTTCATCCCCAATTGGTCCCATATCCATTGGACTTGTAAATTTTGATTTTTGGTCCCTCAAAGGAAAATTTGGTCATGCTGCCAGCACATGACCTTATCCAATCCGAATTGGCTTTTAATTCCAACACTTCTAACACACCTCATTTGGTCACAAATGACCATTTTTCACTTCACATTAGGTCAAATATATTATTTACCAATTTCTCCAAAATTTTTGCCTCAAAACCCTAGGTTTCAAACCCTAACCACACTAATTCATTGTAATTAACTAATTCAAAGCATATAAACACAATCTTTCAACTCATTCAAGCATTTTAACATGTTTAACTCAATCAAACTCATGCAAATCACTCTCCCCTCCCTGCTGGACGAATTTCAGTTTAGTCCAGTCCACATATATTTTTTTTTAAGTTTATTTACAAGTAATTCAAGCTAAAAACACAACAATTAATCTCAAACTTTCAATTTGATGTGCTTACCTCAACTTTGATATCCAATCTTCAATTTTTCTCCTCTTTTCTTCTTTCTTTCTTGTTAAATTTCTTTCTCAAGGAATAAGGTTTTATGGAGTGATTATGGAAGAAGTTGGGATTTGGTAAGGGTTTCAAAGCTTGAAGGCAAGCTTTAATGGAGGTTTAACTATAGAGATATGAGGGAGAGGAAAAGTGACGTTTTGAAGAAGAAGACTTTGTGTTTTATTTTTTTTTTCTTTTCTTTCTTTATGTCTTTTGTCTTATGGAAGACCCAAAAATCCATTTGATCAAATTATTAATTATGGGATTTATGGCATCATGCATGATGTCATGCATGATGTCATTTCCCTACACCTTTTTTATTTTCCTTTTTTTTTCTATTAGTTCTTTAATTTAATTTAATTTTCAATTCCAAAATTTTCTTTTCTTCGATTTTATTTGACAGTTAGGTCAAGAGTCAGCTCTCGGGGTCAATTGACCAAATTGCTCCTCGCCGGTTCATCCCGGTTTGCAATTAATTCCATATTTATTTCGACTCCCTGACCTAATTATTGGACTGGCTTAACAGTTCTTTTTCGTGATTTTCTCTTTTCCACTGTGTTCATAAGGGTCCTAAGGACCGCGGCGTCACATTTTACAGCTCGTTTAACTTCTTATGTTCTATTTTTCTTGTTTATACTTAACTAATTGGACATTACTAATTATTTGTGTTTATGGCTTCTCTAGTTGTCTTAAGTGTGGTTCTAATCCCCTTAATTGTCTGGACCGACACCGGTCACCGAAACAGTAAAATATACCAGGCTATGCAAATAGGGGTGTTACAATTCTCCCCCCCCTTAAAATAAATTTTTTCTCGAAATTTTACCTGGTATCAATCTTTGAACAGCTGTGGGTGCTGTCTCCTTATGTCCTCCTCTCATTCCCAAGTAGACTCCTGACTCGAATGATGGTTCCACAATGCTTTTACCAATGGTATCTGCTTGTTCCATAGCTGCTTCACCTCATAAGCCAGAATCTCAATGGGTTCTTCTTCATATGTGAGGTCTGGATTCACTTCAATTTCCTCTACTGGTAGTACATGAGATGGGTCTAATCGATACCTCCTCAACATAGACACATGGAAGACATTATGTATCTTCTCCAACTTTGGAGGTAGTGCCAATCGATATGCCAAAGGACCCACTCTTTCCAGAACCTCATATGGCCCAATGAAACGAGGACTCAGTTTCCCCTTTCTGCCAAATCTCATAATTCTCTTCCAAGGAGAAACTTTGAGGAAAACTTTCTCACCCACTGCACACTCAATATCCCTTCTTTTCAAATCAATGTAGGACTTCTGACGGTCTGATGCAGTCTTAAGTCGATCTCTAATCACCCTGATTTTCTCTTCAGTTTGTTGAACAATTTCGGGTCCAATCACCTTTCTTTCACCCACATCATCCCAACACAACGGGGTTCTACATTTTCTGCCATACAAAGCTTCATATGAAGGCATCCCAATGCTTGATTGGTAGCTTTTGTTGTAAGCAAACTCAATCAAAGGCAAGTGTGTATCTCAACTACCCTCAAACTCAATCACACAGGCTCGTAGCATGTCCTCCAAGATCTGAATTACCCTCTCAGACTGGCCATCTGTCTGTGGGTGGAATGCAGTACTGAAGTTCAATCTAGTTCCTAGGGTTCTCTGAAGACTACCCTAGAATCTAGAAGTGAACCTAGGATCTCTGTCTGACACGATGGATACTGGCACTCCATGCAGTCTCACAATCTCATCGATGTAAAACAATTTTCTTATTTTTGATAAGTGGTGAGCATTTCTAATAAGTATTTAAAACATGTAATTAAGTAAAAAGCTAGTTGAAAATTTTAGCCCATTTTATTTTTTTCGCAAATTTTATAAAAATTTTGATAGAGTTGTATCTGTATTTTGAGAAAACAGTTCTTCAATACCTGTAAAAAGCAGTTCTAAAAATTTTTCTCAAACACTACTTCAATTTCACAATCAAACTCAATCAGTTTCAACAACTCCACAATCATTTCAATTAATTTCTCAAGTTCAAAATTCAATAATCCTCAAAATACTAACAACATTACATTCAAATTAAATAAATTAGTTCCTCTCATATTTTATTAGAGATAAAATAATATATATATATATATATATATATATATATATCATTACAAAATTTACATCAAAGGAATGTCAAACTAAATTTTTATTACAAACTTTGTACAAGTTGCTCAAGACCCATTTTACATGTCCATACATTTATGTGCAATACATACATCAAAAGAAATATTTACAGTTAAGGTATAAATTATACCCGGTGACTTCAAGCTGATAGCGCCTCACACCTCAAAGAAATCAATCTGCTTCCTCTAGTCTCTCAGACTGCGATAAAGAATAGAAGCTATCACGAGTACTAGGACTCAGTGGTGCACAACATACTAAAATAATCTTTATGCAAAACTTAAATCACATTTATTAAAAAATTTGGCTGAACATGAGAATTAAGTACAAATCATGCATTATGAGATTTTAAATGCAAACCAAGTTCATTTCAAAGTATCAAAACACATTTCATAAAACCCACAGTTAGATCATGCCATTCGAAACAAATAGAATCTCAATAGCCAGAGGCTAAAGAGAAATCACATCACAAGGCTAGCTAGCTCAAATATATGGATATCCATTCACATCGTCTTCTACTGGCACACCTCAACACTTCTCCAAAGAAGGAATCAAAATTCGAAACTAATTACCCCCACTAGTCATGCTAGTGAGGTGTTCAAATATATGGTCATGACACTGTGGTTTCAAAACTTATCTTAACAATTTGCTAAACATTGTCATTTCAAATATACACAACTAACTTTCCACAATTTAAATTAAAAAATCATAAAAATTGTCATAATTCACTGATTCAAATTATTCAAAACAATATGCAGAAATAATTTACAAAAGTTAAACGTTATGCACAAACCTCAAGCGAGTCGCCTCTTGGCCTCAACTCGGTTCCTCGGGTTCTTTCCCGGTATCCTTTCCAACAGAAACACACAATTTTATAATGTTTCAGCACTAGAACTTAACATAAACCCAAAATAAATTTAGCTTCACTTTTACCTAGCTCTAACGTGCTAAATTCACGTTCTCGAAATTTTTGTATTTCGGGTTACTATTCACTATACTATTCAAGTCAAATAGTTGACTTTCTAAGGCTTAATAGATATGAGAACTCCAACTTCACCCACATACCACATTTTGGTCACTAAACTTGTTGGTTTTGGTCATTTTCTCAAAACTTAGGTCTTTTAGGCAAAATTGCCAATTTTCAGTTTTGGTGTCCCTAATTGTACTGTTTCATTGGTTAGTTTACTGTTGGAATTTGGCAAAACTTTCTTCATAGAAAATGTTCCCTATTGTCTCAAGTTTATTCTCCTTTCTGAATCACCGTAATTGGAGTTTTGTAGCTCAATTTATAAGCAAATTACGTTTACTGTTCATGTTGCAGAATTTTGTTCTGGCAGATTGTTAATTCCAAATTCGTTCAGCAATTTGATCAAGTTAGGTCCATAATTTGGTCTAAATTTCTTCATATTAAATGTTCTACTATGCCTTAGGTTTCCATCGGTTCAAGAATCACCTAAATTGGAGTTTTCTACAGAGAGTTATAGCCATTGAAACTTTACTATTCAAATGGCAAATCTGCAGTCTGCAGATTCAGTGATCCAACTTGGCTCAGTAATTTGATTGGGTTAATGGCATAATTTGGGTTGGTGTTCTTCATGAAAGTTTTAGGTATATATCTCATCTAACCACTGGTAAAATTTCAGGTCATTTTGACCTGCCTAGCTTGAGTTATGACCAGATGAACAAACACTGTTTATTTGGTCAGTTTGTGCAGGGCAGCCTGCGATTTCTCAACTTCAGTCACTTTGTTTACTAGGTTTTAGTCACTTTTTGGGTAGGCTTCCTAAATGAAAATTGTGTCATTTAGTGCCTATTTTCATCCCCAATTCATCCCATATCCATTAGACTTGTAAAATTTCATTTTTGGTCCCTCAAAGGAAATTTTGGTCATGCTGCCAGCACATTACCTTATCCAATCCGAATTGGCTTTTAATTCCAACACTTCTAACACACCTCATTTGGTCACAAATGACCATTTTTCACTTCACATTAGGTCAAATATATCATTTACCAATTTCTCCAAAATTTTTGCCTCAAAACCCTAGGTTTCAAACCCTAACCACACTAATTCATTGTAATTAACTAATTCAAAGCATATAAACATAATCTTTCAACTCATTCAAGCATTTTAACATGTTTAACTCAATCAAACTCATGCAAATCACTCTCCCCTCCCTGCTGGACGAATTTCAGTTTAGTCCCTCCCACATATATTTTTTTTAAAGTTTATTTACAAGTAATTCAAGCTAAAAACACAACAATTAATCTCAAACTTTCAATTTGATGTGCTTACCTCAACTTTGATATCCAATCTTCAATTTTTCTCCTCTTTTCTTCTTTCTTTCTTGTTAAATTTCTTTCTCAAGGGAAGGGAATAAGGTTTTATGGAGTGATTATGGAAGAAGTTGGGATTTGGTAATGGTTTCAAAGCTTGAAGGCAAGCTTTAATGGAGGTTTAACTATGGAGATATGAGGGAGAGGAAAAGTGACGTTTTGAAGAAGAAGTGTCACACCCTACTCCCCTGTAAGATGTAACATGATCCCGTAGTACACCTAATGAATTACCGTACTTTGCCTACCGATAATCCATTAAATATACTACAAGGGATTTTAAAACAATTTCCATGAAATTTAGATCATCGATTAAAATATGGTGTTATAAAATTTTTTTCAAAATTTCGGCAAAGTGCCGATTGTATTTTGAGAAAACAGTTCTTCAAAACCTGTAAAGAACACACTCTCAATATGTTTTCTCAAATACAACTTCAATAACTTCATTTGAACCCATAATTCAAATCTCAATAATCAAATCAATCTCCTCATAAAAGAAACATTTCATTGATTACAAGACTCAAATTTAATATTACAAAACTATTTAGATAAATGAAATCCCAAATTTACATTTACAATAATTTACATTTAATTACATACCAAAATATTTTACAAGAGTTTTTATTTACTGCTCAAATAATTTACATACATATTATTACATGCATACATCAAAACTTATGTACATGGGTATACCTATGATATACATGGAGCTTATCTGAATGTGTCTTCAAAGAAACTTACTCACTACTCTATGCTTTTCTTACCTGCGACAGCATACAAAGCTATCGCTGAGTGGTGAACTCAGTGGTGCACAACTATAATTTAAAACATAGTACAATATACATTGACAAAATTTACAACAAATAATTTGGAAATCTGAATACTCATCAAATTCCAAAACTCAAAATATTCATTGCCAATAATGTAAATCATTTGTATAAAATGACTTTGATCACGAAATTCAATTTATCAAATCATAACTAACCATTTAAGGTAATTCCAACAAAATCAATTATATATAAATCATAATTGAAATCACAATTCTTTACTATTCAAAAACATTCTGTATCTCAAAAACCATATTGTATCTCAAAAATCACGCTGTATCTCAAAAACCATGCTGTATCTCAAAAATCATTCTTTATCTCAAAAATTATGCTGTATCTCAAGAATCGTTCTTTATCTCAAAAATCATGCTGTATCTCAAAAACCATTTTTTATCTAAAAAATCATGTTGTATCTCAAAAATCATTCATTATCTCACTAACTATGCAAGACTAATCCAAAAGGGCCATATTCGAAGTGATTCTAACTCCCTATGGTCGGGGAGGTCGAATCAGATTCTAACTCCCTATGGTCGGGGAGGTCGAATCATCGTGTACAGTACACATCACAATAATGAATCTTCCGCAAGGGCCATAACGATAAAAAACTTAGATCTAACCTCAAATCAGAGGAAAATCTAAGCCTGTGCACGTACCATGGTAATCAAAACACAACTAACTCCATTGTCTTCTCAACAAATGAGAGAGACGGGTAATAACCTAGTCAAGCATCTATAGTGAGATATAAAACAATATCACAATCCTTTTAGTGAGCATAAATCACAATATAATTTGATTCAAATTCAATTCTAATATCCAATAATTTTTATGCTCATCACAATTCAAATCATAAATTTGCATTTTTCCATGAAAATTACCATCACAATTCAAAACATGTTCTATCACAATTTTCTAAAACATAATTTATTCAATCCATAACAATGCTTAATACTTGTGGAAATACCATTTCACAAAGCTAAATTCATACATACTATAACAATTCAATAATCATTGAATTAAATCCAATGCTTGTTAAACATAATACATAAGAAAATATGTCATTTAATCATATGAAATATTCAAAACAAAATCAGTTAAAAACTAGTTGTGCACAAACCTCTGATAACTGTCTCTTGGCTCTGACTCAGTGTTTCCTTCCCTTTCCCTAAGTCTTTGCTAACTGAAACACATAATTTGAAGTGTTTCAGTACTCATTTAAACTGTCTCTAAGAATAAAGCTTAATAATTAACTTATTGAATTCTATTATTTCCTTAGTCAACCTAAGATGTTGACCCTCGATGCAATCTAGGTTAATTAGGTTTTAATGTTACCAATATGTCACATTTTATAGCCTTTTTGTATTGGTACATGTTACCAAATTCATTTCCATGTATATTGCGTTTTATTGCAATTTGTCGGATCCCGGTATACTAATTTAACCTAGCCGGATGACCTAGTTCCCTCAGCTCTCGGGTTTCGGTCAAAACTACAAACTTCTAGATCTATGTCTTATTGCACGCGAGGCAAAATTTCAGGTCATTCTGAGTTATGTAGACCAAGTTATGGTCATTTTACTATTGCTGGTCAAAATGCATCAAAATTGGTCACTTTAGGTCATTTTAGGTCATTTTAGCTTCGGCCAGTTTTTGGACCCGAACTTGTGCAAGCTGTTTGACTTGCTTATGGTCATTTATGGGCTTTAGTGTCTTCATAAGACTTGTAGATATATGTCTTAACTATTCATGGTCAAAATTTCAGGTCAATTGGATCTGTTTTGAGTGAGTTATGGCCAAAATACTAACTCCTGCCCAAATGGTCAATTTTCAGGCCTTAAATGCACTAATCCGGATTTGGTCACTTTTCAAGTTACCTTACAAGCAGAATTTTGGTAAGCTTCCTTCATGAAAGTTGGCACATTTTGTGCCTATTTTCACCTCCAATTGGTCTCATACCAATTGGAGCCACACACTTAAGGTTCTAGGCCCAAAACATAAACTGCCCTATTGCATTTTGTTCATTACTCATCAAAGGACACTTTTAACAATTACCAAACCACACATTCATGCCAATTCTGGTTTGTACCATAACCTAAACATAATTCACAACATATTGTAGGTCATTTTGGCAGCTTACAATCACCCTTAATATGCACCATTTAGCACAGAATTTTTCAAGCTTAAATTACAACAATTCAATCACTTAACCTAGCTCATTTACATGTCCAACCTCACACCATCATACATATACCCAAGCTGCCATAACAACTATCACAATTCAACATTAATATTCCATAAACCAAACATGAAATAACATCTTTATGGTTCACCAAACCAAGCTGCCGATTCATACATTACAATCCATTAATTTCCAAGCTTCCAAATTCAAGTACACATTCACATATACTAAGTATACATCACCCAAATTAATTCCTACACACATAAACATTTAATCAACCCTTTAATCTACTATTTACAAGCAAGAATAAACTGTCCTCAAGGAGTTTCCATGGCTGCCAAAAATAAACATCTCCCTTAGAACATCAAACTCCAAAATTCTTTCCACAATTCAAGTACCCAAAACCTCCTCACAAACTTTAATGAAGCAAGCATCAAAAATACCTACTTATCACTTTTGAAACTCTTTAAAACTTCACCAAAACTTGATCTTCTTGCTGCCTATCTAGTGCCCAAGTGGTGTAGAACAACTTTAGTGAAGGAATCAAGTGGAAAAATGGCTTGGAGATGAGAGAATGGAGCTTGCATGGAGCTTGGAAGCTTTGGCCATGGAGGATTCTTTCAAGAGCATTTCGGCTGGACTTTGGGAGGTTGAAGAAGATGGATTATTTCTGTCCAAAATGAAGGTTAATGGTCCACTTAAGGGAGTTAGTGGACCACTAAGTGAAGTTTAATATTTAATTAATCCAAAGTTTCCAAATTTGCAATTTTGTCACCACTTCTTTCACTATTGATATAATGTACCACAATTTAATTTTTATGACATTTTTAAAGTTTAATATCATTTATTTTTAATGGACATTGAGGTCAAAAGGCAACTCGGGATGTCAAATGAGCACAATGCCCCTGTTCGGGTTGCATTCCCGATTTTTCGGTAACACTGAGTTTTGTTCGTTTTTCGATTTCTCACTTTTCTTTGCACTAATTAATTAATTTTTCTTTGATATTTCTAATGATATTTATGCTTCAACAGATGTCCATTTGAGTCTTAAAAATATTTTTTCCAGCGTTCCTCGCGGTCCAGGGCTAGTCAACGGTCCACGTCGCGACTTCCCAGTGCGGTCACCCATCGCTAGGGTTCTCGGCTCGCTTAACTTGGTTACTTTTCTTTACTATTATTTTTATTTTGTTTTTCTTGTATTTTATTTTCTTATATTTCATTATTTTATGTCTCCTCACTCATATCGAAGTGTAGTTCTAAGCATCCTAGCTGTCCGGACAACACTGGTCATTGGAACAGTAGAACGCACTACCGAACTTAGGGGTGTTACAAGAAGACTTTGTGTTTTATTTTTTTTTTCTTTTCTTTCTTTTTGTCTTTTGTCTTATGGAAGACCCAAAAATCCATTTGATCAAATTATTAATTATGGGATTTATGGCATCATGCATGATGTCATTTCCCTACACCTTTTTCATTTTCCTTCTTTTTTTCTTTTTTTTTCTATTAGTTCTTTAATTTAATTTTCGATTCCGAAATTTTCTTTTCTTCGATTTTATTTGACAGTTAGGTCAGGAGTCAGCTCTCGGGGTCAATTGACCAAATTGCCACTCACCGGTTCATCCCAGTTTGCAATTAATTCCATATTTCTTTCGGCTCCCTGACCTAATTATTTGACTGGCTTAACAGTTCTTTTTCGTGATTTTCTCTTTTCCACTGTGTTCATAAGGGTCCTAAGGACCACGGCGTCACATTTTACAGTTCGAAATTTGAGTTTAAAACGACTTCGCAGTCATTTCCGAGAAGGTCACCTATCACTGTGACTCTCGGCTCGTTTAACTTCTTATGTTCTGTTTTTCTTATTTATACTTAACTAATTGGACATTACTAATTATTTGTGTTTATGGCTTCTCTAGTTGTCTTAAGTGTGGTTCTAATCCCCTTAACTGTCCAGACCGACACCGGTCACCGGAACAGTAAAATATACCAGGTTATGCAGATAGGGGTGTTACACTGAGTCGTCATTTCATTGGATCATATGAGGTTCTAGAAAGAGTGGGTCCTTTGGCATATCAGTTAGCATTGCCTCCAGAGCTAGAAAGGATACACAGTGTCTTCCATGTGTCCATGTTAAGGAGGTATAGATTTGACCCATCTCATGTACTATCAGTTGAAGAGATTGAGGTAAATCCAGACCTCTCATATGAGGAAGAACCCATAGAAATTCTGGCTTATGAGGTAAGCAGCTGAGGAATAAATAGATACACCTGGTTAAAGTGCTATGGAACCATCATTCAGGCCAAGAAACTACTTGGGAACATGAAGAGGATAAGAGGAGACAGCACCCACAGCTGTTCAGAGACTAATGCTAGGTAAAATTTTGAGATAAATTTTATTTTAAGGGGGGGAGAATTGTAACACCCCTATGTTCGGTAGTGCGTTCTACTGTTCCGGTGATCAGTGTTGTCCAGAAAGCTAGGATGCCTAGAACTACACTTAGATATGAGTGAGGAGACATAAAATAATGAAATATAAGAAAAGAAATTACAAGAAAAACAAAGGAAAAATAATAGTAATGAAATGTAAACGAACCGAGAACCCTAGCGATGGGTGACCACACCGAGAAGTTGCGGCGTGGACCGTTGACTAGCCCTGGACTGTGGGGAACCCTGGAAAATATTTTTAAGATTTAAATAGACATCTATTGAAGTATAAATATCATTAGAAATATCAAAGAAAAATTAATTAATTAGTACAAAGAAAAACAAGAAATCGAGAAAATGACAAAACTCAGTGTTACCAAAAAATCGGGAATGCAACCCGAACAGGAGCATTGTGGTCATTTGACACCCCGAGTTGTCTTTTGACCTAAATATCCATTAAAAATAAATGATGTTACACTTGGAAAATGTCATGAAAAATTAAATTGGTGGTACATAGTTTGAATAGCAAAAGATAGGAGTTAAATGTGGAATTTGGAAACTTTAGAATAAACAAATATTAAATCTTTACATGGTGCTCCACTAACTCCATTAAGTGGACCACTAAGCATATTTTGGACAGAAATAATCCATCTTCTTCAACCTCCCCAAATCCAACCAAAATGCTCTTGAAAGGAAACCTCCATGGTCGAATTTTTCCAAGCTTCATGCAAGCTGGTTTAAGCTATTTTTCCCCTAAGTTCCTTCATTAACCTTGCTCCCCACATCACAAGGAAGACTTAGATAGCAATTTTAATAAGTTTAGTGAAGGTTTTGAAGAATTTCAAAAGTGGTAAGTATGTATTTTTAATTATTGCTTCATTAAACCTTGAATGGATGTTATGGGTAGTTGAATTGTGAAAGGATTTTTGAAGTTTGATGGGTTAAGGGAAAGGTACATTTTTGGCAGCCATGGAACATCAATAAGAGCAGTTTATCCTTAAATGTAAATGGTAGATTAAAGTGTTGATATAAGTATTTATGTGTGTAGGAATAAATTGGATAATGTATACTAGATGTATGTGATAGTACACTTGATTTTGAAAGCTTGGAAACTAATGGAAGGAGATGTACAATCGGCAACTTGAAGTGTAGATCAAAATATGTTGTTTCATGGTTTGGTTTGTGGAATTATATTATTGAATTATGATGCTTGTTACGGCAGCATGTATATGTGTATAAAGGTTTGAATATGGACATGTAAATGAGCTATGTCATGTGGTTAAATTGTTTGTAATTGGACTTGGAAAATTCTGTACTATAATGTGCATATTGAGAATGGTTATAAGTTGCCAAAATGACCAAAAATGAGTTGCTAAATGTGTTTATATTATGGTACAAACCAGATTTGGCATGGATGTGTAACTTGGTAAGTGTTGAATGTGTCCTTTGGTATGTGATGAAGAGTGCGTAGCAGGGTAGTGTGTGTTTTGGCTTAGAACCTTAAGTGTGTGACTCCAATTGGTATGAGACCAATTGGAGGTGAAACTAGGCACAAAATGTGCCAACTTTCATGAAGGAAGCTTACCAAAATTCTGCTTAGAAAAGTGACTTGAAAAATAACCAAATCTGGATTAGTACATTGAAAGCCTAAAAATTGACCATTTGGGCAGCAGTTAGTGTTTTGGCCATAACTCACTCAAAACAGGTCCAATTGACCTGAAATTTTTATCATGAATAGTTAAGACATATATCTACAACTCTTATGAAGAACCAACACCCAGAAATGACCATAGGCAAGTCAAATAGCTTGCACAAGTTCAGGTCCAAAAACTGGCCGAACCAAAAGTGACCTAAAAATGACCTAAAGTGACCATTTTGATGCATTCTGTCCAGCATTGGTAGATTGACCATAACTTGGTCTACACAGCTTAGAATGACCTAAAATTTTGCCCCGCGTGCAATAAGACATAGACTTACAAGTTTGTAGTTTTGACTGAAACTCGAAAATCGAGGAAACTAGGTCATCCGGCTCGGTCAAATTAGTATATTGGAATCCGAAAAATTGCAATAAAACGCAATATGCATGGAAATGAATTTGGTAACATATACCAATACTAAAAGGCTACAAATGTGACATATTGGTAATATTAAAACCTAATTCACCTAGAGTGCATTGAGGGTCAACATCTTAGGTTGACTAAGGAAATAATAGAATTCAATAAATTAAGTATTAAGCCTTATTGTTAGAGACGGTTTAAATGAGTGCTGAAACACTTCAAATTATGTATTTCAGTTAGCAAAGACTCAGGGAAGGGGAAGGAAACACTGAGCCAGGACCAACAGACATTTATTAGAGGTTTGTGCACAATAGTTATTTCTTTTGAATTTTTCAATTGAAATAAATTATGACTATTTGTATATTATTATTTTAAATTATGAAAAATTGTTTGAATGATATTTGATGGATACTTATTGATTGAAAAGCATTGTAAATGGTTTGAAACCACAGCTATCATGTATATTGATTGAATTCCTCGCTAGCTTGTCTAATGGGATGAATTGAATTCTCTCTCTGGCTGAAGTATTGAGGTGTGTCTGTTGAGGACGAATAGAATGAGTACTCATATTATTGCTAGCTAGCTATGTTATTCCTCATTAGCTATCGACTTTTGGGATGAATTGATTTCCTCACTAGCCATCGGCTTTTGGGACGAATTGAACTTTGGAACATGATTAAGCTGTGTGTGTGATTTATTGATATTTATTGTGATATTGTGAAATGGAGGTTAAATTCTTATTGACATTCATTGTCTTTGAATTTAACTATGGTTTTAAGCATCCACTATTTATATGACTTATGATTTGTGATTTAAAGTTGTATTTGGTTAATGTTGTGCACCACTGAGACATTGGCTCAGCGATAGCTTTTCATTGCTGTCGCAGGTAGACAGACTAACAGGGCAGCAGACTAGGCTGCTAGTACTACACTGAGAGATCATCGGGTATATTGAGTATACCATATTTTGCATTTTGTATTGTAATGTATGTTCACTGTATGTATATAGTGTTCTTGGTTTTGAGCAATTGTAAATTAAAATTGTACATTGAAGTTGTAAAATAAATTGTAAATTATTTTGGCTTGTAAAATTTATGATATATTTCTTTTATCTCAGCCTTTGAAAATACTGAAAAATTATTGTGGATTTGAGTTGACAAATATTTAGAAACATATTGTGTTGATTAAATGTTGGAGTTTGAGATTGAGAAATATATTTGAAGTGCTTTTTACAGGTTTTTGAATAACTGTTTTATTCAAAATACAGATGGCACTTCGCCAAAATTTTTACAGAAATTACTAATAATTCTAATGTGTTAGTTGTTTCACTTCAGTTCCAAAAAATTTTAACACCTGTAAATAGTGCTCACCACTGTAAAAAGAAGTAAGAAAAGTTTTAAAATCCCTTGTAGTGTATTTAATGGGTTATCAGTAGACGAAGTTGGTAATTCATTAGGTATACTACGGGATCATGTTATACATTACAGAGGGGTAAGGTGTGACAATTATAAGTTCATTTAAGGTAAACCTTATTATTGATTAGGTGGCCATGGCATGCTATGCTAAGTGTTAACCATGGTCAATGAGGAGCATAAAATGATTTAGAGAAATCATTTATGGTAAGAAAGAGTTCTAATGATATTAAGAGTTGATATCATGTCTCATTGCCAATTAGTGATGAGCCTAGTGAGTCACACACATACACAAGTAATCACCAAGTTAAATGTGATTTAATTAATTACTTAAAGAGTTTAATTATTTAATTAAATAGGTTTAGTTTGCAATTAGATTGGAAAGTCTCTAGCTTGGCTTGAAACCAAATCTAGGTTATTGGATGTATAGTATAAGTTAAATTTATATTTAAAGTATTTAAATATGAATTTAATTATGAGAAATTAAGTAACAGAGATTAATTAATTAATTAGTATTTGATATAAATTGATTAGAAGAAGAGAAATAATTATTTTGGATTGAGAACTCAAAATTAAGACACAAGGGTATTTTAGTCATTTCACAAGGTGACATGTGGCACCATGAGATGGTGACACGTGGCACTACACATAAGCTTGTCAATTGTCTTTTAATCATGTAAGATGATCAAAGTCGAGATTAAATATAAGTTTGACACCTGGCACAATGTGATTGGGTCAATTAAACTAAGAGCCAATCAGAAGGTGACATGTGACAAGGGTTTTAAGTGGTGACCTAGCTATACAAGGGAGAGGATGTAAAGAAAAATGATAAGCTACTATTTATTTCTTTTGTGCCGCCGCCTAAGGAGTCCTATTCCTCTCTTTTTCTTCATCTCTTATCAATTCAAAGAGAATTGCCAACATTCTCTTGAATTAAAATTGCTAGAAATCATTTCTTTTGTCCTGTATACATCTGTAATCTCTCTAAAGGCAAAACTAGATTTTCTAATTAATTGGAAAGGCTTGAGAAGCTGTTCAAGGGGCTACCATTAGTGATCTTGGTGTGGACAAGCTAGAGGGACAACATCTAGTGTCCTAGGCGCATCCCAAAGGTGCCAAACACAACTGCAGTGCATCAAAAGGTTATTGCACTTGTTCTTGATCTAATCTAGGGTTCTAATGAATTAATCTATTAATTCTAAAATCTTAAATGGAAAATGTAGATCCAAAAATATATTAAAAGAGTTTTAATATGCTGTTTATCATTGAAATCAAATAGATAAAAATAAATCTTACATGATGCATGAGACCCTAGGAGAAAAATTTTGAATTCAATGATCTAAACTTTTGTTTTTCATGCTTTCGCTCCTTCAGCAACCACATCTTGCTTCTTACTTTTCCAAGAAATCAAATTACCTCTAATTATAATGCAATATCCTGAAGTAGACCATCTGTCTGAAGGAGAACCTACCCAATCTGCATCTGAGTAATTAATAATCTATGAATGACCCCTGTCTTCATATAATAGGCCTTGTCCTGGAGCTCCTTAAATATATCTGAGTATCCGAATAACTGCATCCCAATGACTACTGCATGGTGCTTGAAGGAACTGATTGACCACACTTACAGCAAATGAGATGTCTGGGCATGTGATTGTAAGATATTTGAGTTTTCCAACCAATCTCCGGTATCTACCAAGATCCTCCAATGGCTCCCCCTATCTAGGAATAAATTTGACATTTGGATCCATAGGAGTATCTACGTGTCTACAGTTTAACATGCCCGTCTCTGTCAGTATATCCAAAGCATATTTCCTTTGAGAAATGGCGATGCCTGTCTTGGATTATACCACTTCAATCTCTAAGAAATACTTTAGCTTCCTAAGATCCTTAGTCTGAAATGACTGGATAAGTGTTGTTTGAGTTTTGAGATCCCAACATGATCATTTCCTGTAATAACAATGTCATCAACATAAACAACGAGATAAATGCACTTATCATGGCCATTATGGTGGAAAAATGCTAAATGGTCAGCTTCACTCTAAGACATTCCAAATTATTGGACTACAATACTGAACTGTCCAAACCATGCTCTCGAAGATTGTTTCAAGCCATATAAAGAATGTCATAGGTGACACACCAAACCAGACTCCCCCTGAGCAACAAACCCTGGTGGTTGCTCCATATAAACTTTCTCAACTAGCTTACCATGTAAAAAGGCATTTTTGATATCCAATTGATGAAATGGCCAGTCATGGATGGCAGCTAAGGAAATAAGAAGGCGAACAGAGGTAATCTTAGCCACAGGAGAGAAGGTATCACTGTAATCAAGGCCAAAGATCTGAGTATAGCCCTTTGTAACAAGGCAAGCTTTAAGTCTATCAATCTAGCCATCAGGACCCACCTTGACTATATAAACCCATCGACAGCCAACAGTAGATTTGTCCTTCAGTAGTGGCATTAAATCCTAAGTGCCATTGTTATGGAGAGCAGTCATCTCTTCAACCATTGCATTACACCATCCTGGATGTTCCAAAGCTTCTCTAACAGTCTTAGGTATAGATACATTAGACCAAGTGGTGACAAAAGCAGAGTAGGAAGGAGAAAAACAATGATAACTCACAAAATTATAAATAGGATGAGGATTTCGAGACAAATGAATACCTTTTCAAATGGCAATGGGAGGAGTAGCATCGTTTGTTGAAAGCGTGACCAAAATAGGTGAAGATGGAGGAGGGCAAGAGTCACTAAGAGCCGGTGTTGTACCTCTATAAAACAAAGGAGCATCAATGGTGTTAATGGGAGGATGAGGACGACGTGAGTAGACGTGTAGAGGTGGTGGACTGATTGGTGGTAGAGGAAGAGTAGGAACTGGTAAGGCGGTGGGAATAAAAACGTTGGATGCAGTGTTGGAGAAAAAATAGGGAGATGTTTCAAATAAGCTTACATCAGCTGACACAAAGTATTTATTTGTAAGTAAATTATAGCATTTGTAACCTTTTTAAAGTCTAGAATATCCCAAAAAGACAAATTTTATTAATTTGGGCTGAAATTTGTCTTTGCCTGTCTTTGCTAGGAGTGTGAGCATGAACAAAACAAATACAAGCAAATACATGCAGGGACAACTGATGGGCACCTTGGTCAGGAAACAAAATGGAAAGAGGACTCTGATTCTACAAAACAGAAGAAGGTATTCGATTAATTAAGTAACAAGCAGTAAGAATAACATGTCCCTAAAAACGAAGAGGAATATTATGGCGAATGAGTAAAGTGCGGGCAGTCTTAACTAGTTGACGATTCTTTTGTTCGGTAACCCCATTTTACTGAGGGGTATAAGCACATGAAGTTTGGTGAGAAATACCCTGAGAAGATAAGAAATGAGTAAAGGGAGTAGACAAATATTCTTTCGCATTGTCACTACGAAGTATTTTAATAGAAACACCAAATTGATTATGTATTTCAGTAGAGAATTTTTAAAATATAGAGAATAATTTAGAACGAGTCTTTATTAAAAATAACCAAGTGCAACGAGAATAATCATCAATAAAAGTAACAAAATAATGAACTTAGCCCTATCATTGGCTCACTTAGGAAAGGAAACATGACTTTGTTTCCCAAGTTGATAGGACCCACATTCAAAAGAAGATAAACTAGAAAGATTAGGAAATAATTTTTGCAATTTGGCAAGACTTGGATGAACCAGAAAATTGTGAAGAAGATCAGCGGAAGTGGTAGAGGAAAGAGCAACTGGAGAATTTGAGGTAGAAAGATGGTACAACCCTTGTGACTCATATCCTACTCCAATCATCTTCCCCGTACTCCGATCTTGCATAACAACAGAGTCAGCTGTAAAGGTGACAGAACAATTGAGATTTTTAGTCAATTTACTAATGGAGATTAGATTATATGGGCATTCTGGAGTGAATAAAATTGTGGTTAAAGGAATGAATGGAAAGATTTTTACTTCTCCTATACCCTTAACTAAAGTTTGTGAACCATTAGCCAAAGTAACTTTAGACAAAACCGGAGGAGAAACTAGAGATAAGAAAAGACTTTTATTACCAGATATATGATCAGAAGCACCAGAGTCTAGGATCTATGGACCATTGAGCGAAGACTGTGTTAAACAAGCAAAGGAATTACCAGAATAAGCACTGCTAGAAGATTGTTGTTTGGTTGTTTGATAATGCAAATACTCCTTGTAATCAGCTCCAGTTAATAGGATAGAATCTGACACCTGATCCTTTCCATCAGGTAATGGAAGAATACCATTTTCACCGATTTAAGTCATATGAGCAGTTGATCGGCCCACAATATTAGACTAAAAGGGGCATGGTGGTCGACCATGAAGGGCCCAACAAGTGTCTCGAGTTTGATTACTCTTATCACAATAAGTGCAATAGAGCCTTTTACCCTTGCCTCTCTGATAAGTACCCTGTCTCGGTTGGTTTCCACTTTGTGCAGCTAAAACTGAAGATTTAATTCTGAAGAAATTATTCTTATTGAGTGAGATGCGTAGAAGCCTGGTAGACACATCCTCTAGAGTGGGAATAACCGAACTAGTTAATATATGGTCTCTAATAAAATCAAGGTTAGGTCTTAGCCCAATTAATGCCAAAACCATGAAGAACCTGTCCCGCTGTTGCTCATAAATATTATCAGTACATGGCATGATAGAATTAAATTCATCTTTCAGTGATTCTACCTATCCCAAATAACTAGACATATCTTGTTGAATTTGCTATAAATTAACCATATCTGATACTACCTTATAAATACGTTGCACATAATTTGTATATAAGGTTTTCGCCTTAGTCCAGACTTTGCAACAGGTTTTACAAGACTTGTAACACCCCTTGAAAAAACGAAAGCATAAAAAACACAAGTTTCTACCATTAAATTAAAAAATTTTCACCTAGGGTTACATGCATCATGCAAGATTTATTTTTATCTATTTGATTTCAATGATAAACAACATATTAAAACTCTTTTAATATGTTTTTGGATCTGTATTTGCCATTTAAGATTTTAAAATTAATCAGATTAATTTTAGAATCCTAGATTAAATCAAGAACGATTAGATTAAACTCTTGATGCACTGCAGCGTGTCTGCGCCTTTGAGATTTATCTTCAGGACACCAGATGTTGTCCCTCTAGTTTGTCCACACCAAGAACACCTATGGCAGCCCTTGAACAGCTTCTAAAGCTTTTTCTATTAATTAGAAATTCAAGTTCTGCCTTTTAAGAGATTAGAGATGTAAACAGGACACTAGAAACAATTTTTAGTGTTCTTAATTCAAGAGATTGATGGCTAATCTCTTTGAATTGATGAGAGATGAAAAAGAATAGATGGAGAGCCTCAAAATGGCGTGACAAAGGAGAGGAGTGGCTGCTGGTTGTTTTTCTTTTTCATAACAATACTTATATAGCTAGGTTAACACATTAAACCCTTGCCACATGTCACCCTTTGATTAGCTCTAGGTTTAAGTGACCCAATCACATTGTGCCAAGTGTCAAACCTATATTTAATCTTGATTTTAATCATCTTACATGATTAAAAAACATTTGGCAAGCTTATGTGTAATCCCATGTGTCACCATTTCATGGTGCCACGTGTCACACTGTGAAATGACCAAAATGCCCCTGTGTCTTAATTTTGAGTTCTTAACCCAAAATAATTATTTTTCTTCTTCTAATTTATATCAAATATAAATTAATCACTTAATCTCTATTAATTAATTTCTCATTAATTAAATTTATATTTAAACGCTTTAAATATAAATTTAACTTATACTATACATCCAATAATCTAGATTTGGTTTCAAGTCATGCTAGAGACTTTGCAATTTAATTGCAAACCAAACCTATTTAATTAACCAATTAAACTCTTTAATTAATTAATTAAATCATATTTAAATAGGTGATAACTTGTGTATGTGTGTGACTTACTAGGTTCATCACTAATTGGCAATGAGACATGATATCAACTCTTAATATCATCAGAACTCTTTCTTACCATAAATGATTTCTCTAAATCATTTTATGAACCTCATAGACCATGGTTAACACCTAGCATAGCATGCCATGGCCACCCAATTAGTAATAAGATTTACCTTAAATGAACCTATAATCATATGTTACCATGCACTAGAATCTCTCTGTTACAAAATCCCAACTCAAGCTGGAGTCATGGTTTACGTCAAACTCCATTTGCTATGAATATTATATTCTCTTTTAATTCCAGTTCTTGATTAAAAAGATTTTCTCATCAGAAACTCTTTTCTGAATAAATCGATCTGTCCTGGCCAGGAACTTGAAATATCAAGAATAATTAAATGAACATAGGATTTTATCTCTATTTACTTAGAGGAACAGATTCTATCTTGATCAACACCTACCTCCATATATAACTAGTAGGAGCCAACAGATTCCCATATACCCATACACAGTATAAGTATGAAAGCAGTATCAAACTCAAACTACCTGTGACACCCCTTACCCGTCTACAGTATATCCGAGTAAGATATGTCACACAGTGTACCGGAACACTCTATTTTATCTTAATCATTTTTATTCTTCCTTTATTAATTTTTATCATAGTTTTGAATATAACTTATGAAATATAATTCATTTAAGTCATTTATTGAAATTATAATTTATTTGAGGTTCCGAAAACTTTTATAGAAAATCCGGCAAAGTACTTGCTAAACATGGAGAAAACAGTTCTTCGGAACCTGCGAAAAACACTTCCAATATTCATATCCAATCTTTACTTAACTCCAATAATCATCAACAAGGTCTCAATTATTTTTCAACAACCTTTCCATTACTCAAATATTCATTTCTCATAGCATTCATATACAAGCAATGATAAAAAAAAAAAAAATTCTTAATTTCCATTCATAAACACAATTTTTTTTCACTATTTATGTTAACATCAAAATACATTACATAAGTTCCATTTACACAAAAGAAAATAAAAGTTAATTACAAAATATCAAAATGAAACCTAGTGTCCTACCAATGCACTTAAGATGGTGAGGTGACACGGATACTATGCAGAGCTGCAGGAGGCCTCACCCAGTCTGTGGTCTACTGGGCTCTCGGTCAGTATCTCCAGAACCTAAGCGTGGCAAAAGCAACGCGCTAAGCAATAATGCTTAGTGGTGCCAATAATAAAATAAAAGGAAATAACAGAAATAAATATGCATTGAATGTATATTGCTTATTTGTTTGGTATTTGTATATCCATTTATTTCATTAACTTTGTCCATTTTCATTCATTTGGTTGCCCAAGTAACCTATAATGGACGACTGGACTGGATAAATGGGTAAACTGGCACTGGGTATCAAGTACCTCGGGCCGTCACACCATCGGTCACATATGTATCTCCCGGTAACAAAGCCTAACAAGTCAGAATAATATTAGGCACGAGGCCAAGTCTCAACACAATATCAAAATGGCTAAAAGCCATAAAATCACAGAATGGCATAATGCCATGTGCAGTACTGCTAACTGAACCCTATTGGCATGCCAAACTATCCAAACCAATCTTGTTAGGTATACTAGGGCATTTGATACTTTAAAATTCTTCAATTTGTGAATTTCAAGTTTTGGTGTCACTATTCACTTCATTAGTCAACAAAAATGTTGACTTTTGGATAGAAAATAGGTGCATTGGTTTTAACACTCCCAATGTACCACATTTTGCATTTAAAACTTGTTGGAATTAATCACCAAATCCATTTCCAAGCTTAGCACTAAGGGGCAGAATTTTCAGTTTTTGTACCATAAGTTTACTGTTCCGTTAGAGACTGTTACATTGGAAATTTGAGGAAATGGTAAACATGAAAGTTGTTCCTTATTTTGTCTAGTTGAATTTCGTTTTTTGAATCACTCCATTTGGAGTTTTGTAGCTCCAGATATGGTCCAAAAACCACAGCTGGCCGGATTTCCAATCTGCAGAATTTACCAAATCTACAGTACCATGAACAGTGACTGCCACTGCCTTGTTGAATAGGTTCTGGTCATAATTTGGGATAGGTTTCTTCATGAAAGTTGTTTGTCTATATCTCATCTTCTTGCTGTAAATATTTCAGGTCAAATGGACCATTCTACATTGAGTTATGGCCAAATGAACAGTTACTGTTCATTTGGTCATTCTGCAGAATTTGCTTGCAGGGTATCCAGATTGGGGCCAACTTTTGGTCCACTTGCTTTGGCCTTTTGGACATGGTTTCTTCAGCAAAATTGTGCCATTATAAGTCTAGTTTCATGTCCAATTGGCCAAACACCAATTGGACCTACTCAGCCAAAGATATGGCAGTCCAAACAGGCTGGACTCACAGCCTCCCTGCTGCACTCATTAGGCAGCCCACCAATTCAGTTTGTATTACTCTAAATCTCTTCAAATTATGGTCAACTTACCTCAAATGGTCACTAATTGACCATTAGAATGTTCACTCATCATTTCATAAGCAAACCCTAATTTTTGTTCAAGTCTCCAAGTTCTCAAAGTTCAATTTATACATTAAACTTACAATTTCAACTTAAATCATGTTCTTAAACATGAATTGAGTGAGAGAGAATAAATTGGGCACTAACCTCTTTTGCTAACTTTTCCAAGTCTCAAAAAATCCCTTCTTCCTTCTTCTTTTTGCTGGCTAGAGGTTGTTCAAGTTGCAAAATCAATTTTTAGTGAAGCAAGGTTGTGGTTTCAAGGTGATTTGGTGGGTTGTCTCAAGCTTCCATTAAGCTTCCATGGAGGAATGGGTTTTGGGAGAGAGTGTAACGTTTTTGGGTGAGGAAGAGCAGATGGTATTTTGATTTCTTTTGTCTCAATTATCTCTTTTTATTAGTTAATGAAATGGTTGTTTGATTATAATTGGTGGAAACTTTTAAATGACATCATAATGATGTCATATTTGGCATTTTATTGCATTTTCTTTTCTTTTCTTTTCTACTAACTTTAAATTAGTTTTTCATCAACATTAATTCATATTTTATGTCATAATAATTATTTACTCAACTGGACAAGTCGGCCAAAAATTGCCTCTGAAGGTGAAATGACCAAAATGCCCTCCGTTTGGCTTAACGGGTCAAAATTGTCTGTACCGATTGAAAAATTTTTCTAAATATTTTCTTGGCATTCTAGTGCCATAGGAACCTCAATGACCCTTTTCTGGAGTCCCAAAAATTATTTTATGAATTTTTCCCCGGGTCTAGGGCTCCTAGTTGCGAGAACCGCAACTTCCCTCTGGGTTACCCATCGCTTGGGCACCGGCTCATTTGACTTAGTTGTATTTTATTTCTAAAATTTTTGCTAAATTTTCTTATTAATATTTGAGTTAATTATGGTTCCCCACTTTAGTTTAAATATTTTTCTGGACATTCTAGCTGTCCGGACCGACACTGGTCACCGGAACAGTAGAATGTACAGAGTCACTACCGGGAGGGTGTTACAACTCTTCCCCTCTATTTTAAATTTCATCCTCGAAATTTACCTGATGCAAACAGTTGAGGGAACTGTTGCCTCATCGTCTCTTCACTTTCCCATGTTGCCTCTTCGGTGTTGTGGTGCCTCCAAAGCACTTTCACCAGTGGAATCTGCTTATTCCTCAATTCTTTTACTTCCCGAGCCAGGATTCTTTTGGGTTCTTCTTCATATGTCAAATCCGGTTGTACTTTAATTTCTTCCATGGAGATGACATGTGAAGGATCTGAGCGGTATCTTCTTAACATAGACACATGGAACAAATTGTGGATCTTGTCCAGCTCTGGTGGTAAAGCTAGCCTATAGGCTACTGGTCCCACACGTTCAATGACTTCATATGGGCCAATGAACCTAGGGCTCAACTTACCTTTTCTTCCAAACCTCAGTACTTTTTTCCATGGTGACACCTTGAGGAACACTTTATCGCTAACCCCATATTCTATTTCTTTTCTCTTCAGGTCGGCATAAGATTTCTGCCTATCTGAGACAACCTTTAGATTGGCTTTGATTAGTTTTACTTTCTCCTCAGTCTGTTTCACTAGGTCGGGCCCTACCAATTTGTCTTCGCCAATTCAGTCCAGCACACTGGAGTTCTACATTTCCTCCCATACAGTGCTTCATACGAGGCCATTTGGATGCTAGCTTGGTAGCTATTGTTGTATGCAAATTCTGCCAGTGGGAGGTATCTATCCCAACTTCCCTCAAACTCAATGACACAACTCCTCAGCATATCCTCAAGGACCTGACATATATTTCATGTTATTGTTATCATTTTAGTTCAATAGTTGTATTAATTCAATTGGTTCAATTGTTTACCTGGATTACTCTTTCTAATTTGCCATCCGTCTGAGGATGGAAAGCTGTGCTAAAGTGGAGTTGTGTACCCAAGGACTCATGCAACTTCTTCCAAAATCTCGATGTAAACCTTGGGTCCCGATCAGATATGATGGAAAGTGGAATTCCATGCAGTCTAACTATCTCACTGATATATAATTCTGCTAACTTCTCCAGTGAGTAGTCAGTCCTAACTGGCAGAAAGTGTGCTGACTTAGTCAATCTATCTACTATCACCCATGCTGCATCATGTTTCTTCTGGGTGAGAGGTAGACCACTTACAAAATCCATGGTGACCCGATCCCATTTCCATAGGCTGTAGCAATCCTGATGGAACTTGATGTTCTGCCTTGACTTGCTGACATGTCAAGCATTTAGTCACATAGTCAGCTATGTCCTTCTTCATACCAGGCCACCAATACTGAAGCTTCAGATCATGATACATCTTTGTACTTCCTGGGTGCATAGCATATACACTGGTGTGTGCCTCTTTTAGAAAACTGGCCTTTAATTCCCCATCATCTGGTACACATACTCTTCCTTTGTAGTAGAGACACCCATCTGCTTTCACCTCAAAGTCAGTTGCTTTTCCCTCTAAGATTTTGCTCATAATAGCCATTAACTTTTCATCTGCCTTTTGCCCATCTAAAATCTGCTGTAGCAGGTTTGGCTTCACTTGCAACTCAGCCAAAATAGCTCCATCTCGAACCAAAGATAGACGGGCATTCAATGATCTCAAAGCTGTGATGGATTTTCTGCTCAAAGCATCAGCAACTACATTTGCCTTCCTAGGATGGTAGTCAATTACACAATCATAGTCTTTCAGGAGCTCAATCCATCGCCTCTGTCTAAGGTTGAGCTCCTTCTGAGTTGGCAAATATTTCAGACTTTTGTGGTCTGTGTAAATGTAGCACTTTTCACCATATAAGTAGTGCCTCCATATCTTCAGTGCGAAGATAATTGCTGCAAGCTCTAGATCATGGGTAGGGTAATTTTGTTCATGTGGCCTTAGCTGCCTAGAAGCATAAGCGACCACCTTACCCTCTTGCATCAATACACACCCTAACCCATTATGAGAGGCATCACTGTAGACCACAAAGTCCTTTCCCGACACTGGCTGTGTTAACACTGGTGCCTCTGTCAACATAGCCTTCAACTTCTCAAAATTGGTCTAACACTTATCATTCCAATCAAATCTAACATTCTTGTGTAACAACTTGGTCATTGGAGCAGCTATTAAGGAAAATCCCTTCACAAATCTTCTGTAATACCCAGTTAGCCCCAAGAAACTTCTGACCTCAGTTATATTTCTAGGAGGCTTCCATTCCATCACTGCTTCTATTTTCTTGGGATCCACCCTAATCCCATCAGCTGACACTATGTGTCCAAGGAATGCAATCTCATTCAACCAAAAGTCACACTTGGACAACTTAGCATACAGCTTCTTTTCTCTCAGGGTTTGCAGAACAATCCTCAAATGCTCATCATGTTCTTCACTGGTCTTGGAATACACAAAAATATCATCAATAAAGACCACTACAAACAGATCTAGGTATGGATGGAAGATACGGTTCATAAGGTCCATAAATGCCGCTGGTGCATTTGTTAGGCCAAAGGGCATCACCAGAAACTCATAATGCCCATACCGGGTCCTAAATGCAGTCTTTGGCACATCTACAACTTTTACCCTCAACTGATGATACCCTGATCTGAGATCTATTTTTGAAAATACTCCTGCTCCCTTCAATTAATCAAACAGATCATCAATTCTAGGCAATGGATACTTATTCTTCACAGTCACTTTATTCAACTGCCGGTAATCGATGCATAACCTCAAAGTCCCATCTTTCTTCTTTACAAACAGCACTGGACCTCCCCATGGTGACACACTGGGGCGTATGAACCCCTTATCAAGTAACTCTTGCAACTGAGTTTTCAACTCCCTCAATTCAGTGGGTGCCATCCTATAAGGAGCAATGGAAATGGGTGCTGTACCGGGCAGTGTCTCAATAGCAAATTCAACTTCCCTTTCTGGTGGCAAACCAGGCAACTCTTCAAGAAATACCTCTGGGAAGTCTCTTACTGTGGGTATATCACTCAGGTTTGGCTTAGCCTGCCTAGTATCCACCACATGTGCTAGGTAGGCTTCACAGCCTTTTCTCATCATTCTTCTTGCAACTGTGGCTGAGATGACATTGGACAAGAAATGTGTCCTTTCACCCACAACAGTGATCTCATTACCCTCATAAGTTTTCAGAGAAATTCTCTTCAATTTGCAATCAACTATTGCCTGATGACGTGACAACCAGTCCATTCCCAAAATCACGTCAAACTCGTGGAAGGGCAACTCAATCAGGTCTGCCAAGAATTCATACCCCTGAATCCTTAATGGGCAACCCTTGTACACTTTGTTCACCACTACACTGTGGCCCAATGGATTAGTGACCAGAATGTCTTAGTCACTCTCCCCTACTAGTATCCCCCTTTCTACGGGTAGATTGATGCAGATGTATGAATGAGTGGATCCTGGATCCACCAATGCATGCACAAATGTAGTGTAGAGGGAGAACGTACCCCTGATGACGTCCGGGGCATCTTGCTCCTCCTGAGCTCTAATGGCATAGGCTCTGGCAGGTGGTCTGTTATCAGGCCTCTCTGCTAGCTCAGATGCAGGCCTCTATGATGGTCCCACTGCCTCAGATTTGCCAGATTTCCTACCCCTTTGTGGTGCAGGAGCAGGTCTGTCTGCTTGTGTTGGAGCAGCTGTAGTAGTTCTACGTGGACAGTTCTTCAACTGATGCTCAGTTGACCCACACCTTAAACAGGCACCAGTCACTCTCCAACACTCTCCCTTATGCCATTTCAGACAATGTGGACATGCAGAAGATGCTGGGGCTGGTCCCCTGAACCCCATCCCTGGAGAGCTACCCACTGATGGTGTGGACTGACCTCTCCTAGGGGTGAACTGTGGCCTGGGTCCCTGAGACTGACCCTGACTTTGTGGCTGACCTGAACTCTATGCAGGTGGACCCTTGAACTTCTTCCCAAATACAGGAGATGAACTAGACTGACCTGGGCCCCTCTTCTACTGTCTCTCTCTTCTGGTTTGCTCACTTATTCTTACTTTTTCAACTTTTATTGCAGCCTCCACTAACTTGGTGAAGTATGTGATTCCCAAGGCAGTGATCATGATCTTTATATTGTCATTTAATCCTTCTTCAAATTTCTTACACCTTTCAGCTTCATTAGGGACTATCTCCCTTCCGTAGCGGCTCAATCTGATGAATTCCTTTTCATACTCGGCCACTGACAGCTGTCTCTGCCTCAGATTAATGAACTCTCTTCTTCTCTCTTCCAAGTATACACTACCCACATATTTCTTCTTGAATTCGGAGAGGAAGAAGTCCCAAGTTATTACTTCGTCAGATTTCATCGGACACAGTATCCCACCATTCATATGCATCATCTTGCAACAGAGATATGGCAGCTTCTAGATTTTGCTCTAGAGTGCAATGGAGTTGTTTTAAAACTCTGCCTGTTCTGTTTAACCAATTTTCGGCTGCCACAGAATCATCTTCTCTCTTGCCAAAGAAGTCCACTGCTCCAAATTTTCTCAATTTTTCCAGGTGTGATTTTGGTTGTAGAGGTGGTGGTGGTGGTGCTGGCATTACTCCGGCCATTTGTCTGAAGAATTCGGCCATTTGCTGGAACATGGCCTGTGGAGGCTGAGCAGCTCGCTTGAGTGGCGAGCGAGTTCTCCCATACCCCCAGTCTCAGCTGCTGCAGGTGGAGCATGACTCTCCACTTCCTCCTCAACTGCCCTCTGAGATGTAGGGTCCATATCCTATTCAAAATTACAAAGATAAACTGATCTATATTAGTGTCACCTCGACTCTTAGAAATGCAATGCATGGTATGGACTCAATCTAGGCCCAGAAACGCCTAAACCGTGCTCTGATACCACTAAATGTGACACCCCTTACCCGTCTACAGTATATCCGAGTAAGATATGTCACACGCTGTACCGGAACACTCTATTTTATCTTAATCATTTTTATTCTTCCTTAATTAATTTTTATCATAGTTTTGAATATAACTTATGAAATATAATTCATTTAAGTCATTTATTGAAATTATAATTTATTTGAGGTTCCGAAAATTTTTATAGAAAATTCGGCAAAGTACTGGCTAAACATGGAGAAAATAGTTCTTCGGAACCTGTGAAAAACACTTCCAATATTCATATCCAATCTTTACTCAACTCCAATAATCATCAACAAGGTCTCAATTATTTTTCAACAACCTTTCCATTACTCAAACATTCATTTCTCATAGCATTCATATACAAGCAATAATAAAAAAAAAATTTCTTAATTTCCATTCATAAACACAATTTTTTTTCACTATTTATGTTAACATCAAAATACATTACATAAGTTCCATTTACACAAAAAGAAAATAAAAGTTAATTACAAAATATCAAAATGAAACCTAGCGTCCTACCAATGCACTGAAGATGGTGAGGTGACACGGATACTATGCAGAGCTGTAGGAGGCCTCACCCAGTCTGTGGTCTACTGGGCTCTCGGTCAGTATCTCCAGAACCTACGCGTGGCAAAAGCAACGCGCTAAGCAATAATGCTTAATGGTGCCAATAATAAAATAAAAGGAAATAACAGAAATAAATATGCATTGAATGTATATTGCTTATTTGTTTGGTATTTGTATATCCATTTATTTCATTAACTTTGTCCATTTTCATTCATTTGGTTGCCCAAGTAACCTATACTGGACGACTGGACTGGATAAACGGGTAAACTGGCACTGGGTATCAAGTACCTCGGGCCGTCACACCATCGGTCACATATGTATCTCCCGGTAATGTGAGCGGCTAACAAGTCAGAATAATATTAGGCACGAGGCCAAGTCTCAACACAATATCAAAATGGCTAAAAGCCATAAAATCACAGAATGGCATAATGCCATGTGCAGTACTGCTAACTGAACCCTATTGGCATGCCAAACTATCCAAACCAATCTTGTTAGGTATACTAGGGCATTTGATACTTTAAAATTCTTCAATTTGTGAATTTCAAGTTTTGGTGTCACTATTCACTTCATTAGTCAACAAAAATGTTGACTTTTGGATAGAAAATAGGTGCATTGGTTTTAACACTCCCAATGTACCACATTTTGCATTTAAAACTTGTTGGAATTAATCACCAAATCCATTTCCAAGCTTAGCACTAAGGGGCAGAATTTTCAGTTTTTGTACCATAAGTTTACTGTTCCGTTAGAGACTGTTACATTGGAAATTTGAGGAAATGGTAAACATGAAAGTTGTTCCTTATTTTGTCTAGTTGAATTTCGTTTTTTGAATCACTCCATTTGGAGTTTTTTATCTCCAGATATGGTCCAAAAACCACAGCTGGCCGGATTTCCAATCTGCAGAATTTACCAAATCTACAGTACTATGAACAGTGACTGCCACTGCCTTGTTGAATAGGTTATGGTCATAATTTGGGATAGGTTTCCTCATGAAAGTTGTTTTTCTATATCTCATCTTGTTGCTGTAAAAATTTCAGGTCAAATGGACCATTCTACAGTGAGTTATGGCCAAATGAACAGTTACTATTTATTTGGTCATTCTGCAGAATTTGCTTGTAGGGTATCCGGATTGGGGCCAACTTTTGGTCCACTAGCTGTGGCCTTTTGGACATGGTTTCTTCAGAAAAATTGTGCCATTATAACTCTAGTTTCATGTCCAATTGGCCAAACACCAATTGGACCTACTCAGCCAAAGATATGGCAGTCCAAACAGGCTGGACTCACAGCCTCCCTGCTGCACTCATTAGGCAGCCCACCAATTCAGTTTGTATTACTCTAAATCTCTTCAAATTATGGTCAACTTACCTCAAATGGTCACTAATTGACCATTAGAATGTTCACTCATCATTTCATAAGCAAACCCTAATTTTTGTTCAAGTCTCCAAGTTCTCAAAGTTCAATTTATACATTAAACTTACAATTTGAATTTAAATCATGTTCTTAAACATGAATTGAGTGAGAGAGAATAAATTGGGCACTAACCTCTTTTGCTAACTTTTCCAAGTCTCCAAAAATCCCTTCTTCCTTCTTATTTTTGCTAGCTAGAGGTTGTTCAAGTTGCAAAATCAATTTTTAGTGAAGCAAGGTTGTGGTTTCAAGGTGATTTGGTGGGTTGTCTCAAGCTTCCATTAAGCTTCCATGGAGGAATGGGTTTTGGGAGAGAGTGTAACGTTTTTGGGTGAGGAAGAGCAGATGGTATTTTGATTTCTTTTGTCTCAATTATCTCTTTTTATTAGTTAATGAAATGGTTGTTTGATTATAATTGGTGGAAACTTTTAAATGACATCATAATGATGTCATATTTGGCATTTTATTGCATTTTCTTTTCTTTTCTTTTCTACTAACTTTAAATTAGTTTTTCATCAACATTAATTCATATTTTATGTCATAATAATTATTTACTCAACTGGACAAGTCGGCCAAAAATTGCCTCTGAAGGCGAAATGACCAAAATGCCCTCCGTTTGGCTTAACGGGTCAAAATTGTCTGTACCGATTGAAAATTTTTTCTAAATATTTTCTTGGCATTCTAGTGCCATAGGAACCTCAATGACCCTTTTCTGGAGTCCCAAAAATTTTTTTATGAATTTTTGCCTGGGTCTAGGGCTCCTAGTTGCGAGAACCGTAACTTCCCTCTGGGTTACCCATCGCTTGGGCACCGGCTCATTTGACTTAGTTGTATTTTATTTCTAAAATTTTTGCTAAATTTTTCTTATTAATATTTGAGTTAATTATGGTTCCTCACTTTAGTTTAAATATTTTTCCGGACGTTCTAGCTGTCCGGACTGACACTGGTCACCGAAACAGTAGAGTGTACGGAGTCGCTACCGGGAGGGTGTTACACTACTTATATACAAGATAACTGTGTTATCTCAGGTCTAAAGATTATATGCACTGATATGATTTATGACAAAACATTGACAAGAGTAAACTCCATGTGCTTATCATAAGTGTCACTGGTTCGGCCTACTTATCATTTATAAGTGCCTATCATGTTTGTCATATGGCATGAGACTCACTACTCCATCTTATTTATATCTCATATAAATAACTTGGTAACAAACATGAATACAATCTTTCTGGATAAGTCATGTCCTTATTATGAAGTATCCTCGATTTTGAACCTGTTTATGATACTTTGTGCTAGAAATATTGTCACTCATATTCTTAACAACTTAAGAATAATATTTCTAACAAAATATCAATGGACCTTTTCTATTACACATAAATATATTATGTAAACGGAAAAGTGGAAATGCCTTTTATTAATAAAAATTTGTACAAGATACATACTAAATGATATGCTCTACGGCATACTACTAACACCTCTCACCCGTCTACAGTATAGGCGAGCGAGGCATGTCACACTCGGTGCTGGAGCACCCTAACTTATCTTACTTTATTTCTTTAATAATTTTGAACTAGTTATATTTTAATATCAATTATTTTTCTATGTAGAAACCAGTGTAGTTTCTCCTATTTTATTACCAGTTGACGTATTTCACTATTCATCTACTTGAAATTTTCAATAATAATTTACAATGAATATATCATTCATACTCATCATAGTCATCTCACATTCAATTCTTGCAATTCACATACTCATTGCTACAAATCCATTCATTTCCATACATATTCATTAATGCACGATTTATATATATATATTCTCATATTTTCATTAATTTACATAATATACAATTTAATTTCAGATGAAAGAGCTAATCTATGAATTTACACCCCATACATATTAAATACAATTTCTTTAATTGCATTACAACATATGAAATAATTGTAATACACAAAATATATAATATGACTAATGTGAGACCTATCTACATGCATTGCTGAAGAGGTGACATGTAACACCCCTATTTACATAGCCTGGTATATGTTACTGTTTATGTGACCAATATCGGTCCGAACAATTAAGAGGATTATAACTGTGTTTAAGACACCTAGTTAAGCCCTGAACACAAATAATTAGTAATTGTTAATTAGTTAAGTATAAATAAGAAAAACAGAACATAAGAAGTTAAATGAGCCGAGAGTCACAGCGATGGGTGACCTTCTCGGGAAGGATTGTGAAGTTAATTTAAACTCAAATTTCGAACAGTAAAATGTGACGCCGCGGTCCTTAGGACTATTGCATACACAGTGGAAAAGAGAAAATCATGAAAAAGAATTGTTAAGCCAGCCAAATAATTAGGTCAGCGAGCCTGAAGAAATATTGAATTATTTGCAAACCGGGTCGAACCGGCGAGGGGCAATTTGGTCAATTGACCCGAGAGCTAACTCCTGAACTAACTGTCAAATAAAATCTGAGAAAAAAAAATTCGAAATCGGGAATTAAATTAAAGAATTAATGGAAAAATAAAAAAAAAGAAGAAGAAAAAGGAAAAGTAGAAATTGGTGACATCATGCATGATGTCATAAATACTAATATAATTAATAATTAAATTTTGGATAATTGTGGTCTTCCATAAGACTTAAAAATTCATAAAAAGAAAAGGAAAATCATTTCTTCTTCTTATTCAAAAAACGTCCCCATCTCTCTCTCACTTTTCTCTCCCAAGGTTCCTCCATTAACAAGCTTTTAAAGCTTGAAAAACTTAGTTCTTCCCCATAAATTTCAACCCTAAACCCTAAAAAGCTTCTAAGTTACCCTAGAAAACAAGATTAAAGAAGAATAGGAGGGAAGAAAGTGAAGGAATTGAGAAGTTGAAATTCAAAGTAAAGGTTAGTGCTCTAACTCTTCACTTCCTAGGTTATATTCATGTGTATGTAATGAAATAGTTTGGAAATTATGAGAAAATGGAAACAAATCAAAAGAAAACATAGTTGAGGGACCAAATGTAAATTTCTTCTAGCCATGGTACCTTGAAGTTTTGATATGTTCAATTTAATTTAGACATGAATTTAGCATTGATTAAGGTTGAATATGTGATTAGTGTAGTAAATTGAATATGAATTAATCAATTGCAGGAATTAGAGTTTTGGCACCTAAGGTTTAGAAGACAAAACTGTGAGAAACTGTTAAATGATGTGTTTGACCTAGTTGGAGGTAAGAAATAGTCATTTGAGACCAATTGGAGTATGTTAGAAGTGTTGGAACCAAATGCAAATTCGGGTTGCTTAGGGTCATGCTGTAAGCAGCAGGACCAAGGTCCCTTTGAGGGACCAAAACTGGAAATTTACAAGTCCAATTGGTATGAGACCAATTGGGAATGAAAATAGACACAAAATGACACATTTTTCATTTAGGAATCATGCCTAAAAAGTGACCAAAACCTAGTGAACAAATTGACCAAATCCTAAATTATGCAGTCTGACCTATACAAAAATGACCAAATGAATAGTGTTTGTTCATTTGGCCATAACTTGGGCTAGGTAGGTCTAAATGACCTAAAATTTTACTAGTGAACCACTGAATATAGACCTAAAACTTTCATGAAGAATACAAACCCAAATTATGCCCTTAACGAAGTCATTTGGCCACCCATAATTGGTGACCTAAAACTGCCAGAACCAGTTTGGTGCCCAGAAATCTGAGTTAAGTCCAATCCGACAGCCATGATTCAAATGGCTATAACTTGAGCTACAAAACTCCAAATGGAGTGATTCAAATAGGAGAGTAAATTCAAGACAATAGGAAACATTTTCTATGAAGAAAGTTTTGCTAAATTCTAACAGTAAAATGACCAATGAAACAGTGCAACATAAGACACCCAAAACTGAAAATTTACAAAATTGCCTAAAAGACTTAGAATTTGAGAAAACAACCAAAACCAACAAATTTAGTAACCAAAATGTGGTATGTGGGTAAAATTAGAATTCCCATACCTATTAAGCATTAGAAAGTTAAGAAATTGACTTGAATAGTGTCATGAATAGTAACCCCGAAATACAAATTTTAAAGAACGTCAAGTTTAGCATATTAAAGCTAGGTATAAGTAGATTTCAATTTATTTTTGGAGTTATGATAAATGGTGATAATAAAACACTGTGAAACTATGTGTTTCGGTGGAAAAGAATACCGGGAAAGAACTCGAGACATCGAGTCAAGGCCAAGAGGCGACTCGTATAAGGTTTGTGTACAACTAACTATTTTGTTACTTCTCACTTCTAAATTGATTTAAACAAGTTTATTTTATGATTTATAATTTTGTTGTGTTGAGGATTTTAATTTGTTGAATGAAATTTTATAAATTAAATGTAAATTTTCTTATGCATTTAAGCATTTATTGCATGGTTTTGAGGATTGTAAATTTTAAGTTTGATGTGTTGCCAACCTTGAGCATGAATTTATGATGACTAAATATGTTAATAATTTGTAAACACTTTTGTAAATAGAAATTGTTTTGAATATGATTTGAAACCACAGTTGACATGGCAAAATATGTTGTGAATTCTCATTAGCTTGTCTAGTGAGATATCTCCTCCACTAGATGGGGCAAGTTCCTTCCTCTCTGGCATTCCAGTTGGGGAAGAGTTTGAATGAGTGCTCATATATACTAGCTAGTCTTTGTTCTTCCCTTTTAGCCTCGGTTATTGAGAGAGTGTGAAATGACGTGGTGTACAACACGGCATCTATTTGAATTTTGGGTCATGGGTTCAACTGTGTAAATTATTGGCAATGCCCTTTAAATTATGCATAGTTTGATAAATTGTGGTTGAAATAAATAATTTGTTAGTGATTCAAAATATTTTTGTATTGTTTCAGGATTTAAATGTCACACCTTATCCCTCTGTAAGGCATAACATGATCCCGTAGAATACCTAATGAATTACCGAACTTCACCTACCGTTAACTCATTAAGTACCCTACAAAGGATTTTAAATCAATTTTCTTACTTTTGTTAAGTGGTGAGCATTGTCTAATAGGCATTTAAAACATTTAGTTAAAATTAAAACTAGTTAATATATATTTGGTCCATTTTAGTTTTCCGCAAATTCTATAAAAATTTTGACAGAGTTTCCTCTGTATTTTGAGAAAACCGTTCTTCAAATACCTGTAAAAAGCACTTCTAAAAGTTTTTCTCAACCACTACTTCGGTTTCACAATCAAACTCAATCAATTTCACAATCATTTCAATAAATTTCTCAAGTCAAAATTCAATAGTCTTCAATTTTATACATTCATCATACAAAAATTTACATTAAGAAAATCCAAACTAAAATTTATTACAAAATTTACATAGATTTTGTACAAGCTGCTCAAAACCCATCTTCACATGTCCATACATTTAAGTGCAGTATATACATCAAAGGAATATTTACAGTTAGGGTATAAATTATAACCGAAGACTTCAAGCCAATGGTTCCTCACACCTCAAAGCTCTCCTCTTTGCTCCTCTATGCTCAGATCTGCGACAAAGAATAGAAGCTATCGCTGAGTACTAGGACTCAGTGGTACACAACATACTGAAATAATCTTTATGCAAAACTTAAATCACATTTATTCAAAATTTTGGCTAAACATGCGCATTAAACACAAAACATAAATCATGAGATTTTAATACGAACCAAGTTCATTTCAAAGTATCAAAACACATTTCATAAAACCCACAGTTAGATCATGCCATTCGAAACAAATAGAATCTCAATAGCCAGAGGCTAAAGAGAAATCACATGAATCTCAATAGCCAGAGGCTAAAGAGAAATCACATCACAAGGCTAGCTAGCTCAAATATATGGATATCCATTCACATCCTCTTCTACTGGCACAACTCAACACTTCTCCAGAGAAGGAATCAAAATTCGAAACTAATTACTCCCACTAGTCGTGTTAGTGAGGTGTTCAAATATATGGTCATGACACTGTGGTTTCAAAACTTATCTTAACAATTTGCTAAACATTGCTATTTCAAATATACACAATAACTTTCACAGTTTAAATCAAAACATCATAAATAATGTCACAAATAAACTTTCAACAATTCAAAGCAAAAGTAAAATACATATTTCATTCACTTTATCAATAAATTTTAAAGCATAGTGATGTTGTGCACAAACCTCAAACGAGTCGTCCCTTAGCCTCGACTCGGTTCCTCGGGTTCCTTCCCGATATTCTTTTCAACTGAAACACACAATTTTACAATGTTTCAGTACTAGAACTTAACACAGATCCAAAATAAATTTAGCTTCACAATTACCTAGCTCTAACGTACTAAATTCGACGTTCTTTAAATTTTGTGTTTCGGGTTACTATTCACTGCACTATTCAAGTCAAATAGTTGACTTTCTAAGACTTAATAGGTATGGGAACTCCAACTTCACCCACATACCACATTTTGGTCATTAAACTTGTTGGTTTTGGTCATTTTATCAAAGCTTAGGTCATTTTGGCAAAATTGCCAAATTTCGGTTTTGATGCTCCGAAGTTGCACTGTTTCATTGGTCGGTCTACTGTTGGAATTTGACAAAACTTCCTTCATATAAAATGTTCCTTATTGTCTTAAGTGTATTCTCATTTTTGGATCACCTCAATCGGAGTTTTGTAGCTCAAGTTATGGCCAAAATAAGTTTACTGTTCACGTGTACTGTTCATACTGGTATTTTGGGTTCTGGTAGATTTTGATCCAACTTTGGTTAGTAATTTGATTAAGTTAAGTTCATTATTTGGTCTAACTTTCTTCATATGAAATGTTCTAATATGTCTTAGGTTTCCATCGGTTCAAGAATCGCCTAAATCTGAGTTTCCAAGAGAGAGTTATAGCCATCCAAACATTACTGCTCAATTGAAAATCTGCAGAGTTGCAGGTTTGCTAACTTAACTTTGCTCAATAATATGAATGGGTTAATGGCATAATTTGGGGTGGTGTTCTTCATGAAAGTTTTAGATCTATATCTCATCTAATTTCTGGTAAAATTTCAGGTCAATTTGACCTGTCTAGCTCGAATTATGACTAAATGAACAGTTACTGTTCATTTGGTCAGTTTTGGTGCAGGGCAGCCTCCTCTCATTTCACTTTGGTCAATTGTTTCACCAAGTTTTGGTCAGTTTTTGGCCATGGTTCCTTATTGAAAATTGTGCTCTTTTATGTCTATTTTCATCTCCTATTGGTGGCATATCAATTGGACTTGTAAAATTTGAGTTTTGGTCCTTCAAAGTGGGTTTGGTCATGCTGCCAGCAGCATGACCATTGACCTACGAATTTGGTTTAATTTCCTACCATTCCCACACAATCCATTTGGTCATAATTGACCATTATTTCACTTCACAATAGACCAAAGTCATCATTTAAGCATTTCTCCAAAATTTGGTTCACAAACCCTAACCACACTAAATTGTTTCATTTAATCACATTTAAGCATACCAACATCGCATCTACCTTCATATAAGCTTGCCTACACTCATAATCTAATCAAATTCATGCACTACCATATCAAACCCTAGCTGATCAAAATCCAGGTTTAGTCCTCCTACAATTAATTTCATTTCATTTTAAGTTAAGATCTAAGTTACATACAACAAGAACACAAATATTAAACATAATTTTCAATTTTAAATTCACTAACCTTAAACTTTGAATTTCAATCTTCAATCCCACTCCTCTTTCTTTCTTTCTTTCTTTCTTTCTTACTCAATCCTCTTTCAAGTGAGGTTATCAAGTTTTTATGGAATAATTATGGAAGAAATTGGGGTTTAGTAGGGATTTAAAAGCTTGAACTCAAGCTTTAAAGGGGTTTAGAAATGGAGAGGGAGAGTGAGAGTGGTGGACGTCCACTTAGGGAAGAAGAACTTTGTTTCTTTTTTTTTTTTTTTTTGATTTTCCTTTATCTAATTTAATTTATGGAAGACCATAAAAAAAAATCCCAATTAAATAATTCAATTTATTAATTTAGTTATGACATCATCCATGATGTCATAACTTTTGACTTTTTCATTTTCATCTCTTTTTCTTTTTTTTTCTTTTTTTTTTAGTTCTTTAATTTAATTATCGATTCCGAAATTTTCTTTTCTCCGATTTTATTTGACAGTTAGGTCAGGAGTCAGCTCTCGGGGTCAATTGACCAAATCGCCCCTCGCCGGTTCATCCCGGTTTGCAAATAATCCAATATTTCTTCCGGCTCCCTGACCTAATTATTTGGTAGCTTAACGCTTCTTTTCGTGATTTTCTCTTTTCCACTGTGTTCATAAGGGTCATAAGGACCGTAGCGTCACTTTTTACGGTTCGAAATTTGAGTTTAAAACGACTTCGCAGTCGTTCCCGAGGAGGTCACTCATCGCTGTGACTCTCAGCTCGTTTAACCTCTTATGTTCTGTTTTTCTTATTTATAGTTAACTAATTAAACATTACTAATTATTTGTGTTTATGGCTTCTCTAGTTGTTTAAGTGTGGTTCTAATCCCCTTAATTGTCCGGACCGACACCGGTCACCACCTTGAGGAAAACTTTCTCACCCACTGCATACTGAATATCCCTTCTTTTCAAATCAATGTAGGACTTCTGACGGTCTGATGTAGTCTTAAGTCGACCTCTAATCACCCTGATTTTCTCTTCAGTTTGCTGAACGATTTCGGGTCCAATCATCTTTCTTTCACCCACGTCATCCCAACACAACGGGGTTCTACATTTTCTGCCATACAAAGCTTCATATGGAGGCATTCCAATGCTTGATTGGTAGCTGTTGTTGTAAGCAAACTCAATCAAAGGCAAGTGTGTATCCCAACTGCCCTCAAACTCAATCACACAAGCCCGTAGCATGTCTTCCAAGATCTGAATTACAATCTCAGACTGGCCATCTGTCTATGGGTGGAATGCCGTACTGAAGTTCAATCTAGTTCCAAGGGCTTTCTGAAGACTACCCCAGAATCTAGAAGTGAACCTAGGATCTCTGTCTGACACGATGGATACTGGCACTCCATGCAGTCTCACAATCTCATCAATGTACAACCTGGCCAATCTGTCTAAACTATAGTCCATCCGCACTGGCAGAAAATGAGCAGACTTAGTTAGTCTGTCAACAATAACCCATACTGCATCATGACTCTTCTGTGTCCTCGAAAGTCCCATCACAAAATCCATTGTTATTCTTTCCCATTTCCATTCTGGTACTGGTAGTGGATGTAACAACCCAGTTGGTACTTGATGCTCTGCCTTTACTTGTTGACAAGTTAGGCATTTGGATACAAACTCTGCCACATCTCTTTTCATACCCATCCACCAGTAATGCTCCTTTAGCCCCCTATATATTTTTGTGCCACCAGGGTGCATGGCAAAAGGAGACTCATGTGCTTCCTTCAAAATGATTTGCCTCAAATCCACATCATTAGGAACACATATTCTACCTTGGTGTAGCAGTAGACCATCATCTCTGATTGAGAATTCTGATTTCTTGCCCTGCCGGACTTCTTCTAACAGCTTCTGATACCTTTCATCATTCTGAGCAGCCATTCTGATCTGATCAATTAACACTGGCTGTACATGCCATGCAACTGCTGTCTGCCCCTCATCATTAATCTCTAAACTGGCATGTAATGATCTTAACTCATGTACCAAAGACAAAGGAGTAACTCGTAGACTTGCCATAGTCTTGCGACTTAAGGCATCAGCCACAACATTAGCTTTCCCTGGCTGATAGTCTATCAGACAATCATAGTGTTTTATCAACTCTAACCATCTCCTCTGTCTCAAATTTAGCTCTTTCTGAGTGCCCAAATACTTCAAACTCTTATGATCTGTGTAGATGTAGCACTTCTCCCCGTACAAATAATGTCTCCAGATCTTAAGAGCAAACACAATGGCTGCAAGCTCCAAATCATGTGTCGAATAATTCCTCTCATGCGGTTTTAGCTGGCGTGATGCATAGGCAATGACATTTCGATCTTGCATCAACACACAACCTAACCCATTGTGAGAAGCATCATCAGAATCAGATATTCTTTACCCTGTAGGTAAAGTTAGACTGAGCTTGATCAAACATCTCTTCAATTCATCAAAACTTTGCTGGCATTTGTCCGTCCACTGAAATTTCACATCCTTTCTAAGCAACTTGGTCAATGGAGATGCCAACATGGAGAATCCCTTCACAAATCTACGGTAGTATCCAAATAAACCAAATGCGAATTTCTCGTGACATTTAGGTGGCCTCCAATTAAGGACTTCAATCTTACTTGGATCTACCTTAATGCCCTCTTACGATACTACATGCCCCAAGAAAGATATTTCTTTCAACCAAAATTCACACTTGATAATTTGGCATATAGTTGTTTCTCTCTCAAAGTCTACAAGATAATCCGCAGATGTCTATCATGCTCTTCGCATTCCTCGAATAGACCAATATATCATCTATGAATACCACAACAACCGGTCGAGGTATGGTCTCAAGATAGTGTTCATCGATCCATAAAAGCAAATGAGCATTAGTTAACCCGAATGGCATGACTAGGAATTCATAATGGCCATAGCGGGTTCTGAAGGCAGTTTTAGGAATACTCTGCTCTTGTACTTTCAGCTGCTAATAACCTGATCTCAGGTCAATTTTGGAGAACACAACTGCACCCCTCAACTGATCAAATAAGTCATCAATGCGGGGAAATGGATATCTATTCTTTATCGTCACCTTATTCAACTGTCGGTAATCAATGCATAACCGGAGAGTGCCATCCTTTTTCTTTACAAACAATACTGGCGCTCCCCAAGGTGACACACTAGGGTGAATAAAGCCCTTGTCAAGCAACTCTTGTAATTGTATTTTCAACTCTTTCAATTTTGCAGGTGCCATTCTATATGGCGTTATGGAAATTGGGTCCACACTAGGCATAACATCAATCTCAAACTGCACCTCTCTTTTTGGAGGTAATCCTGGTAATTCATCAGGAAACACATCCGGAAAATCACATACAGTAGGGATGTCCTTTAGTGCTGGACTCCCCACTTGGGTGTCTATAACATGTGCTAAGTATGCTTCACACCCCTTTCTGATCATTCTTCTGGCTAGTGCAGCCGAAATGATGTTTGATGGCAGTAACTGCCTCTCCCCGTGTATTACCACATCACTGTATAAAGGGAGACCAAAAGTGACTGTCTTCAGTCTACAGTCAATCATCGCATGATGCCTGGCTAACCAATCCATGCCCAAGATGATATCATACTCTTTGAAGGGCATTTCAATCAAGTCTAACAGGAAAACATGTCCTTGGATCACCAAAGGATAGTCTCTATAAATTCTGTTGACCCGGACCTCTTGTCCTAACGGACTAGTTACTAGCACTTCAAAATCCATTTGCACACATGGAACAGCAAGTGAACTAACTATGCTAGCACTAACATATGAATGGGTTGAACCCTGATCAAACAACACAAACACATCTTGATCAGAGATAGAGAATGTACCAGCTACCACATCAGAAGTCTCAGCCTCTTCTAGCTCTCTCATAGTGCAGATTCTGGTCGAAGCACTTCCTTGTCCTGACTGACCAACTGTGCCTTGACTGCCTGAAGCAGTGCTTCTACCTCTACCTCTTCCTCTGCCAACTGACTGTGAACCTCTGAGAGCAGGACTCTGAATAGATCCCTCGGCAATAGTAGGAGATGGACTATATCTTGGAGCACTAGTACAGTCTTTAGCTATATGGCCCTTGCCTCCGCAGTTAAAGCAGGCTCCAGTGGCCCAATAACACTCCCCCCCATGAATCTTGCCACAAGTCTCACAGGGAAGGGCAGAATGTGAACCCCTGCTTGACTGCTGACCAGACCTAAGGGGTCTCTATCCGGAGAATCGGCCCCTACCAAATCTTCCACCTCGACCCCTACTGGGTCCACTAAACTTCTTTCTCTTTCCAGAGGTAGCACCAGAACTTTGTTCAACTGATTTTTCCCCCTTGTCTTTTTCTGATTTCTCAGCTTTTTCTGATTTTTCTTTCCTTGGGGTTGCTTCTGATTCAATTCTCTCTAATTCAAGTGCTTGAGACATAAGCTCTGAGAAGTTGCTGTGTCGAAATCCTACATCTTGCATCCGTATACTGGGCTTCAAACCCGTCTCAAATCTCTTGCACCTTGCCTTGCTGGTGGTAAGGAGACTCCCCGCATAGTGACTCAGGCGGGAGAACTCCCTCTCATACTCTGCCACTGATCGATTTCCTTGTTTCAAACTCAGAAACTCTTGTAACTTCTGATCAACATATGCATCCGGGATGTATTTCTGTCTGAACTCTCTGATAAAGTCATCCCAGGTCAGCACTGGTGGTTCAACCAAGCTGTGGGGGATCATCTTCCACCAATCATATGCATCCCCTTGCAGTAGCGACACAGAGTATTCAAACTTCAGCTCATCTTGGCAGTGCAACTTCTTAAATACTCTATCCATTCTTTCAAGCCATTGCTCTGCCTCTAAAAGGTCCACTGTACCCTTAAATTCTGCAGCCCCATACTTCAATAACTTGTCGTACTGTCTGGCTGAAGGCAGTGGTTGTGCCACAGGTGGTTGGGGTGGAGCTTGAGCAGGCATACCCCCAGCCATTTGCTGAAACATCGCAGCCATCTGCTGTGCGAATTGTGCAGGGAACTGCGGCATTTGTGGGGCTGGTGCTGCTGACCCACTGACATTCTGCAAAGCTGGGGCTTCCCCTTGTGCCTCAGCTTCAACAGACTGCTCAACTGAGTGACCCCCTTCTTCCATTTCAGTCTGAAATTAGGGTATCTCCTGAACAATTAACACATGGAGATTTCCCTCCGTTAGTTCATATTCATGATGTAATGCACTGTATGTAACAATTATGGACATTGAGCAGTTGTACTTAACAAAGAAAAGACACAAATTCATAAGTTAAAACATACTTCAAAAACTTGCTCTGATACCACTAAAACATGTCACACCTTACCCCTCTGTAAGGCATAACATGATCCTGTAGAATACCTAATGAATTACCGAACTTCACCTACCGATAACTCATTAAGTACCCTACAAAGGATTTTAAATCAATTTTCTTACTTTTGTTAAGTGGTGAGCATTGTCTAATAGGCATTTAAAACATTTAGTTAAAATTAAAACTAGTTAATATATATTTGGTCCATTTTAGTTTTCCGCAAATTCTATAAAAATTTTGACAGAGTTTCCTCTGTATTTTGAGAAAACCGTTCTTCAAATACCTGTAAAAAGCACTTCTAAAAGTTTTTCTCAACCACTACTTCGGTTTCACAATCAAACTCAATCAATTTCACAATCATTTCAATAAATTTCTCAAGTCAAAATTCAATAGTCTTCAATTTTATACATTCATCATACAAAAATTTACATTAAGAAAATCCAAACTAAAATTTATTACAAATTTTACATAGATTTTGTACAAGCTGCTCAAAACCCATCTTCACATGTCCATACATTTAAGTGCAGTATATACATCAAAGGAATATTTACAGTTAGGGTATAAATTATACCCGAAGACTTCAAGCCGATGGTTCCTCACACCTCGTGATTTCACTGCTTCCTCTATGCTCAGATTCTGCGATAAAGAATAGAAGCTATCGCTGAGTACTAGGACTTAGTGGTACACAACATACTGAAATAATCTTTATGAAAAACTTAAATCACATTTATTCAAAATTTTGGCTAAACATGCGCATTAAACACAAAACATAAATCATGAGATTTTAATACAAACCAAGTTCATTTCAAAGTATCAAAACACATTTCATAAAACCCATAGTTAGATCATGCCATTCGAAACAAATAGAATCTCAATAGCCAGAGGCTAAAGAGAAATCACATGAATCTCAATAGCCAGAGGCTAAAGAGAAATCACATCACAAGGCTAGCTAGCTCAAATATATGGATATCCATTCACATCCTCTTCTACTGGCACACCTCAACACTTCTCCAGAGAAGGAATCAAAATTCGAAACTAATTACCCCCACTAGTCGTGCTAGTGAGGTGTTCAAATATATGGTCATGACACTGTGGTTTCAAAACTTATCTTAACAATTTGCTAAACATTGCTATTTCAAATATGCACAATAACTTTCACAGTTTAAATCAAAATATCATAAATAATATCACAAATAAACTTTCAACAATTCAAAGCAAAAGTAAAATACATATTTCATTCACTTTATCAATAAATTTTAAAGCATAGTGATGTTATGCACAAACCTCAAACGAGTCGTCCCTTAGCCTCGACTCGGTTCCTCGGGTTCCTTCCCGATATTCTTTTCAACTGAAACACACAATTTTACAATGTTTCAGTACTAGAACTTAACACAGATCCAAAATAAATTTAGCTTCACAATTACCTAGCTCTAACGTGCTAAATTCGACGTTCTTTAAATTTTGTGTTTTGGGTTACTATTCACTGCACTATTCAAGTCAAATAGTTGACTTTCTAAGACTTAATAGGTATGGGAACTCCAACTTCACCCACATACCACATTTTGGTCATTAAACTTGTTGGTTTTGGTCATTTTCTCAAAGCTTAGGTCATTTTGGCAAAATTGCCAATTTTCGGTTTTGGTGCTCCGAAGTTGCACTGTTTCATTGGTCGGTCTACTGTTGGAATTTGACAAAACTTCCTTCATATAAAATGTTCCTTATTGTCTTAAGTGTATTCTCATTTTTGGATCACCTCAATCGGAGTTTTGTAGCTCAAGTTATGGCCAAAATAAGTTTACTGTTTACGTGTACTGTTCATACTGGTATTTTGGGTTCTGGCAGATTTTGATCCAACTTTGGTCAGTAATTTGATTAAGTTAAGTTCATAATTTGGACTAACTTTCTTCATATGAAATGTTCTAATATGTCTTAGGTTTCCATCGGTTCAAGAATCGCCTAAATCCGAGTTTCCCAGAGAGAGTTATAGCCATCCAAACATTACTGCTCAATTGAAAATCTGCAGAGTTGCAGGTTTGCTAACTTAATTTTGCTCAATAATTTGAATGGGTTAATGGCATAATTTTGGGTGGTGTTCTTCAAGAAAGTTTTAGATCTATGTCTCATATAATTTCTGGTAAAATTTCAGGTCAATTTGACCTGTCTAGCTCGAATTATGACTAAATGAACAGTTACTGTTCATTTGGTCAGTTTTGGTTCAGGGCAGCCTGCTCTCATTTCACTTTGGTCAATTGTTTCACCAAGTTTTGGTCAGTTTTTGGCCATGGTTCCTTACTGAAAATTGTGCTCTTTTATGTCTATTTTCATCTCCAATTGGTGGCATATCAATTGGACTTGTAAAATTTGAGTTTTGGTCCTTCAGTGGTTTGGTCATGTCACAAGAAGATGACCATTGACCTACGAATTTGGTTTAATTTCCTACCATTCCCACACAATCCATTTGGTCATAATTGACCATTATTTCACTTCACAATAGACCAAAGTCATCATTTAAGCATTTCTCCAAAATTTGGTTCACAAACCCTAACCACACTAAATTGTTTCATTTAATCACATTTAAGCATACCAACATCACATCTACCTTCATATAAGCTTGCCTACACTTATAATCTAATCAAATTCATGCACTACCATATCAAACCCTAGCTGATCAAAATCCAGGTTTAGTCCTCCTACAATTAATTTCATTTCATTTTAAGTTAAGATCTAAGTTACATACAACAAGAACACAAATATTAAACATAATTTTCAATTTTAAATTCACTAACCTTAAACTTTGAATTTCAATCTTCAATCCCACTCCTCTTTCTTTCTTTCTTTCTTGCTCAATCCTCTTCTCAAGTGAGGATATCAAGTTTTTATGGAATAATTATGGAAGAAATTGGGGTTTAGTAGGGATTTAAAAGCTTGAACTCAAGCTTTAATGGGGTTTAGAAATGGAGAGGGAGAGTGAGAGTGGTGGACGTCCACTTAGGGAAGAAGGACTTTGTTTCTTTCTTTTTTTTTTCTCCTTTTCCTTTATCTAATTTAATTTATGGAAGACCACAAAAAAAAATCCCAATTAAATAATTCAATTTATTAATTTAGTTATGACATCATCCATGATGTCATAACTTTTGACTTTTTCATTTTCATCTCTTTTTCTTTTTTTTTTCTTTTTTTTTTAGTTCTTTAATTTAATTCTCGATTCCGAAATTTTTTTTTCTCCGATTTTATTTGACAGTTAGGTTAGGAGTCAGCTCTCGGGGTCAATTGACCAAATCGCCCCTAGCCGGTTCATCCCGGTTTGCAAATAATCCAATATTTCTTCCGGCTCCCTGACCTAATTATTTGACTGGCTTAACAGTTCTTTTTCGTTATTTTCTCTTTTCCACTGTGTTCATAAGGGTCCTAAGGACCGCAGCGTCACTTTTTACGGTTCAAAATTTGAGTTTAAAATGACTTCGCAGTCGTTCCCGAGGAGGTCACTCATCGCTGTGACTCTCAGCTCGTTTAACCTCTTATGTTCTATTTTTCTTATTTATAGTTAACTAATTAAAAATTACTAATTATTTGTGTTTATGGCTTCTCTAGTTGTCTTAAGTGTGGTTCTAATCCCCTTAATTATCCGGACCGACACCGATCACCGGAACAGTGAAATCTACCAGGCTATGAAAACGGGGGTGTTACATTAAAAGAAATGTAGATAAATAGTTACTATTTGATCAAAATGTTATTCAAATGAATAATTTGCATGAATGAAAATATTGATTTCTGAATGTTATGAATTTTGAAGAATTTAGAAATTTTAATTTTTTATTTGTTATGAATTATCAAGCATAACTTGTATTAAATTTTAAATTATTAGTTTGTACACCACTGAGTTCACCACTCAGCAATAGCTTTGTATGCTGTCGCCGGTGAAAGAAAATATAAAGCAGCTGAGCAAGATTACTAAAAGGCATAGTGAGACTATCTTCGGGTATATCATAGGTATACCCATGTACTTTAGATTTTGATGTAATTCTATAATTGTATGTATGAAATTTACTTTGAGCAGTTGTACTAACTCTTTTGTAATATATTTTTGGATTGTAATGAAATACAAATTATTATAAGGTTATCTTGAGATTTTATGTATTTATAAACTTTTGCACTATTAAATTTTTTATGATCTCATGAACGTAAATATTAATTTTGTTACCTTAATGAGAGGTTTCAATGTTTGATATAATTTAAACTGTGTATTGAGTTGCTTTTGTTGAATTGTGAAATGAAATTGATTAATGAAGTTGTGATTGAGAAATATATTGGGAGTGTCTTTATTTTCAGGTTTTGAAGAATTGTTTTCTCAAAATACAGACGGCACTCTGCTGAAATTTTTATAAAGTGTGCGAAAAAATAAAATGGGCAAAAAAATTTTAACTAGTTTTCAATTTTAATTAAATGTTTTAATACCTATTAGAAAATGCTCACCACTTATAAAAGTAAGAAAATTATTTTAAAATTCCTTGTAGTATATTTAATGGGTTACCGGTAGGCGAAGTACGGTAATTCATTAGGTGTACTATGGGAGCATGTTACATCTTCCGAGGAGTAGGGTGTAACATATTTTAGTGGTATTAGAGCAAAGGTTTTAAAGTAAATTTTGAACTGTGAATTTGAAATATTTTTCAATAAGTACAACTGCTCGAATGTTTGATGCATATAGTACATTTACATTATAAATATAAACTAACGGGGAGAAATGTCCTTATGTTGGTTGTACAGGAAATAGAAAAAAAAAAATCCTGTGAATAGATATGGACAAGGGGGATAAAACGGTAGAGCAGTTTGATACAGCTAACGTACAAGGAGAGGCCCCAGTTTCGCAAAGCGTTGGAGGTCCAACTGCACCAGTCCCTCCTATACAAATTACTGCACAAACGACCCAGCAGATGGCCATGTTCTTGCAGTAAATGGCTGATAATCTGTCAACCCAGGCCCAAGTACAAACCCAACCCCCTCAAGAGCAGCATGAAAAAGAGAAAGGTGGGAAACCCATCGGTCAAAGTTCGAGTAGTAATTTGGGAAAGAGAAAAGATTTTGAGGGACCCTGAGCTCCTAAGTATGACAGAGGTGGATCTTCAGGGTGGAAGCAATCAAGAACCATTCGTCAAAGAACCAGAAGTTCCTACCCTATCCATATCTGTGACGTTTATGGAAAATTTCATGGGGGTATTTGCCATAGGGTCATTGGAGCCTGCTTCAATTGTGGTGGAATTGGACATTTCGCCCGAGATTGTACTAGCGCACGTCGATTTATGCCACATACTGCACTAGAGGAATCAGTTCAAGATTCTGATTTTAGAGGCTCATTAATAGTCGGTAGGGGCAGAGGTAGAAGTAGAGACAACACTTCGGGTAATCCTCGCACAATGGACCAACACAAGCAGAGGAATACACTAGAAAGAGGGAACGCCATGCATCGAGGGGAAGAAGCAGAGACTTCTGATGTAGTTGCCGGTATGTTCTTAACTTGCAAAAGGAATAATTATGTATTATTTGATTCCGGCTTTACTTATTTATATGCTAATGCAAAATTATATGTTCTACTACTATTCCCTTGCATGGAGATAAATTTTAACGTGTTAGTAATTAGTCTTTTAGGATAAGAATTGCAATAATAAGTGTCATTGGAATTAATTTTGGAAAAGTTTCTAGTGAGAGACATCTCCTAGACTATGATAAATTATAAAGTTAATTAGTAAGCCTAATTAGGTAAGGCAAGAGGACCAAAAAAGTAAGTTATAGCAATATATCTGCCCTAGATGGAAGTAAAGATATTACTGTTGATAGATGTCAATAAGTACTATAATCAAAATAAGTTTAAGATATTAGTGGATTTGAAAGAAATAAGACATAGGGATGTTTGATCTATTGGGATGTATCATAGTAACTATGCAATATTCTTAATGTTTGTGCTGTAAGCTGCAGATTACAGTACTGACTTTAGATTGATTGTGTAGAGCTATGTACTACCCAATAGTACATAAGGATAAGAATAGTTATAAATGACTTTTGCTCTGGTACAAATATACCATAATAGAGTTTTATTACTAGAACTGAGTTTGAAAATCCTAATTTGGGATTTAAAACTCTATAATTAGAATATCAAAAGATCATGGTTGCAAGGTAATGATAGTTAAAGACTCCGTTACCTTAGCATGAATTACAATACATCAAGAATTGTTATGGGACTAGAGATTTTAGCAAGGTAAAAATTTAAAAATAACACCTACAGGGCTAAGTCATCCAGTCTCCGATATGGGGTTTATAGTTATTTTGATATTGCAATGGATCATTTGCTCAAAGTTTAGTAAGGAACAGTATTCTATTTGTGTAGCAGTAAGATACAAAATATAATTTTGTTCCCCTAGAAGAGACAGGATGCTATGGATAACAATTATAACTTATAAAACAGTTAAGAAATGATATTCTACTGATAATAGTAATTCGATAGAAACTAGTTCGTTGGGTATTCTTTAGGAAGAGCATAATTTTATTGTGCGAGTTATAAGGATTAGATTAGAATTAAAGCGAAACTTTTGAATAGCATGGGAAACAGGAGAGTCTGATAGACTCCCTTCTTAAGATTACAAAATTGTTTATGGTTGAAAAAAAAAAAAAGGTAATGATCGCAAACGAGCGGAAAACAAGTTATAGAATATTGATAGATAAAAGAGTTGTGGAAGTAAAAATTAGAATAGTTAGTGCGAATTTAAAAAAGAAATGTCATGAATATTAGTTAAAGTGTTGACAAGAATGGTCAAAGGACCAAATCAAAGTAATATTGAAGTATAGTGGATTTATTAGGGATGATAAGAGGTGCTAAATCAAGACTCGACAGTCAAGTTAAGGAAGAAGATAAGATTGAAGAATAAAATAATTAAAGTTAAGCTATGGAAAAAAAAAACAAATAGAACAGTAAGAAATGAGAAAAACACTAGATGAGGAATTGCCACCAGGGCAAACAACCTACTTAAGACGTGTAACGATATCCCGAACTATTTTATCAAGAAGGAAATAAGTTAAACAAAAGCAAACAAGATAGTGCAAAATGGCACATAAGCCTTGGTTATAAATGGAGATGGTAAGATAATGGTTATGGACCTATGGCCAAGAAAGAGATAAACAGTTCATATATGACCAACAAGGTCATTTAAAAAAAAAAAAAGAGAGACTACAAAGGAAAATAATTGCTAAAACAACAGCAAGAAAATACTAAAATATACTAAATGATCAAGAGATTTGATAAGAAAAGAGTAAAACTAAGTTCTCACCCATAGGATTGTACGAGGTCCTAGAAAGAGTAGATCCACTAGCACACAAATTTGCTTACCTCTAAAATTAAAATGAATTTGAATCTAACTTATGACAGAGGCTCATAAGAAACTTGGCACACGAGGTGAGCAATCGATGAATAAATAGTATTGGTTAAAGTGCTAAGGAACCATCATTCAGGCCAGGAAGCTACTTAGGAGCATGAATAGGACATGAGGAGACAGCACCAACAATTGTTCAGAGACTGATACCAAGTAAAATTTCGAGGACGAAATTATTTTAAGGGGGGGAGAATTGTAACACCTCTATTTGCATAGCCTGGTATATGTTACTGTTCCGGTAATCGGTATCGATCCGAACAATTAAGAGGATTAGAACTGTGTTTAAGACACCTAGTTAAGCCCTGAACACAAATAATTAGTAATTGTCAATTATTTAAGTATAAATAAGAAAAACAGAACATAAGAAGCTAAATGAGCCGAGAGTCACAGCAATGGGTGACCTTCTCGGGAAAGATTGCGAAGTCGATTTAAACTCAAATTTCAAACAGTAAAATGTGACGCCGCGGTCCTTAGGACTATTGCGAACACAGTGGAAAAGAGAAAATCACGAATAAGAATTGTTAAGCCAGTCAAATAATTAGGTCAGAGAGCCGGAAGAAATATTGAATTATTGCAAACTGGGTCGAACCAGCGAGGGGCAATTTAGTCAATTGACCCGAGAGCTGACTCCTGACCTAACTGTCAAATAAAATCAGAGAAAAGAAAATTTCAGAATCTGAAATTAAATTAAAGAATTAATGGAAAAATTAAAAAAAAAAAAGAAAAAGGAAAAGTAGAAATTGGTGACATCATGCATGATGTCATAAATACTAATATAATTAAAAATTAAATTTTGGATAATTGTGGTCTTCCATAAGACTTAAAAATTCATAAAAAAAAAAAAGGAAAATCATTTCTTCTTCATCTTCAAAAAATGTCTCCATATCTCTCTCACTTTTCACTCCCAATGTTCCTCCATTAACAAGCTTTTAAAGCTTGAAAAACTTAGTTCTTCCCCATAAATTTCAACCCTAAACCCTAAAAAGCTTCTAAGTTACCCTAGAAACAAGATTAAAGAAGAATAGGAGGGAAGAAAGTGAAGGAATTGAGAAGTTGAAATTCAAAGTAAAGGTTAGTGCTATAACTCTTCACTTCCTAGGTTTGATTCATGTGTATGTAATGAAATAGTTCGAAAATTATGAGAAAATGGAAACAAATCAAAAGAAAACATAGTTGAGGGACCAAATGTAAATTTCTTCTAGCCATGGTACCTTGAAGTTTTGATATGTTCAATTTAATTTAGACATGAATTTGACATTGATTAAGGTTGAATATGTGATTAGTGTAGTAAATTGGGTATGAATTAATCAATTGCATGAATTAGGGTTTAGGCACCTAGGGTTTGGAAGACAAAAATGTGAGAAATTGTTAAATGATGTTTTTGACCTAGTTTGAGGTGAGAAATGGTCATTTGAGACCAATTGGAGTATGTTAGAAGTGTTGAAACCAAATGCAAATTCGGGTTGCTTAGGGTCATGCTGCAGGAAGCAGGACCAAGGTCCCTTTGAGGGACCAAAACTGAGAATTTACAAGTTCAATTGGTATGAGACCAATTGGGAATGAAAATAGACACAAAATGACACATTTTTCATTTTGGAATCATGCCCAAAAAGTGACCAAAACCTAGTGAACAAATTGACCAAATCTAGAATTATGCAGTCTGACCTGTACAAAAATGATCAAATGAATAGTGTTTGTTCATTTGGCCATAACTTGGGCTAGGTAGGTCTAAATGACCTAAACTTTTACCAGTGAACCGCTGAGATATAGACCTAAAACTTTCATGAAGAACACAAACCCAAATTATGCCCTTAACCAAGTCATTTGGCCACCCATAATTGGTGACCTAAAACTGCCAGAACCAGTTTGGTGCCCAGAAATCTGGGTTAAGTCCAATCCGGTAGCCATGATTCAAATGGCTATAACTTGAGCTACAAAACTCCAAATGGAGTGATTTAAAATAAGACAATAGAGAACATTTTCTATGAGGAACGTTTTGCCAAATTCTAATAGTAAAATGACCAATGGAACAATGCAACATAAGACACCCAAAATTGAAAATTTGCAAAATTGCCTAAAAGACTTAGAATTTGAGAAAACAACCAAATCCAACAAATTTAGTAATCAAAATGTGGTATGTGGGTAAAATTAGAATTCCCATACCTATTAAGCATTAGAAAGTCAACAAATTGACTTGAATAGTGTCATGAATAGTAATCCCAAAATACAAATTTTAAAGAACGTCAGGTTTAGCATATTAAAGCTAGGTATAAGTAGATTTGAATTTATTTTTGGAGTTATGATAAATGGTGATACTGAAACACTGTGAACTGTGTATTTCAGTAGAAAAGAATGCCAGGAAAGAACCCGAGACATCGAATTAAGGCCGAGAGGCGACTCGTATAAGGTTTCTGCACAACTAACTATTTTGTTACTTTTCACTTCTAAATTGATTTGAACAAGTTTATTTTGTGATTTATAATTTTGTTGTGTTGAGGATTTTAATTTGTTGAATGAAATTGTATAAATTAAATGTAAATTTTCTTATGCATTTAAGGATTTATTACAAGGTTTTGAGGATTGTAAATTTTAAGTTTGATGTGTTACCAACCTTGAGCATGAATTTATGATGATTAAATATGTTAATGATTTGTAAACACTTTGTAAATAGAAATTGTTTTGAATATGATTTGAAACCACAGTTGACATGGCAAAATATGTTGCGAATTCTTATTAGCTTGTCTAGTGAGATATCTCCTCCACTAGATAGGGCGTGTTCCTTCCTCTCTGGCATGCCAGTTGGGGAAGAGTTTGAATGAGTACTCATATATACTAGCTAGTCTTTGTTCCTCCCTTTTAGCCTTGGTTATTGGGAGAGTGTGAAATGACGTGGTGTACAACACGGCATCTATTTGAATTTTGGGTCATGGGTTCAACTGTGTCAATTGTTGGCAACGCCCTTTAAATTATGCATAGTTTGATAAATTGTGGTTGAAATAAATAATTTGTCAGTGATTCAAAATATTTTTGTATTGTTTCAGGATTTAAAAGAAATGTAGATAAATAGTTACTATTTAATCAAAATGTTATTCAAATGAATAATTTGCATGAATGAAAATATTGATTTCTGAATGTTATGAATTTTGAAGAATTTAAAAATTTTAAATTTTTATTTATTATGAATTATCAAGCATAACTTGTATTAAGTTTTAAATTATTAGTTTGTGCACCACTGAGTTCACCACCCAGCGATAGCTTTGTATGCTGTCGCAGGTGAATGAAAATATAAAGCAGCTGAGCAATATTACTAAAAGGCATAGTGAGACTATCTTCGGGTATATCATAGGTATGCCCTTGTACTTTAGATTTTGATGTAATTCTATAATTGTTTATATGAAATTTACTTTGAGCAGTTGTACTAACTCTTTTGTAATATATTTTTGGATTGTAATGAAATACAAATTATTATAAGGTTATCTTGAGATTTTATGTATTTATAAATTTTTGCACTATTAAATTTTTTATGATCTTATGAACGTAAATATTAATTTTGTTACCTTAATGAGAGGTTTCAATGTTTGATTTAATTTAAACTGTGTATTGAGTTGCTTGTGTTGAATTGTGAAATGAAATTAATTAATGAAGTTGTGATTGAGAAATATATTGGGAGTGTCTTTATTTTCAGGTTTTGAAGAACTGTTTTCTCAAAATACAGACGGCACTCTGCCGAAATTTTTATAAAGTTTGCGAAAAAATAAAATGGGCAAAAAAATTTTAACTAGTTTTCAATTTTAATTAAATGTTTTAATACCTATTAGAAAATGCTCACCACTTATAAAAGTAAGAAAATTATTTTAAAATCCCTTGTAGTATATTTAATGGGTTACCGGTCGGCGAAGTACGGTAATTCATTAGGTGTACTATGGGGTCATGTTACATCTTATAAGGAGTAGGGTGTAACATGACAACCTTATACACATCTGACACTTCTGCAGATCTGGACTCCAAAAATCTCAATCAAATGTCCGCTGGGTTTTAGCTTCAGTGCCTGCGCTGTGACACCCCTTACCCTTTTACAGTATAGCCGAGCAAGATATGCAACACAGTGTGCTGGAGCACCATATCTTATTTCATTACAATTTACTCTTTCTTAATTTATTTATTTATTCATTTATTAGTCACTAAGTGAAATTTATGCCATTTAATTTATTTATTGAAATTATGAATTAATTTAAGGTTCTGAAAATTTTACAGAAAATCTGGCAGAGTGCAGGCTAAAAATAGAGAAAATAGTTCTTTGGAACTTGTGAAAAAAACACTTTCAATACATTTTTAATCATTCCTAAACTCCATTATATCAACGAAATCTCAATATTTCTCAACAATTCTTTTATTTCTCATTCATTCATTTCACATCATCTGTAACACCCTCCCGGTAGCAACTCCGTACATTCTACTGTTCCGGTGACCGGTGTCGGTCCGGACAGCTAGAACGTCCGGAAAAATATTTAAACTAAAGTCAGGAACCATAATTAACTCAAATATTAACAAGAAAAATTTAGTAAAAATTTTAGAAATAAAATACAACCGAGTTAAACGAGCCGATGCCCAAGCGATGGGTAACCAGAGGGAAGTTGCGGTTCTCGCAACGAGGAGCCCTAGACCCGGGGAAAAATTCATAAAATAATTATTGGGACTGCAGAGAAGTCATTGAGGTTCCTATGGCATTAGAATGCCAAGAAAATATTTAGAAAATTTTTTCAATCGGTACAGACAATTTTGACCCGTTAAGCCAAACGGAGGGCATTTTGGTCATTTCGCCTTCAGAGGTGATTTTTGGCCGACTTGTCCAGTTGAGTAAATAATTATTATGACATAAAATATGAATTAATATTGATGAAAAATTAATTTGAAGCTAGTAGAAAAGAAAAGAAAAGAAAAATACAAGAAAATGCCCATTTATGACATATGATGATGTCATTTACTTTCTCCCAACCAATCACCATTCAACAAGCTTTCTTAAATCACTTAAAAGAGACAAATGGACCTAAAAATTCTGCTCTTCTTCTTCTTCTTCTTCTTCCTTCAATACGTGACCTCTCTTCCATAGCTAAGTATATTCAAGCTTTTCAAAGCTTGATTCACCCATTTCTACCCAACAAAATCATAACCTAGCTTCACAAAAAATTAACCTAGCAACTTGAGCAACCTCTAGGCAGCCAAAAGAAGAAGAAAGAAGGAGTTTGGGTAGCTTGAAAAATCTGCCACCTAAAGGTTAGTGCACCTATTTACTTAAAACTCTTATATTCCATGATAGTGACTTGAATTGAGTGAAGATTTGTAACTTAAATGAACAAAAATTATATGTATACATACCATGGATTTCGGCAGCCCTATTGAAGGAACAATAATGGAGTGTTTTGATGGACTTAAAGTGGATTAGAGATTATGTTTAAACCATGTATGCATGTGGATAGTGAATGAGATAGTTAATTAAAGCATGTTGTGAAAACTCACATGGAAATTAGGGTTTTGAGAAGTGAAAATTTGACTTGGCTTAGGAAATTGTTAGAGAACATTTTAATGGTCAATTAGTGACCATTTTAGGTAAGTTGACCACAATTTGGACTGAAATATAGCATGGCAAAGTGAATGTGTAGGCTGCTTAGGGACAGCAGCAGAGTGGCTGAGATTCCAGCCCACTTGGACAGCCATAACTTTGGCTGTGTAGGTCCAATTGGTGTTTGGCCAATTGGACATGAAACTAGGCTTATAATGGCACATTTTTGCTGAAGAAACCATGCCCAAAAGACCAAAGCAAGAGGACCAAAAGTTAGTCCCAATCCGGATACCCTGCAACAGCACCTGCAGAAATGACTAAATGAACAGTAACTGTAGATATGGTCAATTGACCTGAAATTTTTACAGCAACAAGTTAAGACATAGACAAACAACTTTCATGAAGAAACCTACCCCAAATTATGACCAGAACTTAATCAAAATGGCAGTCACAGTCACTGTTCATGGTACTGTAGATTTGGTAAATTATGCAGAATTGAAATCCGGCCAGCTGTGGTTTTTGGACCATATCTGGAGCTACAAAACTCCAAATAGAGTGATTCAAAAAAGGAAATTCAACTAGACAAAATAAGGAATAACTTTCATGCTTACCATTTCCTCAAATTTCCACTGTAACAGTCCCTAATAGAACAGTAAACTTATGGTACAAAAACTGAAAATTCTGCCACTTAGTGTTAGGCTTAGAAATGGTAATGGTGATCACTTCCAACAAGTTTTAAATGCAAAATGTGGTATGTTTGGAGTGTCAAAACCAATGTACCTATTTTCCATCTAAAAGTCAACATTTTTGTTGACCAATGAGGTGAATAGTGACACCAAAACTTGAAATTCAAAATTTGAAATTGGAAATGCATCTAGGGGACTTTAAATTGCAATTGGCAATTAATACTAGCAAATGTAAAACTCAAAATGTGGGATCTTGGTGTAATTAGAATTAATATATCCACTAAGTATGAAAAAGTCAACATTTTGGTTGACTAGGAAGGTGAATAGTAATCAAAATAATTAGTAAATTAAGATGAATACCTAGAACCAATTCTAAGCTTAAATGCTTAGAATTGTATGACAAATGTGGACTATGCATCCTAGTCAACATTGTTAAAAAGAAATTAAGGCCATGAATTTAAATCCATGAAATGTTCATGGATTACTTGAAACATGAAAAATAAGTTACCTAATTGATGTAAATAGATAGTTAGGGCTTATATGCCCATCACAAATGGAATTCATAAAATATTAATAAGTCAACTTGAAATATAAAATTTGCAATTACATAAGTAGATTCTTGAATGTATAAATGAGAAAAGGAAAAATGTTTTGAATACAATGGTACATATGAACCATTGTTTAGAATTGTGATTAATATGAATAACATAAAGAATGAATAAATGAACCATATTAATGTATGAATGAGACATTAGTTCTCATTATTGTAGAAAGGAGAAGTATTTTGAGTACAATGGTATAAAAAGGATAATTGATGTGAATTGTGATCATATAAATGATCAAATGAATGTATGAATTATAATTGAAATTTATTATGAAATAATGAAGTCATAAAACACAATATATTAATGTTTAATGATATTATGTGCCCTTGTATTGCTTAGACATGTGTGTCAGATTGGATAGTTTGGCATGCCAATAGGGTATTGTTTTGGCAGTACTGCGAAAGGCTTTATGCCCGTATTCATGGCTTTATGCCCGTATTCATGGCTTTATGCCCATATTCATGGCTTTATGCCAACATTCATGGCTTTTATGCCCGATTATGTGTTATCATGGCTTTGTAGCCATACTGACTGCATACGTGGTTGACGTTCTGCGTCCCATAGTATGACGGCCCGAGGCACCGCGGTGTCCAGTGCCAACGACCCGTTATCCAGTTTAGTCAGCCTGTCATAGGTTACTTGGGCAGTGAAATTTATTGAGATAAGTTAAGAATATTAGCAATTAAAAATATTAGAAATTAAGTAAAATAAATGAGTAAGATGACCTAAAATAAATTAGAATAGTTATTTATTAGAAAGAATCGAAATGAACTGGATGATATAAAAATTTACTTATTATAAGATAATCTGAGACAACCTAGCAAGTATAGAAAAAATGCTAAAAGATTAGCAAAGAAAATTATAAAAGAAATAAATATTGCAAATGTGCTTATATAACAATATAAGCATAAATTTATTATTTTCAAATCATTTTTCTTTGTACATTATTACTGTACATTGGCAAATAAACACTTTCAAAGAAGACTAAATTAGGATATAACACATTAAATTTTAGAAATCGCATGTGAAATATAAATAAATCTTGATTATTTGAATTATGTTTTATTTCTATCTTTATTTGTATATTATTTCCTTGTTATATTATTGCACCACTAAGCAGCAATGCTTAGCGCGATGGAATTGTTTCCTTCATGCAGTCAAGCTAGAACCCAATGGACGTTTGATCGGGAATTTTGGGAGTTTTGATCTGAAGTATCTGAAGTATTCAAGGTTGTCACCTCCTCAGCAATGCATGTAGATAGGGCCCATATAGATCCTATTTTGTATTTTGTATAAAATGCTAGATATTGTATTATGATGTAAATTATGAAATTTTGTAATTATTTTGTAAATTATGTAAATTAAGGAAATTTGAAAATTTTGCTTATGTAATTTGAGAATGTTTACATATGAATTGAGTATGCATGGAAATGATTATGAAATTGAAATGTATGAATGAGATTTGAAATATGAGAAAATTATGAGAATGATTGATAAGATAATTATGATTAGCATGGATAAGACTTTATTCTGAAAATATTGTTGAAACTTTCAAACAGGTAAATAGTAAAACACGTCAACTGGTAATAAAATAGGGAAAACTCCGCTGGTTTCTCCGTCAAAAAATAATTAATATTAAAATATAACGAGATCAAAATATGAAAGGAATAAAGTAAAATAAGATAGGGTGCTCCGGCACCGAATGTAGCACACTTTGCTCGGCTACACTGTAATCGGGTGAGGGGTGTTACATCATCATTATGCTCAAATCATAAATAAATTCTCATATGTTATTTATAATCACAAGTTACAAATACTTACATTAATACAAAATTATATTACATTTGTTTCAAATATACATGATAAAATAAGAGTTTAATTACAAAACTTACAAAAATCACAAAATATAAAATGGGACCTAGTGTCCTACCAATGCACTGTAGTCTGTGAGGTGACACAGACACTATGCAGAACTGTGAACGGCTTTACCCAGTCTATGGTCTACTGGGCTCTCTATCCAAATCTTCAATACCTACGCGTTGCAAAAGCGACGCGCTAAGCATAAAGCTTAGTGGTGCCAATAATACAAAAAAATATAATATGCAAATAAAAGTAAAAATTTCCTAGTTATTGTGTTCATAAGAAATGAATATTTACTAACTTATTGTTTAGTCGAAGGCTAATTAAATTTTATGATATTAACTCCTTCATGCATTTTGTTAATCGTTTTCTTGATAATTTTGAGCTTCTTTATTTTATTGTAATCATTCTTGATCTTTATCTTGATATTTAATTTCTTTATTTTCTTTAATAATTAATTCAATTACAATTATACTTTTCCATGCCCAAGTAACCTATACAAATTGACCGGACTAGATAAACGGGTAAACTAGTACTAGGTACCAGGTACCTCGGGCCGTCACACCATCGGTCACAATGTGTCTCCCGGTGTGCAAACAGAATGGCTAATAAGCCATAAAAGCAATAAGGCATAAAGCCAAGTACAACATCATAATCAGTATAGCCATAGGCTATCATCATATAATGCCGTGGAGCCATAGGCTATCATCACATAATGCCGTGGAGCCATACATCATACGTAGTACTGCTATCAGAACCATATTAGCATGCCAACCTATCCAAACCAATCACATTAGGCCTACTAGGGCATATTACAAAGTCATTTCTTGAATATTTGTACTTTATATGTAAGGTTACTATTCATTTCATTAGTCAACTAAAATGTTGACTTTTTCATAGATAATAGGTATATTGGTTCAAATATCACCAACACAACACATTTTGCATGCCAAAGTTGTTGGCATTGGTTGCCAATTCCATTTCAAAGCTTAGTGTTAGTTATTCATAATTTTCAGATTTCAAGTATTAAGTTTACTATTCTATTGGTCATTCGTACAGTAGGAATTTGGCAAAATTGTCTTCATGAAAGTTGTTCCTTATTATCTCTAGTTACATTTCCTTTTTTGAATCACTTCATTTGGAGTTTTGTAGCTCAAGTGATGGCCTAAACACCATAACTAGCCGAATTGCAAATTTTATAGATTTTCTGGGCTGAATCAATTCTATAGTGTTTTTTACACTGAGTGAAGGTCAGTTTTTGAACATGTTATAATCAAAATTTGGATTTAGTTTCTTCATGAAAGTTGTAGGTCTATGTCTCAGCTTTCTGCTAGTAAAATTTTAGATCAATTGGACCTTTCTATTTTGATTAATGACCAAATGAATAAACACTGTTCATTTGGTCATTTTGCCCAGGCAGAATGCAAGTCACCCGGATTAGGGCAATTTTTGGGTCAACTAGTTTTGGTTTTCTGGGTAGGGTTTCTTCACCAAAGTTATGCCATTATGTGTCTAGTTTCATTTCCAATTGTTCTTGCACTAATTGAACCTATATAACTCCATTTAGAGATGCCCAAACCTGTTGGACTCATAACTAGTCCTGCAGGTCACCAAGGGCAGCATGCCTAAGTTCTACTCTAACATCCTTACTCACTTCAATTCCTCCTCACACACATTCAAATGGTCACTAATTGACCATTACAATGTTAACATACCATTACATGAGCAAACCCTAATGTTCTTCAAATGTCCAAGTGTTCAAGTTCATTCATGCATTACACTTGCATTTCACTTACTCTTACATGTTCAATCACTCATTTCATGCCAAGGGCAGCTCATAACCACTTTTGTTTCAAGTAATTTCATCAAACCCTAACCACCCCTAGGCTGCCGAAATTATAGGGATGGACACACATAAGTTTTACTTTGTTTTTCTTACATTTTCTACTTATTTCATGGCATTAAACATGAATCAAGTAAAAGTAGTAAGAGTTTGGACACTAACCTCTTTTGCTAACTATTCCAAGTCTCCAAAAGTTTCTTCTTCCTTCTTATTTTTGCTAGCTAAAGGATGTTCAAGATGCAAGAATACTTTTTTGTGAAGCAAGGTAGTGGTTTCATGGTGATTTGGTGGGTGGTTTCAAGCTTACATGAAGCTTCCATGGAGGTTGGGATGGAAGAGGGTTTTCGGCTGGTTTGGTTTGGGGAAGAAAGTAGATTGTGTTTGTTCATTTTTTTACCTCATTTTACCTCTTTTTAATTGATTTTTAATAGCTTGTTCAATTATGATTGGTGGGAGCACTTTTAATGACCTCATGGTGATGTCATAATTGACATTTTTCTCATTTTCTTTTATTTTCTTCTCTACTCATTTTCAATTTAATTTTTGGCAATATTTATTCACATTTTATGTCATAATAATTATTTACTTAACTGGACAAGTCGGCCAAAACTTACCTTTGAAGGCGAAATGATCAAAATGCCCTCCGTTTGGCTTAATAGACTAAAATTGTCTGTGCCGATTGAAAATTTTTTTTCTAAGCATTTTCTTGGCATTCTAATGCCAAAGAAACCTCAATGACTCTTCCCTAGAGTCCCAAAAATTATTTTATGAATTTTCTCCAGAGTTTAGGGCTTATAGTTGTGAAGACCGCAACTTACTACTAGGTTACCCATCGCTAGGGCACCGGCTTGTTTAACTTGGTTGTATTTTATTTCTAAAATTTTTCCTAAATTTTTCTTATTAATATTTGAGTTAATTATGATTTCTCACTTTAGTTTAAATATTTTTTCAGATCTTCTAGCTGTCCGGACCAACACTGGTCACCGGAATAGTAGAATATACGGAATGGATACAGTGAGGGTGTTACATGCCCGAAGAAAATCAATCCATCGCGCTACGCATTTTTGCTTAGTGATGTAATAATATAATAAGAAAATAATATATACAAATAAGAAAGAACGAAGCATAATTTGAATATTTAAGAATCAATTTAATTTAATATAATGTGTCTAATATTAATTATCTTTTGTTCTAATTTGTTCCGCTTTGGAAGCATTTAATTCCTAAATTCACAGTAATACTGTACAATATACAAAATTAATAAAAATACTCAGTTTATATTCATATGGCAATAGAAGGTATATTTGCAATATTTAATTAAGTTATACCTATTTTTGCAACTCTTTTATCATTTTACTTAACAATATTTATGTGGTTTGGATCATTTCATAATTCTAACTAATTCTTTTCAAGTCTTTTTAACTCATTTATTTGATTTTAATATTTTTAATTGCTAATAGTCTTAATTTATTTCAATAAATTATACTGCCCAAATAACCTATGACAGGCTAATTAAACTGGATAACGGGTCATTAGCACTGGACACTGCAGTGTCTCAGGCCGTCATACCATGGGACGTAAAAAGCTCAGTACGTCAACCATGTATGCAATCAATATGGCAAAAAGCCATGATAACAGTATGGTTAAAAGCCATGATAATAGATAATCGGGCATACAAGCTATGAGTGCAGGCACAAAGCCATCAATCCAGGCATAAAGCCTTACGCAGTACTGCTAAAATAATACCCTATTGGCATGCCATTCTATCCAATTTGATACTCGTGCCTAGGCAATACATGAGCACATAAGTACCATTAAGTATTAATATGTTTTTTTTTTATTTCATTATTTCACGATAAATTTCAATTATAATTTATAACATTTCAATTATATTCGTAACAGAAATATAAATTTTTAGAATACAATTTTACATAAATTATGCATTTATCATAATTTATACATTCATTTATTATATCATTTGTATTGATCACAATTCACAATAATGTTTCTCATGTACCATTGTGCTCAAAACATTCTTTTTGCTTCTCATATGCCATTAATTATGTAAGGTATTAATTTCTAGTTACAAAATGAGGTATAAGCCCTAGTGATAATTTCACCTCATTTTCACATTTAACGGTCCATAATATACAATTCACATTTTATATTCCCAGTTGTATTATGAATATATTATGAGGTCCATAACTGAAAATTAAATTTTTCCTAGCAATGTAGTTGAGATACAAACTTATTTATGTATTAATTTTAATTTCTCATTTTCCTCATGATGAGAACAAGTATTCATAATTCACCTTAATTCCTCTCATGTATCACTTATTGGGTAGGATATTATTATTGTTCTAATTACAATGAAACATAATTCCTCATATTGACTTCATCTTATTTATACATTTGACAATTCACTTATGCTAATTACAATTTCATATTTCCAATTGTATTACTAATGTATCATGAATTCTATTTTTAATGGGCATATAAGCCCTAACTATCTATTCCTCATGATTTAGGTAAATTTTCATTTATATTTTAAGTAATCCATGAATATTTCATGGATTTCAAATTTATCTAAATTTTTCTTAAATCCTAGTGTCACTCAAATTAACCATTCACAATTTACCTACCACATCCTATATTAATAACTACAATGGTTCTTCTAGTTTGATTTTCTACTTCAAATAATTTAGTGGTTACTATTCATTTGACCATTTCCATTCAAAGGTTGACTTTTTGATTTATAATAAATTTTTTTAGCCTAAATTCACCAAGATATCACATTTTGCATTTTATTTTTGTTGGCATTAATTGAAAAACTCAATTCCTAGCCTCCTAGATTTTATTTCAATTTTTCAGAATTTGAGGTCTAAGTTTACTGTTCTATTGGACCTTGCTACAGTAGAATTTTGACAAAACTTTCTTCATGAAAGTTTCTCCTTTATGTGTCTTCTTTAATTTCCTTTTTGAATCACTCCATTTGGAGTTTTTTAGCTCAATTTATGGCCATTTTACCATAACTGGCCGGATTGTCCTGTACCCAAAATTTCTGGGCAATTTGGTTCTGCCAGATTTGGTGTCCTAACTTGGACTAGCAATTTGAATTGGTTAGATTCAGAATTTGAGTTTGTGTTCTTCATGAAAGTTGTTCTAAATTGTCTAATGTTTCCATAGATATAAGGTTCAGGTCATTTGGATATTTCTATACTGAGTTATGGCCAATTGTTCATTTGGTTAATTTTCCAGGACAGTATGTATGTTACCCGGATTTGGTCAATTTTTAGGGCAACTTAAGTTGGTTTTCTGGGTATGGTTTCTTCATAAAAAATGTGGCTTAAGGTCTTAAATTTCATCTCCAATTGTTATCACACCGATTGGAGCTGTCTAGCTCTACTTATGTTCATTTAAACACACTGGACTCATAGGTCCAGAATTCCCTGCACATGAACAACACTCCCAATACCATCTTCCCACACTACTACCATCCACAATTCACATTCCATGCACTTCAACTAGTCCAAAATTGGTCTCAACATCAAAAATTTATCAACATATCATTAAATTCCTAATTTTTATATCAAACCCTAGCTCCAATTCAAGATTTACACAACACATATCACATTAGGCATACTAATCAATTTCTAATTGATTTTTACACATCAAACACCATTTCTAAACCACTCAAATCCATAAAAAAACCATCAAACTACCACTCCCATAAAGCTGGCCAAAAATCCAACCCTTCATTCATGCATCATTTATATCATTTTTAATGAAATTTCACCTTCATTCAACTTAGTTTTAACTTTTAAAGAAAAAAGAAAGCAAGAGTTAGGCACTAACCTCTTTGCTGATTTTCTAAGCTTGTTCACATCTCACTTTCTTTCACTTTCTCTTCTTCTAATTGCTACACAAGTCTTGCTCTAGACAAATTTTTGTGAAGCTAGGAAGGGATTTTGAGGTGGTTTTGTGGGTGGAAATCAAGCTCACTCAAAGCTTTAATGGAGGTCTGTCTCTCTCTTTCTTTCTCTCTTCTCTTGGTTCAGCTGAATAAAGCAGATGGCTGCTGGAATTGTTTCATTTTTATCTCATTTTTATATCATTTTTATCCCTTTTAAGTTACTTGTCAAATGGTGATTGGGTGGAGCTTTTTAAATGACATCATGTGATGTCAAAATTCTAATTTTCTTCATTTTTCTTTTTTTTTTCTTTTCTACTCATTTAAAATTAAATTTTTAGCAATATTTATTCATATTTTATGTCATAATAATTATTTACTTAATTGACAAGTCAGTCAAAAATCATCTCTGAAGACGAAATGACCAAAATGCCCTCCGTTTGGCTTATTGAGCCAAAATCGTCTGTACCGATCTAAAAATTTTTCTAAGCATTTTCTTGGCATTCTAATGCCATCAAAACCTCAATGACTTTTCTCTGGAGTCCCAAAATTTATATCATGAATTTTCCCTCGGGTTCAGGGCTTCTAGCTGTGAAGACAGTAATTTCCTGCTTGGTCACCCATCGTTAGGGCACCGACTCATTTAACATTGTTGTATTTCATTTATAAAATTTTCCCTTAATTTTTCTTACACTTAATTGAATTATTTATGACTCCTCACTCTAGTCTAATTATAGATCCAAAAATTCTAATTGTCCAGTCAGAAATTGGTCACTGGAACAGTAGAACGTGCGGACTATCTAAAGTGAGGGTGTTACAATTATTCCCCTCTAATAAAAATTTCGATCTCGAAATTTACCGGATTAGGTATTTGAGGTAATTCCTTTACCTTTCTATTGTTCCCTCTGTCTACGTCTTTTATATATATGGTATGATTTAGTCTTTTCGAATCTATCATTATACACTTGGGCATATCATAAAGGAAGGATAATTTACCTCAAATTCACATTTGGGGCATCTTGCTCCTCTCTAGCTTGGGTGACATTTGCAAGTGGTGTTACTGTTGTACCTATTCTTTCCACGACCTCTGTCTGGGTCCATAGTAAATTCCTCTTAGTACAATCTTTCAGATGATGGTCCATGGCCCCACATCTATAACAGGCTCCAGTCAATCCCCTACATTCACCTTTATGCCACTTGTTACAATTGTCACATTTTCTTGCTAGTCTTGGTGCACTCACTACTAGTATCTCTAGTTGACCTCTTCTAGGTATAGGCCTAGGTCTAGGTCTCCTACTTTGATCAGATGTCTGATTTAACTATTCTCTCGGCCTCTTATTACTAGACTGTCCAAATTTCCTCTTTTACTGATCACCACTCCTCTTCTGTTCCTCTTCATGAACACAGCTGATATATTTCTTTCTAAACTCTATTAGAAAGAATTCTCAAGTTACGTCGATTGGTGGCAGTACCTTGGTTACGACATCCCACTGCAGATATGCAACTTCTTGTAGCAATGAAACTGCACACTCCAAACTCAGTTCTGGTGTGCAATGGAGCTATTGTAGGACTCTTTCAGTCCTTTCTAACCAATACTCAGCCGTTGAAGAATCATCTTCCTTTTTACCATTGAAATCTACAGCTCCATACTTCCTAATTTTTCCTAACGATGATTTTCGCTAAGGCGTTGGTGGAATAGCCCCAGTCATTTGTCGAAAGAATTCAGTCATTTGCTCAAACAAGGCCTGTTGGGGTTGTACAGGCACCTCATGCACTGATGGAGCCAGATCTCCTCAATTTCCAACATCACTTCCAGTCAGGATACAGCTTATTACTTCCTCCTCTACTGCCTTCTGCGATTCTGAGTCCATACCTTAACCTAAACTAACCAAAGAAAACAGATATGCATTAGTGTCACCTCGACTCATATGAATGCAATGCATGTTATGCACGCAATCTTATTCTATCTATCGATGCCTAAACCGTACTTTGATACTAATTAATGTAACACCCCTCACCCGTCTATAGTGTAAGCGAGTGAGGCATGTCACACTTGGTACTGGAGCATCCTAACTTATCTTACTTTATTTCTTTAATAATTTTAAACTAGTTATATTTTAATATTAATTATTTTTCTATGAAGAAACCAGCGGAGTTTCCCCTATTTTATTACTAGTTGACGTATTTTACTATTCACCTGCTTGAAATTTTCAATAATAATTTACAATGAATATATCATTCATACTCATCATAGTCATCTCACATTTAATTCTTGCAATTCACATACTCATTGCTATAAATCCATTCATTTCCATACATATTCATTAATGCACGATTTATATATATAAATTCTTATATTTTCATTAATTTACATAATATACAATTTAATTTCAGATGAAAGAGATAATCTATTAATTTACATCCCATACATATTAAATACAATTTCTTTAATTGCATTACAACATATGAAATAATTGTAATACACAAAATACATAATATGACTAATGTGAGCCCTATCTACATGCATTGCTGAGGAGGTGATAACCTTATACACGTCTGACACTTCTACAGATCTAGACTCCAAAAATCCCAATCAAATGTCCACTGGGTTTTACCTTCAGTACCTGCACGAAGGAAACAAATCCATCCCGCTAAGCATTTCTGCTTAGTGGTGCAATAATATAACAAGAAAATAATATATACAAATAAGAAAGAACGAAGCATAACTTAAATGTTTAAGAATCAATTTAATTTAATACAATGTGTCTAATATTAATTATCTTTTGTTCTAATTTGTTCCACTTTAGAAGCGTTTAATTCCTAAATTCACAGTAATAATGTACAATATATAGAATTAATAAAAATACTCAGTTTATATTTATATGGCAATTTGAAGATACATTTGCAATATTTAATTAAGTTATACCTATTTTTGCAAATCTTTTATCATTTTACTTAACAATTTTTATATGGTTTGGATCATTTCATAATTGTAACTAATTCTTTTCAAGTCTTTTTAACTCATTTATTTGATTTCTAATATTTTTAATTGCTAATAGTGTTAATTTATTTCAATAAATTACACTACCCAAGTAACCTATGACAGGCTGATTAAACTGGATAACGGGTCATTGGCACTGGACACCGCAGTGTCTCAAGTCGACATACCATGGGACGTAAAAGCTCAGTACATCAACCACGTATGCAATCAATATAGCAAAAAGCCATGATAACTGTATGATTAAAAGCCATGATAACAGATAATCGGGCATACAAGCCATGAGTGCGGGCACAAATCCATCAATCCAGGCATAAAGCCTTACACAGTACTGCTAAAACAATACCCTATTAGCATGCCAATCTATTCAATCTGACACACGTGTCTAGGCAATACATGGGCACATAAGTACCATTAAGTATTAATATGTTTTATTTTATTATTTCATTATTTCACGATAAATTCCAATTATAATTTATAACATTTCAATTCTATTCATAACAGAAATATAAATTTTTAGAATACAATTTTACATAAATTATGCATTTATCATAATTTATACATTTATTTATTATATCATTTGTGTTGATCACAATTCACAACAATGGTTCTCATATACCATTGTACTCAAAACATTCCTTTTGTTTCTCATATGCCATTAATTATGTAAGGTATTAATTTCTAGTTACAAAAGAGGCATCAGCCCTAGTGATAATTTCGCATCAGTTTCACATTTAACAGTCCATATATATATAGTTCACATTTTATAGTCTGTAACACCCTCATCATCGGTAGTCCATACATTCTACAACCCCGGCGACTGACGTCTGTCCGGACAATCAGGGTGTTTGGAACTACACCTAAATGATAGTGAGGACACATAAAATGATAGAATACATGATAGGAAAATACAAGAAAAATTAAGGTAAAATAAAAGACTTAAAACTAAATTAGGCTAAAAGAGTAGTGTCCCGATCCCTTAGAAACCCTAGGAACAAATTTCCAGGTTTAATTAAAAATTTATCGAGGTGTAAATGGCATTAAAAATGTCAAGAATAATTTAATTAATTAATAAAAGTGAAGATAAAAATAAAAATAGATAGTGTAAAACTTTGGAGAAATTATCCGATCGTTAAATTAAAAAAAAGAGGGACTTTAACCCGAAGAGGGGCATTTTGATCATTTAACACTTAAAGTTGACTTTTGACCAAAAAGTCCATTAAAAATTAGTGGTATTAAATTTAAAAAATTCCATAAAAACCCCCATGAAATCATGAAATTACATTAGTGCAATTAAAGGGGACTTAAGTTGGGTTAATTGAGAATTTAGAAAATTTGAGTATTATATTATTATTTTAAGTTAGTGGAGGGGGGGGGGGGTATAAAAGGCTAGTGGGTAGAAATTGAAAGAAGAAAAACACTCATCTCTCCTCATTTCCTTCATGCTGCCACCCTAGCCTCAACCTTTCCCTTTGATTTCTTTCACTTGCATGCCCATTTCTAGCCATAATCCAGCAATTGTCCCTTCACCAAAGTTGTTCCCCACATCAAAAGGAAGCCATTGATACTAATTTGAGAAGGTATAAGTTGAAATTGGGCTGTTCAATGGGCTGCCATCCAAGGTTAGTGCATAATTCCTTACTTCCCTCTCTTAATTTCTTGATTTTAAGGCTAATTGAGTTATTGTGTTAGGAAAATTTTAGGATTTGATGGGTAATTGGGAAAACCTAATTTGGCAGCCATGGAACTAGGGGGAAATTATTTATTTTTTCAGGAAATTGATGTTTAGAAATGTTAATTAAGCTAAGTACATGAATTAGGATAGGGTTATATGTGGGTGTTTGAAGTTAATTGTGAATTAGGGTTTGTAACCCTACAAATTTGGAGATTTTCTTTAGGCTTGAATCTTCCCAATTTGGCAGCCCTAATTAGCTTAATTAGTGATTAAATTAGACACATAATTTGTGAATTACAATGTTGATTAAGGTGGCTAAGAGTATAGGAATCAAATTGCATGTATATGTGTTGATTTTGATACTTTATCTTAGGGCTTTGAAAAATTATGAGTATTTAAGGATAGTGCCCAAGTTGGCACCCTTGAGGAGCATAGAAAATATGTAATTTCATGACTTAAAAGATGAAGTATGGTGTCCATGGATATGTGGAAATGAATTAGGCATTGGTAGTTGAAATTACATACACTAATCAATTGTTCCATGCACATATTGTTGACCTTGATTAAATTAAATTTAAAGTGTTGAGTTGCTTATTATAGACTAGTGTATACTGCTGGATATTGATTGTTGAGATGAATTGGTGATATTAGAAGTGCCATGAATGTATACTTGAAGTTTGGGAGATGGAGAAATGAATTATTGGGAGTGTTATTTTCTGCAGGTTGTGGCCTTATTGAAAATAGAATGTGAATTGAGTTAAAACTGACTTTGTGTGACTCCAATTGGAATGAGGCCAATTGGAGGTGAAAAATGACCTAAAACACTCCAATTTTCATGCTGAAACCATGTTCCAATTTTGCCTAAAAACTAACATGAAACTTGACCAAATCCGGATATGCAATTTTAGTGAACCCAGAAATGACCAATTGAACAGTGTTCACTCTTTTAGTCATATCTCACTGTAGACAGGACCAAATGATCTAAGATTTATATCATTAGAAAGCTTAGACATAGGGCTACAACTCTTTTACAGGACACAAAGCCCAGAAATGCCATTTACCTGACCAAATTGCCGGTCTAAATTGAAGTACAAAATCTGTCCAGAATTGACACTGCCCAGAATTTGCCATATAAGGACCACTTGCCAGTCTTGGCAAAGAAGCCATAACTTGGTCCATATAACTCCAAATGCCATGAAACCAGTGTCAAATTTTCACTAAGACATAGGTCTACAAAAATGGTTTTTTGACCAAAACCAGAAACTTAGGGAACTAGGTCAATTAACTTGATTAGATTGGCATACCAAATCTGGAAATGGTTCAAATGACCATTAATTCCAGCAAAGTGTTTTAAGGATAACTCCTACTATAAGTTATCAAACAAAATGAGCCATACCATTCTGGAAAGCTAAGAATAGACCTCCAATTTTTCTTCAGGCAACTTCCTTACCTTATGAATGCAAAGAGCCTAAATATTGGGTCAAAGCTACTGCCCTAATTGAAACCTAATTTCTATAAGACACTTGAGACTAGGTCAATAATTTGACTATAAGTAACACAACAAGACTTGAAAAATTACAATAAAAAAATTCTAAGTGACCATAAGACATAGGGTAACATATCCTATGGAGAGTAGTAGACCTAAATATGGCAGCAACCTACTCAAATAAAATTGACAAAGTATAACACCAAAACTGCCTATTAAGGGAACCAAAATTCAGAATTGACCAATTTATGGTCAATTGATCTTAACTTAAGTTATACAAATCCAAATGACATGATTTAAAAAGGGAAATAAAGACAAGACATAGCAGAACAATTTCCTTTTAGGAAGTGGGGCCAAACTATGGCCACAAACTGTCCAAAGTCATATGCAAAGTGAAAGTCCCAAATCTAAACCTAAAGAAAAGTTCTTGAAAAACATTATTGGCTTATCCCTACTAAGTCACTGTATGCTAAATTACTTAAAACAGGCATGTGAGACCCACTTTCCCACTACACATTGACACAAAAATTCTGTTATCACTACATTACACTAAACGAGTATGTGGGACCCACCTTCCCACTACAAATGACATGAAAAGCCTACTAAGAAGTTACTAATGCTTAATTGCCCAAAGTAAACCTAGGCTTATGTGTATTGTATGGATCGATTGGTATACCAATTAGGGACTACAGATAGCAGTACTGCCTACAGGAATAATCACTGATCGAAAAAGTATGTCTAACATGATTGTTCTACAGGCTATATGTCTAACCGTTGGCCATTGTGCCTAATGATATTTGTGGCTTAGATAGCCTACTCACTGGCCTAGTGCCTGACATGACATGTGTATACAGGCTAGACATATGACTATCTAACCAATATACTCTTGCATATCCAGCACTTATAGTTTGTTATAGGTTACTTGGGCACTGTTATAAATAAATTAAGACTGAAAATATAAGAAATGACCAGAAAAGATACTGTTAAGTTAAATTGCTTACAAAGTGCAGAAAATTCATAAATAACTTAGAAACTGCGGAAGTTAGCATATAATGATTATTTTAATTGTTTAATTACATTTCTTTTAAATTATGCACCACTAAGCTATCAGCTTAGCGCGTATAGTTTTTCCATTGCGTAGGTACTAAAGACCAGGCTCACCCGACACAGCCACCACAATAGCAGCCGCTATAGTAGCGTCTGACAGAGCTCTGACTAAATCTGCCACTGTCCAGAGTCACCTCACTGGTCATTTTATATTTTAGTAGGGCCCATGTATAGACTAGTATTTTGATTCATTGTGTATAAATATGATGTAATTACTAGTTTGTGATGTAGTAAAAATTGTAAGTTTTTATTTTGGATTGTAATTAAAGTTATGAATTTCTGCATATGAATGTTTATACACAATGAATAAGCAGAAATTAGATAATATGACATGTAGAATTATGAGACATGGTATTATTTTAATAGATAACTTGTGGAAACCACCAGATGCCAATTAAACAGAGGGGGCTCTGCCCGGGTATCCACAAAAATAAATTGTGATATATAAAAAAAAAAAATTTCTCACATTTTCTATAAGTTTAAAATTAATAATGATCAGGACAGCATAAGATAAGGTTCTCCAGCACAAAATGTGGCACTCCTCACTCAGCTACACTGTAGATGGATAAGGGGCGTCACATTTTAGTGGTATCAGAGCATAGGTTTAGGCGGTCCTAGACCTAGATAGATAGAAAGAAATAGTTGCATCACATGCATGGGCCTTTAAATAGAGTTAAGGTGACAGTAATGTAGATCTATTCTTTGTCTGTTTTATAAGATCGATGGTATCTAATCCTTGAGAGCACGAACCTCCAGGACCAATAGAAGAGGAGGTAGAGAGCCACACAACTGCACTTGCTCCTAGTAGGGAGCAAAGCAGCAGAGCAGAGTCATCTCAAGGTACTATGAGTAGGGCACAGCAGGCCTTCTATGAACAGATGATACAGTTGCTCCGTCAAGTCATTGGAGCTATACCTCAGCCACATCCACCTCCACCTCCATAGCCACAGCCACCACCACCACCACCACCTGTACTGTAATACCCTCATTGCAGCAATTCCATACATTCTACTGTTCCGATGACTGGTGTCGGTCCGGACAGCTAGAATGTCTAGAAAAATAATTAGACTAGAGTGAGGAGTCATAAATAACTCAAATATTAATAAGAAAAATTTGGGAAAAATTTTAGAAATAAAATACAACCAAGTTAAACGAGCCGGTGCCCTAGCAATGGGTAACCCAGTGGGAAGTTGCGGTTCTCGCAACTAGGAGCCCTAGACCCGGGAGAAAATTCATAAAATCATTTTTGAGACTCCAGAGAAGAGTCATTGAGGTTTCTATGGCATTAGAATGCCAAGAAAAGGTTTAGAAAAATTTTTCAATCAGTACAGACAATTTTGGTCTGTTAAGCCAAACGGAGGGCATTTTGGTCATTTCGCCTTCAGAGGTGATTTTTGGCTGACTTGTCCAGTTAACTAAATAATTATTATGACACAAAATTTGAATAAACATTACTAAAAATTGAATTGAAAATGAGTAGAAAAGAAAAGAAAAGAAATATGAAAGAAATTGGGAATTATGACATCACATGATGTCATTAACATGCCCCCACCCAATCACAATTTGACAAATTAAATAAAGAGATAAAAATGAGATAAAAACAAGCCCAAACAGCCATCTTCCTCATTTGTTCTTCTCATTGCCGGAAATCTTTCATCTCTCTCTTCCATGAAAAAAAAAAAATTCTTCATCTCTCTTAATTTTCATTGATTTCCCTCCACAAAATCCTAGACCTCCTTCATTAAAACTTGTCTACACTACTTGGGAAGGTGTTTGGATGCCAAGAAAACTAAAGAAAGTGAAGGAAATTGAAGGGAAAATTCTGCCCTCCTAAGGTTAGTGCTAACTCTTACATTTTTCTTTTTATTCCATGTTAGGAAGTTCAAGTGAATGAGAAATTGTTAAGAAATTGAATAAAACACTTATGTAGGAGTATGTATGAATTGTGGCAGCCAAGAGAGGGTTAGGGTTTTGATGGTTTAATTGCAATTAAGTTGGTATATTAATGTCAATTAATGTATACATATGAATTGGAGTTTAATGGAGTTGAATTTTTTTTGAGTTTGTATGAGAATGAGATTTGATCAATTAGGGTTGGTATGAAAATTGGAGATATTGTGTTTGAATGGTTAATTGGATTTCTAATGGTCAATTAGTGACCATTTGATGAAGTTTGACCCTAAATTGGAAGTAATTGTGGCCTTGAAATTGAAAGTGGTATGCTGCCCCCATTGTGCCAGAATACTGGACTTGAGTCCAGTGTATTCCTAGGGTCATAACTTGAGCTATGTTACACCAATTGGTTCAAGGCAAATTGGAAATGAAACTAGACACATAATGGTACAACTTTGGTGAAGAAACCATGCCCAAAAAACCAAACCAAGTGGACCAAAAGCTTGCCCTAATCCGGGTGACCTGCAGTCTACCTGGGCAAAATGACCAAATGAATAGTGTTTGGTCATTTGGCCATAACTCAGTGTAGAAAGGTCCAATTGACCTAAAATTTTACCAGAAACAAGCTGAGATATAGACCAACAACTTTCATGAAGAACACAAATCCAAATTCTGATCATAACCTAGTCAAATTGCCAACCAAACTTAGGTCACCAAATCTGGCAGAACCAAATTGCCCAGAAAATCTGGGTACAGGTCACTCCGGCCAGTTATGGTAAAATGACCATAACTTGAGCTACAAAACTCCAAATGGAGTGATTCAAAAAACGAAATTCAACTAGACAAAATAAGGAACAACTTTCATGTTGATCATTTTGCCAAATTCCTACTGAAAAAATGACTAATAGAACAGTAAGCCCGGGGCATGAAATCTAAAAATTTTGAATAACATAAGATAAGCTTTGAAATGGTAATGGAAATCAATACCAACAAAAATAAAATGCAAAATGTGGTATCTTGGTGAACTTAGGTTCAATAAATTTATTATGTATTAAAAAGTCAACAATTTGAGTGAATAGTAATGTGAATAGTAATACAAAGACACAAAGTTTAATAACTAAATTGGTAGAGGAAATTAAGGTATGAAATTTGGAATCCATGAAACATTCATGGATTACTTGGAATAGAAATAGTAATTCACCTAAATGACTTAATGAACATTTAAGTTATGTGAGTATATAGTTAAGATTTATTTCCATTACTAGTAGGTCTAATAAAACATAAGTAATACCACTTGAATATGAAATGACATTAACCTAGATGCATTGTTGAGTGTAAATGGGATGAGGTTTACATTAGGATTTATGTTTCCATTACAAATATGATAATAACACCTTGTATGAGTTATGAATTCATATAAATATTGTAATGAATAAATGAATCACATGAAAATATGAATGGAACATTAGTTTTCTTTATAAGAGAAACGAAAAATGTTTTGAGTACAATGGTATATGAACACCATTGTTGTGAATTGTGATCAATATGAATGATGTAAGGAATGTATGAATATTATGATGAATGTATAAATTATGAAAGTTATCATGAAATAATAAAGTCATAAAACACAATATATTAATATTTAATGATATTATGTGCCCTTGTATTGCCTAGACATATGTGTCAGATTGGATAGTTTGGCATGCCAATAGGGTATTGTTTTAGCAGTACTGCGAAAGGCTTTATGCCTATATTCATGGCTTTATGCCCACATTCATGGCTTTATGCCCACACTCATGGCTTAATGCCCGATTATGTGTTATCATGGCTTTTTAGCCATACTGACTGCATACGTGGTTGACGTTTTGTGTCCCATGGTATGACGGCCCGAGGCACCGTGGTGTCCAGTGCCAACAACCCGTTATCCAGTTTAGTCAGCCTGTCATAGGTTACTTGGGCAGTGAAATTTATTGAAATAAGTTAAGAATATTAGTAATTAAAAATATTAAAAATTAAATAAATAAGTAAGATGACCTAAAATAAATTAGAATAGTTATTTATTAGAAAGAATCGAAATAAACTGGACCGATATTAAAATTTACTTATTATGAAATAAACTGAGACAACCTAGAAAGTATTGAGAAAATGCTAAAAGATTAGCAAAGAAAATTATAACATACATAAATATTGCAAATGTGACTTACATAATAATATAAGCATAAATTCATTATTTTTAGATCATTTTTCTATGTACATTATTACTGTACATTGGCGAAATAAACAATTCCAAAAAAGACTAAATTAGGATAAAACTTATTAAATTTTAAAAACCGTATGTGAAATATAAACAAATCTTAATTATTTGAATTATGTTTTATTTCTATCTTTATTGGTATATTATTTCCTTGTTATATTATTGCACCACTAAGCAGCAATGCTTAGCGCGATGGAATTGTTTCCTCACGCAGGTACTGAAGGTAAAGCCCAGATAAAAATATTAAACAGAGATTTTAGAGTTCTGATCCGCAGAAGTGCTTGAAGTATTTAAGGTTGTCACCTCCTCAGCAATGCATGTAGATAGGGCCCATATAGATTATATTTTATATTTTGTATAAAATGCTTAGATATTGTATTGTAATGTATATTATGAACAGGTAATTAATAGGAATGCGATGTAAATTAATTAATTAGCTTTTTCATATGTAATTAATTTATGTATCATGTAAATTATGAAATTATGTAAACTAATGAAATTTGAAAATTTTACTTATGTGATTTGAGCATGAATGAGATTGTATGGATTTGAAGACTGATTTAAAATATATAGATAATGCATGGAACTGAATATGAAATTGAGATATATGAATGAGATATGAATTATGAGATGGTTATGAAAATAATTGATGGGATTTTTATTATAAAATATTATTGAAATTTTCAAACAGGTGAATAGTAAAACACGTCAAACGATAATAAAATAGGGAAAACTCCATTAGTTTTTCCGTCGAAACATAATCGATATTAAATATAATGAGAACAAAATTTTTAAAGAAATAAAGTAAGGTAAGTTAGGGTGCTCCAGCACCAAATGTAGCACGCCTTGCTCGGCTACACTGTAGTCAGGTGAGGGGTGTTACATGTACAGCCACCACCGCCCCCACAGTCGCAACCTATACACAAATCCCCATTAGAGAAACTACAAAAGTATGGGGCCGTTGACTTCAAGGGTAAGAAGGAGGATGACCCAGCTATAGCATAGTATTAACTGGAGAGAACAAAGAGGGTTTTGCAGTAGCTCCACTACACCCCAGAGTAGCAGTTGGAGTGTGCTTTGTTACTGCTACAGGAGGATGCCTATAGATGGTGGGTGACTATATCTAGAGTAGCACAGCCTGCACAGATCACATGGGAATTCTTTTTGGCTGAAATCAAGAAGAAATACATTAGCCATGTTTACTTGGGGGCCAGAAGGAGAGAATTCCTGGCACTGAGGCAGAGGCAGCTTACAGTCTCCGAATATGAGCGAGAATTCATGAGACTTAGTGGATATGCCTTGGAGATCATGCCTACAGAGGTTGATAAGTGCAAAAGGTTTGAGGATGGATTGAATGACAATATCAGATTGATAGTCAAATCTCATCACTTCACAGACTTCTCCCAGTTAATAGCATTAGCCCTTGATGTGGAGAGGGTCAGAAATGAAGAGCAGTCCAGAAAGGATAGGCAACGTAAGAGGGGTTCTGGATCTAGGCAGTCTAGTTCAGCAACCACTAGTACTAAGAAGCCCAAGGAGTCTCAGGGTTAGACTTAGGGTCGAGGCAAGAAGCAGAAATCTCAGTTTGCTCCGAGGAGAGGAGGACAGTCGGGTGCATCAGTGAGCAGTTCACCTAGTGCAGCTACACGGGGATAAGCCCCACCACCAGCTTATACACATTATGGGAGGCCCCACAAAGGAGAGTGCAGCTTGTTGACTAGTGGGTGTTTCAGATGTGGGTCTACGAATCACTTCCTGAAGGATTATCCCTGGAGAAGTGTTAATCTCCCAATGTTCCACCCCAGACAGAGAGGACTACCCCGACAGCATAGAGGGGTAGAAGACCTCCGACGCCTAATACAGCTAGTACATCACAAAGGCATACTTCAGAGATAGCTCAGAGGCAGGAGACCAAGGTAGCACCTCGTGCTTATACTATGAGGGCTCAAGAGGAGCCAGAACCAACAGATGTCAGTAGAGGTACATTTTCTCTTTATGATATGTTAGTATGTGCACTGATTAATCTGGGTTCCACACATTCATATGTGTGTATCGCACCACCAATTGATAGAGGAGTACAGATAGAGGAGTTAGAAGAGGACATATAAGTTACAAACCCTTTAGGCCATAGTGTCATGGTGAAAAAGGTCTACAAGGGTTGTCCTCTGAAAATACAAGGGTGTGAATTTCCAGCTAACCTCATTGAACTACCATTCTATGAGTTTAATGAGATACTAGGAATGGATTGGTTATCACATCATCAGGCAATGGTAAATTATTGGTTGAAGAGGATTTCACTACAGACAGCAGAAGGGGATGTGATTACAGTTGTGGGTGAAGGAACGGGTTGTATTTCTGTTATCATATCAGCCACAGTAGCCAGAAGAATGATAAGAAAGGGTTGTGAGGCTTTCTTAGCTTATATAGTTGATACTAAGAAGATTAGCCCAAGCATACAGGAGATCCCCATAGCATGTGAATTTCCAGAGGTGTTTTCGAAAGAGCTACCGGGTTTGCCACCTAATAAAGAAGTGGAGTTTGCTATATCGTTTATGCCGGGTACCGCACCAATTTCTATTGCTCCATATAGGATGGCACCTATTAAACTGAGAGAGTTGAAAGTTCAGTTACAGGAGCTACTAGATAAGGGTTTCATACGCCCTAGTGTGTCACCCTGGGGAGCACCAGTATTGTTTGTAAAGAAGAAAGATGGTACACTACGGCTTTATATAGACTATCAACAGCTGAATAAGGTGAATGTGAAAAATAAATATCCGTTACCACAGATAGATGACTTGTTTGATCAACTGAAGGGAGCCAGTGTATTCTCTAAGATAGATCTCAAATCAAGCTATCACCAGTTGAAAGTAAAGGAGACAGATGTGCCAAAAACTACTTTCAGGATCCGGTATGGACACTATGAGTTTCTAGTGATGCCATTTGGGCTAACAAATGTACCAGCAGCTTTTATGGACCTAATGAACCGTATCTTTTACTCCTACTTGGATCGGTTTGTTGTGGTCTTTATAGATGATATTCTGGTATATTCTAAGAATTGGGAGGAGTATGAAGAACACCTGAGAGTAGTACTACAGACACTGCAGGAAAAGCAGTTATATGCCAAACTGTGCAAGTGTGACTTCTGGTTATATGAAATATCCTTCCTTGGACACATTGTATCAGCAGATAGGATCAGGGTGGATCCAAGGAAGATTAAGGAAATAGTTGAATGGAAACCTCCCAAAAATGTAACAGAGGTCAGAAGTTTCTTGGGGTTAGCTGGTTATTACAAGAGATTTGTGAAGGGATTCTCCCTTATAGCAGCCCGACTGACTAAGTTGCTACACAAGAATGTCAAATTTGATTGGAATGACAAATGCCAGGCTAGCTTTGAGAAGCTAAGGGCTATGCTCACAGAAGCTCCAGTGCTGACACAGCCAGAGTTGGGGAAAGACTATGTGATCTACAGTGACGCCTCTCATAATGGGCTTGGGTGTGTTCTGATGCAAGAAGGTAAAGTAGTTGCCCATGCTTCTAAACAGCTAAGGCCACATGAAAAGAACTACCCAACACATGATTTGGAATTGGCTGCAATAATATTTACACTGAAAATATGGAGGCATTACCTATATGGTGAGAAGTGCTATATATACATAGATCACTAGAGTCTAAAGTACTTGCCAACCCAAAAGGAACTCAATCTAAGACAGAGGAGATGGATTGAATTCCTTAAAGATTATGACTGTGTGATTGACTATCACCCTGGAAAGGCAAATATAGTGGCTGACGCACTGAGCAGAAAGTCCATGATGGCTTTAAGAGCATTGAATGCTTGGTTGTCTGTAGCACAGGATGGGGTACTTTTAGTCGAGTTGCATGTAAAGCCAATTCTGCTATAGCAAATACAAGAAGCACAGCTAAGGGATGAAAGGTTCGTGACTATAATGGGTAGAGTTAAAAAGGGGAAGGAGACTGACTATGAGTTGAAAGGAGATGGATACCTATATTATAAAGGTAGAATCTATATACCAGGAGATGAGGAACTGAAGAAGAGTATCCTAAAAGAGGTACAAAGTAGCTTCCATGCTATGCCCCCAGGAAGTACTAAGATGTATCATGACCTGAAGGCACAGTATTGGTGGCCTAGAATGAAGAAGGAGATTGGTGATTTTGTGACTAGATGTCTGACATGCCAGCAGGTTAAAGCTGAGCATCAAATTCCATCAGGGTTGTTGCAACCTATATCCATACCAGAGTAGAAATGGGACCGCATCACCATAGATTTTGCAAATAGGCTACCATTGACACAGAAGAAGCATGATACTATCTGGGTAATTGTTGACAGACTAAACAAATCAGCTTACTTCCTACCTATCAGAACCGACTATTCACTAGAGAGACAAGCAGAAATCTACATAGCTAAGATAGTACGGTTACATGGAGTTCCAACATCAATTATATCTAACCGAGACCCGAGGTTTACTTCGAGGTTTTGGAAGAAGCTACAGGAGTCGTTAGGCACTCAACTGCACTTCAGTACGGCTTTTCATCCTCAGAGGGATGGACAGTCTGAAAGGGTGATTCAGTTAACCCATAAAACTTAGTAAATTATATAAATCATAAAAGATTGATAATAATGACATGACATGAATGACATGATAGGTGCTGGAAGATATGCTCCGGAGCTGCATTATTGACTTTGAAGGAAGTTGGGAGAGATATCTTCCTTTGGTAGAGTTTGCTTATAATAACAGCTACCAAGCCAGCCTAAAGATGGCTCCATATAAAGCCTTATATGGGAGGAGATATAGAACTCCTTTATGTTACACAGAAATGGGTGAAGAGAAAGTAGTTAGCCTAGACCTAGTAAGGCAGACTAAAGAGAAAGTGAAGCTCATTAGAGATAACCTGAAAGCCGCCTCAGACAGGCAAAAGTCATATGCTAACCTGAGGAGAAAGCATATAGAGTATGAGGTTGGTGATAAGGTGTTTCTCAAGGTATCACCTGGGAGGAAGTGCTAAGGTACGGTAAGAAGGGTAAGTTAAGCCCTAGGTTTATTGGTCCATATAATGTCATTGAACGTGTGGGTCCAGTAGCCTACAGGCTAGCTTTGCCACCTAAGCTGGACAAAATTCACAATGTATTCCATGTGTCGATGCTTAGGAGATATAGATCAGATCCTTCACATGTCATTTCAGCAGAAGAGATAATTGTGTAACCTGACTTGACATATGAAGAAGAGCCAATCAGAATCTTAGCACTGGAAGTAAAGGAGCTTAGAAACAAGAGTATTCCACTGGTGAAAGTCCTGTGGAGACACCACAACACATAAGAGGTAACTTGGGAGAGCGAGGAGACAATGAGGCAGCAGTTCCCTCAGCTCTTCATACCAGGTAAATTTCGAGGACGAAATTTTAATTAGAGGAGAAGAATTGTAATGCCCTCACCGTCGGTAGTCCGTACATTCTACTGCCTCGGCAACTGACGCCTGTCCGGACAGTCAAGGTGTCTGGAACTACACCTAAATGACAGTGAGGACACATAAAATGATAGAATACACGCTAGCAAAATACAAGAAAAATTAAGGTAAAATAAAAGACTTAAAACAAAATTAGGCTAAAAAAGCAATGTCCCGGTCCCCCGAGAAACCCTAGGAACAAATTCTGAGGTTTAATTAAAAATGTCAAGAATAATTTAATTAATTGACAAAACTGAAGATAAAAATAAAAATAGATAGTGTAAAAATTTGGAAAAATTGTTCGATCGGTAAATTCGAAAAAAGAGGGACTTTAACCCGAAGAGGGGCATTTTGGTCATTTGACATTTAAAGTCGACTTTTGACTAAAAAGTCCATTAAAAATTAATGGTATTAAATTCAAAAAATTCCATAAAAATCCCCATAAAAATATGAAATTACATTAGTGCAATTAAAGGGGACTTAAGTCGGGTTAATTGGGAATTTAGAAACTTTGAGTATTATATTATTATTTTAAGTTAGTGGAGCGGGGGTATAAAAGGCTAGTGGGTAGAAATTGAAAGAAGAAAAACACTCATCTCTCCTCATTTCCTTCATGCTGCCACCCTAGCGTCACCCTTTCCCTTTGATTTCTTTCACTTGCATGCCCATTTCTAGCCATAATCCACCAACTATCCCTTCACCAAAGTTGTTCCCCACATCAAAAGGAAGCCATTGATACTAATTTGAGAAGGTAGAAATTGAAATTGGGCTGTTCAAGGGGCTGCAATCCAAGGTTAGTGCATAATTCCTTTCTTCCCTCTCTTAATTTCTTGATCTTAAGGCTAATTGAGTTATTGTGTTAGGAAAATTTTAGGATTTAATGGGTAATTGGGAAACCCTAATTTGGCAGCCATGGAACTAGGGGGAAATCATTTAATTTTTCTTGAAATTAATGTTTAGAAATGTTAATTAAACTAAGTACATGAATTAGGATAGGGTTATATGTGGGTGTTTGAAGTTAATTGTGAATTAGGGTTTGTAACCCTAAAAATTTGGAGATTTTCTTTAGGCTTGAATTTGCCCAATTTGTTAGCCCTAATTAGCTTAATTAGTGATTAAATTAGACACATAATTGGTAAATTACAATGTTGATTAAGGTGACTAAGAGTATAGGAATCAAATTGCATGTATAAGTGTTGATTTTGATACTTTATCTTAGGGCTTTGAACAATTGTGAGTAATTAAGGATACTGCCTGAGTTGGCAGTCTAAAGGAGCATAGAAAATATGTAATTTCATGACTTAAATGATGAAGTATGGTGTCCATGGATATGTGGAAATGAATTAGGCATTGGTAGTTGAAATTACATACACTAATCATTTGTTCCATGCACATATTGTTGACCTTGACTAAATTAAATTTAAGGTGTTGAGTTGCTTATTATAGACTAGTGTATACTACTGGATATTGATTGTTGAGATGAATTGCTGATATTAGAAGTGCCATGAATGTATACTTGAAGTTTGGGAGATGGAGAAATGAATTATTGGGAGTGTTATTTTCTGCAGGTTGTGGCCTTGTTGAAAATAGAATGTAAATCGAGTTAAAACTGACTTTGTGTTACTCCAATTGGAATGAAGCTAATTGGAGGTGAAAAATGACCTAAAACACTCAAATTTTCATGTAGAAACCATGTGCCAATTCTACCTAAAAACTGACATGAAACTTGACCAAATCCGGATATGCAATTTTAGTGAACCCAGAAATGACCAATTGAACAATGTTCACTCTTTTGGTCATATCTCACTGTAGACAGGTCCAAATGACCTAAAATTTATATCATTAGAAAGCTTAGACATAATGCTATAACTCTTGTAGATGACATAAAGCCTAGAAATGACATTTACCTGACCAAATCGCTTGTCTAATTTGAAGTACCAAATCTGTCCAGAATTGACACTGCCCAGAATTTGCCATATAAGGACCACTTGACCAGTCTTGGCAAAGAAGTCATAACTTGGTCCATATAACTCCAAATGCCATGAAACCAGTGTCAAATTTTCACTAAGACATAGGTCTACAAAAATGGTATTTTGATCAAAACCCAGAAACTTAGGGAACTAGGTCAATTAACTTGATTAGATTGGCATACCAAATCTGGAAATGGTTCAAATGACCATTAATTCCAGCAAAGTTTTTTAAGGATAACTACTACTATAAGTCTTCAAACAAAATGACCCATACCATTCTAGAAAGCTAAGAAATAGATCTCCAATTTTCCTCTAGGCAACTTCCTCACCTTATGAATGCAAAGAGCCTAAATATTGGGTCAAAGCTACTGCCCTAATTGAAACCTAATTTCTATAAGACACTTGAGACTAGGTCAATAATTTGACTATAAGTAACACAACAAGACTTGAAAATTACAATAAAAAAATTCTAAGCGACCATAAGGCATAGGGTAACATATCCTATGAAGAGTAGTAGACCCAAATATGGCAGCAATTTACTCAAATAAAATTGATAAAGTATAACACCAAAACTGCCTATTAAGGGAACCAAAATTTAGAATTGACCAAGTTATGGTCAATTGATCATAACTTGAGTTATACAAATCCAAATGACATGATTCAAAAAGTGAAATAAAGATAAGACTTAAAAGAACAATTTCCTTTTAGGAAGTGGGGCCAAACAGTGGCCACTAACTATCCAAAGTCATATGAAAAGTAAAAGTCCCAAATCTGAACCTGAAGAAAGGTTCTTGAAAAACATTGTTGGCTTATCCCTACTAAGTCACTATATGCTAAATTACTTAAAACAGGTGTGTGGGACCCACTTTTCCACTGCACATTGACAAAAAAATTTTATTATCACTACATTACACTAAACGAGTATGTGGGACCCACCTTCCTGCTATAAATGACATGAAAAGCCTACTAAGAAGTTACTAATGCTTAATTGCCCAAAGTAAACCTAGGCTTATGTATATTATATGGATCGATTGGTATACCAATTAGGGACTACAGATAGCAGTACTGCCTATAGGAATAATCACTGATTGACAAAGTATGTCTGACATGATTGTTCTGCAGTCTATATGCCTGACCGTTGGCCATTGTGCCTAATGATATTTATGGTTTAGAAAGCCTAGCCACTGGCCTAATGCCTGACATGACATGTGTATATAGGCTAGACATATGGCTGTCTAACCAGTATAATCCCACGTTGTCACACGTTATCCTTGGTAAGGCATGACATGTTTCCGTAGCATACCTAATGAATTACCGAACTCCACCTATCGATAACCCATTAGTTATGCTACAAAGGATTTTAAAACAAATCATAGCTTTTTATCTTATCAATTCTTTTGCAGAAAACTGCATGATAATAGTTAAAATTCCATATAAACATTCATTGGAAATAATGATAGACTAAATATTGCAAAAGTTACATTTCCATAAGTCTCAAAATAAAATACAAATAGTTACAAACTCAAAATACTTTAGTAATGTAATATTTTTTAATACAAACTGCCCAATGTCCGTACATCCATACATATAGGTACAAAATACATCCAAAGGAATCACAAGGGTATACCTAATGTAAATACCCACAATCAATACCAAAATGCTACTTCCAAGTCTCTCACTCGGTAGCCTTCTCCTTTCCCTTACCTGCGACAGCATAAAGAAGCTATCATTGAGTATATCACTCAGTGGTGCACAACTAATAACTTTAAAACTTAAGGTAAAACACAATTTGTTAAAGCATAATAAATAACATTTTTCTTAAGCATGAAAACTCCACAATAATTCTAAGTCCATAAGAGCCATTTATTGGAATAACATTTCAAAAGAGAAATCACACTTCATAAATCATAATTTACAAAGCATTAGTGTTGCCAACATCAACACACAGTTTAGGCCATGACACAAAATTTCACGATCAGTGCCGTGTTGTACACCACGACAAAGCAATCTCAACCTCACTAACCGTTATTATTGAGGGAAGGGCTAGCTAGCTAATGAGTACTCATGTAGTCTTACCCCACTAACCGCTATTAATGGGAGACATAATCAATATCAATTGTCAACCCCAAGTAGCCGTCATTACTGGGGAGTTCCGAAAGGGACTGTCATGCTAACTGTGGTTTCAAAACAATTTCCAAAAATTTCCCACTCAACAATCACATTTATAAACCAATAAACACATTTAAATTCATCATAATATCCATATAAAGGTGGCAATACCCAAATTTCTTAAATGCAAGAGAAAAATCATATTTCAGTCAAAGTAAACTTTTTCAAAGCAAACTCATTCAATTTAACACATTCCAAGTAATTTACAAGTTTAAAACGAAGAAAAGGTTAGTTGTGCACAAACCTTCAATAATTCTCCTTCCTTGTTACCTACTTCTCCTTGTCCGTTCCAAATTCTTTTTCTACTAAAAATACACAAATAGAATACCTCAATAGCAATCTCAATTGCTGCCAAGAACTTATTACATACATGTCTAATGCATCCCAAGTTAGCTTTGAAAATTTTAGAATATTTTGGTTTTGAGACAGCTTGGTGCCCCAATCTTTGAACCCAATTTTTACCTAGTTTCGATCATAATTTGGTGAGGTTTTCTTCATGAAAATTGTTCATTTAGGTCTTAGATTTATTTTCCTTTTTTGAATCGCCTAATTCGGAGCTGTGTAGCTCAAGTTATGACCAAAACACAGTTACTGTTTATGTCACTGTTCATCTTACAGATTCAGTTCTGGCAGATTTATCAATCCAACTTCGTTCAGCAATTTGATCAAGTTAAGTCCATAATTTGATCTAATGTTCTGCATACTAAATGTTGCAATATGTCTTAGGTTTCCATCGGTTCAAGAATCGCCTAAATCGGACTTTTCTAGAGAGAGTTATGGCCATGCAAAGTTTACTATTCATATGGTCAAATTCTGCAGGTTCCAGAATTTTATCTCGCATTTCAAGGCTCATTTCAGGTAGCTTAAGGTCATTTTCGGGGCAGGATATCTTCACGAAAATTCTAGCCCTATGTCTTAAGTTTCGTTTCCAATTGGTTTCACACCAATTGGAGTTGTCGAGCTCAATTTATGGGCTGTCAAACACACTAAACTCAGTGTGTAAATTCTTTCCTAGGTTCAATTTTTCATTTCTTCAATTATTCTCACTAACCAACCTCAATTCACATTTAATTCACCCAAAATGACTATAATTTAGCATTGACACATCATTGGCACTTCCTAGCACAAACCCCACAATTTTCAAACACCAAAGTTTGTAATTTTCCCTAATCCTACCATTTCATTACCTCCATTCATCAACCCAATGTCAATTCAAACTAAATAAACCTCAAATGATCATAATTTAATACTACACACTCCAATTTCACTCTCTAGCACCAAAGCTCCAATTTTCCCATGAACCCTAATCTCCCATAATTAAATTTATACACATTTCATGCAATTTATTTGCCCCAATCATGTATACTACTTCAACTAAGCATAATCTCATCTTCAATTTCATTCAAAGACATCAAACCCTAACTTTTCTCCAATTTGGCCAAACCCCTAGCTTAAATTCCATACATGTTTTATTTCATTTTCTTATGAAATTTCATGCTTTCTCAAGTAAATTCATCACACCCAAACTTGATTCAAAGCATATTTGGTTAATCAAGCATGAAAGAGAGAGCTTACCTCGCTTGATGATTTTTCCCACTTCCAATCTCTTCCAAATCTTGTTCCTCTTCTAATCTCTTGTTTCCCCTTGCTTTTAATCTCTAAATCAAAGATTAATTTGATGTTCTCTACCAATTAGATGGAAAACCCATGGAGGAAAAGTAAGGAAATGAGTTTTGAGAATGGGTGTCAATGGAGAAAGAAGGAAGAAGAAGAAAGAAAGAAAGAGAGAGGAGAGAGAGTGGGTGGTAACTAAATGGGAAAGAAAGGGAAGAAATGGCTTTTTAATTTGTCTTATCTTTTATATATATTTATTCCCAATTAGTTTATTTCAATTAAAAATTTTAATTGTGTCAAAAATGTCATGAAACTTACAATTTTATTTCCTTTCTTTTCTTTTTATATTTACACTAAATTTTCCTCAATATTTCTTCATAATTCAATAATTTATTTTTATTTAATTAAATTGACCTTTTGGTCAAAAAAATCAACTCTTAAAGTGAATTGATCAAAATGCCCCTTATCGTGTCATAATCCCTCTTTTACAATATACGTAGTGAATCCTTATATTTTTTGGTCACTTGAATTTTTATCATGTCTATCTCAATTAATTTTCTATTTATTTTTGGTCCTCAAGTTGTCTTTGAATAGTACTAGTCATGGACCAAAAATGGTAATATTCATAACTCGAAGGTTCGGGGTGTTACAATTTTCCCCTCCTTAAAAATAAATTTTGTCCTCGAAATTTACCTGGTGTCGGTCTCTGAATAGCTGTGGGTGTTGTCTCTTCATGTCTTCCTCATGCTCCCATGTAACCTTCTGGCCTGAATGATGGTTCCACAGCACTTTCACTAGAGGTATTTGCTTGTTCCTCAGCTGCTTCACCTCATGTGCCAAGATCTTTATAGGCTCTTCATCATATGTCAGGTCTGGATTCACCTCAATCACTTCTACTCGCAAAATGTGAGAGGGGTCTGATCTGTACCTCCTCAACATGGAGACATGGAAGACATTGTGAATCTTTTCCAACTCCGGAGGCAATGCAAGTCTATATGCCAATGGACCCACTCTTTCCAGAACCTCATATGGCCCAATGGAGCGAGGACTTAGTTTCCCCATTCTACCAAACCTCATGATCCTCTTCCACGGGGAAACTTTCAAGAATACCTTGTCACCCACACTGTACCGAATATCTCTTCTCTTTAGGTCAATGTAGGACTTCCGTCTATCCATTGCAACTTTGAGTCTGTCTCTAAAGCTTAACCTTTTCTTCCATCTGCTGCACTAATTCTGGGCCAATCAACTTCCTCTTACCCACTTCATCCCAACACAAGGGAGTTCTACACTTTCTGCCATAAAGTGCTTTGTATGGAGGCATCCCGATGCTTGACTGATAACTGTTGTTGTAGGCAAATTTAATTAAAGGCAAGTGTGTGTCCCAGCTCCCTTCAAACTCAATCACACAAGCCCGAAGCATATCCTCCAAAATCTGAATAATCCTTTTATACTGGCAGTCTGTCTATGGATGGAATGTTGTACTGAAGTTCAATCTAGTCCCTAGGAATTTTTGGAGACTACCCCAGAATCTAGAAGTGAACCTAGGATCTCTATCAGACACAATAGACACTGGCACTCCATGCAACCTCACCACTTCATCAATGCACAGTTTGGCCATTCTTTCCAGGTCATAATCCATTCTCACTAGCAAAAAGTGTGTAGACTTGGTCAATCTATCAACAATAACCCAAACTGCATTATGATTTTTTTGTGTACGTGGAAGTCCTGTCATAAAATCCATAGTGATTCTTTCCCATTTCCACTCGGGAATTGGCAACAACTGTAGCAACCCTGCAAGCACTTGGTGTTCTGCCTTTATTTGCTAACAAGTAAGGAATTTGGCAACATTTTCTGCAATGTCTTTCTTCATTCCTCTCCACCAATAGTGCTCTTTCACACTTCTGTACATTTTGATTCCACCAGGGTGCATTGCAAATGGTGAATCATGTGCTTCCTTTAAAATGGTCTGCCTCAGTTCAACATTCTCAGGAATGTGCATTCTACCCTTATATAACAACAAGCCCTCATCATTTACTGATAATTCTAGTTTTTTGCTATCCCAAGCCTCTTCCATCAACTTCACATACTTATCATCCTTCTGTGCAACTGCTTTAATTTGTTCTACCAGCATTGGCTTCACTTGCCAAGTAGCTACCATCTGACCATCTTCATTAATCTCCAAATTAGCATGCAATGCCCTTAACTCATACACCATGGACAATGGAGAAACCCTCAAACCAGCCATAGTCTTGCGACTTAAAGCATCAGCTACAACATTTGCCTTTCCAGGTTGATAGTTTATCAAGCAATCATAATCTTTTATCAGCTCTAACCATCTCCTCTGCCTCAAATTTAACTCCTTTTATGTGCCCAAGTACTTCAAACTTTTATGATCTGTGTATATATAACATCTCTCCCCATACAAGTAATGTCTCCGGAACTTCAAGGCAAAGACAATGGCTGCCAGCTCCAATTCATGCGTGGGATAATTCCTCTCATACGGTTTAAGCTGGCGTGAAGCATAGGCAATGACATTTCTATCTTGCATCAACACACAGCCTAATCTATTATGAGAAGCATCACTATATATGGTATACTCCTTACCCAAAGTGGGTAAGGTTAAGACTAGAGCTTCAGTTAAACGCCTCTTTAACTCATCAAAACTTTCCTGGCACCGATCAGTCCACTGAAATTTTACATCCTTCCTAAATAGCTTGGTTAGTGGAGATGCTAGCATAGAGAATCCCTTCACAAACCTTCGGTAATACCCAGCTAAACTAAGGAAACTTCGAACTTCCATGACATTTCTAGGTGGCTTCCAATTAAGAATGGCTTCTACTTTGCTAGGATCCACCTGGATACCCTTTGCAGATACAATATGCCCCAAAAATGTAATCTCCTTTAGCCAAAACTCACATTTTGATAGTTTGGTATACAACTGCTTCTCCCTCAAAGTCTGCAATACTATCCTCAAGTGTTTATCGTGTTCCTCTGCATTCTTTGAGTGCACCAAAATATCATCAATGAACACCACAACAAACTGGTCCAAATATGGCCCGAAGATTGTGTTCATCAGGCCCATAAAAGCAGCTGGAGCATTAGTCAACCCGAATGGCATTACCAATAACTCATAGTGGCCATACCGAGTCCTAAAGACAGTTTTAGGAATACTTTGCTCCTGCACCCTCAACTGGTAGTAGCCCGATCTCAAGTCAATTTTGGAGAATACAGTTGCATCCTTCAACTGATCAAACAAATCATTGATCCGTGGCAGAGGATATCTATTCTTTATGGTCACCTTATTCAACTATCTATAGTCTATGCATAGGCGGAGAGTACCATCCTTCTTCTTTACAAATAATACTGGTGCTCCCCAAGGTGACATGCTAGGGTGAATGAAACCCTTATCTAACAATTCCTACAATTGCACTTTCAACTCTTTCAACTCAGCAGGTGCTATCCTATAAGGAGTGATGGAGATTGGCTCCACACTAGGCATAGTCTCAATTTCAAACTGCACCTCTCTTTCCAGAGACAATCCCGGTAATTCTTTCGGAAAGACATTCAGAAAATCCCATACCGTAGGAATATCTTTAAGATTTGGACTCCCCACCTGGGTGTCTATCACATAAGCTAAATAAATTTCACATCCCTTTCTAATCATCTTTCTAGTAAGTGCAGCTGAAATGATATTAGATGGCAATAGCTGCCTCTCCCCGTGTATCACTACGTCTACATACTCAGGAAGACCAAAAGTGATTATCTTCAGTCTACAGTCGATCATGGCATGATGCCTGGCTAACCAATCCATACTCAAGATGATATCATAATCTCGAAAGGCCATGTCAATTAAGTCTGACAGGAATGTATGTCCTTGGATCACCAAAGGACAATCCTTATACAATTTGTTCACCTTAACCTCTTGCCCTAAGGGACTAGTCACTAGCACATCATAATCCATTTTCAAGCAAGGAGTGGTAACAGAACATGCAATACTGGCACTAGTATAAGAATGTATAGAACCAGGGTCAAATAGTACATATACATATATACCAAAGATGGAGAAAGTACCAACCACAACATCTGATGTCTCAGCTTCCTCCCTTTGGCGCATGGTCTACACCCTGGCTGATGCACCACTCTGCTCTGGTTGGCTTGCCGCGCCCTAGCTGCCAGAAGTGTTACCTCTACCCCTGCCTCGGCCTCTACTAGCTGTTTATTGTCCTCTGGAAGCAGAACCTTGAACAGATCCCTCAGTGGTGGTAGGCGGCCCAGACCTGCGTGCACTAGTGCAATCTCTACCAAAATCCCCACTTCCATCATAGTTGTAACAGGCTCCTATGGCCTTATAACATACTCCTCCATGATTCCTACCATAGGTTTCATAGGTACGAGCAGGAAAGGAACCCCTAGATGTCTGCTGTCCGGATCTAGGTGCCTCTACCCTGAGAATCTTCCCCTACTAGATCCTCTGTTACTTGGACCCCCAAAGCTTTTCCTCTTACCCGAATTATTACTTGGACTCTGACTTGTAAGCTTATTGATCTTCTCTTTTTCAGTAGTTACCTTCTCAGATGCCCCTTCTAGTTCTATCCTTTTTAATTCAAGGGCCTGTGATATCAACCTTGAGAAGTTGTCATGTTGAAACCCAACCAATTGCAATCTCAAACTAGGCCTCAAACCGGCCTCAAACCATTTGCATCTGTCTCTACTAGTAGTGAGTATGCTTCTAGCATAGTGGCTGAGGCGGGAAAAGTCTCTCTCATACTCGGCTACAATCTTGTTCCCTTGCTTCAAACTAAGAAACTCTTATAGCTTCATATCCACGTAGGTATCAGGAACGTACTTCTATCTAAACTCCCTTAGAAAGTCATCCCATGTCAGCATTGGTGGCTTAGCCAAACTGTGGGGAATAGTCTTCTACCACTCATATGCATCTCCATGCAGCAAGGAAATTGAATATTCAAACTTCAACTCATCTGTGCAGTGCAATTTCTTGAAGACCCTCTCCATCCGTTCTAACCATTGCTCAGCTTCCATTGGGTCCACTGTACCCTTGAACTTTGTTGCCCCATACTTCATTAACTTGTCATATTGTCTGGCTGGGGATGGTGGTTGCACTGGAGGTGCTTGCACAGGAGCTTGCACTGGTATATTGCCAGCCATTCGCTGAAATAGTATAGCCATCTGCTGAGCGAATTGAGCACGAAACTGCATGGGTGGGACGGGTGCAGCTGACCCACTGGCATTCTCAGGAGCTGGGGCCTCCCCCTATACCTTAGCTGCTACTGATTGCTCTACTGTGTGATCCCCCTCATCCATACTGAATCACAAAGAATTTTGCTCCCTGGACAACCAACACAAGGAGATTTCCCTCCATTAGTCCATATTTATGATGTAATGCACTATATGTATAAATTAATGACAGTTGAGCAGTTGTATGTATCAAAATTTTTCAAACATGCAATTTCAAAACTTGTATAAAAACCAAAGCTTTGATACCACTAAAACATGTCACACCTTATCCCTGGTAAGGCATAACATGTTCCCCTAGCATACCTAATGAATTACCGAACTCCACCTACCGATAACCCATTAGTTATGCTACAAAGGATTTTAAAACAAATCATAGCTTTTTTCCTTATCAATTCTTTTGCTGAAAACTGCATGAGAATAGTTAAAATTCCATGTAAACATTCATTCGAAATAATGATATACTAAATATTGCAAAAGTTACATTTCCATAAGTCTCAAAATAAAATACAAATAGTTAAAAACTCAAAATACTTTAGTAATGCAGTTCCTTTTAATACAAACTGCTCAATATCCGTACATCCATACATATAGGTACAAAATATATCCAAAGGAATCACAAGGGTATACCTAATGTAAATACCATAATCAATACTAAAATGCTACTTCCAAGTCTCTCACACGGCAGCCTTCTCCTTTCCCTTACCTACGACAGCATAAAGAAGCTATCGCTGAGTATATCACTCAGTGGTGCACAACTAATAACTTTAAAACTTAAGGTAAAACACAATTTGTCAAAGCATAATAAATAACATTTTTCTTAAGCATGAAAACTCCACAATAATTCTAAGTCCATAAGAGCCATTTATTGGAATACCATTTCAAAAGAAAAATCACACTTCATAAATCACAATTCACAAAGCATTAGTGTTTCCAACATCAACACACAGTTTAGGCCATGACACAAAATTTCACGATCAGTACCGTGTTGTACACCACGACAAAGCAATCTCAACCTCACTAACCATTATTAATGAGGGAAGGGCTAGCTAGCTAATGAGTACTCATGTAGTCTTACCCCACTAACCGTTATTAATGGGAGACATAATCAATATCAATTATCAACCCCAAGTAACCGTTACTACTGGGGAGTTTCAAAAGGGTTTGTCATGCTAACTGTGGTTTTAAAATAGTTTTCAAAAATTTCTCACTCAACAATCACATTTATAAACCAATAAACATATTTAAATTCATCATAATATCCATGTAAAGGTGGCAACACCCAAATTTCTTAAATGCAAGAGAAAAATCATATTTCAGTCAAAGTAAACTTGCTCAAAGAAAACTCATTCAATTTAACACATTCCAAGCAATTTACAAGTTTAAAAAAGAAGAAAAGGTTAGTTGTGCGCAAACCTTCAATAATTCTCCTTCCTTGTTACCTACTTCTCCTTGTCCATTCCAACTTCTTTTTCTACTGAAAATACACAAATAGAATACCTCAATACCAATCTCAATTGCTGCCAAGAACTCATTACATGCATGTGACACCCCTTACCCGTCTACAGTATATCCGGGTAAGATATGTCACACGGTGTACCGGCACACTCTATTTTTTTTTAATTAATTAATTATTGTCGGTTTTGGATTTAGTTTATGAAATATAATTTATTTAAGCCATTTATCAAAATTATTATTTATTTGAGGTTCCGAAAATTTTAAAGAAAATCCGGCAGAGTACCGGCTAAAAATGGAGAAAATAGTTCTTCGGAACCTGTTAAAAACACTTCCAATATTTGTATTCCATCATCTCAAACTCCAATATCCAAAATCTCAACAATGTTTCTCAATTTCAGTTCTCAATAACCTTTTCATTTCTCAAACATCCATTTCTCATAATACTCATATACAAATAATAAATAAATGCTCAAATTTTGCATTCATAGTCATAGCTTTCATTATTTACATGAACGTCAGAAATTCATTACATAAGTTCAAATACATATGAGAAAGTAAAATTAGCTACAAAATATCAAAATGACACCTAGTGTCCTACCAATGCACTGCAGAAGTTGAGGTGACACGGACACTGTGCAGAACTGCAGGATGGACTCACCCAGTCTGTGGTCTACTGGGCTCACGATCTGTATCTCCAGTACCTACGCGTAGCAAAAGCAACGCGCTAAGCAATGATGCTTAGTGGTGCAATAATATAATAAAAGAAAAATAGCAGAAAGTAAGTATGTATAGAATGTGTATGATTTCCTTATTTGGTATTGGTATATCTATTATTTCATTAACTTTGCCCACTTTTATTCATTTGGTTGCCCAAGTAACCTACACTAGACGACTGGACTGGATAAACGGGTAAGCGGCTGGGTATCAAGTACCTCGGGCCGTCACACCATCGGTCACATATGCATCTCCCGGTGTGCAACAGAACAGCTAACAAGCTGTGATAACATCAGGCACAAGGCCAAAGCTCAATACAAGGTCAGAATGGCTAAAAGCCATAAAATCACAGAATGGCATATTGCCATGTGCGATCGCTAACTGAACCCTATTGGCATGCCAAACTATCCAAACCAATCTTGTTAGGTATACTAGGGCATTTGAAACTTTTAAATTCTTCAATTTGTGAATTTCAAGTTTTGGTGTTACTATTCACCTCATTGGTCAACAAAAGTGTTGACTTTTGGATAGAAAATATGTACATTGACTTTGGCACTCCCAACATACCACATTTTGTTTTTAAAACTTGTTGGCATTAAGCGTTAATACCATTTCTAAGCATTAAACCAAAGGAGCAGATTTTTCAGATTTTGTACCATAACTTTACTGTTCCATTAGGAACTGTTACAGTGGAAATTTGAGGAATTGGTAAACATAAAAGTTGTTCCTTATTTTGTCTAGTTGAATTTCTTTTTTTGAATCACTCCATTTGGAGTTTTGTAGCTCCAGATATGGTCCAAAAACCACAGCTGGCCGGATTTCCATTCTGCAGAAATTACCATATCTACAGTAACATGAACAGTGACTGTGACTGCATATTTGAATAGGTTCTGGCCATAATTTGGGGTAGGTTTCTTCATGAAAGTTGTTTTTCTATGTCTTAACTTGTTTCTGTAAAAATTTCAGGTCAATTGACCAAATCTACAGTGAGTTATGGCCAAATGAACAGTTACTGTTCATTTGGTCATTTCTGCAGGTGCTGTTGCAGGGGATCCGGATTGGGGCCAACTTTTGGTCCTCTTGCTTTGGTCTTTTGGGCATGGTTTCTTCAGCAAAAATGTGCCATTGTAAGCCTAGTTTCATGTCCAATTGGCCAAACACCAATTGGACCAACACAGCCAAAGATATGGCAGTCCAAGTGGACTGAAATTTCAGTCACCCTGCTGCTGTCCTTAGGCAGCCTACACACTCACTTTGCCATGCATTAACTCACTTCAAATTATGATTAACTTGCCTTAAATGGTCACTAATTGACCAGTAGAATGTTCATTAATCAATTCCAATGCCAAGTCCAATTTTCATTCCTAAACCCTAGCCAAATTTTCAAAGTTTTCACAATTTCCCTCATTAACTCTTTCATTCTCTACATATATGTGTATACACTTTAAACCTAAGCTCTAGTTCACTCTAAGTCCATAAAACACTCCATTTCTATTCCTTCAATAGGGCTGCTGAAATGCATGGCATACATACACATAATTTTTTTTTCATTTTAGTTACAATTTCTTACTTATTTTAAGTCCCTTAGCATAGAAATAAAGAGCTTTAGGTGTGTATATGCACTAACCTTTAAGTGGCAGATTTTTCCAAGCCCCAAACTTTACTTTCTTGCTTCTTCTTGGCTGCCAAAAGGTTTTGCAAGGTGCAAGGACAAATTTTAGTGAAAGGTCTCTAGGGTTTTAGGGTGAAATGAAGGAGGAAATTAAGCTTTGATTGTGTGTTAATGGAGGTTGGCTATGGGCAAGGGTTTCGGCTGGAATGGAACAGAGATGGCTGCTGGTTTTTTCTTTATTTCTTGGTCTCAATTATCTCTTTTATTAGTTAGTCAAATGGTTACTTAATTGTGATTGGTTATAGTTTTCTTAATGACATCACCATGATGTCATAAATAAGCCTTTTCCTCATTTTCTTTTCTTTTCTTCACTACTCATTTTCAATTTAATTTCTAGTAATGTTTAATCATATTTTATGTCATATTAATTATTTACTCAACTGGACAAGTCAGCCAAAAATCACCTCTGAAGGCGAAATGACCAAAATGCCCTCCGTTTGGCTTAACGGGTCAAAATTGTCTGTACCGATTGAAAATTTTTTCTAGGTATTTTCTTGGCATTCTAATGCCATGGGAACCTCAATAACCCTTCTCTGGAGTCCCAAAAATTATTTTATAATTTTTCCCCCGGGTCTAGGGCTCCTCGTTGCGAGAACCGTAACTTCCCTCTGGTTACCCATCGCTAGGGCACCAGCTCGTTTAACTTGGTTGTATTTTATTCCTAAAATTTTTACTAAATTTTTCTTATTAATAATTGAGTTGATTATGGTTCTTCACTTTAGTTTAAATATTTTTCCGGACATTCTAGCTGTCCGGACCGACACTGGTCACCGGAACAGCAGGATGTACGGAGTAGTTACCGGGAGGGTGTTACAATGCATGTCTAACGCATCTCAAGTTAGCTTTGAAAATTTTAGAATATTTTGGTTTTGGGACAGCTTGGTGCCCCAATCTTTGAACCTAATTTTTACCTAGTTTCGATCATAATTTGGTGAGGTGCTCTTCATGAAAATTGTTCATTTAGGTTTTAACTTTATTTTCCTTTTTGAATCGCCTAATTCAGAGCTGTGTAGCTCAAGTTATGACCAAAACACAGTTACTGTTTATGTCACTGTTCATCCTGCAGATTCAGTTCTGGCAGATTTATCGATCCAACTTCGTTTAGCAATTTGATCAAGTTAAGTCCATAATTTAGTCTAATGTTCTTCATACAAAATATTTTACTATGTCTTAGGTTTCCATCGATTCAAGAATTGCCTAAATCAGAGTTTTCTAGAGAGAGTTATGGCCATGCAAAGTTTACTATTCATATGGTAAATCTGCAGATTTCCAGATTTCTTCAGATTCGGTGATTCAACTTTGCTCAGCAATTTTATTAGGTTAAGTCCATAATTTGGCCTCAAGTTCTTCATATGAAATGTTCTACTATGTCTTAGATTTCCATCGGTTTAAGAATCTCCTAAATCGAACTTTTCTAGAGAGAGTTATGGCCATGCAAAGTTTACTGTTCATATGGTCAAATTCTGCAGGTTCCAAAATTTTATCTCCCATTTCAAGGCTCATTTCAGGTAGCTTAAGTTCATTTTCGGGGCAGGGTATCTTCACGAAAATTCTAGCCCTATGTCTTAAGTTTTGTTTTCAATTGGTTTCACACCAATTAGAGTTGTCTAGCTCAATTTATGGGCTGTCAAACACACTGAACTCAGTGTGCAAATTCTGCCCTAGGTTTAATTTTTCATTTCATCAATTATTCCCACTAACCAACCTCAATTCATATTTAATTCACCGAAAATGACTATAATTTAGCATTGACACATCAATGACACTTCCTAGCACAAACCCCACAATTTTCAAATGCCAAAGTTTACAATTTTCCCTAATCCTACCATTTTATTACCTCCATTCATCAACCCAATGTCAATTCAAACTAAATAAACCTCAAATGATCATAATTTAACACTACACACTCCAATTTCACTCTCTAGCACCAAAGCTCCAATTTTCCCATGAACCTTAATCTCCCATAATTAAATTTATACACATTTCATGTAATTTCTTTGCCCCAATCATGTATACTACTTCAACTAAGCTTAATCTCATCATCAATTTCATTCAAAGACATCAAACCCTAACTTTTCTCCAATATGGCCAAACCCCTAGTTTAGATCCCATACATGTTTTATTTCATTTTCTTATGAAATTTCATGCTTTCTCAAGTAAATTAATCACACCGAAACTTGATTCAAAGCATATTTGGTTAATTAAGCATGAAAGAGAGAGCTTACCTCACTTGATGATTTTTTCCACTTCCAATCTCTTCCAAATCTTGTTCCTCTTCTAACCTCTTGTTTCCCCTTGCTTTTAATCTCTAAATCAAAGTTTAATTTGATGTTCTCTGCCAATTAGATGGAAAACCCATGGAGGAAAAGCAAGGAATTGAGTTTTGAGAATGGGTGTCAATGGAGAAAGAAGGAAGAAGAAGAAAGAAAGAAAGAGAGAAGGAGAGAGAGTGGGTGGTAACTAAATGGGAAAGAAAGGGAAGAAATGGCTTTTTAATTTGTCTTATCTTTTATATATTTTTTATTCCTGATTAGTTTATTTCAATAAAAAATTTTAATTGTGTCAAAAATATCATAAAACTTACAATTTTATTTCATTTCTTTTCTTTTTATATTTACACTAAATTTTCCTCAATATTTCTTCATAATTCAATAATTTATTTTTATTTAATTAAATTGACCTTTTGGACAAAAAAAAATCAACTCTTAAAGTGAATTGACCAAAATGCCCCTTATCGGGTCATAATCCCTCTTTTACAATATACCTAGTGAATCCTTATATTTTTGGGTCACTTAAATTTTTATTATGTCTATCTTAATTAATTTCTATTTATTTTTTATCCTCAAGGTGTCTTTGAATAGTACTAGTCACGAACCAAAAATGGTACTATTCATAACTCGGAGGTTAGGGGTGTTACACGCGCCAGCACTTATAGTCTGTTATAGGTTACTTGGGCATTGTTATAAATAAATCAAGAAAAAAAAAATATAAGAAAAGATCAGAAAAGATACTGTTAAGTTAAATTGCTTCCAAAGTGCAGAAAATTCATAAATAACTTAGAAACTGCAGAACTTAGCATAGAATGAGTATTTTAATTGTTTAATTACATTTCTTTTAAATTATGCACCACTTAGCTATCAACTTAGCACGTATAGATTTTCCATCGTGTCGGTACTCGAGACCAGGCTCACCCGACACAGCCGCCACAGCAATAGCCGCCACAGTAGCGTCTAACAGAGCTCTGACTAGATCTGCCACCGTCCAGAGTCACCTCACCGGTCATTTTATATTTTGGTAGGGCCCATGTATAGACTACTATTTTGGTTCATTGTGTATAAACATGATGTAATTACTAGTTTGTGATGTAATAAAAATTGTAAGTTTGTATTTTGGATTGTAATTAAAGTTATGAATTTCTGCATATGAATGTCTATATGAATGAATGAAATAAATGAATGAACTTAAGATTGTATACGCAGAAATGGGATAATATGACATGTAGAATTATGAGACATGGCATTATTTTAATAGATAACTTGTGGAAACTGCCATATGCCAATTAAACAGAGGGGGCTCTGCCCGGGTATCCACAGAAATAAATTGTGACATATATAAAAAAAAATTTCACACATTTTCTATAGGTTTAAAATTAACAATGAATAGGACAGCATAAGATAGGGTGCTCCGGCACCAAATGTGGCACTCCTTGCTCGGCTACACTGTAGACGGTTAAGGGGCGTCACATATTCCCAGTTGTATTATGAATATATTATGAGGTCCATAACTGAAAATTAAATTTTCCTTAGCAATATAGTTGAGATACAAAATTATTTATGCATTAATTTTAATTTCTCTTATTCCTCATTATGGGAACAAGTATTCATAATTCACCTTAATTCCTCTCATGTACCACTTATTAGGTAGGATATTATTATTGTTCTAATTACATTGAAACATAATTTCTCATGTTGACTTCATCTCATTTATACATTTGACAATTCACTTATGCTAATTACAATTTCATATTTCCAATTGTATTACTAATGTATCATGAATTCTATTTGTAATGGACATATAAGCCCTAACTATCTATTCCTCATGATTTAGGTAAATTTTCATTCATATTTCAAGTAATCCATGAATATTTCATGGATTTCAAATTTATTTAAATTTTCCTTAAATCCTAGTGTCACTCAAATTCACCATTCATAATTTACCTACCACATCCTATATTAATAACTACAATGATTCTTATATTTTGATTTTCTACTTCACATAATTTAATGGTTACTATTCATTTAACCATTTCCATTCAAAGGTTGACTTTTTGATTAATAATAAATTTGTTTAGCCTAAATTCACCAAGATACCACATTTTGCATTTTATTTTTATTAGCATTGATTGCCAAACTCAATTCCTAGCCTCCTATATTTTATTTCATTTTTTCAGAATTTGAGGTCCAAGTTTAATATTCCATTAGACCTTGTTATAGTAGAATTTTGATAAAAATTTCTTCATGAAAGTTGTTTCTTTATGTGTCCTCTTTAATTCCCTTTTTAAATCACTCCATTTGGAGTTTTGTAGCTCAAGTTATGGCCATTGCACCATAACTGGCCGGATTGTCCTATACCCAGAATTTCTGGGCAATTTGGTTCTACCAGATTTGGTGTCCTAACTTAGACTAGAAATTTGAATTGGTTAGATTCAGAATTTGAGTTTGTGTTCCTCATGAAAGTTGTTCTAAATTGTCTAATCTTTCCATTGATATAAGATTCAGGTCATTTGGATATCTCTACACTGAGTTATGGCCAAATGAACAAACACTGTTCATTTGGTCAATTTTCTAGGGCAGTATGTATGTTACTCGGATTAGGTCAATTTTTAGGGGAACTTAGGTTAGTTTTCTGGGCATGATTTCTTCATAAAAAATGTGGCTTCAGGTCTTAAATTTCATCTCCAATTGACCTCACACCAATTGGAGTTGTCTAGCTCTACTTATGTTCATTTAAACACACTGGACTCATAAGTCCAGAATTCCCTGCACATGAACAACACTCCCAATACTACCTTCCCACACTACTACCATCCACAATTCACATTCCATGTACTTTAATTAGTCCAAAATTGGTCTCAACATCAACAATTTATCAACATATCATTTAATTCATAATTTTTATATCAAACCCTAGCTCCAATTCAAGATTTACACAACACATATCACATTAGGCATACTAATCAATTTCTAATTGATTTCTACACATCAAACACCATTTCTAAACCATTCAAATCCATCAAAAACTATCAAACTACCACTCCCATAAAGCTGGCCAAAAATCCAACTCTTCATTCATGCATCATTTATATCATTTTTCATGAAATTTCACCTTCATTCAACTTAGTTTTAACTTTTAAAGAAGAAAGAAAGCAAGAGTTAGGCACTAACCTCTTTGGTGATTTTCTAAGCTTGTTCACACCTCACTTTTTTTCACTTTCTCTTCTTCTAATTGCTGCCCAAGTCTTGCTCTAGTGTTAAGGACAAATTTTTTTGAAGCTAGGAAGGGGTTTTAAGGTGGTTTGGTAGGTGGAAATCAAGCTCACTCAAAGCTTTAATGGAGGTCTCTCTCTCTCTCTTTCTTTCTCTCTTCTCTTGGTTCGGCTGAATAAAGGAGATGGCTGCTGGAATTGTTTCATTTTTATCTCATTTTTATGTCATTTTTATCCCTTTTAATTTGCTTGTCAAACGGTGATATGGTGGAGCTTTTTAAATGACATCATGTGATGTCAAAATTCCAATTTTCTTCATTTTTCTTTTCTTTTCTTTTCTACTCATTTAAAATTAAATTTTTAGCAATATTTAATCATATTTTATGTCATAATAATTTTTTAATTAATTGGACAAGTCGGTCAAAAATCATCTCTGAAAATGAAATGACCAAAATGCCATCCGTTTGGCTTATTGAGCCAAAATCAACTGTATAGATCTAAAAATTTTTCTAAGCATTTTCTTGGCATTCTAATGCCATCGAAACCTCAATGACTCTTCTGTAAAGTCCCACAAATTATTTCATGAATTTTTCCCTGGGTTCAAGGCTTCTAGCTGTGAAGACAGTAATTTCCCGTTAGGTCACCCATCGCTAGGGTACCGACTCATTTAACTTTGTTGTATTTCATTTCTAAAATTTTTCTTTTATTTTTCTTACACTTAATTGAATTATTTATGAATCCTCACTCTAGTCTAATTATAGTTCCAGATATTCTGGCTGTCCGGTTAGACATTGGTTACCGAAACAGTATAACGTACGGACTATCTAAAGTGAGGGTGTTATAAGACTGAAAAATATTAAATAATTTTGGATCTAGGGAATGCCACAAGAGACTACATAATTGAGCATCAATCTTAGTCCAATTAGCTCTATTTGTTAAAGCTATATCTATGGCATTTTTAACTAAGTGGTCATCATACCCCTGCCCCATAAACCATAATTCCACTGATGCAGCCCAAGACATATAATTTTGACTTCCTACTAATTTAACAGTAGTAATAGCTGGTGAATTACCAATGGAAGAAAATATGAGTTTGAGAATCTCAGAACCTGTGTTAGATATGGGTGTGAGAATCTCAGAACCTGTGTTGGAGGCTGTATTGGAGGACTCCTCAATCTCAGACATGTTAGCAAGAGAAGCACACTGAAATGTTGCTCAGAAATACATCAGAAAAGCCTACAGTATGAAGAGGTAGTGACAAAAAAGTGAGAAACTGGTGATGGGACCAGCATGGTTGAGGCTGATCCTGAGCTAAGTAATCCACTAGGCTAGGCTGTGACAGCCACAGACTCCCAAAAAGTGATCGAAAAAAGAGGGAAAGTTCCTCCCTATGAGGACTTTGTTTTAGATTTCAAATCAGACCCACCGAGGGCTCTAATACCATGTGAGAATGTAACACCCCTATTTGCACAGCCTGGTAAACTACACTATTCGGAAGATCGGTGTCGGTTCGGACAATTAAGAGGATTAGAACTATGTTTAAGACACATAGAGAAACCTTGAACACAAATAATTAGTAATTGTCAAATAGTTAAGTATAAATAAAAAAAACATAACATAAAAATTTAAGTGAGCAGAGAGTCACAGCGATGGGTGACTTTCTCGGGAAGGACTGCAAGGTCGATTTAAACTCAAATTTCGAACTGTAAAATGTGACATCGCGGTCCTTATGATTATTGCAAACACAGTGGAAAAGAGAAAACCATGAAAAAGAATTGTTAAGCAGGTCAAATAATTAGGTCAGGGATCCGGAAGAAATATTAAATTATTTACAACCGGATCGAACAGGCAAAGGGCAATTTGGTCAATTGACCCCTGGAGCTGACTTGTGACACCCCTTACCCGTGTACAGTATACCCGAGTAAGCAATACCACACGGTGTATCGGCACCCTCTATTTTAATTTAATCAATTTTTGTCATAGTTTTGAATATATCTTGTGAAATATAATATATTTGAGCCATTTGTCGAAATTATAATTTATTTGGGGTTCCGAAAATTTTAAAGAAAATCCGACAGAGTACCGGCTAAAAATGGAGAAAACAGTTCTTCGGAACCTGTGAAAAACACTTCCAAAAATCATTTCAAACAATCCCAACTCCTTTATATCAACAAAGTCTCAATATGATTTTCAACAACCTTTCCATTACTCAAACATTCATTTCTCATGATACTCATATATAAGCTATAAATAAATGCTCAAATTTTACATTCATAACCACAATTCTCATTATTTACATGAGCATCAAAATACATTACATAAGTTTCATTTACACAAAGGAAAATAAAAATCAATTACAAAATACCAAAAAGAAGCCTAGTGTCCTACCAATGCACTGTAGATGGTGAGGTGACACGGACACTGTGCAGAGCTGCAGGATGGACTCACCCAGTCTGCGGTCTACTGGGCTCACGTTCGAGATCTCTAACCTACGCGTGGCAAAAGCAACGCGCTAAGCAATAATGCTTAGTGGTGCAATAATAAAATAAAAGAAAATAGCAGAAAATAAATATGTATATGTCTTATTTGTTTGTGTTTGTTATATTCATTTATTTCGTTAACTTTGTCCATTTTCATTCATTAGGTTGCCCAAGTAACCTATACTGGACGACTGGACTGGATAAACGGGTAAACTGGCACTGGGTATCAAGTACCTCGGGCCGTCACACCATCGGTCACATATGTATCTCCGGCAGTAAATGTAATAACAAGTCAGAATAATATTAGGCACGAGGCCAAGTCTCAACACAATATCAAAATGGCTAAAAGCTATAAAATCACGTAATGGCATAATGCCATGTGCGATCGCTAATCGAACCCTATTGGCATGCCAAACTATCCAAACCAATCTTGTTAGGTATACTAGGGCATTTGATACTTTTAAAATTCTTCAATTTGTGAATTTCAAGTTTTGGTGTCACTATTCACCTCATTGGTCAACAAAAATGTTGACTTTTGGATAGAAAATAGGTGCATTGGTTTTAACACCCCCAATGTACCACATTTTGCATTTAAAACTTGTTGGAATTAAGCATTTATACCATTTCTAAGTTTAAACCAAGGGAAGCAGATTTTTCAATTTTTGTAACCCAACTTTACTGTTTCATTGGGCACTGTTGCAGTGGAAATTTGAGGAAGTAGAAAACATGAAAGTTGTTCCTTATTTTGTCTAGTTGAATTTCGTTCTTTGAATCACTCCATTTGGAGTTTTGTAGCCCCAGATATGGTCCAAAAACCACAGCATGCCGTATTTCAAATCTGCAGAATTTACCAAATCTACAATACCCTGAACAGTGACTGTGACTGCCATTTGGGTTAGGTTCTGGTAATAATTTGGGGTAGGTTTTTCATGAAAGTTGTTTTTCTATGTCTCATCTTGTTTCTGTAAAAATTTCAGGTCAATTGACCATATCTACAGTGAGTTATGGCCAAATGAACAGTTACTGTTCATTTGGTCATTCTGCAGAATCAGTTTGCAGGGTATCCGGATTGGGGCCAACTTTTAATCCATTTGCTTTGGTCTTTTGGACATGGTTTCTTCAAAAAAATTGTGCCATTATAAGTCTAGTTTCATGTCCAATTGTCCAAACACCAATTGGACCTACACAGCCAAAGTTATGGCTGTCTAAGTGGGCTGGAATCACAGCCACCCTTGCTGTTGTCCCTAGGCAGCCTACAATTCCACTTTGCCATTCTATATTTCAGTCCAAATTATGGTCAACTTACCTCAAATGGTCACTAATTGACCATTATAATGTTCTTTAACAATTTCATAAGCCAAGTCCACATTTTACTCTCAAAACCTTAGTTTCCATTATAAATTTTCACAACATACCTTAATTACTAACTCATTCACTAACCACATGCATACATGCTTTAAACATGATCTCTAATCCACTTTAAGTCCATCAAAACACTCCATCATTGTTCCTTCCTTAGGGCTGCCGAAATTCATGGTAGGCATACACAAAAATTTGGTTCATTTAATTCACAAATTCATGTTGATTTCAAGTCCCTAACATGGAAAATAAGAGTTTTAAGTAGATAGGTGCACTAACCTTTAAGTGGCACTTCTTGGACTTGTATTCTCCTTAGAATTTCTCCTCTTTGTGGCTGCCTAGAGCTTCCTTAGGGTGTGTGGATTAATTTTAGTGAAGATGACTTAGGGTTTTGGGGTGAGGTTTGAGAGGTTTTTAAGCTTGATTGAAGATGTTAATGGAGGTTTAGGTATGGCTTGGGTTTCGGCTGGTTTGGGGAAGGAGATGGCTGCTGGCTTTTTGATTTTCTTTTGGTCTCAATTTGTCTCTTTTATTAGTTAGTTAATTGGTTGTTTAATTGTGATTGGTTATAGCTTTTAAATGACATCATCAAGATGTCATAAATGAGCCTTTTTTTATTTTTTTTCTTTTCTTTTCATCACTACTCAATTTCAATTTTATTTTTAGTAATGTTTATTCATATTTTATATCATAATAATTATTTACTCAACTGGACAAGTCGGCCAAAAATCGTCTCTGAAGGCGAAATGACCAAAATGCCCTCCGTTTGGCTTAACGGGTCAAAATTGTCTGTACCGATTGAAAAATTTTTCTAAATATTTTCTTGGCATTCTAATGCCATAGGGACCTCAATGACCCTTCTCTGGAGTCCCAAAAATTATTTTATAATTTTTCCCCCAGGTCTAGGGCTCCTAGTTGCGAGAACCGCAACTTCCCTCTGGGTTACCCATCGCTTGGGCCCCGGCTCGTTTAACTTGTTTATATTTTATTTCTAAAATTTTTACTAAATTTTTCTTATTAATATTTGAGTTAATTATGGTCTCTCACTTTAATTTAAATATTTTTCCGAACGTTCTAGCTGTCTGGACCGACACCGGTCACCGGAACAGTAGAATGTACGGAGTTGCTACCGGGAGGGTGTTACAACTCTTCCCCTCTAATTTAAATTTCGTCCTCGAAATTTACCTGATGCAAACAGTTGAGGGAACTGTTGCCTCATCGTCTCTTCACTTTCCCAAGTTGCCTCCTCGGTGTTGTGGTGCCTCCAAAGCACTTTCACCAGTGGAATCTGCTTGTTCCTCAATTCTTTTACTTCCCGAGCCAGGATCCGTAGAGGTTCTTCTTCATATGTCAAATCCGGTTGTATTTCAATTTCTTCCCTGGAGATGACATGTGAAGGATCTGAGCGGTATCTTCTGAGCATGAACACGTGGAACACATTGTGGATCTTGTCCAGCTCTGGTGGTAAAGCTAGCCTATAGGCCACTGGACCCACACGTTCAATGATTTCATATGGGCCATGTCACACCCTACCCCTCTGGTTGGATCTTGTCCAGCTCTGGTGGTAAAGCAAGCCTATAAAAACTTACCTTATGGTTGGAACTTGCCAAACCTTGACTAAACTTCTTGATTTTGGTATCAAGCTCTTCCTTATGATGTGTAGACAATCTTTAATGAAGGAACCTAAGTGATTGGAGTTGAAATGGAGGGAAGGATCAAGCTCTAAACCAAACGGCAATGGAGGATTTTATTCTTCTTCAATTCAGCAATGTTGAGAGGGTTTGAGGAAGATGAAGTTTCAGCTGCTATAGTGGACTTACATCAGCCCATTTTATGTTTAGTTTAATCATTAGTGGACCACTCACACAAATAATTCATATTATAAACTTAACCCCTACTTATTCCACATTTAACCTTTAATTTTTGTTATTTACTTTAGGTACCACCCAATTAATTTTTCATTTTATTTTCTAAGTGTAATATTATTTATTTTTAATGGAAATTTAGGTCAAAAGGCAATTCGGGGTGTCAAATGACCATAATGCCCCTGTTCGGGTTGCATTCCCGATTTTTCGGTAACACCGGGTTTTGTCTGTTTTTCGATTTCTCACTTTTCTTTGTACTAATTATTTAATTTTTCTTTGATCTTCCTAATGATATTTATTCTTCTATAAGGGTCTATTTAAGTCCTAAAAATGTTTTCCAAGGTTCCCCGCAGTCCAGGCTAGTCAACGGTCCACGCCATGACTTCCCGGTGTGGTCACCCATCGCTTAGGTTCCCGACTCGCTTAACTTGATCACATTTCTGTGCTATTATTTTTCCTTTATTTTTCTTGTATTTTCTTTTCTTGTATTTCACTATTTTATGTCTTCTCACTCATATCGAAGTGTAGTTCTAGGCATCCTAGCTGTCCGGACAACACTGGTCATCGGAACAGTAGAACGCACTACCGAACTTAGGGGTGTTACAATTCTGCCCCCCTTAAAATAATTTCGTCCACGAAATTTTACCCAATAGCCATCTTACAATAGTCATACGTTTATTTTCTCCTTTCTATACGATCGTATAATCTTCTTTTCCTCAAATTTGAACAGGACTTTTAACAATCTAATACAACGTTTAATTTGTTTGTATAACACTAATCTCCTCTTACTATTGTCCTGTCTAATATTTCGATTCATGTTCCTTCTTGAATGACCCTTGAGGTCGTGTTAGAATCATTCATCAGTCATTGGTCCTCTGACCATTCTGGTCCATAGTCTTCCTCATATTAGTAATATTTCTTTGTTATATATGAATCAACTGTTCAAATCTCTACTTCCATAACTCTTTTTATCTGTCAATATTTTATAACTTACTTTCTTTTGTACCGAACTATAACCTTTCGATATTCTAACTTTTGAGTTTTAGATCCCTAAGTAGGATTTTCAAACTTATTTCTAACAATTAAATTATGTCCTGGCATCACTATACAAAAACAGATGCCGTTGGCAACTATCCTCATCTAGGTGTACTATCAGATAGTACGTAGCTCTACACAATAATCTCAAGTTAGTACTCAGAATCTGCAGCATAAGATAAACAATCAAGAACATTGCATAGTTACTACAATACATCCCAATATATCAAACTTTCCTATCCTTTGTCCTTTTCGAATTCACTGATATCCGAACTTATTCTGATTACAATATCCATTAACAATTACTAACAGTAACATCTCTGCCTTCATCTAGAGCAATTCTATTACTGTAACTTACTTTTACGTCCTCTTGCTTTACATTAAATAGGCTCGCCAATTAGCTTTATAATTTATTGTGTGTCAGGAAATACTTTTCGCCGATAAACTCTTCCAAAACTAATTTTACTTATTATCACAACCCCTATCCTAAAGGACTAATCACTAATGCATAAAAATTTATTTCCCTGACCTCCTGTCCTAGCGGACTTGTTACTAGCACCTCAAAGTCCATTTTTGTACATGGAACAGCAATGCAATCAATGATGCTAGCACGCACATAAGAATGGGTAGAACCCGGATCAAAAACACAAACACATTTTGGTTAAAAGTTGAGAAGGTACCAGCCACAACATCAGATGTCTCGGCCTCTTCCCTCTGTCTCATTGCATAGACTCTGACCGGAGCACTGTCTTGCTCTGAATGTTTTACCGTGCCTTGCCTGCCTACTGGGCTACCTCTACCCCTACCTCTACCACTGCTAGGTGGTTGTGACCTTCTGGTGACAGGGCTCTGAACTGACCCTTCTGTAGTAGTAGGAGGTGGTCCAACTCTGCGACTACTGGTGCATTCCTTGGCAAAATGTCCTGTGCTTCCACAGTTATAACAGGCTCCAATAGCCTTATAGCATATCCCACCATGATATCTTCCACAATTTTCACATTGGCGGGAATGGTAGGAACCTCCGGTACTCTGCTGACCAGATAGAGGAGGTTTCGATCCTGAATGTCTTCCCCTACCAGACTTCTTGCCACCTCTGCTGTGTCCCTCATAGTTCTTCCTCTTTCCAGTGGGACCACTAGAACTCTGTTCTACAGATTTTCCCTCTTCCTCTGTCTTTTCTGATCTCTTTTTCTCAGGAGCAGCTTCAAACTCAATTCTTTCCAACTCTAGGGCTTGAGAAACAAGTTCAGAGAAGTTAGTGTGTTTGAAGCCTACTACTTGTAATCTGATACTGGGCTTCAATCCAGTTTCAAACCTCTTGCATCTCTCCCTGCTGGTAGCAAGTAAACTTACTGCATAATGGCTCAAAGTGGAAAATTCTCTTTCATACTCGACCACGATCTGCTCCTGTTTGGACTTAGGAACTCTTGCGACTTCCGGTCTACATAAGCATCGAGGACATATTTCATGCGAATTCCCTGAGAAAGTCATTCAGTCAAGACTACTGAGTTCTACCGGTGTGGGAATGGTTTTCCACCATCATAAGCATCCCCACGTAGTAAGGACACCGAGTATTCAAATCGAGCTCTTACGTACAATGTAGCTTCTTGAACACCCTATCCATCCTCTCTAACCATTGTTCACTTCTAGAGGATCTACTATCCTTGAACTCTGTAGCCCCATACGTCATCAATTTGTCATACTGCCTAGTAGGAGACTGTGGTTGTACTACTGGTGTCTGTATTGGGACTTAAGTAGGCACATTACCAGCCATTTGTTGGAACATTGCAGCCATCTGTTGAGCGAACTGAGCAGGAAACTACGATCTGCAGTGGTCTTCTTTGAACCACCGACATTATGTAGGCACAGGGCATCCCCTTGCACCTCAGCCTCAATAGATTGATCGACTGAACGATCACCCTCTTCCATAGTCAATGTGAGGATTTTAGATCTCCTGAACAAATAACACAAGGAGATTTCCTCCCGTTAGTGCATATTTATAATGTAATGTACTGTATGTATCAAACAATGATATTGATCAGTTGTACTATGAAGAAAGAATATTCAAGTAACAGGTGAAAACAGAATTTAAAAACTTTGCTCTGATACCACTAAAACATGTCACACCCTACCCCTCTGTAAGGCATAACATGATCCCGTAGTATACCTAATGAATTACCAAATCCGTCTACTGATAACCCATTAAATACACTACAAGGGATTTTAAAAACTTTTCTTACTTCTTTTACAGTGGTGAGCACTATTTACAGGTGTTAAAAACCTTTTTGAACTGAAGTGATAGAACTAACATATTTGAATTATTTGGAATTTCTGTAAAAATTTTGGCAGAGTGCCATCTATATTTTGGATAAAACAGTTCTTCAGAAAACCTGTAAAAAGCACTTCAATATATTTTCCAAATCTCAAATCCAACATTTTTCTCAACACAACATATTTCTCAACTCAAATCTGCAGTGATTTTTCAAAGACTGAGATAAAAGAAATATAATACAATTTTTACAAGCCAAAATAACTCATAATTATTTTACAACTTCAATGTATAATTTTTATTTACAACTGCTCAAAACCAACAACAATAAGTACATACAGTGAACATACATTACATTACAAAATACAAAATATTGGTATACTCATTATACCCGGTAGTCTCTCGCTGGAGGTACTAGCAGCCTAGTCTGCTGCACTGTCTGTCTGTCTACCTGCGACAGCAATAAAAAGCTATCGCTGAGACAATGTCTCAGTGATGCACAATATTAACTAAATAAAAATTAAATCACAATTCGTAATTCAAATAAATAGTGGATACTTAAAAACCATAGTTAAATTCAAGACAATATTGTCATAAGGAATTTAACACAATATCACAATAAATCTCAATAATCAAAACATAGTTAAATTCGAAAGACAGTAAATGTCAATAAGAATTTAAACATCATTTCACAAATTATCAAATCGCATAACAACACAATTTAGTCGAATAAGTTAAGAATACAGTGTCGCCAATTCATTCACAACTTAAGCCATGACACAAATTTCCGATCAATGCCGCGTTGTACACCACGACAAAGCAATCACAACCCCACTAATCAAAATCAGTGAGGAAGGGAGCTAGCTATATAATGAGTACTCATCCGATCACCTCAACTGGTAAACCAGAGAGGGAGAAAAATAAACGATCACGACTCCATAAATGGAGAAGGAAAATAAACGATCACAACCCCATAAAAGGAGAAGGAATGATATGATACTGTCATGCTAAGTGTGAACACAAAATCAATTCCAAACATTTTATTCAAATGATTCGTGAGAATCCAATAAATTTCCAAAGTTATAATTTCATTCACAAAAAGGGCAACACAATTCATAATTATCTTTAATTTCCACAAAAACCATTTACAGTGCTTTTCAATCAATAGTATCCATCAAATCATTTACAATGCTTTTCAAGCAATAAATATCCATTCAAACACATTTCCACAATTTAAAACAATAATGTACAAATAGTCATAATTCATTTCAATTGAAAAATTCAAAAGAAATACTATTGTGCACAAACACAATTTAAATCAATAACATAAAATTAATCATATGAAATCTTATTCAGAGTAAAATCAGTTGAAAACTAGTTGTGCACAAACCTCTGATAATTGTCTCCTGGTCTGGACTCAGTGTTTCCTTCCCTTTCCCTGAGTCTTTGGTAACTGAGAAACACAATTTGAAGTGTTTCAGTACTAAATTAAACTGTCGCTAACGATAATGTTCGATAATTAATTCACTGAAGACTATTATTTGCTCAATCACCTAATATAGCAACCCTTAATGCGTTTTAGGTAAATTAGGTTTTAGTTTCATTAATATGTCACATTCGATAGGGTTTTAGGGTTGGTACGTTTTACCAAACTCATTTCCTTGTTTAGTGCATTTTAATGCAACTTGCTGGATTCCGGGATACTAGTTTGACCTAGCCGGACGACCTAGTTCCCTCGGTTTTCGGCTTTCGGTCAAAACTAAAAACTTGTAGATCTATGTCTTATGGAACGCGGGGCAAAATTTTAGGTCATTCTGAGTTAAGTAGACCAAGTTATGGTCATTATACTATTGCTGGTCAAATGGCATCAAATTAGGTCAATTTTAGGTCAATTTGGTCAACTTTAGTTCGGCCAGCTTTTGGACCCGAACTTGTGCAAGCTGTTTGACTTGCTTATAGTCATTTCTGGGTTTTGTGTCTTCATAAGACTTGTAGGTATGGGTCTTAACTATTCATGGTTAAAATTTCAGGTCAATTGGACCTGTTTTGAGTGAGTTATGGCCTAAATACTAACTGCTGTCCAATTGGTCAGTTTTTAGGTTTCAATTGCACTTAATCCGAATTGGTCATTTTCTTATGTCACCTTGCAAGCAGAATTTTGGTATGCTTTCTCAATGAAAGTTGGCACATTTTGTGCCTAGTTTCACCTCCAATTGGTCTCATACCAATTGAGGTTACATATTTAAAGCTATAGGCTAAAATGCATACTGCCTTAATCACATTGCTAAAACATACATCAATTACACCCTTACCTTACTATATGTCCACTTCCCTTACCAATTCTGTTTTGGTTCATTACCAAAACCATATTCCACTTTACATTAATATCACTTTGGGCAGATTATAAACATCCTTAATACACCAATTAAAACTCACATTTACAAAGTCTAAGTACAATCACATATACACCTAAACCTTACTAGTTCTTACATACACTTTATACAATCAATCTATATACATATCCATCAACCTTAATGTCAATATTTCTACCAACACCTTCATGAACACATACATTTATCCAAGAATCCCAAGGCTTCCGAAAAGCTTCCTCAACACCAAAGTGTCCTACAATTCATCAATTTCCATTCCAAGTGCAAAATTCACCATATACATATGGAATAATTTACTAGGACATTAAATCACCATAACCAATATAATTTCTCATCAAATATATGCACAAATATTTCATCAAATACATAACTCCATGGCTGTCCAAAATGGACATCTCAATAACTCTTTAAACTTGAAAATTTTCTTCACAAAACCAACACCCATAACATGAACACAAAGTTTAACAAAGCAATCTTCCAAAATACAAACTTACCTTATGGTTGGAACTTGCCAAACCTTGACTAAACTTCTTGATTTTGGTATCAAGCTCTTCCTTATGATGTGTAGACAATCTTTAATGAAGGAACTTAAGTGATTGGAGTTGAAATGGAGGGAAGGATCAAGCTCTAAACCAAACGGCAATGGAGGATTTTATTCTTCTTCAATTCAGCAATGTTGAGAGGGTTTGAGGAAGATGAAGTTTCAGCTGCTATAGTGGACTTACATCAGCCCATTTTATGTTTAGTTTAATCATTAGTGGACCACTCACACAAATAATTCATATTATAAACTTAACCCCCACTTATTCCACATTTAACCTTTAATTTTTGTTATTTACTTTAGGTACCACCCAATTAATTTTTCATTTTATTTTCTAAGTGTAATATTATTTATTTTTAATGGAAATTTAGGTCAAAAGACAATTCGGGGTGTCAAATGACCATAATGCCCCTGTTCGTGTTGCATTCCCGATTTTTCGGTAACACCGGGTTTTGTCTGTTTTTCGATTTCTCACTTTTCTTTGTACTAATTATTTAATTTTTCTTTGATCTTCCTAATGATATTTATTCTTCTATAAGGGTCTATTTAAGTCCTAAAAATGTTTTCGGGGTTCCCCATGATCCGAGCTAGTCAACGGTCCACGCCGTGACTTCCCGGTGTGGTCACCCATCGCTTGGGTTCCCGGCTCGCTTAACTTGATCACATTTCTTTGCTATTATTTTTCCTTTGTTTTTCTTGTATTTTCTTTTCTTGTATTTCACTATTTTATGTCTTCTTACTCATATCGAAGTGTAGTTCTAGGCATCCTAGCTGTCCGGACAACACTGGTCACCGGAACAGTAGAACGCACTACCGAACTTAGGGGTGTTACAGGCCAATGAACCTAGGGCTCAACTTACCTTTTCTTCCAAACCTCAATACCTTCTTCCATGGTGATACCTTGAGGAACACTTTGTCGCCAACCACATATTCTATTTCTTTTCTCTTCAGGCCGGCATAAGATTTCTGTCTGTCTGAGGCAACCTTCAGATTGGCTTTGATTAGTTTTACTTTCTTCTCAGTCTGTTTCACCAGGTCTGGCCCCACCAGTTTGTCTTCACCCAATTCAGTCCAGCACACTGGAGTTCTACATTTCCTCCCATACAGTGCTTCATATGGGGCCATTTGGATACTAGCTTGGTAGCTATTGTTGTATGCAAATTCTGCTAGTGGGAGGTATCTATCCCAACTTCCCTCAAACTCAATGACACAACTCCTCAGCATATCCTTAAGGACCTGACATATATTTCATGTTATTGTTATCATTTTAGTTCAATAGTTGTATTAATTCAATTGATTCAATTGTTTACCTGGATTACTCTTTCTGATTGCCCATCCGTCTGAGGATGGAAAGCTGTGCTGAAGTGGAGTTGTGTACCCAAGGACTCATGCAACTTCTTCCAAAATCTCGATGTGAACCTTGGGTCTCGATCAGATATGATGGAAAGTGGAATTCCATGCAGTCTAACTATCTCACCGATATACAATTATGCTAACTTTTCCAGTAAGTAGTCAGTTCTAACTGGCAGAAAGTGTGCTGACTTAGTCAATCTATCAACTATCACCCATACTGCATCATGTTTCTTCCGGCTGAGAGGTAGACCACTTACAAAATCCATGGTGACCCGATCCCATTTCCATTCAGGTATGCGTATAGGCTGTAGCAAACCCGATGGAACATAATGTTCTGCCTTGACTTGCTGACATGTCAAGTATTTAGTCACGTAGTCAGCTATGTCTTTCTTCATACCAGGCCACCAATACTGAAGCTTCAGATCATGATACATCTTTGTACTTCCTGGGTGCATAGCATATACACTGGTGTGTGCCTCTTTTAGAATACTGGCCTTTAATTCCCCATCATCTGGTACACAGTCTTCCTTTGTAGTACAGACACCCATCTGCTTTCACCTCATAGTCAGTTGCTTTTCCCTCTGAGATTTTGCTCATAATAGCCATTGACTTTTCATCTGCCTTTTGCCCATCTAAAATCTGCTGTAGCAGGTTTGGCCTCACTTGCAACTCAGTCAAAATAGCTCCATCTCGAATCAAAGTTAGACGGGCATTCAATAATCTCAAAGCTGTGATGGATTTTCTGCTCAAAGCATCAGCAACTACATTTGCCTTCCCATGATGGTAGTCAATTACACAATCATAGTCTTTCAGGAACTCAATCCATCGCCTCTGTCTAAGGTTGAGCTCCTTCTGAGTTGGCAAGTATTTCAGACTCTTGTGGTCTGTGTAAATGTAGCACTTTTCACCATACAAGTAATGCCTCCATATCTTCAGTGCGAAGATAATTGCTGCAAGCTCTAGATCATGGGTAGGGTAGTTCTGTTCATGTGGCCTTAGCTGTCTGGAAGCATAAGCGACCACCTTTCCCTCTTGCATCAATACACACCCTAGCCCATTATGTGAGGCATCATTGTAGACCACAAAGTCCTTTCTCGACCTTGGTGTGTTAACTGCGGTGCCTCTGTCAACATAGCCTTCAACTTCTCAAAACTGGTCTGACACTTGCTATTCCAGTCAAATCTGACATTCTTGTGTAACAATTTGGTCATTGGAGCAGCTATTAAGGAAAATCCCTTCACAAATCTCCCGTAATACCCAGCTAGCCCCAAGAAGCTTCTAACCTCAATTGTATTTCTGGGAGGCTTCCATTCCATCACTGCTTCTATTTTCTTGGGATCCACCCTAATCCCATCAGCTGACAGTATGTGTCCAAGGAATGCAATCTCATTCAACCAAAAGTCACACTTGGACAACTTAGCATACAGCTTCTTTTCTCTAAGGGTTTGCAAAACAATCCTCAAATGCTCATCATGTTCTTCCCTGGTCTTGGAATACACCAAAATATCATCAATAAAGACCACTACGAACCGATCTAAGTGTGGATGGAAGATACGGTTCATAAGGTCCATGAATGCCGCTGGTGCATTTGTTAGGCCAAAGGGCATTACCAGAAACTCGTAATGCCCATATTGGGTTCTGAATGCAGTCTTGGGCACATCTACATCCTTCACCCTCAACTGATGGTACCCTAATCTGAGATCAATCTTAGAAAATACTCCTGCTCCCTTCAACTGATCAAACAGATCATCAATTCTAGGCAACGGATATTTGTTCTTCACAGTCACTTTATTCAACTGCCGGTAATCGATGCATAGCCTCAAAGTCCCATCCTTCTTTTTTACAAACAGCACTGGAGCTCCCCATGGTGACACACTGGGGCGTATGAACCCCTTATCAAGCAACTCTTGCAACTAAATTTTCAACTCCCTCAATTCAGTGGGACCATCCTATAAGGAGCAATGGAAATGGGTGTTGTACCTGGCAGTGTCTCAATAGAAAATTCAACCTCCCTATCTGGTGGCAAACCAGGCAACTCTTCAGGAAATACTTCTGGGAAGTCTCTTACTGTGGGTATGTCACTCAGGTTTGGCTTAGCCTGCCTAGTATCCACCACATGTGCTAGGTAGGCTTCACAGCCTTTTCTCACCATTCTTCTTGCAACTGTGGCTGAGATAACGTTGGACAAGAAATCTGTCCTTTCACCCACAACAGTGATCTCATTACCTTCAGAAGTTTTTAAAGAAATTCTCTTCAATTTGCAATCAACTATTGCCTGATGACGTGACAACCAGTCTATTCCCAAAATCACGTCAAACTCATGGAAAGGCAACTCAATCAGGTCTGCCAAGAATTCATACCCCTGAATCCTTAACGGGCAACCCTTGTACACTTTGTTCACTACCACACTGTGGCCCAATGGATTAGTGACCAGAATGTCTTGGTCACTCTCCCCTACTAGTATCCCCCTTTCTACGGGTAAGTTGATGTAGATGTATGAATGGGTGGATCCTGGATCCACCAATGCATGCACAGGTGTATTGTAGAGGGAGAACGTACCCCTAATGACGTCCGGGGCATCTTGCTCCTCCTGAGCTCTCAGGGCATAAGCTCTGGCAGGTGGTCTGTTATCTGGCCTCTCTGCTGGCTCAGATGCAGGCCTCTGTGATGGTCCCACTACGTCAGATTTGCCAGATTTTCTACCTCTTTGCGGTGCAGGAGCAGGTCTGTCTGTTTGTGTTGGAGCAGCTGTATTAGTTCTGTGTGGACAGTTCTTCAATTGATGCTCTGTTGACCCATACCTTAAACAGGCACCAGTCACTCTCCAACACTCCCCCTTGTGCCACTTCAGACAGTGTGGACATGCAGAAGATGCTGGGGCTGGTCCCCTGAACCATATCCCTGGAGAGCTGCCCACTGATGGTGTGGACTGACCTCTCCTAGGGGTGAACTGTGGCCTGGGCCCCTGAGACTGACCCTGACCGTGTGGTTGACCTGAACTCTGTGCAGGTGGACCCTTGAACCTCTTCCTAGGTGCAGGAGATGAACTAGACTGACCCGGGTCCCTCTTCTGCTGTCTATCCCTTCTGGTCTGCTCACTGATTCTTACTTTTTCAACCTTTATTACAGCTTCCACTAACTTGGTAAATTCTGTGATTCCCAGGGCAGTGAGCTGGATCTTTATGTTGTCATTCAGTCCCTCTTCAAATCTCTTACACCTTTCAGCTTCATTAGGGACTATCTCCCTTCCGTAGCGGCTTAATCTAACGAATTCCTTCTCATACTCGGCCACTGACAGCTGTCTCTGCCTCAGGTTAATGAATTCGCTTCTTCTCTCTTCTAGGTATACAGTACCCACATATTTCTTCTTAAATTCGGAGAGGAAGAAATCCCATGTTACTATTTCTGGCTGCACTTCACTGGACACAGTATCCCACCATTCATAAGCATCATCTTGCAGCAAAGATACAGCAGCTTCTAGATTTTGCTCTGGAGTGCAGTGGAGTTGTTTTAAAACTCTGCTCATTCAACCAATTTTCTACCGCAATGTAATCATCTTCTCTCTTGCCAAAGAAGTCCACTGCTCTAAATTTTCTTAATATTTCCAAGTGTGATTTCTGCTGTGGAGCTGGTGGTGGTGCTAGTGGTACTGGCATTACCCAGGCCATTTGTCTGAAGAATTCGGCCATTTGCTGAAACATGGCCTGTGGAGGCTGAGCAGGCTCGGCTTGAGCTGGCGGAGCAGGTTCTCCCATACCCCCAGTCTCAGCTGCTGCAGGTGGAGCATGACTCTCCACTTCCTCCTCAACTGCTCTCTTTGATGTAGGGTCCATATCCTATTCAAAATAAGAAAGACAAACAGATCTGCATTAGTGTCACCTCGACTCTTACAAATGCAATGCATGGTATGGACTCAATCTAGGCCCAGAAATGCCTAAACCGTGCTCTGATACCACTAAATGTGACACCCCTTACCCGTGTACAGTATACCCGAGTAAGCAATGTCCCACGGTGTATCGGCACCCTCTATTTTAATTTAATCAATTTTTGTCATAGTTTTGAATATATCTTGTGAAATATAATATATTTGAGCCATTTGTCAAAATTATAATTTATTTGGGGTTCCGAAAATTTTAAAGAAAATCCGGCAGAGTACCGGCTAAAAATGGAGAAAACAGTTCTTCGGAACCTGTGAAAAACACTTCCAAAAATCATTTCAAACAATCCCAACTCCTTTATATCAACAAAGTCTCAATATGATTTTCAACAACCTTTCCATTACTCAAACATTCATTTCTCATGATACTCATATATAAGCTATAAATAAATGCTCAAATTTTACATTCATAACCACAATTCTCATTATTTATATGAGCATCAAAATACATTACATAAGTTTCATTTACACAAAGGAAAATAAAAATCAATTACAAAATACCAAAAAGAAGCCTAGTGTCCTACCAATGCACTGTAGATGGTGAGGTGACATGGACACTGTGCGGAGTCGCGAGATGGACTCGCCCGATCTGCGGTCTCTTTGAGCTCACGTTCAGTATCTCCAGAACCTACGCGTGGCAAAAGCAACGCGCTAAGCAATAATGCTTAGTGGTGCAATAATAAAATAAAAGAAAATAGCAGAAAATAAATATGTATATGTCTTATTTGTTTGTGTTTGTTATATTCATTTATTTCATTAACTTTGTCCATTTTCATTCATTAGGTTGCCCAAGTAACCTATCTTTGACGATCGATGGATAAGCGGGTAAACCGCACTTTGGGTATCAAGTACCTCGGGCGTCACACCATCGGTCACATATGTATCTCCGGTGTGCATGAGCGGCTAACAAGTAAATAATATTAGGCACGAGGCCAAGTCTCAACACAATATCAAAATGGCTAAAAGCCATAAAATCCTGAGAATGGCATAATGCCATGTGCGATCGCTAATCGAACCCTATTGGCATGCCAAACTATCCAAACCAATCTTGTTAGGTATACTAGGGCATTTGATACTTTTAAATTCTTCAATTTGTGAATTTCAAGTTTTGGTGTCACTATTCACCTCATTGGTCAACAAAAATGTTGACTTTTGGATAGAAAATAGGTGCATTAGTTTTAACACCCCCAATGTACCACATTTTGCATTTAAAACTTGTTGGAATTAAGCATTTATACCATTTCTAAGTTTAAACCAAGGGAAGCAGAATTTCAGTTTTTGTAACCAATTTTACTGTTCCATTGGGCACTGTTGCAGTGGGAATTTGAGGAAATAGAAAACATGAAAGTTGTTCCTTATTTTGTCTAGTTGAATTTCTTTTTTTGAATCACTCCATTTGGAGTTTTGTAGCCCCAGATATGGTCTAAAAACCACAGCTGGCCGGATTTCAAATCTGCAGAATTTATCAAATCTATAGTACCATAAACAGTGATTGTGACTGCCATTTGGGTTAGGTTCTGGTCATAATTTGGGGTAGGTTTCTTCATGAAAGTTGTTTTTCTATGTCTCATCTTGTTTCTATAAAAATTTCAGGTCAATTGACCTTATCTACAGTGAGTTATGGCTAAATGAACAGTTACTGTTCATTTGGTCATTCTGCAGAATCAGTTTGCAGGGTATCCGGATTGGGGCCAACTTTTGGTCCATTTTCTTTGGTCTTTTGGACATGGTTTCTTCAGAAAAATTGTGCCATTATAAGTCTAGTTTCATGTCCAATTGGCCAAACACCAATTGGACCTACACAGCCAAAGTTATGGCTGTCTAAGTAGGCTGGAATCACAGCCACCCTTCTTTCTTGTCCTAGGCAGCCTACCATTCCACTTTGCCATTCTATATTTCAGTCCAAATTATGGTCAACTTACCTCAAATGGTCACTAATTGACCATTATAATGTTCTTTAACAATTTCATAAGCCAAGTCCACATTTTACTCTCAAAACCCTAGTTTCCATTTTAAATTTTCACAACATACCTTAATTACTAACTCATTCACTAACCACATGCATACATGCTTTAAACATGATCTCTAATCCACTTCAAGTCCATCAAAAAACTCCATCATTGTTCCTTCCTTAGGGCTGCCGAAATTCATGGTAGGCATACACACAAATTTGGTTCATTTAATTCACAAATTCATGTTGATTTCAAGTCCCTAACATGGAAAATAAGAGTTTTAAGTAGATAGGTGCACTAACCTTTAAGTGGCACTTCTTGGACTTGTATTCTCCTTAGAATTCTCCTTTTTGTGGCTGCGTAGAGCTTCCTTAGGGTGTGTGGATTAATTTTAGTGAAGATGACTTAGGGTTTTGGGGTGAGGTTTGAGAGGTTTTTAAGCTTGATTGAAGATGTTAATGGAGGTTTAGGTATGGCTTGGGTTTCGGCTGGTTTGGGGAAGGAGATGGCTGCTGGCTTTTTGATTTTCTTTTGGTCTCAATTTGTCTCTTTTATTAGTTAGTTAATTGGTTGTTTAATTGTGATTGGTTATAGCTTTTAAATGACATCATCAAGATGTCATAAATGAGCCTTTTTTGATTTTTTTTTTCTTTTCTTTTCATCACTACTCAATTTCAATTTTATTTTTAGTAATGTTTATTCATATTTTAGATCATAATAATTATTTACTCAACTGGACAAGTCGGCCAAAAATCATTTCTGAAGGCGAAATGACCAAAATGCCCTCCGTTTGGCTTAACGGGTCAAAATTGTCTGTACCGATGGAAAAAAATTTCTAGATATTTTCTTGGCATTCTAATGTCATAGGGACCTCAATAACCCTTCTCTGGAGTCCAAAAAATTATTTTATAATTTTTCCCTGGGTCTAGGGCTCCTAGTTTCGAGAACCGCAACTTCCCTCTGGGTTACCCATCGCTTGGGCCCCAGCTCGTTTAACTTGGTTATATTTTATTTCTAAAATTTTTACTAAATTTTTCTTATTAATATTTGAGTTAATTATGGTCCCTCACTTTAATTTAAATATTTTTTCGAACGTTCTAGCTGTCCGGACCAACACCGGTCACCGGAACAGTAGAATGTACGGAGTTGCTACCGGGAGGGTGTTACATGACTCCTGACCTAACTGTCAAATAAAATCAAAAAAAAAAAAAAGAAAATTTTGAGATCAAGAATTAAATTAAAGAACTATGGAAAAAGAAAGGAAAAAAGAAAAGAAAAGAAAATTTGAATTATGACATCATCATGGATGACACATGCATGACCCAATAAATGATAATTTTTAATTTAAGAAACTTTGAGATAATTTTGACTTAAAAGAGAATTAAAAGAAAAAAATGAAATGATGAAAATTTCAAAATATAATTGAATTATGACCTCATCCATGACATAATAAATATTAATTTTTAAAATTTGAAAATTTGGAGATAATGCAACATAAAAATGAGCCAATAAGAATTAAAAGAAGAAAAAAATTCATTTTTTTCCCTTTCTTCTTCTTCTTGCCGTGAGCCTATTCTCTCCTCTCTCTCATTTTTCTTTTCCTTTCTTCCATTAAAGCTCTCTTTGAGCTTTTGAAACCCCAAAATTAACCATAAATTCCATAAATTCCTTCATTAAACCTTGTTTTTGAAGCTTGGTAAAACTATTGACAACAAAAAGAAGAGGAAAGAAAGGAGATTTGAAAAGGAAAAAAATTCAATAAAAGAGGTTAGTGGTTAGTTTTCAATTTTATGTTTAAATTCATAATTAAGTAGTTGAATTACACTAGAAATTGTGAAAAAATGAAACAAAAATAACATGTATAGAATTCCATGGAATTTTAGCCAACTTGAGATGTGGTAGGAATTGATAGAGTTTGATTAAATTAAAAGTTTACATGCACTTGAATAAGTTGATTGGTAATGTTTATATACTTTGATTTAGTGAGATGTAACAATTAGTGAATTAGGGTTCTTGACATAGGGTTTGGGAGACAAAATTTGGAGAAATGGTCAAATGGTATATTTGACCTTGTTTGAGCTAAAAAAATGGTCATGTGTGACCAATTGTGGTGTGTAGGAAGTGTTGGAATTGCGTTTAAATTCGGATTGGTTATAGGCATTCTGCAGGCAGCAGGACCAAGGTCCTTTTCAGGGATCAAAACTGAAAAATTACCAACCCAATTGGTGTGAGGCCAATTGGGAATGAAACTAGACACAAAATGACACATTTTTCATTTAGGAATCATGCCTAAAAAGTGACCATAGCATAGTGAACAAATTGGCCAAATCCAGAAGTGAGTGTTCTGCCCTATACAAAAATGACCAAATGAATAGTATTTGTTCATTTAGCCATAACTTGGGCTAGGCAGGTCCAAATGACCTGAAAATTTACCAGTAAAAAGCTGAGATATAGACCTACAACTTTCATGAAGAACATAAACCCAAAATATGCCCTTAACCAAGTCATTTAGCCACCCAAATTTAGTGACCTAAAACTGCCATAACCAGTTTTGGCACCCATAAATCTAGGTTAGGCCAATCCGGCCAACCATGTTCAAATGGCTATAACTTGAGCTACAAAACTCCAAATGGAGTGATTCAAAAAGGGAAATAAATTTAAGACATTAAGGAACAACTTCTATGAAGGAAACTTAGCTAAATTCTAACAACAACATGACCAATGGAACAGTACAAATTAGGACACTAAAACTAAAAATTTGAAAGTTTGCCTAAAAGACTTAAGTTTTGAGAAAATGACCAAAACCAACAAGTTAGGTGACCAAATGTGGTATGTGAGTATAATTGGATTTCCCATACCTGTTAAGCATAAGAAAGTCAATATTTTGACTTGAATAGTATGATGAATAGTAACCTCAATATGAAAATTTTCAAGAATATAAGTTTAAGCATATTGGAGCTAGAATTGAACATATATAAATTAATTATTGGAATTATTGTGAGATAAGATACTGAAACACTATAAATTTCGTGTTTCAGCAAAAAAAGACCTAGAAAATGATAGGGCAAACTGAGTCAAGGCCTAGAGGCGACTCACATCAGGTTTGTGCACAACAAACTTAAAATTCTTTGTTTCTACTTGACAATTCTTAAAATAAATGTTGTGAGTAATTTTAATTATTATGGCTTTGAAAATATTATTTGAAAAATAGTGTGTTGCCTACTTTGTAAATAAAAAGTTTGGAATGAAATATGATTTGTGAATTGTATGAAATGTTTGAACAACTTGATTTAAATTGTTTTTTTTATTCACACTTGGCATGGCAATATTAATATGTTCCTCTTCCACTTGTGGGGTGAGTTTGATATAAGACTGCATTCCTCCCTCTCTGGCTTCCCAGTCTGAGGGGTGAGTTTGGATGAGTACTCATTAGCTAGCTAGCCACCTCCCTCATTGATTTCGATTAATGGGGTGAGTTTGCCTTGTCGTGGTGTACAACACGGCATGTTTGGAAATTTTGTGTCATGGCCTAAGTTGTGTTATTGATTGGCAACACTATGATTATTAAATTGTTTGATCAAATTTGTGTTATATTAAGTTTTGAAAATTATGAAATATTTAAATTATGATTTGCTATAAATGTGATTTGAAAATTTGTGAAATGTGATTGTGAGATTTTTGAATTATGAATTGTTCATAAATATTTTATATTACACATTTTGTATTTTATTATGCACCACTGAGTATTTTTATACTCAGAGATAGCTTATTTTGCTGTCGCAGATAAGACAAGGAAAAAGCAGTAGAGTGAGCTACTGATTATTGGGACTTCACTGATCTTTTTGTACGGGTATTTATTTATACCCTTGTAGTTATTTGATGTAAATATTGTAATGTCTTATGTATCAATGTAAAGTTGAGCAGTTGTATAATAAATTGTAATAATGATATTTTGAATTTTCTTTTTGTAAATTAAGATCTGTATTTGTAAATTTAGTACTATTGGCAATGTGAATGAATTTGTGAATTATTTTGAGATGACAATTTTCAGTTGAGTTGTGGATTTAAATTGAATTGTGTTGACTTGAGTTTATTTGGATTGGGAGTTGTGAAAAAAATTATTATTGGAAGTGTTTTTTTCAGGTATTTGAAGAACTGTTTTCTCAAAATACAGACGGCACTCTGCCGAAATTTTTATAAAATTTACGGAAATATAAAGTGGAACAAAAAATTTTTCTAGTTTTGAACTTCAATTAAATGTCTTTAATTTCTACCAAAATGCTCACCACTTCCAAAATGTAAGAAAATGATTTTAAAATCCCTTGTAGTATACTTAATGAGTTATCGGTAGGTGAAGTTCGATAGTTCATTAGGTATTCTACGGGATCATGTTGTGCCTTACAGAGGGGTAAGGTGTGACATGTTTTAATGGTATCAGAGCATGGTTTTGCAATGAATTTTGACTATGTATGTGAATATTTCTTTGATAAGTACAACTGCTCAAGTGTCTTTAATTGATACGTATGACATATTTACATCATGAATATGCACTAACGGAGGTCAACCTCCTTGTGTTTGATCTCAGAAAGTAGAAATTTATGGGAAACGGAATGGAAAAGGGAGATCATTTCGTGGAGCAATCTGTCGAGGCTGAGGTCCAAGGGGAAGCCCCAGCACTCCAGAATGTGAGTGGGTCAGCCACTCTAGCTCCTACTCCAGCACCGCAGTTTCCTGCTCAGTTTGCACAGCAGATGGCTGCATTTTTCCAACAAATGGCGGGAAATGTGCTACCTCAAGCTCAAATGCAAGCACCTGCAGCACAACCACAGCCCTCAGCTTGGCAATATGAAAAATTAATGAAATTTGGGGCCACCAAGTTTAAGGGCATTGTGGATCCACTGGAGGCAGAATAGTGGTTAGAAAGAATGGAACAGTTTTTCAGAAAGCTGTAGTGTGTAGAAGAGTTGAAGTTCGAATATTCAGTATCACTTTTGTAAGAGGATGCATATGAGTGGTGGAAGAACATCCCCCACAGCCTGGTAGAGCCACCAGTCCTCACATGGAGAGACATTTTAAGGGAATTTTGGCAAAAGTGGGTCCCCAATACTTATGTAGACATGAAACTGTAAGAGTTTTGAAGTTTGAAGCAAGGGGACAGAACTGTAGCAGAGTATGAGCGGGATTTCTCTCGACTAAGCCACTATGCCGGAAGTTTGGTCACCACCCTTAGAGACCGGTGTAAGAGGTTTGAGGCTGGGTTGAGGCCTAGCTTGAGAATGCAAGTGGTAGGGTTTTGACACCATAACTTTTTTGAATTAATTTCACAAGCCCTGGAACTGGAAAGGATAGAATCATAATGGGCAGTGAAAAAGAGTACAAAAGAGAAAGAGAAAACTGAAAAGGTTACTGGCCAAGCTACTGAGAGTGGCTCTGGAAAAAGAAAACATTTTGGAGGATCTAGCTCACGTGAATCGGGTAGAGGTAGATCTTCTGGACAGAAATCATCCCAATCCGATCAGCAAACTCAACAGACACGCAGAATTATGCTGTCAGATCGACTTTGTAAAACTTGTGGTAAACCACATAGTGGAGTATGTTATAGAGCTATAGGAGCATATTTTAATTGTGGAGGGACTGGTCAGTTTGCTAAGGATTGTGTAAGTCCATGCCATTATGGATCATTTACCACGTCAGAAGGATCAACCCAAGTTTCTACCCCGAAGAGTTCACCAGCAGTTGGTAAAGGCAGAGGCAGAGGTAGGGGTAGTACACCTAGAAGTCAGAGTACTGTGAATCAACCAGGACAAGGTGATGCTCCAGTGAGAGTATACACTATGCGACAGAGGGACGAGGATGAGACTTTTGATATTGTAACACCCTCCCTGTCGCAACTCCCTACATTCTACTATTCCGGTGACCAGTGTCGGTCCGGACAGCTAGAACGTCCGGAAAAATATTTAAACTAAAGTGAGGAACCATAATTAACTCAAATATTAATAAGAAAAATTTAGTAAAAATTTTAGAAATAAAATACAACTAAGTCAAATGAGCCGGTGCCCAAGCAATGGGTAACCCAGTGGGAAGTTGCGGTCAGCTGACGGGATTAGAGTAGATCCCAAGAAAATAGAAGCAGTGATGGAATGGAAGCCTCCTAGAAATACAACTGAGGTCAGAAGCTTCTTGGGGCTAGCTGGGTATTACAGAAGATTTGTGAAGGGATTTTCCTTAATAGCTGCTCCAATGACCAAGTTGTTACACAAGAATGTCAGATTTGACTGGAATGACAAGTGTCAGACCAGTTTTGAGAAGCTGAAGGCTATGTTGACAGAGGCACCGCAGTGTGCACACGCCGGTGTCGAGAAAGGACTTTGTGGTCTACAGTGATGCCTCTCATAATGGGTTAGGGTGTGTATTGATGCAAGAGGGGAAGGTGGTCGCTTATGCTTCCAAGCAGCTAAGGCCACATGAACAAAATTACCCTACCCATGATCTAGAGCTTGCAGCAATTATCTTCGCACTGAAGATATGGAGGCATTACTTGTATGGTGAAAAGTGCTACATTTACACGGACCACAAAAGCCTGAAATACTTACCAACCCAGAAGGAGCTCAACCTTAGACAGAGACGATGGATTGAGTTCCTGAAGGATTATGATTGTGTAATTGACTACCATCCTGGGAAGGCAAATGTAGTTGTTGATGCTTTGAGCAGAAAATCCATCACAGCTTTGAGATCATTGAATGCCCATCTATCTTTGGTTCGAGATGGAGCTATTTTGGCTGAGTTGCAAGTGAGGCCAAACCTGCTACAGTAGATTTTAGATGGGCAAAAGGCAGATGAAAAGTTAATGGCTATTATGAGCAAAATCTCAGAGGGAAAAGCAACTGACTATGAGGTGAAAGCAGATGGGTGTCTGTACTACAAAGGAAGAGTATGTGTACCAGATGATGGGGAATTAAAGGCCAGTATTCTGAAAGAGGCACATACCAGTGTTTATGCTATGCACCCAGGAAGTACAAAAATATATCATGATCTAAAGCTTCAGTATTGGTGGCCTGGTATGAAGAAGGACATAGTTGACTATGTGACTAAATGTTTGACATGTCAGCAAGTCAAGGCAGAACATCAAGTTCCATCAGGTTTGCTACAGCCTATACGCATACCAGAATGGAAATGGGATCGGGTCACCATGGATTTTGTGAGTGGTCTACCTTTCACCCAGAAGAAACATGATGCAGTATGGGTGATAGTAGATAGATTGACAAAGTCAGCACACTTTCTGCCAGTTAGGACTGACTACTCACTGGAGAAGTTAGCAGAATTGTATATCAGTGAGATAGTTAGACTACATGGAATTCCACTTTCCATCATATCTGATCGAGACCCAAGGTTTACATAGAGATTTTGGAAGAAGTTGCATGAGTCCTTGGGTACACAACTCCACTTCAGCACAGCTTTCCATCCTCAGACGGATGGGCAATCAGAAAGAGTAATCCAGGTAAACAATTGAAACCAATGGAATTGATACAAATATTGAATTAAAATGATAATAATAACATGAAATATATGCCAGGTCCTTGAGGATATGCTGAGGGGTTGTGTCATTGAATTTGAGGCAAGTTGGGATAGATACCTCCCACTGGCAGAATTTGCATACAACAATAGCTACCAAGCTAGTATCCAAATGGCCCCGTATGAAGCACTGTATGGGAGGAAATGTAGAACTCCAGTGTGCTGGATTGAATTGGGCGAAGACAAACTGGTAGGGCCAGACTTGGTGAAACAGACTGAGGAGAAAGTAAAACTAATCAAAGCCAATCTGAAGGTTGCCTCGCATGCATGAGTAAATCTTATGCCGACCTGAAGAGAAAAGAAATAGAATATGTGGTTGGTGACAAAGTGTTCCTCAAGGTGTCACCGTGGAAGAAGGTATTGAGATTTGGAAGAAAAGGTAAGTTGAGCCCTAGGTTCATTGGCCCATATGAAGTCATGGAACGTGTGGGTCCAGTGGCCTATAGGCTAGCTTTACCACCAGAGCTGGACAAGATCCACAATGTGTTTCACGTATCTATGCTAAGAAGATACCACTCAGATCCTTCACATGTCATCTCCAGGGAAGAAATTGAAATACAACCGGATTTGACATATGAAGAAGAACCCATACGGATCCTGGCTCGAGAAGTGAAAGACTTGAGGAATAAGCAGATTCCACTGGTGAAAGTGCTTTGGAGGCACCACAATACCGAAGAGGCAACTTGGGAAAGTGAAAAGACGATGAGGCAACAGTTTCCTCAACTATTTGCATCAGGTAAATTTCGAGGACGAAATTTAAATTAGAGGGGAAGAGTTGTAACACCCTTCCTGTCGCAACTCCGTACATTCTACTGTTCCGGTGACTGATTAGGTCCTGGCTAGAACGTCCGAAAAAATATTTAAACTAAAGTGAGGAACCATAATTAACTCAAATATTAATAAGAAAAATTTAGTAAAAATTTTAGAAATAAAATACAACTAAGTCAAATGAGCCGGTGCCCAAGCGATGGGTAACCCAGTGGGAAGTTGCAGTTCTCGCAACTAGGAGCCTTAGATCCGAGAGAAAATTTATAAAATAATTTGTGGGACTCCAAAGAAGGGTTATTGAGGTTCCTATGGCATTAGAATGCCAAGAAAATATTTAGAAAAATTTTTCAATCGGTACAGACAATTTTGACCCGTTAAGCCAAACGGAGGGCATTTTGGTCATTTCGCCTTCAGAGGCGATTTTTGGCCGACTTGTCCAGTTAAGTAAATAATTATTATGACATAAAATATGAATAAATATTGCTAAAAATTAAATTGAAATTTGGTAGAAAAGAAAAGAAAAGAAAAATGAAGGAAATTAGGGATAATGACATCACATGATGTCATTTACATACCCTCCACCAATCACCATTCAACAAGCCTTCTTAAAACAATTAAAAGAGACAAAATGGACCCAAAAATTCTGGTGTTTTCTCCTTCTTCTTCAGCCAACCGTGAGTTTCTCCTTCTTCCTCCATAACTCTCATTCTCTCATACCTTCAATCTTTGATTTCTCACCCCAAAACCCTTAGGTCCCTTCACTAAAATTTGTCACCCAACCTTGCTAGAGTGTTTGGCAGCCAAGAAAACAAAAGAAAGTGGAAGAAAGTGAGGTATGAACAAGCTTAGAAAATCACCAAAGAGGTTAGTGCCATAACTTTTGCTTTTACATCTTTCTAATCATGAATTTGAGCTAAGTTAAAAATTTGACAAAAATTGAATAAATGAAGCATGGTTATATTCCATGAAGTTTTGGCAGCCTTGACATGAGTTAGGGTTAGGAGAAATCTTTGGTTTAAAGTGACATATTGCTGCCCCTCTTATAAATTATATGATTAGTATACCAAATTAGGAGTGGGATGCATGAATTGGAGCCTTGGTCAATTAGGGTTAGGGTTTTGGAGAGAAACTTGGACCTTGCTTAGGTAATGGTGAATGAACATTTTAATGGTCAATTAGTGACCATTTGAGGTAAGTTGACCATGACTTAGAGTGAATTATAGCATTACAAACTGATTTGGTATGCTGCCTAGTGAAACCAGCAGGGTGGCTGTGAGTCCAGCCTGTTTGGACTGCCATAACTCTGGCTGTGTAGGTTCAATTGGTGTTTGGCCAATTGGACATGAAACTAGACACATAATGGCACAATTTTGGTGAAGAAACCATGCCCAAAAGACCAAAGCAAGTGGACCAAAAACTGGCCCCAATCCGGATGTCCTGCAACTAGATTCTGCAGAATGACCAAATGAACAGTAATTGTTCATTTGGCCATAACTCATTGTAGAATGGCTCAATTGACTTGAAATTTTTACAACAATATATAGACCAACAACTTTCATGAAGAAACCTACCCCAAATTATGACCAGAACCTATCCAACAAGGCAGTTGCAGTCACTGTTCACTGCACTGTAGATATGGTCACATTTAGAATTTTGGTGAAGAAACTATGCCCAAAAGACCAAAGGAAGTGGACCAAAAACTGGCCCCAATCCGGATGTCCTACAACCAGATTCTGCAGAATGACCAAATGAATAGTAATTGTTCATTTAGCCATAACTCATTGTAGAATGGCCCAATTGACCTGAAATTTTTACAGCAACAAGTTAAGATATAGACCAACAACTTTCATGAAGAAACCTACCCCAAATTATGACCAGAACCTATCCAACAAGGCAGTTGCAGTCACTGTTTACTGCACTATAGATATGGTCACATTTAGGCTTCATTTATTCAATTTTTGTCAAATTTTTAACTTAACTTAGCTCAAATTCATGATTAGAAAGATGTAAAAGCAAAAGTTATGGCACTAACCTCTTTGGTGATTTTCTAAGCTTGTTCACACCTCACTTTCTTCCACTTTCTTTTGTTTTCTTGGCTGCCAAACACTCTAGAAAGGTTGGGTGACAAATTTTAGTGAAGGGACCTAAGGGTTTTGGGGTGAGAAATCAAAGATTGAAGGTATGAGAGAATGAGAGTTATGGAGGAAGAAGGAGAAACTCACGGCTGGCTGAAGAAGAAGGAGAAAACACCAGAATTTTTGGGTCCATTTTGTCTCTTTTAATTGTTTTAAGAAGGCTTGTTGAATGGTGATTGGTGGAGGGTATGTAAATGACATCATGTGATGTCATTATCCCTAATTTCCTTTATTTTTCTTTTCTTTTCTTTTCTTTTCTACCAAATTTTAATTTAATTTTTAGCAATATTTATTCATATTTTATATCATAATAATTATTTACTTAACTGGACAAGTCGGCCAAAAATCGCCTCTGAAGGCGAAATGACCAAAATGCCCTCCGTTTGGCTTAACGGGTCAAAATTGTCTGTACCGATTGAAAAATTTTTCTAAATATTTTCTTGGCATTCTAATGCCATAAGAACCTCAATAACCCTTCTCTGGAGTCTCAAAAATTATTTTATAAATTTTCTCTCGGATCTAGGGCTCCTAGTTGCGAGAACCGCAACTTCCCACTGGGTTACCCATCGCTTGGGCACCGGCTCATTTGACTTAGTTGTATTTTATTTCTAAAATTTTTACTAAATTTTTCTTATTAATATTTGAGTTAATTATGGTTCCTCACTTTAGTTTAAATATTTTTCCGGACGTTCTAGCTGTCCGGACCGACACTGGTCACCGGAACAGTAGAATGTACAGAGTTGCGACAGGGAGGGTGTTACAGATATGGTTGCTGGTATTTTCTCATTTCTTAACTAAGATATGTGTAGGTGTAAAAAAAAAAATTTTTTTGATATGTTAGTGACTAGTCTTTTTAAAATTAATTTTGAAAGAGTTTGTCAGTGAAAAATATTTGCTAGCATACAAGAATTTATAAAATTAATTAGTAAGCCTAATTAGGTAAGGCAAGAGAACCTAAAAGTAAGTTATAGTAATATAGCTACCTTAGATGCGGGTAAAGGTATTACTGCTGATAGGTGTCAATGGATACCATAATCAAAATAAGTTTAAGATATTAGTGGATTTGAAAGAAATAAGATATAGGGAAGTTTGATCTATTGGGATGTATCGTAGTAACCATGCAATATTCTTTATATTTGTGCTGTAAGCTGTAGATTATAATACTGACTTGGGTTTTATTGTGTAGAGCTACGTACTACCCAGTAGTACACAAGGATAAGAATAGTTGCAAACGGCATCTGTTTGGTATAGTTATGATAAGATAAAGTTTTCTTATTGGAAAGGAGTTGGAAAATCCTAACCTGGGATTTAAAACTCTAAAGTTAGAATATTGAAAGGTTATAGTTCAGTACAAAAGAAAGTAATGACTACACATCAATGCAAAATAAGCTATAGAATATTAATAGAATAAAAAAAAAAGATTACAAAGAAAAATAATTGCTAAAACAACAGCAAGAAAAGACTAAAATATTTTAAACTAAACTGAAGGTTACATCAAATGATTAAGAGATTTGATAAGAAAAGAGTAAAACTAAGTTATCACCCATACGATCATACGAAGTCCTAGAAAAAGTAGATCCATTAGCACACAGATTTGCTTACCTCTAAAATTGAAATGAATTTGAATCTAACTTATGACAAAAGCTCATAAGAAACTTGGCACACGAGGTAAGCAATGGATGAGTAAATAGTATTGGTTAAAGTGCTACGGACCATTATTTCGATTATGAAGCTACGTAGAAATATGAGAAAAACATGAAAAAACAACACGTATGACTATTTGAGGACAGATAGTGGACACAATTTTGAGGACAAAATTTATTTTCAGAGGGGAAGAATTGTAACACCCCTATTTGCATAGCCTGGTAAACTACACTATTCCAGAGACCGGTGTTGGTCCGGACAATTAAGAGGATTAAAACTATGTTTAAGACACCTAGAGAAGCCTTGAACACAAATAATTAGTAATTGTCAAATAATTAAGTATAAATAAGAAAAACATAACATAAAAAGTTAAGTGAGCTGAGAGTCACAGCGACGGGTCACCTTCTCGGGAAGGACTGCGAGGTTGATTTAAACTCAAATTTCAAACCATAAAATGTGACGCCGTGGTCCTTAGGACTATTGCGAACATAGTGGAAAAGAGAAAATCACGAAAAAGAATTGTTAAGCAGGTCAAATAATTAGGTCAGGGATCCGGAAGAAATATTGAATTATTTGCAAACCGGATCGAATGGGCGAGGGGCAATTTGGTCAATTGACCCCTAGAGCTGACTCCTGACCTAACTGTCAAATAAAATCGAAAAAATAGAAAATTTTGGGATCAAAAATTAAATTAAAGAACTATGGAAAAAGAAAGGAAAAAGAAAAGAAAATAAAATTTGAATTATGACATTATCATGGATGACACATGCATGACCCAATAAATGATAATTTTTAATTTAAGAAACTTTGAGATAATTTTGACTTAAAAGAGAATTAAAAGAAAAAAAAAATGAAATGATGAAAATTTCAAAATATAATTGAATTATGACCTCATCCATGACATAATAAATATTAATTTTTAAAATTTGAAAATTTGGAGATAATACAACATAAAAAGGAGCCAATAAGAATTAAAAGAAAAAAAATTCATTTTTTTCCCCTTTCTTCTTCTTCTTGCCGTGAACCTATTCTCTCCTCTCTCTCATTTTTCTTTTCCTTTCTTCCATTAAAGCTCTCTTTGAGCTTTTGAAACCCCAAAAATTTACCATAAATTCCATAAATTCCTTCATTAAACCTTGTTTTTGAAGCTTGGTAAAACTATTGACAACAAAAAGAAGAGGAAAGTTAGTGGTTAGTTTTCAATTTTATGTTTAAATTCATAATTAAGTAGTTGAATTACACTAGAAATTACGAAAAAATGAAACAAAAATAACATGTATAGAATTCCATGGAATTTCAGCCAACTTGAGATGTGGTAGGAATTGATTGAGTTTGATTGAATTAAAAGTATACATGAAATTGAATAAGTTGATTGGTAATGTTTATATACTTTGATTTAGTGAGATGTAATGATTAGTGAATTAGGGTTCTTGACCTAGGGTTTGGGAGATAAAATTTGAAGAAATGGTCAAATGGTGTGTTTGACCTTGTTTGAGCTGAAAAATGGTCATATGTGACCAATTGTGGTGTGTAGGAAGTGTTGGAATTGCGTTTAAATTCGGATTGGTTATAGGCATTTTGTAGGCAGCAGGACCAAGGTCCTTTTCAGGAGCCAAAACTGAAAAATTACCAACCCAATTGGTGTGAGGCCAATTGGGAATGAAACTAGACACAAAATAACACTTTTTTCATTTAGGAATCATACCCAAAAAGTGACTATAGCACAGTGAACAAATTGGCCAAATCCGGAAGTGAGTGTTCTACCCTGTACAAAAATGACCAAATGAATTGGCCATAACTTGAACTAGGCAGGTCCAAATGACCTAAAATTTTACTAGTAAAAAGCTGAGATATAGACCTACAACTTTCATGAAGACACAAACCCAAATTATGCCCTTAACCAAGTCATTTAGCCACCCAAAATTAGTGACCTCAAACTGCCAGAATCAGTTTTTGCGCCCAAAAATCTGGGTTAGGCCAATCCAGCCAGCCATGTTCAAATTGCTATAACTTGAGCTACAAAACTCCAAATGGAGTTATTCAAAAAGGAAAATAAATTTAAGACTTTAAGGAACAACTTCTATGAAGGAAACTTAGTCAAATTCTAACAGCAACATGACCAATAGAATAGTACAAATTATGACACCAAAACTGAAAATTTGACAGTTTGCCTAAAAGACTTAAGTTTTGAGAAAATGACCAAAACAAACAAGTTAGGTAACCAAAATGTGGTATGTGGGTATAATTGGATTTCACATACCTATTAAGCATAAGAAAGTCAATATTTTGACTTGAATAGTACCATGAATAGTAACCTCATTATAAAAATTTTGAAGAATATAAGTTTAAGCATATTGCGGCTAGAATTGAACATATATAAATTAATTATTGGAATTATTGTGAGATAGGATACAGAAACATTATAAATTTCGTATTTCAGCTGAAAAGGACCTGGAAAAGGATAGGGCAAACTGAGTCAAGGCCTAGAGGCGACTCATATCAGGTTTGTGTGTAATAAACTTAAAATTCTTTATTTCTATTTGACAATTCTTGAAATAAATGTTGTGAGTAATTTTGATTATTATGGCTTTGAAAATATTATTTGAAAAATAGTGTGTTGCCTACTTTGTAAATAAAAAGTTTGAAATGAAATATGATTTGTGAATTGTATGAAATGTTTGAATAACTTGATTTAAATTGTTTTTTTTTTATTCACACTTGGCATAGCAATATTAATATGTTACTCCTCCACTTGTGGGATGAGTTTGATATTTGACTACATTTCTCCCTCTCTGGCTTCCCAGTCTGAGGAGTGAGTTTGGATGAGTGAGTTTGGATGAGTACTCATTAGCTAGCTAGCCACCTCCCTCATTGATTTCGATTAGTGGGGTGAGTTTGCCTTGTCGTGGTGTACAACACGGCATATTTAGAAATTTTGTGTCATGGCCTAAGTTGTGTTATTGATTGGTAACACTATGATTATTAAATTGTTTGATCAAATTTGCGTTATATTAAGTTTTGAAAATTATGAAATATTTAAATTATGATTTGCTATAAATGTGATTTGAAAAATTGTGAAATGTGATTGTGAGATTTTTGAATTATGAATTGTTCATAAATGTTTATATTATGCATTTTGTATTTTATTGTGCACCACTGAGTATTTTTATACTCAGCGATAGCTTATTTTGCTGTCGCAGATAAGACAAGGAAAAAGCAGTAGAGTGAGCTACTGATTGTTGGGACTTCACTGATCTTTTTGTACAGGTATTTATTTATACCCTTGTAGTTATTTGATGTAAATATTGTAATGTCTTATGTATCAATGTAAAGTTGAGCAGTTGTATAATAAATTGTAATAATGATATTTTAAATTTTCTTTTTGTAAATTAAGATCTGTATTTGTAAATTTAGTACTATTGGCAATGTGAATGAATTTGTGAAGTATTTTGAGATGATAATTTTCAGTTGAGTTGTAGAATTAAATTGAATTATGTTGACTTGAGTTGATTTGGGTTGGGAGTTGTGAAAAAAAAAATTATTGGAAGTGTTTTTTTCAGGTATTTGAAGAATTATTTTCTCAAAATACAGACGGCACTCTGCCGAAATTTTTATAAAATTTGTGATAAAATAAAGTGAAACAAAAATTTTTACTAGTTTTGAAACTTCAATTAAATATTTTTAATTTCTACCAAAATGCTCACCACTTCCAAAATGTAAGAAAATGATTTTAAAATCCCTTGTAGTATACTTAATGAGTTATCGGTAGGTGAAGTTCGATAGTTCATTAGATATTCTACGGGATCATGTTATGCCTTACAGAGGGGTAAGGTGTGACAGAGAAAATAGAACAGAAGAAGAATATTGAGAATGATTGAAGAGCTTGATTATTCCCTCAAGCCAATGGTGACAATTTATAATCTATACAGGACAAATAAATAGGAAATATAATCCTAATTAAAATACGTAATTATAGCCATGATTCTAGCACCTAAATATATTCACACAGTCAGTACAGATACACATATCCTAGCTATTTATGATACATATCTTAACAGCATTTAATTAAAATAAATAATATATATTCAGGAATACATATAAATAACGCAAAGAAACAACAATACTAAAAAAATGCTTTACACACACACACACACACACACACATATATATATATTCTAAATATCTACCATAATTATAGATATTCAATACTGAAAGCATTAACTTCAAACTTATAGGGAAAAGTCTATTCAAAAAGATAACAACTGTAGTACACTTTAACAAGCATCGAATCTCTTAATACTTTCATTTGTTTAGGATCAGGCTTATAGTCCACTTTAGGTATTAAATTCCCCATCAGTTTTTTCTTCTTGCTTTAGCACAAGAAATTTATAGCGACCATTATTGTTTTCATTTAGTTTGCACCACAGTGCATCAAGAATTCTCTTCTGATTTGGGATAATTAAGGTTCCCCTGAAAACCATATATCTTTCATTTTCTTGTAAAAGGCCACCTTCCTGAATAAACCCATTAATTTTGATAATATAATTAACTAAATGAATCATTGCATCATTGTAACTAATAGGGTCTATTTGATGACTAGCAAAGTTATTAATCATTCCATTGACTTTGTCTCTCTCTTGGACAGTTAGAATCCTCCTAGGGGTTCGCACAGTTCACACCATGATCTGTAACAAATACAAATATAAAAATAAGTTTTAAAAAAATAATATCATTTTCATAAAAAAAAAAATGACTTCTTTAAAACAAATATCATTTTACAAAAAAAAATTATCATAATAATAAAACAAAATTTAATATTATTAAAAAATATCAGTTCATACAAAAATGATGCACATAATAATAAAACAAATTTATTATTATTAAAAAAATATCATTTTACATAAAAATGATGCCATAATAATAAAACAAATTTATTATTATCATTAGCAATGAAATAAAATAAAATTTCTGGATAGGAAAAAAATTTTATCAATTATTTTTTTAAATAAAATAAATAAATAATTTTTTTTATTTTATATTCTAGAAGAAAATATATTCTTATCACTACTACAATTTTTTTTAATTTAGAACTAATTATTTATTTTATCACTACTATAATTTTTTTAATTTAGAACTAATTATTTATTTATTTATTTATTTATTAAAATTTATAGACAGGTCTAAAACAACCTATCATCTGGACCAAATGACATGTAGTTTACCCAAAACTACACGCTGTTTGGCACGAACTATATGAGAGCTACTTAGCGGACCGAGTGCGCATGAGCAGACCGGCACACGTCGCTGGGCTATACTACATGCTAGGCCTAGCACCAGCCAGGCCAAGCTCTAGCAAGTGGGATGCATGTGACACACACATACGCTTGTCAATGAGCCAGAGGAAGCGCCTGTAAGCCATATGCTAGCAAGATGGCCTCTATTGGCAGTGAAAAAAATTTTAGTAGGGGGTTTTGGGCATTCTGAGTATTATGGGATGGTCAGTTTTTACAAACAAAAGCTCTAACTAAGTTTTGACAAGCATTCCATTGAGCTAAAATTGGGATAAACTAGAAAGGGCTTTGTTCAACCTCTACCTAGGGCAAATTTCTATGCGATTTCAGCAAATTTTTAGCAATTTTAAGAGGTCATAACTTTCTTAATTTAAGTCCAAATTATGCAAATAAGGTACCTTTGAAAAGCTCGCAATATGTACTTAGCTATAGATTCAAAAAAGACCCAAATAATGATCAAACATAAAGTTATAAGGTCTCAAAGAAGGATCATTGATCATGTTTGTAAAAATTCCAGAACAGAAAATTAAAACTCCAAATTTAATATGTAGCATATTTTGACATATTTGACACATCAAACATCACAAATAGGCTATTTACATGTCTAACACCTATGTTGGAATATTAAAACAAAGGTCTAAGTGTATAAATATGCATCAAGACATAGCTAAACTTGTATTACATAGCCACATATATAATCACACTATTTTAGATGAACTGTATATATAGATTTCACGATCTAAATGTACCTTAACATTAGTGAATCTTCAGAAAAAGATAGACTTTTGTGAGAAGAGCACCCGCGGCAGAGAAAAACTTCTTTTTCTTACTATTCTTGCAGGTTATGAAAAAACAAGCATAAAGTCACTTTTTCCTAATAAGTTAAATCTCTTGTTATGCCATTATCAATTCCCATAATTCCTTAATTATGAGCTACATAATTTCAATTTACCATTATAGAGAATATGAGTAGATTATTGACAATTATAAGAGATTCTTGCATATAATTTTCTGCATATGTTCTATACACTTCTACATGGACTAAGACCTATCATAAGTGGTATATGCATATATGGTTTTTAGGCCAAGACCCAACTTATTACTTATTCCATAATTCTTCATTTTAAAATCAAATTTAAATTTTAGAAAATAACAATTACAGTATATATATATATATATAAACTATGTTAATTTTTATCAATACATATTAATTTATATATTTATATATACACTCTCCATAAGCGATGTGCAATCCACGCATTTGAGATGCTAAAAGTAGTGTATAACGCCAAACCACATACGAATTACTTTATAATTAATATTAGAACTCAATGGTTTTTAAATTACCTATAAATTTATAATTAAGAAAGGAATTAATAAAAAATATAGCAATTATACTATCTGATATCATATTGATCTCTACCATGCAATAATCCAAAATGTCTACATTGAAATAATAATATTTAATTTGGTCTGGAAAACATTGAATATATAATAATTGCCGGTGAGCTAAAAACTGGGCAAGGTCTTGCCAGAGAGGAAATGGGAAAAGAGAGAGAGAGACTGTTGAGGTGCAATGACAGGGACCTGATGGCCAGCACCTCTCACAGTGGCCAATATGAGGCCACCTTCATATGTCTCCACCCAACCTGCCACTTGAGTTTTATGAAACCACGCCCTCCATTCTTCCTTTATTTTTAACCTCATTTTGTTGATGCTGTACCTTGTTGATGTCACCGGCACTCTCCCATCTGTGTCCCCACTGCAACATTGTTTTATTATTATTATTATTATTATTATTATTATTATAATCATAATATCTTATCATAATCACAATTGGTTAACATTGAATTTACAAAACGAATAAAAAGTTACCATTTTTAATATTTTTTCAATACTTATATTTATTTTTCCAAGTAAATAGGCTTTCTAAAATTTATAAATAAAAATATTATATTAAATTTTGAAATTTAGTGGTCTATTTAATTTGAGAATTACGGTCAATTGTTAGTGATTAACGTTTAATTATCAATGTTGATGATGTGAACAATTATGTGCTTAATTATAAAAAGAAAATTTAATTTTTATTACAATTTTTAAAAATAATCCAGAATTTTATTTTTTTAATTATTAATATGAAATTTTAAATTTATATTAATTATAGTATGTCGTTGGTTTCTGGTCAATTGATTAATGGAATTTGCTTACATAGCACCCAACTTGAAAAATCAAAAAAAGTAACAATAAAGTGAAAACTAAAAAGGGTAATTGTTTTTTTTTTTTAGAAACAATAATGTATCTCTCAAAGTCTTAATGATTTTTCTAAAGAAGAAATTCATCATTGCTATAATTTTTGGCAGAATCTATATCATCGTAGGGGGATCATAAATGCCTACGGTGGTATCGGTAGATTTTTTTTTTTTAATTAAATTACACACCGTTGTTATTTTGTCGAAAATTTCATCATATTTTAAATAATTTCTGATGAATTTAAATCTGTTAGAATCATCGCTGATGTCAGTGTACTGAACATTTCAAAGAGGAGTTTGCATGATCAATTAGTTATTAACGAGGTCCTTTTTATATATACTTTTAACTACGATGCTGGTTCAGGATCTAATCAATTAGTTATTAATGAGGTCCAGTGGAGCTTGCGTGATGCATTGGGTGTGGTTAGATTTTTGGTGAATAAGCGATTTTTGATTAGGCGGCGGCACTTTGGAGATTGAGCTGTCCGGGAATCTTGGGGCATGGGCAATTGAACAAATTTGTTGCATGCAAGGAAGTTTTTGGTGTTCCTTGGCGGACGTAGCGTATAAAATGAAGCGTCAATTGATTTTTTTTTTTTTTAGATATATATATATATATATATATATATATATATATATATATATATTCAAAGGTTTATATACTTTTAAAATTTTAGTTAACTTTTTTAATAATACATTTTATTAAAATAAAGTAATATAATTATATATGTAATAAATAGACTATTATTTACTTACATAAAGAGGTATATATTTGATATATGAAAAAAAAAAATTAGCAATCGACTTAATCTATTAAAATTGATTACTAATCGATTTAGTAATCGATTCAGTCGATCACAATGAAGTTGATCGTTAAATCAATTAACAACTACTGATAAATTCATTGCTATTAACAATAAAAAACTGATTTGGTTGCTAAAACAATTAAATTTATAAAAAATTATTAGAAATTATCGATTACTATTAATAATCGGTTGCGAAAGAATCGGTGCCTTTAATTTGACAATTTTACAATCACTTTATAAGTCAGTTGCTATTTGTAACCGATTTAACAATCGATTGATAATTGTTAATTTAAAAATAAAAAATTTTAAAAATTTAAATTTCCACATAACAAATAAAAATTTTCATAAATAAATTGTTCTAAAAGTTACTAAAATAATAATTTATTAATAAAATATTAATACTACAAAATTAATATAAAATACTATAAAAACAAATTACTAATAGTAATTATTAACCAAAATAATAACAAAAAATTAAATATAAAATATATTTATAAGACAAATTAGTAGAAGACATATATATTATAACAAAAAATTAAGAAAAAAATTAGTTAGCATTAAAAATTAGTACTACAAATAAATAACTAACAAAAAATATATGAAAAAAAATAAATTATAATAAAAATAAATTAAATAAAAAAGATAAGAAAGAAAAAGAAGATGAAAAAGAAATTAAATGAGAAAGAAAAAGAACAAGATGATGAAGAAGAAATTAGATGAGCAAAAAATATGATGAAAAAGAAAAATGAGAAATAAAAAAATAATGAAGAAGAAAATAAATGACAAAGAACAAGATGATGAAAAAAATATATTATAAATGAAAAGATAATAAATAAAATAAATGAGAAAGAAAAAGATGATAAAAAAATAATAGAAGAGAGAAGAAAAAGAAAAAGAAAATGAGTAGTGGAAAATAAAAATGAATAATAGTTTATATAAGAGAATTAACAATTGATTGTTAATTTTTTTTTTAACTATTGGGTGAGAATTTTTAAAGAGAAAATTTTGTAACCAATTCACAATCAGCTGCAAAATCTATTGTCAATCACAATCAATTTCAATCGATTGTAAAAATTCATTACTATTAGTAACCGATTTGTAAATCGGTTACAAATAAAAAAAAAATGGACAGGAATTGTTGGAAGAAATTTTGCAACCAATTTCCTATCGGTTATAAAATCGATTGCTAAATAGCAATCAATTTTATTTAGTTGTAAAAAATGATTACAGTTAGCAACTAATTTATAAATTAGTTATAAATAAAAAAATATATATTAAAAATTAAATAGAAATTTTTAAGAAAAAAAATTTTAATAATCGATCTACAATTGATTTCTAATAGCAATTGGCAAGAAATCGATTGCAAATTTAGAGCCTTTTCAAAAAATTTCTAAATGTAATAATCGATTCGCCAATGGGTTGTTAATAATAACTAATTTTACTAACCGATTCACAAATTGATTGCTACTAACGATCGATTTTAAATTTGAGAATTAATTAAAATAATTATTTAATTTAATAATTGATTCTTAAATCAATTGCTAAATAGTAATTGATTTTAAAATTGGTTGCTAATTGTATATTCAAGTTTTATTTTCTAATATCGATTAGTAACTTATTTAACAATCAATTATAGATCCGTTGCTATTAACAACCGATTGAGCAATTTATTCTTGAATCGGTTGCTAAATTTAAAAAAAAAAATAACTATTTTACTAAAAAAAAATTAAAATCTTAAATTGATTGTTAATAACAATCAATTTCAGTTAGTTACAAAAGTAATTATTTTTTTTAGTGATATTGTAACTTTTTATATTTTTAAGGGCATTCAATTTTGTTGGGTCTAATTATTATATATTAATGTTTTATTTTTAACTTTTTATAATTTTTTATTTTTTTATTTTTTATACGTTAAGAGAGAAATTATCAAAAATTTTTGGATTGATTTAAGCCAAAATTTTGGAAAAGAAAGAGAAATTATTTGGATTGATTTAAGCTAAAGTTTTGAGTTGGAAAGGTTTGATCGACTGCAATTGAAAATTATGGGCATATTTGATTATTAGATTAAAGTAAAGGGTTATTAGATAATTAATTTACTGCAAACTGAACATGTGCTATAATTAATATAAATTTAAAATTTTATCTAAATAATTGAAAATTTAGAATATAAATTTAAATTATTGATAAAAATTATGATAAAATTTAAAATTATCTATAATTAACTCAAAATTTTAAGTCGGTTTATAACCCTGCCGCATATAAATTGCTTTTTTCATTTATCGTTAACACACATAGTATATAATAAGAAATTAAAATATCAAAATAATGTTTCAATAAGTAATTCATTATAAGTACATGTTAAAAGTTATAAATAAAATTAAGCATATATAAATTAATTTTAATATTTTTAATTTTTCATATAAGTTGACGTAATTATAATTAAAAAAAAGTTGTTTGAAATCCAGAAATTATAATTTTTTATTGAAAATTTAGCTTTTAATTTAAAATTTTTAAAAATTAACATTTGAAAAAAAAAAGCTTTATGTTTGATTTATCAAACACTCATTTTCAGGAATTAGTTCAATATCGAAATAGCAAAGAGCTAAAAAGCTAAAAATCAACTAAACATGATTATATATTATATTATTGAATAATTAATTGAAAATTAAGAAATATTGAAATAAAAAGTACCTGTAGACCCAGATGCGCAATCCGGCATTCATGAGCTTGCGAATGATTGGCAATATTGTATCCGCCGAGTCATTCCACCTCTCAATCACACGGCTGCCATGCATATTATCAAAGAGATCATACGCCTTAATGGAATTTAAGTAATAAAAATGAAAAATTATATTTTAAATAATAATTTACAATGTATATAAAAATATAAATAAAAGAATACACAAACTTACTAAAAAAATTATATATGCCCTTAAATTTAAATAACTTTACCTTTCCATGTGTTTATATTAATTTCAATTATTTATAGCTATAATTTGATCACAAGAGAAATTAAATCCTACAATTTTTTTTTTTAACCTTAATTCTTATTTTCAAATTTAGAACCTTTTATCAAGGTTTTGAGTTCCTTAAAGGGAATTTAATCCCATATTTTTACTCTTATTTTTTTTTCTTAAAACTAATTATGTTTAAATTTATTAATATATAAATTAAAAAAGAAAAAACGAAAGGAAGGATTTTGATAAGAAAGGGACATTGGTTGGACTGATATTTGTAGGATTGCTAGCTTATTTGACAAGCATTTAAGGATTTTTCTTTTTTTTTTTTATCTGAATCGAATAATTATAGGCATACTTGTCCTTTTTCTTCATATACACTCCTATTACTATAAATTATTTAATTAAGTGAATTACTATATACACTCCTTTTTCTTCATATGTGTCCTTTTTCACTTTTAACTTCGATTAGCCTACAAGTGAAGTACTCATGATTGCTCATAGGATCTCACTCATCTAAGAAGAGGCCAATGAGCCTTGTAGAATCTTAGGAAGTTTCAGGAGGTTTTTCCTAACCCATGACGAGATAGGGAATCTTGCTATACTTAAGGAAGTGTAGCCAATAGTCTTCACTAACCTTAAGAAGTTGACGAATGCTTATGACACTTTTGGAAGCACAGCGAAGGTATTTGCAATCTATAGAAGCTAGAAGATCTTAGATCACCTTTGTAAGTACTACTAACCTTTTGAAGTTAGGAATGGGGTGTAACAACCTGATTTTTTATATATATATATATAAAACATTTTTAATTAGACTATTAATTTATTACTATTTTATTTATGATGTTAAATTAGTATTTTCATAATAATAATATTTTTGTTTTATTTTATGAATATTATTTTACATGTATTATTATCACTATTATTATTTTAAATTGTTATTTGTAATATTGTTATTATCAAATTCAATTAGAGTTATTTAAAAATTTAAATTATATTATATGTAAAAATAATTAAATTTCTTTAGAGCATTATTATTATTATTATTATTATTATTATTATTATTATTATTATTATTATTATTATTATTACTAAAGTTTTATTTAAATTAAATAAAATAAAAGAATTTTGGACCTATTTGACTACACCTAAAAAGTTCAAAGACTAAAAAGAGAATTAAAAGTTGAAAAAAAATAGAAATTTCAAAAATGCAACAAACCCCCTTCTCCCTCATCTCTCTTTCCCTATACCTTTTCACCCCCTCCCCCCTTCTTCCTTTCTTCTTCCGGTAAGGCCTAAGAGCCACCGGCCGGCAACCTTTCTGCTGCTCCACACTGACTGGCAACACTTCAGAGGACATGAACGGTGGTAGAAATAGCTGCAGCGGTGGCAGGCAAGGGAGGATAGAGAAACGGCACGCATGAAGGCAAGATTTTTCCGGTGTCGTTCCAGCGGGCGTCCAGCAGCCTTTATCGACGATCTAGGTACCATTGGAATCCTCATGAACCCAACTTTCTTTTGAGACCAATTTTGCATCATTTGGTGGCCAAATGAGTGAGATCAAAGGAAGAGAAGTTTAGAGTTTTCGTGACTTTCCGACCACATCCTAGCCAACCAGCGGCTGATTTGGACGATCGGACTTGGGGATCATGATCTACACTCCTCAAGCTTTATTTTGACACCGATTAAGCCTTGATCGGAGATCGAATGGAGTAGATGCTCATTGGATGGCCTAAAATAAATCGGCTAATATTGAGCAATCGAAGCAGAGTTTTCATGAACCAGCAGCGGACTCATCACCAGTAGCTCATGGGCATCCCGGACGTGCACTCGGATCAATGATAGCTCACCGGTAGCTAAGACTGAGTTTCCTACTTGATCCGACTGCCCAGCAGTCCATCCTAGAACATAGTCAATATTATAATCGATCCCAATATTTTCAAACATTTCGAACGTGTTCCAAATAGCAGATTTGCAAAAGTAGTCCCTAACTCAAGTTGTGTAGTTTGTGTTTTAATTAAGTTAGCTGGTTAAATCTATAAAATATTCCTGACTTAGTAAAATTAAGTAAAATGACTTTAATTAATACAATAATGATGTAAAGGACCTCCAGGAATATTTTCATAATTTTTGAAGTGCTGAAAATAATTATTTGGGTTATAAAGGAGCTAGGGACCTGAGCGGGAGTTTAAAAGATTGAACTTAGATTAGGTTTCTTGTAGGCCCAGGATGGGCATTATAATTATTGTTGTGGGCCTGAGGCCCTGTGTGTTACTGTTGTTGTGTTTTTCTTGCAGGAAAGTTAGGTCCAGTTATAGGGGAGACTTTGCCAAAATTTCGGCATGACCTTAGAAATTATTCTTGCTTGTTTAACTAAATTAATTAGGTAATTTTGTCAGTCTTTTGATGGAGGTCAGTGTGCATGTTTAGGTAACCGATGCCAGCCATATTCTCCTTCTAGCCTGACCAGCTGCAGTCAAGTCAATTAGTCAATAAGTTGGATATTGATTATTTTTATAATTTCAATATTAATTATATATCTGGCATGCTCATGCATTCTATAAATAATTAATTATGCACATAAATAGTTAATATATTAGGGACATTTTGATTGCTGCATAATTAATTATTGTTATTTATTTGTAATTGCCTGCTTGAGGATAATTTGGAGCTCTGTGTATGTGTTAGCGTGAGTATAGTGTGGATATGGATATGGGTAGGACAGGTAGTTGTGGCTGAAGCTTAACTCACTAGGACTCGATCCTTATATATATATAAGTCGGGGTGAGCATGGCTTTGAGTTGATCTCGTTGGCCCTTGTATTGGGATTATTAAGTGAAAGTCCAGCTTGGGCTGACCTCACTAGCAGGTATTAGATTAAGAGAGCTGTATAGGGGATCAACTTTCATGTGCGTGTGTGTGTGTGTGTGTGTGTGTGATACACTGGGTGTGTGAGTAGCTCCAAATTAACTTCTCGTGTGAATATTGAGTGAATTATTTATTTTATGTATTGGATGTGCATTTCATGGTAGGACTACACTAGTTTTAGATGGTTATAAAAATTGCATATATATATGTGTGTGTGTGTGTGTGTGTGTGTGTGTGTGTGTGTGTAAAACATTGGGTGTGTGAGTAACTCCAAATTAACTTCTCGTGTGAATATTGGGTGAATTATTTATTTTATGTGTTGGATGTGTATTTCATTGTAGGACTGCACTAGTTTTAGATAATTATAGAAATTGCATCTATAATCAATATCTAAACTCTCTGAGTCAAACGCTCATTATTGTTCAAATATTTTTCCCAGGTTGCAAAAGGAGCGAGTTTATTTTTTAAGTCTAACCTGCATTTTCCTTCACAGGTTATGCTTCATAGTTTAATAACTTTTATTGCATCTATTTATTTATTTATTTTTCTATTTGTTTAATTACTAGAACTCCATTGTGACATTAGTTTATGAATATATTGCACTAATTAATGAAATTAAATGGTTGGTACTTGCTATGTATCAGGGTTGAGCTAGATTCCCCTAGTGGTGGATTTCTAATAGTTATCGAGTTGGGTTGGCCCAAATAAAATTATAATAGTTTATTTTCATTTGTTCGCATGTTGGGCATTAATGGTGGTCCTAGTTATGAGTTTGGGAACAGTAAGGCTTACTATAAGCCTCAAGAGTTTTATACCTGCCCAAGTCTTAGTGCCGGTCCGGTCTGTAGGATCGGGTCATAACTTGGGGTAACCATTAGAATCAGAAGAAAAAAAAAAGGCATATAAATCTATGGTAAATATTGAGATAATTTCATTGAATGAAGTACGCACCCTTTTATAAAGTGATGTAACACTCTATAACATTGATGAGCCTAATCCTATACAATGATTATCTACAGGTGGTAATCAGCTATATACAAGAACTATATACAAGATGAGTATGAATAGGATAATCTTCATCCCATTTTATTTGTAACAAGACTCCTTTGATTGGGAACAAATCTAGAAATGATTGCAACTAAGCCTTAAGTGTAACACCCTTATTTGCATAGCCTGGTATATTTCACTATTCTAGTGACTGGTGTCGGTCTGGATAATTAAGGGAATTAGAACCACATCTAAGACAACTAGATAAGCCCTGAAAATAAATAATTAGTAATTGTCAAATAGTCAAGTATAAATAAGAAAAATAGAACACAAAAAGTTATATGAGCCGAGAGTCACAACGATGAGTGACCTTCTCGGGAAGGACTACGAGGTCAGTCTAAACTCAAATTTCGAATCATAAAATGTGACGCCGCGGTCCTTAAGACTATTATGAACACAGTGGAAAAGAAACAAATCAAACATGAGGGACCAAACATGAATTTTAGCCAGCTAGGGTTAGGGTTTGTTATAAATGAGTTTGTTAGTTTCGAATGGCTATTTGAGGTGAATTAGGTGTGTAGAACATGAATACACACTTTAAATTGTATTAGATTGAGCTTTGTGTGAAGTTAGGATTTTGAGCATGTGAAAAATTGAAGAAAAATTTGAGAATTGTCCAAATGATGTTATTGACCTTATTTGAGTTGAGAAATGGTCAATTGTAACCATTTGTGATGTGTATGAATTGTTAGAAACAAGTTTAAATTCGGATTGGTAAGGGTCAATCTGCAATAGGTCCCTTTCAGGGACTAAAACTGAAAATTTACAAACCCAATTGGTGTGTGGCTAATTGGGAATGAAACTAGACACAAAATGGCACATTTTTCATTCGGGAATCATGCTCAGAAAGTGACCATAACTTAGTGAACAAATTGGCCAAATCCATATTAGGAAAACTGACCTGTACAAAAATGATTAAATGAATAGTAGTTACACAAATGACCATAACTTGGTCTAGGAAGGTCCAAATGACCTGAAATTTTACCAGTAGAAAGCTGAGATATAGCCCTACAACTTTCATGAGAAAACAAACCCAAATTTTGACCATAACCTTTTTGAAAACTCACCTACAGTCAACCCACAAAAACTGCCATTAACCAATAAATGCCCAGAATTCTAGGTAAAACCAAATCTGGCCAGCCATGTTCAAATGCTATAACTTGAGCTACAAAACTCCAAATGGAGTGATTCAAAATGGGAAATAAAGTTAAGACAATAAGGAACAATTTCTATGAAGAAAACTTAGCCAAATTCTAACAGCAACATGACCAATGGAACAGTGCAAAATAGGAAACCAAAACTGAAAATTTGAAATTTGTGCCTAAGGGACTTGAAGTTTGAGAAAATAACCAAAACCAACAAATTAGGTAATCAAAATATGGTATGTGGATGAAATTAGAATTCCCATACCTGTTAAGCATTAGAAAGTCAACAAATTGACTTGAATAGTGTCATGAATAGTAACCCCGAAATACAATTTTAAAAAACATCAAATTAAGTATATTAAAGTTAGATTTTAAATTATTTTTGGACTTATGATAATTTATGATACTGAAACACTGTGAAATTGTGTGTGTCAGTTGAAAAGAATACCGGAAAAAAACTCGAAGCATCGAGTCAAGGCTAAGAGGCGACTCGCTTAAGGTTTGTGCACAACATTAATATTTTTTAAAATTCATTTGCAAAGTGCATGAAATGAATTACTTATATTGCAAAATGTGTATTATACTTTTGACTTAAATTGTTAAAAGTTTACTTGTATGTGTTTGAAATGACAATAAATGTTTAGTAAATTATTAAGATAGTTTTGAAACCACAGTGTCATGACCATATATTTGAATACCTCACTAGCATGACTAGTGGGAAGAAATAGTTTCGAATTTTGATTCCTTCTCTGACTGAAGTGTTGAGGTGTGTGTCAGTAGAAGAAGAAATTGAATGGGTACCCATATATTTGAGCTAGCTAGCCTTGTGATTTCTCATAAGCCTCTGGCCATTAAGATGAATATGTTTCGAATGGCATGATATAACTGTATGTTTTTATGAATTCGTTTTGAGTTTTCCTAAATGAAATTGTTTGGACTAAAAGTTTATAAATCATGTTTTGCATATGTCTTCCATTTTCAGTAATGTGTTTGAATAAGTATGATTTAAATTATGCATAAATGTTATTTTAGTATGTTGTGCACCACTGAGTTATAATACTCAACGATGGCTGTTATTGTTGTCGCAGATATAAAGACTAGAGGAGCAGCAGAGTGAGCTGCTAAGGATCGTGGAGCCACCTTCCCTGAAGTTCTGTCGGGTATATTTTATACCCTATTTGTAATATTTATTTTGATGTTTGTAAATGTATGTATATGTAATAACTAGTCATGAACAGTTATATAAAGTTTGTAATAATATTATTTTGGATTTGCTTATGTAAAGTTTGGCTGATGAATGTAAATTGATTTTACTTTAATGAAATTATTTAGTATTATTTTTTATGATATTTGAATTGAGAATTATGTTGGAATTTTGGAGTTTGGGAAATATTTGATGTTGTGTTGTTGTGGTAGTGATGGATTTTGATGAAAAATAATTATTGGAAGTATTTTTACAAGTTTTTGAAGAACTGTTTTCTCAAATATAAACGGCACTCTGCCGAAATTTTTCCAAAAATTGCATAAAAATAAATTGGACAAAAATTTGAACTAGTTTTTACACTTCTATTAAAAAGTAAGAAAATGTTTTTAAAATCCCTTGTAGGGTACTTAATGAGTTATCGGTAGGTGAAGTTCGGTAGTTCATTAGGTATTCTACGGGATCATGTTATGCCTTACAGAGGGGTAAGGTGTGACATTAAGTGCTCTATGACTCTTTTCTATAATATAGTTGAGTCTCAATGAGTCACTTTACTTACTTGGTCAACTTCCATTTCATGAGACAATAGGTCAATAATGCTTGGTGAAATATTTGGCTCTAAGTAGAATTTTTTGCAGGCTTAGTCCTCAATTGTGATGTAAGTTTCTTAGAGTCGTATCCCTTGAGTACTCATGCATCACTGGGTGAGGGGTTGGTCACCTAGAACTCCCTCAAGAAGACTTGTTGGTTGTGGGCAACCCATTCCTCTCTTGGGTATTCTTCAGGGTATTACTCACCTTTCATATAGGTCTAATTTGTGGATGTGCATGTTTTAACACTTTTAAGCCTTGCTCACGCTTTCTTTTATCACTAGTAGCCTTGTGCCTCAACTTTATGTTTTTGAACAAATGTCTTATTGTGATCATTTTGTTAAGGAAAAGCATCTACATGAAGCCACTATGTTCTTAGAGCAATCTCTACAAAGTTAGTTTACTCTTGAATGATGCAAGGTAGAGACGAGCTTAGTCATAACCCTGTTTAGTGGCCAAGGAATGTCATTTATCTTTCATCGAAGGCCATTCCTTACCACAAGGAATGTCAATCACTCATTTCTAGACGATGAAGGTTGTTAATCAACTACTCTCTTTTTACAAGGCTCGAGGATTGATTATAAGACACTTTTGCGGCTTTGGGTTCAGCACCTTTCCCGCCACTTCTCAATTACTCTCGCACTTGGCATGAGGTCAGAATACATCCCTAGAGAGCCAAACGAGCTCCTGCATATAGAGGTCTTTTAGTGGTAATTGACCGCTATCCTTTCTAGAGCCCTTGCGATTGCTTTCAATACTCCTAGATGCCCCAGAGCTCGAAACTCTGTCACTCTGAATTCTGATTACTCCCAAGTTTGGAATGACATTGCAATATATCCTAAGAAAGCTTGTGGAACTCCAATTGCTTGTTTTGGGCTCTTACCCAAGCCAATTATCCGTTTCCCCCTAGCTTAACTTCTTGGTCACTTTTAGGCATTGTTGAGGATTCTAAGTCTTAACTCTCCTTCATATCGATTTCTAATCGCTCCAATTACTTAACCCTAGTTTTTCCACGTCCAAAGGGCCCCTTCCTCATGCCAATTGCATGTTTTAGGCTTGCCTTTAATAGTAATCACTTGCTCTCTTTGTGAGATGTTCACCGATTGCTCCAAGGCACTTTTAATGGTTTCATAACTTTGAAACTTTCTGCTTCATTTTTTAATACGTGTGGGCCTTGAACCCTTGAACATACATGGCCAAAGGATTTCTCTTGCATTATAATCAACTGCTTAGCTATCACATATGAGTGAAATTGGTAAGTGCCTTCACTAAGTAACCGATTGGCTGCCTTAAGGTGCTTCTTAGAGTCTGAAGGCCAGAAATTAGTGAGTTCAGATCCTTCTCGTTATGTACCTTGATTAAGTGGAAAAGTGGCGTTTCGAAGTTTATTTAATTATCAGAATCAGCCAAAATGTTATTCCTTTGCCTTGAAGTTAGCTGGGATCTCTTTAGGGCTTTACGATAGTCTCTTTAGGCTTACCATGTGCTCTAGTGACTCATTTGGCTACTCTTGTGTTTACTTACTCCATGCTTAAATTTAGGTCAAGCGTCAACACCTCGATTCTTAGCGCTAACAACATAACAACCATGCCCATCTCTTTGGTAGATACTTTCCAGGATCCAATTCCCAATCGCTCTCTTTTCTTGGAATCCAATGACGATAAGCTCGAGCAACTCAAGCCAAGTTGGCCAGCTACTATTCAATAAAAGTCCATTTTCGCCCTCACTTCGCCACCTCCCAGACAAAGTGCTTATCCTTGCGTTAGTAGTAGATCCTCTACCTCTTTCAAAATTGGATTCGGCTAGCAAGCGAAAATATTTGTTTAGCTCCAGTGTCCATTTTCTTCATTCAAAATCGATGGGTTAATTTTTAACTTTTATATTATATATATTTTAATTTTAAAATAGTTAAATATTTAGGTACATAGCAAATAATTTTTTATTATTTAAAATTAAAAAAATTTACTATTTTAATTTTTTATTAAAAAAAGACTAAATTGAGTTCAAATAATATATATATGTATATATACTTCAGTATGAACCTAATTAGACTCTAGCGAAAAAAATTCAAGGATATTTAAGCTTTATTTTCCAGCTTTTTGTCTTTGCCAAGGTCTTACAGGGAATCCTAATCGAATACAAGTTGCTAAAATGGGCAAAAAAAAAAAAAAGTGAAAATGAACAACAGCAAGTGCAGTAAAAATCTGGTGAAATTTGCACTTTCTCTGAGTGGCAGCTGTGGTAAACACAGTGCCTGCAACACATTGATTGAGGCCAATGTAGAAAAAGAAAAATAAATTTAAAGACAAATTTGATAAATTCAAGGCACCAAATGGAAGGGAGACAACAAGAACAGTGAAATTGGACAACGGATTGCCTAGCTTCGTTATTTTGTGTGTTTTCGCAGTTGCCAGTTGGAATGATTGAAGAACGGTGGGTGAAAAATATTGAAGGAAATGAGAAGGAGATGTCAACATTTCCACTGCCATATTACATTTATTTTCCATGGCAGTGAAAGCAGAAAGAAAGTTATGCTTCATTGATTTGACACATGCTCTCACTAAATGTTTGAATGTTCCAGGTGCCTCAGATTTTATCTGTATATTATATTTTTTTTCTAATTAATTTTAACTAAATTACAATTAAATTCTTAATTTAAAACACAATTTATAAATTATTATTACAACATGTAATCTTTAAATTTATTTTTATTAATAAATTAATTCGTCAACTGCTTTTTAATTTAATAATTTAATTCTTAAAATTTTATTTTATTAATAGAATAATTTTTCTATCTAATTTTATATTTTATATTTTTACTATTTTACATTTTAAAAATTAAAAATATAAAAATATTAATTATTTTATAAAATATATAATTAGTAAACATAAAATAAATAATTACTTAAATATAAAATTTAAGTGCAAAGACTATTTTATTAATAAAATAAAATTTTAAAAATTAAATTATGTCAAATTAAAAAATAATTAACAGAATTAAATGTCCATTTAGATGGTAGGAATTAATTTCTTCATAGAATTTAAATTTGAGGGTCAAGTTATTATTCAAAAGTTTGTGAATTTGATTTAGTTATAATTTTTAAGTGAATTAAATTCATAGAGATTTCAATATCACTAATTTTAGCACAATTATATATATATATATATATATATATATATATACTGACCAGGAAAGTAATGTTGTTAGGAATAATTAGTTAATACCTGCATGGAGTGTAAGGATAGGACAATTTGGTGACATTGGCATGAAGGGCGCTCTGCACATCTTCTCTGTTGAAAAATTTTTCAGCATAGCCTTCAGTACATGGATCGTAGCCTGATGGCAGCATGTGCCAGAGGTCCTGAAAACAAGAAGCAAAGAGACAAACATATAGCGTTCAAAGAATCCCTCTATTAATCCTTCAGATAGTACAACTTGTAATTCCTGCTCATGTTACTGAACCATTTCTCGCACACTAGTTGGTCCAGCTTCACGTCAAAATTAATAGTTTACCCGGTAGAATCTGAGGATCAAAATTGAATTATGGCCCCTTTTTTTTTTTTTATTCTAGTGGTTTCTATTTTAGTTTAGGTTAGTAGAAATTTTGACTCTGGTTTCAGTTCGAGAGACATTTCAATTTCAACTTCAGTTTAAATTGATTTTCAAATAAATTAAAATTATTTTTATTATAAAAATAAAATATAAAAATTATATAAATTTATAAATAAAAGAAAAAAATTAAAATGTCTATATATTTATATTTTGAATTAATATTATATTAAGTTTACGTAAGTTTTTCTTTCTCTTGGTAGAACTAATAAAGCAAATTAAAGTAATAGAAGTTGGTTGGTTATCTTACATGTATTGCTAGGGGACGAGGCCCGAAGACGAGTTTCCTAGAGGATTGAGAAGAAGTGAGGCAAACCGGAGTGTAGATGCTATAAATATCGATCCCAGAATAGGCATCCATGAATCCTTTGAAATGGGCAGAGCAATTGCTTGCAGCAGCAGCATCAACTGTTTGCTTAAAAGCACATTCCTTTACGTTGTGATAGAGATGGTCTGATATGATCGCATGACTCCATGCGTAGTCCACAATGCCGGATAAATCCGTTTCATCATGAATCACAGCATTTCCAATCTGTTCCTCAATCATAATATAACCATTAAATAATTTTTTTTACAAAATTAATAATTATAACTATTTATTTATGATTGATTTGCATAAAATTAATATAACCACTTCACCATATAATTTATCCAATTGAAAGACGTACCATGAAGCCCTTGAGGTTTATATGAGAGTCTTTGGTGGCTTCTTTGTTTCTATCATGGATGAGCTCAGCTAGCTGGGGTACATAATGACCTAATTAAGGGTATATATAGTTTATAACAATAAGCAGAAAATAGCTTTAAAAAAAAAACTCAAAAAATTTCCAGTGTACATATATATAGAACAAGTACACATACCAGCATAGCTCTCCCCTGCTATATAAAAATTATGAGATTTGAAACTTGGGAACCTTTTAAACCAATTTATTAAGAAGGCATGAGAATCATCTGCTGTAACTCGATCACCAAGCTCATGCAAATCTTTGGAATTGTTTGTGTACGAAAAGCCCACACCCACTGGTGCTTCCAGAAATAACATATTTGCAACTGCACATAGCACAAATTAATAATAATAACAATAATAATAATAATAACAATTAAAATTCATAATTCATCGTACGTAATAGATTCAAATTTAAAATGGGTGAGACTCACATACTTATATTTTAAGTTTATATTGTATTATATATATAATTAAATTTGATTTATTATAGACTTCAAATATAAATACATAAATTTCACTTATTTTATATGTGAATTTCATCGTATATATTATGTTTTGAATTCAATTGAGTAGATTTGGACAAAAATTTCCTAATAATTGATAGTGGGGAAATCAAAGGCAAAGGCAAATTAATCTACCTTTGTTCCAAGAGTACTTGTTAAGGATAAGCTGACTCCCATCTCTGCGAACAAGAAAAGGGCCAAGTTCCTGTGCTGCACCGTAGGCTATGGAGGAGCATCCAGGTCCTGAGAACAATTTTAATTTTACACATGCGTGTCAATAACTTTCCCATTACCGAGAAAAAAAAATATTTTTCTTATTTAATTATATTTCATTATTATACTTTGCTTAATTACGAGAACAATATTCTATTGAATTTAATACTTGATAATTTCATTAATAACTCCATTAATAGAAAATTATATTAAATATTACAAACAGTAAAATTTTAAAATCTCTGCAAAGAGATCTCGTGTTGCAAACCTGTTATCAAGCATTATAATTATATTTTATTTTTATGATACTTCAAATAAAAAATTTAGAAATTAATTCTTAATAAAAAAAATATTACGCCTTCTATATTTATACATATTTACAAGCATTTCATCATACCTATATCGAAGTTAAAGTTTAGGAGTTAATTAAATTCATTACCGCAGCAAGATCTCAGTGACATACTCAAAGTTGAATAAATAATTTTCACCACTTGATCCAATTTTTGAGGGGCTTATTTTATTGAAATTTACAGTGAAGATAAAGTGGCAAATTGATATTTTATCGAAAGAAAAAAAAAAGTTGGGTAAGATAGGGGAACATACATGTTCATGAAAGGTGTATAGAGGGACCACGTTGTACGTATCATATCGACTGATGTTAACGGTCGAATGGAAAAAAGAAAAGTGAAAAAGAAAAAGACAATGATTTCTCCAATTTTCAAAAAATTGCCTTCGATTCTTTCAAACAGACAAAAAATCGTAATGGGTTACGCTCATTGACCATATCATCATTCACCCACGCATCACAATAAAAACAAAACATTCGAGACCCACTCTGCTTTTCCAGGCAACTTCTTCCATTCTATAATTTTAAATGGGCCCCAATTCCTGTCCCCTTCACAGCCGAAAGCTGAGGAACTTAGAAAAAAAAAATAAGAATAATAATAATAATAATAATAATAATAATAATAATAATAATAATAATGTGGAAAATCATCAAGTGTTCACATAATAATTAAATTTTAGTATTTTTTATAATTATATAAATGTAATATCTTTTCATTCTTTTGTGTAAATGAAAAAGTATTTGACTCATATATTGTAGAATTTGCCAATGTGAAATGGTTGAAAGATTTGGTTCCTTGCAACTTTTAAATTGAGTTCAAAAGTAATTTATTTTCACACAATTGTCAATTATTTTTTTTCATAAACTTCACATTTAATTTGTATATTTAAAAATATTAATTTTTAAAACAATTATAGCATATATTGAACCCAAAATAATAATTACTACTTAGAAAATCTTAATATTTTTTTTATTTTATTACTAAATAATAATAATAATAATAATAATAATATTTTCTTTTATTGTTTCGCTATAAAATAACAAAGTTATTGATATATAGCTTAGGACAGATTTATAAGATTAATAATTTAATGATTCATCTTGCATTTATCATAAATACAAGACAAAATTAATTTAAATTATCTCATTTTACTCAATTTATGTATATATCATGAAATATTAAAAAAAATTAAATATATTTAATTTGTCTATTATTTTACATGATACAAATGCTAGTTTTTGTTCTGAAAATTCATTTTTAAAATCTTGAAATTTATAATTTTATTTTTATTTAAAAAATTATAATTAGGATGAGTTTTTTTAATAATTATTTTTAATTGTAATTCAAACCTGAAACTTTATTATTCTAAAAATTATTTTAATATAATTAAATTAAAATTTATTAACAATTGGAATGAGATTTTAATATTTTGTTTTATTATGCATAAAAATTTAAATAATATTTTAATAGGCAGAATTTTGGTAAAAGACATTTATTTTAAATAAATTAAAATAAAATAAATATTTTAAAAATATTTAATTTCAAAAATCAGGCGTATTGTTGGAGCCTTCAAAAAAAATTTTAAGAGAATGACAGCTCGGTTCTTCTCATAGGAAAAGGATCCATAAGGATGAATTGTTAAAGATGATGGCGAATATACTTTTATAGTAACCGAGTCCATTACTGCGGCAAAATATACTAAATAACTGAGCCACCTGATATATCTAACACCGAAGATAATTAGACAACTGTCATATCATTACTTAAGGAAATGTGAATTGAAATAGTAACCAATGGAAGTAGGGGTAGCCAGGTTTATGAACCACTATTTACGGTTACTAAATCGCCTATTAAGATTTAATAAAATTATGAATTTAAACTAAATCATCATGGGACGGTTTAAAGAGCAATTCCAAAGGGACAGTTCGAGACGGTTTAGAAGGCAATTTAGGGGTGATGTAGACAAAAAAAATTGGAGAAAAATTTTATTGATTTAGAATTAAGTTATATTTATAAAAATATTTTAATATTTCTTAAAAATTGTTCAATCAAAATAAAATTAGAAAAAAAAAAAGAGAATAAAATTAATTTATCCTTAAGAAAAATTTAATAAGAAAAGACTAGGACTTTGTTAAAAAATTAGAAATGAAATTAATTCTTTTAAAGGAAATTAGAAAAAAGGTGCATGTATTTAATTTTGTATATGTATCCTCTTGGAATTTAGTAGAATTAAAGTTTCCAATTCTATTGCTTGCTATTTTTTTAAAAATTGTATAATACTTTGATAATTAAAAAAATATAAAAGAGGAAAAAAAAATTAAAATAGAGGGTATTAAAAATGTTGTTGAGGTTATAAAATTATAACAGAGTAATTTATATTATATTAAAAATTTCAGTGAGTGTATAAAATAATAAAGTAGAAAAGTTGAAAGAGTATCAAGAATTAAAAAGAGTGTAGAAAATAATTATTTAGAGAAATTGAGGAAAATTGATAGAATATTGAGAATTCAAGAGAGTGTAGAGAATAATTATGTAGAGAATTTAAAATTTATATAAATAAATTAGGAATGGGGTGAAATATTTTTTGAGTTATTTTATATTTAAATAGTTGGTTAGGTCCAACTCGAAACTGTCGGTTCAATTCAGTTTGAAACTACTGGTTCACGGTTCCTAAAAATATAAAAACATCAATCAAGCCACAGAAGGACAGTTTCGATCCAATTCAATGTCGATTCCGATTTTAACTGGTTTTATTCTGGCTTTGACCAAACTAGTTTCAATTTGATTCCAATTTAAAAACGGACCGTGAACACTCCTAAATGAAAGACAAAGCAAACTAGCCTCTAGGTGGATAGAATTTATTTCAAATAGAAAAAAAAAATAATTTAATTTAAAAATTCATTTTATTTTTGAATTAATTTAATTTGATTTTAATTTTAAGAAATTCATTCTACTCAATTTAATTCTATCTTCTAAGAAAAAAAAATAAAACTGAATAATACGAATAAATAATTTATTATTATATTTAATATTAGAGTTAAAAATTAAAAATATAACTGAAATTAAATCTAAAAGGAGTTTAAACTTAAAAAAAAAAAAAAAAAACTCAAAATAAAGAACAAATAGATTAATTAAATTGAATCCAATTAAATCAAATCAATTGAATTCCAGTCAACTTAATCTCTCTCTAATTTAATTTGATTCATCTTAGACTTTTATGTGAAAATTCATTAAGTTTTTAATTTTTTTAATTTTCTAAAGAAAGAGTTGCTTGATTAGTTAACTTAATTCAAAAGCTTCATTTAGTTGGCCATGTGTCTTGACTTTCTCTTATTTTCTTAATCACACTGAAAGTAACTCACTCATCTTAACCGGTTAGATTGATAAGTTAATTTTTAAAAAATTAACGCCATTTAAATCAAACAGATTCTAACCCTAACTCAACCTATTTCTCCCCTTTGCTTTGATTTCTTCTTTATTTTATTCTATTTTATAATATTATAAAATAAACAATTAATACGTATTCCTCTGCTTAATTGTAAGTTGAATTCTATTTTTACAAAGAAAAGTGGACTGCTCTGATTGATTTGTACCCTATGCTTTCAGAATTGTACCCTACCGAAAAAATTGTGTAAAATATAAAGAAAAAGAGAAGATGATATAAGATTGTTACCAAAATTTAGAGCTGTCAAATTCCAAGTATCAATGAAAAAAGCGAGAGGAAGAGATGAGCTAACCTCCATTTAGCCAAAGAACAAGAGGCTTTTGTGAGACACCATCTTCAGCTTCGAAAAACCAGTAGAACAATGCCTTCTGATCATTGCGTCTCAGATTAACATAACCGGAATAGTGCCTAAATCTCACCGGCGGTTGTCCAGGCAAGCTGGTCACTCTGTCCGCCTCTCGCCGTGCTTCTTCGCCGGTTTCTACTTTGGAAAAACTTGTTGCTGCTGCTACTAGTGTTATAGAAACTAGGAAAAATAATAACAGTTCCCTCAAGTGAGCCATTTTTTGAATTTCTTGAAGAAATAGAACCATTAACGCTCTTAGTTGGGGAGCAAGTCTATAGAATGTGTAGAATAGAACACATACTTTTATATAGGAAATGTGGGGACAGAATACAATAATTACATATTAATTAGTTAAATGGGTTGGTGGTAGCATGTGCAAATTTTCTTTTATAATTTATTTTTTTGGTAGATACAAGAAAGAGCCAAAGCTCTAAACACCAAGCCACAACAGCCTTATAATATATATATATATATATATATATATATATATATATATATATATATATATATATATATTTCAAACTAATTATCTAATTAATTGATACGTATCAAATGTATTAATTAAAAATATTTTACCTAAATTATCTATATATAGGATAAGTAAATGTCATTTATAAAGAGAATGAGTAAATATAAATAAAAAAAAAAATCTTAGAGAAATAAATATATAAAAAGAATTTAAAATACACACACAATAAATGCATAATCTAACAAACGGAATATAAAATGTAAAATTAAAGGGGATTTCTTGAAGGGATAATTTGAACATATACTTCAGGATGAACCTAATTAGACTTTCACGAAAAAATTCAAGGATATTTAAGCTTTATTTTCCAGCTTTTTGTCTTTGCCAAGGTCTCATGGGGAATCCTAATCGAATACAAGTTCCTAAGAAGGGCCAAAAAAGTGAAAATGAACAACGGCAAGTGCAGTAAAAATCTGGTGAAATTTACACGTTCTCTGAGTGGCAGCTGTGGTAAACACAGTGCCTGCAACACATTGATCGAGACTAATGTAGAAAAAGAAAAAAAAAATCAAGACAAATTTGATAAATTCAAGGCACCAAATGGAAGGGAGACAACAAGTTGCCTAGCCTTGTTATTTTGCGTGTTTTCCAAGTTGCCAGTTGGAATGATTGGAGAATGGTGGGTGAAAAATATTGAAGGAAATGAAAAGGAGATGTCAACATTTCCACTGCCATATTACATTTATTTTACATTTATTCGACACATGTCCTCGCCAAATGTTTGAATGTTCCAGGTGCCTCTGTTCCAGATTTTATATGTATATTATATATTTTTTTCTAATTAATTTTAACTAAATTACAATTAAATTCTTAATTTATAACTAAATTCATAAATTAGAATTACAACATGTAATCTTTAAATTTATATTTTATTAATAAATTAATTCGTCAACTGCTTTTTAATTTAATAATTTAATTCTTAAAATTTTATTTTATTAATAGAATAATTTTTCTATCTAAATTTTATATTTTATATTTTATATTTTTTACTATTTTACATTTTAAAAATTATAAATATAAAAATGTTAATTATTTTATAAAATATATAATTATTAAACATAAAATAAATAATTATTTAAATATAAAATTTATGTGCAAAGACTATTATATTAATAAAATAAAATTTTAGATATTAAATTATTTCAAATTAAAAATAATTAACAGAATTAAATGTTGATAAAATTTACATTTGAGAGTCAAGTTATTATGCAAAAGTTTGTGAATTTGATTTAGTTATAATTTTAAGTGATTTAAATTCATAGCGATTTCAATATCACTAATTTTAGCACAATTTTCTATATATATATATGAATTTACTGACCAGGAAAGTAATGTTTTTAGGAATAATTTGTTAATACCTGCATAGGACAATTTGGTGACACTGGCATGAAGGGCGCTCTGCACATCTTCTCTGTTGAAAAATTTTTCAGCATAGCCTTCAGTACATGGATCGTAGCCTGATGGCAGTCTGTGCCAGAGGTCCCGAAAACAAGAATCAAAGAGACAAACATATAGCATTCACTCCCTTTAATTACTTGGTACTACAATAATTGGACTGTTGAATCCCTCTATTAATTCTTCAGATAGTACAACTTGTAATTCTTGCTTATGTTAACCATTTCTTGCACACTAGTTGGTCCAGTTTCACGCCAAAATTAATAGTTTACCAGGTAGAATCTGAGGACCAAAATTGAATTGTGGCCCTTTTTTTTTTTTATTCTAGTGGTTTCTACTTTGATTTAGGTTAGTAGAAATTTTGGCTCGAGTTTCACTTTAAGAGATATTTTAATTTTAATTTTAGTTTAAATCGACTTTTAAATAAGTTAAAATTATTTTTATTATAAAGATAAAATATAAAAATTATATAAATTTATAAATAAAAGAAAAAAATTAAAGGATCAATATATTTATGTCTTAAATTAATAATATATCAAGTTTACGTAAGTTTTTTCTTGTCTTAATAGAATCAATAAAGCAAATTAAAGTAATAGAAGTTGGTTGGTTGTCTTACATGTATTGCCAGGGAACAAGGCCCGAAGATGAGTTTCCTAGAGGATTGAGAAGAAGTGAGGCAAACTGGTGTGTTGATGCTATAAATATCGATCCCAGAAGAGGCATCCTTGAATCCTTTGAAATGGGCAGAGCAATTGCTTGCAGCAGCAGCATAACTGTTTGCTTAAAAACACATTCCTTTACGTTGTGATAGAGATGGTCTGATACGATTGCATGACTCCATGCGCAGTCCATAATGCCAGATAAATCTGTTTCATCAGTAATCACAGCATTTTCAATCTGTTCCTCAATCATAATATAACCATTAAATAATTTTTTTTACAAAATTAATAATTATAATTATTTATTTATGATTGATTTGCATAAAATTAATATAACCACTTCATCATGTAATTTATCCAAGTGAAAGACGTACCATGAAGCCCTTGAGGTTTATATAAGAGTCTTTGGTGGCTTCTTTGTTTCTATCATGGATAAGCTCAGCTAGCTGGGGTACATAATGACGGTATATATAGTTTATAACAATAAGCAGAAAATAGCTTAAAAAAAAAATTCAAAAAATTTCCACGGTACATATATATATATATAGCTCTCCCCTTCTATATAAAAAGTATGAGATTTGAAACTTGGGAACCTTTTAAACCAATTTATTAAGAAGGCATGAGAATCATCTGCTGTAACTCGATCACCAAGCTCAAGCAAATCTTTGGAATTGTTTGTGTATGAAAAGCCCACACCCACTGGTGCTTCCAGAAATAACATATTTGCAACTACACATAGCACAAAATAATAATAATAATAATAATAATAATAATAATAATAATAATAATAATAATAATAATAATTAAAATTCATAATGCATCATACGTAATAGATTCAAATTTAAAATGGATGGAACTCACATACTTATATTTTGAGTTCATATTTGTCACGATCCAACCTATGGGCTGGACCGGCACTAGGACCTGGGCCAGCCTAAACCCCCAAGACCCGTAGTAAGCCTAATTATTTCTCAACCCAACTCTAAGGCCCATTTGGGCGCAATTCAAGAATTCAACCGAACAGAGTTCGACCATAAAATGGACCATTCAACGCGAAGTTTTTGACTCGCCCGACCTGTAAACACAATATATAATAAATTGGGGAGCTTAGCTCACCCTCCACGTAATCAAAATGTCATAACTCAAATAGGAGCTCAGCTCCCTCATCCGATACCATCATGCATACAGTTAATAATTTTACAGGTCCAACATAACTTTTATAATACAGGCCCAAAATAAAAATAAGTGCTTCTAATACATGCGGAGTCTAAAATTTAACTCAATTATACAAAATACATTAAATACTATTAATGGACCTGCGAAGAAGAAGAGCAGGTTAGCCACAACAAATGATCCTCCTGTAGCCTGGAAAAATAGATGAACAGGAGTGATCGTTCAACTCAGAGAGTAAAATATCAATTTTAACCATAATCTCTATAGCTATCTAAAACTAATGCACTCTGTGGAGTAAAATGCAACATCGTCATAAATTTCATATAAATCACCTCAAAAAGGCAATTTGGAGCACTCACACACCCAACACTGTCAAACAATACCTATATGGGAGTTGATCCCCTATACAACCCTCTTAATCCAACCTCTGCCAGCGAGTGTCTCTAAAGCCGGACTTTCACTTAATAAACCAAATACGAGATCCCAGCGAGTGTCTCTCAAGCCGTGTCTACCCGTCTTGTCCATATCCAATACCATATCACACGCACTCCACGCACACACACTGCTCCAAATTACCACAAACAACATCCATGGCACTTCAACATTTATGAATGCAATATAAAATGTGCCTAGTGTTTAACTAAATAGATACATATTTATAAGTGATGCATGGGCATGCTTGAACATATAGTAATATAGAAATTACAATTAAAATTAATATTTTACTCACAGACTCAATCGAAGTCACTGTGGTGGCTGGGTGGAGGAGAAAGGCTGTCCCGACTCATCTGCCAATTTTATTACAATTATTTAATACATTTGACTCAATACAAACTAAGAAAAAATTAAAGATGTCCTAAGTCGTGCTGAAAATCTGGCAGAGTCTCCCCTATACCTAGGATCACCCAACCTGGAAAAGGGCTTAAAACGCACTTCTATATCCACAAACCATACACTCACAACTCAATCACATCACACAGCCCCTCTTGGGCCTATCCAAACAGTCAACAATCACAATATGAAAAATTATAGTTTAGTCCTTATAATTTAACCCTTTTGCAAAAACTACCCAAATGAGTTCTAAAAATTCTAAAACTTTGCCCCGCGGTCCTTGGCATTATTACTAAGCTAATGCAAAGGGAATTATAATTTTCTAAGCTACCATGAATATTTTATTAATTTTTAATCCCATTTAAGCACTAGATAATTAAGAAAAAGTAAGGTTCGGGTTTACCTATGCCGATTCCGACATCGGGAACGCGCTCGGGATGTCTGACAACGGTGGGGTAGCCAAAATCTCAATCCAATTCTAATACTTTTTCGATAACCTGTCTGCTGGACCTGAAATTTACAGACTCGGGCAACCATTGAATTTCTGCAAATTGAAGGTACCTACACGAAGCTCACAACACGAGGGTTAGTATATAATTTTTTACGGAATTTTCTAAGGTCATTTAGTGCTCGAAAAAATACTACGAAGTTTCGTGGGACCCACCAAAAAATGGTGTCGAAAAATTTTGAAATTGATATTGGTGTGAAGCTCTCGATGAGTGGAGCACTCTGGTACTCTCGGTTTTCTCATGGGGTTCACGGTCTGCGAGAAATTTAGCCCAAAAGTCGAAATGGGCTAAAACTTCTCGAACAAAAATTGGGCAACTGCTCAATGGATTTTAGTGTTCTTAGTGTCTATGGAAAGCTTTTGAGGTGTAGAAGAGTTTTAACAAAAGACCCGATCCGATCGGTGGTCGGATCGGCCGGATTTTGGCCAGGAAGGTGTAGCGACGCGCTGCGTGTTGGGGTGCCTTTGGGCACATTTTTTCGGCGCCTCAGGCGATGTCCGACGAGCTGGGAAGGTTGGGGCGGGACGCCAGCGAGTGGGGAAGACTGGGCCAATGGCGGCGCAGCTAGGAGAGAGAAAACGGGAGAGAGAGAGGAAGCGTCAGGCGTGCGTGCGAGGAAGGAAGAAAAAGAAATGTCTGATCCGATTTGACCAGTCCGATCCGGTCCAATTTGATTCGGTCGGTCCGATTCAGAATATAAAATTTTGAATTTTTACTTTACCTTGGGATCGAAAACGAGGCCCAAAAATTCTGAAAAAAATTCTAGAAAACTCAGAAAAATTCGTTGAGTCCAAATATATTTTTAGTTTCGCCACGTGGTCTTTAAATTAATTTTTAAAAATCATCAAAGTTTTATATTTTCGGAAAATCGAATCCGATTTCTAAAATTCGAAAAATTTCAAATAATTTCCTAAAATTTAAATAAAATAAAATTTGAATATTTACCCACAAAATAATAAATTTAAAAATTAGGGGTGTTACATTCTTCTCTCCTTACAGAAAATTCGTCCTCGAATTTTACACAAGGTAAAATAAAAGATCAGAATTACACATTGAATAGATAAAGGTACTTGCTATGCATGTCTCGCTCTGACTCCCAAGTTCACTCTTCTACTGACTGGCTCCTCCACAAAACCTTAACCATAGGAATCTATTTTGATCTTAGCTACCTCACTTGGTAGTCCACTATGGCTACTGGTTGCTCCTCAAAGATCAAATTCTTATTTAACTCCACTACTCTCGACTTGATATTTGATAACTTTAATCAACTTTGGTGCTTACCTTGCTTTTATTACGCCCTAACGTGTCTCTTGGTGACTTCAGTCCTCATTCCTTTGTTTCAATAATCTCTGTTCTCCAAAAACGTGACTTATGTTCCTTACCCTATAGTATCCTATGAAATGCTTTCCTGTAGCACCTATCATATACATCTCGTTTGAAACCTTTACTTGTCCTATGACCTCAATGGTCAATACCAATAAATCTTCTCACTCCCATGATACTTCAAATTTTCAATCTCTTTTGTGTCATTACTAAGGTCCTTAGACCAGCTCCTGTCCATCTTATGTAACTAGTTATGTAGAGCTCCATCCAAGTGTCAAGCGTACCCTACACCACTTATCAATATTGGAAAGTGAATTGGGTCTCTTCTCTTATAGGATAAATGTATTTGTATTCCCTGACAACCCAGTTAATGCAACTTTATCGTTTCCCACTCCTTCTCTAGAATGGAAATATATAGACTTCTTTCTAAAGCTTCTTAGCATATGGCTTACTTCTAACACATTGGCACTTAGATCGAGACTCTACTACTCCTTTAATCTATCATCTCATAATAACTTGTTTCAAACATCTCTTAGTGCGTTCCTAGCATACCTATTCCTTCTTATCCTTATCATTATAATTAGCTCTACTGAGCTTTCTTTCTGTCCTTTGGATCTTATCCACTTTCTTTTCCTATTTCTGCTATCGTTAATATCTCTTCAATAAGCTGTACTTATTCCTTAATCTTAGTCCTATTTCACCCTTACACTTTTTCCTTCAAGGATGTCCATCCCATCATTAACTTTAACTTTCATTTTATTTTTTAGTCTTATCTTGATTACTAGTTCCATTACTTCGGGAATTCTAACCTTACGATTTACTCCTACCAGCACATTCTTCACCTTATGTAACACTTGTAATTAACCACAGAAAATTCTTTTTGTAACCCCTTTCCCAACTTACCTATCAGAACATTATCATTCCCTACCAGCCTTAGTAGGAAATTGCTCATCCTGGATGGATAGAAGCCCTAGAAATTATAAGTTCCATCTGAACTAACACGGCTGTGGAAAATATGTGCCATGCCTTAATTCTGAACAAGTTACTTCACATGTTCATTCTCCTTAATATAATCACATATACTACCCATAGCTTTCCAAACTTCAGCCTCAACTTTTCCCATTAGCAACAATTTCATTCGCTGTAACTCGTTAGCAAATAGCACTTCCTCTAGCTTATAGTTCAAAAGGGTTATAAGCCCTAGTAACTAGCTCAATTTAACTCCTGCCACCTCTCTGATCATTCTTTCATACTTAACACTAGGTATGCACTTACTGTCATTCTCATATAAAGACATTGTGTATGAATTGGTGCCTACTAAACTCTCAAATAACTAGGTCTCCTTGACTCAGTCTCTGTTCCTTATATAATCCTCTAGAACCAAAAGCACAAGCTAAACTTGAAAAGAAAGAAAAATATCCTCTTATATTCAACTATGCCCGATTGTCCATATAATAACTTTTAACGTATGTTTCTTGGTCTTTCTATTCAAATTTCATCATCTTCTAGCACAATTGTGCTCTACCTATAAGGTATCATCTGCATGAACCCTTTATCGTACCATTGTCCTTCCTAACATAATATTTTATAATTTATTAACTTTACTTATACTAGACAAATGATTCATATCTATCATCGTTTATATTGTGCCCTTAACTTTTGTTGAATCCTGAAAGATTTCTCTCACTAATAGATTCTTTCAGCACTAATTCCACCATTATCTATGGTCATTAATTTGATCCTTGAACTTTCTAGTGATTTATAACCACCCATACTTGTTGCTTTTCGTTTTACCCCTCCTGTTGTTCTGTTGTTATTGCTTCACTGCAAAGTGATTCTGTTGATCACACTAAAAATGTTTGTCTGACATTCATAACAAAGCTCTAACTACCTTCTCACTATCTCAAAAGTCTAACTTAAAGCCTATGTGTCATTATCTATCATTCTTTTCCTCTCATCATACCTATTTGATCCCTTAGATTGACTTTTATTCAACTTACTACTTACTAACTTCTTTTTCTCTGCCTAATTAGATAGTCCGCAATACCATCGCACACCTTCTAGCTTTCGTTCATTATTATTATATTCCTCGCCTAATCTTCTTGATGCTGTTAAAAAGTTAAAAAAATCTTGCCCCATTGTTATCCACTTCACTTTAGGAATAGGGAATAGATAGAGTATGATCCAATCATGCAACTCCAAGCTCTATATTTTAGCCCCTGGCACTACCTTAACTACATCATGCTATGAGTATCACATTATTAGATTCCATACCTCCATCACTATTCTCACTAATGTGGTCCCATTTTGGGTTCTCCATCCTTATCATTCACCTTGCCAAGAATAACACTTAGCCTACCCTATATCTTAACTTTGTTCCTTTTATTATGTGCCCTTCAAGTTGTCCTTTCATTTATTTCCTTTGTCTTACCCAAAATAGAACTTGACTATTCTATCTCCGGTTCCATTCTTCTTCCTAATATGACAGCTGTACTTGCTAAACATATCTTTCAGAGTCCCTACCGTGTTATCACATATCTGTGCTACTTAGATTTGGTCCTTTGACCACTTTAGCTAGTACTTCCACTGGCATTTGGATTATATTTGGATTATATTGCATCTGCAATCAATTGTCCAAACTTTCATTCTGCACTTTCTCTATCCAACTCTTTTTATCTTACCCAAATCCGAACTTTCACTCTTCCATCCTTTAGCTCTATTTTCTTTTTGAACCTGATTGTCATATCAGAAACTTATACCTTTCCACTATCCCTACCACGTCATCTATACCTCAATGTTACTCAATTAGCCAAAACTTAAGATACTGGGCACCCAAACCCGTCATTCAATTCAAAGGCTTTACATCCATCATGATCTAATCATTTATGGTTCATATAATGGAACTTGTATCAATCTCCAGAACACCTGAGCTAACTCTTTATCTCACGCAACAGTCCCATCTGGGACACTATTCCATAAGTCATCATTATTAATAATAACCTTCTATCCCTTCTGAAAAGATAGGATTATACCCTACTGCAACAAAGGTACTACATTTACTACCTTGCCAAAATCATGTCAAATTAATGACTCTCTTATCATATCATAGCTCTGTAAATCATCAATTCATAGTTTCGACCTTCTTTGGGTAGTAGGGTTGTACTTTACACCTTACTAATATACACAAGGTATACTATTCTTACTAAACTCTAAGCAAAACGTCTGTCGTACTACAAAAACTATTCAAAATTCCATACCAAAGACCAGACGGTCTCACTCTATAGATGTCACCTTTACTTTGCAACTAATCCGCAACCTCTGGTCTAATGGCAACTCTTGATGTAACTCGAGCTTATGCTAGGGTAATCGAGTTACTGACTCTAGTTACCACCCAATTGTGACCTTTCGATATTCTAGCTCTAGATCCCTAATCAGGAGTTCTCAACTCCTCTGCAAATATAAAACTCTGTTCTGGCATAATTGTACCAAAACAGAGGCCATTCGCAAACACCCTCATTATGAAGCACCACAGGGATGCACGCAGCTCTACACAATAATCTCATGTCAGTACTATAATCTATAGCTTACAGAGCAAACATCGAGAACATTGTATAGTTACTACGATACGTCCTGACATACTAGGTTTCCTAATTTTTTATCTCTCTTGAATCTACTATTATTATAAACTTACTCTGACTGGGACATCCACTGATGATTACCAGCAGTGGTATCCTCACCCTTATCTAGTGCAATTATACTATCAAAACTCACCTTTATGTACTCGTGCCTAGAACCAGATAGGCACTACACTTGGACCCATACTGATAGAAATATAATATTTCTTGGAGAACGTATTTCCATGGCAGACCTCCACATGTTTGCTAACTCTATTTCACATTTCTATGTACTCCATGAAAATTAGGACACTAACTGAGGTACTCTTATATTTCCTGAGATATAACGCAGAATCTAGAAACAAAGAATTATAGAAAAAGACAAAACAGAATCCTATACTCCACATGTAACATCCTAACAAGACTCCTTTTACACTCCCAACTATATTCTTCCCCATGAATCTGGAGCCTAAGCTCTGATACCACTTTTGTCACGATCCAACCTATGGGCCGGACTGGCACTAGGACCTGGGCCTAAAGGCCCCAAGGCCCGTAGTAAGCCTAACTATTTCTCAACCCAACTCTAAGGCCCATTTGGGCCTAATTTTAAGAATTCAACTGGACAGAGTCCGACCATAAAATGGACTATTCAACGGAGAGTTTTTGACTCGCCCGACCTATAAACACAATATATAATAAATTGGGGAGCTCAGCTCACCCTCCACATAATCAAAATGTCATAACTCAAATAGGAGCTTAGCTCCCTCATCCAATCCCATCATGCATACAGTTAATAATTTTACAGGTCCAACATAACTTTTATAATACAGGCCTAAAATAAAAATAAGTGCTTCTAACACATACGGAGTCTAAAATTTAACTCAATTGTACAAAATACATTAAATACTATTAATGGACCTGCGAAGAAGAAGAGCAAGTTAGCCACAACAAATAATCCTCCTGTAGCCTGAAAAAATAGATGAACAGGAGTGAGCGTTCAACTCAGAGTGTAAAATATCAATTTTAACCATAATCTTTATAGCTATCTAAAACTAATGCACCATGTAAAGTGAAATGCAACATCATCATAAATTTCATACAAATCACCTCAAAAAGGTAATTTGGAGCACTCACACACCCAACACTGTTAAACAATATATATATATGGGAGTTGATCCCCTATACAGCCCTCTTAATCTAACATTTGCCAGTGAGTGTCTCTCAAGCTGGACTTTCGCTTAACAAATCAAATACGGGGTCTCAGCGAGTGTCTCTCAAGCTGAGTCTACCCTGCAGGACTGGGTCCCAGCGAGTGTCTCTCAAGCCGTGTCTACCCGTCCTGTCCATATCCAATACCATATCACATGCACGCCACGCACACACACTGCTCTAAATTATAACAAACAACATCCATGGCACTTCAACATTTATGAATGCAATATAAAATGTGCCTAGTGTTTAACTACATAAATATATATTTATAAGTGATGCATGGGCATACTTGAACATATAGTAATATCGAAATTACAATTAAAATTAATATTTTACTCACAGACTCAATCGAAGTCATTGTGGCGGCTGGGTGGAGGAGGAAGGCTGTCCCAGCTCACCTGACAATTTTATTACAATTATTTAATACATTTGACTCAATACAAACTAAGAAAAGACCAAAAATATCCTAAGTCGTGCCGAAAATCCGACAGAGTCTTCCTTATACCTAAGATCTACCCAACCTACAAAATGACTTAAAACGCACTTCTATATCCACAAACCATATACCTACAACTCAATCACATCACACAGCCCCTCCTGGGCCTATCCAAACAGTCAACAATCACAATATGAAAAATTACAGTTTAGTCTTTATAATTTAACCCTTTTGCAAAAACTACCCAAATGAGTTCTAAAAATTCTAAAACTTTGCCCCGCGGTCCTTAGCATTATTAATATGCTAAAGGAATTATAATTTTCTAAGCTACCACGAATATTTTATGGATTTTTAATCTCATTCAAGCACTAGATAATTAAGAAAAAGTAAGGTTCGAGTTTACCTATGCCGATTCCGACCTTGGGAACGCGCTCAGGACGTCTGACAACAGTGGAGTAGCCAAAATCTCAACCCAATTCCAAGACTTTTTCGATAGCCTGTCTGCCCGGCCCGAAATTTACAAACTCGGGCAACCGTTGAATTTTCGCGAATTGAAGGTACCTACACGAAGCCCACAACACGGGGGTTAGTTTATAATTTTTTACAGAATTTTCTAAGCTCATTTAGTGCTCGAAAAAACACTACGAAGTTTCATGGGACCCACTGAAAAATGATATCGGAAGATTTTGAAATTGGTATTGCCGCAAAGCTCTCGATGAGTGGACCACTCTGGTACTCTCGGTTTTCTCGTGGGGTTCACGGTTTGAGAGAAATTTAGCCCAAAAGTCGAAATGGGCTAAAATTTCTCAGACAAAAATTGGGCAAATCGCTTGATGAATTTTGGTGTTCTTGGTGTCTATGGAAAGCTCTCAAGGTGGAGAAGAGTTTTGACACAAGACCCGATCCGATCGGTGGCCGGATCGGCCGGATTTTAGCCAGGAAGGTGAAGCCACGTGCTGCGTGTTGGGGCGCCTTCGGGCTCATTTTTCCGGTGCCTCAGGAAATGTCCGGCGAGCTGGAAAGGCTGGGGCTGTGCGCCAGTGAGTGGGGAAGACTGAGGCGGCAGCGACGCAGCTAGAGGAGGAGAGGGGAGAGAGAAAACGGGAGAAAGAGAGGAAGCGTCGGGCGCGCGCGCGAGTAAGAAAGAAAAAGAAATGGTCGATCCAATTCGACCAGTCCGATCCGATCTGATTCGATTTGGCCGATCCGATTCAGGATACAAAATTTTAAATTTTTACTCTGCCTTGAGACCGAAAACGATGCCCAAAAATTCCCAAAAAAATCTAGAAAAATAAAAAAAAATCGTTGAGTGCAAATATATTTTTAGTTTCACCACGTATTCTTTAAATTAATTTTTAAAAGTCATCAAAGTTTTATATTTTCAGAAAATCGAACCCGATTTCTAAAATTCGAAAAATTTCAAATAATTTCCTAAAATTTAAATAAAATAAAATTTTAATATTTACCCATAAAATAATAAATTTAAAAAATAGGGGTGTTACAATATTGTATTGCATATATAGTTAAATCTGGTTTATTATAGACTTTAAATATAAATATATAAATCTCACTTACTTTATATGTGAATTTCATCGTATATATTATGTTTTGAATTCAATTGAGTAGATTTGAACAAAAATTTCCTAATAATTGATAGTGGGGAAATCAATGGCAAAGACAAATTAATCTACCTTTGTTCCAAGAGTACTTGTTAAGGATAAGCTGACTCCCATCTCTGCGAACAGGAAAAGGGCCAAGTTCCTGTGCTGCACCGTAGGCTATGGAGGAGCATCCAGGTCCTGGGAACAAATTTAATTTTACACATGCGTGTCAATAACTTTCCCAGTACCGAGAAAAAAATTTTTTTTTCTTATTTAATTATATTTCATTATTATACTTTGCTTAATTACAAGATCAATATTCTATTGAATTTAATACTTGATAGTTTCATTAATAACTCCATTAATAAAAAATTATATTAAATATTACAAACAGTAAAATTTTAAAATCTCTGCAAAGAGATCTCGTGTTGCAAACCTGTTATCAAGCATTATAATTATATTTTATTTTTATGATACTTCAAATAAAAAATTTAGAAATTAATTCTTAATAAAAAAAATATTACGCCTTCTATATTTATACATATTTACAAGCATTTCATCATACCTATATCGAAGTTAAAGTTTAGGAGTTAATTAAATTCATTACCGCAGCAAGATCTAAGTGACATACTCAAAGTTGAATAAATAATTTTCACCACTACAGTGATTTCTCCAATTTTCAAAAAATTGCCTTCGATTCTTTCAAACAGACAAAAAATCGAAATGGGTTACGCTCATTGACCATATCATCATTCACCCACGCATCACAATAAAAACAAAACATTCGAGACCCACTCTCCTTTTCCAGGCAACTTCTTCCATTCTATAATTTTAAATGGGCCCCAATTCCTGTCCTCTTCACAGCCGAAAGCTGAGGAACTTAGAAAAAAAAAAAAAGAACAATAATAATAATGTGGAAAATCATCAAGCGTTCACATAATAATTAAATTTTAGTACTTTTTATAATTATATAAATGTAATATCTTTTCATACTTTTGTGTAAATGAAAAAGTATTTGACTCATATATTGTAGAATTTGCCAATGTGAAATGGTTGAAAGATTTGGTTCCTTGCAACTTTTAAATTGAGTTCAAAAGTAATTTATTTTTACACAATTGTCAATTATTTTTTTTCATAAACTTCACATTTAATTTGTATATTTAAAAATATTAATTTTTAAAACAATTATAGCATATATTGAACCCAAAATAATAATTACTACTTAGAAAATATTAATATTTTATTTTATTTTATTACTAAATAATAATAATAATAATAATAATAATATATAATAATAATAATAATAATAATATTTTCTTTTATTTTTTCGCTATAAAATAACAAAGTTATTGATATATAGCTTAGGACAGATTATAAGATTAATAATTTAATGATTCATCTTGCATTTATCATAAATAAAAGACAAAGTTAATTCAAATTATCTCATTTTACTCAATTTATGCATATATCATGAAATATAAAAAAAAAATTAAATGTATTTAATTTGTCTATTATTTTACATGATACAAATGCTAGTTTTTGTTCTGAAAATTAATTTTTAAAATCTTGAAATTTGTAATTTTATTTTTATTTAAAAAATTATAATTAGGATGAGTTTTTTAATAATTATTTTAATTATAATTCAAACCTGAAACTTTATTATTCTAAAAATTATTTTAATATCATTAAATTAAAATTTATTAATAATTGGAGTGAGATTTTAATATTTTGTTTTATTATGCATAAAAATTTAAATAATATTTTAATAGGCAGAATTTTGGTAAAAGATATTTATTTTTAAATAAATTAGAATAAAATAAATATTTTAAAAATATTTAATTTAAAAAATCAAGGGTATTGTTGGAGCCTTCAAAAAAAATTTTAAGAGTGATAGCTCGGTTCTTCTCATAGGAAAAGGATCCATAAAGATGAATCGTTAAAGATGATGGCGAATATACTTTTATAGTAACTGAGTCCATTACTACGGTAAAATATACTAAATAACTGAGCCACCTGACATATCTAACACCGGAGACAATTAGACAACTGTCATATCATTATTTAAGGAAATGTGAATTGAAATAGTAACCAATGAAAGTAGGGCTAGCTAGGTTTAGGAATCACTATTTACAGTTACTAAATCACCTGTTAAGATTTAATAAAATTATGAATTTAAACCAAATCATCGTGGGATAATTTGGAAGATGGCTCCTAAACTACAAATTCTAGTCTAAGCTCCAATTTAAAACGGTTTAAAGGGCGATTCGAAAAGGGACAGTTCGAGACGGTTTATAAGGCAATTTAGGGGCGGTGTAGACAAAAAAAAAATTGGAGGAAAATTTTATTGATTTAGAATTAAGTTATATTTATAAAAATATTTTAATTTTTCTTAAAAATTGTTCAATCAAAATAAAATTAAAAAAAAAAGAGAATGAAATTAATTTATCCTTAAGAAAAATTTAATAAGAAAAGACTAGGAATTGATTAAAAAATTAGAAATGAAATTAATTCATTTAAAGGAAATTAGAAAAAAGGTGCATGAATTTAATTTTCTATATGTATCCTCTTGGAATTTAGTAGAATCAAAGTTTCAAATTCTATTGCTCGCTATTTTTCTAAAAATTGCATAATACTTTGATAATTAAAAAAATATAAAAGAGGAAAAAAATTAAAATAGAGAGTATTGAAAATTTTATTGAGGATATAAAATAATAACAAAGTAATTGAGATTATATTAAAAATTTATGTGAGCGTATAAAATAATAAAGTAGGAAAGTTGAAAGAGTATTAAGAATTAAAAAGAATGTAGAAAATAATTATTTAGAGAAATTGAGAAAAATTGATAGAATATTGAGAATTAAAGGGAGTGTAGAGAATAATTGTTTAGAAAATTTAAGATTTATATAAATAAATTTGGAATGGGGTGAAATATTTTTTGAGTTCTTTTATATTTAAATAGTTGGTTAGGTCCGATTCAAAATTATTGGTTCAATTTAGTTTGAAACCACTAGTTTACGGTTCTTAAAAAATATGAACTTCAATCAAGCCACAGAATGACAGTTTCAATCCAATTCAATGTCGATTCCGATTTTAACTGGTTTTATTCTGGCTTTGACCAAGTCAGTTTCAATTCGATTCCAGTTCAAAAATGGACCGTGAACACCCCTAAATGAAAGACAAAGCAAACTAGCCTCTGGGTTGATAGAATTTATTTCGAATAGAAAAAAATAATCTAATTTAAAAATTCATTTTAGTTTTTTAATTAAGTTATTTTGATTTTAATTTTAAGAAATTCATTCTACTCAATTTAATTCTATCTTCTAAGAAAAAAAAATAGAACTGAATAATCCGAATAAATAATTTATTATTTTTAATTATTTATTATTATATTTAATATTAGAGTTAAAAATAAAAATATAACTGAAATTAAATCTAAAACGAGTTTAAACTTAAAAAAAAAAAAAAACTTAAAATAAAGAACAAATAGATTAATTAAATTGAATACAATTAAACCAAATCAATTGAATTCCAGTCAACTTAATTTCTCTCTAATTTAATTTGATTCAACTTAGACTTTTATGTGAAAATTCATTAAGTTTTTAATTTTTTTTTTAATTTTCTAAAGAAAGGGTTGCTTGATTAGTATAACGTAATTCAAAAGCTTCATTTAGTTGGCCATATGTCTTGACTTTCTCTTACTTTCTTAATCACAGTGAAAGTAACTCACTTATCTTAACCGGTTAGGTTGATAAGTGAATTTTTCAAAAATTAACGCCATTTAAATCAAACAGATTCTAACCCTAACCCAACCTATTTCTCCCTTTTGCTTTGATTTTTTTCTTTATTTTATTCTATTTTATAATATTAGAAAATAAACAATTAATAAGTATTCCTATGCTTAATTGTAAGTTGAATTCTATTTTTACAAAGAAAAGTGCAGAAATAGGACTGCTCTGATTGGTTTGTACCCTATGCTTCAGAATTGTATCCTACCAGAAAAATTGTGTAAAATATAAAGAAAAAGAGATGATGATATAAGATTGTTACCAAAATTGAGAGCTGTCAAATTCCAAGTATCAATAAAAAAAGTGAGAGGAAGAGATGAGCTAACCTCCATTTAGCCAAAAAACAAGAGGCCTTTGTGAGACACCATCTTCGGCTTCGAAGAACTAGTAGAACAATGCCTTCTGATCATTGCGTTTCAGATTAACATAAATGGAATAGTGCCTAAATCTCACCGGCGGTTTTCCAAGCAAGCTGGTCACTCTGTTCGCCTCTCGCTGTGCTTCTTCGCCGGTTTCTACTTTGGAAAAACTTGCTGCTGCTGCTACTAGTGTTATAGAAACTAGGAAAAATAATAACAGTTCCCTCAAGTGAGCCATTTTTTGAATTTCTTGAAGAAACAGAACCGTTTACGCTACTAGTTGTGGAGCAAGTCTCTATAGAATGTGTAAAATAGAACACATACTTTCATATAGGAAATGTGTTATAAATAGCTTGTATGTTAGATAGTATAGAGAGAAAGAATTCCTATATTGTTAAAATATAAGAAAGTGAAGGAATGACCAGAGTGAAATATGTATAGAATTATATATATAATTCAATATATATTATTCTATTATGGCACTTGACAAGTATATGTGTGAAATAAAATAATTATCATATTGTAATTTTCATAAATAAATTACGAACATATGTGTTTATTAACAAGTAGATGTGTCTGTTAATAGAGAGACATATCAATTCTATACAAACAGTCACAACTGTTTGTATAGGTGTCTGTTAATAAACAGACATGTCTATTCTATATAAAAAGTCATAACTATTTGTATAGGTGTCTGTTAATAAATAGATATGTCTATACAAATAGTCACAACTATTTGTATAGGTATCTTTTAATAAACAGACATGTCTATTACATAAACAGTTATATTATTTAGAGATAGAAAGATGTGTCTATCTAGTAAAGGTGCCATGACTTTTCATTCTTTATAGATATGGATGAGTTTTTCAATCCAAATATATACTATTTCTACTTCTTCTTCTTTTCTTCTAGTCTCTCTAAATTCAGTTCGTATAAAGAGTTCTTAAGGGAAATCTTCAGGAATTGCTGTCTGCAGATTTCAGGCTTTGTTGTATCCTGGAGGTATATTGCTATAACCTTGCAGCAATCTAGTGGGAGCAATTAATACCTTAAAGATAGTGATTCATCACGCCTCAAAGCCTATTCTACACCCACTGCCTCAACAAAATGTGGGGACAAAATACAATAATTACATATTAATTAGTTAAATGAGTTGGTGGTAGCATGTGCAAATTTTCTTTTATAATTTATTTTTTTGGTAGATATTAAAAAGAGCCAAAGCTCTAAACACTAGCAACAACAGCCTTATATATATATATATATATATTTCAAGCTAATTATCTAATTAATTGATACGTATCAAATATACTAATTAAAAATATTCTGCCTAAATTATCTATATATAAAATAGGTAAATATCGATTATAAAGAGAATGAGTAAATATAAATAAAAAAAAAATCTTAGAGAAATAAATATACAAAAAGAATTTAAAATACACACACAATAAATGCATAATCTAACAAACGGAATATAAAATGTAAAATAAAAGGAGATTTCTTGAAGGGATAATTTGAACATATACTTCAGGATGAACTAATTAGACTTTCACGAAAAAATTCAAGGATATTTAAGCTTTATTTTCCAGCTTTTTGTCTTTGCCAATGTCTCACGGGGAATCCTAATCGAGTACAAGTTCCTAGAAGGGGCAAAAAAGTGAAAATGAACAACAGCAAGTGCAGTAAAAATCTGCTGAAATTTACATGTTCTCTGAGTGGCAGCTGTGGTAAATACAGTGCCTGCAGCACATTGATTGAGACTAATGTAGAAAAAGAAAAAAAAATTTAAAGACAAATTTGATAAATTCAAGGCACCAAATGGACGGGAGACAACAAGAGCAGTGACATTGGACAACATATTGCCTAGCTTTGTTATTTTGCGTGTTTTCCAAGTTGCCAGTTGGAATGATTGGAGAATGATGGGCGAAAAATATTGAAGGAAATGAGAAGGAGATGTCAACATTTCCACTGCCGTATCACATTTATTTTCCATGGCAGTGAAAGCAGAAAGAAAATTACTATTCATTGATTCGACACATGTCCTCGCTAAATGTTTGAATGTTCCAGGTGCCTCTGTTCCATATTTTATATGTATATTATATATTTTTTTCTAATTAATTTTAACTAAATTACAATTAAATTCTTAATTTATAACGAAAAACATGTAATCTTTAAATTTATATTTTATTAATAAATTAATTCGTCAACTGCTTTTTAATTTAATAATTTAATTCTTGAAATTTTATTTTATTAATAGAATAATTTTTCTATCTAAATTTTATATTTTATATTTTTTACTATTTTACATTTTAAAGATTATAAATATAAAAATGTTAATTATTTTATAAAATATATAATTATTAAACATAAAATAAATAATTATTTAAATATAAAATTATTTCAAATTAAAAATAATTAACAGAATTAAATGTTGATAAAATTTACATTTGAGAGTCAAGTTATTATGCAAAAGTTTGTGAATTTGATTTAGTTATAATTTTAAGTGATTTAAATTCATAGCGATTTCAATATCACTAATTTAGCACAATTTTCTATATATATATATATATATATATATATATATATATATATATATATATATATATATATATTTACTGACTAGGAAAGTAATGTTTTTGGGAATAATTTGTTAGTACCTGCATAAGGCAATTTGTTGACACTGGCATGAAGAGCCCTCTGCACATCTCTGTTGAAAAATTTTTCAGCATAGCCTTCAGTACATGGATCGTAGCCTGATGGCAGTCTGTGCCAGAGGTCCTGAAAACAAGAATCAAAGCGAGAAACATGTAGCATTCACTCCCTTTAATTACTTGGTACTACAATAATTGGACTGCTGAATCCCTCTATAATTCTTGCTTTCTTTAACCATTTCTTGAACACTAATTGGTCCAGTTTCACGTCAAAATTAATAGTTTACCAGGTAGAATCTGAGGATCAAAATTGAATTGTGGCCCATTTTTTTTTTTATTCTAGTGGTTTCTTCTTTGGTTTAGGTTAGTAGAAATTTTGGCTCCAGTTTCACTTTAAGAGATATTTTAATTTTAATTTCAGTTTAAATTGACTTTTAAATAAGTTAAAATTATTTTTATTATAAAAGATAAAATATAAAAATTATATAAATTTATAAATAAAAGAAAAAAAAATTAAAGAGTTAACATATTTTATGTCTTAAATTAATAATATATAAAGTTTACGTAAATTTTTCCTTATCTTAATAGAACCAATAAAGCAAATTAAAGTAACAGAAGTTGGTTGGCTGTCTTAAATGTATTGCCAGGGGACAAGGCCCGAAGACGAGTTTCCTAGAGGATTGAGAAGAAGTGAGGCAAACTGGAGTGTAGATGCTATAAATATCGATCCAAGAATAGGCATCCATGAAATCCTTTGAAATGGGCAGAGCAATTGCTTGCAGCAGCAGCATCAACTGTTTGCTTAAAAGCACTTTCCTTTACGTTGTGATAGAGATGGTCTGATATGATCGTATGACTCCACAGTCCACAATGCCAGATAAATCCGTTTCATCATTAATCAAAGCATTTCCAATCCGTTCCTCAATCATAATATAACTATTAAATAATTTTTTAAAAATTAATAATTATAATTATTTATTTATAATTGATTTGCATAAAATTAATATAACCACTTCACTATGTAATTTATCCAAAGTGAAAGACATATACCATGAAGCCCTTGAGGTTTATATAAGAGTCTTTGGTGGCTCCTTTGTTTCTATCATGGATGAGATCAGCTAGCTGGGGTACGTAATGACCTAATTAAGAGTACAGATAGTTTATAACAATAAGCAGAAAATAGCTTAAGAAAGAAACTCAAAAAATTTCCAGGATATATATATATATATATATAGAACAAGTACACATACCAGAATAGCTCTCCCCTGCTATGTAAAAATTATGAGATTTGAAACTTGGGAACCTTTTAAACCAATTTATTAAGAAAGCATGAGAATCATCTGCTGTAACTCGATCACCAAGCTTATGCAAATCTTTGGAATGGTTTGTGTATGAAAAGCCCACACCCACTGGTTCTTCCAGAAATAACAAATTGGCAGCTGCACATAGCACAAAATAATAATAATAATAATAATAATAATAATAATAATAATAATAATAATAATAATAATAATAATAATAATAATAATTAAAATTCATAATACACCATATGTATTGGATTCAAATTTAAAATATGTAATACTCACATGTTTGTATTTTGGATTTATATTATATTACATACATATATAGCTAAATCTGATTTATTATAGATTTCAATATAAATATATAAATCATATTTATTTTATACGTAAATTTCACCATATATATATATTATGTTTTCGATTAAATTGAGTAGATTTGGACAAAAATTTCCTAATAATTGATAGTGGTAAAATCAATGGAAGAGGCAAATTAATCCACCTTTGTTCCAAGAGTACCAGTTAAGGATGAGCTGACTTTCATTTCTGTGAACAAGAAAAGGGCCAAGTTCCTGTGCTGCACCGTAGGCGATGGAGGAGCATCCAGGTCGTGAGAAAACAAATTTAATTGTGCACATACGTGTCAATATTTTTCCTATTTAATTTTGTTTCTTTATTATAATTTGCTTAATTACAAGAAGACTATTCTAATGATTTTAATACTTGATAATTTCATCAATGACTCCATTTATAGAAAATCATATTAAATATTACAAACAGTGAAATTTTAAAACCTCTACCAAGAGATCTCATGTTGAAATCCTGTTATCAAGCATTATAATTATATTTTATTTTCATAATACTTAAAATAAAAAATTTAGAAATTAATTCTTAATAAAAAAAATCTAAACTCAAATTTAGAAGTATAAGCAATCAAATAATTTTTTTTTATTATAATAGGAAAAATTTTCAAATATTAATAAATGAGGAGTTCAAGTTTAACAGCCTCATATAGGTTAAACCAAATAAAAACTCTTAATTATATATAAAACGTAATTGGATAGAAGAGTCAATATGACTTTGAAAGCAATAATTCATATTTGAAATTTCAAACGGAAAATAAGAACATGAGAGTCACCAATAATTCTGTTTGAAATTTTAATGGAAAAATAAGAATAAAATGGGAAACAGAATAAGATTCAATTTCCCTCCTTATCTTTATAGCAAGATTTTATTTATTATAAAATATGAAAGTTGAGTTAATTAAACCCTGAAATTATTAAACTGTCATAAAATGTACATTAAGCTTGTGAAAGGCCAAAAATGGCAAATTATATTATAATCCAATTAAATTGCTATTTAGTTTTTAAAATTTTAAAAATAATAAATTCTTATATTTGTCCAAAAAAAAATATAAAGAAAGTATTTTTTTTGAAAAATTTTTTTGTTATTGGAATTGTCAATTATTTATTAGATTTATTGATTTTGATTTTAGTTTTAGGAGAGATTGGGAGAGAAAAAAATTAATTTGCAGTACTTTTTATTTTAATTTTTGATCAAATTTTATTTTTTATCATTATTGCAATTTTTTGAGAGAAATAGTAGATAAATGAAGGGAGAATAAAGAAATAAAAAAGCATAAAAGAGATTAATTTTTAATTTTTTTGTAAACTTTGAGAATCAAGTTGTACATATTAAATTTGAGATAAATTGACTTAATTTATTAATTTAGAATCTAATTAATCTAATTTTTACATTTTATATCACTACAAGAAAAATAATTTTTTCACAAATTAGAGACAAGTTTTTGATAGATTTCATTATTCGACGGATTTGTGATGGAATATCCGTCACAAATTTTTTAGCTATTTTTTTAATATTTTAATTATTAATGGACATACTATTCCATCTCTAATATGTCACAAATTTGTGATAGACGAATTAATCCGTCATTAATTTGTGATAAAAAAATATTACCGTAAAAAATTTGTGACAGAATATATAATGCCGTCGTAAATTTATGATGGATAACTAATTTCATCACAAAATTGTGATGGATGTGTTAATTCGTCACAAATTTGTGACGAAATTACGCATTCCGTCAAAAACTTTGTGACGGAATGTATTTCTGTCACAAAAATGATTGTTCGTCACAAATATATGATGGATCTCTCAATGCGTTACAAATTTGTGACGGAATTTCATATTCCGTTAAAAACTTTGCTACAAAATATATTTTCTGTCACAAATTTGTGATAAAAAATGATTTTTTCGTCATAAATTTGTGACGGAACAATATATTTTATCACAAATTTTGTGACAAATTTACTTATTTATTATAAATTTTTGACAAAATTATGTTTTTCTTTAAAAAATTTGTGATAGAATTATGTTTTTCTTTTACCCATGCAGGTTTATAAGACTCTCCCGAACCCTAATGGGATTAATTTAGATATTTTTTAAGTGAATTTCGTATAGTTCAGATTTACTATTAAAGAATCGGATAGTGGGTACCCCGTGAATACTTGTATGTATCCATTATTTATTACCTGTGAAGATAGTTATATTTGTGAATATTTTTAGTAGGACTTGAACCCAATACGTCAAAATTTCATGGCTTAAACTCAACCACCAGACCAAATACTCGCTACTAGTATTATTATATATATATATATTGTTGCAAAATCTCCCTTCTCCTCACACATCCATTGTGCAACGGCTGCAGCATTATGAGAAGAAGATTTTCTTTGCTTCTAATATAAAAAATAAAAAAGCATGTAAAAAAATATTAAAAATAAAAAAGTTAAAAGAAGATTATGCATGTTTAGGTGAAGTTGACGTGGAAGATTTAATTAAAATAGGAAGGTTATTCCCTTCTACTTCATGCTCCTTAGCATTGGTGAGCATAACGTTATTTTTATATACCCCTCTCTGTAATTTTATCCACTTCTAGGGGTTGGATATTCAATTGTTTTGCTCCTTATTCATAACGATTACATACTTTTCTCCCTAATCTGCTAGAAATTCTTGCTATGCTTCATTAATGGTATTAATAATCACAAGTCACCCCAATACGATTTGACAAAATCAGAATATGGCTATTTAGGTATAGCTATTGAAGCTGACAAAACAAAATTTTTTTAATTTAAATTTAATTTTAATGCATTTTAATTATAAAAAATTTGAAAATAATTAAATATTTTTAATTATTTTTTAATGAATATTTAAAATAATATATTTTTTAAATTTCTTAATAATAATGTGAACAAAACAAGTGCATCTTTTTCTTTTTAATCCTTAAATATGTTTTTACATTTAGTAAACATGGTGAAAAAGTTTGAATCTTATAAAGGAACGATCTTCTACGGCTTCCATACTTTACACTTATTGATACCAACAACATTTAGTATCACTTGAACCGTCCGATACAAATCGATACAAATCAATACAAATCAGCGGTGATTAATTCCGTCATAAGTACAATATCCTTCTCCAATCTGGTACACAAAAGCAGCTCTCTTTTCCCTCTCTAAATTACAGAACTCTAAACAAGGTTTAACACCGCGAAAGAGCGACAGAAAAAAAGACCTTACGACACGGAAGATGGTTTGCCGCATACAACTTCACTCTCTCTTTGTTTAGGCTCAGTCTCTATTTCGCCGCATACAACTTAACGATTCGCTGTGCCATATCGCTGAGCTCTTGTTTTGGTTTCATAACCATACCGCAAGATGAGTCTCTTGTTCTGGTTCATATTCACTGTGCATCTTCTTCTTTTCTGTGGAAAAAATTTCAATTAGATAGGGAACGAAGGGACCTATGAAGGGAGTGCTATGAGAAATGCACTCTTATCCAAGTTTACCTTTGAATACTGGTGTCGATGGAGGATCTTGTGAACTGTGATCTCATTGAAATGATTGAGTTCTTAGAACCAATTTCACACAAGTAAAAGGTTTTGTTTTGAAATGTAATAATTTTATGAGCAAAGGTCCCAGTAGAGAGGTAAAGATTCTGAATTGAGGCCTCTCGAACTAGAATACAAACCCTTCGTCGATTAATTAGCCGAATCGTAGGATACCCAGAATGAATTTTCCATTTTTGTGGCATCTGGAACCCTTGGTTATATTTATACTGAATTATTTAATCTTCTCTGATTTTTATGAAGCATAGTTTCGTTATATATGCTTTTCAAAACTTGTAAATTTGCTTCCTCAATTTGGAAGTTGTGATGTGTTAGAGATTTTGTTGATGGGGTGCAAATTGTCTAACTAATGTTGGCTGCTTCACTCCCAAATTTTCTTCCTACATTGGCATTTCTTGAGAAAGGTTATACATTATAGGTTCTTGGGAACTCACCGATAATATTGGCACTGTCAGAATAATATAATTTCTTTGATTTCTCTTTTTAGGTTGGAGGTATTATGTTTGCTGGATAAATTCTGAGGGTGTTTTGTGATCTTTATGGGTAAGAATCTCATATTAAACTCTTTTTCTTGTTGTGCATCATGATAGTAGTTATTTTGGGCTTTTATTTTACTTAAGCAGTATTATTTTGTCTATCTACTAATCTGTTCTACATATCTTTTGTAATGTAAGTAGTTGTTTGTTTTGGGGAAGATTAGGATATGCTTTTGATTCCATATAGTCAAAGATTTGTTCTGGGTTTTCTAAGCACTTACAGGGGCAAGTAAGCTCCTTTTGCAATGAAAATTGTTGTAAGTTTGGTTGCAATGTTTGTGTACATGTCATTCTGCATTAGATTTCTTAAAGATTGCTCTTTTGAGGCAAAAATAACTGTTTCAAGTTGTGATTGCATTTTCCAAAATCAATTCAATAGCTATTTCAATTTTGGATATACTGTTGCACGCATATTAGCAAGGATTAATTAATGTTGGTGTGTCAATGACAATGCAGTGATCATAGCAGTGGTGATATGAATAAAAATAGAAATTACCAATTACTGATAGCAAATTAGCAATAACCATCATCAATAGGAATTCACAAGCATTGGTAGAGGTGCTATAGCCGACCTCAAATTTTTTGGATAAAGGCTTAGTTGAGTTGAGTTGAGTTGAGTTGGTAGAGGTGCTATACTGTTGATAATTCATCACTAGGATTGATAATGATGCACTGAAATTTACTAGTAACTGTGAAGTGTGAAGGCAGGTGGAGTTGTTAGGGATTACAGAAACCACTGTGATGGCGATAAATGATCATCTATGCTTTTAAAAGCTGGAAGGAAATTTCAGCTAGCTTATCCTAATGATAAAACGGATGCCAAATTTTGTACGGGCTTAAGTATGATGAACCTTTGAATGTTGCCCAATGTGTTGCTCTCTCTACCAACTCATTAATTAATTAATTAATCAAAGGAACAGTTAAAATTTTGCAAGCATATAAATCTTGAGTGCATTTGGACTCCTAAAATTTAATTTAAGATTTGGAGCTAATTTAATTCAAAACCCCATAACATTTACATGCCAACAGTTTGACTATATATGATGTATGATTGTGGTTTTAGTGTGTGATTAGTTTATTTAGTTTTCTGCAGAAAAATTTTTGTAATTTTTCCACCTTTGGATGCTAAAAGTTTCTTGAATTTTCAGAAGTTTAAATTTCCCGTTATTTTTCCATGAGACAATGATTTGAATTCTCTCTTTTATATGTTCTAGCATCTATAGCAACAGTAGCTGGTTTGATCTGTGTATGCTACAAATATTCCTAAAGAATAAATTCCTAAAGAATAATTGGTTTAGCTTCTGCTTTTCCATTATTTTTCTAGAACAGATTTCAGTTTATCACTATGCAGGGGATGTAGGCTATAGTTGGTCTTAAATACTTCAAAAATCCAGTTAAATCTAGTGTGTCAAAGTACCTTTATTAGCACCAATTCCAATCTTAAGCAAGAACAGATGGTAGTGTAATATAATTTTAACCAGAAATTTTGAACCTAGCGGGAAAAAAAATAATAATAAGGGCTTTATCCACCTGTGATTCAACAGAAGAGTGAGACGTTTTAACCTTTCATTCATTTAGAGAACTTTTGGTTCTCAATGGAAATGAAATCATTTTAGCCACTAGAAGAAAAGAGAAAAAAAAAATCCATAATGTTTTTAATGGTCTATATATCTCTGCTCAATCCCACTTCATTTCTTGCCCATGTTTCATGTGCAAGAAATCAAACCAAAACTGAATAGCTTTAGCTCTTTGTTTTCTATTATGGCTCTGTTTTATTCTATCTCTACTTCTCCACTCTCCTGGATTTTTTCCCCCAAGTTATAGAAATAACAATATTTAAGAAGTTTAACAGAAAATTTTTAATTGTTTATATTTGTATATTTGTTTTTCTTATAAGAAAATTATGTTGTATTTTTATCTTGTGATTCCTATTAAGTAATTGCTAAATTCTTTTTTTTAAATGAAATACTTCATTTAAATTATCGAATATATATAATTCATTTTCATAAAAAATATGCCATATTATAATAAATTTAATAAAATAATATCTACATTGGCAAACCTTAGAACACCACAATCTTGAAAGTCTAATTCAAAGAAAACTTTCCCATAGATTCAAGTCTCCATCCTCTATTGATTAATATATATGACAGTGTTATTAAGGCGAAAGGTGACACTAAGGCGACAAGAGACCTTATAGCCTTAGGAGAGAGGCGAGAGGCGAGAGGCGAGGCTAGGCGAGGCGAGGCGAGGCGAGGCCTTTTCGAAGCGAGGCGCCATAGTTTAAATTGTCTAAATTATATATATATATGTGTACTTGTAACATAAAATTCATACTTTTAACTAGTTTGATATGTAAAAAAATGCATATTGAAAAGAAAAGAAAAACATTATTTATATTATGTCTTTGTGTAAGATAAAAAAAAATTGAAAAATTGTGCATACTTGCATTTCTAGCTTAAATGAAAGATAAAAGTGAGGCTGTAAAATTAAAACTCATAGTATAAGCAATAATACAAATAATAATAAGAGATGTTAATATAAAAAAAAAAAAAATTGTGCATGCCTACATTTCTAACTTAAATACAAGATAAATGTTGATATTATAAAATTGAAATTCATAGCATAAGTAACAATACTAATAATAATAATAAAAGTTGTTGAATCATAAAATAGAACATGCAAATTCTAGAAGTACAAACTTTAATAATTATACATCATGCCATATTGATATATTTCAAAAGCATTTATAATACTAACAATAATCAATATAGAGAAACAAATTACAAATTAATTAATTAAGCAATAATTCTCAATACTTTCCCAAACTCCCAATTCAAGCAAATAAGAAATTAAAATATTAAATATTTGATTTTTTCATAAATTTGCATTATTATACATCATGCTATATTGGTATATTTCAAAATCATTTATAATACTAACAATAATCAGCATAGAGAAGCAAATTACAAATTAATTAATTAAATCAATAATTCTCAATTCTTCCCCAAACTCCCATTTCAAGCAAGTAACAAATTAAAATATTAAACATTTGATTTTTTTTTTCAATAATTTGCATAATTATAGATCATGCTATATTGGTATATTTCAAAAGCATTTATAATACTAACAATAATGCAACATAGAGAAGCAAATTGTAAATTAATTAATTAAAGCAATAATTCTCAATTCTCCCCCAAACTCCCAATTCAAGCAAATAAGAAATTAAAATGTTAAACATTTAATAAATAAACAGTAATTTGCATAATAAGAAATTACAATTTACACATCAAGAGCATTAATACTAATTTAATAAAAACATATCACATAATCATAATCACAATCACAATACCCATTTAATTACATTATCACATAATACTCATTTAATAATAAAATTATATCACACTAAATTTTTAATAAATTTAAGTATTTAGCAAAAAAAAAAAAATGGACCTTGTAATAAATCGGGTAGCAAAACGGCATATGATGGAGGCATGGAGTAGAGCATAAAAGAGAAAAAAAAAAAGAAAAGAAAAGAAGAAGAAGTAGAGTAGATTGAAGGCAACAGGACAGGACCAGATTGATGGCAGCAGTGAGAGGAGAAGTGCAGATGAGAGAGAGAGATAGAGGAACAACATACCTGGTTGTTGTGGTGCGCGATGCTTTGTTCTTCATTTTCTTGTAGTCACTGGAAAGGATCGTCTTGGTGGCTCGCTAGCTTTCTGCAATCAGGTAAGTGACAATAAGTTTTAGAGTTTCATTTATTTCTCAACTGTTAAGAATAAAAAAAAAAAAAAAAATTCTCGTCACTTTCAAGAGGTGGCGCTTCGTGGCCTTGGCGCCTCGTCGCCTCTTGGCTTCGAGGCGGCTGCCTCTTTGAAGTCGCCTCGCCTTGGTCTGGGGAGTCGCAGCATGCTCACCTCGCCTGGTGCCTCTTCTTGTCTTTTATAACACTGATATATGATGTAAATTATTATTATTATTATTATTATTATTATTATTATTATTATTATTATTAACTAAAAAATAATTTAAAATGTAATTTGATATATTTAATTATAAAACTTTAAAATAATTAAATTAATTTTTTAATCACATTTAAAATGTTACTTTTTTTAAAAAATAAAAAAGTTAAAAACCACAATCTTGAAAGTCTAATTCAAAGAAAATTTTCCCGTAGATTCAAGTCTCCATCCTCTATTGATTAATATATATGATGTAAATTATTATTATTATTATTATTATTATTATTAACTAAAAAATAATTTAAAAAGTAATTTGATATATTTAATTATATAACTTTAAAATAATTAAATTATTTTTTTAATCACATTTAAAATGTTACTTTTTTAAAAAAATAAAAAAGTTAAAACTACAATCTTGAAAGTCTAATTCAAAGAAAATTTAAAATTTTCCCATAGATTCAAGTCTCCATCCTCTATTGATCAATATATATGATGTAAATTATTATTATTATTATTATGAAACTTTAAAATAATTAAATATTTTTGTAATCAAATTTAAAATGTTACCTTTTTTAAAAAAAATAGAAAAGTTAAAACCACAATCTTCAAAATCTAATTCAAAGAAAATTTATTTTGAATTTAAGTGTTATTAATGGTTTATAATTTATTTAATGTTATTATTGAAATTGCTACTAAAAAAATATTTTCTTAACTATCTTAATTAAGAATCTTTATTGTTCTTTATATGTTTAGTGTTTGATTTAATTTATTTTATGTAAATTAATTTTTTTAAATGAAATTTATATTATTCAATAAAACGTGTATATGTGTGTGTGTGTTTCTCGGAAATAGCTTGAATATGACTCATTTTAGGGTTGCTCCTAAGGATATAGGTGATGAATCCGTGCCTATCTACTAGTGGCAACATTGGAGCCAATCAAGGTATTATTGATGATATGATTATATCCATAACTATTATTAATGAGCATCCCCATTGCAATAGTAGCTTTACTGCTCTTATTGATGTTAGTAACTTTATTTGAAGTGATTGGATTTGTTTGAATTGTGTTGTAGTTTGGGTGGTATAAGGTAGAATTATTGGAAATGTTTTATTTATTTATTTATTTAAGTTATGTAAAATTAGCCCAATGAAGAGGTTTTTGTACGTTTTGGAATAGTCAGAATGTTGCCGAAATTGCGTTAGATAAATATTCATATATAAACTACATATTAATATTACGTTAAAAAAATTAAAGTAAATCTAATTTCATTTAGCCATAGATTACCGTTCGATGATATGCTCACTGAGGGTGAGCTTTTACCGAATTGTCCTGAAGGACAGTTTGGAAATGCAGTGTCTATATTCAATTCTGCAAATGGATGCTTCTTTACTTATGCACAAGTAGAAATTTAGTAGTGTCTTATTATATTCTTTGCATATATAGAAATGTGATATTTCATTTAATAATCTTAAATGGAATAGCACATTTTTCATATCGTGCAATTTGAGAACCTATAGGTGTTGCATAAGATGTATATGATAGCTGGATGGCACACTTGTCTACTCCAGAGTGTATTGCTAAATCCCGTATTATTGCTCAAAATCGGCGTAGCGAGACTGGTGGTCCAGGCACTGGTTTAAGCAAGTATATTAGTAGTTCTAGGTCTAATGTGGAGCACAGTCTGAAAATGGTATTGCATTCCACTTTTTAATTCTTTAATTAACTATTATTACATATATCATGGCATTAACAATAGATTTATTATTTTAAATTTATATAAATTTTAGGCGGAAGAACTGCACCATGATCCTAATTCATGGGAGATGTTTAAAAAGTTGCATAAAAAAAAGGATGTAACTTTTGTTGATGCCAGGTCTCAGAGCATTAATGTAAGTAATTTTTATATTTCTTTTATTTTCATTTGGATTATTATGCATATGTTATATTGTTATTTTTATTAAATTTCATTTCATTTTTACTGTTATTTGTATCTTATGAATGTTTTAGAAGTGCTTGGGTTTGTGAGTAAATCATATAGCTTTTGGTGATATAAGGAGAATATTGGAAGTATTATTTTAATTGCAGAAACATTATTTTGCCTTCATGGCAGGTGTGAAATGTTTTGGTTAAAATGATACTTTACTGAAATTTTTATAATTATTAAGATTTGAAATTATTTTATATATTTAATTTTCACATTTATTGTTATATGTATTGTCACACCCCCTTACCCAGTCTACAGTGAGACCGAGAAGGAGATGTCACATTCGGTGCATGGAGCATCTATCCTTGTTTCATTATTTATTATCCTTCATTTGTTACCAATTTATTTACAAAAATTTACCTTATTTTGTTAAAAGGAAAAACTGCAAGAGTTTTCCCTAAATTTTTAACAATTCACCTATTTAAATATTATTCATAACCTGTTAAGTCCTCAATTTCCATATCATTTCTATCACACAATAATCATCAAATTTCATCAATATCAATTCTTCATCCAAGTTGCATATGCACAAGAATTATCTTTAATTTACAATTTTATTAACTAACTCATGTAGCTAAATTAAATTTACATACTTATGATTACAATATCTAAAATAAAGTTTCCATAATATTTATTACAATATAAATGTACACACAGATGAGTAAAACTATACAATTAGGATGATGATGATGCATCTATCCAAAAGTCAAAGGTAAGGTGACTCTGCACTTTTCTGCAGACCCAATCTACTTTCTATCAGCCAAAATATACTCTTTATCTACTCTACCTGCGCAAGCAAACAAATCTTTGCACTAAGCTAAATAGCTTAGTGGTGCACTTTTAATTTAAAACAAAATAATTTCCTTTATGCAAATTAACACATATTATACTCATAATATTCATACAAGAGTATTTAAAAATTTAAAGGCAATCATATAACATCGTGACATAAATATGGGCCAATAAATCCATACTCATTAATCATACCATTTTATGAAGTTAAATGCGCTTTATCACATTTTATTTGAAATTTTTGTCTTTATGATCACAATTGGAAGCTTTACTTCAACGGCCATAGTAACCCATGACAGACGGTATATATACTAGATAATGGGACTCGCAGCGCTGACCACTGGGTGGTTCTGGGTGGTATAACATAGGCTTACATTCTGGGTACTGACCACTCGGTGGTTCTGACTGGTATAACATTGGCTTTCATTTTCGGTACTGACCACTCGGTGGTTCTGACCGGTATAGCACTGGCTTTCATTCTCGGTACCGACCGCTCAGTAGCTCTGACTGGTATAGCACTAGCTTTCATTCTCGGTACTGATCACTCGGTTCGGTAGCATGCCCACCTATCCAATCCTATACTCACTGTCTAGGTTTACTTGGGCTCAACTCTCACATTTAACATTAATTCAACATTCCTTGTTCTCATAATTGTCAAGATATGTGTGCCAACATCCTCATGCCATTTCCATATTTGCATAGCCTTTGCATTCAAGCATACTAAATACATGTATAACTTGCATTAAAAAAGAACATGGCAAAATCTTACAAGTTCCTGAATGTATATACTGTTTTCCATCAGAAATCAGATTAAGTAAATGCGAGAATTAGATTATGCTTTCTCCATAAGATTTTTAGATTTATGTCTTAATTTTCATTTGATTTTTGAATCACTTGATTCTGATTTATAGATAACAAGTTATGACTAAATAAGCAAGATCTGGTTATATCTGCCTTTTACTTTCATAATACAGGGCAGATTTTGGACAGGTATTAGAACTTAATTTTAGTTAAGTTTCAGTCATAATTTGTCAAATAGGTTTTCATGAAAGTTGTTGCTCTATCTCTTAGCCTTAATTATAGTTTTGAATCACTCAATTTGGATTTAAAGATTAAAAGATATGGTCAATTGAACCACAGCTATCCTTAAGCAATATTAAAACTTCACTGATCATTGGACAAGTTTTAAACAGTTTTTGGAGTTCGGATTTAAATAAGTTACAATCAGAATTTGTCATTTTGTTCTTCATGAAAGTTTTTTTTATGTCTTATCTTTTTAACAAATTAAGAATCGCCTAATTTGTAGGCCTAAATAATAAGTTATAGCTAAATTACCACCTACTGTTCATGGATACAGAGTCCTGAGAATTCTAGGATTTCAGATTTTCATCTCAGATTTTCACTCAACATTCAAATAATTTACATCCAAAATTTGTATAGGGTCTCTAAAGCAAAATTTTAGACCTATGTTTTAAGTTTCCAAATCATCTTATATCACCTCAATTGGAGTTGTACAGAGGAAGATATGCCCTGTTTAATACATGGACGTCACAGGATTGATTGTTGGAATTCCGGTTTTGAAACTCCAATTTACTCTAAAATTTCAATCACTTTGTCTTAAGAATTAGGTCTGGTTCAAATCATAGAATTTGTAGATCTATGTCTTAAGAAAATTTTGGTATAAATTACACCTCAATTGGAGCTCTATAACTCAACTTATAACCAAATTAGCACAGACTGTCCACTGGATTTACTATCCTAGCAGCCACGAACCAAGGACTCATAAAGTAGCAAATTTCTATAACAAGCTTAGACAAGTACTTATCTCAACTTAATTCCTGAAATTTTCTCCCAATTGCAAGTACGTTTCATAAAAAATCCCAAGCCAAATCAGTGCTTGAGCTTGGTTTTTCACCAATAGTTCTACTCTCTTGAATAAGCTTACTAACCTTGATCCTTCCTTCCTCTTTCACCTTGATTTCATGCTTTGTTCTTCAATTCCTTCAATTTCATCATAAAATAGCATCTTAGGTTGTTGAATTAGGGTTTATATGAGAGCTTGGATGAAAAAAAATGGAGGAGAATAGAGAGAGAGAGTTGGTCGGCTGGATGAGAAGAAGAAGAAGACAAGTTTTTTGTTTTCATATGCATCTTGATATTAATCTCTTTTAACCATATGTCTCCATGCCATTGGTCCTCTTTAATTAGTGATTAATTAACTTAATTAATCACACTTAATGATTCTAATTAAACTCAATTATGTGCTAAGTTGGGAAATTTTAATTTCTCCTCCCCTTCCCCCCCCCCAAAACTCCATTTATTATGCAACAAAGTTCATATATATCTTTTTCAAAATTTTAATTTAACCCCTCATTTAATCCAATTTACATACCTTATTCAGTATTTGAATTCTCACTGAAATATACTGAATACGGTCGGTAAATTTGGGACTTTACGTGTATTAATATTTATATTTTATTTTTAAAGTTAATGTAAGAGTGATATGATTCAATGTAATATTATTGATTGATTGTTATAAATTGAGCTATATTATTAATATTTTAGGAGTGTTTGTGTTTGTTTATAAATGTTGTAGTAGTACATGGTATAAGGAGGATATTGAAAGTGTTATTTTATATGCTAGAACACTATTTTGCCTTCATTAGCAAGTATGATGTCTTATTATAGATGGTACTCTGCCAAAATTTTCTTAATTATTAAGTTTCTATACTGAAATTTTTAAATTTCATTTTCTTAGTTTCATTATTACTTGTAATTAATTATTAGCTCTAATAATTGTATACAGGATTAAATGGAGGCTATGATGGCTGCTGCTACCACTGATGCTACTTCGAACTCATAGGATGATGATTCATAGGAGATCTCAATCAATGTGAATCACCTATACTTGGATATTGTGGGTGGAGAGAAGAAGCAGCATGTGTATGGTTTGGGCTCTCATGCTTCAACTTTGTACCCAGACTCATTCAGCAGCTCTGCCACTTCACGCATGACAGCTATGGTCACACATCATATTGCTGATGAGCGCATTATAGTGCTTGAGGAGGAGATCATGTGCATGAGGAAAAATCAAGAGCGAATTCTCTAGCAACGCGTTAAGGAGGAGGTATTGCGCCTTAGACAATAGAGTGAAGAGTAGTTTCGCTCTATGCAAGAGGAGATAAGGCATATGATGAGGCAAATGGCGTCATCATCCTGTTAGTAGTATGCCCTAGAGCATATCATTTAGTATGTATCTTGTACATATTTTTATTAATAAAAGGCATTTTCACTTTTCCGTTTACATAATATATTTGTGTAATAGAAAATGTCCATTGATTTTTGGTTAGAAATTCTATTCTTAAGTTGTTAATAATACGAGTGACAATATTTCTAGTACAAAGTATCATAAATAGGTTCACAATTGATGATACTTCACAATAAGGACATGACTTGTCCAGAAAGATTGTATTCATGTTTGTTCCCAAGTTATTTATATGAGAAATAAATAAGATGGAATGGTGGGTCTCATGCCACATGACAAACATGATAGGCACTTATACATGATGAGTAGGCCAAACCAGTGACACTTATGACAAGCACATGGAGTTTACTCTTGTCAATGTATTGTCATAAATCATATCAGTGCATATAATCTTTAGACCTGAGATAGCACAGTTATCTTGTATATAGGTGGTTTGAGCTTGATACTGCTTTCATACTTGTACTATGTATGGGTATAAGGGCATGTGTTGGCTCCTACTAGTTATATATGGAGGTGGGTGTTGATCAAGATGGAATCTGTTCCTCAAAGTAAATGGGGATAAAATCCTATGTTCATTTAATTGTTCTTGACGTTTCAAGTTCCTGGCCAGGATAGATAGATTTAATTAGAAAATAGTTTCTGATGAGAAAATCTTTTTAATCAAAAACTAGAATTAAAAGAGAACATAATATTCATAGCAGATGGGGTTTGACATAAACCATGACTCCAGTTTGAATTGGGATTTTGTAACAGAGAGATTCTAGTGCATGGTAACATATGATTATAGGTTCATTTAAGATAAATCTTATTACTAATTGGGTGGCCATGGCATGCTATGCTAGGTGTTAACCATAGTCTATGAGGTGCATAAAATAATTTAGAGAAATTATTTATAGTAAGAAAGAGTTCTGATGGTATTAAGAGTTGATATCATATCTCATTGCCAATTAGTGATGAGTCTAGTAAGTCACACACATACACAAGTAATCACCAAATAAAATATGATTTAATTAATTTATTAAGGGTTTAATTGATTAATTAAATAGGTTTGATTTGCAATTAGATTGCAAAGTCTCTAGCAAGGCTTGAAACTAAATCTAGATTATTGGATGTATAGTATAAGTTAAATTTATATTTAAAGCGTTTAAAGATGAATTTAATTATGAGAAATTAATAAATAGAGATTAATTAATTAATTTATATTTGATATAAATTGATTAGAAGAAGAGAAATAATTATTTTGGGTTAAGAACTCAAAATTAAGACATAGGGGCATTTTGGTCATTTCACAAGGTGACTTATGGCACCATGAGATGGTGACATGGCACTACACATAAGCTTGCCAAATGTCTTTTAATCATGTAAGATGATTAAAATTAAGATTAAATATAGGTTTGACACTTGGCACAATGTGATTGGGTCAATTAAACCTAGAACCAATCAAAAGGTGACATGTAGCAAGGGTTTTAAGTGGTGACCTAGCTATATAAGTGTTGTTATGAAAAGAAAAATAACAATCAGCTGCTTCCTCCTTTGTGCCGCCATCCTTGAAGCTCCCATTCTCTCTTCTTCTTCATCTCTCATTAATTCTAAGAGATTAGCAAATAATCTCTTGAATTAAAAATACTAGAAATTGTTTCTAGTGTCCTGTTTACATCTTTAATCTCTTAAAAGGCAAAACTTGATTTTCTAGTTAATAGAAAAAGCTTTAGAAGCTTTTCAAGGGCTGCCATAAGTGATCTTGGTGTAGACAAGCTAGAGGGACAACATCTGGTGTCCTAAAGACGCATCCCAAAGGTGCCAAACACACTGCAGTGCATCAACAGGTTAGTGCACTTATTCTTGATGTAATCTAGAGTTCTAAAATTAATCTGATTAATTCTAAAATCTTAAATGGAAAATAAAGATCCAAAAACATATTAAAAGAGTTTTAATATATTGTTTATCATTGAAATCAAATAGATAAAAATAAATCTTGTATAATGCATATGACCCTAGGTGAAAATTTTGAATTCAATGATATAAACTTGTGTTTTTCATGCTTTTGCTCCTTCAATTGGTATCAGAGCCACTATATTTGTCATTTAAATTGTTGATTATATGATTTAATTGTGTGGTATAATCATGAGATGATAGATCCATTGATGGTTGCAATGAAAGGTGGCGGCACGATGGAGTGCACCATGGGTGCGCATGGTTTGGCTCCTCCCATGGTGTGCGCAAGGTTTGGCTTTTTAATTTGCAATTGTTGTATGATCTAAAAGCTCATCCTATGTCTAATTAAATTGTTTAATTAGAGTTTTAATCACACAATTAAATTTTGATTCAAATCTAAATTTTTAAAGTTGTTTGAATAACATTCAAATCTGAATTTTGAAAAATTATTTGAATATGATTCAAATTTGATTTTTAAAAATTGTTTGAATGTGATTCAAATCTGAATTTTTAAGGTTGTTTGAATGTGATTCAAATCTGAATTTTTAAATTTGTTTGAATGTGATTCAAATCTGAATTTTTAAATTTGTTTGAATCATATTCAAATCTGGATTTTTAAGTTGAATATGAGTTATTCAATTTAATTTAAGTATGTATGTTTTATTTAATTATTAAATAGTGATATGCATTATGGATGATCATGGACTATAAAAGACCAATGTAATTGGATTTATTTCTTTTATGTTTCTTTGGGTTGTAAATTAATTAATTAATTTTAATTTATTTTGGGCATGTATTATTAAGGTTATAATAATTTTGGATTGTAATTTTATTTATTTTAAGTTCTTGTAAATTCGTCTTAGTATGCCAAGGATTACTATGTAATATTGGATTGCAAGAAAATCAAGGAGGTCAAGAGCATTGGTGGGACCAGTGGGAGGAATTCCATATCAAGTGTTGATTATGTACTCCTTTAACAACTCTTGTAATATGAATGAATGAAATGCACCTAGGAATTCCCTGATTCAATTCTTGGTGGCTCAGAATTGAATCCCTCAGAAAGTCCATGATCATACCATATTTACTGTTTATCCATGAATGCATGAGATGTATGGGAATGTATGCAACTATATGATACATGCATGCTAAATGGATAATGTGCAAAGTAAGACCTTAATAGTAATTAGGACAACCACAAAATCTTCCATACAAATTATTAAGTTGGAAATGGTATAATTAAAGTAATTATAATATGGGCTCTCCATTGAGACAATTATTTTAATAAATTTTAAATACTTGCATAAGATGTAATTAATTTAAGAGATTTTCTTAAGAATAATTGTTAAGCATGAGACGTTGTAAATATGTAAATGGTTTGGTGGCCAATATTGGATGTACCTGAGGACATTAAAATTATTTGCATAATTACTGGCTCAATAGGATCAACTTAACTAATGCAAGATAAGTCAATAATAGATGTACTTGAGATTTTGAGCATTAGGGGCTAGGTAAAGGATTGAACCTCACATGAGATGTGATGGGCAAGGAGTTGCTCACTTAGAGTTTATTGTAATTCCAATAATGGATGTACCTGAGGATGATCAATAGAATTATAAGAATTCAATCACCCACTAGAAATCCATCCAACTGGGATTTCTATTTTCTTCTTTGGAAGTGTAGGATTCGCTAAGTTAGTGGGAGGACTAATTTGATTAAAAGACCATAATCATTTTGATTAATTACATGATACATTTACTAATTAATCTGGTTATTTTCTGCAATTAATTTTATGATAATAATGAGCACAGAACAACCACCAACATCCAATATCCTTGCAAGCATACTTTATCGCAATATATTGACTGGACCTAATCTGTCTGATTAGCTAAGAAATTTGAAACTTGTCCTGAACCTTGAACATATAGGATATGTTCTAGACTCAAATGTTCCTGGTCCCTTACCTCCAAAGGCCACCCAAGAGGAACATGAAACTTTGGACAAGTGGAAGGAACATGATATGAGAGCTAAGTGTTACATGCTTGCTTCCATGAGTAATGAGTTATAGAAGCAGCATGAGAACATGCAGAGTGCGAGTGAGATCCTCCTTCACCTACAAGAGTTGTATGGTGAGCACAGCAGGAATGCTAGGTATGAGATATCTAGACAGCTATTCTGCATAAGGATGTCTAAGGGACAGAATATTGGGGATCATGTCCACAAGATGATTTGGCTGATTGAGCAGCTAAAACATCTTGACTTTAACATGGATTTCCAACTGTTGACGGATTTGATCCTTCAGTCCCTTCCTAAGTCTTTGGGAATTTTGTGACAAATTTCCATATGACTAAACAGGAATGCACCTTGGCTAGTTTACTCAACATGCTGGTTATTGCCTAAAAGAATATGCCGAGCAATAAAGGAAAAGAAGTAGCTTTGACTGCATCTTCTTCTGCTGGAAAGTCCAACAAGAAGAAGGGCAATAAGAAAAAGAAACCTTAGATTTCTGGCCCTTCCAAGTAGATAGCTAAACAGATAGTGAAGACCAAAGCTGACAAAGGCAAAAGGAAAGTCACTGCCATAATGATGGGCACAGGAATAGGAACTGCCCAGAGTATAGCCAATAATAGAAGCTTGCAGTAACGAGATGTTAAACTCTGGATTGGCAATGGCTCAACTGTTGAAGCCTTAGCCATAGGATCTAAATCTTTATACATGTGTGGACATGTTTTGTATTTAAATAAGGTTATGCATGTACCTAATACCTTTTAAAGAATATCATTTCTATATCTAGTTTGACTAGAGAAGGTTGTGAGCTTCACTTCATAAATGATGTTTGCAATATTTATTTTGGAAATAAATATGTTGGTTTGGGTTATATGAATGATGGTCTTTATTATTTGGATAATAATGACATGAATGCAAGTGATCTAAATGAATTCAATGCCATGGTGAAAATCAACTCAAGTTCAAAATATATTTGACACTTAAGGTTATGTCATGTTGCAGAAGATAGGATTGCAAAACTGGAGAAAATGGGGATTCTTTCCTCATTGGGCTTTGAGCCTACTCCAACTTGTGAATCTTGCCTTCAGGGCAAAATGACTATATCACCCTTTGTTGGACAAGGACTAAGAGTTGAAAATATTTTGGAGCTAATACATAGTGATGTATGTGGTCCATTTAAAGAAATGGATAGAGGTAGTTTTCATTATTTTATTACCTTTACTGATGATAAATCAAGGTTTGGGTATTTGTATTTGATGAAATACAAACATAAATCCTTTGAAAAGTTTAAAGAATTTAAATCTGAAGTAGAAAATCAATTAGGAAAAAGTATTAAAGATCTTCGATCAGATCGTGGAGGTGAATATTTGAGTACTAAATTTGATGAATACTTGAGAGAACATGGTATTGTTTCCCAGCTGACTCCTCCAAGAACACCACAGCTGAATGGTGTATTTGAAAAGAGAAATCGTACCCTATTGGATATGGTACGTAGTATAATGAGCTATACTGATATGCCAATCTCCTTTTGGGGATTTGCATTAGAATCAGCTTTGTATATTCTAAATAGGATTCCATCAAAATCAGTTTCTTCCACACATTATAAGATATGGCATGGAAGAAAACCAAGTCTTAAGCATGTTAAGATTTGGGGTTGTCCAGCTTATATAAAAAAGCTGAATACTGATAAATTGAAAACCAGATCAGAAAAAGGTCGATTTGCTGGATATCCAAAAGATAGTTTTGGATATTATTTTTATTTGCCTACTTCACAAAAGGTTGTGGTAAGTAGAGATGCCACATTTCTTGAACAACAGTTTATTCAAGAAGGAGGCAAAGGAAGGCAAATAGAGTTAGAATTGGAGAATTCTGACCAATCAACAGATCAGATGGATATAGATCCATCTAGTCAACCTACACCCATTGATGAAACATCTACAACTATTCCTCATAGAACAACCAGAATATCTCACCCACCAGTGAGATATGGTTTCCTTCATGAAGAAGAACATGAGTTGTCTACTCATGAAGAAGTAGATCATGGAGATGATCCACTTACCTATGAAGAAGCTATATCAGATATAGACTCTTCAAAATGGATTGATGCTATGAAATCCGAGATTGATTCCATGTATAAGAATCAAGTTTGGGATCTTGTTGACCCACCTAAAGGTATTGTACCTATAGGGAACAAATGGGTTTTCAAGAAGAAAATTGGTTCTGATGGAAAGGTAGAGACCTATAAGGCATGGCTAGTAGCGAAAGGGTTTCGTCAAAGGTAATGAATCGACTATGAGGAGACTTTCTCGCCTGTTGCCATGCTTAAATCAATTAGGATTCTATTAGCAATAGCTGCATACTGTGACTATGAGATTTGGCAGATGGATATCAAAATAGCTTTTCTCAATGGATACATTGAAGAAAATATTTTCATGGAACAACCTAAGGGTTTTGAATCCCAAGATAGTTCCAAGGTATGCAAGCTAAAGCGATCCATTTATGGGTTGAAACAAGCTTCGAGGAGTTGGAACATCCGTTTTGATGAAGCCATTAAATCATTTGGTTTTATCAAAAATAAAGATGAGCCATGTGTATATAAGAAGGTTAGTGACAGTGCTATCACTTTCCTTGTCTTATATGTAGATGACATACTGTTGATGGGTAATGACATAGGTATGTTGACAATTGTAAAGGTATGGTTGTCAAATACTTTCTCCATGAAAGACTTAGGGAGACAACCTATATCCTTGGGATTCGCATATATAGAGATAGAGCAAAAAGAATAATTGGTTTATACCAAAGTCTATACTTGGAAAAGGTGTTAAAGAGGTTTAACATGCTTGATTCCAAGAGAGGATTGTTACCAGTGAGACATGGTATCCATCTTTTTAAAGAGATGTCTCCAAAGACACCTGAAAAAAGAGATAAAATGGCCAGGATTCCATATGCTTCGGCTATTGGAAGTTTAATGTATGCAATGTTGTGTACTAGGCCGGATATCGCATATGCTGTTAGTTTGACTAGCAGGTATCAATCCAATCTAGGTTTGGAACACTGGATAGCTGTCAAGAATATCCTTAAGTAATTGAGAAAAACTAAGGATTTATTCTTGATCTATGGAGGTAGAGACTTGCAATTGGATGGTTATACTGATTCTGATTTCCAATCAGATATCGATGATAGAAAGTTTACCTCTGGGTATGTGTTCATTTGTAATGGAGGCGCTGTCAGTTGGAAGAGTTCCAAACAGAGTACGACCGCAGATTCCACTACCAAGGCTGAGTATATTGCTGCATCAGATGCCGCAAAGGAAGCTGTTTGAATAAAGAAGTTCGTGACAGAACTTGCAGTAGTTTCTTCCATTGAGTCAGCAGTTCCACTTCACTGTGACAACAATGGAGCAGTGATACAGGCTAAGGATGTAACACCCTCCCTATAGCAACTCTGTACATTCTACTGTTTCGGTGACCAGTGTGGGTCCGGACAGCTAGAATGTCCGGAAAAATATTTAAACTAAAGTGAGGAACCATAATTAACTCAAATATTAATAAGAAAAATTTAGGAAAAATTTTAGAAATAAAATATAACCAAGTTAAATGAGCCGGTGCCCTAGCGATGGGTAACCTAGTGAGAAGTTGCGATTCTCATAACTAGGAGCCTTAGAACCAGGAGAAAATTCATAAAATAATTTTTGAGACTCCAGAGAAGAGTCATTGAGGGTTCTATAGCATTTGAATACCAAGAAAATGCTTAGAAAAATTTTTCAATCGATACAGACAATTTTGGTCTGTTAAGCCAAACGGAGGGCATTTTGGTCATTTCGCCTTTAGAGGTGATTTTTGGCCGACTTGTCCAGTTAAGTAAATAATTATCATGACACAAAATGTGAATAAATATTATTAAAAATTTAATTGAAAATGAGTAGAGAAGAAAATAAGAGAAAATGAGATAAAAAGCTAATTATGACATCACCATGATGTCATTAAACACTTACCACCAATTACAATTAATCAAGCCCATTTAAAATAAATAAAATGAGATAATAATAAACAAAAAAAAAGGGTCATCAGCTGCTCCAAACAAATCTAGCCGTCTCCCTCTTCTCCCATAGCCATTTCCTCCATGAAAACTCACCCAAGCTACCAACCTCACCAAATCTCACTTGAAACCCTTACCTAGCTTCATAAAAAATTTACCAAGCAACTTGAACATCCTCTAGGCAGCCAAAAGAGGAAGGAAAGAGCAAGTTTAGTTGGCTTGAAATTCTGCTCCAACAAGGTTAGTGTCCAACTCTTACTCCTTTTGCTTTAATTCATGTTCAATGGCATGAATTGGGTAGGAAATATAAGGAAATAAAGCCAACAAGTGTGTGTGTGCAACTTACAATTTTTGGCAGCTAGGGTTAGCTAGGGTTTGATGATTTTGCTTGGTAGAAAAATAGTTATGAGCAGCCTTTGGTAGTGGATGGGGTATTGAACATAATTAAGTAAGTGAAATGCAAGAATTGTGCATGTATGAAATGAAAAAAATTGGACAATTGAACAATTCTAGGGTTTGCTCATGTAACGGTTCATTAACCTTGTAATGGTCAATTAGTGACCATTTGAATGTGTATAATGAGGAAATGAAGTGAGTTGAGGCTCAACATTTGTGTATGAGTGAGCTGCCCTAGCTGACCTGCAGGACTGAGTATGAATCTAGCAGGTTTGGGCAGTTATAAATAGAATTGTAGAGGTTTAATTGGTGCAAGGCCAATTGGACATGAAACTAGACACATAATGGCACAACTTTGGTATAGAAACCTTATCCAGAAAACTAAACCAATTTGACCTAAAAATTGTCCTAATCCGGGTGACCTGCATTCTGCCTGGGCAAAATGACCAAATGAACAGTATTTATTCATTTGGTCATAACTCAGCGTAGAAAGATCCAATTGACCTGAAATTTTACCATCAGAAAGCTGAGACATAGACCTACAACTTTAATGAAGAAAACAAATCCAAATTCTGACAATAACCTAGTCAAATTGCTAACCAAACTTAGGTTACCAAATCTGGCAGAACCAGTTTTGCCCAGAATTTCAGATTCTGTCCAATCCAGCCAGTTATGGTGTTTAGGCCATAACTTGAGCTACAAAACTTCAAATGGAGTGATTCAAAAAAGGAAATGTAACTAGACAAAATAAGGAACAACTTTCATGAAGACAATTTTTTCAAATTCCTACTGTATAAATGACCAATGGAACAATAAATATGAGATTTGAAATATGAAAATTTTGAATAACTAACACTAAGCTTAGAAATGGTATTGGCAACCAATACCAACAATTTTAGAATGCAAAATGTGGTATGTTGGGAGTATTAAGACCAATGTATCTATTGTCTATGCAAAAGTTAACATTTTAGTTGACTAATGAAATGAATAGTAACACCTAAACTTAAATTTCAAGAATTGTACAATTTAAAAGTGTAACATGCCCTAATACACCTAACAAGATTGGTTTGGATAGGTTGGCATGCCAATAGGGTTCAGTTAGTAGTACTACACATGGCATTATGCCATTCTGTGATTTTATGGCTTTTAGCCATTCTGACATTGTATTGATACTTGGCCTTGTGCCTAATTTTATTACAGCTTATTAGTTGTTTTGTTGCACATCGGGAGATGCATATGTGACCGATGGTGTGACGGCCCGAGGTACTAGATACCCAGTGCCAGTTTACCCGTTTATCCAGTCCAGTGATCCAGTATAGGTTACTTGGGCAACCAAAAATGAAAGTACAAAATAAATAAGATTACGAATAATTATCGAAAAATTATTTGCATAAGACATCAGGACATGCATTGCATATTTATTTTATGTTATTTCTTTTTATTTTATTATTGGCACCACTAAGCATTATTGCTTATCACATTGCTTTTGCCATGCGTAGGTTCTGGAGAGACGGACCAAGAGCCCAGTAGACCACAGACTGGGTGAGATCTTCTGCAGCTCTATATAGTGTCCGTGTCACCTCACCATCATCTGTGCATTGGTAGGACACTAGGTTTTATTTTGGTATTTTATAATTAACTTTTATTTTCTCATGTATAATTAAGATTTATGTAATATTTTTAGTATTGATGTAAATTACAGAAATTGTATTTATGAATGAACAAGTGAATATTTATTTATGACTTTTATATGAATTTCATATGAAATGAATGAATGAGAATGGGAGTATATATGAGAAATATTGGGATTTTGTTGATGAAATGGAGTTTGGGATTGATTAAAAATTTTGAAAGTGTTTTTCACAGGTTCCGAAGAACTGTTTTATCTATTTTTAGTCGGCACTCTGCCGAATTTTCTATAAAATTTGCGGAACCTCAAATAAATTATAATTTCAATAAATGACTTAAATGAATGATATTTCACGAATTATACTTCATAACTATGAAAGAAATAAATTAGGAAGAATAAAAATAGTTGAATTAAAATAAGATGTTCCGTTGCACTGTGTGACATATCTTACTCGGCTATACAGTAGACGGGTAAGGGGTGTCAAAGGAACCCAGGTCTCACTAGAAATCTGAACACATAGAAAGGTGCTACCACATTATCAGAGAAATAGTTGGGCGAGGCAATGTAGCCATGCAGAAAATAGCATCAGCTGAAAATCCAGCTGATCCATTCACTAAGCCTATGTCACAAACTCAGCTAGACCGACATCTTGAGAAGATGGATCTAAGATATTGTAATGAATGGCTCTAGTGCTAGTAGGAGATTGTTAGTAGTATGCCCTAGAGCATATCATTTAGTATGTATCTTGTACATGTTTTTATTAATAAATGGCATTTTCACTTTTCCGTTTACATAATATATTTATATGTAATAGAAAAGGTCTATTGATGTTTGGTTAGAAATTCTATTCTTAAGTTATTAAGAATATGAGTGACAGTATTTCTAGTACAAAGTATCATAAATAGGTTCACAATCGAGGATACTTCACAATAAGGACATGACTTATCCAGAAAGATTGTATTCATGTTTGTTCCCAAGTTATTTATATGAGATATAAATAAGATGGAATGGTGAGTCTCATGCCATATGACAAACATGATAGGCACTTATACACGATGAGTAGGCCGAACCAGTGACACTTATGACAAGCACATGAAGTTTACTCTTGTCAATGTATTGTCATAAATCATATCAGTGCATATAATCTTTAGACCTGAGATAGTACAGTTATCTTGTATATAGGTGGTTTGAGTTTGATACTGCTTTCATACTTGTACTATATATGGGTATATGGGCATGTGTTGGCTCCTACTAGTTATATATGGAGGTAGGTGTTGATCAAGATGGAATCTGTTCCTCTAAGTAAATAGGGATAAAATCCTATATTAATTTAATTGTTCTTGATGTTTCAAGTTCCTGGCTAGGACAGATAGATTTAATCAGAAAAGAGTTTCTGATGATAAAATCTTTTTAATAAAAAACTGAAATTAAAAGAGAACATAATATTCATAGCAAATGCGATTTGACATAAACCATGACTCTAGCTTGAATTAGGATTTTGTAACAGAGAGATTCTAGTGCATGGTAACATATGATTATAGGTTCATTTAAGATAAACCTTATTACTAATTGGATGGCCATGGCATGCTATGCTAGGTGTTAACCATGGTCTATGAGGTGCATAAAATGATTTAGAGAAATCATTTATAGTAAGAAAGAGTTCTGATGATATTAATAGTTGATATCATATCTCATTGCCAATTAGTGATGAGTCTAGTAAGTCACACACATACACAAGTAATCACCAAATTAAATATGATTTAATTAATTTATTAAAGAGTTTAATTGATTAATTAAATAGGTTTAGTTTGCAATTAGATTGCAAAGTCCCTAGCATGGCTTGAAACCAAATCTAGATTATTGGATGTATAGTATAAGTTAAATTTATATTTAAAGTATTTAAATATGAATTTAATTATGAGAAATTAATTAATAGAGATTAATTAATTAATTTATATTTGATATAAATTGATTAGAAGAAGAGAAATAATTATTTTGGGTTGAGAACTCAAAATTAAGACACAAGGGTATTTTGGTAATTTCATAGGGTGACATATGGCACCATGAGATGGTGACATGGCACTACACATAAGCTTGCCAAATGTCTTTTAATCATATAAGATGATTAAAATTAAGATTAAATATAGGTTTGACACTTGGCACAATTTGATTGGGTCAATTAAACCTAGAACCAATCAGAAGGTGACATGTGGCAAGGGTTTTAAGTGGTGACCTAGCTATATAAGTGTTGTTATGAAAAGAAAAATAACAATCAGCTGCTGCCTCCTTTGAGCCGCCACCCTTGAAGCTCCCATTCTCTCTTCTTCTTCATCTCTCATCAATTCCAAGAGATTAGCAAACAATCTCTTGAATTAAAAATGCTAGAAATTGTTTCTAGTGTCTTGTTTACATCTTTAATCTCTTAAAAGGCAAAACTTGATTTTCTAATTAATAGAAAAAGCTTTAGAAGCTTTTCAAGAGCTGCCATAGGTGATCTTGGTGTGGACAAGCTAGAGGGACAACATCTGGTGTTCTAAATACGCATCCCAAAGGTGCCAAACACACTGCAGTGCATCAAGAGGTTAGTGTACTTGTTCTTGATTTAATTTAGGATTCTAAAATTAATCTGATTAATTCTAAAATCTTGAATGGCAAATAAAGATCCAAAACATATTAAAAGAGTTTTAATATATTGTTTATCATTGAAATCAAATAGATAAAAATAAATCTTGCATCATGCATGTGACCCTAGGTGAAAATTTTTGAATTCAATGATATAAACTTGTGTTTTTCATGTTTCCGCTCCTTCACATCCCGCCCTTTAAGTGATTCTGTTAATCCCCATAATCAGAGCATACCGAATCTGTAGCTTCATATTATTTATATACATTTGCTAACTGAACTTATTACTTGTATGGTTAACTTTATACTTTTATATAATATATGGTATTTTTATTTGCTAACCATTGTTAATTTTATAATTATATTTATTTAAGCTTATTACTAATTATATAAATATAATAATTCTTAATTCATTATTATTTGTTTATTATTAAAAAAATTAGAATATCAAAAAAATTAGAAAAAAATTAATTTTGTGACTAATTATAATATGTCATAAAAAAATTAGTCAAAATAATTTGTAACGGACAATATTTTGTGACAGATTTTTCGTCTCTAATCCGTTATAAATTTGTGACGAATATGTGTTTTGACAAGCTAAAATTTTGTGATGGACGGATGAATTTCATCACAAATTTTGACAATGAATTTCATCACAAATTTTGACAGACTTTTCGTCAAAATTTCTTCACAAATTTGTGACAAGCAAAATTTTGACGTCAATTTTTTCATCACAAATCTAATTTTTTCTTGTAGTGTATTAATTAATTTTTACAATAAAATATGTGTAAAGAATAGATTAACATATATATATATATAATATGCTTTTTACATTCATACACATTTAGAAGCATTTCATCATACCTATATTGAAGTTAAAGTATAGGAGTTAATTAAATTTATTACCACAGCAAGAGCTCAGTGACACACTCAAAGTTGAATAAATAATTTACACCACTTGAACCAATTCTTGAGGGGCTTATTTTTATTGAAATTTATAGTGAAGATAAAGTGGCAAATTGATATTTTATCGAAAGAAAAAGAAGTAAGCTAAGACAGGGGAACATACCTGTTCATGAAAGGTGTACAGAGGGACCACGTTGTATATATAATAATATGGACTGATGTTAACGGTGGAATGGAAAAAATAAAAGTGAAAAAGAAAGAGACAAAGTGATTTCTCCAATATTCAAAAATTGCCTTCGATTCTTTCGAGCAGACAAAAAATCGTAATAGGTTATGCTCATTGACCATATCATCATTCACCCACGCATGACAATAAAAACAAAACATTGGAGACACACTCTCGCTTTCCAGGCAACTTCTTCCATTCTATAAATTAAAATGGGCCCCAATTCTTGTCCTCTTCACAGCCGAAAGCTGAGGAACTTAGAAATAATAATAATAATAATAATAATAATGTCGAAAATCATTAAGTGTTCACATAATAATTAAATTTTAGTATTTTTTTATAATTATATAAATATAATATCTTTTCATCCTTTTATGCGAATGAAAAAGTGAATTGTAGAATTTGCCAATGTGAAATGGTTGAAAGATGCGATTCCTTGCAGTTTTTAAATTGACTTCAAAAGTAATTTATTTTTACGCAATTGTCAATTATTTTTTTCATAAACTTCACATTTAATTTGTATATTTAAAACAAATTAATTTTTAAAACAATTATCGCATATATTGAAGCCAAAATAATAATTACTACTTAGAAAATCTTAATATTTTTTTTATTTTATTACTAAATAATAATAATAATAATAATAATAATAATAATAATAATAATAATAATAATAATAATAATAATATATTCTTTTATTGTTTCGCTATTGGATAGCAAACTTATTGATATACAGCTTAAGACACATTATAAGATTAATAATTTAATGATTCATCCTGAATTTATCATAAATACAAGACATAATTAATTTAAATTATTTCATTTTATTCAATTTATGTATGTATGATGAAATATTAAAAAATTTCAAATATATTTAATTTGTCCATTATTTTATATGATACAAATGCTAGTTTTAGTTCTGAAAATTTATTTTTCAAAATCTTGAAATTTATAATTTTATTTTTTAAAAAAACTATAATTAGGATGAGTTTTTTTAATAATCAGTTTTAATTGTAACTTGAACTTAAAACTTTACTGTTCTAAAAATTATTTTAATATTATTAAATTAAAATTTATTAATAATTGGAATGAGATTTTAATATTTTGTTTTATTATGCATAAAAATTTAAATTTTAAATAATATTTTAATAGGCAGAATTTCGATGAAAGATATTTGTGCTTAAATAAATTAAAATAAAAAATATTTTAAAACATTTATTTTCAAAAATCAGGCGTATTGTTGAAGCCTTCGAAAAATTTTTTTAAGAGAATGACAGTGTAGACACTATATTTTGGTCGACCCTCAAATGTAAGGTTCTTTTAAAATTGAAACTTCATTATGTTATCCGTTCTCGACCGATGACCCGATCACAGGTAGCTTTTTCGAACTCACCAATGGCTTGTCTTCGGAATAAATCGATCTCATGTTCAAGTTAGATTGCTTTCCGATCTCTTGGCCTTTATCCGATGTGTTCGAATCGATATTGGACCTTCGGACCATTCAATCTTGCATGCTCAAATACCTCAAAATTCCGTATCTGCATATGGTATTGTGATCAGGTATCTCGATCGAATTGTCCAAACATTCTTCAAGCAGAGCTAAGTTTTTATCCGATCCCTAAAAAATGATTCCGACCTTAAAAAGCTCAAGTCATTTTCAAATCTTTACAATTCTATCAAATCACTGTTCGAATGTTTTAAAGTTTCATTCGATATTCAGTCACGACTCTGTCCGATCTCATGTTCACGTGTAATGTTTTTCCGATCTCTTGGAGTGACTTGATGTTTTATGATTAATAAACGATCTTGGGTTTAATGTTCGATTGCATTCAATTGATTAAGTACTCAGGCAATTTGGTTTGGATGTTTTCCGATCTCATCAAGAAATTGAACATGAAAAGACTTATATTCATTTCAAAATAAAAATATACAAGTCATTCGGCAGGAGGGTCTCCCCTAACCTACTCTCCGAGTACATTATCAATTCTTTCATTCTCTCTCTCTCTCTCTCTCTCTCTCTCTCTCTCTCTCTCTCTCTCTCTCTCTCTCTCTCTCTCAGACTCCTCCTCGCTGTCCTCTTCACCTATGGGGATGAGATCCACCATCCAGGAGAAGTCTTTCTCAGGATAACGCCTCACAAGCTCGACTAGAAGATCGCCATGAGGATTCACATAAGCACCAGCTTCTCTCGCCGCGGCCTCTTCTTCTTTCACTTTGATCTCTTCGGTAAGGCGAGTGACAACAGTAAATCGACAGGCCCATGCATCTTCAAGTTCCCACTCTAGTTCAGCTGTCCTATCCTCATAAGACTTCGTCCGATCTTCAATTTGGGCGATGTGGTCCTGAGCAGATGAAAGTTAGGCTCTGGCTGAAGCTGCATCCTGGACCACCTTTAGAATTTTCTATCTCAAGAGATGGGCCTTTTCTCTAATTATATGTTGGTTCACAATGCTCTCTACACTCAAGCTCATCGTCTGAGATAGGAGATCATCAATGCTATCCGGAACTAGTCTATTTCGATCTTCCTGAAAGCAGATGGTGGCACCCAGGACCTTGGCCAAGCCAGGATTCCCCCGAATTGAGCGATTCTTTTCCAAGGAGTGGATGAGGACCTGAGCACCACAAGAGAGGGTCCTTATGGTTGGTTGGGAAGACCCTCCTTTCGCACTTGAAGAAACCGGTGGAGGCGGTGGTTCAGCTTGTCGAGGAGGGGAAGGAGCGATCTCTACCTTTGGGGTTGGCTGTTCTGGAGGTCGGAATGAAGAGTTTGGCACTTCTACCGAGTCTTGCCTCAGTGTCTGGGAGGCAGCAACAACTTTTATTTCTCGCACTTTTCGAGTGACCTCCCTTTTTCGCTTGCGGCTCTCCTTCATGCTCTTGCCTCCCGCCATACCTGCGAGCTCAACTTCACTTCGTCCCCATCACCTCGGGTCAGCTCTAGTTTTTCGGCCGTTTCAGTCTTCAGCTCCCTAAGATTTGCTGATACCGGCGTTGGCTCACCCGTCATCCCAACTTTCTACAAGTAATCATCTAACCTGTCGTTTGTTGAATATCCTTGGTTCATTTTCTTAAGTGTTTTTTTTAAGGTATCTAATCACGCTGAGTCTTAGAATAAGTTGTCTTAGCTCGTAATCATTATCTTTGTCTCTTTTTATTCGTTCGCAAATTTCATCTTTATCATCACCTCATTTTTATTTCCCTCAAAAACAAATATTTGAGTCATCGGTGACTCATAAATACTCTAAAGAGTGAGGTAGAAATACTGGCCAGGTAGCTTTTAGTCCAAATAAATGAAAATAATAGGAAAACGAGTGCGATTCAAGTAGTTATAGAAAAGTCAGAATAGGCTAAAGGGGTCGAAATGAGAAAATAAGTTATGAGATCGGGTCCTAGTGCGTGCCCAGACGATAAGACAGTGGATCGAGAATCGAAACAAAGTTCAGACCTCAAGTGGGTGACCCAAAAGGGATGGAGTCTAAGACCAAAGAGTTCGGATAAAGCAATCACGCGGAAGATCGGCAAGGAGTTTGACTCGACATTTGCCATCCAGTTATAAAATCCCATAGTCCAGGAAAAGCCTTTCACAGGGGTTTCCGTGCCTTCGGTAATTCTTTCCAATAAGAAAGGGATCGGGATAGAACCCTTACCCGAATCCCTAGTTTAAAATTCTAATAAAACACCATTCTTATAAATACGGGAGATCAGGAGAGAGATCTCACCCGAGTTCTTAGTGAGCTTTAACAAAATATATTAGGAGATCGGGAGAGAGTTCTTACCTGAGTTCTCAGCTTAAATTTTCAACCAAAACATTAAAAGATCAGGAGAGAGTTCTTACCCGAGCTCTCAGCTTAAACTTTTAACAAAATATATTAAGAGATCGGGAGAGAGTTTTTACCCGAGCTCTCAGCTTAAACTTTTAATAAGGCATATTAAGAGATCAGGAGAGAGTTCTTACTCGAGCTCTTAGCTTAAACTTTTAACAAAATATATTAAGAGATTCGAGGAGAGTTCTTACCCGATTTCTCAGCTTGAACTTTAATAAAATATACCAAGAGATCGGGAGAGAGTCCTCTCCTAAATTGTCAACTAAAATTCTAATAAAATATTTCAGAGCGGGAGAGAGTCCTTCCGCCTTTAATCCTAATACTTTTATTACAAAACTCTCGATATGTTCTAAACAATGGGTTTGTGGGAGAGTTCTTCCAAAGTATCCCAAATATTATGTTGAGGCCCAATGGAGGGTCCTCCTCAAGGCACTCATACTTATAAGGCAAAATTCCCCCTAAAAATATCACAACTTCAGTATTCATATTAATCCTCAAAATACCCACTATACAACACCTATTCACTGAAGGGTCATCTCATGTACTCGTGTTCTTGAGCAACCCGTAATAGTGAAATATTAAAACATTCCTTTTATCCATTACAAAGGATTAACATCATCATTCAACCCCCCTCAATTATCGATTTCAATTTATAAAGAGCACATCATTAAATCTGCTTACCCTCGTTGAGGGACGAGGTGGGGTGCCTAACACCGTCCCTACCCGTATATAGACTATGAACCTAGAATCTCTATTTTTGAAGTGGTTGATAATTTACTTTTACAGACGATTTTCTTTAATTTCCCTTAAAATTAAAGTGGCGACTCCTCACTTTTTCCACTTCAGTGAGAATCGTCTAGCAACTACAAAGTCCTTGCGATAGACAGCTCAGTTCTTCTCGTAGGAAAAGGATTCATAAAGATGAACCGTTAAAGATGACGGCGATTATACCTTTACAGTAACCGAGTGTATTATTGGGGCAAAATGTACTAAATAACTAAGCCACCTAAAGTATCTTACACCGGAGACAATCAGACAACCATCATATCATTACTTAGGGACACACGAATTGAAATAGTAACTAATGAAAGTAGGGGTAGCCACGATTCAAGAACCACTAGTTACGGTTCCTGAATCGCCAGTTAAGATTTAATAAAATTATGAATTTAAATCAAATTTTTATGGGATGGTTTAAAAGACGGTTCCTACACTGCACATTCCAGACTGAGCCATGATTTAAAAAAGTTTGAAGAGCAGTTCAAAAAAGGACGATTTAGAAGGCGATTTAGGGGTGGTGTAGACAAAAAAATTAGAGGAAAATTTTATTAATTTAGAATTAAGTTATATTTGCAAAAATATTTTAATTTTTCTTAGAAATCTTACAATCAAAATAAAATAAGAAAAAAGAGAATGAAATTAATTTATGTTTTAAAAAAATTAATAAGAAAAGACTAGGAAATATTAAAAATTTAGAAATGAAATTAATTTTTTAAAAGAAATAAGAAAAAAGGTGCATGAATTTAATTTTGCATATGCATCCTCTTGGAATTTAGAAATCAAAGTTTCCAATCCTATTGCTTGTCATTTTCTAAAAATTGTATGATGCTTTGATAATTTAAAAAATATAAAAGAGAAAAAAAATTAAAATAGAGGGTATTAAAAATTTTATTGAGGATATAAAATAATAATTGAGTAACTGAGATAGTATTGAAAATTTAAGTGAGTGTATAAAATAATAAAGTAAGAAAATTAAGAGAGTATTAAAAATTAAAAAGTGTGTAAAAAATAATTATTTAGAAAATTTGAGAGAAATTAAGAAAGTATTGAGAATTAAAGAGAGTGTAGAGAATAAGTGTGTAGAGAATTTAAGATTTATATAAATGAATTTGGAGTGGGGTGAAGTATTTATTGAGTTCTTTTATATTTAAACCACTGGTTTGGTCCAGTTTGAAATCATCAATTTAATTCAATCAAAACTACTGGTTCACGATTCCTAAAAAAAATGAATTTGAATCAAATCACAGAAGGACAATTTCAATCCGATTCAAAGTTGATTCCGATTTTAATTGGTTTTAGTCTGGTTTTGACCAAACCAATTTCGATTCAATTCAAGTTCAAAAATAGACCGTGGCCACCCTAAATGAAAGATGAAGCAAACTGGCCTCTAGGTGGATAGAGTTTATTTTGAATAGGAAAAAGAATTTAAATTAAAAATTTACTTTAATTTTTTAATTAATTTAATTTGATTTTAATTTTAAGAAATTCATTCTATTCAATTTAATTTTATCTTCTAAGAAAAAATTGATAGAACTAAATAATTTGAATAAATAATATGTTATTTTTAATTAATTATTATTATATTTAATATTAAAGTTTAAAATAAAAAAAATATGACTGAAATTAAATCTAAAACGAGTTTAAACTTAAAAGAAAAATTCAAAATAAAGACCAAATAGATTAATTAAATTGAATCCATTTAACCAATTCAATTGAATTCTACTCAACTTAATTTTTCTCTAATCTAATTTGATTCAACTAGGACTTTCATACGAAAATTTATTAAGTTTTTAATTTTTTTAATTTTCTAAAGAAAGGGTTGGCTTGATTGATATAACTTAATTCAAAAGCTTTATTTAGTTGGCCATGTGTCTTGACTTTCTCTTACTTTCTTAATCACAATGAAAGTTCACTTATCTTAACTGATTAGGTTGATAAGTGAATTTCTCAAAAATTAATGCCATTTAAATCAAATCTTTATGGGACGGTTTAGAAGACGGTTCCTAAACTGCACATTCCAGTCCAAGCCCTGATTTAAAACAGTTTGAAGAGCGGTTCAAAAAAGGACGATTTAGAAGGCGATTTAGGGGTGGTGTAGACAAAAAAATTAAAGGAAAATTTTATTAATTTAGAATTAAGTTATATTTGCAAAAATATTTTAATTTTTCTTAGAAATCTAAAAATATTTTAATTTTTCTTAGAAATCTTTCAATCAAAATAAAATAAGAAAAAGGAGAATGAAATTAATTTATCAGAATGAAATTAATTTATCTTTAAAAAAAATTAATAAGAAAAGACTAGGAAATATTAAAAAATTAAAAATGAAATTAATTTTTTTAAAAGAAATTAGAAAAAAAGTGCATGAATTTAATTTTGCATATGTAGCCTCTTGGAATTTAGAAATCAAAGTTTCCAATCCTATTGCTTGTCATTTTTCTAAAAATTGTATGATGCTTTAATAATTTAAAAAATATAAAAGGCGAAAAAAAATTAAAATAGAGCGTATTAAAAATTTTATTGAGGATATAAAATAATAATTGAGTAACTGAGATAGTATTCAAAATTTCAGTGAGTGTATAAAATAATAAAGTAAGAAAATTAAGAGAGTATTAAAAATTAAAAAGAGTGTAAAAAATAATTATTTAGAGAATTTGAGAGAAATTAAGAAAGTATTGAGAATTAAAGAGAGTGTAGAGAATAAGTGTGTAGAGAATTTAAAATTTATATAAATGAATTTGGAGTGGAGTGAAGTATTTATTGATTTCTTTTATATTTAAACTACTGGTTTGGTCCAGTTTGAAACCATCAGTTTAATTCAATTCAAAACTGCTGGTTCACGATTCCTAAAAAATATGAATTTGAATCAAATCACAGAAGGACAATTTTGATCCGATTCAAAGTTGATTCCGATTTTAACTAGTTTTAGTCTGGTTTTGACCAAACCAATTTCGATTCGATTCAAGTTCAAAAATAGACCGTGGCCACCCTAAATGAAAGATGAAGCAAACTAGCCTCTAGGTGGATAGAATTTATTTTGAATAGGAAAAAGAATTTAATTTAAAATTTTACTTTAATTTTTTAATTAATTTAATTTGATTTTGATTTTAAGAAATTCATTCTATTCAATTTAATTTTATCTTCTAAGAAAAAATTGATAGAACTAAATAATTTGAATAAATAATATGTTATTTTTAATTAATTATTATTATATTTAATATTAAAGTTTAAAATAGAAAAAATATGACTGAAATTAAATCTAAAACGAGTTTAAACTTAAAAGAAAAATTCGAAATAAAGACCAAATATATTAATTAAATTGAATCCATTTAACCAATTCAATTGAATTCCACTCAACTTAATTTTTCTCTAATCTAATTTGATTCAACTTGGACTTTCATTCAAAAATTTATTAATTTTTTAATTTTTTTAATTTTCTAAAGAAAGGGTTGGCTTGATTGATATAACTTAATTCAAAAGCTTTATTTAGTTGGCCATGTATCTTGACTTTTTCTTACTTTCTTAATCACAATGAAAGTAACTCACTTATCTTAACTGATTAGGTTGATAAGTGAATTTCTCAAAAATTAATGCCATTTAAATCAAATCTTTATGGGACGGTTTAGAAGACGATTCCTAAACTGCACATTCCAGTCCGAGCCCTGATTTAAAATAGTTTGAAGAGCGGTTCAAAAAAGGACGATTTAGAAGGTGATTTAGGGGTGGTGTAGACAAAAAAATTAGAGGAAAATTTTATTAATTTAGAATTAAGTTATATTTGCAAAAATATTATAATTTTTCTTAGAAATCTTTCAATCAAAATAAAATAAAAAAGAAGAGAATGAAATTAAGTTATCTTTCAAAAAATTAATAAGAAAAGACTAGGAAGTATTAAAAAATTAGAAATGAAATTAATTTTTTTAAAAGAAATTAGAAAAAAGGTGCATGAATTTAATTTTGCATATACATCCTCTTAGAATTTAGAAATCAAAGTTTCCATTCCTATTGCTTGTCATTTTTCTAAAAATTGTATGATGGTTTGATAATTTAAAAAATATAAAAGGCGAAAAAAATTAAAATAGAGGGTATTAAAAATTTTATTGAGGATATAAAATAATAATTGAGTAACTGAGATAGTATTGAAAATTTCAGTGAGTGTATAAAATAATAAAGTAAGAAAATTAAGAGAGTATTAAAAATTAAAAAGAGTGTAAAAAATAATTATTTAGAGAATTTGAGAGAAATTAAGAAAGTATTGAGAATTAAAGAGAGTGTAGAGAATAAGTGTGTAGAGAATTTAAAATTTATATAAATGAATTTGGAGTGGAGTGAAGTATTTATTAATTTCTTTTATATTTAAACCACTGGTTTGGTCCAGTTTGAAACCATCAATTTAATTCAATTCAAAACTGCTGTGTAACACCCCTAAGTTCGGTAGTGCGTTCTACTGTTCCGGTGACCAGTGTTGTCCGGACAGCTAGAATGCCTAGAACTACACTTCGATATGAGTGAAAAGACATTAAATAATGAAATACAAGAAAAGAAAATACAAGAAAAATAAAGGAAAAATAATAGTAAAGAAATACAACTAAGTTAAGCGAGCCGAGAACCCTAGCGATGGGTGACCGCACCGGGAAGTCACGGCGTGGACAGTTGACTAGCCCTGGACCGCGGGGAACCCTGAAAAATATTTTTAGGAGTTAAAGAGACATCAATTGAAGTAGAAATATCATTAGAAATAGCAAAGAAAAATTAAATAATTAGTACAAAGAAAAGCGATAAATCGAAAAATGAACAAAACCCGGTGTTACCGAAAAATCGGGAATGCAACCCGAACAGGGGCATTGTGGTCATTTGACACCCTGAGTTGTCTTTTGACCTAAATTTCCATTAAAAATAAATAATATTACACTTGAAAAATGTCATGAAAAATTAAATTGGTGGTACCTAATATAAATAGCAAAAATTGGGAGTTAAATGTGGAAAAATGAAACCTTAGAATAAACAATGATTTAATTCTTACATAGTGGTCCACTAACTCATTTAAGTGGACCACTAAAGCTTCATTTGGGCAGAATATACATCTTCATCTTCAACCTTAGAACCAGCAGAAAATTTGCTCCCAAAAAACTCCATTGACACATGGTTGAAGCTCCATGCATATGAGATTCAAGCTTCTTTCCTTCTACCTTCCTTCATCAAAGTTAGTCTACACCACTTGGGCAGTAGATTGGCAGCAAGAAGACCAAGTTTTGGTGAAGATTTAAGAAGTCTTATCTATAGGTAAGTTTGAGTTTTTGATTGTTGCTTTGTTAAAGTTTGTAAGGGTGTTATGGGTGTTTGATTTATGGAGAAATTTTTTAGTTTTGATGTTAAATGGGAATGTGCACTTTTGGCAGCCATGGAAACACCTTGAAGGCAGGTTAATTGTGCTTGTAGATGGTGAATTAAATGATTGATTAAATGTATATTGTGTAGGAAATTATTTGGGTAATGTATACTTAGTATATGTAAATGTAAAATGAGATTTAAAGCTTGGAAAGTAATGGAATGTAAGTGTACCATTGTGGCAGTTTGTTAACTCTTGAAGAATGCTGGAATTCATGCTTGGTTTGTGGAAGAATGATGTTAAAATGTGTTGGTTGTTATGGCAGTTTGAATGTATGTATAGTGGTGTGAAGGTTGGACATGTGAATGAGCTTGGTTATGGAGTTAAATTGTTGTAAATTGAGTTGGGCAAATTCTGCACTTGTTGGTGCACATTGAATGTAATTGTAAGCTACCAAAATGACCTATAATGTGTTGTGAATTATGATTAGGTCATGGTACAACCAGAATTAGATTGAATGTTAAGTTTGGTGAGTGTTAAAAGTGATGTTTGATATGTATGCAAGAATTGCAATAAGGCAGTTTGTATTTTAGGCCTATAACTTTAAGTGTGTGGCTCCAATTGGTATGAGACCAATTGGAGGTGAAACTAGGCACAAAATGTGCCAACTTTCTTGAAGGAAGCTTGCCAAAATTCTGCTTGCAAGGTAGCTTGAAAAATGACCAAATCCGGATTAAGTGCAAATGAGGCCTGAAAATTGACCATTTAGGCAGCAGTTAGTGTTTAGGCCATAACTCACTCAAAACAGGTCCAATTGACCTGAAATTTTAACCATGAATAGTTAAGACCCATATCTACAAGTCTTATGAAGACACCAAAGCCCATAAATGACCATAAGTAAGTCAAACAGCTTGCACAAGTTCGGGTCCAAAAACTGGCCGAACCTAAAATGACCTAAAGTGACCTAAAATGACCAATTTTGGTGCAATTTGACCACCAATAGTAAAATGACCATAACTTGGCCTACATAACTCAGAATGACCTGAAATTTTGCCCCGCGTTCCATAAGACATAGATCTACATGTTTTTAGTTTTGACCGAAACCTGAAAACCGAGGGAACTAAGTCGTTCGGCTAGGTCAAACTAGTATCCCGGAATCCAGCAAATCGCAAGAAAATGCAGTATACACGGAAATGAATTTGGTAACATGTATAAATCCTAAAAGACTATCAAATGTGACATATTAATGACATTAAAACCTAAATTACCTAGAATGTACCAAGGGTCGACATAGTAGGTTGACTAAGCGAATAAATGAATTCAGTGAATTAATTATCAAGCATTATCGTTAAAGACAGTTTAAATGAGTACTGAAACACTTCAAATTGTGTTTCTCAGTTAGTAAAGACTCAGGGAGGGGAAGGAAACACTGAGTCAGAGCCAAGAGACAGTTATCAGAGGTTTGTGCATAATAAGTATTTCTTTTGAATTTTTCAATTGAAATAAATTATGATTATTTCTATGTTATTATTTTAAATTGTGTTTGTGCACGATATTTATTTCTTTTGAATTTTTCAATTGAAATAAATTATAATTATTTGTACGTTATTGTTTTAAATTGTGTTTGTGCACAATAAGTTTGACTTCTCATTTTCTACTTAAAAATTTTTAATTCAACATTATAGTTTTAAATTGTGTCTGTGCACAATACTTTTATATTCACTGCTTTTACTAGCAATTTTATGTAGAGAAATGAGTTATGAATAAGTTTTGATTACTATGGTTTTGGGAATATTATTTGGAACTTATTGTATTGCCAACTTTGCAAATGGAAATTTTGAGATAAAATGTGATTTATGGTTTGTAAGAAATATTGCGATTTGAAATTGTTTTGATTCACATTTGGCATGACATTGTTGATATATTCCTCCCTCTTTGACTTATTAGTCTGGGGTGAGTGTGATTATGTTCCTCCCTCATTGACTTCCCAATATGAGGTGAGTGTGGATGAGTACTCATTATTCAGCTAGCTTCCTCCCTCATTGATTTCGATTATTGGGGTGAGTGTGTCTTGTCGTGGTGTACAACACGGCATGTGTGGAAAAAAATTGTGTCATGGTCTAAATTATGTTATCAATTGGCAACATTGTATTATTCAGTTATTTGATCGAATTGTGTTATTGGTTTGCAAAATGGTATTATTCAGTTATTTGATCGAATTGTGTTATTGATTTGCAAAACGGTATTATTCAATTGCTTGATCAAATTTGTGTTAGGCGAATTTTGTAAATTGTGAAATGGAATTGTGAATCATTTGATTTGTGAATTGTCAATAAAAGATTTATATATCACATTTTAAATTGTTATTGTGCACCACTGAGTAAATTTTACTCAGTGATAGCTTTTCATTGTTGTCGCAGGTAGACAGACTGACAGGGCAGCAGACTAGGCTGCTAGTACATTCAGCGAGAAATCATCGGGTATATTGAGTATACCATATTCTGCATTTTATATTGTAATGTATGTTCACTGTATGTATATAGTGTTCTTGGTTTTGAGCAGTTGTAAATTAAAATTGTATATTAAAGTTGTAAAATAAATTATGAGTTATTTGGACTTGTAAAAATTGTATTATATTTATTGTATCTCAGTCTTTGAAAAATTATTGTGGATTTGTGTTGAATTATGCTAGAGTTTGAGATTGAGAAAAATATTGAAGTGCTTTTTACAGGTTTTTGAAGAACTGTTTTATCCAAATTACGGAGGGGAGGGCACTCTGCCAAAATTTTTTTACAGAAATTACTAATAGTCTAAATGTGTTAGTTAATTCACCTCAGTTCAAAAAGGTTTTTAATACCTGTAAATAGTGATCACCACTGTAAAAGAAGTAAGAAAAGTTTTTGAAAATCCCTTATAGTGTATTTAATGGGTTATTAGTAGGCGAAGTTGGTAATTCATTAGGTATACTACGGGATCATGTTATGCCTTACAGAGGGGTAGGGTGTGACATGTTTTAGTGGTATCAGAGCTAGTTTTTTAAATTCTGTTTTCACATGTTACTTGAATATTCTTTCTTCATAGTACAACTGCTCAATATCATTGTCTGATACATACAGTACATTACATTATAAATATGCACTAACGGGAGGAAATCTCCTTGTGTTATTTGTTTAGGAGGTTTAAGATCCTCGCATTGACTATGGAAGAGGGTGATCGTTCAGTCGATCAATCTATAGAGGCTGAGGTACAAGGGGATGCCCCAGCCCTACATAATGTCAGTGGTTCAAGAAGACCATTTCACAAGATCGCAGCCTCCTCGCTTAGTTCGCCAAAGAGATGGCTGCAATGTTCCAACAAATGGCTGGTAATGTGTCTACTCAGGCCCCCAATACAGACACCAATGGTACAACCACAGTCTTCTGCTAGACAATATGACAAATTGATGAAATATGGGGCTACAGAGTTCAAGGGGACAGTAGATCCTCTAGAGGCAGAATAGTGGTTAGAAAGGATGGATAGGGTATTCAAGAAACTGCACTGCACAGAGGAGCTCAGATTTGAATACTCAGTATCTTTGCTACAGGGGGATGCTTATGACTGGTGGAAAACCATTCCCCACAGTTTGGTAGAACCTGCAGTGCTAACCTGGATTGACTTTCTCAGGGAATTCAGACAAAAATATGCCCCTGATGCATATGTAGATCAGAAACTGCAAGAGTTCCTAAGTCTGAAACAGGGGAGTAGATCGGTGGCTGAATATGAAAGGGAATTTTTTCGCCTGAGCCATTACGCAGTAATTCTACTTTCTACCAGTAGGGAGAGATGTAAGAGGTTTGAAACCGGCTTGAAGCCTAGTATCAGATTACAAGTGGTCGGATTCAAACATAACAACTTCTCTGAACTTATTTCTCAAGCACTAGAATTAGAAAGAATTGAATCAAGCGACGAGAAAAAGAAATCAGAGAAGACAGAAAAAGAGGGAAAGTCAGTAGAACAGAGTTCTAGTGGTCTTACTGGAAAGAGAAAAAACTTTGGGGGATACAACAGAGATAGTAAGAAGTCCGGTAGAGATAGATCTTTTGGACAGAAACCAGCTCGATCTGATCAGCAAACTCAACAGAAACCCAGGAATGCGCTGTCAGATCGACTTTGTGAAACTTGTGGTAAACCACATAGTGGGGTGTGTTATAGAGCTGTAGGAGCATGTTTTAACTGTGGAGAGACTGGCCATTTTGCTAGGGATTGTGTAAATCTAGGTCGTTCTGGATCATTTACTACACCAAAGGGATCAACCCAAGTTTCTACCCCAAAGAGTTCACCATCAGTTAGTAGAGGCAAAGGTAGAGGTAGGGGTAGTACACCTAGAAGTCAGAGATCGTGAATCACCTGCAGCAGGTGATGCTCCAGCTGGAGTATACGCTATACGGCAGAGAGAAGAGACTTAGACTTTTGATATTATTGTTGGTACTTTCTCAAATAGTAACTAAGATATATATATGTATTGTTTGACACAGGTCCTGCATACTTTTATGTTAGTGTTAGAACTATATGTTCTATTGTTATTCCTTTACAGGGGAATAAATTTTGATGCATTAGTGATTAGCCCTTTAAAATAAGGATTGTGATAATAAGTTAAATTAGTTTTGAAAGAGTTTATTGGCGAAAAGTATTTTCTAACACACCATAAATTATAAAGCTAATTGGCGAGCCTACTTAATGTAAGGTAAGAGGACGTAAAAGTAAGATGCAGTAATGGAATTGCTCTAGATGAGGGCAAGGATGTCATCACAAGAATTGTTAATGGATATTGTAATCATAATAAGTTCGGGATATTAGTGAATTCGAAAAGGATAAAAGATAGGAAAAATTGATCTATTGGGATGTATCGTAGTAACTATGCAATGTTCTTGATGTTTATACTGTAAGTCGCAGACAAGATCTTGACTTGAGATTATTGTGTAGAGCTACGTACTATCTGATAGTACACCTAGATAAGAATAGTTGCCAACAGCATCTGTTTTGGTATAGTTATACCATGACAGAATTTAATTGTTAGAAATAAGTTTGAAAATCCTACTTAGGGATCTAAAACTCAAAGGTTAGAATATCGAAAGGTTATAATTCAGTACAAAAGAAAGTAAGTTATAGAATATTGACAGATAAAAAGAGTTATGAAAGTAAAAATTCGAACAGTTGGTTCAAATATAACAAAGAAATGTTACGAATGTGAGGAAGACTATGGACTAGAATGGTCAGAGGACCAATGACTAGATAAATGATTCTAACATGACCTCAAGGGTCATTCAAGAAGGAACATGAATCGAAATATTAGACAGGACAATAGTAAGAGAAGATTGGTGTTATACAAACAAATTAAATGTTGTATTAGATTGTTAAAAGTCTTATACAAATTCGAGAGAAAGAAGATTATACGATCATTAGAAAGGAGAAAATAAACGTATGACTATTGTAAGATGGCTATTGGGAAAAATTTCGTGGACGAAATTTATTTTAAGGGGGGGAGAATTGTAACACCCCTATGTTCGGTAGTGCATTCTACTGTTCCGATGACCGGTGTTGTCCGAATAGCTAGAATGCCTAGAACTACACTTCGATATGAGTGAGGAGACATTAAATAATGAAATACAAGAAAAGAAAATACAAGAAAAATAAAGGAAAAATAATAGTAAAGAAATGCAACTAAGTTAAGTGAGCCGAGAACCCTAGCGATGGGTGACCGCACCGGGAAGTCACGGCGTGGACCGTTGACTAGCCCTAGACCGCGGGGAACCCTGAAAAATATTTTTAGGAGTTAAAGAGACATCAATTGAAGTAGAAATATCATTAGAAATATCAAAGAAAAATTAAATAATTAGTACAAAGAAAAGCGAGAAATCGAAAAATGGATAAAACCCGGTGTTACCGAAAAATCGGGAATGCAACTCGAACAGGGGCATTGTGGTCATTTGACACCCCGAGTTGTCTTTTGACCTAAATGTCCATTAAAAATAAATAATATTACACTTGGAAAATGTCATGAAAAATTAAATTGGTGGTACCTAATGTAAATAGCAAAAATTGGGAGTTAAATGTGGAAAAATGAAACCTTAGAATAAACAATGATTTAATTCTTACATAGTGGTCCACTAACTCATTTAAGTGGACCACTAAAGCTTCATTTGGGCAGAATATACATCTTCATCTTCAACCTTAGAACCAGCAGAAAATTTGCTCCCAAAAAACTCCATTGACGCATGGTTGAAGCTCCATGCATATGAGATTCAAGCTTCTTTCCTTCTACCTTCCTTCATCAAAGTTAGTCTACACCACTTGGGCAGTAGATTGGCAGCAAGAAGACCAAGTTTTGGCGAAGATTTAAGAAGTCTCATCCATAGGTAAGTTTGAGTTTTTGATTGTTGCTTTGTTAAAGTTTGTAAGGGTGTTATGGGTGTTTGATTTATGGAGAAATTTTTGAGTTTTGATGTTGAATGGGAATGTGCACATTTGGCAGCCATGGAAACACCTTGAAGGCAGTTTAATTGTGCTTGTAAATGGTGAATTAAATGATTGATTAAATGTATATTGTATGGGAAATTATTTGGGTAATGTATACTTAGTATATGTAAATGTAAAATGAGATTTAAAACTTAGAAAGTAATGGAATGTAAGTGTACCATTGTGACAGTTTGTTAACTCTTGAAGAATGCTGGAATTCATGCTTGGTTTATGGAATAATGATGTTAAAATGTGTTGGTTGTTATGGCAGTTTGAATGTATGTATAGTGGTGTGAAGGTTGGACATGTGAATGAGCTTGGTTATGGAGTTAAATTGTTGTAAATTGAGTTGGGCAAATTCTGCACTTGTTGGTGCACATTGAATGTAATTGTAAGCTGCCAAAATGACCTATAATGTGTTGTGAATTATGTTTAGGTCATGGTACAACCAGAATTAGTTTGAATGTTAAGTTTGGTGAGTGTTAAAAGTGATGTTTGATATGTATGCAAGAATTGCAATAAGGCAGTTTGTATTTTAGGCCTTTAACTTTAAGTGTGTGGCTCCAATTGGTATGAGACCAATTGGAGGTGAAACTAGGTACAAAATGTGCCAACTTTCATGACGGAAGCTTGCCAAAATTCTGCTTTCAAGGTAGCTTGAAAAATGACCAAATCCGGATTAAGTGCAAATGAGGCCTGAAAATTGACCATTTAGGCAGCAGTTAGTGTTTGGGCCATAACTTACTCAAAACAGGTCCAATTGACCTGAAATTTTAACCATGAATAGTTAAGACCCATATCTACAAGTCTTATGAAGACACCAAAGCCCAGAAATGACCATAAGTAAGTCAAACAGCTTGCACAAGTTCGGGTCCAAAAACTAGTCGAACCTAAAATGACCTAAAGTGACCTAAAATGACCAATTTTGGTGCAATTTGACCAGCAATAGTAAAATGACCATAACTTGGCCTACATAACTCAGAATGACCTGAGTTATAGTATGTATATTGAGAATGGTTACAAGCTGTCCAAAATGACCAAAATGTGTTGTTAAGTGTGTTAATGGTATGGTATAAACCAGAATTGGAATGAATGAGTTAGCTTGGTAAGTATAGAATGTGTAATTGGTAAGTGATGAACAATATGTAATAGGGCAGTCTACATTTTAGCTTAGAACCTTAAGTGTGTGACTCCAATTGGTATGAGACCAATTGGAGGTGAAACTAGGCACAAAATGTGCCAACTTTCATGAAGGAAGCTTACCTAAATTCTGCCTAGAAGGTGACTTGAAAAATGACCAAATCCGAATTGATGACTTGAAAGCCTGAAAATTGACCATTTAGGTAGCAGTTAGTGTTTTGACCATAACTTACTCAAAACAGCTCCAAATGACCTAAAAATTTTACCATGAATAGTTTAGATATAGATCTACAATTATTATGAAGACACCAAACCCCGAAAATGGCCAGAACCAAGCCAAATAGCTTACACAAGTTCAGGTACCAAAACTGGCTGAACCAAAAGTGACCTAAAAATGACATAATCCTACCATTTTAGTGCATTCTGTCCAACATTGGTAAATTGACCATATCTTGGTCTACACAACTCAGAATGACCTGAAATTTTACCCCGCGTGCAATAAGACATAGACCTACAAGTTTGTAGTTTGGACCGAAACCCGAAAACCGAGGGAACTAGGTCGTCCGGCTAGGTCAAAATAGTACACCGAATTCCAGTAAATTGCAATAAAATACAATACACTTGAAAATAAATTTAGTAACATATACCAACACTAAAGGGCTATAAAATGTGACACATTGGTAACATTGGAATTGACTCACTTAGAGTGTATCAAGGGTCAACATTATAAGTTGACTAATGAAATAAATTAAAGGGAATAGTACCAAGAAAATTTAGATATTGGATTTTTTGGTTGGAAACAAATTCATTGAGTACTGAAACACTTTAAATTGTGTGTTTCAGTTGATAAGGATATTGAAAAGCATAAAGAACGTTGAGTCAAGGCCTAGGAGCGACTCAAATCAGGTTTGTGCACAACTAGTTTTTAACTGATTTTGTTTTGAATATTTTATATGATTAAATCAAGTTATTTTCCTTATATATTATGCTTATCAAGTATTGGATTTAATTCAATGATTATTGAAATTATTATAGTATGTATGAATTTAGCTTTGTGAAATGGTATTTCCACAAGTATTAAGCATTGTTGTGGATTGAATAAATTATGTTTTGGAAAATTGTGATAGAACATGTTTTGAATTATGTTTTGGAAAATTGTGATAGAACATGTTTTGAATTATGATGGGCAATTTGCATGGAAAAATGCAAATTGATGGTTTGATTTGTGATGAGCATAAAAATTATTGGATATTGAAATTGACTTTGAATCGAATTGTATTGTGATTTATGCTCACTAAAAGGATTGTGATATTGTTTTATATCTCACTATAGATGCTTGACTAGGTTATTACCCGTCTCTCTCATTTGTTGAGAAGACAATGGAGTTAGTTGTGTTTTGATTACCATGGTATGTGCACAGGCTTAGATTCTCCTCTTATTAGAGGTTAGATCTAAGTTTTTTTTTTTTTTTTTTTTTTTTTTTTTTTTTTTATGTTATGACCCTTTCGGAAGATTCATTATAATGATGTGTACCATGCACGATGATTCGACCTCCCCGACCATAGGGAGTTAGAATCACCCCGAAGATGGCCCTTTCGGATTAGTCTTGCATAGTTAGTGAGATAAAGAATGGTTTTCGAGATAAAGAATAGTTTTCAAGATAAAGAATATTTTTGAATAGTAAAGAATTGTGATTTCAATTATGATTTATGTATAATTGATTTTGTTGGAATTACCTTAAATGGTTAGTTATGATTTGATAAATTGAATTTTGTGATCAAAGTCATTTTATACTAATGATTTATATTATTGGCAATGAATATTTTGAGTTTTGAAATTTGGTGAGTATCATGATTTCCAAATTATTTGCTGTAATTTTTATTAAGATATATTATACTATGTTTTAAATTATAGTTGTGCACCACTGAGTTCACCACTCAGCGATAGCTTTGTATGCTGTCACAGGTGAAAAGAGCATAGAGCAATTGAGTAAGCTTCTTTAAAGATACATTCAGATCAGCTCCAAGTATACCCATGTACACAGGTTTTGATGTATGCATGTAATAATATGTATGTAAATTATTTGAGCAGTTGTATAAAAACTTTTGTAAAATATTTTGGTATATAATTAAATGTAAATTATTGTAATGTAAATTTGAGATTTCATTTACCTGTATAGTTTTGTAATATTAAAATTTGAGTCTTGTAATCAATGAAATGTTTCTTTTATGATGAGGTTGGTTTGAAAATAAATTGATTTGATTACTGAGATTGAATTGTGAGATGAAATAAAGTTTATTGGAGTTGTATTTGAGAAATCATGTTGGAAGTGTCTTCCTTTTCAGGTTTGAAGAACTGTTTTCTCAAAACACAGCTGGCACTTTGCCGAAATTTTGAAAAAAAATTTTATAACGCCAGATTTTAATCAATGATTTAAGTTTCACGAAAATTGTTTAAAATCCCTTGTAGTATATCTAATGGGTTATCGGTAGGCGAAGTACGGTAATTCATTAGGTGTACTACAGGAACATGTTACATCTTACAGAGGAGGAGGGTGTGACAGGGGTGAAGTATTTATTGAGTTCTTTTATATTTAAACTACTGGTTTGGTCCAGTTTGAAACCATCAGTTTAATTCAATTCAAAACTGCTGGTTCACAATTCCTAAAAAATATGAATCTGAATCAAATCACAGAATGACAATTTCGATATGATTCAAAGTTGATTTCGATTTTAACTGGTTTTAGTCTGGTTTTGACTAAACCAATTTCGATTCGATTCAAGTTCAAAAACAGACCGTGGCCACCCTAAATGAAAGATGAAGCAAACTAGCCTCTAGGTGGATAGAATTTATTTTGAATAGGAAAAAGAATTTAATTTAAAAATTTACTTTAATTTTTTAATTAATTTAATTTGATTTTAATTTTAAGAAATTCATTCTATTCAATTTAATTTTATCTTCTAAGAAAAAATAGATAAAACTAAATAATTTGAATAAATAATATATTATTTTTTATTAATTATTATTATATTTAATATTAGAGTTTAAAATTAAAAAAATATGACTGAAATTAAATCTAAAACGAGTTTAAACTTAAAAGAAAAATTCAAAATAAAGACCAAATAGATTAATTAAATTGAATGCATTTAACCAATTCAATTGAATTCCACTCGACTTAATTTTTCTCTAATTTAATTTGATTCAACTTACTGGTGATAGGGAAGGAGTTAGTTTGAATGGAGTGATACTGTCCCAAAGTAATCACTTTAAATATCTAGGCTCAGTCCTTCAAGTAGATAGGGGATGTGAGAAAGATGTTAGTCATAGGATTAAAACCGGATGGTTGAAGTGGAGATGTGCCATGGGAGTTTTATGTGATCGTAAGATTCCCAATAAGTTGAAAGGAAAATTTTACCGTACAGCCATACGACCGGCTATGTTATATGGTAATGAGTGTTGGGCACTGAAAGAGTCGTGTGCATATAAGATAAGAGTTGCAGAGATGAGAATGTTAAGGTGGATGAGTGGCCATACTAGGCTAGATAAAGTCCGTAATGAGAGTATTAGAGAAAAGATAGGAGTGGTGCCAATTGAAGATAAGTTGAGAGAAGGGAGATTGAGGTGGTTTGGTCATGTGAAGCGTAGAAATACGGAGGCTCCAATTAGACAAGTAGAGCACATTAGGTTAGAGGATAGAAAGAAAAAAGGGGTAGACCTAAATTGACTTGGATGAGAGTAGTACAACATGACCTAGAAGCATTATACATTTCTGAGGATTTAACCCAAAATCATTTAGAGTGGAGAAAGCGAATCCATATAGCCGACCCCAAATTTTTAGGATAAAGGCTTAGTTGAGTTGAGTTGAGTTGAGTTGAGTTTAATTTGATTCAACTTAGACTTTCATACGAAAATTTATTAAGTTTTTAATTTTTTTAATTTTCTAAAGAAAGGGTTGGCTTGATTGATATAACTTAATTCAAAAGCTTTATTTAGTTGGCCATGTGTCTTGACTTTCTCTTACTTTTTTTGTAATATCCTCCCTATACGTGTTCTGTACATTCTGTTGCTCCAATGGCCTAATATTAGTCCAGGCAAGTCAGGATGTCTGGAACTACACTTCGGTGATAGTGAACAGATATATAATGATGAAATAAATAAAAAGAAAATAAAAGAAAAATCAAAGAAAAATGAAAGAGAGAAAATGAAACTAAGTTAAACGAGTCGGCAGCGCAACGATGGGTGACCACACCAGGAAGGCCGTTGCCGACCCCAGGATCGCGGGGAACCCTCGAAATTATATTTTGGGACATAATTAAAAGTTTATTGAAATGTAATTGACACTAGAAATATCAAAGAAAAATTAATAAATTAGTACAAAGAAAAATGAAAAATCGAGAAACAGACAAAAATTGGTGTTATCGAAAAATCAGGATTATAACCCGAAGTGGGGCATTTTGGTCATTTGACACTTAGAGTTGCACTTTTGACCTAAATGTCCATTAAAAAATAAGTGGTGTTAAATTTTAAAAATCACATGAAAAATGAAATTATATATATGTAATGTAATTAAGGGAAATAAAGGGGGTATAATTAGAAATACTAAAACTTGATTATTATAATAATATTACTATTATTAGTGGGGGTATAAATACACATGTTAAGGCAGATTTCTCCACTAACTAACTCATTTCCTTCAAGCTTCCAACAATGGCCGATTGATCACTCCCAATTCTCCATGGAAAATTTTCCATGCAAAGCTTAATTCTCTCCCATTTTCAACATAAAACTATAAATTCTCTTCATTAAACTTGGTCCACACATCTTGGGAAGGAGATAGGCAGGAAAAAGGAGGAGATCTAGTGAGGTTTTATAAAGCTCAAAAAAAGGTTAGTGTCCAATTTTCCTTCCTTGCTTAGTTAAACTTTGAATTAAGGTTATCGTGAGTTGAATTGTTGAGAAATTGGGAGAATTGGAGGAGTATTTGATGGGCACAAATTCGGTAGCCATTGAAGACTATGAGAGTTTACTTAATTCTACATGTAAATGATGATTAGGCATGTTGATTTAAGTAAATAAATGTATTAGAGTTTATTGGCATGTGTGTGTTTAAAATGACAATTGAATTAAGGGTTTGAAAATGGGACTTTGATACTTTGGTAAACTGCCATGTTTGGTAGCCTATAATATTATGAAATTGTATGTGAGTTTATATAATTTATTGATGAGATGTGATTGTATTAAATTGTGGGTAGCATGTGTAGTTATCATGGAAGTGTATGTGTAATATTGGTGTTGAGGTATGTTGAATTTCGGTGGAAGTAAATGTTAAACTTTAATGGTGTATTGTATGCATTGAGCACTTGAGTGTTCTACCCAAAATGCTTGCTGGAATTGTGTACAATATTTATAGAAGTGTCATGATTGAATATTGAAGTATTGGGAGGAGGAGGATTGTCAAAATTGGAAGTGAAATTTTCAAATGCAGGTTGTGTGTGTTGGTAGTACTTAAATTAGGTTATAAGTGTAAAACTGTGAACCCAACTGGTATGAGGCTAATGAGGGGTGAAACTAGAAACCAAATAGGCCAACTTTCATGTAGAAATATTGCTAAAGTTCTACCTAAAAATTGACCTTAAAAATGACCAAATCCGAAATTGGTAAGTGCAGGCCTAGATTTTTGACTATATGAACAGTAGTCATTAAGATGACCATAACTCACTCAAAACAGGTCCAAATAACCTGAAATTTTTACCATGGATAGCTTAGACATATAGCTACAATTCTTATGAAGACACCAAAGCTCAGAAATGGCCAGAACCAAGTCAAATAGCTTGCACAAGTTCGGATACCAAAACTGCCAGAACTAAATGTGACTTAAAATTGACCAAATTTTGCACTAAAGGTGCAATCCGTCCAACTTTAGTAAATTGACCATATCTTGATCTATACAACTCAGAATGACCTAAAATTTGATTCAAAAGTCAATAAGACATAGAGCTACAATTTTTCTTCTTTGACCAGAAGCTAAAAACCAAGAAAGATAGGACATTAAGCTAGACCAATCTAGCACACTAAAATTGAAAATTTGACATTTACATACAATGATGCTTAAAGTAGTTTGGCAATGAGTGCCAACTTGTAAAAATGGTAAATTGCACTATATTGGCAGCATATTGAATTACAAATTGTCACATGTTGATGCTAGAATCAACTTATCTATATTACCTAAAAAGGTCAACATTTACATTGACTTGTGAATTACATGATAACTAGCAAACTAAAAAAAATGAGGAATTAAGCAATTAATTTGTAATATGCCCTAGTTTGTCTAGTTGACTAGTTTGGATAGTTTGGCATGCTAATAGGATTCTGACAGCTGTTCTGTAAATGGCTTTATTCCATACTGTGTTTTTATGACATATTATGCAGCGTTGTGACTTTAATAGCCTACGGCTACACGTATTGTGTTATTATACTTGGCTTATTGCCAGATTGATTATATGGCTTTTTAGCCATATTGTTTGCACATCGGCAGACACTTTGTGACCAATGGTGTAACGACCCAAGGTACTAGGTACCCAGTGCCAGTATATCCATTTATCCAATCTGGTCAGTGTATAGGCTACATGGGCAGTTAATTTAAGCACTATTAAATTCAAATAGCTAAATCCAGTCTTCTAACTTACAGCACCACCAAAATTAGCAAAAATTGAAATGTTAGCAAATAAAAATATAAACAACAACTATAAAAAATAATGATGTCATAAATTCATAAACAATTCATTTACTTTATTTTAGTGTATATTTCTTTATATTTGGCACCACTAAGCAAAATTGCTTAGCGCGTTGCTTTTGTAATGCGTAGGTATTGGAGACACAACTGGGGAGCCCAGCAGACCTACGACCAGGTAAGACATCAGATCTGCATAGGAGTCTAGAGTCATCTACACTACACTGCATACATGGTAGGACTTAGGATCTTGTGTAATGATTATCAGTTGTATTTTGACATTTTGTTATGCAATATGTATAGATATCATAAAACTTTAAAGTTTGTAATAATTTGTATATATTATACTCCTATGGATAGTGTTTTGATGAATGTAAAATATGATGGACTGTATTTTGAAATTATGAAATTGTGAGACTAAAAAATTAGTTGGATGGTTGAGATTATCATATTGAACTGTTTTTAACAGGTTTAGAAGGAAAGTTTGTTCGAAATATAGAAGGCACCTTGCCAGATTTTTATTATCATTTTTGAAACACTGATTTTATTAAAGTATAAAAATAGAACCAGTATGTTATGAATATCACATAAGGACTTCTTAAATCAAATTGAGTTAAAAAAAAAAAGAGATAATCACAGACTAGGTGCTCCAGCACGCCGTGTAGCACGCCTTGCTCAGCTACACTGTAGATGGGTGAGGGGTGTTACATTCTTAATCACAATGAAAGTAACTCACTTATCTTAACTGATTAGATTGTTGATAAGTGAATTTCTCAAAAATTAATGCCATTTAAATCAAACAAGTTCTAACCCTAACACAACCTATTTATCCCCTTTGCTTTGATTTATTCTATTTTATAATATTAGAAAACAAACAATTAATACGTATTTCTATGCTTAATTGTAAGTTGAATTCTATTTTTACAAAGAAAAGTGCAGAAATAGGACTGTTGTGATTGGTTTGTACCCTATGCTTTTGGGATTGTATTGATGCTACCGAAGTGTGACACCCCTTACCTGTTCTATAGTGCAGCTGAGCAAGGAATGTTACATTTTGTGCTGGAGCACCTTATCTTATCTTACTTTATTCATTATTAATTTTAAAGCAATTTGTAACACCCCTTTTTGCATAGCCTGGTATATTTCACTATTCCGGTGACTGGAGCCGGTCCGAAAAATTAAGGGGATTAGAACCATACTTAAGACGACTAGAGAAGCCATAAACACAAATAATTAGTAATTTCCAATTAGTTAAGTGTGAATAAGAAAAACAGAACATAAGAAGTTAAATGAGCCGAGAGTCCCAGCGATGAGTGACCTTCTCAGGAAGGATTGCGAAGTCAATTTAAACTCAAATTTCGAATCGTAAAATGTGACGCTGCGGTCCTTAGGACTATTCCAAACATAGTGGAAAAGAGAAAATCATGAAAAAGAATTGTTAAGCCAGTCAAATAATTAGGTCAGGGAGCCGGAAGAAATATTGAATTATTTGCAAATCGGGTTGAACCAGCGAGGGGCAATTTGGTCAATTGACTCCGAGAGCTGACTCCTGACCTAACTATCAAATAAAATCGGAGGAAAGAGAATTTTAGAATTGGGAATTAAATTAAAGAACTAATTGAAAAATAAATAGAAAAAAAAAGAAAGAAAAAGTGAAAAAGGTGATGACATCATGCATGACCTCATGCATGATGCAATAAATATATAATTATTAAATTTAATTAATTTGATTTTTTTGGTCTTCCATGAGACTAAAAGCATAAAGAAAAGAAAAAAAAAACAAACAAAAAAAAATCATCTTCTTCCTCAATTTCCGTCTCTCTCTCTCTCTCACCCTCTCCCTAACAAAATACTCCATGAAAGCTCATTTTTGAGCTTGAAGAAATCAAACTTTAGCCATAGAAATTGCAAGCCCCTTAGTTAAAACTTGTTTTGACAACTATAAGAGGAGATTGAGCAAGAAAGAAAAAAGAAAAGAAAGAAGAAATTGGGTTATTGAACTTCAAAGTTGAGGTAAGCTATTTACTTTGGAATTTTGAGTTTAATACATGTGTTTATGATTGAATGAACTTGGAAATATGCTTAAATGAAAAGAAAATTTTTATTGAGGGACCAAAGTTGAATTTCAGCCAGCTAGTGTTTGATGGTTTATACATGTATTTTGATTGAATTAGTAGAGTAGGTAAGCTTGAATGGGTTAAGGAAGCATGTTTATAGGTGTTTAATTAGCTAAATGCAACAAATGGCATGAACTAGGGTTTTGGCATCTAGGGTTTTGGAGGCAAAAATGTGAGAATGGGTCAAATGTTGTGTTTGACCTTGTTTGAGATGAAACATGATCATTTGTGACCAATTGAGATGTGTTGGAAGTGTTAGAAGTGAGTTTAAATTCGGACTGAAAATGGCCATGCTACAGGCTGTAGGACCAAGGTCCCTTTGGGGGACCAAAATTGAAAATTTACAAGTCCAATTGGTATGAGACCAATTGGGAATGAAAATAAACACAAAATGGAACATTTTTCATTTAGGAATCATGCCCAAAAAGTGACCAAAACCTAGTGAACAAATTGACCAAATCCGGATTCATGCAGTCTGACCTGTACAAAATGACCAAATGAACAGTGTTTGTTCATTTGGCCATAACTTGGGCTAGGAAGGTCTAAAGGACCTGAAATTTTACCAGTGGACAGCTGGGATATAGACGTAAAATTTTCATGAAGAACACAAACGATGACCTAAAACTGCCAGAACTAGTTTGGTGCCCAGAAATCTAGGTTAAGTTTAATCTGACATCCATGATTCAAATGGCTATAACTTGAGCTACAAAACTCCAATTGGAGTGATTCAAAAAGGAGAATAAAGTTAAGACAATAGGGAACATTTTCTATGAAGAAAGTTTTGCCAAATTCTAACAGAAAAATAACCAATAGAACAGTGCAACTTAAGACACCAAAATTGAAAATTTGCAAATTTGCCTAAAAGACTTAGAATTTGAGTAAACAACCAAAACCAACAAATTTAGTGACCAGAATGTGGTATGTGGGTGAAGTTGGAATTCTCATACCTATTAATCCTTAGAAAGTCAACAAATTGACTTGAATAGTATCGTGAATAGTAACATCGAAACACAAATTTTAAAGAGCATCAAGTTTAGCACATTAGAGCTTGGTAAAAGTGAATTTAAATTTATTTTTGGATTTATGCTAAGTTATGGTACTGAAACACTGTGAAACTGTGTGTTTCAGTAGAAAGGAACACCGGAAAAGAACCCAAGGAATCGAGTCAAGGCCAAGAGGCGACTTGCTTAAGGTTTGTGCACAACGTAGAATTTCTGTAAATTCTCTTCTGCATATTGTTTTGAATAATTTGAAATATTGAATTGTGATATCATTGTGATGAAATATTTATCATGCTTTTGATTTAAATTGTTGAAAGTTATTTGTGTATATTTGAAATGGCAATGTTTAGTAAATTGTTAAGATAAGTTTTGAAACCACAGTGTCATGACCATATATTTGAATACCTCAATAGCATGACTAGTAGGGGTAATTAGTTTCGAATTTTGATTTCTTCTCTGGCTGAAGTGTTGAGGTATGTGCCAGTAGAAGAAGAAATTGAATGGATATCCATATATTTGAGCTAGCTAGCCTTGTGATGTGACTTCTCCTTAGCATCTGGCTATTGAGATTATATTTGTTTCGAATGGATGATATAACTATGAGTTTTATGAAATTAGTTTTGACACTTTGAAATGAAATTGTTTGGATTAAAATGTCATAATTCATATTTGTATTTAATTCTCATATTCAGTCTAATTTTTGAATAAATATGATTTAAATTCTGCATAAAGATTATTTTAGTATGTTATGCACCACTGAGTCCTAGTACTCAGCGATGGCTGTTATTGCTGTCGCAGATTTAGAGACTAGAGGAACAGTAGATTGAGCTGCTGAGGACTGAGGAGCTACTTGCTTGGAGTTATCGGGTATATTTTATACCCTGACTGTAAAAAAATTATTTTGATGTATGTAATGTATGTAAAGGTATGGACATATAAAACTGGTCTTGAGCAGTTTGTATAAAGTTTGTAATAAATTTTAGTTTGAATTTCTCTTAGTGTAAATTTTGTAATGATGTATATAAATTGTTTTATCTTTAATGAAATATGAATGGAAGTATTTTGCTTAAAATTGAATGAAATTAATTAATGGTATTTTGATGAGTGTTGAATATTGGAAATTGTGGATTTGAATTTTTGGAAATTGATAAATAATGTTGAAATTGATTGGGATGGTTGTGAATTTGAAGAAGTTGTTGAGACAAATTATTGGAAGGGCTTTTTTTTTAGGTATTTGAAGAACTGTTTTCTCAAAAATACAGATGGCACTCTGTCGAAATTTCTATAAAAATTGCAGAAAAATAAAATGGGCCAAAAATTTTAACTAGTTTTCAACCTTAATTAAATATTTTAATACCTATTAGAAAATGCTCACCACTTATAAAAGTAAGAAAATTGTTTTAAAATCCCTTGTAGGGTACTTAATGAGTTATCGGTAGGTGAAGTTCGATAGTTCATTAGGTATTCTACGGGATCATGTTATGCCTTACAGAGGGGTAAGGTGTGACACCATTATAATTTAAAACTCAATATTTTTGAGTGGGAAAACGGGCGGAGTTTGCCATATTTTATTAACAATTGACCTGTTGAAAGCAGTTACCTGCTCATATAATTTTCATATCAATCTCAATTTCCAATAATTTCAAATCAACCATCTTCATCATTCATACCATATTCATCTTATTCCATATCAAATTTCAAACCCATATCATATATGAAATTTACAAATTTATTTATTTAAATCAGTTACAAATTAATTACACAAATTCGTAATATAACTTAATAATTAATTACAATGTATAAAAGATATACTAATATGACTCGTGTGGGCCCTACCAAAATACACTATGAGAGGAGGTGACACAACACGACACTACTGCAAATCTGGTCTCTAAATCCTAGTCCAATGTTTACTAGGCTTTCTCTTCAGTACCTACGCAAGGGATAAATCTATCGCGCTATGCATATTGCTTAGTGGTGCAATAATAAAATAAAAATAAAATGAACAATTAAAAATAATTAATTCGAGTTTGTAATATCATAAGAGGTGCATTTTTAATAAATATTTGAATTATGCTCATTTTGTCGATCTTTAGGAATAATTGGTTCATTTATTTATCATCAAATTTTCTTAACTCATTTTAATGCCTAAGTAACCTATAACAGACTGACTGGATTGGATAAGCGGGTATTATTAGCACTGGACATATCTGTGCCTCGGGCCGTCATACCATGGGACACATAATGTCAATCAAGTATGCAATAGAATGGCTAGAAGCCATAATCAACAGAATGGCATAAAAGCCATGATAATAGAATGGTATAAAGCCATAGGCAGTACTACTAAACACAACCCTTCTTGGCATGCCAATCTATCCAAGCCTTATATACATGTTTAGGCATACATGGGCTGTAACGCCCTCACTTTAGGTAGTTCGTGCATTATACTGTTCCTACAACTAATGTCTGTTCGGACAACTACGATGTCTGGAACTACACTCAAACTAGAGTGAGGAGGCATAAATTGACTGAATAAAGACTACGAAAAATCAAGGAAAAATAAAACAAGCAAAGTGCAACTCGGTTAAACGAGCCGAGGTCACAGCGATGGGTGACCGTACCGGAAAGCGACTGTGAAGACAGTTGCCGACCCCAGACCCATGAGAAACCCTAGGAAATAATTTTCAGGATTCAATTAGAAGATTTATGAAGATTAAACGATATTAAAAATGTTAAAGTAAAATTCAAGAAAATTAGTTAATCGGTACAAACCAAAAATAACCGATAACCTAGTGAAGGGCATTTTGGTCATTTTAACCTCGGAGTTGAATTTTGACCTAAATGTCAATTAAAATAAGGGAGATTAAAAAACACCAAATAAATTAAATTATGAATTATATAATAAGAATGAGAAAAAAAGAGAAAAGAAAATGAAATAAAATATATATTGCATGGGCATGATGTCATAATGATATCATTTAAATTATTAGCCAATGGAAAATTTACAAGGGATATTAAAGGATAAGAAAGAAGGGAAAAAGGAGTCAAATTGACCAAATCTTCTTCTTTTCCCCTTCATGGCCGAACCACACACTTCAAAATCTCCATTGTTGCTCTTCCTTCCAAGCTTCAACTCTCATCAATTTTCTCCATAAAAATTCCTAGTCCCTTCATTAAAACATAATTTTATGTAACACCCCTATGTTCGGTAGTGCGTTCTACTGTTCTGGTGACCAGTGTTTGTCCAGACAGCTAGGATGCCTAGAACTACACTTAAATGTTAGTGAGGAGACATAGAATAATGAAATACAAGAAAGGAAAATACAAGAAAAACAAAGGAAAAATAATGGCAATGAAATGAAACTAAGTTAAACGAGCCAGCACCGCAGCGATGGGTGACCGCACGGAGAAGTTACGGCGCAGGCAATAGTCGACCCCAGGACTGCAGGGAACCCTCAAAATTTAGTTTTGAGATAAAATTAAAGACTTATTGAAGTATAAATGTCATTAGAAATTTCAAAGAAAAATTAATTAATTAGTACAAAGAAAAACCAGAAATCGAGAAAACGATAAAACTCGGTGTTACCGAAAAATCGGGAATGCAACCCGAATAGGGGTATTGTAGTCATTTGATACCCTGAGTTGCCTTTTGACCTAAATGTCCATTAAAAATAAATGATATTAAACTTTGAAAATGTTATAAAAAAATTAAATTGTGGTACATAATGTAAATAGTGGAAGAATGGTGACAAAATTGCAAAATTGGAAACTTTGGATTATTAAATCATTAACCAAAGTTTAGTGCTCCACTAACTACATTATGAGAGACATAAAATAAGTTTTAGTGGGGAGAAGTTGATCATCTTCAACCTTCTTAAAAAACCAGCTGAACCCATTTTCCTCTCAAAACTCTATGGGACTCCATGGCCAAAGCTTAACCAAGCTCCATGCAACCATGATTTAGCCATATTTTTCACTAGGTTCCTTCACTAAAACTTACCTACACACCTTGGGCAGCAATAAGGGAGCAAGAAAGATAAGTTTTGCTTAGGTTTTGAAGAAGTCCAAAAGAGGTAAGTGGTTATTTTCAATCCATGTTTCATTAAAATTATAACTAAGGTTGTGATTGTTTGAATTATGGAAGAAGTTTGAAGTTTGTGAATTTGTTGGGGATGGAGCATTTCGGCAGCCATGAAACCTCACCATGTACAGCTTATTTTTGTATGTAAATGGTAGTTTGGGATGTTGATTTAAATGTTTAATTGTATTAAAGTTGAATTCCATGTGTGAAGTTTGAATATTAAGCTTGAAAAGTGAAAATGGAAGTTGATGTGTATGTGTAATTTTTGGGTAGCCTCAAAATGGAAATTGGTAAGGTTCAAATTCATGAAATGTTATTGAAATATTGTACAAAAATTTGGCAACATATATGTGTGTGGAATAGTAGTGATAGGAATGTAAATTGATGATGGAAGTTTGTGTGATAATTAGAAGTATTTATGTGTATACATCGTTGGGATTAAACTTTGTGAATGGTGACTGCATTTGGTGTATTTGAAGAGGTTATATTCTATCCAAGTTGACCTATAATGTAGAGAATTGAATAGTTTTCCAAATGCAGAATGGTATGGGAAGTGAAAATGTAATTGGTAAACGTGTGTTTGGTTTGGTGTTTGAAAAGGATGTAGAGGGCAGTGTGCAAATGGACCTATAACCCTAAGTGTGTGGCTCCAATTGGTATGAGGCTAATTGGAGGTGAAACTATGCACAAAATGTGCCAACTTTCATGAAGAAAGTCTATCTAAATTCTATCTAGAAAGTGACTTGAAAAATGACCAAATCCGGATTAGTGACTTGAAAGCCTGAAAATTGACCATTTGGGCAGCAGTTAGTGTTTTAGCAATAACTCACTCAAAATAGGTCCAATTGACCTAAAATTTTTACCATGCGTAGATTAGACCTAGAGCTACAACTCTTATAAAGACACCAAAACTCAGAAATGACCATAAACAAGTCAAATAGCTTGCACAAGTTTGGATATAAAAACTGTCAGAACTGGAAATGACCTAAAATTACTATTTTAGTGCAATCTGTCCAGCTTTGGTAAATTGACCATATCTTGATCTATACAACTCAGAATGACCTGAAATTTTGCCCCGTGTGCAATAAGACATAGATATACAATTTTGCTTGTTTGATCAGAAGCTAAAAATCAAGAGAAATAGGACTTTAAGCTAGACCAATCTAGCACACAAAAATTGAGAACTTGACATTTACATACAATGATGCTTGAAATAATTTGGCAATGAATGCCAACTTGTAAAAATGGTAAGTTGCACTATATTGGTAGCATATTGAAATGCAAAATGTGACATATTGGTAACATTAAACCTAATTTACCTAGAGTGCATCGAGGGTCAACATTAAAGGTTGACTAAGGAAAATAATAGAATTCAATAAATTAATTATTAAGCCTTATTGTTAGAGATAGTTTAAATGAGTACTGAAACACTTCTAATTGTGTGTTTCAGTTGAAAAGAATATTGAAGAGCATAAGGAACATTGAGTCAAGGCCAAGAGGCGACTCATCCGAGGTCTGTGCATAAGATTTTTATATTCACTGCTTTTACTAGAAAATTTATTTGGAGAAATGAGTTAGGAATAATTTTTTTTATTGTTTTGGCTTTAGGAATTTTATTGGAAATTATTGTGTTGCCTACTTTGTGAATGGAAAATTGACTTTAGAAATTGATTATGTTTTGCATGAAATATTTGAATAATATGATTTGAAATTGTTTTTGGTTCACACTTGGCATGGCAGTCTCTTACTCTATTTCTCCTCCTCTTGTGGGGTTGAGTTTGATATTTGATTATTTTTCTCCCTCTCTTGCTTGCCAGTCTGAGGTGAGTTTGGATGAGTACTCATTAGCTAGCTAGCCACCTCCCTCATTGATTTCGATTAGTGGGGTGAGTATGTCTTGTCGTGGTGTATAACAAGGCATATTCGGAATATTTTGTGTCATGACCTAAGTTGTGTTATTGATTGGCAACACTGTGTTATTCAATTGTTTGATCAAATTTGTGTTATGTGAGCTTTGAAAAATTGTGAATTGTTTGAATTGTAAATTGCCAATAAAAGTTTTATATACCGCATTTAAATTGTTATTGTGCACCACTGAGTAACTTTTACTCAGCGATAGCTTTTTCATTACTGTCACAGGTAGACAGACGGACAGAGCAGCAGAGTAGGCTGCTTGTGCTACATTTTGAGATTTCATCAGTATATTGAGTATACCATATTTTGTAGTTTTTGTTGTAATGTATGTGCACTGTATTTATATATTGTACTTGGTCTTAAGCAGTTCTAAACTAAAATTGTAAATTATTTTGGCTTGTAAAAATATTGTGATATATTTCTTCATTCTTAGCTTTTGGAAACACTGGAAAATTGATTGTTGAATTGAGTTGATAATGTTGAGAAATTTATTGTGCTGAACAAATTATTGGAGTTTGGGATTGAGGAATTATATATTTTAAGTGCTTTTTTACAGGTTTTTGAAGAACTGTTTTATTCAAAATACAGATGGCACTCTGCCAAAATTTTTACAGAAATTATTAATACTTCAAATGTGTTATTTGGTTTCACTTCAGTAAAAAAATTTTTTAACACCTGTCAATAGTGCTCATCACTGTAAAAAGAAGTAAGAAAAGTTTTAAAATCCCTTGTAGTGTATTTAATGGGTTATCAGTAGACAAAGTTGGTAATTCATTAGGTGTACTACGGGATCATGTTATGCCTTACGGAGGTGTAGGGTGTGACATTTTATACCTTGGGGAGTCTACTAGTAGTAAAAAGGAGTAGAAAATTTGAAGTTTTGAGAGCTTGGAATTGGACACAAGCAAGGTTAGTGCAATATATAACCTTTTTCCTTCCTTAAGAATTGTTAGCTCATTGAATTGAGTTGAAATTTCTTGAAATTGAAAGAAAATGATGGGGGTATGAAAAAGCTAAAATTCAGCAGCCATGATAAGAATTGGGGGCTTGATGATTTTGATGAAATTAATTTTGTTTATTAGTGATATTGATGAGTATATGTGATAAATGAGTTGATTAGCATGTGTTTGCATGAAAATTTAGAAATTGGAGCTAGGGTTTTGCCCTAACCTTTGGGAATTTTGTATATGACATGAAATTAATGATGTTGAGATGAATTGTTGATCATTTGAAGTGCCATGTATGTCAAATGAAGTTTGGGAGTTGGGGGAATTGAAATTGGGAGTGTAATTTCTCTTATAGGAAATTCAGACCTATGAGTCCAGTGAGGTTTTTGAACCATAAATACAGTTGTGTTACTCCAATTGGTATGAGACTAATTGGAGATGAAACTAGGGTCATAATGCCCCATTTTTCATGAAGAAACCATGCCCAAAAACTGTCCCTATCCTGGCCTAAAATTGACTTGAATTAGGGTAACCCTAATTTGGACCTGGAAAAATAACTAAATGAACAATAAATGTTCAAATGGCCATAACATACACTAGGAGGGTCAGAATGACCTGATTCTTAAACCATTGGAAAGGTTAGACATAGGAACACATTTTTCATGAAGAACATAGAATCCAGATCTGCCTTTAACCAAGTCAAATTGTTAGCACAAATTAGATCAACAAAACTTTCTAGAACCAATCTGCCCAGAATTTGTTAGACTTAGGCATACGCGACCAGTTTTGGCAAAAATCCCATAACTTGGTCTAAAAAATTGCAAAAGCAATGGAACCAATGCCAAATGTTTTATAAGACATAGATCTACAATATTGGTATTTTGACCAGAACTCAGAACCTAAGGAAACTAAGTCAAATTGTTAGAACAATTTAGTACACCAAATCTTAAATTTGCCTTAACTACCACTTGACCCCAGAATAGAATTTATATCATAACTTTCACTAGGAAATCCCAAATGGGATGCGCCAAACTTTTATGGAAACTTAAGAGATAGGGCTTCAACTTTGATTTAGAAACTTTTCTCAAAATTTGAGTGTAAGAACCCTAAAATGAGAGTCAAAGCCACTGACCTGAATCTGGAATCCTGTAGACATAGGGCACCTGAGTCCAAGCCAGTTAATTTACTATAATTAATTCTACAAGACCTATTGTAATTCAAAATTTTGAGTAAGCATAAGACATAGAATAACAACTTCTATGAAGAACATTAGGCCTAAAAGTTATAGTAACATGTCCAAATAATTAGGGAAAAATTAACTCCAGAATCTGCCTAGTTTTGGAACTTAAGTGAGTTAAGGAACCAGTTTTGGTTATTTGACCATAACTTGAGTTCTAAAATTCCAAATGACATAATTCAAAAAGGAAAACAAAGATAAGACATAGATAGACAACTTCCATGAAGGAAGTATAGCCAAACAGTGGCCACATCTTGGCCAATTTGCTAGGAGAAAATAAGATACCAAATCTGGACCTAAAGAAAGGTTCAAGATATTATGTGATACATGATATGTAAATTACCTATATGAATTGATAAATACATAAGTTACATGAAAATGAAAGGGAAACCTATTTTCCTACTATAAATTGACATGAAATTACTATAAAGCACTAATAGTGCATGACATGAAATGATAAGATCATAAGTAATTAGAAATATTTAATTTGCCCAAAGTACACCTAGACTTATTTATATAGCATGGATTAATTGGTATACCAATTAGGGACTACAGATTACAGTACTGCCCACAGGAATAATCATTGATAGATAATATATGTTTGATATGATTGTTCTGCAGGCTTTATGCCTGCCCGTTGGCCATTGTGCTTGATTTTATTTTTGGCATTATGCCTGCCCGCTGGCCTTGTGCCTGACATGACAGAAGTATACATGTTAGATATACGTATGTTTAATTAGTATACTCCTGTGTATCCAGTTTTTATAGTCTGTTATAGGTTACTTGAGCACAGATATGAGTAAAAAAATCTAAAATTTAAATATATACATGAGAAGGCTATTAATGTGAATTTAATAAGATCGAATATATGATACATGATTAAAAGATCCCGATTAATTTAATTGTTCCAAAGTTCTATAAACATGTAAAAGACTTTAACTCCTAAAATTCTATATTTCTTTATAAGATTATATGTCGAATAATTATTTCAATTATATAGTTATTTTTTATTTCAATTTATGCACCACTAAGTGTTATGCTTAGAGCGTTGGTTTTTTAATCACGTAGGTACAGGAGACCACCAGCAGCCATAGTAGAGCTTAGACAGGACTTTGATTAGATCTACTATAGAGTGGTTGTCACCTCAGACTATTATTTTGGGTAGGGCTCACGTATAGTTAAATTTTATATTTTGGTTATTGTATGTAATTTAGATGATGTAAATCAATTTGTGACTGTAAATAAAAATTATAAATATTGTACTTCATTTTATATGAATGTAATGAAGTATTTTATTTATTTGTTAACCCGAATGGCATTACTAGAAACTCATAGTGGCCATACCGAGTTCTGAAAGCAGTTTTTGAAATACTCTGCTCTTGCACCTTCAACTGATAATAACCAGATCGCAAATCAATTTTGGAGAATACAGCTGCACCCTTTAACTGATTAAACAGATCATCAATGCGAGGCAATGTATATCTCTTCTTTATTGTCACCTTATTCAACTGTCGGTAGTCAATGCATAAGCGGAGAGTACCATCCTTCTTCTTAACAAACAACACTGGTGCTCCCCAAGGTGACACACTAGGGCGGATGAAGCCCTTTTCAAGTAGTTCTTGCAATTGTATCTTCAACTCCTTCAACTCTGCTGGTGCCATTCTGTATGGCGTTATGGAGATTGGTTCCACACCAGGCATAACATTAATTTCAAACTGCACTTCTCTTTCCGGAGGTAATCCTGGCAATTCATCAGGAAACACATCTGGAAAGTCATATACTGTAGGGATGTCCTTCAATGCTGGACTCCCCACTTGGGTGTCTACCACATGTGCCAAGTAGGCTTCACACCCCTTTCTGATCATTTTTCTGGCTAGTGCAGCCGAAATGATGTTTGATGGCAATAATTGCCTTTCCCCATGTATTACCACATCACTGTACTGAGGAAGGCCAAAAGTGACTGTCTTCAGCCTACAGTCAATCATGGCATGATGCCTAGCTAACCAATCCATGCCCAAGATGATATCATAATCTCTGAAGGGCATTTCAATGAAATCAGACAGAAAAGTGTGTCCTTGGATCACTAAAGAACAATCTCTATATATTCTATTAACCCTGACTTCCTGTCCTAGTGGACTTGTTACTAGCACCTCAAAGTCCATTTGTATACATGGAACAACAATGCAATCAATGATGCTAGCACTCACATAAGAATGGGTAGAACCCGGGTCAAATAATACAAACACATCATGGTTAAAAGTTGAGAAGGTACCAGCCACAACATCAGATGTCTCGGCCTCTTCCCTCTGTCTCATTGCATAGACTCTGGAGCACCTTGTCTTGCTCAATGTTTCATTGTACCTTGGTCACTGGGCTACCTCTACCCCTGCCTCTACCTTTGCCGGGTGGTTGTGAACTCGTGACAGTGGCTCAATCGACCTTCTGCAGAGTAGGAGGTGGTCCAACTCTGTGACTACTGGTGCAGTCCTTGGCAAAGTGTCCTGTGCCTCCACAGTTATAACAGGCTCCAATAGCCTTGTAGCAGATCCCACCATGATTTCTTCCACATGTCTCACATTGGCGGGGAGGGTAGGAACCTCTGGTACTCTGCTGACTAGATAGGGGAGGCTTCATCACGAATATCTTCCCCTACCGCATTTTTTGCCACCTCTGTGTGTCCCCATGATTCTTCCTCTTTCCAAGAGGACCACCGGAACTCGTTTCTCTGATTTTCCTCTTTCTCTGTCTTCTCCGATTTCTTTTCTCAGAGCACTGGACTCAATTCTTTCTAACTCTAGAGCTTGAGAAATAAGTTCAGAGAAGTTAGTGTGTTTGAAGCTGACTACTTGTAATCTGATACTAGGCTTCAAGCCAGTTTCAAACCTCTTGCATCTCTCCCTGTTGGTAGAAAGTAAACTTACTGCGTAATGGCTCAGGCAGGAAAATTCTCTTTCATACTCAGCCACTGATCTGTTTCCCTGTTTCAGACTTAGGAATTCTTGTAACTTCTGGTCTACATAAGCATCAGGGACATATTTCTGTCTGAATTCCCTGAGAAAGTCATTCCATGTTAGCACTGCAGGTTCTACCAGACTGTGGGGAATGGTTTTCCACCAGTCATAAGCATCCCCCTGCAACAAAGATATAGAGTATTCGAATCTGAGCTCCCCTGTGCAATGCAGTTTCTTGAATACCCTATCCATCCTTTCTAACCACTGTTTAGCCTCTAGAGGATCTACTGTCCCCTTGAACTCTGTAGCCCCATACTTCATCAATTTGTCATACTGCCTAGTAGGAGATTGTGGTTGTACCATCGTGTCTCAGATTGGGACTTGAGTAGGCACATTACCACCATTTGTTGGAACATTGCGACCATCTGCCGAGCGAATCGAGCAGAAATCGCGATCTGCAGGGTGGTGTTGAACCACTGACATTATGTAGGCCTGGGGCATCCCCTTGCACCTTAACCTCAATAGATTGATCGACTGAACGATCACCCTCTTCCAGAGTCAATGCGAGGATTTTAGATCTCCTGAACAAATAACACAAGGAGATTTCCTCCCGTTAGTGCATATTTATAATGTAATGTACAGTATGTATCAAACAATGATATTGAGCAGTTGTACTATGAAGAAATAATATTCAAATAACAGGTGAAAACATAATTTAAAAACTTTGCTCTGATACCACTAAAACATGTCACACCCTACCCCTCTGTAAGGCATAACATGATCCCGTAGTATACCTAATGAATTACCAACTCCGTTTACTGATAACCCATTAAATACACTACAAGGGATTTTAAAAACTTTTCTTACTTCTTTTACAGTGGTGAGCACTATTTACAGGTGTTAAAAACTTTTTTGAACTGAAGTGATAGAACTAACATATTTGAATTATTTGGAATTTTTGTAAAAATTTTGGCAGAGTGCCATCTGTATTTTGGATAAAACAGTTCTTCAGAAAACCTGTAAAAGCACTTCAATATATTTCCAAATCTCAACTCCAACATATTCTCAACACAACATTTTTCTCAACTCAAATCCACAGTGATTTTTCAAAGACTGAGATAAAAGAAATATAATACAATTTTTTTTACAAGCCAAAATAACTCATAATTATTTTACAACTTCAAGGTACAATTTGAACTTACAACTGCTCAAAATAAAAAACAATATGTACATACAGTGAACATACATTACAGTACAAAATACAATTATGTGGTATACTCATTATACCCGAAAATCTTTCGCTGGAGGTGCTAGCAGCCTAGTCTGCTGCCCTGTCTGTCTGTCTACCTGCGACAGCAATAAAAAGCTATCGCTGAGACAATGTCTCAGTGGTGCACAACATTAACCAAATACAACTTTAAATCACAACTCATAAATCATTTAAATGATGGATATGTAAAATCATAGTTAAATTCAAGACAATGAGTGTCAGAAGGAATTTAACACAATATCACAATAAATCTCAGAGATCAAAACATAGTTAGCTTCAAAAGACAGTGAATATCAATAAGGATTTAACTCCATTTCACAATCTCATAATACAAATCAATAAATCACACACAGCTTAATCATGTTTAAAAGTTCAATTCGTCCCAAAAGCCGATGGCTAATGAGGTATTCAATTCGTCCCAAAAGTCGATGACTAATGAGGAATAACATAGCTAGCTAGCAAAAATATGAGTACTCATCCAATTCATCCTCAACAGGCACACACCTTAACACTTCAAGCAGAGAGGGAATTCAATTCGTCCCACTAGACAAGCTAGTGAGGAATACAATCAATATACATGATAGCTGTGGTTTCAAACCATTTCCAATGCTTTTCAATCAATAAGTATCCATCAATATCATTCAAACAATTTTACACAGTTTCAAACCATTTACAATACTTTTCAAGCAATAAATATCCATTTAAACACATTTCCACAATTTAAAACAATAATGTACAAATAGTCATAATTCATTTCAATTGAAAAATTCAAAAGAAATAGTTGTTGTGCACAAACCTCTGATAACTATCTCCTGGTCTGGACTCAGTGTTTCCTTCCCTTTCCCTGAGTCTTTACTAACTGAGAAACACAATTTGAAGTGTTTCAGTACTAAATTAAACTGTCTCTATCGATAATGCTTGATAAGTAATTCACTGAAAGCTATTATTTGCTTAATCACCTAATATATCGACCCTCGATACGTTCTAGGTAAATTAGGTTTTAGTGTTACTAACATGTCACATTCGATAGTCTTTTAGGGTTGGTACACGTTACCAATTTCATTTCCTTTTTTAATGCATTTTATTGCAACTTGTTGGATTCCGGGATACTAGTTTGACCTAGCCGGACGACCTAGTTCCCTAGGTTTTCAGGTTTTGATCAAAACTACAAACTTGTAGATCTATGTCTTATGGAACGCGGGGCAAAATTTCTGGTCATTCTGAGTTATGTAGACCAAGTTATGGTCATTTTACTATTGCTGGTCAAATGGCATCAAATTTGGTCATTTTAGGTCAATTTTGGCCAACTTTGGTTCGGCCAGTTTTTGGACCCGAACTTGTGCAAGCTGTTTGACTTGCTTATGGTCATTTCTGGGCTTTTGTGTCTTCATAAGACTCGTAGATATGGGTCTTAACTATTCATGGTTAAAATTTCAGATCAATTGGACCTGTTTTGAGTGAGTTATGGCCTAAACACTAACTACTGTCCAATTGGTAAATTTTCAGGTCTCAATTGTACTTAATCCGGATTTGGTCATTTTTCAAGCTACCTTGCAAACAGAATTTTGGTATGCTTCCTTCATGAAAATTGGCACATTTTGTGCCTAGTTTCACCTCCAATTGGTCTCATACCAATTGGAGCCACACACTTAAAGTTATAGGCTAAAATGCATATTGTCCTTAAATACATTGCTTAACATCTATCAATTGCACATTTACTTGCTATAAATCCACTTCTCTTACCAATTCTGATTTGGTACATTACCAAAACCATTTATCACTTCACAATAAAGTCACTTTGGGCAGAATACAATATCCTCAATACACCAAATGAAACACTAATTCACAAAGTCCAAATACAACAATATGTATACATAAACACTCCTAATTATTACATACAATTTCCACAACCAATTTATATACATATTCATCAATCCTCAATGTCACAATTCACCCAATATCTTCATGAATTTAAACATTCATCAAGAAGTCCCAAGGCTGCCGAAATGCTCCCCATTGCCAAAGTTTCCCATGATTTCGTCAACTTCCATTTCAAGTGCACAATCACCATATACATGTGGGATTAACTTACTAGGACATTAAATCACCCTACTCAACATGAATTCTCATCAAATATATGTATGAATATTTCATTAAATATGCAACTCCATGGCTGTCCAAAATTGGATATGTCAATAACTTCTCAAACTTTAAAATTTCTTCACAAAGTAAACACCCATAACATGCTTACAAACTTTAACAAAGAAATATTCAAAAATACAAACTTACCTATTGTTAGGACTTGTTAAATCTTCACTAAAACTTCTTGAAATTGTTATCAAACTCTTCCTTGTGATGTGGGGATAAATTTTAATAAAGATAGGTGTGGGAAAAGAAGGCTTGATCATGGAATTGTTAAGGTTTGAAGGTGGGCGGCCATGGGAGGTTTTGTTGGAGTTCATTCGGCCATGTTGATTCCCAAGCTTGAAGATGAAGTTGCAGATTGTATAATGGGTGTACACCTACCCATTTAGTTCTTAATTTATTCCATAGTGGTCCACTTACACAAATTAATTCATTTTATATGTTTAATTTTCATTTATTCCACATTAAACCCATAATTTTTGCTATTTACTTTATATACCACCAATTTAATTTTTCATTATATTTTCCAAGTGTAATATTATTTATTTTTAATGGACATTTAGGTCAAAAGACAACTCGGGATGTCAAATGACTATAATGCCCCTGTTCGGGTTACATTCCCAATTTTTCGGTAACACCGGGTTTTGTCCGTTTTTCGATTTCTCACTTTTCTTTATACTAATTAATTAATTTTTCTTTGATATTTCTAATGATATTCATACTTCAATAGGGGTCTCTTTAAGTCCTAAAAATATTTTCTAGGGTTCCCCGCAGTCCAGGGCTAGTCAACGGTCCACGCCGTGACTTCCCGGTGCGGTCACCCATCGCTAGGGTTCTCGGCTCGCTTAACTTGGTTACATTTCTTTGCTATTATTTTTCCTTTTTTTTTCTTGTATTTTATTTTCTTGTATTTCATTATTTTATGTCTCCTCACTCATAACGAAGTGTAGTTCTAGGCATCCTAGCTGTCCGGATAACACTGGTCACCGGAACAGTAGAATGCACTACCGAACATAGGGGTGTTACAATTCTCCCCCCCTTAAAATAAATTTTGTCTCGAAATTTTTACCTGGCATTAGTCTCTGAACAGCTGTGGGTGCTGTCTCCTCATATCCTCTTCACGTTCCCAAGTAGCTTCCTGGCCTGAATGATGGTTCCACAAAGACTTTAACGTGTGTATCTGTTTATTCCTCAGCCGCTTCACCTCATAAGCCAGCATTTTTATGGGTTCTTCCTCATATGAGAGGTCTGGATTTACCTCAATCTCTTCAACCGATAGTACATGAGATGGGTTAGATCTGTACCTCCATAACATGGACACATGGAAGACATTGTGTATCCTTGCTAGCTCTGGAGGTAATGCCAACTGATATGCCAAAGGACCCACTCTTTCCAGAACCTCATATGGTCCGATGAAACGAGGACTCAATTTTCCCTTTCTGCCAAATCTCATAATCCTCTTCCAAGGAGAAACTTTGAGGAATACCTTATCACCCACTGCATATTCAATATCTCTTCTTTTCAAATCAACATAGGACTTCTGACGGTCTGATGCAGCCTTGAGTCTATCTCTAATCAATTTGATCTTTTCCTCTGTCTGCTGAACAATTTCTGGCCCAATCATCTTCCTTTCACCTACTTCATCCCAACATAAGGGAGTTCTGCACTTCCTGCCATACAATGCTTCATATGGAGGCATCCCAATGCTTGATTGGTAGCTGTTGTTATAAGCAAACTCAATCAAAGGCAAGTGTGTATCCCAACTACCTTCAAATTCAGTCACACAAGCCCGTAGCATATCCTCCAATATCTGAATAACCCTTTCAGACTGGCCATCTGTCTGTGGGTGGAATGCTGTGCTGAAGTTCAATCTAGTTCCTAGGGCTCTTTGAAGACTACCCCAGAATATAGAAGTGAACCTAGGATCTCTGTCAGATACAATTGATACTGGCACTCCATGCAATTTTTCAATCTCATATATGTACAATCTGGCCAATCTTTCCAGGCTATAGTCCATCTGCACTGGCAAAAAGTGAGCAGACTTGGTCAATCTGTCAACTATAACCCATACTGCATCAGGATTACTCTGTGTCCTTGGAAGTCCTGTAACAAAATCCATAGTTATTCGTTCCCATTTCCACTCTAGTACTGACAAAGGATTTAACAAACCAGCTGGAACTTGATGTTCTGCTTTTACTTGCTGACAAGTTAGGCATTTGAAAACAAACTCAGCTATATCCCTCTTCATGCCCATCCACCAGTAATGCTCTTTCAGCCCTCTGTACATTTTAGTTCCACCAGGGTGCATAGCAAATGGAGACTCATGTGCTTCCTTCATAATGATCTGTCTCAATTCAGCATCATTAGGAACGCATTCGCTTCGATGTAGCAATAAACCATCATCTCTCATAGAGAAATCAGGTTTCTTGCCCTGCTGGACTTCTTTCAGTAGCTTCTGATATTTTTCATCACTCTGAGCAACCATTCTGATCTGATCAATCAACACTGGCTGTACATGCCATGCAACTACTGTCTGTCCCTCACCATCAATCTCTAAACCGCATGTCAGGCTTTCAATTCACATACCATGGACAAAGGAGAAACTCTGAGACTTGCCATAGTCTTGCGACTTAAGGCGTCAGCCACCACATTTGCTTTCCCTGGCTGATAGTCTATTAAGCAATCATAATCTTTGATGAGTTCTAACCATCTCCTCTGCCTCAAATTTAATTCCTTCTGGCTGCCTAAGTAGTTCAAGCTCTTGTGATCTGTGTAAATGTAGCATTTTTCCCCATACAAATAGTGTCTCCAGATCTTCAGAGCAAAAACAATAGCTGCTAGCTCCAGATCATGTGTTGGGTAGTTCCTCTCATGTGGTTTCAGCTGGCGTGATGCATAAGTAATGACATTCCGATCTTACATCAGTACACAGCCTAACCTATTGTGAGAAGCATCACTATAAACTGTGTATTCTTTACCCGGAGTAGGTAAAGTGAGGACTGGAGCTTCAGTTAAACACCTCTTCAACTCATCAAAACTTTGCTGGCATTTATCAGTCCACTGAAATTTTACATCTTTTCGAAGCAGTTTGGTCAGTGGAGAAGATAACATAGAAAACTCCTTCACAAACCGACGGTAATATCTAGCTAGACCCAGAAAACTGCGAATTTCTGTGATGTTCCTGGGCGGCTTCCACTTAAGGATAGCTTCTACCTTGATCCCTTCAGTTGACACAACATGTCCCAAAAAGGAGATTTCTTTCAGCCAAAATTCAAACTTCGACAATTTGGCGTATAGTTGTTTCTCCCTTAAAGTCTGCAGTACAATCCACAGATGTCTGTCATGCTCCTCTGCATTCCTTGAATATATCAAAATGTCATCAATAAACACCACCACAAATTGATCAAGATATCGTTTGAAGATAGTGTTCATCAGATCCATAAAAGCAGCTGGAGCATTTGTTAACCCGAATGGCATTATTAGAAACTCATAGTGGCCATACCGAGTTCTGAAAGCAGTTTTTGGAATACTCTACTCTTGCACCTTCAACTGATAATAACCAGATCGCAAATCAATTTTAGAGAATACAGCTACACCCTTCAACTGATCAAACAGATCATCAATGCGAGGCAATGGATATCTGTTCTTTATTGTCACCTTATTCAACTGTCGGTAGTCAATGCATAAGCGGAGAGTACCATCCTTCTTCTTAACAAACAACACTGGTGCTCCCCAAGGTGACACACTAGGGCGGATGAAGCCCTTTTCAAGTAGTTCTTGCAATTGTATCTTCAACTCCTTCAACTCTGCTGGTGCCATTCTGTTTGGCGTTATGGAGATTGGTTCCACACCAGGCATAACATTAGTTTCAAACTGCACTTCTCTTTCCGGAGGTAATCCTGGCAATTCATCAGGAAACACATCTGGAAAGTCATATACTGTAGGGATGTCCTTCAATGCTGGACTCCCCACTTGGGTGTCTACCACATGTGCCAAGTAGGCTTCACACCCCTTTCTGATCATTTTTCTGGCTAGTGCAGCCGAAATGATGTTTGATGGCAATAACTTCCTTTCCCCATGTATTTCCGCATCATCAGATCGAGGAAGGCCAAAAGTGATCGTCTTCACCTACAAATCAATCATGGCATGATGCCTAGCTAACCAATCCATGCCCAAGATGATATCATAATCTCTGAAGGGCATTTCAATGAAATCAGACAGAAAAGTGTGTCCTTGGATCACCAAAGGACAATCTCTATATATTCTATTAACCCTGACTTCTTGTCCTAGTGGACTTGTTACTAGCACCTCAAAGTCCATTTGTATACATGGAACAGCAATGCAATCAATGATGCTAGCACTCACATAAGAATGGGTAGAACCCGGGTCAAATAATACAAACACATCTTGGTTAAAAGTTTAGAAGGTACCAGCCACAACATCGATGTCTCGCCTCTTCCTCTGTCTCATTGCATAGACTCGACCGAGTAATCTTGTCTTGCTCAATGTTTCATTGTACCTTGGCTCTGTCTGGCTACCTCTACCCTCGCTCTATCTTTGCCGGGTGGTTGTGAACTTCGGTGACAGTGGCTCAATCGACCTTCTGCAGAGTAGGAGGTGGTCCAACTCTGCGACTCATCGTGCGATCCTTGGCAAAGTGTCCTGTGCCTCCACAGTTATAACAGGCACCAATAGCCTTGTAGCAGATCCCACCATGATTTCTTCCACATGTCTCACATTGGCGGGGAGGGTAGGAACCTCTGGTACTCTGCTGACCAGATAGGGAGGCTTCATTCTGAATATCTTCCCTACCGCATTTCTTGCCACCTCTGCTGTGTCCCCATGATTCTTCCTCTTCCAGAGGGACCACCGAACTCGTTTCTAAAGATTTTCCCTCTTTCTCTGTCTTCTCTGATTTCTTTTTCTCAGGAGCAGCTTCAGACTCAATTCTTTCTAACTCTAGAGCTTGAGAAATAAGTTCAGAGAAGTTAGTGTGTTTGAAGCCGACTACTTGTAATCTGATATTGGGCTTCAAGCCGGTTTCAAACCTCTCGCATCTCTCCCTGCTGGTAGAAAGTAAACTTACTGCGTAATGGCTCAGGCAGGAAAATTCTCTTTCATACTCAGCCACTGATCTGTTCCCCTATTTCAGACTTAGGAATTCTTGTAACTTCTGGTCTACATAAGCATCAGGGACATATTTCTGTCTAAATTCCCTGAGAAAGTCATTCCATGTTAGCACTGCAGGTTCTACCAGACTGTGGGGAATGGTTTTCCACCAGTCATAAGCATCCCCCTGTAATAAAGATATAGAGTATTCGAATCTGAGCTCCTCTATGCAATGCAGTTTCTTGAATATCCTATCCATCCTTTCTAACCACTGTTCAGCCTCTAGAGGATCTACTGTCCCCTTGAACTCTGTAGCCCCATACTTCATCAATTTGTCATACTGTCTAGTAGGAGATTGTGGTTGTACCACTGGTGTATGTTTTGGGACTTGAGTAGGCACATTACCAGCCATTTGTTGGAACATTGCAGCCATCTGCTGAGCGAACTGAGCAGGAAACTGCGGTACTGCAGGGGCTGGTGTTGCTGAACCACTGACATTATGTAGGCCTGGGGCATCCCCTTGCACCTTAACCTCAATAGATTGATCGACTGAACGATCACCCTCTTCCAGAGTCAATGCGAGGATTTTAGATCTCCTGAACAAATAACACAAGGAGATTTCCTCCCGTTAGTGCATATTTATAATGTAATGTACTGTATGTATCAAACAATGATATTGAGCAGTTGTACTATGAAGAAATAATATTCAAATAACAGGTGAAAACATAATTTAAAAACTTTGCTCTGATACCACTAAAACATGTCACACCCTACCCCTCTGTAAGGCATAACATGATCCCGTAGTATACCTAATGAATTACCAACTCACATCGATAACCCATTAAATACACTACAAGGGATTTTAAAAACTTTTCTTACTTCTTTTACAGTGGTGAGCACTATTTACAGGTGTTAAAAACCTTTTTGAACTGAAGTGATAGAACTAACATATTTGAATTATTTGGAATTTCTGTAAAAATTTTGGCAGAGTGTCATCTGTATTTTGGATAAAACAGTTCTTCAGAAAACCTGTAAAAGCACTTCAATATATTTCCAAATCTCAACTCCAACATATTTTCAACACAACATTTTTCTCAACTCAAAACCACAGTGATTTTTCAAAGACTGAGATAAAAGAAATATAATACAATTTTTTTTACAAGCCAAAATAACTCATAATTATTTTACAACTTCAAGGTACAATTTGAACTTACAACTGCTCAAAATCAAAAACAATATGTACATACAGTGAACATATATTACAGTACAAAATACAAAATGTGGTATACTCATTATACCCGAAAATCTTTCACTGGAGGTGCTAGCAGCCTAGTCTGCTGCCCTGTCTGTCTGTCTACCTGCGACAGCAATAAAAAGCTATCGCTGAGACAATGTCTCAGTGGTGCACAACATTAACCAAATACAACTTTAAATCACAACTCATAAATCATTTAAATGATGGATATGTAAAATCATAGTTAAATTCAAGACAATGAGTGTCAGAAGGAATTTAACACAATATCACAATAAATCTCAGAGATCAAAACATAGTTAGCTTCAAAAGACAATGAATGTCAATAAAGATTTAACTCCATTTCACAATCTCATAATACAAATCAATAAATCACACACAGCTTAATCATGTTCAAAAGTTTAATTCATCCCAAAAGCCGATGGCTAATGAGGTATTCAATTCGTCCCAAAAGTCAATGACTAATGAGGAATAACATAGCTATCTAGCAAAAATATGAGTACTCATCCAATTCGTCCTCAACATGCACACACCTCAACACTTCAGCTAGAGAGGGAATTCAATTCGTCCCACTAGACAAGCTAGTGAGGAATACAATCAATATACGTGATAACTGTGGTTTCAAACCATTTCCAATGCTTTTCAATCAATAAGTATCCATCAATATCATTCAAACAATTTTACATAGTTTCAAACCATTTATAATACTTTTCAAGCAATAAATATCCATTCAAACACATTTCCACAATTTAAAACAATAATGTACAAATAGTCATAATTCATTTCAATTGAAAAATTCAAAAGAAATAGTTGTTATGCACAAACCTCTGATAACTGTCTCCTGGTCTGGACTCAGTGTTTCCTTCAGCCATTACCTTCACCCAAACCAGCCGCCCCATACCCATTCCATTGTCCTACATTGCCAAGTTTTCAAAGCTTGGTTTCCTTGGTTTTTCTTTCACTAAATCCTAAATTCCCAACACAAAAACTTGATAGTTCATCTTAGTGAAGCTATTGGGAGCAAAAAGAAGTGAAAAAGAAGAGCGCTTGCAAGATTGGAATTAACTCCACTCAAGGTTAGTGACCAAACTTCATGTTTCCCTTTAGTTTCATGTTGAGGAAGTGAGATTAAGTAGAAATCTATAAGAAAATTGCATAAAAATTATGGGTATACCTTCCCAAAAATTTCGACAGCCTTGTACTTGGTAGGTTATGAAGTTTTCATGGAGGTAAAATGGTATCATGGCTGCCTTCAATATTAACTCCATGATTAGGATAATGAAATGCAAGTTAAATGCATGATTTGAGATGGTTGAGTTAGGGTTTGGGTATGAAATTAAGACTTTGTTCATGTGTTGGTGAATAAAAGTTTAAATGGTTAATTAGTGACCATTTGGCTATGTATGATGAGGAAATGAAGTGAGTTGTGGCTTGGCATTTGAGTTTGGGAGTCGCTTGGTGACTGCGATCGATTGTGAGTCCAGCAGGTTTAGGCAACTATAAATGGAGTTGTAGAGGTTCAATTGGTGCAAGGCCAATTGGAAATGAAACTAGACACATAACAGCACAACTTTGGTGGGGAAACCCTGCCCAGAAAACCAAACCAAGTTGACCTAAAGTTTTCCCTAATCTGGGTTACTTGCATTCTGCGTGGGCAAAATGACCAAATGAACAGTATTTATTCATTTGGTCATAACTCAGTGTAGAAAGGTCCAATTGATCTGAAATTTTACCATCAGAAATATGAGACATAGACCTAAAACTTTCATGAAGAACACAAATGTGACACCCCTTACCCGTGTACAGTATATCCGAGTAAGTAATGTCACACGGTGTATCGGCACCCTCTATTTTAACTTAATCAATTTTTGTTATAGTTTTGAATATAGTTTATGAAATATAATTTATTTAAGCCATTTATCGAAATTATTATTTATTTGAGGTTCCGAAAATTTTAAAGAAAATCCGGCAGAGTACAGGCTAAAAATGGAGAAAACAGTTCTTCGGAACCTGTTAAAAACACTTCCAATATTCATATCTCATCACTCTCAAACTCCCATATCATCACAAACTCAACATTTTTCAATTTAATTTCTCAATCATTCATCTCATGTGATAATCCAGTACAATTTACAGATAGATATTCACATTTTTCATTCACCAACACCATTTTCATTATTTACATGAACATCAAAATACATTACATAAATCCAAATACATATGAGAAAATAAAAATTTAGTTACAAAACACCAAAATGAAACCTAGTGTCCTACCAATGCACTGTAGAAGGTGAGGTGACACGGACACTATGCAGAGCTGCAGGATGGACTCACCCAGTCTGCGGTCTACTGGGCTCACGTTCAGTATCTCCAGAACCTACGCGTGGCAAAAGCAACGCGCTAAGCAATGATGCTTAGTGGTGCAATAATAAAATAAAAGAAAATAGCAGAAAATAAATATGTATTTAATGTATATGTCTTATTTGTTTTGTATATGTTATATTCATTTATTTCTTTAACTTTATCCATTTTCATTCATTTGGTTGCCCAAGTAACCTATCTTTGAGCGATCGGATGGATAAACGGGTAACCGCACCGGGTATCTAGTACCTCGGTCACACACCATCGGTCACATATGCATCTCCCGGCAGTAAATGTAACGGCTAACAAGTCAGAATAGTATTAGGCACGAGGCCAAGTCTCAACACAATATCAAAATGGCCAAAAGCCATAAAATCACAGAATGGCATATTGCCATGTGCAGTACTGCTAACTGAACCCTATTGGCATGCCAAACTATCCAAACCAAACTTGTTAGGTATACTAGGGCATTTGATACTTTAAAATTCTTCAATTTGTGAATTTCAAGTTTTGGTGTCACTATTCACTTCATTAGTCAACAAAAATGTTGACTTTTGGATAGAAAATAGGTGCATTGGTTTTAACACTCCCAATGTACCACATTTTACATTTAAAACTTGTTGGAATTGATCACCATTACCATTTCTAAACTTAAAACCAAGAGAGCAGAATTTTCAGTTTTTGAAGCCTAACTTTACTGTTTCATTAAGCACTGTTGCAGTGGGAATTTGAGGAAATGGTAAACATGAAAGTTGTTCCTTATTTTGTCTAGTTGAATTTACTTTTTTGAATCACTCCATTTGGAGTTTTGTAGCTCCAGATATGGTCCAAAAACCACAGCTGGCCGGATTTCCAATCTGCAGAATTACCAAATCTACAGTACCATGAACAGTGACTGCCACTGTCTTGTTGGATAGGTTCTGGTCATAATTTGGGGTAGGTTTCTTCATGAAAGTTGTTTTTATATGTCTTAACTTGTTGCTGTAGAAATTTCAGGTCAATTGACCATTTCTACAATGAGTTATAGCCAAATGAACAGTTACTGTTCATTTGGTCATTCTGCAGAATTGGCTTGCAGGGTACCCGGATTGGGGCCAAATTTTGGTCCTCTTGCTTTGGTCTTTTAGGCATGGTTTCTTCAGAAAAAATGTGCCATTATAAGTCTAGTTTCATGTCCAATTGGTAAAACACCAATTGGACCAACACAGCCAAAGATATGGCAGTCCAAGTGGGCTGGAATCACAGCCACCCTGCTGCACTCACTGGGCAGCATACTCATTCACTTTGCCATGCTATATTTCAGTCCAAATTATGGTCAAATTTCCTCAAATGGTCACTAATTGACCATTAGAATGTTCTTTAACAATTTCATAAGCCAAGTCCACATTTTACTCTCAAAACCCTAGTTTCCATTATAAATTTTCACAACATACCTTAATTACTAACTCATTCACTAACCACATGCATACATGCTTTAAACATGATCTCTAATCCACTTTAAGTCCATCAAAACACTCCATCATTGTTCCTTCCTTAGGGCTGCCTAAATTCATTGTAGGCATACACACAAATTTAGTTCATTTAATTCACAAATTCATGTTGATTTCAAGTCCCTAACATGGAAAATAAGGGTTTTAAGTAGATAGATGCACTAACCTTTAAGTGGCACTTCTTGGACTTGTATTCTCCTTAGAATTCCTACTTCTTATGGCTGCCTAGAGTTGCCTTGTGATGTGGGGATGACTTTTTGTGAAAGGATATTAGGATTTTAAGGTTGGTTTTTGGGAGATTTCAAGCTCAATTTGAGCAACAATGGAGGTTTGGCTAAGGATGGGTTTCGACTGGTTTGGGAGGAAGGAGATGGCTGCTAGCTTTTGATCTTTTTTTTTTGGTCTTGTTTATCTCTTTTTATTAGTTAGTTAAATGGTTGTTCAATTGTGATTGGTTGTAGCTTTTAAATGACATCATCATGATGTCATAAATGAGCCTTTTTTCTCATTTTCTTTTCTTTTCTTCACTACTCATTTTCAATTTAATTTTTAGTAATGTTTATTCATATTTTATGTCATAATAATTATTTACTCAACTGGACAAGTCGGCCAAAAATCACCTCTGAAGGCGAAATGACCAAAATGCCCTCCGTTTGGCTTAACGGGTCAAAATTGTCTGTACCGATTGAAAAATTTTTCTAAATATTTTCTTGGCATTCTAATGCCATAGGGACCTCAATGACCCTTCTCTGGAGTCCCAAAAATTATTTTATAATTTTTCCCTGGGTCTAGGGCTCCTAGTTGCGAGAACCGCAACTTCCCTCTGAGTTACCCATCGCTAGGGCACCAGCTCGTTTAACTTGGTTGTATTTTATTTCTAAAATTTTTCCTAAATTTTTCTTATTAATATTTGAGTTAATTATGGTTCCTCACTTTAGTTTAAATATTTTTCCGGACGTTCTAGCTGTCCGGAACAACACTGGTCACCGGAACAGTAGAATGTACAGAGTTGCTACCGGGAGGGTGTTACAACTCTTCCCCTCTAATTTAAATTTCGTCCTCGAAATTTACCTGATGCAAACAGTTGAGGGAACTGTTGCCTCATCGTCTCTTCACTTTCCCAAGTTGCCTCCTCGGTGTTGTGGTGCCTCCAAAGCACTTTCACCAGTGGAATCCGTTTGTTCCTCAATTCTTTTACTTCCCGAGCTAGGATCCGTAGAGGTTCTTCTTCATATGTCAAATCCGGTTGTATTTCAATTTCTTCCCTGGAGATGACATGTGAAGGATCTGAGCGGTATCTTCTGAGCATGGACACGTGGAACACATTGTGGATCTTATCCAGCTCTGGTGGTAAAGCTAGCCTATAGGCCACTGGACCCACATGTTCAATGACTTCATATGGGCCAATGAACCTAGGGCTCAACTTACCTTTTCTTCCAAACCTCAATACCTTCTTCCACGGTGACACCTTGAGGAACACTTTGTCGCCAACTGCATATTCTATTTCTTTTCTCTTCAGGTCGGCATAAGATTTACATGCATTTGAGGCAACCTTTAGATTGGCTTTGATTAGTTTCACTTTCTCCTCGTCTGTTTCACCGTGTCCGCCCCACCGCTTGTCTTCGCCCAATTCACCCAAAGACACCTGGAGTTCTACATTTCCTCCCATACAAAGCTTCATACGGGCCATTTGGATACTAGCTTGGTAGCTATTGTTGTATGCAAATTCACCGATGGGAGGTATCTATCCCAACTTCCCTCAAACTCAATGACACAACTCCTCAGCATATCCTCAAGGACCTGACATATATTTCATGTTATTGTTATCATTTTAATTCAATATTTATATCAATTCCATTGGTTTCAATTGTTTACCTGGATTACTCTTTCTGATTTCCCATCCGTCTGAGGATGGAAAGCTGTGCTGAAGTGGAGTTGTGTACCCAAGGATTCATGCAACTTCTTCCAGAATCTCGATGTAAACCTTGGGTCTCGATCAGATATGATGGAAAGTGGAATTCCATGCAGTCTAACTATCTCACTGATATACACTCGCTAACTTCTCCGGAGTAGTCACCCTAATCGGCAGAAAGTGTGCTGACTTCGTCAATCTATCCACTATCACCCATACTGCATCATATTTCTTCTGGGTGAGAGGTAAACCACTTACAAAATCCATGGTGACCCGATCCCATTTCCATTCAGGTATGCTTATAGGCTGTAGCAAACCTGATGGAACTTGATGTTCTGCCTTGACTTGCTGACATGTCAAGCATTTAGTCACATAGTCAGCTATTTCCTTCTTCATACCAGGCCACCAATACTGAAGCTTCAGATCATGATACATCTTTGTACTTCCTGGGTGCATAGCATATACACTGGTGTGTGCCTCTTTTAGAATACTGGCCTTCAATTCCCCATCATCTGGTACACACAGTCTTCCTTTGTAATACAGACACCCATCTGCTTTCACCCCATAATCAGTTGCTTTTCCCTCTGAGATTTTGCTCATAAGAGCCATTAGCTTCTCATCTACCTTCTGCCCATCTAAAATCTGCTGTAAAAGGTTTGGCCTCACTTGCAACTCAGCCAAAATAGCTCCATCTCGAACCAAAGATAGATGATCTCAAAGCTGTGATGGACTTTCTGCTCAAAGCATCAGCAACTACATTTGCCTTCCCAGGATGGTAGTCAATTACACAATCATAGTCCTTCAGGAACTCAATCCATTGTCTCTGTCTAAGGTTGAGCTCCTTCTGGGTTGGCAAGTATTTCAGGCTTTTGTGGTCCGTGTAAATGTAGCACTTTTCACCATACAAGTAATGCCTCCATATCTTCAGTGCGAAGATAATTGCTACAAGCTCTAGATCATGAGTAGGGTAATTTTGTTCATGTGGCCTTAGCTGCCTGGAAGCATAAGCGACCACCTTCCCCTCTTGCATCAATACACACCCTAACCCATTATGAGAGGCATCACTGTAGACCACAAAGTCCTTTCCGGGCTGTGTTAACACTGGTGCCTCTGTCAACATAGCCTTCAACTTCTCAAAACTGGTCTGACACTTGTTATTCCAGTCAAATATGACATTCTTGTGTAACAACTTAGTCATTGGAGCAGCTATTAAGGAAAATCCCTTCACAAATCTCCTGTAATACCCAGCTAGCCCCAAGAAACTTCTGACCTCAGTTGTATTCCTGGGAGGCTTCCATTCTATCACTGCTTCTATTTTCTTGGGATCCACCCTAATCCCATCAGCTGACACTATGTGTCCAAGGTATGCAATCTCATTCAACCAGATGTCACACTTGGACAACTTAGCATACAGCTTCTTTTCTCTCAGGGTATGCAGAACAATCCTCAAATGTTCATCATGTTCTTCCCTGGTCTTGGAATACACCAAAATATCATCAATAAAGACCACTACGAATCGATCTAAGTGTGGATGGAAGATACGGTTCATAAGGTCCATGAATGCCGCTGGTGCATTTGTTAGGCCAAAGGGTATCACTAGAAACTCATAATGCCCATATCGGGTCCTGAATGCAGTCTTTGGCACATCTGCATCCTTCACCCTCAATTGATGATACCCTGATCTGAGATCAATCTTAGAAAATACTCCTGCTCCCTTCAACTGATCAAACAGATCATCAATTCTAGGCAACGGATATTTGCTCTTCACAGTCACTTTATTCAACTGCCGGTAATCGATGCATAGCCTCAAAGTCCCATCATTCTTTTTCACAAACAGCACTGGAGCTCCCCATGGTGACACACTGGGGCGTATAAACCCCTTATCAGGCAACTCTTATAACTGAGTTTTCAACTCCCTCAATTCAGTGGGTGCCATCCTATAAGGAGCAATGAAAATGGGTGCAGATCTTAGTTGTCTCAATAGCAAATTCAACTTCCCTTTCTGGTGGCAAACCAGGTAATTCTTCAGGAAATACCTCTGGGAAGTCTCTTACTGTGGGTATATCACTCAGGTTTGACTTAGCCTGCCTAGTATCCACCACATATGCTAGGTAGGCTTCGCAGCCTTTTCTCATCATTCGTCTTACAACTGTGGCTGAGATGACATCGGACAAGAAATCAGTCCTTTCACCCACAACAGTGATCTCATTACCCTCAGAAGTTTTCAGAGAAATTCTCTTCAATTTGCAATCAACTATTGCCTGATGACGTGACAACCAGTCCATTCCCAAAATCACGTCAAACTCGTGGAAGGGCAACTCAATCAGGTCTGCCAAGAATTCATACCCCTGAATCCTTAACGGGCAACCCTTGTATACTTTGTTCAGTACCACACTGTGGCCCAATGGATTAGTGACCAGAATGTCTTGGTCACTCTCCCCTACTAGTATCCCCCTTTCTGCGGGTAGGTTGATGCAGATGTATGAATGAGTGGATCCTGGATCCACTAATGCATGCACAGATGTATTGTAGAGGGAGAACGTATCCCTGATGACGTCCGGGGCATCTTGCTCCTCCTGAGCTCTAATGGCATAAGCTCTTGCAGGTGGTTTGCTGTCAGGCCTCTCTGCTGGCTCAGACGCAGGCCTCTGTGATGGTCCCACAGCCTCAGATTTGTCAGATTTTCTACCCCTCTGTGGTACAGGAGCAGGTCTGTCTGCTTGTGTTGGAGCAGCTGTAGTAGTTCTGCGTGGACAGTTCCTTAACTGATGCTCTATCGACCCACATCTTAAGCAGGCACCAGTCACTCTCCAACACTCCCCTTTATGCCATTTAAGGCAATGCGGACATGCAGAAGTTGCTGGGGCTGGTCCCCTGAACCCCATCCCTGGAGAGCTGCCCACTGATGGTGTGGACTGACCTCTCCTAGGGGTAAACTGTGGCCTGGGCCCCTGAGATTGACCCTAACCTTGTGGCTGGCCTGAACTCTGTGCAGGTGGACCCTTGAACCTCTTCCTAGGTGCAGGAGATGAACTAGACTGACCTGGTCCCCTCTTCTACTGTCTATCCCTTCTGGTCTGCTCATTGATTCTTACTTTTTCAACCTTTATTGTAGCTTCTACTAACTTGGTAAATTCTGTGATTCCCAAGGCAGTGAGCTGGATCTTTATGTTGTCATTTAGTCCCTCTTCAAATCTCTTACACCTTTTAGCTTCATTAGGGACTATCTCCCTTCCGTAGCGGCTTAATCGGACGAATTCCTTCTCATATTCGGCCACTGACAGCTGTCTCTGCCTCAGGTCAATGAATTACCTTATTCTCTCTTCTAGGTATACAGCACCCACATATTTCTTCTTGAATTCGGAGAGGAAGAAGTCCCAAGTTATTACCACTGACTGCACTTCACTGGACACCGTATCTCACCATTCATAAGCATCATCTTGCAACAGAGATATGACAGCTTCTAAGTTTTGCTCTGGGGTGCAGTGGAGTTGTTTTAAAACTCTGCCTGTTGTCGTAAGGGATTTTGCGGTCGCCTGGACGATCACTCACCGAAGTGGGAAAGAGTGAGGAGTCGCCACCTTAGTTTTTAAGGGAAACTAAAGAAAACCATTTGTGAGAATAAATTGAAACGAAACCACTTCAAGACCGAGATTCTAGGTTCGGGGTCCGTAGACGGGTGGGGAAGGTGTTAGGCACCCCACCTCGTCCCTTAATAAGGGTAAGTAGATTTAACTTTGTATTAGTTAGGAGGGCTTAAATGGACATGTTAATCCTTTTGTCAAAAGGAGATTTTAATTTTTCACTAAATTCGATTCACCCAGATACATAAGTAAATGAGACAACCTTAGTGAGTTACTGTTTGCGTGTTAATTTTATTTAAAAGAACTATTTTATTCAAATTTAATTTAAGAATTGGATAAGGACTCTTCTCCGAACTCTTTAATATTTTTTTTTTTGAGATCAGATAAGAACTCTCCTCCGATCTCTTTTAAATCATTAAAAATTTTGAGTTGAGACCAGATAAGAACTCTCCTCCGGTCTCTATTTAATGTTTTATTAAAATTTTGAGTTGAGACCGGATAAGAACTCTCCTCCGATCTCTATTTAATATTTATTAAAATTTTGATTTGAGACCGGATAAGAACTCTCCTCCGATCTCTATTAAATATTTATTAAAATTTTGATTTGAGACCGGATAAGACCTCTCCTCCGATCTCTATTAAATATTTATTAAAATTTTGATTTGAGATCGGATAAGAACTCTCCTCCGATCTCTATTAAATATTTATTAAAATTTTGATTTGAGACCGGATAAGAACTCTCCTCCGATCTCTATTTAATTAAAGTTTTAAGTTGAGAATCGGATAAGAACTCTCTTCCGATCTCTTTTAAATTAACAGGAACCTGAATGGGATCTTTCCAATCTCCCGAATTTTAATTTCAGCTACATGTCATAAGGTCCTAAAGCTAAGGATTCTGGCGTTCTAAGGAGCTGGGGATAAGGCTTCTTTTAACTAATTGATATTTTGTGACTAAATAAGAGAAGCTGGACTAAATTTTGCCGACCTCCCCTAAGGTCACTTTACCAGTACCTATTAATGTCCGATCCATTCTGTTTCGTTTACTTTGGTTTTATTCCACTTTATGGCATCTTGTCGAATTGCCGTTTACGTCAGCCCAATATTGTGGCTATTTTCCTGACGTGTTATTCAGGTTCTCTCTCTTAAAAGAGACCCTTAAGTTGCAGCTACTTACGTTTTCCCCAATCACTTACACGCTACTAGGAACTAGAAAATTTGCATTCAGAAATGACGAAGGTTAATAAAATGACGGACTGATCACTAAAGAAGTAAACTCGAGAGTAACATTCTTTAAAGTTCTTTGGCACTAAATGAACTTGGAGAAAATCACATGCATAAAAAGAACAAAGAAAATGTAAAAAGTAAACGTAAATGCTTAACAAAACGATAATACGAGCTCTTACCTGTAATAAGCCAAATCTATTGAAATAACTATGGGGTGACAAATGGTAATAAGACAGCAGACTGATTATCTTGAGGGCTGATGTTCGTTGTGAACTGAAGGGTGCTTAGCTAAAATGCAATCAGATTAAGATAAAACCGAGTGGAATGAAATTGAGCTTGGATAATGGGAATGAAGACAGAGATAATAAAGGACTAAAAGTGAGAGTGTGACCAGATAATGAACAAACTGAAAATGTAGAGTTTCAGTATTCAGAATCTTTTTCAAGAAAACACTTCATAAAACTAGTTTCAAAAGTCTTTCTAATCAAAACTTCAAAGTAGCAGAGTAACAAACTGAATCAAGTTTCAGAGTTCTTCCGCTATAATGACTACCTTTCTTTTTTTGCCCGTCCCCTGAACAGTTTTTCATGCAGGTATTTATAGGAATCGGGTGCTCCGCATGAAGGGTCAGGATTTATTTTGGGGGAGATGGAGGGTCAAGATTTTGAAGGACATGATCGGGTGTTCAGGAATTAAAGAGAATCAAAATGAATGGCAGAGATCATTCTTCAGAATATTTGTCCTTTTCTTCTTTCAATCTGACGGTCCCAAATCTTCTTATCCGGAACGATCTGAGGGCTAAGAGCGAAAGACACTGGTATTGTCGTCTTCTCTCTTGATCCAAGGGTTCCGGGTTTGCCCTTACCAGTGAGATCAACGGTGGGGATTGGGATGTACAGATCGCCATGACATACCACGGCACTGTCAAGATTAAGGCGATTCTTAGGCGTGCGGTGGAGATCTCGTCTGTAACGCTTTAACTACCTCGGCTCTGATTCTGACGATGGTTATTTGGGATTTGTCTTATTCTCTTTGTCTTCCGATCCCTCCCCCTTCTCGATCTTCTTGACACGCTCCTATTCCGATCTTTCATGCTGATCTCCCATCCTCCGATCTCTATTATTCCGATCCCTTAATCAGCCTCGGTCTGGTCAAAGCATTAATTTCCCCTCGATTCCCGGCGTCACCGTTTTAGCTTCGACAATAAATGCCCGATTTTCCCCTATATATACCCCTGACAGAAGAGACTTTCTTCATTCGATTTTCCTCTCTTCCTTCTTACTTTCCAGTTCTAGCTGCTCCGGCAGAAGTTTCGGCCATGATTGTAGCTGTTGATCCCTTTCCGATGGACCTTTTTATTCTCCGACTGAAAATTTACGACCCTGGTGATCGCATAACCTTGTCTGATGATGATGAGGGAACTGGATCAATTGATCGATCTGGATTGCGGACCTCGACTCTGCTGATCTCGAGTCGCTCAACTGAGTTTATTCGGCTTCTCATCACATTGGGTGTTCCGACAGCGGTTTCCCTCCACATTGGGTGTTCCGACAGCGGGTTAAGCTTCGATCGGCGACACCCTGTGGATCAGTCACAATGTTGGCTATTGACATAGGCTTCTTTAGATAGGATGTTCCGCTGATCTTTAGAGGTCGGCCTTTTGATGTAATCAGATGTAATCCGATCTTGAGATCGCCTAAATGATGTAATCTGATTTTTGGAAATGTACTCCGATCTCTTGAGATCGCCCAAATGATGTAATCCAATCTTTTGGAAATAAAGATTTTATTTTGCCAATTATTATCTTATTAATTATTTTCCGAGCTCTAATATGATTATCCGATCTGTAATTCGAAAGACCTGAATCTACCGCTCTATAATTAACTGATCTCTTTATGGAATCTTGGGAATATTCGTGAGACGTGTCAGAACAGCTGGCGAGTCCCGCTAACCGATGCGCTGCCTGGAACCTCGTGAGCATTAAATGCTCGGACGAGTATAAATAGGGGTGAGGGGTTAGCCATTTGCTCCTGCATGTCATTTTCACTCTCTCGCTCGCAACCTCAAAGTTCTCTCGTTTACTCAAGTTCTTCCGACGCCGATCAGACTCCGGTAAGGGCTTTGATCTTCTTTTTAGTTTAAGTTCTTTGTTTTCTTTGGAAATGAGCAGTGCCGAGGGTCAAAGAGCAGCGAGTCCTCCTTCCATTCAGTTCTCGTGGTCGTCTGACGAAGAAGAGGTGGTCGGGCCAAGCGCGCAAACAGAACCTCCTAGGGTTTCCGTTCCAGCTCGGGTGCGGATCGGACCATCAAGGCACGTACCTTCTTCAGGGAGGGAGAATCTCCCTATGGACAAGCTGCCATCGATCTTGCAAGAGTCCGATCTGCAATCGTTCAGCCAGGAGTACAATATTCGTCCTGATTCGTACGAACTTATCCGGTGTCACGGCGATCACCGAGCTGATCACTTCTTTGAAGAGAATGACCTGGTTATGGTATACGAGGAATAGTTAAAGGCCGGTCTTCGGTTCCCTCTGGATGACTTCTTTAAGGAGGTCCTAAAACTTCACCGAGTGTGCATTGCTCAAGTTCACCCTAACTCGTGGCGGATTTTAGTAGCCTTCTGAGGCCTATGCCGAGCTAAGGGAATCAGACCTACGGCTAAGGTGTTCGCCGAACTGCACAGGCTAACTCGCCAAAAGGACGACGAGCACTGGTTCTTTCAGGCGAAGCCTCATTGCGGGCTCTTTACCGATCTGCCCTCTTCCCTTAAAAATTGGAAGAACCGCTTCTTTATTATGAGGAGCAAAAATCCGACCTGCTTTGAGGACTTCCCTCGTAGCTGGTGGCACCAGGGGCCCTTGCTTCCGAAGCGCATTACCCTGAACCAGGAGGAAAGCTTGATAGTGATGGATCTGAAGAATCAGGCTGCCACTCAAAAGTATTCCTGTTTAGATGCGGTGACTGCCGAGCTGCACCATTGGACCATACAATGCTCACCGCCAAGATCGCGAACTTCCGCTCCGACCTCGATCGGTATTTTCTACATCTCAGATCTCAGGACCTTAGCGATCTCACTGACCTCTTCTTTGTGCAGGTATGGCGGGTGATGAGGGTTCTAGGAAGCGGAAGAAAGAAAGAGAGATCTCCCGGAAAGTAAAGGAGATGAAGCATTCGAAAATGCTTCGAACTCCCGGCCATGAACCAGGGGAGACGCAAAGGGGCCCGTCCCGACCTTCGGGGCCGCCGATCACTAAAGCTGTCCGATCTCCTCCTCAACAGGAAGAGCCGGCTCCACCTCCTCTAGCTGCTCCAAGCACAGAAAGGGGTCCTTCTCAATATTCTGTGAGAGCCTCTTCTCATGGTGCTTAAACGTTGATCGAGTCCCTGAAGAATAACCAGACTGTTCAGGAGAACCCCGGTTTTGCCAAAGTCTTGGGGTCTTCCATCTGCCTTCGGGAGGATCGGGACAGGCTATCCCCGGACAGCCTTGACGATATCTTGACTCGATCCATGAGCCTGAACGTGGAGTGTCTGGTGAACCAGACCATAGTTCGAGAAAAAGCTCATCGCCTGGGCAAGGAAGTCGAGAAGAAGAATCAGGAAGTGACTTCCCTCCGATCCCAACTCGCATCCTCTCAGGATTACATATCTCAAGTTGAGGGGCGGGCAAAGTTCTATGAAGACAGGCTGGCCGAACAGAATCATGTTCTGGCTGAAAGGGATCGTGCTCTCGGGGAGGTCCAGGCGCTCCGGGCCAACGAAGCTTCTCAGGTCGCTCAATTTATCGAGGAGCTTAAGGCGAAAGACGAAGAAATGGTGACAGGGATAGCTGGTGCCTATATGAATGCTCACAAGGACCTCTTGGCCGAACTCCAGAAGCATTACCCAGAAGAGGACTTCTCTTGGATGGCCGACCTGGCTCCCGGGGGCGAGGGTGAGGATAGTGAAGAGGAAGGAGAGGATGAGGGAAATGTAGATCAGTCAGGCGATCCTCACCAATAACTTGTACAAATTTTGCAATGAAATGAAATAGAATGCCTTTTTGTTCGATGAATGGTTGTGATCGAAAAATTTCTAAACACTTGATTGTCTGAGTATATTGAAACAACTGAAAACTATTATTATCCTAAGTGTGAGAGATCGGAAAATACAACATGCTTGAGATTGCTAAACGGAACTTAATTGAAAATTTTGGCTTGAACATTTAAGATCGGGATCTTCATTAAATCGGATTAGAACCTTAGCTTGATTATTCCTAAACTTTTAAAAGAGAGGTTGATCATAAATATTGGCAGCAAGGTTCTAGTGTTAGTTCAATTTCGTCTGACAAGAGAGATCGGGAATGTAGTTAATTGGTCAGGATATTTGACAATGGGCTTGAGAGATCGGTGAATGGTTTGAGAGACCGGTAAGGCTTTGACTGATATGAGGACTTAGCATTGACTCAACTTTCTGTAGAGAGAGATCGAAACCGTGGTTAGATGGCAAGGAGAGACTTAGTGCTAGGGATCGGTTTCGAAGTTTATTGATTCTGGGGATCGGCCAAAATATGGTGTCGACAGCTGCCCCTCTTTACACAATTTCTATTAAAGGAAAAATTTCCGTGTAGGAATTATGTAAAGATCCAGACTCATATTTTTGACGATTAGGTGTTCGAAGTTAGGGAAACAAAGCACACCTAAGTTAATGACCTAGAAACTGGCAATGGAAGTTAAATTAAAATCAACTTGGATCTAGGAACCAGAGGTTGATAGCAGGAAATGTAAATTGCTAGAAATTAAAATCAACTTAGATCAAGGAACTAGAGGTTGATAGCAAGGAATGTAAATTGCAGGAAATTAAAATCAACTTAGATTAAGGAACCAGAGGTTGATAACAAGAAATGTAAATTGCTGGAAATTAAAATCAACTTAGATCAAGGAACCAGAGGTTGATAGCAAGAAATGTAAATTGCAGGAAATTAAAATCAACTTAGATCAAGGAACCAGAGGTTGATAGCAAGAAATGTAAATTGCAGGAAATTAAAATCAACTTAGATCAAGGAACCAGAGGTTGATAGCAAGAAATGTAAATTGCAGGAAATTAAAATCAACTTAGATCAAGGAACCAGAGGTTGATAACAAGAAATGTAAATTGCTGGAAATTAAAATCAACTTAGATCAAGGAACCAGAGGTTGATAGCAAGAAATGTAAATTGCAGGAAATTAAAATCAACTTAGATCAAGGAACCAGAGGTTGATAGCAAGAAATGTAAATTGCAGGAAATTAAAATCAACTTAGATCAAGGAACCAGAGGTTGATAACTGGAAATTTAAATTGCAGGAAATTAAAATTGCAGGAAATTAAAATCAACTTAGACCAGAGGTTGATAGCAAGAAATGTAAATTGCAGGAAATTAAAATCAACTTAGATCAAGGAACCAGAGGTTGATAACAGGGAATTTAAATTGCACTTACAAAGCAAACCTAATCCGGACACGAGCAGTTCTTCCCCAATGAAGTGTACTTAACAAAATCCCAACGGCCAATGATGAATGGAGGACGAGTTGCAAGACTTGACCTATGGCCTCGTTTCTTCAAATACCCCATTTCTGTTTTTCAGACTTTCTCCCGAAAAGCACCCGTGCGGGTTTTTACTTCCCCTTCGTCTATATGACTAGAAGTACCCTTCCGGGTTTTCACCTCTAGTTTTTTTTTTTTTTTTTTTTTTTTTTTTTTTTTTTTGTCTTTCCCTGCAAATCTCATAGTAAAGTACGTGAGGTTATCAATTGTCAAATCTTAATTTTATGGCAAAAATTTTAACTGATTAAATAGCGCATTAAATAATGAGATTGCAGAAGGATAAATATAAGGGAAAGATAAAAACATGGGGAATGAAGTGTGATTTTATTACGGTTTAATATAAACAAAGAAGAAGTTTCAAAGAAGAAGGGTACAAGGATAGATCTCACATATTCCCTGTGGCTGATTTTGAAATCCCTTAACTGCCATTATTTCAAGTTTTCTGAAGCCTCATGCCATGACATTTCCCTCTTCATCCTGGTTTCATGCCCCCTGTTCCTTATTTCTCCTTTTTTGGTTCTTGGGATGCCCTTTCAGGTTTTCACCCCTAGAGTTTTTTTTTTTTTTTTGCTAACTTACTTTTTCAAGGTGCCCTTTCGGGTTTTCATCCTTCACTCGTTTTACAGAAAGCGCCCCTTCGGGGTTTTCGCCTTCTTTCACACATTTTGCTAGGAGCGCCCTTTCGGGTTTTCACTCCTTCTCCTTTCTTTTTTTTTTTTTTTTTTTTTTTAGGCATAGTATTTCTTGACGGTGTCAGCATTCACAGGTCTCGGAAACTCTTCACCGTCCATGTGGGTCAAGATCAAGGCTCCTCCAGAAAATGCCTTTTTAACCACATAGGGTCCCTCGTAGGTTGGTGACCATTTGCCCCGGGGATCATTTTGATTCGGCAGTACTTTCTTCAGAACTAAGTCCCCGAGTTGGAATTCGCGCGGGCGAACATTTTTGTCAAATGCTCTAGCCATTCTCATCCGTATAATCGCCATGACATGCTGCTGCTAACCTTTTCTCATCAAGCAAGTTTAACTGATCCAACCTTGACTGGATCCATTCTGACTCATCAATTCCTGACTCCTTCAGAATCCTTAGGGAAGGAATTTCAACTTCAATAGGCAATACTGCTTCCATGCCGTAAACCAGTGAGTATGGAGTTGCCCCGGTTGAGGTCCTTACAGAAGTCCGGTATGTGTGGAGAGCGTAAGGAAGCATATCATGCCAATCCCTATACGTGACCGTCATTTTCCGGATTATCCTCTTGAGGTTTTTGTTTGCAGCTTCCACCGCTCCATTCATCTGGGGACGGTATAGGGAGGAATTGAGGTGTCGGATTTTGTATTGATCACACAATTTTTGAATCTTTGGACCATTCAGATTCTTGGCGTTATCGGTGACGATTTCATTAGGGAGGCCATGCCGGCAGATAATATTGCTTCTGAGAAATCTAAGAAACGTATTCTGTGTGATATGCGCATAGGATGTCGCCTCGACCCACTTGGAGAAATAGTCGATGGCCACAAGGATGAATCTGTGCCCATTGGATGCCTTGGGATTTATGGGACCAATCACATCGATGCCCCACATTGCGAAAGGCCATGGTGAGACGAGGTTGAACAACTTGTGAGGTGGCACATTGATTGGATCGGCATAGATTTGACACTTATGGCATTTTCGAAAATACTCGACGCAATCCTTTTCCATTGTAGTCCAAAAATACCCACGTCGCATGATTTGCTTAGCCATCATGTGCCCATTGGCATGGGTTGCACAATTTCCTTCATGAGTCTCAAAAAGGATTTTCTTCGCCTCCTTTGCATCCACACATCTCAATAATTCGCCGTTGGAGCTCCTCTTGTATAGGGTTTCTCCACTGGGGAAGTATCCCAATGCTAATCTCCGAAGCATCCTCTTTTCGTTTCGGTTTGCCCCTGAGGGGAATTCCCTGGTTCTACAGTAGACCAGGATGTCATGATACCAAGGCTTTCTATCGGGCTCTTCTTCAATCATGAAGCAATATGCTGGCTCACTTCTTGCTTTAATCTTCAATGTCTGAATCATCTGACCCTCTTCGATTTGAGCCATAACAGCTAGAGTAGCTAAGGCATCAGTAAATTGATTCTTGTCCCTACTAAGGTGAGTGAAAGAGATTTCTTCGAATTTCTTGATCAGCTCCAATAGGTACTTCTGATACGAGATTAGCTTGGGATCCTTGGTTTGCCATTCTCCCTTGACTTGATAAATAATTAGGGCTGAGTCTCCGTATACCTCTAGCTTCCTGATTTTCATTTCGATGGCAGCCTGTAGACCCATCACACAAGCTTCGTATTCCGCAACGTTGTTGGTGCAGTCAAATCTCAACTTAACTGCTACCGGGAAGTGCTTTCCATCTGGGGATACCAATACAGCTCCAATTCCATTCCCGGACAAATTGAAAGCTCCGTCGAAATACATTTCCCATACATCGGCTGGCCCCTCTTCTTCGCAGTCCACTTCATTAATATGCTCATCAGGGAACTCAAAATCCAGAGCTTCATAATCCTGGATAGGATTTTCCGCTAGGAGATCAGCAATCACGCTACCTTTCACCACTTTCTGGGTCATATTGACTATGTCATATTGGGAGAGTATAACTTGCCATTTGGCTATCCTTCCTGGCACGAATGGACTTTCGAATACATATTTGATAGGATCCATCCTGGAGATGAGCCATGTCTGGTGATCCAACATGTAGTGCTTGAGGCGATTTGCTGTCCAGGCTAACGCGCAGCACGTCTTTTCTAAGAAAGAGTACCTTGACTCACAATCATTGAACTTCTTACTTAGGTAATAAATAGCCCTCTCCTTTCGCCCGGTATCATCATGTTGTCCCAAAACACATCCCATCGAGTTCTCACTGACTGCCATATACAAGATAAGAGGCCTCCTCGCCACGGTGGGACCAATATCGTGGTCTTGACATGTATTGCTTGATCTTCTCAAAAGCCTCTTGGCAAACTGAATCCCATTGGGTGGAGTTGTTCTTCCGGAGTAGCCTGAAAATTGGCTCAGCTTTGGCAGTGAGATTGGAAATAAATCTCGAAATGTAGTTCAACTTTCCCAGAAAACTGCGCACCTCCCTTTCTATTCTTGGGGATGGCATCTCTTAAATAGCTCGAACCTTGTCTGGATCGACCTCTATTCCCCTCTCGCTTACTATGAATCCTAACAACTTTCCCGATCTAACTCCGAATATGCATTTGGCAGGGTTCAGTTTCAACTGGTATTTCCTGAGTCTCTCGAATACTTTCTCGCACTGCACATGACTTTCTTCTCCCCGGGATTTGATGATCATATCATCCACATACACTTCCACCTCTTTATGCATCATATCGTGGAATAATGTGACCATTGCACGCTGGTAGGTAGCACCAGCATTCTTCAACCCAAAAGGCATGACCCGATAGCAAAATACCCCCCATTGAGTGATGAAAGCAATTTTATCCTTATCTTCCTCGTCCATCGGGATCTGATTGTACCCTGATGCCCCATCAATACACGAACACCTGCCCAATCCCACAGCATTGTCAACTAACACATCAATGTGAGGGAGAGGGAAATCGTCTTTCAAGCTCGCTTTATTGAGATCCCTGTAATCGACGCACACCCGAACTCTCCCGTCCTTCTTCATTACCGGGACCACATTAGCTATCCATTAGGGATATTTGACCACTTCCAGGAACCCCGCGTCATACTGTTTCATGACTTCATCCCGAACTTTGAGCAGTGTGTCGGGATTCATTCTCCTTAACTTCTGCTTTACCGGGATTGTCCCCTAAATTAGGGGAATTTTGTGTGTCACTATCTGAGGGTCCAAACCCACCATATCATCATAGCTCCAGGAAAATATGTCGAGGAATTCTTTAAGGCATCGATCATATCTCCCAATTCTTCACTCTCCACTACCTTAAGTTCCCTTTTTACTTCTTCTGTGCCTAAATTTATGGTGTGCGTTTCGTCTCCACAAGGCACTAGGGAGGGTTCATCTTTTTCATTACTTTCTTCTGTAAGGTCTTCCTCAGAATCACTTGAAGTAATGGCAGTTATGGGGATTTCAAAATTAACCAGAGGAATTTCTGAGTCTATTGGATTATTGGGTGTTAATTGATGAATGGTTCTGAATGAATAAAAATGGAACATATTATAAGGATGGAATTCAAAAGGAAAGGAAAAGAGAATTGGATTTAAAATGCACTATTAATTCATTAATATTTATGCCATAAGAAAAAGGTCCATTTACAATATTACACTTGCCACTATGGACAAAATGATCAAGTGTAGATAACCAAAAGGTACTTTACTCGAAATTGAGTACAGGGATGTCCTCAGTTGTCTAGTTGTTCAGCTCTTGCCCCTCAGTCATTGGCGAGACTAGGGCCTCATACAAGGAATCCAGTTGGATGACATCTATGGATGGATCATCGGGTGATTCTTCTGTATTTGCCGGATGCTGAATGACCGGTTTAGTGAAGATCTCCGTAATTCTCGGGACTACTTTTATCTTTCCCATTTTTCGATCGAACCTTTGATCCCGGAGCATTTTCCTCATCCAGAAATGCCCATCCATAAGGGCATCTTCCTCATAACCCAAACCATAGCGGCCTACCTTCTGGATAGTTGGTATGGGTTCAACGATTCCCTGTAATGTGGCGCCTAGGCCTTTGCCTTCTTCGTACCCACTCCTTGTCATTATTTTGGCTACCATAGCCATAGCCCCTCCATTTTCTGAGATGGTTTCTTGTAACTCGAGGGCTTGGAAGGAGCTTTCTAATGACTCCTCAGCTGCCTCCACATAGGGAAGTGATTGCGGCTTAGTGACTAGCAAGGCCTCCTCTCCTTTTATTGTGACGATTTTGCCGTTCATGATGTATTTTATTTTCTAGTGCAGAGTTGAGGGAACGGCGTTCGCAGAATGGATCCAAGGCCTCCCCAGCAGCATAGTATAGGCAGGCTCAATGTTCATCACCTGGAATGTGACGTTGAAAGTGCATGCGCCAATCTGAAGCGGCAAGTCAATATCTCCCAACACTTCTCTTCTGGTACCGTCAAAGGCTCTTACCACCATAGCACTTTGACATATGTCCGATTGGTCAACTGGCAAACTAGCTAAGGTAGCGCTAGGGAGTACATTGAGAGCTGACCCGTTATCAATAAGTACCTTGGCTACTATACAACCCTTACACTTCACTGTTACATGTAGAGCCTTAGTATGCCTTAAACCCGCAGGGTCTATCTCGTCCTCTGAGAAAGTAACAAAGCTGGATGCCTGGATTTGTCCTACTATCTTCTCAAATTGCCCCGGAGTAATGTCGGGGTTTACAAGGCCTGATCCAGGATTCTCTGCAAGGTTTGTCGGTGCACTTCCGAACTCAAAATCAGCGATAACAGCGAAATTCGGGCAGGAGTTTTCCTCAACTGCTCCACCACATCATACTCGCTCTGTTTCATTATTTGGAGCAGCAGTTCCTCCTCTTCTTTATGCTCGACAGGCTCTGCTTCCTCTGTCTTCTCAACCTCCTCTTCAGTGTTCTTCAATGACTCTCCCATTTTTACTTTCCCTTTTCTCTTTTCTTTTTCTTCGTTACTGTAACACCTCCCACTTCGAGTTATGAACTCGACCTCTTGCTCAAGGGAGGAGGGCTTTGTGGCAGTGACGGGTTGGGGATCGATCTGGGGAGTAGCACTGGTGGTAGGTCCAGCATAAGTCATCTGAAAGTGTGCATGAGGAGTGAAACATGGCTTAGGAGGTGCCGGAGGTGAAGCAAGGCTAGGAGCCGGTGTACTGCTTGACGCTCCTTGAGTGAAGACTTGGAAATTGTAGTTCCAAGGTATGGCATGGGTGTTGGTAACAGGGAGCTGAGATGGGGCTCGGATAATCGTTACTGGTTGTGAGGCTACCGGGGGTGAGAAAGTGATTCTGGTGGGAGCATTTTGGCTATATCTAGTGGTATTCACTCCCTCTTCCATCTTCGACCTCGTCTAGCATCTCAGAACCTTGAGAGACAATAAGTTCCGAACCTCTTACTTGAATCCCTCACAGCCCTGTAGCTCGTGATCAGCTGCCCCTCCATGATAAGGACACCCCGTACTCTCTTCCAATCCCGCTACCTGAGGGCAGAGGTAGCCTTCCCTCATTGCCACAGCAAAAATTTCCTTGAAGTAAGGAGTCAGCTTGTCTACTTCCAGCATTGATCCTTCTTCATCAGGCTCTATCATATTACACCACTGCCTGCATTATGGTTAGGCAGTGGGTTTGAGGTAACATTGGGGAGGGAACCATTTCCCTCAATCTTCAACCACCCGTTTCTGATTAAAGCGTGCACTCTCCCCCTGAGTGCCCCACAGTTATCGGTTGAGTGCCCTTGTGCCCCTCCATGATACTCACAACGGGCAGTGGTATCATACCACCTGGGGTATGGAGGCTGAATTGGATCTAGGGGAACTGGTACGATTTGGTTTATACCGACAAAGTATCGGTATATTTCACTGAGTGGGAGGGGAAGAGGTGGATCAGGGTTTCTTGGGGGTCTTGGGTTGTTCTGTGGTGGTTTTAGTTGAGCAGGAGAAGGAGGCGGTCTTGGTTGGTAATTTGTAGGTGGGGGATATTGTGGGCACGGGTGTGGATAATTAGGGAAAGGAGGTGGAATATTGGCGACTGTTTGGCCATGAGGGGGAGGATATGGCCGATAATTGTTTTGAGGGAATGGGGAGTAATTATTCTGCCGGGTGACTGAATGGACATCACCCTCCTTTTTCTTGCCAAAATTGGCAGTTTTCTTTGCAGGGTTCTCAGCCAACTCCTGCAATCGTCCCATTCTTAGGTTGGCCTCTATCCTTTCGCCAGCCTGTATGATGTCAGAGAAGCTGTTGGAAGTGTTCCCAATCATCAAGTTGAAGTAAGGGGCCTTCAAAGTTTTGATGAACAGAGAGCATAGCTCATTGTCGGTCACCGGGGGATGCACTTCTGCCGCCTTTTCTCTCCATCTCTGGGCATATTCCTTGAAGCTTTCTTTGTCTTTCTGTACTAGGTTCTGGAGGTCCCTTCTTGTGGGGGCCACATCGCAGTTAAATTTGTACTGCTTTAAGAAGGCATCAGCTAAGTCCTTCCAGGAGCGCAGTTTGCTCCTGTCCAACTGAATACACCACCTCAAAGCTGCCCCTGAGAGGCTCTCATGAAAAAAGTGGACCAGCAATCTATCGTCCTCTGTCAGAGCAGACATCTTGGCGATATAGGTGGCCAAGTGAATGCGAGGATCTGAATTCCCTGTGTACTTGTCGAAATCAGGGACCTTGAACTTGGGAGGCACCACCACATCGGGAACCAATCTAAGCGATGCCACGTCGACTGAACCATACATATTCAACCCTTCAATTGCTCTCAATCTCTCCTCTAGAGCAGATAGTTTCTCACTTTCTTTTGTCTTATTTTCCCCTCCCACTGCATGGAATACTCCCCCAGTTGGGGGATGAGGGGTGAAGTGAATGGGAGGGATTATATTCGAAGGGTATGGGTCGGTGTTTGGAACGGTTGGGTAATGAGAGTAAGGTAGGTCATTATTTGTGGTAACCGGATTGACAGTGATTGTCGGGTCCGGGATGGGAGACTGAAAGGTAAAAGAAGTTGAAGCTTGGTGAGGATCATTTGTTGTAGGAGGTGGAGGAGGTAGTGGTAGGCTAGGCTCTGCTGTGGGTTTATTCTGGGACATTTCCCTCATTAGTCTCATAAGTTCTGAGACCTGATCTTTCAATTCGGAAACTTGCCCCTGTAGGTTCTGTACTTGTTCCTGATCTTCCATTATCTTCTTTGTCCGAGATCTTGTTAAGTACACTCGCTTGGGCTGAACCGTGTGCTTGGTCAGACTTGCCTTGTTTGAAGCAATATTGATTTCCTGTAAGGAGTAAAAAAAGAAAATTTTAAATGAACTTTGAATTTTGCAAAGAAACTAAAAGTCCTGGTCTGGACGAAGGATACAGTGGCATTTGAGAGCCAGGTTGAAATCTGTAAAAGGATAATCGCATCAATTTTATCATGGCATCGTTCGATAGTCTGACTGTGAATGACTGGATTGAATGCGCATTTATGATACCTGTCCATATAGCGCATTCAATTTTTCACATAACCCTAGCGAGGGAGTTCCTACGGGAGTCATATTATTCATTCACAAATTTACTAAACAATGGTCCAGAAATCATTTCATTAACTGAATAATTTGTACATCGTATCCTCTACATTGGCCTAGGCTCTGGAAGGTTCTTTATAATAAGATGACATCTTCTGAGATACTCATATAACCTTTCTTCTTGCTTGGCAGGGTCGAATGCTTTGAGAGCATATTCTGATTCAGGTAATAGTTCTTGTTTTTCCTGTGCTATCGTTCTTTCCAGCTGGTCAACATTCTCTTTCAGTCCTTGATAAAGAGCAGCTTGTTTTTCTTTCTCTTTCCTTTCCTTAGCACACTCTTTCAAGATATCGTTGATGAGTAGTGCCTGCTCTTTTAATTCGAGCTTCTTCTTTTTGTTTTCCTGTTTATATTCTTCAATGAGCACCTCTTGGTATTTCATCTTTTCCTGAAGCTTACTATTCTGCACTTTTACTTCTTTTACCTCAGCTTGGAGAGAGTCTTTTTCCTTTTCCCACTGTTCCTTTTGCTCTTCGAACCCCATCCTTACGGCCCTTGCCTCTTCCTTGAGCCTTCTCACTTTTCTTTTAAGTTTCTGCTGTTGGTCCTCCAACTGTTTTATTTGTTCTTGCAGTTGTGAGTTCTCGGTGTTTGCTTCTTGTAGTGAGTAAAGCAGACGATTATCAGCTTCTTCTAATAGGATGTTTTGGCTAGGGTTGCTGTCCTCGAATTCTATAGTTGAGTGTTCTCGGTCCCTGTCAGCTCTCCATTTAAGATAATCGCCCGAGGCACTTGGGCCTTTAGGCGATCTCTCCATCATAGTAATGTTTTCCCAAGACTTGCGAGCCAGTTTCAATCCTTCCTCTTCCTTGAGCTCATGCTAGAAGTGACCTTGGTGGTATTCTTCAATGTTGATCATGGACTGCGTTGAACCAAACTGCCTCATTACCAATGCCGGAGTGTAACTTGTATACCCGGTTACTCCGATTAGGGATACCGACTGATTACCTCCCGTACCGATCAAAACAGGTTGGCTTGGCGTCCACAGCTTCCTCCAACAGTAATCATGGCTATTAAAACTCAAAATCCGTTCCCACCACTGCTGTTCATTCTTCGGACTGATTACTAACCGGGTTATCTTTTCGATGGAGGCTGGTCAAGGTACCAAGTTAATCCCTTTGTCTCCACAGGGCACATGTGACTGATAATCCAGAGGTACAGCAACTGAGAACAACACTTAATGGACCCTTTCCCCTGTTGTCTGCAGTAGGTTAGGGTTAACAAGGTTTCCGCAAGAATTGCCGGTATCGGATTGATCTCCTGCCTTTCTACCGTCCAGAATACTTCCACCGCACTGCAAGTCATGATTCCCAATGGTCCCGGGAACAAAATCAGACCATAGATCCCCAAGGCGAGTGCCACTGAAGCTTGATTCCACTTTTTCTCTTGGAGGTACTGATCTAACCACTTCTGGAGATATGTCCAATACCAACCATGTGTGTTTCCTTTGACAGTTTCTTTTGACTTTGCCTCTTCCGAAGGGATGCCCAACAAATGTGTTAATCGTTTCTAGGTCTGCCTATGCTCAAGGTGTAGGTAGATCCGATTCTGTGTTGAATAAGGGATCCCTAATAATGCCTGATATTCTTCCAAAGTGGGAACTGTATCAATGTCATTGAAAGAGAATACCCCATGCCTAGGGTTCCAAACTGACAACATGGCCTTTAATGCCGGGATTTGGACCTTGACTCGCATTAAGGTTGCAATCCTCCCATACTTCTCTTCAAATCGTACCTTGACCTGATCGGGAAGCGACCTCCATCCATTAGATGCACTCGAGGTCGTTTCATTCTGACTTCAATTTTATTCAGATCTAATGAAGGTAGTAAGCTAGCATGTGCCTTGGAAACATCATTTTGTGGGAGTACTGGAGTATGAATCAATTTGGACCAAAGTTTAGCATTCTGAACTTCTTCTGCCGACTGACTCGAGGATGCCATGATAAATATGATGCCTACCCTTTTACAGACTCTTGGTTTGGTAATGCCTGCGGGAAAATTTGTTAGCAAGATAAATTAGGGTAATTTTGAATCATACTATTGACAGGATGACACGTACACATTTATCAAAGTAGGAAAATGTGTAGGTGTCTTAGTAGAATTGAAGATTACCCTCACAAAAATGAACAAAAGGAAATTAAAGCAGAAAAAGGATAAGAGTAAGTATGCCCCTTTTTTCCTATAATAGGGAGACTCCTGATATCGGACGAGCGCTACCTATTTGGATAGTTCTACCTTACAAGGTAGCTTACTACGGCTTTCAGCTATCGTGATAGTTTAGCTCAGGATCTAATTTACTAAAAACCACAGGTTCCCAAATTGCCCTCAGAACAAGAGAGCCCCATTCTATAACCATGATATTATCGGGAAAATTCCACGAGTATCACAGTGGATAGAACAAGTTTCAATTTGAACAGAAGCCTTCACGGATACTAACGAGGTAGAACCCACGGGTACCGCTACATGACTCCCTCCTACTTTCCTAAAAGGGTAAGAAAGCCCGGGTATAGGGCCAAAGTGTGTGAGGACATCGTGTGAGTGTTCAGTGTGTGAAGGGACACCTTTACCTCTTCCCAATTCAGGGGGATTTTATTTTTCCATTTTTCCTTTTTTTTTTTTTTGAAACGAAAAGCACTGTAAGGAGATAAAACAGGCAAAACAAGCAAAATAGTTAGCCGCAATAACAATAATTAACGTATAAAACATCGCTGAATGAGCCCATCTAACTATAATTTGATCGGACAAAATTAAATCTACTTTTGGACCACTAGACCGGGGTTAAGTCAGTCTTTGTACGTCCCCAGTAGAGTCGCCAAGCTGTCGCAAGGGATTTTGCGGTCGCCTGGACGATCACTCACCGAAGTGGGAAAGAGTGAGGAGTCGCCACCTTAGTTTTTGAGGGAAACTAAAGAAAACCATTTGTGAGAATAAATTGAAACGAAACCACTTCAAGACAGAGATTCTAGGTTCGGGGTCCGTAGACGGGTGGGGAAGGTGTTAGGCACCCCACCTCGTCCCTTAATAAGGGTAAGTAGATTTAACTTTGTATTAGTTAGGAGGGCTTAAATGGACATGTTAATCCTTTTGTCAAAAGGAGATTTTAATTTTTCACTAAATTCGATTCACCCAGATACATAAGTAAATGAGACAACCTTAGTGAGTTACTGTTTGCGTGTTAATTTTATTTAAAAGAACTATTTTATTCAAATTTAATTTAAGAATTGGATAAGGACTCTTCTCCAAACTCTTTAATATATTTTTTTTGAGATCAGATAAGAACTCTCCTCCGATCTCTTTTAAATCATTAAAAATTTTGAGTTGAGACCAGATAAGAACTCTCCTCCGGTCTCTATTTAATGTTTTATTAAAATTTTGAGTTGAGACCGGATAAGAACTCTCCTCCGATCTCTATTTAATATTTATTAAAATTTTGATTTGAGACCGGATAAGAACTCTCCTCCGATCTCTATTAAATATTTATTAAAATTTTGATTTGAGACCGGATAAGACCTCTCCTCCGATCTCTATTAAATATTTATTAAAATTTTGATTTGAGATCGGATAAGAACTCTCCTCCGATCTCTATTAAATATTTATTAAAATTTTGATTTGAGACCGGATAAGAACTCTCCTCCGATCTCTATTTAATTAAAGTTTTGAATTGAGAATCGGATAAGAACTCTCTTCCGATCTCTTTTAAATTAACAGGAACCTGAATGGGATCTTTCAAATCTCTCGAATTTTAATTTCAGCTACATGTCATAAGGTCCTAAAGCTAAGGATTATGGCGTTCTAAGGAGCTGGGGATAAGGCTTCTTTTAACTAATTGATATTTTGTGACTAAATAAGAGAAGCTGGACTAAATTTTGCCGACCTCCCCTAAGGTCACTTTACCAGTACCTATTAATGTCCGATCCATTCTGTTTCGTTTACTTTGGTTTTATTCCACTTTATGGCATCTTGTCGAATTGCCGTTTACGTCAGCCCAATATTGTGGCTATTTTCCTGATGTGTTATTCAGGTTCTCTCTCTTAAAAGAGACCCTTAAGTTGCAGCTACCTACGTTTTCCCCAACCACTTACACGCTACTAGGAACTAGAAAATTTGCATTCAGAAATGACGAAGGTTAATAAAATGACGGACTGATCACTAAAGAAGTAAACTCGAGAGTAACATTCTTTAAAGTTCTTTGGCAATAAATGAACTTGGAGAAAATCACATGCATAAAAAGAACAAAGAAAATGTAAAAAGTAAACGTAAACGCTTAACAAAACGGCAATACGAGCTCTTACCTGTAAGAAGCCAAATCTATTGAAATAACTACGGGGTGACAAATGGTAGTAAGACAGCAGACTGATTATCTTGAGGGCTGATGTTCGTTGTGAACTGAAGGGTGCTTAGCTAAAATGCAATCAGATTAAGATAAAACCGAGTGGAATGAAATTGAGCTTGGATAATGGGAATGAAGACAGAGATAATAAAGGGCTGAAAGTGAGAGTGTGACCAGATAATGAACAAACTGAAAATGTAGAGTTTCAAAGATTCGTAATCTTTTCAAGAAAACACTTCAGAAAACTAGTTTCAAAAGTCTTTCTAATCAAAACTTCAAAGTAGCAGAGTAACAAACTGAATCAAGTTTCAGAGTTCTTCCGCTATAATGACTACCTTTCTTTTTTTGCCCGTCCCCTGAACAGTTTTTCATGCAGGTATTTATAGGAATCGGGTGCTACCCATGAAGGGTCAGTATTTATTTTGGGGGAGGTGGAGGGTCAAGATTTCGAAGGACATGATCGGGTGTTCAGGAATTAAAGAGAATCAAAATGAATGGCTGAGATCATTCTTCAGAATATTTTTCCTTTTCTTCTTTCAATCTGACGGTCCCAAATCTTCTTGTCCGGAACGATCTGAGGGCTAAGAGCGAAAGACGCTGGTATTGTCGTCTTCTCTCTTGATCCAAGGGTTCCGGGTTTGTCCTTACCAGTGAGATCAACGGTGGGGATTGGGATGTACAGGACTGCCATGACATACCCTGGCACCTGTCAGCATTGCGGGCGATTCTTAGGCATGCAGTGGAGATCTCGTCTGTAACACTTTAACTACCTCGGCTCTGATTCTGACGACGGTTATTTGGGATTTGTCTTATTCTCTTTGTCTTCCGATCCCTCCCCCTTCTCGATCTTCTTGACACGCTCCTATTCCGATCTTTCATGCTGATCTCCCATCCTCCGATCTCTATTATTCCGATCCCTTAATCAGCCTCGGTCTGGTCAAAGCATTAATTTCCCCTCAATTCCCGGCGTTAAGCTTTTCTCGCTTCAGAATAAATGCCCGATTTTCCCTATATATACCCCCGATGTAAGAGACTTTCTTCATTCGATTTTCCTCTCTTCCTTCTTACTTTCCGCCTAGTTGCTCCACAGGTTTCGGCCATGATTGTAGCTGTTGATCCCTTTCCGATGGACCTTTTTATTCTCCGACTGAAAATTTACGACCCTGGTGATCGCATAACCTTGTCTAATGATGATGAGGGAACTGGATCAATTGACTGATCTGGATTGCGGACCTCGACTCTGCCGATCTCGAGTCGCTCAACTGAGTTTATTCGGCTTCTCATCACATTGGGTGTTCCGACAGCGGTTTCCCTCCACATTGGGTGTTCCGACAGCGGGTTAAGCTCCGATCGGCGACACCCTGTGGATCAGTCACAATGTTGGCTATTGACATAGGCTTCTTTAGATAGGATGTTCCGCTGATCTTTAGAGGTCGGCCTTTTGATGTAATCAGATGTAATCCGATCTTGAGATCGCCTAAATGATGTAATCTGATTTTTGGAAATGTACTCCGATCTCTTGAGATCGCCCAAATGATGTAATCCAATCTTTTGGAAATAAAGATTTTATTTTGCCAATTATTATCTTATTAATTATTTTTCGAGCTCTAATATGATTATCCGATTTGTAATTCGAAACACCTGGATCTACCGCTCTATAATTAACCGATCTCTTTATGGAATCTTGGGAATATTCGTGAGACGTGTCAGAACAGCTGGCGAGTCCCGCTAACCGATGCGCTGCCTGGAACCTCGTGAGCATCAAATGCTCGGACGAGTATAAATAGGGGTGAAGGGTTAGCCATTTGCTCCTGTATGTCATTTTCACTCTCTCGCTCGCAACCTCAAAGTTCTCTCGTTTACTCAAGTTCTTCCGACGCCGATCAGACTTCGGTAAGGGCTTTGATCTTCTTTTTAGTTTAAGTTCTTTGTTTTTTTTGGAAATGAGCGGTGCCGAGGGTCAAAGAGCAGCGAGTTCTCCTTCCATTCAGTTCTCGTGGTCGTCTGATGAAGAAAAGGTGGTCAGGCCAAGCGCGCAAACAGAACCTCCTAGGGTCTCCGTTCCAGCTCGGGGGTGGATCGGACCATCAAGGCACGTACCTTCTTCAGAGAGGGAGAATCTCCCTATGGACGAGCTGCCATCGATCTTGCAAGAGTCCGATCTGTAATCGTTCAGCCAGGAGTACAATATTCGTCCTGATTCGTACGAACTTATCCGGTGTCATGGCAATCACCGAGCTGATCACTTCTTTGAAGAGAATGACCTGGTTATGGTATACGAGGAACAGTTAAAGGCCGGTCTTCGATTCCCTCTGGATGACTTCTTCAAGGAGGTCCTAAAACTTCACTGAGTGTGCATTGCTCAAGTTCACCCTAACTCGTGGCGGATTTTAGTAGCCTTCCGAGGCCTATGCCGAGCTAAGAGAATCAGACCTACAGCTAAGGTGTTCGCCGAACTGCACAGGCTAACTCGCCGAAAGGACGACGAGCACTGGTTCTTTCAGGCGAAGCCTCATTGCGGGCTCTTCACCGATCTGCCCTCCTCCCTTAAAAATTGGAAGAACCGCTTCTTTATTCTGAGGAGCAAAAATCCGACCTGCTTTGAGGACTTCCCTCGTAGCTGGTGGCACCAGGGGCCCTTGCCTCCGAAGCGCATTACCCTGAACCAGGAGGAAAGTTTGATAGTGATGGATCTGAAGAATCAGGCTGCCACTCAAAAGTATTCCTGTTTAGATGCGGTGACTGCCGAGCTGCACCATTGGACCATACAGCTGCTCACCGGCCAAGATCGCGAACTTCCGCTCTCTGACCTCGGCACTGGTATTTTCTACATCTCAGATCTCAGGACCTTAGCGATCTCACTGACCTCTTCTTTGTGCAGGTATGGCGGGTGATGAGGGTTCTAGGAAGCGGAAGAAAAAAAGAGAGATCTCCCGGAAAGTAAAGGAGATGAAGCATTCGGAAATGCTTCGAACTCCCGGCCATGAACCAGGGGAGACGCAAAGGGGCCCGTCTCGAACTTCGGGGCCGCCGATCACTGAAGCTGTCCGATCTCCTCCTCAACAGGAAGAGCCGGCTCCACCTCCTCTAGCTGCTCCAAGCACAGAAAGGGGTCCTTCTCAATCTTCTGTGAGAGCCTCTTCTCGTGGTGCTCAAACGTTGATCGAGTCCCTGAAGAATAACCGGACTGTTCGGGAGAACCCCGGTTTTGCCAAAGTCTTGGGGTCTTCCATCTGCCTTCGGGAGGATCGGGACAGGCTATCCCCGGACAGCCTTGACGATATCTTGACTCGATCCATGAGCCTGAACGTGGAGTGTCTGGTGAACCAGACCATAGTTCGAGAAAAGGCTCATCGCCTGGGCAAGGAAGTCGAGAAGAAGAATCAGGAAGTGACTTCCTTCCGATCCCAACTCGCATCCGCTCAGGATTACATATCTCAAGTTGAGGGGCGGGCGAAGTTCTTTGAAGACAGGCTGGCCGAACAGAATCATGTTCTGGCTGAAAGGGATCGTGCTCTCGGGGAGGTCCAGGCGCTCCGGGCCAACGAAGCTTCTCAGGTCGCTCAACTTATCGAGGAGCTTAAGGCGAAAGATGAAGAAATGGTGACAGGGATAGCTGGTGCCTATGTGAATGCTCACAAGGACCTCTTGGCCGAACTCCAGAAGCGTTACCCAGAAGAGGACTTCTCTTGGATGGCCGACCTGGCTCCCGGGGGCGAGGGTGAGGATAGTGAAGAGGAAGGAGAGGATGAGCGAAATGTAGATCAGGCTGGGGGTGATCCCCCAGCCGAATAACTTGTACAAATTTTGCAATGAAATGAAATAGAATGCCTTTTTGTTCGATGAATGGTTATGATCGGAAAATTTCTAAACACTTGATTGTCTGAGTATATTGAAACAACTGAAAACTATTATTATCCTAAGTGTGAGAGATCGGAAAATACAACATGCATGAGATTGCTAAACGGAACTTAATTGAAAATTTTGGCTTGAACATCTAAGATCGGGATCTTCATTAAACCGTATTAGAACCTTAGCTTGATTATTCCTAAACTTTTAAAAGAGAGGTCGATCATAAATATTGGCAGCAAGGTTCTAGTGTTAGTTCAATTTCGTCTGACAAGAGAGATCGGGAATGTAGTTAACTGGTCAAGATATTTGACAATGGGCTTGAGAGATCGGTGAATGGTTTGAGAGACCGGTAGGGCTTTGACTGATATGAGGACTTAGCATTGACTCAACTTTCTGTAGAGAGAGATCGGAACCGTGGTTAGATGGCAAGGAGAGACTTAGTGCTAGGGATCGGTTTCGAAGTTTATTGATTCTGGGGATCGGCTAAAATATGGTGTCAACACCTGTTCTGTTCAACCAGTTTTCGACTGCAATAGAATCATCTTCTCTCTTGCCAAAGAAGTCCACTGCTCCAAACTTTCTCAATTTTTCCAGGTGTGATTTTGGTTGTGGAGGTGGTGGTGGTGGTGCTGCTGCTGGCATTACCCCAGCCATTTGTCTGAAGAATTCGGCTATTTGTTGGAACATGGCCTGTGGAGGCTGAGCAGGCTCTGCTTGAGCTGGCGGAGCAGGTTCTCCCATACCCCAAGTCTCAGCTGCTGCAGGTGGAGCATGACTCTCCACTTCCTCCTCAACTGCCCTCTGAGATGTAGGGTCCATATCCTATTCAAAATAAGAAAGACAAACAGATCTGCATTAGTGTCACCTCGACTCTTACAAATGCAATGCATGGTATGGACTCAATCTAGGCCCAGAAACGCCTAAACCGTGCTCTGATACCACTAAATGTGACACCCCTTACCCGTGTACAGTATATCCGAGTAAGCAATGTCACACGATGTATCGGCACCCTCTATTTTAACTTAATCAATTTTTATCATAGTTTTGAATATAGTTTATGAAATATAATTTATTTAAGCCATTTATGGAAATTATTATTTATTTGAGGTTCCAAAAATTTTAAAGAAAATCCGGCAGAGTACCGGCTAAAAATGGAGAAAACAGTTCTTCGGAACCTGTTAAAAACACTTCCAATATTCATATCTCATCACTCTCAAACTCCCATATCATCACAAACTCAACATTTTTCAATTTAATTTCTCAATCATTCATCTCATGTGATAATCCAAAGATAATTTCTGAGATAGATATTCACATTTTTCATTCACCAACACCATTTTCATTATTTACATGAACATCAAAATATATTACATAAATCCAAATACATATGAGAAAATAAAAAGTTAGTCACAAAACACCAAAATGAAACCTAGTGTCCTACCAATGCACTGTAGAAGGTGAGGTGACACGGACACTGTGCAGAGCTGCAGGATGGACTCACCCAGTTTGCGGTCTACTGGGCTCACGTTCAGTATCTCCAGAACCTACGCGTGGCAAAAGCAACGCGCTAAGCAATGATACTTAGTGGTGCAATAATAAAATAAAAGAAAATAACAGAAAATAAATATGTATTTAATGTATGTCTTATTTGTTTTGTATCTGTTATATTCATTTATTTCTTTAACTTTGTCCATTTTCATTCATTTGGTTGCCCAAGTAACCTATACTGAACGACTGGACTGGATAAACGGGTAAACTGGCACTGGGTATCTAGTACCTCGGGCCGTCACACCATCGGTCACATATGCATCTCCCGATGTGCAACAGAACAGCTAACAAGCTGTAAATAGTATAGGCACGAGGCCAAGTCTCAACACAATATCAAAATGGCTAAAAGCCATAAAATCACAGAATGGCATATTACCATGTGCAGTACTGCTAACTGAACCCTATTGGCATGCCAAACTATCGAAACCAATCTTGTTAGGTATACTAGGGCATTTGATACTTTAAAATTCTTCAATTTGTGAATTTCAAGTTTTGGTGTCACTATTCACTTCATTAGTCAACAAAAATGTTGACTTTTGGATAGAAAATAGGTGCATTGGTTTTAACACTCCCAATGTACCACATTTTACATTTAAAACTTGTTGGAATTGATCACCATTACCATTTCTAAACTTAAAACCAAGAGAGCAGAATTTTCAGTTTTTGAAGCCTAACTTTACTGTTCCATTAAGCACTGTTGTAGTGGGAATTTGAGGAAATGGTAAACATGAAAGTTGTTCCTTATTTTGTCTAGTTGAATTTATTTTTTTGAATCACTCCATTTGGAGTTTTTTAGCTCCAGATATGGTCCAAAAACCACAGCTGGCCGGATTTCCAATCTGCAGAATTACCAAATCTACAGTACCATGAACAGTGACTGCCACTGTCTTGTTAGATAGGTTCTAGTCATAATTTGGGGTAGGTTTCTTCATGAAAGTTGTTTGTCTATGTCTTAACTTGTTGCTATAAAAATTTAGGTCAATTGACCATTTCTACAGTGAGTTATGGCCAACTGTTCATTTGGTCATTCTGCAGAATTGGCTTGCAGGGTACCCGGATTGGGGCCAACTTTTGGTCCTCTTGCTTTGGTCTTTTGGGCATAGTTTCTTCAGAAAAAATGTGCCATTATAAGTTTAGTTTCATGTCCAATTGGCCAAACACCAATTGGACCAACACAGCCAAAGATATGGCAGTCCAAGTGGGCTGGAATCACGACCACCTCTTTGCACTCATCGGGCGAGATACTCATTCACTTTGCCATGCTATATTTCAGTCCAAATTATGGTCAAATTTTCTCAAATGGTCACTAATTGACCATTAGAATGTTCTTTAACAATTTCATAAGCCAAGTCCACATTTTACTCTTAAAACCCTAGTTTCCATTATAAATTTTCACAACATACCTTAATTACTAACTCATTCACTAACCACATGCATACATGCTTTAAACATGATCTCTAAACCACTTTAAGTCCATCAAAACACTCCATCATTGTTCCTTCCTTAGGGCTGCCGAAATTCATGGTAGGCATACACACAAATTTGGTTCATTTAATTCACAAATTCATGTTGATTTCAAGTCCCTAACATGGAAAATAAGGGTTTTAAGTAGATAGATGCACTAACCTTTAAGTGGCACTTCTTGGACTTGTATTCTCCTTAGAATTCCTACTTCTTATGGCTGCCTAGAGTTTCCTTGTGATGTGGGGATGACTTTTTGTGAAAGGATATTAGGATTTTAAGGTTGGTTTTTGGGAGATTTCAAGCTCAATTTGAGCAACAATGGAGGTTTGGCTAAGGATGGGTTTCGGCTGGTTTGGGAGGAAGGAGATGGCTGCTAGCTTTTGGTCTTTTTTTTTTTGGTCTTGTTTATCTCTTTTTATTAGTTAGTTAAATGGTTGTTCAATTGTGATTGGTTGTAGCTTTTAAATGACATCATCATGCTGTCATAAATGAGCCTTTTTTCTCATTTTCTTTTCTTTTCTTCACTACTCATTTTCAATTTAATTTTTAGTAATGTTTATTCATATTTTATGTCATAATAATTATTTACTCAACTGGACAAGTCGGCCAAAAATCACCTCTGAAAGGGAAATGACCAAAATGCCCTCCGTTTGGCTTAACGGGTCAAAATTGTCTGTACCGATTGAAAAATTTTTCTAAATATTTTCTTGGCATTCTAATGCCATAGGGACCTCAATGACCCTTCTCTGGAGTCCCAAAAATTATTTAATAATTTTTCCCTGGGTCTAGGGCTCCTAGTTGCGAGAACCGCAACTTCCCTCTGGGTTACCCATCGTTAGGGCACCGGCTCGTTTAACTTGGTTGTATTTTATTTCTAAAATTTTTCCTAAATTTTTCTTATTAATATTTGAGTTAATTATGGTTCCTCACTTTAGTTTAAATATTTTTCCGGACGTTCTAGCTATCCGGACTGACACTGGTCGGAGTTGCTACCGGGAGGGTGTTACAACAAATCCAAATTCTGACCATAAGTTAGTCAAATTTCCAACCAAACTTAGGTTACCAAATCTGGTAGTACCAGTTTTGCCTAGAATTTTGGATTTTGTCCAATCCGGCCAGTTATGGTGTTTAGGCCATAACTTGAGCTAAAAAACTCCAAGTAGAGTGATTCAAAAAAGGAAATGTAACTAGACACAATAAGGAACAACTTTTATGAAGACAACTTTGCCAAATTCCTACTGTACAAATGACCAATGGAATAGTAAACAAAAGGCTTGAAATCTGAAAATTGTGAATAATTAACACTAAGCTTAGAAATGGTATTGGCAACCAATATCAACTTTAGAATGCAAAATGTGGTATGTTGAGAGTATTAGAACCAATGTACCTATTATCTATAAAAAAGTCAACATTTTAGTTGACTAAGGAAATGAATAGTAGCACCTAAACCTAAATTTCAAGAATTGTAAAGTTTAAAAGTGTAACATGCCCTAGTACACCTAGCAAGATTGACTTGGATAGGTTGGCATGCCAATAGGGTTCAGTTAGCAGTACTGCACATGGCATTATGCCATTCTGTGATTTCATGGCTTTTAGCCATTCTGACATTGTGTTGAGACTTGGCCTTGTGCCTAATGTTATTACAGTTTATTAGCTATTCTGTTGCACACCGAGAGACACATATGTGACTGATGGTGTGACAGCCCGAGGTACTTGATATCCAGTGCCAGTTTACCCATTTGTCCAGTCCAGTCGTCCAGTATAGGTTACTTGGGCAACCAACAAAAAATGAAAATGGATAAATTTAATGAAATTATGAATATAACAAGTACATAATAAATAAGACTACAAATAATTATTGAAAAATTGTCTGCATAAGACATCAGAACATGCATTGCATATTTATTTTATGTTATTTCTTTTTATTCTATTATTGGCACCACTAAGCATTATTGCTTAACGCGTTGCTTTTGCCACGCGTAGGTTCTGGAGAGACCGATAGAGAGCCCAGTAGACCACAGACTGGGTGAGATCATCTGTGACTCTGCATAGTGTCCATTTCACCTCACCGACGTCAGTGCATTGGTAGGACACTAGATTTCATTTTGGGTATTTTGTAATTAACTTTTATTTTCTCATATGTAATTGAAACTTATGTAATATGTTTTGGTATTAATGTAAAAAGTGAAAATTGTGTTTATGAATGAAAAAGTGAATATTTATTTATGACTTTTACATGAATATCATCTGAGATGAATGATTGAGAAATGAAAATGTTGTTGAAAAATATTGAGATTTTGTTGATGAAATGGAGTTTGGGATTGATTGAAAATTTTGGAAGTGTTTTTCACAGGTTTCGAAGAACTGTTTCTCCATTTTTAGTCGGTACTCTGTCGGATTTTCTATAAAATTTGCGGAACCTTAAATAAATTGATGTTTTCCATAAATGACTTAAATAAATTATGCTTCACCAATTGTACTTCATAACTATGAAAAAAAAATAAATAAGGGAGGTGTAACACCCCTATGTTCGGTAGTGCGTTCTACTGTTCCGGTGACCAGTGTTGTCCGGACAGCTAGGATGTCTAGAACTACACATAAATATTGATGAGGAGACATAAAGTAATAAAATACAAGAAAAGAAAATACAAGAAAGACAAAGGAAAAATAATAGTAATGAAATTTAACTAAGTTAAACGAGCCGAGAACCCTAGCGATGGGTGACCGCATCGGGAAGTTGCGGTGTGGACCGTTGACTAGCCCTAGACCGCGGGGAACCCTGGGAAAATATTTTTAGGACTTAAATAAGTGTCTATTGAAGTATAAATACCATTAAAAATATCAAAGAAAAATTAATTAATTAGTACAAAGAAAAGTGAGAAATCGAGAAAACGACAAAACCCGGTGTTACCGAAAAATTGGGAATGCAATCCGAATAGGGGCATTGTGGTCATTTGATAGCCCGAGTTGTCTTTTGACCTAAATGTTCATTAAAAATACATGATATTACACTTAGAAAATGTTATGAAAAATTAAATTGGTGGTACATAGTTTAAATAGCAAAAATTGGGAGTTAATGTGGGAATAAAGAAAGTTATGAATAAACTAACATTAAATCTTCAATAGTGCTCCACTAACTCACCAAAGTGGACCACTTAATCTTCATCTTGGACAGAAGATTGTCATCTTCCTCACCTCTCAAAGAACCAGCCGAATTGCTCCCAAGAAAGAACCTCCATGGCCGCATGGTTTAAAGCTTCATGTAAGCTTGATCCAAGCCTCCTTCCTTGCACTTTCCTTCATTAAAAGTTGTCCATACACCTTGGGCAGTAGATAGGCAACAATAAGACTAAGTTTTGGAGAGGTTTTGAAGAGTTTCCAAAGTGGTAAGTAGGTATTTTTGATGCTTGCTTCATTAAAGTTTGTGTGGATGTTATGGGTAGATGAATTGTGGAAGGATTTTTGGAGTTTGATGTTTTAAGGAGATGTATATTTTTGGCAGCCATGGAAACTCCTTAAGAATAGTTTATCCTTGCTTGTAAATGGTAGATTAAAGGGTTGATTAAGTGTTTATGTAACACCCTCCGTATAGCAACTCCGTACATTCTACTGTTCCGGTGACCAGTGTTGGTCCAGACAGCTAGAACGTCCGGAAAAATATTTAAACTAAAGTGAGGAACTATAATTAACTCAAATATTAATAAGAAAAATTTAGAAAAAATTTTAGAAATAAAATACAACCAAGTTAAATGAGCCGGTGCCCTAACGATGGGTAACCTAGTGAAAAGTTGCGGTTCTCGCAACTAAGAGCCCTAGACCCAGGGGAAAAATCATAAAATAATTTTTGAGACTCCAGAGAAGGGTCATTGAGGTTCCTATGGCATTAGAATGCCAAGAAAATATTTAGAAAAATTTTTCAATCGGTACAGACAATTTTCACCCGTTAAGCCAAATGGAGGGCATTTTGGTCATTTCGGCTTCAGAGGCGATTTTTGGCTGACTTGTCCAGTTAAGTAAATAATTATTATGATCTAAAATATGAATAAATATTGCTAAAAATTGAATTGAAAATGAGTAGAAAAGAAAAGAAAAGAAAAATGAAAGAAATTGAGAATAATGACATCACATGATGTCATTGCAATGCCCTCCACCAATCAACTTTCAACAAGCACTTTAAAAGGAGATAATTGAGACAAAAATTGAAAACAAATCTGCATCTTCTCTCCTAAACCAGCCGGCAGCCACCTCTCCCATTTCCACCATTGTTATCCTTCATTACACCTTGCTAACTTTGAATTTTTCACCATAAAATCCCTACCTTCCTTCATAAAAATTTAATATTACATCTTGAGCAAGTGTTTGGCTGCCAAGAAAAGCCAAGAAAGTGAAGGAAAAATTGAAGTTAGCTAAGGAAAAATTTTGCTCAAAGAGGTTAGTGCCCAATTTATTCTCTCTCACTCAATTCATGTTTAAGAACATGATTTAAGTTGAAATTGTAAGTTTAATGTATAAATTGAACTTTGAGAACTTAGAGACTTGAACAAAAATTAGGGTTTGCTCATGAAATGGTATATGAACATTCTAATGGTCAATTAGTGACCATTTTAGGTAATTTGATCATAACTTGGAGTGAATTGTAGCATTAGAAAACTGATTTGGTATGCTGCCTAGTGAGACCAGCAGGGTGGCTGTGAGTCCAGCCTGTTTGGACAGCCATAACTTGGGCTGTGTAGGTTTAATTGGTGTTTGGCCAATTGGACATGAAACTAGACACATAATGGCACAATTTTGGTGAAGAAACCATGCCCAAAAGACCAAAGCAAGTGGACCAAAAACTTGCCCCAATCCGGATATCCTGCCACCAGATTATGCAGAATGACCAAATGAATAATGATTGTTCATTTGGCCATAACTCATTGTAGAATGGCCCAATTGACCTGAAATTTTTACAGCAATTAAGATATATACCAACAACTTTCATGAAGAAACTTACCCCAAATTATGACCAGAACCTGTCCAACAAGGCAGTTGTAGTCACTATTCATTGCACTGTAGATATGGTCAGTTCTGAAATTTTTCAATCCGGCCAGTTGTGGTTTTTAGACCATAACTTGAGCTACAAAACTCCAAATGGAGTGATTCAAAAAAAGAAATTCAACTAGACAAAATAAGGAACAACTTTAATGTTTATCATTTTCTCAAATTTCCACTGAAACAGTAACTAATGGAATAGAAAAGTTAGGGTATAAAAACTGAAAATTCTGCTCCATTAGTTTTAAGCTTAGAAATGGTATAGGTGATTAATGCCAACAAGTTTTGAATGCACAATGTGGTATGTTGGGAGTGTTAAAACCAATGTACCTATTTTCTATGCAAAAGTCGACATTTTTGTTGACTAATGAAGTGAATAGTGACACCAAAGCTTGAAATTCAAAAATTACAAAATTCAAAAGTATCAAATGCCCTAGTATACCTAACAAGATTGGTTTGGATAGTTTGGCATGCCAATAGGGTTCAGTTAGCAGTACTGTACATGGCATTATGCCATTCTGTGATTTCATGGCTTTTAGCCATTCTGACATTGTGTTGAGACTTGGCCTTGTGCCTAATGTTATTCTGACTTATTAGGCATTACATTTGCCTGCCGGAGATACATATGTGACCAATGGCGTGACGGCCCGAGGTACTTGATACCCAGTGCCAGTTTACCCGTTTATCCAGTTCCAATCGTCCAGTATAGGTTACTTGGGCAACCAAACATAAAAGTGGACAAATTTAATGAAATAATGAATATGACAAGTACAAAATAAGTAAGACTATAAATACTCATCAAAAATTTATTTGCAATAATAAATCAATATATTCACTGCATATTTATTTTATGTTATTTCTTTTTATTTTATTACTGGCACCACTAAGCATTATTGCTTAGCGCGTTGCTTTTGCCACGCGTTGGTTCTGGAGATCCTAACCGAGAGCCCGATAGACCACAGACTGGGTGAGACCTCCTACAGCTCTGCATAGTGTCCGTGTCACCTCACTATCTTCAGTGCATTGGTAGGACACTAGGTTTCATTTTGGTATTTTATAACTAACTTTTATTTTCTTTTGTGTAATTGAAACTTATGTAATGTATTTGATGTTCATGTAAATAATGAAAATTGTGGTTGTGAATAAAAAAATTTGAGTATTTATTTATTGCTTATAAATGAGTACCATGAGAAATGAATGATTGAGAAATGGAAATGTTGTTGAAAAACATATTGATATTTTGATATTGGAGTTTGAGAATGATTGAATATGATTATTGGAAGTGTTTTTCACAGGTTCCGAAGAACTGTTTTCTCCATTTTTAGCCGGTACTCTGCTGGATTTTCTATAAAATTTTCAGAACCTCAAAATAAATTATAATTTCAATAAATGACTTAAATGAATTATATTTCATAAATTATATTCAAAACTATGATAAAAATAAATTAAGAAAGAATAAAAATGATTGAGATAAAGTAGAGTGTTCCGGTACACCGTGTGACATATCTTACTCGGATATACTGTAGACGGGTAAGGGGTGTAACATTTAGTGGTATCAGAGCACGGTTTTGGCATTTCTGGGCCTAGATTGAGTCCATACCATGCATTGCATTTGTAAGAGTCGAGGTGACACTAATACAGATCTGTTTGTCTTTCTTATTTTGAATAGAATATGGACCCTATATCTCAGAGGGCAGTTGAGGAGGAAGTGGAGAGTCATGCTCCACCTGCAGCAGCTGAGACTGGGGGTAGGGGAGAACCTACTCCGCCAGCTCAAGCAGAGCCTGCTCAGCCTCCACAGGCCGTGTTCCAACAAATGGCTGAATTTTTCAGACAAATGGCTGGGGTAATGCCAGCACCACCACCACCACCACCTCCACAGCAGAAATCACATCTGGAAAGACTAAGACAATTTGGAGCAGTGGACTTCTTTGGCAAGAGAGAAGATGATTCTGTTGCAGCCGAAAATTGGTTGAACAGAACAGGCAGAGTTTTAAAACAACTCCACTGCACTCCTGAACAAAATCTAGAAGCTGCTATATCTCTGTTGCAAGATGATGCATATGAATGGTGGGATACGGTGTCCAGTGAAGTGCAGCCAGAAGTAATAACTTGGGACTTCTTCCTCTCCGAATTCAAGAAGAAATATGTGGGTAGTGTATACCTGGAAGAGAGAAGAAGAGAGTTCATTAACCTGAGGCAGAGACAGCTAACAGTGACTGAGTATGAAAAGGAATTCATTAGATTGAGCCGCTACGGAAGGGAGATAGTCCCTAATGAGGCTGAAAGGTGTAAGAGATTTGAAGAGGGATTAAATGACAACATAAAGATCATGATCACTGCTTTGGGAATCACCGACTTCACCAAGTTAGTGGAAGCTGCAATAAAAGTTGAAAAAGTAAGAATAAGTGAGCAGACCAGAAGAGAGAGACAGTAGAAGAGGGGCCCAGGTCAGTTTAGTTCATCTCCTGCATCTGGGAAGAAGTTCAAGGGTCCATCTGCACAGAGTTCAGGTCAATCACAAGGTCAGGGTCAGTCTCAGGGGCCCAGGCCACAGTTTACCCCTAGGAGAGGTCAGTCCACACCATCAGTGGGCAGCTCTCCAGGGATGGGGTTCAGGGGACTAGCCCCAGCATCTTCTGCATATCCACATTGCCTGAAGTGGCATAAGGGGGAGTGTTGGAGAGTGACTGGTGCCTGCTTAAGGTGTGCGTCGACAGAGCATCAGCTGAGGAACTGTCCACGCAGAACTACTACAGCTGCTCCAACACAAGCAGACAGACCTGCTCCTGCACCACAAAGGGGTAGGAAATCTGGCAAATCTGAGGCAGTGGGACCATCACAGAGGCCTGCATCTGAGCCAGTAAAGAGGCCTGAGAGCAGACCACCTGCAAGAGCTTATGCCATTAGAGCTCAGGAGGAGCAAGATGCCCCGGACGTCATCGGGGGTACGTTCTCCCTCTACACTACATCTGTGCATGCATTGGTGGATCCAGGATCCACTCATTCATACATCTGCATCAACCTACCCATAGAAAGGGGGATACTAGTAGGGGAGAGTGACCAAGACATTCTGGTCACTAATCCATTGGGCCACAGTGTAGTAGTGAACAAAGTGTACAAGGGTTGCCCGTTAAGGATTCAGAGGTATGAATTCTCGGCAGATCTAATTGAGTTGCCTTTCCACGAGTTTGACGTGATTTTGGGAATGGACTGGTTGTCACGTCATCAGGCAACAGTTGATTGTAAATTAAAGAGAATTTCTTTGAAAACTTCTGAGGGTAATGAGATTACAGTTGTGGGGGAAAGGACAGATTTCTTGTCCAATGTTATTTCAGCCACAGTTGCAAGAAAATTGATGAGAAAAGGCTGTGAGGTCTACCTAGCACATGTGGTGGATACTAGGCAGGCTAAGCCAGATCTGTGTGAAATACCCACAGTAAAAGAATTCCCAGATGTGTTTCCTGAAGAATTGCCTGGTTTGCCACCAGAAAGGGAAGTCGAGTTTGCTATTAAGGTAATGCCGGGTACAACACCCATTTCCATTGCTCCTTATAGGATGGCACCCACTGAATTGAGGGAGTTGAAGACTCAGTTGTAAGAGTTGTGTGATAAGGGGTTCATACGCCCCAGTGTGTCACCATGGGGGGCTCCGGTGCTGTTTGTAAAGAAGAAAGATGGGACATTGAGGTTATGTATTGATTACCGGCAGTTGAATAAAGTGACAGTGAAGAATAAGTATCTGTTGCCTAGAATTGATGATCTATTTGATCAGTTGAAAGGAGCAAGAGTATTTTCTAAAATTGATCTCAGATCAAGATATCATCAGTTGAGGGTGAAAGATGCAGATGTGCCAAAGACTGCATTCAGGACACGGTATGGGCATTATAAGTTTCTGGTGATGCCCTTTGGCCTAACAAATGCACTAGCAGCATTCATGGACCTTATGAACCGTATTTTCCATCCATACCTAGATCGGTTCGTAGTGGTCTTTATTGATGATATTTTGGTGTATTCCAAGACCAGGGAAGAACATGATGAATATTTGAGAATTGTTCTGCAAACCCTGAGAGAAAAGAAGCTGTATGCTAAGTTGTCCAAGTGTGACTTCTAGTTGAATGAGATTGCATTCCTTGGACACATAGTGTCAGCTGATGGGATTAGAGTGGATCCTAAGAAAATAGAAGCAGTGATGGAATGGAAGCCTCTCAGAAATACAACTGAGGTCAGAAGCTTTTTGGGGCTAGCTGGGTATTACAGAAGATTTGTGAAGGGATTTTCCCTAATAGCTGCTCCAATGACCAAGTTGTTACACAAGAATGTCAGATTTGACTGGAATGATAAGTGTCAGACCAGTTTTGAGAAGTTGAAGGCCATGTTGACAGAGGCACCAGTGTTAACACGGCCAGTGTTAGGAAAGGACTTTGTGATCTACAGTGATGCCTCTCATAATGGGTTAGGGTGTGTATTGATGCAAGAGGGGAAGGTGATCGCTTATGCTTCCAGGCAGCTAAGGCCACATGAACAGAATTACCCTACCCATGATCTAGAGCTTACAACAATTATCTTCGCACTGAAGATATGGAGGCATTACTTGTATGGTGAAAAGTGCTACATTTATACAGACCACAAAAGCCTGAAATACTTGCCAACCCAGAAGGAGCTCAACCTTAGACAGAGACGATGGATTGAGTTCCTAAAGGATTATGATTGTGTAATTGACTACCATCCTGGGAAAGCAAATGTAGTTGCAGATGCTTTGAGCAGAAAATCCATCACAGCTTTGAGATCATTGAATGCCCATCTAACTTTAATTCGAGATGGAGCTATTTTGGCTGAGTTGCAAGTGAGGCCAAACCTGTTACAACAGATTTTAGATGGGCAGAAGGTAGATGAGAAGCTAAAGGCTATTATGAGCAAAATCTCAGAGGGAAAAGCAACTGACTATGAGGTGAAAGCAAATGGGTGTCTGTACTACAAAGGAAGAGTAGGTGTACCAGATGATGGGGAATTGAAGGCCAGTATTCTGAAAGAGGCACATACCAGTGTTTATGCTATGCACCCAAGAAGTACAAAAATGTATCATGATCTGAAGCTTCAGTATTGGTGGCCTGGTATGAAGAAGGACATAGCTGACTATGTGACTAAATGCTTGACATGTAAGCAAGTCAAGGCAGAACATCAAGTTCCATCAGGTTTGCTACAGCCTATACGCATACCTGAATGGAAATGGGATCGGGTCACCATGGATTTTGTAAGTGGTCTACCTCTCACCCAGAAGAAACATGATGCAGTATGGGTGATAGTAGATAGATTGACGAAGTCAGCACACTTTCTGCCAGTTAGGACTGACTACTCACTGGAGAAGTTAGCAGAATTGTATATCAGTGAGATAGTTAGATTGCATGGAATTCCACTTTCCATCATATCTGATCGAGACCCAAGGTTTACATCGAGATTTTGGAAGAAGTTGCATGAGTCCTTAGGTACACAACTCCACTTCAGCACAGCTTTCCATCCTCAGATGGATGGACAATCAGAAAGAGTAATCCAGGTCCTTGAGGATATGCTGAGGAGTTATGTCATTGAGTTTGAGGGAAGTTGGGATAGATACCTCCCACTGGCAGAATTTGCATACAACAATAGCTACCAAGCTAGCATCCAAATGGCCCCATATGAAGCACTGTATGGGAGGAAATGTAGAACTCCAGTGTGCTGGACTGAATTGGGCGAAGACAAACTGGTAGGGCCAGACCTGGTGAAACAGACTGAGGAGAAAGTAAAACTAATCAAAGCCAATATGAAGGTTGCCTCAGATAGACAGAAATCTTATGCTGACCTGAAGAGAAAAGAAATAGAATACACAGTTGGTGACAAAGTGTTCCTTAAGGTGTCACCATGGAAGAAGGTACTGAGGTTTGGAAGAAAAGGTAAGTTGAGCCCTAGGTTCATTAGCCCATATGAAGTCATTGAATATGTGGGACCAGTAGCCTACAGGCTAGCTTTACCACCAGAGCTGGACAAGATCCACAATGTGTTCCACGTGTCTATGTTAAGAAGATACCACTTAGATCCTTCACATGTCATCTCCAGGGAAGAAATTGAAGTACAACTGGATTTGACATATGAAGAAGAACCCATACGGATCCTGGCTCAGGAAGTGAAAGAGTTGAGGAATAAGCAGATTCCACTGGTGAAAGTGCTTTGGAGGCACCGCAAAACCGAAGAGGCAACTTGGGAAAGTGAAGAGACGATGAGGCAACAGTTCCCTCAACTGTTTGCATCAGGAAAATTTAGAGGACGAAATTTAAATTAGAGGGGAAGAGTTGTAACACCCTCCCTACAGCAACTCCGTACATTCTACTGTTCCGGTGACCAGTGTCGGTCCGGATAGCTAGAACGTCTGGAAAAATATTTAAACTAAAGTGAGGAACTATAATTAACTCAAATATTAATAAGAAAAATTTAGAAAAAATTTTAGAAATAAAATACAACCAAGTTAAACGAGCCGGTGCCCTAACGATGGGTAACCTAGTGAAAAGTTGCGGTTCTCGCAACTAGGAGCCCTAGACCCAGGAGAAAAATCATAAAATAATTTTTGATACTCCAGAGAAGGGTCATTGAGGTTCCTATGGTATTATAATGCCAAGAAAATATTTAGAAAAATTTTTCAATCGGTACAGATAATTTTGACCCGTTAAGCCAAACGGAGGGCATTTTGGTCATTTTGCCTTCAGAGGCGATTTTTGGCCGACTTGTCCAGTTAAGTAAATAATTATTATGATGTAAAATACGAATAAATATTGCTAAAAATTGAATTAAAAATGAGTAGAAAAGAAAAGAAAAGAAAAATGAAAGAAATTGAGAATAATGACATCACATGATGTCATTGCAATGCCCTCCACCAATCAAATTTCAACAAGCACATTAAAAGGAAATAATTGAGACAAAAATTGAAAACAAATCTGCATCTTCTCTCCTAAACCAGCCGTCAGCCACCTCTCCCATTTCCACCATTGTTATCCTTCATTACACCTTGCTAACTTTGAATTTTTCACCATAAAATCCCTACCTTCTTTCATAAAAATTTAATATTACATCTTGAGCAAGTGTTTGGCTGCCAAGAAAAGCCAAGAAAGTGAAGGAAAAATTGAAGTTAGCTAAGGAAAAATTCTGCTCAAAGAGGTTAGTGCCCAATTTATTCTCTCTCACTCAATTCATGTTTAAGAACATGATTTAAGTTGAAATTGTAAGTTTAATGTATAAATTGAACTTTGAGAACTTGGAGACTTGAACAAAAATTAGGGTTTGCTCATGAAATGGTATACGAACATTCTAATGGTCAATTAGTGACCATTTGAGGTAATTTGATCATAATTTGGAGTGAATTGTAGCATTAGAAAACTGATTTGGTATGCTGCCTAGTGAGACCAACAGGGTGGCTGTGAGTCCAGCCTGTTTGGACAGCCATAACTTGGGCTGTGTAGGTTCAATTGGTGTTTGGCCAATTGGACATGAAACTATACACATAATGGCACAATTTTGGTGAAGAAACCATGCCCAAAAGACCAAAGCAAGTGGACAAAAAACTTGCCCCAATCCGGATGTCCTGCCACCAGATTCTGCAGAATGACTAAATGAACAGTGATTATTCATTTGGCCATAACTCATTGTAGAATAGCCTAATTGACCTGAAATTTTTACAGCAACAAGTTAAGATATAGACCAACAAATTTCATGAGGAAACCTACCCCAAATTATGACCAGAACCTATCCAACAAGGTAGTTGCGATCACTTTATTCAGCTTTGTAGATATGGTCAGTTCTGAAATTTTTCAATCCGGCCAGTTGTGGTTTTTGGACCATAATTGAGTTACAAAACTCCAAATGGAGTGATTTAAAAAAATAAATTCAACTAGATAAAATAAGGAACAACTTTCATGTTTATCATTTTCTCAAATTCCCACTGCAACAGTAACTAATGGAACAATAAAGTTAGGGTAAAAAAACTGAAAATTCTGCTCCATTAGTTTTAAGCTTAGAAATGGTATTGGTGATTAATGCCAACAAGTTTTGAATGCACAATGTGGTATGTTGGGAGTGTTAAAACCAATTTACCTATTTTCTATGCAAAAGTCAACATTTTTGTTGACTAATGAAGTGAATAGTAACACCAAAGCTTGAAATTCAAAAATTACAAAATTCAAAAGTATCAAATGCCCTAGTATACCTAACAAGATTGGTTTAGATAGTTTGGCATGCCAATAGGGTTCAGTAAGTAGTACTGCACATGGCATTATGCCATTCTGTGATTTCATGACTTTTAGCCATTCTGACATTGTGTTGAGACTTGGCCTTGTGCCTAATGTTATTTACAGCTTATTAGTTGTTCTGTTGCACACCAGGAGATACATATGTGACCGATGGTGTGACGGCCCGAGGTACTTGATACCCGATGCGGTTACGCTTATCCGATCGATCGTCAAAGATAGGTTACTTGGGCAACCAAACATAAAAGTGGACAAATTTAATGAAATAATGAATATGACAAGTACAAAATATGTAAGACTACAAATACTCAACGAAAATTTATTTGCAATAATAAACCAATATATTCACTGCATATTTATTTTATGCTATTTCTTTTTATTTTATTACTGGCACCAATAAGCATTATTGCTTAGCACGTTGCTTTTGCCACGCGTAGGTTCTGGAGATCCTGACTAAGAGCCCGGTAGACCACAGACTGGGTGAGACCTCCTGCAGCTCTGCATAGTGTCCGTGTCACCTCACTATCTTCAGTGCATTGGTAGGACACTAGGTTTCATTTTGGTATTTTGTAACTAACTTTTATTTTCTTTTGTGTAATTGAAACTTATGTAATGTATTTGATGTTCATGTAAATAATGAAAATTGTGGTTGTGAATAAAAAAATTTGAGTATTTATTTATTTCTTATATATGAGTACCATGAGAAATGAATGATTGAGAAATGGAAATGTTGTTGAAAAACATATTGAGATTTTGATATTGGAGTTTGAGAATGATTGAATATGATTATTGGAAGTGTTTTTCACAGGTTCCGAAGAACAGTTTTCTCCATTTTTAGCCGGTACTCTGCCGGATTTTCTATAAAATTTTCGAAACCTCAAAATAAATTATAATTTCAATAAATGACTTAAATGAATTATATTTCATAAATTATATTCAAAACTATGATAAAAATAAATTAAGAAAGAATAAAAATGATTGAGATAAAGTAGAGTGTTCCGGTACACCGTGTGACATATCTTACTCGGATATACTGTAGACGGGTAAGGGGTGTCACAGTTTATTTGTGTAGGAATAAATTGGGTGATGTATATTAGATGTATATATGAATGTACACTTGACTTCGGAAGCTTGGAAAGCTAATTGATGAAGACTACAATTCGGCAACTTGAAGTGTGAACCCAAAATATGTATTTCATGGTTTGGTTTATGAAATATTATTGTTGAATTGTGGTACTTGTTATGGCAGCTTGTGTATGTGTATGAGGGTTTGAGTTTGGGCATGTAAATAAGCTAGGTTATGTAGTTAAATTGTGTGTAATTTGGACTTGATAAATTCTGTACTATAAGGTGCATATTGAGTGTGATTACAAGCTGCCAAAATGACCAACAATGTGAAGTAAAATGTGTTTAGGTTATGGTACAAACCAGAATTGGCATGAATGTGTAATTTGGTAAGTGTTAAATGTATCCTTTGATGAGTGATGGACAATGTGCAATAGGGCAGTGTGTGTTTTGGCTTAGAACCTTAAGTGTGTGGCTCCAATTGGTATGAGACCAATTGAAGGTGAAACTAGGCACAAAAAGTGCCAACTTTTATGAAGGAAGCTTACCAAAATTCTGCTTGCAAGGTAACTTGAAAAATGACCAAATCCGGATTAGTGCATTTAAGGCCTGAAAATTGACCATTTGGGCAGCAGTTGATGTTTTGGCCATAACTCACTCAAAATAGGTCCAATTGACCTAAAATTTTTACCATGAATAGTTAAGAAATATATCTACAACTCTTATGAAGACACTAACACCCAGAAATGACCATAAGCAAGTCAAATAGCTTGCACAAGTTCGGGTCCAAAAACTAGCCGAATCAAAAGTGACCTAAAAATGACCTAAAATGACCATTTTGGTACATTCTGACCAGCAATAGTAAAATGACCATAACTTGGTCTATATAACTCAGAATGACCTAAAATTTTTTCCCGCATGCAATAAGACATAAATCTATAAGTTTATAGTTTTGACCGAAACCCGAAAACCGATGGAACTAGGTCATCCGGTTAGATCAAATTGGTATACTGGAATCCGACAAATTGTAATAAAATGCAATATACATGGAAATGAATTTGGTAACATGTACCAATACTAAAAGGCTACAAATGTGACATATTGGTAACATTAAAACCTAATTCACCTAGAATGCATCGAGGGTCAACATCTTAGGTTGACTAAGGAAATAATAGAATTCAATAAGTTAATTATTAAGCATTATCATTGGAGACAGTTTAAATGAGTACTGAAACACTCCAAATTGTGTGTTTCAGTTAGCAAAGACTTAGGGAAGGGGAAAGAAACATGAGTCAGAGCCAAGAGACAATTATCAGAGGTTTGTGCACAACTAGTTTTTAACTGATTTTATTCTGAATATTTCATATGATTAAATGATATATTTTTCTTCTGTATTATGTTTAATAAGCGTTGGATTTAATTCAATGATTATTGAAATTATTATAGTATGTATGAATTTAGCTTTGTGAAATGGTATTTCCACAAGTATTAAGCATTGTTGTGGATTAAATAAATTATGTTTTGGAAAATTATGATAGAACATGTTTTGAATTATGATGGGCAATTTGCATGGAAAAATGCAAATTTATGATTTGAATTGTGATGAGCATAAAAATTATTGGATACCAGAATTGACTTTGAATCGAATTGTATTGTGATTTATGCTCACTGAAAGGATTGTGATATTGTTTTATATCTCACTATAGATGCTTGACTAGGTTATTACCCGTCTCTCTCATTTGTTGAGAAGACAATGGAGTTAGTTGTGTTTTGATTACCATGGTACGTGCACAGGCTTAGATTTTCCTCTTATTAGAGGTTAGATCTAAGTTCTTATTTGTTATGGCCCTTTCGGAAGATTCACTATTGTGATGTGTACTGTGCACGATGATTCGACCTCCCCGACCATAGGGAGTTAGAATTTGATTCGACCTCCCCGACCATAGGGAGTTAGAATCACCCCGAAGATGGCCCTTTCGAATTAGTCTTGCATAGTTAGTGAGATACATAATGGTTTTTGAGATACAGCATGGTTTTTGAGATACAGAATGGTTTTTGAGATACAGAATGTGTAACACCCTCCCGGTAACTACTCCGTACATCCTACTGTTCCGGTGACCAGTGTCGGTCCAGACAGCTAGAATGTCCGAAAAATATTTAAACTAAAGTGAAGAACCATAATCAACTCAAATATTGATAAGAAAAATTTAGTAAAAATCTTAGAATTAAAATACAACCAAATTAAATGAGCCGGTGCCCTAGCGATGGGTAACCCAGAGGGAAGTTGCGGTTCTCACAACTAGAAGCCCTAGACCCAGGGGAAAATTATAAAATAATTTTTGGGACTCCAGAGAAGAGTTATTGAGGTTCCCATTGCATTAGAATGCCAAGAAAATATCTAGGAAAATTTTTCAATCGGTACAGACAATTTTGACCCGTTAAGCCAAACGGAGGGCATTTTGGTCATTTCGCCTTCAGAGGTGATTTTTGGCCGACTTGGCCAGTTGAGTAAATAAATATTGTGACATAAAATATGAATTAATATTGATGAAAAATTTATTAAAAATGAGAAATGAAAATAAGAAAACAAAAGTAAAAAATAAAAGTAAGTAAATGGGAATTGTGACATCATAATGATGTCATTTAAAAATGGTCCACCAATCACCATATAACAAATACACTTAAAACAAACTAAAGAGGCTGAAAATAAAAGAAAAATTTCATCTTCTTCCTTTGGACCTAAACCAACCGAAACCCTCCTCCCTCATCCCTCCATTGATTTTCAACCAAAGCTCAAGTTCTCTCCTCATTTCACCATAAATTTTCCTACTCCATTCACTAAAACTTATCCCCACTCTAGAGTTTTCACAAGCTCAATAAGTTGAGCAAAGAGGTTAGTGCTTTATTTCCTCTCTCATTCTTTTAATCTTTATTAGAGCATCAAATTAAGTTAAGAAATTGTAATAATTTGAAGTAAATTATATATGTTAGAGTATCTTCAATTTTCGGCAGCCCTAAGGAAGGAATGAATTTTGATTGTTTGATGGACTTAGAGTGAACTAGAGCTTATGTTTAAAGTGTATACATATATATATACAAAGAATAAAAGAGTTAACTAAGGAAATTTGTGAAAACTTTGAAATTGAGCTAGGGTTTAGGAGTGAAAATTTGACTTTGCTTATAAAATTGTTAAAGAACATTCTAATGGTCAATTAGTGACCATTTGAGGTAAGTTGACCATAAATTGGACTGAAATATGGCATGGCAAAGTGAAATGGTAGGCTGCCTAGGGACAGCAGCAAGGGTGGGTGGGATTCAAGCCCACTTAGACAGCCGTAACTTTGGCTGTGTAGGTCCAATTGGTGTTTGGCCAATTGGACATGAAATTAGGCTTATAATGGCACATTTTTTCTGAAGAAACCATGCCCAAAAGACCAAAGCAAGAGGACCAAAAGTTGGCCCCAATCCGGATACCCTGCAACAGCACCTGCAGAAATGACCAAATGAACAGTAACTGTTCATTTAACCATAACTCACTGTAGGTATGGTCAATTGACCTGAAACTTTTACAGCAACAAGTTAAGACATAGACTAACAACTTTCATGAAGAAACCTACCCCAAATTATGACCAGAACCTAACCCAAATGGCAGTCACGATCCTTTGCTCATGGTATCAGATTTGGTAATTCTGCAGTTTTGGCAATCCGGCCAGCTATGGTTTTTGGACCATAGCTGGAGCTACAAAACTCCAAATGGAGTGATTCAAAAAAGGAAATTCAACTAGACAAAATAAGTAACAACTTTCATGTCTGCCATTTCTTCAAATTCCCACTGCAACAGTGCTTAATGGAACAGTAAACTTAGGCTTCAAAAACTGAAATTTCTGCCCTCTTGGTTTTAAGTTAGAAATGGTAATGGTGACCAATTCCAACAAGTTTTAAATGCAAAATGTGGTATGTTGGGAGTGCCAAAACCAATGTACCTAATTTCTACCTAAAAGTCAATATTTTTGTTGACCAAAGAGGTGAATAGTGACACCGAAACTTGAAATTCAAATATTGAAGAATTTTAAAGTATCAAATGCCCTAGTATACCTAACAAGATTGGTTTGGATAGTTTGGCATGCCAATAGGGTTCAGTTAGCAGTACTGCACATGGCAATATGCCATTCTGTGATTTTATGGCTTTTAGCCATTCTGACCTTGTATTGAGATTTGGCCTTGTGCTCGATGTATTCTGACATTGTTAGGTTACATTGCCTGCACACCGGAGATGCATATGTGACCGATGGTGTGACTACGAGGTACTAGATACCCGATGCGGTTACGTTATCCGATCCGATCGTTCAGTATAGGTTACTTTTGCAACCAAATGAATGAAAGTGAACAAAATTAATGAATATAATGGATATACCAATACCAAACAAATAAAACATATACATTCACTACATATTTATTTTCTGCTATTTTCTTTTATTTTATTATTGCACCACTAAGCATTATTGCTTAGCGCGTTGCTTTTGCCACGCGTAGGTACTGGAGATACTGATCGTGAGCCCAGTAGACCACAGACTGGGTGAGTCCATCCTGCAGTTCTGCACAGTGTCCGTGTCACCTCACCACCTGCAGTGCATTGGTAGGACACTAGGTGTCATTTTGTCATTTTGTAACTAAATTTTTATTTTCTCATATGTATTTAGAATTATGTAATGTATTTTGAAGTTCATGTAAATTATAAAAATTGTATTTGTGAATGGAAAAGTAAATATCTATCTATGACTTGGATATGTATGGAAGTAAATTGAGTATTTATCTGTTGCTTATTTATGAATACCCTGAGAAATGATGATTGAGAAATGAGATTGGAAAATGATGAGATTTTGATATTGAGACTTTGTTGATGAATTGAAGTTGGGATTGTTTGGAAATTATTTGGAAGTGTTTTTAACAGGTTCCGAAGAACTGTTTTCTCCATTTTTAGCCGGTACCCTGCCGGATTTTCTATAAAATTTTCGGAACCTCAAATAAATTATATTTTCAATAAATGAACTATATTTCACAAACTATATTCAAAACTTTGACTAAAAAAAAAATTAATTAAGGTAAAATAGAGTGTGCCGGTACACCGTGTGACATAGCTTACTCGGATGCACTGTAGCCGAGTAAGGGGTGTCACATTTAGTGGTATCAGAGCACGGTTTAGGCGTTTCTGGGCCTAGATTGAGTCCATACCATGCATTGCATTTGTAAGAGTCGAGGTGACACTAATGCAGATCTGTTTGTCTTTGTTATTTTGAATAGGATATGGACCCTACATCTCAAAGAGCAGTCAAGGAGGAAGTGGAGAGTCATGCTCCACCTGCAGCAGCTGAGACTAGGGGCATGGGAGAACCTGCTCCGCCAGCTCAAGCAGAGCCTGCTCAGCCTCGACAGGCCATGTTCCAGCAAATGGCCGATTTCTTTAGACAAATGGCCGGAGTAATGCCAGCACCACCTCCACCACCAGCTACACAGCAGAAATCACACCTGGAAAGGCTAAGAAAGTTTGGAGCAGTGGACTTTTTCGGTAAGAGAGAAGATGACTCTGTTGTAGCCGAGAATTGGTTGAACAGAACGGGCAGAGTTCTAAAACAACTCCACTGCACCCCAGAACAAAATCTAGAAGCTGCCATATCTCTGTTGCAAGATGATGCATATGAATGGTGGGATACTGTGTCCAGTGAAGTACAGCCAGAAGTAATAACTTGGGACTTCTTTCTTTCAAAATTTAAGAAGAAATATGTGGGAAGTGTATGCCTGGAAGAGAGAAGAAAAGAGTTCATTAACCTGAGGCAGAGACAGCTGACAGTGGCCGAGTATGAAAAGGAATTTGTCAGATTAAGCCGCTATGGAAGGGAGATAGTCCCTAATGAGGCCGAAAGGTGTAAGAGATTTGAAGAGGGATTAAATGACAACATAAAGATCATGATCACTGCCTTGGGAATCACCGACTTCACCAAGTTAGTGGAAGCTGCAATAAAGGTTGAAAAGGTTAGAATAAGTGAGCAGACCAGAAGAGAGAGACAGCAGAAGAGGGGCCCAGGTCAGTCTAGTTCATCTCCTGCATTTGGGAAGAAGTTCAAGGGTTCACCTGCACAGAGTTCAGGTCAACCACAAGGTCAGGGTCAGTCTCAGGGGCCCAGGCTACAGTTTACCCCTAGGAGAGGTCAGTCCACACCATCAGTGGGCAGCTCTCCAGGGATGGGGTTCAGGGGACCAGCCTCAGCAACTTCTGCATGTCCACATTACCTGAAGTGGCATAAGCGGGAGTGTTAGAGAGTGACTGGTGCTTGCTTAAGGTGTGGGTCAACAGAGCATCAGTTGAGGAACTGTCCATGCAGAACTACTACAACTGCTCTAACACAAACAGACAGACCTACTCTTGCACCATATAGGTGTAGGAAATCTGGCAAATCTGAGGTAATGGGACCATCACAGAGGCCTGAGAGCAGACCACCTGCCAGAGCCTATGCCATGTGAGCTCAGGAGGAGCAAGATGCCCCGGACATCATCAGGGGTACGTTCTCCCTCTACAATACATCTGTGTATGCATTGGTGGATCCAGGATCCACTCATTCATACATCTGCATCAACTTACCTATAGAAAGGGGGATATTAGTAGGGAAGAGTGACTAAGACATTCTGGTCACTAATCCATTGGGCCACAGTGTAGTGGTGAACAAAGTATACAAGGGTTGCCCGTTAAGGATTCAGGGGTATGAATTCTTGGCAGACCTGATTGAGTTGCCTTTCAATGAGTTTGACATGATTTTGGGAATGGACTGGTTGTCACGTCATCAGGCAATAGTTGATTGTAAACTGAAGAGGATTTCTTTGAAAACTCCTGGGGGTAATGAGATCACAGTTGTGGGGGAAAGGACAGATTTCTTGTCTAATGTCATCTCAGCCATAGCTGCAAGAAAACTGATGAGAAAAGGCTATGAAGCCTACTTAGCACATGTGGTGGATACTAGGCAGGCTAAGCCAGATCTGTGTGACATATCCACAGTAAAGGACTTCCCAGATGTGTTTCCTGAAGAATTGCCTGGTTTGCCACCAGAAAGGGAAGTTGAATTTGCTATTGAGACACTGCCAGGTACAGCACCCATTTCCATTGCTCCTTATAGGATGGCACCCACTGAATTGAGGGAGTTGAAAACTCAGTTGCAAGAGTTGCTTGATAAGGGGTTCATACGCCCCAGTGTGTCACCATGGGGAGCTCCAGTGCTGTTTGTGAAAAAGAAGGATGGGACTTTGAGGTTATGCATCGATTACCGGTAATTGAATAAAGTGACTGTGAAGAACAAATATCCGTTGCCTAGAATTGATGATTTGTTTGATCAGTTGAAGGGAGCAGGAGTATTTTCTAAGATTGATCTCAGATCAGGGTATCATCAGTTGAGGGTGAAGGGTACAGATGTGCCAAAGACTGCATTCAGGACCCGATATGGGCATTATGAGTTTCTGGTGATGCCCTTTGGCCTAACAAATGCACCAGCAGCATTCATGGACCTTATGAACTGTATCTTTCATCCATACCTAGATCGGTTCGTAGTTGTGACACCCCTTACTCGGCTACAGTGTAGCCGAGCAAGTTATGCCACTCAGTGTGCCGGAGCACTCTATTTTATCTTAATTCATTTTTATCATAGTTTTGAACATAACTTGTGAAATATAATTCATTTTAAACCATTTATCGAAATTATTATTTATTTGAGGTTCCAAAAATTTTAAAGAAAATCCGGCAGAGTACCGGCTAAAAATGGAGAAAACAGTTCTTCGGAACCTGTGAAAAACACTTCCTATGATCATATTCAATCATCTCATCACTCTCAAACTTCAATATCAAAATCTCAACATTTTTCACCATTCATTTAATCATTCATTCATCTCATGTAATAATCATGTACAAGTCACAGTTATGTATTCACTTTTCCTTTCACAAACACGAATTTGCATTATTTACATGAAAATCAAAATACATTACATAAGTTTCATTACATATGAGAAAATCAAAATTTATTACAGAATGCCAAAATGACACCTAGTGTCCTACCAATGCACTGCAGAAGTTGAGGTGACACGGACACTATGCGAATCGTGAACGGCCTTACCCAATCTGTGGTCTACTGGGCCCTCTGTCCAAATCTTCAGTACCTACGCGTTGCAAAAGCGACGCGCTAAGCATAAAGCTTAGTGGTGCCAATAATATAAGAAAATACAATATGCAAATAAAAATAATAATTTCCTTGCTATTGTGTTCATAAGAAATGAATAATTACTCACTTATTGTTTTAGTCGAGGGCTAATCATGTTTTATGATGTTAACTTCTTCATGCATTTCGTTAATTATTTTCTTAATGATCTTGAGCTTCTTTGTATTTTTGTAATCATTCCTGATATTTAATTTTCGTATTTTCTTTAATAATCAGTTCAATCATAGTTATACTTTTCCATGCCCAAGTAACCTATACTGGATGACTGGACTGGATAACGGGTCGTTGGCACTGGACACCGCAGTGCCTCGGGCCGTCATACCATGAGACGTAAAACGTCAACCATGTATGCAGTCAGTATAGCTAAAAAGCCATGATATCACATAATCGGGCATAAAAGCCATGAATACGGGCATAAAAGCCATGAATACGGGCATAAAGCCATGAATACAGGCATAAATCCTTTCGCAGTACTGCTAAAACAATACCCTATTGGCATGCCAATCTATCCAAACCAATCACATTAGGCCTACTAGGGCATTTTGCACTTTTAAGTTTCACAATTTTTGAATTTCAAGTTTTCATGTCACTATTCATTTCATTAGTCAACTAAAATGTTGACTTTTGCATAAACAATAGGTACATTGGTTTTAGTACTCCCAACATACCACATTTTGTATTCAACACTTGTTGGTTTTGGTCACTTTCTCAAAGCTTAGGTCATTTTGGCAAAATTGCCAATTTTTTGTTTTGATATCACTATTCACCTCATTGGTCAACAAAAATGTTGACTTTTGGATAGAAAATAGGTGTATTGGTTTTAACACCCCAAACATACTACATTTTGTATTTAAAACTTATTGGTATTGGTTGCCAATACCATTTCTAAGCTTAATGCTAATTGAACAAAATTTTCAGATTTGGTGCTTCATCTTTACTGTTTCATTTGTTATTTTTACAGTGGGAATTTGAGGAAATGGTAAACATGAAAGTTGTTACTTATTCTGTCTAGTTGCATTTCCTTTTTTGAATCACTCCATTTAGAGTTTTGTAGCTCAAGTATGGCCAAAATAAGTTTACTGTTCACGTGCACTGTTCATGCTGCACTTTTGGGTTTTGGCAGATTTTGGTCCAACTTTGGTCAGTAATTTGATCAAGTTAAGTTCATAATTTGACCTAACTTTCTTCATATGAAATGTTCTACTATACCTTAGGTTTTCATCGGTTCAAGAATCGCCTAAATCCGAGTTTTCTAGAGAGAGTTATAGCCATCCAAACATTACTGCTCAAATGAAAATTCTGGAAATCTCAGTACAGTAAACTTCACTTTGCTCAATGATTTGATTAGGTTAATGGCATAATTTAGATTGGTGTCCTTCATGAAAGTTGTTTGTCTATATCTTATCTTGTTGCTGTAAACATTTCAGGTCAATTGACCATATCTACAGTGAGTTATGGCCAAATGAATAGTTACTGTTCATTTGGTCATTTCTGCAGGGGCTGCTTATGTGGTATCCGGATTGGGGCCAAGTTTTGGTCCTCTTGCTTTGGTCTTTTGGGCATAGTTTCTTCAGCAAAAATGTGCCATTATAAGCCTAGTTTCATGTCCAATTGGCCAAACACCAATTGAACCTACACAGCCAAAGTTATGGCAGTCCAATTAGATCAAATCTCACCACCATGTCATTGTCTTTAGGCAGCCTACCATTCCACTTTGCCATGCCATTTTTCAGTCCAATTTATGGTCAACATACCTCAAATGGTCACTAATTGACCATTAGAATGTTCTTTAACCATTTCATAAGCCAAGTCAAATTTTCATTCCTAAACCCTAGCTAAATTTCAAAGTTTTCACAATTTCCCTAATTTACTCTTTCATTCTCTATATATATATATGTATACACTTTAAACCTAAGCTCTAGTTCACTCTAAGTCCATCAAACACTCCATTTCTATTCCTTCAATAGGGCTACCAAAATGCATGTCATGCATACACATAATTTTTTTCATTTTAGTTATAATTCCTTACTTATTTTAAGTCCCTTAGCATAGAAATAAATAGCTTTAAATAGATAGGTGCACTAACCTCTTGTAGGCAGATTTTTCCCAACTCAAAACTTCACTTTCCTTCACTTTCTAGGCTGCCAAACACTTCCCAAGAGGTAGAGACAAGCTTTTAGTGAAGGGACTTAGGGTTTTATAGTGCAAATTCATGGGAAAATGGAAGTAATTAAAGAAAACTTCCATGGAGGGTTATGGAGGAGAGGATCACGTTTTGAAGAAGAAGATGGCTGCTTGTTTTTGGTCTTCCTTGGTCTTTATTTATCTCTTTTATTAATTAGTCAAATGGTTACTTAATTGTGATTGGTGGACAATTTTAAATGACCTCATAATATGTCATAATTGGCATTTTATTATATTTTCTTTTCTTTTCTCTTCTACTAACTTCAAATTAATTTTTCATCAATATTAATTCATATTTTATGTCATAATAATTATTTACTCAACTGGACAAGTCGGCCAAAAATCACCTCTGAAGGCGAAATGACCAAAATGCCCTCCGTTTGGCTTAACGGGTCAAAATTGTCTGTACCGATTGAAAGATTTTTCTAAATATTTTCTTGGCATTCTAATGCCATAGGAACCTCAATGACCCTTCTCTGGAGTCTCAAAAATTATTTTATAATTTTTCCCGGTCTAGGGCTCCTCGTTATAGAACCGCAACTTCCTCCTCAGTTACCCATCGCTTGGGCACCGGCTCATTTAACTTGGTTGTATTTTATTTCTAAAATTTTTACTATATTTTTCTTATTAATATTTGAGTTAATTTTGGTCCCTCACTTTAGTTTAAATATTTTTCCGGACGTTCTAGCTGTCCGGACCGACACCGGTCACCGGAACAGTAGAATGTACGGAGTTGCTACCGGGAGGGTGTTACAGTAGTGGTCTTTATTGATGATATTCTGGTGTATTCCAAGACCAGTGAAGAACATGATGAACATTTGAGGATTGTTCTGCAAACCCTGAGAGAAAAGAAGCTGCATGCTAAGTTGTCCAAGTGTGACTTTTGGCTGAATGAGATTGTGTGACACCCCTTACCTGACTACAGTGTAGCCGAGCAAGTTATGCCACTCAGTGTGCCAGAGCACTCTATTTTATCTTAATTCATTTTTATCGTAGTTTTGAATATAACTTGTGAAATATAATTCATTTATTGAAATTGTAATTTATTTGAGGTTCCGAAAATTTTATAGAAAATCTGGCAGAGTACCGGCTAAAAATGGAGAAAACAGTTCTTCGGAACCTGTGAAAAACACTTCCTATATTCATTTTCCATCATCTCAACTCCATTTATCAAATTCTCAACAATGTTCAATCTCAGTTCTCATTCATCCATCTCATATGATACCATGCATATATCATAGATAAACATTCACTTTTCCATTTACAACCACACTTTTCATTATTTACATGAATATCAAAATACATTACATAAGTTTCAAATACATATGAGAAAATAAAATCAATTACAAAATACCAAAATGACATCTAGCGTCCTACCAATGCACTGCAGACAGTGAGGTGACACAGACACTATGTAGACTGTGAACGGCCTTACCCAATCTGTGGTCTACTGGGCCCTCTGTCCAAATCTTCAGTACCTACGCATTGCAAAAGCGACGCGCTAAGCATAAAGCTTAGTGGTGCAAATAATACAAGAAAATATAATATGCAAATAAAAATAATAATTTCCTTGCTATTGTGTTCATAAGAAATAAATAATTACTAACTTATTATTTAGTCGAGGGCTAATCATGTTTTATGATATTAACTTCTTCATGCATTTCGTTAATTATTTTCTTCATGATTTTGAGCTTCTTTGTATTTTTGTAATCATTCCTGATTCTTAATTTTCGTATTTTCTTTAATAATTAGTTCAATCGCAGTTATACTTTTCCATGCCCAAGTAACCTATACTGGACGACTGGACTGGATAACGGGTCATTGGCACTGGACACCGCGGTGCCTCGGGCCGTCATACCATGGGACGCAGAACGTCAACCATGTATGCAGTCAGTATGGCTAAAAACCATGATATCACATAATTGGCATAAAAGCCATGAATATGGGCATAAAAGCCATGAATACGGGCATAAAGCCAAGAATACGGGCATAAAGCCTTTCCTTTCGCAGTACTGCTAAAAAAATACCCTATTGGCATGCCAAACTATCCAAACCAATCACATTAGGCCTACTAGGGCATTTTGCATTTTTAAGTTTCACAATTTTTGAATTTCAAGTTTTCATGTCACTATTCATTTCATTAGTCAACTAAAATATTGACTTTTGTTTAAACAATAGGTACATTGGTTTTAATACTCCCAACATACCACATTTTGTATTCAAAACTTGTTAGTTTTGGTCACTTTCTCAAAGCTTAGGTCATTTTGGCAAAATTGCCAATTTTTGGTTTTGGTGTCACTATTCACCTCATTAGTCAACAAAAATGTTGACTTTTGGATAGAAAATAGGTGTATTGGTTTTAACACCCCAAACATACCACATTTTGTATTTAAAACTTGTTGGTATTGGTTGCAAATACCATTTCTAAGCTTAATGCTAATTGAACAAAATTTTCAGATTTGGTGCTTCATTTTTATTGTTCCATTTGATATTTCTACAGTGGGAATTTGAGGAAATGGTAAACATGAAAGTTGTTCCTTATTTTGTCTAGTTGAATTTCCTTTTTTGAATCACTCCATTTGGAGTTTTGTAGCTCAAGTTATGGCCAAAATAAGTTTACTGTTCACGTGCACTGTTCATGCTGAGATTTTGGGTTTGGCAGATTTTTGGTCCAACTTTGGTTAGTAATTTGATCAAGTTAAGTTCATAATTTGATCTAACTTTCTTCTTATGAAATGTTCTACCATATCTTAGGTTTCAATCGGTTCAAGAATCGCCTAAATCCGAGTTTTCTAGAGAGAGTTATAGTCATCCAAACATTACTGCTCAAATGAAAATTCTGGAAATCTCAGTACAGTAAACTTCACTTTGCTCAATGATTTGATTAGGTTAATGGCATAATTTAGATTGGTGTCCATCATAAAAGTTGTTTGTCTATATCTTATCTTGTTTCTGTAAAAATTTCAGGTCAATTGACCATATCTACAGTGAGTTATGGCCAAATGAACAGTTACTGTTCATTTGGTCATTTCTGCAGGGGCTGTTTGCAGGGTATCCGGATTGGGGCCAAGTTTTGGTCCTCTTGCTTTGGTCTTTTGGGCATGCTTTCTTCAGCAAAAATGTGCCATTATAAGCCTAGTTTCATGTCCAATTGGCCAAACACCAATTGGACTAACACAGCCCAAGTTATGGCAGTCGAAGTGGACTGAATTTTCAGTTACTCTGCTGCACTAACAAGGCAGCCTACACATTCACTTGGCTATACTATTTTTCAGTCCAATTCATGGTCAACATACCTAAAATGGTCACTAATTGACCATTAAGATGTTCTCTAACAATTTCCTAAGCCAAGTCAATTTTTCACTTCTCAAAACCCTAGTTTTCCCTTATAATTCACACATACACCTAATTAAGCACTTCCATTCATTATTTATGTGTATATACACCTTAAACATAATCTCTAATTCATTCTAAGTCCATTAAAACCATCAAAAACACTCTACCTTTGTTCCTTCCTTAGGGCAGCCGAAATTTATGGCATACACACACATAGTTTTTATTCATTTTACTTACAATTCCTTACTTATTTCAAGTCTTTAACATAGAAATAAAGAGCTTTAGGTGTATATGTGCACTAACCTTGAATGGGGCAGAATTTCCAGCCACCCAAACTCCTTTCTTTCTTCCTCTTTTGGCTGCCTAGAGGTTGCTCAAGTTGCTAGGTTAATTTTTTGTGAAGCTAGGTTATGATTTTGTTGGGTAGAAATGGGTGAATCAAGCTATGAAAAGCTTGAATATGCTTAGCTATGGAAGAGGTCACGTATTGGAGGAAGAAGAAGAAGAAGAAGAAGAGCAGAATTTTTAGGTCCATTTGTCTCTTTTATTGGTTAAGTAAATGGTTGGTTAAATGTGATTGGTGGGAAACTCTTAGATGACATCATATGATGTCAAAATTGACATTTATTGTCATTTTTCTTTCCTCTTCTTCTCTACCCATTTTCACTTTAATTTTTAGTAATATTTATTCATATTTTAGACTATAATAATTATTTACTTAACTTGACAAGTCGGCCAAAAATCGTCTCTGAAGGCGAAATGACCAAAATGCCCTCCGTTTGGCTTAACGGGTCAAAATTGTCTGTACCGATTGAAAAATTTTTCTAAATATTTTCTTGGCATTCTAATGCCATAGGAACCTCAATGACCCTTCTCTGGAGTCCCAAAAATTATTTTATGAATTTTTCCTCTGGTCTAGGGCTCCTCGTTGTGAGAACCGCAACTTCCCTATGGTTTACCCCTCGCTAGGGCACCGACTCGTTTAACTTGGTTGTATTTTATTTTTAAAATTTTTACTAAATGTTTCTTATTAGTATTTGAGTTAATTATGGTTCCTGACTTTAGTTTAAATATTTTTTCGGACGTTCTAGCTGTCCGACCGACGTCTGATCCAGACGATGAGAATGTACGGAGTTGTTACCGGGAGGGTGTTACAGATTGCATTCCTTGGACACATAGTGTCAGCCGATGGGATTAGGGTGGATCCCAAGAAAATAGAAGCAGTGATGGAATGGAAGCCTCCCAGGAATACAACTGAGGTCAGAAGCTTCTTGGGGCTAGCTGGGTATTACAGAAGATTTGTGAAGGGATTTTCCTTAATAGCTGCTCCAATGACCAAGTTGTTACACAAGAATGTCAGATTTGACTGGAATGACAAGTGTCAGACCAGTTTTGAGAAGTTGAAGGCTATGTTGACAGAGGCACCAGTGTTAACACAGCCAGTGTCAGGAAAAGACTTTGTGGTCTACAGTGATGCCTCTCATAATGGGTTAGGGTGTGTATTGATGCAAGAGGGAAAGGTGGTCGCTTATGCTTCCAGACAGCTAAGGCCACATGAACAGAATTACCTTACCCATGATCTAAAGCTTGCAGCAATTATCTTCGCACTGAAGATATGGAGGCATTACTTATATGGTGAAAAGTGCTACATTTACACGGACCACAAAAGCCTGAAATACTTGCCAACCCAGAAGGAGCTCAACCTTAGACAGAGACGATGGATTGAGTTCCTGAAGGACTATGATTGTATAATTGACTACCATCCTGGGAAGGCAAATGTTGTTACTGATGCTTTGAGCAGAAAATCCATGACAGCTTTGAGATCATTGAATACCCGTCTAACTTTGCTTCGAGATGGAGCTATTTTGGCTGAGTTGCAAGTGAGGCCAAACCTGCTACAGCAGATTTTAGATGGGCAAAAGGTAGATGAAAAATTAATATCTATTATGAGCAAAATCTCAGAGGGAAAAGCAACTGACTATGAGGTGAAAGCAGATGGGTGTCTCTACTACAAAGGAAGAGTATGTGTACCAGATAATGGGGAATTGAAAGCCAGTATTGTGAAAGAGGCACGTGCCAGTGTTTATGCTATGCACCCAGGAAGTACAAAGATGTATCATGATCTAAAGCTTCAGTATTGGTGGCCTGGTATGAAGAAGGACATAGCTGACTATGTGACTAAATGCTTGACATGTCAGCAAGTCAAGGCAGAACATCAAGTTCCATCAGGTTTGCTACAGCCTATACGCATACCTGAATGGAAATGGGATCGGGTCACCATGGATTTTGTAAGTGGTCTACCTCTCACCCAGAAGAAACATGATGCAGTATGGGTGATAGTGGATAGATTGAAGTCGACACACTTCTGCCGATTAGGGTGACTACTCACTAGAGAAATTAGCAGAATTGTATATCAGTGAGATAGTTAGATTGCATGGAATTCCACTTTCCATCATATCTGATCGAGACCCAAGGTTTACATCGAGATTTTGGAAGAAGTTGCATGAGTCCTTGGGTACACAACTCCACTTCACTGACTTTCCATCCTCAGACGAATGGGCAATCAGAAAGAGTAATCCAGGTAAACAATTGAACCAATTGAATTAATACAAATATTGAACTAAAATGATAATAATAACATGAAATATATGTCGGGTCCTTAAGGATATGCTGAGGAGTTGTGTCATTGAGTTTGAGGGAATTTGGGATAGATACCTTCCATTGGCAGAATTTGCATACAACAATAACTACCAAGCTAGTATCCAAATGGCCCCGTATGAAGCACTGTATGGGAGGAAATGTAGAACTCCAGTGTGCTGGACTGAATTGGGTGAAGACAAACTGGTAGGGCCAGACCTGGTGAAACAGACTGAGGAGAAAGTAAAACTAATCAAAGCCAATCTGAAGGTTGCCTCAGACAAATAGAAATCCTATGCCGACTTGAAGCGAAAAGAAATAGAATATGCGGTTGGCGATAAAGTGTTCCTCAAGGTGTCACTGTGGGAGAAGGTACTGAGGTTTGGAAGAAAAGGTAAGTTAAGCCCCAGGTTCATTGGCCCATATGAAATCATTGAACGTGTGGGTCCAGTGGCCTATAGGCTAGCTTTACCACCAGAGCTGGACAAGATCCACAATGTGTTCCACGTATCTATGCTAAGAAGATACCGCTCAGATCCTTCACATGTCATTTCCAGAGAAGAAATTGAAATACAACCGGATTTGACATATGAAGAAGAACCTCTACGGATCCTGGCTCGGGAAGTGAAAGAGTTGAGAAATAAATGAATTCCACTGGTGAAAGTGCTTTGGAGGCACCACAACACCGAAGAGGCAACATGGGAAAATGAAGAGACGATGAGGAAACAGTTCCCTCAACTGTTTGCATCAGGTAAATTTCGAGGACGAAATTTAAATTAGAGGGGAAGAGTTGTAACACCCTCCCGGTAACTACTCCGTACATCCTACTGTTCCGGTGACCAGTGTCGGTCCGGACAGCTAGAATGTCCGGAAAAATATTTAAACTAAAGTGAAGAACCATAATCAACTCAAATATTGATAAGAAAAATTTAGTAAAAATCTTAGAATTAAAATACAACCAAATTAAATGAGCCGGTGCCCTAGCGATGGGTAACCCAGAGGGAAGTTGCGGTTCTCGCAACTAGGAGCCCTAGACCCGGGGGAAAATTATAAAATAATTTTTGGGACTCCAGAGAAGGGTTATTGAGGTTCCCATGGCATTAGAATGCCAAGAAAATATCTAGGAAAAATTTTCAATCGGTACAGACAATTTTGACCCGTTAAGCCAAACGGAGGGCATTTTGGTCATTTCGCCTTAAGAGGTGATTTTTGGCCGACTTGGCCAATTGAGTAAATAAATATTGTGACATAAAATATGAATTAATGTTGATGAAAAATTTATTAAAAATGAGAAATGAAAATAAGAAAACAAAAGTAAAAAGAAAAGTAAGTAAATGGGAATTGTGACATCATAATGATGTCATTTAAAAATGGTCCACCAATCACCATATAACAAATACACTTAAAACAAACTAAAGAGGCTGAAAATAAAAGAAAATTTTCATCTTCTTCCTTTGGACCTAAACCAGCCGAAACCCTCCTCCCTCATCCCTCCATTGATTTTCAACCAAAGCTCAAGTTCTCTCCTCATTTCACTATAAATTTTCCTACTCCATTCACTAAAACTTATCCCCACATCACAAGGTAACTCTAGGCAGCCACAAAGAGGAGAAATTCTAGAGTTTTCACAAGCTCAATAAGTTGAGCAAAGAGGTTAGTGCTTTATTTCCTCTCTCATTCTTTTAATCTTTGTTAGAGCATCAAATTAAGTTAAGAAATTGTAATAATTTGAAGTAAATTATATATGTTAGAGTATCTTCAATTTTCGGCAGCCCTAAGGAAGGAATGAATTTTGATTTTTTGATGGACTTAGAGTGAACTAGAGCTTATGTTTAAAGTGTATACATATATATATACAAAGAATAAAAGAGTTAACTAAGGAAATTTGTGAAAACTTTGAAATTGAGCTAGGGTTTAGGAGTGAAAATTTGACTTTGCTTATAAAATTGTTAAAGAACATTCTAATGGTCAATTAGTGACCATTTGAGGTAAGTTGACCATAAATTGGACTGAAATATGGCATGGCAAAGTGAAATGGTAGGCTGCCTAGGGACAGCAGCAAGGGTGGCTGCGATTCCAGCCCACTTAGACAGCCATAACTTTGGCTGTGTAGGTCCAATTGGTGTTTGGCCAATTGGACATGAAATTAGGCTTATAATGGCACATTTTTTCTGAAGAAACCATGCCCAAAAGACCAAAACAAGAGGACCAAAAGTTGGCCCCAATCCGGATACCCTGCAACAGCACCTGCAGAAATGACCAAATGAACAGTAACTATTCATTTGGCCATAACTCATTGTAGGAATGTTCAATTGACCTAAAATTTTTATAGAAACAAGTTAAGACATAGACTAACAACTTTCATGAAGAAACCTACCCCAAATTATGACCAGAACCTAACCCAAATGGCAGTCACAATCACTGTTCATGGTACTGTAGATTTGGTAATTCTGCAGTTTTGGCAATCCGTCCAGCTATGGTTTTTGGACCATATCTGGAGCTACAAAACTCCAAATGGAGTGATTCAAAAAATGAAATTCAACTAGACAAAATAAGGAACAACTTTCATGTTTGCCATTTCTTCAAATTCCCACTGCAACAGTGCTTAATGGAACAGTAAACTTAGGCTTCAAAAACTGAAATTTCTGCCCTCTTGGTTTTAAGTTAGAAATGGTAATGGTGACCAATTCCAACAAGTTTTAAATGCAAAATGTGGTATGTTGGGAGTGCCAAAACCAATGTACCTAATTTCTACCTAAAAGTCAACATTTTTGTTGACCAAAGAGGTGAATAGTGACACCGAAACTTGAAATTCAAAGATTGAAGAATTTTAAAGTATCAAATGCCCTAGTATAGTTAACAAGATTGGTTTAGATAGTTTGGCATGCCCATAGGGTTCAGTTAGCAGTACTGCACATGGCAATATGCCATTATGTGATTTTATGGCTTTTAGCCATTCTGACCTTGTATTGAGATTTAGCCTTGTGCCTGATGTATTTCTGACATTGTTAGTCATGTTGCACACCGGGAGATGCATATGTGACCGATGGTGTGACGGCCCGAGGTACTAGATACCCAGTGCCAGTTTACCCGTTATCCAGTCCAGTCGTTCAGTATAGGTTACTTGGGCAACCAAATGAATGAAAGTGAACAAAATTAATGAATATAATGGATATACCAATACCAAACAAATAAAACATATACATTCACTACATATTTATTTTCTGCTATTTTCTTTTATTTTATTATTGCGCCACTAAGCATTATTGCTTAGCATGTTGCTTTTGCCACGCGTAGGTACTGGAGATACTGATCGTGAGCCCAGTAGACCGCAGACTGGGTGAGTCCATCCTGCAGTTCTGCACAGTGTCCGTGTCACCTCACCACCTGCAGTGCATTGGTAGGACACTAGGTGTCATTTTGTCATTTTGTAACTAAATTTTTATTTTCTCATATGTATTTAGAATTATGTAATGTATTTTGAAGTTCATGTAAATTATAAAAATTGTATTTGTGAATGGAAAAGTAAATATCTATCTATGACTTGGATATGTATGGAAGTAAATTGAGTATTTATCTGTTGCTTATATATGAATACCCTGAGAAATGATGATTGAGAAATGAGATTGGAAAATGATGAGATTTTGATATTGAGACTTTGTTGATGAATTTAAGTTGGGATTGTTTGGAAATTATTTGGAAGTGTTTTTAACAGGTTCCGAAGAACTGTTTTCTCCATTTTTAGCCGGTACCCTGCCGGATTTTCTATAAAATTTTCGGAACCTCAAATAAATTATAATTTCAATAAATGAACTATATTTCACAAACTATATTCAAAACTTTGACTAAAAAAAAAAATTAATTAAGGTAAAATAGAGTGTGCCGGTACACCGTGTGACATAGCTTACTCGGACACACTGTAGCCGGGTAAGGGGTGTCACAGAATGTTTTTGAATCGTAAATAATTGTGATTTCAATTATGATTTATGTATAATTGATTTTGTTGGAATTACCTTAAATGGTTAGTTATGATTTGATAAATTGAACTTCGTGATCAAAGTCATTTTGATACAAATGATTCATATTATTGGCAATGAATATTTTGAGTTTTGAAATTTGATGAGTATTCAGATTTCCAAATTATTTGCTGTAAATTTTATCAATGTATATTGTACTATGTTTTAAATTATAGTTGTGCACCACTGAGTTCACCACTCGCGATAGCTTTGTATGCTGTCGCAGGTGAAAAGAGCATAGAGCAATTGAGTAAACTTCTTTGAAGAGACATTCAGTTCAGCTCCAGGTAGGGGTGAGCAATCAGTTCAAACCGAACTGAAACGAACCTAACCGAATTAAATTATAAAAATCGAACCATCAATTTTAGAAACCGAACCAAATCGAAATTAGTGAAAAATCGAATCGAATCGAACCGCTTTATTTCGGTTCGGTTCGATTTAAACCGATCGGTTTGATTTTTGATTATTTTTTAATTTAGACTTAAATTTCAAGTTGTTTGATCTAATTTTAACTTTGGTTTGAACCTAATAACCATTAATCAATGAAATTAAACAATTAATATATATAAAATTAAATATAATTCATAAATTTTCCATAAAAATAAATTAATTCAAAAATCGATTCGGTTCGATTTGACTATATAAATCACTATTCGATTCGGTTTAGTTTAACCGATTTTTTTCTCTTTAAAACCGAACCGAACCGAAATAACCGAAATTTTTATAAATTAAAACCGAACAGATCTGATTAAATTTTAAAACCGAACCGATTGAACCGAATTGACTCGGTTCGGTTCGATTTTTCGATTTGAATCGAATTCTGCTCAGCCCTAGCTCCAGGTTTATCCATGTACACAGGTTTTGATGTATGCATGTAATAATATGTATGTAAATTATTTGAGCAGTTGTATAAAAACTCTTGTAAAACATTTTGGTATGTAATTAAATGTAAATTATTGTAAATGTAAATTTGAGATTTCATTTACTTGAATAGTTGTAATATAAATTTTGAGTCTTGTAATCAATGCAATGTTTCTTTATGATAAGATTAGTTTGAAAATGAATTGATTGTCTATTGAGAATTGAATTGTGAATTGAAATGAAGTTATTGGAGTTGTATTTGAGAAAACATATTGGGAGCATTTTCTTTTGCAGGATTGAAGAACTATTTTCTTAAAATACAGCCTGCACTTTGCCAAAATTTTAAAAAAATTTTATAACACCAGATTTTAATCGATGATTTAAATTTCACGAAAATTGTTTTAAAATCTTTTGTAGTATATCTAATGGGTTATCGGTAGGGGAAGTATGGTAATTCATTAGGTGTACTACGGGATCATGTTACATCTTACAGGAGAGTAGGGTGTGACAGGAGGATAAAAATAATTGAAATAAAATATGCTTTTTCGGTACATTGTGTGGCATATCTTGCTCGGCTACACTGTAGATGTAACACCCTTATTTTTGTAGTCCATACATTTTACTGTTCTGATGGCTAATGTCTGCCCCGAAAAGTCAGAATGTTTGGAACTACACTGTAATGATAGTGAGGAAGCATAAAATAATGAAATATGTGATGAGAAAAATTAAGGAAAAATAAAAGAGATAAAATGTGACTAAGTTAAATGAGTCGAACCCGTAGCGATGGGTGACTGCACCGAGAAGTTACGGCGAGGATCATTGACTAGCCCTGGACTGCGGGGGACACTAGGAAATATTTTTGGGACAAAATTAAAGGTCTACAGAGGTGTAATTGACATTGAAAATGTCAAAGAAAATTTAGTAAGTCAATATAAACAAAAACGAAAATTTAAGGAATCGGCGGTACAAGGAGTAAATCGGTAGCACAGAAAAAGTTCGAATTTGACCCAAAGAGCGGGCATTTTGGTCATTTGACACCTAGAGTGGACTTTTGACCTAAATTTCCATTAAAAATGAGTAGTATTAAATATTGAAAATTCATGGAAATAAGAAATTAAATATGTAATGTAATTTAGAGGAAGTATGGGGGTATAATTAGAATTTCTAAACTTTGGTTATTATAATGACTTAATTATACTTAGTGGGGTTAGGTGGCACTATATAAGGTACATGAGGACACTAATCAGCCATTTGCATCATCTTCTTCCTCTTAATTTCTTCTTGGCCGAATTTATTTCTCACAAATCCTCCATGGATGAGTTCCAAGCAAAGCTTCATTTCTTCATGTTCAAGCCATTATTTATTCAAGCTCCCTTCATGAAAAATGATCCTTACACCATGGGTAGTATGTGGGCAACAAAAAGGAAGAGAAATTCTAAGGATTTGTCAAGCTCAAAATAAGGTTGGAGCTAGTTTCCTTAATTTTCTTAAGTAAAAGTTGTGTTGAGGTTGAGATAAGTTAAATGGTTAAGAAAAATTGAAGAAATGATTGAGTTTTGGCAAACCATAAATTCGACAGCCATGGTGATAAAAGGTGTTTAATTTATTGATGTTAAATGAAGTAATTAGAAGTGCTAGCAAGTAAATTTTATGTGTATGTTAGTGTTAGTGTTGAATTTAGGGGTTTGAAAGGGGAATTTAATACCTTAGCAAACTGCCATTGTTGGCAGCCCTTAAACTCATGAAATTGTGTACGATTTTATGAAATTATTGATGAATTATGATGGTATTGAATTGGGGGCAGTAGGTGAAATTGATATGGAAGTGTATGTGTAAGTTAAGTGCTGATGTATATTGAACTTGGGTTGAATTAGATGTTGAACATTAATGGTGTATTGTGTGCCTTGAACTCTTAATGTATTCTGCCAAAAATTTCTTTGCTGGAATTGTGTTGAATATATATAGAAGTGCCATGAATAAATCTTGAAGTATTGGGAGGAGGAGAATTGTCAAATTAGGAGTGTTCTTTTATGTGCAGATTGTGTGTTGTGAAGGCAGTAGGTAAATTAAACCATAAGTAAAAATTGGTGACCCCATTTGGTATGAGGGCAATGGGTGGTGAAACTTGACACAAAATATGCCAACTTTTATGTAGAAATGTTGCCAAAATTCTACCTAGAAACTGACTTTAAAAATGACCTAAAATTTATATCATAGAAAGCTTAGACATAGAGCTACAATTCCTATGAAGACACCAAAGCCCAGAAATGGTCAGAACCAAGTCAAATTGCTTTCCCAAATTAGGGTACCAAAACTGCCAGAACTGAATTTGACCTAAAATTGACCAAATTTTGCACTAAAGATGCAATTTGTCCAGCTTTAGTAAATTGACCATATCTTGGTCTATACAACTCAGAATGACTTGAAACCTATGCCAAAAGTTCAATAAGACATAGAGCTACAAATTTGCTTCTTTGACCAGAAGCTAAAAACCAATGAAAGTAGAACATTTAGCTAGATCAATCTAGCACACTAAAACTGAAAAATTGACAATAATATGCAATGAAGCCTAGAAATAATTTGGCAATAAATGCCAACTTGTGAGAATTGTAAATTGCACTATACTGGCAGTATATTGAAATGCGATGTAACACCCCTATATTTGGTAGTGCGTTATACTGTTCCGGTGACCAGTGTTTGTCCGGACAGCTAGGATGCCTAGAACTACATCTAAATGTTAGTGAGGAGACATGAAATAATAAAATACAAGAAAGGAAAATACAAGAAAAATAAAGGAAAAATAATAGCAATGAAATGTAACCAAGTTAAATGAGCTAAAAACCGTAGCGATGGGTGACTGCACTGGGAAGTTACGGTGAGGACCGTTGATTAGCCCTGGACTGCGTGAAACCCTGGAAAATATTTTTTAGACTTAAATAAACATCTATTGAAGTATAAATGTCATTAGAAATATCAAATAAAAATTAATTAATTACTATAAAGAAAAATAAGAAATCGAGAAAACAACAACTTGGTGTTACTGAAAAATTGGGAATGCAACCCGAATAGGGACATTGTGGTCAATTGACACCCCGAGTTGCCTTTTGACCTAAATGTCCATTAAAAATAAATGATATTGCATTTAAGAAATGCCATAAAAATTAGAAGTCAATTACATAGAATAAATGAAGGAAATCTAAGGGATGTAATTGAAATTAACTAAAGTTGATTATTATAATGCTTAGGATGATTAGTGGAGCACTATGGGATTAAATAAACCTTTAAGTGGACAGATGTAAAAGCCATTTGGGACAGAAGATGAATTCATCTTCAACCTCTCAAAACAATGGCCGAATGGAACTCCATGGAAATTTCATGGCTGAAACATGAACAACCACCATCCACCTCCATTCAAGCCCTCATTAAAGCTTGCCTACGCAACTTGGTAAAGAGATTGGCAGCAAGAAGAAAGGGTTTTGATGAGTTTTTAACAAGCTTCAAATTAAGTAAGTGCTCATTTCCTCTCCCTTTCTTCATTAAACTTTGAGTGGATGTTGTGGGTAGTTGATTTATAGAAGAATTTTTGAAGTTTGATGAATTAGTGGAAATGTACATTTTGGCAGCCATGGAACCTCAATAAGAACAGCTTAGTCTTGCATGTAAATAGTGGTTTGAATGATGATTTAAATGTTTAATTGTATTGAAGTTGAATTCCATGTGTAAGGTTTGAATTGTAAGCTTGAAAAGTGAAAGTGGAAATTGATGGGTATGTGTAAACTTGTGGTAGCCTTATGAAGAAGATCAAAATGTGTTGTTTCATGGTTTGGTTTATGGAATTATATTGTTGAATTATGTTGTTATGGATGGCAGCATGTATGTGTGTATAAAGGTTTGAATTTGGACATGTAAATGAGGTGCATTCATGTGTTTAATTGTTGCAATTGGACTTGGAAAATTCAGGGTTATAGTGTGCATATTGAGAATGGTTGTAAGCTGCCAAAATGACGAAAAATGTGTTGTTAAATGTGTTAATGGTAAGGTACAAAACAGAAATGACAAGGAAGAGTTAACTTGGTAAGCATAGGATGTGTATTTGATGAGTGATGAACAATGTGTAATAGGGCAATGTATGTTTTAGCTTAGAACCTTAAGTGTGTGGCTCCAATTGGTATGAGACCAATTGGAGGTGAAACTAGGCACAAAATGTGCCAACTTTCATGAAGGAAGCTTACCAAAATTCTGCTTAGAAGATGACTTGAAAATAACCAAATCTGGATTAGTGCTTTGAAAGCCTAAAAATTGACAATTTGGGCAGCAGTTGGTGTTTTGGTAATAACTCACTCAAAACTGAAATTTTTACCATGAATAGTTTAGACATATATCTACAATTCTTATGGAGACACCAAAGCCCAGAAATGGCCAGAACCAAGCCAAATAGCTTGCACAATTTTAGGTCTAAAAACTGGCCGAACCAAAAGTGACCTAAAAATGACCTAAAGTTACCATTTTGGTACATTCTGTCAAGCATTGGTGAATTGACCATAACTTGGTCTACACAGCTCAGAATGACCTGAAATTTTGCCTCGCGTGAAATAAGACATAGACCTACAAGTTTGTAGTTTGAACTGAAACCTGAAAATGGAGGGAACTAGGTCATCCGGCTAGGTCAAATTAGTATACCGAAATCCGGCAAATTGCAATAAAATGCAATATACTTGAAAATGAATTTGGCAACATGTACCAACACTAAAAGGCTATTAAATGTGACATATTGGTAATATTAGAATTGACTCACTTAGAGAGCATCAAGGGTCAATATTATAGGTTGACTAATGAAATGAATTGAAGGGAATAGCACCAAGAAAATTTAAATATTGGATTTTATTGTTAGAAACAAATTCATTGAGTACTGAAACACTTTAAATTGTGTATTTCAGTTGAAAAGGATATTAAGAAGCATAAGGAACACTGAGTCAAGGCCAAAAGGCATATATCAGAGGTTTGTGCACAATAGTTATTTCTTTTGAAATTTTCAATTGAAATAAATTATTATTATTTGTATGTTATTGTTTTAAATTGTATTTGTGCACAATAATTTTGATTTCTTATTTTTTGCTTAAAAATTTATTTGAACATTATAGTTTTAAATTGTGTCTGTGCATAATATTTTTTTTTTATGTATTTACTGCTTTTATTAGAAAATTTATTTGGAGAAATGAGTTATGAATGGTTTTTCATTGTTTTGGCTTTGGGAATATTATTTGGAAATTATTGTGTTGCCTACTTTACAAATGGAAATTTTGAGATAAAATATGATTTTTGATTTGTATGAAGTATTTAAATATTGTGATTTGGAATTGTTTTGATTCACACTTGGCATGACAATATTACTATGTTCCTCCTCCATTTATGGGGTGAGTGTGATTATATTCCTCCCTCTTTGACTTGCCAGTTTGAGGTGAGTGTGGATGAGTACTCATTATTTAGCTAGCTTCCTCCCTCATTAATTTCGATTATTAGGGTGAGTGTGTCTTGTCGTGGTGTACAACACGACATGTGCGGAAAAAATTGTGTCATGACCTAAATTGTGTTATCAATTGGCAACATTGTGTTATTCAGTTATTTGATCAAATTGTGTTATTGATTGGCAAAACTGTGTTATTCAATTATTTGATCAAATTTGTGTTATATGAACTTCGTAAATTGTGAAATGGAATTGTGAATTATTTGATTTGTGAATTGTCAATAAAAGATTTATATATCGCATTTCAAATTGTTATTGTGCACCACTGAGTAAATTTTACTCAGCGATAGCTTTTCATTGCTGTCGCAGGTAGACAGGCTGATAGGGCAGCAGACTAGGCTGCTAATGCTATATTGAGAGTTCATGAGGTATATTTAGTATACCATATTTTTGCATTTTGTATTGTAATGTATGTTCACTATATGTATATTTGAGCAGTTGTAAATTAAAATTATATATTAAAATTGTAAACTAAATTTGTAAATTATTTTAGCTTATAAATATTGTGATATATTTCTTTTATCTCAATTTTTGGAAACACTGGGAAATTGGTTGTTGAACTGTGTTGATAATGTTTGAGAAATTTATTCTGTTAAACAAATTGTTGGAGTTTGGGATTGAGAAATTATATATTTGAAGTGCTTTTTACAGGTTTTTGAAGAACTATTTTATTCAAAATATAGATGGCACTCTGCTAAAATTTTTACAGAAATTATTAATACTTCAAATGTGTTATTTAGTTTCACTTCAGTTAAAAAATTTTTTTTTAACACCTGTCAATAGTGCTCACCACTGTAAAAAGAAGTAAGAAAAGTTTTAAAATCCCTTGTAGTGTATTTAATGGGTTATCAGTAGACGAAGTTGGTAATTCATTAGGTATACTACGGGATCATGTTATGCCTTATGGAGGGATAGGGTGTGACATGCGAATTGTGACATGTTGATACTATAATTAACTTATGCATGATGTATGAAAAAGTTCAACATTTTCATTGACCAGTGAATTATATAATGATCAGTAAACCCTAAAAATAAAATTTTAATCTTGTAATATGCCCTAGTTTGCCTAGTTGACTAGTTTGAATAGGTTGGCATGCCAATGGGATTCTGACAGCTTTTCTGTAAATGGCTTTACGCCATATTGTGTTTCATGGCTTATTATGCTGCACTGTAATTTTAATAGCCTATGGCTATATGGATTATGTTATTATACTTGGCTTATTGCCTTACTGATTGATTATATGGCTTTTTAGCCACACTGTTTACATACTAGGAGATGCTTTATGATCGATGGTGTGACGGCCCGAGGTACTAGGTACCCAGTGCTTGTGACACCCCTTACCCGACTACAGTGTAGCAGAGCAAGTTATGCCACTCAGTGTGCCAAGCACTCTATTTAATCTTAATTCATTTTTATTCTTCCTTTTGAATATAACTTGTGAAATATAATTCATTTTAAGCCATTTATCGAAATTACTATTTATTTGAGGTTTCGAAAATTTTTTAAGAAAATCCGGCGGAGTACCGGCTAAAAATGGAGAAAACAGTTCTTCGGAACCTGTGAAAAACACTTCCTATATTCATTTTCATTTTTAGTAATGGTTCTTCATATTTTATGTCATATTAATTATTTACTTAACTGGACAAGTCGGCCAAAAATCACCTCTGAAGTCGAAATGACCAAAATGCCCTCCGTTTGGCTTAACGGGTCAAAATTGGCTGTACCGATTGAAAAATTTTTCTAGGTATTTTCTTGGCATTCTAATGCTATGGGAACCTCAGTAACCCTTCTCTGGAGTCTCAAAAATTATTTTACAATTTTTCCCCCAGGTCTAGGGCTCCTCGTTGCGAGAACCGCAACTTCCCTCCGGTTACCTATCGCTTGGGCACCGGCTCGTTTTGCTTGGTTGTATTTTATTTCTAAAATTTTTACTAAGTGTTTCTTATTAATATTTGAGTTAATTATGGTTCCTGACTTTAGTTTAAATATTTTTCCGGATGTTCTAGCTGTCCGGACCGACACCGGTCACCGGAACAGTAGGATGTACGGAGTTGCTACCGGGAGGATGTTACAACTCTTCCCCTCTTATTTAAATTTCGTCCTCGAAATTTACTGGGTGTAGGTATCTAAGATAATTCTTTTACCTTTCTGTTGCTCCCTCTGTCTACTTCTTATATATATATGGTACCATTTAGTCTTTCCGAATATATTATTATACACTTAGGCATATCAGAAGGGAATGATACTTTACCTTAAATTCACATTTGGGGCTTCTTGCTCCTCTCTGGCTTGGTGACATTTGGAAGTGGTGTTACTTTTGTACTTGGTCCTTCCACGACCTCTGTTTGGGTCCGTGGTAAATTCCTCTTAGGACAATCTTTCAGACGATGGTCTATGGCCCCACATCTATAACAGGCTCCAGTCAATCCCCTACATTCACCTTTATGCCACTTGTTACAATGGCCACATTTTCTTGCTAATCCTGGCGCACTCACTATTAGTGTTTCTGGTTGATCTCTCCTGGGTATAGGCTTGGGTCTAGATCTCCTACTTTGATCAGATGTCTGACTTGACTGTTCTCTCGGCCTCTTATTGCTAGATTGTCCAAATTTCCTCTTTTGCTGATCACCACTCCTCTTCTGTTCCTCTTCGTGAACACAGCTAATATATTTCTTTCTGAACTCTATCAGAAAGAATTTCCAAGTTATGTCTGTTGGTGGCACTACCTTGGTTACGACATCCCACCACCGATATGCAGCTTCTTGTAACAATGAAACTGCACACTCCAAACTCTGTTCTGGTGTGCAATGGAGCTGCTGCAAGACTCTTTCAGTCCTTTCTAACCAATACTTAGCCGCTGCAGAATCGTCTTCCTTTCGACCATTGAAATCTACAGCTCCATATTTCCTAATTTTTCCTAGAGGTGATTTTCGCTGAGGCGGTGGTGGAATAACCCCAGTCATCTGTCGAAAGAATTCAGTCATCTGCTCAAACAAGGCCTGTTGGGGTTGTACAGGCACCTCTTGCACTGGTGGAGCAGGATCTCCCCGATTTCCAATATCACTCCCAGTCGGGATATGACTTACTACTTCTTCTTCCACTGCCCTCTGCGATGAAGGGTCCATATCCTATTTAACAAAGACAAACAGATCTGCGTTAGTGTCACCTCGACTCTTACAAATGCAATGCATGAAATGCAATCTATCTAGGTCCAGAAACGCCTAAACCGCGCTCTGATACCACTAAATGTGACACCCCTTACCCGACTACAGTGTAGCAGAGCAAGTTATGCCACTCAGTGTGCCAAGCACTCTATTTAATCTTAATTCATTTTTATTCTTCCTTTTGAATATAACTTGTGAAATATAATTCATTTTAAGCCATTTATCGAAATTACTATTTATTTGAGGTTTCGAAAATTTTTTAAGAAAATCCGGCGGAGTACCGGCTAAAAATGGAGAAAACAGTTCTTCGGAACCTGTGAAAAACACTTCCTATATTCATTTTCATTTTTAGTAATGGTTCTTCATATTTTATGTCATATTAATTATTTACTTAACTGGACAAGTCGGCCAAAAATCACCTCTGAAGGCGAAATGACCAAAATGCCCTCCGTTTGGCTTAACGGGTCAAAATTGGCTGTACCGATTGAAAAATTTTTCTAGGTATTTTCTTGGCATTCTAATGCTATGGGAACCTCAGTAACCCTTCTCTGGAGTCCCAAAAATTATTTTACAATTTTTCCCCTAGGTCTAGGGCTCCTCGTTGCGAGAACCGCAACTTCCCTCCGGTTACCCATCGCTTGGGCACCGGCTCGTTTTGCTTGGTTGTATTTTATTTCTAAAATTTTTACTAAGTGTTTCTTATTAATATTTGAGTTAATTATGGTTCCTGACTTTAGTTTAAATATTTTTCCGGATGTTCTAGCTGTCCGGACCGACACCGGTCACCGGAACAGTAGGATGTACAGAGTTGCTACCGGGAGGATGTTACAGTGCTAGTATATCTGTTTATCCAATCTGGTCAGTGTATAGGCTACACGGGCAGTTAATTAAAATATTATTCAATTCAGGTAGTTAAGTTAAGTTAAGTAAAATGAAATTTCAGTACAATTAAGTTAAGTATTAAATGAAATGAGTAAAAGAGATTAGCAATAGAAACATAACAAAAATACAATTTGCAGAACCATAGAGATTTAAAATACAATGTAGGTAGAATAATTTGTATACTGAGTATATTTACTGAAAGGTTATAACTTAGTACTCCCAAAGAAGATCAAACTAGTTTATAAGATAGTTGATACTAGAAATATCATACCAAAATTAAATTGATTCCTGAGTATCCGAATTATGATTTATTTCTTTCTTTATTTGTATATATTATTTCTTGTTATACTATTGCACCACTAAGCAGAAATGCTTAGCGCGATGGAATTAGTTCCTCGCGCAGGTACTGAAGGTCAAACCAGTAGACAATTGACTAAGATTTTTGGAGTCCAGATCTGCAGAAGTGTTAGAAGAGTTCAAGGTTGTCACCTCCTCAGCAATGCATGTAGATAAGGCTCATTTTAAGCATGTTTTCTAATCTGTACATTATAATTACTGCTTATATTATAATGTGAAGTAGTAACTGTAATTTCATTTGTATATCCTATACTTGATAAATTTATGTACTTAATTGACAAATTATATAAGTTAATGAAATATAAAAATTCTGATATTTGAGTTGATTATCTAATCATAATGATTCTGAATGAGATTGAGTTTGGGAAATTTTGAGACTGAATCTGAGTTTGAGAAACTATTGATAATGCTTTGAGATAATCTGAGTTATGAATTTGAGTATATATTGAAATTGTTTTTGGCAGGTTCAGAAGAACTGTTAGACCAAATTACAGCCGGCACACTACCGGATTGTCGTAAAATTTTTGAAATTTCCAAATTAGTTAGATTTTAATAAAAGTAAAAATGGCCTAAACCTTATATAAAGTTTTTGAATAAATAAATCAAAAACTGTAATGAAATCAGATAAGATCAGGTATTCTAGCACTCCGTGTGACACTCCTTGCTCGGCTACACTATAGACGGGTGAGGGGTGTTACATTTAGTGGTATCAGAGCACAGTTTAGGCTTTCCTAGGCACAGATAAGTAGAAAGAACTAGTGTGCATACATGCATTGCATTCATAAGAGTCGAGGTGACACTAATGCATATCTGTTTACTTTTGATTATTCAAAGTTAAGATATGGACTCAGAGTCGCAGAGGGCATTAGAAAAAGAAGTTGAAAACCTAGTTCATGAGGTTATAACATAGTGACTATGTAATGTTCTCGATGTTTGTATTGTAAGCTGCAGATTACAGTACCGACATAGGATTATTGTGTAGAACTATGTGCTTCCTTATGGTATAATAAAATAAGAATATTTGTAAGTAATCTATAAATTGATACAGTTACGCCCGTATAGAGTACTATTACGAAAAATAAATGTGAAAATTTTAACAAGAAATTTAAAAATTTAGAACTAGCCTATTGAAAGACTAAACTTGTAAGGTAGCTAGAGTCAGTGACTCGGTTACATTAATGTGAACTACTTGTACCATAGTAATTGCTATAAGCTTTGAGATATCAGTACGACTTATCATCCTCAGATGGATGGACAAGTGAAATGAGTAATTCAGGCAAATTCTGAAACTCATTGAGTTCTTATAAACAATGAAATGAAATGATAATAATAACCTGTAATATGTGATAAGCCCTCAAGAATATACTGGGAACTTGTGTCATTGAATCCGAGGGGAGATGGGACAGATACCTCCCACAAACAGAATTTGTATACAATAATAAGTATCAAGCTAGCATACAAACGGCACCTTATGAAACACTATAAGGCAAAGAGTGTAGAACACTAGCATATTGAATTGAGTTGGGCAAAGATATCTAGACATTGATATAGAGTCTTATAATTATTTTGATATTTTTGTCAAAAAAGAATGATTTAGGCATTTGAGAAAATATTTAGAAGTTGTAGTGCTACTTCCTTTGGAAGCAAGAATAAATACATTCCATTGATGGAGTTGTGTGTGGAAATAGTTATTAAACAAACATGAAGATACCAAGGTATAACGTCTTGTATGAGGTAAAGGCAGAATACCTAGACAAAGCATAATTTAACAGAATTGGAATTGGTAAAAGAGACTGAAAGGACCAGTAAGGATTCTAGTATGGGGAATCAAGAAACCAATGAATAAGAGAATTTCATGAATAGAGATACTAGAGCCAAAGGAAACAATGAAGGGAGAGTGAATAAAATTATGAATAACGATAGTCTTAGTTATTTGAATCCGATGAATTTCAAGGACGAAATCCTTTTTAGAGGGGAAGAGTTGTAACACCCTCATTTTCATAGTCCATACATCCTACTGTTCCGATGGCTAATGTTTGCCTTGGAAAGTCAGAATGTCTGAAACTACACTGTAATAACAGTGAGGAAGCATAAAATAATGAAATATGTAATGAGAAAAATTAAGGAAAAATAAAAGAGATAAAATGTGACTAAGTTAAACAAGCCGGACTCGTAACGATGGGTGACCGCACCGGGAAGTTACGGCGAGGACCATTGACTAGCCCTAGACTGCGAGGGACCCCAGGAAATATTTTTGGGACTAAATTAAAGGTCTACAGAGGTGTAATTGACATTGAAAATGTCAAAGAAAATTTAGTAAGTCAATATAAATAAAAACAAAAATTTAAGGAATCGGCGGTACAAGAAGTAAATCGGTAGCACCGAAAAGTTTGAATTTGACCCGAAGAGGGGCATTTTGGTCATTTGACATCTAGGGTGAACTTTTGACCTAAATATCCATTAAAAATAAGTATTATTAAATATTGAAATTTCACAAAAATAAGAAATTAAATATGTAATGTAATTTAGAGGAAGTATGGGGGTATAATTAGAATTTCTAAACTTTGGTTATTATAATGACTTAATTATACTTAGTGGGGTTAGGTGGCACTATATAACGTACATGAGGACACTAATTAGCCATTTGCATCATCTTCTTCCTCTTGATTTCTTCTTAGCTGAATTCATTTCTCACAAATCCTCCATGGATGAGTTCTAAGCAAAGCTTCATTTCCTCATATTCAAGCCATTATTTCTTCAAGTTCTCTTCATAAAAAATGATCCTTACACCATGGGCAGTATGTGGGCAGCAAAAAGGAAGAGAAATTCTAAGGATTTGTCAAGCTCAAAATAAGGTTAGTGCTAGTTTCCTTAATTTTCTTAAGTAAAAGTTGTGTTGAGGTTGAGATAAGTTAAATGGTTAAGAAAAATTGAAGAAATGATTGAGTTTTGGCAAACCATAAATTCGACAGCCATGGAGATGAAAGATGTTTGATTTATCCTCACATGAAATTATTGGGAATTGATGTTAAATGAAGTAATTAGAAGTGCTAGCAAGTAAATTTTATGTGTATGTTAGTGTTAGTGTTGAATTTAGGGGTTTGAAAGGGGAATTTAATACCTTAGCAAACTGCCATTGTTGGCAGCCCTTAAACTCATGAAATTATGTATGATTTTATGAAATTGTTGATGAATTATGATGGTATTGAATTGGAGGCAGTAGGTTAAATTGATATGGAAGTGTATGTGTAAGTTAAGTGCTGATGTATATTGAACTTGGGTTGAATTAGATGTTAAACATTAATGGTGTATTGTGTGCCTTAAACTCTTAATGTATTCTGCCCAAAATTTCTTTGCTAGAATTGTGTTGAATATATATAGAAGTGCCATGAATAAATCTTGAAGTATTGGGAGGAGGAGAATAGTCAAATTGGGAGTGTTCTTTTATGTGCAGATTGTGTGTTGTGAAGCCAGTAGGTAAATTGAACCATAAGTAAAAATTGGTGACCCCAATTGGTATGAGGCCAATGGGAGGTGAAACTTGACACAAAATATGCCAACTTTCATGTAGAAATGTTACCAAAATTCTGCCTAGAAACTGACTTTAAAAATGACCTAATCCGGAATTGGTATTGTACAAGCCTAGATTTTTGACTATATGAACAGTAGTCACTAAGATGACCATAACTCAGTCAAAACAGGTCCAAATGAGCTGAAATTTTTATCATAGAAAGCTTAGACATAGAGCTACAATTCCTATGAAGACACCAAAGCCCAAAAATGGCCAGAACCAAGTCAAATTGCTTGCCCAAGTTAGGGTACCAAAACTGCCAGAACTGAATTTGACCTAAAATTGACCAAATTTTGCACTAAAGATGCAATCTGTCCAGCTTTAGTAAATTGACCATATCTTAGCCTATACAACTCAGAATGACCTAAAACCTGTGCCAAAAGTTCAATAAGACATAGAGCTACAAATTTTCTTCTTTGACCAGAAGCTAAAAACTAATGGAAACAGAACATTTAGCTAGATCAATCTAGCACACTAAAACTAAAAAATTGACAATAATAAGCAATGAAGCCTAGAAATAATTTGGCAATAAATGCCAACTTGTGAGAATTGTAAATTGCACTATACTGGCAGCATATTGAAATGCGAATTGTGACATGTTGATACTATAATTAACTTATGCATGATATATGGAAAAGGTTAATATTTTCATTAACCAGTGAATTTTATAATGAGCAATAAACTCTAAAAATAAATATTTAATCTTGTAATATGCCCTAGTTTTCCTAGTTGACTAGTTTGGATAGGTTGTGTAACACCCCTATTTGCATAGCTTGGTATATGTTACTGTGTAGGTGACCGGTATCGGTCCGGACAATTAAGAGGATTAGAACTATGTTTAAGACACTTAGAAAAGCCCTGCTCAAAAATAAATAGTGATTACCAGATAAAAAAGTAAAAATAAGAAAAACAGAACAAAAAAGGTTAAATGAGTCGAGAGTCACAGCAATGGGTGACCTTTCCGGGAAGTGACTGCGATGTCAGTTTAAACTCAAATTTCGAATCGTAAAATATGACGCCGCGGTCCTTAGGACTATTGTGAACATAGCAGAAAAGAGAAAATCATAGAAAAGAATTTTTAAGCAGGTCAAATAATTAGGTCAAGAATCCGAAAGAAATATCGAATAACTTGTAAACCGGATTGAACCAGCAAGGGGCGGTTTGGTCAATTCACGCCTAGAGCTGATTCTTGACCTAACTGTCCAATAAAATTGCAGAAAAGAAAATTTTGGGATCAAGAATTAAATTAAAGAATTAATGAAAAAATAAATGCAAAAGAAAAAAATTTGAAAAAAGTTTATTATATCACCTTTATGACATCATCATGATGTCAAGACTAATTTTAATTTTCCTACCAAAATTGACCAAGTCAAAAGCAATTTTAAAAGACATAAAATACCTAAAAAATGAAAAGAAAAATCATTTTCTTCTTCTTCCACCCAAGTGTGCCACCCCACCATTCTCTTAAATAACCATTGTAGCACCACCATGAAAGCTTGAGTTTAAGCTTTCTTTCAACCACTTAAACCCACTTTGACCCCAAAATAATCCATAAAAACTTATTAGATCAACTTGAGAAAGCTTTAGAGGAAGGAAAGAAAAGAAGAAAAGGAAGAAATTAAGGAGTTGAACATCAAAGTTAAGGTTAGTGGTTTAAATTGAAAATTTGTTGTTTAATATTTATGTTTTTAGTGTAAATAACATAGACCTTAACTTAAAAATTAAAAGAAAACTATTATGGGGGATCAAATAGAAATTTTAACAGCCATGGTACCCCAGAGTTTGATGGTGTTTAGTTAGGTTAAACATGAAATCTTGGTAAATTAATGTTGTATAGGTGATTTGTATGTTTAAATTGCATGAATTGAGCTAAGCATGAAAATTAGGGTTTTGGCACCTAGGGTTTTGGGAGGAAAAATGTGAGAATTAGCTAAATGATGTGTTTGACCTTTTTTGAGTTGAAAAATGGTCATGTATGACCAATTCTGGTGTGTAGGAAGTGTTAGAATTAGGTTTAAATTTGGATTGCTTATGGTCATTCTACAGGCAGCATGACCAAGGTCCCTTTCAAAGATCAAAACTGAAAATTTACAAACCTAATTGATGTGAGGCAAATCGGAAATGAAACTAGACATAAAATGGCACATTTTCATAGAAAGTGACCATAACATAGTGAACAAATTGGCCAAACCTGGAATTGGGCACACTGCCCTGTACAAAAATGACAAAATGAACAGTGTTTGTTCATTTGGCCATAACTTGGGCTAGGCAGGTCCAAATGACCTGAAATTTTACCAGTAGAAAGTGGAGACATAGCCCTACAACTTTCATGAAGAATACAAACCCAAATTATGCCCTTAACCAAGTCATTTAACCACCCAAAATTAGTGACCTAAAACTGCTAGAACCAAGTTGGTGCCCAGAAAATCTGGGTTAGACTAATCCGGCCAGCCTTAGGAAAATGGCCATATCTTTGGCTACAAAACTCTAAATGGAGTGATTATAAAATGGAATTAAAGCTGAGACAGTAAGGAACAACTTTGATGAAGGAAAGTTAGCCAAATTTCTACTGTAGACAGACCAATGGAACAGTGCAAAACAGGACACCAAAATTAAAAATTTACAATTTTTCCTAAAAGACTTAAAATTTGAGAAAAGAACCAAAACCAACAAATTAGGTAACCAAAATGTGCTATGTGGGTGGAATTAGAATCGCCATACCTATTAAGCCTTAAAAAGTCAACAAATTAATTTGAATAGTGTCATGAATAGTAATCCCGAAATATAAATTTTAAAGAATGTCAAGTTTAGCATATTAAAGCTAGGAATAAGTAGATTTGAATTTATTTTTGGACTTATGATAAGTTGTGATACTGAAACACTGTGAAATTGTGTGTTTCAGTTGAAAAAAATACCGGGAAAGAATCCGAGGCATCGAGTCAAGGCCAAGAAGCGACTCGTATCAGGTTTGTGCACTACTAATTACTTTATTACTTTTCACTTCTAAATTGATTTGAACAAGTTTATTTTATGACTTATGATTTTGTTGTGTTGAGAATTTTAACTTATTGAATGAAATTTTATAATTTAAATATAAATTTTCTTATGCATTTAAGGATTTATTGCATGGTTTTGAGGATTGTAAATTTTAAGTTTGATGTGTTGTCAACCTTGAGCATGAATTTATGATGATTCAATATATTAATGGTTTGTAAGCACTTGGTAAATAGAAATTGTTTTGAATATGATTTGAAACCACAGTTGACATGACAATATATGTTGTGAATTCTCATTAGCTTGTCTAGTGAGATATCTCCTCCACTAGATGGGGAGAGTTCCTTCCTCTCTGGCTTGCCAGTTAGAGAAGAGTTTGAATGAGTACTCATATATACTAGCTAGTCTTTGTTCCTCCCTTTTAGCCTCGATTATTGGGAGAGTTTGAAATGTCGTGGTGTACACCATGGCATCTATTTGAATTTTGGTTCATGGGTTCAACTGTGTGAATTGTTGGCAACGCTCTTTAAATTATGCATTGTTTGATAAATTATGGTTGAAATAAATAATTTGTCAGTGATCCAAAATGTTTTTGTATTGTTTCAAGATTTAAAGGAAATATAGATAAATAATTATTATTCGATCAAAATGTTATTCAAATGAATAATTTGCGTGAATGAAAATATTGATTTCTGAATGTTATGAATTTTGAAGAATTTAGAAATTTTAAATTTTATTTGTTATGAATTGTCAAGCATAACTTGTATTAAGTTTTAAATTATTAGTTTGTGCACCACTGAGTTCACCACTCAGCGATAGGTTTGTATGCTGTCGTAGGTGAAAGAAAATATAAAGCAGCTGAGCAAGATTACTGAAAGACACAGTGAGACTATCTTCAGATATATTATGGGTATACCCTTGTACTTTAGATTTTGATGTAATTCTATAATTATATGTATGAAATTTACTTTGAGCAGTTGTACCAACTCTTTTGTAATATATTTTTGGATTGTAATCAAATACAAATTATTATAAGGTTATCTTGAGATTTTATGTATTTATAAAGTTTTGCACTACTAAATTTTTAATGATCCCATGAATGTAAATATTAATTTTGTTACCTTAATGAAATTTTTCAATGTTTGATTTAATTTAAACAGTGTACTGAGTTGCTTGTGCTGATTTGTGAAATGAGATTGAATAATGGAGTTGTGATTGAGAAAAATATTGGGAGTGTCTTTGTTTTCATGTTTTGAAGAACAGTTTCCTCAAAATACAGATGGCACTCTACCGAAATTTTATAAAAATTACAGAGATTTTAAATATCTAAAAAAATTATTTTATGTTTGGACTTTAAATAAAGATTTTTAATATTTGAAAAAAATTTTACCCACCAATTTAAAAATGAATGAAAATTATTTTAAAATCCCTTGTAGTATATTTAATGGGTTACCGGTAGGCGAAGTACGATAATTCATTATGGTACTACGGGAGCATGTTATATCTTATGAGGAGTAGGGTGTGACATGTTTTAGTGGTATCAGAGCTAGTTTTTAAAGTAAATTTTAAATTGTGAATTTGAAATATTTTTCGATAAGTGCAACTGCTTGAATGTTTGATACATATAGTACATTTACATCATAAATATGATCTAACGGGAAGAAATCTCTTTGTGTTGGTTGTACAGGAAAAAAAATCCTGTGAATAGATATGGACAAGGGGGATAAAACAGTAGAGCAGTCTGATACAGCTGACATACAAGGAGAGGCCCCAATTCCGCAGAGCGTTGGAGGTCCAGCTGCACCAGTCCCTCCTATACAAATTACTGCACAAATGGCCTAGTAGATGGCCATGTTCTTTTAGCAAATGACTGATAATCTGTTAGCCTAGGCCCAAGTACAAATCCAACCTCCTCAAGAGCTGCATGAAAATGAGAAAAGTGGGAAACCTATCGGTCAAAGTTCGAGTAGTAATTTGGGAAAGAGAAAAGATTTTGAAAGACCCCGAGCTCCTAAGCATGACAGAGGCTGATCTTCAGGGCTGAAGCAATCAAGAACCATTTGTCAAAGAACTAAAAGTTCTTACCCTAATCATATCTATGATTTTTGTGGATAATTACACGGGGGTATTTGCTATAAGGTTACTGGAGCCTGCTTCAATTGTGGTGGAATCGGACATTACACCCGAGATTGTACTAGCGCATGTCGATTTATGCCACATACTACACTAGAGGAATCAGTTGAAGGTTTTAATTTTAGAGGCTCATTAATAGTTAGTAGGGGCAGAGGTAGAAGTAGAGATAGCACTTTGGGTAATCCTAGCACAATGGACCAACCCGAGCAGAAGAATGCACTAGAAAGAGGGAATGCCATGCATCGAGGGAAAAAGCAGAGACTTCAGATGTAGTTGCCAGTATTTTATTAACTTTTGAAAGGAATAATTATGTACTATTTGATTCCGGCTCTACTTATTTATATGCTAATGCTAAAATTATATGTTCTACTGCTATTCCCTTGCATGGAGATAAATTTTGATGTGTTAGTAATTAGTCTTTTAGGATAAGAATTGCGATAATAAGCGTGATTGGAGTTAATTTTGGAAAAGTTTCTAGTGAGAAACATCTCCTAGACTATGATAAATTATAAAGTTAATTAGTAAGCCTAATTAGGTAAGGCAAGAGGACCTAAAAGTAAGTTGTAGTAATATATCTGCCCTAGATAAAAGCAAAGGTATTATTGTTGATAGATGTCAGTAGATACCATAATCAAAATAAGTTTAAGTTATTAGTGGATTTGAGAGAAATAAGATATTAGGAAGGTTGATTTATTGGGATGTATCGTAGTAACTATGCAATATTCTTGATGTTTGTGCTGTAAGCTGCAGATTGCAGTACTGACTTGGGATTTATTGTGTAGAGCTACATACCACCCAATAGTACATAAGGATAAGAATAGTTATAAATGACTTTCGCTCTAGTGCAAATGTACTAGAATAGAGTTTTATTACTATAACTGAGTTTGAAATTCCTAATTTGGGATTTAAAACTCTATAATTAGAATATCAAAATATTATGATTGCAAGGTAGTGAGAGTTAAAGACTCCGTTACCCTAGCACGAATTACAGTACATCAGGAATTGTTATGGGACTAGAGATTTTAGTATAGTCAAAATTTAAAAAATAACACCTATAGGGCTAAGTCATCCAGTCTTCGATATGGGGTTTATAGTTGTTCTGGTATTGCAATGGATCTTTTGCTCAAAGTTTAGTAAGGAATAGTATTCTATTTGTGTAGCAGTAAGACACAAAATATGATTTTGTTCCCCTGGAAGAGACAGGATGCTATGGATGATAATTATAACTAATAAAATAGTTAAGAAATGATGTTCTACTGATAATAGTAATTCGATAAAAACTAGTTGGCCAGGTATTCTTTAGAAAGAGCACAATTTTATTGTACAAATCATAAGGAGTAGATTAGGATTACTGCGAAACTTTTGAATAGCATGGGAAAAAGGCGAGTTTGGTAAACTTCCTTCTTAAGATTGAAGAATTATTTATAATTCAAAAAAAAAAAAAGGTAATGATCGCAAACCAACTGAAAATAAGCTATAGGATATCGGTAGATAAAAGAAAATATAGAAATAAAAATTTGAATAGTTGGCACAAATGTAATAAAGAAATATTATGAATATTAGTTAAAGTGTGGACTAGAATGGTCAGAGGACCAAATCAAAGTAATATTGAAGTATAGTGGATGTATTAGGGATGATAAGAGGTGCTAAATTATGACTCGACAGTCAAGTTAAAGAAGAAGATAAGATTGAGGAATAAAATAATTAAAGTTAAGTTGTGGAATTAAAAAAAAAAGGGAAACAAATAGAACAGTAAGAAATGAGAAAAACACTAGATGAGGAATTGCCACTAGGACAAACAACCTACTTAAGACGCGTAATGATATCCCGAACTATTTTATCAAGAAGGAAATAAGTTAAAAAAAAAAAAAGCAAACAAGATAGTGTAAAATGGCACATAGGCCTTGGTCATAAATGGAGATGGTAAGATAATGGTTGTGGACCTATGGCCAAGAAAGAGATAAGCAGTTCATATATGACCAACAAGGTCATTAAAAAAAAAGACTAAAATATTCTAAACTAAACTGAAGGTTGTATCAAATGATTAAGAGATTTGATAAGAAAAGAGTAAAACTAAGTTCTCACCCATAGGATCGTACGAGATCCTAGAAAAAGTGGATCCACTAGTACACATATTTGCTTACCTCTAAAATTGAAATGAATTTGAATCTAACTTATGATAGAAGCTCATAAGAAACTTGGCACACGAGGTGAGTAATCGATGAGTAAATAGTATTGGTTAAAGTGCTAAGGAACTATCATTCAGGCCAGGAAGCTACTTGGGAGCGTGAATAGAACATGAGGAGACAACACCCACAACTGTTCAGAGACTGATACTAGATAAAATTTTGAGGATGAAATTATTTTAAGGGGGGGGGGGGGAGAATTATAACACCCCTATTTGCATAGCCTGGTATATGTTACTGTGTAGGTGACCAATATCGGTCCGGATAATTAAGAGGATTAAAATTATGTTTAAGACACCTAGAAAAGCCCTGATCGAAAATAAATATTGATTACTAGATAGAAAAGTAAAAATAAGAAAAACAGAACATAAAAGGTTAAATGAGTCGGGAGTCACAGCGATGGGTGACCTTCTCGAGAAGTGACTGTGAGATCAGTCTAAACTCAAATTTCGAACCGTAAAATGTGACGCCGCGGTCCTTAGGACTATTGTGAACATAGTGGAAAAGAGAAAATCACAGAAAAGAATTTTTAAGCAAATCAAATAATTAGGTCAGGGATCCGGAAGAAATATCGAATAACTTGTAAACCGGATTGAACCAGCGAGGGGTGATTTAGTCAATTCACCCCTAGAGCTGATTCCTGATCTAACTATCCAATAAAATTAGAGAAAAAAAAATTTTGGGATCAAGAATTAAATTAAAGAACTAATGGAAAAATAAATGCAAAAGAAAAAGAAAATTGAAAAAAGTTTATTACATCACCTTTATGACATCATCATGATGTCAAAACTAATTTTAATTTTCCTACCTAAATTGACCAAGTCAAAAGCAATTTTAAAAGAATAAAATACCTAAAAAATGAAAAGAAAAATCATTTTCTTCTCTTCCACCCAAGTGTGCCGCCTCACCTTTCTCTTAAATCACCATTGTTGCACCACCATGAAAGCTTGAGTTTAAGCTTTCTTTCAACCACTTAAACCCACTTTGACCCCAAAATAATCCATAAAAACTTGTTAGATCAACTTGAGAATGCTTTAGAGGAAGGAAAGAAAAGAAGAAAATGAAGAAATTGAGGAGTTGAACATCAAAGTTAAGGTTAGTGGTTTAAATTGAAAATTTGTTATTTAATATTTATGTTTTTAGTGTAAATAACATAGATCTTAACTTAAAAATTAAAAGAAAACTATTATGGGGAACCAAATAGAAATTTCAGCAGCCATGGTACCCTAGAGTTTGATGGTGTTTAGTTAGGTTAAACATGAAGTCTTGGTGAATTAATGTTGTATAGGTGATTTGTATATTTAAATTGCATGAATTGAGCTAAGCATGAAAATTAGGGTTTTGGCACCTAGGATTTTGGGAGGAAACATGTGAGAATTAGCCAAATGATGTATTTGACCTTGTTTGAGTTGAAAAATGGTCATGTATGATCAATTGTGGTGTGTAGGAAGTGTTAGAAATAGGTTTAAATTCGGATTGCTTATGGTCATTCTGGAGGCAGCATGACCAAGGTCCCTTTCAAAGATCAAAACTGAAAATTTACCAACTCAATTGGTGCGAGGCCAATTGGAAATGAAACTAGACACAAAATGGCACATTTTTTATTCAGGAATCATGCCCATAAAGTGACCATAACATAGTGAACAAATTGGCTAAACCTGGAATTGGGCACACTGCCCTGTGTAAAAATGACCAAATGAACATTTGTTCATTTAGCCATAACTTGGGCTAGGCAGGTTCAAATGACATGAACTTTTACCAGTAGAAAGTAAAGACATAGCCCTACAACTTTCATGAAGAACACAAATCCAAATTATGCCCTTAACCAAGTCATTTAACCACCCAAAATTAGTGACCTAAAACTGCCAGAACCAAGTTGGTGCCCAGAAAATCTGGGTTAGTCTAATCCGGCCAGCCTTAGGAAAATGGCCATATCTTTGGCTACAAAACTCGAAATGGAGTGATTAAAAAAGAGAATTAAAGCTAAGACAGTAAGGAACAACTTTGGTGAAGGAAAGTTGGCCAAATTTCTACTGTAGATAGACCAATGGAACAGTGCAAAATAGGACACCAAAACTGAAAATTTACAATTTTGCCTAAAAGACTTAAAATTTGAGAAAAGAACCAAAACCAACAAATTAGGTAACCAAAATGTGGTATGTGGGTGGAATTAGAATTTCCATACCTATTAAGCCTTAAAAAGTCAACAAATTGACTTGAATAGTGTCATGAATAGTAACCCCAAAATACAAATTTTAAAGAATGTCAAGTTTAGCATATTAAAGCTAGGTATAAGTAGATTTGAATTTATTTTTGGACTTATGATAAGTTGTGATACTGAAACACTGTGAAATTGTATGTTTCAATTGAAAAGAATATCGGGAAAAAACCCAAGGCATCGAGTCAAGGCCAAGAGGCGACTCGTATAAGGTTTGTGCACAACTAACTATTTTGTTACTTTTCACTTCTAAATTGATTTGAACAAGTTTATTTTATGACTTATGATTTTGTTGTGTTGAGAATTTTAACTTGTTGAATGAAATTGTATAATTTAAATATAAATTTTCTTATGCATTTAAGGATTTATTGCATGGTTTTGAGGATTATAAATTTTAAGTTTGATGTGTTGTCAACCTTGAGTATGAATTTATAATGATTCAATATGTTAATGGTTTATAAACACTTGGTAAATAGAAATTATTTTGAATATGATTTGAAACCATAGTTGACATGGTAATATATGTTGTGAATTCTCATTAGCTTGTCTAGTGAGATATCTCCTCCACTAGATGGGGTGAGTTCCTTCCTCTCTGGCTTGCTAGTTGGGGAAGAGTTTGAATGAGTACTCATATATACTAGCTAGTCTTTATTCCTCCCTTTTAGCCTCGATTATTGGGAGAGTTTGAAATGTCGTGGTGTACAACACGACATCTATTTGAATTTTGGATCATCGTTTCAACTGTGTGAATTGTTGGCAATGTCCTTTAAATTATGCATAGTTTGATAAATTGTGATTGAAATAAATAATTTGTCAGTGATGCAAAATATTTTTTTATTGTTTTGAGATTTAAAAGAAATGTAGCTAAATAATTACTATTCGATCAAAATGTTATTCAAATGAATAATTTGCGTGAATGAAAATATTGATTTTCTGAATGTTATGAATTTTGAGGAATTTAGAAATTTTAAATTTTATTTGTTATGAATTGTCAAGCATAAATTGTATTAAGTTTTAAATTATTAGTTTGTGCACCACTGAGTTCACCACTCAGCGATAGCTTTGTATGCTATCGCAGGTGAAAGAAAATATAAAGCAGCTAAGTAAGATTACTGAAAGACATAGTGAGATTATCTTTGGGTATATCATAGGTATATCCTTGTACTTTAGATTTTGATGTAATTCTATAATTATATGTATGAAATTTCCTTTGAGCCATTGTACCAACTCTTTTGTAATATATTTTTGGATTGTAATCAAATACAAATTATTATAAGGTTATCTTGAGATTTTATGTATTTATAAAGTTTTGCACTACTAAATTTTTAATGATCCCATGAATGTAAATATTAATTTTGTTACCTTAATGAAATGTTTCAATGTTTGATTTAATTTAAACGGTGTACTGAGTTGCTTGTGCTGATTTGTGAAATGAGATTGAATAATGGAGATGTGATTGAGAAATATATTGGGAGTGTCTTTGTTTTCATGTTTTGAAGAACTATTTCCTTAAAATACAGATGGCACTCTGTCGAAATTTTTATAAAAATTGCAGAGATTTTAAATATCTAAAAAAATTGATTTATGTTTGGACTTTAAATAAAGATTTTTAATATCTGAAAAAAATTTTACACACCAATTTAAAAATGAACGAAAATTGTTTTAAAATCTCTTGTAGTGTATTTAATAGGTTACCGGTAGGTGAAGTACGGTAGTTCATTAGGTGTACTACGGGAGCATGTTACATCTTACGAGGAGTAGGGTGTGACAGGTAAGCATGCTAATAGGATTTTGACAGCTGTTCTGTAAATGGCTTTATGCCATATTGTGTTTTATGGCTTATTATGCCACACTGTAATTTTAATAGCCTATGGCTATATGGATTATGTTATTATACTTGGCTTATTGCCTTACTGATTGATTATATGGCTTTTTAGCCACATTGTTTACACACCGGGAGATACTTTGTGACCGATGGTGTGACGGCCCGAGGTACTAGGTACCCAGTGCTAGTATATCTGTTTATCCAGTCTGGTCAGTGTATAGGCTACACGGGCAGTCAATTAAAACATTATTCAATTCAAGTAGTTAAGTTAACTAAAATGCAATTTTAGTGCAATTAAGTTAAGTATTGAATGAAATGAGTAAAAGAGATTAGCTATAGAAACATAACAAAAATACAATTTACAGAACCATAGAGATTTAAAATACAATATAGTTAGAATAATTTGTATACTGAGTATATTTACTGAAAGATTATAACTTAGTACTCCCAAAGAGGATCAAATTAGTTATAAGATAGTTGATACTAGAAATATCATACCAAAATTAAATTGATTCCTGAGTATCCGAATTATGATTTATTTCTTTCTTTATTTGTATATATTATTTCTTGTTATACTATTGCACCACTAAGCAGAAATGCTTAGCGCAATGGAATTGTTTCCTCGCGCAGGTACTGAAGGTAAAACTAGTATACAGTTGATTGAGATTTTTGGAGTCCAAATCTGCAGAAGTGTTAGAAGAGTTCAAGGTTGTCACCTCTTCAGCAATGCATGTAGATAGGGTTAATTTTAAGCATGTTTTCTAATCTGTACATTATAATTACTGCTTATATTGTAATGTGAAGTAGTAATTGTAATTTCATTTGTATATCCTGTACTTGATAAATTTAAGCACTTAATTGGCAAATTATATAAGTTAATGAAATATAAGAATTCTTATATCTGAGTTGATTATCTAATCATAATGATTCTGAATGAGATTGAGTTTGGGAAATTTTGAGACTGAATCTGATTTGGAGAAACTATTGAGAATGCTTTGAGATAATATGAGTTATGAATTTCAGTATATATTGAAATTGTTTTTGGCAAGTTCAGAAGAATTGTTAGTCCAAATTACAGTTGGCACTCTGCCGGATTATCATAAAATTTTTAAAATTTCTAAATTAGTTAGATTTTAATAAAAGTAAAAATAGCCTAAACCTTAGATAAAGTTTTTAAATAAATAAATCAAGAATTGTAATGAAATTAGATAAGATTAGGTGCTCTGGCACTCCGTGTGACACACCTTGCTCGGTTATACTGTAGACGAGTAAGGGGTGTTACAGTAGACGGGTAAGGGGTGTCACATTTAGTGGTATTAGAGCGCGGTTTAGGCGTTTTTGGGCCTAGATCGAGTCCATACCATGCATTGCATTTGTAAGAGTCGAGGTGATATTAATGTAGATATGTTTGTCTTTGTTAAATAGGATATGGACCCTACATCTCAGAGGGCAGTTGAGGAGGAAGTGGAGAGTAATGCTCCACCTGCAGTAGCTGAGACTGGGGGTAAGGGAGAACCTGCTCCGCCAGCTCCATCAGAGCTTGCTCAGCCTCCACAGGCCGTGTTCTATCAAATGGCCGAGTTCTTCAGAGAAATGGCTGGGGTAATGCCACCACCACCACCACCACCTCCACAGCAGAAATCACATCTGGAAAGATTGAGAAAATTTAGAGCAGTGGATTTCTTTAGCAAGAGAGAAGATGATTTTGTTGCAGCCGAGAACTGGTTGAATAGAATGGAAAGGGTTTTAAAACAACTCCACTATACTCCAGAGCAAAATCTAGAAGCTACTATATCTCTATTGCAAGATGATGCCTACCAATGGTGGGATATAGTGTCTAGTGAAGTGCAGCCAGAACTAATAACCTAGGACTTCTTCCTTTCAGAATTCAAAAAGAAGTATGTGAGTAGTGTGTACTTGGAAGAGAGACAAAGAGAATTCATTAACCTGAGGCAGAAACAGCTGACAGTGGCAGAGTATGAAAAGAAAATTTTCAGACTGAGCCACTATGGAAGGGAGATAGTCCCTAATGAGGCCCAAAGGTGTAAGAGATTTGAAGAGGGATTAAATGATAACATAAAGATCATGATTACTGCATTGGGAATCACAGACTTCACCAAGTTAGTGGAAGCTGTAATAAAAGTTAAAAAGGTTAGAATAAGTGAGTAGACTAGAAGAGAGAGATAGTAGAAGAGGGGCCCGAGTCAGTCTAACTCATCTCCTGCACCTGGGAAGAAGTTCAAAGGTCCACTTGCCCAGAGTTCAAGTCAATCTCAAGGTCAGGGTTAGTCCCAAGGGCCCAGGCCACAGTTCACCCCTAGGAGAGGTCAGTCCACACCATCAGTGGGCAGTTCTCCAGGGACGAGGTTCAGGGGACCAGCCCCAGCATCTTCTGCATGTCCGCATTGTCTGACGTGGCATAAGGGGGAGTGTTAGAGAGTGACGGGTGCCTACTTAAGGTGTGGGTCAACAAAACATCAGTTAAAGAACTGTCCACGTAGAACTGCTACAGCTGCTCTAGCAGAATCAAACAGACCTGCTCTTGCACCTCAAAGGGGCAGGAAATCTGGTAAATCTGAGGCAGTGGGACCATCACAGAGACTTGCATCTGAGCCAGCAGAAAGGCCAGAGGTCAGAACACCTGTTAGAGCCTATGCCATAAGAGCTCAGGAGGAACAAGATGCCCCGGATGTCATCAGGGGTACGTTCTCCCTCTATAATACATCTGTGCATGCATTGGTAGATCTAGGATCCACTCATTCATACATTTTCATCAACCTACCCGTAGAAAGGGGGATACTAGTAGGGGAAAGTGACCAAGACATTCTGGTCACTAATCCATTGGGCCACAATGTAGTGGTGAATAAAGTGTACAAGGGTTGCCCGTTAAGGATTCAGGGGTATGAATTCTTGGTAGGCCTGATTGAGTTGCCTTTCCATGAGTTTGACGTGATTTTAGTAATGGACTGGTTGTCACGTCATTAGGCAATGGTTGATTGTAAACTAAAGAGAATTTCCTTGACAACTCCTGAGGGTAATGAGATCACAGTTGTGGGGGAAAGGACAGATTTCTTGTCTAATGTCATCTCAGCCACAGTTGCAAGAAAACTGATGAGAAAAGGCTGTGAAGCCTACCTAGTACATGTGATGGATACTAGGCAGGCTAAGCCAGATCTGTGTGACATACCCACAGTAAAAAACTTCCTAGATGTGTTCCCTGAAGAATTGCCTGGCTTGCCACTAGAAAGGGAAGTTGAAATTGCTATTGAGATACTGCCAGGTACAGCAACAATCTCTATTGCTCCTTATAGGATGGCACCCACATAATTGAAGCAACTGAAAATCTAGTTATAGGAGTTGCTGGATAAGGGGTTCATACGCCTCAGTGTGTCACCATGGGGAGCCCCAGTACTGTTTGTGAAGAAGAAGGATGGAGCTTTGAGGTTATGCATTGATTATTGGTAGTTGAATAAAGTGATAGTGAAGAACAAATATCCGTTGCCTAGAATTGATGATCTGTTTGATCAGTTGAAGGGAGCAAGAGTATTTTCCAAAATTGATCTTAGATCAGGGTATCATCAGTTGAGGGTGAAGGATGGAAATGTGCCAAAGACTGCATTCAAGACCCGGTATGGGCATTATGAGTTCCTGGTGATGCCCTTTGGCCTAACAAATGCACCAGCAGCATTCATGGACCTTATGAACCGTATCTTTCATCCATACCTAGATCGGTTCGTCGTGGTCTTTATTGATGATATTTTGGTGTATTCCAAGACCAGGGATGAACATGATAGAAAAGAAGCTGTATGCTAAGTTGTCCAAGTGTGACTTCTGGTTGAATGAGATTGCATTCCTTGGACACATAGTGTCAGCTGATGGGATTAGAGTAGATCCCAAGAAGATAGAAGCAGTGATGGAATGGAAGCCTCCCAGAAATACAACTGAGGTCAGAAGTTTTTTGGGGCTAGCTGGGTATTACAGAAGATTTGTGAAGGGATTTTCTTTAATAGATACTTCGATGACCAAGTTGTTACACAAGAATGTCAGATTTAACTGGAATGACAAGTGTTAGGCCAGTTTTGAGAAGTTGAAGGCTATGTTGACAGAGGCACCAGTGTTAACATAGCCAGTGTCAAGAAAGGACTTTGTGGCCTATAGTAATGCCTCTCATAATGGGTTAGGGTGTGTATTGATGCAAGAGGGGAAGGTGGTCGCCTATGCTTCCAGGCAGCTAAGGCCAGCTGAACAGAATTACCCTACCGATGATCTAGAACTTGCAGCAATTATCTTCGCACTGAAGATATAGAGGCACTACTTGTATGGTGAAAAGTGTTACATTTACACAGACCACAAAAGTCGGAAATACTTGCCAACCCAAAAGGAGCTCAACCTTAGACAGAGGCGATGGATTGAGTTCCTAAAGGACTATGATTAGGTGATTGATTACCATCCTTGGAAGGCAAATGTAGTTGCTAATGCTTTGAGCAGAAAATCCATCACAGCTTTGAGATCATTGAATGCCCATCTATCCTTGGCTCGAGATGGAGCTATTTTGACTGAGTTGCAAGTGAGGCGAAACTTGCTACAACAAATTTTGGATGGGCAGAAGGTAGATGAGAAGTTAATGGCTATTAAGAGCAAAATCCTAGAAGGGAAAGAAACTGACTATAAGGTGAAAGTAGATGGGTGTTTGTACTGCAAAGGAAGAGTATGTGTACCAGATAATGGGGAATTGAAAGCCAATATTCTGAAAGAGGCATACACCAGTGTTTATGCTATGCACCCAGGAAGTACAAAAATATATCATGATCTGAAGCTTCAGTATTGGTGGCCTGGTATGAAGAAGGACGTAGCTGACTACGTGACTAAATGCTTGACATGTCAGCAAGTCAAGGCAGAACATCAAGTTTCATCGGGTTTGCTACAGCCTATACGCATACCTGAATAGAAATGGGATCGGGTTACCATGGATTTTGTAAGTGGTCTACCTCTCACCCAGAAGAAGCATGATGCAGTATGGGTGATAGTAGATAGATTGACAAAGTCAGCACACTTTCTGCCAGTTAGGACTGACTACTCACTAGAGAAGTTAGCAGAATTGTATATCAGTGAGATAGTTAGACTGCATGGAATTCCACTTTCCATCATATCTGATCGAGACCCAAGGTTTACATCGAGATTTTGGAAGAAATTGCATGAATCCTTGGGTACACAACTCTACTTCAGCACAGCTTTCCATCCTCAGACAGATGGGCAATCTGAAAGAGGAATCCAGGTAAACAATTGAAACCAATTGAACTAATACTAATATTGAACTAAAATGATGATAATAATATGAAATGTATGTCAGGTCCTTGAGGATATGCTGAGGAGTTGTGTCATTGAGTTTGAGGGAAGTTGGGATAGATACCTCCCACTGGCAGAATTTGCATACAACAATAGCTACCAAGCTAGTATCCAAATGGTCCCGTATGAAGCACTGTATGGGAGGAAATGTAGAACTCCAGTGTGCTGGACTAAATTAGGTGAAGATAAACTAGTAGGGCTAGACCTGGTGAAACTGACTGAGGAGAAGGTAAAACTAATCAAAGGCAATCTAAAAGTTGCCTCAGACAGACAAAAATCTTATGCCGACCTGAAGAGAAAAGAAATAGAATATGCGGTTGGCAATGTGACACCCCTTACCCATGTACAGTATACCCGAGTAAGTATGCCACACGGTGTATCGGCATACTCTAATATTCCTCAATTAATTTATACAATGCTTTTGCATATAATTTACGAAATACAATTTATTTAAACCCTTTATCAAAAGTATCATTTATTTAAGGTTCCGAAAATTTTTCAAGAAAATCCGGCGGAGTACCGGCTAAAAATGGAGAAAACCATTCTTCGAAACCTGTTAAAAACACTTCCAATATTTTTATTTCATCATCTCAAACTCCAATATCCAAAATCTCAACAATATTTCTCAAACATCCATTATCAACACCAAACTCAATATCAAGATTTCCACATTTCAATTTCCATTTTCATTCATCATTCACATGTGATGTTCGCATATAAATCACAAGTAAACATTTACTATTCCATTAACAAATACAATTTTCATAATTTACATATACATCAATATACATTACACAAGTTTAATTACATATGAAGAAAAATCTGCTACAAAATATCAAAATGACAAAATGACACCTAGTGCCCTACCAATGCACTGCAGGTAGTGAGGTGACACGGACACGGTGCAGAACTACCGGATGGACTCACCCAGTCTGAGGTCTACTGGGCTCACGATCAGGATCTCCAGTACCTACGCGTGGCAAAAGCAACGCGCTAAGCAATAATGCTTAGTGGTGTGATAATAAAATAAAAGAAAATAGCAGATATAAATATGTATTGCATGTGCATGTTTTGTTTGTCATGTATTTGTATATTCATTCCTTTATTTCTTCTACATTGCTCATTTTCATTCATTTGGTTGCCCAAGTAACCTACACTAGACGATCGGATCGATAACGGGTAACCGCACCGGGTACCTAGTACTCGTCACACCATCGGTCACATATGCATCTCTCTGTGCAGCAAATGTAACCTAACAATGTGTAAATAATATCGTGCATAAGGCCAAGTCTCAATGCAAAGTCGAATGGCTAAAAGCCATGAAATCACAGAATTGCATTTTTGCCATGTGCGATCGCTAATCGAACCCTATTGGCATGCCAAACTATCCAAACCAATCTTGTTAGGTATACTAGGGCATTTGAAACTCTTAAATTCGTCAATTTGTGAATTTCAACTTTTTTGGTGTTACTATTCATCATTGGTCAACAAAAATGTTGACTTTTGGAATAAAAATATGTACATTGCCTTTGGCACTCCCAACATACCACATTTGGTGTTTAAAACTTGTTGGCATTAAGTGTTAATGCAATTTCAAAGTGTAACCCACACAAGCAGAAAATTTCAGTTTTGGTGAGTCAACTTCACTGTTCCATTGGACACTGTTACTGTTGGAATTTGAAGAAATGCAAAACATGAAAGTTGTTCCTTATTTTGTCTATTTGAATTTCCTTTTTTGAATCACTCCATTTGGAGTTTTGTAGCTCCAGATATGGCTCAAAAACCCAGGCTGTCCGGATATGTAGTCTGCAGAAATTTACCATATCTACAGTGCATGAACAGTGACTTGAGTCACTTGGTTGAATGGGTTCTGGCCATAATTTGGGGTAGGTTCCTTCATGAAAGTTGTTTGTCTATGTCTTAACTTGTTGCTGTAAGACGTTCAGACCAATTGACCAAATCTACAGTGAGTTATGGCCAAATGAACAGTTACTGTTCATTTGGTCAAATTCTGCAGAGGCAGTTTCAGGGTTCCGGATTGGGGCCAAGTTTTGGTCCTCTTGCTTTGGTCTTTTGGGCATGGTTTCTTCAGCAAAAATGTGCCATTATAAGCCTAGTTTCATGTCCAATTGGCCAAACTTCAATTGGACTACCACTGCCCAAGTTATGGCAGTGCAAAGGGACTGAAATTTCAGTCCCTATGCTGCTGTCCATAGGGCAGTTTATACTTTCACTTTACCATCCCATTTTTCAGTTCTAATTAGGGTCAACCTACCTAAAATGGTCACTAATTGACCATTAAAAAGTCCTCTAACCATTTCCAAAGCTAAGTCACCATTTCACCTTCCCAAACCCTAATGTTCAACTAAGTTTACTCATAAACCTTGTCTAACATACTTAGTTCAATCTTCATGCATTTTAATACCTTAACCATGATTTCCAACCACTCTAAGTTTGTTAAACAATCAACCTCATACTCTCATAGGGCTGCTGAAAATTTAAAGTACCATAACACATGTAGTTTACTTCAATTCCTTGCAATTTCTTAGCTCAAATGATGTTCTAACTAAGTTTAAAAGAAGAAGAATGAAATTTGTAGCACTAACCTCACTTAGGGCAGATTTTTCCCTTCCTCAAAGTCTTGGTTTCCTTTTCTTTTTGCTCCCACAATAATCACCAAGATGATAGAATGAATTTTTGTGTTGGTAGTTAGGGTTTTTAGTGGAAGGGAGCTAGGAAAAATGGAGGGAGGAAGGTTTGTTAATGGTGGAATGTGTGGGAGGTGAGTGAGACGTTTTGAAGAAGAAGAGGGCTGCTCTTTTTGGTTTCTAGATTCTGCCTCCTTTATCCATTTTTATTGCATTTTAATTGTCTTGCTTAATTGTGATTGGCCATAGCATTTTTAATTACTTAAGCATGACATCATAATTCCCAATTTAGCTCCTTTTTCTTTCTTTTCTTTTCTACCAAATTTCAGTTTAATTTTCAACAATATTTATTCATATTTTATGTCACAATATTTATTTACTCAACTGGGCAAGTCGGCCAAAAATCACCTATGAAGGCGAAATGACCAAAATGCCCTCCGTTTGGCTTAACGGGTCAAAATTGTCTGTACCGATAGAAAAATTTTTCTAGGTATTTTCTTGGCATTCTAATGCCATGGGAACCTCAATTACCCTTCTCTGGAGTCCCAAAAATTATTTTATAATTTTTTCTCGTCTAGGGCTCCTCGTTGCGAGAACCGCAACTTCCCTCCGGTTACCCATCGCTTGGGCACCGGCTCGTTTCACTTGGTTGTATTTTATTTCTAAAATTTTTACTAAATTTTTCTTATTAATATTTGAGTTAATTATGGTTCCTGTCTTTAGTTTAAATATTTTTCCGGACATTCTAGCTGTCCGGACCGACACCGGTCACCGGAACAGTAGGATGTACGGAGTGGTTACCGGGAGGGTGTTACAGGCAACAAAGTGTTCCTTAAGGTTTCACCGTGGAAGAAGGTACTTAGGTTTGGAAGAAAAGGTAAGTTAATGTAACACCCTCCCTGTAGCAACTCCGTACATTCTACTGTTCCGGTGACCAGTGTTGGTTCGGACAGCTAGAACGTCCAGAAAAATATTTAAACTAAAGTGAGGAACCATAATTAACTCAAATATTAATAAGAAAAATTTAGGAAAAATTTTAGAAATAAAATACAATTAAGTTAAATGAGCCGGTGCCCTAGCGATGGGTAACCCAGTGGGAAGTTGCGGTTCTCACAACTAGGAGCCCTAGACCCGGGAGAAAATTCATAAAATAATTTTTGGGACTCCAGAGAAGGGTTATTGAGGTTCCTATGGCATTAGAATGCCAAGAAAATATTTAGAAAATTTTTTCAATCGGTACAGACAATTTTGACCCGTTAAGCCAAACGGAGGGCATTTTGGTCATTTCGTCTTCAGGGATGATTTTTGGCCGACTTGTCCAGTTAAGTAAATAATTATTATGATCTAAAATATGAATAAATATTGCTAAAAATTGAATTGGAAATGAGCAGAAAAGAAAAGGAAAGAAAAATGAAAGAAATTAGGAATTATGACATCATATGATGTCATTAAACACTCCCCACCCAATCACATTGTGACACCTATCTATAAACATAATTAAAAGCCTAAAATGGGCAGAAAAATTGAAGAAACAATCTGCCTTCTTCTTCTTCCCAAAATCAGACGTAAGCCACTTCCCACACCCTTCCACCATTGAAGCTTCACCCAAGCTTCCAAACCTCTACCAAAACCACGTCAAAACCTCACCTTACCTTCACAAAAATTTGTCTCTACCACTAGAACTAGACTTGGGCAGCCATTAGAAGAGGAGAAAGTGGAAGAAAGTAAGGTGTGAATAAGCTTAGAAAATCACCAAAGAGGTTAGTGCTATAACTTTTGCTTTTACATCTTTCTAATCATGAATTTGAGCTAAGTTAAGTTAAAAATTTGATAAAAATTGAATAAATGAAGCATGGTTATATTCCATGAAGTTTTGGCAGCCTTGACATGAGTTAGGGTTAGGAGAAATCTTTGGTTTAAAGTGACATATTGCTGCCCCTCTTATAAATTATATGATTAGTATAGCAAATTAGGAGTGGGATGCATGAATTGGAGCCTTGGTCAATTAGGGCTAGGGTTTGGGAGTGAAAATTTGACTTGGCTTATGAAATTATTAAAGAACATTCTAATGGTCAATTAGTGACCATTTGAGGTAAGTTGACCATAATTTGGACTGAAATATAGCATGCCAAAGTGAAATGGTAGGCTGCCTAGGGACAGCAGCAAGGAGGCTGTGAATCTAGCCTGTTTGGATTGCCATATCTTTGGTTGTGTAGGTTCAATTGGTGTTTGGCCAATTGGATATGAAACTAGACTTATAATGGCACAATTTTGCTGAAGAAACCATGCCCAAAAGACCAAAGCAAGTGGACCAAAAGTTGGCCCCAATCCGGATACCCTGCAAGCAAATTCTGCAGAATGACCAAATGAATAGTAACTGTTCATTTGGCCATAACTCACTGTAGAATGGTCCATTTGACCTGAAAGTTTTACAGCAACAAGATAAGATATAGAAAAACAACTTTCATGAAGAAACCTACCCCAAATTATGACCAGAACCTAGTCAACAAGGCAGTGGCAGTCACTGTTCATTGTATTGTAGATTTGATAAATTCTGCAGATTGGAAATCCGGCCAGCTGTGGTTTTTGGACCATATCTGGAGCTACAAAACTCCAAAGGGAGTGATTCAAAAAAAGAAATTCAACTAGAAAAATAAGGAACAACTTTCATGTTTACCATTTCCTCAAATTCCCACTGTAACAGTCACAAATGGAACAGTAAAGTTGGGGTACAAAAACTGAAAATTCTGCTCCCTTAGTTCTAAGCTTAAAAATGTTATTGGTGATTAATTCCAACAAGTTTTGAATGCAAAATGTGGTACATTGGGGGTGTTAAAACCAATGTACCTATTTTCTATCCAAAAGTCAACATTTTTGTTGACCAATGAGGTGAATAGTGACACCAAAACTTGAAATTCAAAAATTGAAGAATTAAAAAGTATCAAATGCCCTAGTATACCTAACAAGATTGGTTTGGATAGTTTGGCATGCCAATAGGGTTCAGTTAGCAGTACTGCACATGGCATTATGCCATTCTGTGATTTTATGGCTTTTAGCCATTCTGACCTTGTGTTGATATTTGGCCTTGTGCCTATTGTCATTACAGCTTATTAGCTGTTCTGTTGCACACCGGGAGATGCATACGTGACCGATGGTGTGACGGCCCGAGATACTTGATACCCAGTGCCAGTTTACCCGTTTATCTAGTCCAGTCGTCCAGTAGAGGTTACTTGGGCAACCAAAAGAATGAAAGTGGATAAAGTTAACGAAATAAATGATTATAACAAGTATAAAACTAGTAAAACATCGATACATTCAATACATATTTATTTTATGTTATTTCCTTTTATTTTATTATTGCACCACTAAGCATTATTGCTTAGCGCGTTGCTTTTGCCACGCGTAGGTTCTGGAGATACTGATCGAGAGCCCAGTAGACCACAGGCTGGGTGAGTTCATCCTGCAGCTCTGCATAGTATCCGTGTCACCTCACCATCCACAGTGCATTGGTAGGACACTAGGTTTCATTTTGGTATTTTGTAACTAATTTTTTTTATTTTATTTTCTCATATGTAATTGAACTTATGTAATGTATTTTGATGTTCATGTAAATAATGAGAATTGTATTTGTGAATGGAAAAGTGAATATCTATCTGTGACTTGTACATGATTATCACATGAAATGAATGATTGAGAAATGAAATTGAAAAGTGTTGAGATTTTGATATGGGAGTTTGAGATGATTGAATATGATTATAGGAAGTGTTTTTCACAGGTTCCGAAGAACTGTTTTCTCCATTTATAGCAGGTACTCTACCGGATTTTCTTTAAAATTTTCGGAATCTCAAATAAATTATAATTTCAATAAATGACTTAAATGAATTATATTTCACAAGTTATATTCAAAACTATGATAAAAATTAATTAAGATAAAAAAGAGTGTTCCGGTACACCGTGTAACATATCTTACTCGGATACACTGTAGACGGGTAAGGGGTGTCACAGTTAAGCCCTAGGTTCATTGGCCCATATGAAGTCATTGTGTAACACCCTCCCCCGTAGCAACTCCGTACATTCTACTGTTCCGGTGACCGGTGTCGGTCCGGACAGCTAGAACGTCCGAAAAAATATTTAAACTAAAGTCAGGAACCATAATTAACTCAAATATTAATGAGAAAAATTTAGTAAAAATTTTAGAAATAAAATACAACCAAGTTAAATGAGCCGGTGCCCAAGCGATGGGTAACCAGAGGGAAGTTGCGGTTCTCGCAACGAGGAGCCCTAGACCCGGAAAAAAATTCATAAAATAATTTTTGGGACTCCAGAGAAGGGTCATTGAGGTTCCTATGGCATTAGAATGCCAAGAAAATATTTAGAAAAATTTTTCAATCGGTACAGACAATTTTGACCCGTTAAGCCAAACGGAGGGCATTTCGGTCATTTCGCCTTCAGAGGTGATTTTTGGTCTACTTGTCCAGTTAAGTAAATAATTATTATGACTCAAAATATGAATAAATATTGCTAAAAATTAAATTGAAATGTGGTAGAAAAGAAAAGAAAAGAAAAATAAAAAATTAAGCAAATAATGGCATCACATGATGTCACTCACTTACTCCCAACCAATCACAAGTTAATAAGCTTTATTAAAACACTTAAAAGAGTCAAAGAAGACCAAAAATTCTGGTCATCTTTCTTCTTCTTCTTCTTCCTCAAGACGTGAAACCCATCTTCCCCTCTCCCTCCATTGAAGCTCTTGTTTCAAGCTTGATTCCCTTCACTTCCCACCATAAAATCTCTTCTTCTTTTCATTAAAATTTGTCCACTCATCTTGGGAGAGTGTTTGGCAGCCAAGAAGAGGAAAGAAAGTGAAGTTTTGAGTTGGGAAATTCTGCCCTATTCAAGGTTAGTGCCTATTTACACTTAAATCTCTTTTAATTCATGTTAAAGACTTAAAGTGAGCAAGGTTTTGTGAATTAAATGAATGGAATCTATGTATATGGACCCTATGAATTTCGGCTGCCCTAAATAAGGAACAAATGTGGAGTGTTTTTGATGGTTTTAATGGACTTAGAATGAATTAGAGATTATGTTTAAGGTGTATGTACACATATATAATGAATGGAAGTGCTTAATTAGGTGTATGTGTGAATTATAAGGGAAAACTAGGGTTTTGAGAAGTGAAAGATTGACTTGGCTTAGGAAATTGTTAGAGAACATTTTAATGGTCAATTAGTGACTATTTTAGGTAAGTTGAGCACAATTTGGATTGAAAAATAGGATTGCAAAGTGAAGATGTAGGCTGCCCTAGGACAGCAGCAGAGGGACTGAAAATTCAGTCCACTTGCACTGCCATAACTTGGGCTGTGTTGGTCCAATTGGTGTTTGGCCATTTGGACATGAAACTAGGCTTGTAATGGCACATTTTTGCTGAAGAAACCATGTCCAAAAGACCAAAGCAAGAGGACCAAAACTTGGCCCCAATCCGGATACCTTGCAAACAGCCCCTGCAGAATGACCAAATGAACAGTAACTGTTCATTTGGCCATAACTCACTGTAGATTTGGTCAATTGACCTGAAATTTTTACAGAAACAAGTTAAGACATAGACAAACAACTTTCATGAAGAAACCTACCCCAAATTATGACCAGAACCTAACCCAAATGGCAGTCACAGTCACTGTTCAAACCTGCAACTCTGCAGATTTTGATTTGAGCAGTAATGTTTGGATGGCTATAACTCTCTCTAGAAAACTCGGATTTAGGCGATTCTTGAACCGATGGAAACCTAAGGTATAGTAGAACATTTCATATGAAGAAAGTTAGACCAAATTATGAACTTAACTTGGTCAAATTACTGACCAAAGTTGGACCAAAATCTGCCAAAACCCAAAAGTGCAGCATGAACAGTGCACGTGAACAGTAAACTTTTCTTGGCCATAACTTGAGCTAAAAAACTCCAAATGGAGTGATTCAAAAAAAGAAATTCAACTAGACAAAATAAGGAACATTTTCTATGAAGGAAGTTTTGTCAAATTCCAACAGTAGATCGACCAATAGAACAGTGCAACTTCGGAGCACCAAAACCGAAAATTGGCAATTTTGCCAAAATGACCTAAGCTTTGAGAAAGTAACCAAAACCAACAAGTTTTAAATGCAAAATGTGGTACATTGGGAGTGTTAAAACCAATGCACCTATGATCTATGCAAAAGTCAACTTTTTGTTGACTATTGAAGTAAATAGTAACATAAAAACTTGAAATTCAAAAATTGAAGATTTCAAAAGTATCAAATGCCCTAGTAGGCCTAATGTGATTGGTTTGGATAGGTTGGCATGCCAATAGGGTTCTGATAGCGATCGCGTATGATGTATGGCTTCATTGCCATTCTGTGATGTGATAGCCTATGGCTATACTGATTATGATGTTTTACTTGGCTTTATGCCTTATTGCTTATATGGCTTATTAGCCATTCTGTTTGCACACCGGGAGACACATTGTGACCGATGGTATGACGGCCCGAGGTACCTGGTACCCAGTGCTAGTTTACCCGTTTATCCAGTCCGGTCAATTTGTATAGGTTACTTGGGCATGGAAAAGTATAACTGTAATTGAAATGATTGTTAAAGAAAATACGAAAATTAAATATCAGAAATGATTACGATAGAATACAAAGAAACTCAAGATCATGAAGAAAATAAATAAACAAAATGCATGAAGAAGTTAATATCATAAAACGTAATTAGCCCTCGATTAAACATTAAGTTGGTAATTATTCAGTTCTTATGAACACAATGGCTAAGAAATTATGATTTTTATTTGCATATTATTTCTTTCTATTTTATTATTTGCAGCACTAAGCTTTAAGCTTAGCGCGTCGCTTTACAACGCTGTAGGTACGAAGATACCGATCGAGAGCCGGTAGACCACAGTTGGGTAAGTCCATCCTGCGATTCTGCATAGTGTCCGTGTCACCTCACAAACTCTGATTGCATTGGTAGGACACTAGGTGTCATTTTGGTATTTTGTAAATGATCTTATTTTCTCATGTGTAAATGAACTTATGAAATGTAATTTGATGCTCATGTAAATAATGAGAATTGTGTTTGTAAATGAAAAAGTGAATGTTTATCTGTGATATATATATGATTATCACATGAAATGAATGATTGAGAAATGAATGTGAACTGAAAAATATTGAGATTTTGATAAATGGAGTTGAGATGAATGAATAAGAATATAGGAAGTGTTTTTCACAGGTTCCGAAGAACGGTTTTCTCCATTTTTAGCCTGATCACGTGATTTTCTTTAAAATTTTCGGAACCTCAAATAAATTACAATTTCAATAAATGAATTATATTTCACAAATTATTTTCAAAAATATGATAAAAATGAATTAAGATAAAATAGAGTGCTCCGGCACACTGAGTGGCATAACTTGCTCGGCTACACTGTAGTCGGGTAAGGGGTGTCACACATTGAACGTGTGGGTCCAGTGGCCTACAGGCTAGCTTTACCACCAGAGCTGGACAAGATCCACAATGTGTTCCACGTATCTATGCTAAGAAGATAACGCTCAGATCCTTCACATGTCATCTCCATGGAAGAAATTGAAGTACAGCCGGATTTGACATATAAAGAAGAACCCATACGGATCCTAGTTCGGGAAGTGAATGAGTTGAGGAATAAGCAGATTCCACTGGTGAAAGTGCTTTGGAGGCACCACAACACCGAGAAGGCAACTTGGAAAAGTGAAGAGATGATGAGGCAACAGTTCCCTCAACTTTTTGCATCAGGTAAATTTCGGAGATGAAATTTAAATTAGAGGGGAAGAGTTGTAACACCCTCCCTGTAGCAACTCTGTGTATTCTACTATTCCGGTGACCGGTGTCAGTCTGGACAGCTAGAACATTTGGAAAAATATTTAAACTAAAGTAAGGAACTATAATTAACTCAAATATTAACAAGAAAAATTTACGAAAAATTTTAGAAATAAAATACAATCAAGTTAAATGAGCCGGTGCCTTAGCGATGGGTAACCTAGTGGAAAGTTGCAGTTCTCGCAACTAGGAGCCCTAGACTAGGGGGAAAATTCATAAAATAATTTTTGGGACTCAAGAGAAGGGTCATTGAGGTTCCTATGGCATTAGAATGCCAAGAAAATGTTTAAAAAATTTTTTTCAATCGGTATAGACAATTTTGGTATGTTAAGCCAAACGGAGAGCATTTTGGTCATTTCGCCTTCAGAGGTGATTTTTGGCCAACTTGTCCAATTAAGTAAATAATTAGTATGACATAAAATGTGAATAAATATTGCTAAAAATTAAATTAAAATTAAGTATACAAGAAAAAGAAAGAAAATGAAAGAAATTAGAATTATGACATCACCATGATGTCATTAAACACTTACCACCTATTACAATTAATCAAGCCCATTTAAAATAAATAAAATGAGATAAGTATATAGCAAAAAATCAAAAAACTCAGTAGCCATCACCTCACCCAAACCAGTCGCCCCATACCCATTCCATTGTCCTCCATTGCCAAGTTTTCAAAGCTTGGTTTCCTTGGTTTTTCTTCAACTAAACCCTAAATTTCCAACACAAAAACTTGACAGTTCATCTTAGTGAAGCTTTTGGGAGCAAAAAGAAGTGAAAAAGAAGAGCTCTTGCAAGATTGGAATTAACTCCACTCAAGGTTAGTGACCAAACATCATGTTTCTCTTTAGTTTCATATTGAGGAAGTGAGATTAAGTAGAAATCTATAAGAAAATTGCATAAAAATTATGGGTATACCTCCCCAAAAATTTTAGCAGCCTTGTACTTGGTAGGGTTATGAAGTTTTCATGAAGGTAAAATGGTATCATGGCTGCCTTTAATATTAACTTCATGATTAGGATAATGAAATGCAAGTTAAATGCATGATTTGAGATGGTTGAGTTATGGTTTGGGTATGAAATTGAGACATTGTTCATGTGTTGGTGAATAAAAGTTTAAATGGTCAATTAGTGACCATTTGGCTGTGTATGATGAGGAAATGAAGTGAGTTGTGGCTTGGCATTTGTGTTTGGGTGAGCTGCCTTGGCTGACCTATAGGACTGATTGTGAGTCCAGCAGATTTAGGAAGTTATAAATGGAGTTGTAGAGGTTCACTTGGTGCAAGGCTAGTTGGACATGAAACTAGACACATAATGACACAACTTTGGTGAAGAAACCTTACCCAGAAAATCAAACCAAGTTGACCTAAATATTGTCGTAATCTGGGTGACTTGCATTCTGCCTGGGCAAAATGACCAAATAAACAGTATTTATTCATTTGGTCATAACTCAGTGTAGAAAGGTCCAATTGACCTGAAAATTACCAGTAGAAAGTTGAGACATAGACTAAAACTTTCATGAAGAAAACAAATTCAAATTATGACCATAACCTAGTCAAATTGCCAACCAAACTTAGGTTACCAAATCTGGCAGAACCAGTTTTGCCTAGAATTTTGGATTCTATCCAATCCGGCCAGTTATTCTTTTTAGGCCATAACTTGAGCTACAAAACTCCAAATGGATTGATTCAAAAAAGAAAATGTAACTAGACACAATAAGGAACAACTTTCATGGAGACAATTTTGCCAAATTCCTATTGTACAAATGACCAATGGAATAGTAAACATAAGGCTTGAAATCTAAAAATTGTGAATAATTAACACTCAGCTTAGAAATGGTATTGGCAACCAATACCAACAACTTTAGAATACAAAATGTGGTATGTTGAGAGTATTAGAACCAATATACCTATTGTCTATGCAAAAGTCAACATTTTAATTGACTAAGGAAATGAATAGTAACTCCTAAACCTAAATTTCAAGAATTGTAAAGTTTAAAAGTGTAACATGCCCTAGTACACCTAGCAAGATTGGCTTGGATAGGTTGGCATGCCAATAGGGTTCAATTAGCAATACTGCACATGGCATTATGCTATTATGTGATTTCATGTCTGTTAGCCATTCTGACATTGTGTTGAGACTTGGCCTTGTGCGTAATGTTATTACAGCTTATTAGCTGTTCTGTTGCACACCGGGAGACACATATGTGACCAATGGTGTGACAGCCTGAGGTACTTGATACCCAGTGCCAGTTTACCCGTTTGTCCAGTCCAGTCGTCCAGTATAAGTTACTTAGGCAACCAAAAAAAATGAAAGTGGATAAATTTAATGAAATTATGAATATAACAAGTACATAATAAATATGACTACAAATAATTATCGAAAAATTGTCTGCATAAGACATCAGAACATGCACTGCATATTTATTTTTTTGTTATTTCTTTTTATTCTATTATTGGCACCACTAAGCATTATTGCTTAGCACGTTGCTTTTGCCACTTGTAGGTTCTGGAGAGACCGATAGAGAGCCCAGTTGACTACAGACTGGGTGAGATCATCTGCAACTTTGCATAGCATCCGTGTCACCTCACCGACATCAGTGCATTGGTAGGACACTAGGTTTCATTTTGGGTATTTTGTAATTAACCTTTATTTTCTCATATGTAATTGAAACTTATGTAATGTATTTTGGTATTAATGTAAATAGTAGAAATTGTGTTTATGAATGAAAAAGTGAATATTTATTTATGAATTTTACATGAATATCATATGAGATGAATGATCGAGAAATGGAAATGTTGTTGAAAAATATTGAGATTTTGTTGATGAAATGGAGTTTGGGATTGATTGAAAATTTTGGAAGTGTTTTTCATAGGTTCCGAAGAATTGTTTCTCCATTTTTAGTCAGTACTCTGCCAGATTTTCTATAAAATTTGCGGAACCTTAAATAAATTGATATTTTTCATAAATGACTTAAATAAATTATACTTCACCAATTGTACTTCATAACTATGAAAAAAATAAATAAGGGAGGATAAAAATAATTGAAATAAAAATGGACCGGTAAGGGGTGGCATATCTTGCTCGGCTACACTGTAGACGAGTAAGGGGTGTCACACATGAGCCCTTAGTTAGGTGTAACATGTAACACCTCCCTGTAGCAACTCCGTACATTCTACTGTTTCAGTGACCGGTGTCAGTCCGGACAGCTAGAACTTTTAGGAAAATATTTAAACTAAAGTGAGGAACCATAATTAACTCAAATATTAATAAGAAAAATTTAGAAAGAATTTTAAAAATAAAATACAACCAAGTTAAATGAGCCGGTGCCCTAGTGATGGGTAACCCAGTGGAAAGTTGCAGTTCTCGCAACTAGGAGCCCTAGACCAGGGAGAAAATTCATAAAATAATTTTTAGGACTCCAGAGAAGGGTCATTGAGGTTTCTAAGGCATTAGAATGCCAAGAAAATGCTTAGAAAAATTTTTCAATCGGTACAGACAATTTTAGTCTGTTAAGCGAAACGGAGGGCATTTTGGTCATTTCACCTTCAGAGGTAATTTTTGGTCAACTTATCCAGTTAAGTAAATAATTTATATGACATAAAATGTGAATAAATATTGTTAAAAATTTAATTAAAATTAAAAAGACAAGAAAAGGAAAGAAAATGAAAGAAATTGGAATTATGACATCATTATGATGTCATTAAAATCCTCTCACCCAATCAAATTTTGACACATAGCACTAACTTATTTAAAATGAATTAATGGGCAGGAAAAAAGAAAGAAAAAATCAGTTGCTTTCTTCAACCTTCCCTTTGGCCGAACCATACCCATCCATTATCCTCCATTGCCAAGTTTTCAAAGCTTGGTTTCCTTGGTTTTTCTTTAACTAAACCCTAAATTCCCAACACAAAAACTTAATAGTTCATCTTAGTGAAGCTTTTGGGAGCAAAAAGAAGTGAAAAGGAAGAGCTCTTGCAAGATTGGAATTAACTCCACTCAAGGTTAGTGACCAAACTTCATGTTTCTCTTTAGTTTCATGTTGGGGGAGTGAGATTAAATAGAAATCTATAAGAAAATTGAATAAAAATTATGTGTATACCTCCCCCAAAATTTTGGCAGCCTTGTACTTGGTAGGGTTATGAAGTTTTCTTTGAGGTAAAATGGTATCATGGTTGCCTTACTCTTGTCAATGCATTGTCATATATCATATCAGGGCATATAATCTTTAGACCTGAGATAACACAATTATCTTGCATATAGGTGGTTTGAGTTTGATATTGCTTTCATACTTGTACTGTGTATGGGTATATGGGCATGTGTTGGCTCCTACTAGTTATATATGGAGATAGGCATTGATCAAGATGCAATCCATTACCCTAAGTAAATAGGGATTGTAGACACCATATTTTGGCCAACCTTCGAAGGTAAGGTTCTTTTAAAATTAAAACTTTATTATCTGTTCTCAACCGATATCCCGATCATAGATAGCTTTTCCAAACTTACCGATGGCTCGTCTCTGGAACAAATTGATCTCACGCTCAAGTTAGATTGCTTTTCGATCCCTTGGTCTTTATCAGATGAGTTCGAGTTAATATTGGATCTCCAAACCATTCAATCTTTCCTACTGTTGTTCTCTGATCTCTCTATGTACAAATACCGCAAAATTCCATTTGACTAATGTTGTGATCGGGCTTCTCGCTTGAATTGCCCAGATATTCCTCAAATGAAGTTAAGGTTTCATCTGGTGTCTAAATAATGGTTCCAACCTTAAAAAGTTCAAGTCATTTTCAAATCTTTGCAATTCTAATGTTCTAAAGTTCCATTCAATATTTGGTTATGGCTCTGTCTGATCTCATGTTCACGTGCAATATTTTTTCAATCTTTTGGAGTAATTTGATATCTTATGATTAATAGTCGCTCTCAGGTTTAATGTTTAACTGCATTCAATCAATTAAGTACTCAGATAATTTGGTTTGGATGCTTTCCAATCTTATCAAGAAATTAAACATAAAAGACTTCAATTCATTTCAAAATAAAAATATACAACTCAATTAGTAGGGGGGTCTTCTCCGCCCTACTCCCCAGTTACATTCCTCTCTCTCTCCTCACCCTCGTGCTCCTTATCATTGTCCTCTTCGACTACTGGGATGAGCTAATCCATCCAGGTAAAGTCCTCCTCAGGATAACGCTTTTTTAGTTTGAACAAGAGGTCGCTATGGGCGTTCACATATGCCCCAGCCTCTTTTATAGTGCTCTCCTCCTCCTTTGCCTCGAGCTCTTCCTCCTTTGCCCGAAGTTCCTCAAAAAAACGAGCGAGATCGGTAGATTGACTAGCCCGGGTGACTTCAAGTTCTCGCTCCACTTCAGCTATCCTCTTTTCGCAATACTTCACCCGATCTTCCAGTTTGACAATGTAATCATTAGCAGTAGAGAGCTGAGCCTTTGCAGTCAACGCATCCTGGACCACCTTAAGAATCTCCTTCCTTAAAACGTGGGCTTTTTCTTTGATCATGAGTTGGTTTGCAATAGCCTCCAATCCCAAACTCATTGTCTGAGTTAAAATATCATCAATACTCTCCTCAGTCAACCAGTTCCGATCTTCTTGGAAATAGATGGAGGCGCCCATGACCTTGGCTAGACCAGGATTCCCTTGGTTGAGCGGTTTCTTTCTAGCAATTGGATAAGGAGTTGAGCTCCTCGGGAGAGCATTCTAACAGTAGGGCCAGAAGACTCCCCTTCTATATTAGAAGAGATCGGAGGAGGAGGACATTCAATCTGCTGAGGTGGAGAGACGACGACCTCTACTTCTGAGACTGGCTGCTCCTGAGGTTAAGGAGAGGAGCTTGGTACTTCTACCAAGTCTTGTCGAGGTGTCAAACCAGCGGCGGCAGTACCCTCTTTCATTGCTTGTACCTTTCGGGAGACCTCCATTTTTTGCTTACGGTTCTCTTTGTAAGCGTCACCACCCACCATACCTGCATAAAGAAGAAGTCAGTGAGTTTGCTAAGATTGAGAGACTAGGGATCTGGATTATACAAATCGCAAGACTAAGGTCAGAAAGCTGAAGCTCATAATCTTCATGGAAGATCAGCCACATCATCCACCATTTCAGTTCGGCCATGACCGCATCTAAGCACGAATATTTATAGGTGGCCACTTGAGCTTTTAATTCTTTCGCCATGGCGTTTTCGTCTTTATTTAAAGTAAGCTTCCTAGGAACGTGGGGGACCAAATAATTCCAATTACGTGGGATCCCCTCAAAGCCATTTCAATCCTTACTCCTAGGGATGAAAAACCGATCCTTCCAATTCTTCAGCGAAGAAGGGAGATCGGTAAAAAGCCTGCAGTTCGGCTTTGCCTGAAAAAACCAAAATGCATCATCCTTTCTTTGAGCAAGCCTATGCAGCTCGGTAAAGACCCTAAAAAAATCCTGTGAATAGATATGGACAAGGAGGATAAAACGGTAGAGTAGTCTGACACAACTAACGTACAAGGAGAGGCCCCTGTTTCGCAGAGCGTTGGAGGTCCAACTGCACCAGTCCCTCCTATACAAATTACTGCACAAATGGCCCAACAGATGGCCATGTTCTTTCAGTAAATGGCTGATAATCTGTCAGCCCAGGCCTAAGTATAAACCCAACCCCCTCAAGAGCAGCATGAAAAAGAGAAAAGTGGGAAACTTATCGGTCAAAGTTCAAGTAGTAATTTGGAAAAGAGAAAAGATTTTGAGAGACCCCGAGCTCCCAAGTATGACAAAGGCGGATCTTCAGGGTGGAAGTAATCAAGAATCATTCGTCAAAAAACTAGAAGTTCCTACCCTATCCATATCTGTGATGTTTGTGGAAAATTTCATGGGGGTATTTGCCATAGGGTCACTGGAGCCTGCTTCAATTGTGGTGGAATTGGACATTTCGCCCGAGATTGTACTAGTGCACGTCGATTTATGCCACATACTACACCAGAGGAATCAGTTCAAGATTTTGATTTTAGAGGCTCATTAATAATCAGCAGGGGCAGAGGCAGAAGTAGAGACAACACTTCGGGTAATCCTAGCACAATAGACCAATTCGAGCAAAGGAATACATTAGAAAGAGGGAATGCCATGCATTGAGGGAAAGAAGCAGAGACTTCAGATGTAGTTGCCGGTATGTTCTTAACTTTTGAAAGGAATAATTATGTACTATTTGATTCCGGCTCTACTTGTTTATGTGCTAGTGCTAAAATTATATGTTTTACTGCTATTCCCTTGCATGGAGATAAATTTTAATGTGTTAGTAATTAGTTTTTTAGGATAAGAATTGCGATAATAAGCGTGATTGGAATTAATTTTGGAAAAAGTTTCTAGTGAGAGACATCTCCTAGACTACGATAAATTATAAAGTTAATTAGTAAGCCTAATTAGGTAAGGCAAGAGGACCAAAAAGTAAGTTATAGCAATATATCTGCCCTTGATGGAAGTAAAGGTTTTACTGTTGATAGATGTTAGTAAATACCATAATCAAAATAAGTTTAAGATATTAGTGGATTTGAAAGAAATAAGACATAGGGAAGTTTGATCTATTGGGATGTATCGTAGTAACTATGTAAGTTCTTAATGTTTGTGCTGTAAATTGTAAATTACAGTACTGACTTGAGATTTATTATGTATAGCTACGTACTACCTAATAGTACATAAGGATAAGAATAGTTATAAATGACTTTTGCTCTGGCACAAATATATCAGAATAGAGTTTTATTACTAGAACTAAGTTTGAAAATCCTAATTCGGGATTTAAAACTCTAGAATTAGAATATCAAAAGATCATGGTTGCAATGTAGTGAGAGTTAAAGACTCCGTTACCCTAGCATGAATTACAGTACATCAAGAATTGTTATGGGACTAGTGATTATAGCATGGTAAAAATTTAAAAATAAAACCTATAGGGCTAAGTCATCCAGTCTCCGATATGGGGTTTATAGTTGTTTTGGTATTGCAATGGATCTTTTGCTCAAAGTTTAGTAAGGAACAGTATTCTAACTGTATAGCAGTAAGACACAAAATATAATTTTGTTCTCTTAGAAGAGACAGGATGCTATGGATTATAATTATAACTTATAAAATAGTTAAGAAATGATATTCTACTTATAACAGTAATTCGATAGGAACTAGTTGGCCAGGTATTATTTAGGAAGAGCACAATTTTATTGTGCGGATCATAAGGATTATATTAGAATTAAAGTGAAACTTTGGAATAGCATGGAGAAAAGGAGAGGCCAGTAGACTCCCTTCTTAAAATTGAAGAATTGTTTATGGTTAAAAAAAAAGGGTAATGATCGCAAACCAACGAAAAATAAGCTATAGAATATTGATAGATAAAAGTATTGTGGAATTAAAAATTTGACTAGTTGGTACAAATGTAATAAAGAAACGTTATAAATGTTAATTAAAGTGTTGACTAGAATGGTCCGAGGACCAAATCAAAGTAATATTGAAGTATAGCGGATTTATTAGGGATGATAAGAGGTGCTAAATCATGACTCGACAGTCAAGTTAAGGAAGAAGATAAGATTGAGGAATAAAATAATTAAAGTTTAGCTGTGGAAAAAAAAAAACAAATAGAACAATAAGAATTAAGAAAAACACTAGATGAGGAATTGCCGTTAGGGCAAACAACCTACTTAAGACGCGTAACGATATCCCGAACTATTTTATCAAGAAGGAAATAAGTAAAACAAAAGCAAACAAGATAGTGCAAAATGGCACATAGGCCTTGGTCATAAATGGAGATGGTAAGATAATGGTTATGGACCTATGGCCAAGAAAGAGATAAGCAGTTCATATATGACCAACAAGGTCATTTAAAAAAAAAAAAAGACTACAAAGGAAAATATTTGCTAAAACAACAGCAAGAAAATACTAAAATATTCTAAACTAAACTGAAGGTTGCATCAAATGATCAAGAGATTTGATAAGAAAAGAGTAAAAATAAGTTCTCACCCATAGGATCATACGAGGTCTAGAAAGAATGGATCCACTGGCGCACAGACTTGCTTACCTCTAAAATTGAAATGAATTTGAATCTAACTTATGACAGAAGCTCATAAGAAACTTGGAACATGAGGTGAGCAATCGATGAGTAAATAGTATTGGTTAAAGTGCTGAGGAACCATCATTCAGGCCAAGAAGCTACTTGGGAGCGTGAATAGGACGTGAGGAGACAACACCCACAACTGTTCAGAGACTGATACCAGGTAAAATTTCAAGGACAAAATTATTTTAAGGGGGGGAGAATTGTAACACCCCTATTTGCATAGCCTGGTATATGTTACTGTTCCGGTGACCGGTATCGGTCCGGACAATTAAGAGGATTAGAACTATGTTTAAGACACCTAGAAAAGCCCTGATTGAAAATAAATAGTGATTACCAGATAGAAAAGTAAAAATAAGAAAAATAGAACATAAAAGGTTAAATGAGCCGAGAGTCACAGTGATGGGTGACCTTCTCAGGAAATGACTGCGAGGTCAATCGTAACTCAAATTTTGAACCAGAAAACATGACGCCATGGTCCTTAGGACTATTGCGAACATAGTGGAAAAGAGAAAACCATAGAAAAGAATTGTTAAGCAGGTCAAATAATTAGGTCAGGGATCCGGAAGAAATATCAAATAACTAGCAAACCAGATCGAACCAGCGAGGGGCAATTTGGTCAATTCACCCCTAGAGCTGACTCCTGACCTAACTATCCAATAAAATCAGAGAAAAGAAAATTTCGAGATCAAGAATTAAATTAAAGAACTAAGAAAAAATAAATGAAAAAAAAAAGAAAAGGAAAAAAAAAGGTTGAAAAAGGTTATTACATCATGCATGATGCAATAAACCTAATATTTAAATAATTGAGAATTTGGGGATAAATCTTAATAATTAAAAGAAAAAATAAAAAGAAAAAAAAATTACTTTCTTCTTTCATTTTCTGTCACCTCTCATCTCTCTCTCATTTTTTCTTCTTCCACCATTGAAATACACTTTCAAAGCTTCTTTAACCCAAAAATCAGCCATAAAACTTATAGATTTCTTAATTAAATCTTGTAGTTAAACCTTGATAAGGAGTTTGACAACAAAAAGAAGAAGAAAGGAAGAAGTTTGGAGAGGTGAAAAATTCTGCATAAAGGTTAGTAATTAACCACAAGATTTTTCTTTAGAATTATGTTTATATGCATGAGTTAATATAGAAATTGTGGAAAAATCAAACAAAATCAAGCATGGTGGGCCAAATAGAAATTTGGCCAGCAGTAGGTTAAGGTTTCATAATGAATGAATTTGATGTATTTGAATGGGTGTTTAAGTTGAATTATGTATGTAAACTATGTATTGGTGATTGGAATGTATTAGATTTGAATTGCATAAAAATTAGGGTTTGGCACCTAGGGTTTTGGGAGATAAAATGTGAGAATTAGCCAAATAACGTGTTTGACCTTGTTTGAGATGAGAAATGGTCATGTATGACCAATTGTGATGTGTAGGAAGTGTTGGAATTAAGTTTGAATTCGGATTGCTTATGGTCATTCTGCAAGTAGCATGACCAAGGTCCCTTTCAGGGACCAAAACTGAAAATTTACAAGTCCAATTGGTGTGACGCCAATTGGGAATGAAAATAGACATAAAATTGCACAATTTTTATTTAGGAATCATGCCCAGAAAGTGACCATAGCATAGTCAATAAATTGGCCAAATCCGGATTAGGTAATCTGACCTGTACAAAAATGACCAAATGAACAATATTTGTTCATTTGGCCATAACTTGGGCTAGGCAGGTCTAAATGACCTGAAATTTTACCAGTAAAAATATGAGATATAGACCTAAAACTTTCATGAAGAACACAAACCCAAATTATGCCCTTAACCAAGTCATTCAGTTACCCAAAGTTGGTGACCTAAAATTGCCAGAACCCAGAAATTGCCCAGAAAATATGGGTTAGACCAATTCGGCAGCCATGATTCAAATGGCTATAACTTGAACTACAAAACTCCAATTGGAGTGATTCAAAAAGAAGAATAAAGTTAAGACAATAAGGAACAATTTCTGTGAAGAAAACTTAGCCAAATTCTAACAGCAATATGACCAATGGAACAGTGCAATATAAGACACCAAAACTAAAAATTTACAATTTTGCCTAAAAGAATTAAAATTTGAGAAAACAACCAAAACCAACAAATTAGGTAACCAAAATGTTGTATGTGGATGAAATTAGAATTCTCATACCTATTAAGCATTAAAAAGTCAATGAATTGACTTGAATAGTATCATGTATAGTAACCCCGAAATACAAATTTTAAAGAACGTCAAGTTTAGCATATTAAAGCTAAGTATAAGTATATTTGAATTTATTTTTGGAGTTATGATAAATGGTGATACTGAAACACTGTGAAACTGTGTGTTTCAGCGGAAAAGAATATCGGGAAAGAACTCGAGACATCAAGTCAAGGCCAAAAGGAAACTCGTATAAGGTTTGTGCACGAGTAATTATTTTGTTACTTTTCACTTCTAAATTGATTTGAACAAGTTTATTTTATGATTTATAATTTTTTTGTGTTGAGGATTTTAATTTTTTGAATAAAATTGTATAAATTAAATGTAAATTTTCTTATGCATTTAAAGATTTATTGTATGGTTTTGAGGATTATAAATTTTAAGTTTGATGTGTTGCCAACCTTGAGCATGAATTTATGATAATTAAATATGTTGATGATTTGTAAACACTTTGTAAATAAAAATTGTTTTGAATATGATTTGAAACCACAGTTGACATAGCAAAATTTGTTGTGAATTCTCATTAGCTTGTCTATTGAGATATCTCCTCCACTAGATGGGGCGAGTTCCTTCCTCTCTGGCTTGCCAGTTGGGGAAGAGTTTGAATGAGTACTCATATATACTAGCTAGTCTTTGTTCCTCCCTTTTAGCCTCGGTTATTGGGAGAGTGTGAAATATCGTGGTGTACAACATGGCATCTATTTGAATTTTGGGTCATGGGTTCAACTGTGTGAATTGTTGGCAATGCCCTTTAAATTATGCAGAGTTTGATAAATTGTGGTTGAAATAAATAATTTGTCAGTGATTCAAAATATTTTTGTATTGTTTCGGGATTTAAAAGAAATGTAGATAAATAGTTATTATTTGATCAAAATGTTATTCAAATGAATAATTTGCATTAATGAAAATATTGATTTCTGAATGTTATGAATTTTGAAGAATTTAGAAATTTTAAATTTTTATTTGTTATGAATTGTCAAGCATACCTTGTATTAAGTTTTAAATTATTAGTTTGTGCACCACTGAGTTCACCACTCAGTGATAGCTTTGTATGCTGACGCAGGTGAAAGAAAATATAAAGCAGCTGAGCAAGATTACTAAAAGGCATAGTGAGACTATCTTCGGGTATATCATAGGTATACCCTTGTACTTTAGATTTTGATGTAATTTTGTAATTGTATGTATGAAATTTACTTTGAACAGTTGTACCAACTCTTTTGTAATATATTTTTGGATTGTAATGAAATACAAATTATTATAAGGTTGTCTTGAGATTTTATGTATTTATAAAGTTTTACACTACTAAATTTTTAATGATCCCATGAATGTAAATATTAATTTTGTTACCTTAATGAGAGGTTTCAATGTTTGATTTAATTTAAACTGTGTATTGAGTTGCTTATGCTGATTTGTGAAATAAAATTGATTGATGAAGTTGTGATTGAGAAATATATTAGGAGTGTCTTTATTTTCAGGTTTTGAAGAACTGTTTTCTTAAAATATAGACGGCACTTTGCCAAAATTTTTGAAAAAATTACGGAGATTTTAAATATCTAAAAATTTGATTTATGTTTGGACTTTAAATAAAGGTTTTTAATATCTAAAAAAAAAATTTTACCCACCAATTTAAAAATAAACGAAAATTGTTTTAAAATCCCTTATAGTATATTTAATTGGTTACCGATATGTGAAGTACGGTAATTCATTAGGTGTACTACGGGAGCATGTTACATCTTATGAGGAGTAGGGTGTGACATTCTTGATGTTTCAAGTTCCTGGCCAGGACAAACAGATTTAGTCAAAAAGGAGTTTCTGACAAGAAAATCTAATTAACTAAGAACTGAAATTAAAAAAGAATATAATGTTCATAGCAAATGGGGTTTGACATTAACCATGACTCAATCTTGAATTGGGATTTTGTAACGGAGAGATTTTTTTGCATGGTAACATATGATTAAAGGTTCATTTAAGGTATTCCTTATTACTGATTGGATGGCAATGGCATACTATGCTAGGTGTCAACTATGGTCTATGAGATGCCTGAAAATGATTTAGAGAAATCATTTATGGTAAGAAAGAGTTCTAATGATATTAAGAGTTAATATCATTTCTTATTGCCAATAAGTAATGAGCTTAGTAAGTCACACATCTATACAAGCTAATCACCATTTAAAATGTGATTTAATTGATTAATTAAAGAGTATAATTAATTAATGAAAGAGGTTTGGTTTGCAATAAGATTGCAAAATCCCTAGCATGACTTGAAACCAAATCTAGGTTATTGGATGTATAATATAAATTAAATTTATATTTAATTTGATTAAATGAGAAATTAATTAATGGAGATTAATTAATTAATTAATTTATATTTGATGTAAATTGATTTAAAGAGGAGAAATTATAATTTTGGGTTGAGAACTCAAATTAAAGAGTAAGGGCAAGTTGGTCTTTTCACATGGTGACATATGGCACCATGAGATGGTGACACATGGCATCATATGATCTTGCCACTTGTCTTCCTATGATAGAAGACCACATATCATGATTTAAATGGAGCTTGACACTTGGCTCCATAGGATTAAATCAAATAATAACAAGATGGGATCTTGTGATGACATGTGGCAAGGGAGTTAGGGTTTAGCCTAAGCATATAAAGGGAAGTTATAAAGAAAAATTTTACCCACCTCTCTTTCTCTTATGTGTGACGGCACAAAGGGTTCTTCATCTCCTCTTTTCTTTTCTCACTTGATTCAAAGAAAAATCCCTTGTTTTCTTTGAATTAAAATTGCTAGAAAAGGTTTCTAGTGTTCTAAATACCCATTAACCTTCTCTAAAGCACTAAACCCCATCTTCAAGTGGTTGGCAAAGCTTGAGTGGCAAAGTTTGGGGCTACCATAGTTGCTTCTTGGTGTGCTTGTGGTGGACAAGCTAGAGGGACAATATTTGGGGTCATAAAACCATCCTAAGATTGCATCAATTGTGCATCAAGAGGTTAGTATCTAAATATCCCTCTTTTAGTTAGGTTTTAATTGAATTAAATTTTAATTCATAATCTTTAATAACAAATGAAATTTTAATGCATGCGAAAATATGTTTTGGTATGTAATTAGGCATTGAAAATTGATTAGGTTTATAAGATACTTGGTATGGTGCATGTAACCTTAGAAATAATTTTGAAATTCAAGGTTCTAATATCCAATAATCATGCTTCCACTCCTTCAATTGGTATCAGAGCCACTATATTTGCCATTAAGATTGTTTATGAGGTTTAATTGTGTGATTGGATCAAATTTGGATTGATCTAAAGCTGTTTGGGTGCTCATGTGTGGCAGCATGAATATGATGGTGCTCATGTGTGGCGGCATGAATGTGAAACACACCCCAAGGGTGTGTTTGGAGTATGGGCTTAGTTTTTAGGCCCATAATTAAACCCATACCTAATTAAATTGTTTAATTAGGAATTTTAATCACACAATTAATTTATGAAAATTGTTTTCATAGAATTAATTTTGGAAATTCTAAATTTAAATTATTTGAATGAGATTCAAATTTGAATTTTTGGTTGAATATGTGATATTCAATTTAATTTTTAGTATGTATATTTTATTTAATTGTTAAATTTTAATATGCATGATGGATGATCATGGACAATAAAAGACCAATGTGATTGGATTTATTTCTTTTATTTTTCTTTGGGTTGTAAAATAATTAATTTTATTTTAGTGGCATGTATTATAATTGTTGTAATAATTTGTATTGTAATTTCATTTATTTGAGGACTTTAAAGTCCATATTCTTATAAATTTGCCTTAGTATGCCAAGGATTACAATGTAATTGGATTGTAAGAAGATCAAGGAGATCAAGGGCATTGGTGAGACTAGTGGGAGGAAATCAAGATTAAGTGTTGATTATGTACTCCTTCAGCAACTCTTGTAAAATGAATGAATGAAATACACCTAGAAATGCCCTGATTCAATTCTTGGTGGGTCAAAATTGAATCCCTTAAAAAGTCTATGATCATACTATATTATTTGTTTATCCATATATGCATGAGATGTATGTGAATGTATGCAAGTATATGATATATGCATACAAATTGGACAATGTGCAAAGTGAGACCATAATAGTAATTAAGTAGACCACAAAATCTTCTAAACAAATGATTAAGTTGGAAATGGTATAAGTAAAGTAATTATATCATGGTCCTCCATTGAGGCAATTATTTTAAGAAATTTTAAATACTTGCATGTGATACATTTAATTTAAGAGATTTTCTTAAGAATAATTATTAAGTATAAGATGTTATAAATATGTAAATAGTTGGTGCCCAATAATGGATGTGCCTGAGGACATTAAAATTATTTGCATGTTTACTGGCTCAATGGGATCAATTTAACTAATGCAAGATAAATCAATAATGGATGTGTCTGAGGTTTTAAGCATTAGGGGCTAAGTAAATGATTGAACCTCACGTGAGATGTGATGGGCAAGGAGTTTGTCACTTATAGTTTATTGTAATTCCAATAATGGATGTGCCTGAGGATGATTAATAAGACTATAAGAATTCAATCACCCACTAGAAATCTATCCAACTAGGATTTCCATTTTCCTACTTTGGAAGTGTAGAATTCGCCAAGTTAGTGGGAGGACCAATTTGATTAAAAGACTATAATCATTTTGGTTAATTACTTAATATATTTACTAATTAATTTAGTTATTTTCTACAATTAATTTTCTAATAATAATGAGCACACAACAACCACCACCATCCAATATCCTTGCGAGCATACTTGATCACAATAGGTTAACGGGACTTAATCTTTCTGATTGGCTTAGAAATTTAAAACTTGTCTTGAACCTATAACGTATTGGATATGTTTTAAACTCAAAGGTTCCTGGTCTCTTACCTCCAGAGGCCACTCAAGAGGAACTACATATTTTGAACAAGGGGAAGGAGCATGATATGAGAGCCAAATGTTACATGCTTGCTTCTATGAGTAATGAGTTACAGAAGCAGCATGAAAATATGAAAAATGCAAGTGAGATCCTCCTTCACCTGCAAAAGTTATATGGTGAGCACAATAGGAATGCTAGGTATGAGATATCTATACAGTTATTCCACATCAGGATGTCTGAGGGACAAAATGTAGATTATATCCACAAGATGATTAAGCTTATTGAGTAGCTGGAACATCTTAATTTTCACATGGATTTTCAACTGTAGACGGATTTGATCCTTCAGTCCCTGCCTGAGTCATTTGGGAATTTTGTGATAAATTTCCATATGACAAAGTAAGAATGTACTTTGGTTGGGTTGCTTAACATGCTGGTTATTACCTAAAAGAATATATCGGGCAATAAAGGAAAATAGGTGGCTTTGATTGTATCTTCTTCTTCTGCTGAAAAGTCCAAAAAGAAGAAGGGCAATAAGAATAAGAAACCTTAAATTCCTGGACCTTCCAAGAAGATAACCAAATAGAAGGGCAAGACCGAAGCTGACAAAGGCAAGGGAAAGTGTTTCCACTGCCAGAAGAATGGGCACTGGAAAAGGAACTGCCCAGAGTATCTTGCTTCTTTGAAGGACAAGAAGGATAGACCTTCAGAAGGTATGTCTGTGTCTTGTTATTTAAATTCTGATGATACTCATACTTCATCCACAGCTTGGGTTTTAGATATTGGTGCTAGTTCTCACATTACTAATGATATGCAAGAACTAGCAAGTAGTAGCAGCTTGCAGTCATGAAATATTAGACTCCGGGTTGGCAATGGCTCAACTGTTGAAACTTTAGCCATAGGATCTAAATCTTTATACATGTATGGACATGTTTTATAATTAAATAATGTTTTGCATGTACCTAACACTTTTAAGAACATCATTTCTATATCTAGTTTGACTAGAAATGACTATGAATTTTAGTTCACAAATCATGTTTTCAACATTTATTTTGGAAATAAATATGTTGGCTCAGGTTATACGCATGATAGACTTTATTATTTGGATAATAATGCAAGCAATCTAAATGAATGTAATGCCATGATGAAAATCAACTTAAGTTTAAAATATATTTGGCACTTAAGATTAGGTCATGTTGCAGAAGATAGAATTGCAAAGCTGGAGAAAATGGGGATTTTATCTTCATTGGGTTCTGAACCTACTCTAACTTGTGAATCCTGCCTTTAAAGCAAAATGATTAGATCACCTTTTGTTAGACAAGGGTTAAGAGCTGAAAATATTTTGAAATTGATACATAGTGATGTATGTGGTGCATATAAGGAAATGGCTAGAGGCGGTTTTCATTACTTTATTACCTTTAATGATGATAAATCAAGGTTTGGGTATTTGTATTTGATGAAATACAAATATGAATCCTTTAAAAAGTTTAAAGAATTTAAATATGAAGTAGAAAATCAAACAGAAAAAAGTATTAAAATTCTTCGATCAGATCGTGGAGGTGAATACTTAAGTTGTAACACCCCTTACCCGTTTACAGTGTAGCCAAGTAAAACATGCCACACAGTGTGCTGGAGCACTCTCTTTATCTTAATTTATTTCTGTTCTTGATTTTATTAATTAAAATGCCTTTTATGAAAAATGAAAATACATAAGTCCTTTATTTTTTTTCTTTTTTTTAAAAATTTATTTGATTAATTTAAATTTCAATAAATTTTGTAGAAAATCCGCTAGAGTGCCAGCTATAAATGGAGGAAACAGTTCTTCGGAACCTGTAGAAAACACTTCTAATAATTTTCTCAACCCACAACTCCAAATAATCATCATTTCTCAATAAATCTCTCATCAAATTCTCAATAATTCCTCAATTTGTCATTCATTCATTTCATATCAAAATCATACTCAGATTATGAATAAATACTCAAATTTTATCCATAAACACAAATTTACAGATAATCACATTAATACAAAATTACAGTATAGAAGTTTTAAATATACATAGTAAAATAAAAGTTTAATTACAAAGTTTACAAAAATTATAAAATACAAAATGTAACCTAGTGTCCTACCAAATGCACTGTAGCCTGAGAAGTGACACAGGACACTCACAGATCTGATCCTCACCCGAACTAAGGTCTACTGGGATCACGCTCTGCATCTCCAGTACCTACGCATAGCAAAAGTAACGCGCTGAGCAATACTGCTTAGTGGTGCAAATAATAAATTAAAAAGAACTAAAAAGAAATAAACATGCAGTGTATATGTTGATTTCTCATACGAACAAATTTTTTTGGTAATTATTTGTAGTATTATTTATTTGGTACTTTTTACTTTAATACTTGATTAAAATTTATTAATATTTATTTTTGGTTACACTTTTAAATTTTACAATTCTTTGAAATTGAAGTTTAATTGTTACTATTCATTTCATTAGTCAACTAAAATATTGCCTTTTTCATAGACAATGTCACACTTTACTCCTCTGTAAGGTACAACATGATCCTATAGAATACCTAATGAACTACCGAACTTCACCTACCAATAACTCATTAAATACCCTGTAAGGAATTTTAAAATAATTTTCTTACTTCTTATAAGTGGTGAGCATTTTCTAATAGGTACTAACATCATTTATTTAAAGTTGAAAACTAGTTAAAATTTTTGGCCCATTTTATTTTTTCTCAAATTTTATAAAAATTTCGGCAGAGTGCCATCTGTATTTTGAGAAAACAGTTCTTCAAATTCCTGTAAAAAGCACTTCCAATAATCTGTCTCAACAACTTCTTCAAATTCACAATCAATTCCAACATCATTTATCAATCTCCAAAAATTCAAATCCACAATTTCCAATATTCAACAATCATCAAAATACCATTAATGAATTTCATTCAATTTAAAACAAAATGCTTCCATTCATATTTCATTAAAAATAAAATAATTTATATACATCATTACAAAAATTTAAATTACGAGAAATTCAAACTAAAATTTATTACAAACTTTATACAAACTACTCAAGATCAGTTTTACATGTCCATACCTTTACATACATTACATATATCAAAATGAATTTTTACAGTCAGGGTATAAAATATACCCAATAGCTTCAAAGCAGATAGCTCCTCAATCCTCAGCAGCTCAATCTGCTGCTCCTCTAGTCTCTAAATCTGCGACAGCAATAACAACCATCGCTGAGTACTACGACTCAGTGGTGCATAACATGCTAAAATAAACTTTATGCAGAATTTAAATCACATTTATTCAAAAATTGGACTAAACATGAGAATTAAATACAAAATATGAATTATGAGATTTTAATCCAAACAATTTCATTTCTAAGTGTCAAAACCAATTTCATAAAACCCACAGTTATATCATGCCATTCGAAAAAAATATAATCTCAATAGCCAGAGGCTAAGGAGAAGTCACATCACAAGGCTAGCTAGCTCAAATATATGGATACCCATTCAATTTCTTCTTCTACTGGCACACACCTCAACACTTCAGCCAAAGAAGGAATCAAAATTCGAAACTAATTACCCCCACTAGTCATGCTAGTGAGGTGTTCAAATATATGGTCGTGACATTGTGGTTTCAAAACTTATCTTAAAAATTTACTAAATATTGTCATTTCAAATATACACAAATAACTTTCAACAATTTAAATCAAAAGCATAATAAATATTTCATCACAATGATGTCGCAATTTAATATTTCAAATTATTCAAAATAATATCCAGAAAAAAATTTACAAAATTTCTACGTTGTGCACAAACCTTATATGAGTCGCCTTTTGGCCTTGACTCGACACCTCGGGTTCCTTCCCGGTATTCTTTTCCACTGAAACACATAGTTTCATAGTTTTTTAGTATCATAACTTAGCATAAATCCAAAAATAAATTTAAATTCACTTCTACCTAGCTCTAATGTGTTAAACTTGACATTTTTTAAAATTTGTGTTTCGGGGTTACTATTCATGACACTATTCAAGTCAATTTGTTGACTTTCTAAGGCTTAATAGGCATGGGAATTCCAACTTCACCCACATACCACATTTTGGTTACTAAATTTCTTGGTTTTGGTTGTTTACTGAAAATCTAAGTCTTTTAGACAAATTTGCAAATTTTTAGTTTTGGTGTCTTATGTTGCACTGTTCCATTGGTCATTTTTCTGTTAGAATTTGGAAAAACTTTCTTCATAGAAAATGTTCCCTATTGTCTTAAATTTATTCTCCTTTTTGAATCACTCCATTTGGAGTTTTGTAGCTCAAGTTATAGCCATTTGAATCATGGCTGCCAGATTTGACTTAACCCAGATTTTTGAGCACCAAACTGGTTTTGGCAGTTTTAGGTCACCAATTTTGGGTGGCCAAATGACTTGGTTAATGGCATAATTTGGGTTTATATTCTTCATGAAAGTTTTAGGTCTATATATTATCTATCCACTGGTAAAATTTCAAGTCATTTAGACCTGGCTAGCCAAAGTTATGACTAAATGAATAAACACTATTCATTTAGTCATTTTTATACAGGTCAGACTGCATAAATCTGGATTTGGTCAATTTGTTCACTAGGTTTTGGTCACTTTTTGGACATGATTCCTAAATAAAAATTGTGTCATTTTGTGTATATTTTCATTCCCAATTGGCCTCATACCAATTGAACTTGTAAATTTTTAGTTTTGGTCCCTCAAAGGGACCTTGGTCTTATTGCCTGCAGCATGGCCATTTTCAGTCCGAATTTAAACTCACTTCTAACACTTCCAACACAACTCAATTGGTCACAAATGACCATTTTTCATCTCAAACAAGGTCAAACACAACATTTGACCAATTCTGACATTTTTGCCTCCCAAACCCTAGGTGCCCAAACCCTAATTTTCATGCACTTTAAATCTAATACATTCCAATCACCAATCCATAGCTTACATACATCATTCAAGCATTCTAACAAGTTTAATTCAATCAAATTTTTACATTTCCACATCAAACCCTAACTAACCGAATTCCATAACTAGTCCTCTAAAGTTGTTTTCATTTCCTTTTAAGTGAATTTCTAAGTTTATTCAACTATAAACACAATTAAATCAACTAACAAATCAAGTTTAGCTTACTAACCTTTCTTAGAATTTCAAATACTTCAATTCCTTCCTTTTCCTCTTTTCTTTTCTTGCTCAAGCTTCTTCTCAAGTGGAGTTAACAAGGCTTAATGATAGAAAGGGGAGTTTTTATGATGGGATTTAGGGTTTGATCAAGCTCAAAATGAGCTTTAATGGAGTTTTGAGTGAGAGAGCTTGGGAGAGAGAGAATTGGTCGAAAATGGTGAGGGAAGAAGAGTAAAATTTCATTTAATTTTTTTGTGTTTTATATGTTTACTAATTATATTTGACTTGGTCAATTATTGGGGGAAAATTAAAATAAATTTTAACATCATTCATGATGTCATATGTGTGATGTAATAATTCAACTTTTAATTATTTTTCTTTTTCCTTTATTTTTCCTTTAGTTCTTTAATTTGATTTCCGATTTCGAAATTTTCTTTTCTACGATTTTATTTGACAGTCAGGTCAGGAGTCAGCTCTCGGGGTCAATTAACTAAATTGCCCCTCGCCGATTCGACCCGGTTTGCAAATAATTCAATATTTCTTCCGGCTCCCTGACCTAATTATTTGACTTGCTTAACAATTCTTTTTCATGATTTTCTCTTTTCCACTGTGTTTGCAATAGTGCTAAGGACCGCGGCGTCACATTTTACGATTCGAAATTTGAGTTTAAATCGACTTCGCAATCCTTCTCGAGAAGGTCACCCACCGATGTGACTCTCGGCTCATTTAACTTCTTATGTTCTGTTTTTCTTATTTATACTTAACTAATTGGCAATTACTAATTATTTGGGTTTAGGGCTTATCTAGTTATCTTAAGTGTGGTTCTAATCCCCTTAATTGTCTGGACCGACACTGGTCACCAGAATAGTGAAATATACTAGGCTATGCAAATAGGGCTGTTACAATTCTCTCCCCTTTAAAATAAATTTTGTCTCGAATTTTTACCTGGTAATCAGTCTCTGAACAACTGTGGGTGTTGTCTCCTCATATCCTCCTCTCGTTCGCAAGTAGCTTTTTGGCCCGAATGATGGTTCCACAGCACTTTCACTAATGGTATCTGCTTGTTCCATAGCTGTTTCACCTGATAAGCTAGAATATTTATGGGTTCTTCTTCATATGTGAGGTCTGGATTCACTTCAATTTCTTCGACTGATAGTACATGAGATGGGTCTGATAGATACCTCCTCAACATAGACTCATGAAAGACATTATGTATCTTCTCCAACTTTGTAGGTAGTGCCAATCGATATGCCAAAGGACCCACTCTTTCCAGAACCTCATATGGCCCAATGAAATGAGGACTCAATTTTCCCTTTCTGCCGAATCTCATAATTCTCTTCCAAGGAGAAACCTTGAGGAATACTTTCTCACCCACTGTATACTCAATATCCCTTCTATTTAAATCAATGTAGGACTTCTGACGGTCTAATGCAGCCTTAAGTCGTTCTCTGATCAATCTGATTTTCTCCTCGGTTTGCTGAACAATTTCTGGCCTAATCATCTTCCTTTCACCTACTTCATCCCAACACAAGGGAGTTCTACATTTTCTACCATACAAAGCTTCATATGGAGGTATTCCAATGCTTGATTGGTAGCTATTGTTGTAAGCAAAACTCAATCAAAGGAAAGTGTATGTCCCAACTGCCCTCAAATTCAATCACACAATCTCATAGCATGTCCTCGAAGATCTGAATTACTCTCTCAGACTGGCTATCGGTCTATGGGTGGAATGCCGTGCTAAAGTTCAATCTAGTTCCTAGGGCTCTCTGAAGACTACCCTAGAATCTAGAAGTGAACCTAGGATCTCTGTCAGATACGATGGATACTGGCACTCCATGTAGTCTCACAATCTCATCAATGTACAACTTGGCCAATCTTTCTAAACTATAGTCCATCCAGACTGGTAGAAAATGAGCAGACTTGGTTAGTCTGTCAATAATGACCCAAACTGCATCATGACTCTTCTGTGTCCTCAGAAGTTCCATAACAAAATCCATAGTTATTCTCTCCCATTTCCATTCTGGTACTGGTAGTGGATGTAACAACCCAGCGGGTACTTGATGCTCTGCCTTCACTTGCTGACAAGTTAGGCATTTGGAAACAAACTCTGCCATATCTCTTTTCATACCCATCCACCAGTAATGCTCCTTTAGCCCTCTATACATCTTTGTGCCACCAAGGTGCATGGCAAAAGGAGACTCATGTGCTTCCTTCAAAATGATCTTCCTCAAATTAACATCATTAGGAACACACATTCTGCCCTGGTGTAGCAGTAGACCATCATCTCTTATTGAGAATTCGGGTTTCTTGCCCTGTCTGACTTCTTCCAATAGCTTCTGATACTTTTGATCATTCTGAACAGCCATTCTGATCTGATCAATCAACACTGACTGTACATGCCATGCAGCTGCTGTCTGACCCTCATCATTAATCTCTAAGCTGGCATGTAATGATCTCAACTCATGTACCATAGACAAAGGAGTAACTCGTAGACTTGCCATAGTCTTGCGACTAGCGTCAGCCACAACATTAGCTTTCTCTGGCTGATAGTCTATCAGACAATCATAGTCTTTTATCAACTCTAACCATCTCCTCTGTCTCAAATTCAACTCCTTCTGAGTGCCCAAATACTTTAAACTCTTATGATCTGTATAGATTTAACACTTTTTCCCATACAAATAGTGTCTCCAGATCTTAAGAGCAAACACAATAGCTGCAAGCTCCAAGTCATGTGTCGGATAATTCCTCTCATGCAGTTTTAGCTGGCGTGATGCATAGGCAATGACATTTCGATCTTGTATCAACACATAGCCTAACCCATTGTGAGAAGCATCATTATAAACTGTATATTCTTTACCCAGAGTAGGTAAAGTCAGGACTGGAGCCTCAGTTAAACATCTCTTTAATTCATCAAAACTCTGCTGGCATTTATTCGTCCACTGAAATTTCACGTCTTTTCGAAGTAACTTGGTCAATGGAGATGCCAACATGGAGAATCCCTTCACAAATCGACGGTAGTATCCAGCTAAACCCAGAAAACTGCGAATCTCCATAATATTTCTGGGTGGCCTCCAATTAAGGACAGCTTCAATCTTAATTGGATCTACCTTGATGCCCTCGACTGATACTATATGCCCCAAGAAAGATATTTCTTTCAGCTAAAATTCACATTTCGACAATTTGGCATGTAACACCCCTATTGGTATAGCCTGGTATATTTCACTGTTTCGGTGACCGGAGTCGGTTCGGACAATTAAGGGGATTAGAACCACACTTAAGTCAATTAGAGAAGCCATAAACACAAATAATTAGTAATGTTCAATTAGTTAAGTATAAATAAGAAAAACAGAACATAAGAGGTTAAACGAGCTGAGAGTCACAGCGATGGGTGACCTTCTCGGGAACGACTGCGAAGTCATTTTAAACTGAAATTTCGAACCGTAAAATGTGACGCTGCGGTCCTTAGGGCCCTTATGAACACAGTGGAGAAGAGAAAATCACGAAAAAGAACTATTAAGCCAGTCAAATAATTAGGTCAGGGAGCCGGAAGAAATATTGAATTATTTGCAAACCGGGATGAACCGGCAAGGGGCAATTTGGTCAATTGACCCCGAGAGCTGAATCCTGACCTAACTGTCAAATAAAATGGGAGAAAAGAAAATTTCAGAGTCGGGAATTAAATTAAAGAACTAATAGAAAAAAAAAAGAAAGAAAATGAAAAAGGTGTAGGGAGATGACATCATGCATGACATCATGCATGATGCCATAAATGTTATAATTAATAAATTAATTAAATTGATTTTTTGGGGTCTTCTATAAGCTAAAATAGATAAAAGAAAAGAAAAAAAAAAGCTCTCTTTCTTCCCTAAGTGCCGCCTCACTCTCTCCCTCATTTCTCCATTGTTAATCCTCCATTAAAGCTTGCACTCAAGCTTTAATTTCTTCACTTAACCTTAATAACTCCCATAAAAACCTTACTAGAGCTTGTTATCTCAACTTAAGAAGAAGATTTAAAGAAGAAAGAAGAACAAAAGATAGAGATTTGAAGTTCTAAGAAAGGTTCTGGGAAGAGGAAACAGTTTGGGGGATCCAGCTCCCGTAGATTTGGCAAAGGCAAATTTTCTGGCCAAAGACCACCTCGGTCTGGTCAGCAGACCCAGCAAGCACCCCGAGGAGCTCTATCAGTACGGCAGTGTGAAACTTGTGGTAGAACTCATAGTGGGGTTTGTTTCAAAGCTACCGGTTCATGTTTTAACTATGGAGGGAGCGGACATTTTGCTAAGGATTGCACTAATCCGCGTCGGTCTGGACCTTCTGCTACATCTAAGGGATCAGCCCAAGTCTCTGCACCTAGAGGGTCACAGTCAGCTGCTAAAGGTAGAGGCAGAGGTAAAGGTCCTGGTAACACTCCTGGAAGTCAAAGCACTATTAACTAGTCAGTATCCAGTGGTGCACCAGTCAGAGTGTATACCATGCGTCAGAGGGAGGAGGCTGAAACATCAGACGTAGTAGCTGGTAATTTTTCTGTCCTTGACTAAGATTTACATGTGTTATTTGATCCTGGCTCTACACATTCGTATGTTAGTGCTAGTGTGATGTGTTCTACTGCTATTCAGTGTGTACTAATGGATTATGATGTGCTAGTAACTAGTTTATTAGGCCAGGAGGTCAGGGTAAATAAATTATATAGGGATTGTCCTTTGGTGATCCAAGGACACACTTTGCTGTCTGATTTGATTGACATGCCCTTCTGAGATTATGACATTATCTTGGGCATGGATTGGTTAGCCAGGCATCATGTAATGATTGACTGTAGACTGAAGACAGTCACTTTTGGTCTCCCTCAGTATGGTGATGTAGTAATACATGGAGAGAGGCAGTTATTGCCTTCAAACATCATTTCAGCTGCACTGGCCAGAAAAATGATTAGGAAAGGGTGTGAGGCGTACTTGGCACATGTGATAGACACCCAAGTGGGGAGTCCAGCACTGAGGGACATTCCTATTGTATGTGACTTTCCAGATGTATTTCCTGATGAATTGCCAGGATTACCCCCAGAAAGAGAAGTGTAGTTTGAAATTGATGTTATGCCTGGTGTGTACCCAATCTCCATAGCGCCGTATAGAATGGCACCTGCAGAACTAAAAGAATTGAAAGTACAGTTGCAAGAGCTGCTTGATAAGGGCTTTATCCACCCTAGTGTGTCACCTTGGGGAGCATCAGTATTGTTTGTAAAGAAGAAGGATGGCACTCTCTGGTTATGCATTGACTATCGGTAGTTGAATAAGGTGATAATAAAGAACAGATATCCATTTCCCCGTATTGATGACTTATTTGATCAGTAGAGAGGTGCAACTGTGTTCTCCAAAATTAACCTGAGATAAGGTTATTATCAGTTGAGAGTACAAGAGCAGAGTATTCCTAAAACTGCCTTCAGAACTCGCTATGGCCATTATGAGTTCTTGGTCATACCATTCGGGTTAACTAATGCTCCGGCTGCTTTTATGGATCTGATGAACACTATCTTCAGACCATACCTCGACCAGTTTGTTGTGGTATTTATCGATGATATATTGGTCTATTCGAGGAATGCAGAAGAGCATGATAGACATCTACGGATTGTACTACAGACTTTGAGGGAGAAACAGCTATATGCCAAACTGTCGAAGTGTGAATTTTGGCTGAAGAAGATATCATTTTTGGGGCATATAGTATCAGCAGAGGGTATTAAGGTAGATCCTAGCAAGATTAAAGCTGTCCTTAATTGGAAGCCACCTAGAAATGTCATAGAGATTCGCAGTTTTTTAGGGTTAGCTGGATACTACCGTCGATTTGTGAAGGGATTCTCCATGTTGGCATCTCCACTGACCAAGCTACTTAGAAAGGATGTGAAATTTCAGTGGACGGACAAATGCCAGCAAAGTTTTGATGAATTGAAGAGATGTTTAACTGAGGCTCCAATCCTGACTTTACCTATACCGGGTAAAGAATATACAGTTTACAGCGATGCTTCTCACAATGGGTTAGGTTGTGTGTTGATGCAAGATCGAAATGTCATTGCCTATGCATCACGCCAGTTGAAACCGCATGAGAGGAATTATTCGACACATGATTTGGATCTTGCAGCTATTGTGTTTGCTCTTAAGATCTTGAGACATTATTTGTATGGGGAGAAGTGTTACATCTATACAGATCATAAGAGTTTGAAGTATTTGGGCACCCAGAAAGAGTTGAATTTGAGACAGAGGAGATGGTTAGAGTTGATTAAGGACTACGATTGTCTGATAGACTATCAGCCAGGGAAAGCTAATGTTGTGGCTGACGCCCTAAGTCGCAAGACTATGGCAAATCTACGGGTTACTCCTTTGTCTTTGGTGCATGAGTTAAGATCACTGCATACCAGCTTAGAGATTAATGATAAGGGGCAGACAGCAGTTGCATGGCATGTACAACCAGTGTTGATTGATTAGATTAGAATGGCTGCTCAGAATGATGAAAGGTATCAAAAGCTGTTGGAAGAAGTCAGATAGGGCAAGAAACCAGAGTTCTCAATCAGAAATGATGGTTTACTACTACACGAGGGCAGAATGTGTGTTCCTAATGATATTGATTTGAGGTAGATCATTTTGAAAGAAGCACATGAATCTCCTTTTGCCATGAACCCTGGTGGTACAAAAATGTATAGAGGACTAAAGGAGCATTACTGGTGGATGGGTATGAAGAGAGATGTGACAGAGTTTGTATCCAAATGCCTAACTTGTCAGCAAGTAAAGGCAGAGCATCAAATACCCACTGGGTTGTTACATCCACTACTAGTGCCAGAATGGAAATGGGAAAGAATAACGATGGATTTTGTAATAGGACTTCTGAGGACACAGAAAAGTCATGATGCAGTATGGGTCATTATTGACAGACTGACTAAGTCTGCTCATTTTCTGCCAGTCCGAATGGACTACAGTTTAGATAGATTGGCCAGGTTGTACATCGATGAGATTGTGAGACTTCATGGAGTGCCAGTATCCATTGTATCAACATATATCCTAGGTTCACTTCTAGATTCTGTGATAGTCTTTAGAGAGCCCTAGGAACTAGATTGAACTTCACTACTGCATTCCACCCACAGACAGATGGCCAGTCTGAGAGGGTAATTCAGATCTTGGAGGACATGCTACAGGCTTGTGTGATTGAGTTTGAGGGTAGTTAGGATACACACTTGCCTTTGATTGAGTTTGCTTACAATCAATAGCTACCAATCAAGCATTAGGATGCCTCCATATGAAGCTTTGTATGGCAAAAAATGTAGAACCTCGTTGTGTTGGGATGACGTGGGCGAAAGAAAGATGATTGGACCTGAAATTGTTCAACAGACTGAAGAGAAAATCAGGGTGATCAGAGATTGACTTAAGACTGCATCAGACCGTCAGAAGTCCTACATTGATCTAAAGAGAAGGGATATTGAGTATGCAGTGGGTGAGAAAGTTTTCCTCAAAGTTTCTCCTTGGAAGAGAATTATAAGATTCGGCAGAAAGGGGAAACTGAGTCCTCGTTTCATTGGGCCATATCAGGTTCTGGAAAGAGTGGGTCCTTTGGCATATCGGTTGGCACTGCCTCCAGAGTTGGAGAAGATACATAATGTCTTCCATGTGTCTATGTTGAGAAGGTATCGATCAAACCCATCTCATGTACTACCAGTAGAGGAAATTGAAGTGAATCCAGACCTCACATATGTAGAAGAACCCGTAGAGATTCTTGCTTATGAGGTGAAGCAGCTACGAAACAAGTAGATACCATTGGTAAAAGTGTTGTGGAACCATCATTCAGGCCAGGAGGCTACTTGGGAACGAGAGGAGGACATGAGGAGACAGCACCCACAGCTGTTAAGAGATTGATACCAAGTAAAATTTCGAGACGAAATTTATTTTAAGGGGGGGGGGGGGGGAGAATTGTAACACCCCTATTGGTATAGCCTGGTATATTTCACTGTTCCGGTGACCAAAGTTGGTCCAGATAATTGAGGGGATTAGAACCACACTTAAGTCAATTAGAGAAGCCATAAACACAAATAATTAGTAATGTTCAATTAGTTAAGTATAAATAAGAAAAACAGAACATAAGAGGTTAAACGAGCCGAGAGTCACAGCGATGGGTGACCTTCTCGGGAACGACTGCGAAGTCATTTTAAACTCAAATTTCAAATCGTAAAATGTGACGCTGTGATCCTTAGGACCCTTATGAACACAGTGGAAAAGAGAAAATCACGAAAAAGAACTGCTAAGCCAGTCAAATAATTAGGTCAGGGAGCCGGAAGAAATATTGAATTATTTGCAAACCGGGATAAACCGGTGAGGGGCACTTTAGTCAATTAACCCCGAGAGCTGACTCCTAACCTAACTGTCAAATAAAATCAGAGAAAAGAAAATTTCAGAGTTGGGAATTAAATTAAAGAACTAATAAAAAAAAAAGAAAGAAAATGAAAAAGGTGTAGGGAGATGACATCATGCATGACATCATGCATGATGCCATAAATGTTATAATTAATAAATTAATTAAATTGATTTTTTGGGGTCTTCCATAAGCTAAAATAGATAAAAGAAAAGAAAAGAAAAGAAAAAAAACAAAAAGCTCTCTTTCTTCCCTAAGTGCTGCCTCACTCTCTCCCTCATTTCTCCATTGCTAATCCTCCATTAAAGCTTGCACTCAAGCTTTAATTTCTTCACTTAACCTTAATAACTCCCATAAAAACCTTACTAGAGCTTGTTATCTCAACTTAAGAAGAAGATTTAAAGAAGAAAGAAGAACAAAAGATAGAGATTTGAAGTTCTAAGAAAGGTTAGTATGCTAACTTTCAATTTTCTACTTTAAATGCATATTTAGTTACTTAAATAAACTTAGAAACTAATGAAATGAAATAAAAAAATGTGGGGAGGAACAAACTGAAATTTTGGTCAGCCATGGATGTATGAGAGCATGATGTGTTTTGAATGAATTAAATGTGTTAGTAAGCTTGTATGAAAGTGGTAGTAAGATTGAAATGCTTAAATGTGATTAAATGCAACAATTTAGTGTGGTTAGGGTTTGGAGACCTAGGGTTTTGAGGCAAAAATTTGGAGAAATGGGTAAATGATATGTTTGACCTATTGTGAAGTGAAAAATGGTCATTTGGGACCAAATGAGTTGTGTTGGAATGGTTGGAATTAAAATCAAATTCGGAGGGAGTGTGTTCATGCTGCTGGCAGCATGACCAAGTCAACTTTGAAGGACCAAAAATGAAATTTTACAAGTCCAATTGGTATGGAACCAATTGAGGATGAAAATAGACACTAAATTACATAATTTTCATTTAGGAAGCATGCCCAAAAAGTGACCAAAACCTAGTGAACAAATTGACCAAAGTTGGAAAAGTGCAGGCTGCCCAGTACAAACTGACCAAATGAATAGTGTTTGTTCATTTAGTCATAACTCGAGCTAGGCAGGTCCAAATGACCAGAAATTTTATCAGTGGTTAGATGAGATATAGACCTAAAACTTTCATGCAGAACACAAACCCAAATTCTGCCAGAAACCAAGTCATTTAGCCACCCCAATTTGGTGACCCAAAACTGCCAGCACCAAAATTGCCCAGAAAATCTGGATTGTTTCCAATCCGGCAGCCATGGTTCAAATGGCCATAACTTGAGCTACAAAACTCCAATTGGAGTGATCCAAAAATGAGAATAAACTTAAGACAATAAGGAACATTTTATATGAAGGAAGTTTTGCCAAATTCCAAGAGTAAAATTACCAATAGAACAGTGCAACTAGAAGCACCAAAACTGAAAATTTGACAATTTTGCCAAAAGAACTTCAGCTTTGAGAAAATGACCAAAACCAATAAATTTAATGACCAAAATGTGGTATGTGGGTGAAGTTGGAGTTCCCATACCTATTAAGCCTTAAAAAGTCAACAATTTGACTTGAATAGTGTAGTGAATAGTAACCCGAAACACAAAAACTTTGAGAACATCGAATTTAGCACGTTAGAGCTAGGTAAAAGTGAAGTTAAATTTATTTTTGGATTTATGCTAAGTTATGGTACTGAAACACTATGAAACTATGTGTTTCAGCTGAAAAAGACTTGGAAACTCGGAGAGTCTGAGTCAAGGCCTAGAGGCGACTCACGTCAGGTCTGTGCACAGTAATTTTTTTTTTAAATATATGACTCTTGAAAATTTGATTTTTTTTTAGTTAATTATGAATTGTGTTGCCATTTATGATTGTGAATATGACTTTGAAAATTGACCAGATTTCTCATAAATTATTTGAATAAATTGTTTTGAATTGATTTTGTGTTCACACTTAGCATGACAGTATCACATTATTCTTCCTCCATTTATGGGGTTGAGATCGTTCATTTTCCTCCCTCTCTGGCTTGTCAGTTGAGGTTGAGATCGGATGAGTACTCATTAGCTAGCTAGCCACCTCCCTCATTGATTTCGATTAATGGGGTTGTAGATTGCTTTGTCATAGTCTACAACACAGCATTGATCAGAAATTTTGTATCATGGCTTAAGTTGTGTATGATTTTGGCAACATTGTGTTTATTAAATTATTTGCCTAAATTGTGTTATTATGAGCTTTGATAATTTGTGAAATGTGATTGAGAAATATTTAAATTGTGTTTCATCAATGAATGATTTATGTATTGTATTTTAAATTTTTATTGTGCACCACTAAGTATTTTTATACTCAGCGATAGCTTATTTTGCTGTTGCAGATAAGAGCAAGGAAAAAGCAGCAGAGTGAGCTACTATTGAATTGAGGACCACACTGATCTTTTGTACGGGTATTATTTTATACCCTTGTAGTTAATTTTGATGTAAATATTATAACGCTTTATGTATCAATGTAAAGTTGAGCAGTTGTAAAATAAATTGTAATAATATTATTTTTGGATTTCCTTCTGTAAATTAATATTTGTACTTGTGAATTTCATACTTTATGCCTTGTGAATGAAGTTATTAAATATTTTGAGACGATAAATTTTGATTTGGATTATGGAATTATTTTGAAGTGAATTGAATTAAATTGATTTGAGATTTATTGGAGGTTGGGAGTTGAGAAAATTATTGGAAGTTTTTTTTTTAGGTATTTAAAGAACTGTTTTCTCTAAATACAAACGGAACTCTGTCAAAATTTTTATAAAATTTGCGGCAAAATTAAAATGGACAAAAATTTTTTTACTAGTATTTAAACTTTGAATAAATGGTTTTTAACTCCTCCCAAAATGCTCACCACTTCTAGAATGTAAGAAATTTGTTTTAAAATCCCTTGTAGTGTACTTAATGAATTATCGGTAGGTGAAGTTCGGTAGTTCATTAGGTATTCTACGGGATCATGTCATGCCTTACAGAGGGGTGAGGTGTGACATGGCATATAGCTGTTTCTCCTTCAAAGTTTGTAGTACAATCCACAGATGTCTATCATGCTCTTCTGCACTCCTCGAATAGACTAATATATCACCTATGAATACCACAACAAACTGATCGAGGTATGGTCTGAAGATAGTGTTCATCAGATCCATAAAAGCAGCCGGAGCATTAGTTAACCCGAATGGTATGACCAAGAATTCATAATAGCCATAGTGGGTTCTAAAGGCAATTTTAGAAATACTCTGCTCTTGTACTTTCAGTTGATAATAACTTGATCTCAGGTCAATTTTGGAGAACACAGCTGCATCCCCCAACTGATCAAATAAGTCATCAATGCGGGACAATGGGTATCTATTCTTTATTGTCACCTTATTCAACTGTCGATAGTCAATGCATAAGCGGAGAGTGCCATCCTTCTTCTTAACAAGCAACATTGGCGCTCCCCAAGGTGACACACTAGGGCAGATAAAGCCCTTGTCAAATAGCTCTTACAACTGCACTTTCAACTCTTTTAGTTCTGCAGGTGCCATTCTATATGGTGTTATAGAGATTGGGTCCACACCAGGCATAACATCAATCTCAAACTGCACCTCTATTTCTGGAGGTAATCCTGGCAATCAATCAGGAAACACATCCAAAAAGTCACATACTGTAGGGATGTCCCTGAGTGCTGGGCTCCCCACTTGGGTGTCTATCACATGTGCCAAGTATGCTCCACACCCTTTTCTGATCATCCTTTTGGCTAGTGTAGCCGAAATGATGTTTGATGGCAGTAAATGCCTCTCCCCATGTATTACCACATCAACGTACAGAGGGAGACCAAAAGTGACTATCTTCTGTCTACAGTCAATCATGGCGTGATGCCTGGCTAACCAATCCATGCCCAAGATGATATCATAATCTCTGAAGGGCATTTCAATCAAATCTGATAGAAAAACATGCCCTTGGATCACCAAAGGATAATCTCTATAGATTCTGTTGACCCGGACCTCTTGTCCTAATTGACTAGTTACTAGCACTTCAAAACCCATTTGGACACATGGAATAGCAAGTGAACTGACTATGCTAGCACTAACATATGAGTGGGTTGAACCCGAATCAAACAACACAAATACTTCTTGATCAGAGATAGAGAATGTACCGACTACCACATCGGAAGTCTCAGCCTCTTCTCGCTGTCTCATCTTGTAAACCCTAGTTGAAACACTTCCTTGTGCTGACTGACCAACAGTGCCCTGACTGCCTGAAGCAGTGCCTCTACCTCTACCTCTTCCTCTACCAATTGGTTATGAACCTCTGGGAGCAGGACTCTGAATAGATCCTTCTGCAGTCGTAGGAGCTAGACCAAATCTAGGAGCACTAGTGCAGTCTTTAGTTAAATGGCCCTTGCCTCCACTGTTAAAGTAGGCTCTTGTTGCCTAATAGCATTCTCCCCCATGAATCTTGCCACAAGTCTCACAGAGGCAGGCAGGATATGAACCCCTGCTCGACTGCTGACCAAACCTAGGGGGTCTCTATCTAGAGAATCTGCCCCTTCCAAATATTCCACCTTGACCTCTGCTAGGTCCACCAAATTTCTTCTTCTTCCAAGAAGTACCACTAAAACTTTGCTCTACTGACTTTTCACCTTTATCTTTCTCTGTTTTCTCAGTCTTTTCTGATTTTTCTTTTACAGGTGTCACTTCTGATTCAATCCTTTCTAGCTCAAGTTCTTGAGAGATGAGCTCAGAGAAGTTGCTGTATCTGAATCCCACTACTTGCTTCCTCAAACTGGGCTTCAAACCAGTCTCAAATCTCTTGCACCTTTCCTTGCTAGCAGAAAGGAGACTCCCAGCATAGTGGCTTAAGCGGGAGAACTCCCTCTCATATTCTGCCACTGTTCTGTTGCCTTGTTTCAAACTCAGAAATTCTTGCAGTTTTTGATCCACATATGCATTTGGGACGTATTTTTATCTGAACTCTCTGATGAAGTCATCCTAGGTCAGTACTGGTGGTTCAGCCAAGCTGTGGGGGATGGTCTTCCACCAATCATATGCATCCCCTTGCAGTAGTGACACGGAGTATTCAAACTTCAGTTCATCTTGGCAGTGCAACTTCTTGAATACTCTGCCTCTAAAGGGTCTACTGTACCCTTGAATTCAGTAGCTCCATACTTCAATAACTTGTCATACTGTCTGGCTGGAGGTTGTGGTTGTACCACAGGTATTTGGGGTGGAGCTTGAGCAGGCATACCCCCAGCCATTTGTTGAAACATCGCAGCCATCTGCAGGCAACCGTGCAGAAATCGCGACATTTGTGGGGCTGGTGCTACTGATCCACTGACGTTTTGTAGAGCTGGGGCTTCCCCTTGTGCCTCAGCTTCAACAGATTGCTCGACTGAGCGATCCCCTTCTTCCATTTCAGTCTGAAGTTAGGGTATCTCCTGAACAAATAACACAAGGAGATTTCCCTCTATTAGTTCATATTTATGATGTAATGCAATGTATGTAACAGATAAGGACATTGAGCAGTTGTACTTAACAAAGAAAAGACACAAATTCATAAGTTAAAACATACTTCAAAAATTTTGCTCTGATACCACTAAAACATGTCACACCTTACCCCTCTGTAAGGTATAACATGATCCCGTAGAATACCTAATGAATTACCGAACTTCACCTACCGACAACTCATTAAGTACCCTATTTTAAAATAATTTTCTTACTTTTTATAAGTGGTGAGCATTTTCTAATAGGTACTAACATCATTTATTTAAAGTTGAAAAGTAGTTAAAATTTTTGGCCCATTTTATTTTTCCACAAATTTTATAAAAATTTTAGCAGAGTGCCGTCTGTATTTTGAGAAAACAGTTCTTCAAATTCCTGTAAAAAGTACTTCCAATAATCGGTCTCAACAACTTCTTCAAATTCACAATCAATTTCAACATCATTTATCAATCTCCAAAAATTCAAACCCACAATTTCCAATATTCAACAATCATCAAAATACCATTAATGAATTTCATTCAATTTAAAACAAAATACTTCCATTCATATTTCATTAAAGATAAAATAATTTATATACATCATTACAAAAATTTACATTAAGAGAAATTCAAACTAAAATTTATTACAAACTTTATACAAACTGCTCAAGACAAGTTTTATATGTCCATACCATTACATACATTACATACATCAAAATGAATTTTTGCAGTCAGGGTATAAATACACCCAATAGCTTCAAAGCAGGTAGCTCAATCTGTTGCTCCTCTAGTCTCTAAATCTGCAACAGCAATAACAATCATCACTGAGTACTAGGACTCAGTGGTGCACAACATGCTAAAATAAATTTTATGCATAATTTAAATCACATTTATTCAAAAATTGGACTGAACATGAGAATTAAATATAAAACATGAATTATGAGATTTTAATCCAAACAATTTCATTTCGAAGTGTCAAAACCAATTTCATAAAACTCACAGTTATATCATGCCATTTGAAACAAATATAATCTTAATAGCCAGAGGCTAAGGAGAAGTCACATCACAAGGCTAGCTAGCTCAAATATATGGATACCCATTCAATTTCTTCTTCTATTGGCACACACCTCAATACTTCAACCAGAGAAGGAATCAAAATTTGAAACTAATTACCCCCATTAGTCATGCTAGTGAGGTGTTCAAATATATGGTCATGACACTGTGGTTTCAAAACTTATCTTAACAATTTACTAAACATTGCCATTTCAAATATACACAAATAACTTTCAACAATTTAAATCAAAAGCATAATAAATATTTCGTCACAATGATGTTACAATTTAATATTTCAAATTATTCAAAACAATATGCAGAAGAAAATTTACAGAAATTCTACGTTGTGCACAAACCTTATATGAGTCACCTTTTGGCCTTGACTCGACACCTCGGGTTCCTTCCCGGTATTCTTTTCCACTGAAACACACAGTTTCACAGTGTTTCAGCATCATAACTTAGCATAAATCCAAAAATAAATTTAAATTCACTTCTACCTAGCTCTAATGTGCTAAACTTGACGTTCTTTAAAATTTGTGTTTCAGGGTTACTATTCGTGACACTATTCAAGTCAATTTGTTGACTTTCTAAGGCTTAATAGGCATGGGAATTCCAACTTCACCCACATACCAAGTTCTGGCCAAATGAATAAAAACTGTTCATTTAGTTATTTTTGTATAGGTCAGACTGCATAAATCTAGATTTGGTCAATTTGTTCACTAGGTTTTGGTCACTTTTTGGGCATGATTCTTAAATGAAAATTGGTTCATTTTGTGTCTATTTGCATTCCCAATTGGCCTTACACCAATTGAACTTGTAAATTTTCAGTTTTGGTCTCCCAAAGAGACCTTGGTCTTGCTGCCTGCAGCATGGCCATTTTCAGTCCGAATTTAAACTCACTTCTAACACTTCTAACACAGCTCAATTGGTCACAAATGACCATTTTTCATTTCAAACAAGGTCAAACACAACGTTTGACCAATTCTCACATTATTGCCTCCCAAACCCTAGGTGTCCAAACCCTAATTTTCATGCACTTCAAATCTAATACATTCCAATCACCAATCCATAGCTTACATACATCATTCAAGCATTCTAACAAGTTTAATTCAATCAAATTTTTACATTTCCACATCAAACCCTAACTAACCGAATTCCATAACTAGTCCTCCAAAGTTGTTTTCATTTCCTTTTAAGTGAATTTCTAAGTTTATTCAACTATAAACACAATAAAATCAACTAACAAATCAAGTTTAGCTTACTAACCTTTCTTAGAATTTCAAATCCTTCAATTCCTTCCTTTTCCTCTTTTCTTTTCTTGCTCAAGCTTCTTCTCAAGTGGAGTTAACAAGGCTTAATGACAGAAAAGGGAGGCTTTATGGTGGGATTTAGGGTTTGATCAAGCTCAAAATGAGCTTTAATGGAGTTTTGAGTGAGAGAGCTTGGGAGAGAGAGAGTTGGCCGAAAATGGTGAGGGAAGAAGAGTAAAATTTCATTTAATTTTTTTGTGTTTTATGTGTTTACTAATTATATTTGACTTGGTCAATTATTGGGGGAAAATTAAAATAAATTTTAACATCATTCATGATGTCATATGTGTGATGTAATAATTCAACTTATAATTATTTTTCTTTTTCCTTTATTTTTCCTTTAGTTACTTAATTTGATTTCCGATTCCAAAATTTTATTTTCTCTGATTTTATTTGACATTCAGGTCAGGAGTCAGCTCTCAGGGTCAAATGACCAAATTGAGCCTCGCTGGTTCGACCCGGTTTGCAAATAATTCAATATTTCTTTCGGCTTCCTGATCTAATTATTTGACTGGCTTAACAATTTTTTTTCATGATTTTCTCTTTTCCAATGTGTTCGTAATAGTCCTAAGGACAGCGATGTCACATTTTACGATTTGAAATTTGAGTTTAAATTGACTTTGCAATCCTTCTCGAGAAGGTCACCCATCGCTGTGACTCTTGGCTCATTTAACTTCTTATGTTCTGTTTTTCTTATTTATACTTAACTAATTGGCAATTACTAATTATTTGGGTTTAGGGCTTATCTATTTGTCTTAAGTGTGGTTTTAATCCCCTTAATTGTTCGAACTGACACCGGTCACTGGAATAGTGAAATATACCAGGCTATGCAAATAGGGGTGTTACAGACAATAGGTATATTGGTTCTAATATCCCTAGCATACCACATTTTGCATTCTAAAGTTATTGGTATTGGTTGCTAATACCATTTCAAAGCTTAGTGTTGGTTATTTACAATTTTCAGATTTCAAGTACTAAGTTTTCTGTTCCATTGGTCATTTGTACAGTAGGAATTTGATAAATTTGTCTTCATGAAAGTTGTTCCTTTATGCGTCTTCTTTAATTTCATTTTTGAATCACTCCATTTGGAGTTATCTAGCTCAAGATATGCTAATTTGAACAAGGCTGGCCGGAATGGTATCTGCATAGAATTTCTGAGCAGAATCCCATTCTACCAAATTTGGTAGCTCAACTTTGGCTAACAATTTCATTTAGTTAAGTCTAGATTAGAGTTTTTGTTCTGCATGAAAGTTGTTCTAAATTGTCTAAGCTTTTTATTGATATAAATCTCAGGTCAATTGGACCTTTCTATACTGAGTTATGACTTTGCCCAGGCAGAATGAATGGTACCCGAATTTGATCAATTTTTAAGTCAGTCTATTGTGGTTTTCTGGACAGGGTTCCTTTATAAAAGTTGTGCCATTATGTATCTAATTTCATGTCCAATTGGCGTTGCACCAATTGAACCTACCCAACTCCAGTTATAGCTGCCCAAATCTGCTGGACTCACACCCAGTCCTACAAGTCACACTAGGCAGCATACCTAACTTCAATTCTCATGGCACAAATTACTTCACTTCCTAATCACACATAGCCAAATGGTCACTAATTGACCATTAGAACTTCCTTTCACTAATACATGAGCAAAATCTCAAATTTGTTCCCCAAACCCTAACTCAAATTTCCAAATTACTCAAACAACATGCAATCTAATGTTCTAATTATCAAATTCATATTCAATTGCATCAATTCACAACTAAAACTCACTTGAATCATTAAAACCCTAGAGTACCCTAGGCTGTCGAAATTTTAAGTGAACTTTACCATGCCTAATTTGTTTCCAATTTCATACTTTCTAACATACATTAATGTTTTAATAAAGGATATAAGAAAAGAGTGAACAAAAATGGCACTAACCTCTTTGAAGCTTCAACTTGAGCTTGAAATTCTTTACAATTACTCCTAATGGCTACCTAAAGGTGATTTAAGATGTGGGAAGAAGTTTTAATGAAGTGAGTTTAGGATTTTGGGGTAAATTTTCAAGGAAATTTTAGTGAGAAGTTGGACAAAATGGTGAAAGATAGGAGAGAGAGAGAAATCGGCAAGGAAGAAGAAGAACCAGAATTTGTGTTTCAATTTTTGACTCATTTTCCCCATTTTAATAAATTTTAATTGTGTTGTTAAATGGTGATTGGTGGAGAGCACACTAATGACATCATGTGATGTCAAAATTTCAAAATTTCTTCCATTTTCTTTTCTTTTCTTTGCTACTCATTTTCAATTAAATTTTTAGCAATTTTTATTCATTTTTTATATCATAATAATTATTTATTTAACTGGACAAGTTGGCTAAAAATCATCTTTGAAGACAAAATGACCAAAATGTCCTCCGTTTGGCTTATTGAGCTAAAATCGTCTGTACTGATCTAAAAACTTCTCTAAGCATTTTCTTGGCATTCTAATGCCATCGAAACCTCAATGAATCTTCTCTAGAGTCCTAAAAATTATTTCATAAATTTTTCCCTCGGGTTTAGGGCTTCTAGCTGTGAATACAGCAACTTCCCATTAGGTTACCCATCGCTAGGGCGTCGGCTCATTTAACTTAGTTGTATTTTATTTTTGAAATTTTTCTTAAATTTTTCTTACTATTATTTGAGTTATTTATGACTCTCACTATAGTCTAAATATTTTTCTAGATGTTCTCACTGTCCGGACCGACACCGGTCACCGAAACAGTAGAATATACAGAATGGCTACAGTGAGGGTGTTATAACTCTTCCCCTCTAATTTAAATTTCATCCTCGAAATTTACTTTATGCAAATAGTTGAGGGAACTATTGCCTCATCATCTCTTTACTTTCCCAAGTTACTTCCTCGATGTTGTGGTGCCTACAAAGCACTTTCACTAGTGGCATCTGCTTGTTTCCTAGTTTTTTTACTTCTCGAGCCAGGATCCGTATGGATTCTTTTTCATATGTCAAATCTGGTTGAATTTCTATCTATTCCATGGAGATGACATGTGAAGGCTCTGATCTATATCTTCTCAGCGTGGATACATGAAACACATTGTAGATCTTGTCTAGCTCTGGTGGTAAAGCTAGCCTGTAGGCCATTGGTCCCACACGTTTAATGACTTTATATGGGCCAATGAACCTAGGGCTTAACTTACCCTTTCTTCCAAATCCCAGTACCTTCTTTCATGGTGATACTTTGAGCAACACTTTATCGATAACTACATATTCTATCTCTTTTCTCTTCAAGTCAGCATAGGATTTCTGTCTGTCTGAGGTAACCTTCAAATTAGCTTTTATCAGTTTAACCTTCTCCTCGGTCTGTTTCACCAAGTTTGCCCCTACCAGCTTGTCTTCACCTAATTCAGTCCAACACACTGGGGTTCTGCACTTCCTCCCATACAGTGCCTCATACGGAGCCATTTGGATGCTAGCTTGATAGCTATTGTTATATGCGAATTCTGCCAGTGGGAGGTATCTATTCCATGTCACACCTTACCCCTCTGTAAGGCATAACATGATCCCGTAGAATACTTAATGAACTACTGAACTTCACCTACCGATAACTCATTAAGCACCCTACAAGGGATTTTAAAACATATTTCTTACTTTTGGTAAGTAGTGAGCATTTCTAATAAGTATTTAAAACATGTACTTCAGTGAAAAGCTAGTTGGAAATTTTGGCCCATTTTATTTTTCCGCAAATTTTATAAAAATTTTGACAGAGTTCTGTCTGTATTTTGAGAAACCAGTTTTTCAAATACCTGTAAAAAGCATTTCTAAAAATTTTCCTCAACAACTGCTTCAGTTTCATACTCAATCTCAATCAAAATACTAGCAATCCATTTCATTCATATTTTATTAGAAACAAAACAATTTAGATACATCATTACAATATTTACATTAAGAGAATTTCAAACTACAATATATATTACAACTTTAAACAAATTTTATACAAACTGCTCAAGACCCATTTTTACATGTCCATACATTTATGTGTAATATATACATCAAAAGAACTATTTACAGTTAGGGTATAAATTATACCCGAAGACTTTAGGCTGAATGATCCTCAATCTTTAGCAGCTCAGTCTGCTGCTCCTCTAGTCTCAGATCTGCATAAAGAATAAAGCTATCGCTGAGTACTAGGACTCAGTGGTGCACAACATACTAAAATAATTTTTATGCAAAAATAAAATCACATTTATTCAAAAATTTGACTAAACAAGAGCATTAGACACAAAACATGAATTATGAGATTTTAATGCAAAACACGTTCATTTCGAAGTATCAAAACACATTTCATAAAACCCACAGTTAGATCATGCCATTCGAAACAAATAGAATCTCAATAGCTAGAGACTAAAGAGAAATCACATCACAAGGCTAGCTAGCTCAAATATATGGATATCCATTCACATCCTCTTCTACTGGCACACCTCAACACTTCTCCAGAGAAGGAATCAAAATTCGAAACTAATTACCCCCACTAGTCGTGCTAGTGAGGTGTTCAAATATATGGTCATGACACTGTGATTTCAAAACTTATCTTAACAATTTGCTAAACATTGTCATTTCAAATATACACAATAACTTTCACAGTTTAATTCAAAACATCATAAATAATGTCACAAATAAACTTTCAACAATTCCAAAGCACAAGTAAAATACATATTTCGTTCATTTTATCAATGAATTTTAAAGCATGGAGATGTTGTGCACAAACCTCAAATGAGTCGCCTTTTGGCCTTAACTCGACTCCTCGGGTTTTGTCCCGGTATTCTTTTCCACTGAAACACACAATTTTATAGTGTTTCAGTACCATAATTTAACATAAATCCAAAAATAAATTTAACTTCACTTATACCTAGCTCTAACATGCTAATTTCGACGTTCTTGAAATTTTTGTGTTTCGGGTTACTATTCACTACACTATTCAAGTTAAATTGTTGAATTTTTAAGGCTTAATATGTATGGGAACTCCAACTTCACCCACATACCACATTTTGGCCATTAAACTTGTTGGTTTTGGTCATTTTCTCAAAGCTTAAGTCATTTTGGCAAAATTGCCAATTTTGGGTTTTGGTGCTCCGAAGTTTCACTGTTCCATTGGTCAATCTACTGTTGGAATTTGGCAAAACTTCCTTCATAGAAAATGTTCCTTATTGTCTTAAGTGTATTCTCATTTTTGGATCACCTCAATCGGAGTTTTTTAGCTCAAGTTATAGCCAAAATACAGTTACTGTTAACGTGCACTGTTCATGCTGCAATTTTGGTTCTGGCAGATTTTTGATCCAACTTCGTGCAGTAATTTGATCAGGTTAAGTCCATAATTTGGTCTAATTTTCTTCATATGAAATGTTCTACTATGTCTTAGGTTTCCATCGGTTTAAGAATTGCCTAAATCGGAGTTTTCTAGAGAGAGTTATAGCCATTGGAACTTTACTGCTCAAATGGAAATCTGCAGTTTTGCAGGTTCAGTAACTCAAATTTGCGCAATCATTTGGTTAGGTTAATGGCATAATTTGGTTTGGTGTTCTTCATGAAAGTTTTAGATCTATATCTTATCTAATCACTGGTAAAATTTCAGGTCATTTTGACCTTCCTAGCTCGGGTTATGACCAAATGAACAATTACTGTTCATTTGGTCAGTTTGTGCAGTGGCAGCCTGCTCTCATTTCACTTTGGTCAATTGGTTCACTAAGTTTTGGTCAGTTTTTGACCATAGTACCTCAATGAAAATTGTGCTATTTTATGTCTATTTTCATCCCCAATTGGTGGCATATCAATTGGACTTGTAAAATTTCCGTTTTGGTCCTTCAAAGTTGGTTTGGTCATGCTGCCCCTACAAATTTAACTTTCATTCTCACAATTTCCACACATCTCTTTTGGTCATTTTTTATCATTTTTCATCTAACATTAGGTCAAAGTCATCATTTATGCATTTCTCCAAAATTTGCCTCAAAACCCTAGGTCTCCAAACCCTAATTACACTAAAATGTTGCATTTATTCCCATTTATGCATTTCCAACTTACTACCATTCTCATGCAAGCTTACTAACACATTTAATTCATTCAAAATACATCAAACTCTCCTACATCCATGGCTGGCTGAAATTCCAGTTTGTTCCTCCCCATATAAATTTTTTTAATTTAAGTTTATTTACAAGTAAATCAAGCTATAAACACAACTACTAAAGTTCAAATTTACAAATGGATGTGCTTACCTCACTTGAATTTGAATTCTCTATTTTCTCTCCTCTTTTCTTCTTTCTTTGATGATCAATCTCCTTTTGAAGTAACTAAAACAAGTTTTTATGGGTGAATTTGGGGTAAGGTAAGATCAAATGGGTGTTTAAAAGCTTGAAGCAAGCTTTAATGGTGAAGTTCCCATGGAGGGCTGATGGAGAAGGTGGGGCGGCAACTTGGATAGAGGAAGGGCTTTCTAAATTTTTTTTTTCTTTTCTTTTCTTTAATCTTTATCCCTTTTAGAAGACTAAAAATCCTAATTACTAAATAATTTAATTAATTTCTTTATGACATCATGCATGATGTCATCACCTTTGACTTTTCCATCTTATTTTTCTCTTTTTTTTTATTTTTTTTTCTATTAGTTCTTTAATTTAATTCTCAATTCTGAAATTTTCTTTTCTCCGATTTTATTTGACAGTTAGGTCAGGAGTCAGCTCTCGGGGTCAATTGACCAAATTGCCCCTCGCCGGTTCATCCCGGTTTGTAATTAATTTCATATTTCTTTCGGCTCCCTGACCTAATTATTTGACTGGCTTAACAGTTCTTTTTCGTGATTTTCTCTTTTCCACTGTGTCCATAAGGGTCCTAAGGACCGTGGCGTCATATTTTACGGTTCGAAATTTGAGTTTAAACTGACTTCGTAGTCATTCCTGAGGAGGTCACTCATCGCTGTGACTCTCGGCTCGTTTAACCTCTTATGTTCTGTTTTTTTTTATTTATAGTTAACTAATTAAACATTACTAATTATTTGTGTTTATGGCTTCTCAAGTTGTCTTAAGTGTGGCTCTAATCTCCTTAATTGTCCGGACCGACACCGGTCACCGGAATAATGAAATATACCAGGCTATACCAATAGGGGTGTTACAATTCTCCCCCCCTTAAATAAATTTCGTCTCGAAATTTTACCTGGTATCAATCTCTGAACAACTGTGGGTGTTGTCTCCTCATGTCCTCCTCTCGTTCCCAAGTAGCTTCTTGGCCTGAATGATGGTTCCACAACACTTTTACCAATGGTATCTGCTTGTTCCGTAGCTACTTCACCTCATAAGCCAGAATCTTTATGGGTTCTTCTTCATATGTGAGGTCTGGATTTACTTCAATTTCTTCTACTAGTAGTACATGAGATGGGTCTGATCGATACCTCCTCAACATGGACACATGGAAGACATTATGTATCTTCTCTAACTCTGGAGGTAGTGCCAACCGATATGCCAAAGGACCCACTCTTTCCAATACCTCATATGGCCCGATAAAACGAGGACTTAGTTTCCCCTTTCTGCCGAATCTCATAATCCTCTTCCAAGGAGAAACCTTGAGGAAAACTTTCTCACCCACTGCATACTCAATATCCCTTCTTTTCAAATCAACATAGGACTTTTGACGGGCTGATGCAGTTTTAAGTCGATCTCGAATCACCCTGATTTTCTCTTTAGTTTGTTGAACAATTTCGGGTCCAATCATCTTTCTTTCACCCACGTCATCCCAACACAATGGGGTTCTACATTTCCTGCCATACAAAGCTTCATATGGAGGCATTCCAATGCTTGATTGGTAGCTGTTGTTGTAAGCAAACTCAATCAAAGGCAAGTGTGTATCCCAACTACCCTCAAACTCAATCACACAAGCCCGTAGCATGTCCTCCAAGATCTGAATTACCCTCTCAGACTGGCCATCTATCTGTGGGTGGAATGCAGTACTGAAGTTCAATCTAGTTCCTAGGGCTCTCTGAAGACTACCCCAGAATCTAGAAGTGAACCTAGGATCTCTGTCTGACACGATGGATACTGGCATTCCATGCAGTCTCACAATCTCATCGATGTATACCTTGGCCAATCTTTCCAAACTATAATCCATCCGGACTGGCAGAAAATGAGCAGACTTAATTATTCTGTCGACAATGACCCATACTGCATCATGACTCTTCTGTGTCCTCAGAAGTCCCATCACAAAATCCATCATTATTCTCTCCCATTTCCATTCTGGTACTGGTAGTGGATGTAACAACCCAGTAGGTACTTGATGCTCTGCCTTCACTTGCTGACAAGTTAGGCATTTGGATACAAACTCTGCCACATCTCGTTTCATACCCATCCACCAGTAATGCTCCTTTAGCCCTCTATATATTTTTGTACCACCAGGGTGCATGGCAAAAGGAGACTCATGTGCTTCCTTCAAAATGATCTTCCTCAATTCAACATCATTAGGAACACATATTCTGCCCTGGTGTAGCAGTAGACCATCATCTCTGATTGAGAATTCGGGTTTCTTGCCCTGCCTGACTTCTTCCAACAGCTTCTGATACTTCTGATCATTCTGAGCAGCCATTCTAATCTGATCAATCAACACTGGCTGTACATGCCATGCAACTGCTGTCTACCCATCATCATTAATCTCTAAACTAGCATGTAATGATCTCAACTCATGTACCAAAGATAAAGGAGTAACTTGTAGACTTGCCATAGTCTTGTGACTTAGGGCGTCAGCCACAACATTAGCTTTCCCTGGCTGATAGTCTATCAGACAATTATAGTCTTTTATCAACTCTAACCATCTCCTTTGTCTCAAATTCAGCTCTTTCTAGGTGCCCAAATACTTCAAACTCTTATGATCTATATAGATATAGCACTTCTCCCCATACAAATATTGTCTCCAGATCTTAAGAGCAAACACTATAGCTGCAAGCTCCAAATTATGTGTTGGATAGTTCCTCTCATGCGGTTTTAGCTGGCGTGATGCATAGGCAATGACATTTCGATCTTGCATCAATACACAGCCTAATCCATTGTGAGAAGCATCACTATATACTGTATATTCTTTACCCAGAGTAGGTAAAGTCAGGACTGGAGCTTCAGTCAAACATCTCTTCAATTCATCAAAACTCTGCTGGCATTTATCCGTCCACTGAAATTTTACATCTTTTATAAGCAGCTTGGTCAATGGAGATGCCAACATGGAGAATCCCTTCACAAATCTACGGTAGTATCCAGCTAAACCCAGAAAACTACGAATTTCTGTGACATTTCTGGGTGGCCTCCACTAAAGGACAGCTTCAATCTTACTTGGATCTACCTTGATGCCCTCTTCTGATACTACATGCCCCAAGAAAGATATTTCTTTCAGCCAAAATTCACACTTCGACAATTTGGCATATAGTTGTTTCTCTCTCAAAGTCTGCAGTATAATCCGCAGATGTCTATCATGCTCTTCTGCATTCCTCGAATAGACCAATATATCATCTATAAATACCACAACAAACTGGTCGAGGTGTGGTTTAAAGATAGTGTTCATCAGATCCATAAAAGCAGCCGGAGCATTAGTTAACCCGAATGGCATGACTAAGAATTCATAATGGCCATATCGGGTTCTGAAGGCAGTTTTAGGAATACTCTGCTCTTGTACTTTCAGCTGATAATAACCTGATCTCAGGTCAATTTTGGAGAACACAGCTGCACCCCTCAACTGATCAAACAAATCATCAATGCGGGGCAATGGATATCTATTATTTATTGTCACCTTATTCAACTGCCGATAATCAATGCATAACAGGAGAGTGCCATCCTTCTTCTTTACAAACAATACTGGCACTCCCCAAGGTGACACACTAGGGCGGATAAAGCCCTTGTCAAGCAGTTCTTGCAATTGCACTTTCAACTCTTTCAATTCTGCAGGTGCCATTCTATATGGCGTTATGGAGATTGGGTCTACACCAGGCATAACATCAATCTCAAACTGCACCTCTCTTTCTGGAGGTAATCCTGGCAATTCATCAGGAAATACATCCGGAATGTCTTTCAGTGTTGGACTCCCCACTTGGGTGTCTATTACATGTGCCAAGTACGCTTCACACCCCTTTCTGATCATCCTTCTTGCTAATGCAGTTGAAATGATGTTTGATGGCAGTAAATGCCTCTCCCCATGTATTACCACATCACCGTACAAAGGGAGACCAAAAGTGACTGTCTTCAGTCTACAGTCAATCATAGCATGATGCCTAGCTAACCAATCCATGCCCAAGATGATATCATACTCTCTAAAGGGCATTTCAATCAAGTCTGATGGGAAAACATGTCCTTGGATCACCAAAGGACAGTCTCTATAAATTCTGTTGACCCGGACCTCTTGTCCTAACGGACTAGTTACTAGCACTTCAAAATCCATTTGCACACATGGAACAGCAAGTGAACTGACTATGCTAGCACTAACATATGAATGAGTTGAACCCGGATCAAACAATACAAATACTTCTTGATCAGAGATAGAGAATATACCAGCTACCACGTCAGAAGTCTTAGCCTCTTCTCGCTGCCTCATTGTATAAATTCTGGTTGAAGCACTTCCTTGTCCTGACTGACCAACTGTGCCCTGACTGCCTGAAGTAGTGCCTCTACCTCTACCTCTTCCTCTTCCTCTGCCAACTGACTGTGAACCTCTGAGAGTAGGACTCTGAATAGATCCCTGGGCAGTAGTAGGAGCTGCACTATATCTCGGAGCACTAGTACAGTCTTTAGCTATATGGCCCTTGCCTCCGCAGTTAAAGCAGGCTCCAGTGGCCTAGTAGCACTCCCCCCCATGAATCTTGCCACAAGTCTCACAGGCGAGTGCGAATGTGAACCCTCGCCGATCATTGACTGCACCTAGGGGTCTTTGTCCAGAAAATCTACCCCTACCAAATCTTCCACCTCGACCCCTGCTGGGTCCACTAAATTTCTTCTTTTTCCCAGAAGTCCCACCAGAACTCGGCTCTACTGACTTTTCCCCCTTGTTTTTCTTTGATTTCTCAGCTTTCTCTGATTTTTCTTTCACTGGGGTTGCTTCTGATTCTATTCTTTCCAACTCAAGTGCTTGAGACATGAGCTCTGAAAAGTTGCTGTGTCGGAATCCCACAACTTGCATCCTTATGCTGGGCTTCAAACCCGTCTCAAATCTCTTGCATCTTGCCTTGCTGGTAGTAAGGAGACTCTCCGCATAGTGACTCAGGCAGGAGAACTCCCTCTCATACTCTGCCACCGATCGGTTCCCTTGTTTCAGACTCAAAAATTCTTGCAATTTCTGGTCAACATATGCATCTGGGATGTATTTCTGTCTGAATTCTCTGATGAAGTCATCCCAGGTCAACACTGGTGGTTCAGCCAAGCTGTGGGGGATGGTCTTCCACCAATCATACGCATCCCCTTGCAGTAGCGACACAGAGTACTCAAACTTCAACTCATCTTGGCAGTGCAGCTTCTTAAATACTCTGTCCATTCTTTCAAGCCATTGCTTTGCCTCTAAAGGGTCCACTGTACCCTTAAATTCTATAGCCCCATACTTCAGTAATTTATCATATTGTCTGGCTGGAGGCAGTGGTTGTGCCACAGGTGGTTGGGGTGGAGCTTGAGCAGGCATACCCCCAGCCATTTGTTGAAACATCGCAGCCATCTGCTGTGCAAACTGTGCAGGGAACTGCGGCATTTGTGGGGCTGGTGCTGCTGACCCACTAACATTCGGTAAAGCTAGGGCTTCCTCTTGTGCCTCAGTTTCCACAGACTGCTCAACTGAGCGATCCCCTTCTTCCATTTCAGACTGAAGTTAGGGTATCTCCTGAACAATTAACACATGGAGATTTCCCTCCGTTAGTACATATTCATGATGTAATACACAGTATGTAACAATTATGGACATTGAGCAGTTGTACTTAACAAAGAAAAACACAAATTCACAAGTTAAAACATACTTCAAAAATTTACTCTGTTACCACCAAAACATGTCACACCTTACCCCTCTGTAAGGCATAACATGATCCCGTAGAATACTTAATGAACTACCGAACTTCACCTACCGATAACTCATTAAGCACCCTACAAGGGATTTTAAAACAAATTTCTTACTTTTGGTAAGTGGTGAGCATTTCTAATAAGTATTTAAAACATGTACTTAAGTGAAAAGCTGGTTGGAAATTTTGGCCCATTTTATTTTTTCGCAAATTTTATAAAAATTTTGACAGAGTTCTGTCTGTATTTTGAGAAACCAATTTTTCAAATACCTGTAAAAAGCACTTTTAAAAATTTTCCTCAACAACTGCTTCAGTTTCATACTCAATCTCAATCAAAATACTAGCAATCCATTTCATTCATATTTTATTAGAAACAAAACAATTTAGATACATCATTACAACATTTACATTAAGAGAATTTCAAACTACAATATATATTACAACTTTAAACAAATTTTATACAAACTGCTCAAGACCCATTTTTACATGTCCATACATTTATGTGCAATATATACATCAAAAGAACTATTTACAGTTAGGGTATAAATTATACTCGAAGACTTTAGGCTGAATGATCCTCAATCTTTAGCAGCTCAGTCTGCTGCTCCTCTAGTCTCTGTATCTGCGACAGCAATAAAAGCTATCGCTGAGTACTAGGACTCAGTGGTGCACAATATACTAAAATAATCTTTATGCAAAAATAAAATCACATTTATTCATAAATTTGACTAAACATGAGCATTAGACACAAAACATGAATTATGAGATTTTAATGCAAACCACGTTCATTTCGAAGTATCAAAACACATTTCATAAAACCCACAGTTAGATCATGCCATTCGAAACAAATAGAATCTCAATAGCTAGAGGCTAAAGAGAAATCACATCACAAGGCTAGCTAGCTCAAATATATGGATATCCATTCACATCCTCTTCTACTGGCACACCTCAACACTTCTCCAGAGAAGGAATCAAAATTCGAACCTAATTACCCCCACTAGTCGTGCTAGTGAGGTGTTCAAATATATGGTCATGACACTGTGGTTTCAAAACTTATCTTAACAATTTGCTAAATATTGTCATTTCAAATATACATAATAACTTTCACAGTTTAATTCAAAACATCATAAATAATGTCACAAATAAACTTTCAATAATTCCAAAGCACAAGTAAAATACATATTTCGTTCATTTTATCAATGAATTTTAAAGCATGGAGATGTTGTGCACAAACCTCAAATGAGTCGCCTTTTGGCCTTAACTCGACTCCTCGGGTTCTGTCCCGGTATTCTTTTCCACTGAAACATACAATTTTATAGTGTTTTAGTACCATAATTTAACATAAATCCAAAAATAAATTTAACTTCACTTATACCTAACTCTAACGTGCTAATTTCGACGTTCTTGAAATTTTTGTGTTTTGGGTTACTATTCACTACACTATTCAAGTCAAATTGTTGACTTTTTAAGGCTTAATAGGTATGGGAACTTCAACTTCACCCACATACCACATTTTAGCCATTAAACTTGTTGGTTTTGGTCATTTTCTCAAAGCTTAAGTCATTTTGGCAAAATTGCCAATTTTCGGTTTTGGTGCTCCGAAGTTGCACTATTCCATTGGTCAATCTACTGTTGGAATTTGGCAAAACTTCCTTCATAGAAAATGTTCCTTATTGTCTTAAGTGTATTCTCATTTTTGTATCACCCCAATCGGAGTTTTGTCGCTCAAGTTATAGCCAAAATACAATTACTGTTCACGTGCACTGTTCATGCTGCAATTTTGGTTCTGGCAGATTTTTTATCCAATTTCGTGTAGTAATTTGATCAAGTTAAGTCCATAATTTGGCATAATTTCCTTCATACAAAATGTTCTACTATGTCTTAGGTTTCCATCGGTTCAAGAATCGCCTAAATCGGAGTTTTGTAGAGAGAGTTATAGCCATTGGAACTTTACTGATCAAATGGAAATCTGCAGTTTTCCAGGTTCAGTAACTCAACTATGCTCAATCATTTGGTTAGGTTAATAGCATAATTTGAGTTGGTGTTCTTCATGAAAGTTTTATATCTATATCTTATCTAATTACTGGTAAAATTTCAGGTCATTTTGACCTTCCTAGCTAGGGTTATGACCAAATGAACAATTACTGTTCATTTGGTCAGTTTGAGCAGTGGCAGCCTGCTCTCATTTCACTTTGGTCAATTGGTTCACTAAGTTTTGGTCAGTTTTTGGCCATGGTTCCTTAATAAAAATTGTGCTATTTTATGTTTATTTTCATCCCCAATTGGTGGCATATCAATTGGACTTGTAAAATTTCCGTTTTGGTCCTTCAAAGTTGGTTTGGTCATGCTGCCAGCAGCATGACCATTTGCCCTACGAATTTAACTTTCATTCTCACAATTTCCACACATCTCTTTTGGTCATTTTTTATCATTTTTCATCTAACATTAGGTCAAAGTCATCATTTATGCATTTCTCCAAAATTTGCCTCAAAACCCTAGGTCTTCAAACCCTAATTACACTAAAATGTTGCATTTATTCCCATTTATGCATTTCCAACTTACTACCATTCTCATGCAAGCTTACTAACACATTTAATTCATTCAAAATACATCAAACTCTCCTACATCCATGGCTGGCTGAAATTCCAGTTTGTTCCTCCCCATATAAATTTTTTTAATTTTAAGTTTATTTACAAGTAAATCAAGCTATAAACACAACTACTAAAGTTCAAATTTACAAATGGATGTGCTTACCTCACTTGAATTTGAATTCTCTATTTTCTCTCCTCTTTTCTTCTTTCTTTGATGATCAATCTCCTTTTCAAGTAACTAAAACAAGTTTTTATGGGTGAATTTGGGGTAAGGTAAGATCAAATGGGTGTTTAAAAGCTTGAAGCAAGCTTTAATGGTAAAGTTCCCATGGAGGGCTCATGGAGAAGGTGGGGCGGCAACTTGGGAAGAGGAAGGGCTTTCTAAATTTTTTTTTTCTTTTCTTTTCTTTAATCTTTATCCCTTTTAGAAGACCAAAAATCCTAATTACTAAATAATTTAATTAATTTCTTTATGACATCATGCATTATGTTATCTCCTTTGACTTTTCCATCTTCTTTTTCTCTTTTTTTTATTTTTTTTTCTATTAGTTCTTTAATTTAATTCTCGATTCCGAAATTTTCTTTTCTCTGATTTTATTTGATAGTTAGGTCAGGAGTCAGCTTTCGGGGTCAATTGACCAAATTGCCCCTCGCCGGTTCATCCCGGTTTGCAATTAATTTCATATTTCTTCCGGCTCCCTGACCTAATTATTTGACTGGCTTAACAGTTCTTTTTCATGATTTTCTCTTTTCCACTGTGTCCATAAGGGTCCTAAGGACCGTGGTGTCATATTTTACGGTTCGAAATTTGAGTTTAAATGACTTCGCAGTCATTCCCGAGGAGGTCACTCATCGCTGTGACTCTCGGCTCGTTTAACCTCTTATGTTCTGTTTTTCTTATTTATAGTTAACTAATTAAACATTACTAATTATTTGTGTTTATGGCTTCTCAAGTTGTCTTAAGTGTGGCTCTAATCTCCTTAATTGTCCGGACCGACACCGGTTACCGGAACAATGAAATATACTAGGCTATACCAATAGGGGTGTTACATTCCAACTTTCCTCAAACTCGATGACACAATTCCTCAGCATATCCTCAAGGACTTACCATATATTTCATGTTATTATTATCATTTCAGTTCAATATTTGTACTAATTCAATTGGTTTCAATGTTTACCTGGATTACTCTTTCTGATTGCCCATCCATCTGAGGATGAAAAACTGTGCTAAAGTGGAGATGTATGCCCAAGGATTGTTGCAACTTCTTCTAAGATCTAGATGTAAACCTTGGGTCTCGATCAGATATGATGGAAAGTGGGATTCCATGCAGTCTAACTATCTCATTGATATACAATTCTGCTAGCTTCTCCAGTGAGTAGTCAGTCCTAACTGGCAGAAAGTGTGCTGACTTCATCAATCTATCCACTATCACCCATGCTGCATCATGCTTCTTCTGGGTGAGAGGTAAACCACTTACAAAATCCATCGTGACCCAATCCCATTTCCATTCAGGTATGCTTATAGGCTGTAGCAATCCTGATGGAACTTGATGTTCTGCTTTAACTTGCTGACATGTCAAGCACCTGGTAACATAGTCAGCTATATCCTTCTTTATACCAGGCCACCAATAGGGAGGTTTTAGATCATGATACATTTTTGTGCTTCCTGGATGCATAGCATAAGCACTAGTGTGTGCCTCTTTCAGAATACTGGTCTTCAATTTCCCATCATCTGGTACACATACTCTTCCTTTGTAGTACAAACACCCACCTCTTTTACCTCATAGTCAGTTTCCTTCCCTTCTAAGATTTTACCCATAATAGCCATTAGCTTCTGATCTGCCTTCTGCCCATCTTGTATTTGCTGTAGCAGGTTTGACTTCACTTGCAACTCAACCAAAATAGCTCTATCTCGAGCCAAGGACAGACGGGCATTTAGTGATCTCAAAGCTGTGATGAACTTTCTGCTCAAAGCATTAATAACTACGTTTGCCTTCCTAGGATGGTAATCAATCACACAGTTATAGTCTTTTAGGAATTCAATCCATCACCTCTGTCTAAGGTTGAGCACCTTCTGGGTTGGCAAGTATTTCAGACCTTTTTAGTCTGTGTAAATATAGCACTTTTCCCCTTATAAGTAGTGCCTCCATATCTTCAGTGCAAAGATAATTGCTGCAAGTTCCAATTCATGGGTAAGGTAGTTCCGTTTATGTGGCCTCAACTGCCTGGAAGCATAGGCGACCACTTTTCCCTCTTGCATCAATACACACCCTAACCCATTATGAGAGGCATCACTGTAGACCACAAAGTCCTTTCCTGACACTGGCTATGTTAACACTAGTGCCTCTGTCAACATAGCCTTCAGCCTTTCAAAATTGGCTTGACACTTGTCGTTCCAGTCAAATCTAACATTCTTGTGTAACAACTTGGTTATTGGAGCAGCTATCAGAGAAAATCCCTTCACAAATCTTCTGTAGTAACCAGCTAGCCCCAAGAAGCGTCTGATCTTAGTTGTATTTCTGGGAGGCTTCCACTCCATCACTGCTTTTATCTTTTTGGGATTCACTCTAATCCCATCAGCTGACACTTTGTGTCCAAGGAATGTAATCTCACTCAACCAGAAGTCACACTTGGACAGCTTAGCATATAACTTCTTTTTTCTCAGGGTTTGCAGAACAATCCTCAAATGTTCATCGTGTTCTTCCCTGGTCTTGGAATACACCAAAATATCATCAATAAAGACTACTACAAACTGATCTAGATATGCATGAAAGATATGGTTCATAAGGTCCATGAATGCTGCTGGTGCATTTGTTAGGCCAAAAGGCATCACCAGAAACTCATAATGCCCATACCGGGTCCTGAATGCAGTCTTTGGCACATCTGCATCCTTTACCCTTAGCTGATAATACCCTGATCTAAGATCAATTTTGGAAAACACTCCTGCTCCCTTCAACAGATCAAACAGATCATCATTTCTAGGCAACGGATACTTGTTCTTTACAGTCACTTTATTTAACTGCCGATAATCAATGCATAGCCTCAAAGTCCCATCCTTCTTCTTCACAAATAGTACCGGAGCTCCCCATGGTGACACACTGGGGCATGTAAACCCCTTATCCAGTAACTCCTGCAACTGGATTTTCAGCTCCTTCAATTCTGTAGATAACATCCTATAAGGAGCAATGGAAATTGGTGTTGTACCCGGCAGTAACGCAATGGAAAATTCAACTTCTCTTTCTGGTGGCAAACCAGGCAATTCTTTAGGGAACACATCTGGGAAGTCTCTTACTATGGGTATATTACACAGGTTTGGCTTAGCCTGCCTAGTATCAACCACATGTGCTAAGTAGGCTTCACAGCCCTTTCTCATCAGTTTTCTTGCAACTGTGGTTGAGATGACATTGGACAGGAAATCTATCCTTTCACCCACAATTGTTATCTCATTACCCTCAGGAGTTTTCAAAAAATTCCTCTTTAATTTACAGTCAAGCATTGCTTGATGACGTGATAACCAGTCCATTCCCAAAATCACGTCAAACTCGTAGAAAGGCAATTTGATCAGGTCTGCCGAGAATTCGTACCCCTGAATCCTTAAAGGACAACCTTTATATACTTTATTCACCAATAAACTATGGCCCAATGGATTAGTGACCAAAATGTCTTGATCACTCTCCTCTGCTAATATCCCCCTTTCTACGGGTAGGTTGATGCAGATATATGAATGGGTAGATCTTGGATCTACCAATGCATAGACAGACAAGGTGTAAAGGAAAAATGTACCCCTGATGACATCTGGGGCATCTTGCTCCTCCTGAGCTCTCATGGTATAAGCTCTGGTAGGTACTCTAACCTCTGGCCTCTCGGCTGTCTCAGATGTAGGTCTCTGTGATGGACTAGCTGCCTCAGATTTACCGGGCTTTCTACCCCTTTGAGGTGCAAGGACAGGCCTGTCTGTTTGGGCTGGACTAGCTGTAATAGTTCTGCATGGACAGTTTTTTAGCTAATGTTCTGTAGACCCACACCTTAGACAAGCACCCGTCACTCTCCAACACTCCCCCTTATGCCACTTCAAGTAATGTGGATAGGCAGAAGATGCTGGGGCTGATCCCTTGAACACTGTCCCTGGAGAGCTGCCCACTGATGGTGTGGACTGGCCTCTCATAGGTGTGAATTGTGGTCTAGGCCCCTGGGACTAACCCTGACCTTGAGGCTGACCGGAACTCTGAGCAAGTGGACCTTTAAATTTCTTCCTAGGTGCAGAGGATGAACTGAACTGACCTGGACCCCTCTTCTATTGTCCCTCCCTTCTATTCTACTCATTTATTCTGACTTTCTCAGCTTTTAATGTAGCTTCTACTAATTTGGTGAAGTTCATAATCCCCAAGGTGGTGATCATTATCTTAATGTTGTCATTGAGTCCTTCTTCAAACCTCTTACACCTTTCAGCTTCATTGGGCACTATTTTCCTTCCATAGTGGCTTAGTCTGACAAACTCCTTTTCATACTCTACCACGGACAGCTGCCTCTGCCTCAAACTGATAAATTCTCTTTTTTTTTTCCTCTAAGTACACACTGCCCACATTTTTTTTTTGAACTCGATAAGGAAGAAATCCCAAGCAATATGATCGGGCTACACCTCACTGGATACTGTGTCCCACTACTGATAGGCATCGTCTTAGACCAGGGACATAGCACCCTCCAGGTTCTGCTCTGGGGTGCAATGGAGTTACTTTAGTACCCTTATGGTTCAGTCTAGCCAATTCTCAACTACCACTGAGTCATTTTCTTTCTTACTCATAAAATCCACAGCTCTGAATTTTTTGAGCTTTTCTAAATGTGACTTATGTTTTGGAGGTGGTGGCAGTGGCATAACTCCAGCCATTTGTCTGAAAAACTCGTCCATTTGCTGAAACTCGTCCCAATGGAGCAGGTTCCCCCTTGCCTCTAGCTGCAACCACTGGTGGAGCATGACTCTTCACCTCCTCATCAACTGCTCTTTGTAATGTGGGGTGTGACACCCCTTACCTGTCTCCAGTGTAGCGGAGCAAGATATGTCACACAGTGTGCCGGAGCATGAAATCATATTTCAATTCAATTTACCCCTTTTTACTCATTTATTTAAAATTTTTTGATTAATCTAAATTTTTTGTAAATTTTATAGAAAATCTGGCAGAGTGCCAGCTATAAATTGAAAAAACAGTTCTTCTGAACCTGTTTAAAAGACACTTCCAATATGGTTGTCAAATCCAAAACTCCAATATACACACATCTCAACTCAATCTCCAAATTTACACACTATTTTCAATACTTTTGTTCACATCATCATTCGAATCACATTCATGTATATTTCTCAACATTTCATTTTTCAACATATTATACAGAAAATTTCAATAACATGAAATTTCATATATTTACATTATCACATAATTTCAAAAGTTTATAGTTACAATCCAAAACTAATACAAAATGCAAAAATATAAAATGCCACCTAAAGTCCTAATGTCCTACCCAATGCACTGCAGATGTGAGGTGACTCTGGACTTAGTATGCAGCTCTAAAAGTTCACCCTGTCTGATGTCTACTGGGCTCCCCAGCTATGTCTCCAGTACCTGCGCGTGGCAAAAGCAACACGCTAAGCAATTTTGCTTAGTAGTGACAATATAAAATAAAATAATTAAAATAAAGTAAATATGCAGAATGTATGTTTACATCTTTGGTAGACTTAATTTCTAATATTTATTACAGTATTATTTGATTAAAATTTAGTAAGATTTATTACCATTGCTCGAGTAACCCATACTAGTCGACTGGACTGGATAAACGGGTAAACTGGTACTGGGTACTAAGTACCTCGGACCATCACACCATCGGTCACATTGTGTCTCCCAGTGTGCAACAGAACAGCTAATAAGCTGTAATAATTATTAGGGATAAAACCCAAGTATAACAACTCAATCAACATAGCCAAAGGCTATTATGTCACAGAATGGCATGTGAGGCCATAAAACACAGAATGACATGAAGCCATATGCAGTACTGCTAACAGAACCCTATTGGCATGCCAACCTATCCAAACCAATCTTGCTAGGTGTACTAGGGCATGTTACACTCTTAAATTATACAATTCTTGAAATTTAAGTTTAGGTGTTACTATTCATTTTATTAGTCAACAAAAAAGTTGACTTTTGCATGGACAATAGGTACGTTGGTTTTAATACTCCCAACATATCACATTTTGCATTCTAAAATTGTTGGTATTGGTTGCCAATACCATTTCTAAGCTTAATGTTAATTGTTCAAAATTTTCAGATTTCAAACTTGGTGATTACTGTTCTATTAGTCATTTTTGTAGTGGGAATTTGGCAAAGTGGTCAACACGAAAGTTGTTCCTTATTTTGTCTAGTTATGTTTATTTTTTCGAATCACTCCATTTGGAGTTTTGTAGCTCAAGTTATGGCTCAAAAACCACAACTGGCCGGAATACAAATTTTCCAGATTTTCTGGACTGACCAAATCTATAGTACTTTGAGTAGTAATTGTAGGTCACTTTTTGAATATGTTATATTCATAATTTGGGTTAGGTTTCTTCATGAAAGTTGTAGGTCTATATCTCAGCTTGTTTTTGGTAAAATTTCAGGTCAATTAGACCTTTCTACACTGAGTTATGACCAAATGACTAAACACTATTCATTTGGTCATTTTGCCCTGGCAAATTGCAGGTCACCCAGATTAGGGCAATCTTTAGGTCAACTTAGTTTTGTTTTCTGGGCATAGTTTCTTCACCAAAGTTGTGCCATTATGTGTCTAGTTTCATGTCCAATTGGCCTTGCACCAATTGAACTCTACAACTCCAGTTATTGCTACCCAAAGCTGCTAGACTCATGCCCAGTCCTGGAGGTCACCAAGGGCAGCCATACTAACCTCAATTCCCACTACACAAACCACTTCATTTCTTATTTACATATAACCAAATGGTCACTAATTGACAATTAAAACTTACTTTCACCACTACATGCTCAAAGTCTCCATTTCATACCCAAAGCCTAACCCTAACATCTCAAATCATGCATTTAACTTGTATTTCACTATTTCACTTAAGAGACTAATGTTAAGGTAGCTATACTACCATTTCTAGTTCCATGAAATCCTCAAAACCTCACCACATCCAAGGCTTCCAAAAATGTGGGATGGGCATACACATGTTATTTATTAAATTTCTTTGTAAATTTAAACTCAATCATACTCCTCCAACATAAATTGAAAGAGAAAAACAAGTTAAGTCACTAACCTCAATTGATCTTTTTTCCAAGTTCCCAAATCTCCCTTTTTCCTTCTTCTTTTTACTAGCTAGATGTTGTATAAGGTGTGAGGAAGAGTTTTTGTGAAGCAAGATTAAAATCATATGGCGGTTTATCAAGGAATTCTAGTGAGAAGTTTTGATCAACAATGGTGGAAGGAGTGACATGAAGGAACACGGCTGAAATGGGAAGAAAATTGCAGAAATTGTGTTTGTTTTTTACTTCATTTTAGTTGTATTTATCTCATTTTAATTGGCTTGTCAATTTCTAATTGGTAGGAAGCTTTTTAATAATGTCATCCTATGTCATAAATCCAATTTAATTCCATTTTCTTTTTACTTTGTTTTCTTATTTTCATTTCTCATTTTTAATTACACTTCTAGCAATATTTATTCATATTTTAGATCATAATAATTATTTGCTCAACTGGTCAAGTCAGCCAAAAATTATCTCTGAAGACGAAATGACCAAAATGCCCTCCGTTTGGCTTAACAGACTAAAATTGTCTGTACCAATTGAAAAATTTTTCTAAGCATTTTCTTGGCATTCTAATGCTATAGGAACCTCAATGACCCTTCTTTGGAGTCCCAAAAATTATTTTATGAATTTTCCCTTGGGTCTAGGGCTCCTAGTTGCGAGAACTGCAACTTCCCACTAGGTTACCCATCGCTAGGGCACCGGCTCATTTAACTTGGTTGTATTTTATTTCTAAAATTTTTCCTAAATTTTTCTTATTAATATTTGAGTTAATTATGGTTCCTCACTTTAGTTTAAATATTTTTTCAGACGTTCTAGCTGTCGGACCGACCTTTAGTCCTTTGGAGCGATGAGAATGTATGGAGTTATTCTGAGGAGGGTGTTACATGGGGTCCATATCTTAATCAAAATAAGAAAACAAACAGATCTGTATTAATGTCACCTCGACTCTTACAAATACAATGCATGGTATGGACTCTATCTAGAGCCAGAAATGCCTAAACCGTGCTCTGATACTGCTAAATGTGACACCCCTTACCCGTCTATAGTGTAGCCGAGTAAAACATGCCACACAGTATGTTGGAGCACTCCCTTTATCTTAATTTATTTCTATTCTTGATTTTATTAATTAAAATGCCTTTTACAAAAAATGCAAAAAAATAAGTCCTTTATTTTTTTTCTTTTTTAAAAAAAATTATTTGATTAATTTAGCTTTCCATAAATTTTGTAGAAAATTCTGCAGAGTGCCGGCTATAAATGGAGGAAATAATTCTTCGTAACCTGTAGAAAATACTTTCAATAATTTTCACAACCCTCAATTCCAAATAATCATTATTCTCAATAAATTTCTCATTAAATTCTCAATAATTCCTCAATTTGTCATTCATTCATTTCATATCAAAATCATACTCAGATTAGGAATAAATACTCAAATTTTATCCATAAACACAAATTTACAGATAATCACATTGATACAAAATTACATTACAGAAGTTTTAAATATACATAATAACAAAAAAGATTAATTACAAAGTTTACAAAAATTACAAAATACAAAATGTAACCAGTGTCCTACCAAATGCACTGTAGCCTGAGAAGTGACATAGGACACTCGCAGATCAGATCCTCACCCGGACTAAGGTCTACTGGGATCACGCTCTCTATCTCCAATACCTACGCGTTGCAAAAGCAATGCACTAAGCAATACTGCTTAGTGGTGCCAATAATAAAATAAAAAGAACTAAAAAGAAATAAACATGCAGTTTATACGTTGATTTCTCATACGGATAAATTTTTTTGGCAATTATTTGTAGTATTATTTATTTGGTACTTTTACTTTAATACTTGATTAAAATTTATCAATATATATTTTGGTTGCCCAAGTAATCTATACCAGTGACTGAACTGGATAAACGGTTAAACTGGCACTGGTACCAAGTACCTCGGGTCGTCACACCATTAGTCACATAGTGTCTCTCGGTGTGCAACATAACAGCTAACAAGCTATAATAAATATTAGGCACAAGGCCAAGTATCTCAATAAGGTCCGAATGGCTAAAAGCCATAAAATCACAGAATGGCCATTTAAGCCATGAATTATAGAATGGCATGAAGCCATATGCAGTACTACTAACAGAACCCTATTGGTTTGCCAACCTATCCAAACCAATCACATTAGGCCTACTAGGGCATGTTACACTTTTAAATTTTATAATTCTTTGAAATTGAAGTTTAATTGTTACTATTCATTTCATTAGTCAACTAAAATGTTGACTTTTTCATAGAAAATAGGTATATTGGTTCTAATATCCCCAGCATACCACATTTTGCATTCTAAAGTTGTTGGTATTAGTTGCCAATACCATTTCAAAGCTTAGTGTTGGTTACTTACAAATTTTAGATTTTAAGCACTAAGTTTACTGTTCCATTGGTTATTTGTACAGTAGGAATTTGATAAAATTGTCTCATGAAAATTGTTCCTTTATGTGTCTTCTTTAATTCCCTTTTCAAATCACTTCATTTGGAGTTTTCTAGCTCAAGATATGTCAATTTGAGCAAGGCTGGCTAGAATGGTATCTGTTAAGAATTTCTAGGCAGAATCCCATTCTGCAAGATTTGGTAGGTCAACTTTGGCCAACAATACCATTTGGTTAAGTCCAGAATTAGAGTTTTTGTTCTACATGAAAGTCGTTCTAAATTGTCTAAGCTTTTCATTGATATAAAATTTCAGGTCAATTGGACTTTTCTACACTAAGTTATGACCAAATGAATAAACACTGTTCATTTGGTCATTTTGCCCAGGCAGAATGAATGGTACCCAAATTTGGTCAATTTTTAGATCAGTCTATTGTGATTTTCTGGGCAAGGTTCCTTCATCAAAGTTGTGCCATTATGTATCTAATTTTAATGTCCAATTGGTGTTGCACCAATTGAACCTACCCAACTCCAGTTATAGCTGCCAAAATCTGCTAGACTCATTCCCAGTCCTGTAGGTCACACTAGGCAGCATAACTAACTTCAATTCCTATGGCACAAATCACTTCACTTCCTAATCACACATAGCCAAATGGTCGCTAATTGACCATTAGAACTTTCTTTTACCAATACATGAGCAAAATCTCAAATTTTTGCCCCAAACCCTAACTCAAATTTCCAAATTACTCAAACAACATGCAATCTAATGTTCTAATTATCAAATTCATATTCAATTGCATCAATTCACAACTAAAACTCACTGGAATCATTAAAACCCTAGAGTACCCTAGGCTATTGAAATTTTAAGTGAACTTTACCATGCCTAATTTGTTTCCAATTTCATACTTTCTAACATAAATTAATATTTTAATGAAGGATATAAGAAAAGAGTGAACAAAAATGGCACTAACCTCTCTGAAGCTTCAACTTGAGTTTGAAATTCTTTACAATTTCTCCTTCTAATGGCTGCCTAAAGGTGATTTAAGATGTGGTAAGAAGTTTTAATGAAGTGAGTTTAGGATTTTGGGGTAAATTTTCAAGGAAATTTTAGTAAGAAGTTTGACAAAATGGTGAGAAATAGGAGAGAGAGTGAAATCAGCAAGGAAGAAGAAGAACCAGAATTTGTGTTTCAATTTTTGACTCATTTTCCCCATTTTAATAAATTTTAATTGTGTTGTTAAATGGTGATTGGTGGAGAGCACACTAATGACATCATGTGATGTCAAAATCTCAAATTTTCTTTCATTTTCTTTTCTCTTCTTTGCTACTCATTTTCAATTAAATTTTTAGCAATTTTTATTCATTTTTTATGTCATAATAATTATTTATTTAACTGGACAAGTTGACCAAAAATCATCTCTGAATACGAAATGACCAAAATGCCCTCCGTTTGGCTTGTTGAGCCAAAATCGTCTGTACCGATCTAAAAATTTCTCTAACCATTTTCTTGGCATTCTAATGCCATCGAAACCTCAATGACTCTTCTCTGGAGTCCCAAAAATTATTTCATAAATTTTTTCCTCGGGTTTAGGGCTTCTAACTGTGAATACAGCAACTTCCCGTTAAGTTACCCATCACTAGGGCACCGACTCATTTAACCTAGTTGTATTTTATTTCTCAAAATTTTCTTAAATTTTTCTTACTATTATTTAGTTATTTATGACTCCTCACTATAGTGTAAATATTTTTCTGGACGTTCTAGCTATCCGGACCGACACCAGTCACTGAAACAGTAGAATATATGGAATTGCTACAGTGAGGGTGTTACATACGTACTGAATTTGATGAATACTTGAAAGAGCATGGCATTGTCTCCCAACTGACTCCTCCAGGAACAACACAACTGAATGGTGTATCTGAAAAGAGAAATTGTGCCCTATTAGATATGGTACGCAATATGATGAGCTATACTGATATGCTAGTCTCCTTTTGGGGATTTGCATTAGAATCAGCTTTGCATATTTTGAATAGGATTCCATCAAAATTAGTTTCTTTCACACCTTATGAGATATGGCATGGAAGAAAACTGAGTCTTAAGCATGTTAAGATTTGGGGTTGTCCAGCTTATATGAAAAAGTTAACACTGATAAATTGGAAACCAAATCAGAAAAAGGTCGATTTGTTGGATATCCAAAAGAAAGTTTTGGATATTATTTTTATTTGCCTACATCCCAAAATGTTGTGGTAAGCAGAGATGCCATATTTCTTGAACAGTAGTTTATTCAAGAAGGTGGCAAAGGAAGGTAAATAGAGTTAGAATTGGAGAATTCTAACCAACCAACAGATCAAATGGATATAGATCCATTTAGTAAACCTACACCTATTGATGAAACATCTACAGTAATTCCTCACAGATAGACTAGGATATCTCACCCACCAGTGAGATATGGTTTTCTTCATGAAGATGAACAAGAGTTATTTATTCATGAAGAAATAGATCATGGAGATGATCCTCTTACCTATGAAGAAGCTATACCAGATATAGACTCTTCAAAATGGATTAAAGCTATGAAATCTGAAATTCATTTAATGCATAAGAACCAAGTTTGGGACCTTATTGATCCACCTGAAGGTATTGTACCTATAGAAAATAAATGGGTTTTCAAGAAGATAATTGATTCTGATAGAAAGGTAGAGACCTATAAAGCAAGGCTAGTTGCGAAAGGGTTTTGCCAAAGGCAAGGAATCGACTATAAGGAGACTTTCTTGCCTGTTGCCATGCTTAAATCAATTAGGATTTTATTAGCAATAGTTGCATACTATGATTATGAGATTTGGCAAATAGATGTCAAAACAGCTTTTCTCAATGGAAACATTAATGAAAACATTTTCATAGAACAACCTAGGGGTTTTGAATCCCAAGATGGTTCCAAGATATGTAAGCTAAAGCGATCCATTTATGGGTTAAAACAAGCTTCGAGGAGTTGAAACATTCGTTTTGATGAAGCCATTAAGTCATTTGGTTTTATAAAAAATGTGGATGAACCATGTGTATATAAGAAGGTTAGTGAGAGTGCTGTCACTTTCCTTGTCTTTTATAAAGATGACATTCTGTTGATAGGTAATGACATAGGTATGTTGACAACTGTCAAGGTATGGTTGTCAAATACATTCTCCATGAAAGACCTAGGGGAGGCAACCTATATTCTTAGAATTCGCATCCATTGAGATAGAGCGAAAAGAATAATTGGTTTATCCCAAAGTCTATACTTGGAAAAGGTGTTAAAGAGGTTTAACATGCTTGATTCCAAGAGAGGATTGTTACAAGTGAGACATGGTATCCATGTTTCTAAAGAGATGTCTCCAAAGACACCAGAAGAAAGAGATAAAATGGCTAGGATTCCATATGCTTCGGCTATTGGATGTTTGATGTACGCAATGATGTGTATCAGGTCGAATATTGGATATGCTGTTAGTTTGACTAGCAGGTTTCAATCCAATATAGGTTTAAAACATTGGATAGCTATCAAGAATATCCTTAAGTACTTGAGAAGAACTAAGGATTTATTCTTGATTTATGGAGGTGGTGACTTACAATTGGATGGTTATACTGATTCTGATTTTTAATCAGATATCGATGATAGAAAGTCTACCTCTAGGTTTGTGTTCATTTGTAATGGAGGTGCAGTCAGTTGGAAAAGCTCCAAGCAGTAGCATTGCTGATTCTCTTGTAGAAGGTTGAGTACATTCTTTGCATCGAGATCTTTGCAAACGAGGTCATTTGGATAAAGAAGTTCGTGACAGAACTTACAATAGTTCCTTCCATTGAGTCAGTAGTTCCTCTCTACTGTAACAACAATGGAGCGGTCAAACAGGCTAAGGAACCTCGATCTCACTAGAAATCCAAACACATAGAAAGGCGCTACCACATTATTAGAGAGATAGTTGGGTGAGGAGATGTAGCCATGTAGAAAATAGCATCAGCCAAAAATCCAGCTGATCCATTCACAAAGCCTATGTCACAAACTCAGTTAGACCAATGGGTCTAAGATATTATAATGAATGGCTCTAGTGCTAGTAGGAGATTGTTAGTAATATGCCTTAGAGCATATCATTTTGTATGTATCTTATATATATTTTATTAACAAAAAGGCAATTTCACTTTTCCGTTTATATAATATATTTATGTGTAACTAAAAAGGTCCATTGATATTTTATTAGAAATTCTATTCTTAAGTTGTTAAGAATATGAGTGACAGTATTTAAAGAACAAAGTATCATAAATTGGTTCACAATTGAGGATACATCACAAAGGACATAACTTATCTAGAAAGATTGTAATCATGTTTATTCCCAAAGTATTTATATGAGATATAAATAAGATGGAGTGGTGAGTCTCATGCCACATAACAAACATGATAGACACTTAAACATGATAAGTAGGCAGAACCAATGACGCTTATGACAAGCACATGGAGTTTACTTTTGTCAATGCATTGTCATATATCATATCAGTGCATATAATATTTAAACCTGAGATAACATAGTTATCTTATATATAGGTGGTTTGAGTTTGATACTGCTTTCATTCTTGTACTGTGTATGGGTATATGGGTATGTGTTGGCTGCTACTAGTTATATATAGAGATAGGTGTTGATCAAGATGGAATCCGTTAACCTAAGTAAATAGGGATAAAATCCTATGTACATTTAATTGTTTTTGATGTTTCAAGTTCCTTGCCAGGACATACAGATTTAGTCAAGAAAGAGTTTCTGACAAGAAAATCTAATTAATCAAGAACTGAAATTAAAAGAGAACATAATGTTCATAGCAAATGGGGTTTGACATTAACCATGACTTTAACTCGAATTGTCATTTTATAATGGAGAGATTCTAGTGCATGGTAATATATGATTAAAGGTTCATTTAAGGTATTCCTTATTACTGATTGGGTGGCCATGGCATACTATGCTAGGTGTCAACCATGGTCTATGAGATGTCTAAAATGATTTAGAGAAATTATTTATGGTAAGAAAGAGTTCTAATGATATTAAGAGTTAATATCATTTCTCATTGCCAATAAGTAATGAGCCTAGTAAGTCACACATCTACACAAGCTAATCACCATTTAAAATGTGATTTAATTGATTAATTAAATAGTTTAATTAATTAATTAAAGAGGTTTAGTTTGCAATAAGATTGCAAAGTTCCTAGCATGACTTGAAACCAAATCTAGGTTGTTGAATGTATGGTATAAATTAAATTTATATTGAATTTGATTAAAAATGAATTTAATTATGAGAAATTAATTAATGGAGATTAATTAATTTATTTATTTATATTTGATATAAATTGATTTAAAGAGGAGAAATTATAATTTTGGGTTGAGAACTCAAATTAAAAAGTAAAGGCAATTTGGTCTTTTCACATGGTGACATGTGGCACCATGAGATGGTGACACATGGTACCATATGATTTTGCCACTTGTCTTCCTATGATGGAAGACCACATGTCATGATTTAAATGGAGCTTGACACTTGGCTTCATAGCATTAAATCAAATAATAACAAGATGGGATCTTGTGATGACATTTAGCAAGGGAGTAAGTTAGCGTTTGACCAAAGTATATAAAGAAAAGTTATAAAGAAAAAAACTACTTCTCTCTCTTGCTCTCTAAAGTTGGACAACAACTTGGTCTCTTCCTCTCCTCTTCAATTTCTTAATTGATTCAAGGGAAAAACTTTGATTTCCTTTTGAATTAAAATTATTAGAAAGTGTTTCTAACTCCTAATACATTCATACTGTAACACCCCTCACCCGTCTACAGTGTAGCCAAGCAAGGCGTGCTACACGGCGTGCCGGAGCACTTAGTTTATGATTATCTCATTTTCTGACCTTAATTTGATTTAATAAGTATTTATGTGATATTCATAACATACTAATTCTATTTTCATATTTTAATAAAATCAGTGTTTAAAAAATGGTAACAAAAATTCGGTAAGGTATCGTTTGTATTTCGAACAAATTATCCTTTTAAACCTGTTAAAAACAGTTCAATATGATAATCTCAAAATCTCAACTATTTCACAGTCTCAATATTTCAAAACAGTCTATTGATTTTTACAATATATAAATAGTTTCAAAATACAGTCCATTATAATTTAAATACATCCAGATATTCTCCATATAAAGTTAATATGTACAAATTACTACAAACCTTAAAGTTTTATGATAAACATATTACATAACAAAATGTCAAAATACAACTAATAGTCATTACACAAGATTCTAAGTCCTACCATGTATGCAGTGTAGTGCAGATGACTCAGGACTCCTGTGCAGATCTGATGTCTCACCCGGTCATAGGTCTACTGGGCTTCCCAGCTGTGTCTCCAATACCTACGTGTAGAAAAAGCAATGAGCTAAGCAATTCTGCTTAGTGGTGCCAAATATAAAGAAATATACACTAAAATAAAATAAATCAATTGTTTATGAATTTATGACATCGATATTCTTTGCAGTTGTTGATTCTACTTTTATTTTCTAACCTTTCATTTTTGCTAATTTTTGGTGGTGTTGTATGTCAATAAACTAAATTTAACTATTTGAATTTAATAATGCTTAAATTAACTGTCCGTGTAGCCTATATACTGACCAGATTGGATAAATAGATATACTGGCACTGGGTACCTAGTACATCGGGTTGTCACACTATCAGTCACAAAGTGTCTTCTGGTGTGCAAACAGTGTGGCTAAAAAGCCATATAGTCAATCCGGTAATAAGCCAAGTATAATAACACAATCTGTACAGCCGTAGGCTATTAAAGTCACAGTGCAGCATAATAAGCCGTAAAAACAAAGTATGGTATAAAGCCATTTTACAAAATAACTGTCAGAATCCTATTGGCAAGCCAACCTATCCAAACCAGTCAACTAGGCAAACTAGGGCACATTACAAATTAATTGTTTAATTCTTTATTTTTAGAGTTTACAAGTTATTATGTTATTCACAAGTCAATGCAAATGTTGACCTTTTTAGATATCATGGATAAGTTGATTCTAGTATCAACATGTCACAATTTGTAATTCAATATGCTACCAATATAGTGCAATTTACCCTTTCCACAAGTTGGCATTTATTGCCAAATTACTTCAAGATTTATTGTATGTAAATGTCAAATTTTCAGTTTTAGTGTGCTAGATTGGTCTACCTTAATGTCATACTTCTCTTGGTTTTTAGCTTCTGGTCAAAGAAGCAAAATTGTAGCTCTATGTCTTATTGAACTTTTGGCACAAATTTCAGGTCATTCTAAGTTGTATAGACCAAGATATGGTCAATTTACTAAAGTTGGACAGATTGCATCTTTAATACAAAATTTGGTCAATTTTTGGTCAAATTCAGTTCTGGTAGTTTTGGTACCCGAACTTGGGCAAGCAATTTGACTTGGTTCTGGCCATTTTTGGGCTTTGGTATCTTCATAAGAATTGTAGCTCTATGTCTAAGCTTTCCATGGTAAAAGTTTTAGGTCATTTGGACCTATTTTGAGTGAGTTATGATCATCTTAGTGACTACAGTTTATATAGTCAAAAATTTGGGCTTGCACTTGCCAATTCCGGATTAGATCATTTTTAAGGTCAGTTTCTAGGTAGAATTTTGGTAACATTTCTACATGAAAGTTGGCCTATTTTGTGTCTAGTTTCAGCTCCCATTGGCCTCATACCAATTGGGGTCACCAATTATCACTTATGGTTCAATTTACCTACTGCCTTCACAACATAATATCTGCACACAAAGAACACTTCCAAATGATACTTTTCCTCCTCCCAAAACTACAAATATACATTCATAACACTTCTATACCATTCATGTAACACCCCTTACCCGTCTACTGTGTATCCGAGCACATTCAGTGGTGGAGCACCCTATCTTATATTATTTTATTCCTTTAATAATTTGTTCTCATTATATTTTAATATCAATTATTTTTCTAAGGAGAAACCAGTGGAGTTTTCTCCATTTCTATTACCATTTGGTGTATTTCACTATTCACCGATTTAAAAATTTAATAATATTTTCCATACAATAATTCATCTATACTCATGTCATTATTTCAAAAATCATTATGTAATTCAAATCCATACTCATTTGTACAAATCCATTCTTGCTTATTACATATATCAAAATTCTCATATTTTCATTAATTTACATAATTTCAAAACTAATTGCATAAATTCATAATTTATATCAAGTGCATATTACATACATTTTCCAAATTTTCATTACAATATAATAAATAATTATAATTTACAAATTACATAATATAACTAATGTGAGCCCTATCTACATGCATTGCTGCGGAGGTGACAACCTTGAGTACTCCTGTAGATCAGAACTTCAAAATCTCTGTTTAATATTCACTGGGCTTTACCTTCAGTACCTGCGCGAGGAAACAAATCCATCGCGCTAAGCATTGCTGCTTAGTGGTACAATAATATAACAAGAAAATAATATACAAAATACAAATGGTAATAACACATGGTTCTGATAGTTTAGATCTAATTATGCTTCAATAAGGTTTCTAAAATTTAATATCCTTTTTTTCTTTTCTTTTTTTTTTTAATTTAGTCCTCTTTGGAGGTGCTTAATTCATAAGGTTACTGTAAGAATATACAATATACTAATATTCTAATAGCATTATTCTTAACTTAATATTATTATGAAAGGTACATTTGTAACATTTATTTAAATTACATTTCTATCATTAATCTTTTTGTGTCATTTAATTCAATACCTTCTAGGTTATCTTTAATTATTTTATAATAATTAAAGTTTCCAATGCATTCAATAATAGATAACTTTTTTTTTTTATCATCAGTCCAATTCATTTCAATTTTTTCTACCATTTTATTAATCATTTTCTTTGATGATTTTGAGCCTCATTTTATTGTAATCATTCTTATTCTTTATCTTGAAATTTAATTTCCTTACTTCTTTTAATAATCAATTCAATTACATTTATACTTTTCCATGCTCAAGTAACCTATACAAATTGACCGAACTGGATAAATAGGTAAACTAGCACTGGGTATACCTCGGGCCATCACACCATCGGTCACAATGTGTCTCCCAGTGTACAGACAGAATGGCTAACAAGCCATAAAAGCAATAAGGCATAAAGCCAAGTATAACATCATAATCAGTATAGCTATAGGCTATCATATCACAAAATGGCATGAAGCCATACACAGTACTGCTATCAGAATCCTATTGGCATGCTAACCTATCCAAACTAATAATATTAGGCCTACTAGGGCATATTACAAAGTTATTTCTTGAATATTTATACTTAACATGTAAAGTTACTATTTATTTGGTCATTTAAGTCAAAATATTGACTTTCACATATATAATAGTTACATGAGTTTTAATCACATAGATTTACCACATTTTGGTTCCTAAAAGTGTTGCCAATAGTTGCCAATCATTGCTTCTAACCAATGGAGAATAAATAAGAAATTTCAAATTTTGAGTGTTAGAGTTCACTGTTCCATTAGGCCATTATAGAGTGAGAATTTGGCCAAGTGTTCTTAATCAAAGTTGTTCTTTATTGCGTCTAGTTACATTTCACTTTTTGAATCACTCCATTTGGAGTTTTGTAGCTCAAGTTATAGTCTAAATGCCATAATTGGCCGGATTACAATTTTTCCAGAATTTCTGGGTAGAATCAATTCTGTAGTTTTGATGTCCTGAATTTGATGGACAATTTCATTTAGTTATGGTCAGAATTTAGAGTTATGGTCTTCACGAAAGTTGTCCTAAACTGTCTAAGCTTTCCATTGATATCAAATTCAGGTCAAATGGACATTTCTACACTGAGTTATGACTAAATGAATAAACACTATTCATTTGGTCATTTTCCAGGGGCAGCATATTGGTCACCCGGATTAGGTCAATTTTTAGGGCCACTTAGGTTGGTCTTCTGGGCAGGGTTTCTTCACCAAAGTTGGTTCCATTATGTATCTAGTTTCATGTCCAATTGGCCTTGCACCAATTTAACCTATACAACTCCATTTATAGCTGCCCAAACCTACAAGACTCAAAACCACTCCTGCAGGTCACTAAGGGCAGCATGCCTAAGGTCAACTTGGTTATCCTTACTCACTTCAATTCCTCCTCACACACATTCAAATGGTCACTAATTTGGCAAAATTGTCTGCATAAGACATCAGAACATGCACTGCATATTTATTTTTTGCTATTTCTTTTATTCTATTATTGGCACCACTAAGCATTATTGCTTAGCACGTTGCTTTTACCACGCATAGGTTCTAGAGAGACCGATAGAGAGTTTAGTAAACCATAGACTGGGAGAGATCATCTGCAGCTCTGCATAGTGTCCATGTCACCTCACCGACGTCAGTGCATTGGTAGGACACTAGGTTTCATTTTGGGTATTTTGTAATTGCTTTTTATTTTCTCATATGTAATTGAAACTTATGTAATATATTTTGGTATTAATGTAAATAGTGAAAATTGTGTTTATGAATGAAAAAGTGAATATTTATTTATGACTTTACATGAATATCATATGAGATAAATGATTGAGAAATGGAAATGTTGTTGAAAAATATTGAGATTTTGTTGATGAAATGGAGTTTGGGATTGATTGAAAATTTTGGAAGTGTTTTTCACAGGTTTCAAAGAACTGTTTCTCCATTTTTAGCCGATACTCTGCTGGATTTTCTATAAAATTTGCGGAACCTCAAATAAATTTATGATTTCAATAAATGACTTAAATGAATTATACTTTACTTCATAATTATGAAAGAAATAAATTAGGAAGAATAAAAATGATTAAAATAAAATAGGGTGCTCCGGTATACTGTGTGGCATATCTTACTCGACTATACTGTAGACAGGTAAGGGGTGTCACAATTCATCATATCTCAATCATGTTCATTTGGGCAGAATATACAATTGTTCCATGTACATTATACAACCCTAATTTGCAAAGTTAAATTCAACATAATATATACATGAAAATACTTTATTATAACATATACCTCCCAACCATTGCTTAACATACACTGTCTACAATTCATCTTCACCATAATTTATCAAGAAAAATTCATGAAATCAAACACTAATTCATGAATTTAAAGGCTGCCAAAAGTGGCAGTTTGCTAAGGTATACAAATTGCTTTCCAAACCCTTAAATTCAAGCACTCAATGTACATATACATGGAAACTAAATTACTATAACTTTAAAATGACTAAATCAATATTATTTTCTATCCATTAGAGGTAAGATAAACTCAAGGAATATAGGTTCTCATGGCTACCAAAATTGAACACTTCAATAACTCAACAAATCCTTCCATTTTCTTCACCATTCAACTCACTTCAACCTAGTAATCAAGTTTACTAAAGAAAGGAAAAAGAAATGGACACTCACCTCTTGAGAGCTTTCCCTAAACCTCACCAAATCCTTCCTTTCTTGCTCCCAAAATCTTCCTTAAGGTGAGTGTGCAAGCTTTAATGAAGAAACCATGTGGAAAAGACTTTTAATTCAAGGTTGCATGAGCTTCCTCACTTTCGGCCATGGAGTTTCTTTCATGGAGGAATTCGGCTAGTTATTTGGGAGGATGAAGATGGACTAAAATTCTGTCCACTTTGCTTTATTTAGGTCCCATAATTCATGATTAGTGGAGCACTAAGGTTACTTTTATTGTTTAATTATTCAAAGTTTCATTATTTGCACATTTACCTCATTTCTTTCACTATTTATATAATGTATCACAATTTAATTTTTCATGACATTTCCAAAGTATAATACCATTTTTCTTAATGGACATTGAGGTCAAAAGGAAACTCTAGATGTCAAATGCAAAAATGCCCCGCTTCGGGTTGTATTCCCGATTTTTCGGTAACACCGATTTTTATCTATTTCTCGATTTTTCATTTTTCTTTATACTAATTTATTAATTTTTTTTTTTGATATTTCTAGTGTTAATTACATTTAAATAAACTTTTAATTATGTCTAAAAATTTAATTCCGAGGGTTTCCCGCGGTCTTGGAGTCGGCAATTGCCTTCACCGTAACTTCCCGGTGCGGTCACCCATCGCTACGGTGCCGGCTCGTTTAACTTAGTTTTATTTTCTCTCTTTTATTTTTCTTTAATTTTTCTTGTATTTTATTTTTATTTATTTCATCATTATATGTCTGTTCACTATCACCGAAGTGTAGTTCCAAACATCCTGACTTGCCGGAACTGACATTAGATCACCGGAGCAACAAAATGTACGGACTACGTACAGTGGGGATGTTACAACTCTTCCCTTCTAAATAAAAATTTCGTCCTCGAAATTTACCTGATGTGAAGAGCTGAGGGAATTGTTGCCTCATTGTCTCCTCACTCTCCCATGTTGCCTCTTCCGTGTTGTGGTGCCTCCATAGGATTTTCACTAGTGGAATTGTCTTGTTTCTGAGCTCTTTTACCTCTCATTCCAAGATTTTAATCGATTCTTCTTCATATGTCAGGTCTGGTTATACAACAATTTCTTCTACTGAGATGACATGTGTAACACCCCAAAGTTCGGTAGTGTGTTCTGCTATTCCGATGACTAGTGTTGTCCGGACAGCTAGGATGCCCAGAACTACACTTCAATATGAGTGGGGAGACATAAAATAATGAAATACAAGAAAAGAAAATACAAGGAAAACAAAGGAAAAATAATAGCAAAGAAATGTAGCCAAGTTAAGCGAGCCGGGAATCCTAGCGATGGGTGACCGCACCGGGAAGTCACGGCGTGGACCGTTGACTAGCCCTGGACTGCGAGGAACTCTGGAAAACATTTTTAGGACTTAAATAGACCCTTATAGAAGAATAAATATCATTAGAATGATCAAAGAAAAATTAAATAATTAGTACAAAGAAAAGTGAGAAATTGAAAAACAGACAAAACCCGGTGTTACCGAAAAATTGGGAATGCAACCCGAACAGGGGCATTATGGTCATTTGACATCCCGAATTGTCTTTTGACCTAAATGTCTACTAAAAATAAATAATATTACAATTAGAAAATAAAATGAAAAATTAAATTGAGGGTACCTAATACAAATAGCCAAAATGGAGTGAAAAATGTGTAAATAACACATGTAAGCTTATTATATAGTTAAATTAGTGTGAGTGGGCCACTAATGATTTAATTAAACAATAAAATGTGCTGATGTAAGTCCACTATACCCAGCAGAAACTTCATCTTCCCCATTTTCCCAACCTAGCCGAATTGAAGAGAAAGAAAATCTCCATGGGCGTTTTGCATGAGCTCTCTTAACTCCTCCATTTCAACTCCAATCACTTAGGGTTCTTCATGAAAGTTTGTCTACACATCATAAGGAAGAGCTTGATACCAAATTTAAGAAGTTTAATCAAGGTTTGGCAAGTTCCAACCATAAGGTAAGTTAGCATTTTTGAAGATAGCTTTCTTAAACTTTGTGTTCATGTTATGGGTGTTGGTTTTGTGAAGAAAATTTTTAGGTTTGAAGAGTTATTGAGATGTTCATTTTGGACAGCCATGGAGTTATGTATTTGATGAAATATTTGTACATATATTTGATGAGAAATGATGTTGGTTATGGTGATTTAATATCCTAGTAAATTATTTCATATGTATATGGTGATTTTTGCACTTGGATGGAAATTGATGAATTGTAGGATATTTTGGTGTTGAGGAAGTTTTTGGCAGCCTTGAGATTCTTGGATAAATGTATATGTTCATGAAATTATTGGCAGAATATTGACCTTGAGAATTGATGGATATGTGTATAGATTGATTGTGTAAGTGTATGTAAAAATTTGTAATGTTTAGGGTATATGTGATTGTACTTAGAACTTGTAAATGTGAGTTTAATTGGTGTATTGAGGATAATTGCAATCTGCCCAAAGTGACATTTAAGTGAAGTGGAATATGGTTGTTGGTTATGTACCAAAACAGAAATTGTAAGGGGAGTGGACATATAGCAATTAAATGTGTAATGGATACATGTATAAGCAAAGTAATTAAAGGCAGTATGCAATTTAGTCAATAACTTTAAATGTGTAACCTCAATTGGTATGAGACCAATTGGAGGTGGAACTAGGCACAAAATGTGCCAACTTTCATTGAGAAAGCATACCAAAATTCTGCTTGCAAGGTGGTATGAAAAATGACCAATTCGGATTGAGTACATTTGAGGCCTGAAATTTGACCAATTGGGCAGCAGTTAGTGTTTAGGCCATAACTCACTCAAAACAAGTCCAATTGATCTGAAATTTTAACCATGAATAGCTAATACCCATACCTACAAGTCTTATGAAGACACCAAAGCCCAGAAATGACCAGAAGCAAGTCAAAAAGCTTGCACAAGTTCGGGTCCAAAAACTGGCCGAACCAAAGTTGACCAAATTGACCTAAAATTGACCTAATTTGATGCCATTTGACCAGCAATAGTATAATGACCATAACTTGGTCTACTTAACTCAGAATGACCTAAAATTTTTCCCCGCGTTCCATAAGACATAGATCTACAAGTTTTTAGTTTTGACCGAAACCCGAAAACCGAGGGAACTAGGTCGTCCGGCTAGGTCAAACTAGTATCCCGGAATTCAACAAATTGCAATAAAATGCAAGGAAACACAGTATACAAGGAAATGAGTTTGGTAAAATGTACCAACCCTAAAACCCTATCGAATGTGAGATATTAATGACACTAAAACCTAATTTACCTAAAACGCATCGAGGGTCGGTATATTAGGTGATTGAACAAATAATAGCCTTTAGTGAATTGCTTATCGAACATTATCGTTAGAGACAGTTTAATTTAGTACTGAAACACTTCAAATTGTGTTTCTCAGTTACCAAAGACTCAGGAAAAGGGAAGGAAATACTGAGTCCAGACCCGGAGACAGTTATCAGAGGTTTGTGCACAAAAACTATTTCTTTTGAATTTTTCAATTGAAATGAATTATGACTATTTGTACATTATTGTTTTAAATTGTGCAAATGTGTTTGAGTGGATATTTAATTCTTGAAAAGCATTGTAAATGATTTGAAATTGTGAGAAATTGTTTGAATGATATTGATGTATACTTATTGATTGAAAAGCACTGTAATTGTTTTGAAACCACAGCTATCATGTACATTGATTGTATTCCTCGCTAGCTTGTCTAGTGGGATGAATTGAATTCCCTCTCTGGCTGAAGTGTTGAGATGTGTGCCTGTTGAGGACGAATAGAATGAGTACTCATATTTTTGCCAGCTAGCTGTGTTATTCCTCATTAGTCATTGACTTTTGGGATGAATTGAATACCTCATTAGCCATCGGCTTTTGGGATGAATTGAACTTGGGAACATGATTAAAGCTGTGTGTGATTTATTGATATGTATTGTGAGATTGTGAAATGAATTTAAACTCTTATTGACATATACTGTCTTTTGAATTCAACCATGATCTGACTTATTGAAATTTATTGTGATATTGAGAAATGGAGTTTAAATTCTGGTTGACAATTATTGTCTTGAAATTAACTATGGTTTTAAGTATCCACTATTTATATGATTTATGAATTGTGATTTAAATTGTATTTGGTTAATGTTGTGTACCACTGAGACATTGTCTCAGCGATAGCTTTTTATTGCTGTCGCAGGTATACAGACAGACAGGGCAGCAGACTAGGCTGCTAGTACCTCCAGCGAGAGACTACCGGGTATAATGAGTATACTAGTATTTTGTATTTTGTAATGTAATGTATGTTCACTGTATGTACATATTGTTTTTGGTTTTGAGCAGTTGTAAATAAAAATTGTACATTGAAGTTGTAAAGTAAATTATGAGATATTTTGACTTGTAAAAATTGTATTATATTTCTTTATCTCAGTCCTTGAAAAATTACTGTGAATTTGACTTGAGAACTGTGTTGGGTTGAGAAAAATGTTGAAGTTGAGATTTAGAAATTTATTGAAGTGTTTTTCACCGCTTTTCTGAAGAACTGTTTTATCCAAAATATAGATGGCACTCTGCCAAAATTTTTACAGAAATTCCAAATAATTCAAATGTGTTAGTTCTATCACTACAAATTAAAAAGGTTTTTAATACCTATAAATAGTGCTCACCATGGTAAAAGAAGTAAGAAAAGTTTTTAAAATCCCTTGTAGTGTATTTAATGGATTATCAGTAGACGGAGTTGGTAATTCATTAGGTATACTACGGGATCATGTTATGCCTTACAGAGGGGTAGGGTGTGACAAGTTTTAGTGGTATCAGAGCAAAGTTTTTAAATTATGTTTTCACATGTTACTTGAATATTCTTTCTTCATAGTACAACTGCTCAATATCATTGTTTGATACATACAGTACATTACATTATAAATATGCACTAACAGGAGGAAATCTCCTTGTGTTATTTGTTCAGGAGATCTAAAATCCTCACATTGACTATGGAAGAGGGTGATCGTTCAGTCGATCAATCTATTGAGGTTGAGGTGCAAGGGGATGCCCCAGGCCTACAAAATGTTAGTGGTTCAAAGAAGACCACCGCAGCATCAGCTTTCTCGCTCGCCAAAGAGATGGCTGCAATGTTCCAACAAATGGCTGGTAATGTACCTACTCAAGTCCCAATACAGACATCAGTGGTACAACCACAGTCTCCTACCAGGCAGTATGATAAATTGATGAAATATGGGGCTACAGAGTTCAAGGGGACAGTAGATCCTCTAGAAGCTGAACAGTGGTTAGAGAGGATGGATAGGGTATTCAAGAAACTGCATTGCACAGAGGAGCTCAGATTTGAATACTCAGTGTCTTTGTTACAGGGGGATGCTTATGATTGGTGGAAAACTATTCCCCACACAGTAGAACTGCAGGTGTTAACTGGAATGACTTTCTCGTGGAATTGCAGAAATATGTCCCTGATGCTTATGTAGACCAGAAGCTGCAAGAGTTCCTAAGTTTGAAACAGGGGGGCAGATCAGTGGCTGAGTATGAAAGGGAATTTTCCCGCCTTAGCCATTATGCAGTGAGTCTACTCTCTAGCAGCAGGGAGAGATGCAAGAGGTTTGAAACTGGCTTGAAGCCCAGTATCAGAGTACAAGTAATCGGCTTCAAACACACTAACTTCTCTGAACTTATTTCTCAAGCCTTAGAGTTGGAAAGAATTGAGATTGAGACTGCTCCTGAGAGAAAGAAATCAGAGAAGACAGAGAAAGAGGGAAAATCAGTAGAACAGAGTTCCAGTGGTCATACTGGGAAGAGGAAGAACTATGGGGGACATGGCAGAGGTGGCAAGAAATCTGGTAGGGGAAGATATTCAGGACAGAGACCTCCCTTATCTGGTCAGCAGAGTACCAGAAGTTCCTACCCTCCCCGCCAATGTGAAACTTGTGGAAGAAATCATGTTGGGATATGCTATAAGGCTATTGGAGCCTGTTATAACTGTGGAGGCACAGGACACTTTGCCAAGGACTGCACCAGTAGTCATAGAGTTGGACCACCTCCTACTACTGCAGAAGGGTCAGTTCAGAGCCCTGTCACTAGAAGTTCACAACCACCTAGCAGAGGTAGAGGCAGGGGTAGAGGTAACCCAGCAGGCAGCCAAGGCACAGTGAAACATTCAGAGCAAGACAGTGCTCCGGTCAGAGTCTATGCAATGAGGCAGAGGGAAGAGGCCGAGACATCTGATGTTGTGGCTGGTACCTTCTCAACTTTTAACCAAAATGTGTTTGTGTTATTTGATCCGGGCTTTACCCATTCTTATGTGAGTGCTAGCATCATTGATTGCATTGTTGTTCCATGTACAAAAATGGACTTTGAGGTACTAGTAACAAGTCCACTAGGACAGGAAGTCAGGGTTAATAGAATGTATAGAGATTGTCTTTTGGTGATCCAAGGACACACTTTTCTGTCCGATCTCATTGAAATGCCCTTCAGAGATTATGATATCATCTTAGGCATGGATTGGTTAGCTAGGCATCATGCCATGATTGGATCAGAGGTCAAGATCACTTTTGGCCTTCCTCAGTATAGTGATGTGGTAATACATGGGGAAAGACAGTTATTGCCATCAAACATCATTTCGGCTGCACTAGCCAGAAAAATGATCAGAAAGGGGTGTGAAGCCTACTTGGCACATGTGGTAGACACCCAAGTGGGGAGTCCAGCATTGAAGGACATCCCTACAGTACATGACTTTCCAGATGTGTTTCCTGATGAATTGCCAGGATTACATCCGGAAAGAGAAGTGCAGTTTGAAATTAATGTTATGCCTGGTGTGGATCCAATCTCCATAACGCCATACAGAATGGCACCAGCAGAGTTGAAGGAGTTGAAGATACAGTTGCAAGAACTACTCGAAAAGGGCTTCATCCGCCCTAGTGTGTCACCTTGGGGAGCACCAGTGTTGTTTGTTAAGAAGAAGGATGGTACTCTCCGCTTATGCATTGACTACCGGCAGTTGAATAAGGTGACAATAAAGAACAGATATCCATTGCCTCGCATTGATGATCTGTTTGATCAGTTGAAGGGTGCAGCTGTATTCTCCAAAATTGATTTGCGATCCGTTATTATCGATTGAAGGTGCAAGAGCGAGTATTCCAAAAGCGCCTTGGAACTCGATATGGCCACTATGAGTTTCTAGTAATGCCATTCGGGTTAACAAATGCTCCAGCTGCTTTCATGGATCTGATGAACACTATCTTCAGACCATATCTTGATCAATTTGTGGTGGTGTTTATTGATGACATTTTGATATATTCAAGGAATGCAGAGGAGCATGACAGACATCTGCGGATTGTACTGCAGACTTTAAGGGAGAAACAACTATACGTCGAGTTGTCGAAATGTGAATTTTGGCTGAAAGAAATCCCCTTTTTGGGACATGTTGTGTCCGCTGAAGGGATCAAGGTAGATTCCAGCAAGGTAGAAGCTATCCTTAATTGGAAGCCGCCCAGGAACATCACAGAAATTCGCAGTTTTCTGGGTCTAGCTGGATATTATCGTCGGTTTGTGAAGGGGTTTTCTATGTTATCTTCTCCACTGACCAAACTGCTGTGGAAAGATGTAAAATTTCAGTGGACTGATAAATGCCAGCAAAGTTTTGATGAGTTGAAGAGGTGTTTAACTGAAGCTCCAGTTCTCACTTTACCTACTCCGGGTAAAGAATACACAGTTTATAGTGATGCTTCTCACAATGGGTTAGGCTGTGTACTGATGCAAGATCGGAATGTCATTGCTTATGCATCACGCCAACTGAAACCGCATGAGAGGAATTAACTAACACATGATCTGGAGCTAGCAGCTATTGTTTTTGCTCTGAAGATCTGGAGACACTATTTGTATGGGGAGAAATGCTACATTTACACAGATCACAAGAGCTTGAAGTACTTAGGTACCCAGAAGGAATTGAATTTGAGGCAGAGGAGATGGTTAGAACTCATCAAAGATTATGATTGCTTAATAGACTATCAGCCAGGGAAAGCAAATGTGGTGGCTGACGCCTTAAGTCGCAAGACTATGGCAAATCTCAGAATTTCTCCCGTGTCCATGGTATATGAGTTGAAAGCACAGCATGCCAGTTTAGAGATTGATGATGAGGGACAGACAGTAGTTGCATGGCATGTACAGCCAGTGTTGATTGATCGATCGTAATGGTCGCCTCAGAGTGATGAAAAATATCAGAAGCTACTGAAAGAAGTCTAGCAGGGCAAGAAACCTGAATTCTCTGTGAGAGATAATGGTTTATTGCTACATCAGGGCAGAATGTGCGTTCTTAGTGATGTGGAATTGAGACAAATCATTATGAAGGAAGCACATGAGTCTCCATTTGCTATGCACCCTGGTGGAACTAAAATGTACAGAGGGCTGAAAGACCATTACTGGTAGATGGGCATGAAGAGAGATATAGCTGAATTTGTTTCCAAATGCTTAACTTGTCAGCAAGTAAAGGCAGAACATCAAGTTCCAGCTGGTTTGTTACATCCTTTGTCAGTACCAGAGTGGAAATGGGAACGAATAACTATGGATTTTGTTACAGGACTTCCAAGGACATAGAGTAGTCATGATGCAGTATGGGTTATAGTTGACAGATTGACCAAGTCTGCTCACTTTTTACCAGTTCGGATGGACTATAGCCTGGAAAGATTGGCCAAATTGTACATATATGAGATTGTAAAATTGCATGGAGTGCCAGTATCAATTGTGTCTGACAGAGATCCTAGGTTCACTTCTAGATTCTGGAGTAGTCTTCAGAGAGCCTTAGGAACTAGATTGAACTTCAGCACAACATTCCACCCACAGACAGATGACCAGTCTGAAAGGGTTATCCAGATATTGGAGGATATGCTACGGGCTTGTGTGATTGAATTTGAAGGTAGTTGGGATACACACTTGCCTTTGATTGAGTTTGCTTATAACAACAGCTACCAATCAAGCATAGGGATGCCTCCATATGAAGCTTTGTATGGCAGAAAGTGCAGAAATCCCCTATGTTGGGATGAGGTAGGTGAAAGGAAGATGATTGGGCCAAAAATTGTTTAGCAGACAGCGGAAAAGATCAGATTGATCAGAGATAGACTTAAGGCTGCATCAGACCGTCAGAAGTCCTATGTTGATCTGAAAAGAAGAGATATTGAGTATGCAGTGGGTGATAAGGTATTCCTCAAAGTTTCTCCTTGGAAGAGGATTATGAGATTTGGCAGAAAGGGGAAACTGAGTCCTCGTTTCATCGGACCATATGAAGTTTTGGAAAGAGTGGGTCCTCTGGCATATCGGTTGGCATTACCTCCAGAGCTAGCAAGGATACACAGTGTCTTCCATGTGTCCATGTTAAGGAGGTACAGATCTGACCCATATCATGTACTATCAGTTGAAGAGATTGAAGTAAATCCAAACCTCTCATATGAGGAAGAACCCATAAAAATTTTGGCTTATGAGGTGAAGCAGCTGAGGAATAAACAGATACACCTGGTTAAAGTGCTGTGGAACCATCATTCAGGCCAGGAAGCTACTTGGGAACGTGAAGAGGATATGAGGAGACAACACCCACAGCTGTTCAGAGACTAATGCCAGGTAAAATTTCGAGACAAAATTTATTTAAGGGGGGGAGAATTGTAACACCCCAAAGTTCGGTAGTGCGTTCTGCTGTTCCGGTGACCAGTGTTGTCCGGACAGCTAGGATGCCTAGAACTACACTTCAATATGAGTGGGGAGACATAAAATAATGAAATACAAGAAAAGAAAATACAAGAAAAACAAAGGAAAAATAATAGCAAATAAATGTAGCCAAGTTAAGCGAGCCGGGAATCCTAGCGATGGGTGACCGCACCGGGAAGTCACGGCGTGCACCGTTGACTAGCCCTGGACTGCGGGGAACCCTGGAAAACATTTTTAGGACTTGAATAGACCCTTATAGAAGAATAAATATCATTAGAATGATCAAAGAAAAATTAAATAATTAGTACAAAGAAAAGTGAGAAATTGAAAAATAGACAAAACCCGGTGTTACCGAAAAATCGGGAATGCAACTCGAACAGGGGCATTACGGTCATTTGACATCCCAAATTGTCTTTTGACCTAAATGTCTCCTAAAAATAAATAATATTACACTTAGAAAATAAAATGAAAAATTAAATTGAGGGTACCTAATACAAATAGCCAAAATGGAGTGAAAATGTGTAAATAACACATGTAAGCTTATTATATAGTTAAATTAGTGTGAGTGGGCCACTAATGATTTAATTAAACAATAAAATGTGCTGATGTAAGTCCACTATACCCAGCAGAAACTTCATCTTCCCCATTTTCCCAACCTAGCCGAATTGAAGAGAAAGAAAATCTCCATGGGCGTTTTGCATGAGCTCTCGTAACTCCTCCATTTCAACTCCAATCACTTAGGGTTCTTCATGAAAGTTTGTCTACACATCATAAGGAAGAGCTTGATACCAAATTTAAGAAGTTTAATCAAGGTTTGACAAGTTCCAACCATAAGGTAAGTTAGCATTTTTGAAGATAGCTTTGTTAAACTTTGTGTTCATGTTATGGGTGTTGGTTTTGTGAAGAAAATTTTTAGGTTTGAAGAGTTATTGAGATGTTCATTTTGGACAGCCACGGAGTTATGTATTTGATGAAATATTTGTACATATATTTGATGAGAAATGATGTTGGTTATGGTGATTTAATATCCTAGTAAATTACTTCATATGTATATGGTGATTTTTGCACTTGGATGGAAATTGATGAATTGTAGGATATTTTGGTGTTGAGGAAGTTTTCGGCAGCCTTGAGATTCTTGGATAAATGTATATGTTCATGAAAGTATTGGCAGAATATTGACCTTGAGAATTGATGGATATGTGTATAGATTGATTGTGTAAGTGTATGTAAAAATTTGTAATGTTTAGGGTATATGTGATTGTACTTAGAACTTGTAAATGTGAGTTTAATTGGTGTATTGAGGATAATTGCAATCTGCCCAAAGTGACATTTAAGTGAAGTGGAATATGGTTTTTGGTAATGTACCAAAACAGAAATTGTAAGGGGAGTGGACATATAGCAATTAAATGTGTAATGGATACATGTATAAGCAAAGTAATTAAAGGCAGTATGCAATTTAGTCAATAACTTTAAATGTGTAACCTCAATTGGTATGAGACCAATTGGAGGTGGAACTAGGCACAAAATGTGCCAACTTTCATTGAGAAAGCATACCAAAATTCTGCTTGCAAGGTGATATGAAAAATGACCAATTCGGATTGAGTACATTTGAGGCCTGAAATTTGACCAATTGGGCAGCAGTTAGTGTTTAGGCCATAACTCACTCAAAACAGGTCCAATTGACCTGAAATTTTAACCATGAATAGTTAAGACCCATACCTACAAGTCTTATGAAGACACCAAAGCCCAGAAATGACCAGAAGCAAGTCAAAAAGCTTGCACAAGTTCGGGTCCAAAAACTGGCCGAACCAAAGTTGACCAAATTGACCTAAAATTGACCTAATTTGATGCCATTTGACCAGCAATAGTATAATGACCATAACTTGGTCTACTTAACTCAGAATGACCTAAAATTTTGCCCCGCGTTCCATAAGACATAGATCTACAAGTTTGTAGTTTTGACCGAAACCCGAAAACCGAGGGAACTAGGTCATCCGGCTAGGTCAAACTAGTATCCCGGAATTCAACAAATTGCAATAAAATGCAAGGAAACACAGCATACAAGGAAATGAGTTTTGTAAAATGTACCAACCCTAAAACCCTATCGAATGTGAGATATTAATGACACTAAAACCTAATTTACCTAAAACGCATCGAGGGTCGGTATATTAGGTGATTGAACAAATAATAGCCTTTAGTGAATTACTTATCGAACATTATCATTAGAGACAGTTTAATTTAGTACTGAAACACTTAAAATTGTGTTTCTCAGTTACCAAAGACTCAGGAAAAGGGAAGGAAATACTGAGTCCAGACCCGGAGACAGTTATCAGAGGTTTGTGCACAACAACTATTTCTTTTGAATTTTTCAATTGAAATGAATTATGACTATTTGTACATTATTGTTTTAAATTGTGGAAATGTGTTTGAGTGGATATTTAATTCTTGAAAAGCATTGTAAATGATTTGAAAGTGCGAGAAATTGTTTGAATGATATTGATGGATACTTATTGATTGAAAAGCACTGTAATTGGTTTGAAACCACAGCTATCATGTACATTGATTGTATTCCTCGCTAGCTTGTCTAGTGAGATGAATTGAATTCCCTCTCTGGCTGAAGTGTTGAGGTGTGTGCCTGTTGAGGACGAATAGAATGAGTACTCATATTTTTGCTAGCTAGCTGTGTTATTCCTCATTAGTCATTGACTTTTGGGATGAATTGAATACCTCATTAGCCATCGGCTTTTGGGATGAATTGAACTTGGGAACATGATTAAAGCTGTGTGTGATTTATTGATATGTATTGTGAGATTGTGAAATGAATTTAAACTCTTATTGACATATACTATCTTTTGAATTCAACCATGATCTGACTTATTGAAATTTATTGTGATATTGAGAAATGGAGTTTAAATTCTGGTTGACAATTATTGTCTTGAAATTAACTATGGTTTTAAGTATCCACTATTTATATGATTTATGAATTGTGATTTAAATTGTATTTGGTTAATGTTGTGCACCACTGAGACATTGTCTCAGCGATAGCTTTTTATTGTTGTCGCAGGTAGACAGACAGACAGGGCAGCAGACTAGGCTGCTAGTACCTCCAGCGAGAGACTACCGGGTATAATGAGTATACCAGTATTTTGTATTTTGTAATGTAATGTATGTTCACTGTATGTACATATTGTTTTTGGTTTTGAGCAGTTGTAAATAAAAATTGTACATTGAAGTTGTAAAGTAAATTATGAGATATTTTGACTTGTAAAAATTGTATTATATTTCTTTATCTCAGTCCTTGAAAAATTACTGTGAATTTGACTTGAGAACTGTGTTGGGTTGAGAAAAATGTTGAAGTTGAGATTTGAAAATTTATTGAAGTGTTTTTCACAGGTTTTCTGAAGAACTGTTTTATCCAAAATATAGATGGCACTCTGCCAAAATTTTTACAGAAATTCCAAATAATTCAAATGTGTTAGTTCTATCACTACAAATTAAAAAGGTTTTTAATACCTGTAAATAGTGCTCACCACGGTAAAAGAAGTAAGAAAGGTTTTTATAATCCCTTGTAGTGTATTTAATGGATTATCAGTAGACAGAGTTGGTAATTCATTAGGTATGCTACGGGATCATGTTATGCCTTACAGAGGAGTAGGGTGTGACAACATGTGAAGGATCTGCTCTGTATCTTCTGAGCATCGAGACATGGAACACGTTATGTATCTTACACGTTATGTATCATACTCAATGTTCTTTCTTTTCAAGTCACCATAAGATTTTTATCGGTCCGAGGCAACTTTCAAATTGGCCTTTATTAGTTTCACCTTTTCCTCTGTCTGTTTTACCAGGTCTGGCCCCACTAGCTTATCTTCACCCAATTCAGTCCAACATACAGGTGTTCTGTAACACCCCTCACCCGACTACAGTGTAGCCGAGCAAGGCACGCTACAATCGGTGCCGGAGCACCCTAACTTATCTTACATTATTTTTTTAAATAGTTTTAAATTCATTTAATTTAATATCAATTATTTTTCGATGGAGAAACCAGCGGAGTTTCCCCTATTTTATTTGTGACACCCCTTACCCATGTACAGAATATCCGAGTAAGCAATGTCACACGGTGTATCGGCACACTCTATTTTACCTTAATCAATTTTTATCATAGTTTTGAATATAGTTTATAAAATATAATTTATTTAAGCCATTTATCGAAATTATTATTTATTTGAGGTTCTGAAAATTTTAAAGAAAATCCGGCAGAGTACCGGCTAAAAATGGAGAAAACAGTTCTTCGGAACCTGTGAAAAACACTTCCAATATTCGTATCTCATCACTCTCAAACTCCAATATCAAAATCTCAACATTTTCAATTTCATTTCTCAATCATTCATCTAATGTGATAATCAAGTACAATTCACAGATAGATATTCACATTTTCCATTCACCAACACAATTTTCATTATTTACATGAACATCAAAATACATTACATAAATCCAAATACATATGAGAAAATAAAAAAAAATTAGTTACAAAATACAAAAATGAAACCTAGTGCCCTACCAATGCACTGTGGAGGGTGAGGTGACACGGACACTATGCAGAGCTGCAGAATGGACTCACCCAGTCTACGGTCTGCTGGGCTCACGATCAGTATCTCCAGAACCTACGCGTGGCAAAAGCAACGCGCTAAGCAATGATGCTTAGTGGTGCAATAATAAAATAAAAGAAAATAGCAGAAAATAAATATGTATTGAATGTATATGTCTTATTTGTTTTGTATTTGTTATATTCATTTATTTCTTTAACTTTGTCCATTTTCATTCATTTGGTTGCCCAAGTAACCTATAATCTTGACGATCGGATCGATAAACGGTAACCGCACCGGGTATCAAGTACCTCGGCGTCACACCATCGGTCACATATGTATCTCCTTGTACAATGTAAGCGGCTAACAAGTCAGAATAATATTAGGCACGAGGCCAAGTCTCAACACAATATCAAAATGGCTAAAAGCCATAAAATCACGTAATGGCATAATGCCATGTGCGATCGCTAACTGAACCCTATTGGCATGCCAAACTATCCAAACCAATCTTGTTAGGTATACTAGGGCATTTGATACTTTAAAATTCTTCAATTTGTGAATTTCAAGTTTTGGTGTTACTATTCACTTCATTAGTCAACAAAAATATTGACTTTAAGATAGAAAATAGGTGTATTGGTTTTAACACTCCCAATGTACCACATTTTGCATTTAAAACTTGTTGGAATTAATCACCAAATCCATTTCCAAACTTAGCACTAAGGGGCAGAATTTTCAGTTTTTGTACCATAAATTTACTATTCCATTAGGGACTTTACAGTGGAAATTTGAGGAAATGGTAAACATGAAAGTTGTTCCTTATTTTGTCTAATTGAATTTCTTTTTTTGAATCACTCCATTTGGCATTTTGTAGCTCCAGATATGGTCCAAAAACCACAGCTGGCCGGATTGGAAAACTGCAGAATTTACCAAATCTATAGTACAATGAACAGTGACTGTGAGTGCCTTGTTGGACAGGTTCTGGTCATAATTTGGGGTAGGTTTCTTCATGAAAGTTGTTTTTCTATATCTTATCTTGTTGCTGTAAAAATTTCAGGTCAAATGGACCATTTTACAGTGAGTTATGGCAAAATGAACAGTTACTGTTCATTTGGTCATTCTGCAGAATCTGCATGCAGGGTATCCGGATTGGGGCCAACTTTTGGTCCACTTGCTTTGGTCTTTTGGGCATGGTTTCTTCAGAAAAATTGTGCCATTATATGTCTAGTTTCATGTCATTTGGCCAAACACCAATTGAACCTACACAGCCAAAGATATGGCAGTCCAAACAGGCTGGACTCCCAGCCTCCCAGCTACACTCATTAGGCAGTCCACCAATTCAGTTTGTATTACTCTAAATCTCTTCAAATTATGGTCAACTTACCTCAAATGGTCACTAATTGACCATTATAATGTTCACTTACCACTTCATAAGCCAAATCTAAATTTCACTCCCAAACCCTAGCTCAAATTCAAGGTTCACACCACACACCTTAGTTAACTCTTTCATTCCTTATATATATATATATATATATATATATATATATATATATATATATATATATATATATATATATATATACACTTTAAACATAATCTCTAATTCATTCTAAGTCCATTAAAACAATCAAATTCATTCCTTCCTTAGGGCTGCCAAAATTCATGGTATACATACACATGAGTTTTAGTCCATTTAATTTACAATTTCATACTAAATTCAAGTCCCTAACATGGAAATAAAGAAATATTTGCATAAGTAAGCACTAACCTCTTTGCTCAACTTATTGAACTTGTGAAAACTCTAAAATTTCTCCTCTTTGTGGCTGCCTAAAGCTTCCTTAGGGTGTGTAGATAAGTTTTAGTGAAGGTGACTTAGGGTTTTGGGGTAACGTTTGAGAGGTTTGCAAGCTTGAATGAAGAAGAAAAATGGAGGGTTTTTCCTTGGCTATGGTGCGGCTGGAATGGGGAAGGAGATGGCTGTTTACTTTTTTTAATTTCTTTGGTATTTTTTTGTCTCTTTTATTAGTTAATTAAATGGTTGTTTACATGTGATTGGTGGAAACTTCAAATGACATCATAATGATGTCATAAATGAGCCTTTTTTTTCTCATTTTCTATTCTTTACTTCTCTACTTATTTTCAATTTAATTTTTAGCAATACTTATTCACATTTTATGTCATAATAATTATTTACTCAACTGGAAAAGTCAGCCAAAAATCGTCTCTGAATGCGAAATGACCAAAATGCCCTCCGTTTGGCTTAACGGGTCAAAATTGTCTATACCAATTGAAAATTTTTTCTAAATATTTTCTTGGCATTCTAATGCCATAGGAACCTCAATGACCCTTCTCTGGAGTCCCAAAAATTATTTTATGAATTTTTCCCCGGGTCTAGGGCTCCTAGTTGCGAGAACCGCAACTTCCCTCTGGGTTACCCATCGCTTGGGCACCAGCTCATTTAACTTGGTTGTATTTTATTTCTAAAATTTTTACTAAATTTTTCTTATTAATATTTGAGTTAATTATGGTTTCTGACTTTAGTTTAAATATTTTTTCGGACGTTCTAGCTGTCCAGAACGACACCGTCACCAAACAAAGAGAATGTACGGAGTTACTACCGGGAGGGTGTTACAACTCTTCCCCTCTAATTTAAATTTCGTCCTCGAAATTTTACCTGATGCAAACAGTTGAGGGAACTGTTGCCTCATCGTTTCTTCACTTTCCCAAGTTGCCTCTTCGGTGTTATGGTGCCTCCAAAACACTTTCACCAGTGGAATCTGCTTATTTCTCAACTCTTTCACTTCCCGAGCCAAGATCTGTAGAGGTTCTTCTTCATATGTCAAATCCGGCTGTATTTCAATTTCTTCCCTGGAAATGACATGTGAAGGATCTGAGCGGTATCTTCTGAGTATGGACACGTGGAACACATTATGGATCTTGTCCAGCTCTGGTGGTAAAGCTAACCTATAGGCCACTGGACCCACACGTTCAATGACTTCATATGGGCCAATGAACCTAGGGCTTAACTTACCTTTTCTTCCAAACCTCAATACCTTCTTCCACGGTGATACCTTGAGGAACACTTTGTCGCCAACCACATATTCTATTTCTTTTCTCTTCAGGTCGGCATAAGATTTCTGCCTGTCTGAGGCAACCTTCAGATTGGCTTTGATTAGTTTCACTTTCTCCTCAGTCTGTTTCACCAGATCTGGCCCCACTAGTTTGTCTTCGCCCAATTCAGTCCAGCACACTGGGGTTCTACATTTTCTCCCATACAGTGCTTCATACGGGGCCATTTGGATACTAGCTTGGTAGCTATTGTTGTATGCAAATTCGCGCTGGGAGGTATCTATCCCAACTTCCTCAAACTCAATGACACAACTCCTCAAAGATATCCTCAAGAACCTGACATATATTTCATGTTATTGTTATCATTTTAGTTCAATAGTTGTATTAATTCAATTGATTCAATTGTTTACCTGGATTACTCTTTCGGATTGCCCATCCGTCTGAGGATGGAATGCTGTGCTGAAGTGGAGTTGTGTACCCAAGGACTTATGCAACTTCTTCCAAAATCTCGATGTAAACCTTGGGTCTTGATCAGATATGATGGAAAGTGGAATTCCATGCAGTCTAACTATCTCACTGATATACAATTCTGCTAACTTCTCCAGTGAGTAGTCACCCTAATCGCGAGAAAGTGTGCTGACTTTGTCAATCTATCAACTATCACCCATACTGCATCATGTTTCTTCTGGGTGAGAGGTAGACCACTTACAAAATCCATGGTGACCCGATCCCATTTCCATTCAGGTATGCGTATAGGCTGTAGCAAACCTAATGGAACTTGATGTTCTGCCTTGACTTGCTGACATGTCAAACATTTAGTCACATAGTCAGCTATGTCTTTCTTCATACCAGGCCACCAATACTGAAGTTTTAGATCATGATACATCTTTGTACTTCTTGGGTGCATAGCATAAACACTGGTATGTGCCTCTTTCAGAATACTGGCTTTCAATTCCCCATTATCTGGTACACATACTCTTCCTTTGTAGTAGAGACACCCATCTGCTTTCACCTCATAGTCAGTTGCTTTTCCTCGTAGATTTTGCTCATAATAGCCATTAGCTTCTCATCTACTTTCTCGCCCATCTAAAATCTGTAGAATGTGTTTGGCCTCACTTACAACTCAGCCAAAATAGCTCCATCTCGAACCAAAGATAGACGGGCATTCAATGATCTCAAAGCTGTGATGGATTTTCTGCTCAAAGCATCAGCAACTACATTTGCCTTCCCAGGATGGTAGTCAATTACACAATCATAATCCTTCAGGAACTCAATCCATCATCTCTGTCTAAGGTTGAGCTCCTTCTGGGTTGGCAAGTATTTCAGGCTTTTGTGGTCCGTGTAAATGTAGCACTTTTCACCATACAAGTAATGCCTCCATATCTTCAGTGCGAAGATAATTGCTGTAAGCTCTAGATCATGGGTAGGGTAATTCTGTTCATGTGGCCTTAGCTGTCTGGAAGCATAAGCGACCACCTTTCCCTCTTGCATCAATACACACCCTAACCCATTATGAGAGGCATCACTGTAGACCACAAAGTCCTTTCCTGACACTGGCTGTGTTAACACTGGTGCCTCTGTCAACATAGCCTTCAACTTCTCAAAACTGGTCTGACACTTGTCATTCCAGTCAAATCTGACATTCTTGTGTAATAACTTGGTCATTGGAGCAGCTATTAAGGAAAATCCCTTCACAAATCTCCTATAATACCCAGCTAGCCCCAAGAAACTTCTGACCTCAGTTGTATTCCTGGGAGGCTTCCATTCCATTACTGCTTCTATTTTCTTGGGATCCACTCTAATCCCATCAGCTGACACTATGTGTCCAAGGAATGCAATCTCATTCAACCAGAAGTCACACTTGGACAACTTAGCATACAGCTTCTTTTCTCTCAGGGTTTGCAGAACAATCCTCAAATGCTCATCATGTTCTTCCCTGGTCTTGGAATACACCAAAATATCATCAATAAAGACCACTACGAACCGATCTAAGTGTGGATGGGAAGATACAGTTCATAAGGTCCATAAATGCCACTGGTGCATTTGTTAGGCCAAAGGGCATCACCAGAAACTCATAATGCCCATATCGGGTCCTGAATGTAGTCTTTGGCACATCTGCATCCTTCACCCTCAACTGATGATACCCTGATCTGAGATCAATCTTAGAAAATACTCCTGCTCCCTTCAACTGATCAAACAGATCATCAATTCTAGGCAACGGATATTTATTCTTCACTGTCACTTTATTCAATCGCCAGAATCAATGCATAGCCTCAAAGTCCCATCCTTCTTTTTCACAACAAGACCGGAGCTCCCCATGGTGACACACTGGGGCATATGAACCCCTTATCAAGCAACTCTTGCAACTGAGTTTTCAACTCCCTCAATTCAGTGGGTGCCATCCTATAAGGAGCAATGGAAATGGGTGCTGTACCTGGCAGTGTCTCAATAGCAAATTCAACTTCCCTTTCTGGTGGTAAACCGGGCAATTCTTCAGGAAATACCTCTGGGAAGTCTCTTACTGTGGATATATCACTCAGGTTTGGCTTAGCCTGCCTAGTATCCACCACATGTGCTAGGTAGGCTTCACAGCCTTTTCTCATCATTCTTCTTGCAACTGTGGCTGAGATGACATTGGACAAGAAATCTGTCCTTTCCCTCACAACAGTGATCTCATTACCTTCAGAAGTTTTCAAAGAAATTCTCTTCAATTTGCAATCAACTATTGCCTGATGACGTGACAACTAGTCCATTCCCAAAATCACGTCAAACTCGTGGAAGTGCAATTCAATCAGGTCTGCCAAGAATTCATACCCCTGAATCCTTAACGGGCAACCCTTGTACACTTTGTTCACTACCACACTGTGGCCCAATGGATTAGTGACCAGAATGTCTTGGTCACTCTCCCCTACTAGTATCCCCCTTTCTACGGGTAAGTTGATACAGATGTATGAATGAGTGGATCCTGGATCGACCAATGCATGCACAGATGTATTGTAGAGGGAGAACGTACCCCTGATGACATCCGGGGCATCTTGCTCCTCCTGGGCTCTAATGGCATAGGCTCTGGCAGGTGGTCTGTTATCCGCCTCTCTGCCGCTCAAATGCGAGCCTCGTGATGGTCCCACTGCGGTCGATTTGCGATTTCCTACCCCTTTGTGGTGCAGAGCGTGTCTGCTCGCTTGTGTTGGAGCAGCTGTAGTAGTTCTGCGTGGACAGTTCTTCAATTGATGCTCTGTTGACCCACACCTTAAGCAGGCACCAGTCACTCTCCAACACTCTCCCTTATGCCACTTCAGGCAATGTGGACATGCAGAAGTTGCTGGGGCTGGTCCCCTAAACCCCATCCCTGGAGAGCTGCCCACTGATGGTGTGGACTGACCTCTCCTAGGGGTAAATTGTGGCCTTGGCCCCTGAGACTGACCCTGACCTTGTGGTTGACCTGAACTCTGTGCAGGTGGACCCTTGAACTTCTTCCCAAATGCAGGAGATGAACTAGACTGACCTGGGCCCCTCTTCTGTTGTCTTTCCCTTCTAGTCTGCTCACTGATTCTAACCTTTTCAACCTTTATTGCAGCTTCCACTAGCTTGGTAATGTCTGTGATTCCCAAGGCAGTGATCATGATCTTTATGTTGTCATTTAGTCCCTCTTCAAATCTCTTGCACCTTTCAACTTCATTAGGGACTATCTCCCTTCCATAGCGGCTCAATCTAACGAATTCCTTCTCATACACGGCCACTGACAGCTGCCTCTGCCTCAGGTTAATGAACTCTCTTCTTCTCTCTTCCAGGTATACACTACCCACATATTTCTTCTTAAATTCGGAGAGGAAGAAGTCCCAAGTTACTATTTCTGGCTGTACTTCACTGGACACAGTATCTCACCATTCATATGCGTCGTCTTGCAGCAGAGATACAGCAGCTTCCAAGTTTTACTCTGGAGTGCAGTGGAGTTATTTTAGAACTCTGCCTGTTCTGTTCAACCAATTTTCGGCTGCAACAGAATCATCTTCTCTCTTGCTAAAGAAGTCCACTGCTCCAAATTTTCTCAATCTTTCCAGGTGTGATTTCGGTTGTGGAGGTGGTGGTGGTGGTGGTGGCATTACCCCAGCCATTTGTTTAAAGAATTCAGCCATTTGATGAAACATGGCCTGTGGAGGCTGTGCAGGCTCTGCTTGAGCTGGCGGAGCAGGTTCTCCCATACCCCCAGTCTCAGCTGCTGCAGGTCGAGCATGACTCTCCACTTCCTCCTCAACTGCTCTCTATGATGTAGGGTCCATATCCTATTCAAAATAAGAAAGACAAACAGATCTGCATTAGTGTCACCTCGACTCTTACAAATGCAATGCATGGTATGGACTCAATCTAGGCCCAGAAAAAAAGAAACCGTGCTCTGATACCACTAAATGTGACACCCCTTACCCGTGTACTGAATATCCGAGTAAGCAATGTCACACAGTGTATCGGCACACTCTATTTTACCTTAATCAATTTTTGTCATAGTTTTGAATATAGTTTATGAAATATAATTTATTTAAGCCATTTATCGAAATTATTATTTATTTGAGGTTTCGAAAATTTTAAAGAAAATCCGGCAGAGTACCGGCTAAAAATGGAGAAAACAGTTCTTCGGAACTTATGAAAAACACTTCCAATATTCGTATCTCATCACTCTCAAACTCCAATATCAAAATCTCAACATTTTCAATTTCATTTCTCAATCATTCATCTAATGTGATAATCAAGTACAATTCACAGATAGATATTCACATTTTCCATTCACCAACACAATTTTCATTATTTACATGAACATCAAAATACATTACATAAATCCAAATACATATGAGAAAATAAAAAAAAAAATTAGTTACAAAATACCAAAATGAAACCTAGTGCCCTACCAATGCACTGTGGAGGGTGAGGTGACACGAACACTATGTAGAGCTGCAGGATGGACTCACCCAGTCTGCGGTCTACTGGGCTCACGATCAGTATCTCTAGAACCTACGCGTGGCAAAAGCAACGCGCTAAGCAATGATGCTTAGTGGTGCAATAATAAAATAAAAGAAAATAACAGAAAATAAATATGTATTGAATGTATATGTCTTATTTGTTTTGTATTTGTTATATTCATTTATTTCTTTAACTTTGTCCATTTTCATTCATTTGGTTGCCCAAGTAACCTATACTGGATGATTGGACTGGATAAACGGGTAAACTGGCACTGGGTATCAAGTACCTCGGGCCGTCACACCATCGGTCACATATGTATCTCCTGTGCAAATGTAATAGCTAACAAGTCAGAATAATATTAGGCACGAGGCCAAGTCTCAACACAATATCAAAATGGCTAAAAGCCATAAAATCACAGAATGGCATAATGCCATGTGCAGTACTGCTAACTGAACCCTATTGGCATGCCAAACTATCCAAACCAATCTTGTTAGGTATACTAGAGCATTTGATACTTTAAAATTCTTCAATTTGTGAATTTCAAGTTTTGGTGTTACTATTCACTTCATTAGTCAACAAAAATGTTGACTTTTGGATAGAAAATAGGTGTATTGGTTTTAACACTCCCAATGTACCACATTTTGCATTTAAAACTTGTTGGAATTAATCACCAAATCCATTTCCAAACTTAGCACTAAGGGGCAGAATTTTCAGTTTTTGTACCATAAATTTACTGTTCCAATAGGGACTGTTACATTGGAAATTTGAGGAAATGGTAAACATGAAAGTTGTTCCTTATTTTGTCTAGTTGAATTTCGTTTTTTGAATCACTCCATTTGGAGTTTTTTAGCTCCAGATATGGTTCAAAAACCACAGCTAGCCGGATTAGAAAACTGCAGAATTTACCAAATCTACAGTACAATGAACAGTGACTGTGAGTGCCTTGTTGGACGGGTTCAGGTCATAATTTGGGGTAGGTTTCTTCATGAAAGTTGTTTTTCTATATCTTATCTTGTTGCTGTAAAAATTTCAGGTCAAATGGACCATTTTACAGTGAGTTATGACCATTTTACAGTGAGTTACTGTTCATTTGGTCATTTTGCAGAATCTGCTTGCAGGGTATCAGGATTGGGGCCAACTTTTGGTCCACTTGCTTTGGTCTTTTGGGAATGATTTCTTCAGCAAAATTGTGCCATTATATGTCTAGTTTCATGTCCATTTTGCCAAACACCAATTGAACCTACACAGCCAAAGATATGGCAGTCCAAACACGCTGGACTCCCAGCCTCCCTGCTGCACTCATTAGGCAGTCCACCAATTCAGTTTGTATTACTCTAAATCTCTTCAAATTATGGTCAAATTACCTCAAATGGTCACTAATTGACCATTATAATGTTCACTTACCACTTCATAAGCCAAATCTAAATTTCACTCCCAAACCCTAGCTCAAATTCAAGGTTCACACCACACACCTTAGTTAACTCTTTCATTCCTTATATATATATATATATATATATATATATATATATATATATATATATATATATACACTTTAAACATAATCTCTAATTCATTCTAAGTCCATTAAAACAATCAAATTCATTCCTTCCTTAGGGCTGCCGAAATTCATGATATACATACACATGAGTTTTAGTCCATTTAATTTACAATTTCATACTAATTCAAGTCCCTAACATGGAAATAAAGAAATATTTGCACAAGTAAGCACTAACCTCTTTGCTCAACTTATTGAACTTGTGAAAACTCTAAAATTTCTCCTCTTTGTGGCTGCCTAAAGCTTACTTAGGGTGCGTAGATAAGTTTTAGTGAAGGTGACGTAGGGTTTTGGGGTGAGGTTTGAGAGGTTTGCAAGCTTGAATGAAGAAGAAAAATGGAGGGTTTTTCCTTGGCTATGGTGCGGCTGGAATGGGGAAGGAGATGGCTGTTTGCTTTTTTTAATTTCTTTGGTCTTTTTTTGTCTCTTTTATTAGTTAATTAAATGGTTGTTTACATGTGATTGGTGGAAACTTCAAATGACATCATAATGATGTCATAAATGAGCCTTTTTTTTCTCATTTTCTATTCTTTACTTCTCTACTTATTTTCAATTTAATTTTTAGCAATACTTATTCACATTTTATGTCATAATAATTATTTACTCAACTGGACAAGTCGGCCAAAAATCGTCTCTGAAGGCGAAATGACCAAAATGCCCTCCGTTTGGCTTAACGGGTCAAAATTGTCTGTACCGATTGAAAAATTTTTCTAAATATTTTCTTGGCATTCTAATGCCATAGGAACCTCAATGACCCTTCTTTGGAGTCCCAAAAATTATTTTATGAATTTTTTCCCGGGTCTAGGGCTCCTAGTTGCGAGAACCGTAACTTCCCTCTGGGTTGCCCATCGCTTGGGCACCGGCTCATTTAACTTGGTTGTATTTTATTTCTAAAATTTTTACTAAATTTTTCTTATTAATATTTGAGTTAATTATGATTCCTGACTTTAGTTTAAATATTTTTTCGGACGTTCTAGCTGTCCGGACCGACACCAGTCACCGGAACAGTAGAATGTACGGAGTTGCTACCGGGAGGGTGTTACATTATTATCGTTTGGCGTATTTCAATATTCACCTATTTGAAATTCAACAATATTTCCAAAATAAAATCTTATCCATTCTAATCATAATTATCTCATCAATCATTCTTATAATTTTCTCATATTTCAAATCTCATCCATACATTTCAATTTCATAATCATTTCCATACATTTCCATGCATACTCAATTCATATGTAAACATTCTCAAATTACATAAGCAAAATTTTCAAATTTCCTTAATTTACATAATTTACAAAATAATTACAAAATTTCATAATTTACATGATATATAAATTAATTACATATGAAAAAGCTAATTAATTAATTTACATCGCATTCCTATTAATTACCTGTTCATAATTTATATTACAACACAATATCTAAGCATTTTATATAAAATATAAAATAAAATCTATATGGGCCCTATCTACATGCATTGCTGAAGAGGTGATAACCTTGAATACTTCAGACACTTCTGCAGATCAGAACTCCAAAATCTCTATTTAATATTTTTATCTGGGCTTTACCTTCAGTACCTGCGCGAGGAAATAATTCCATCGTGCTAAGCATTGCTGCTTAGTGGTGCAATAATATAACAAGGAAATAATATACAAATAAAAATAGAAATAAAACATAATTTAAATAATTAAGATTTATTTATACTTCACATGCGGTTTCTAAAATTTAATATGTTTTATGCTAATTTAGTCTTCTTTGAAAGTGTTTATTTCGCCAATGTACAGTAATAATGTACATAGAAAAATGATCTAAAAATAATAAATTTATGCTTATATTATTATGTAAGTCACATTTGCAATATTTATGTATGTTATAATTTTCTTTGCTAATCTTTTAGCATTTTCTCAATACTTTCTAGGTTGTGTCAGATTATTTCATAATAAGTAAATTTTGATATCGGTCCAGTTCATTTCGATTCTTTCTAATAAATAACTATTCTAATTTATTTTAGGTCATCTTACTCATTTATTTAATTTATAATAGTTTTTTTTATTACTAATATGCTTAACTTATTTCAATAAATTTCACTGCTCAAGTAACCTATGACAGGCTAACTAAACTGGATAACGGGTCGTTGGCACTGGACACCGTGGTGTCTCGGGCCATCATACCATGGGACGCAGAACGTCAACCACGTATGCAGTCAGTATGGCTAAAAAGCCATGATAACACATAACCAGGCATAAAAGCCATGAATGTTGGCATAAAGCCATGAATGCGGGCATAAAGCCATGAATACAGGCACAAAGCCATGAATATAGGCATAAAGCCTTTCGCAGTACTGCTAAAACAATACCCTATTGGCATGCCAATCTATCCAATCTGACACACGTGTCTAGGCAATACAAGGGCACATAATATCATTAAATATTAATATATTGTGTTTTATGACTTCATTATTTCATGATAAATTTAAATTATAATTCATACATTCATTTAATCATTTATATGATCACAATTTACATTAATTATCCTTTTATACCATTGTACTCAAAATACTTCTCCTTTCTACAATAATGAGAACTAATGTCTCATTCATACATTAATATAGTTCATTTATTCATTCATTATGTTATTCATATTGATCACAATTCTAAACAATGGTTCACATGTACCATTGTATTCAAAACATTTTTCCTTTCTCATTTATACATTCAAGAATCTACTTATGTAATTACAAATTTTATATTTCAAGTTGAGTTACTAATATTTTATGAATTCCATTTGTAATGGGCATATAAGCCTTAACTATCTATTCACATTAATTAGGTAACTTATTTTTCATGTTTCAAGTAATCCATGAACATTTCATGGATTTCAAATTTATGGCCTTAATTTCTTTTTAACAATTTTGACTAAGATGTATAGTCCACATTTGTCATACAATTCTAAGCATTTAAGCTTAGAATTGGTTCTAAGTCTTTATCTTAGTTTGCTAATCATTTTGATTACTATTTACCTTACTAGTCAACCAAAATGTTGACTTTTTCATACTTAATGGATATGTTAATTCTAATTACAACAAGATCCCACATTTTGAGTTTTGCATTTGCTAGTATTAATTGCCAATTGCAATTTAAAGTCTCCTAGATGCATTTCTAAATTTTCAGTTTTTAGAGTGGAAACTGGGCTAACCTTTCTTCATTAAAGTTGCTCCTTATTGTGTCTTCTTTAATTCCCTTTTTGAATCACTCCAGTTGGAGTTTTGTAGCTCAAGTTATGGTCATTTTACCTTAACTGGTTGGAGTGACCTGTAACTAGATTTTCTGAGCAATTTGGTTCTGCCAGATTTAGTAACCTAAGTTTGGATGATAATTTGACTAGGTTATGATCATAATTTGGGTCATATTTTTTCATGAAAGTTGTTGGTCTATATCTCAGCTTGTTGCTGGTAAAATTTCAGGTCAATTGGACCTTTCTACATTGAGTTATGGCCAAATGACCATATACTGTTCATTTAGTCATTTTGCCCAGGCAGATTGCAGGTCACCCGGATTAGGGCAAACTTTTGGTCAACTTGGTTTGGTTTTCTGGGCATGATTTCTTCACCAAAGTTGTGCCATTATGTGTTTAGTTTCTTTTCCAATTGTCCTTGCACCAATTGAACCTATACATCTCCATTTATAGCTGCCTAAACCTGCTAGACTCACAACTAGTTCTGCAGGTCACCAAGGGCAGCATGCCTAAACTTAACTCCAACATTCTTGCTCACTTCATTTCCTAATCAAACATAGCCAAATGGTCACTAATTGACCATTACAACTTTAGTTTATTTCCGTTTTCATCCACCACTAAAATTAAATTTCAAAACCCTAACCCTAATTGACCAAGCCTCCAATTCATGCATCTTACTCCTAATTTACTATACTAATCATATAATTTATGAGAGGGGCAGCTAATATGTCACTTTAAACCAAAGAATTCTCCTAACTCTAACTCATGTCAAGGCTGCCAAAATTTCATGGAATATAACCATGCCTCATTAATTCAATGTTTATCAAATTTTCAACTTAACTTAGCTCAAATTCATGATTAGAAAGATGTAAAAGCAAAGAATATGGCACTAACCTCTTTGGTGATTTTGTAAGCTTGTTCACACCTCACTTTCTTCCACTTTCTCTTCTTCTAATTGCTGCCCAAGTCTTGCTCTAGTGGTAAGGGAAATTTTTAGTGAAGGGAGGACAAGTTTTTGAGGTGGTTTGGTAGAGATTTGGAAGCTTGGGTGGAGTTTTTAATGGTGGAAGGGTGTGGGAAGTGAGTGACGCTGGAAGAAGGAAGAAGAAGCAGATTGTTTCTTCAATTTTTCTGTCCATTTTACTCATTTTAAATGGTTTATAGACATGTGTCACAATGTGATTGGGTGAGAGTGCTTAGTGACATAAGCATGAGGTCAAATTTGCAATTTTAATTCATTTTCTTTTCTTTTCTTTGCTACTCATTTTCAATTTAATTTTTAGCAATATTTATTCACATTTTGTGTCATAATAAATATTTACTTAACTGGACAAGTCGGCCAAAAAGCGCCTCTGAAGGCGAAATGACCAAAATGCCCTCCGTTTGGCTTAACAGACTAAAATTGTCTATATCGATTGAAAAATTTTGCTAAACCTTTTCTTGGCATTCTAATGCCATAGAACCCTCAATGACTCTTCTATGGAGTCCCAAAAATTATTTTATGAATTTTCTCCCGAGTCTAGGGCTCCTAGATGCGAGAACCGCAACTTCCCACTGGGTTACCCATCGCTAGGGCACCGGCTCATTTAAGTTGGTTGTATTTTATTTCTAAAATTTTTCCTAAATTTTTCTTATTAATATTTGAGTTATTTATGACTCCTCACTCTAGTCTAATTATTTTTCCAGAAGTTCTAGCTGTCCAGACCGACACCGGTCGCTGGAACAGTAGAATGTACGTAATTGCTACAGTGAGGGTGTTACAATTCTTCCCCTCTAATTTAAATTTCGTCCTCGAAATTTACTAGGTGTTTTGGATTCTGAGATAATTCTTTTACCTTTCTATTGCTCCCTCTGTCTACTTCTTTTATATATATGGTACTATTTAGTTTTTTTTTTAATCTATCATTATACACTTAGGCATATCATAAAGCGAATACTTTACCTCAAATTCACATCTGGGGCTTCTTGCTCCTTTCCGGCTTAGGTGACATTCGGAAGTGGTGTTACTGTTGTACTTGGTCCTTCCACGGCCTCTATATTGGTCTGTGGTAAATTCCTCTTAGGACAATCTTTCAGATGATGGTCTATGGCCCCACATCTATAACAGGCTCCAGTCAATCCCCTACATTCACCTTTATGCCACTTGTTACAATGACAACATTTTCTTGCTAGTCTTGGCGCACTCACTACTAGTGTTTCTGGTTGATCTCTTCTGGGTATAGGCCTGAGTCTAGATCTCCTACTTTAATTAGATGGCTGATTTAACTGTTCTCTTGGCCTCTTATTACTAGACTGTCCAAATTTCCTCTTTTGCTGATCACCACTTCTCTTTTGTTCCTCTTCATGAACATAGCTAATATATTTCTTTCTGAACTCTATCAAAAAGAATTCCCAAGTTACGTCGGCTGGTGGCACTACCTTGGTTATGACATCCCACCACCGATATGCAGCTTCTTATAACAATGAAACTGCACACTCCAAACTCTGTTTTGGTGTGTAATGGAGCTGTTGCAGGACTCTTTCAGTCCTTTCTAACCAACACTTAGCCGCTGAAGAATCATTTTCCTTTCTACCATTGAAATCTACAGCTCCATACTTCCTAATTTTTCCTAAAGGTGATTTTCGTTGAGGCGATGGTGGAATAACCCGAGTCATCTGTCGAAAGAATTCAGTCATCTGCTCAAACAAGATCAGTTGGGGTTGTACAGGCACTTCTTACACTGGTGAAGCAGGATCTCCTCGATTTCCAATATCACTCCCTGTCAGGATACGACTTACTACTTCTTCTTCTACTGCCCTTTGCGATTCTGAGTCCATACCTTAACCTAAAATAACCAAGAAAATAGATCTGCATTAGTGTCACCTCAACTCATATGAATGCAATGCATGTTATGCACACAATCTTATTCTATCTATCTATGCCTAGGAACGCCCAAACTGTGCTCTGATACCAATAAATGTAACACCCCTCACCCGACTACAGTGTAGCTGAGCAAGGCATGCTACAATCGGCACTGGAGCACCTTAACTTATCTTACTTTAATTTTTTTTAAATAGTTTTGAATTCATTTAATTTAATATCAATTATTTTCGATGGAGAAACTAGCGCAGTTTCCCCTATTTTATTATCATTTGGCATATTTCAATATTCACCTGTTTGAAATTCAACAATATTTCCAAAATAAAATCTTATCTATGCTAATTATAATTATCTCATCAATCATTCTCATAATTTTCTCATATTTTAAATCTCATCCATACATTTCAATTTCATAATCATTTCCATACATTTCCATGTGTCGCAAGGGATTTTGCGGTCGCCTGAATGAACCCTCACCGAAGTGGGAAAGAGTGAGGAGTCGCCACCTTAGTTTTAAGGGAAACTAAAGAAAACCATTTGTGAAAATTGAAATGGAACCACTTCAAGGCAGAGATTCTAGGTTCGGGGTCCGTAAACGGGTGGGGAAGGTGTTAGGCACCCCACCTCGTCCCTTAATAAGGGTAAGTAGATTTAATTTTGCATTAGTTAGGAGGGCTTGAATGGATATGTTGATCCTTTTGACTAAAGGAGCATTTGATTTTTCACTAAATTTGGATCACCCAGATACATAAGTAAATGAGACAACCTTAGTGAGTTACTGGTGCATGTTAATCTTATCTAAAAGAACTATTTTATTAAAATTTAATTTAAGAATTGTATAAGAACTCTTCTCCGAACTCTTTAACACTTATTAAAATTTTGAGTTGAGATCGGATAAGAACTCTCCTCCGATCTTTATTAAATCATTAAAAAATTTTGAGTTGAGACCGGATAAGAACTCTCTTCCGATCTCTTTTAAATTAACAGGAACCTGAATGGGATCTTTCCGATCTCCCGAATTTTAATTTCAGCTACATGTCATAAAGTCCTAAAGCTAAGGATTCTGACGTTCTAAGGTGCAGGGGGTAAGGCTTCTAATTGATATTTTGTGACTAAATAAAAGAAGCTGGACTGAATTTTGCTGATTCCCCTAAGGTCACTTTACCAGTACCTATTAATGTCCGATCTATTCTGTTTTGTTTACTTTGGTTTTATTCCACTTTACGGCATCTTGCCGAATTGCAGTTTACGTCAGCCTAATATTGTGGTTATTTTCCTGGCATGTTATTCAGGCTCTCTCTCTTAAAAGAGACCCGTAAGTTGCAGTTATCTACATTTTACCCAACCACTTACACGCTACTAAGAACTAGAAAATTTGCATTCAGAAACGATGAAGGTTAATAAAACGATAGACTGATCACTAAAGAAATAAACTCGAGAGTAACATTCTTTAAGGTTCTTTGGCACTAAATAAACTTGGAGAAAATCACATACATAAAAAGAACAAAGAAAATACGGAAGGTAAACGTAAATACTTGATAAAGCAGCAATATGAGCTCTTACCTGTAAGGAGCCAAATCTATTGAAATAACTACGGGGTGACAAATAGTAATAAGACAGCAGACTGATTAGCTTGAGGGCTGATGTTCTTTGTGAACTGAAGGGTGCTTAGCTAAAATGCAATAAGATTAAGATAAAAATCGAGTGAAATGAAATTGAGCTTGAATAATGGGAATGAAGACAGAGATGATAAAGGGCTGAAAGTGAGAGTGTGACCGGATAATGAACAAACTGAAAATGTAGAGTTCCAGTATTCAGAATCCTTTTCAAGAAAACACTTCAGAAAACTAGTTTCAAAAGTCTTTCTAATCAAAACTTCAAAGTAGCAGAGTAACAAACTGAATCAAATTTCAGAGTTCTTCCGCTATAATAACTACCTCTCTTTTTTTGCCCGTCCCTTGAACAGTTTTTCATGCAGGTATTTATAGGAATCGGGTGCTCCCCATGAAGGGTCAGGATTTATTTTGAGGGAGATGGAGGGTCAAGATTTCGAAGGACATGATCGGATGTTCAGGAATTAAAGAGAATCAAAATGAATGGCTGAGATCACTCTTCAGAATATTTGTCCTTTTCTTCTTTTAATCTGACGGTCCCAAATCTTCTCGTCCGGAACGATCTGAGGGCTAAGAGCGAAAGACGCTGGTATTGTCGTCTTCTCTCTTGATCCAAGGGTTCCGGGTTTGTCCTTACCAGTGAGATCAACGGTGGGGATTGGGATGTACAGGATCACATGACATACCCCGCACTGTCGGATTGGCGGCGATTCTTAGGCGTGCGGTGGAGATCTCGTCTGCCACGCTTTAACTACCTCGACTCTGATTCTGACGACGGTCATTTGGGATTTGTCTTATTCTTTTTGCCTTCCGATCTTCCCTCTTTCTGATCTCTTTTACATGCTCTTTTCCGATCTTTCATGCTGGTCTCCCATCTTCCGATCTATTATTCCGATCTTTCCCTTTCTCTAGTCCGATCTGGTCAAAGCATTAATTTCCCCTTGATTCCCGAGGCGTTCGCTTGCTTTTCGCCACAATAAATGCCCGTTTCCTATATATACCCCGATTTACAGAGACATTTCCTTCATCTGATTTTTCTCTCTTCCTTCTTTCTTTTCCAGTTCTAGCTGCTCCGACAGTCGTTCCGACCATGATTGTGGTTTTTGATCCCTCTCCGATGGACTTCCTTATTCCTCGACTGAAAATTTACGACCCCGGTGATCGCATAACCTTGTCTGATGCTCCGCTGACCCTTGGCGGTTGCTTCCTCAAGTTCATTCGGCTTCTCACCACATTGAGTGTTCCGACAGCGGTTTCCTTCTACATTGGGTGTTCCGACAGCGGATTAAGCTCCGGTCGGCGACACCCTTGGGATCAGTTATAAACCTGGGACTCTTTAGATAGGATGTCCCACCGGTCTCTAGAGATCGCCCAAATGATGTAATCCTTTAATGTAATCAGATCTCTAGAGATCGCCCAAATGATGTAGTTAGACCTTTATTGTAATCCGATCCCTAGAGATCGCCCAAATGATGTGATCCGATCTTTTGGAAATAAAAATCTTGTTTCTCCAATTATTATCTTATTGATTATTTTCCGATCTCTGATATATTTGTCCGATCTGGTTCCTAACAAAATGACTCTTAACTAATCCTTCATTCAAAATATTCAACTTATTATGCCGATCTCCATTTAACCGATCCCCTTGGAATGTTCGAATATTTGAGAGAAGTGTCGAACATTTCCGAGTCCCACCAATCGATGCGTTGCCTAGAACCTCGTGAGCATTAAATGCTCGGACTAGTATAAATAGGGGTGGGGGGGTTAGCCAGTCGTTCTCTCATTCCATTTTCAGTCCCCTGCTCACAACTTCGAAGTTCTCTCGTTTTCTCAAGTTCTTCCGACGCCGATCAGACTCCGGTAAGGGCTTTGATCTTCTTTTTAGTTTAAGTTCTTTATTTCTTTTAAAAATGAGCGGTGCCGAAGGTCAAAGAGCAGCGAGTCCTCCTTCCATTCAGTTCTCGTGGTCGTCTGACGAAGAAGAAGTGGTCAGGCCAAGCGCGCAAACAGAACCTCCTAGGGCCTCTGTTCCAGCTCGGGGGCGGATCGGACCATCAAGGCACGTACCTTCTTCAAGGAGGGAGAATCTCCCTATGGACAAGCTGCCTTCGATCTTACAAGAGTCCGATCTACAATCGTTTAGCCAGGAGTACAATATTCGCTCTGATTCGTACGAACTTATCCGGTGCCACGACGATCACCGAGCCGATCACTTCTTTGAAGAGAATGACCTGGTTATGGTATACGAGGAACAGTTAAAGGCCGGTCTTCGGTTCCCTCTGGATGACTTCTTCAAGGAGGTCCTAAAACTTCACCGGGTGTGCATTGCTCAAGTTCATCCTAACTCGTGGCAGATCTTAGTAGCCTTCCGAGGTCTGTGCCGAGCTAAGGGAATCAGACCTACGGCTAAGGTGTTCGCCGAACTGCATAGGCTAACTCGCCGAAAGGACGACGAGCACTGGTTCTTTCAGGCGAAGCCTCATTGCGGACTCTTCACCGATCTGCCCTCCTCCCTTAAAAATTGGAAGAACTGCTTCTTCATTCTGAGGAGCAAAAATCTGACCTGCTTTGAGGACTTCCCCCGTAGCTGGTGGCACCAAGGGCCCCTGCTTCCGAAGCGCATTAACCTGAACCAGGAGGAAAGCTTAATAGTGATGGATCTGAAGAATCAGGCTGCCACTCAAAAGTATTCCTGTTTAGATGCGGTGACTGCCGAGCTGCACCATTGGAACATATAGCTGCTCACAGGCCAAGATCGCGAACTTCCGCTCTCTGACCTCGGCACTGGTATTTTCTACATCTCAGATCTCAGGACCTTAGCGATCTCACTGACCTCTTCTTTGTGCAGGTATGGCGGGTGATGAGGGTTCTAGGAAGCAGAAGAAAGAAAAAGAGATCTCCCGGAAAGTAAAGGAGATGAAGCGTTCGGAAAAGCTGCGAACTCCCGGCCGTGAACCAGGGGAGACGCAAGGAGGCCCGTCCCGACCTTCGGGTCCGCCAATCACTGAAGTTGTCCGATCTCCTCCTCAATAAGAAGAGCCGGCTCCACCCCCTCCAGTTGCTCCAAGCACAGAAAGGGGTCCTTCTCAATCTTCTGTGAAATCCTCTTCTCGTGGCGCTCAAACGTTGATGGAGTCCCTGAAGAATAACAGGACTGTTCGGGAGAACCCCGGTTTTGCCAAAGTCTTGGGGTCTTCCATCTGCCTTCGGGAGGATCGGGACAGGCTATCCCCGGACAGTCTTGACGATATCTTGACTCACTCCATGAGCCTGAACGTGGAGTGCCTGGTGAACCAGACCATAGTTCGGGAAAAGGCTTATCGCCTGGGCAAGGAGATCGAGAAGAAGAATCAGGAAATGGCTTCCCTCCGATCCCAACTCGCATCCGCTCAAGATTACATATCTCAAGTTGAGGGGCGGGCGAAGTTCTATGAAGACAGAGTGGCCGAACAGAATCATGTTCTGGCTGAAAGGGATCGTGCTCTCAGGGAAGTCGAGGCGCTTCGGGCCAAAGAAGCTTCTCAGGTCGCCCAACTTATCGAGGAGCTTAAGGTGAAAGACGAAGAAATGGTGACAGGGATAGCTGGTGCCTATGTGAATGCTCACAAGGACCTCTTGGCCGAACTCCAGAAGCGTTACCCAGAAGAGGACTTCTCTTGGATGGCCGACCTGGCTCCCGGGGGCGAGGGTGAGGATAGTGAAGAGGAAGGAGAGGATGAGCAAAATGTAGATCAGGCTGGGGGATCACCCCCAGCCGAATAACTTGTACAAATTTTACAATGAAATGAAATAGAATGCCTTTTTGTTTGGTGAATGGTTGTGATCGGAAAATTTCTAAACACTTGATTGTCTGAGTATATTGAAACAACTGAAAACTATTATTATCCTAAGTGTGAGAGATCGGAAAATACAACATGCATGAGATTGCTAAATGGAACTTAATTGAAAATTTTGGCTTGAACATCTAAGATCGGGATCTTCATTAAACCGGATTAGAACCTTGGCTTGGTTATTTCTAAACTTTTAAAAGAGAGGTCGATTATAAATATTGGCAGCAAGCTTCTGGTGTTAATCCAATCTTGTCTGACAAGAGAGATCGGGAATACAGTTAACTGGTCAGGATATTCGACAATTGGCTTGAGAGGTCGGTGAATGATTTGAGAGACCGGTAAGGCTTTGACTGATATGAGAGCTTAGCATTGACTCAACTCTCTGTGAAGAGAGATCGGAACTGTGATTAGATGGCAAGGAGAGACTTAGTGCTAGGGATCGGTTTGGAAGTTTATTGATTCTGGGGATCGGCCAAAATATGGTGTCGACAACTGCCCCTCATTACATAATTTCTATTAAAGGGAAAATTTCCCGTGTAGGAATTATGTAAAGATTCAGACTCATATTTTGGACGATTAGGTGTTCGAAGTTAGGGAGCTAAAGCACACTTAAGTTGGTGACCTAGAAATCGACAACATAAGTTAAATTAAAATCAACTTGGATCATGGAACCAGAGGTTGATAACAGGAAATTTAAATTGCAGGAAATTAAAATCAACTTAGATCGAGGAACCAGAGGTTGATAGCTGGAAATTTAAATTGCAGGAAATTAAAATCAACTTAGATCGAGGAACCAGAGGTTGATAGCTGGAAATTTAAATTGCAGGAAATTAAAATCAACTTAGATCGAGGAACCAGAGGTTGATAGCAAGAAATTTAAATTGCAGGAAATTAAAATCAACTTAGATCAAGGAACCAGAGGTTGATAGCAGGAAATTTAAATGCAGGAAATTAAAATCAACTTAGATCAAGGAACCAGAGGTTGATAGCAAGAAATTTAAATTGCAGGAAATTAAAATCAACTTAGATCAAGGAACCAGAGGTTGATAACAGGAAATTTAAATTGCAGGAAATTAAAATCAACTTAGATCAAGGAACCAGAGGTTGATAGCAAGAAATTTAAATGCAGGAAATTAAAAATCAACTTAGATCAAGGAACCAGAGGTTGATAACAGGAAATTTAAATTGCAGGAAATTAAAATCAACTTAGATCAAGGAACCAGAGGTTGATAACAGGAAATTTAAATGCGGGAAATTAAAATCAACTTAGATCAAGGAACCAGAGGTTGATAGCAGGAAATTTAAATTGCAGGAAATTAAAATCAACTTAGATCAAGGAACCAGAGGTTGATAGAAAGAAATTTAAATGCGGGAAATTAAAATCAACTTAGATCAAGGAACCAAAGGTTGATAGCAGGAAATTTAAATGCAGGAAATTAAAATCAACTTAGATCAAGGAACCAGAGGTTGATAACAGGAAATTTAAAATGCATGAAATTAAAATCAACTTAGATCAAGGAACCAGAGGTTGATAGCAGAAAATTTAAATTGCAGGAAATTAAAATCAACTTAGATCAAGGAACCAGAAGTTGATAGCAGGAAATTTAAATGCAGGAAATTCAAATCAGCAGGAAATTTAAATTGCACTCACAAAGCAAGCCTAATCCGGACACAAGAAGTTCTTCCCCAATGAAGTGTACGTAATAGAATCCCGAAGACCCATGACGAATGGAGGACGAGTTGCAAGACTTGACCTATGGCCTTGTTCCTTCAAATGCCCCTTTTCTGTTTTTGAGACTTTCTCCCGAAAAGCACCCTCGCGGGTTTTCACTTCCCCTTCGTCTATATGACTAGAAGTGCTCACCTTTAGTTTTTTTTTTTTTTTAGGTCATTCCCTGCAAATCTCATAGTAAAGTACGTGAGGTTATCAATTGTCAAATCTTGATCTTATGGCAAAAATTTTAACTGATTTAAATAGCGCATTAAATAACGAGATTGCCGAAAGATAAATATAAGGGAAAGAATATAAGGGAAAGATAGAAGCATAGGGAATGAAGTGCGATTTTATTACGGTTTAATATAAACAAAGAAGAAATTTCAAAGAGTAAGGGTACAAGGATAGATCTCACATATTCCCTGTGGCTGATTTTGAAATCCCTTAAATGCCATTATTTCAAGTTCTCTGAAGCCTCATGCCGTGACAGTTTCCTCTTCATCCTGGTTTCATGCCCCCCATTCCTTATTTCTCCCTTTTTGTTCTCGGGATGCCCTTTCGGGTTTTCACCCCTAGATTTTTTTTTTTTTTTACTCATTTTTCAGGACTCCCTTTCGAGTTTTCATCCTTCACTCGTTTTACAGAAAGCGCCCCTTGGGGGTTTTCGCCTTCTTTCACACATTTTGCTAGGAGGGCCCTTTTGGGTTTTCACCCCTACTTCTTTTTTTTTTTTTTTTTTTTTTAAGCATAGTATATCTTGACGGTGTCAGCATTCACAGGTCTCGGACACTCTTCACCGTCCATGTGGGTCAAGATCAAGGCTCCTCCAGAAAATGCCTTCTTAACTACATAGGGCCCCTCGTAGGTTGGTGACCATTTGCCCCGGGGATCATTTTGATTCGGCAGTACTTTCTTCAGAACTAAGTCCCCGGGTTGGAATTCGCGCGGGCGAACTTTTTGTCAAATGCTCTAGCCATTCTCATCTGGTATAACTGCCCATGACATGCTGCTACTAACCTTTTCTCATCAAGCAAGTTTAACTGCTCCAACCTTGACTGGATCCATTCTGACTCATCAATCCCTGATTCCTTCAGGATCCTTAGGGAAGGAATTTCAACTTCTACAGGTAATACTGCTTCCATGCCGTAAACCAGTGAGTATGGAGTTGCCCCAGTTGAGGTTCTTACAGAAGTCCGGTATGCGTGGAGAGCGTAAGGAAGCATATCATGCCAATCCCTATACGTGACCGTCATTTTCCGGATTATCCTCTTGAGGTTTTTGTTTGCAGCTTCCACCGCTCCATTCATCTGGGGACGGTATGGGGAGGAATTGAGGTGCCGGATTTTGTATTGATCACACAATTTCTGGATCTTTGGACCATTCAAATTCTTAGCGTTATCAGTGACGATTTCATTAGGGAGGCCATGCCGGCAGATGATGTTGCTTCTGAGGAATCTGAGAAACGTATTCTGTGTGATGTGCGCATAGGATGTTGCTTCGACCCACTTGGAGAAATAGTCGATGGCCACAAGGATGAATCTGTGCCCATTGGATGCCTTGGGATTGATGGGACCAATCACACCGATGCCCCACATTGCGAAAGGCCATGGTGAGACGAGGTTGAACAACTTGTGAGGTGGCACATTGATTGGATCGGCATAGATTTGACACTTGTGGCATTTTCGGAAATACTCGACGCAATCCTTTTCCATTGTGGTCCAAAAATACCCACGTCGCATGATTTGCTTAGCCATCATGTGCCCATTGGCATGGGTTGCACAATTTCCCTCATGAGTCTCAAAAAGGATTTTCTTCGCCTCCTTTGCGTCCACACATCTCAATAATTCGCCGTTGGAGCTCCTCTTGTATAGGGTTTCTCCACTGGGGAAGTATCCCAATGCTAATCTTCGAATCATCTTCTTTTCATTCTTGCTCGCCCCCAAAGGGAATTCTCTGGTTCTACAGTAGACCAGGATGTCATGATACCAAGGCTTTCTATTGGGCTCTTCTTCAATCATGAAGCAATATGCTGGCTCACTTCTTGCTTTAATCTTCAATGTCTGAGCCATCCGACCCTCTTCGATTTGAGCCATAACAGCTAGAGTAGCTAAGGCATCAGCAAATTGATTCTTGTCCCTACTAAGGTGAGTGAAAGAGATTTCTTCGAATTTCTTGATCAGTTGCAATAGGTACTTCTGATATGGGATTAGCTTGGGATCCTTGGTTTGCCATTCTCCCTTGACTTGATAAATAATCAGGGCTGAGTCTCCATATACCTCCAGCTTCCTGATTTTCATTTCGATGGCAGCCTGTAGACCCATCACACAAGCTTCGTATTCCGCGACGTTGTTGGTGCAGTCAAATCTCAACTTAACGGCTATCGGGAAGTGCTTTCCATCCGGGGATATCAATACAGCTCCAATTCCATTCCCGGACAAATTGACAGCTCCGTCGAAATACATTTCCCATACATCGGCTGGCCCCTCTTCTTCGCATTCCACTTCATTAATATGCTCATCAGGAAACTCAAAATCCAGAGCTTCATAATCCTGGATAGGGTTTTCTGCTAGGAGGTCAGCAATCACGCTACCTTTCACTGCTTTCCGGGTCATATAGACTATGTCATATTGGGAGAGTATAACCTGCCACTTGGCTATCCTACCTGGCACGAATGGGCTTTCGAATACATATTTGATAGGATCCATCCTGGAGATGAGCCATGTCTTGTGATTCAACATATAGTGCTTGAGGCGATTTGCTGTCCAGGCTAACGATCAGCAAGTTTTTTCTAAGAAAGAGTACCTTGACTCACAATCATTGAACTTCTTGCTCAGGTAATAAATAGCCCTCTCTTTTCGGCCGGTATAGTCTTGTTGTCCCAACACACATCCCATCGAGTTCTGCTGAACTGCCATATACAGGATCAGAGGCCTGCCCGCCACAGGTGGGACCAATACTGGTGGTCTTGACAAGTATTGCTTGATCTTCTCAAAAGCCTCTTGGAAAACTGAATCCCATTGGGTAGAGTTGTTCTTCCGGAGTAGCCTGAAAATTGGCTCAGCATTGGCAGTGAGATTGGAAATAAATCTCGAAATGTAGTTCAACTTTCCCAGAAAACTGCGCACCTCCCTTTCTGTTCTTGGGGATGGCATCTCTTGAATAGCTCGAACCTTGTCTGGATCAACCTCTATTCCCCTCTCGCTTATTATGAATCCCAACAACTTTCCCGATCTAGCTCCGAATATGCATTTGGCAGGGTTCGGGCCAACGGTATTTCTGAGTTTCGAATACTTTCCTCGACTGCACATGACTTTCTTCTCCCCGGGATTTGATGATCATATCATCCACATATACTTCCACCTCTTTATGCATCATATCGTGGAATAATGTGGCCATTGCACGCTGGTAGGTAGCACCAGCATTCTTCAACCCAAAAGGCATGACCCGATAGCAAAATACTCCCCATTGAGTGATGAAAGCAGTTTTATCCTTATCTTCCTCGTCCATCGGGATCTGATTATACCCTGATGCCCCATCAATACACGAACACCTGCCCAATCCCGCAGCGTTGTCAACTAACACATCAATGTGAGGGAGAGGGAAATCGTCTTTCAAGCTCGCTTTATTGAGATCCCTGTAATCGACGCACACCCAAACTCTCCCGTCCTTCTTCATTACCGGGACCACATTAGCTATCCATTGGGGATATTTGACCACTTCCAAGAACCCAGCGTCATACTGTTTCTTGACTTCATCCCGAACTTTGAGCAGTGTGTCGGGGTTCATTCTCCTTAACTTCTGCTTTACCGGGACTGTCCCTGGAACTAGGAGAATTTTGTGTGTCACTATCTGAGGGTCCAAACCCACCATATCATCATAGCTCCAGGAAAATACGTCGAGGGATTCTTTAAGCAGATTGATCATATCTCCCAATTCTTCACTCTCCACTATCTTGAGTTCCCTTTTTACTTCTTCTGTGCCTAAATTTATGGTGCGCATTTTGTCTCCACAAGGCACGAGGGAGGGCTCATCCTTTTCACTGTCTTCTTGTGTAGGGTCTTCCTCAGAATCATTTGAAGTAATGGCAGTTATGGGGATTTCAAAATTAACCAGAGGAATCTCTGAATCTATTGGATTATTAGGTGTTAATTGATGAATGGTCTTGAATGAATAAAAAAAATGTATATTAAGGATGGAATTCAAAAGAAAGAGAGAATTGGATTTAAAATGCGCTATTAATTCATTAATGTTTGTGCCATAAGAAAAAGGTCCATTTACAGTATTACACTTGTCACCATGGACAAAAATGATCAAGTGTAGATAACCAAAGGTACTTTACTCGAAATTGAGTACAGGGACGTCCTCGGTTGTCCAGTTGTTCAGCTCTTACCCCTCAGTTGTTGGTGAGACTAGGGCCTCATACAAGGGATCCAGTTGGATGACATCTATGGATGGATCATCGGGTGATTCTTCTGTATTTGCCGGATCTGAATGACCGGTTTAGTAAAGATCTCTGTAATCCTCGGGACTACTTTCATCTTTCCCATTTTCCGATCGAACCTTTGATCCCGGAGCATTTTCCTCATCCAGAATCGTCCATCCATAAGGGCATCTTCCTCATAACCCAAACCGCAGCGGCCTACCTTCTGGATAATTGGTATGGGTTCAACGATTCCCTGTAATGTGGCGCCTAGGCCTTTGCCTTCTTCGTACCCACTCCTTGTCATTATTTTGGCTACCATAGCCATAGCCCCTCCATTTTCTGAGATGGTTTCTTGTAACTCGAGGGCTTGGAAGGAGCTTTCTAATGACTCCTCAGCTGCCTCCACATAGGGCAGTGATTGCGGCTTGGTGACTAGCAAGGCCTCCTCTCCTTTCACTGTGACGATTTTGCCATCCATGATGTATTTTATTCTGCAGTGCGAGTTGAGGCAGCGTTTGCGAGAATGGATCCAAGGCCTCCCCAACAACATAGTGTGGTAGGCTCTATATTCATCACCGGAATGTGTGGCGAAAGTGCATGCGCCAATCTGAAGCGGCAAGTCAATATCTCCCAACACTTCTCTTCTGGTACCGTCAAAGGCTCTTACCACCATAGCACTTTGACGTATGTCCGATTGGTCAACTGGCAACCTAGCCAAGGTAGCACTAGGGAGTACATTGAGAGCTGACCCGTTATCAATAAGTACCTTAGCTACTATACAACCCTTACACTTCACTGTTACATGTAGAGCTTTAGTGTGCCTTAAACCCGCAGGATCTATCTCATCCTCCGAGAAAGTGACAGAACTGGATGCCTGGATTTGCCCCACTATCTTTTCAAACTGCCCCGGTGTGATGTCGGGGCTCACAAAGGCCTGATCCAGAATTCTCTGCAGGGCTTGACAGTGCACCTCTGAGCTCAAGATCAGTGACAACAGTGAAATCCGTGCAGGCATCTTCCTCAACTGTTCCACCACATCATACTCACTTTGCTTCATTATTTGGAGTAACAACTCCTCCTCTTCTTTACGCTCAGCAGGCTCTGCTTCCTCTGTCTTCTCAACCTCCTCTTCGGTGTTCTTCAGTGACTCTCCCATTTTTACTTTCCCTTTTCTCTTTTCTTTTTCTTCGTTACTGTAACATCTCCCACTTCGAGTTATGAACTCGACCTCTTGCTCAAGGGAGGAGGGCTTTGTGGCAGTGACGGGTTGGGGATCTACTTGGGGAGTAGCACTGGTAGCAGGTCCGGCATAAGTCATTTTAAAATGTTCATGCGGGGTAAAGCATGGTTTTGGTGGTGCTGGAGGTGAGGCCAGATTAGGAGCTAATGTACTGCTTGATGCTCCTTGGGTGAAGACTTGGAAATTGTAGTTCCAAGGTATGGCGTGGGTGTTGGTAACAGGGAGCTGAGGAGGAGTTCGGATAACAGTTACTAGTGGTGAAGCTACTGGTAGAGAGAAGGTGATTCTGGGTTTGGAGGTAGAAGCATTCTGATTGTATCTAGTCCTGTTTACTCCCACTTCTGTCTTTGACCTCGCCTGGCATCTCAGAACCTTGAGAGACAATAAGTTCCGAACCTCTTGCCTGAATCCCTCACAGCCCTGCAGCTCGTGATCAGCTGCCCCTCCATGATAAGGACACCCCGTACTCTCTTCCAATCCCGCTACCTGAGGGCAGAGGTAGCCTTCCCTTGTTGCTAGAGCAAAAATTTCCTTAAAGTAAGGAACCAGCTTGTCTACTTCCAGCGTTGATCCTCCTTCATCAGGCTCTATCATATTTACACCACTGCCTGCATTATGGTTAGGCAGTGGGTTTGAGGTAACATTGGGGAGGGAACCATTTCCCTCAATTTTCAACCACCCATTTCTGATTAAAGCGTGCACTCTTCCCCTGAGTGCCCCACAGTTATCGGTTGAGTGCCCTTGTGCCCCTCCATGGTACTCACAACGAGCAGTAGCATCATACCACCTGGGGTATGGTGGCTGGATCGGGTCTAGGGGAACTGGTACAATTTGGTTTATACCGACAAGGTATCGGTATATTTCACTGAGTGGGAGGGGAAGAGGTGGATCAGGGTTTCTTGGGGGTCTTGGGTTGTTTAGTGGTGGTCTTGATTGAGCAGGAGGAGGAGGTGGTCTTGGTTGGTAATTTGTAGGTGAAGGGTATTGTGGGCGTGGGTGTGGATAATTAGGGAAAGGAGGTGGAATATTTGCGACTGTCTGGCCATGAGGGGGAGGATATGGCCGATAATTGTTTTGGGGAAGTGGGGAGTATTTATTCTGCCGGATGATGGAATGCACATCACCCTCCTTTTTCGTGCCGAAATTGGCAGTCTTTTTTGCAGGGTTCTCAGCCAAGTCCTACAGTCATCCCATTCTTAGGTTGGCCTCTATCCTTTCGCCAGCCTGTATGATGTCAGAGAAGCTGTTGGAGGTGTTCCCAATCATCAAGTTGAAGTAAGGGGCCTTCAAAGTTTCGATGAACAAAGAGCATAGCTCATTGTCAGTCACCGGAGGGTGGACTTCTGCCGCCTTTTCTCTCCATCTCTGGGCATACTCCTTGAAGCTTTCCCGGTCTTTCTGTACCAGGTTTTGAAGATCCCTCCTTGTGGGGGCTACATCATGATTAAATTTGTCTTGCTTCAAAAGGCCTCGGCTAAATCCTTCCAGAGCGCCTTGATGCACTCTGTCTAATCAACACACCACCTCGGCTGCTCGAGAGGCTCTCGTGAAAGAAGTGGATTAACAGTCTGTCATCATCTGTCATAGAGGACATCTTGGCAATATAGGTGGCCAAATGAATTCGAGGGTCCGAATTCCCAGTATACTTGTCAAAATCGGGGACCTTGAATTTGGGTGGCACCACCACATCCGGTACTAATCTCAGTGATGCCACGTCAACTGAGCCATACATATTTAGGCCCTCTATAGCTCTCAATCTTTCTTCCAGAGCGGACAACTTCTCATTTTCTCTCATCTTACTTTCTCCTCCTATTGTGTGAGGTACTCCCCCGACTGGGAAATGAAAGGCAGAATGAACTGGAGGGTTCGGGACCGAAAGGGATGGTTCGGCATTCGGGATGATTGGGTAGTAAGAGAAAGGAGGTTCATTATTTAGTGGAATCGGATTGACAGTGACCGTCGGATCCTGGATTGGTGGCTGGAAAGTGAAAGAGGTTGAAGCGTAGTGAGAATCAACCGTTGTAGGAGGTGGGGGAGGTAATGGTAGGTTAAGGTCTGAAGCTGGCTTATTCTGAGACATCTCCCTCATTAATTTCATAAGTTCTGAAACTTGGTATTTTAGTTCAGACACTTGCCCCTATAGGTTCTATACTTGTTCTTGGTCTTCCATTAGTTTTCTTGTTCGAGATCTTGTTAAGTACACTCGCTGGGGTTGAATCGCGTGCTTGGTCCGACTTGCCTTGTTTGAAGCAATATTGATTTCCTGTAAGGAGTAAAAAAAGAAAATTTTAAATGAACTTTGAATTTTGCAAAGGAATTAAAAGTCCTGGTCTGGACGAAGGATATAGTGGCATTTGAGAGCCAGGTTGAAATCCGTAAAAGGATATTCGCATCAATTTTATCATGGCATCGTTCGATAGTCTAACTGTGAATGACTGGATTGAATGCGCATTTATGATACCTGTCCATATAGCGCATTCAATTTTTCACATAACCCTAGCGAGGGAGTTCCTACGGGAGTCATATTATTCATTCACAAATTTACTAAACAATGGTCCAGAAATCATTTCATTAACTGAATAATTTGTACACCGTGTTCTTTACATCGGTTTAGGTTCTGGGAGGTTTTTTATAATGAGATGACATTTTCTGAGATACTCATATAACCTTTCTTCTTGTTTGGCAGGATCGAATGCTTTCAGAGCATACTCAGATTCAGGTAAGAGTTCTTGCTTTCCCTGTGCTATTGTTCTTTCCAGCTGGTCAACATTCTCTTTCAGTCCTTGATAGAGAGAAGCTTGTTTTTCTTTCTCTTTCCTTTCCTTCGCACACTCTTTCAAGATATCGTTGATGAATAGTGCCTGTTCTTTTAATTCGAGCTTCTTCTTTTTGTTTTCCTGTTTATACTCTTCAATGAGCACTTCTTGGTATTTCATCTTTTCCTGAAGCTTACTATTCTGTACTTTCACTTCTTTTACCTCAGCTTGGAGAGAGTCTTTTTCCTTTTCCCACTGTTCCTCTTGCTCTTCGAACCCCATCCTTTCGGCCCTTGCCTCTTCCTTGAGCCTTCTCACTTTTCTTTTTCGTTTCTGCTGTTGGTCCTCCAACTATTTTATTTGTTCTTGCAGTTGTGAGTTCTCGGTGTTTGCTTTTTGTAGTGAGTTAAGTAGACGATTATCAGCTTCTTCTAATAGGATGTTTTGGCGAGGGTTATTGTCCTCAAATTCTGTAGTTGAGTGTTCTCGGTCCCTGTCAGCTCTCCATTTAAGACAATCGCCCGAGGCACTTGGGCCTTTAGGCGATCTCTCCATCAAAGTAATGTTTTCCCAAGACTTGCGAGCCAGTTTCAATCCTTCCTCTTCCTTGAGCTCATGGTAGAAGTGACCTTGGTGGTATTCTTCAATGTTGATCATGGACTGCGTTGAGCCAAACTGCCTCATTACTAATGCCGGAGTATAACTTGTATATCCGGTTACTCCGATTAGGGATACCGACTGATTACCTCCCATACCGATCAAAACGGGTTGGCCTGGCGTCCACAGCTTCCTCCAACAGTAATCATGGCTATTGAAACTCAAAATCCGTTCCCACCACTGCTGTTCATTCTTCGGACTGATTACTAACCGGGTCATCTTTTCGATGGGAGGCTGGTCAAGGTACCAAGTTAATCCCTTTGTCTCCATAGGACACATGTGACTGATAATCCAGAGGTATAGCAACTGAGAACAACACTTAATGGACCCTTTCCCCTGTTGTCTGCAGTAGGTTAGGGTTAACAAGGTTTCCACAAGAATTGCCGGTATCGGATGGATCTCCTGCCTTTCTACCGTCCAGAATGCTTCCACTGCGCTGCAAGTTACGATTCCCAATGGTCCCGGGAACAAAATCAACCCGTAGATCCCCAAGGCGAGTGCCACTGAAGCTTGATTCCACTTTTTCTCTTGAAGGTACTGATCTAACCACTTCTGGAGATATGTCCAATACCAACCATGTGTGTTTCCTTTGACAGTTTCTTTTGACTTTGCATCCTCCGAAGGGATGCCCAACAAATGTGTTAATCGTTTCCAGGTTTGCCTATGCTCAAGGTGTAGGTAGATCCGATTCTGTGTTGAATAAGGGATCCCTAGTAATGCCTGATATTCTTCCAGAGTGGGAACTATATCAATATCATTAAAAGAGAATACCCCGTACTTAGGGTTCCAAACCGACAATATGGCCTTTAATGCCGGGATTTGGACCTTGACTCGCATTAAGGTTGCAATCCTCCCATACTTCTCTTCAAATCATACCTTGACCTGATCAGGAAGTGACCTCCATCCATTAGACAGACCCTCGAGGCTATTCATTCTGACTTCAATTTTATTTAGATCTAATGAAGGTAGTAAACTAGCATGTGCCTTGGAAACATCATTTTGTGGGGGTACTGGAGTATGAATCGATTTGGACCAAAGTTTAGCATTCTGAACTTCTTCTGCCGACTGACTCGAGGATGCCATGATAAATATGATGCCTATCCTTTTACAGACTCTTGGTTTGGTAATGCTCATGGAAAACTCGTTAGCGAGATAAATCTGTAATCTTGTATTATATTGTTGGCAGAGTGGTGCCTACACATTTATCAAAGTAGGAAAATGTGCAGGTTTTCTTAACAATATGATTCAAGATTACCCTTAAAAGTAAAAACAAAGTAAAATAAACAGAATAGGGTAAGAGTAAGTATGTCCCTTTTGTCCTAACATAGGGAGACTCTTGATACCGGATGAGTGCTACCTAATTGGATAGTTCTATCTTATAAGGTAGCTTACTACGGCTTTCAGCTATTGTGATAGTTTAGCTCAAGGTCTAATTTTCTAAAAGCCACAGGTTCCCAAATTGCCCTCATCAGAATAAAGAGAGCCCCATTCTATAACCATGATATTATCGGGAAAATTCCATGAGTATCACAGTGGATAGAACGAGTTTCAATCTGAGCAGAAGCCTTCACGGATACTAACGGGGTAGAACCCACGGGTACCGCTACATGACTCCCTCCTACTTTCCTAAAAGGGTAAGAAAGCCCGGGTATAGGGCCAAAGTGTGTGAGGACATCGAGTGAGTGTTTAGTGTGTGAAGGGACACCTTTACCTCTTCCCAATTCAGGGGGATTTTATTTTTCCATTTTTCCTTTTTTATTTTTTTTTTGAAACGAAGAGCACTGTAAGGAGATAAAACAGGCAAAACAAGCAAAATAGTTAGCCGCAATAATAATAATTAACGTATAAAACATCACTGAATGAGCCCATCTAACTATAATTTGATCGGACAAAATTAAATCTACTTTTGGACCACTAGACCGGGGTTAAGTCAGTCTTTGAAACGTCCCCAGCGGAGTCGCCAAGCTGTCGCAAGGGATTTTGCGGTCGCCTGAACGAACCCTCACCGAAGTGGGAAAGAGTGAGGAGTCGCCACCTTAGTTTTAAGGGAAACTAAAGAAAACCATTTGTGAAAATTGAAATGGAACCACTTCAAGGCAGAGATTCTAGGTTCGAGGTCCGTAAACGGGTGGGGAAGGTGTTAGGCACCCCACCTCGTCCCTTAATAAGGGTAAGTAGATTTAATTTTGCATTAGTTAGGAGGGCTTGAATGGATATGTTGATCCTTTTGACTAAAGGAGCATTTTATTTTTCACTAAATTTGGATCACCCAGATACATAAGTAAATGAGACAACCTTAGTGAGTTACTGGTGCATGTTAATCTTATCTAAAAGAACTATTTTATTAAAATTTAATTTAAGAATTGTATAAGAACTCTTCTCCGAACTCTTTAACACTTATTAAAATTTTGAGTTGAGATCGGATAAGAACTCTCCTCCGATCTTTATTAAATCATTAAAAAATTTTGAGTTGAGACCGGATAAGAACTCTCTTCCGATCTCTTTTAAATTAACAGGAACCTGAATGGGATCTTTCCGATCTCCCGAATTTTAATTTCAGCTACATGTCATAAAGTCCTAAAGCTAAGGATTCTGACGTTCTAAGATGCAGGGGGTAAGGCTTCTAATTGATATTTTGTGACTAAATAAAAAAAGCTAGACTGAATTTTGCTGACTTCCCCTAAGGTCACTTTACCAGTACCTATTAATGTCCGATCTATTCTGTTTTGTTTACTTTGGTTTTATTCCACTTTACGGCATCTTGCCGAATTGCCGTTTACATCAGCCTAATATTGTGGCTATTTTCCTGGCATGTTATTCAGGCTCTCTCTCTTAAAAGAGACCCGTAAGTTGCAGTTATTTACATTTTACCCAACCACTTACACGCTACTAAGAACTAGAAAATTTGCATTCAGAAACGACGAAGGTTAATAAAACGATAGACTGATCACTAAAGAAATAAACTCGAGAGTAACATTCTTTAAGGTTCTTTGGCACTAAATAAACTTGGAGAAAATCACATACATAAAAAGAACAAAGAAAATGCGGAAGGTAAACGTAAATACTTGATAAAGCAGCAATATGAGCTCTTACCTGTAAGGAGCCAAATCTATTGAAATAACTACTGGTAGACAAATAGAAATAAGACAATGATCGATTAGCTTGAGGGCTGATGTTCTTTGTGAACTGAAGGGTGCTTAGCTAAAATGCAATAAGATTAAGATAAAAATCGAGTGAAATGAAATTGAGCTTGAATAATGGGAATGAAGACAGAGATGATAAAGGGCTGAAAGTGAGAGTGTGACCGGATAATGAACAAACTGAAAATGTAGAGTTCCAGTATTCAGAATCCTTTTCAAGAAAACACTGTAGAAAACTAGTTTCAAAAGTCTTTCTAATCAAAACTTGAAAGTAGCAGAGTAACAAACTGAATCAAATTTCAAAGTTCTTCCGCTATAATAACTACCTCTCTTTTTTTGCCTGTCCCTTGAACAGTTTTTCATGCAGGTATTTATAGGAATCGGGTGCTCCCCATGAAGGGTCAGGATTTATTTTGAGGGAGATGGAGGGTTAAGATTTCGAAGGACATGATCGGATGTTCAGGAATTAAAGAGAATCAAAATGAATGGCTGAGATCACTCTTCAGAATATTTGTCCTTTTCTTCTTTTAATCTGACGGTCCCAAATCTTCTCGTCCGGAACGATCTGAGGGCTAAGAGCGAAAGACGCTGGTATTGTCGTCTTCTCTCTTGATCCAAGGGTTCCGGGTTTGTCCTTACCAGTGAGATCAACGGTGGGGATTGGGATGTACAGATCGTCATGACATACCCCGCACCGGCAAGATTGCGGGCGATTCTTAGGCGTGCGGTGGAGATCTCGTCTGCCACGCTTTAACTACCTCGGCTCTGATTCTGACGACGGTTATTTGGGATTTGTCTTATTCTTTTTGCCTTCCGATCTTCCCTCTTTCTGATCTCTTTTACATGCTCTTTTCCGATCTTTCATGCTGGTCTCCCATCTTCCGATCTATTATTCCGATCTTTCCCTTTCTCTGGTCCGGTCTGGTCAAAGCATTAATTTCCCCTCGATTCCCGAGGCGTTCGCTTCGTTTTCTGCTCAGCAATAAATGCCCGTTTCCCCCTATATATACCCCTGACGACAGAGACATTTCCTTCATCTGATTTTTCTCTCTTCCTTCTTTCTTTTCCAGTTCTAGCTGCTCCGGCGGTCGTTCCGGCCATGATTGTGGTTTTTGATCCCTCTCCGATGGACTTCCTTATTCCTCGACTGAAAATTTACGACCCCGGTGATCGCATAACCTTGTCTGATGCTCCGCTGACCCTTGGCGATTGCTTCCTCAAGTTCATTCGGCTTCTCACCACATTGAGTGTTCCGACAGCGGTTTCCTTCCACATTGGGTGTTCCGATAGCGGATTAAGCTCCGGTCGGTGACACCCTTGGGATCAGTTATAAACCTGGGACTCTTTAGATAGGATGTCCCACTGGTCTCTAGAGATCGCCCAAATGATGTAATCCTTCAATGTAATCAGATCTCTAGAGATCGCCCAAATGATGTAGTTAGACCTTTATTGTAATCCGATCCCTAGAGATCGCCCAAATGATGTGATCCGATCTTTTGGAAATAAAAATCTTGTTTCTCCAATTATTATCTTATTGATTATTTTCTGATCTCTGATATATTTGTCCGATCTGGTTCCTAACAAAACGACTCTTAGGGCCTCTGTTCCAGCTCGGGGGCGGATCGGACCATCAAGGCACGTACCTTCTTCAGGGAGGGAGAATCTCCCTATGGACGAGCTGCCTTCGATCTTACAAGAGTCCGATCTACAATCGTTTAGCCAGGAGTACAATATCCGCCCTGATTCGTACGAACTTATCTAGTGCCACGGCGATCACCGAGCCAATCACTTCTTTGAAGAGAATGACCTGGTTATGGTATACGAGGAACAGTTAAAGGCCGGTCTTCGGTTCCCTCTGGATGACTTCTTCAAGGAGGTCCTAAAACTTCACCGGGTGTGCATTGCTCAAGTTCATCCTAACTCGTGGCGGATCTTAGTAGCCTTCCGAGGTCTGTGCCAAGCTAAGGGAATCAGACCTACGGCTAAGGTGTTGGCCGAACTGCACAGGCTAACTCGCCGAAAGGACGACGAGCACTGGTTCTTTCAGGCGAAGCCTCATTGCGGACTCTTCACCGATCTGCCCTCCTCCCTTAAAAATTGGAAGAACCGCTTCTTCATTCTGAGGAGCAAAAATTCGACCTGCTTTGAGGACTTCCCCCGTAGCTGGAGGCACTAGGGGCCCCTGCTTCCGAAGCGCATTAACCTGAACCAGGAGGAAAGCTTAATAGTGATGGATCTGAAGAATCAGGCTGCCACTCAAAAGTATTCCTATTTAGATGCAGTGACTGCCGAGCTGCACCATTGGAACATACAGCTGCTCACAGGCCAAGATCGCGAACTTCCGCTCTCTGACCTCGGCACTGGTATTTTCTACATCTCAGATCTCAGGACCTTAGCGATCTCACTGACCTCTTCTTTGTGCAGGTATGGCAGGTGATGAGGGTTCTAGGAAGCGGAAGAAAGAAAAAGAGATCTCCCGGAAAGTAAAGAAGATGAAGCGTTTGGAAAAGCTTCGAACTCCCGGCCGTGAACCAGGGGAGACGCAAGGAGGCCCGTCCCGACCTTCGGGTCCGCCAATCACTGAAGCTGTCCTATCTCCTCCTCAACAGGAAGAGTCGGCTCCACCCCCTCCAGTTGCTCCAAGCACAGAAAGGGGTCCTTCTCAATCTTCTGTGAAATCCTCTTCTTGTGGCGCTCAAACGTTGATGGAGTCCCTGAAGAATAACCGGACTATTCGGGAGAACCCCGGTTTTGCCAAAGTCTTGGGGTCTTCCATCTACCTTCGGGAGGATCGGGACAGGCTATCCCTGGACAGTCTTGACGATATCTTGACTCGCTCCATGAGCCTGAACGTGGAGTGCCTGGTGAACCAGACCATAGTTCGGGAAAAGGCTCATCGCCTGGGCAAGGAGATCGAGAAAAAGAATCAGGAAATGGCTTCCCTCCGATCCCAACTCGCATCCGCTCAAGATTACATATCTCAAGGTTAGGGGCGGGTGAAGTTCTATGAAGACAGAGTGGCCGAACAGAATCATGTTCTGGCTGAAAGGGATCGTGCTCTCAGGTCGCCCAACTTATCGAGGAGCTTAAGGTGAAAGACGAAAAAATGGTGACAGGGATAGCTGGTGCCTATGTGAATCCTCACAAGGACCTCTTGGCCGAACTCCAGAAGCGTTACCCAGAAGAGGACTTCTCTTGGATGGCCGACCTGGCTCCCGGGGGCGAGGGTGAGGATAGTGAAGAGGAAGGAGAGGATGAGCAAAATGTAGATCAGGCTGGGGGTGATCCCCCAGCCGAATAACTTGTACAAATTTTACAATGAAATGAAATAGAATGCCTTTTTGTTTGGTGAATGGTTGTGATCGGAAAATTTCTAAAAACTTGATTGTCTGAGTATATTGAAACAACTGAAAACTATTATTATCCTAAGTGTGAGAGATTGGAAAATACAACATGCATGAGATTGCTAAATGGAACTTAATTGAAAATTTTGGCTTGAACATCTAAGATCGGGATCTTCATTAAACCGGATTAGAACCTTGGCTTGGTTATTTCTAAACTTTTAAAAGAGAGGTCGATTATAAATATTGGCAGCAAGCTTCTGGTGTTAATCCAATCTTGTCTGACAAGAGAGATCGGGAATACAGTTAACTGGTTAGGATATTCGACAATTGGCTTGAGAGATCAGTGAATGATTTGAGAGACTGGTAAGGCTTTGACTAATACGAGAGCTTAGCATTGACTCAACTCTCTGTGAAGAGAGATCGGAACTGTGATTAGATGGCAAGGAGAGACTTAGTGCTAGGGATTGGTTTCGAAGTTTATTGATTCTGGGGATCGGCCAAAATATGGTGTCGACACCATGCATACTCAATTCATATGTAAACATTCTCAAATTACATAAGCAAAATTTTCAAATTTCCTTTATTTACATAATTTACAAAATAATTACAAAATTTCATAATTTACATGATATATAAATTAATTACATATGAAAAAGCTAATTAATTAATTTACATCGCATTCCTATTAATTACCTGTTCATAATTTACATTACAATACAATATCTAAGCATTTTATACAAAATATAAAATAAAATCTATATGGGCCCTATCTACATGCATTGCTGAGGAGGTGACAACCTTGAATACTTCAGACACTTCTGCAGATCAGAACTCTAAAATCTCTGTTTAATATTTTTATCTGGGCTTTACCTTCAGTACCTGCGCGAGGAAACAATTCTATCGCGCTAAACATTGCTGCTTAGTGGTGCAATAATATAACAAGGAAATAATATACAAATAAAGATAGAAATAAAACATAATTTAAATAATTAAGATTTATTTATACTTCACATGCGGTTTCTAAAATTTAATATGTTTTATGCTAATTTAGTCTTCTTTGGAAGTGTTTATTTCGCCAATGTACAGTAATAATGTATATAGAAAAATGATCTAAAAATAATAAATTTATGCTTATATTATTATGTAAGTCACATTTGCAATATTTATGTATGTTATAATTTTCTTTGCTAATCTTTTAGTATTTTCTCAATACTTTCTTGGTTGTGTCAGATTATTTCATAATAAGTAAATTTTGATATCGGTCCAATTCATTTCGATTCTTTCTAATAAATAACTATTCTAATTTATTTTAGATCATCTTACTCATTTATTTAATTTCTAATAGTTTTTTTATTACTAATATTCTTAACTTATTTCAATAAATTTCACTGCCTAAGTAACCTATGACAGGCTAACTAAACTGGATAACGGGTCGTTGGCACTGGACACCGTGGTGTCTCGGGCCGTCATACCATGGGACGCAGAACGTCAACCACGTATGCAGTCAGTATGGCTAAAAAGCCATGATAACACATAATCAGGCTTAAAAGCCATGAATGTTGGCATAAAGCTATGAATGCGGGCATAAAGCCATGAATACGGGCACAAAGCCATGAATACAGGCATAAAGCCTTTCGCAGTACTACTAAAACAATACCCTATTGGCATGCCAATCTATCCAATCTGACACACGTGTCTAGGCAATACAAGGGTACATAATATCATTAAATATTAATATATTGTGTTTTATGACTTCATTATTTCATGATAAATTTAAATTATAATTCATATATTCATTTAATCATTTATATGATCACAATTTACATCAATTATCCTTTTATACCACTGTACTCAAAATACTTCTCCTTTCTACAATAATGAGAACTAATGTCTCATTCATACATTAATATAGTTCATTTATTCATTCATTATGTTATTCATATTGATCACAATTCTAAACAATGGTTCACATGTACCATTGTATTCAAAACATTTTTCCTTTCTCATTTATACATTCAAGAATCTATTTATGTAATTATAAATTTTATATTTCAAGTTGAATTACTAATATTTTATGAATTCCATTTGTAATGGGCATATAAGCCCTAACTATCTATTCACATCAATTAGGTGACTTATTTTTCATGTTTCAAGTAATCCATAAACATTTCATGGATTTCAAATTTATGGCCTTAATTTCTTTTTAACAATTTTGGCTAAGATGTATAGTCCACATTTGTCATACAATTCTAAGCATTTAAGCTTAGAATTGGTTCTAAGTCTTTATCTTAGTTTGCTAATCATTTTGATTACTATTCACCTTACTAGTCAACCAAAATGTTGACTTTTTCATACTTAATGGATATGTTAATTCTAATTACAACAAGATCCCACATTTTGAGTTTTGCATTTGCTAGTATTAATTGCCAATTGCAATTTAAAGTCCCCTAGATGCATTTCTAAATTTTCAGTTTTTATTACCTAAGTTTACTGTTCCATTGGACAATTTTAGAGTGGAAACTGGGCTAACCTTTCTTCATCAAAGTTGCTCCTTATTGTGTCTTCTTTAATTCCCTTTTTGAATCACTCCAGTTGGAGTTTTGTAGCTCAAGTTATGGTCATTTTACCATAACTGGTCGGAGTGACCTGTACCCAGATTTTCTGGGCAATTTGGTTCTGCCAGATTTGGTAACCTAAGTTTGGTTGACAATTTGACTAGGTTATGGTCATAATTTGGGTCAGGTTTCTTCATGAAAGTTGTTGGTCTATATCTTAGCTTATTGCTGGTAAAATTTCAGGTCAATTGGACCTTTCTACATTGAGTTATGGCCAAATGACCATATACTGTTCATTTAGTCATTTTGCCCAGGCAGATTGCAGGTCACCCGGATTAGGGCAAACTTTTGGTCAACTTGGTTTGGTTTTTTGGGCATGGTTTCTTCACCAAAGTTGTGCCATTATGTGTCTAGTTTCATGTCCAATTGGTCTTGCACCAATTGAACCTATACATCTCCATTTATAGCTGCCTAAACTTGCTGGACTCACAACTAGTCCTGCAGGTCACCAAGGGCAGCATGCCTAAACTCAACTCCAACATTCTTGCTCACTTCATTTCCTAATCAAACATAGCCAAATGGTCACTAATTGACCATTACAACTTTAGTTTATTTCCATTTTCATCCACCACCAAAATTAAATTTCAAAACCCTAACCCTAATTGACCAAGCCTCCAATTCATGCATCTTACTCCTAATTTACTATACTAATCATATAATTTATAAGAGGGGAAGCTAATATGTCACTTTAAACCAAAGAATTCTCCTAACTCTAACTCATTTCAAGGCTGCCAAAATTTCATGGAACATAACCATGCCTCATTAATTCAATTTTTATCAAATTTTCAACTTAACTTAGCTCAAATTCATGATTAGAAAGATGTAAAAGCAAAGAATATGGCACTAACCTCTTTGGTGATTTTGTAAGCTTGTTCACACCTCACTTTCTTCCACTTTCTCTTCTTCTAATTGCTGCCCAAGTCTTGCTCTAGTGGTAAGGGAAATTTTTAGTGAAGGGAGGACAAGTTTTTGAGGTGGTTTGGTAGAGATTTGGAAGCTTGGGTGGAGTTTTTAATGGTGGAAGGGTGTGGGAAGTGAGTGATGCTAGTAGAAAGAAGAAGAAGCAGATTGTTTCTTCAATTTTTCTGTCCATTTTACTCATTTTAAATGGTTTATGGACATGTGTCACAATGTGATTGGGTGAGAGTGCTTAGTGACATAAGCATGAGGTCAAAATTGCAATTTTAATTCATTTTCTTTTCTTTTCTTTGCTACTCATTTTCAATTTAATTTTTTGCAATTTTTATTCACATTTTGTGTCATAATAAATATTTACTTAACTGGACAAGTTGGCCAAAAATCACCTCTTTAGGCGAAATGACCAAAATGCCCTCCGTTTGGCTTAACAGACTAAAATTGTCTGTATCGATTGAAAATTTTTTCTAAACCTTTTCTTGGCATTCTAATGCCATAGAACCCTCAATGACTCTTCTATGGAGTCCCAAAAATTATTTAATGAATTTTCTCCTGGGTCTAGGGCTCTTAATTGCAAGAACCGCAACTTCCCACTGGGTTACCCATCGCTAGGGCACCGGCTTATTTAACTTGGTTGTATTTGATTTCTAAAATTTTTCCTAAATTTTTCTTATTAATATTTAGTTATTTATGACTCCTCACTCTAGTCTAATTATTTTTTCAGATGTTCTAGCTGTCCGAACCGACACCAGTCACTAGAACAGTAGAATGTACGTAATTGCTATAGTGAGGGTGTTACATGTTCTGCATTTTCTCCTATACAGTGCTTCATAGGGTGCCATTTGTATGCTAACTTGATAGCTATTATTGTATGCAAATTCTGCCAGTGGAAGGTATCTGTCCCAACTTCCCTCAAACTTAGTAACACAACTCATCAGCATATCCTCGAGGACCTATCACATATGTTCGGTTATTATTATCATTATCAGTTCAATTTATTGTTTACAATAACTCAATGAGTTTTAAAATTTACCTGGATTATTCTTTCTGACTGTCCATCCATCTGAGGATGAAAAGCAGTACTAAAATAGAGTTGTGTGCCCAAGGATTCTTGTAGTTTCTTCCAAAATCTAAATGTAAACCTCAGGTCTCTATCAGATATAATGGAAATCGGAATTCCATCTAGTCTAACTATCTCACTGATGTACAATTCTGCTAGCTTTTCTAGTGAGTAATCAGTTCTGACTGGCAGAAAATGTGCTGATTTGGTTAACCTATCCACAATCACCCATACTGCATCATGCTTCTTCCGAGTGAGAGGTAGACCATTGACAAAGTCTATAGTAACTCGGTCCCATTTCCATTCATGTATGTTTATACGTTGTAACAAACCTGATGGAACTTAATGTTCTACTTTGACTTGCTGACATGTCAAGTATCTAGTTATATAGTCAGCTATGTCCTTCTTCATACCTGGCCACCAGTATCAAAATTTCAGGTCATGGTACATTTTTATGCTTCCTGGGTGCATAACATACACACTGTTATGTGATTCTCTCAGAATACTGGTTTTCAACTCTTTATCATCTGGTACACACACTCTTTCTTTATAGTACAGGGACCCATTTTCTTTCACTTCATATTCAGTTTCCTTTCCCTCAGTGATTTTGCCCATAATAGCCATTAATTTCTCATCTGTCTTCTGCCCATCCTGTATCTGTTGTAACAGATTCAGCTTCACTTGCAACTCAGCCAAAATAACTCTGTCATGAGTTAAGGACAGTTGGGCATTCAGAGATCTTAATGCTACAATAGATTTTCTGCTTAAGGCATCAGTGACTACGTTTGCCTTCCCAGGATGGTAGTCAATCACACAATCATAATCTTTCAGGAATTCAATCCATCGCCTCTGTCTCAAATTAAGTTCCTTCTGGGTTGGCAAATACTTTAGACTCTTATGGTCTATGTATATGTAGCATTTTTCTCCATACAAGTAATGCCTCCATATCTTCAATGCGAAGATAATTGCTACTAACTCCAAATCATGAGTAGGGTAATTCTTTTCATATGGCCTTAACTACATGCAAGCATATGCGAACACTTTTCCTTCTTGCATGGGTACACACCCTAACCCATTATGTGAGGTATTACTGTAGACTACGAAGTCATTTCTAGACATTGGCTGTGTTAACACTGGTGCCTCTATTAACATAGCCTTCAACCTCTCAAAACTGGCTTGACACTTGTCATTCCAGTCAAATTTCATATTCTTGTGTAGTAATTTGGTCATTGGAGCAACTATCAGGGAAAATCTCTTACTGTGGGTATGTCAGACAAGTCAAGTTTACCCTGCCTAGCGTCAACCACGTGTGCCAGATAGGCTTCACACCATTTTCTCATCCATCTCTTTGCAACTATAGGTGAGATGACATTAGACAAGGAATCTATCCTTTCACCCACAACTGTTATTTCTTCATTCTCAGTAGTTTTCAAAGAGATTCTCTTCAATTTACAATCTACCATTACATAATGATAGGATAACCAGTCCATTCTCAAAATTTCGTTAAACTCATGAAAAGGCAGTTCGATTAAGTCTGCTAAGAACTCTTTCCCCTGAATTTTCAATGCACAACCCTTATTCACCTTGTTTACTACCACACTGTGGCCTAGTGGATTTGTGACCAGGATGTCTTGGTCACTTTCCTCTACTGGTATTCCCTTTTTTATGGGCAACTTGATACAAATATATGAATGAGTAGATCTAGGATCCACTAATGCATTCACAAAAGTATTATAGAGGAGGAACGTACCCTTGATGACATCTGGAACATCCTGTTCCTCCTGTGCCCTTATAGCATAGGCTCTGGCTGGTTTTCTACCTTCTGCTCTCTCCACGCACTACGTCTGTGTCTCTGTAAAAATCTGAAGCCTTAGCCTTACCCGACTTTCTACCACTTAGAGCTGGAGGGGCAGGCCTATCAGTTGATACGAGAGTAGATGTAGCAGTTTTGTGTGGGTAATCTCAGATTAGGTGGTCTGTAGATCCACACCATAAACAAGAACCTATTATCCTCCAACATTCCCCCTTATGCCATTTTTGGCAATGTGGGCAAGCAACAGATACTGTTGGGGCTGGTCCCTTAAACCCTGTCCCTGGAGAGCTAGCCATTGAAGGTGTGGACTGGCCTCTCCTCTATGAAAATTGAGATTTGGGCCTCTGTCACTGACCCTGACTTGGTGCTCTACTAAAACTCTGAGTAGGCGAACCTCTAAATTTCTTATTAGGGGCAGAAGATGTATTGGTCTGGCCCTGACCTCTTTTCTGCTGTCTGTCCCTTCTGTTATGCTCATTTATTCTAACTTTTTCAACCTTCAGTGCGGCTTCCACTAACTTGGAAAACTCTGCAATCTCCAAGGCTGTAATCATTACTTTAATGTTATCATTGAGTCCTTCCTCAAATCTCTTGCATCTCTCGGTCTCATTAGGGACTATTTCTCACCCATAGCGGCTCAGTCTAACAAATTCTCTTTCATATTCAGCCACTGTTAGCTATCTCTGTCATATGGGAATAAACTCCCTTCTCTTCTCTTCCAGGTATACACTGCCGACATACTTCTTTCTGAACTCATAGAGAAAGAAATCCCAAGTTATTTGTTCTAGTGGCACTTCACTAGTCACTGTATCCCACCATTGGTATGCATCATCTTACAGTAGTGATACAGCAGCTTCCAAATTCTGCTCTGGAGTAGAATGAAGTTGTTTCAAAACTCTTCCAGTTCTGTCCAACCAGTTTTCAGTTATGACATAATCATCTTCCCTTTTGCCCAAAAAATCCACTGCTCCGAACTTCCTGAGTTTCTCCAAATGGGATTTTTGATGTGGAGGTGGTGGTAGTGGCATTACTCTTGCCATCTGTCTAAAGAACTCAGTCATTTGCTGAAATGTGGCTGTTGCATCTGGTACTGGTGGAGCAGGTTCCCTCCTGTCTTCTGGTTCAGTCATAGACGGAGGATGACTCTCCACCTCCTCATCGACCGCTCTCTACGATGTGGAGTCCATATTCTGATCAAAATAACCAAACAAATCAAAAGATCTGCATTAAAGTCATCTTAACACTTACAATGCAATGCATGATATGCAAACTATCTAGGTCCAGAAACCCCTAAACCGTGCTCTGATACCACTAAATATAACACCCCTCACCCGTCTACAGTATAGCCAACCAAGGCGTGCTACATGGCGTGCCGGAGCACTTAGTCTATGATTATCTCATTTTTTGACCTCAATTTGATTTAATAACTCTTTATGTGATATTCATAACATACTAGTTCTATTTTCATATTTTAATAAAATCAGTGTTTCAAAAATGGTAATAAAAATCCAGTAAGGTGTCGTCTGTAGTTCAGACAAATTGTCCTTTTAAACCTGTTAAAAACAGTTCAATATGATAATCTCAAAATCTCAACTATTTCACAGTCTCAATATTTCAATACAATCTATTGATTTGTACAATATTTAAATAGTTTCAAAATACGGTCCATTATAATTTAAATACATCCAGATATTCTCCATATAAAGTTAATATGTACAAATTATTACAAACCTTAAAGTTTTATGACATAAATATTACATAACAAAATGTCAAAATACAACTGATAGTCATTACACAAGATCCTAAGTCCTACCATGCATGCAGTGTAGTGCAGATGACTCTGGACTCCTATGCAGATCTGATGTCTCACCCGGTCGTAGGTCTGCTGGGCTCCCCAGCTGTGTCTCCAATACTTACGCGTAGCAAAAGCAACGCGCTAAGCAATTCTGCTTAGTGGTGAAGGAGCGGAAGCATGAAAAACATAAGTTTATATCATTAAATTCAAAAACTTTTCACCCAGGGTCACATGTATCATGCAAGATTCATTTTTATCTATTTGATTTCAATGATAAACAGCATATTAAAACTCTTTTAATATGTTTTTGGATGTATATTTGCCATTTAAGATTTTAGAATTAATAGATTAATTCATTAGAACCCTAGATTAGATCAAGAACAAGTGCATTAACCTTTTTGATGCACTGCAGTGTGTTTGGCACCTTTGGGATGCGACTAGGATGCCAGATGTTGTCCCTCTAGCTTGTCCATACCAAGATCACCAATGGCAGCACTTGAACATCTTCTATAGCTTTCCCAATCAATTAGAAAATCAAGGTTTACCTTTTGAGAGATTACAGATGTAAACAGGACACTAGAAACGATTTCTAGTATTTTTAATTCAAGAGATTGTTTGCTAATCTCTTTGAATTGATGAGAGATGAAGAAGAAAAGAAGAGATGGGAGCCAAGGGTGGTGGCACAAAATAGATGAATGGTAGCTTGTTTTTTTTTTTTTTTCTTTTCATAACAACACATTATATAGCTAGGTCACTACCTAAAACCCTTGCCACATGTCACTTTCTGACTATCTCTAGGTTTAATTGACCCAATCACATTGTGCTAAGTGTTAAACCTATATTTAATATTGACTTTGATCATCTTATATGATTCAAAGACATATGGCAAGCTTATGTGTAGTACCATGTGTCACCATCTTATGGTGCCACATGTCACCTTATGAAATGACCAAAATACCCCTGTGTCTTAATTTTGAGTTCTCGACCCAAAATAATTATTTTTCTTCTTCTAATTAGTTTATATCAAATATAAATTAATTAATGAATCTTTATTAATTAATTTATTATTAATTAAATTTATATTTAAACACTTTAAATATAAATTTAACTTATATTATACATCCAATAACCTAGATTTAGTTTCAAGCCATGCTAGGGACTTTGCAATCTAATTGCAAACCAAACCTATTTAATTAATCAATTAAACTCTTTAGTTAATTAATTAAATAATATTTAATTTGATGATTACTTGTGTATATGTGTGACTTACTAGGCTCATCACTAATTGACAATGAGACATGATATCAACTCTTAACACCATCATAACTCTTTCTTACCATAAATGATTTCTCTAAATAATTTTATGTAGCTCATAGACTATGGTTAACACCTAGCATAGCATGCCATAACTACCCAATCAGTAATAAGGTTTTCCTTAAATGAACCTATAATCATATGTTACCATGCACTAGAATCTCTCTGTTACAAAATCCCAATTTGAGCTGAAGTCATGGTTTATGTCAAACCCCATTTGCTATGAATATTATGTTCTCTTTTAATTCCAGTTCTTCATTAAAAAGATTTTCTCACCAAAAACTCTTTTCTGATTAAATCTATCTGTCCTGGCCAGGAACTTGAAACATCAAGAACAATTTAATGAACATAGGATTTTATTCCTATTTACTTAGAGGAACAGATTCCATCTTGATCAACACCTACCTCCATATATAACTAGTAGGAGCCAACATATGCCCATATACCCATACAAAGTACAAGTATGAAAGTAGTATCAAACTCAAACCACCTATATACAAGATAACTGTGCTATCTCAGGTTTAAAGATTATATGCACTAATATGATTTATGACAATACATTGACAAGAGTAAACTCCATGTGCTTGTCATAAATGCCACTGGTTTGGCCTACTTATCATGTATAAGTGCCTATCATGTTTGTTATATGGCATGAGACTCACCATTCCATCTTATTTACATCTCATATAAATAACTTGGGAACAAACATGATTATAATCTTTCTGGATAAGTCATGTCCTTATTGTGAAGTATCCTCGATTATGAACCAATTTATGATACTTTGTACTAGAAATACTATCACTCATATTCTTAACAACTTAAGAATAGAATTTCTAACAAAATATCAATGGATCTTTTCTATTACACATAAATATATTATGTAAACAGAAAAGTGAAAATGCTTTCTATTAATAAAATATGTAGAAGATACATACTAAATGATATGCTCTAGGGCATACTACTAACAATCTCCCACTAGCACTAGAGCCATTCATTACAATACCTTAGACCCATCTTTTCAAGATATCGGTCTAACTGAGCTTGTGACAAAGGCTTAGTGAATGGATCAGCTAGATTTTCAGCTGGTGCTATTTTCTGCATGGCTACATCGCTTTGCCCAACTATTTCTCTGATATTGTGGTAGTTCCTTTTTATGTGTTTGGATTTCTAGTGAGACTGGGGTTTCTTATATCCAAACAGCTTCTTTTGTAGCATCTGATGTAGCAATATACTTGGCCTCTGTAGTGAAATCTGCAGTCGTACTCTGTTTGGAACTCTTTCAACTGACTGCACCTCTATTACAAATGAACACATACCCAGAGGTAGACTTTCTATCATCGATATCTGATTGAAAATCAGAATCGGTATAACCATCCAATTGCAAGTCACCACCTCTATATATCAAGAATAAATCCTTAGTTTTTCTCAAGTACTTAAGGATATTCTTGACAGCTATCCAGTGTTCCAAACCTGGATTGGATTGATACCTATTAGTCAAACTAATAGCATATGCGATATATGGCCTAGTACACAACATTGCATACATCAAACTTCCAATAGTTGAAGCATATGAAATCCTGTCTATTTTATCTCTTTATTCAGGTGTCTTTGGAGACATCTCTTTAGAAAGGTGGATACCATGTCTCACTTGTAACAATCCTTTGTTGGAATCAAGCATATTAAAACTCTTTAACACCTTTTCCAAGTATAGAATTTGATATAAACCAATTTTTCTTTTCACTCTATCTCTATAAATGCGAATCCCAAGAATATAGGTTGCCTCCCCTAAGTCCTTCATGGAGAATGTATTTGACAACCATACCTTTACAGTTGTCAACATACCTGTGTCATTACCCATCAACAGAATGTTGTCCACATATAAGATAAGGAAAGTGATAGCATTGTCACTAACCTTCTTATATACACATGGCTCATCCTTATTTTTGATGAAGCCAAATGACTTAATGGCTTCATCAAAACGGATGTTCCAACTCCTCAAAGCTTGTTTTAACCCATAAATGGATCGCTTTAGCTTGTGCACTTTGAAACCATCTTGGGATTGAAAAACCCCAAGGTTGTTCCATGAAAATGTTTTCTTCAATGTATCCATTGAGAAAAGTTGTTTTAACATCCATCTGCCAAATCTCATAATCATAGTATATAGCTATTGCTAATAAAATCCTAATTGATTTAAGCATGGCAACAAGCGAGAAAGTCTCCTCATAGTCGATTCCTTGCCTTTGGCGAAACCCTTTCGCTACTAGCCTTGCCTTATAAGTCTCTACCTTTCCATCAGAACTAATTTTCTTCTTGAAAACCCATTTGTTCCATATAGGTATAATACCTTCGGGTGGGTCAATAAGATCCCGAACTTAATTCTTATGCATGGAATCAATCTTGAATTTCATAGCATCAATCCATTTTGAAGAGTCTATATCTGATATAGCTTTTTCATAGGTAAGTGTATCATCTCCATGATCAACTTTTTCATGAGTAGACAACTCTTGTTCTTCTTTATGAAGGAAACCATATCTCACTAGTGGGTGAGATACCCTGGTTGTTCTACGAGAAACAACTATAGATGTTTCATCAATAGGTGTAGGTTGACTAGATGGATCTATATCCATCTGATCTGTTGGTTGGTCAGAATTCTCCAATTTTAACTCTATTTGCCTTCCTTTGCCTCCTTCTTGAACAAACTGTTGTTCAAGAAATGTGGCATCTCTACTTATTATAACCTTTTATGATGTAGGAAAATAAAAATAGTATTTAAAACTATCTTTTGGATATCCAACAAATCGATCCTTTTCTGATCTGGTTTCCAATTTATCAGTGTTCAGCTTTTTGATATAATCTGTACAACCCCAAATCTTAACATGCTTAAAACTTAGTTTTCTTCCATGCCATATCTCATAAGGTGTGGAAGAAACTGATTTTGATGGAATCCTATTCAAAATATGCAAAGTTGATTCTAATGCAAATCCCCAAAAAGAGATTGGCATATCAGTATAGCTCATCATACAACGTACCATATCTAATAGGGTATGATTTCTCCTTTCAGATATACCATTCAGCTGTGGTGTTCCTAAAGGAGTCAGTTGTGAAACAATGCCATGCTCTCTCAAGTATTCATCAAATTCAATACTCAAGTATTAACCTTCACGAACTGATCGAAGAGCTTTAATACTTTTTCTGTTTGATTTTCTACTTCATATTAAATTCTTTGAACTTTTCAAAGGATTTATGTTTGTATTTCATCAAATACAAATACCCAAACCTTGATTTTATCATCAATAAAGGTGATAAAATAATGAAAACCGCCTCTAGCCATTTCTTTAAATGGACCACATACATCACTATGTATTAGCTCTAAAATATTTTTAGCTCTTAGCCCTTGTCCAACAAAGGGTGATCTGGTCATTTTGCCCTGAAAGCAAGATTCACAAGTTGGAGTAGGCTCAGAGCCCAATGAGGATAAAATCTCCATTTTCTCTAGTTTTGTAATCCTAACTTCTGCAACATGACCTAACCTTAAGTGCCAAATATATTTTGAACTTGAGTTAATTTTCATAATGGCATTGCATTCTTTTAGATTGCTATACTCTGGGCAGTTCCCTTTCCAGTGCCCATCATTCTGGCAGTGGAAATGTCACACCCTACTCCTCGTAAGATGTAACATTCTCCCGTAGTACACCTAATGAATTATCGTACTTCGCTTATCGGTAACCCATTAAATATACTACAAGGGATTTTAAAACAATTTTCGTTCATTTTTAAATTGGTGGGTAAAATTTTTTTTTTCAGATATTAAAAACATTTATTTAAAGTCCAAACATAAATCAAATTTTTAGATATTTAAAATCTCCGTAATTTTTACAAAAATTTCGACAGAGTGCCATCTGTATTTTAAGAAAATAGTACTTCAAAACCTGAAAATAAAAACACTCCCAATATTTTTCTCAATCACAACTCCATTATTCAATCTCATTTCACAAATCAACACAAGCAACTCAATACACAGTTTAAATTAAATCAAACATTGAAATATCTCATTAAGATAACAAAATGAATATTTACATTCATGAGAGTATTAAAAATTTAATAGTGCAAAACTTTATAAATACATAAAATCTCAAGACAACTTTATAATAATTTATATTTTATTACAATCCAAAAATATATTACAAAAGAGTTGGTACAACTGCTCAAAGTAAATTTCATACATACAATTACAGAATTACATCAAAATCTAAAGTACAAGGATATACCTATGATATACCCGAAGATAGTCTCACTATGCCTTTTAGTAATCTTGCTCAGCTGCTTTATATTTTCTTTCACCTACGACAGTATACAAAGTTATCGCTGAGTGGTGAACTCAGTGGTGTACAAACTAATAATTTAAAACTTAATACAAGTTATGCTTGGCAATTCATAACAAATAAAAATTTAAAATTTCGAAATTCTTCAAAATTCATAACATTCAGAAATCAATATTTTCAATCATGCAAATTATTCATTTGAATAACATTTTGATCAAATAGTAACTATTTATCTACATTTCTTTTAAATCCCGAAACAATACAAAAATATTTTGAATCACTAACAAATTATTTATTTCAACCACAATTTATCAAACTATGCATAATTTAAAGGGCGTTGCCAACAATTCACACAGTTGAACCTATGACCCAAAATTCAAATAGATGTTGTGTTGTACATCACGACATTTCACACTCTCCCAATAACCAAGGCTAAAAGGGAGGAACAAAGACTAGCTAATAAATATGAGTACTCACTCAAACTCTTCCCTAACTAGCAAGCCAGAGAGGAAGGAACTCACCCCATCTAGTGGAGGAGATATCTGACTAGACAAGCTAATGAGAATTCACAACATATTTTGCCATGTCAACTGTGGTTTCAAATTATATTCAAAACAATTTCTATTTACAAAGTATTTACAAATAATCAACATATTTAATGATCATAAATTCATGCTCAAGGTTGGCAACATATCAAACTTAAAATTTACAATCCTTAAAACCATGCAATAAATCCTTAAATGCATAAGAAAATTTATATTTAAATTATACAATTTCATTTAATAAGTTAAATTTCTCAACAAAACAAAATCATAAGTCATAAAATAAACTTGTTCAAATCAATTTAGAAGTGAAAAGTAACAAAATAGTTAGTTGTACACAAACCTTATATGAGTCGCCTCTTGGCCTTGACTCGATGTCTCGGGTTCTTTCCCAGTGTTCTTTTCAACTGAAACACACAGTTTCACAGTGTTTCAGTATCATAACTCATCGTAAATTCAAAAATAAATTCAAATTCACTTATACCTAGCTTTAATATGCTAAACTTGGCGTTCTTTAAATTTTGTATTTCAAGGTTACTATTCACGACACTATTCAAGTCAATTTGTTGACTTTCTAAGGCTTAATAGGTATGGGAATTCTAACTTCACCCACACACCACATTTTGGTTACTAAATTTGTTGGTTTTGGTTGTTTACTCAAATTCTAAGTCTTTTAGGCAAATTTGCAAATTTTCAGTTTTGGGTGTCTTATGTTGCACTGTTTTATTGCTCATTTTACTGTCAGAATTTGGCTAAGTTTTCTTCATAGAAAATGTTCCCTATTGTCTTAACATTATTCTCCTTTTTGAATCACTCTAATTAGAGTTTTTTAGCTCAAGTTATAGCCCTTTGAATCATGGCTGCCAGATTGGACTTAACTCAGATTTCTGGGCACCAAACTGATTTTGGCAGTTTTAAGTCACCAACTTTGGGTGGCCAAATTACTTGGTTAAGGGCATAATTTGAGTTTGTGTTCTTCATAAAAGTTTTAGATATTTATCTCAGCTGTCCACTGGTAAAATTTCAGGTCATTTAGACCTGCCTAGCCCAAGTTATGGCCAAATGAACAAATACTATTTATTTGGTCATTTTTATACAGGTCAGATTGCCTAATTCCGAGTTTGGCCAATTTGTTCACTATGCTATGGTCACTTTCTGGGCATGATTCCTAAATAAAAAATGTTCCATTTTGTGTCTATTTTCATTCCCAATTGGCCTCATACCAATTGGATATGTAAATTTTCAGTTTTGGTCCCTGAAAGTGACCTTGGTCCTGCTGCCTGCAGCATGACCCTAAGCAATCCGAATTTGCATTTGGTTCCAACACTTCTAACATACTCCAATTGGTCACAAATGACCATTTCTCAGCTCAAACTAGGTCAAACACACCATTTAACACATTCTCACATTTTTGTCTTCCAAAACTCTAGGTGCCAAACCCTAATTTTCATGCTTAGCTCAATTATTGCAATTTAAACATACAAATCACCTATACAACATTAATTCACCAAGATTTCATGTTTATCCTAACTAAACACCATCAAACTCTAGGGTACCATGGCTGCTGAAATTTTCTACTCATCATGCATGCAAGATTATTTTCATTTTCTTCACAATTTCCATGCATCTCAACTAAATTTCAAGTAGTATTTAAAGATTTAAAACCAATTTATACATACCTTGATTTATGGATTCTCTAATTCTCCAAGTCTCCTTCTTTTCTTCTTCTTTTTTACTAATCACTCCACCAAGGTCTAAAATCAAACTTTAATGTTGGTGGTTAGGGTTTTTATGGTGAGGAAGGGAGGAGAAATCAAGCTTTTAAGGGTTAAAAATGGTGGAATTGTGAGAGAATTAGAGAGAAAGAGAGAGTGACGGAAACAAGAAGAAGAAGACCACTTTTTCTTTTTATTTTTTTATCTTATTTTTGTAATATTTATCCTCACTTTTTCATATTTTAAAATTATATTATTAATGAGGTCATGCTTGCATCACCATGATGATGTCATAAGTCTTTTTAATTTAATTTTCTTTTCCTTTTGTTTTTCCCATACTTCTTTAATTTAATTCTATATTTCAAAATTTTCATTTTTCAAATTTATTGGATATTTAGGTCAGGAGTCAGCTCTAGGGGTGAATTGACCAAATTGCCCCTCGCCGGTTCTACCCGATTTGTAAATAATTCAATTTTTCTTCCGGATCCCTAACCTAATTATTTGACTTGCTTAAAAATTCTTTTCTATGATTTTCTTTTTTCCACTGTGTTCGCAATAGTCCTAAGGACCGCAGTGTCACATTTTTCGATTAGAAATTTGAGTTTAGACTGACCTCGCAGTCACTTCCCGAAAAGGTCACCCATCGCTGTGACTCCCAGCTCATTTAACCTTTTATATTCTGTTTTTCCTATTTTTACTTTTCTATCTGGTAATCACTATTTATTTTTAATCAGGGCTTTTCTAGGTGTCTTAAACATAGTTCTAATCTTCTTAATTGCCCGGACCGATAGCAGTCACTGGAACAGTAACATATACTAGGCTTTGCAAATAGGGGTGTTACAGGAAACACTTTCCTTTGCCTTCATCAGCTTTAGTCTTCCCTTTCTGTTTAGTTATTTTCTTGGAAGGACCAAGAATCTGAGATTTCTTTTTCTTATTGCCCTTCTTCTTATTGGACTTTCCAGCAAAAAAAGATGCAATCAAAGCTACCTCTTTTCTTTTATTGCCCGGCATATTCTTTTGGGCAATAACCAGCATGTTGAGTAAACCAGCCAAGGTGCATTCCTACTTAGTCATATGAAAATTTATCACAAAATTCCCAAATGACTCAGGAAGGGACTAAAGGATCAAATACGTCTATAGTTGGAAATCCATGGTAAAGCTAAGATGTTCTAGTTGTTCAATCAGCCGAATCATCTTATGGACATGATTCCCAACATTTTGTCTCTTAGACATCCTCATGCGGAATAGTTATCTAGATATCTCATACCTAGCATTCCTGCTGTGCTCACTATACAACTCTTGTAGGTGAAGGAGGATCTCAATCGCACTCTGCATTTTCTCATGTTGCTTCTGTAACTCATTACTCATAGAAGCAAGCATGTAAGACTTGGCTCTCACATCATGCTCCTTCCACTTGTCCAAAGTTTCATGTTCCTTTTGTGTGGCCTCTGGAGGTAAAGGACCAGAAACATTTGAATCTATAACATATCCCATATGTTCAAGGTTCAGGACAAGTTTCAAATTTCTTAGCCAATTAGATAGATTAGGTCCTATCAACCTATTGCGATTAAGTATACTTGCAAGGATATTGGATGGTGATGGTTGTGGTGTGCTCATTATTATCAGAAAAATAACTACAGAAAATAACCAGATTAATTAGTAAATGTATCATGTAATTAACAAAAATGATTATGGTCTTTTAATCAAATTGGTCCTCTCACTAACTTAGTGAATCCTACACTTCCAAAGTAGAAAACGGAAATCCTAGTTGGATGGATTTCTAGTGGGTGATTGAATTCTTATAATTCTATTGATCATCCTCAGGTACATCCATTATTGGAATTACAATAAACTATAAGTGAGCAACTCCTTGCCCATCACATCTCATGTGAGGTTCAATCCTTTACCTAGCCCCTAACGCTCAAAATCTCAGGTACATCCATTATTGACTTATCTTGCATTAGTTAAGTTGATCCCATTGAGCCAGTAATTATGCAAATAATTTTAATGTCCTCAGGTACATCTAATATTGGCCACCAAACCATTTACATATTTATAACATCTCATGCTTAACAATTATTCTTAAGAAATTTTCTTAAATTAATTGTATCTTATGCAAGTATTTAAAATTTCTTAAAATAATTGCCACAATGGAGGGCCCATGTTATAATTACTTTAACTATGGCATATCCAACTTAATCATTTGTTTGGAAGATTTTGTGGTCATTCTAATACTATTATGGACTCACTTTGCACATTATCTATTTAGCATGCATATATCATATACTTGCATACATTCCCATACATCTCATGCATTCATGGATAAACAGTAAATATGGTATGATCATGGACTTTCTAAGGGATTCAATTCTGAGCCACCAAGAATTGAATCAGTGCATTCCTAGGTGCATTTCATTCATTCATATTACAATAGTTGCTGAAGGAGTACATAATCAACACTTGATCTTGAATTCCTCCCATTGGTCCCACCAATGCTCTTGACCTCCTTGATCTTCTTGCAATCCAATTACATAGTAATTCTTGGCATACCAAGGTGAATTTACAAGAACTAAATAAATGAAATTACAACCCAAAAATTATTACAGCCTAAATAATACATGACCAAAAATAAATTAAAATAAATTAATTAATTTACAACCCAAAGAAACATAAAAGAAATAAATCCAATCACATTGGTCTTTTATAGTCTATGATCATCCATCATGCATATCATTATTTAACAATTAAATAAAACATACAAACTTAAATTAAATTGAATATCTCATATTCAACTTAAAAATCCAGATTTGAATATGATTCAAACAAATTTAAAAATTAAGATTTGAATCACATTCAAACAAATTTAAAAATTCATATTTGAATCACGTTCAACAACTTTTAAAATTCATATTTGAATCACATTCAAACAACTTTTAAAAATTCAGATTTGAATCATATTCAAACAACTTTAAAAATTCATATTTGAATCACATTCAAACAACTTTTAAAAATTCAGATTTGAATCACATTCAAACAACTTTTAAAATTCAGATTTGAATCACATTCAAACAACTTTTAAAATTTAGATTTGAATCAAAATTTAATTGTGTGATTAAAACACCTAATTAAAAATTTTAATTAGTCATAGGATGAACCTTAGATCATACAACAATTGTAGATTCAAAAAACCAAACCTTGTGCACACCATTGGAGACCACAAAGTGTGCGCACCATTGGTGTTCATCACCATGTCGCCACTTTTCCTTTGCAACCAACAATGAATCTATCATCTCATGATCAAACCACACAATTAAATCATATAATCAACAATTTAAATGGCAAATATAGTGGCTCTGATACCAATTGAAGGAACAGAAGCATGAAAAACATAAGTTTATATTATTGAATTCAAAAACTTTTCACCTAGGGTCAAATGCATCATGCAAGATTCATTTTTATCTATTTGATTTCAATGATAAACAGCATATTAAAACTCTTTTAATATGTTTTTGGATCTATATTTTCCATTTAAGATTTTAGAATTAACATATTAATTCATTAGAACCCTAGATTAGATTACGAACAAGTGCACTAACCTTTTTGATGCACTACAGTGTGTTTGGCACCTTTGGGATGCGACTAGGACACCAAATGTTGTCCCTCTAGCTTGTCCACACCAACATCACCAATGGCAGCCCTTGAACAGCTTCTAAAGCTTTCCCAATCAATTAGAAAATCAAGTTTTGCCTTTTGAGAGATTACATATGTAAACAGGACACTAGAAATGATTTCTAGTATTTTTAATTCAAGAGATTGTTTTTAATCTCTTTGAATTGATGAGAGATGAAGAAGAAGAAAAGGGATGGCAGCCAAGGGTGGCAGCACAAAATAGATGAATGGCAGCTTGTTTATTTTTATTTTTATTTTTTTTATTTTCATAACAACACATTATATAGCTAGGTCACCACTTAAAACCCTTGCCACATGTCACCTTCTGATTTGCTCTAGGTTTAATTGACCCAATCACATTATGCTAAGTGTTAAACCTATGTTTAATCTTGACTTTGATCATCTTATATGATTCAAACACATATGGCAAGCTTATGTGTAGTGCCATGTGTCACCATCTCAAGGTGCCACATGTCACCCTGTGAAATGACCAAAATACTCCTGTGTCTTAATTTTGAGTTCTCAATCCAAAATAATTATTTCTCTTCTTCTAATCAATTTATATCAAATATAAATTAAATAATTAATCATTATTAATTAATTTCTCATTAATTAAATTCATATTCAAATACTTTAAATATAAATTTAACTTATACTATACATCCAATAACCTAGATTTGGTTTCAAGCCATGCTAGGGACTTTGCAATCTAATTGCAAACCAAACCTATTTAATTAATCAATTAAACTCTTTAATTAATTAATTAAATCATTTTTAATTTGATGATTACTTGTGTATGTGTGTGACTTACTAGGCTCATCACTAATTGGCAATGAGACATGATATCAACTCTTAATATCATCATAACTCTTTCTTACCATAAATGATTTCTCTAAAACATTTTATGCAGCTCATAGACTATGGTTAACATCTAACATAGTATGCCATAGCCATCTAATCAGTAATAAGGTTTTCCTTAAATGAATCTATAATCATATGTTACCATGCACTTGAATCTCTCTGTTACAAAATCCCAATTTGAGCTGAAGTCATGGTTTATGTCAAACCCCATTTGCTATGAATATTATGTTCTCTTTTAATTCCAGTTCTTGATTAAAAAGATTTTCTCACCAAAAACTCTTTTCTGATTAAATCTATCTGTCCTGGCCAGGAACTTGAAACATCAAGAATAATTAAATGAACATAGGATTTTATCCCTATTTACTTAGAGGAACAGATTCCATCTTGATCAACACCTACCTCTATATATAACTAGTAAGAGCCAACACATGCCCATATACCCATACACAGTACAAGTATGAAAGCAGTATCAAACTCAAACCACCTATATACAAGATAACTGTGTTATCTCAGGTCTAAAGATTATATTCCCTAATATGATTTATGACAATACATTGACAAGAGTAAACTCCATGTGCTTGTCATAAATGTCACTGGCTCGACCTACTTATCATGTATAAGTGCCTATCATGTTTGTTATATGGCATGAGACTCACCATTCCTTCTTATTTACATCTCATATATATAACTTAGGAACAAACATGATTACAATATTTCTAGATAAGTCATGTCCTTATTGTGAAGCATCCTCGATTGTGAACCAATTTATGATACTTTGTGCTAGAAATACTGTCACTCATATTCTTAACAACTTAAGAATAGAATTTCTAACAAAATATCAATGGACCTTTTCTATTACACATAAATATATTATGTAAACGAAAAAGTGAAAATGCCTTTTATTATAAAATATGGACAACATACATACTAAATGATATGCTCTAGGGCATACTACTAACAAGTGGTGCCAAATATAAAGAAATATGCACTAAAATAAAATAAATGAATTGTTTATGAATTTATGACATCGATATTCTTTGCAGTTGTTGATTCTACTATTATTTGCTAACCTTTCATTTTTGCTAATTTTAGTGGTGCTGTATGTCAATAAACTGAATTCAACTATTTGAATTTAATAATGCTTAAATTAACTACCCGTGTAGCCTATATACTGACCAGACTGGATAAATGGATATACTGGCACTGGGTACCTAGTACATCGGGTCATTACAATATTGGTCACAAAGTGTCTCTCGGTGTGCTAACAGTGTGGCTAAAAAGCCATATAGTCAATCCAGCGATAAGCCAAGTATAATAACACAATCCGCATAGCCGTAGGCTATTAAAGTCACAGTGTGGCATAATAAGCCATAAAAACATAGTATGGCGTAAAGCCATTTACAGAACAGCTGTCAGAATATTATTGGCATGCCAACCTATCCAAACCAGTCAACTAGGCAAATTACAAATTAATTGTTTAATTCTTCATTTTTAGAGTTTACTAGTTATTATGTAATTCACAAGTCAATGGAAATGTTAACCTTTTTAGATATCATGGATAAGTTGATTCTAGTATCAATATGTCACAATTTGTAATTCAATATGCTACCAATATAGTGCAATTTACCCTTTCCACAAGTTGGCATTTATTGCCAAATTACTTCAAGCTTTATTATATGTAAATGTCAAATTTTCAGTTTTAGTGTGCTAGATTGGTCTACCTTAATGTCCTACTTCTCTTGGTTTTTAGCTTCTGGTCAAAGAAGCAAAATTGTAGCTCTATGTCTTATTGAACTTTTGCCACAAATTTCAGGTCATTATGAGTTGTATAGACCAAGATATGGTCAATTTATTAAAGCTTGACAGATTGCATCTTTAGTGCAAAATTTGGTCAATTTTTGGTCAAATTCAGTTCTGGCAGTTTTGGTACCCGAATTTGGGCAAGCAATTTGATTTCGTTCTGGCCATTTCTGGACTTTCGTGTCTTCATAATAATTGTAGCTCTATATCTAAGCTTTCCATGGTAAAAATTTCAGGTCATTTGGACCTATTTTGAGTGAGTTATGGTCATCTTAGTGACTATTGTTCATATGGTTAAAAATCTAGGCTTGCACTTACCAATTCTGGATTAGGTAATTTTTAAGCTCAGTTTCTAGGCAAAATTTTGGTAACATTTCTGCATGAAAGTTGGCCTATTTTGTGTCTAGTTTCACCTCCCATTGGCCTCATACCAATTGGGGTCACCAATTATCACTTATGGTTTAATTTACCTACTGCCTTCACAACATAAAATCTGCACATAAAGAACACTTCCAAATGACACTTCTCCTCCTCCCAAAACTATAAATATACATTCATAACGCTTCTATACCATTCATCATATCTCAATCATGTCCATTTGGGCAGAATATACAAGTGTTCCATTTACATTATACAACCTTAATTTGCAAAGTTAAATTCAACATAATATATACATGAAAACACTTTATTATAACATATACCTCCCAACCGTTGCCTCACATACACTACCTGCAATTCATCTTCACTATAATTCATCAAGAAAATTCATGAAACCAAACACTAATTCATGAATTTAAAGGCTGCCAAAAGTGGCAGTTTGCTAAGGTATACAAATTGCTTTCCAAACCCTTAAATTCAAGCACTTAATGTACATATACATGGAAACTAAATTACTACAACTTTAAAATGACTAAATCAACATTATTTTCTATCCATTACTCAAGCAACATAGGTTCTCATGGCTGCCAAAATTGAACACTTCAATAACTAAACAAATCCTTCCATTCTCTTCACCATTCAACTCACTTCAACCTAGTAATCAAGTTTACTAAAGAAAGGAAAAAGAAATGGACACTTACCTCTTGAGAGCTTTCCCCAAACCTCACCAAATCCTTGCTTTCTTGCTCCCAAAAGCTTCCTCAAGGTGAGTGTGCAAGCTTTAATGAAGAAACCAGGTGGAAAAGAGGCTTAATTCAAGGTTGCATGAGCTTCCTCACTTTCGGCCATAGAGTTTCTTTCATGGAGGAATTTGGCAGGTTATTTGGGGGGATGAAGATGGATTGAAATTCTGTCCACTTTCCTTTATTTAGGTCCCATAATTCATGGTTATTGGAGCACTAAGGTTACTTTTATTGTTTAATTATTCAAAGTTTCATTATTTGCATATTTACCTCATTTCTTTCACTATTTATATAATGTATCACAATTTAATTTTTCATGACATTTTCAAAGTGTAATACCATTTATTTTTTAATGGATATTGAGGCCAAAAGGCAACTCTAGGTGTCAAATCACCAAAATGCCCCGCTTAGGGTTGTATTCCCGATTTTTCAGTAATACCGATTTTTGTCTGTTTCTCAATTTTTCATTTTTCTTTATACTAATTTATTAATTTTTCTTTGACATTTATAGTGTCAATTACATTTCAATAAACCTTTAATTATGTCCTGAAATTTAATTCCGAGGGTTTCCCAAGGTCCTGGAGTCGGCAATTGCCTTCGCCGTAACTTCCTGGTGCGGTCATCCATCGCTACAATGCCGGCTCGTTTAACTTAGTTTCATTTTCTCTCTTTTATTTTTCTTTAATTTTTCTTGTATTTTCTTTTAATTTATTTCATCATTATATGTTTGTTCACTATCACCAAAGTGTAGTTCAAAACATCCTGACTTGCCCGAACTGACATTAGATCACCGGAGCAACAGAATGTACGGACTATGTACAGTGGGGATGTTACACATACAACCTTTACAAAGCAAAACCCCATCTCAAAATTGGTTGACAAGGCTTGAGAAGCCAATCTACGAGCTGCCATTGCAACTTTAGTGTGTGCTTGCGGTAGACAAACTAGAGGGACAACATTTGGGGTCCTAAGAACATCCTAAGAGGCTTCAATTATTCATCAAGAGGTTATTACCTAAAAATCCCTCTTTTAGTTAGGGTTTAATTGAATTAAATGTTAATTCATAATCTTTAATGGAAAATGGAATTTTAATGCATGATAAAATATGTTTTGGTATGCAATTGGGCATTGGAAATTGATTAGGATCATAAGACACTTGGTATGGTGCATGTAACCTTAGAAATAATCCTTGAAATTCAAGGTTCTAATGGCCTTTATTCAAGCTTCCACTTCTACATATATTAATTAGACATCTATATGTCTATCATGTATACATCGATCATGTCAGGCACAAGGCCAACAGGCAAGCATAAAGCCACAAATCATAATAGGCACAATGGCCAACAGGCAGGCATAAAGCCTATAGAACAACCATATCAGATATATATTGTCTATCAATGATTATTCATGTGGGCAATACTGCAATCTATAGTCCCTAATGTTAGTAGTATACCCTAGAGCATATCATTTAGTATGTATCTTATACATATTTTATTAATAAAAGGTAATTTCACTTTTCCATTTACAGAATATATTTATGTATAATAGAAAAGGTCCATTGATTTTGTTAGAAATTCTATTCTTAAGTTGTTAAGAATATGAGTGACAGTATTTCTAGCACAAAATATCATAAATTGGTTCATAATCAAGGATACTTCACACAGGACATGACTTCTCCAGAAAGATTGTATTCATGTTTGTTCCCAAGGTATTTATATGAGATATAAATAAGATGGAATGGTGAGTCTCATGCCATATAATAAACATGATAGACACTTATACATGATAAGTAGGCCGAACCAGTGATGCATATGACATGCACATGGAGTTTACTTTTGTTAATGCATTGTCATATATCATATTAGTGCATATAATCTTTAGTCCTAAGATAACACAGTTATCTTGTATATAAGTGGCTTGAGTTTGATAATGCTTTCATACTTGTACTGTGTATGGGTATATGGGCATGTGTTGGCTCCTACTAGTTATATATGGAGATAGGTGTTGATCAAGATGGAATCTGTTACCCTAAGTAAATAGGAATAAAATCTTATGTTCATTTAATTATTCTTGATGTTTCAAGTTCCTGGCAAGGACAGATAGATTTAGTCAGAAAAGAGTTTCTGATAAGAAAATCTAATTTATTAAGAACTGGAATTAAAAGAGAACATAATATTCATAGCAAATGGGGTTTGACATAAACCATGGCTCCAGCTCGAATTGGGATTTTATAACAGAGAGATTCTAATGCATGGTAACATATGATTAAAGGTTCATTTAAGGTATACCTTATTATTGATTGGGTGGCCATGGCATGCTATGCTAGATGTCAACCATGGTCTATGAGATACCTAAAATGATTTAAAGAAATCATTTATGGTAAGAAAGAATTCTGATGATATTAAGAGTTAATATCATATCTCATTGCTAATTAGTGATGAGCCTAGTGAGTTACACACATACACAAGATAATCACTAAGTAAAATGTGATTTAATTGATTAATTAAAGAGTTTAATTGATCAATTAAATAGGTTTGGTTTGTAATAAGATTGCAAAGTCCCTAACATGACTTGAAACCAAATCTAGGTTATTAGATGTATAGTATAAGTTAAATTTATATTTAAAGTATTTAAATATGAATTTAATTGTGAGAAATTAATTAATAGAGATTAATTAATTTATTTATATTTGATATAAATTGATTTGAATAGGAGAAATAATGATTTTGGGTTGAAAACTCAAAATTACAACATAAGGGTAATTTGGTCATTTCACATTGTGACATGTGGCACCATGAGATGGTGGCACATGGCATCATAGTTTGTCATTTGTCTTCTTATCATGCAAGTTGATCAAATTCAAGATTAAGTCTTGCTTTGACACTTGGCTTAATGTGATTAAGTCAATTAAAAAAAAGATGCAATGTGGTGGTGACATGTGGCATGGGGTTTAAGTGATTACTTGACCTAATTATATAAAGTGATGTTATAAGAAAATAAAATCATCCAACACTCTTATATTCTCTCAAAGGTGGCGGCACATCTTCTTCTTCCTCTCCTCTTCATCTTTTCTCATCAATTCAAAGAGAATTGTCCAAATTCTTTTGAATTAAAATTGCTAGAAATTGTTTCTAGTGTCCTATATACACATACAACCTCTCTAAAGGTAAGAACCCAATTTATAATTGGTTGGAAAAGGCTTGAGAAGCAAATTGGGGGCTGCCCATTGATGATCTTGGCGTGGATAAGCTAGAGGAACAACACTTGTGGTCCTAGGTGCTTCCTAAAGGTGCCAATCACATCCATAGTGCATCAAAGAGGTTAGTGCTCTAACTCCTCTTTTAAACTAGGGTTTAAATAAATTAATTTGTTAATTCACAATCTTGAATAGCAAACATAGATCCTAATACATATTAAAAGTGTTTTAATATGCAATTGAGCATTGAAATTAATTAGGCACATAATAGATGTGGTATGATGTATGTAACCCTAGAAGAAAAATTTTTTGAAATTCAATGTTCTAATGAACAACTTTCATGCTTCCGCTCCTTCAATTGGTATCAGAGCCACTATATTTTCCTTTTATATTGTTTAATATGAGATTTAATTGTGTGATTTAATCAATTTTTATTGATTCATTGCTGGTTGCATTCATATATGTGGCAACATGGTATTGTATCCATGAAAGTGCGCGAATGGTTTTCACAATTAAAGTGTGCGCATGGTTTGGTGGTTCTTTATACAATTATTGTATATAAATTAAGGCCCACATCTAATTAAATTGTTTAATTAAGAATTTTAATCTCACAATTAAATTTTGATTCAATTGTTTGAATGAGATTCAAATCTGAATTTTTAAATTTGTTTGAATGAGATTAAAATCTGAATTTTTTAATTGAATATGAGATATTCAATTTAATTTTAGTATGTATGTTTTATTCAATTTCTAAATGGTAATATGCATGATGGATGATCATGGACAATAAAAGACCAATGTGATTGTATTTATTTCTTTTATTTTTCTTTGGGTTGTAAAATAATTAATTTTATTTTTGGTGGTATGTATTATAAGTGTTGTAATAATTTGGATTGTAATTTCATTTATTTAAAATTCACCTTGGTATGCCAAGGATTACAATGTAATTGGATTGTAAGAAGATCAAGGAGGTCAAGAGCATTGGTGAGACCAGTGGGAGGAATTCAAGATTAAGTGTTGATTATGTACTCCTTCAGCAACTCTTGTTAAATGAATGAATGAAATACACCTAGGAATGCCCTGATTCAATTCTTGGTGGCTCAGAATTGAATCCCTTAGAAAGTCTATGATCATACCATATTTATTGTTTATCCATGTATGAATGAGATATATGGGAATGTATGCAAGTACATGATATATGCATGCTAATTAGATAATGTGCAAAGTAAGACCATAATAGTAATTAAGTCGACCACTAAATCTTTCAAACAAATGATTAAGTTGGAAATGGTATAATTAAAGTAATTATATCATGGCCCTCCATTGAGGCAATTATTTTAAGAAATTTTAGATACTTGCATTTGATGCATTTAATTTAAGAGATTTTCTTAAGAATAATTGTTAAACATGAGATATTGTAAATATGTAAATAAGTTGATGCCCAATAATGGATGTGCCTGAGGACATTAAAGTTATTTGCATGTTTACTGGCTTAATGGGATCAACTTAACTAATGCAAGATGAATCAATAATGGATGTGCCTGAGATTTTGAGCATTAGGGGCTAGATAAAGGATCGAACCTCACATGAGATGTGATGGGCAAGGAGTTGCTCACTTATAGTTTATTGTAATTTCAATAATGGATGTTCTTGAGGATGATCAATAAGACTATGAGAATTCAATCACCCACTAGAAATCCATCCAACTAGGATTTTTGTTTTCTACTTTGGAAGTGTAGGATTCGCTAAGTTAGTGAGAGGACCAATTTGATTAAAAGACCATAATCATTTTGGTTAATTACTTGATACATTTACTAATTAATCTAGTTATTTCTGCAGTTATTCTTCTGATAATAATAATCACACAACAACCACCACCATCTAATATACTTGCGAGCATACTTGATCACAATAGGTTGACGGGACCTAATTTTCTGATTGGCTAAGAAATTTAAAACTTGTCCTGAACCTAGAATGTATTGGATATGTTCTAGACTCAAAGGTTCCTGGTCTCTTACCTCTAGAGGCCACTCAAGAGGAACATGAAACTTTAGACAAGTGGAAGGAGCATGATATGAGAGCCAAATGTTACATGCTTGCTTCCATGAGTAATCAGTTACAAAAGCAACATGAGAACATGCAGAGTGCAAGTGAGATCCTTCTTCACCTACAAGAGTTGTATGGTGAGCACAGCAGGAATGCTAGGTATGAGATATCTAGACAGTTATACCGCATGAGGATGTTTGAGGGACAGAATGTAAGAGATCATGTCCACAAGATGATTCGGCTTATTGAGCAGTTGGAACATCTTGACTTTCATATGGATTTCCAACTGCAAACGGATTTGATCCTTTAGTCCCTACCTGAGTCATTTGGAAATTTTGTGACAAATTTCCATATGACTAAGTAGGAATACACCTTGGCTAGTTTACTTAACATGCTTTTTATTGCCCAAAAGAATATGTCGGGCAATAAAAGAAAAGAGGTAGCTTTGATTGCATCTTCCTCTGCTAGAAAGTCTAACAAGAAGAAGGGCAATAAGAAAAAGAAATCTCAAGTTCCAGGACCTTCCAAGAAGATAGCCAAACAGAAAGGGAAGGCCAAAGCTAATGGAGGCAAAGGAAAGTGTTTCCACTGCCAGAAGGATGGGCACTGGAAAAGGTGAAGGAACGAAAGCGTGAAAAACACAAGTTTATACCATTGAATTCAAAAATTTTCACCTAGGGTCACATGCATCATGCAAGATTTATTTTTATCTATTTGATTTCAATGATAAACAACATATTAAAACTCTTTTAATATGTTTTTGGATCTGTATTTGCCATTTAAGATTTTAAAATTAATCAGATTAATTTTAGAACCCTAGATTAAATCAAGAACGATTACACTAACCTCTTGATGTACTGCAGCGTGTCTGCGCCTTTGAGATTCTTCTTCGGGACACCAGATGTTGTCCCTCTAGCTTGTCCACACCAAGAACACCTATGGCAGCCCTTGAACAGCTTCTAAAGCCTTTTCTATTAATTAGAAATTCAAGTTCTGCCTTTTAAAAGATTAGAGATGTAAACAGGACACTAGAAACAATTTCTAGTGTTCTTAATTCAAGAGATTGATGGCTAATCTCTTTGAATTGATGAGAGATGAAGAAGAATAGAGGGAGGGCAGCAAAATGGCGTGACCAAGGAGTGTGGCTGCTGGTTGTTTTTTTATTTTCTCATAACAACACTTAAATAGCTAGGTTATGCAAGCTTATGTGTTATGCCATGTGTCACCATCTTACATGATTAAAAAACATTTGGCAAGCTTATGTGTTATGCCATGTGTCACCATCTCATGGTGCCACGTGTCACACTGCAAAATGACCAAAATGCCCCTTTGTCTTAATTTTGAGTTCTCAACCCAAAATAATTATTTTTCTTCTTCTAATTAATTTATATCAAATATAAATTAATTAATTAATCTCTATTAATCAATTTCTCATTAAGTAAATTCATATTTAAACACTTTAAATATAAATTTAACTTATATTATACATCCAATAATCTAGATTTGGTTTCAAATCATGCTAGGGACTTTGCAAACTAATTGCAAACCAAACCTATTTAATTAATCAATTAAACTCTTTAATTAATTAATTAAATCATATTTAATTAGGTGATAACTTGTGTATGTGTGTGACTTACTAGGCTCATCACTAATTGGCAATGAGACATGATATCAACTCTTAATATCATCAGAACTCTTTCTTACCATAAATGATTTCTCTAAATCATTTTATGAACCTCATAGACCATGGTTAACACCTAGCATAGCATGCCATGGCCACCCAATTAGTAATAAGGTTTACCTTAAATGAACCTATAATCATATGTTACCATGCACTAGAATCTCTCACATTACAAAATCCCAACTCAATTTGGAGTCATGGTTTATGTCAAACTCCATTTGCTATGAATATTATATTATCTTTTAATTCCAGTTCTTGATTAAAAGATTTTCTCATCGAAACTCTTTTACGAATAAATCTATCTGTCTGGCAGAACTTGAAACATCAAGAACAATTAAATGAACATAGGATTTTATCTCTATTTACTTAAAGGAACAGATTCCATCTTGATCAACACCTACCTCCATATATAACTAATAGGAGCCAACACATGCCCATATACCCATACACAGTACAAGTATGAAAGCAGTATCAAACTCAAACTACCTATATACAAGATAACTGTGCTATCTCAGGTCTAAAGATTATATGCACTGATATGATTTAAGACAAAACATTGACAAGAGTAAACTCCATGTGCTTGTCATAAGTGTCACTGGTTCGGCCTACTTATCATTTATAAGTGCTTATCATGTTTGTTATATGGCATGAGACTCACCATTCCATCTTATTTATATCTCATATAAATAACTTGGGAACAAACATGAATACAATCTTTCTGGATAAGTCATGTCCTTCTTATGAAGTATCCTCGATTGTGAACCTATTTATGATACTTTGTGCTAGAAATATTGTCACTCATATTCTTAACAACTTAAGAATAATATTTCTAATAAAATATCAATGGACCTTTTCTATTACATATAAATATATTATGTAAACGGAAAAGTGGAAATGCCTTTTTTAATTAATAAAAATATGTGCAAGATACATACTAGATGATATGCTCTAGGGCATACTACTAACAATCTCCCACTAGAACTAGAGCCATTCATTACAATATCTTAGACCCATCTTCTCAAGATGTTAGTCTAACTGAGTCTGTGACATAGGCTTAGTGAATGGATCAGCTGGATTTTCAGCTGATGCTATTTTCTGCATGGCTACATCGCCTTGCCCAACTATATCTCTGATAATGTGGTAGTGCCTTTCTATGTATTTGGATTTTGGTGAGACCTTAGTTCCTAAGCCTATATGACTGCTCCATTGTTGTCACAGTGTAGTGGAACTGCTGACTCAATGGAAGGAACTACTGTAAGTTCTGTCACGAACTTCTTTATCAAAACAACTTCCTTTGTAGCATCTGATGCAGCAATATACTCAGCCTCTGTAGTGGAATCTGCAGTCGTGCTCTGTTTGGAACTCTTCCAACTGACTGCACCTCCATTACAAATGAACACATATCCAGAGGTAGACTTTCTATCATCGATATCTGATTGGAAATCAGAATCAGTATAACCATCCAATTGCAAGTCTCCACCTCCATAAATCAAGAATAAATCCTTAGTTCTTCTCAAGTACTTAAGAATATTCTTGATGACTATCGATGTTCCAAACCTGGATTGGATTGATACCTGCTAGTCAAACTAACAGCATATGCAATATCTGGCCTAGTACACAACATTGCATACATTAAACTTCCAATAGCCGAAGCATATGGAATCCTGGCCATCTTATGTCTTTCTTCAGGTGTCTTTGGAGACATCTCTTTAGAAAGATGGATACCATGTCTCACTGGTAACAATCCTCTCTTGGAATCAAGCATGTTAAACCTCTTTAACACCTTTTCCAAATATAAACTTTGGGATAAACCAATTATTCTTTTCGCTCTATCTCTATAGATGCGAATCCCAAGAATATAGGTTGCCTCCCCTAAGTTTGCCTCCCCTAAGTCTTTCATTGAGAATATATTTGACAATCATACCTTTATAGTCGTCAACATACCTGTGTCATTACCCATCAATAGTATGTCATCCACATATAAGACAAGGAAAGTGATAGCACTGTCACTAACCTTCTTATATACACATGGCTCATCCTCATTTTTGATAAAACCAAAGGATTTAATGGCTTCATCAAAACGGATGTTCCAACTCCTCGAAGCTTGTTTCAACCCATAAATGGATCGCTTTAGCTTGCATACCTTGGAACCATCTTAGGATTCAAATCCCTTAGGTTGTTCCATGAAAATGTTTTCTTCAATGTATCCATTAAGAAAAGCTATTTTGACATCCATCTGCCAAATCTCATAATCATAGTATGCAGCTATTGCTAATAAAATCCTAATTGATTTAAGCATGGAAACAGGTGAGAAAGTCTCTTCATAGTCGATTCCTTGCCTTTGGCGAAGCCCTTTCGCTACTAGCCTTGCCTTATTGGTCTCTACCTTTCCATCAGAACCAATTTTCTTCTTGAAAACCCATTTGTTCCCTATAGGTATAATACCTTCAGGTGGGTCAACAAGATCCCAAACTTGATTCTTATACATAGAATCAATCTCGGATTTCATAGCATCAATCCATTTTGAAGAGTCTATATCTGATATAGCTTCTTCATAGGTAAGTGGATCATCTCCATGATCTACTTCTTCATGAGTAGACAACTCTTTTTCTTCTTCATGAAGAAAACCATATCTCACTGGTGGGTGAGATACCCTGGTTGCTCTACGAGGAATAGCTGTAGATGTTTCATCAACGGGTATTAGTTGACTAGATGGATATATATCCATCTGATCTGTTGGTTGGTCAGAATTCTCCAATTCTAACTCTATTTGCCTTCCTTTGCCTCCTTCTTGAACAAACTGTTGTTCAAGAAATGTGGCATCTCTACTTATCACAACCTTTTGTGAAGTAGGCAAATAAAAATAATATCCAAAACTATTTTTTGGATATCCAACAAATCGACTTTTTTCTGATCTGGTCTCCAATTTATCAGTGTTCAGCTTTTTGATATAAGCTGGACAACCCCAAATCTTAACATGCTTAAGACTTGGTTTTCTTCCATGCCATATCTCATAAGGTGTGGAAGAAACTGATTTTGATGGAATCCTATTCAGAATATACAAAGCTGATTCTAATGGAAATCCCCAAAAGAAGATTGGCATATCAGTATAGCTCATCATACTACATACCATATCCAATAGGGTGCGATTTCTCCTTTCAGATACACCATTCAGCTGTGGCGTTCCTGGAGGAGTCAGCTGAGAAACAATGCCATGCTCTCTCAAGTATTCATCAAATTTAGTACTCAAATATTCACCTCCACGATATGATCGAAGAGCTTTAATATTCTTTCCTGTTTGATTTTCTACTTCAGATTTAAATTCTTTAAACTTTTTAAAAGATTCATGTTTGTATTTCATCAAATACAAATACCCAAACCTTGATTTATCATCAGTAAAGGTAATAAAATAATGAAAACCCCCTCTAGCCATTTCTTTAAATGGACCACATACATCACTATGTATTAGCTCCAAAATATTTTCAGCTCTTAGCCCTTGTCCAACAAAGGGTGATTTAGTCATTTTACCCTGAAGGCAAGATTCACAAGTTGGAGTAGGCTCAGAGCCCAATGAGGATAGAATCCCCATTTCTGCAATTTTGCAATCCTATCTTCTGCAATATGACATAATCTTAAGTGCCAAATATATTTTGAACTTGAGTTGATTTTCACCATGGCATTGCATTCTTTTAGATCACTTGCATTCAATTTGTGTTTGTCATTATTATCCAAATAATAAAGACCATCATTCATATAACCCGAACCAACATATTTATTTCTAAAATAACTATTGCAAACATCATCAGTGAACTGAAATTCATAGCCATTTCTAGTCAAACTAGATATAGAAATGATGTTCTTAAAAGCATCATGTACATATAAAATATTATCCAAACACAAAACATGTCCAAACATGTAAAAAGATTTAGATCCTATGGCTAAAGCTTCAACAGTTGAGCCATTGCCAATCCGGACTCTAATATCTTAAGAACACAAGCTGCTACTGTTTGCTAGTTCCTGCATATCATTAGAAATGTGAGAACTGGCACCAGTATCTAAAACCCAAGCTGTAGATGAACTATGAATATCATCAGAATCTAAATAACAAGATATGGACATACCTTCCGAAGGTGTATCCTTCTTGTCCTTCAGAGAAGCAAGATACTCTGGGCAGTTCCTTTTCCAGTGCCCATCCTTTTGGCAGTGGAAACACTTTCCTTTGTCTCCATCAGCTTTAGTCTTCCTTTTTTGTTTAGCTATTTTCTTGGAAGGACCAGGAATCTGATGTTTCTTTTTCTTATTGCCCTTCTTCTTGTTGGACTTTCCAGCAGAAGAAGATGCAACCAAAGCTACCTCTTTCCCTTTATTGCCTGGCATATTCTTTTGGGCAATAACCAGCATGTTGAGTAAACCAGCTAAGGTGCATTCCTGTTTAGTCATATGGAAATTTGTCACAAAATTCCCAAAAGACTTAGGAAGGGACTGAAGGATCAAATCCGTCTGTAGTTGGAAATCCATGTTGAAGTCAAGATGTTCCAACTGCTCAATCAGCCGAATCATCTTGTGGACATGATCCCCAACATTCTGTCCCTCAGACATCCTCATACGGAATAGCTGTCTAGATATCTCATACCTAGCATTCCTGTTGTGCTCACCATATAACTCTTGTAGGTGAAGGAGGATCTCACTCGCACTTTGCATGTTCTCATGTTGCTTCTGTAACTCATTACTCATGGAAGCAAGCATGTAACACTTAGCTCTCATATCATGTTCCTCTTGTGTGGCCTCTGGAGGTAAGGGACCAGGAACATTTGAATCTAGAACATATCCTATATGTTCAAGGTTCAGGACAAGCTTCAAATTTCTAAGCCAATCGCATGATTTGGTCTGTCAACCTATTGTGATCAAGTATGCTTGCAAGGATATTGGATGGTGGTGGTTGTTTTGTGCTCATTTTTATCAGAAAATTAACTGCAGAAAATAACCAGATTAATTAGTAAATGTATCATGTAATTAACCAAAATTATTATGGTCTTTTAATCAAATTGGCCCTCCCACTAACTTAGCGAATCCTACACTTCCAAAGTAGGAAACGAAAATCCTAGTTGGATGGATTTCTAGTGGGTGATTGAATTCTTATAATTCTATTGATCATCCTCAGGTACATCCATTATTGGAATTACAATAAACTATAAGTGAGCAACTCCTTGCCCATCACATCTCATGTAAGGTTCAATCCTTTACCTAGCCCCTAATGCTCAAAATCTCAGGTACATCCATTATTGACTTATCTTGCATTAGTTAAGTTGATCCCATTGAGCCAGTAATTATGTAAATAATTTTAATGTCCTCAGGTACATCCAATATTGGCCACCAAACCATTTACATATTTACAACATCTCATGCTTAACAATTATTCTTAAGAAAATCTCTTAAATTAATTGCATCTCATGCAACTATTTAAAATTTCTTAAAATAATTGCCCCAATGGAGGGCCTATGTTATAATTACTTTAATTATAGCATATCCAACTTAATCATTTGTTTGGAAGATTTTATGGTCATTCTAATTACTATTAAGGTCTCACTTTGCACATTATCCATTTAGCATGCATATATCATATACTTGCATACATTTCCATACATCTCATGCATTCATGGATAAGCAGTAAATATGGTATGATCATGGACTTTCTAAGGGATTCAATTATGAGCCACCAAGAATTGAATCAGGGCATTCCTAGGTGCATTTCATTCATTCATTTTACAAGAGTTGCTGAAGGAGTACATAATCAACACTTGATCTTGAATTCCTCCCACTGGTCCCACCAATGCTCTTGACCTCCTTGAACTTCTTGCAATCCAATATTACATAGTAATCCTTGGCATACCAAGGTGAATTTACAAGAACTTAAATAAATGAAATTACAACCCAAAAATTATTACAAACTTAATAATACATGCCCAAAATAAATTAAAATAAATTAGTTAATTTATAATCCCAAAGAAACATAAAAGAAATAAATCCAATCACATTGGTCTTTTATAGTCCATGATCATCCATCATGCATATCACTATTTAACAATTAAATAAAACATACATACTTAAATTAAATTGAATATCTCATATTCAACTTAAAAATCTAGATTTGAATATGATTAAAATAAATTTAAAAATTTAGATTTGAATCTCATTCAAACAAATTTAAAAATTCAGATTTGAATCACATTCAAACAACTTCAAAAATTCAGATTTGAATCACATTCAAACATTTTAAAAAAAATCAGATTTGAATCACATTCAAACATTTTTTAAAAAATCAGATCTGAATTTTATTCAATCAATTTTAAAAAATCAGATTTAAATATGATTCAAACAACTTTAAAAATTCAGATTTGAATCACATTCAAACAACTTTTAAAATTCAGATTTGAATCACATTCAAACAATTTTTAAAATTTTTGATTTGAATCATAATTTAATTGTGTGATTAAAAATCCTAATTAAACATTTTAATTAGTCATATGATGAACCTTTCATCATGCAACAATTGCAGAATTTAATAACAACCATGCGCACCAGGATCTTCCAAAGCCATGCGCACCATATTGGAGTTCAATAAGCATGCCGCCACACCTCTTGATCCAACCAGCAATGGATCAATCATCTCATGATCAAATCACACAATTAAATCATATAATAAACAATCTAAATGGCAAATATAGTGGCTCTGATACCAATTGAAGGAACGAAAGCGTGAAAAACACAAGTTTATACCATCGAATTCAAAAATTTTCACCTAGGGTCACATGCATCATGCAAGATTTATTTTTATCTATTTGATTTCAATGATAAACAACATATTAAAACTCTTTTAATATGTTTTTGGATCTGTATTTGCCATTTAAGATTTTAAAATTAATCAGATTAATTTTAGAACCCTATATTAAATCAAGAACGATTACACTAACCTCTTGATGCACTGCAGCGTGTCTGCGCCTTTGAGATTCGTCTTCAGGACACCAGATGTTGTCCCTCTAGCTTGTCCACACCAAGAACACCTATGGCAGCCCTTGTACAGCTTCTAAAGCCTTTTCTATTAATTAGAAATTCAAGTTCTGCCTTTTAAAAGATTAGAGATGTAAACAGGACACTAAAAACAATTTCTAGTGTTCTTAATTCAAGAGATTGATGACTAATCTCTTTGAATTGATGAGAGATGAAGAAGAATAGAGGGAGGGCAGCAAAATGGCGTGACCAAGGAGTGTGGCTGCTGGTTGTTTTTTTATTTTCTCATAACAACACTTAAATAGCTAGGTTAACACATTAAACCCTTGCCACATGTCACCCTTTGATTAGCTCTAGGTTTAAGTGACCCAATCACATTGTGCCAAGTGTCAAACCTATATGTAATCTTGATTTTAATCATCTTACATGATTAAAAAACATTTGGCAAGCTTATGTGTTATGCCATGTGTCACCATCTCATGGTGCCACGTGTCACACTGCAAAATGACCAAAATGCCCCTTTGTCTTAATTTTGAGTTCTCAACCCAAAATAATTATTTTTCTTCTTCTAATTAATTTATATCAAATATAAATTAATTAATTAATCTCTATTAATCAATTTCTCATTAAGTAAATTCATATTTAAACACTTTAAATATAAATTTAACTTATATTATACATCCAATAATCTAGATTTGGTTTCAAGTCATGCTAGGGACTTTGAAAACTAATTGCAAACCAAACCTATTTAATTAATCAATTAAACTCTTTAATTAATTAATTAAATCATATTTAATTAGGTGATAACTTGTGTATGTGTGTGACTTACTAGGCTCATCACTAATTGGCAATGAGACATGATATCAACTCTTAATATCATCAGAACTCTTTCTTACCATAAATGATTTCTCTAAATCATTTTATGAACCTCATAGACCATGGTTAACACCTAGCATAGCATTCCATGGCCACCCAATTAGTAATAAGGTTTACCTTAAATGAACCTATAATCATATGTTACCATGCACTAGAATCTCTCTGTTACAAAATCCCAACTCAAGCTGGAGTCATGGTTTATGTCAAACTCCATTTGCTATGAATATTATGTTCTCTTTTAATTCCAGCTCTTGATTAAAAAGATTTTCTCATCAGAAACTCTTTTCTGAATAAATCTATCTGTCCTGGCCAGGAACTTGAAACATCAAGAATAATTAAATGAACATAGATTTTATCTCCATTTACTTAGAGGAACAGATTCCATCTTGATCAACACCTACCTCCATATATAACTAGTAGGAGCCAACACATGCCCATATACCCATACACAGTACAAGTATGAAAGCAGTATCAAACTCAAACTACCTATATACAAGATAACTGTGCTATCTCAGGTCTAAAGATTATATGCACTGATATGATTTATGACAAAACATTGACAGGAGTAAACTCCATGTGCTTGTCATAAGTGTCACTGGTTCGGCCTACTTATCATTTATAAGTGCTTATCATGTTTGTTATATGGCATGAGACTCACCATTCCATCTTATTTATATCTCATATAAATAACTTGGGAACAAACATGAATACAATCTTTCTGGATAAGTCATGTCCTTATTATGAAGTATCCTCGATTGTGAACCTATTTATGATACTTTGTGCTAGAAATATTGTCACTCATATTCTTAACAACTTAAGAATAATATTTCTAACAAAATATCAATGGACCTTTTCTATTACACATAAATATATTATGTAAACGGAAAAGTGAAAATGCCTTTTTTAATTAATAAAAATATGTGCAAGATACATACTAGATGATATGCTCTAGGGCATACTACTAACAAAAGGAACTGCCCAGAGTATCTCGCTTCTCTGAAGGACAAGAAGGATACACCTTCATAAGGTATGTCTATATCTTGTTATTTGGATACTGATGATGCTCATAGTTCATCTACAGCTTGGGTTTTAGATATTGGTGCCTATCTCATATTTCTTATGATATGCAAGAACTAGCAAACAGTAGCAGCTTGCATGCTCGAGATGTTAGACTCCGGATTAGCGATGGCTCAACTGTTAAGGCTTTAGCCATAGGATCTAAATCTTTTTACATGTGTGGACATGTTTTGTATTTGAATAATATTTTATATGTACCTGATGCTTTTAAGAACATTATTTTTATATCTAGTTTGACTAGAAATGGTTATGAATTTTAATTCACAAATGATGTTTGCAATATTTAGTTTGGAAATAAATATGTTGGCTCAGGTTATATGCATGATGGTCTTTATTATTTGGATATTAATGATAAACACAAATTGAATGCAAGTAATATAAAAGAATGCAATGCCATGATGAAAATCAACTCAAGTTCAAAATATCTTTGGCACTTAAGATTATGTCATGTTGCAGAAGATTGGATTGCAAAACTGGAGACAATGGGGATTTTATCCTCATTGGGTTCTGAACCTACTCCAACTGGTGAATCCTACCTTCAGGGCAAAATGATTAGATCACCCTTTGTTGTACAATGACTAAGAGCTAAAAATATTTTGGAGCTAGTACATAGTGATGTATGTGGTCCATTTAAGGAAATGGCTAGTGTAACACCCTCACTGTAGCAATTCCATACATTCTACTGTTCTGGTGACCACTATCGGTCTAGACAGCTAGAACGTCTAGAAAAATATTTAGACTAGAGTGAGGAGTCAAAAATAACTCAAATAATAGTAAGAAAAATTTAGGAAAAATTTTAGAAATAAAATACAACCAAGTTAAACAAGCTGGTGCCCTAGTGATGGGTAACCCAGTGGGAAGTTACGGTCCTCACAGCTAGGAGCCTTAAACCCGGGAGAAAATTCATTAAATAATTTTTGGGACTCTAGAGAAGAGTCATTGAGGTTTCGATGGCATTAGAATACCTTGAAAATGCTTAGAAAAATTTTTAGATTGGTACAGACGATTTTGGCTCAATAAGCCAAACGGAGGGCATTTTGGTCATTGCGTCTTTAGAGATGATTTTTGGCCAACTTGTCTAGTTAAATAAATAATTTGTATGACATAAAATATTAATAAATATTGCTAAAAATTTAATTAAAAATGTGTAAAAAAAAAAAGAAAAGAAAAGAAAATGGAAGAAAATTTGAATTTTAACATCATGCTTATGCAATTAAAATATTTCCACCCAACCAAATTTTGACACACCATCATATACTATTTAAAAATGAATAAAAGAAAATAAAAATTGAAAAATCAAACAGCCATCTTCAACCTTGGCTGCCGATTTCATAGAGAGAGAGAGAGAGAGAGAGAGAGAAGAAAAAAAAACCTCCATGAAAGCTTCATTGTGAGTTTGATTCCACCCACAAAACCACCTCAAAATCCCATCCTCCCTTCACAAAAAATTTTCCCTACCACTAGAGAAATACTTGGGCAGAAAAAAGAAGTGAAAACAAAGGAGTTTGTGAAGCTTGGGTAAGCACACAATAAGGTTAGTGTTAATTAAACCCTTTAAATTGTGTGTATGCATCATTGGGAGTATGAATTGAGTGTAAATTTGAGAAAAATTAAACAAATCTTGCATGATTGTGCCCTTTCAAATTTCGGCAGCCTTAGGGTATATTAGGATTTCAATGATTAAATTAAATTATAGCTGTAGATGGATGCCAATGAACATGAATTTGACAAATTAAACTCTTGATTATATGTGTTTGAAGAATTGAAATTGTTGGAGTTAGGGTTTGAGCACAAATTGAGATTTTGCTCATGTATTGGTGAAAGGAAGTTCTAATGGTCAATTAGTGACCATTTGGCTATGTGTGATTAGGAAATGAAGTGATTTGTGCCTTAGGAATTGAAGTTAGGTATGCTGCCTAGTGTGACCTACCGGACTGGGTGTGAGTCCAGCAGATTTGGGCAGCTATAAATGGAGTTGTGTAGGTTCAATTGGAGCAAGGCCAATTGGACATAAAATTGGATACATAATGGCAAAACTTTGATGAAGGAACCCTGCCCAGAAAACCACAATAGACTGACCTAAAAATTGACGAAATCTAGGTAACACACAATCTGCCTAGGCAAAATGACCAAATGAATCATTCATTTGGTCATAACTCAGTGTAGAAAGGTCCAATTGACCTGAAATTTATATCAATGAAAAGCTTAGACAATTTAGAACAACATTCATGTAGAATACAAACTCCAATTTTGAACTTAACTAAATGAAATTGCTAACCAAATTTGAGCTACCAAATCTGGCAGAACCAGAATTGCCTAGAAATTCTAGGTAAAAGTCCATCCGACCAGTGATGGTAAAATAGCCATAACTTGATCTAGAAAACTCTAAATTGAGTGATTCAAAAAGGAAATTAAAGAAGACACATAAAGGAACAACTTTCATGTAGAGAATTTTATTAAATTCCTACTGTACAAATGATCAATAGAACAGTAAACTTAGTGCTTGAAATCTAAAAATTTCAAAATAACCAACACTAAGCTTTATAATGGTATTGGCAACCAATGCAAACAATTTTAGAATGCAAAATGTGGTATGTTGAGGATATTAGAACCAATCTACCTATTGTCTATGAAAAAGTCAACATTTTAGATGACTAATGGAATAAATAGTAACAATTAAATTTCAATTTCAAAAAAAAAAAATTGCATAATTAAAAGTGTTAAATGCCCTAGTAGGCCTAGTGTGATTGGTTTGGATAGGTTGGCATGCCAATAGGGTTCTGATAGCAGTACTACATATGGCTTCACGTCATTCTGTGTTTTATGGTCAATTGTTCCATTCTGTGATACGATAGCCTATGGCTATACTGATTATGATGTTATACTTGGCTTTATGCCTTATTGCTTTTATGGCTTATTAGCCATTCTGTCTGCACACAGGGAGACACATTGTGACCGATGGTGTGACGGCCTGAGGTATGATACCCAATACTAGTTTACCCGTTTATCCAGTCCGATCAATTTGTATAGGTTACTTGGGCATGAAAAAGTATAAATGTAATTGAATTAATTATTAAAGGAAGTAAGGAAATTAAATATCAAGATAAAGAACAAGAATGATTTCAATAAAAAGATGCTCAAAATCATTAAGAGAATGATTAATAAAATGCTAGGAAGAGTTAATATCATAAGATGTAATTAGCCTTCGACTAAACAATAAGTTAGTAATTATTTATTTCTTATAAGCATAATAACTAAGAATTTTTTTTACTTTTATTTATATATTATATTTTCTTATATTATTGACACCATTAAGCTTTATGCTTAGCGCATCGCTGTTTGTAATGCGTAGGTACTGAAGATTTGGCTAGAGAACCCAGTAGACCATAGACTGAGAGATTAGAAGTTTTTATTTGCATTTGGGTCCCGAGTGTCACCTCCTCAGCAGTGCATATTTTGGTAGTGTCCACCAGCTTGTATTTTATTTTTGATTGTTGTAATTAAATTTTAGATATGTAATGTAAATTATGTATTTTCGTACATTAAATGTGAACATGATGTAAATTAATACAGTTTAAAATTTCATATTTGAATTGTGTAGGTATGAAAATGATTTGAATTTCTTATGTATTTATATGAGTGAAACTTATTAATGTTCTGAATGAGAAAACAAATTTGAGAATATATATAAAAGATAACTGTAATAGTTTCACACAGGTTGAAAATCGTCAAATTATTAAGAAATGAGGGGAAACTCCGTCAGTTTCTCAGATAAAATAATTAGATCTAAATTTAAATAAAATTTTATGTGATAACCAAGAATATAATGGGATAAGTTAAGACGCTCCAACGCACTATGTGGCATGCCTTGTTCAGCTACACTATAGACGGGTGACGGGTGTTACAGCTAGAGGTGATTTTCATTACTTTATTACCTTTACTGATGATAAATCAAGGTTTGGGTATTTGTATTTGGTGAAATACAAACATAAATCCTTTGAAAAGTTCAAAGAATTTAAATCTGAAGTAGAAAATCAAACAGGAAAAAGTATTAAAACTCTTCGTTCAGATTGTGGAGGTGAATACTTAAGTACTGAATTTGATAAATACTTGAAAGAGCATGGCATTGTTTCCCAGCTGAATCCTCTAGGAAAGCCACAGCTGAATGGTGTATCTGAAAGGAGAAAGCGTACCCTATTAGATATGGTAGTATGATGAGCTATACTAATATGCCAATCTCCTTTTGGGGATTTGCATTAGAATTAGCTTTGCATATTCTGAATAGGATTCCATCAAAATTAGTTTCTTCCGCACCTTATGAGATATGGCATAGAAGAAAATTAAGTCTTAAGCATGTTAAGATTTAGGGTTGTCCAGCTTCTATCAAAAAGCTGAACACTGATAAATTGAAAATTAGATCAGAAAAGGGTCAATTTGTTGGATATCCAAAAGAGAGTTTTGGATATTATTTTTATTTTCCTACATTACAAAAGGTTGTGGTAAGCAGAGATGCCATATTTCTTAAACAACAGTTTATTTAAGAAGGAGGCAAAGGAAGGCAAAGAGTTAGAATTAGAGAATTCTGACCAACCAACAGATCAAAAGGATATAGATTCATTTAGTCAACCTATACCTATTGATGAAACATCTATAGTAATTCCTCGTAGATCAACCAGGATATCTCACCCACTAGTGAGATATGGTTTCCTTCATGAAGATGAACAAGAGTTGTTTACTCATGAAGAAGTAGATCATGGAGATGATCCGCTTACCTTTGAAGAAGTTATATCAGATATAGACTCTTCAAAATGGATTAAAGCTATGAAATCCAAAATTGATTCCATGTATAAGAATCAAGTTTGGGATCTTATTGACCCACCTGAAGGTATTGTACCTATAGAGAATAAATGGGTTTTCAAGAAGAAAATTAGTTCTGATGGAAAGGTAGAGACCTATAAAGCAAGGCTAGTTGCGAAAGGGTTTTGCCAAAGGCAATGAATCGACTATGAGGAGACTTTTTTGCTTGTTACCATGCTTAAATCAATTAGGATTCTATTAGCAATAGCTGCATACTATGATTATGAGATTTGGAAGATGGATGTCAAAGCAACTTTTCTCAATGTATACATTGAAGAAAACATTTTTATGGAACAACTTAGGGGTTTTGAATCTCAAGATGGTTTTAAGGTGTGCAAGCTAAAGTGATCCATTTATTGGTTCAAATAAGCTTCGAGGAGTTAGAACATCCATTTTGATAAAGCCATTAAGTCATTTGGTTTTATAAAAAATGTAGATGAACTATGTGTATATAAGAAGGTTAGTGATAGTGCTATCACTTTCCTTGTCTTATCTGTGAATGATATTCTGTTGATAGGTAATGACATAGGTATGTTGACAGCTGTAAAGGTATGGTTGTCAAATACATTCTCCATGAAAGACTTAGGGGAGGCAACCTATATTCTTGGAATTCATATCTATAGAGATAGAATGAAAAGAATAATTGGTTTATGCCAAAGTCTATACTTGGAAAAGGTGTTAAAAAGGTTTAACATGCTTGATTCTAAGAGAGGATTGTTACCAGTGAGACATGGTATCCACCTTTCAAAAGAGATGTCTCCAAAGACACCTGAAGAAAGAAATAAAATGGCCAGGATTCTATATGCTTTGGCTATTGGAAGTTTGATTTATGCAATGATGTGTACTAGGCCGAATATTGCACATGCTATTAGTTTGACTAGCAGGTTTCAATCCAATCCAGGTTTGGAACACTGGATAGCTATCAATAACATCCTTTAAGTACCTGAGAAAAACTAAGGATTTATTCTTGATTTTTGGAGGTGGTGACTTATAATTGGATGGTTATACTGATTCTAATTTTCAATCAGATATCGACGATAGAAAGTCTAAATCTGGGTTTGTGTTCATTTGTAATGGAGGTGCAATTAGTTGGAAGAGTTCCAAATAGAGTACGATTGCTAATTCCACTATAGAGGGTAAGTATATTGCTCAGATACTACAAAAGAGGCTATTTGGATAAGAAACCCCTGTCTCACCAAAAATCCAAACACACAGAAAGGCGCTACCACATTATTAGAGAGATAGTCAGGCAAGGCAATGTAGCCATGCAGAAAATAGCATCAGGTGAAAATCTAGCTGATCCATTCACTAAGGCTATGTCACAAGCTAAGTTAGACTGACATCTTGAGAAGATGGGTCTGAGATACTGTAATGAATGGCTCTAGTGTTAGTAGGAGATTGTTAGTAGTATACACTAGAGCATAATATTTAGTATGTATCTTATACATATTTTATTAATAAAAGTCAATTTCACTTTTCTGTTTACATAATATATTTATGTGTAATAGAAAAGGTCCATTGATATTTTGTTATAAATTATATTCTTAAGTTGTTAAGAATATGAGTGACAGTATTTCTAGCACAAAGTATCATAAATTGGTTCACAATTGAGAATACTTCAAACAGGACATGACTTATTTAGAAAGATTGTATTCATGTTTGTTACCAAGGTATTTATATGAGATACAAATAAGATGGAATGGTGAGTCTTATGCCATAAAATAAACATGATAGGCACTTATACATGACAAGTAGGCTGAACCAGTGACGCATATGACGAGCACATGGAGTTTACTCTTGTTAATGCTTTGTCATATATCATATCAGTGCATATAATCTTTAGACTTGAGATAACACAATTATCTAGTATATAGGTGGTTTGAGTTTGATACTGCTTTCATACTTGTACTGTGTATGGGTATATGGGCATGTGTTGGCTCCTACTAGTTATATATGGAGATAGGTGTTGATCAAGATGGAATCTATTACCCTCAGTAAATAGGGATAAAATCCTATGTTCAATTAATTATTCTTGATGTTTCAAGTTCCTGGCCAGAGCAGACAAATTTAGTCAGAAAAGAGTTTCTGACAAGAAAATCTAATTAATCAAGAATTGGAATTAAAAAAGAACATAATATTCATAGCAAATGGGGTTTAACATAAACCATGACTCCAGCTCGAATTGGGATTTCATAACAGAGAGATTTTAGTGCATAGTAACATATGATTAAAGGTATTCCTTGTTACTGATTGGGTGGCCATGGCACGCTATGCTAGGTGTCAACCATGGTCTATGAGATGCCTAAAATGATTTAGAGAAATCATTTATGGAAAGAAAAAGTTCTAATAATATTAAGAGTTAATGTCATATCTCATTGCCAATTAGTGATGAGCCTAGTGAGTCAAACACATACACAAGATAATCACCAAGTAAAATGTGATTTAATTGATTAATTAAAGAGTTTAATTGATTAATTAAATAGGTTTGGTTTGTAATAAGATTGCAAAGTCCCTAGCATGACTTGAAATCAAATCTAGGTTATTAGATGTATAGTATAAGTTAAATTTATATTTAAAGTGTTTAAATATGAATTTAATTGTCAAAAATTAATTAATGGAGATTAATTAATTAATTTATATTTGATATAAATTGATTTGAAGAGAAGAAATAATGATTTTGGGTTGAGAACTCAAAATTAAAACATAAGGGTAATTTGGTCATTTCACATGGTGACATGTGGCACCATGAGATGGTGACACATGGCATCATAGTTTGTCATTTGTCTTCCTATCATGTAAGTTGATCAAAGTCAAGATTAAGTCTAGCTTTGACAATTGGCTTAATGTGATTAAGTCAATTAAAAATAAAAGATGCAATATGGTGGTGACATGTGGCATGGGCTTTAAGTGATTACTTGACCTAATTATATAAAGTGATGTTATAAGAAAACAAAATCAGCCAACACTCTTATATTCTCTCAAACGTGGCAGCACATCTTCTTCTCCCTCTCCTCTTCATCTTTTCTCATCAATTCAAGGAGAATTATCCAAATTCTTTTGAATTAAAATTGCTAGAAATTATTTCTAATATCCTATACACACATACAACCTCTCTAAAGGTAAGAACCCAATTTATAATTGCTTGACAAAGGCTTGAGAAGCAAATTGGGGGCTGCCCATTGGTGATCTTGGTGTGGACAAGCTAGAGGGACAACACTTTGGGTCCTAGGTGCTTCCTAAAGGTGCCAATCACATCTATAGTGCATCAAAGAGGTTAGTGCTCTAACTCCTCTTTTAAACTAGGGTTTAAATGAATTAATTTGTTAATTCACAATCTTGAATGGAAAACATAGATCCTAATACATATTAAAAGTATTTTAATATGCAATTGAGCTGTAACACCCTTACTATAGCCATTCCATACCTTCTACTATTCCAGTGACCGATGTCGGTCGAGACAGCTAGAATGTCTGGAACTATATCTAGACTAGAGTGAGGAGTCATAAATAAATCAAATAATAGTAAGAAAATTTTTTTAAAAAAATTTAGAAATAAAAATACAAACAAGTTAAATGAGCCGGTGCCTTAGCGGTGGGTACCCTGACAGAAAGTTGCTATTTTCACAGCTAGAAGCCCTAAACCCGGGGGAAAAATTCATGAAATAATTTTTGGGATTCCAGAGAAGAGTCATTGAGGTTTTGATGGCATTAGAATGCCAAGAAAATGCTTAGAAAAATTTTTAGATTAGTACAGACTATTTTGGCTCAATAAGCCAAATGAAGGGCATTTTGGTCATTTCATCTTCACAGATAATTTTTGGCCAACTTGTCCAATTAAATAAATAATTATTATGACATAAAATATGAATAAATATTACTGAAAATTAAATTGAAATGAGTAGAAAAGAAAAGAAGAGAAAATGAGTAAAATTGGGAATTATGACCTCATGCAATGTAATTAAAAATTTCCACCCAATCACAACTTCACAAAATGAATAAAGGGATAAAAATGAAACAAAATAACATAAAAACAAAAAGACAAAAAATCAGCAGCCATCTTCAATCTTGGGTAGTCGAAATGCTTGAGAGAGAGAGAGAGGAGAGAAACCTCTATGAAAGCTTTGATTGAGCTTGATTCCACCCACAAAACCACCTCAAAAATCCATCTTTCCTTCACAAAAATTGGTCATCACCACTAGAGCAAGACTTGGGCAGCAAAAAGAAGTGAAAACAAAGGAGTTTGTTAACCTTGGGTTGGCACACAACAAGGTTAGTGTCAATTAACCCTTTAAAATTTTATGTATGAATCATTGGGAGTGTAAATTGAGTGTGAATTTGAGAGAAATTAAACAAATTGTGCATGATTGATGTCTTTCAATTTTTGGCAGCCATGTGAGGGGTAGAGTTTTGATTGTTTCTTTTGAATAAATGTGGTATTTAGGCTGCCCTTGATTTGAATTTCAAGGTTAAAACTTGATTTATGAGTAGAAATGCAAGAATTCAAAATTTCGAATTTAGGATTTTGAGCTAAGTAGGGTTTTTTGAATTGATACTCAATTGATGTTTAATTGGTCAATTAATGACCATTTGTTGTTGTTTGAATAGGAAATTGAGTGACTTGTGACCTTAAGTAAGGTAAAGAAGTGGACTACCCTAAGTGTGCATTCTGGACCCTATGAGTCCAGTGTACTCTTGGGGTTATAACTCAAGCTAGGTAACTCCAATTGGTGCAAGGCCAATTGGAGGTTAAATTAGACACAAAATTCAACAACTTTGATGAAGGAACTTATCCCAGAAAACTAAACCAAGTAGCCTTAAAAATTGACCTAATCCGGGTGGTATACATTCTGCCTAGGCAAAATGATTAAATGAATAGTGTTCCTTCATTTGGTCACAACTCAGTGTAGAAAGGTCCAATTGACCTGAAATTTATATCAATAAAAAGCTTAGACAATTTACAACAACTTTTATGTAGATCACAAACTCTAATTCTACACTTAACCAAAGGAAATTGTTAGCCAAAGTTGAACTACCAAATCTGGCAGAATGAGATTCTGCCCAGAAATTCTGAGCAGATACCAATCTGGCCAGCCTTATTCAAATTGGCATATCTTGAGCTAGAAAACTCCAAATGGAGTGATTCAAAAAGGAAATTAAAGAAGACACATAAAGAAACAACTTTCATGAAGAGAATTTTGTCAAATTCCTACTGTACAAATGACCAATGGAACAGTAAACTTAATTGCTTAAAATCTGAAAATTTTAAAATAGCCAACGCTAAGCTTTATAATGGTATTGGAAACCAATGCCAATAATTTTAGAATGCAAAATGTGGCATGTTGGGGATATTAGAACCAATATACCTATTATCTATGAAAAAAGTCAACATTTTAGTTGACTAATAGAATGAATAGTAACAATTAAATTTTAATTTCAAAGAATTGTAATTAAAAATGTTAAATGCCCTAGTAGACCTAGTGTGATTGGTTTGGATAAGTTGGCATGCCAATAGGGTTCTGTTAGTAGTACTGCATATGGCATCATGCCATTCTGTGATTCATGGCTTAAATGGACATTCTGCGATTTTATGGCTTTTAGCCATTCTGACACTATTGTGATACTTGGCCTTGTGCTTAATATTTATTGCAACTTATTAGTTATTCTGTTGCACACCGGGAGACACATTGTGACTGATGGTATGATGGCCTGAGGTACTTGGTACCCAGTGCTAATTTACCTGTTATCCAGTCCAGTCAATTGGTATAGGTTACTTGGGCAACCAAAAATAAATATTGATAAATTTTAATCAATTATTGATATAAAAAGTACCAAATAAATAATACTACAAATAATTACCAAAAATTTGTCCGTATGAGAAATCAACGTATAAACTGCATGTTTATTTCTTTTTAGTTCTTTTTATTTTATTATTGGCACCACTAAGCAGTATTGCTTAGCGCTTTGCTTTTGCCAAGTGTAGGTACTGGAGATACAGAGCGTGATTCCAGTAGACCCCAGTCCGGATGAGGATCAGATCTGCGAGTGTCCTGTGTCACCTCATAGCTACAGTGCATTGGTAGGACGCTAGGTTACATTTTGTATTTTGTAATTTTGAAAACTTTGTAATTAAACTTTTATTTTATTATGTATATTTGAAACTTTTGTAATGTAATTACTTGTAAATTTGTGTTTATAAATAAAAATTTGAGTATTTATTTATGATTTGAGTATGATTATGATATGAATTGAATGAATGACAAATTGAGAAATTATTGAGAAATTGTTGAAAATTGATGTGATATTTGGAGTTGTGGATTTGAACAATTATTGGGAGTATTTTCTATAGGTTCCGAAGAACTGTTTTCTCCATTTTTTGCCGGCATTCTGTCGGATTTTCTATAAAATTTTTGGAACCTCAAATAAATTTAAAATTTCAATAAATGATATAAATGATATCAATTTCATAAATTGCACATAGTGATCCTAAATGAATAAATTAAGAAATGAGAAATATATAAATGAGATAAGATATGTTGTTCCAGCACATTGTGTTGCATATCTTGCTCAGCTATACTATAGACGGGTAAGGGGTGTCATATGAGCATTGAAATTAATTGGGCACATAAGAGATGTGGTATGATGCATGTAACCCTAGAAGAAAAATTTTTTGAAATTCAATGCTCTAATGAACAACTTTCTTGCTTCCGCTCCTTCACCTAATTGGTACACCAATCGATCCATACTATATAAATAAGTCTAGGTATACTTTGGATAAAGTAGAATTATTGAGTACTTATAGTTTTATTATTTCATGTTATGTACTATTTGTGTTTCATAGCATTTTCATGTTACTTGTGATGGGAAACATAATTCCACATGCATATTCATGTCACTTTTATATTTAGCAACTCATTTTAGTTAATTCCATATCATATGACAAGTTATCTTATGAACCTTTCTCAAGGTCCAGATTTGGTGTCTTAACTTCACCTAGCAAATTGGTTAAGATGTAGCCACTGTTTGGTGACACTTCCTTCATGGAAGTTGTTTCGTTCTTTGCTTTTCTTTTGGAATCATGTCATTTGGAGTTTTAGAACTCAAGTTATGGTCAAATTATCAAAACTGGTTCATTGACCCTTTATGGTTCCAAAACCAGGTAGATTCTGGAGTCAAACTTTGTCTAGTCATTTGGGCATGCTACAGTCATTTTTAGGCCTAATGTGCTTTATATGAGTTGTTCTCTTATGTCTTAGGGTCACTCAGGTTCAAGAATCATAATTTTTCAAGTTATATAGGGTGAGTTATAACTAATTAACTGACCTGGACTCATGAACCCTGTACATTCAGGATTTCATGTTCAGGTCAGTATCTTTGATTCCAATTTTAGGGTTCTTAAACTCAAATTTTAAGGAAAGTTCCTAAATCAAAGATGGATTCCTATTTCTTAGGTTTCCAGAACAATTTGGCTCATCCCAATTGGAGTTTCCTAGAGGGAGATATGGTATAAATACTATTTTGGGGTCAAGTGGCTATTTAGTTCAATTTCCGGATTTGGGTACTTGACCCGCCAATTTATTTAATTTTCATTTTTCATTTATAATAACTTATTAATTTTTCTTTGACATTTTCAATGTCAATCACACCTCATTAAACCTTTAATTATGTCCCGAAAATATTTCTCAGGGTTCCTCGCAGTCCATGGCTAGTCAACTATCCTCACCATAACTTCCCAGTGCGGTCACCCATCGCTACGGGTTTAGCTTGTTTAACTTAGTCACATTTTATCTCTTTTATTTTTCCTTAATTTTTCTCATCACAGATTTCATTATTTTATGCTTCCTCACTATCAATTAAGTGTAGTTCCATATATTCTGACTTTTCGGAGCAGACATTAGCCATCGAAACAGTGAAACATACGGACTATGTAAAGTGAGGATGTTACAACTCTTCCCCTCTAAAAAGGAATTTCGTCCTCGAAATTCATCGAATTCAAATAACTAAGACTATCGTCACCTCATAGTTTTGTTCACTCTTCCATCATTATTTCCCATATCACTCCCAGCTGGATTACGGCTCTGTACTTCTTTCTCTAATGCCCTCTGTGACTTTGAGTCCATATCTTAAGCTTGAATAATCAAAAGTAAATAGATCTGCATTAGTGTCACCTCGACTCTTATAAATGCAATGCATGTATGCACACTATCTTTATGCTTATCTTTGCCTAGGAACGCCTAAACTGTGCTCTGATACCACTAAATGTAACACCCCTCACCCGTCTATAGTGCAGCCGAGCAAGGCATGCCACATGGTGTGCTGGAGCACCTGATCTTATTTGATTTCATTATAGTTCTTGATATATTTATTCAAATATGGTTTAGGCACTAACGTTGTTTATTAAATCTGACTAGTGTAGTAAATATCACATATTTTCCATATTCACTATTTCAATCTCATTCATATTCAGAATCAACTCATATATCAAGATGTTCAATTCCATTAAGTAATATAGTTTGTCAACTAATTACATAAGTTCACAGTGTGACACCCCTTACCCGTCTACAGTATAGCCGAGTAAGATATGTCACACAGTGTACCTAAACACCCTATTTTATTTCAATCATTTTTATTCTTCCTTAATTTATTTTTATTTATAGTTATGAAGTACAATTTGTAAAATATAATTCAATTAAGTAATTAATTCAAATTATAAATTTATTTGAGGTTCTGCAAATTTTATAGAAAATCCGATAGAGTACCAGCTAAAAATGGAGAAAACAGTTCTTCAGAACCTGTGAAAAACACTTCCAATAAGTTTTCAATCATTCCCAAACTCCATTTTATCAACAAAGTCTCAATATTTCTTAACAATACTTTCATTTCTCATTCATTTATTTCACATGATATTCATATACAAGTCATAAATAAATACTCAAATTTTCATTTATAAACACAAATTTCCACCATTTACATTAATACCAAAATATATTATATAAGTCTTAATTATACATGAGAAAATAAAAGTTAATTACAAAATACCAAAATAAAACCTAGTGTCCTACCAATGCACTGAAGTTGGTGAGGTGACACGGACACTATGTGGAATTGTAGATGGCCTCACCCAGTCTGTGGTCTATTAGGCTCTCTGTCAGTCTCTCCAGAACCTACACGTGGCAAAAAGCAACGCGTTAAGCAATAATGCTTAGTGGTGCTAATAATAAAATAAAAAGAACTAAAATATAATAAATATGCAGTGAATGTATTGATGTCTCATGCAGACAAATTTTCGATAATTATTTGTAGTCTTATTTATTTTGTATTTATTATATTCATTATTTTATTAAATTTATTAACTTTCATTTTTGGTTGCCCAAGTAACCTATACTGGATGACTGGACTGGATAAACGGGTAAACTGGCACTGGGTATCAAGTATCTCAGGCCGTCACACCATCGGTCACATATGTATCTTCCGGTGTACAACAGAACAGCTAATAAGCTGTAGTAAACATTAGGCATAAGGCCAAGTGCCATTACAGTGTCAGAATGGCTAAAAGCCATAAAATCACAGAATGGCATAATGCCATGTGCAGTACTGCTAACTGAATCCTTTTGTCATGCCAACCTATCCAAACCAATCTTACTAGGTGTACTAGGGCATGTTACACTTTTAAATTTTACAAATCTTGAAATTGAAGTTTAAGTGTTACTATTCATTTTATTAGTCAACTAAAATGTTGACTTTTGCATAGACAATAGGTACATTGGTTCTAATATTCCCAACATACCACATTTTGTATTCTAAAGTTGTTGGTATTGGTTGTCAATATCATTTCAAAGCAGTGTTAGTTATTCACAATTTTCAGATTTCAAGCACTAAGTTTACTATTCCATTGGTCATTTGTACAGTAAGAATTTGGCAAAATTGTCTTCATGAAAGTTGTTCCTTATTGTGTCTAGTTACATTTCTTTTTTTGAATCACTCCATTTGGAGTTTTGTAGCTCAATTTATGGCCTAAACACCATAACTGGCCGGATTGCAAATTTTCCAGATTTTCTGGACAGAACCAAATCTACAGTGTTTTGTATACTGACTACAGGTCAATTTTTGAACATGTTATGATCAAAATTTGGGTTTGGTTTCTTCATGAAAGTTGGAATATGTCTCAGATATCTTCTGGTAAAATTTCAGGTCAATTGGACCTTTCTACTCTGAGTTATGACCAAATTAATAAATACTATTTATTTGATCATTTTGCCCAGGCAGAATGCAAGTCACCTGGATTAGGGCTATTTTTAGGTCAACTTATTTTGGTTTTCTGGGTAGGGTTTCTTCAGCAAAGTTGTGCCATTATGTGTCTAGTTTCATGTCCAATTGGCCTTGCACCAATTGAACCTCAATAACTCCATTTATAGCTATCCAAACCTGCTAGACTCACACCCAGTCCTGCAAGTCACTAAGGGCAGCATATCTAATTTCAACTTCAACATCCTTACTCACTTCAATTCCTCCTCACACATATTTAAATGGTCACTAATTGACCATTACAAAGTTAAAATACCATTACATGAGCAAACCCTAGTGTTGTTCAAGTGTCCATATTTTTTTCAAGTTCTTTCATGCATTCCACTTGCATTTTACTTACACAAACATATTCAATCACTCATCTCATACCAAGGGCAGCTCATAACCACTTTGCTATCAAGCAAAATCATCAAACCCTAACCAACCCTAGTTGTCGAAATTATAAGGGTGCATACACTCACATTTTTATGTTGTTTTCTTACATTTCATACTTATTTCATGCCATTAAACATGAATTAAATCAAAGTAGTAAGAGTTTGGACACTAACCACTTGGAGCATAGTTTCAAGCTAACAAAACTTCCTTTTTCCTTCCTCTTCTTGTTGCCTAGTAGTGATTTAAGGTGTGAGGATCAAGTTTAGTGAAGAGCTTGAGTGGTTTCAAGGTGGTTTGGTGGGTGGTTTCAAGCTTGCCTTAAGCTTTCATGGTGGTTGGGGTGGGAGTAGGGGTTTCAGCTGCTTTGGTTTGGGGAAGAAATAGATTTTTTTTTTCTTTTTTTGGTGTTATTTATCTTCTTTTATTACTTAATTTAGTTGCTTTTAAATGTGATTAGTGGAAAAGGGCTCAATGACATCATGTGATGTCAAAATTGACATTTAATCTCATTTTTTTTTCTTCTCTACTCATTTTTAATTTTATTTTTAGCAATATTTATTCACATTTTGTATCATAATAATTATTTACTTAACTGGACAAGTCGGCCAAAAATCATCTCTGAAGATGAAATGACCAAAATGCCCTCCATTTGTCTAACTGGGAGTGTTGATTGTGTGCTAGAATTCTAGACCTCTGAGTCCAGTGTGCTTACATGGCTATAAGTAGAGTTAGACAACTTCAGTTGGTGTGAGGTGAATAGGAGATGAAACTTAAGACCTAAAGCCACAAATTTCATGAAGAAACCTTGCCCAAAAACTGACCATAAGTTGGCTGAAAATTAGCTTGAATCCGAAATTAGTGTTCTGGACCTCATCAGAATTGATCAAATGAACAGAATATCTTTAATTAGGCATAACTCACACTAAAAAACTCCAGATTAGGTGATTCTTGAACCAATGGAAACCTGAAACATATTAGAACACTTCTTATGAAGATAATGAACCCAAATAATGACCCTAAATTGGTCAAATTGCTAAGCAAACATAGTTTAACCAATCTACCAAAACCAAACTTGACCTAGAAATCCTGGACAAATTGGCCATCCGACTAGTTTTGGCAAAAATGCCATAACTTAGGCTACAAAACTGCAAATTTAATGATTCAAAAACCCAAATCTCCAGAAGACCTAAAACTAAAATTTTATTATTTTTGACCAAAATCCAGAACCTAATGTAACTTGCCCAATTTACTAGCACAAGTCAGCATTCCAAATCCTGGAATTCCTGAAATTGAATTAAATAGCCATTTGACCCTAGGACAGTAATTAGACCATAACTTTCACTATAAAATTCAAAATGGGATGAACCAAAATGATATGAAAACCTAAGACTTAGGGATACAACTTTGATTTAGAAACCTTACCCAAATTCTGATGAGAAGGACCTCAAATGTGAAATGCAAGACACTGATCTAAACCTAAAATCCTGATACACAGGGTTTATGAGTCTAGGTTAATTAAATTGCCATAACTCACCATACATAACTTGAAAAATTATGATTTTGAACCTGTGTGATCAGGAGACATAGGGGAATAACTCATATGAAGAACATTAGGCCAAAATAAGATTGTAGCTAGTCTGATTGGCTGGGCAAAATGAGGTTCTAGAATTTGCTAGGTTCTGGAACAGTATTGGTCATCGGGCTAGCACTTGATTGATTGACTATAACTAGAGTTACAAAACTCCAAATAGAGTGATTCAAATTGGAAATAAAACTAAGATATAGAGGAACAACTTTCATTGAGATCATGTCATTAAATGAGGACTGGAAGTAGGTTGAATTTGGGTTCTAAAATCAAGGTTCAAAACTGTCCAGAACCCAGGATCAAATAGAACTTGGGAATTCATTAGAATTTTGTTTAGTTAACTATAAATGAGACTTAGAATGAGTATTAAAGTTTAATAATTGTGTGATTTCAGTGGACAAAGAGACTTCTAAGAAAGGGAAGGCTTAGGACAAATAAAGAGATCCAATTTAGGTTTGTGCACAATTAGTACGAATTTAATAAATGGTTTGCATATTTCTATTGATTTAATAGTTTTATTGTTACACATTTTATATTCACCAAGCTATGATTTTATTCAACAACTATTTGAGTATTGTTATTGTTATAACGAATTTTATTTTGGAAATAGTGATTTGAATTATGGTTTACATGGAAAGTATTGATTGTTAAGATTTGCATGGAAATGATTTTATATTATGATTGCATGCTCACAAAAGGGCAATGAGTTTTATAATGTTATTTTCATATCTCACAATTAATGCTTGATATGGTTATTACCCGTCCCTCATTTGTTAAGGTGACGCTGGTGTTTACTTTGTTTTGTTTTAGATACCATGGTATGTGCACATTGATATGACTTTAATCTCCCTCATGTATGAGGTGAGATAAAAGCTGAAGATGGCTCTTTTGGAATATATTTAATTATGGTGTTATGGATGGCATGTGCATAATGATTTGATTTGATCTCCCTCTAGTAAGAGGTGAGATGAATTTTAGAGATAGCCCTCATGGATTAGTCTTGCATTAGATTAGTAAGAATAAGAATGAATTTAGAAGTGAGCAATTGTGTTTTAAAGAGGAAATTTTATGCATAAATGAACTAAAAGAAATTGATTACAATAATTGATTTGTACTTTTGTGTTTCCCTTTGTGTGAAGTTAAATATTTATTCCCATAAATTGTTGTGAATATTTCAAATGTATATTTATGATTTGGTAAATTTTGATTGTTTGGTCAAATGTCATATAAATAAATGATTTACATTATTGAAAATACTGACTTGATTTTATGAATTATGAAGAATTTGAATATTTCTAATCTCTTGTTATGATTTGTCAAAGTATATTTTGTATTGCATTTTAAATTATTAGTTGTGCACCACTAAGTTCACCGCTCAGCGATAGCTTTGTATGCTATCGCAGGTGAAAGAAAATATAAAGCAGCTGAGTGAGATCACTTGAAACTGTGACTTGAAGGCATGTTGGAACTATCTTTGGGTATATTATAGGTATACCCTTGTACATTAGGTTTTGATGTAATCATGTAGTTATATGTATGTAATTACATTCGAGCAGTTATATAAAAACATTTGTAATATTATTTTGAGATTTTATTTACTTGTATATTTTTGTAATATTAATGTTATTACTTCAATGAATGTAAACATCTAAATTTCTTTTTGAGTCTTGTGAATGATCAAGTATTTTTATTATGATGAGGTTTGTTGATATGAAATGTGACAATTTGAATTGATTGAGTTCCAATTGAATATAATACATTTGTAAATTGTTTGCCGATAGGTTTTGAAGAACTGTTTTGATATAGTTTTAGCCGTAATCACGCAGATTTTCTGCAAATTTTAAAAATGCCTATTTATTTCTAAATAAATTTTATGACACTTACCAGAATTGAAAACACTTAAATTAATTTTTATCTTCACGCTAAACTTTAAAACGAAATTGTTTTGCCAAAATCCCTTGTAGTAAATTTAATAGATTATCAGTAGGCGAAGTTTGGTAATTTATTAGGTATACTACAGGATCATGTCACATCTTGCGGAGGGGTAAGGTGTGATATGTTTTAGTGGTATCAGAGCTAAGTTTTAAAGTAAGTTTTGAACTGTTAATTTGAAATATTTTTTGATAAGTACAACTACTCAAATGTTTGATACATATAGTACATTTACATCATAAAAATGAATTAACGAGAAGAAATCTCCTTATGTTAGTTGTGCAAGGGATAGAAAATCCTGTGAATAGATATGGAAGGGAAAGATAAAACATTAAAACAATCAATTATAATTGAGGCACAAGAGGAGGCCCAAGCTCCTCAGAATGTCGGAGATCTAACTGCACCCGTTCCGCCTATGCAGATTTCTGCACAAATGGCCCAGCAGTTGGCTACGTTCTTTCAACAATTGGCTAACAGTATATCAGCCCAAGCCCAAACCCAACTCCCATAAAAACAACGTGAAAAAGGGAAAAGTGGAAAACTTACTAGTCAGAGTTCGAGTTATAACTTGGGAAAGAGGAAGATATTTGAGGAGCCTAGTGCTTATAGATATGGCAGAGGCAGATCTTCAGGGCAAAAGCCATCAAGAATTAATCGGCAGACAATCAGAAGTTCCTACCCTACCCGTATCTGTGACGTTTATGGCAAGCTACATGAGGGCATTTGCTATAAGGCCACTGGAGCCTGTTATAATTGTGGTGAACTTGGACATTTTGCTAGAGATTGTACTAGAGCTCATCGATCTATGCCACATACTACACCAAGGGGATCATTCCAAGGTTTCACCCTCAGAAGTTCATAGACAGTCAGTAAGGGCAGAGGCAGAGGTAGAGGTGGTGTTACTGATAGCTAAGGCATAGTGAACCAACCTGAGCAGAGCAGTACATCAACAAGAGTGTATACCATGTGCCAAAGGGAAGAAGTAGAGACTTCAGACATAGTTGCCAGTACGTTCTATTAGTAGTATGCCCTAGAGCATATCATTTAGTATGTATCTTGTACATGTTTTTATTAATAAAAGGCATTTTCACTTTTCCATTTACATAATATATTTATGTGTAATAGAAAAGGTCCATTGATATTTTGTTAGAAATTCTATTCTTAAGTTGTTAAGAATATGAGTGACAGTATTTCTAGTACTAAGTATCATAAATAGGTTCACAATCCAGGATACTTCACAATAAGGACATAACTTATCCAGAAAGATTGTATTCATGTTTTTTCCCAAGTTATTTATATGAGATATAAATAAGATGGAATGGTGAGTCTCATGCCATATGACAAATATGATAGGCACTTAAACATGATAAGTAGGTCGAACCAGTGACACTTATGACAAGCACATGGAGTTTACTCTTGTCAATGTATTGTCATAAATCATATCAGTGTATATAATCTTCAGACCTGAGATAGCACAGTTATCTTATATATAGGTAGTTTGAGTTTGATACTGCTTTCATACTTGTACTGTGTATGGGTATAAGGGCATGTGTTGGCTCCTACTAGTCATATATGGAGGTAGGTGTTGATCAAGATAGAATCTGTTACTCTAAGTAAATAGGGATAAAATTCTATGTCCATTTAATTGTTCTTGATGTTTCAAGTTCCTGGCCAAGACAGATAGATTTAATCAGAAAAGAGTTTCTGATGAGATAATCTTTTTAATCAAGAACTAGAATTAAAAGAGAACATAATATTCATAGCAAATGGGGTTTGACATAAACCATGACTCCAGTTTGAATTGGGATTTTATAACAGAGAGATTCTAATGCATGGTAACATATGATTATAAGTTCATTTAAGGTAAACCTTATTACTGATTGGCTGGCCATGACATGCTATGCTAGGTGTTAACCATGTTCTATGAGGTGCATAAAATGATTTAGAGATATCATTTATGGTAAGAAAGAGTTCTGATGATATTAAGAGTTGATATCATGTCTCATTGCCAATTAGTGATGAGCCTAGTAAGTCACACACATACACAAGTGATCACCAAATTAAATATGATTTATTTAATTAATTAAAGAGTTTAATTGATTAATTAAATAGGTTTGGTTTGCAATTAGATTACAAAGTCCCTAGCATGACTTGAAACCAAATCTAGGTTATTAGATGTATAGTATAAGTTAAACTTATATTTAAAGTATTTAAATATAAATTTAATTAATGAGAAATTAATTAATAAAGATTAATTAATTGATTTATGTTTGATATAAATTGATTAGAAGAAGAGAAATAATTATTTTGGGTTGAGAACTCAAAATTAAGACACAGGGGTATTTTGGTCATTTCACAGGGTGACATGTGGCACCATGAGATGGTGACACATGGCACTACACATAAGCTTGCCAAATGTCTTTTAATCATGTAAGATGATCAAAGTCAAGATTAAATATAGGTTTGACACTTGGCACAATGTGATTGGGTCAATTAAACCTAAAGCCAATCAGAAGGTGACATGTGGCAAGGATTTTAAGTGGTGACCTAGCTATATAAGTGTTGTTATGAAAAGAAAAATAATAACAAGCTGCTGCTTCTCTCTATACCACCACCCAAAGGCTCCTCTCCCTTCTCTTCTTCTTCATCTCTCATCTATTCCAAGAGATTAGCAAACAATCTCTTGAATTAAAAATACTAGAAATCATTTCTAGTGTCCTGCTTACATCTTTAATCTCTAAAAAGGCAAAAGTTAATTTTCTAATTCATAGAAAAAGCTTTAGAAGCTGATCAAGGGCTGCCATAGGTGATCTTGGTGTGGACAAGCTAGTGGGACAACATCTGGTGTCCTAAAGACACATCCCAAAGGTGCAAACACACTGCAGTGCATCAAGAGGTTAGTGCACTTATTCTTGATCTAATCTAGGGTTCTAAATTTAATCTAATTATTTCTAAAATCTTAAATGGAAAATATAGATCCAAAAATATATTATAAGAGTTTTAATATGCTGTTTATCATTGAAATCAAATAGATAAAAATAAATCTTGCATGATGCATGTGACTCTAGATGAAAAATTTTGAATTTCAATGATCTAAACTTGTGTTTTTTATGCTTCCGCTCCTTCAATTGGTATCAGAGCCACTATATTTGCTATTTAGATTGTTGATTATATGATTTAATTGTGTGGAATAATCATGAGATGATAGATCCATTGCTGGTTGGATAAAGAAGTGTGGCGGCATGCTTAATCTCACCATCAATGGTGCGCCATCTTTGGGCTTCATTGTGGCGCAAGGTTTGGTTTTAAATTATGCAATTGTTTTATGATCTAAGGCCTATCCTATGACTAATTAAAGTGTTTAATTAGTAGTTTTAATTACACAATTAAATTTTGATTCAAATCAGAATTTTAAAAATTGTTTGAATGTGATTCAAATCTGAATTTTAAAAGTTGTTTGAATGTGATTCAAATCTAAATTTTAATAGTCGTTTGAATGTGATTCAAATCTAAATTTTTAAAGTTGTTTAAATCATATTCAAATCTGAATTTTTAAAAATTGTTTGAATGTGATTTAAATCTGATTTTTAAAAATTGTTTGAATGTGATTCAAATCTGAATTTTTAAGGTTATTTGAATGTGATTCAAATCTGAATTTTTAAATTTGTTTGAATCATATTCAAATCTGGATTTTTAAGTTGAATATGAGATATTCAATTTAAGTTAAGTATGTATATTTTATTTAATTGTTAAATAGTGATATGCATGATGGATGATCATGGACTATAAAAGACCAATGTGATTAGATTTATTTCTTTTATGTTTTTTGGGATTGTAATTTAAATTATTTTATTTTAATTTATTTTTGGGCATGTATTATTAAGGTTGTAATAATTTTTTGGGTTGTAATTTTAGTTCTTGTAAATTCGCCTTGGTATGCCAAGGATTACTATGTAATATTGGATTGCAAGAAGATCAAGGAGGTCAAGAGCATTGTTGGGACCAGTGGGAGGAATTCAATATCAAGTGTTGATTATGTACTCCGTCAATAACTCTTGTAATATAAATGAATGAAATGCACCTAGGAATGCCCTGATTCAATTCTTGGTGGCTCAGAATTGAATCCCTTAGAAAGTCCATGATCATACCATATTTACTTTTTATCCATGAATGCATGAGATGTATGGGAATGTATGCAAGTATATGATATATGCATGCTAAATGGATAATGTACAAAGTGAGACCTTAATAGTAATTAGGATGACCATAAAATCTTCCAAAAAAATGATTGAGTTAGAAATGCTATAATTAAAGTAATTATAACATGGGCCCTCCATTGGGGCAATTATTTTAAGAAATTTTAAATAGTTGCATATGATGCAATTAATTTAAGAGATACTCTTAAGAATAATTGTTAAGCATGAGATGTTGTAAATATGTAAATGGTTTGGTGGTCAATATTGGATGTACCTGGGGACATTAAAATTATTTGCATAATTACTGGCTCAGTGGGATCAACTTAACTAATGCAAGATAAGTCAATAATGGATGTACCTGAGATTTTGAGCATTAGGAGCTAGGTAAAGGATTGAACCTCACATGAGATGTGAAGGGCAAGGAGTTGCTCACTTATAGTTTATTGTAATTCCAATAATGGATAAACCTGAGGATGATCAATAGAATTATAAGAATTCAATAACCCACTAGAAATCCATCCAACTAGGATTTCCGTTTTCTACTTTGGAAGTGTAGGATTCGCTAAGTTAGTGGGAGGACTAATTTGATTAAAAGACCATAATCATTTTGGTTAATTACATGAAAAATTTACTAATTAATCTGGTTATTTTCTACAGTTTATTTTCTGATATTAATGAGCACAGAACAACCACCACCACCTAATATCCTTGCAAGCATAATTGATCGCAATAGGTTGACAGAACATAATCTGTTTAATTGGCTAAGAAATTTGAAACTTGTCCTGAACCTTGAGCATATAGGATATATTCTAGACTCAAATGTTCCTGGTCCCTTACCTCCAGAGGCCACTCCAGAGGAACATGAAACTTTGGACAAGTGGAAGGAGTATGATATGAGAGCTAAGTGTTATATGCTTGCTTCCATGAGTAATGAGTTACAGAAGCAGCATAAGAACATGCAAAGTGCGAGTGAGATCCTCCTTTACCTACAAGAGTTGTATGGTGAGCACAGTAGGAATGCTAGGTATGAGATATCTAGGCAGCTGTTCCGCATGAGAATGTCTGAGGGACAGAAATTTGGGGATCATGTGTTCAAGATGATTTGACTAATTGAGCAGCTAGAACATATTGACTTTAACATTGATTTCCAACTGCAGACGGATTTGATCCTTCAGTCCCTTCCTGAGTCTTTTGGGAATTTTGTGAAGAATTTCCATATGACTAAATAGGAATGCACATTGGCTAGTTTACTCAACATGCTAGTTATTGCCTAAAAGAATATGCCGGGCAATAAAGGAAAAGAGGTAGCTTTGATTGCATCTTCTTCTGCTGGAAAGTCCAACAACAAGAAGGGTAATAAGAAAAAGAAACCTCAGATTCCTGGTCCTTCCAAAAAATAAAAAGCTAAATAGAAAGGGAAGACTAAAGCTGATGGAGGCAAAAGAAAGTGTTTCCACTACCAGAAGGATGGGCACTGGAAAAGGAACTGCCCAGAGTATCTTGCTTCTCTGAAGGACAAGAAGGATAGACCTTCGGAAGGTATGTCCATATCTTGTTATTTAGATTCTGATGATACTCATAGTTTATCTACAGCTTGAGTTTTAGATACTGGTGCCAGTTCTCACATTTCTTATGATATGTAGGAACTAGCAAATAGTAGCAGCTTGCGTTCTCGAGATGTTAGAGTCTGGATTGGCAATGGCTCAATTGTTGAAGCTTTAGCCATAGGATCTAAATCTTTTTACATGTTTGGACATGTTTTGTGTTCGGATAATATTTTATATGTGCCTGATGCTTTTAAGAACATCATTTCTATATCTAGTTTGACTAGAAATAGCTATGAATTTTGGTTCACAGATGATGTTTGCAATATTTATTTTGGAAATAAATATGTTGGTTCGGGTTATATGAATGATGGTCTTTATTATTTGGATAATAATGACAAACACAAAATGAATGCAAGTGATCTGAATGAATGCAATGCCATGGTGAAAATCAACTCAAGTTTAAAATATATTTGGCACTTAAGGTTATGTCATGTTGCAGAGGATAGGATTACAAAACTGGAGAAAATGGGGATTCTATCCTCATTGGACTCTGAGCCTACTCCAACTTGTGAATCTTGCCTTCAGGGTAAAATGACTAGAGTACCCTTTGTTGGACAAGGGCTAAGGGATGAAAATATTTTGGAGATAATACATAGTGATGTATATGGTCCATTTAAGGAAATGGTTAGAGGTTTGGGTATTTTGTATTTGATGAAATACAAACATGAATCCTTTGACAAGTTCAAAGAATTTAAATCTGAAGTAGAAAATCAAACAGGAAAGAGTATTAAAGCTCTTCGATCGTGGAGGTGAATATTTGAGTACTGAATTTGATGAATACTTGAGAGAACACGGCATTGCTTCCCAGCTAACTCCTCCAAGAACACCACAGCTGAATGGTGTATCTGAAAGGAGAAATCGTACTCTACTAGATATGGTACGTAGTATGATGAGCTATACTGATATGCCAATCTCTTTTTGGGGATTTGCATTAGAATCAACTTTGTATATTCTGAATAGGATTCCATCAAAATCAGTTTCTTCTACACCTTATGAGAAATGGCATGAAAGAAAACCAAGTCTTAAGCATGTTAAGATTTGGGTTTGCCCAGCTTATATCAAAAAGCTGAACACTGATAAATTGGAAACCAGATCAGAAAAGGGTCGATTTGTTAGATGTCCAAAAGATAATTTTGGATATTATTTTTATTTGCCTACTTCATAAAAGGTTGTGACAAGTAGAGATGCCACATTTCTTGAATAACAATTTGTTCAAGAAGGAGGCAAAGGAAGGCAAATAGAGTTGGAATTGGAGAATTCTGACTAACCAATAGATCAGATGGATATAGATCCATCTAGTCAACCTACACCTATTGATATAACATCTACAACTATTCCTCGTAGAACAACCAGGGTATGTCACCCACTAGTGAGATATGGTTTCCTTCATGAAGAAGAACAGGAGTTGTCTACTCATGAAGAAGTAGATCATGAAGATGATCCACTTACCTATGAAGAAGCTATATCAGATATAGACTCTTCAAAATGGATTGATGCTATGAAATCCAAAATTGATTCCATGTATAAGAATCAAGTTTGGGATCTTGTTGACCCACCTGAAAGTATTGTACCTATAGGGAATAAATGGGTTTTCAAGAAGAAAATTGGTTCTGATGGAAAGGTAGAGACCTATAAGGCAAGGCTAGTAGCAAAAGGGTTTCGCTAAAAGTAAGGAATCGACTATGAGGAGACTTTCTCACCTGTTGCCATGCTTAAATCAATTAGGATTCTATTAGCAATAGCTGCATACTATGATTATGAGATTTAGTAGATGGATGTCAAAACAACTTTTCTCAATGGAAACATTGAAGAAAACATTTTCATGGAATAACCTAAGGGTTTTGAATCCCAAGATGATTCCAAGGTATGCAAGCTAAAGTGATCCATTTATGGGTTAAAGCAAGCTTCGAGGAGTTGAAACATCCATTTTGATGAAGCCATTAAGTCATTTGATTTTATAAAAAATGAGGATGAGCCATGTGTATATAAGAAGGTTAGTTACAGTGCTATCACTTTCCTTGTCTTATATGTGGATGACATACTGTTGATGGGTAATGACACAGGTATGTTGACAATTGTAAAGGTATGGTTGTCAAATACATTCTCCATGAAAGACTTAGGGGAGGCAACCTATATTCTTGGGATTCGCATCTATAGAGATAGAGCGAAAAGAATAATTGGTTTATCCCAAACTCTATACTTGGAAAAGATGTTAAAGAGGTTTAACACGCTTGATTCCAAGAGAGGATTGTTACCAGTGAGACATGGTATCTATCTTTCTAAAGAGATGTCTCCAAAGATACTTGAAGAAAGAGATAAAATGGCCAGGATTCCATATGCTTCGGCTATTGGAAGTTTAATGTATGCAATGTTGTGTACTAGGCTGGATATCGCATATCCTGTTAGTTTGACTAGCAGGTATCAATCCAATCCAAGTTTGGAACACTGGATAGCTGTGAAGAATATCCTTAAATACTTGAGAAGAACTAAGGATTTATTCTTGATCTATGGAGGTGGAGACTTGCAATTGGATGGTTATACTAATTCTTGTTTCCAATCAGATATCGATGATAAAAAGTCTACCTTTGCGTATGGGTTCATTTGTAATGGAGGTGCAGTCAGTTGGAAGAGTTCCAAATAGAGCACGACTGCAGATTCCACTACCGAGGCTGAGTATATTACTGCATCAGATGCTGCAAAGGAAGCTATTTGAATAAAAAAGTTTGTGACAGAACTTGCAGCAGTTCCTTCCATTGAGTCAGCAGTTCCAATTCACTGTGACAACAATGGAGTAGTCATACAGGCTAAGGAACCCCGGTCTCAACAGAAATCCAAACACATAGAAAGGCGCTACCACATTATCAGAGAAATAGTTGGACGAGGCAATGTAGCCATGCAGAAAATAGCATCAGCTGAAAATCCAGCTGATCCATTCACTATGCCTATGTCGCAGACTCAGCTAGACCGATATCTTGAGAAGATGGGTCTAAGATATTGTAATGAATGGCTCTAGTGCTAGTGGGAGATTGTTAATAGTATGCCCTAGAGCATATCATTTAGTATGTATCTTGTACATGTTTTTATTAATAAAAGGCATTTCCACTTTTCCATTTACATAATATATTTATGTGTAATAGAAAAGGTCCATTGATATTTTGTTAGAAATTCTATTCTTAAGTTGTTAAGAATATGAGTGACAGTATTTCTAATATAAAGTATCATAAATAGGTTCACAATTGAGGATACTTCATAATAAGGACATGACTTATCCAGAAAGATTGTATTCATATTTGTTCCCAAGTTATTTATATGAGATATAAATAAGATGGAATGGTGAGTCTCATGCCATATGACAAATAGGATAGGCACTTATACATGATAAGTAGGTCGAACCAGTGACACTTATGACAAGCACATGGAGTTTACTCTTGTCAATGTATTGTCATAAATCATATCAGTGTATATAATCTTTAGACTTGAGATAGCACAGTTATCTTGTATATAGGTATTTTAAGTTTGATACTACTTTCATACTTGTACTGTGTATAGGTATAAGGGCGTGTGTTGGCTCCTACTAGTTATATATGGAGTTAGATGTTGATCAATATGGAATCTACTCCTCTAAGTAAATAGGGATAAAATCGTATGTTCATTTTACTGTTCTTGATGTTTCAAGTTCCTGGCCAGGACAGATAGATTTAATCAGAAAAGAGTTTCTGATGAGAAAATCTTTTTAATCAAGAACTAGAATTGAAAGAGAACATAATATTCATAGCAAATAGGGTTTGACATAAACCATGACTCCAGCTTGAATTGGGATTTTGTAACAGAGAGATTCTAGTGCATGGTAACATATGATTATAGGTTTATTTAAGGTAAATCTTATTACTGATTAGGTGGCCATGGCATGCTATGCTAGGTGTTAACCATAATCTATGAGGTGAATAAAATGATTTAAAGAAATCATTTATGGTAAGAAAGAGTTTTGAGGATATTAAGAGTTGATATCATGTCTCATTGCTAATTAGTGATGAGCCTAGTAAGTCACAAACATGCACAAGTAATCACCAAATTAAGTATGATTTAATTAATTAATTAAAGAGTTTAATTGATTAATTAAATAGGTTTGATTTGCAATTAGATCGCAAAGTCCCTAGCATAACTTGAAACCAAATCTAGGTTATTGGATGTATAGCATAAGTTAAATTTATATTTAAAGTGTTTAAATATAAATTTAATTAATGAGAAATTAAGTAATAAAGATTAATTAATTGATTTATATTTGATATAAATTTATTAGAAGAAGAGAAATAATTATTTTGGGTTGAAAACTCAAATTTAAGACACAGGGGCATTTTGGTCATTTCACAGGGTGACATATGGCACCATGAGATGGTGATACATGGCACTACACATAAGCTTGCCAAATGTCTTTTAATCATGTAAGATGATCAAAGTCAATATTAAATATAGGTTTGACACTTGGCACAATGTGATTAGGTCAATTAAACCTAGAGCCAATTAGAAGGTGACATGTTGCAAGGGTTTTAAGTGGTGACCTAGCTTTATAAGTGTTGTTATGAAAAGAATAATAATAACAAGCCGCTGGTTCTCTTTGTGCCGCCACCCAAAGGCTCCTCTTCCTTCTCTTCTTCTTCATCTCTCATCTATTCCCAGAGATTAGCAAACAATCTCTTGAATTAAAAATACTAGAAATCGTTTCTATTGTCATGTTTACATCTTTAATCTCTAAAAAGGCAAAACTTGATTTTTTTTACTTCATAGAAAAAGCTTTAGAAGCTGATCAAGGGCTGCCATAGGTGATCTTGGAGTGGACAAGCTAGAGGGATAACATCTGGTGTCCTAAAGACACATCCCAAAGGTGCAAACACACTGCAGTGCATCAAAAGGTTAGTGCACTTGTTCTTGATCTAATCTAGGGTTCTAAAATTAATCTGATTAATTCTAAAATCTTAATTGGCAAATATAGATCCAAAAATATATTATAAGAGTTTTAATATGATGTTTATCATTGAAATCAAATAGATAAAAATAAATCTTGCATGATACATGTGACCCTATATAAAAAATTTTGAATTTCAATGATCTAAACTTGTGTTTTTTATGCTTCTGCTCCATCACGTTCTCAATTTGTGAAAGGAATAATTATGTGCTATTTGATTTTCGTCTTTACTTTATTTATATGCTGGTGTTAGAATTATATGTTTTGCTACTATTCCCTTGCATGGAAATAAATTTTGATGTATTAGTGACTAGTCTTAGGGATAAAAGCTATGGTAATAAGTGTGACTAGAATCAGTTTTGGAAGAGTTTGTTAGTGAGAGATATCTCCTAGAATACAATAAAATTTTTAAGCTAATTAGTGTGCCTATTTAGTGCAAAGTAAAAGGACCTAAAAGTGAGTTATAGTAATATAATTGCCCTAGATGAGGGCAAAGGTATTACTGTTTATGAATGTCAGTGGATACTATAATCAGAATAAGTTTAAAATATTAAGGGATTCAAGAAAGATAAGATATAGAAAAGTTTAGTCTATTGGCATGTATCATAGTGACTATGTAAGATTCTTGATGTTTGTGTTGTAAGCTGTAGATTATAGTACCGACTTGGGATTATTGTGTAGAGCTATGTACTACCCGGTAGTATACCAAGATGAGGTTAATTGCAAATGGCTTCTGCTTTGGTACAGTTATACCATAGCAGAGTCTTATTACTGGAAATGAGTTTGAAAATCCTAATTCAGGATTTAAAACTCTAAAGTTAGAATATCAAAAGGTTACAGTTGTAAGATAGCTAGAGTCACTGACTCAGTTACCTAGCATGAGCTATAGTATATCAGAAATTACTATAAGACTAGAGATTTCAGTATAATCATAACTTAAAGATAACACCTATAAAGTGAGGTCCTCCGATCTCTGATATGGGTTCTTATAGTTATTTTGGTATTGTAATGGACCATTTGCCTAAAGTTTAATGAAAAATAGTATCTTAATTGTGTGGCAGTAAGGCATAAGGTATGATTTTGTTCCTCGGTAAAAGACAGGATGTTATGGATGATGATCATAATATGAATAATAAAGTGTTTTTGAAGGTTTTCCCGGAAAGAAGACCATGAGATTAGGAAGAAAGGAGAAAACTAAGTCCTCAGTTCATAGAGCCATATGAGGTTCTAGGAAGAGTGGGTCCATTAGCACATAGACTTGCTTACCTCTAGAATTGAAGTAAATTCAAACTTAACTTATGATGAGGAGCTCATAAGAATCTTGGCACATGAGGTGAAGCAGTTAAGAAATAAACAAATACCATTGGCTAAAGTGCTATGGAACCATCATTCAGACCATGAAGCCACATAGAAATGTGAGAAAGACATAAGAAGACAACACATATGACTATTCAAATACTGACATTAGGCAAATTTCGAGGAAGAAATTTTTTTTAAGGAGGAGAGAATTGTAACACCCTCACATTGGACAGTCTGTACATTCTATTGTTTTGATGACTAAGGTTTGTCTAGATAGCTAGAATGTTGAGAACTATAATTAAATTAAAGAGAGAATTCATAAACTAAATTGATAAAGATTAAAAGAAGTTGGATAAAAATAAGAGACACAAAGCACAATTCAGTTAAATGAGCTGAAGGTCCCGATAATGGGTGACTGACCAGGGAAGTGACTGTGAGGCGTGTTGATGCCCTAAATTTGTGTGGGACCCCAGGGTATCCTTGATTAAGGGATAATTGTGAAACTACTAGGAACTAGAAAATCATAGAAATATAAAGGGAACAAATATAAATAAGTGAATCAGAGCTTAAGGATTCATTGGGTATTAATTAAAAGACAGATAGTAATAGATGTGGGGCATTATGGTCAATTCACTTTGAGAGCTGACTTTTGACCTAAATGTCTATTAAAATGTAAGAGATTAAAATATTGAAGAATAATTAAAAATATAACGAAATGGAGGGAAAGGGAATTAAAAAAATTAAAATTTGTAATTATGACATCGCCATGGTGTCACCATGACACAATTAAAACTTATGATTTAAATTAATTAAATTGTGGGATAATTATCCCTTATAAATGAAGACAAAAAACAAAATAAAAAAAAACTCATAAAAAAAAAAGAAACTCATCATCTTCCACCTTTCCCATATGGCTGGCTCCCTTGGTTCATGATTCTTCCACCATTTTTCTTCTTTTAAAGCTCCATTTTCATGATTTTCCTACCATATTTCCCATAGGCCCTAACACTAAATCTTGCTATTTAACCTTGATTAAGAGTTTGGGAGCAAAAAGAAGGAGAAAATTTTAAGTTTTGGAAGTTGGAGAATCTCTCAAGTGAGGTAAGTGCAACTTAAATTCAAATAAGTTGTTTAATTTGTGAGAACAAGTTGAATTGAGTTGAAATTATGAAGAAAATTAAAGAAATCATGTTTGAAGGTTAAGAATGAAATTTGTCCAGCCATGGTTTAAGGAGAGATTGATGTGTTTAATTATATGTAAACATGAATTCTAACTTAGATAAAATGATATACATGATTTAAGGTGTTGATTTGCATATGGTATCATGAATTAAGATTATGTAAATTAGGGTTTTCAGAGAAATTTGGGGGTTTTGTACCTTGATGCTCAATTAAGGTAATTGAGGTCAAATATCGACCATTTGATGAGAATTGGCTGAGTTTTGAAGTTGGTAGTGGTGTTGTTTTGTCCAATTGGGAGTGTTGATTGTGTGCTGGAATTTTGGACCTCTGAGTCCAGTGTGCTTATATGGCTATAAGTAGAGTTATACAACTTCAATTGGTGTAAGGCCAACTGACAATGAAACTTAAGACCCAAAGCCACAAATTTCATGAAGAAACCTTGCCCAACCTTGCCCAAAAACTGACCATAAGTTGGCCTAAAATTTGCTTGAATTCGGAATCGGTGTTCTGGACCTGACTAGAATTAACCAAATAAATAGTACATATTTAATTAGGCATAACTCACACTAGAAAACTCCAAATTAGGTGATTCTTGAACCAATAGAAACCTGAAACATAGTAGAACACTTCTTATGAAGATTATGAACCCAAATAATGACCCTACTTTGTTCAAATTGCTAAGAAAACTTAGTCTACCCAATCTGCCAGAACCAAACTTAACCTAGAAATCCTGGACAAATGGCCATCCAACTAGTTTTGGCAAAAATGTCATAACTTGGGCTACAAAACTGCAAATGCAGTGATTCAAAAACCAAAATCTTCATATGAACTAGAACTACAATTTTATTGTTTTGACCAAAATCCAGAACCTAATGGAACTTGGCCAATTTACTAGGATAATTCAGCATTCCAAATCCAGGAATTCATGAAATTGAATTAAATAGTCATTTGACCCCAGGATAGTAATTAGACCATAACCTTCACTAGAGAATTCCAAATGAGAAGAGCCAAAATGATCTAAAAACCTAAGACTTAGGTCTACAACTTTGATTCAGAAACCTTACCGAAATTTTGAGGATAAGGACCTCAAATGCAAAATGCAAAACACTGATCTAAACCTGAAATCCTGATACATAGGGTTTATGAGTCCAAATCAGTTAAATTGCCATAACTCACCATACATAACTTGAATGTAAAACCCCTATATTCATTAGTTTTGTACATCCTACTATTTCGGTAATTAGTGTTGATCCAGGCAGTCAAGGGGTTTAAAACCATATTTAAGTCACCTAGAAAAGTCATAAACAAAAATTAATAACAATTACATGAAGGTAAAATGAAAATGAAGAAAACAAGGCATAATTGGTTAAATGAGCCAAGGCCACAGCGATGGGTAACTGCACCGGGAAGTAACTGCGAGCTTAGTCGCTACCGTGATTTCGTGTGGGACCTTATGGCACCCCAGGCCTAAGGATTATTGTGAAGCTAATGGTAATGTGAAAACTACAGAAAAGAATAGAGAACTAGTCCAAATAATTGAATCAGAGTTCAGGAACCAATATAGTGCTATTGAAAAAACGGATTAGACTGGTAAAGGGTAAAATGGTCAATTCAGTCTTAGAGGTGACTTTTGGCCTAAATATCCATTAAAATGTAGGAAATTAAAATTATGAAAAATAATTAAAAATACAAGAGGTATATGGAAGAAAAGAAAAAAAAAATAAAATACATTTTCACTTTCTTCTTCTTTTGGTCGTCCAACACTTTGTCTCATCTCTCTCATTTTCTCCCAAATTCCACCATTGATGAGTTACGAGAGCTTGAAATTCTTTGATAATCTTCCATAAATTCCCTAAATTCCAACATAAATTTTCACCCTTAGACCTTGTAGAGCCAATTGGAAGCAAAAAGGAAGAGGGAAATTGAAGATTTGAAGAATTGAAAATTCAAAAAAAAAAAAAGTTAGTGAAAATCCTTCTATTCCTCTCTTTCAATTAATAATTGGACATTTAATTTGAGTGAGATTTGTTAAAATTGAAACAAAAATGGCATGTTAGGGAACTTGGGTAATTTCAACCAGCCATGGATTTATGAGGAAATGATGTGTTTTAATCAAATTAATTGTATATTCATGCTTAAATGAGTAAGAATAGGTGATTAGTACATCTTAATTTCATGAATTAGGACAATTAGGATTCTTAGAGATTAGGGTTTTGAATGGAATTAGGGATTTTGGTGAATTGATGACCAATTGCCATTGTTGACACTTAATTTGGTCAATTGGTGTGCCAATAAGTGTAATTGAATGATTGAAATTGAAATTGAGTTGTGAATGTGAAATGACCAAATTATGGCACTTGACCCTTGTATATTTAAATGGTTATAAGTTGAATTCTATTACTCCAATTGTTGTGAGGCTAATTGGAGATGAAAATTAAGACCCAAAGCCACATTTTTTCTATAGAAACCTTGCCCAAAAACTGACCACAAGTTGGTCTAAAATTTGGTTGAATCGGAATTAGGCACCTTGCCACTGGATAGAATTGACCAAATGAACAATACATGTACAAATGCTCATAACTAGAGGTAGAAAGGTCTAAATGACCTAATTTTTAAACCATTGGAAAGCTTAGACATAATATAACAACTTTCATGAAGAACACAAACCCAAATTCTGAACCTAGTCAAATTGCCAACTAAATTTGTCTCACCAAAACTGCTAGAATCTTAAATTGCCAAGAATTTCTGGGTTTTGACCAATCCGGTCAGCCTTAGTAAAAATGGCATAACTTGAGTTACAAAACTTCAAATAAAGTGATTTAGGGAAATGAACTAGATACATTAAGGAACAACTTTGATGAAGAAAGTTTTGCCAAATTTCCACTATAGATAGGTCCAATGGAACAGTAAACTTAGGAGATAAAAATTGAAATTTTAGCATTTCTCTTAAGAAGCTTTTAATTGAATTTGGTAACCAATGCCAATAAATATAAAACCCAAAATGTGGTATGTGGGTATAATTAGAACTAGTATACCTATCATTTATGGAAAAGTCAACATTTCCCATAACTAGTCAAATCAATAGTAACCACCATAACAAAAAATACAAAGAATTCAATTTGTGAGACTTTATAAATAAATTCAAAGCACAAAATTCAATTGTTGGACTTATTGTTAGAAATAATTTGGATAGGTATTGAAACACTTTAATTTTATGTTTCAGTGGAAAAAGAGCCTTCCGATGAAGGAGGTAGAGTAGATTAAGTTAAGGTAAGCGTAAGAGGTTTGTGCACAATAATTTTTGGATTTCTCATTTTCTATTTAAAAATTTATTTAAATATGTATTGTGAACAATTTGTGTTTATTATGGCTTTGAGAAATGTTGTATTGCCTACTTTTTAAATAAAAATTTGGAATGAAAATTGCTTAATGTTTTGCATGAAATATTTGAACGATACGATTTTGAATTGGATTTTGGATTCACACTTGGCATGGCAATATCATTGTGTTCCTCCTCCATTTATGGGGTTGAGATTGGTTATGTTCCTCCCTCTCTAGCTTACCAGTTTGAGGTTGAGATTGGATGAATACTCATATAGCTAACTAGCCACCTCCCTCATTGATTTTAATTAGTGGGGTTAAGATTGCTTTGTCATGGTGTACAACACGGCAATAATTGAAAATTTTGTGTCATGACCTAAGTTGTGTAATATTATGGCAACATTATTGTTTACAAATTATTTGATAAATTGTTGTTAAAAATAAAAGTATGGGCATCGATTTGTGAATTGTTATTGTGAAAAATTTTGAAATTCGATTTATTGGTGAATGATTACTTTTAGTGATTTTAGAAATTATTATTGTGCACCACTAAGTAAAATTACTTAGCGATGGCTTTTTATTGCTGTTACAGATAGTGGGGAAGGATAAAGCAGCAGAGTAAGCTGCTATAGTTGCAGGGAAGCACCTTTTGAAGATCTTTTATGGGTATAATATTTTATACCCTTGTAAATTTATTTTGATGTAAATTAATTGTTCATATGTATTGTAGAACTTAATGAGCAGTTATACAATAAAGTTTGTAATAATATTATTTTTGGTTTTCATTTCTGTAATTTGAGACTTTTGTATGTAAATTTTGGGTATTTAATAATATTGAGATTTATTAAAATTGTGTTACCATTGAGTTTATTGAGTTTGGGATGTTGAGATTAATTGGAGTTGTGGTTGAGAAATTATTGGAAGTGTTTTAAACAGGTTTTTGAAGAACTATTTTCTCAAATTACAGCCGGCACTCTATCAAATTTTCTATAAAATTTTCGAAATGTCGAATTAACTAAGGTTTTAACTCATAACCTAAACTACAATTAAAAGCTTTTTATTAATGATTCAACATCGCTTTACACCTTAAAATGAATTAAAATTGGTTTAAAATCCCTTGTAGTATATTTAATGGGTTATCGGTAGGTGAAGTTTAGTAATTCATTAGGTATACTATGGGATCATGTTATACCTTACGGAGAGGCAGGGTATGACATGTTTTGGTGGTATCAGAGCTGTGTGTTTGAAAATGAGTTTTGAACTATGAATTTAAAATATTTCTTTGATTAGTACAACTGCTCAGGTATTCTTAATTGATACATATGATGCATTTACATCATGAATGTGAACTAATGAGGATAATCCTCCTTATGTTGGTTGTCAGGGAGGAGATAATCTCTATAAAGTGGAATCGAAGAAGGGGATCATTCCGTTGAGCAATCTGTTGAGGCTAAGGCACAGGGGGAAGCTTCAGCTCTCCAGAATGTTTGTGGGTCAACCACTCCAGCTCCACCTATGCCGTAGTTTCTTTCTTAGTTCACTCAGAAGATGGCTGCCCTGTTCCAACAAATGGCTGGAAGTATGCCCACTTAAGCCCCAACTCAAGCATCAGCAGCATAACCACAGCCTCCAACCAGGCAGTATGATAAGCTGATGAAGTATGGGGCGACGGAATTTAAGGGAACTGTGGAGCCGCTAGAAGCTGAGCAGTGGTTGGAAAGAATGGAAAGAGTGTTTAAGAAGCTACACTGCTCTAAAGAACTAAAGTTAGAGTACTCTATTTCTCTATTGCAAGGGGATGCCTATGAGTGGTGGAAGACTATCCCCCATAGCCTAGTGGAGCCCCTTGTTCTGACATGGTCGGATTTTTTGAGGGAGTTTCGGCAGAAATGGGTTGTCGACACATATGTTGACATGAAACTATAAGAGTTTTTGAGTTTGAAGCAAGGGGACAGAATAGTAATAGAGTATGAGAGAGACTTCTCCAAGCTGAGTCATTACGTGGGAAGCCTACTTACCACTACCAGAGATTAGTGTAAAAGCTTTGAGGTTGGGTTAAGGCCTAGCTTAAGAATGCAAGTAGTGGGTTCTGACACCAGAATTTTTTAGAGCTCATTTCACAAGCCCTGGAGCTAGAAAGGATTGAATTGGAAGGGGCAGCTAAGAAGGGAATAGTGGAGAAAGAAAAGGGTGGAAAATATAGAGGGCAGAGCTCCAGTAGTAGTCTGGGTAAAAGGAAAGAATTTAGGGGACAGCATGGTCAGAGGTATAACATAGGTAGATTTTTTGGACAAAGACTGCCCTAACCCAGTCAACAGACCCAACAGACACCCAGAGGTGCATTGTCAGTCCGTCTATGTGAAATATGTGGTAAGACACATAGTGGGGTATGCTATAGAGCCACAGGAGTGTGTTATAACTATAGAGGGACCAGCCACTTTGCCCGAGACTATACAAGTGCATGTAGGTATGGGTTACCTACTATTTTAAAGGGATTAGCCCACGCCTCTACCCTGAGGAGTTCACCATCAGTTAGCAGAGGTAGAGGCAGGGGTAGTACACCTAGAAGTCAGAGTACTGTGAATCAGCTAGAACAAGGTGGTACTTTAGCCAGAGTGTACACTATGTAATAGAAAGGAGAGGCTAAAACTTCAGACATTGTTGCTGGTACTTTCTCAATCTTTAACCAAGATGTATATGTTTTGTTAGACTCGGGGTCTACACATTCATATGTTAGTGCTAGCATTGCTTGCTTTACTGCTATCCCTTATGTGAAAATGAATTTTGAGGTGTTAGTGACTAGTCCTTTGGGACAGGAAGTTAGGGTAAATAGAATGTACAAGGATTGTCCTTTGGTGATCCAAGGACATACTTTTCTATCCGACTTGATTGAAATGCCCTTTAGAGATTATGACATTATTTTGGGCATAGATTGGTTAGCCAAGCATCATGTTGTGATTGACTGTAGATTGAAGACAGTCACTTTTGGTCTCTCTTAGTATGGTGATGTGGTAATACATAGGGAGAGGCAGTTATTGCCGTCAAAACTTTTTTCAGTTGCACATGCTAGAAAAATGATCAGAAAGGGGTGTGAAGCTTACTTAGCTTATGTGATAAACACCTAAGCAGGAGTCCAACATTGAGGGATATTCCTACTATATGTGACTTCCCGGACATCTTTCCTGATGAGTTGCCAGGGTTACCTCTGAAAAGAGAGGTGTAGTTCGAAATAGTGGTTATGCCTAGTGTGGACCCAATCTTTATTACTCCGTATAGCATGGCACCTATTGAATTGAAGGAGTTGAAGGTGCAGTTGCAAGAATTGCTTAACGAGGGCTTTATTTGCCCTAGTGTGTCACCTTAGGGAGCGCCAGTACTGTTTGTTAAGAAGAAAGATGGTGCTCTCCATTTATGCATTGACTACAGATAGCTGAATAAGGTCACAATAAAGAATAGATATCTATTGCCCTGCACAAATGATTTGTTTGATCAGTTGAAGGGTGCAGCTGTATTCTCTAAAATTGATTTGAGATCAGGCTATTATCAGTTAAAGGTGCAAGAGCATAGTATCTCAAAAAATGCTTTCAGAACTTAATAAGGCCACTATGAGTTTTTGGTTATGCCATTCGGGTTAACCAATGCTCCAACTGCTTTTATGGACCTGATGAACACTATCTTCAGGCCATATTTAGATCAATTTGTTGTTGTGTTTATTGATGATATATTGGTATATTCGAGGAATGCAGAGGAGCATGATAAGCGCCTGAGGATTATGCTGTAGACCTTAAGAGAGAAACAGCTATATGGAAAACTATCAAAATGTAAATTTTGGTTGAAACAAATTTCTTTCTTGGGGCACATTGTGTCAATTGAGGGCATTAAGGTAGATCCCAGCAAGGTTGAAGCTATCCTTGATTAGAAGCTACCCAGGAATGTTAAAGAACTTCGCAGTATTCTAGGTTTAGCTGGATACTATTGCCAATTTGTTAAGAGGTTTTGTAATGCCCTCACCGTAGGTAGCCCGTACATTCTACTATTCCGATGACTAATGTCTGTTCGGACAGCCATAATGTCTGGAACTACACTTAAATTATAGTGAGGAGACATAAATTGATGGAATAAATATTAAGAAAATATAGGATAATAATTTTAGGACTTAATTAAAGGTTTATTTAGGTAAAAAAGACATTAAAGATGTTAAAGAAAATTTAAGAGAATTTATTAATCAGTATAGACAAAAATAACCCGATAAGCACAACGAAGGGTATTTTGGTCATTTCACCCTAGAGATGAATTTTAATCTAAATGTCAATTAAAAATGAGAGAAATTAAAATAAATTAAAATTATAAATTTATTTATGGAAAGGAGAAAAGAAAAGAAAGAAAAAAAGAAAAGAAATCAAAGAAAAAGAAAGTAAAATGAAATTGTGACATTAAAAAAATTAAGTACAATAATTATATATATATATATATATATATATATAAGAGACAAAACCCACCTACCCAAGCCATCTTCTTCTTCTCTCTCCTCCATGACCGAAACTCTTAAGCTCTCTCTCTCCCTCCATTTCTTCTTTCTCAAAGCTTGATTTCCTAAGCTTCCTCCCCATAAAACCTTAAACTCTCTTCACCAAAAATCATCCCCACACCATAAGGAAGCTCTAGGTAGCTATAAGAAGAAGGAAATTTGAAGTTTTGAGAAGTTTAAAGTTGGGTCACAAGAGGTTAGTGCAAGATACCACTCCCTCTCTTTTTTAAATCTTGTAAGCATTATGAAATGAATGAGTATAACATGAAATTAAAAACAGATGATAAGAAATTTAAGAACCCTAATTTCAGTAGCCATGGAACTTCTTGGGGTTCGACGCTTTTAAATGATGAAAATTAGTTCCATGAGGATGTTTGATAAGCTGATATGATTAGAAGTTTGAATGAGTTGAATTTGAATAAATTGGATAATTGAAATTAGGGTTTGTGTACATGAGTTGAGAATTTTGTGTAATTGTTGAAATTGACCTAATTGAGATGAAATTGTTGCTTATAGAAGTGCTATGTATGCCAATTGAAGTAACAGAGTTAGAGGAAATTGAAAAATTGGGAGTGCTTTTTTTTGCAGGTTTGGGACTCATTGAGTCCAGCTTGAGTTTTGAGCCATAACTGAATTTGTATTGCTCCAATTGGTATTAGGCCAATTGGAGGTGAAACCAGACCCAAAACACTCATTTTCTGTGAAGAAACCATGCCCAAATTCTATCCAAAACTTGACGTAAATACTGTCGCAATCCGAATGACCATGCACAGAACCCAGAAAAATGACCAAATGAACAACATGTATTCATTTGGTCATAACTCCCTCTATACTAGTCAAAATGACCTGAAATTAATACCATTAGAAAGCTTAGATATAAGGCTACAATTTTCATGAAGACCATAGAGATCAAAAATGCCTTAAACCAAACCAAATTGCTGGCCCAAGTTGGGTCACAAAACTGTCCAGAACTAGGTTGCCCAGAAATTGCTGGACAAAAACTTACCCGACCAATTTTGGCAAAATGGCCATAACTTGGTCTACAAGACTTTAAATGTAATGAAAACAGTGGGAAAATTTCCACAAGACATAGATCTATAAAATTTGTATTGACCAAAACCCAAAAATCAAGAGAACTAGGTCAAATTGAATACATCAAAACCTGCAATCAGACCAAACTTCATTTGACCCAAGAATAGTCTTTTAGTTATATCTCCCACTAGAAAACTCTAATTGGGATAAGCCATACTGTTCTGGAAACCTGAGAAATAGGGCTCTAACTTTATGTCAGAAACATTCCTCAAATTATGGATGTAAGAACCTTAAAAGTTAACTTGCAATCACTGACCTGGACTGAAATTCTGGTCGCACATGGTACATGAGTCCAGGCCAGTTAATTGGCTCTAAATAATTCCATAAAACTTGAAAATTGTGATTAAAAATTCTAAGTGACCACAAGACATAGGAAAACAATTTCTATGAAGATCATTATGCCTAAAAGTGACTGCAACATGTTCCATTAATTAGGTTAACTCTAAGTCCAAAAGCTGCCTAGTTAAGGAACTAGAATTAGGAAATGAATTAGTTATGGTTATCTAAACATAACTTGAGTTCTAAGAACCTAATTGACATGATTCAAAAGGGAAAATAAAGACAAGACATAGAGGAACAACTTCCATGAAGAAAGTGTGGCTAAACAGTGGCTACAGACTGATCAAATAGATAGGTAAAAGTAAGACTCAAAAACTGAACCTAAAGAAAGGTTCATGAGAAAAATTGTCTTATGATAGGAATTTAACCATAATAAGCCATTAAACACTAAATCACATGAAAGAGGTATGTGGGACCTATTTTTCCACTATAAAGTGACATGAACATTTCTAATAAATAAGTAATAATGTTTAATTACCCATAGTATAGCTAGACTTATTTATTTAATTTGGATCAATTGGTATATCAATTACGGACTACAGATAGCAGTGCTTCCCATAAGAATATTCATTAACAGATAAAATCTGTCTGACATTATTGTTCTACAGGCCTTATTCCTGCCCGTTGGCCATTGCCCACAGGCCCAATGCCTGACATGACCGACGTATACTAGAAAGACATATGGCTATCTAACTAGTATACTCCTGTGTATCCAGCTTTTATAATCTGTTATAGGTTTCTTGGGCACTGATAATGATTAATTAAGACTAAATATACAATATGTAACACCCTCACTGTAGCAATTCCGTACATTCTACTGTTCCGATGACTAGTGTCAATTCGGACAACTAAAACATCTGGAAAAAAATATTTAGACTAGAGGGAGGAGTCATAAATAACTCAAATACTAATAAGAAAAATTTAGGAAAAATTTTATAAATAAAATACAATCAAGTTAAATGAGCCGGTGCCCTGGCGATAGGTAACCCAGTGGGAAGTTGCGGTCTTCGTAGCTAGAAGCCCTAAACCTAGGAGAAAATTCATGAAATAATTTTTAGGGCTCTAGAGAAGAGTCATTGAGGTTTCGATGGCATTAGAATGCCACGAAAATGCTTAGAAAAATTTTTAGATCGGTACAGACGATTTTGGCTCAATAAGCCAAATGGAGGGCATTTTGGTCATTTCGTCTTCAGAGATGATTTTTGGCCAACTTTTCCAGATAAATAAATAATTTATGTGACATAAAATATGAATAAATATTGCTAAAAATTTAATTGAAAATGAGTAGAAAAGAAAAGAAAAGAAAAATGAAAGAAATTGAGAATTATGACATCACATGATGTCATTAAAGCACTCCCACCCAATCACATTGTGACACATACTTAAAAACCTTATTAAGAGAGATAAAAATGAGTAAAATGAGAACCAATTCTGATCATTGTCTTCCTCAACTAGCTGCACCACCATGGCCATGAAACTCCTCCATTTCTTCTTTCCTTCTAGCTTGAATTTCTCTCTATTCTTAACCCAAAACCCTTAGGTCCCTTCACTAAAAATTACACCCACACCTTGAGCAAGTGTTTGGCTGCTAAGAAAAGCCAAGAAAGTGAAGGAAAATTTGAAGTTAGTTAAGGGAAAATTCTGCACACAAAGGTTAGTTCACTAAACCTTCTTCCTTTCTTTCTTAACTAGTTGAAGCATGCTAAATTAAGTATAAATTTTATGAAATTAAAAGAAAATTTGGAGTATGTGGGGACTGAAATTTTCAATAGCCTTGGTGACCATAAGGTCTTGATTATTTTGATTGACTTTACTTTGTTTAGTGATGTTGATTAAGAATACTAAGTGTATTAGAAGTTAAATGAAGTGTGTTACATAAATTGAAATTGTTGGAGTTAGGGTTTGGGCACCAAAATTTGGATTTTTGTTTATGTATTGATGAAAAGAGATTGTAATGGTCAATTAGTGACCATTTGATGAAGTTTGACCCTAAATTGGAAGTAATTGTGGCCTTGAATTTGAAAGTGATATGCTTCCCCCATTGTGCCAGAATACTGGACTTGAGTCCAGTGTGCTTTTAGGGTTATAACTCAAGCTAGGTAACTCCAATTGGTGTAAGGCCAATTGGAGGTTAGATAGACATAAAATGCAACAACTTTTTATGAAGGAAACTATCCTAGAAAACCAAACTAAGTGGCTCTAAAAATTAACCTAATCCGGGTGACCAATATGCAGTCCCTGGAAAATGACCAAATGAATAGTGTTCATTTATTTGGTCATAACTCAGTATAGAAAGGTCTAATTGACCTAAATTTTTACCAGTAGAAATCTGAGACATAGCCTTACAACTTTCATGAAGAAAACAAACTCAAATTTTGATCATAACATGTCCAAAAACTGACCTGCATTCATTGTACAAAAACTGCAGATTTGATTCTGCCCAGAAATTCTGGAAAAATTGCAATCCGGCCAGTTATGGTGTTTAGGCCATAACTTGAGCTACAAAACTCCAAATGGAGTGATTCAAAAAAAGAAATGCAACTAGACGCAATAAGGAACAACTTTGATGCAGAGTATTTGGCTAAATTCTCACTATAGAATGGCCTAATGGAATAGTGAACTCTAGCACCCAAAACTGAAATTTCTAATTTATTTTCCATTGGTTAGAAGTATGGATTGGCAACTAATGCCAATACTTTTGGGAACCAAAATGTGGTAAATCTATATGATTAAAACTCATGTAACTATTATATATGAAAAGGTCAATATTTTGACTTAAATGACCAAATGAATAGTAATCTTACATGTTAAGTATAAATATTCAAGAAATAACTTTGTAATATGCCCTAGTAGGCCTAATGTGATTGGCTTGGATAGGTTGGCATGCCAATAGGGTTCTGATAGCAGTACTGTGTATGATGTATGGCTCCATGCCATTCCGTGATAAGATAGCCTATGGTTATATTGATTATGATGTTATACTTGGCTTTATGCCTTATTACTTTTATGGCTTATTAGCCATTTTGTTTGCACACCGGGAGACACATTGTGACTAATGGTGTGACGGCCCGAGGTACCTGGTTGATAAGTGCACAATTTATTAACTTTACAACCATCACATTTAGTGTTTCTAGTATGTTTTTATGCATAATTCAATTGATTAAAATATATTTGTTATTTAGGCATATTTTTAGATACTTGTGGAATAATTGTGTTAAATAGAGAAATTTTCAGTATTTGACCTTTGCTGTATTTTTCAGGTGTTTCTAAAGTTGTGGGTCTCCAAATTAAGTGCTGTTTAATCCATTGAAAAGCTAAGATAGAGCACTTCAAAAGATAAAGAGGGACGAAAGCCCAAATCAGTCTCCAAGGTTGACAAAATGAGCTATGGATCTATTACAAAAGCCCAAACTTGATGTGTCACAACCAGTTTCAGTATTTATTTTGTATCTGGAGTTTCAGACATCCAAATGAAGCAAGCCCAAGCCCAATTGAACCTTAAGAGCCGCCTCTACAACTTATATGAAGGGCTAGACATGAGATGAGGCCATTTTAATTGTAAAAAATGGCAATGAAGTCGTCACTTTGGGTTGGACCGTCTATCTAAACTAGTTCAGATTTTTGGGCCATAACTTGGGCTGTAGACCTCGGATTTGAGTCCATGAGTACCCGTTGGAAAGCTAAAAAATATGGCTACAAGTTTCCTAAAGAGGGCAGAGGCAAATTCGAAAAGAAAGTTGCTGAAAATTGGCCTTGATTCCAGAGACGTGAATGCAGGCTGAAAATCTATCTTTTGAATTTCAAAACTTTTCCTAGTTTGGCTCTTATCTTTGGGATTAGGTTTTTTTATTATAAATACGTCTTTGGGCAGTAGCTAAGAGCATCCCAATTCAAACCTTCATTCTCCATAGAAGACCTTCGTTCTCCATTCTCTTTTTTAGTTTTCTTCTTTATTTTCCTTTATTTTTCTATAAGCCATAAACATGAGTGGCTAAGTTTTAATTTAGTTCAAGGGATTCAAGTTCTTTTACTTAATTTGTAAGACCAGGTTCTTAATTTAATTTATGTCTTTTTGAATATCTATTATTTACTGATTTCATTGTCTATGATCTATTAAATGATTTGCTAAAAAGGCCTATTAGTTAATTGTTTAATGTGATCAATTGCTAGTCCATCTTCATAATCCGTAGTTGTTGTCTAAGATTGAACATGAGTAGCAATTAGGTTTTATTGATTATGATCCCAGTTTTCGATAATAACCTAAGGAAACAATAGGGTGAATTAAATGGTTTATGCTTCATAAATTGTTGTTCAGCTTAACTACTTCCTATTCTTAAAGCAGTTATTAATTTGATAAGGATTGCTTAATACCAATTCAGTTAATAATTAGAGTCAATAAGAGTGCTGCGCTCGAATTGATGAGTATAGGGAAGTCAGGGGTTTACCTCACTATTTGGTAAATCTACGTAAAGTATTCAATAAGAGATAATTGTATTTCTTTTATCTATGATCAAATCAATGCATTGGAATGCGAATTACCTTGGACTGAAGTTTGTTTAAATTGAGATTTTCATATTTAGTTCTTGAATTTCTGATTTCTTCTAATTTTGTGTTACAAAACCCCCCACCCCCCCAATCTTTGTTTCTTTCATTTTCCATTACACACAAGTGCACAAATTTTAATAATTTAGTCTCTAGGGTTCGACCTAAATTTACCACTTGCTGCAGAAAATATTTCATTATTGTTAATTTCAATTAATTTAATTTTTGGTGGATTCGACACCCACCAAGAATTTTAGCGCCATTGCCGGGGACTGAAATTTATTGAAATTCAAGTTTTTAGTGATACGGTATTTTGTTATTAACTTTGTTTTATGAAGTGTTGCTATTTTTCAGGTTTTTGAAAAGAAAAGAATATATATATATATATATATATATATATATATATATATATATATATATATATATATTACGGTGTTACTATTCATTAAGAGTTTTGGTTGAATTTGGAGGGCGGCCCATACTTATTTTGAAGGAAATAACGCACTGATCAAGACCAATCAATCCATAGGATTCCTTGGCCCCACCCTCTTGAGGCCAAATTTGATTGTTTTCTAGGGTTTTGAGGCATTTTTCTGTTTTTACTTTGATTTCTTTTTGTTTATGACAAGAATTTCTCAATCTAGTGAGTTGATCTTTGATCTAGAAGTAGAAAAAAATAGCTAAACGATTGAGAAAATTGGCTTAGCAAGCTAGGCAGATTCCGAGTACATCTGAAGGAGTTCAATCTCCAAAGGAGTTAAGTTTGGATTCGGATTCAGAGTCAAATTCCAAAAACGAAACCATGGCCGCTAAAACCTTGAAAGAGTTGGCTGCTCCTAATCTAAACCAACAGCCATTGTGTATCCAATACCCTGCTTTAAATGTTGCTTTTGAGTTGAAATCTGGACTAATCTATTTGTTGCCTAAGTTTCATGGTCTTGCAGGTGAGGATCCACATAAGCATCTAAAAGAATTTCATGTCGTGTGTTCCAGCATGAAATCTCAAGGAGTTTCAGAGGATCAAATCAATTTTCGAGCTTTCCCTTTCTCACTTGAGGGCACAACTAAGGATTGGTTGTATTACCTTCCTTCTGGATCTGTTAACTCATGGAATGGAATGAAGCAGATATTTCTAGAGAAGTATTTTCCTGCTTCCCGTGCTACCAACATAAGAAAAGAAATTTGTGGCATCCAACAGTACAATGGAGAGAGCTTGTATGAGTATTGGGAGAGATTTAAGAAGCTGTGTGCAAGCTGTCCCCATCATCAAATAAGTGAGCAGCTATTGATTCAGTATTTCTATGAGGGATTTCTACTAATGGACCGCAATATGATAGATGCTGTTAATGGAGGAGCTTTGGTTGATAAGACACCAGATGAAGCAAGGAGGCTGATTGCTAACATGGCAGCACACTCTCAACAATTTGGAATAAGAACGGATCACTCACCTAAGAAGGTTAATGAGGTAAGTACATCTAACCTTGAGAAATAGATTTCTGATTTAACTTCTTTGGTGAGGCAATTGGCTGTAGGGAACATGCATACTGTTAAAGTATGTGGAATTTGTTTGGGTTTTGGTCATGCTACTAACATGTGTCCTGCATTGCAAGAGGATGAATCAATGCAACATGCTAATGCAGTAGGAAATTATGGACAGCATGTAGTAGGAGATTATAAACAGCCACAACGCAGGTATGATCCCTTTTCTAGTACCTATAATCCAGGATGGCAAGATCATCCCAATTTGAGTTATGGGAATCAACCGGTGCAAAACCGATACCAGCAACAATGACCACAAGTGAATCAACCACCTCCACCTCCACCTCCACCTCTGCCTCCCTCAAATCAAGGTATGTCACTTGATGAAATTGTTAAGGCTTTGGCTAACAATACACAACAGTTTCAACAAGAAATTAAAAATAGCATTCAAAACATAAAAAGGCAGATTGGTCAATTAGCTTCATCTGTGAGTAAACTGGAAGCTCAAGGTTCTGGAAAGCTTCCATCACAAACAGTCATGAACCCCAAAGAAAATGTGAGTGCGATACTATTGCGGAGTGGGAAAGAAGTTGATAATCAGACTCCACATGAGTCAACAAAAAAGAAGAAGTAAGGAGAAAAAGAGTATGAAGTTCCTGAAGTTGAGGTAAATACTAAACCTAAACCGAATAAGGTTAATAATTCTGTTCTTCCTCCATTCCCTTGCAGGTTAGCCAAGACGAAGAAAGAAGAACAAGAGAAAGAAATTTTAGAGACTTTTAGGAAGGTGGAGGTGAATATACCTTTACTTGATGTGATCAAACAAGTTCCCAAGTATGCTAAATTCCTTAAGGAACTATGCACTACAAAGCGTAAGTTGAGGAATAATGAGAAGATCAGTGTGGGGGAAAATGTGTCAGCACTAATTCAGCGAAAATTACCCCCTAAGTGTAAGGATTCAGGTTCATTTTCTATTCCCTGCAGAATAGGTGATTCTAAATTTGAAAATGCAATGGCAGATTTAGGAGTATCTATTAATGTTATATCAAATTCAGCTTTTCAAACTTTAAATTTAGGTCCTTTGAAAGAAACCAGTGTCATTATTCAATTAGCTGATCGTTCTAATGCTTATCCATTGGGCGTAGTTGAGGATGTGTTGGTGTAGGTTGGAGAATTTATTTTTCCTGTAGATTTTTACATTCTAGATATGGATGATAGTGCTCTTTCATCAAAGTCAGCTTTGATTTTGTTAGGAAGACCTTTCCTAAAAATTGCCAAGATAAAAATTGATGTGGATGAGGGTACCTTAACTATGGAGTTTGATGGGGAGACTATCAAATTTAATATCTTTGATGCCATGAAGTATCCTACTGATAATCATTCTGTCTTTTCTATTGATGTTGTTGATACATTTGTGCAAGATAATTTTGAGTTAAGCATGGAGGATGAGTGAGAAAGAAAATCACATTTGCATGAATTAGAGGAAATTCACCTTAAGGCTTATGAAAATTCTAGGATCTGTAAAGAAAAGACAAAGGCATTCCATGACAAAATAAGAAAGTAGTTTGTGATTGGACAAAAAGTTTTATTGTATAATTCCATATTGAAATAAGTTGCATTCTCATTAGATTGAATCCTTTGTTGTTACTAATGTGGTTCCTTATGGTGCAGTTGAAATTCAAAGTTTTGGAACTAACAAAGTGTTTAAGGTCAACGGTCATGAACTCAAGCCATTTTATGAAGGGTTTCAGGAGCATTCAGTGGATCAAGAAGCTTTGCCATATCGAGCTAACGACGTTAAACAAAGGCGCTTCTTGGGAGGCAACCCATGGGTGGCTTGTTAGCCACAATCAGATTTGTTTTTTTTTTCCTTATTTTATTTTATTTTCTAGTATTTTTTTTTCTTTTGCATTTAGGCTTTTCATTGGGGACAATGTAAGTTTTAAGTGTGGGGGAGGAGAAATTTGCTGCTGCAATCTTGTTAATTGATAAAAAAAAATAAAAATAAAAATAAAAAAAATAAAATTTGTTCTTATAAGCTTGATTCATAATTCTATCTTAACTCTCGGAGAGAAGTGCTTTGTCCTTGAAATGACTTTTCTATTTTAGATTGAATTTTGAGATTTTAGACAAGGTAATGTAACTTTAATGATGGATTTTCTTTCTTTTCCATACCATATAGCAATTTTTTTTTCTATATAAATCATTTAGGCTTGATTTTATGGTGAAACGATTAGTTATGTATACTTTAAACTAGTGTCATGCATATTTTAGAACTTTGTTTAATCTATCAGGGCACTTTATAATATGTAGATGCATAAATTGGGGGAAATAAAAGATTGAACTTGAAAATTGCTCTGCTATTTTAGTTGAGCAAACTAACCAGGGTTCTTCATGGACCCCATGTCAATTCTCAGGCCAAAAGCTAGCTAGGATATGAGCAAGGTACTTTTCTAAAGGTGATGGTTGAAATAAAATAAAAATTAAAATTAAAAGTAATTGTGACAAGAGAGAAGTACCAATTTTAAATATAAAAAAAGGCATTTCTATCTCCCCTAAGATTTGCAAAGAGCTATAATTGTTGTGCCTTGATAAATTAACCTTGTGTTTTGGTGTGTATTGACTTAAAATTTTATAGAATTTTTATTGTGTAAGCTTAATTGATTTCAAGCCTTTATTTTATGTTGAAAAATTATTGATATATTGGTATGGTGTTGATAGAATTTATTATGATGGTTATTACCTTACTTGCCTCTTCTTTCAAACTTTTAATCTTTTATTAGAGAATGTTGTGATAGGGTGAAGTTAAGGAACTTCTAAGTGGAGTTGATTGTGAATTTAAGTCATGCTTGAGGACAAGCATGGAATAAGTGTGGGGGAATTTAATAAGTGTATAATTTATTAATTTTACTCCCATCACATTTAGTGTTTCTAGTATGTTTTTATGCATAATTCAGATGATTAAAATATATTTATCATTTAGGTATATTTTTAGATAATTGTGGAATAATTATGTTAAATGGAGATATTTTTAGCATTTGACCTTTGCTGTATTTTTCAAGTGTTTCTAAAGTTGTGGGTTTTCAAAATGAGTGTTTTTTAATCCATTGAAAAGCTAAGATAGAGCACTTCAAACGATAAAGAGAGACCAAAGCCCAAATCAGTCTCCAAGGTTGACAAAATGAGCTATGGATGTATTACAAAAGCTCAGACTTGATGTGTCACGACCAATTTTAGTATTTATTTTATATCTGGAGTTTCAGGCATCCAAATGAAGCAAGACCAATCCCAATTGAACCTTAAGGGCCACCTCTACAACTTCTATGAAGGGCTGGACACGAGATGAGGCCATTTTAATAGTAAAAAATGGCAATGAAGTTGTCACTATGGGCTGGACTGTCTGTCTGAATCAGTCCAGGTTTTTGGGCCATAACTTGGGCTATAGACCTCGGATTTGGGTGCATGAGTACCCATTGGAAAGCTAAGAAATAGGGCTATAACTTTCCTGAAGAGGGCAGAGGCAGATTCAGAAAGAAAGTCATTGAAAATTGGCCTTAATTCCAGAGACGTGAATGCAAGCTGAAAATCTATCTTTTGAATTTCAAAACTTTTCCTAGTTTGTTTCCTATCTTTGGGATTAGGTTTTTTTTATTATAAATACATCTTTGGGCAGCAGCTAAGAGCATCCCAATTTAGACCTTCATTCTCCATAGAAGACCTTCGTTCCCCACTCTCTTTTTAGATTTCCTCTTTATTTTTCCTTTACTTTTTCGTAAGCCATTAACATGAGTGGCTAAGTTTTTAATTCAGTTCAAGGGATTTAAGTTCTTTTCCTTGTTTTGTGAGACTAGGTTCTTAATTTAATATATGTCTTTTTGAATATCTATTGTTTTCTGATTTCATTATCTTTGATCTATTGAATAATTTGCTAAAAAGGCCTATTAGTTAATTGTTTGATGTGATCAATTGCTAGTCCATCTTCATAATCCGTAATTGTTGTGTAAGATTAAACATGAGTAGCAATTAGGTTTTATTGATTATGATCCCAGTTTTCGATAATAACCTAAGGAAACAATAGGGTGAATTAAATAGTTTATGCTTCATAAATTGTTGTTCAGCTTAACTACTTCCTATTCTTAAAGCAGTTATTAATTTGATGAGGATTACTTAATACCAATTTAGTTAATAATTAGAGTCAACAAGAGTGTTGGGCTTGAATTGATGAGTATCGGTAAGTCAGGGTTTACCTCGCTGTTTGGTAAATCTACGTTAAGTATTTAATAAGAGATAATTGTATTTCTTTTGTCTATGATCAAATCAATGCATTGGAATGTGAATTACCTTGGACTGAAGTTTGTTTAAATTGAGATTTTTATATTTAGTTCTTGAATTTCTAATTTCTTCTGATTTTGTGTTACAACCCCCCCCCCCCCCCAATCTTTGTTTCTTTCATTTTTCATTACACACAAGTGCATGAAATTTAATAATTTAGTCTCTAGGGTTTGACCTGGATTTACCACTTGCTACAGAAAATATTTCATTACATGTAATTTTAGTTAATTTAATTTCTGGTGGATTCGACATCCACCTGTACCCAGTGCTAGTTTACCCGTTTATCCAATCCGGTCAATTTGTATAAGTTACTTGGGCATGGAAAAGTATAAATGTAAATGAATTGATTATTAAAGGAAGTAAGGAAATTAAATATTAAGATAAAGAACAAGAATGATTACAACAATAAAAGGAGGCTCAAAATCATCAAGAAAATGATTAATAAAATGCTAGAAAGAGTTAATGTCATAAAATGTAATTAGCCTTCGACTAAACAGTAAGTTAGTAATTATTTATTTCTTATAGGCACAATAACTAGGAAATTTTTACTTTTATTTGTATATTATATTTTCTTTTATTATTGGCACCACTAAGCTTTATGCTTAGCGCGTCGCTTTTGCAATGCGTAGGTAATGAAGATTTGGCCAGAGAGCCCTGCAGACCATAAACTGGGTGAGACTTGTACACAGTTCTGCATAGTGTCCGTGTCACCTCACAGACTATAGTGCATTGGTAGGACACTAGGTCCCATTTTGGTATTTTGGTACTATTTGTATTTTGTAATTAAACTTTTATTTTCTCATGTATAAATTGAAACTCATGTAATATATTTTAGTATTAATGCAAATATTTGTAATTTGTGTTATAAATGAAATTTTAGTATTTATTGATGATTTGAACATGATTATCATGTGAAATGAATGAATATCAAATAGAAGAAGTTGTGAGAATATTGAGATTATGTTGATACAAATGGAGTTTGAGAATGATTGGAAATATATTGGAACTGTTTTTTCACAGGTTCCAAAGAACTGTTTTATCAATTTTTAGCCGGTACTCTGCCGGATTTTCTATAAATTTTTTGGAACCTCAAATGAATTTATAATTTCAATAAATGACTTAAATGAGTTAAATTCCACAAATTACACTTCATAACCATGAAGAAATAAATTAAGGAAGGACAAAATAATTGAGAAAAAAAAAATGGTGTTCCGATACACTGTGTGGCATATCTTGCTCGGCTATACTATAGACAGGTAAGGGGTGTCACACAATAAGTAAATAGAAAAAATCCCGATAAATTCAATTGTTTCTAAACAGAAATAAAAATGTAAACGACCTAGATATTATGAATTCTCATATAGAATTATTATTATTTTTAATTATTCAGTTTTTGTTATTTTAAATTATGCACCACTAAGCGTTATGCTTAGTGCGTTAGTTTTTCCATCGCGTAGGTACTGAAGACCAGTCCCAGCAGCAGTAGTGCTCATATAGAGGCCGATCAGATTTGCCAGTGTCTACTAGTCACCTCAACAATTGCAATTTTATTGGTAGGGCCCATGTATGTCTAGATTTTATCTTTTTATTCATTGTACATATGCACATGATGTATTTCATTTTGGTTTGTAATTAAATTTTGAGATTGTACATAAACTTGTAAATTATTTTCTATGAATTTCTATATAAATGCAATAGATGATACCCTTTTGAGATCTCATAAATAATTATGAATGATATGATACAATAGAATATGATATGGAAAAATGTGAAATGAATATGAACATGTTAACAAGTAATTAGTAGAACCCGCCAAATGCTAACAAAACAGAGGAGGCTCTGTCCAGGTCTCTATAAAAAAAAAAAAATTTCTACACATGAATTACCTGTTTTTAAATGATATTAAAAACTTATAATGGACATGATAAGACAAGATAGGGTGCTCTGGCATCGAATGTGGCACTTCTTGCTTGGCTATACAGTAGACGGGTAAGGGGCGTCACATTTAATGGTATCAGAGTAGAGGTTTAGGCGGTCCTAAACCTAGATAGTTAGAAATAGATAGAGTGCATCACATGCATAGGCCTTTAAATAAAGTCAAGGTGATACTAATGCAGATCTGTTATTTGTCTGTTTTATAGGATCGATGGCATTTGATCCTTCAGAGCACAGACCTCCAGAACCGATAGAGGAGTAGGTAGAGAGTCACACACCACACCTGCTCCTAGTAAGGAGCGAAGTAGTAGAGCCGAGTCATCCTGTGGTACTGCAGGGAGAGCACAACAGGCCTTCCTAGAACAGATGACTCAGCTGCTTTGTTAGGTCACCGGAGCCATCCCTCAGCCACAGCCAACTCCACCTCCACAGCCATAGCTACCACCGCCCCCACAGTCACAACCTGTACATAGATCCCTACTAGAGAGACTGCGAAAGTATGGGGCAATTGACTTCAGGGGTAAGAAGGAGGATGATCCAGCCGCAGCAAAGTATTGGCTAGAGAGGACAGAGAGGGTATTGCAGCAGTTGCACTGCACCTTAGAGCAGTAGTTGGAGTGTGCTCTGTCACTGCTACAGGATGACGCATATAGATGGTGGGTAACAGTATCAAGAATGGTACAGCCTGTACAGATTACCTAAGATTTCTTTTTAGCCGAGTTCAGAAAGAAATATATCAGCCATGTATACTTAAAGGCCATAAGGAGAGAATTCCTGCCACTAAGGCAGAGGCAACTTATAGTCTCTGAATATGAGCAGGAATTCATGAGACTTAGTGGATATGCATTGGAGATCATGTCTACAGAGGTTGATAAGTGCAGAAGGTTTGAGGATAGACTGAATGACAACATCAGGCTGATAGTCACATCTCATCACTTCACAGACTTCTCCCAGTTTGTAGCATTAGCCCTTGATGTGGAGAGAGTTAGAAATGAAGAGCGGTCCAGAAAGGACAGGCAACGTAAGAGGGGTTTTGGATCTGGGCAGTCTGGTTCAGCAACCACTGGTAGTAAGAAGCCCAAGGAGTTTCAGGGTCAGACTTAGGGTCGAGGTAAGAAGCAAATATCCCGATTTGCTCCGAGGAGAGGAGAGGAGGAGGACAGTCTGGTGCATCAGTGGATAGTTTTCCGGGTACAGCTGCACGGGGATCAGCCCCATTACCAGCTTGTACACATTGTGGGAGGCCCCACAGAGAAGAGTACAAATTGTTAACTAGTGGGTGTTTCAGATGTGGGTCTACGGATCACTTTCTAAAGGATTGTCCATAGAGGAGTACTAGTGTTCCCACTGCTCCACCCCAGATGGAGAGGTCTGCCCCAGCAACACAAAGGGGTGGAAGACCAACGATGCCGAATATAGTTGGTACATCACAGAGGCCTACCACAGAGATAGTTTAGAGGCGAGAGATTAGAGTAGCACCTCTTACCTATGCTATGAGAGCTCAAGATGAGCTAGAGCCAACTGATGTCATAAGGGGTACTTTCTCACTTTATGATCTATCTGTATGTGCATTAATTGATCCTAGTTCCACACATTCTTATGTGTACATTGCACCACCTGTTGGTAGAGGAGTACAAGTGGAGGAGCTAGAGGAGGACATATTAGTCACAAACCCTTTAGGCTATAGTGTCATGGTGAAAAAGGTCTACAAGGGTTATCTTCTAAGGATACAGGGTTATGAGTTTCTAACAGACTTGATTGAGCTACCATTCCATGAGTTTGATATGATATTGAGAATGGATTAGTTATCACGTCATTAGGCGATGGTAAATTATCGGCTGAAGAGGATTTCACTACAAACAGCAAAAGGGGATGAGATTACAGTTGTGGGTGAAGGAACGGGTTATCTTTCTACTATCATATCAGCCACAACAGCCAGAAGAATGATAAGAAAGGGCTGTGAGGCTTTCTTAGCACATGTGTTTGACACTAGGAAGACTAGCCCAAGCATACAGGAGATCCCCACAGTATGTGACTTTCCGGATGTGTTTCCTGAAGAGTTGTCAAGTTTACCACCTGATAGAGAAGTAGAGTTTGCTATAGAGGTTATGTTAGGTACTGCACCGATTTCCATTGCTCCATATAGGATGGCACCCACTGAATTGAGAGAGTTAAAAGTTTAGTTACAGGAGCTACTGGATAAGGGTTTCATACGCCCTAGTGTGTCACCTTGGGGAGCACTGGTGCTATTGTTGAAGAAGAAGGATAGTACACTTTGGCTATGTATAGACTATCGGCAGCTGAATAAGGTGACTATGAAAAATAAATAACCTTCACCTCGAATAGATGATTTATTTGATCAGATGAGGGGAGCTGGAGTATTATCCAAGATAGATCTCAGATCAGGCTATCACCAGCTGAGAGTAAAGGAGACAGATGTTCCTAAAACTGCTTTCAGGACTCGCTATGGATACTATGAGTTTCTAGTGATGCCATTTGGGCTGACGAATGCACTAGCAACTTTTATGGACTTAATGAACTGTGTCTTTTACTCCTACTTGGATCAGTTCGTAGTGGTCTTTATAGATGATATTCTAGTGTATTCTAGGAACCGAGAGGAGCATGATGAACTTCTGAGAGTAGTACTATAAAACTGCGGGAAAAGCAGTTATATGCCAAATTGTCCAAGTGTGATTTCTGGTTGGATGAGATATCCTTCCTTGGACACATTGTGTCAGCATATGGGATCAGGGTAAATCCAAAGAAGATTGAAGCAATAGTGGAATGGAAGCCTCCTAGAAATATAACAGAAGTTAGAAGGTTTTTGGGGTTAGCAGGATACTACAGGAGATTTGTAAAGGGATTCTTCCTTATAGCAGCCCCACTAAGTTACTACATAAGAATGCAAAGTTTAACTGGAATGACAAATGTCAAGCCAGTATCGAGAATTTGAAGGCTATGCTTACAGAAGCTTCAGTGTTGACACAACCAGAGTCAGGGAAAGATTATGTGATCTACAGTGATGCTTCTCAAAATGGGCTTGGGTGTGTTCTGATGCAGAAAGGGAAAGTAGTTACCTATGCTTCTAGACAGCTAAGGCCACATTAAAAGAATTACCCAACTCATGATCTGGAATTGGCAGCAATAATATTTGCATTGAAGATATGGAGGCATTACCTATATAGTGAGAAATGCTACATATATACAGATCACAGGAGTCTGAAGTATTTGCTAACCCAGAAGGAACTCAATCTAAAACAGAGGAGATGGATTGAATTCCTTAAAGATTATAACTGTGTGATTGACTACCATCCTAGGAAGGCAAATGTAGTGGCTAACGCACTAAGCAGGAAGTCCATGATGGCTTTAAGAGCATTGAATGCTCGGTTGTCTTTAGCATAGGATGGGGTACTTTTAGCTGAGTTGCTTGTTAAGCCCAGCTTGTTACAGCAAATACAAGAAGCACAGCTAAGGGATGAAAAGTTGTTAACTGTTATGGTCAGAACTCAAGAGGGAAAGGAGACTGATTATGAATTGAAAGGAGATGGGTGCCTGTATTATAAAGGCAGAATATGTGTACCAGGAGATGAGGAACTGAAGAAGAATATCTTGAAAGAAGCGTATAGTAGCTTCCATGCTATGCATCCAAGAAGTACCAAGATGTACCAAGACCTGAAAAGACATTATTGGTGGCCTAGAATGAAGAAAGAGATTGGTGATTTTGCGACCAGATGTTTGCCGTGCCAACAAGTTAAGGCTTAGCATCAGATTCCATCAGGGTTATTATAATCTATATCCATACCAGAGTAGAAATGGGATCGCATCACCATGGATTTTATCACTGGGCTACCATTAACACAAAAGAAGCATGATACTATATGGGTAATTGTGGATAGATTAACCAAGTCAGCTCATTTCCTACCAGTTAAAGCTGACTACTCACTGGAGAGGTTAGTATAGATTTATATAGATGAGATAGTCTAGCTACATGGAGTGCCAACATCGATCATATCTGACCGAGACCCGAGATTTACTTTGAGGTTTTGGAAGAAGCTACAGGAGTCTCTAGGCACTCAACTGCACTTTAGTCCAGCTTTTCATTCACAGACGGATGGATAGTCAGAAAGGGTAATTTAGGTAACTCTTAGAACTAAATGAATTTTTGTAATTGTTAAAGGAATGATAACAATGACCTGACACTAATGACATGAATGATATGATATGATAGGTTGTAACACCCCTATTTGCATAGACTGATATATGTTACTACTCCGGTGACCGGTGTCAGTCCGGACAATTAAGAGAATTAGAACTACATCTAAGATACCTAGATAAGCCCTGAATACAAATAATTAGTAATTGCCAAATAATTAAGTATAAATAAGAAAAACAAATCACAAGAAGTTAAATGAGCCGAGAGTCACAGCGATGGGTGACCTTCTCGGGAAATGACTGCGAGGTCAATCTTAACTCAAATTTTGAACCAAAAAATGTGACGCCGCGGTCCTTAGGACTATTACGAACATAGTGGAAAAGAGAAAATCATGAAAAATAGTTGTTAAGCATGTCAAAAAATTAGGTCAGGGATCCAGAAGAAATATTGAATAACTTGCAAACCGGATTGAACCAGCGAGGGGCAATTTGGTCAATTCACCCCTAGAGCTGACTCCTGACCTAACTGTCCAATAAAATCAGAGAAAAGAAAATTTCAGGATCAAGAATTGAATTAAAGAACTAATGGAAAAATAAAGAAAAAAAAAAGAAAAGAAAATTAGAATAATGACATCACCTACATGACCTAAGCATTACCTCATAAAGAATTACCATTTAATTATTCTATTTGACTAAGTCAATTATAGGGATGAAAAAAAATAGAAAGATAAATTTTTTCTTCTTCTTCTCCTCGTTCCTGTAGCACTCTCTATCCCATTTCTTCTCTCACCAAAAACCTCCATTAAAGCATGCTTTAAGCTTGCTTCCAACCACTAAACCTTACCTTGACCCCAAATTAATCCATTAGAACTTGATAACCTCACTTGAGAAGAGGATTGAGCAAGAAAGAAAGAAGGAAAGAGGAGTGGAATTGAAGATTGAACTTCAAAGTTTAAGTTTAGTGAATTTAAATTGAAAATTTATGTTTAATATTTGTGTTCTTGGTGAAGGAAACTTAGAAATTAACTTAAAATTAAAATAAAACAATTATTTAGGGACCAAAAAGGAAATTTTGGCCAGCTTGTGTTAGGGTTTGAAATGAATGATTTTGAGGTGTTTGAATGGTTGTTTAGGTTGAGTTATGTATATGAAGTATAGATATATGTTTTGAATGCATTAGAATTGAACTCTATGTAATTAGGGTTTTAAGCATGTGAAAAATTGGAGAAAAAGTTGAGAATTGGTCAATTGATGCAGTTGACCTTATTTGGGTTGAGAAATGGTCAATTGTGACCATTTGTGGTGTGTGTGAATTATTAGAAATAAGTTTCAATTCAGATTGGTTAGGGTTAATATGCAGGCAGCTTGACCTAGGTCCCTTTCAGGGATCAAAACTGAAAATTTACCAACCCAATTAGTTGTGAGTTCAATTGCGAATGAAACTAGACACAAAATGGACCATTTTTCATTTCGGAATTATGTCCAGAAAATGACTATAACTTGGCCTAGAAAGGTCCAAATGACCTGAATTTTATACCGATAGAAAGCTGAGACATAGCCCTACAACTTTCATGAAGAAAACAAACCCAAATTTTGAACATAACCTATCCAAAAACTCACCTGCAGTCAGTGTACAAAAACTGCCAATATCCAAAAAATGCCCAGAATTCTGGGTAACACCAAATTCGGCCAGCCCCATTCAAATATGCATAACTTGGGCTACAAAACTCCAAATGGAGTGATTCAAAAAGGGAAATAAAGCTAAGACAATAAGGAACAACTTCAATGAAGGATACTTAGCCAAATTGTCACAGTAACAAGACCAATGGAATAGTAGAAAACAGGGGAACAAAATTGAAAAATTGTAATTTCTCTTAGGAGACTTAGAAATTGAATTGGCAATCAATGCCAACAAAATTGATACCCAAAATGTGGTATATAGGTACAATTAGAACTAATAAACCTATTAAGTATAGGAAAGTCAATGTTTTGACATGAATAGTGCCACCAAACACAAAAATGTGAAAGACCCGAAATTTATAAACCGTAATAGGAAGGATAAGTTTGTAAAGAAATTGTTGGAATTTAAGTATTAGAAATGGATACTGAAGCACTTTAAATTTATGTGTTTTAGTTGAAAAGGGATCTTCGAAGGAGAAATGAAAGTTTGAGTAAATTGAGTCGACAAAAAGGTTTGTGCACAATAAACTTTAATTTATTGTTTTCTAATTGAAAACTTATTTAGCTATGCATTGTGAATTAGTTATACTAATTATAGGTTTCGAGAAATGCTGTGTTACTATTTTATGAATGGAAATTTGAATTGGAAATTGATTTGTGTTTTGCGTGAAATGTTTAAATAACTTAATTAAAATTGTTTTGATTCACACTTGGCATGGCAATATCACTATGTTCCTCCTCTATTTATGGGGTGAGTATGACTATATTCCTCCCTCTCTGACTTCCCAGTCTGAGGTGTGAGTTTGGATGAGTACTCATTAGCTAGCTAGCCACCACACTCATTGATTTCGATTAGTGGGGTGAGTATGCCTTGTCGTGATGTACACACGGCATGTTCGGAAATTTTGTGTCATGGCCTAAGTTGTGTTAGTGATTGGCAACACTGTATTTATTAAATTGTTTGATTAAATTTGTGTTATATTAAGCTTTAAAAATTGTGATTTGTGATAAATGTAATTTGAAAATTGAAATGTGATTGTGAAATATTTGAACTGTGAATTAATATCAAATGTTTTATATTTTGCATTTTATATTTTAATATGTACCACTGAGTATTTTTATACTCAGCAATAGTTTTCTTTGCTGTCGCATATAGAAACAAGGAAAAAGACAGCAGAGTGAGCTGCTAATTGTTGGGACTACACTGAGGTTTTTGTATGGGTATTTAGTTATACCCTTGTATATTAGATTTTGATTACGCATGTAAATATATGTGTGTAAATTATTTGAGAAGATGTATAAAACTTTTGAAATGTTATTTTGGGTGTGTAATGGAAGTGTAAATTATTGTAATGTTCAAACTTATTTTTGAGTTTTGTAATAAATGTAAATTAATTTTTCTTTAGTGGAATATGAATGAAGTTATTTAATATTATTTCTGAAAACAATTAAATTGAGAACTATTTTGAATTATGGAGTTGGGAGAAATGATGTTGATTTGTGTTGTGGTTGCAATTGGGTTGAAGTGAATTATTTGGAAGTGTTTTTCACAGGTTTTAAAGAACTGTTTTTCCTAAATATAGGTGGCACTCTGCTGAAAATTTTCTGAAATTTGTGTAAAGATAACAAAAATTTTAACTAGTCTTTAGACTTTAAGTAAATGTTTTTAATACCTGCTATAAAAGCTCACCACTTACAATTATTTTAAAATCCCTTGTAGTATATTTAATGGGTTACCGATAGGCGAAGTATGGTAATTCATTAGATGTTCTATGAGATCATGTTACATCTTACTGAGGGGTAGGGTATGACATAGGTATTAGAGGATATGTTAAGAAGTTGCATCGTTGATTTTGAAGGAAGTTGGGAGAAGTATCTTCCTTTGGTAGAGTTTGCTTACAACAACAACTACCAAGCCAACAGAAAAATGGCTCCATATGAAGCATTGTATGGGAAGAGATGCAGGAGTCCCTTATGTTGGACAGAAATGAGGGAAGAGAAGTAGTGGGCCCAGACTTGGCGAGGCAGACTGAGGAAAAGGTGAAACACATCAGAGACAATTTGAAAGCCAACTCAGACAGACAAAAGTCATATGCCGACCTGAGGAGAAAGGATATAGAGCATGAGGTTGGCGATAAGGTGTTTCTCAAGGTATCACCTTGGAAGAAAGTGCTAAGATTTGGTAAGAAGGGTAAGTTAAGCCCTAGGTTTATTGGTCCATACGATGTCATTGAACGTGTGGGTCCAGTAGCCTACAGGCTAGCTTTACTACTTGAGCTGGATAATATTCATAATGTATTCTATGTGTCGATGCTCAGGAAATACAGATTAGACCCTTAACATGTCATTTCAGCAGAGGAGATAATTGTATAACCTGATTTGACATATGAAGAAGAACCAGTCAGAATCTTAGCACAGAAAATGAAAAAAACTCAGAAACAAGAGAATCCCACTAGTGAAAGTCTTATGGAGACACCACAATATAGAAGAAGCGACATGGGAGAGCGAGGAGACGATGAGGTAATAGTTCCCTCAGCTCTTTGAAGGAGCGGAAGCATGTAAATTGTTAGATTAGAACATTGAATTCAAAAATTTTCTTCTAGGGTTTCATGCATCATGCCACATCCATTATGTGCCTAATTGATTTCAATGTTCAATTACATATTAAAAAACTTTTAATATGTATTAGGATCTACATTTTCCATTTAAGATTTTTGAATTAACAAATCAATTCATTTGAACCCTAGATTGATACAAGAATATGTGTACTAACCTTTTGATGTACTGTAGATGTAATTGGTACCTTCGTGAAGCACCTAGGACCCTAAGAGTTGTCCCTTTAGCTTGTCCACAACAAGATCACCAATGGCAACCCCTAAACCAGCTTCTCAAGCCTTGCCAACCAATTAGAAATTAGGGATTTTCCTTTAGAGAGGTTGTAGATGTGTATAGGACACTAGAAACAATTTCTAGTAATTTTAATTCAAAAAGATTTGTGCATTTCTCTTTGAATTGATGAGAGAAGAAGAAGAAGAGAGGAGTGCACTATAGGTGGCGGCACCTTTTTGAGAAAATCATAATTATATTTTATTTTTCTTTCTTTTCCCTTTTATAATTAGGTCATCACTTAAAACCCTTGCCACATGTCATCACCTAATTGCATCTTAATTTTAATTGACCTAATCACATTAAGCCAAGTGTCAAAGCTAGACTTTAATCTTGACTTTGATCACTTTGCATGATAGGAAGACAAATGGCAAACTTATATGGTGCCACATGTCACCCAGTGAAATGACTAAATTACCTTTGCGTTTTAATTTTGAGTTTTCTACCCAAAATATTTATTTCTCCTCTTCTAATCAATTTATATCAAATATAAATTAATTAATTAATCTCTATTAAATAATTTCTCATAATTAGATTCATATTTAAACACTTATTCTATACATTCAATAACCTAGATTTGATTTCCAGCCATGCTAAGGACTTTGCAATCTTATTGCAAACCAAACCTATTTAATTAATAAATTAAACTCTTTAATTAACCAATTAAATCACATTTAACTTGATGATTATCTTGTTTATGTGTGTGACTTACTAGACTCATCGCTAATTGGCAATGAGATATGATATTAACTCTTAATATCATCAAAACTCTTTCTTACCACAAATGATTTCTCTAAATCATTTTAGGCATCTCATAGACCATGGTTAACACCTAGCGTAGTATGCCATGGCCACCTAATCAGTAACAAGGAATACCTTTAAATGAACCTATAATCATATGTTACTATGCACTAGAATCTCTCTATTACAAAATCCCAATTCGAGCTGGAGTCATGGTTTATGTCAAACCCCATTTGCTATCAATATTATGTTCTCTTTTAATTCCAGTTCTTGATTAATTAGATTTTCTTGTCAAAAACTCTTTTCTGACTAAATTTGTCTATCCTGGCCAGGAACTTGAAACATCAAGAACAATTAAATGAACATAGGACTTTATCCCTATTTACTTAGGGTAACAGATTCCATCTTGATCAACACCTACCTCCATATATAACTAGTAGGAGCCAACACATGCCCATATATCCATACACAGTACAAGTATGAAAGCAGTATCAAACTTAAACCACCTATATACAAGATAATTGTGTTATCTGAGATCTAAAGATTATATGGACTGATATGATATATGACAATGCATTGACAAGAATAAACTCCATGTGCTTGCCATATGCGTCACTGGTTCGGCCTACTTATCATGTATAAGTGCCTATCATGTTTGTTATATAGTATGAGACTCACCATTCCATCTTATTTATATCTCATATAAATACCTTGGGAACAAACATGATTACAATCTTTCAAAATAAGTCATGTTCTTATTGTGAAGTATCCTCAATTGTGAACCAATTTATGATACTTTGTGCTAGAAATACTATCACTCATATTTTTAACAACTTAAGAATAGAATTTTTAATAAAATATCAATGGACCTTTTCTATTACACATAAATACATTATGTAAATGGAAAAGTGAAATTACATTTCATTAATAAAATATGTACAAGATACATACTAAATGATATGCTCTAGGGCATACTACTAACACTCTTCACATCAGGTAAATTTTGAGGACGAAATTTCTATTTAGAGGGGAAGAATTGTAACGCCCTCACTGTAGGTAGTCCGTACATTCTACTGTTCCGATGACTAAAGTCTGTTCAGACAGTCAGCATATCTAGAACAACACTTAAACTATAGTAAGGAGACATAAATTGATGGAATAAATGTTAATAAAATATAGGAAAATAATTTTGGGACTTTATTAAAGGTTTATTTAGGTAAAAATGACATTAAAGATGTTAAAGAAAATTTAAGAGAATTTGTTAATCACTATAGACAAAAATAATCCGATAAGCACAACGAAGGACATTTTAGTCATTTCACCCCATAGATGAATTTTGGCCTAAATGTCAATTAAAAATGAGAGAAATTAAAAAAATTAAAAAAAATTAAAATTATAAATTTATTTATGGAAAGGAGAAAACAAAAAAAAAGAAGAAAATAAAAGAAATCAAAGAAAAAGAAAGTAAAATGAAATTATGACATCAAAAAAATTAAGTACATAATTGAATATATATATATATATATATATATATATATATATATATATATATATATATATAGACATAAGAGACAAAACCCACTTACCCAAGCCATCTTCTTCTTCTCTCTCCTCCATGGCTGAAACTCTCAAGCTCTCTCTCTCCCTCCATTTCTTCTTTCTCAAAGCTTGATTTCCTAAGCTTCCTCCCCATAAAACCTTAAACTCTCTTCACTAAAAATCATCCCCACACCATAAGGAAGCTCTAGGTAGCCATAACAAGAAGGAAATTTGAAGTTTTGGGAAGTTTAAAGTTGGGTCACAAGAGGTTAGTACAAGATACCACACCCTCTCTCTTCTTTAAATCTTATAAGCATGATGAAATGAGTGAGTATGACTGAAATTAAAAACAAATGATAAGAAATTTAAGAACCCTAATTTCTGCAGCCATGGAAATTCTTGGGGTTTGATGCTTTTAAATGATGAAAATTGGTTCCATGAGGATGTTTGATAAGTTGATATGATTAGAAGTTTGAATGAGTTGAGTTTGTATAAATTAGATAATTGAAATTAGGGTTTGTGTACATGAATTGGGAATTTTGTGTAATTGTTGAAATTGACCTAATTGAGATGAAATTGTTGCTTATAGAAGTTCTATGTTTACCAATTGAAGTAAGGGAGTTGGAGGAAATTGGAAAATTGGGAGTGCTTTATTCTGCAGGTCTGGGACTCATTGAGTCCAGCTTGATTTTTGAGCCATAACTGAATTTGTATTGCTCAAATTGGTGTGAAGCCAATTGAAGGCGAAACTAGACCCAAAACACTCCATTTTCTATGAAGAAACCATGCCCAAATTCTGTCCAAAACTTGACCTAAACACTGTCCCAATCCGTATGACCATGCACAGAATCCAGAAAAATGACCAAATGAACAGTACGTAACTCCCTCTATACTAGTCAAAATGACTTGACATTTATACCAATGGAAATCTTAGATATATGGCTATAATTTTCATGAAGACCACAGAGCCCAGAAATGCCTTAAACCAAACCAAATTACTGGCCCAAGTTGGGTCACAAAACTGTCCAGAACTAGGTTGCCTAGAAATTGCTGGATATAAACTTACCCTACCAGTTTTGGCAAAATGGCCATAACTAGTCTACAAGACTTCAAATGTAATGAAACCAGTGAGAAAAGTTCCACAAGACATAGATCTACAAAATTTATACTTTGACCAAACAGAAATCAAGAGAACTAGGTCAAATTGCTAGAACAAGTCAATAAATCAAAACCTGGAATCTGACCAAACTTCATTTGACCCCAGAATAGTCTTTTAGTTATGTTTTGCACTAGAAAAATCCAATTGGGATGAGCCATACTATTCTGGAAACCTAAAAAATAGGGCTCCAACTTTATTTCAGAAACCTTCCTCAAATTATGGATGTAAGAATTTTAAAAGTTAACTTGCAGTCACTGACCTAGACTGAAATTCTGTTGGCACATGGTACATGAGTCCAGGCCAGTTAATTGGCTCTAAATAATTCTAAAAAGCTTGAAAAATTGTGATTAAAAATTCTAAGTGACCACAAGACATAGGGAAACAATTTATATGAGATCACTATGCCTAAAAGTGACTGCAACATGTTCCATTAATTAGGCAATCTCTAAATCCAAAAGCTGCCTAGTTAAGGAACTAGAATCAGGAAATGAATTAGTTATGGTTATTTGAACATAACTTGAGTTCTAAAAACCTAATTGACATGATTCAAAAGGGAAAATAAAGACAAGACATAGAGGAACAACTTCCATGTAGGAAGTGTGCCTACAAGCTGATCAAATGGATAGGTAAAAGTAAGACACAAAAACTGAACCTAAAGAAAGGTTCATGAGATAAATTATCTTGTGGTAGGAATTTAACCCCAATAAGCCATTAAACACTAAATCACATGAAAGAGGTGTGTGGGACCTATTTTCCCACTATAAAGTAACATGAACATTTCTAATAAATAAGTAATAATGTTTAATTGCCCATAGTATACCTAGACTTATTTATTTAATTTGGATCAATTGGTATACCAATTAGGGACTACAGATAGCAATATTACCCATAAGAATAATCATTAATAGATAAAATCTGTCTAACATGATTGTTCTACAGGCCTTATGCCTACCTGTTGTGACACCCCTTACCCGTCTACAGTGTAGCCGAGCAAGATATGTAACACAGTGTGTTGGGACACCAGATCTTAACTCATTGATATTTATCATTCTAAAATTTATTTATTTGTAGGTCACTAAGTGAAACTTATGAAATTGATATCAGTTACATCATTTATTGAAATTTTTAATTTATTTGAGCTTCCGAAGATATTTCAGAAAATCCGGCAGAGTGCCAGCTAAAAATGGAGAAAATAGTTCTTCGAAACCTGTGAAAAACACTTCCAAATATTTTTCCAATCATACTCAACTCCAAATAATCACTATCATCTCAACATTTCTCAATAATTTTCATTCATTCAATCCATATCATACATAATTTAATTTGAACTCAAGTTTATGAAGGCAATAATTAATTTCATTAATTTACAATACAAAATGATACAAGTGATTATAATTTACATGATAACGTAAAGATCTAAATACAAAATATAATTTACAAAAAAATACAAAAGAGACAAAAATACAAAAAAGAATCCTAGTGCCCTACCAAAATACACTGCAGATGTGAGGTGACACAGAACACTGGCAGATCTAACTCTCACCCAGTCTGGGGTCTACTGGGCTTATGCTCTATATCTCCTGTACCTATGCGTGGCAAAAGCAACGGGCTAAGCAATACTACTTAGTGGTGCCAATAATAAAAAAAATAACTAAAATGAAATAAACATGCAGAGTGTATGCTGACAATTTATGCAAAGCGAGTTTATGGCAATTATTTACAGTAATCTGATACTTTTTATGTTAATCATTTGATTAAAATTTAGTAAGATTTATTGTGATTGCCCAAGTAACATATATTAGTCGACTGATCTGGATAAATGGGTAAACAAGCACTGGGTACTAAGTACCTCGGGCCGTCACACCATCGATCACAATGTGTCTCCCGGTGTGCAACAGAACAGCTAATAAGCTGTAATAATTATTAGACATGAAACCAAGTATAGAAATCTCAATCAAAATAGCCAAAGGCTATTATATCACAGAATGGCACAAAAGGCCACAAAATACAAAATGCCATGAAACCACATGCAGTACTGCTAACAGAACCCTATTGGCATGCCAACCTATCCAAACCAATCTTACTAGGTCTACTAGGGCATATTACAAAATGCTTAATTGAATATTTGTGTTTAACATGTAAGGTTACTATTCATTTTTCTATTCAAGTCAAAATATTGACTTTTTCATATATAATAGTTACATGAGTTCTAACCACATGACATTACCACATTTTGGTTAACAAAAGTGTTGGCATTGATTGCCAATCAATACTTAAAACCAATAGGAAATAAATCAAAAATTTCAGTTTTGGGTGCTAGAGTTCACTATTCCATTAGGCAGTTCTACAATGAGAATTTTGCCAAATGTTCTCAATCAAAGTTGTTCCTTTATGTGTCTTCTTTAATTTCTTTTTTGAATTACTCCATTTGGATTTTTCTAGCTCAAGTTATGCTAATTTCTGTAAGGCTGGCCGGATTGATATCTACCCAAAATTTCTGGGCAGAAATGGTTCTGGCAGTTTTGATACCCTGACTTTGGTTAACAATTCAAATGGGCTACGGTCAGAATTTGATTTGGTGTTCTTCATGAAAGTTGTTCTAAATTGTCTAAGATTTTCATTGATATAAATTTCAGGTCAATTAGACTTTTCTACACTGATTTATGACCATTTGAGCAAACACTATTTATTTGGTCATTTTCTAGGGACAACATGTTGGTCACCCGGATTAGGGTAGTTTTTAGGTTAAGTTGGGTTGGTTTTCTGGGCAAGGTTTCTTCACCAAAGCCGTGCCATTATGTGTCTAGTTTCATGTCTAATTGGGCTTGCACCAATTAAACCTATACCTTTCAAGTTATAGCTGCCCAAACGTGCTAGACTCACACCCAGCCCTGTAAGCCACCTAGGGTAGCATACCTAACCTCAATTCCATTGTCATAAATCACTTCAATTCCTTATCAAATATAACCAAATGGTCACTAATTGACCATTACAATGTTCATATACCATTACATGAGCAAACCCTAATTTTGCCCAAGTCTCCAAGTTTTCAAGTTCCATTCATGCATTAAACTTACACTTAAATGTTCAATTACTCAACTCATGTCAAGGGCAGCTCACATACCACTTTGTTTCAAGGAAATTCATCAAACCCTAACCATCCCTAAGCTGCTGAAATTGTAGGGATACATACACATGAATTTTATTCTATTTTTCTTACAATTTCAACTTATTTCATGTCCTTAAACATGAATTGAGTGAGAGAGAGAAGAAATTGGACACTAACCTTGAATGGAGTCAATTCCAAGCTTGTAAAAACTTTTCTTTTCTACTTCTTTTTGCTCCCAAAATCTTCACTAAGATGAAATATTAAGATTTTATGTTGGAAACTTAGGGTTTGGTTGAAGAAAAACCAAGGAACTTAAGCTTTGGTAAACATGAAAATGGAGGAGAGAGAGAAGAGTATGGTTCGACCAAGAGAGAAGGAAGATGGCTGATGGTTTGTTCCCAATTTTTGACCTCTTCTCTTTCTTTTTAATGTATTATAAATGTATTTATTGAATTTTGATTGGCCAAAAATTTTTAATGACCTCATGCTTACTTAATAATTCCATATTATCTTCATTTCTTTTCTTTTCTTTACTACTTACTTTTAATTTCACTTTTAGCAATGTTTATTTATATTTGATATCATATAATTTATGTACTTAATTGGACAAGTTGGTCAAAAATCAACTCTGAAAATGAAATGACCAAAATGCCCTCCGTTTGGCTTAACAAGCTAAAATTATGTGTACCGATTTATTAAATTTTCTTTGTGTTTTCTTAGCATTTTATTGTCATTGAAACCCCAATAATCCTTCCCTGAAATCCCAAAAAATTATTTCATGGAATTTTTCGCTGGGTCTAGGGTTGTTAACGCGCTTCACCGTCAGTTCCCGTTAGGGTCACTCATCGCTGGGGCTATGGCTCAATTAACCTTATTGCATTTCATTTCTAAAAATTTTCCTTAATTTTTCTCATCATTATTTGGTTTATTTATAACTCCTCACTCTAGTCTAATTATGATTCCAAATATTCTAGCTGCTCAAACCGATATTGGTCACCGGAACAGTAGAACGTACGGATTAGATAAAATGAGGGTGTTACAGCTCTTCCCCTCTAATAAAAATTTCTTCCTCGAAATTTACCTGATGCAAACAGTTGAGGGAACTGTTGCCTCATTATCTCTTCACTTTCCCAAGTTGCCTCCTCAGTATTATGGTGCCCCCAAAGTACTTTCACCAATAAAATTTCTTTATTTCTCAGTTCCTTTACTTCTGAGCCAGGATTCGTATAAGTTCTTCCGCATATGTCAAGTCCGGCTTAATTTCAATCTCTTCCATGGAGATGACATGTGAAGGGTCTAAGCGGTATCTTCTTAGCATAGATACATGAAATACATTGTGGATCTTTTCCAATTCTGGCAGTAAAGCTAGCCGATAGGCCACTGGTCCCACATATTCAATGATTTCATATGGGCCAATAAACCTAGGGCTTAACTTACCCTTTCTTCCAAACCTCAGTACCTTCTTCCACGGTGAGACTTTGAGAAACACTTTGTCGCCAACTACATACTCTATCTCTTTTCTCTTTAAGTCAGCATAAGATTTCTGTCTATCTGAAGCAATCTTCAAATTAGCTTCAATTAACTTTACTTTTTTCTCAGTCTATTTCACCAGGTCTGGTCCTACCAGCTTATCTTTGCCCAAATCCGTCCAACACACTGGGGTTTTACACTTCCTCCCATACAGTGCTTCATATGGGGCCATTTGGACACTAGCTTGGTAGCTATTGTTATATGCAAATTCTGCCAGTGGGAGGTATCTATCCCAACTCCCCTCAAACTCAAAGACATAACTCCTCAGCATATCCTCAAGGACCTATCATATAATTCACGTTATTACTATCATTTCAATTTATTATTTGTAAGAATTTAATTAGTTTTTAGGTTTACCTGGATTACTCATTCCGACTGTCTATCCATCTGAGGATGAAAAGCTGTGCTATAGTGGAGTTGTGAGCCCAAGCCTTCTTACAGCTTCTTCCAAAATCTCAATGTAAACCTTGGTTCTCGATCAGATATGATAGAAAGTGGGATTCCGTGCAGTCTAACTATCTCACTGATATATTACTCTGCTAGCTTCTCCAATGAGTAGTTAGTCCTAACTGGTAGAAAATGTGCTCACTTCGTCAATCTATCCACTACCACCCACACTGCATCATGCTTCTTCTGGGTGAAAGGTAGACCACTGATAAAATCCATAGTGACCCGGTCCCATTTCCATTCAGGTATGCTTATAGGCTATAGCAATCCTGATGGAACTTGATGTTTTGCTTTAACTTACTGACATGTCAAGCACCTAGTAACATAGTCAACTATATCCTTCTTCATACTAAGCCACCAATAATGAGGCTTCAGATCATTATACATTTTTGTACTCCCCAGGTGCATAGCATAAACACTGGTGTGTGCTTCTTTCAGAATACCAGTCTTCAATTCCCCATCATCTGGTACACACACTCTTCCTTTGTTGTACAAACACAAATCAGTTTTCGCCTCATAATCAGTTTCTTTCTCCTCTAAGATTTTACCCACAATAACCATTAATTTTTCATCTGCCTTATGCCCATCCTATATCTACTATAGCAGGTTTGGCTTTACTTGTAACTCAGCCAAAATAGCTCCATATTAAGCTAAAGAAAGATGGGAATTTAGTGATCTTAAAGCTGTGATGGACTTTTTACTCAAGCCATCAACAACCACATTTGCCTTCCCATGATGATAGTCTATCACACAATCATAGTCCTTTAGGAACTCAATCCATCACCTCTATCTAAGGTTGAGCTCCTTCTGGGTTGGTAAGTATTTTAGACTTTTGTGGTCTGTATAGATGTAGCACTTTCACCATACAAATAATGCCTCCATATCTTCAATGAGAAAATAATTGCTGCTAGCTCCAGATCATGAGTAGGATAGTTCTGTTCATGTGGCCTTAACTGCGTGGAAACATAGGTGATCACTTTCCCCTCTTGCATCAATACACACCCTAACCCACTATACAAATCATCACTGTAGACCACAAAGTCCTTTTCCAACACTGGCTATGTTAACACTGATACTTCTATCAACATAGCCTTCAGCCTCTCAAAACTGGCTTGACACTTGTTGTTCCAGCCAAATTTCATATTCTTGTATCATAACTTTGTAACACCCCTATATTCGGTAGTGCGTACTACTGTTCTGATGACCAGTGTTGTCCGGACAGCTAGAATGCCTAGAACTACACTTCGAGATGAGTGAGGAGACATAAAATAATGAAATACAAGAAAAAAAATACAAGAAAAACAAAGGAAAAATAATAATAAAGAAATGCAACCAAGTTAAGCGAGCCGAAAACCCTAGCGATGGGTGACCGCACCGGGAAGTCACGGCGTGGACCGTTGACTAGCCCTGGACCGCGGGGAACCTTGGAAAATATTTTTAGGACTCCAATAAATATTTCTTGAAGTATAAATATCATTAGAAATATCAAAGAAAAATTAAATAATTAGTACAAAGAAAAGTGAGAAATCGAAAAACGGACAAAACTCGGTGTTACCGAAAAATCGGGAATGCAACCCGAACAGGGGCATTGTGGTCATTTGACACCCCGAGTTGTCTTTCGACCTAAATGTCCATTAAAAATAAATAATATTACACTTGGAAAATATAATGAAAAATTAATTCAGGGGTACCTAATGTAAATAGCCAAAAGTGGAGAGTAAATGGAGTAATTAACACATTTAACATATAAAATGGTTTAATTAATGTGAGTGGACCACTAAGAATTATAAAATGTATTAAGTGGGCAGATTGCTCCACTAAAACATCATCTTCAACCTTTGAAGACCATCCATTCCGAAATGAGAAGCTTGAAATCCTCCACGGCCGTTTTGCTTTAAGCTTCATCAACCTCTTCATTTCACCTCCAAACACCTAGGTTGCTTCATTAAAATTTGTCCCCACATCACAAGGAAGAGTTTGATAACAAATTCAAGAAGTTTTGGTGAAGATTTAAGAAGTCTCATCCATAGGTAAGTTTGAGTTTTTGAATATTGCTTTGTTAAAGTTTGTAAGCATGTTATGGGTGTTTGAATTATGAAGAAATTTTTAAGGTTTGATGTTGAATGGGAATGTGTAATTTTGGCAGCCATGGAAATACCTTGAAGGCAGGTTATTTGTGCTTGTAAATGGTGAATTAAATGATTGATTAAATGTATATTGTGTAGGAAATTGTTTAGGTGATGTACACTTAGTATATGTAAATGTAAAATGAAATTTAAAGCTTAGAAAGTAATGGAATGTAAGTGTACCATTGTGGCAGTTTGCTAACCCTTGAAGAATGCTGGAATTCATGCTTGGGTTATGGAATAATGATGTTAAAATGTGTTGGTTGTTACGGCAGTTTGAATATATGTATAGTGGTGTGAAGGTTGGACATGTGAATGAGCTTGGTTATAGAGTTAAATTGTTATAAATTGAGTTGGGCAAATTCTGCACTTGTTGGTGCACATTGAATGTAATTGTAAGCTGCAAAAATGACCTATAATGTGTTGTGAATTATGTTTAGGTCATGGTACAACCAGAATTGGCTTGAATGTTAAGTTGGTGAGTGTTAAAAGTGGTGCTTGATGTGTATGCAAGAATTTCAATAAGGCAGTCTGAGTTTTAGGCCTATAACTTTAAGTGTGTGGCTCCACTTGGTATGAGACCAATTGGAGGTGAAACTAGGCACAAAATGTGCCAACTTTCATGAAGGAAGCTTGCCAAAATTCTGCTTGCAAGGTAGCTTGAAAAATGACCAAATTCGGATTAAGTGCAATTGACCTGAACTTTTAACCATGAGTAGCTAAGACCCATATCTACAAGTCTTATGAAGACACCAAATCTCAGAAATGATCATAAGCAAGTCAAGCAGCTTGCATAAGTTCGGATCCAAAAACTGGCCAAACCAAAGTTGACCAAAATTGACCTAAAATGACCAAATTTGATGCCATTTGACCAGCAATAGTCAAATGACCATAACTTGGTCTACATAACTCAGAATGACCTGAAATTTTGCCCCGCGTTCCATAAGACATAGATCTACAAGTTTTTAGTTTTGACCGAAACTCGAAAACTGAGGGAACTAGGTCGTCCGGCTAGGTCAAACTAGTATCCCGGAATCTAGCAAGTTGCAATAAAATGCACTAAACAAGGAAATGAAATTGGTAACATGTACCAACCCTAAAAGACTATCGAATGTGACATATTAGTAACACTAAAATCTAATTTACCTAGAACGCATCGAGGGTCGATATATTAGGTTAATTAAGCAAATAATAGCTTTCAGTGAATTACTTATCAAGCATTATCAATAGAGACGGTTTAATTTAGTACTGAAACACTTCAAATTGTGTTTCTCAGTTAGTAAAGACTCAGGGAAAGGGAAGGAAACATTGAGTCCAGACCAGGAGACAATTATCAGAGGTTTGTGCACAAAAACTATTTCTTTTGAATTTTTCAATTGAAATAAATTATGACTATTTGTACATTATTATTTTAAATTGTGGAAATGTGTTTGAATGGATATTTATCGCTTGAAAAGCACTGTAAATGGTTTGAAATTGTTTGAATGATATTGATGGATACTTATTGATTGAAAAGCATTGGAAATGGTTTAAAACCACAACTATCATGTATATTGATTGTATTCCTCGCTAGCTTGTCTAGTGGGACGAATTGAATTCCCTCTCTGGCTGAAGTGTTGAGGTTTGTGCCTGTTGAGGACGAATTGGATGAGTACTCATATTTTTGCTAGCTAGTTATGTTATTCCTCATTAGTCATCGACTTTTGGGACGAATTGAACTTTGGAACATGATTAAGCTGTGTGTGATTTATTGATATGTATTATGAGATTGTGAAATGGAGTTAAATTCTTATTGACATTCACTGTCTTTTGAATTTAATCATGATTTTATTTATTAAAATTATTATTGTGATATTGAGAAATGGAGTTTAAATTCTTGTTGACATTTACTATCTTGAAATTATCTATGGCATCATTTATTTAACTTATGAATTGTGATTTAAAGTTGTATTTGGTTAATGTTGTACACCACTGAGACATTGTCTCAGCGATAGCTTTTTATTGCTGTCGCAGGTAGACAGACAGACAGGGCAGCAGACTAGGTTGCTAGTGCACCCAGCGAGAGATTTTTCGGGTATAACGAGTATACCACATTTTGCATTTTATACTGTAATGTATGACCACTGTATGTATATATTGTTTTTGGTATTGAGCAGTTGTAAACTAAAATTGTACATTAAAGTTGTAAAGTAAATTATGAGTTATTTTGACTTGTAAAAAAAAATTGTATTATATTTCTTGTATCTCAGTCTTTGAAAAATTACTGTGGATTTGAGTTGAGAAATATGTTGTGGTGAGAAACATGTTGGAGTTGAGATTTGGAAATATATTGAAGTGCTTTTTACAGGTTTTCTGAAGAACTATTTAATCCAAAATACAGAAGGCACTCTACCAAAATTTTTACAGAAAATTTCTAATAGTCCAAATGAGTTAGCCGTTTGACTTCAGTTCACAAAAGTTTTTAACTCCTGTAAATAGTGCTCAGTACTGTAAAAGAAGCAAGAAAAGTTTTTAAAATCTCTAGTAGTGTATTTAATGGGTTATCAGTAGACGGAGTTGGTAATTCATTAGGTATACTACGGGATCATGTTATGCCTTACAGAGGGGTAGAGTGTGACATGTTTTAGTGGTATCAGAGCTAGTTTTTAAATTCTGTTTTCACATGTTATTTGAATATTCTTTCTTCATAGTATAACTACTCAATATCATTGTTTGATATATACAGTACATTACATTATAAATATGCACTAACGGGAGGAAATCTCCTTGTGTTATTTGTTCAGGAGATCTAAAATCCTCGCATTGACTATGGAAGAGGGTGATCGTTCAGTCGATCAATCTATTGAGGCTGAGGTGCAAGGGATGCCCTGTGCCTACATAATGTCGGTGGTTCAAGAAGACACCCCCAAAAGTACCGCATTTCTGCTCGGTTGCTCGTGGATGGCTACAATGTTCTAACAAATGGCTGGTAATGTGCCTACTCAAGTCCCAATACAAACACCAGTGGTACAACCACAGTCTCCTACTAGACAATATGACAAATTGATGAAGTATGGGGCTGCAGAGTTCAAAGGGACAGTAGATCCTCTAGAAGCTGAACAGCGGTTAGAGAGGATGGATAGGGTATTCAAGAAACTGCACTGCACAGAGGAGCTCAGATTTGAATACTCAGTATCTTTGCTACAGGGGGATGCTTATGACTGGTGGAAAACCATTCCCCACAGTCTGGTAGGACCTGCAGTGCTAACATGGAATGACTTTCTCAGGGAATTCAGACAAAAATATGTCCCTGATGCTTATGTAGACCAGAAATTACAAGAATTCCTAAGTCTGAAATAGGGGAGCAGATCAGTGGTTGAGTATGAAAGAGAATTTTCCCGCCTAAGCCATTATGCAGTGAGTTTACTTTCTACCAGCAGGGAGAGATGCAAGAGGTTTGAAACTAGCTTGAAGCCCAGTATCAGATTACAAGTAGTCGAGTTCAAACACACTAACTTCTTTGAACTTGTTTCTCAAGCCCTAGAGTTGGAAAGAATTGAGTTTGAAGCTGCTCCTGAGAAAAAGAAATCAGAGAAGACAGAGAAAGAGGGAAAATCAGTAGAACAGAGTTCCAGTGGTCCTACTGGAAAGAGGAAGAATCATGGGGGACATGGCAGAGGTGGCAAGAAGTCTAGTAGGGGAAGATATTCAGGACAGAAGCCTCCCTTATCTGGTCAGCAGAGTACTAGAGGTTCCTACCCTCCCCGCCAATGTGAAACATGTGGAAGAAATCATGGTGGGATATGCTACAAGGCTATTGGAGCCTGTTATAACTATGGAGGCACAGGACACTTTGCCAAGGACTGCACCAGTAGTCGCAGAGTTGGACCACCTCCTACTACTGCAGAAGGGTCAGTTCAGAGCCCTGTCACCAGAAGTTCACAACCACCCAGCAGAGGTAGAGGCAAGGGTAGAGGTAGCCTAGCAGGCAGCCAAGGCACAGTGAAACATTCAGAGCAAGACAGTGCTCCAGTCAGAATCTGTGCAATGAGACAAAGGGAAGAGGCAGAAACATCTGATGTTGTGGCTGGTACCTTCTCAACTTTTAATCAAGATATGCTTGTGTTATTTGATCCGGGTTCTACCCATTCTTATGTGAGTGCTAGCATCATTGATTGCATTGCTATTCCATGTACAAAAATGGACTTTGAGGTGCTAGTAACAAGTCCGCTAGGACAGGAGGTCAGGGTTAATAGAATAATAGAGATTGTCCTTTGGTGATCCAAGGACACACTTTTCTGTCAGATTTCATTGAAATGCCCTTCAGAGATTATGATATCATCTTGGGCATGGATTGGTTAGCTAGGCATCATGCCATGATTGACTGTAGGCTGAAGACAGTCACTTTTGGTCTCCCTCAGTACAATGATGTGGTAATACATGGGGAGAGGCAGTTATTGCCATCAAACATCATTTAATTTGCACTAGCGGAAAAATGATCAGAAAGGGGTGTGAAGCCTACTTGGCACATGTGGTAGACACCCAAGTGGGGAGTCCAGCATTGAAGGACATCCCTACAGTACATGACTTTCCAGATGTGTTTCCTGATGAATTGCCAGGATTACCTCCGGAAAGAGAAGTGCAGTTTGAAATTAATGTTATGCCTGGTGTGGATCCAGTCTCCATAACGCCATAAAGAATGGCACCAACAGAGCTGAAGGAGTTGAAGATACAGTTGCAAGAATTACTTGAAAAGGGCTTCATCCGCCCTAGTGTGTCACCTTGGGGAGCACCAGTGTTGTTTGTTAAGAAGAAGGATGGTACTCTCCGCTTATGCATTGACTACCGGCAGTTGAATAAGGTGACAACAAAGAATAAATATCCATTACCTCGCATTGATGATCTGTTTGATCAGTTGAAGGGTGCAGCTGTATTCTCCAAAATTGATTTGCGATCTGGTTATTATCAGTTGAAGGTGCAAGAGCAGAGCATTCCAAAAACTGCTTTCATAACTCGGTATGGCCACTACGAGTTTCTAGTAATGCCATTCGGGTTAACAAATGCTCCAGCTGCTTTTATGGATCTGATGAACACTATCTTCAGACCATATCTTGATCAATTTGTGGTGGTGTTTATTGATGACATTTTGATATATTCGAGGAATGTAGAGGAGCATGGCAGACGTCTGCGGATTGTACTGCAGACTTTAAGGGAGAAACAGCTATACGCCAAATTATCGAAATGTGAATTTTGGCTGAAAGAAATCTCCTTTTTGGGACATGTTGTGTCAGCTGAAAGGATCAAGGTAGATTCCAGCAAGGTAGAAGCTATCCTTAATTAGAAGCCGCCCAGGAACATCACAGAAATTCGTAGTTTTCTGGGTTTAGCTGGATATTACCGTCGATTTGTGAAAGGGTTCTCTATGTTATCTTCTCCACTGACCAAGCTTCTTTGGAAAGATGTAAAATTTCAGTGGACTGATAAATGTCAGCAGAGTTTTGATGAGTTGAAGAGGTGTTTAACTGAAGCTCCAGTCCTCACTTTACCTACTCTAGGTAAAGAATACACAGTTTATAGTGATGCTTCTCACAATGGGTTAGGCTGTGTACTGATGCAAGATCGGAATGTCATTGCTTATGCATCACGCCAGCTGAAACCGCATGAGAGGAACTACCCAACACATGATCTGGAGCTAGCAGCTATTGTTTTTGCTCTGAAGATCTGGAGACACTATTTGTATGGAGAGAAATGCTACATTTACACATATCACAAGAGCTTGAAGTATTTGGGCACCCAGAAGGAATTGAATTTGAGGCAGAGGAGATGGTTAGAACTCATTAAAGACTATGATTGCTTAATAGACTATCAGCCAGGGAAAGCAAATGTGGTGGCTGACGCCTTAAGTCGCAAGACTATGGCAAGTCTCAGAGTTTCTCCTTTGTCCATGGTATATGAATTGAAAGCACAGCATGCCAGTTTAGAGATTGATGATGAGGGACAGACAGTAGTTGCATGGCATGTACAGCCAGTGTTGATTGATCAGATCAGAATGGCTGCTCAGAGTGATGAAAAATATCAGAAGCTACTGAAAGAAGTCCAGCAGGGCAAGAAACCTGAATTTTCTGTGAGAGAGGATGGTTTATTGCTACATCAGGGCAGAATGTGCGTTCCTAGTGATGTGGAATTGAGACAGATCATTATGAAGAAAGCACATGAGTCTCCATTTGCTATGCACCCTGGTGGAACTAAAATGTACAGAGGGCTGAAAGAGCATTACTAGTGGATGGGTATGAAGAGAGATATAGCTGAATTTGTTTCCAAATGCCTAACTTGTCAGCAAGTAAAGGCAGAACATCAAGTTCCAGCTGGTTTATTACATCCTTTATCAGTACCAGAATAGAAATGGGAACGGATAACTATGGATTTTGTTACAGGACTTCCAAGGACACAGAGTAGTCATGATGCAGTATGGGTTATAGTTGACAGATTAACCAAGTCTGCTCACTTTTTGCCAATTCGGATGGACTATAGCCTGGAAAGATTGGCCAGATTGTACATATATGAGATTGTAAAACTGCATGGAGTGCCAGTATCAATTGTGTCTGAAAGAGATCCTAAGTTCACTTCTAGATTCTGGGGTAGTCTTCAGAGAGCCCTAGGAACTAGATTGAACTTCATCACAGCATTCCACCCACAGACAGATGGCCAGTCTGAGAGAGTTATTCAGATATTGGAGGATATGCTACAGGCTTGTGTGATTGAATTTGAAGGTAGTTGGGATACACACTTGCCTTTGATTGAGTTTGCTTATAACAACAGCTACCAATCAAGCATTGGAATGCCTCCATATGAAGCTTTGTATGGCAGGAAGTGCATAACTCCCTTATGTTGGGATGAAGTAGGTGAAAGGAAGATGATTGGGCCAGAAATTGTTCAGCAGACAGAGGAAAAGATCAGATTGATCAGAGATAGACTCAAGGCTGCATCAGACCGTTAGAAGTCCTATGTTGATCTGAAAAGAAGAGATATTGAATATGCAGTGGGTGATAAGGTATTCCTCAAAGTTTCTCCTTGGAAGAGGATTGTGAGATTTGACAGAAAGGGGAAACTGAGTCCTCGTTTCATCGGACCATATGAGATTCTGGAAAGAGTGGGTCCTTTGGCATATCGGTTAGCATTACCTCTAGAGTTAGCAAGGATACACAATGTCTTCCATGTGTCCATGTTAAGGAGGTACAGATCTTACCCATCTCATGTACTATCAGTTGAAGAGATTGAAGTAAATCCAGACCTCTCATATGAGGAAGAACCCATAAAAATTCTGGCTTATGAGGTGAAGCAGCTGAGGAACAAACAGATACACCTGGTTAAAGTGCTGTGGAACCATCATTCAGGCCAGAAAGCTACTTAGGAACGTGAAGAGGATATGAGGAGCCAGCACCCACAGCTGTTCAGAGACTAATGCCAGGTAAAATTTCGAGACGAAATTTATTTAAGGGGGGAAGCATTGTAACACCCTTATGTTCGGTAGTGCGTACTACTGTTCCGGTGACCAGTGTTGTCCGGACAGCTAGAATGCCTAGAACTACACTTCAAGATGAGTGAGGAGACATAAAATAATGAAATACAAGAAAAGAAAATACAAGAAAAACAAAGGAAAAATAATAGTAAAGAAATGCAACCAAGTTAAGCGAGCCGAGAACCCTAGCGATGGGTGACCGCACCAGGAAGTCACGGCGTGGACCGTTGACTAGCCTTGGACCGCGGGGAACCCTGGAAAATATTTTTAGGACTCCAATAAATATTTATTGCAGTATAAATATCATTAGAAATATCAAAGAAAAATTAAATAATTAGTACAAAGAAAAGTGAGAAATCGAAAAACGGACAAAACCCGGTGTTACCGAAAAATCGGGAATGCAACCCGAACAGGGGCATTGGGGTCATTTGACACCCCGAGTTGTCTTTTGACCAAAATTTCCATTAAAAATAAATAATATTACACTTGGAAAATATAATAAAAAATTAATTCAGGGGTACCTAATGTAAATAGCCAAAAGTGGAGAGTAAATGGAGTAATTAACACATTTAACATATAAAATGGTTTAATTAATGTAAGTGGACCACTAAGAATTATAAAATGTATTAAGTGGGCAGATTGCTCCACTAAAACATCATCTTCAACCTTTGAAGACCATCCATGCCGAAATGAGAAGCTTGAAATCCTCCATGGCCGTTTTGCTTTAAGCTTCATAAACCTCTTCATTTCACCTCCAAACACCTAGGTTGCTTCATTAAAATTTGTCCCCACATCACAAGGAAGAGTTTGATAACAAATTCAAGAAGTTTTGGTGAAGATTTAAGAAGTCTCATCCATAGATAAGTTTGAGTTTTTGAATATTGCTTTGTTAAAGTTTGTAAGCATGTTATGAGTGTTTGAATTATGAAGAAATTTTTAAGGTTTGATGTTGAATGGGAATGTGTAATTTTGGCAGCCATGGAAATACCTTGAAGGCAGGTTATTTGTGCTTGTAAATGGTGAATTAAATGATTGATTAAATGTATATTGTGTAGGAAATTGTTTAGGTGATGTATACTTAGTATATCTAAATGTAAAATGAAATTTAAAGCTTGGAAAGTAATGGAATGTAAGTGTACCATTGTGGCAGTTTGCTAACCCTTGAAGAATGCTGGAATTCATGCTTGGGTTATGGAATAATGATATTAAAATGTGTTGGTTGTTATGGCAGTTTGAATGTATGTATAGTGGTGTGAAGGTTGGACATGTGAATGAGCTTGGTTATGGAGTTAAATTGTTATAAATTGAGTTGGGCAAATTCTGCACTTGTTGGTGCACATTGAATGTAATTGTAAGCTGCCAAAATGACCTATAATGTGTTGTGAATTATGTTTAAGTCATGGTACAACCAGAATTGGCTTGAATGTTAAGTTGGTGAGTGTTAAAAGTGGTGCTTGATGTGTATGCAAGAATTTCAATAAGGCAGTCTGAGTTTTAGGCCTATAACTTTAAGTGTGTGGCTCCAATTGGTATGAGACCAATTGGAGGTGAAACTAGGCACAAAATGTGCCAACTTTCATGAAGGAAGCTTGCCAAAATTCTGAAGGAACGGAAGCGTGAAAAACACAAGTTTATACCATTGAATTCAAAAATTTTCACCTAGGGTCACATGCATCATGCAAGATTTATTTTTATCTATTTGATTTCAATGATAAACAACATATTAAAACTCTTTTAATATGTTTTTGGATATGTATTTGCCATTTAAGATTTTAAAATTAATCAGATTAATTTTAGAACCCTAGATTAAATTAAGAACGATTACACTAACCTCTTGATGCACTGTAGCGTGTCTGCGCCTTTGAGATTCGTCTTCAGGACACCAGATGTTGTCCCTCTAGCTTGTCCACACCAAGAACACCTATGGCAGCCCTTGAACAGCTTCTAAAGCCTTTTCTATTAATTAGAAATTCAAGTTCTGCCTTTTAAGAGATTAAAGATGTAAACAGGACACTAGAAACAATTTCTAGTGTTCTTAATTCAAGAGATTGATGGCTAATCTCTTTGAATTAATGAGAGATGAAGAGGAATAGCTGGAGAGGCTCCAAGTGGCGTGACAAATGAGAGGAGAGGCTGCTGGTTATTTTTCTTTTCATAACCACACTTAAATAACTAGGTTAACACATTAAACCCTTGCCACATGTCACCCTTTGATTAGCTCTAGGTTTAAGTGACCCAATCACATTGTGCCAAGTGTCAAACCTATATTTAATCTTGATTTTAATCATCTTACATGATTAAAAAAAACATTTGGCAAGCTTATGTTTTATGCCATGTGTCACCATCTCATGGTGCCACGTGTCACACTGCAAAATGACCAAAATGCCCCTGTGTCTTAATTTTGAGTTCTGTCAACCTATTGTGATCAAGTATGCTTGCAAGGATATTGGATGGTGGTGGTTGTTTTGTGCTCATTTTTATCAGAAAATTAACTACAGAAAATAACCAGATTAATTAGTAAATGTATCATGTAATTAACCAAAATGATTATGGTCTTTTAATCAAATTGGTCCTCCCACTAACTTAGCGAATCCTACACTTCCAAAGTAGAAAATGGAAATCCTAGTTGGATGGATTTCTAGTGGGTGATTGAATTCTTATAATTCTATTGATCATCCTCAGGTACATCTATTATTGGAATTACAATAAACTATAAGTGAGCAACTCTTTGCCCACCACATCTCATGTGAGGTTCAATCCTTTACCTAGCCCCTAATGCTCAAAATCTCAGGTACATCCATTATTGACTTATCTTGCATTAGTTAAGTTGATCCCATTGAGCCAGTAATTATGCAAATAATTTTAATGTCCTCAGGTACATCCAATATTGGCCACTAAACCATTTACATATTTACAACATCTCATGCTTAACAATTATTCTTAAGAAAATCTCTTAAATAAATTGCATCTTATGCAACTATTTAAAATTTCTTAAAATAATTGCCCCAATGGAGGGCCTATGTTATAATTACTTTAATTATAGCATTTCCAACTTAATCATTTGTTTGGAAGATTTTATGGTCATTCTATTTACTATTAAGGTCTCACTTTGCACATTATCCATTTAGCATGCATATATCATATAATTGCATACATTCCCATACATCTCATGCATTCATGGATAAGCAGTAAATATGGTATGATCATGGACTTTCTAAGGGATTCAATTATGAGCCACCAAGAATTGAATCAGGGCATTCTTAGGTGTATTTCATTCATTCATTTTACAAGAGTTGCTGAAGGAGTACATAATCAACACTTGATCTTGAATTCCTCCCACTGGTCCCACCAATGCTCTTGACCTCCTTGAACTTCTTGCAATCCAATATTACATAGTAATCCTTGGCATACCAAGGCGAATTTACAAGAACTTAAATAAATGAAATTACAACCCCAAAATTATTACAAACTTAATAATACATGCCCAAAATAAATTAAAATAAATTAATTAATTTACAATCCCAAAGAAACATAAAAGAAATAAATCCAATCACATTGGTCTTTTATAGTCCATGATCATCCATCATGCATATCACTATTTAACAATTAAATAAAACATACATACTTAAATTAAATTGAATATCTCATATTCAACTTAAAAATCCAGATTTGAATATGATTCAAATAAATTTAAAAATTCAGATTTGAATCTCATTCAAACAAATTTAAAAATTCAGATTTGAATCACATTCAAACAACTTCAAAAATTCAGATTTGAATCACATTCAAACATTTTTTAAAAAATCATATTTGAATCACATTCAAATATTTTTTAAAAAATCAGATCTGAATTTTATTGAATCAATTTTAAAAAATTAGATTTAAATATGATTCAAACAACTTTAAAAATTCAGATTTGAATCACATTCAAACAACTTTTAAAATTCAGATTTGAATCACATTCAAACAATTTTTAAAATTCTGATTTGAATCATAATTTAATTGTGTGATTAAAACAACTAATTAAAAACTTTAATTAGTCAAAGAATAGGCCTTAGATCATACAATAATTGCAGAATTAAAAGCCAAACCTTGAACCACCCATGGAACCATTGTTGCCGCCACCAATGGTGGCTTCACCATGTCTGCCGCCACACCTCTTGATCCAACCAGCAATGAATCAATCATCTCATGATCAAATCACACAATTAAATCATATAATCAACAATCTAAATGGCAAATATAGTGGCTCTGATACCAATTGAAGGAACGGAAGCGTGAAAAACACAAGTTTATACCATTGAATTCAAAAATTTTCACCTAGGGTCACATGCATCATGCAAGATTTATTTTTATCTATTTGATTTCAATGATAAACAACATATTAAAACTCTTTTAATATGTTTTTGGATATGTATTTGCCATTTAAGATTTTAAAATTAATCAGATTAATTTTAGAACCCTAGATTAAATCAAGAACGATTACACTAACCTCTTGATGCAATCGCAAATGTCTGCGCCTTTGAGATTCGTCTTCAGGACACCAGATGTTGTCCCTCTAGCTTGTCCACACCAAGAACACCTATGGCAGCCCTTGAACAGCTTCTAAAGCCTTTTCTATTAATTAGAAATTCAAGTTCTGCCTTTTAAGAGATTAAAGATGTAAACAGGACACTAGAAATAATTTCTAGTGTTCTTAATTCAAGAGATTGATGGCTAATCTCTTCGAATTGATGAGAGATGAAGAGGAATAGCTGGAGAGGCTCAAAGTGGCGTGACAAATGAGAGGAGAGGCTGCTGGTTATTTTTCTTTTCATAACCACACTTAAATAGCTAGGTTAACACATTAAACCCTTGCCACATGTCACCCTTTGATTAGCTCTAGTTTTAAGTGACCCAATCACATTGTGCCAAGTGTCAAACCTATATTTAATCTTGATTTTAATCATCTTACATGATTAAAAAAAACATTTGGCAAGCTTATGTGTTATGCCATGTGTCACCATCTCATGGTGCCACGTGTCACACTGCAAAATGACCAAAATGCCCCTGTGTCTTAATTTTGAGTTCTTAACCCAAAATAATTATTTTCTTCTTCTAATTAATTTATATCAAATATAAATTAATTAATTAATCTCTATTAATTAATTTCTCATTAATTAAATTCATATTTAAACACTTTAAATATAAATTTAACTTATATTATACATCCAATAATCTAGATTTGGTTTCAAGTCATGCTAGGGACTTTGCAATCTAATTGCAAACCAAACCTATTTAATTAATCAATTAAACTCTTTAATTAGTTAATTAAATCATATTTAAATAGGTGATAACTTGTGTATGTGTGTGACTTACTAGGCTCATCACTAATTGGCAATGAGACATGATATCAACTCTTAATATCATCAGAACTCTTTCTTACCATAAATGATTTCTCTAAATCATTTTATGAACCTCATAGACCATGGTTAACACCTAGCATAGCATGCCATAGCCACCCAATTAGTAATAAGGTTTACCTTAAATGAACCTATAATCATATGTTACCATGCACTAGAATCTCTCATTACAAAATCCCAACTCAAGCCGAGTCATGGTTTATGTCAAACTCCATTTGCTATGAATATTATGTTCTCTTTTAATTCCAGTTCTTGATTAAAAGATTTTCTCATCGAAACTCTCTTACGAATAAATCTATCTGTCTGCCAGAACTTGAAACATCAAGAACAATTAAATGAACATAGGATTTTATCTCTATTTACTTAGAGGAACAGATTCCATCTTGATCAACACCTACCTCCATATATAACTAGTAGGAGCCAACACATGCCCATATACCCATACACAGTACAAGTATGAAAGCAGTATCAAACTCAAACTACCTATATACAAGATAACTGTGCTATCTCAGGTCTAAAGATTATATGCACTGATATGATTTATGACAAAACATTGACAAGAGTAAACTCCATGTGCTTGTCATAAGTGTCACTGGTTCGGCCTACTTATCATTTATAAGTGCCTATCATGTTTGTTATATGGCATGAGACTCACCATTCCATCTTATTTATATCTCATATAAATAACTTGGGAACAAACCTGAATACAATCTTTCTGGATAAGTCATGTCCTTATTATGAAGTATCCTCGATTGTGAACCTATTTATGATACTTTGTGCTAGAAATATTGTCACTCATATTCTTAACAACTTAAGAATAATATTTCTAATAAAATATCAATGGACCTTTTCTATTACACATAAATATATTATGTAAACGGAAAAGTGGAAATGCCTTTTATTAATAAAAATATGTACAAGATACATACTAAATGATATACTCTAGGGCATACTACTAACAAATTCTGCTTGCAAGGTAGCTTGAAAAATGACCAAATTCGGATTAAGTGCAATTGAGGCCTGAAAACTGACCATTTGGGCAGCAGTTAATGTTTAGGCCATAACTCACTCAAAACAGGTCCAATTGACCTGAAATTTTAACCATGAGTAGCTAAGACCCATATCTACAAGTCTTATGAAGACACCAAAGCCCATAAATGACCATAAGCAAGTCAAACAGCTTGCACAAGTTCGGGTCCAAAAACTGGCCGAACCAAAGTTGACCAAAATTGACCTAAAATGACCAAATTTGATGCCATTTGACCAACAATAGTAAAATGACCATAACTTGGTCTACATAACTCAGAATGACCTGAAATTTTGCCCCGCGTTCCATAAGACATAGACCTACAAGTTTTTAGTGTTGACCGAAACCCGAAAACCGAGGAAACTAGGTCGTCCGGCTAGGTCAAACTAGTATCCCGGAATCCAGCAAGTTGCAATAAAATGCACTAAATAAGGAAATGAAATTGGTAACATGTACCAACCCTAAAAGACTATCGAATGTGACATATTAGTAACACTAAAACCTAATTTACCTAGAACGCATCGAGGGTCAATATATTAGGTTGATTAAGCAAATAATAGCTTTCAGTGAATTACTTATCAAGCATTATCGATAGAGACAGTTTAATTTAGTACTGAAACACTTCAAATTGTGTTTCTCAGTTAGTAAAGACTCAGGGAAAGGGAAGGAAACACTGAGTCCAGACCAGGAGACAATTATCAGAGGTTTGTGCACAACAACTATTTCTTTTGAATTTTTCAATTGAAATAAATTATGACTATTTGTACATTATTGTTTCAAATTGTGGAAATGTGTTTGAATGGATATTTATTGCTTGAAAAGCACTGTAAATGGTTTGAAATTGTTTGAATGATATTGATGGATACTTATTGATTGAAAAGCATTGGAAATGGTTTGAAACCACAGCTATCATGTATATTGATTGTATTCCTCGCTAGCTTGTCTAGTGGGACGAATTGAATTCCCTCTCTGGCTGAAGTGTTGAGGTGTGTGCCTGTTGAGGACTAATTGGATGAGTACTCATATTTTTGCTAGCTAGCTATGTTATTCCTCATTAGTCATCGACTTTTGGGACGAATTGAACTTTGGAACATGATTAAGCTGTGTGTGATTTATTGATATGTATTATGAGATTGTGAAATGGAGTTAAATTCTTATTGACATTCACTGTCTTTTGAATTTAATCATGATTTGATTTATTGAAATTATTATTGTGATATTGAGAAATGGAGTTTAAATTCTTGTTGACATTTACTATCTTGAAATTATCTATGGTTTTAAGTATCCATCATTTATTTAACTTATGAATTGTGATTTAAAGTTGTATTTAGTTAATATTGTGCACCACTGAGACATTGTCTCAGTGATAGCTTTTTATTGCTGTCGCAGGTGGACAGACAGACAGGGCAGCAGACTAGGCTGCTAGTACACCCAGCGAGAGATTTTTCGGGTATAACGAGTATACCACATTTTGCATTTTGTACTGTAATGTATGACCACTGTATGTATATATTGTTTTTGGTTTTGAGCAGTTGTAAATTAAAATTGTACATCGAAGTTGTAAATTAAATTATGAGTTATTTTGACTTGTAAAAAAAAATTGTATTATATTTCTTGTATCTCAGTCTTTGAAAAATTACTGTGGATTTGAGTTGAGAAATATGTTGTGTTGAGAAACATGTTGGAGTTGAGATTTGGAAATATATTGAAGTGCTTTTTATAGGTTTTCTGAAGAACTATTTTATCCAAAATACAGATGGCACTCTGCCAAAATTTTTACAGAAAATTTCTAATAGTCCAAATGAGTTAGCCGTTTGACTTCAATTCACAAAAGTTTTTAACACCTGTAAATAGTGCTCACCACTGTAAAAGAAGCAAGAAAAGTTTTTAAAATCCCTTGTAGTGTATTTAATGGGTTATCAGTAGACGGAGTTGGTAATTCATTAGGTATACTACGGGATCATGTTATGCCTTACACAGGGGTAGGGTGTGACAAACTTGGTCATCAGAGCAGCTATGACAGAGAACTCCTTCACAAATCTTCTGTAATACCCAGCTAGCCCCAAGAAACTTCTGACCTCAGTTGTATTTTTGGGAGGCTTCCATTCCATCGCTGCTTTTATCTTCTTGGGATCCACTCTAATCCCCTCAGCTGATGCTATGTGTCCAAGGAAGGAGATCTCACTCATCCAGAAGTCACACTTGGACAACTTAGCATACAGTTTCATTTCTCGCAGGGTTTGCAGAACAATCCTCAAATGTTCATTATGTTCTTCCCTGGTCTTGGAATACACCAGGATGTCATTAATGACGACCACTACGAACTGATCTAGATATGGATGAAAGATACGGTTCAAAGGTCCATGAATGCTGTTAATACATTTGTTAATCCAAACGGCATCACCAGAAACTCATAATGCCCATATCAGGTTCTGAATGTAGTTTTAGACACATCTGCATCCTTTACCCTCAGCTGATGATACCCTGATCTGAGATCAATTTTTGAAAATACACTAGCTCCCTTCAACTGATCAAATAGATCGTTAATTCTGGGCAACGGATATTTATTCTTCACAATTACTTTGTTCAACTGCAAGTAATCAATGCACAATCCTAAGGTCCCATCCTTCTTCTTCATAAACAGCACTGGAGCTCCCCATGGTGACACACTGGGGCGTATGAACCCCTTATCTAGTAACTCCTACAACTGGATTTTTAGCTCCTTTAATTCAGTGGGTGCCATCCTATAAGTACCAATAGAAATTGGTGCTGTACCCAACATTACCTCAATAGCAAATTCAACTTCCTTTTCTAGTGGTAAACTAGGCAATTCTTTAGGAAATACATCTGGGAAGTCTCTTACTGTAGGTATATCACATAGGTCTGGCTTAGCCTACCTAGTATCAACCATGTGTGCTAGGTAGGCTTTACAGCCTTTTCTCATTAATCTTCTTACAACTGTGGCTAAGATGACATTGGACAAGAAATCTGTCTGTTCCCCCACAACTGAAATCTCATTACCCTCAGGAGTTTTCAAAGAAATCCTCTTCAATTTACAATCAACTATTACGTGATGACGTGGCAACCAGTCCATTTCCAAAATCACGTCAAACTCGTGGAAGGGCAATTCAATTAGGTCTACCACGAATTTATCCCCCTGAATCCTCAACGAGCAACCTTTATATACCTTATTCACTGCTACACTGTAGCCTAGTGGATTAGTGACCAGAATGTCTTGGTCATCTCCTCTACTGAGACTTCCCTTTCTATGGGTAGCTTGATGTAGATATATGAATGGGTAGATCCTGGATCCACCAATTCATGCACAGGCAAAGTGTAGAGGAAGAACGTACCCCTGATGACATCTGGGGCGTCTTGCTCCTCCTGGGCTCTCATGGCATAAGCTCTGGCAGGTACTCTGGCCTTTAGCCTCTTGGCTGACTCAAATGCAAGCCTCTGTGATGAACCAGCTGCCTCAGATTTACCAAACTTTCTACCCCTTTGAGGTGCAGGGGCAGGCCTATCTCCTTGTGTTGGGGCAACTATAGCAGTCCTCTTCGGACAGTTTTTTATCTAATGTTCTGTAGACCACACCATAAGCAAGCACTAGTCACTCGTCAACACTCACCCTTATGCCACTTCTGCCAGTATGGACAAGCAGAAGATGTTAGGGCTGGTCCCCTAAAGACTGTCCCTGGAGAGTTGCCCATAGATGGGGTGGACTAGCCTCTTTTAGGTGTGAACTGTGATCTGGGCCCTTGGGATTGACCCTGACCTTGAGGCTGACCCAAACTCTAAGCAGGAGGACCCTTAAACTACTTACTGGGAGTAGAGGATGAACTAGACTGACCTGGACCCCTCTTTTGCTATCTTTCCCTTCTGTTCTACTCATTTATTCTAACTCTTTCCACTTTCAATGCAACATCGACTAATTTAGCAAAATCTGTAATCTCCAATGCTGTTATCATGACCTTAATATTGTCGTTTAGCCTTTCTTCAAACCTTCTGCACCTCTCAGTCTCTGTAGGGACTATCTCCCTCCCATACAGGCTCACTCTGACAAATTTGTGCTCATATTCTGCCACTAATAGTTGCCTCTGCCTCAGACTGATAAATTATCTTCTTCTCTCTTCTAGGTACACCTTACTGACATACTTCTTTCTGAACTCTGTGAGGAAGAAATCCCAGGTGATCTGATCTAGCTGTACCTCACTGGATACTTTGTTCCACCACTGATATGCATCATCTTGAAGTAGGGACACAGCACCCTCCAAGTTTTACTCTGGGGTGCAGTGAAGCTGTTTCAATACTCTTCCAGTTCTATCAAGCCAATATTTAGCTATCATGGGGTCATCCTCCTTCTTCCCAAAGAAACCTTTAGCGCATATTTTTGAAGTTTTTCCATATGGGACTTCTGTGGTGGTGGCGGAGGTTGTGGCTATGGTTGTGGTGGTGGAATTGCCCCCATCATTTACCGGTAAAATTTAGTCATTTGCTAGAATACCGCAAACTGAGGTTGGGCAGGTGCCTCAGCTGCTGGTGGAGTAGGTTCTCCCCTCTCTCCTGATTCAGCCCTTGGTGGAGCATGACTCTCTACCTCTTTATCAACTACTCTTTGAGAAGCAAGATCCATATCCTAATTAAAATAACAAAAACAACAAATCTGCGTCAGTGTCACCTCAACACTTACAAATACAATGCAATGGTATGCACTCGATTTAGACCCAGAAAAGCCTAAACCGATGCTCTGATACCACTAAATGTGACACCCCTTACTCATCTACAGTGTAGTCGAACAAGATATGTCACACAGTGTACCGGAACACCATATCTTAACTCATTGATATTTATCTTTCTAAAATTTATTTATTTATAGGTCACTAAGTGAAACTTATGAAATTGATATCAGCTGCATCATTTATTGAAATTTTAAATTTATTTGAGGTTCCAAAGATTTTTCAGAAAATCCGGCAAAGTGCCGGCTAAAAATGGAGAAAACAATTCTTCGAAACCTGTTAAAAACACTTTCAAATATTTTTCCAATCATACTTAACTCCAAATAATCACTATCATCTCAACATTTCTCAATCATTTTCATTCATTCAATCCATATCATATATAATTTAATTTGAACTCAAGTTTATGAAGGCAATACTTAATTTCATTAATTTATAATACAAAATGATACAAGTGATTATAATTTACATGATAACATAAAGACCTAAATACAAAATATAATTTACAAAAATGTACAAAAGAGACAAAAATACAAAAAAGAATCCTAGTGCCTTACCAAAATACACTGCAGATGAGAGGTGACACAGAACACTGGCAAATCTGACTCTAACCCAGTCTGGGGTCTACTGAGCTCATGCTCCGTATCTCCTGTACCTACGCATGGAAAAAGCAACGCACTAAGCAATACTACTTAGTGGTGCCAATAATAAAATAAAAATAACTAAAATGAAATAAAAATGCAGAGTGTATGCTGACATTTTATGCAGACCGAGTTTCTAGCAATTATTTACAGTAATCTTATACTTTTTATGTTAATCATTTGATTAAAATTTGGTAAGATTTATTTTGATTGTCTAAGTAACCTATACTAGTCGACTAGACTGGATAAACGGGTAAACTGGCACTGGGTACCAAGTACCTCAGGCCGTCACACCATCAATCACAATGTGTCTCTCGATGTGCAACAAAACAGTTAATAAGCTGCAATAATTATTAAGCATAAAACTAAGTATAGAAATCTCAATCAAAATAGCCAAAGGCTATTATATCACAGAATGGCACAAAAGGCCATAAAACACAGAATGGTATGAAGCCACATGCAGTACTGCTAACAGAACCCTATTGGTATGCCAATCTATCCAAACCAATCTTACTAGGTCTACCAGGGCATATTACAAAGCTCTTAATTGAATATTTGTGTTTAACATGTAAGGTTACTATTCATTATACTATTCGAGTCAAAATATTGACTTTTTCATATATAATAGTTATATGAGTTCTAGCCACATGAAATTACCACATTTTGGTTCACAAAAGTATTGGCATTGGTTTCCAATCAATACTTAAAACTAATTGAAAATAAAATAAAAATTTCAGTTTTGGGTGCTAGAGTTCACTATTCCATTAGGCAGCTCTATAATGAGAACTTTTCCAAATGTTTTGAATCAAAGTTGTTCATTTATGTGTCTTCTTTAATTCCCTTTTTTAATCACTCCATTTGGATTTTTCTAGCTCAAGTTATGCTAATTTCTTTAAGGCTAGCCGGATTGGTATCTACCCAGAATTTCTGGGCAGAAATGGTTTTGGTAGTTTTGATACCCTAAATTTGGTTAACAATTCAAACAGGTTATGGTCAGAATTTGGTTTGGTGTTCTTCATGAAAGTTGCTGTAAATTGTCTAAGCTTTTCATTGATATAAATTTCAGGTCAATTGGACTTTTCTACACTGAGTTATGACTATTTGAACAAACACAATTCATTTGGTCATTTTCTAGGGACAACATATTGGTCACCCGGATTAGGGTAGTTTTTAGGTCAACTTGGGTTGGTTTTCTGGGCAGCATTTCTTCACCAAAGTTGTGCCATTATGTGTCTAGTTTCATGTCCAATTGACCTTGCACCAATTGAACCTGCACCTTTCAAGTTACTACTGCCCAAACTTGCTGGTCTCACACCTAACCCTGCAGGCCACCTAGGGCAGCATACCTAACCTCAATTCCATTGTCATAAATCACTTCAATTCCTCATCAAATATAATCAAATGGTCACTAATTGACCATTACAATGTGCATATATCATTATATGAGAAAACCCTAATTTTGCTCAAGTCTCCAAGTTTTCAAGTTCCATTCATGCATTAAACTTACACTTAAATGTTCAATTACTCAACTCATGTTAAGGGCAGCTCACATACCACTTTTTTTCAAGGAAATTCATTAAACCCTAACCATCCCTAAGCTGCCAATATTTTAGGGATACATACACATAAATTTTATTCTATTTTTCTTACAATTTCAACTTATTTCATGTCCTTAAACATGTATTGAGTGAGAGAGAGAAGAAATTGGACACTAACCTTAAATGGAGTCAATTCCAAGCTTGCAAAAACTTTTCTTTTCTACTTCTTTTTTATCCCAAAATCTTCACTAAGATGAAATATTAAGGTTTTATGTTGGAAACTTAGGGTTTGGTTGAAGAAAAACCAAGGAACTTAAGCTTTGGTAAACATGAAAATGGAGGAGAGAGAGAAGAGTATGGTTCGGCCAAGAGAGGAGGATTATGGCTGATAGTTTGTCCTAGATTTTTGACTTCTTTTCTTTCTTTTTAATGTATTATAAATGTATTTATTGAATTTTGATTGGCCAAAAATTTTTAAATGACCTCATGCTTACTTAATAATTCCATATTATCTTCATTTCTTTTCTTTTCTTTACTACTCACTTTTAATTTCATTTTTAGCAATGTTTATTCATATTTGATATCATATAATTTATGTACTTAATTAGACAAGTTGGTCAAAAATCATCTCTAAAGACAAAATGATCAAAATGCTCTTCGTTTGGCTTAACGAGCTAAAATTGTGTGTACCGATTGATTAAATTTTCCTTGTGTTTTCTTAGCATTTTATTATCATTGAAACCCCAATAATCCTTCCCTGAAATCCCAAAAAATTATTTCATGGAATTTTTCCCGGGTCTAGGGTTGCTAACGACCTTCACCGTCACTTCCCGTTAGGGTCATTCATCGACGAGGCTACGGCCTATTTAACCTTAGTGCATTTCATTTCTAAAAATTTTCCTTAATTTTTCTCATCATTATTTTGTTTATTTATAACTCGTCACTCTAGTCTAATTATGATTCCAAATATTCTAGATGCCGGGACTGATATTGGCTACAGGAACAGTTGAACGTACGGATTAGTTAAAGTGAGGATGTTACACGTTGGCCATTGTGCCCAATATTATATCTGGCTTAAATGTCTGCCTGCAAGCATCATGCCTGATATGATCGACGTATATTGTATAAACATATGGCTATCTAACTAGTATACTCCCTTGTATTCAGCTTTTGTAATCTGTTATAGGTTTCTTAGGCACTGATAATGATTAATTAAGACTAAATATACAATAAGTAAATAGAAAAGATCCCAATAAATTCAATTGTTTCCAAAGAGAAATGAAAATGTAAATGACCTACATATTATGAATTGTCATATAGAATTATTATTATTTTTAATTATTTAGTTATTATTACTTTAAATTATGCACCACTAAGCATTATACTTAGCGCGTTGGTTTTTCCATCGTGTAGGTACTGGAGACCAGTCCCAGCAGTCGCAGCAGTAGTAGCAGTAGTGCTCATACAGAGGCCGATCAGATTTACCAGTGTCTACCAGTCACCTCGACAGTTGTACTTTTGTTGGTAAGGCCCATGTATGGCTAGATTTTGTTTTTTTATTCATTGTACATATACACATGATGTATTTCATTTTGGATTGTAATTAAATTTTGAGATTGTACATAAACTTGTAAATTATTATCTATGAATTTCTATATGAATGCAATAGACGATATGCTTTTGAGATCTCATAAATAATTATGAATGATATGATACAATAGAATATGATATGGAAAAATGTGAAATAAATATAAACATGTTAACAGGTAATTAGTGGAACCCACCTAATGCTAACAAAACAGAGGAGGCATTGACCGGGTCTCTATAATATATATATATATATATACACATGGATTACCTGCTTTTAAATAATATTAAAAATTTACAATGGACATGATAAGATAAGATAGGGTGCTCAGGCATTGAATGTGGCACTTCTTGCTTCGCTATTCAGTAGACGGGTAAGGGGCGTCACAGGTTTTCTGTATTGTCATCTCCACTAACCAAGCTGCTTTGGAAAGATGTAAAATTTCAGTGGACTGATAAATGCCATCATAGCTTTGATGTGTTGAAAAGATGTTTGACTGAAGCTCTAGTCCTGACTTTACCTACACCGAGTAAAGAATATACTATTTATAGCGATACTTCTCACAATGGGCTTGTCACACCTTATCCCTGGTAAGGCATGACATGTTCCTATAGCATATCTAATGAATTACCGAACTCCACCTACCGATAAGCCATTAGTTATGCTACAAAGGATTTTAAAACAAATCATAGCTTTTTATCTTATCAATTCTTTTGCAGAAAACTGCATGAAAATAGTTAAAATTCCATGTAAACATTCATTGGAAATAATTATAGACTAAATATTGAAAAAGTTATATTTTTATAAGTCTAAAAATAAAATACAAATAGTTACAAACTCAAAATACTTTAGTAATGCAGTACATTTTAATACAAACTGCTCAATGTCCATATATCCATACATATAGGTACAAAATACATCCAAAGGAAGCACAAGGGTATACCTAACGTAAATACCTACAATCAATGTCACACCCTATCCCTCTGTAAGGCATAACATGATCCCAAAGTATACCTAATGAATTACCAACTTCGTCTACTGATAACCCATTAAATACACTACAAGGGATTTTAAACCTTTTCTTACTTCTTTTTACAGTGGTGAGCACTATTTATAGGTGCTAAAAAAAATTTTTAACTGAAATGAAACTAAATAACACATTTGAAGTATTAACAATTTCTGTAAAAATTTTGGCAGAGTACCATCTGTATTTTGAATAAAACAGTTCTTCAAAAACATGTAAAAAAGCACTTCCAATATTTTATTCAATTCCCAAACTCTAATATCGAATCAGCACAATAAGTTTCTCAACATTTGCCAACTCAAATCCACACTAATTTTCCAGTGTTTTCAAAAGCTGAGATAAAAGAAATATATCATAATATTTATAAACCAAAATAATTTATAAATTTAGTTTACAACTTTAATGTACAAGTTTAATTTACAACTACTCAAAACCAAGAATAATATATACATACAGTGAACATATATTACAATACAAAATGCAGAATATGATATACTCAATATACTCGATGAACTCTCAATGTAGCACTAGCAGCCTAGTCTGCTGCCCTATGAGTCTGTCTACCTGCTACAGTAATGAAAAGCTATCACTGAGCCAATGTCTCAATGGTGCACAACATTAACAAAATGAAACTTTAGATCACAAATCATAAGTCATATAAATAGTAGATACTTAAAACCATAGTTAAATTCAAAGACAGTGAATGTCATAAAGAATTTAAACTCCATTTCACAATATCACAATAAATATCAATAAATCATATACACAGCTTAATCATGTTCCAAAGTCCAATTCATCCCAAAAGCCGATGGCTAGTGAGGAATAATATAGCTAGCTAGCAATAATATGAGTACTCATTATATTTGTCCTCAACAGGCACACACCTCAACACTTCAGCCAGAAAGGGAATTCAAAGTCGATTCATCCTACTAGACAAGCTAGCGAGGAATTCAATCAATATACATGACAGCTGTGGTTTCAAACCATTTACAATGTTTTTCAAGCAATAAGTATCCATCAAATATCATTCAAACCAATTTTCACAATTTAAACAATAACAGACAAATAGTCATAATTTATTTTAATTGAAAAATTCAAAAAAAATAATTGTTGTGCACAAACCTCTGATAAATGTCTTTTGGCCCTAACTCAGTGTTTCCTTCCCCTTCCCTGAGTCTTTGCTAACTGAAACACACAATTTAAAGTGTTTCAGTACTCATTTAAACTGTCTCTAATAATAAAGCTTAATAATTAATTTATTGAATTCTATTATTTTCCTTAGTCAACCTAAAATGTTGACCCTCGATACACTCTAGGTGAATTAGGTTTAATGTTACCAAATATGTCACATTTTATAGCCTTTTAGTGTTGGTACATGTTACCAAATTCATTTTCAAGTATATTTCATTTTATTGCAATTTGCCGGATTTTGGTATACTAATTTGACCTAGCCGGATGACCTAGTTCCCTCGGTTTTCGGGTTTCGGTCCAAACTACAAACTTGTAGGTCTATGTTTTATTGCATGTGGGGCAAAATTTCAAGTCATTTTGAATTTTGTAGGCCAAGTTATGGTCAATTTACCAATGCTGGACAGAATGTACCAAAATGGTAACTTTAGGTCATTTTTAGGTCACTTTTGGTTTAGCTAGTTTTTGGAGCTAAAATTGTGCAAGCTATTTGGCTTGGTTCTGGCCATTTCTGGGCTTTGGTGTCTTCATAAGAATTGTAGATATATGTCTAAAATATTCATGGTAAAAATTTCAGGTCAATTGGACCTGTTTTGTGTAAGTTATGGTCAAAACACTAACTACTGCCTAAATAGTTAATTTTCAGGCTTTCAAATCACTAATCCGGATTTGGTCATTTTTCAAGTCACCTTCTAGGCAAAATTTTAGTAAGCTTCCTTCATGAAAGTTGGCACATTTTGTGCCTAGTTTCACCTCCAATTGGTTTCATACCAATTGGAGTCACACACTTAAGGTTCTAAGCTAAAACATACACTGCTTTACTACACATTGTTCATCCTTACCAATTACACATTCAACACTTACCAAGTTAACTCTTCCATGCCAATTCTGGTTGTACCATACCATTAACACATTTTACTTCACATTTTTTATCATTTTGGCAGCTTGTAACCACTCTCAATATGCACACTATAACACAAAATTTTCCAAAGTCCATTTATAACAATTTAACCACATGACATACCTTATTTACATATCCAAATTCAAACAATTATTTATATACACATGCTGCCATCAATGACAACATGATTCAACAATATTTCATGAACTCAAATACTTCAATCTTCTTCATGAGGTTGCCACGAGTTCACACATACTCATCAATTTCCATTTTCACTTTTCAAGCTTCCAAATCAAACCTTATACATGGAATTAAACTACAATACAATCAAACATTTAAATCATCATTCAAACCACTATTTACATGTAAGAATAAGTTGTTCATAGTGAAGTTCCATGGCTGCCAAAATGGCTCAACTCCAATAATTTATCAAACATCAAAATCTCTTCCATAAAACAACTACCCACAACCTTGGTTACACTTTTAATGAAACAAGAATTAAAAACACTCACTTACCACTTTTGAAGTTCTTTAAAACCTCACCAAAACTTAACTTTCTTGCTGCCTATCTACTGCCCATGGTGAGGATCACTTTTATGAAAGGGACTTAAATGAATTTATGGCTTGAACGTGGTGAAATGGGAGCTTGCATGCAATTCGGCTATGGTGTTTTTGGGAGCTTTATTTTGGCCATCAATGGATGTGTCGTAAGGTGTTTTGCAGTCGCCTAGACGAACACTCACCGAAGTGGGAAAGAGTGAGGAGTCGCCACTTTAATTTTGAGGGAAATTAAAGAAAACCATTTGCAAAAACAAATTAAAATGAGACCACTTCAGAAACAGAGATTCTAGGTTCGGGGTCCGTGAACGGGTGGGGAAGGTGTTAGGCACCCCACCTCGTCCCTCAATGAGGGTAAGCAGATTTAACTTCAAGCTCTTTATAAAATAGAATTGATAGTTAGGAGGTTCGAACAGAAATGTTAATCCTCTTGGTAAAAGGGAATATTTGATTTTTCACCAATTCGGGTTACCCAGATACATAACTAAATGAGTCGACCCTTAATGAGTTACTGTTGCGTATTAGTTTTATTTAAGGGATTATTTCGCATGTTTTTTAAAATTCGATTTGAGAATCAGATAAGAACTCTCCTCCGATCTCTTTTTGATTAAAATTTCAATTGGAGATTGGATAAGAACTCTCCTTCGATCTCTTTTAGGTTAAAATTAGAATTTTTGGATTGAGAACCGAATAAGAACTCTCCTCCGATCTCTTTTAAATATTTGTTAAAATTTAGGATACTCTCCTCCGATCTCTTTTGAATATTTGTTAAAATTTAGGATTGAGAATCGGATAAGAACTCTCCTCCGATCTCTTTTAAATATTTGTTAAAATTTAGGATTGAGAATCGGATATGAACTCTCCTCCGATCTCTTTTAAATATTTGTTAAAATTTTGGTTGAGAATCGGATAAGAACTCTCCTCTGATCTCTTTTAAATATTTGTTAAAATTTTGGTTGAGAATCGGATAAGAACTCTCCTCCAATCTCTTTTAAATATTTGTTAAAATTTAGGATTGAGAATCGGATATGAACTCTCCTCCGATCTCTTTCATTTTAATAGGAGTCGGATAAGGACTTTTCCGATCTCTCAAAATTTGATTACAGCTACACATCACAAAAGCCTAGAACTAAGGGTTCTGGCATTCAAAGATGCCGGGGATCGGAATAAGGCTTCTTTTGACTCATTGGTACCTTGCGATTAGACAGGGGATACCAAACCGAATTTTCCGACCTTCTATGTGGTCGCCTAGCCAGTACCTTTTGATACCCGATCTGTTCCATTTATTTATCTGAGATTTGGTTTTATTCCGCCTTATGGCGTCTTACCCAATCGTCTTTTGTGTTAGCTTAGTGATTCAGCTTTACTATTTTCCTGACTTATTATTTAGACCTCCCATTTTTAAAAAAAAATGCTTAAGATATAGTTACCTACATTTTATCCAACTACTTATACGCTACTCGGGACTAGAACTCTTACATTCAGAAGTAACGAAGATTAACAAAAAGAATGGACTGATTAATAAAGAAATAAACTCGGGAATAACCTTCTTCACGTTTTTTTTAACGTAATATAAACTTGGCGAAAATTACAAACATAAAAATAAAGGAAATACGTGAAATAAAGTGAACACTTGATAAAGCAACGATATGAGCACTCACCTGTAAGGAGCCGAATTTATTAAACTAACTACGAAATCCCAAAACGTAATAGGACTGCGAGTTGATAACCGGAAGACTAAGGTTCACCTTGAAATGAAGGATGCAGTCAAGTCAAAAGAATAACCAAGTTTGAATGAAGTTGAGCTCGAACAACGGGAGTGGAAATAAAGATAACAAAGACAGAAAGTGAGAGTGTCACCGGATAATGAATCGAACTGAAAATGGAGAGTTTAGTATTCAAAAATCCCTTTTGCAAGAAAATACTTCAAAAAACTGGTTTCAAAAGTTTTTTTCTTATGAAAACTCAAAAATAGCAGAGTAATGAACTGAATTAAGTTTCAGAGTCCTTCCGCTATATTCACTATTTTTCCGTCCTCCTTTGAACAGTTTTCATGTAGCTATTTATAGGAACCGGGTGCTCCCCATGAAGGGTTAGGATTTGTTTTGAGGGAGATGGAGGGTTAAGATTTTAAAGGACATAATCTGAGGCTCGGGAATTAAAGAGAATCAGAACGGACGGCTGAGATCCCTTCCGAAATATTTGTCTTTTCTCACTTCTAATCTGACGGCCCAAAATTTTCTTGTCAAGAGCGATCCGAGGGCTAGGAGTGAAAGGCACTGGTCTTGTCGTCTTCTTCTTTGATCCAAGGGCTCCAAGCTCGTCCTTACAAGTAAGATCAACGGTGGAGATTAGGATGTACAGCACTGTCATGACATACTCTGGCGCATGTCAGTAATGCGGGCGATTCTGGGGCGTGCGGTGGAGATTTCATCTGTAACGCTTTAACTACCTCGGCTTTGATTATGATGACAGTTAGCGGAAGTTGTCTTATTCCCTTTGTTTTTCGACCTCCCCTCCTTTCTGGTCTTTCCAACATGATCCTTTTCCGATCTCTCATGCCAGGCTCTTCTCTTTCTGGTTCTGTTCAGTCAAAGCATTTATTCATTTGATTTCCGAGGCATCCGCTTCGTTTTCTACTTGCAATAAATGCTCGGATTTTTCCTATATATATACCTTCAACCGGGAAGCCCCCGCATTTGATTTTTCCTCTTCCTTTTCACAGTTCCTGTTCTAACTACTCCGGCAGTAGTTCCGGCCATGACAGTGGCTTTTAATCTTTTTTCGATTGTCCTTTTTATTCCCCAACTAAAAATTCACGATCCCAGTGATTGGAGAATTATGATAACCTCATTTGATGACAGTGAGAGAACCGGACTAACTTACCGCTCTGGATCGAGGACTTCGATCGTGTCGATCTCGAATCATTCGACCGATATAATCAGCGAACTGATTTCGGGCGAGAAGACTGCTAATATCCCTCTTAACATTGGTGACTGCCCCCTTGAAGTTCATTTGGCTCCTCATCACATTGGGCATCCCGACTACAGCTCGGTTTTGGTCGATGACAGTGGAGATGACTCTCCATCCTCATGAGAGTTATAATCACCCCATCTAAGCTATACATCTATCCGATGTCAATGGCCGGTCTCTCGATCAAATACATCTTTTGATTCAGCCACGAGACTAGGCTATAACATAGGTCTTTATTAGAGATCCCCCCCTACGAAGTAATCAGACCTTCAATGTAATCTGATCTCTAAAGATTGCCCAAATGATGTAATTCAACTTTTATGTAATCCGATCTCTAGAGATCGCCCAAATGATGTAATCCGACCTTTTCGGGAATAAAATTTTATTTTGACAACTATCATTTTTATTATTTTCGCATTGATTATTTTTCGATCTCTGATGTGTTTATCCGATCTGGTTCCTAACTGAATAACCCTTAACTGATCCGCCTTAATTCACCGGTCTGTAACTAGCCGATCCCTTTTAGTTTAAATTCTCTATTTCCTTTGAAAATGAGCGGCGCCGAGGGTCAAAGAGCGGCAAGCCCCCCTTCCGTTCAGATCTCGTGGTCGTCTGATGAAGTGGAGGTGGTCGGACCAAGCGTGCGACCTGAACCTCCTAGGGTCTCCGTTCCAGCTCGGGGGCAAGCAGCACCGTCAAGGCATGTATCTTCTTCAGGGAGAGAAAATCTTCCCATGGACGAGCTTCCATCAATCCTGCAAGAAACTGACCTACAGTCGTTCAGCCAGGAGTACAACATTCGGCCTGATTCATACGAGCTGATTAAGTGTCACGGCGATCTTCGTGCCGATCATTTCTTCGAGGAGAACGATATGATCATGATATACGAAGAACAATTAAAGGCTGGGCTGCAGTTCCCCCTTGATGACTTTTTCAAGGAAGTTTTAAAATTTCATCAAGTGTGCATCGCCTAAGTTCACCCAAACTCGTGGCAAATCCTAGTAGCCTTCAGAGGCCTCTGCCAAGCTAAGGGACTCCGTCCTATAGCTAAGGTATTCGCCGAACTACATAGATTAACTCGTCGAAAGGACGGCTAGTTTTGGTTCTTCCAGGCGAAGCCACATTGCGGGATTTTTACCGATCTGCCCTCCTCCCTGAAGAATTGCAAGAATCGCTTCCTCATTCTGAGGAGCAAAATTCCGAATGGCTTTGAGGGCTTCCTTTGCAGCTGGCTGCACCAGGGCCCCTTACTTTCAAAGCGCCTCGCCTTAAATAGGGAAGAAGGCCTGATGGTGATGGAGCTGAAAGATCAGGCGGCCAGAGAGAAGTTCTCTTGTTTGGATGCAGTGACTGTCGAACTGCATCACTGGACAATGGAGTTGATCACTGGCGAAGATCACGGGCTTCAGCTCTCTGACCTCAGCATCGGTATTTTTCTATATCTCAGATCTTTGGACCTTAGCAATCTCACTGACCTCTTCTTTGTGCAGGAATGGCAAGCGGCGAAGCCTCCAAGGAGAGCCGGAAGCGAAAGAGAGAGGTCTCCCGGAAAGTTCGGGAGATGAAGCGATCCGAGCTGCTCCAGACACCCAGGCATGAAGCTGAGGAAATGCAAGGGGGCTCCTCTCAACCTTCGGGGCAGCCGATCCCCGACGTAGAAGTGATCCGATCTCCTCCTCGCCAAGAAGAGCCGCCTCCACCTCCTCCAATCGCTTCGAGCGTGGAAGGGGGTCCTTCCCAACCTACCTTAAGGACCCTCTCTCGCGGTGCTCAAGTGCTGATCCATTCCCTAGAGAAGAACCGAACTGCTCGGGAGAATCCGGGTTTGGCTAAAGTTCTGGGGGCTTCTATCTGCCTTTGAGAGGATCGGGACAGGTTGTCTCCAGAAAATCTTGATGACATCTTAACCCGATCTATGAGCCTGAATGTGGAGTGATTGGTGAACCAGCATATTATCCAGGAGAAGGCTCACCGCCTGGGTAAGGAGGTCGAGAAGATGGGTCATGAAGTTGCTTCCCTCCGATCCCAACTCTCATCCGCTCAGAACTATATATATGAAATTGAGGGGAGGATGAAGTTCTACGAGGATAAGCTGGCCGAGCAAGCTCATGTTCTGGCCGAGCGAGATCATGTTCTTGAGGAAGTTTAGGCGCTCCGGGCCGGTGAAGTTGCTCACCTCACTGAGGAGCTCAAAGCGAAAGAGGAAGAGGCGGTGACAAGGGAGGCCTGCGCTTATGTAAATGCTCACAGGGATCTCTTGGCCAAGCTCAAGAAGCGTTATCCCGAGGAGGACTTCTCCTGGATGGTTGACCTGGCTCCCCAAGACGAAGAGGAAAGCGAGGAGGAGGCCGAAGGTGAGAGAGGGAGTGAACAAAATGTAGATCAGGCTGGGGGTGATCCTCCAGCCGAATGACTTGTACAAATTTTAAATGAAATGAAAATTCCCCTTTTGTTTAATGAATGGATGTGATCGGAAAATCTCTAAATTGCCTAATTACTTGATTGTCTGAGCATATTAAAACAACAACTAAAAGTGATTATTGATCTAAGTGTAAGAGGTCGGAAAACACAATAAGCATGAGATCGGCAGGGAACCAACGCTAAACGGGACTTCATTGAAATTGGAAATTTGACTTGAACACTTAAGATCGGGATCATCATTAAACCGGATCGAAACCTTAACTTTATTATTCCCAAACTTTTAAATGAGAGATCAGCAATAAGACTAGTGGCACGAAGGCCTAATGTTGGTTCAATCTTGTTTGACAAGCAAGATCGGAAATATAATTGACTAATCAGGGGACTTGACCATTGGTTTGAGAGATCGGTGAGGCTTTAAATGATACGGGGACTTAGTATTAATTAGATTCCTTTTGAGGAGAGATCGAAAATGTGGTTAGTTGGTAAAGGGAGACTATATGTTGGGGATCAGCTGTAAAGTTTATTGATTTCAGGGATCGGCCAAAATATGGTGTCGACAGGATGAGTGAAGGAGATAAAGTGGTTAGTGGAAAATTCAGTCCACTTATAGCTATTTATATGTCCCACTAATCTCCACTAACTCAAAGTTAATTATTTAATTAATCAACTTTTAATTATTCTAACTCATACCCCTTAATTTCTCTTAATTTCATTACATACTTAATTTCCCTTTTCATGGGGTTCCCAAAATTTAATACTACTTATTTTTAATAGATATTTAGGTCAAAAGGCAACTCGGGGTGTCAAATGACCACGATGCCCTTGTTCGGGTTACATTCCCGATTTTTCAGTAACACCGAGTTTTGTCATTTTCTCGATTTCTCATTTTTCTTTTTACTAATTAATTAATTTTTCTTTGATATCTCTAATGATATTTATACTTTAATAGATTTTTATTTAAGTCTTAAAAAATATTTTCCAGGGTTCCCCGCGGTCTAGGGCTAGTCAACGGTCCACATCGTAACTTTTCAGTGTGGTCACCCATCGCTATGGTTCTCGACTCGTTTAACTTAGTTACATTTCGTTGCTATTATTTTTTCTTTATTTTTCTTGTATTTTCTTTTCTTGTATTTCATTATTTTATGTCTTCTCACCCATATCTAGGTGTAGTTCTAGGCATCTTAGCTGTTCGGACAACACTAGTTACCAAAACAGTAGAACGCACTGCCAAACATAGGGGTGTTACAATGAATACCAAAATGCTACTTCCAAGTCTCTCACTCGGCAGCCTTCTCCTTTCCCTTACCTGTGACAGTCTAAAGAAGCTATTGCTGAGTACATCATTCAGTGGTGCACAACTAATAACTTTAAAACTTAAGGTAAAACATAATTTGTCAAAGCATAATAAATCACATTTTTCTTAAGCATGAAAACTTCACAATAGTTCTAAGTTCATAAGAGCCATTTATTGGAATAACATTTCAAAAGAGAAATCACACTTCATAAATCACAATTCACAAAGCATTCGTGTTGCCAACATCAACACACAGTTTAGGTCATGACACAAAATTTTACGATCAATGCCGTGTTGCACACCACGACAAAGCAATCTCAACCTCACTAACCGTTATTAATGAGGGAAGGGCTAGCTAGCTAATGAGTACTCATGTAGTCTTATCCCACTAACCATTATTAATGGGAGACATAATCTTGTCAAATATCAAACCCCAAGTAGCCATTACTACTGGGGAGTTCCAAAAGGGACTGTTATGCTAACTGTGGTTTCAAAACAGTTTCCAAAAATTTCCCACTCAACAATCACATTTATAAACCAATAAACACATTTAAATTCATCATAATATCCAAATAAAGGCAGCAACACCCAAATTTCTCAAATGCAAGAGAAAAACTATACTTCAGTCAAAGTAAACTTGTCCAAAGCAAACTCATTCAAATAAACACATTCCAAATAATTTACAAGTTTAAAAACGAAAAAAAAGTTAGTTGTGCACAAACCTTCAATGCTCTCCTTTCTCTTTGTAGAAAGAGATGATTCTTATTGATTTCAATTAATCTGTACATGGGTATATATATATACAATTGATTCCTATAATTGTGTTCTACTAATTAGGAAGAAATCCTAAATAAGAAATCCTAAATAGGAATACAGAATACATAATATATAGAGAAATAATATAGTGATTGACTTTCCATAACACTCCCCCTCAAGTTGGAGCATAGATGTTAATCATGCCCAACTTGTTACAAATGTAGTCAATCCTAGCTCCATTCAGAGCTTTTGTGAAAATATCTCCTAACTGCTCTCTAGTTTTGATGTGTCCTGTTGAGATGATCTGTTGTTGAATCTTTTCACGAATAAAGTGACAATCAATCTCAATATGTTTGGTCTGCTCATGAAACACCGGATTAGAAGCAATATGAAGAGCAGCTTGATTATCACACCACAATTTCGCAGGCAGAGAGGTCTTAAAACCTGTCTCATCTAGTAATTGAAGTATCCACATTACCTCACATACTGATTGTGCCATGGCTTTGTAGTCAAATTCAGCACTAGATTGAGAAACTACACCCTGCTTTTTGCTTCTCCAAGACACCAAATTTCCTCCAATAAAAACGCAATATCCAGTAGTTAACCTCCTGTCAACCTTAGATCCAGCCCAGTCGGCATCTGAAAAACATTCAACATTCAAATGCCCATGATTACCATATAGCAAACCTCTTCCTGGAGCACCCTTCAAATAACACAAGATTTGTTCCAAGGCTTCCCAATGAGCAACAGTTGGAGAAGACATAAACTGACTTACCACACTAACGGCATAAGCAATGTTAGGACGAGTGACTGTAAGGTAGTTCAATTTTCCTACCAATCTCCTGTATCTCCCTGGATCTTCAAACAACTCACTATCCCCTGCTAACAGTTGTAAAGTTGGAGTCATTGGTGCACTACAAGGCTTAGCACCTAATTTTCCTGTCTCTGTCAATAGATCGAGGACATATTTTCTTTGAGATAAGAAAATACCCTTTTTACTTCTCATAACTTCGATACCCAAGAAATACTTTAACAATCCCAAGTCTTTGGTCAGAAACTGAGTTTGGAGGAAGGTTTTAAGAGATGAAATACCTGCAGAGTCACTCCCAGTGATGACAATGTCATCCACATAGACTACTAAGAGAATTAGACCAGCCTTAGATTGCCTATAAAATACTAAGTGATCACACTTACTCTTTTGCATACCAAATTCCTATACTGCTTCACTGAATCACCCAAACCATGCCCTAGGACTTTGTTTCAAGCCATAAAGAGACTTTCGAAGCCTACAAACTTTACCCAACTCCCCTTGAATAACAAACCCAGGTGGTTACTCCATATACACCTCCTCCTGAAGATCACCATGAAGGAAAGCATTCTTGATATTCAATTGATGCAGGGGCCAATCATATGTAGCTGCTAAAGAGATAAACAAGCAAATAGAAGTAAGTTTAGCTACAGGAGAAAAAGTATCAGAGTAATTAACCCCATATGTCTGAGCATATCCTTTTGCTACAAGGCCTGCTTTTAACCTAGCCATAGAACCATCAGGATTTACCTTTACTATAAATACCTATTTGCAACCAATAGCTTTCTTACCAATGGGCAAAGGCAATAGTTCCCATGTACCATTAGCATCTAAAGCCTCCATTTCCTCTTTCATAGCATCACACCAACCAGGATGAGACAGTGCCTCATCAACAGTATTAGGGATAGGAACAGAGTCTAAAGAAGTAACAAAACACTGAGAACAAGAAAATAATTGATTATAAGAAACAAAAGAAGAGATAGGGTAAGTACATGAACGTTTACCTTTATGAAGAGTAATGGGTAAGTCTAGATTAGAATCATGGTTAGTATGAGGTACAGGATCTCCCAACGAAGTAGCTAGTGGAGGATCTGAGTCAAGAATCTCTAATCTCCTGGAATAAACATGAACAATGGGAGGTCGAGTAGGTCTAGAGACAGAAGGAACAGGCTGTGGGAGAGGACTAGACATTGGTTAGACTGTATATATTAAGAGATCATCCTCCTCCCCCTGACTCTCATACACAGATGATGGAGGAAAAAATGGAGTGGACTTAAAAAATGTGACATCTGCAGAAACAACATAACGATTAAGAGTAGGAGAGAAACAACGGTACCCTTTTTGGAGCCGGGAGTACCCAAGGAAGACACATTTGAGAGATTTTGAATCCAATTTAGTAACCTGTGGACGAACATCACACACAAAATAGGTATAACCAAAAATACGAGGTTCAATAGGGAACAAAGATTTTGTAGGAAACAAAGTAGTATAAGGAATATCCCCATTAAGGACAGAAGACGGCATACGATTGATCAAAAAACATGCTGTAGAAACTGCATCTGCCCAAAAGTATTTAGGTACTTTCATCTGAAAAAGAAGAGCACGAGTTACCTCAAGAAGATGACGATTTTTTCTTTCTGCCACGCCATTTTGGGATGGGGTATCCACACAGGAAGACTGATGAAGAATACCATTTTGTGTCATATAAGGCTGAAATTGTGCTAAAAAGTATTCTTTGGCATTGTCACTTCTTAATATGCGCACAGAAATATTAAATTGAGTTTTGATTTCATTACAAAAGGCACAAAAGATAGAAAACAACTCAGAACGATTCTTCATTAAATATAACCAGGTAACACGAGAGTAATCATCAAAAAAAGTAATAAAATAATGAAATCCAGTTTTAGATGTAACAGAACAAGGACCCCAAACATCAGAATGAACTAACTCAAAAGGGGATGAAGCCCACTTATTGACTCTAGACACAGAAGGCAAACGATGATGTTTTGCAAACTGACACGACTCACATTCTAGTACTGATAAAGACTGAAATTGAGGACATAGCTTCTTCATGGTAGACAAAAAAGGATGACCCAATCTACAATGAGCTTCAAGAGGTGTTAAGGTACTGGAGCAAACAAGCGACCGCGGTACATGATTTTCCAGAATATAGAGACCACCTGACTCGCGTCCTCTACCAATAATGCGCCGTCATAAGATCACGAAACAAACAGTCGGGGAAAAAAAACAGAACAATTTAAGGTACGAGTAACTTTACTAACAGAAAGTAGATTAAAAGAGAATTTTGGTAGACACAAAACAGAAGACAAAGAAATTGACAAAGTCGGGTTCGTAGTTCCAGAACTCATGACACAAGAAGTAGAACCATCAGCTAAAATAACAGTAGAGGAAGTGAGATTAGACTGAAAAGCAGATAGAAGACTAGAATTACCTGTCATGTGATCTGTCGCACCAGAATCAATAACCCATTTGGATGAAGAAGACACAAGGCATGTAGTGGATTTACCTGACTCAGCGATCGCAGTGACAGGGGAACTGGTAGGCTTTAGAGATGCCTGATACTGGGAAAATTATGTAAAATCCTCTGCAGATACCAAAATAGTTTTCTCAGAGGAAGATATGGTAGAATTCTCTGCTGCCATATTTGCCATCTGTGATCGCTGATTTTTCCTCTGAAGTTGTGGACAATTATATTTTATAAGGCCAGGCTCATGGCAATAATAACAAATGACTCCTCTTGAGTCCTGATGAGAACTAGCCTATGCATTACGCTGATTACTTCTGTTGCCTGTAATTCCTCCTCTACATCTTCTTCTACTACCCTGTTGTCCATTTGGATTACGTCTAATAAGAGCACTACTGGCAAGCTGTAAAGATTGAATACTCTCTGTACGAAGGACCCGTGTGAACATTTCATGCAAAGAGGAAATCTTAGAACTAGAGAGAATCTGAGATTTAGCAATCTCATACTCTGAAGGAAGGCCTGCAAGAAAACTCATAACAGCCAGTTGCTCCCGTTGGGCCTGCTGAACTTTCACATCAAGACTAAAAGGCAACAATACATTAAGTTCCTCATATACCCGTTTAAAATCCATAAAATAAGCCGTGAGAGACTTATCCTCTTTCTCAGCATGGTAGAATGCCTTACAAACATCATAAATACGGGAGATATTCCCTTTACCAGAATACAGAAAATCTAAGTAATCCATCAATTCCATAACAAATTCACAGTGATTAATTAAACTAATTACCTCACTATAAATCGAGTTTCGAAGCTGCAAAAACAATCGAGCATCCTCCCTTAGCCAAGTTTGTCATGTATCATCAGTGGGTGGATCTTTAGTAAGGTGATCATCCTTATCAATGCTACGCAAATAGACCCTAACAGTCTTACTCCACTCCAGGTAATTCGAACTATTAAGTTTGTGTTCCGTGATCTTAGTCATCACCGGAATCACATCAGAAATAACATTCTTATTGTCTGCCATTTGTTGAGATAAAGAAAACTAACCGAAATGCTAATCCAAAGTGCTTATAGCAGCAAAATAACCCAAAATCACAAATCAAGCAAATACCGAAATAGGATCTGAGAGCCAAACCTCAGAAGTCCTTTAATGGTATACTGGATCAGGCAACAGCACACAGTGGTGGAATGAGGGGGTTGAGGCGACACCGGCGATGTTGATCGGGGTTGAAATGGCCGGTCGGCGGCCAAGGTCTCTCCTGACCTGGGTAGTGAGAACAAATAGTCACCCTAGATTGATGACCTGCTCTGACACCATGTAGAAAGAGATGATTCTTATTGATTTCAATTAATCTGTACATGGGTATATATATATATATATATATACAATTGATTTCTATAATTGTGTTCTACTAATTAGGAAGAAATCCTAAATAAGAAATCCTAAATAGGAATACAGAATACAAAATATACAGAGAAATAATATAGTGATTGACTTTCCATAACATAGTGATTGACTTTCCATAACACTCTTTACTCACTATTCCTTGTCCGTCCCAACTTTTTTTTTCTACTAAAAATACACAAATAGAATACCTCAATACCAATCTCAATGGCTGCCAAAAACTCATTACATGCATATCTAATGCATCCCAAGTTAGCCTAGCAAATTTTAAAAAATTTTGGTTTTGGACAGCTTGGTGCCCCAATATTTGAACCCAATTTTTACCTAGTTTCAATCAAAATTTGGTGAGGTGTTCCTCATGAAAATTGTTCATCTGGGTCTTAACTTTATTTTCCTTTTTGAATCTCCTAATTCGGAGCTATGTAGCTCAAGTTATGACCAAAACATAGTTACTATTTATGTTACTATTCACCCTGCAATTTATATTCTGGTAGATTTATCGATCCAAATTCGTTCAGCAATTTGATCAAATTAAGTCCATAATTTAGTCTAATGTTCTTCATATGAAATATTCTAATATGTCTTAGGTTTCCATCGGTTCAAGAATCACCTAAACTGGAGTTTTCTAGAGAGAGTTTACGGCCATGCAAAGTTTACTGTTTATATGGTAAATATGCAGATTTTCAGATTTCTGCAAATTTGGTGATTCAAATTCGCTTAGCAGTTTGATTGAGTTAAGTCCATAATTTGGCCTCAAGTTCTTCATATGAAATGTTCTAATATGTTTTCAATTTCTATTGCTTTAAGAATCACCTAAATCAGAGTTTTCTAGAGAGAGTTATGACCATGCAAAATTTACTGTTCATATGATCAAATTCTGCAGGTTCCAAAATTTTGTCTCTAAGTTCAAGGCTCATTTCAGATAGCTTAAGGTCATTTTCGGGGTAGGGGATCTTCACGAAAATTCTACCCCTATGTCTTAAGTTTCGTTTCCAATTGGTTTCACACCAATTGGAGTTGTGTAGCTTAAGTTATGGGCTTCTAAACACACTGAATTTAGTGTGCAAAATTCTGCCCTAAGTTTGATTTTTCATTTCTTCAATTACTTCCATTAACCAACCTCAATTCACATTTAATTTACCCAAAATGACTATAATTTAGCATTGACACATCAATGGCACTTCCTATCACAAAACCCACAATTTTCAACTACCAAAGTTTACAATTTTCCCTAATCCTACCATTTCATTACTTCCATTCATCAACCCAATGTCAATTCAAACTAAATAAACCTCAAATGATCATAATTTAACACTACACACACTAATTTCACTCTCTAGCACCAAAACCAATTTTTCCCATGAACCCTAATCTCCCATAATTAAATTTATACACATTTCATGTAATTTTTTTACTCTAATCATGCATACTACTTCAGCTAAGCTTGATTTCATCATCATTTTCACTAAAATACATAAAATCCTAATTTTTCTCCAATTTGGCCAAAACCCTAGTTTAGGTTCCATGCATGTTTCCTATCAATTTCTCATGAAATTTCATCATAAGTTAACTTCATTCTACTTGCTCCAATGCCTCAATCAAAGTTCTCTTTGATCTTTTCTTTTAATGGGTTATGGGATTTATAAAGGGAATTTAAGGGAATTAAAACTTGGGAGGGGAAATCAATGAGGGGAAGAAGTGGAAGAAGAAGAGAAAAAGAGAGAGAGAGGAAGAGAGAGGAGAGGGTGGTGGCACCTTATGAAAAAAAAATGAAGAAGACACTTTGTGACACCCATTATCCATCTACAGTATAGCCGAGCAAGATATGCTGCACAGTATGCCGGAACACTATATTTTATTTCAATCATTTTTATTCTTTCTTAATTTATTTCTTTATGGTGATAAAATGCAATTTGTAAAATTTGACTTATTTAAGTCATTTATTGAAATTATAAATTCATTTAAGGTTCCAAAAATTTTATAAAAAATTCGGCAGAGTATCAGCTAAAAATGGAGAAAAAAGTTCTTCATAACCTGTGAAAAACACTTCCAATAATTGTTCAAATCACAACTCCAATTCTCACATCAATTTAAAACATTTTCTTAATAATTCCTCCATTTATCATTCATTCATTTCACATCATCATCATGCTCAAATCATAAATAAATTCTCACATGGTATTTATAATCACAAAGTTACAAATACTTACATTAATACAAAATTATATTACATTTGTTTCAAATACACATGATAAAATAAGAGTTTAATTACAAAACTTACAAAACTCACAAAATACAAAATGGGACCTAGTGTCCTACCAATGCACTGTAGCCTGTGAGGTGACATGGACACTATGCAGAACTGTGAACGGCCTTACCCAGTTTGTGGTCTACTGGGCTCTCTGTCCAAATCTTCAGTACCTATGCATTGCAAAAGCGACACGCTAAGCATAAAGCTTAGTGGTGCAAATAATACAAGAAAATATAATATGCGAATAAAAATAATAATTTCCTAGTTATTGTGTTCATAAAAAAAATGAATAATTATTAACTTATTATTTAGTCGAAGGCTAATTATAATTTATGATATTGACTTCTTCATGCATTTTGTTAATTGTTTTCTTGATGATTTTGAGCTTCTTTATTTTATTGTAATCATTCTTGATCTTTATTTTGATATTTAATTTCCTTATTTTCTTTAATAATCAGTTCAATTACAATTATACTTTTCCATGCCCAAGTAACCTATGCAAATTGATCGGACTGGATAAACAAGTAAACTAGCACTGGGTACCAGGTACCTCGGGCCGTCACACCATCGGTCACAATATGTCTCCCGGTGTGCAAACAGAATGGCTAATAAGCCATAAAAGCAATAAGGCATAAAGCCAAGTTAACATCATAATCAGTATAGCCACAGGCTATCACATCACAGAATGGCATGAAACCATACATCATACACAGTACTACTATCAGAACCCTATTGGCATGCCAACCTATCCAAACCAATCACATTAGGGCTACTAGGGCATATTACAAAGTCATTTCTTGAATATTTGTACTTTACATATAGGGTTACTATTCATTTCATTAGTCAACTAAAATGTTGACTTTTTCATAGATAATAGGTATATTGGTTCAAATATCACCAAAATATCACATTTTACATTCCAAAGTTGTTGGCATTGGTTGCCAATTCCATTTCAAAGCTTAGTGTTAGTTATTCACAATTTTCAGATTTCAAGCACTAAGTTTACTATTCCATTGGTCATTTGTAAGTAGGAATTTGGCAAAATTGTCTTCATGAAAGTTGTTCGTTATTGTATCTAGTTACATTTTTTTTTTGAATCACTCCATTTGGAGTTTTGTAGCTCAAGTTATGGCCTAAAAACCATAACTGGCTGGATTGCAATTTTCTAGATTTTTCTGGGAAGAACCAATTCTGCAGGTTTTGTGCACTGACTTCAGGTTAGTTTTTGAACATGTTATGATCAAAATTTGGATTTGTTTTCTTCATGAAAGTTGTAGAGCTATGTCTCAGATTGCTGCTGGTAAAATTTCAGGTCAATTGGACCTTTCTACACTGAGTTATGACCAAATGAATAAACACTATTCATTTGATCATTTTGCCCAGGCAGAATGTAAGTCACCCAGATTAGGGCAATTTTTAGGTCAACTTGGTTTGGTTTTCTGGGCAGGGTTTCTTCACCAAAGTTGTGTCATTATGTGTCTAGTTTCATATCCAATTATCCTTGCAGCAATTGAATCTATACAACTCTATTTATAGCTGCCCAAACTTGCTGGACTCATACTCAATCATGCAAATCACTAAGGGCAGTATGCCTAAACTCAACTCCAACATCCTTACTCACTTCAATTCCTACTCACACACATTCAAATGGTCACTAATTGACCATTACAATGTCAACATACCATTAAATGAGAAAACCCTAATGTTGTTCAAGTGTCCACATTTACAAGGTTCATTTATGCATCACACTTGCATTTCACTTACTCTTACATGATCAAGCACTCTTCTCATGCTATGGGCAGCTCCTAACCACTTTGCTTTAAGTAATTTCATCAAACCCTAACCACCCCTAAGCTGCTAAAATTTTAGGGATGCACACACACAAATTTTCATTTTGTTTTCTTACACTTCCCACTTATTTCAAGGTATTAAACATGGCTTAAGTAAAAGAAATAAAAGAATGGACACTAACCTCTTTTTCTCACTCTTCCAAGTCTTCAAAACTTCCTTCTTTCTTCTTCTTTTTGCTAGCTAGAGGATGTTCAAGTTGCAATATCAATTTTTTGTGAAGAAAGGTTGTGGTTTTAAGGTGAGATGAGGTGGGATTTGGGAGCTTACTCAAGCTTCCATGTTGGTTGGATTGGGGTAAGGTTTACGGCTGGTCTGGTTTTGGGGAACAAACAGATTGCTTTTTGTTTGTTTTTACCTCATTTTACCTCTTTTTAATTGGTTTTTAATAGCTTGTTCAATTGTGATTGGTGGGAGCACTTTTAATGACATCATATGATGTCATAATTCCATATTTCTTTCATTTTTCTTTCCTTTTCTTTTCTACACATTTTCAATTTAATTTTTAGTAATATTTATTCACATTTTATGTCATAATAATTATTTACTTAACTGGACAAGTCGGCCAAAAATCATCTCTGAAGACGAAATGATCAAAATGTCCTCCGTTTGGCTTAACAGACTAAAATTGTCTGTACCGATTAAAAAAACTTTTTAAGCATTTTCTTGGCATTCTATTGCCATAGAAACCTCAATGACTCTTCCCTGAAGTCCCAAAAATTATTTTATGAATTTTTTCGCCGGTCTAGGGCTCCTAGTTGCGAGGACCGCAACTTCCTATTGGGTTACCCATCGCTAGAGCACCGGCTCATTTAACTTGGTGGTATTTTATTTCTAAAATTTTTCTTAAATTTTTCTTATTAATATTTGAGTTAATTATGGTTCCTCACTTTACTTTAAATATTTTTTCAAACGTTCTAGCTGTTCGGACCGACACTGATCACCGGAACAGTAGAATGTACGTAATTGCTACAGTGAGAACATACATACATATATATATATATATATATATATATATATATATATATATACGTAATTGCTACAGTGAGAACACACACACACACACACACACACACATATATATATATATCCCCAAAATTAGTTTATTAAAATTATAAATTTTAATTGTGTCATAAGGATAATTAAACTTAAATTTTTATTTCCTTTTTTTTTTACATTTACACTTAATTTTTCCTTTTAATTAAATAATTAAATTTAATTATCAAAAGCCCATAAGTCCTTCATTTTAATTTTGTCATAATGGAAATGAAAGTTTAAGTTTTTATTTCTTAAATTTTCCCGTACATATTTTTACTTGAATTTTTCTTCAATTTTTACCTCAAAATTCAATTTATTAATTTCATTTAATTTAATTGACATTTTGGTCAAAAGTCAACTCTGGAGGTTAATTGACCCAAATACCCCTCATCGGGTCATAATTCTTCTTTTTATAATACTCGATAAGTCCTTAGATTTTTTTTATTCACTTGAAATTTTATTGTGTCTATCTCAATTAATTTTTCATTTATTTTTGGTCCTTAAGGTGTCTTTGAATAGTACTAGTCACAGATAAAAAATGGTACTATTTATAACTCGGAGGTTCAGGGTGTTACAATTCTCCCCTCCTTAACAATAAAATTTCATCCTCGAAATTTACCTGGTCTCATTTTCTGAATTGCTGTGGGTGCTACCTTCTCATGTCCTCCTCACGCTCCTATGTAGCCTCCTTGCCTGAATGTTGGTTCCACAGCACTTTCACCAGAGGTATTTGCTTGTTCCTTAGCTGCTTCACCTCATATGCCAAGATCTTTACGGGTTCTTCGTCATATATCAGGTCTGGATTTACCTCAATCTCCTCTACTGAAAAAATGTGAGAGGGGTCTGATCTGTACCTCCTCAACATGGAGACATGGAAGACATTGTGAATCTTTTCCAACAAAGGAGGTAATGCAAGCCTATATGCTAATGGACCCACTCTTTCCAGAACATCATATGGCCCAATGAAGCGAGGACTTAGTTTTCCCTTTCTACCAAACCTCATGATCCTCTTCCATGGAGAAACTTTCAGGAACACCTTATCACCCACATTGTACCGAATATCTCTTCTCCTTAGGTCAATGTAGGACTTCTGTCTATCCGTTGCAATTTTGAGTCTGTCTCTAATGAGCTTAACATTTTCTTTCGTCTGCTGTACTAATTCTAGGCCAATCAACTTCCTCTCGCCCACTTCATCCCAACACAAGGGAGTTCTACACTTTCTGCCATAAAGTGTTTCGTATGGAGGCATCTTAATGTTTGACTGATAACTGTTGTTGTAGGCAAATTCAATTAAAGGCAAGTGTGTGTCCCAACTCCCTTCAAACTCAATCACACAAGCCCAAAGCATATCCTCCAAAATCTGAATGATCCTTTCAGATTGGCTGTCTGTTTGTGGATGGAATGCTGTATTGAAGTTCAATCTAGTTCCTAGGGCTTTTTAGAGACTACCCTAGAATCTAGACGTGAACCTTGGGTCTCTGTCCGACACAATAGACATTGTCACTTCATGTAACCTCACCACATCATCAATGTACAGTTTGGTCAATCTTTCCAGGCTGTAATCCATCCTCACTGGCAAAAAGTGTGCAGACCTAGTCAATATATCAACAATAACCCAAACTGCATCATGATTCTTTTGTGTACGTGGAAGTCCTATCACAAAATCCATAGTGATTCTTTCCCATTTCCACTCAGGAATTGGCAATGGCTGTAACAACCCTGCAGGCACTTGGTGTTCTGCCTTTACTTGTTGACAAGTTAGGCATTTGGCAACATATTTTGCAATGTCTTTCTTCATTCCTCTCCACCAATAGTGCTCTTTCACTTTTTTGTACATTTTGGTTCCACCAGGGTGCATTGCAAAAGGTGAATCATGTGCTTCTTTTAAAATGGTCTGCCTCAGTTCAACATTCTCAGGAATGCAAATTCTGCCCTTATATAACAACAAGCCCTCATCATTTACTGAAAATTCTAGTTTCTTGCCATCCCGAGCCTCTTCCATCAACTTCACATACGTATCATCCTTCTGTACAACTACTTTAATTTGTTCTGCCGGTATTGGCTTCACTTGCCAAGTAGCTACCATCTGCCCATCTTTATTAATCTCCAAATTAGCATGCAATGCCCTTATCTCATGCACCATGGACAATGGAGAAACCCTCAAACCAACCATAGTCTTGCGACTTAAAGCATCAGCTATAACATTTGTCTGTCCAGGCTGATAGTCTATCAAGTAATCATAACCTTTTATCAGCTCTAACCATCTCCTCTGCCTCAAATTTAACTCCTTTTGTGTGCCCAAGTACTTCAAACTTTTATGATCTGTGTATATATAACATCTCCCCCCATACAAGTAATGTCTCCAGATCTTCAAGGCAAAGACAATGGCTGCCAGCTCTAAGTCATGCGTAGGATAATTCCTCTCATGCAGTTTAAGCTAGCGTGAAGCATAGGCAATGACATTCCTATCTTGCATCAACACACAGGCCAATCCGTTATGAGAAGCATCACTGTATATGGTATACTCCTTACCCAAAATGGGCAAGGTTAAGACTGGAGCTTCAGTTAAACGCCTCTTTAACTCATCAAAACTTTCCTGGCACCGATCAGTCCACTGAAATTTCACATCCTTCCTAAGTAGCTTAGTCAGTGGAGATGCTAGCATGGAGAATCCCTTCACAAACCTTCAATAATACCCGGCTAAACCAAGGAAACCCTGAACTTTCACATTTCTAGGTGGCTTCCAATTAAGAATGGCTTCTACATTACTAGTCTCCACCTGGATACCATCTACAAATACAATATGCCCCAAAAATGTAATCTCCTTTAGCCAAAACTCACATTTTGACAGTTTGGCATACAACTTCTTCTCCCTCAAAGTCTACAATACTATCCTCAAGTGCTTTTCATGTTCCTCTGCATTCTTTGAGTACACCAAAATATCATCAATGAACACCATAACAAACTGGTCCAAATATGGCCTGAAGATAGTGTTCATCAGGCCCATAAAAGCAGTTGGAGCATTAGTCAACCTGAATGGCATTACCAAAAACTCATAGTAGCCATACCGAGTCCTAAAGGCAATTTTAGGAATACTTTGCTCCTGCACCCTCAACTGGTAGTAGCCCGATCTCAAGTCAATTTTGGAGAATACAGTTGCATCCTTCAACTGATCAAACAAATCATCAATCCATGGCAGAGGATATCTATTCTTTATGGTCACCTGATTCAACTGTCTGTAGTCATGCATAGGCGGAGAGTACCATTCTTCTTCTTCACAAATAATACTAGTGCTCCCTAAGGTGACACGCTAGGGCGAATGAAACCCTTATCTAACAATTCCTGCAATTGCACCTTTGACTCTTTCAACTCAGCAAGTGCCATCCTATAAGGAGTGATGGAGATTGGCTCCACACCAGGCATAGTCTCAATTTCAAAGTGCACCTCTCTTTCCGTAGGCAATCCTGGCAATTCTTCCAGAAAAGACATCCAAAAAATCCCATACTATAGGAATATCTCTAAGATCTGGACTCCTCACCTGGGTGTCTATCACATGAGCTAGATAAGCTTCACATCCCTTTCTAATCATCTTTCTAGCAAGTGCAGCTGAAATGATGTTGGATGGCAATAATTGCCTCTCCCCGTGTATCACTACATTTGCATACTCGAGAAGGCCAAAAGTGACTGTCTTCAGTCTACAGTCAATCATGGCGTGATGCCTTGCTAACCAATCCATGCCCAAGATGATATCATAATCACAGAAGGGCATGTCAATTAAGTCTGACAGGAATGTATGTCCTTGGATTACCAAAGGACAATCCTTATACAATTTGTTCACCCTAACCTCTTATCCTAAGGGACTAGTTACTAGCACATCATAATCCATTTTCAAGCAAGGAATGGCAATAGAACATGCAATACTGGCACTAGCATAAGAATGTGTAGAACCAGGGTCAAACAGCACATATACATCTCTATTAAAGATGGAGAAAGTACCAGCCACAACATCTGATGTCTCAGCTTCCTCCCTCTAGCGCATGGTGTACACCCTGGCTGATGCACCACTCTGCTCTGGTTGGCTCGCTGTGCCCTGAATGCCAGAAGTGTTACCTCTACCCCTGCCTCGGCCTCTACTAGCTTTCTGTTGTCCTCTGGAAGCAGAACCTTGAACAGATCCCTCAGTGGTGGTAGGCGGCCCAGACCTGCGAGCACTAGTGCAATCTCTAGCAAAATGCTCACTTCCACTACAGTTGTAACATGCTCCTATGGCCTTATAACATACTCCTCCATGATTCCTACCACAAGTTTCATAGGTATGAGCAGGAAAGGAACCCCTAGATGTCTGCTGTCCGGATCTAGGTGGCCTCTGCCCTGAGAATCTTTCCCTACTAGATCCTCTGTTACTTGGTCCCTTAAAGCTCTTTCTCTTACCCAAATTGTTACTTGGACTCTAACCTGTAGGCTTACTACTCTTCTTTTTTTCAGTGGTTACCTTCTCAGATGCCCCTTCCAGTTCTATCCATTCCAATTCAAGGGCCTGTGATATCAACCCAGAGAAGTTATCATGTTGAAACCCAACCACTTACAATCTCAAACTAGGCCTCAAACAAGCCTCAAACCATTTGCATCTGTCTCTACTAGTAGTGAGTAGGCTTCCAGCATAATGGCTAATGCAGGAAAAGTCTCTCTCATACTCGGCTACAGTCTTGTTCCCTTGCTTCAAACTAGGAAACTCCTATAGCTTCATATCTACATATGTGTCAGGAACATACTTCTGTCCAAATTCTCTGAGAAAGTCATCCCATGTCAACACAAGGGGCTCCACCAAACTGTGAGGGATGGTCTTCCACCACTCATATGCATCTCCATGCAGCAGAGAGACCGAGTATTCAAACTTCAAATCGTCATTGTAGTGCAGTTTCTTGAATACTCTCTCCATCCGTTCTAACCATTGCTCAGCTTCCATTGGGTCCACTGTACCCTTGAACTCTGTTGCCCCATACTTCATTAACTTTTCATATTGTCTGGCTGGAGGTGGTGGTTACACTGGAGGTGCTTTGCACAGGAGCTTGGACTGGTATATTGCCAGCCATTTGCTGAAATAGTCCAGCCATCTGCTGAGCGAACTGAGCAGGAAACTACATAGGTGGGACAAGTGCAGCTGACCCATCGGCATTCTGAGGAGCTGGGGCCACCCCCTGTACCTCAGCTACTACTGATTGCTCTACTATGTGATCCCCTTCTTCCATACTGAATCACAAAGAATTCTACTCCTTGGACAACTAACATAATAAGATTTCCCTCCATTAGTCCATATTTATGATGTAATGCACTATATGTATCAATTAATGATAGTTAAGCAGTTGTACTTATCAAAATTTTTCAAACATGTAATTTCAAAACTTGTATAAAAACCAAAGCCTACTGATACCACTAAAACATGTTACTCCTTATCCCTGGTAAGGCATGACATGTTCCTGTATGTCACACCTTACCCCTCCCTAAGGCATAACATGATCCCGTAGTATACCTAATGAATTACCAAACTTTGTCTATTGATAACCCATTAAATACACTACAAGGGATTTTAAACCTTTTCTTATTTCTTTTTACAGTGGTGAGCACTTTTGATAGGTGTTAAAATTTTTTTAATCGAAGTTAAATCACATATTAGGTTTGAAATAGCCACAAATTTTATAAAAATTTCGGCAGAGTGTCATCTGTATTTGGAGCAAAACAGTTCTTCAAAAACTTGTAAAAAGCACTTCCAATATATTTGTTTAATCCCAAACTCTAATATGGCTCAATTCAAATCAGTGTTCTCAACACAGTTCAAACTCAATTCAATATTATTTTCAGCAATTCCAAAGATAAAGTGCAAAATAAATGAGTATTTCAAATGCTGAAATAAGAGAATTGTAATACAACATTTTGATAGGCCAAAATAATTTACAAACTTATTTTAGAACTGCTCAAGACCAAGTACAATATATACATACAGTGCACATACATTACAACAAAAATTACAAAAAGGTAGTATAGTCAATATACCCGGTACAATCCCAAAGTGAAGTCACAAGCAGCCTACTCTGCTGCTCTGTCTGTCTGTTTACCTGCGACAGTAATGAAAAAGCTATCGCTGAGTAAAATTACTCAATGGTACACAATAACAATTTAAAATACGGTGTATAAAACTTTTATTGACAATTTACAATTCAAATAATTCATAATTTCATGTCACAATTTTCAAAGCTCATATAACACAAATTTGATCAAACAATTGAATAACACAGTGTTGCTAATCAATAACACAACTTAGGTCATGACACAAACTTTTCTGAACATGCCGTATTGTACACCACGACAAGGCAAACTCACCCCACTAATTGAAATCAATGAGGGAGGTGGCTGGCTAGCTAATGAGTACTCATCCAAACTCACCTCAAAATGGCAAGCCATAGAGGGAGGAAAATAATCAAATATCAAACTCAACCCCACAAGTGGAGGAGGAATAGAGTAAGGGACTGCCATGCCAAGTGCGAATCAAAACAATTCTAAATCACAATATTTAAATATTTCATACAAACCACAAATCACATTTTATCTCAAAATTTCTATTTACAAAGTAGGCAACACAATAATTTCCAAATAAAATTCCCAAAGACAAAACAATAAAAAAAATTATTCATAACTCGTTTCTCCAAATAAAATTTCTAGTAAAAGCAGTGAATATAAAAAGTATTGCGCACAGACCTCGGATGAGTCACCTCTTGGCCTTGACTCAATGTTCTTTATGCTCTTCAATATTCTTTTCAATTGAAACACACAATTTAAAGTGGTTCAGTACTCAGTTAAATTGTTTCTAATCATAAGGTTCCATAATTAAATTTTATTGATACTATTCCTTTCATTAGTCAACTTATAATGTTGACCTTTAATACACATTAGGTGAATTAATTTTAATGTTACCAATATGTCACATTTTATAGTCCTCATGTGTTGGTATATGTTACCAATTTCATTTCCAAGTATACTGCATTTTATTACAATTTATCAGATTTTGGTATGCTGTTTTGACCTAGCCGGATGACCTAGTTCCCTCGGTTTTTGGGTTCTAGTTCGAATTACAAACATGTAGGTATATGTCTTAATGAACTTTTGCCACAAATTTTAGGTCACTTGGAGTTTACTAGACCAATTTATGGTCATTTTACCAATGCTGGACAGATTGCACTATATTGCAAAGTTTAGGTCATTTTTAGGTCAAAGTCAATTCGGCCAGTTTTTGTAACCCAACTTGTGCAAGCATTTTGACTTGGTTCTGGTCATTTCTGGGCTTTGTGTCTTCATAAGAGTTGTAGCTCTATGTCTAAGCTTTCCATGGTTTAAATTTTAGATCATTTAGACCTGTTTTGAGTGAGTTATGGCCAAAATACTGACTGCTGTTCAAATGGTCAGTTTTCAGGTTTGCAATGTCACTAATCCGGATTTGGTCAATTCTCATGTCACTTTCTGGACAAAATTTAGGTAGACTTTCTTCATGAAAGTTGGCACATTTTGTGCCTAGTTTCACCTCCAATTGGCCTCATACTAATTGGAGTCACACACTTAGGGTTATAGGCTCATTTGCATACTGCCCTTTACATGCCTCTCAAACACCAATCCAAACACACATTAACCTTTTTATAAGTTCACTTCTCTACCAAATATTGAATTGGTACTGTGACACCCCTTACCCGACTACAGTGTAGCCGAGCAAGTTATGCCACTCAGTGTGCCGGAGCACTCTATTTTATCTGATTTCATTACAGTCCTTGATTTATTTATTCAAAAACTTTATTGAAGATTTAGGCTATTTTTACTTTTATCAAAATCTAACTAAATTGGAAATTTCAAAAATTTTAACGATAATCCGACAAAGTGTCGGCTGTAATTTGGACTAACAGTTCTTCTGAACCTGCCAAAGACAATTTCAATATATACTCAATTTCTCAAACTTAATAGTCTCAAAAATTTTCAAACATAATGTATCTCAATGTAGTATCCAGATTTCTCAGAAATCTCATTAGATTTTCAATATCTCAATATTCACAAGTATAATCTCATTATAACTCAAATTCAATTCACATACTAAAATACTTACTTTGAATAGCTTCCATAATTCATAGGTTAATTACATGAGTTTATTTTGTACAAGATATAAAAATAATTTACAATGTGCTAGGAATGAACAATATACATAACATGTATAAAATGAGCCCTATCTACATGCATTGCTGAGGAGGTGACAATCTTGAACTCTTCTGACACTTCTGCAGATCCGACTCCAAAAATCTCAATCGACCATCTGGTTTTACCTTGATTACTGCGCGAGGAAGCAATTCTATCGCGCTAAGCATTAATGCTTAGTGGTGCAATAATATAACCAGAAATAATATATACAAGTAAAGAAAGAAATAAATGATAATTCAGATACTCAAGAATCAATTTAATTTGGTATGGTATTTCTAGTATCAACGATCTTATATACTAGTTTGTTCCTCTTTGGAAGTGCTTAGTTTATAACTTTTCAGAATACTAGCGGTATATAATTTATTCTATCTGTATTGTATTTCAAGTCTGCAGATTACGCAATTTATATTTTTGTTATGTTTCTTTTGCTAATCTCTTTTGCTTATTCATTCAATACTTAATTTAATTGTAATGGATTTTCATTATACTTAACTTAACTTAGCTGCCTGAATTGAATAATACTTTAATTGACTGCCCAAGTAACCTATACTAGACGCATTTGGATCGATAACGTCGTTGTTGGCACCGACACCGATTGCCTCGGGCCGTCATACCATGGGACGCAGAATGTCAACAACGTATGCAGTCAGTATGGCTAAAGAGCCATGATATCACATAATCGGCATAAAAGCCATGAATACGGGCATAAAAGCCATGGATACGGGCATAAAGCCATGAATACAGGCATAAAGCCTTTCCTTTCGCAGTACTGCTAAAACAATACCCTATTGGCATGCCAAACTATCCAAACAAATCTTGTTAGGTATACTAGGGCATTTGATATTTTAAAATGTTAATATATTGTGCTTTATGACTTCATTTTTTCATGATAAATTTCAATCATAATTCATACATTCATTTGATCATTTATATGATCACAATTCACATCAATTATTCTTTTATACCATTGTACTCAAAATACTTCTCCTCTTTACAATAATGAGAACTAATGTCTCATTCATACATTAATATGGTTTATTTATCCATTCATTATGTTATTCATATTGATCACAATTCTAAACAATGGTTCACATGTACCATTGTATTCAAAACATTTTTCCTTTCTCATTTATACATTCAAGAATCTACTTATGTAATTACAAATTTTATATTTCAAGTTGAGTTACTAATATTTTATGAATTCCATTTGTGATGGGCATATATGCCCTAACTATCTATTCACATCAATTAGGTGACTTATTTTTCATGTTTCAAGTAATCCATGAATATTTCATGGATTTCAAATTTATGGCCTAAATTTCTTTTTAACAATTTTGACTAGGATGCATAGTCCATATTTGTCATACAATTCTAAGCATTTAAGCTTAGAATTGGTTCTAGGTCTTCATCTTAATTCACTAATCATTTTGATTACTATTCACCATACTAGTCAACCAAAATGTTGACCTTTTTACACTTAATGGATATATTAATTCTAATTACACCAAGATCCCACATTTTGAGTTTTACATTTACTAGTATTAATTTCCAATTGCAATTTAAAGTCCCCTAGATGCATTTCTAATTTCAAATTTTGAATTTCAAGTTTTAGTGTCACTATTCACCTCATTGGTCAACAAAAATGTTGACTTTTGCATAGACAATAGGTACATTGGTTTTAACACTCCTGATGTACCACATTTTGCATTTAAAACTTGTTGGAATCAATTACCAAATCCATTTCCAAGCTTATTTCAAGTTTTCATGTCACTATTCACTTCATTAGTCAACTAAAATGTTGACTTTTGCATAGAAAATATGTACATTGACTTTGGCACTTCAAACATACTACATTTTTCATTTAAAACTTGTTGGTTTTGGTCACTTTCTCAAAGCTCAGGTCATTTTGGCAAAATTGCCAATTTTCGGTTTTGGTGCTCTGAAGTTGCACTGTTTCATTGGTCGATTTACTCTTAGAATTTGACAAAACTTCCTTCATAGAAAATGTTCCTTATTTTGTCTAGTTGAATTTCTTTTTTTGAATCACTCCATTTGGAGTTTTGTAGCTCAAGTTATGGCCAAAATAAGTTTACTGTTCACGTGCACTGTTCATGCTGAGATTTTGGGTCTGGCAGATTTTTGGTTCAACTTTGGTCAGTAATTTGATCAAGTTAAGTTCATAATTTGGTCTAACTTTCTTCTTATGAAATGTTCTACCATACCTTAGGTTTCCATTGGTTCAAGAATCGCCTAAATCCGAGTTTTCTAGAGAGAGTTATAGTCCTCCAAACATTGCTGCTCAAATGAAAATTCTGGAAATCTCAGTACAGTAAACTTCACTTTGCTCAATGATTTGATTAGGTTTTGGTCATAATTTGGGGTAGGTTTCTTCATAAAAGTTGTTTTTCTATGTCTTAACTTGTTGCTGTAAAAATTTCAGGTCAATTGACCATTTCTACAGTGAATTATGGCCAAATGAACAGTTACTATTCATTTGGTCCTTCTGCAGGGGCTGTTTGCAGGGTATCTGGATTGGGGCCAACTTTTAGTCCTCTTGCTTTGGTCTTTTGGGCATAGTTTCTTCAGAAAAAATGTGCCATTATAAGCCTAGTTTCATGTCCAATTGGCCAAATATCAATTGGACCTACACAGCCAAAGTTATGGCTGTGTAAGTGGACTGAAATTTCAGTCACTCTGCTGCACTCACAAGGCAGCCTACAAATTCACTTGGCTATACTATTTTTCAGTCCAATTCATGGTCAACATACCTAAAATGGTCACTAATTGACCATTAAGATGTTCTCTAACAATTTCCTAAGCCAAGTCAATTTTTCACTTCTCAAAACCCTAGTTTTCCCTTATGATTCACACATACACCTAATTAAGCACTTCCATTCATTATTTATGTGTATATACACCTTAAACATAATCTCTAATTCATTCTAAGTCTATTAAAACCATCAAAAACACTCCACCTTTGTTCCTTCCTTAGGGCAGCCAAAATTGATGGCATACATACACATAGTTTTTATTCATTTTACTTACAATTCCTTACTTATTTCAAGTCTTTAACATAGAAATAAAGAGTTTTAAATAGATAGGTGCACTAACCTCACTTTAACCTCTTGTAGGCAGATTTTTCCAAGTCCCAATCTTCACTTTCTTTCTTCTTCTTGGCTGCCAAACACTTCCCAAGAGGTATAGACAAGTTTTTAGTGAAAGGACTTAGGAGAGTTTGTGATGAAATAAGGATGAAAATGGAGCTTTGGTTGAGATTCAATGGAGGAAGAGGGGAGGGGTGTAAAACGTTTTTCTAAGGAGAAGAAGGGCTGCTGATTTCTTTTGCTTTTGGCCATATTTATCTCTTTTTATTTATTAATTAATAGGTTGTTTAATTGTGATTGGTTGGAAGTAAGTGAGTGACATCATAATATGTCATAATTTGCTTAATTTTTTATTTTTCTTTTCTTTTCTTTTCTACTACATTTCAATTTAATTTTTAGCAATATTTATTCATATTTTTAATCATAATAATTATTTACTTAACTGGACAAGTCGGCCAAAAATCACCTCTGAAGGCGAAATGACCAAAATGCCCTTCGTTTGGCTTAACGGGTCAAAATTGTCTGTACTGATTGAAAAATTTTTCTAAATATTTTCTTGGCATTCTAATGCCATAGGAACCTCAATGACCCTTCTCTGGAGTCCCAAAAATTATTTTATAATTTTTCCCCCGGGTCTAGGGCTCCTCATGCGAACCGCAACTTCCCTCTGGTTACCCATCGCTTGGGCACCGGCTCATTCGACTTGGTTGTATTTTATTTCTAAAATTTTTCCTAAATTTTTCTTATTAATATTTGAGTTAATTATGGTTCTTTACCTTAGTTTAAATATTTTTCCGGACGTTCTAGCTGTCCGGACCGACACTGGTCACCGAAACAGTAGACTGTGCGGAATTGCTACAGTGAGGGTGTTACAATTCTTCCCCTCTCATTTAAATTTCGTCCTCGAAATTTACCCAGTGTAAATAGCCGAGGAGCTACTACCTCTTTATTTCTTTACCTTTCCGTGTTATCCTACTTCACTTTCTCCTTAGTCTCAATCCTATCATTAAACAGTTCTGTACTCATCCTTTTTCATCTTAAATACAGTCTGCTTCTCATCTCCATTCGCTACCTCATTGTCTCTTCACTCTCTTATTCCATACCTTAACCTAAAATAACCAGGAAATACAGATCTGCAATAGTGTCACCTCGACTCATATGAATGTAATGCATGATATGCAGTTTATCTAGGTCCAGAAACGCCTAAACCGCGCTCTGATACCACTATATGTGACACCCCTTACCCGACTACAGTGTAGTCGAGCAAGTTATACCACTCAGTGTGCCGGACCACTCTATTTTATCTGATTTCATTACAGTCCTTGATTTATTTATTCAAAAACTTTATTGAAGATTTAGGCTATTTTTACTTTTATCAAAATCTAACTAAATTGGAAAATTCAAAAATTTTAACGATAATACGACAAAGTGTCGGCTGTAATTTGGACTAACAGTTCTTCTGAACCTGCCAAAGACAATTTCAATATATACTCAATTTCTCAAACTTAATAGTCTCAAAAATTTTCAAACATAATGTATCTCAATGCAGTATCCAGATTTTTCAGAAATCTCATTAGATTTTCAATATCTCAATATTCACAAGTATAATCTCATTATAACTCAAATTCAATTCACATACTAAAATACTTACTTTGAATAGCTTCCATAATTCATAGGTTAATTACATGAGTTTATTTTGTACAAGATATACAAATAATTTACAATGTGCTAGGAATGAACAATATACATAACATGTATAAAATGAGCCCTATCTACATGCATTGCTGAGGAGGTGACAATCTTGAACTCTTCTGACACTTCTGCAGATTTGGACTTCAAAAATCTCAGTCGACAGTCTACTGGTTTTACCTTCAGTACCTGCGCGAGGAAGCAATTCCATCGCGCTAAGCATTTCTGCTTAGTGGTGCAATAATATAACCAGAAATAATATATACAAGTAAAGAAAGAAATAAATGATAATTCAGATACTCAAGAATCAATTTAATTTGGTATGGTATTTCTAGTATCAACGATCTTATATACTAGTTTGTTCCTCTTTGGAAGTGCTTAGTTTATAACTTTTCAGTAATACTAGCAGGTATATAATTTATTCTATCTGTATTGTATTTCAAGTCTGCATGCAGTTACGCAATTTATATTTTTGTTATGTTTCTTTTGCTAATCTCTTTTGCTTATTCATTCAATACTTAATTTAATTGTACTGGATTTTCATTATACTTAACTTAACTTAGCTGCCTGAATTGAATAATACTTTAATTGACTGCCCAAGTAACCTATACTAGACGACTGGAATGGATAACGGGTCGTTGGCACTAGACACCGCGGTGCCTCGGGCCGTCATACCATGGGACGCAGAACGTCAACCACGTATGCAGTCAGTATGGCTAAAGAGCCATGATATCACATAATCGGCATAAAAGCCATGAATACGGGCATAAAAGCCATGGATACGGGCATAAAGCCATGAATACAGGCATAAAGCCTTTCCTTTCGCAGTACTACTAAAACAATACCCTATTGGCATGCCAAACTATCCAAACCAATCTTGTTAGGTATACTAGGGCATTTGATATTTTAAAATGTTAATTTATTGTGCTTTATGACTTCATTTTTTCATGATAAATTTCAATCATAATTCATACATTCATTTGATCATTTATATGATCACAATTCACATCAATTATTCTTTTATACCATTGTACTCAAAATACTTCTCCTCTTTACAATAATGAGAACTAATGTCTCATTCATACATTAATATGGTTTATTTATCCATTCATTATGTTATTCATATTGATCACAATTCTAAACAATGGTTCACATGTACCATTGTATTCAAAACATTTTTCCTTTCTCATTTATACATTCAAGAATCTACTTATGTAATTACAAATTTTATATTTCAAGTTGAGTTACTAATATTTTATGAATTCCATTTGTGATGGGCATATATGCCCTAACTATCTATTCACATCAATTAGGTGACTTATTTTTCATGTTTCAAGTAATCCATGAATATTTCATGGATTTCAAATTTATGGCCTAAATTTCTTTTTAACAATTTTGACTAGGATGCATAGTCCATATTTGTCATACAATTCTAAGCATTTAAGCTTAGAATTGGTTCTAGGTCTTCATCTTAATTCACTAATCATTTTGATTACTATTCACCATACTAGTCAACCAAAATGTTGACCTTTTTATACTTAATGGATATATTAATTCTAATTACACCAAGATCCCACATTTTGAGTTTTACATTTACTAGTATTAATTGCCAATTGCAATTTAAAGTCCCCTAGATGAATTTCTAATTTCAAATTTTGAATTTCAAGTTTTAGTGTCACTATTCACCTCATTGGTCAACAAAAATGTTGACTTTTGCATAGACAATAGGTACATTGGTTTTAACACTCCCGATGCACCACATTTAGCATTTAAAACTTGTTGGAATCAATTACCAAATCCATTTACAAGCTTATTTCAAGTTTTCATGTCACTATTCACTTCATTAGTCAACTAAAATGTTGACTTTTACATAGAAAATATGTACATTGACTTTCGCACTTCAAACATACTACATTTTTCATTTAAAACTTGTTGGTTTTGGTCACTTTCTCAAAGCTCAGGTCATTTTGGCAAAATTGCCAATTTTCGGTTTTGGTGCTCCGAAGTTGCACTGTTTCATTGGTCGATTTACTCTTAGAATTTGACAAAACTTCCTTCATAGAAAATGTTCCTTATTTTGTCTAGTTGAATTTCTTTTTTTGAATCACTCCATTTGGAGTTTTGTAGCTCAAGTTATGGCCAAAATAAGTTTACTGTTCACGTGCACTGTTCATGCTGAGATTTTGGGTCTGGCAGATTTTTGGTTCAACTTTGGTCAGTAATTTGATCAAGTTAAGTTCATAATTTGGTCTAACTTTCTTCTTATGAAATGTTCTACCATACCTTAGGTTTCCATCGGTTCAAGAATCGCCTAAATCCGAGTTTTCTAGAGAGAGTTATAGTCCTCCAAACATTGCTGCTCAAATGAAAATTCTGGAAATCTCAGTACAATAAACTTCACTTTACTCAATGATTTGATTAGGTTCTGGTCATAATTTGGGGTAGGTTTCTTCATAAAAGTTGTTTGTCTATGTCTTAACTTGTTGCTGTAAAAATTTCAGGTCAATTGACCATTTCTACAGTGAATTATGGCCAAATGAACAGTTACTGTTCATTTGGTCATTCTGCAGGGGCTGTTTGCAGGGTATCTAGATTGGGGCCAACTTTTGGTCCTCTTGCTTTGGTCTTTTGGGCATGGTTTCTTCAGCAAAAATGTGCCATTATAAGCCTAGTTTTATGTCCAATTGGCCAAACATCAATTGGACCTACACAGCCAAAGTTATGGCTGTGCAAGTGGACTGAAATTTCAGTCACTCTGCTACACTCACAAGGCAGCCTGCACATTCACTTGGCTATACTATTTTTCAGTCCAATTCATGGTCAACATACCTAAAATGGTCACTAATTGACCATTAAGATGTTCTCTAACAATTTCCTAAGCCAAGTCAATTTTTCACTTCTCAAAACCCTAGTTTTCCCTTATGATTCACACATACACCTAATTAAGCACTTCCATTCATTATTTATGTGTATATACACCTTAAACATAATCTCTAATTCATTCTAAGTCCATTAAAACCATCAAAAACACTCCACCTTTGTTCTTTCCTTAGGGCAGCCAAAATTGATGGCATACATACACATAGTTTTTATTCATTTTACTTACAATTCCTTACTTATTTCAAGACTTTAACATAGAAATAAAGAGTTTTAAATAGATAGGTGCACTAACCTCACTTTAACCTCTTGTAGGCAGATTTTTCCAAGTCCCAATCTTCACTTTCTTTCTTCTTCTTGGCTGCCAAACACTTCCCAAGAGGTATAGACAAGTTTTTAGTGAAAGGACTTAGGAGAGTTTGTGATGAAATAAGGATGAAAATGGAGCTTTGGTTGAGATTCAATGGAGGAAGAGGGGAGGGGTGTAAAATGTTTTTCTAAGGAGAAGAAGGGCTGCTGATTTCTTTTATTTTTTTTCCATATTTATCTCTTTTTATTTATTAATTAATAGGTTGTTTAATTGTGATTGGTTGGAAGTAAGTGAGTGACATCATAATATGTCATAATTTGCTTAATTTTTTTTTTCTTTTCTTTTCTTTTCTACCACATTTCAATTTAATTTTTAGCAATATTTATTCATATTTTGAATCATAATAATTATTTACTTAACTGGACAAGTCGGCCAAAAATCACCTCTGAAGGCGAAATGACCAAAATGCCCTCCGTTTGGCTTAACGGGTCAAAATTGTCTGTATCGATTGAAAAATTTTTCTAAATATTTTCTTGGCATTCTAATGCCATAGGAACCTCAATGACCCTTCTCTGGAGTCCCAAAAATCCCCCGGGTCTAGGGCTCCTCGTTGCGAGAACCGCAACTTCCCTCTGGTTACCCATCGCTTGGGCACCGGCTCATTCGACTTAGTTGTATTTTATTTCTAAAATTTTTCCTAAATTTTTCTTATTAATATTTGAGTTAATTATGGTTCTTTACCTTAGTTTAAATATTTTTCCGGACATTCTAGCTGTCTGGACCGACACTGGTCACCGAAACAGTAGACTGTGCGGAATTGCTACAGTGAGGGTGTTACCGGTACTAACCATAATCACTCAACACATCACATTTAGGTCAAATTGGGCAAAATATAATAACTTTACAATACACCAAATGAAATCATAATTCACAAAGTCCAAACCCAACAATATATACATATAAACACTCCTAATTATTACACAATTTCCATCATCAAATTACACATTTATTCTCTACTAAATCATACACATATGCTGCCACTTTTAGTACCATAATTCAACAACCTTTTCATGAATTTAAACATTTCAAATCTTCATCATGAGGCTGCCCAAGTAACACATTCACATCTAACTTCCATTTTCAATTTATAACTTACAATTCAAATTATATACATGGAAATCAACTCCTACACATTTAAGCACTTAAATCAATACCTCAAACTACCATTTACATGTAGAAAAATCATTAACCTTGATATTCCATGGCTGCCAAAAACAGTACCTTCCAATAACTCATTAAAACTTCAAAGTTTCTCCATAAATCAACTCACCACAACACCCACACAAGCTTTAACAAAGAAAGGATGAAGAAATGGACATGTACCTCAAGTGAAACTTGTCAAACCTCTTCAAATCTCTCCCTTCTTGCTCCCAAAATGCTGCCCAAGTTGAGTAGGCAAAGATTAATGAAGGAAACTAGTGGAAAAGAGGGCTTGAATAGAGGTGCATGAAGCTTGGAAAATGGTGTAGCAATGGAGTTTTCATGGTGGATTAATTCGGCTTGATAAGAGGAGGTTGAAGATGATGGCATTTTCTGTCCCAAATGGCTTATAAAGGTGTCCCAAATTATGAGTTAGTGGAGCACTAACTTGGATTAAAGAATTAATTATCCAAAGTTTCTTAAATTTGCAATTTGGTCACCATTTCTTTCACTATTTATTTTAGGTACCACACTTTTAATTTTCATGACATTTTCAAAGTTTAATATCATTTATTTTTAATGGAAATTCAGGTTAAAAGACAACTCGGGCTGTCAAATGACCAAAATGCCCCTCTTCGGATTGCATTTCGAATTTTTTGGTAACACCGATTTTTATCGGTTTCTCGATTTTTCTTTTTTCTTTGTACTAATTTATTAATTTTTCTTTGATATTTCTAATGTCATTTATACTTCAATAGATGTTTATTTAAGTCTTAAAAATATTTCCCAAGGTTCCTCGTGGTCCAGGGCTAGTCAACGGTCCTCGCCGCATCTTCCAAGTGCAGTCACCCATCGCTACGGTTTTTGGCTCGTTTAACTTAGTTACATTTCATTGCTCTTGTTTTTCCTTTGTTTTTCTTGTATTTTCCTCTATTGTATTTCATTATTTTATGTCTCCTCACTAATATTTAAGTGTAGTTCCAGGCATTCTAGCTGTCCAGACAGACACTGGTCACCGAAACAGTAGAACGCACTACCGAACATAGGGGTGTTACACTGTAGCATACCTAATGAATTACCAAACTCCACCTACCGATAACCTATTAGTTATGCTAAAAAGGATTTTAAAACAAATCATAGCTTTTTATCTTATCAATTCTTTTGCGGAAAACTGCATGAGAATAGTTAAAATTCCATGTAAACATTCATTAGAAATAATGATAGATTAAATATTGCAAAAGTTACATTTTCATAAGTCTCAAAATAAAATACAAATAGTTACAAACTCAAAATACTTTCGTAATGCAGTACTTTTTAATACAAACTGCTCAATGTCCGTATATCCATACATATAGGTACAAAATATATCCAAAGGAATCACAAGGGTATACCTAACGTAAATACCTACAATCAATACCAAAATGCTGCTTTCAAGTCTCTCACTCAGTAGCCTTCTCCTTTCCCTTACCAGCGATAGCCTAAAGAAGCTATCGCTGAGTATATCACTCAATGGTGCACAACTAATAACTTTAAAACTTAAGGTAAAACACAATTTGTCAAAGCATAATAGATCACATTTTTCTTAAGCATGAAAACTTCATAATAGTTCTAAGTCCATAAGAGCCATTTATTGGAATAACATTTCAAAAAGAGAAATCACACTTCATAAATCACAATTCACAAAGCATTAGTGTTGCCAACATCAACACATAGTTTAGGCCATGACACAAAATTTCACGATTAGTGTCGTGTTGTACACCACGACAAAGTAATCTCAACCTCACTAACCGTTATTAATGAGGGAAGGGCTAGCTAGTTAATGAGTACTCATGTAGTCTTACCCCACTAACCGTTATTAATGGGAGACATAATCATATTAAATATCAAACCCCAAGTAGCCGTTACTACTGGAGAGTTCTGAAAGGGACTGTCATGCTAACTGTGGTTTTAAAACAGTTTCCAAAAATTTCCCACTCAGCAATCACATTTATAAACCAATAAACACATTTAAATTCATCACAATATCCAAATAAAGGTGGCAACACCTAAATTTCTCAAATCCAAGAGAAAAACTACATTTCAGTCAAAGTAAACTTGTCCAAAGCAGACTCATTCAAATAAACAAATTCCAAACAATTTACAAGTTTAAAAACAAAAAAAAGGTTAGTTATGCACAAACCTTCAATGCTCTCCTTTCTCTTTACTCACTATTCCTTGTCCATCCTAACTTCTTTTTCTACCAAAAATACACAAATATAATACCTCAATGCCAATCTTAATGGCTGCCAAAAACTCATTACATGCATGTCTAATGCATCCCAAGTTAACTTGGCAAATTTTAGAAAATTTTAGTTTTGTATAGCTTGGTGCCCCAATCTTTGAACCCAATTTTTACCTAGTTTCGATCAAAATTTGATGATGTGTTCTTCATGAAAACTGTTCATCTGGGTCTTAACTTTATTTTCCTTTTTTGAATCGCCTAATTCGGAGCTGTGTAGCTCAAATTATGACCAAAACATGATTACTGTTTATGTTACTATTCACCCTGTAGTTTCTGTTCTGGCAGATTTATCGATCCAACTTCATTCAGCAATTTGATCAAGTTAAGCCCATAATTTGGTCTAATGTTCTTCATATGAAATGTTCTACTATGTCTTAGGTTTCCATCGGTTTAATAATCGCCTAAATCAAAGTTTTCTAGAGAGAGTTATGGCCATGCAAATTTACTGTTCATATGGTAAATTTGCAGATTTCCAGATTTCTACAGATTTGGTGATTCAAATTCGCTTAGCAGTTTGATTGGGTTAAGTCCATAATTTGGCCTCAAGTTCCTCATATGAAATGTTCTACTATGTTTTAAATTTCTATTAGTTCAAGAATCACCTAAATCAGAGTTTTCTAGAGAGAGTTATGGCCATGCAAAGTTTACTGTTCATATGGTCAAATTTTGCAGGTTCCAGAATTTTGTCTTAGGTTCAAGGCTCATTTCGGATAGCTTAAGGTCATTTTCGGGATAGGGATCTCCACGAAAATTCTAGCTCTGTCTTAAGTTTCTTTTTCAATTGGTTTCACACCAATTGGAGTTGTGTAGCTTAAGTTATGGGCCTCCAAACACACTGAATTCAGTGTGCAAAATTCTGCCCTTAGTTTAATTTTTCATTTTTTCAATTACTTCCATTAACCAACCTCAATTCATATTTAATTCACCCAAAATGACTATAATTTAGCATTGACACATCAATGGCACTTCCTAGCACAAAACTCACAATTTTTAAACACCAAAGTTTACAATTTTCTCTAATCCTACCATTTCATTACTTCCATTCATCAACACAATGTCAATTCAAACTAAATAAACCTCAAATGATCATAATTCAACACTATACACACCAATTTCACTCTCTAGTAGCAAAACTCAATTTTTCCCATGAGCCCTAATCTCCCATAATTAAATTTATACACATTTCATGCAATTTTTTTACTCTAATCATGCATACTACTTCAACTAAGCTTGATTTCATCATCACTTTCACTAAAATACATCAAACCCTAATTTTTTTCCAATTTGGCCAAAACCCTACTTTAGGTTCCATGCATGTTTCCTTTCAATTTCTCATTAAATTTCTGAAGGAGCGGAAGCATGAAAAAAACAAGTTTATATCATTGAATTCAAAAAGTTTTCACCTAGGGTCACATGCATCATGCAAGATTTATTTTTATCTATTTGATTTCAATGATAAACAACATATTAAAACTCTTTTAATATGTTTTTGGATCTACATTTGCCATTTAAGATTTTAGAACTAATCAGATTAATTTTAAGAACCCTAGATTATATCAAGAACAACTGCACTAACCTCTTGTTGCACTGTAGTATGTTTGTCACCTTTGAGATGCGTCTTTAGGACACCAGATGTTGTCCCTCTAGCTTGTCCACACCAATATCACCTATGGCAGCCCCTGAACAGCTTCTAAAGCTTTTTTTATGAATTAGAAAATCAAGTTTTGCCTTTTAAAAGATTACAGATGTAAACAGGATACTAGAAACAATTTCTAGTATTTTTAATTCAAGAGATTATTTGCTAATCTCTTTGAAATGATGAGAGATTTAGAAGAAGAGAAGGGAGAGGAGCCAAGGGTGGCGGCACCTTTTGAGAATGAGCAGATTTGTTTTTTTTTTATTCCTTCATCCTTACACTTATATAGCTAGGTCACTACTTAAAACCCTTACCATATGTCACCTTCTGATTAGTTCTAGGTTTAATTGACCCAATCACAATGTGCCAAGTGTCAAACCTGTATTTAATCTTAATTTTAATCATCTTACATGATTAAAAGACATTTGGCAAGCTTATGTGTAGTGCCATGTGTCACCATCTCATGGTGCCACATATCACCCTATGGAATGACCAAAATACCCCTGTGTCTTAATTTTGAGTTCTCAACCCATAATAATTATTTCTCTTCTTCTAATCAATTTATATCAAATATAAATTAATTAATTAATCTTTATTAATTAATTTCTTATTAATTAAATTCATATTTAAACACTTTAAATATAAATTTAACTTATACTATACATCCAATAACCTAGATTTGGTTTCAAGCCATGCTAGAGACTTTACAATCTAATTGCAAACCAAACCTATTTAATTAATCAATTAAACTCTTTAATTAATTAATTAAATCATATTTAAGTTGGTGATTACTTGTGTATGTGTGTGACTTACTAGGCTCATCACTAATTGGCAATGAGACATGATATCAACTCTTAATATCATCAAAACTCTTTCTTACCATAAATGATTTCTCTAAATCATTTTATGCACCTCATTGACCATGGTTAACACCTGGCATAGCATGCCATGGCCACCCAATTAGTAATAAGGTTTACCTTAAATGAACCTATAATCATATATTGCCATGCACTAGAATCTCTCTGTTACAAAATCCCAATTCAAGCTGGAGTCATGGTTTATGCCAAACCCTATTTGCTATGAATATTATGTTCTCTTTTAATGCCAGTTCTTGATTAAAAAGATTTTCTCATCAGAAACTCTTTTCTGATTAAATCTATCTGTCCTGGCCAGGAACTTGAAACATCAAGAACAATTAAATGAACATAGGATTTTATCCCTATTTACTTAGAGGAACAGATTCCATATTGATCAACACATACCTCCATATATAACTAATAGGAGCCAACATATGCCCATATACCCATACACAGTACAAGTATGAAAGCAATATCAAACTCAAACCACCTATATACAAGATAACTGTGCTATCTCAGGTCTAAAGATTATATGCACTGATATGATTTATGACAATACAATGACCAGAGTAAACACCATGTGATTGTCATAAGTGTCACTAGTTTGACCTACTTATCATGTATAAGTGCCTATCATGTTTGTCATATGGCATGAGACTCACCATTCCATCTTATATAAACTCAAATAAATAACTTGGGAACAAATATGAATACAATCTTTCTGGATAAGTCATGTCCTTATTGTGAAGCATCCTCGATTGTGAACCTATTTATGATACTTTGTACTAGAAATATTGTTACTCATATTCTTAACAACTTAATAATAGAATTTCTAACAAAATATCAATGGACCTTTTCTATTACACATAAATATATTATGTAAATAGAAAAGTGAAAATTCCTTTTATTAATAAAAACATGTACAAGATACATACTAAATAATATGCTCTAGGGCATACTACTAACAATTTTATCATAATTTAACTTCATTCAAGGCTTATACAACTAATCTAACATGAAAAGAAACTTACCTCAAGTGATTTCTTTCCAACTTTAATTTTTCTTCCAATTTCTCTTGCTCTACTTGCTCCAATGCCTCAATCAAAGTTCTCTTTGATCTTTTCTTTTAATGGGTTATGGGATTTATGAAGGGAATTTAAGGGAATTAAAACTTGGGAGGGGAAATCAATGAGGAGAAGAAGTGGAAGAAGAAGAGAAAAAGAGAGAGAGAGGAAGAGAGAGGAGAGGGTGGTGGCACCTTATGAAAAAAAAATGAAGAAGACATTTGTCTTCTTATATATATATATATATATATATATATATATATATATATATATATATATATATATATATATATATCCCCAAAATTAGTTTATTAAAATTATAAATTTTAATTGTCATAAGGATAACTAAACTTAAATTTTTATTCCCTTTTTTTTTTACATTTACACTTAATTTTTCCTTTTAATTAAATAATTAAATTTAATTATCAAAAGCCCATAAGTCCTTCATTTTAATTTTGTCATAATGGAAATGAAAGTTTAAGTTTTCATTTCTTAAATTTTTACTTACATATTTTTACTTGAATTTTTTTTTCAATTTTTACCTCATAATTCAATTCATTAATTTCATTTAATTTAATTGACATTTTGGTTAAAAGTCAACTCTGGAGGTGAATTGACCAAAATGTCCCTCATCTGGTCATAATCTTTCTTTTTATAATACCCGATAAGTCCTTAGATTTTTTTTATTCACTTGAATTTTTATTGTGTCTATCTCAATTAATTTTTCATTTATTTTTTGTCCTCAAGGTGTCTTTGAATAGTACTAGTCATGGACCAAAATGGTACTATTTATAACTCGGAGGTTCGAGGTGTTACAGGGCTAGGCTGTGTATTGATGCAAGACCGAAATGTCATTGCTTATACATCACGTCAGCTGAAACCACATGAGAACAACTATCCTACACATGATTTAGAGCTTGCTACCATAGTATTTGCTCTAAAGATTTAGAGACACTATTTGTATGGGGAGAAGTGTTATATCTACACAGATCACAAGAGTTTGAAGTATTTGGGCACCCAAAAAGAGCTGAATTTAAGGCAGAGGAGGTGGTTAGAACTCATTAAGGATTATGATTGCCTAATAGACTACCAACCAGGAAAGGCAAATGTGGTCGCTAATGCTTTGAGCTGCAAAACCATGGCTAGTTTAAAAATTTCTCCTTTGTCCATGGTGCATGAATCAAAAGCACTGCATGCTAGTTTGGAGGTTGATGATGAGGGGCAGATGACAGTTACTTGGTAAGTGAAACTAGTGTTAATAGAACAGATCCAAATGGCAGCCCAGAATGATGAAAAATATCAAAAATTGATGGAAGAAACTCAGAATGGCAAGAAACCTGAATTTACAGTGAATGATGATGGGTTGTTGCTATACCAAGTCAGAGTGTGCTTTCCAAATGATGTGGAATTGAGGCAAATCATTATGAAGGAAGCACATGACTCTCCTTTTGCTATGCATCCTGGTGAAATTAAAATGTATAAAATGGTCAAAGAGCACTATTGGTGGATGGGTTTGAAGAGAGACATAGCTGAATATGTATCTAAATGCCTAACTTTTCCGCAAGTGAAGGCTGAACACTAAGTGCCAGTTGGTTTGCTACGGCCATTGCCAGTCCCCGAGTGGAAATGGGAATGGATTACAATGGACTTTGTGATGGGACTTCCTAAAACACAGAAGAATCATGATGCAGTATGGGTCATTGTGGACAGATTAACCAAGTTTGCACATTTTCTGCCAGTAAGGATGGACTATAGCCTGGACAGATTGGCTAAACAGTACCTTGATGAAATAGTGAGACTTCATGGAGTGCTAGTATCGATTGTATCAGACAAAGATCCAAGATTCACTTCTAGATTCTGGGGTAGTTTATGATGAGCCCTAGGAACTAGATTGAACTTTAATACGGCATTCCATCCACAGACAGACGATCAGTCTGAGAGGGTAATTTAGATCTTGGAGGATATGCTACGGGCTTGTGTGATTGAGTTTGAAGGTAGTTGGAATACACACTTGCCTTTGGTTGAGTTTGCCTACAATAATAGCTATCAACCAAGCATAGGGATGCCTCCATATAAAGCTCCGTATGGTAGGAAGTGCAGAACTTCTCTGTGTTGGGATGAAGTGGATGAAAGGAAGCTGATTGGCCCAGAAATTGTTCAGCAGACAGAAGACAAAATTAAGCTTATTAGAGATTGACTCAAGACTGCATCAAACTGGCAGAAGTCCTATATTGATCTGAAGAGAAGAGATATTGAATATACAATGGGTGACAAAGTATTCCTCAAAGTTTCTCCTTGGAAGAGGATTATGAGATTTGGCAGAAAGGGGAAGCTAAGTCCTCACTTCATTGGGTTATATGAGGTTCTGGAAAGAGTGGGTCCTCTGGTATACCGATTAGCATTACCTCCAGAGTTGGAAAAGATACATAATATCTTCCATGTATCTATGTTAAGGAGGTATCGATTAGGCCCCTCGCATGTTCTACCAGTAGAAGAGATTGAAGTAAACCCAGACCTCACTTATGAGGAAGAACGCATAGAGATTCTGGCATATGAGGTGAAGTAGCTGAGGAACAAACAGATACCACTAGTGAAAGTGCTGTGGAACCACCATTCAGGTTAGGAGGCTACTTGGGAACGTGAAGAGCATATGAGGAGGCAGCACCCATAACTGTTCAGAGACTAACACCAGGTAAAATTTTGAGATGAAATTTATTTTAAGGGGGGAAGAATTGTAACACTCCTATATTCATTAGTTTTGTACATCCTACTATTCTAGTGACTAGTGTCGGTCTGGACAGTCAAGAGGTTTAAAACCATATTGAAGTTACCTAGAAAAGCCATAAACAAAAATTAATAACAATTACATGAAGGTAAAATGGAAATAAAGAAAACAAGACATAATGGGTTAAATGAGCTGAGGCCACAGTGATGGGTGACCGTTCCAGGAAGTGACTACGAGCTCAGTCGCTACCTTGATTTCTTGTGGGACCTTATGGCACCCCAGGCCTAAGGATTATTGCGAAGCTAATGGTAATGTGAAAACCATAGAAAAGAATAGAGAACCAGTCCAAATAATTGAATCAGAGTTTAGGAAGCAATCTAGTGCTATTGGAAAAACGGATCAGACTGGTAAAGGGCAAAATGATCAATTCACCCTTGGAAGTGACTTTTGGCCTAAATGTCCGTTAAAATGTAGGAAATTAAAATTTTGAAAATAATTAAAAACATAAGAGGTATATGGAAGAAAGGAAAAAAAAATAAAATACATTTTCACTTTCTTCTTCTTTTGGCCATCCAACGCTCTCTCTCATCTCTCTCATTTTCTCTCAAATTCCACCATTGATGAGTTAGGAGAGCTTAAAATTCTTTCATTATCTTCCACAAATTCCCTAAATTCCAACACAAATCTTCACCCTTAGACCTTGTAGAACCAATTGGAAGCAAAAAGGAAGAGGGAAATTAAAGATTTGAAGAATTGGAAATTAAAAAAAAAAGGTTAGTGAAAATCCTTCTATTCCTCTCTTTCAATTCATAACTGGACATTTAATTTGAGTGAGATTTGTTAAAATTGAAACAAAAATGGCATGTTAGGGAACTTGGGTAATTTCGGCCAGCCATGGATTTATGAGGAAATGATGTGTTCTAATCTAATTAATTGTGTATTCATGCTTAGATGAGTAAGAATAGGTGATTAGTACATCTTAATTTCTTGAATTTTGGCAACTGGACAATTAGGGTTCTTGGAGATTAGGGTTTTGAATGGAATTAGGGATTTTAGTGAATTCATGACCAATTGGCATTTTTGTTGCTTAATTTGGTCAATTAGTGTGCCAATAAGTGTAATTGAATGATTGAAATTGAAATTGAGTTGTGAATGTGAAATGGCCAAATTCTAGCAGCTTGACCCTTGTCCCTTTAAATGGTTATAAGTTGAATTCTGTTGCTCCAATTGGTGTGAGGCCAATTAAAGATGAAAATTAAGACTCAAAGCCACATTTTTTATGTAGAAAACTAGCCCAAAAACTGACCACAAGTTAGTCTAAAATTTGGTTGAATCCAGATTAGATACCCTACCGCTGGACAGAATTGACCAAATAAACAGCACATGTTTAAATGGTCATAACATGGTATAGAAAGGTCCAAATGACCTGATTTTAAATTAATTGTTCATATGTATTGTAGAACTTAATGAGCAGTTGTACAATAAAGTTTGTAATAATATTATTTTTGGTTTTCGTTTCTGTAATTTGAGGCTTTTGTATGTAAATTTTGAGTATTTAATAATATTGAGATTTATTAAAATTGTATTGGTTGAGTTAAATTGTGTTGAAATTGTGTTACCATTGAGTTGATTGAGTTTAGGGTGTTGAGATTAATTGGAGTTGTGGTTGAGAAATTATTGGAAGTGTTTTAAATAGGTTTTTGAAGAACTGTTTTCTCAAATTACAGCCGGCACTCTGCTGGATTTTCTATAAAATTTTCGAAATGTTGAATTAACTAAGGTTTTAACTCATGACCTAAACTACAATTAAAATCTTTTTATTAATGATTCAACATCGCTTTACACCTTAAAATGAATTGAGATTGGTTTAACATCTCTTGTAGTATATTTAATGAGTTATCGGTAGGCGAAGTTCTGTAATTCATTAGGTATACTATGGGATCATGTTATGCCTTATGGAGGGGTAGGGTGTGACATTGAAAATTTATGATTTTGAACCTGTGTGATCAGGACACATAGGGGAACAACTCATATGAAGAACATTAGGCCAAAATAAGATTTTAGCTAGTCCAATTGGCTGGGCAAAATGAGGTTTTAGAATCTGTCAGGTTCTGGAATAGTATTGATAACTGGACCAATGCTTGATTAATTGACTATAACTAGAGTTACAAAACTCCAAATAGAGTGATTCAAATTGGAAAATAAAACTAAGACATAGAGGAACAACTTTCATTAAGATCATGTCATTAAATGAGGACTGAAAGTAGATTGAATTTGGGTTCTAAAATCAAGGTTCAAAACTGTCCAGAACACAAGATCAACTAGAACTTGGGAATTCATTAGAATTTTATTTAGTTAACTATAAATGGGACTTAGAATGAGTATTCAAGTTTGATAATTGTGTGATTTCAGTGGACGAAGAGACTTCTAAGGAAGGGAAGGCTTAAGACAAATAAAGAGATCCAATTGAGATTTGTGCACAACTAGTACTAATTTAATAAATGTTTTGCATATTTCTATTGATTTAATAGTTTTATTATTACATATTTTATATTCACCAAGTTATGATTTTATTCAACAACTACTTGAGTATTGTTATTGTTATAATGAATTTTATTTTGGAAATTGTGATTTGAATTGTGGTTTGCATGGAAAGTATTGATTGTTTAGATTTGCATGGAAATGATTTTATATTGTGATTATATGCTCACAAAAGGGAAATGAGTTTTATTATGTTATTTTCATATCTCACAACTAATGCTTGATATGGTTATTACCTATCCCTCATTTGTTGAGGTGACATTAGTGTTTACTTTGTTTCGTTTTGGATAACATGGTATGTGCACATTGATATGACTTTAATCTCCCTCATGTATAATGTGAGATAAAAGCTGAAGATGGCCCTTTCATAATATATTTAATTATGTTGTTATGGATGGCATGTGCACAATGATTTGATTCGATCTCCCTCTAGCAAGAGGTGAGATGAATTTTTAGAGATAGCCCTTACGGACTAGTCTTGTATTAGATTAGTGAGAATAAGAATGAATTTTGAAGTGAGCAATTATGTTTTAAAGAGGAAATTTTATGCATAAATGAACTAAAAGAAATTGGTTGCAACAATTGATTCGTTCTTTTGTGTTTCCTTTTGAGTGAAGTTAAATATTTATTCCCATAAATTGTTGTGAATATTTCAAATGTATATTTATGATTTGGTAAATTTTGATTGTTTGGTCAAATGTCATTTAAATAAATGATTTATATTATTGAAAATACTAACTTGATTTTATGAATTATGAAGAATTTGAATATTTCCAATCTCTTATTATGATTTGTCAAAGTATATTTTGTATCGCATTTTGTCAAAGTATGTTCACCGCTCAGCGATAGCTTTGTATGCTGTCGCAGGTGAAAGAAAATATAAAGCAACTGAGTGAGATCACTTGAAGCTGCGACTTGAAGACGTGTTAGAACTATCTTCTGTAGGTATACCCTTGTATATTAGGTTTTGATGTAATCATATAGTTATATGTATGTAATTACATTCGAGCAGTTGTACAGAAATATTTGTAATATTATTTTGAGATTTTATTTACTTGTATATTTTTGTAATATTAATGTTATTACTTCAATGAATGTAAACATCTAAATTTCTTTCTGACTCTTGTGAATGATCAATTATTTTTATTATGATGAGGTTTGTTGATATGAAATGAGACAATTTGAATTGATTGAGTTCCAATTGAATATAATACATTTGTAAATTGTTTGCCGACAGGTTTTGAAGAACTATTTTGATATAGTTTTAGCCGTAACCATGTGGATTTTTCGCAAAATTTTAAAAATGCCTATTTATTTCTAAATAAATTTTATGATACTTACCAGAATTGAAAACACTTAAAATTAATTTTTATCACCACGCTAAACTTTAAAACGAAATTGTTTTGCTAAAATCCCTTATAGTATATTTAATAGATTATCAGTAGACAAAGTTCGGCAATTTATTAGGTATTCTACGGGATCATACCACGTCTTGCGGAGGGGTAAGGCATAATAAGAATTATTTGATTTTATAAGAAATTTTTAATATTAAATATCATTTGTCATTTTTGTTGTTCTTTGGAAGTACTTAATTTATAAGTTTACAATAATAATATACAATATATAAAAGTATGCAAAATATTGAATTTATGTTTATATTACTATGGATGATGCATTTGTAATAATTATTTAAGATATATTTATTTTTCTAGTCTTTTCATTACTTTACTTATTTATGTATTTTGGATCATTTCATAATAAATAAATTTTTAGAATCGATCTAGTTCATTTTAGATCTTTCTCACTTATTTATTTAATTGCTAATATTTTTTAACTTATTTCACTGCCCAAGTAACCTATGACAGGCTGACTGGACTGGATACGCGGGTCCCTGGCACTGGACACCGTGGTGCCTCAGGCCGTCATATCATGGGATGCATAACGTCAATCACGTATGCAATCAATATAGCTGGCACTGGACACCGTGGTGCCTTAGGCTGTCATACCATGGAATGCATAACGTCAACCACGTATACAATCAATATGGCTAAGAACCCATGGTAACACATAATCGGGCATACAAGCCATAAATGCAGGCATAAAGCCTTAATAATGGGCATAAAGCCTTACACAGTACTGCTAAATCAATCCCCTATTGGTATATCAATCTATCCAATCTGATACATGTGTCTAGGTAATACATGGACATATTAGTACCATTAAGTGTTCATTTGTTTCATTATTTCATTACATGTTCCATTTATATTTTATAACATTTTTAATCCCCTTCATGGAGGAAGCATAAATTTCCAAATCACATTTCCACATAATTTATGCATTCATCATATCATTCATGTCGATTACAATTCACATCAATTGATTTCATTTACCATTTGTACTCAAAGCATTTTTCCTTTCTCATGATGAGAACAAATGTCCCATTCACACATTCATGTGATTTATTTATTCATTACTCTATTTATGTGAATTATCATTCACAATTCAAGAGGTGTTTTGCATACTAAGTACTTATAATTCACATTATTCTCTCTCATGTGCCATTTATTATGCAAAGTATTATTATTCTATTTACAAGGGAAACATAAGTCCTAATGATAGCTTCACCTCATTTATACATTTAACAATTTATATATGTTAATTACAATTCATATTTCAAGTTATATTGGCAATGTATCATAAGTTCTATTTGTGATGGGGATACAAGCCCCAACTACCTATTCACATGATTTAGGTGTTCATTAAGTTATTTAAGTGGGGCATCATTCTTATTCCAAATTGTCCATAAAAATTTCATAGATTTTATATTTTATATTTTAATTTCCTCTAGCAATTTGGCCAAGATGCATACTCCATTTGGCCATACTTCCTTCATGGAAGTTAGTCCCCTATGTCTTATCTTTATTTTCTTTTTTAAATCATGTCATTTGCAGTTTTAGAACTCAAGTTATGGTCAGATTACCAAAAATGGTTCATTGCCTCTTTCTAATTCCAGAAACAGGCAGATTCTTGAGTCAAATTTTATCTAGTCATTTGGACATGCTACAATCATTTTTAGAGCTAATGTCCTTCATATGAGTCATTACCCTATGTCTTATGGCCACTCAAGTTTAAGAATCATAAATTTTCAAGTTATGTAGGATGAGTTATGACAGTTTAACTGACCTCAACTCCTAAACCCTGTACATCCAGAATTTCAGGTTCAGGTCAGTCTTTACAACCCACATATGAGGTCCTTACGCTCAAAATTTGAGTAAGGTTCTTGAATCAAAGTTGTAGCCTTATTTCTTTTCAGATCAATTTGGTTCATCTAAATTGGAGTTTTCTATGGAAATTTATGGTTCATTTACTATTCGGGTGTCAAATGGTCAATTTGTCCAGGTGCAGGAATTTCCAAATTGGGAAGTCCTGATTTCTCCTAGCAATTTCCCTAAGTTTCATTTGGTTCTGGGTTTTAGTCCAAACATAAAAGTTGTAGTTCTAGGTCTTATGAAAATTTTGGCTTTTAGTTTCACTGCATTTTCAGTTTTGTAGGCCAAGTTATAGCATTTTCACCAAAATTGGTCGAGTAGGTCAAAGTCCGGAATTTTAGGTCAATTTTGGTTCTAGTCAGAATTGTTGACCTAACTTGTTCTAGCAAATTGGTTGGGTTAGAGGCAGAATTAGACTCTATATTCCCCACAAAAATTATGCTCCTATTTCTATCATTTCCAATGGTTTAAGAATCAGATCATTTTAACCTTCCTAGAGTAAGTTATGGCCATTTGAACAATTACTGTTCATATGGTCATTTTTCCAAGTCCAGCATATGATTACTCGGATTCAAGCCAACTTTAGGCCAAGTTAGGTTCAGTTTCTAGGTAGGGTCTCTACAATGAAAAATGTGGTAAATTGTCCTAGGTTTCATGTCTAATTAGCCTCATACCAATTGGAGTAACAAATCTCTACTTATGGTCATGAAAGTACACTAGACTTAAGGTCCAGAATTTCTACATGAAAACAACACTCTCAATTTCTCAATTCCACCTAACTCCCAAACTTCAATCACATTCATGGCACTTCAAATGGTCAATAAATAGTCTCAACAAGGTCAATTAGACACCAATTCACAAAACCCTAATTTTTGGGGGCAAAACCCTAACTTCAAATTCTCAATTCATGTATAACACATGTAATCAACATGTTACTCATATCTATTGATTAATCAACACTAGTAAATACAATTATGATCATCAATACATCAAACTCCCATCAATTCCCATGGCTGCCGAAATTTAGGGTTCCATTTACTCATGGTATTCTTTTTTATTTCATGAAATTTTGACTTAGTTTTGCATGTTAACAATAATTAAAGAAAGAAGAGAGCTCATATAGTGCACTAACCTCTTGTGACCCAAGTTTGATCTTGTAAAACTTCTAAATTTCTACACTTTCTTGGCTGTCAAAGGCTTCTTCAAGGTGTAGGATAAATTTTTAGTGAAGGCACTTAGGGGTTTGGGGTGAGAAAGGGAGAGAATTCAAGCTTGAGAGCTTGAAAGTGAAGGAAGAGGTCCATCCATGGTGGTTCGGCCTATTGAGAAAGAAGAAGAAGATGGTAGATTTCATTTAATGAAATCTTGTCTTCTTATGGCTATATATATCTATAACTTAATTTAATTATTAATTATAATAATTATAATTTTTAACTTTTCTAATAATTCCTCTTATTTCCCTTAATTTAATTTCATAGGTATTTCATGTTTTCAATAGATTTTCAAAATTTTAATGTCACTCATTTTAATGGACATTTAGGTCAGAAGTCAACTCTAAGTGTCAAATGATCAAAATGCCTCTCATCGGGTTATAATTACCTTTACCGATTGGCTTTATTTCCTTGCATTCCTTTGACACTTTTATTATCATCTAAACCTCATAAATCCTTCAATTAAGTCCCAAATAATTATGCCATAGGGTTTCTAACGTGTCCGGGATTGACAACGGTTTTCACGGTCGTTTCCCGTTAGGGTTACCCATCGCCGGGACCTCGGCTCCTTTAACCTATTTACACTTCATTTTTTTTATTTTTCTTTAATTTTTTTTAGTCATTATTTAGGTTATTTATAGCTCTTCACTTTAGTTTAAGTCTAGTTCCAGACATTCTGGCTGTCCAGACAGACGTTGGTCACCAGAATAGTAGAATGTACGGACTACCTAAAGTGAGGGCATTGCATAACATATAAAGAAATTATATGACCTATGAATACTTCAGAATATTAATTGCCCATGTATGCCTAAACATGTGTGTATGGGGTGGATAGATTGGCATGCCAAGAAGGGTTGTGTTTAGCAGTACTGTATACGGCTTTGTGCCATTCTATTATCATAGCTTTTATGCCATTCTATTGATTATGGCTTCCAGCCATTCTGTTGTATTATGATGCATATGGCTTCATGCCTGATTTACTCTTATGGCTTTTTAGCCATTATGTTGCATACCTGGTTGACATTATGTGTCCCATGGTATGACAGCCCGAGGCACAAGTGTATCCAATGCTAGTGATACCCGCTTATCTAGTCCAGTTAGTCTGTTATAGGTTAATTGGGTATTGAAAAGCATTAATGGGATTAAATATGTGTTGAAATGAAGTAAGAAAATTAAATATCAAGATAAAGAAAAAGAAAGATCCCAATAAAATAAATGTTTCCAAAGTTCTGAAAAAAAAAATAGGAAAAAGGGAGAGATATTCAAAATCACTATGTGATTAACCAATAAGGTGTTAAAGAGTTGATAATATAAATCTTACTTAATTTTAAACTAATCCATACTTCATTAAATATGCATTTTCCTTAAAATTACTACAACCATGAAATTATTACTTTTATTTGTATATTATACCTTCATTGTAATATTGCACCACTAAGCAGAAATGCTTAGCGCATTAGTTTTTCCACGTGTAGGTATTAGAGATAAAGTCCAATAGACATCAGATTGATATTTTGGAGTCCAGATCTGCATAGTGTCCTGTGGTGTCACCTCACTCCTGCTGTGTATTTTGGTAGGGTCCGCCATGCCATATGAGTTTATTTTTGTACATTGTAAATATTCATTAATTTGTAATGTAAATTATGAGATTTGTATAATTAATTTGTACATCATGTAAATGAATAAATTTGTAAATTCTGTGTATAATATGAGTTGAAATTTGATATGGATGAATATGCAAATTTTATGGACATGAATGTGAATGAGAAATGATTTTATGATTTGATATTATGGAATTGATGGAAATAGAATTGGGATTATATATGAAATTATTTTAAGCAGGTGACTGATAAAACAGGGCAAATCCTAATAAAACAGGGGAAACACCATCAAATTTTCCACTTAAATATATTGAATTTTAAAATCAAATGGGATTAGATGTCACACCTTACCCCTTTGTAAGGCACAACATGATTCCATAGAATACCTAATGAACTACTGAACTTCACCTACCGATAACTCATTAAGTACCCTACAAGGGATTTTAAAACAATTTTTCTACTTTTGATAAGTGCTGAGCATTTTCTAATAGATATTAAAACATTTAATTAAAGTTGAAAACTAGTTAAAATTTTTGGCCCATTTTATTTTTCCGCAAATTTTATAAAAATTTTGGCAGAGTTCCGTTTGTATTTTGACAAAACAGTTCTTCAAATACCTAAAAAAAAACACTTCCAATAATTTTTCTCAACAACTTCTTTAAATTCACAATCAATTCCAACAACTCCATAATCAATCTCAACCAATTTTTCAAGTTTCAAATTTCAATAATCCTCATTTCTCAATTTCCAAAAATTCAGTAATCATCAAGATACTGTCAATCAATTTCATTCTTTCATATTTCATTAAAGATAAACAATCTATATATATACATCATACTAAAAATTTGCATTAAAAGAAATTTAAACTAAATTTTATTACAAACTTTGTACAAGCTGCTCAAGACCGATTTTACATGTCCATACAATTACGTGCAATACATACATCAAAATAAATATTTACAGTCAGGGTATAAATTATACCCGATAACTTCAAGCAGGTAGGTCCTCACTCCTCAAGAAATCACACGCTTCCTCTAGTCTCTAAATCTGCGACAGCAATAACAGCCATCGCTGAGTACTAGGACTCAGTGGTGCACAACATACTAAAATAATCTTTATGCAGAATTTAAATCACATTTATTCAAAAATTGGACAGAACATGAAACTTAAATACAAAACATGAATTATGAGATTTTAATCCAAACAAGTTTATTTCAAATGCCAAAACACATTTCATAAAACCCACAGTTATATCATGCCATTCGAAACAAATATAATCTCAATAGCCAGAGGCTAAGGAGAAGTCACATCACAAGGCTACCTAGCTCAAATATATGGATATCCATTCAATTTCTTCTTCTACTGGTACACACCTCAACACTTCAGCCAGAGAAGCAATCAAAATTTGAAACTGATTACCCCCACTAGTCATGCTAGTGAGGTGTTCAAATATATGGTCATGACATTGTGGTTTCAAAACTTATCTTAACAATTTACTAAACATTGCCATTTCAAATATACATAATTAACTTTCAACAATTTAAATCAAAGAACTTTCAACAATTTAAATCAAAGCATCATAAATAATGTCACAATTCACTATTTCAAATTATTCAAAACAATATGCAGAAAATAATTTACAGAAATTATACGTTGTGCACAAACCTTAAACAAGTCGCCTCTTGGCCTTGACTCGATTCTTTGGGTTCTTTTCCAGTGTTCTTTTCTATTGAAACACACAGTTTTACAGTGTTTCAATATCATAACTTAGCATAAATCTAAAAATAAATTTAAATTCACTCTTACCTAGCTCTAATGTGCTAAACTTGACGTTCTTAAAATTTTGTGTTTCGGAGTTACTATTTACTATACTATTCAAGTCAATTTATTGACTTTCTAAGGCTTAATAGGTATGAGAATTCCAACTTGACCCACATACCACATTTTGGTCACTAAATTTGTTGGTTTTGGTTGTTTACTCAAATTCTAAGTCTTTTAGGCAAATTTGCAAATTTTCAGTTTTGGTGTCTTAAGTTGCACTGTTCCATTGGTCACTTTTCTGTTAGAATTTGGCGAAAATTTCTTCATAGAAAATGTTCCCTATTGTCTTAAGTTTATTCTCCTTTTCAAATCATTCCAATTGGAGTTTTGTAGCTCAAGTTATAGCCATTTGAACCATGACTGCCGGATTGGACTTAACCCATAATTTCTGGGCAAATTTTGGTTCTGGCAGTTTTAGGTCACCAACTTTGGGTGGCCAAATGACTTGGTTAATGGCATAATTTGGGTTTTTGTTCTTCATGAAAGTTTTAGTTCTATATCTCATCTGTCCACTGGTAAAATTTCAGGTCATTTAGACCTGCCTAGCTCAAGTTATGGCCAAATGAACAAACACTGTTCATTTGGTCATTTTGTACAGGCAGACTGAGATTTTCCGGATTTGGTCAATTTGTTCACTAGGTTTTGGTTACTTTTTGGACATGATTCCTAAATGAAAATTGTATCATTTTATGTCTATTTTCATTCCCAACTGGTCTCATACCAATTGGACTTATAAATTTTCAATTTCGGTCCCTCAAAGGGACCTTGCAGCATGACCACATTAAATCCAAATTTGCTTTTGATTCAAACACTTCTAACACACTTCATTAGGTCATAAATGACAATTTCTCACCTCAAACTAGGTCAAATACATCATTTCACCATTTCTCTAAATTTTGTCTCCTAAACCTTAAGTGTCAAACCCTAATTCTCAATTTGTTTCATTCAATTAATTCTAAGCATACCAATATCATTCCTCAACTCAATTAGGCTTTCATACATATTGAATTCAATCAAAACACAAGCATATTCATAGCAAACCCTAGCTGGCTAAATTCACTAAAAGTCCCCCAACAATTGTTTTCTTTGATTTTTAAGTGAAAATCTAAGTTAATTGAGCTAAACACACAAAGTATAAACTGAATTTTTTAAACTTAAATTACTAACCTTAATTTGGATGTTCCCTTCTTCAATTTCCTCTTTTTATTCCTTCTTTCTTTGCTAAATCTCCTTCTCAAGTGAGGGTAGTAAGGTTTTATGAAAGAATTTGGGGCAAGGTAGGGTTATGTGGTTGTTTACAAGCTTGAACTCAAGCTTTCATGGAGGAAACAATGGTGGAGCTTAGGGAAGGAGGGCTGTCGAACTGGTTGGAGCAGAAAGTGAAGCTTTTTTTGTTTTTAATTTTATGTATTTTAAGTCTTACTTTATGTATTTAAATGAGTCAAAAATTGTGGGAAATTAAAAATAAATTTTGACATCATTTTGATGTCATAAAAGTGATGTAACTAACTTTTTTTTTCTTTTCCTTTTTTTTTCTATTCTTCCTTAGTTCTTTAATTTAATTTTTGGTCCCGAAATTTTCTTTTCTCTGATTTTATTTAACAGTTAGGTCAGGAGTCAGCTCTTGGGGTCAATTGACCAAATTGCCCCTCGGCAGTTCAACTCGGTTTGCAAATTATTCAATATTTCTTCCGGCTCCCTGACCTAATTATTTGACTAGCTTAACAACCTTTTTCCGTGATTTTCTCTTTTTCACTGTGTTCGTAATAGTTCTAAGGACCGCAGTGTCACATTTTACGGTTTGAAATTTAAGTTTAAATTGACTTCGCAACCCTACCCGAGAAGGTCACCCATCACTGTGACTCTCGGCTCGTTTAACTTCTTATGTTCTGTTTTTCTTATTTATACTTAACTAATTGACAATTACTAATTATTTGTATTTATGGCTTCTCTAGTTGTCTTAAGTGTGGTTCTAATCCCCTTAATTGTCTGCATCGACTCGGTCCACGAATGTTGAAATATACCAGGCCATACAAATAGGGGTGTTACAATTCTCCCCCCCTTAAAATAAATTTCGTCTCAAAATTTTACCTGATATCAATCTCTGAACAGCTGTGGATGTTGTCTCCTCATGTCCTCCTCTCGTTCCCAAGTAGCTTCTTGGCCCGAATGATGGTTCCACAGCACTTTTACCAACGGTATCTGCTTGTTCCGTAGCTGCTTCACCGCATAAGCCAGAATCTCTATGGGTTCTTCCTCGTATGTGAGGTCTGGATTCACTTTAATTTTCCTCTACCGGTAGTACATGAGATGGGTCTGATCGATACCTCCTCAACATAGATACATGGAAGACATTATGTATCTTCTCCAACTTTGGAGGTAGTGCCAAACGATATGCCAAAGGACCCACTCTTTCCAGAACCTCATATGGTCCAATGAAACGAGGACTCAGTTTCCCCTTTCTACCAAATCTCATAATTCTCTTCCAAGGAGAAACCATGAGGAATACTTTCTCACCCACTGCATACTCAATATCCCTTCTCTTCCGATCAATGTAGGACTTCTGACGGTCTGACGCAGTCTTAAGTCGATCTCTGATCACTCTGATTTTCGCTTCAATTTGCTGAACAATCTCGGGTCCAATCATATTTCTTTCACCCACGTTATCCCAACACAATGGGGTTCTATATTTTTTGCCATACAAAACTTCATATGGAGGCATCCCAATGCTTGATTGGTAGCTGTTGTTGTAAGCAAACTCAATCAAAGGCAAGTGTGTGTCCCAACTACCCTCAAACTTAATCACACAAGCCCATAGCATGTCCTTCAAGATCTGAATTACCCTCTCAGACTGGCCATCTGTCTGTGGGTGGAATGCAGTACTGAAGTTCAATCTAGTTCCTAGGGCTCTCTGAAGACTACCCCAGAATCTAGAAGTGAACCTAGGATCTCTGTCTGATACGATGGATATTGGCACTCCATGTAGTCTCACAATCTCATCAATGTACAACTTGGCCAATCTTTCTAAACTGTAGTCCATCTGGATTGGCAGAAAATGAGCAGACTTAGTCAGTCTGTCAATAATGACTCAAATTGCATCATGACTCTTCTGTGTCCTCGGAAGTCCCATCACAAAATCCATCGTTATTCTCTCCCATTTCCATTCCGATACTGGTAGTGGATGTAATAACCCAGCGGGTACTTGATGCTCTGCCTTCACTTGCTGACAAGTTAGGCATTTGAAAACAAATTCTGCCACATCTCTTTTCATACCCATCCACCAGTAATGCTCTTTTAGCCCTCTATACATTTTTGTGTCACCAGGGTGCATGGCAAAAGGAGACTCATGTGCTTCCTTCAAAATGATCTGCCTCAAATCAACATTATTAGGAACACATATTCTGCCCTGGTGTAGCAGTAGACCATCATCTCTGATGGAGAATTCTGGTTTCTTGCCCTGCTGGACTTCTTCTAATAATTTCTGATACTTCTAGTCATTCTGAGCAGCCATTCTGATCTGATCAATCAACACTGGCTGTACATGCCATGCAACTACTGTCTGCCCATCATCATTAATCTCTATGCTGACATGCAATGATCTTAACTCATGTACCATAGACAAAGGAGTAACCCGTAGACTTGCCATAGTTTTGCGACTTAAGGCGTCAGCCACAACATTAGCTGTCCCTGGCTGATAGTCTATCAGACAATCATAGTCTTTTATCAACTCTAACCATCTCCTCTGTCTCAAATTCAACTCTTTCTGGGTGCCCAAATACTTCAAAATCTTATGATCTGTGTAGATGTAACACTTTTCCCCATACAAATAGTGTCTCCAGATCTTAAGAGCAAACACAATAGCTGCAAGCTCCAAATCATGTGTTGGATAATTCCTCTCATGCGGTTTTAGCTGGCGTGATGCATAGGTAATGACATTTTGATCTTGCATCAATACACAGCCTAACCCATTGTGAGAAGCATCACTATAAACTGTGTATTCTTTACCCGAAGTAGGTAAAGTAAGGACTGGAGCTTCAGTCAAACATTTCTTCAATTCATCAAAACTCTGTTGGTATTTATCCATCCACTGAAATTTCATATCTTTTCTAAGCAGCTTGGTCAATGGAGATGCCAACATGGAGAATCCCTCCACAAATCTACGGTAGTATCAGCCTAAACCCAGAAAACTACGAATCTCTGTGACATTTCTGGGTGGCCTCCAATTAAGGACAGCTTCAATCTTACTTGGATCTACCTTGATGCCCTCTTTTGATACTACATGCCCCAAGAAAGATATTTCCTTCAGCCAAAATTCACACTTCGACAATTTGGCATATAGCTATTTCTCCCTCAAAGTCTGTAGTACAATCCGTAGATGTCTATCATGCTCTTCTGCACTCCTCGAATAGACCAGTATATCATCTATGAATACCACAACAAACTGATCGAGGTATGGTCTGAAGATAGTGTTCATCAGATCCATAAAAGCAGCCGGAGCATTAGTTAACCCGAATGGCATAACCAAGAACTCATAATGGCCATAGCGGGTTCTAAAGGCAGTTTTAGGAATACTCTGCTCTTGTACTTTCAGCTGATAATAACCTGATCTCAGGTCAATTTTGGAGAACACAACTGCACCCCTCAACTGATCAAACAAGTCATCAATGTGGGGCAATGGATATCTATTCTTTATTATCACCTTATTCAACTGCCGATAAACAATACACAAGCAGAGAGTGCCATCCTTCTTCTTAACAAATAACACTGGCGCTTCCCAAGGTGACACACTAGGGCGGATAAAGCCCTTGTCAAGCAGCTCTTGCAACTACACTTTCAACTCTTTCAATTCTGTAGGTGCCATTCTATATGGCGTTATGGAGATTGGGTCCACACCAGGCATAATATCAATCTCAAACTGCACCTCTCTTTTTAGAGGTAATCCTGGCAATTCATCAGGAAACACATCCGGAAAGTCACATACAGTAGGGATGTCCCTCAGTGCTGGACTCCCCACTTGGGTGTCTATCACATGTGCCAAGTATACTTCACACCCCTTTCTAATCATCCTTCTGGCAAGTGCAGCCGAAATGATGTTTGATAGCAATAAATGCCGCTACCCATGTTTTACCACATCACCGTACAGAGGGAGACCAAAAGTGACTGTCTTCAATCTACAGTCAATCATGGCGTGATGCCTGGCTAACCAATCCATGCCCAAGATAATATCATAATCTCTGAAGGGCATTTCAATCAAATCTGACAGAAAAACATGTCTGTCACACCTTATCCCTCTGTAAGGCATAACATAATCCCGTAGAATACCTAATAAACTACCGAACTTCACCTACCGAAAACTCATTAAGTACCCTACAAGGGATTTTAAAACAATTTTCTTATTTTTGATAAGTGGTGAGCATTTTCTAATAAGTATTTAAAACATTTAGTTAAAATTAAAACTAGTTAATATTTTTTGTCCATTTTAGTTTTCCATAAATTTTATAAAAATTTTGACAGAGTTCTGTCTGTATTTTGAGAAATTAGTCCTTCAAATACCTATAAAAAGCACTTCTAAAAAATTTTTTTTCAACAACTACTTCAATTTTACAATCAAACTCAATCCATTTCAACAACTCCACACTCATTTCAATCAATTTCTCAAGTTCAAATTTCAATAATCCTCAAAATACTAACAATACATTTCATTCAAATTAAATAAAATAGTACCACTCATATTTCATTAGAGACAAAACAATTTATATATATACATCATTACAAAATTTACATCAAAGGAAATTCAAACTAAATTTTTTTATTACAAACTTCATACAAACTATGTACAAGCTGCTTAAGACCCATTTACATGTCCATACTTTTATATGCAATACATACATCAAAAGAAATATTTACAATTAGGGTATAAATTATACCCGATGACTTTAAGCTGATAGCTCCTCACACCTCAGCAACTCAGTTTGCTGCTCCTCTAGCCTTTGTATCTGCAACAGCAATAAAAGCTATCGCTGAGTACTAGGACTCAGTGGTGCACAGCATACTAAAATAATCTTTATGCAAAATATAAATCACATTTATTCAAAAATTTGACTAAACATGAGCATTAAACACAAAACATGAATTATGAGATTTTAGTGCAAACCAAGTTCATTTCAAAGTATCAAAACATATTTCATAAAACCCATAGTCAGATCATGCCATTCGAAACAAATAGAATCTCAATAGCCAGAGGCTAAAGAGAAATCACATCACAAGGCTAGCTAGCTCAAATATATGGATATCCATTTACATCCTCTTCTACTAGCACACCTCAACACTTCTCCAGAGAAGGAATCAAAATTCTAAACTAATTACTCCCACTAGTCATGCTAGTGAGGTGTTCAAATATATGGTCATGATACTGTGGTTTCAAAACTTTTCTTAACAATTTGCTAAACATTTTCATTTCAAATATACACAATAACTTTCATAATTTAAATCAAAACATCATAAATAAGGTCACAATAAACTTTCAACAATTCAAAGCAAAAGTAAAATGCATACTTCATTCACTTAATCAACAAATTTTAAAGCATAGTGATGTTGTGCACAAACCTCAAATGAGTCACCTGTTGGCCTTGACTCGACTCCTCGGGTTCTGTCTCGGTATTCTTTTCCACTGAAACACACAATTTCATAGTGTTTCAGTACCATAACTTGGCATAAATCCAAAAATAAATTTAACTTCACTTTTACCTAGCTCTAACGTGTTAAACTCGACGTTCTTGAAATTTTGTGTTTCGGGTTACTATTCACTATACTATTCAAGTCAAATTATTGACTTTCTAAGGCTTAATAGATATGAGAATTCCAACTTTACCCACATACCACATTTTGGTCACCAAACTTATTGGTTTTGGTCATTTTCTCAACACTTAAGTCTTTTAGGCAAAATTGTCAATTTTCAGTTTTTGGAGTTCTAAGTTGTACTGTTTAATTGGCCCTTTTACTGTTGGAATTTGGCAAAATTTCCTTCATAGAAAATGTTCCCTATTGTCTTAAGTTTATTATCCTTTTTGAATCACTCCAATTGGAGATTTGTAGCTCAAGTTATAAGCAAATTACGTTTACTATTCATGCTGCAGAATTTGGTTCTGCAGATTTGTTGCTCCAACTTTGTTCAGCAATTTGATCAAGTTAGGTCCATAATTTGATCTAAATTTCTTCATATGAAATGTTCTACTATGGCTTATATTTCTATCGGTTTAAGAATCACCTAAATCGGAGTTTTCTAGAGAGAGTTATAGCCATTGAAACATTACTGTTCAAATGGAAAATCTGCAGTCTGCAGATTCAGTGACCCAACTTTGCTCAGTAATTTGATTTGGTTAATGGCATAATTTGGGTTTGTTTTCTTCATGAAAGTTTTAGATCTATATCTCATCTAACCACTGGTAAAATTTCATATCATTGTGACCTGCCTAGCTCGAGTTATGACCAAATGAACAAACACTATTCATTTGGTCAGTTTGTGCAGAGGCAGCATGCAATTTTTCAACTTCGATCAATTTGTTCACTAGGTTTTAGTCACTTTTTGGGCATGCTTCCTAAATGAAAATTGTGTCATTTAGTGCCTATTTTCATCCCCAATTGGTATCATATCCATTGGGCTTGTAAAATTTCATTTTTAGTCCCTCAAAGGAGATTTTGGTCATGCTTCCAGCACATGACCTTATCCAATCCGAATTGGCTTTTAATTCCAACACTTCTAACACACCTTATTTGGTCACAAATGACCATTTTTCACTTCATATTAGGTCAAATATACCATTTACAAATTTCTCTAAATTTTTGCCTCAAAATCGTAGGTCTCAAACCCTAACCACTCTAATCCATTGCAATTAACTAATTCAAAGCATATAAACACAATCTTTCAACTCATTCAAGCATCTTAACATGTTTAACTCAATCAAACTCAAGCAAATCACTCTCCCCTCACACATATTTTTTTTTTTATTTTAAGTTTATTTCTATGTTCTTGATGCTACACATACACTAATTAAACTAAAAACCTGAAGTTTGCATTACTAACCTTGTTAGGTGTCTTTGAACTTTCACTTCCTCTCAATTTTCTTCAATTTTTTAATGACCAATCTTCCTCTCAAGTGATTAAATCAAGTTTTTATGGGAGAATTTGGGGTAAGGTAGGGTCAAATGAGTGTTTAAAAGCTTGTATTCAAGCTTTCATGGAGGATCAATGGTGGGGTTTGGGAAAACCTTGGCTGCCGAAATCTTGAGGTAGGAGAAGGGTTTTATTTTTTTGTTTTTATGTAATTTAAGTCTTACTTTATGTATTTGAATAGGTCAAAAATTGTGGGAATTAAAATAATTAATTTTGACATCATTTTGATGTCATAAGGTGATGTAATTAACTTTTTCTTTTCTTTTCCTTTTTTTTTTGTTTTTCTATTAGTTCTTTAATTTAATTCCCGACTCTGAAATTTTCTTTTATCCAATTTTATTTGACAGTTAGGTCAGGAGTCAGCTCTCAGGGTCAATTGATTAAATTGCCTCTCGCCGATTCATCCCAGTTTGTAAATAATTTAATATTTCTTCCTGCTCCCTGACCTAATTCTTTAACTGGCTTAACAGTTCTTTTTTGTGATTTTCTCTTTTCCACCGTGTTTATAAGGGTCCTAGGGACCGCAGCATCACTTTTTATGGTTCGAAATTTGAGTTTAAAATGACTTCGCAGTCATTCCTGAGAAGGTCACCCATCGCTGTGACTCTTGGTTCGTTTAACTTCTTCTGTTCTGTTTTTCTTATTTATACTCAACTAATTGAACCTTACTAATTATTTGTGTTTATGGCCTCTCTAGTTGTCTTAAGTGTGGTTCTAATCTCCTTAATTGTCCGGACCGACACCGGTCACTGGAACAGTGAAATATACTAGGCTATGCAAATAGGGGTGTTACAATTCTTCCCCCCCCCCCCCCCTCCCCCCTTTAAATAATTTTCGTCTTGAAATTTTACCTGTTATTAATCTCTGAATAGCTGTGAGTGTTGTCTCCTCATGTCCTCCTCTCGTTCCCATGTAGCCTCCTGGCCCGAATGATGGTTCCACAACACTTTTACCAATGGTATATGCTTATTTCATAGCTGCTTCACCTCATAAGCCAGAATCTCTATGGGTTCTTTCTCATATGTGAGGTCTAGATTCACTTCAATTTCCTCTACTGGTAGTACATGAGATGTGTCTGATCGATACCTCCTCAACATAGACACATGGAAGACATTATGTATCTTCTCCAACTCTGGAGGTAGTGCCAAACGATATGTCAAAGGACCCACTCTTTCCAGAACCTCATATGGCCCGATAAAACGAGGACTCAGTTTCCCCTTTCTGCCGAATCTCATAATTCTCTTCCAAGGACAAACTTTGAGGAAAACTTTCTCACCCACTGCATACTCAATATCCCTTCTCTTCAGATCAATGTAGGACTTCTAATGGTCTGATGCAGTCTTAAGTTGATCTCTGATCACCCTTATCTTCTCCTCAGTCTGCTGAATAATTTCGAGTCCAATCATCTTTCTTTCACCCACATCATCCCAACACAACAAGGTTCTACATTTTTTTCCATACAAAGCTTCATATGGAGGCATTCCAATGCTTGATTGGTAGCTGTTGTTGTAAGCAAACTCAATCAAAGGCTAGTGTGTATCCCAATTGCCCTCAAATTCAATCACATAAGCCTGTAGCATGTCCTCCAAAATCTGAATTACCCTCTCAAACTGGCCATCTGTCTGTGGGTGGAATGCAGTATTGAAGTTCATTCTAATTCCTAGGGCTCTCTGAAGACTACCCTAGAATCTAGAAGTGAACTTAGGATCTCTGTCTGATATGATGGATACTGGCACTCCATGCAGTCTCACAACCTCATCAATGTACAACTTAGCCAATCTTTCTAAACTGTAGTCCATTCGAACTGGCAGAAAATGAGCAGATTTAGTCAATCTGTCAATAATGACCCAAACTGCATCATGACTCTTCTGTGTCCTCGGAAGTCCCATCACAAAATCCATCGTTATTCTCTCCCATTTCCACTCTGGTACTGGTAGTGGATGTAACAACCCAGCGGGTAATTGATGCTCTGCCTTTACTTGCTGACAAGTTAGGCATTTAGAAACAAACTCTGCTATATCTCTCTTCATACCCATCCACCAGTAATGCTCCTTTAGCCCTCTATACATTTTTGTGCCACTAGGGCGCATGGCAAAAGGAGACTCATGTGCTTCCTTCAAAATGATCTGCCTCAAATCAACATCATTAGGAACACATATGATGCCCTGGTGTAGCAGTAAACCATCATCTCTGATTGAGAATTCTGGTTTCTTGCCCTGCCAGACTTCTTCCAACAGCTTTTGATACTTCTGACCATTCTGAACAGCCATTCTAATCTGATCAATCAACACTGGCTGTACATGCCATGCAACTGTTGTCTGCCCATCATCATTAATATCTAAGCTGGCATGCAATGATCTTAACTCATGCACCAAAGATAAAGGAGTAACCCGTAGACTTTCCATAGTCTTGTGACTTAAGGCATCAACCACAACATTAGCTTTCCCTGGCTGATAGTCTATCAGACAATCATAGTCTTTTATCAACTCTAACCATCTCCTTTGTCTCAAATTCAGCTCTTTTTGAGTGCCTAAATACTTCAAACTCTTATGATCTGTGTAGATGTAACACTTTTCCCCATACAAATAGTGTCTCCAGATTTTAAGAGTAAACACTATAGCTGCAAGCTCCAAATCATGTGTCGGATAATTCCTCTCATGCGGTTTTAGCTAGCGCGATGCATAGGCATTGACATTTCGATCTTGCATCAATACACAGCCTAAACCATTGTGAGAAGCATCACTATAAACTGTGTATTCTTTACCCAGAGTAGGTAAAGTCAGGACTGGAGCTTCAGTCAAACATTTCTTCAATTCATCAAAACTCTGTTGGCATTTATCCATCCACTGAAATTTCACATCTTTTCTGAGCAGCTTGGTCAATGGAGATGCCAACATGGAGAATCCCTTCACAAATCGACGGTAGTATCCAAATAAACCTAAAATCGAATCTCTGTGACATTTCTGGGTGGCCTCCAATTAAGGACAACTTCAATCTTACTTGGATCTACCTTGATGCCCTCTTCTGATACTACATGCCCCAAGAAAGATATTTTCTTCAGCCAAAATTCACACTTCAACAATTTGGCATATAGCTATTTCTCCCTCAAAGTCTGTAGTACAATCCGCAGATGTCTATCATGCTCTTCTGCACTCTTCGAATAGACCAATATATCATCAATGAATACCATAACAAACTGGTCGAGGTATGGTCTGAAGATAGTGTTCATCAAATCCATAAAAGCAGCCGGAGCATTAGTTAACCCGAATGGCATAACTAGGAACTCATAATGGCCATAGCGGGTTCTGAAGGCAGTTTTAGGAATACTCTGCTCTTGTACTTTTAATTGATAATAACCTGATCTCAGGTCAATTTTGGAGAACACAGCTGCACCCCTCAACTAATCAAACAAGTCATCAATGCGGGGCAATGGATATCTATTCTTTATTGTCACCTTATTTAACTGTTGATAATCAATACACAAGCGGAGAGTGCCATCCTTCTTCTTAACAAACAATACTGGCGCTCCCCAAGGTGACACACTAGGGCGGATAAAGCCCTTGTCAAGCAATTCTTGCAATTGCACTTTGAACTCTTTCAATTCTACTGTTGCCATTCTATATGGTGTTATGGAGATTGGGTCCACACCAGGCATAACATCAATTTCAAACTGCACCTCTCTTTCTGGAGGTAATCCTAGCAATTCATTAGGAAACACATCCGGAAAATCACATATAGTAGGGATGTCTCTTGGTGTTGGACTCCCCACTTGGGTGTCTATCACATGTTCCAAGTGTGCTTCACACCCCTTTCTGATCATCCTTCTGGCTAGTGCAGCCGAAATGATGTTTGATGGCAGTAAATGCCTCTCCCCATGTATTACCACATCACCGTACAAAGGGAGACCAAAAGTGACTGTCTTCGGTCTACAGTCAATCATGGCGTGATGCCTGGCTAACCAATCCATGCCCAAGATGATATCATACTCTCTGAAGGCCATTTCAATCAAATCTGATAGGAAAACATGTCCTTGGATAACCAAAGGACAGTCTCTATAAATTCTGTTGACTCGGACTTCTTGTCCTAATGGACTAGTTACTAGCACTTCAAAACCCGTTTGCACACATGGAACAGTAAGTGAACTGACTATGCTAGCACTAACATATGAATGGGTTGAACCCGGATCAAACAATACAAATACTTCTAGATCAGAGATAGAGAATGTACCAGCTACCACATCGAAAGTCTCAGCCTCTTCTTGCTGTCTCATCGTGTAAACTCTGGCTGAAGCACTTTCTTAAGCTGATTGACCAACTGTGCCCTGACTGCCTAAAGTAGTGCCTCTACCTCTACCTCTTCCTCTGCCAACTGACTGTGAACCTCTGGGAGCAGGACTCTTAATAGATCCCTCGGCAGTAGTAGGAGCTGGACCATATCTCAAAGACGAAGCACTAGTGCAGTCTCTTGCTAAATGACCCTTGCCTCCGCAGTTAAAGCAGGCTCCAGTGGCCAAATAACACTCCCTCCCATGAATCTTGCCAAAAGTCTCACAAGGGCGGGCAGAATGTGAACCCCTGCTCAACTGCTGACCAGACCTAGGGGGTCTCTGTCCGGAAAATCTGCCCCTACCAAATCTTCCACCTCGACCCCTGCTGGGTCCACTAAATTTCTTCTTCTTCCCAAAAGTCCCACCAGAACTCTGTTCAACTAACTTTTCCCCCTTGTCTTTGTCTGATTTCTTAGCTTTCTCTGATTTTTCTTTCACTGGGGTTGCTTCTGATTCTATTCTTTCCAACTCAAGTGCTTGAGACATGAGCTCTGAGAAATTGCTGTGTCGAAATCCCACAACTTGCATCCTTATGCTAGGCTTCAAACTCGTCTCAAATCTCTTGCACCTTGCTTTGCTGGTAGTAAGGAGACTCCCAGCATAATGACTTAAGCAGGAGAACTCCCTCTCATACTCTGCCACTGATCTGTTGCCTTGTTTTAAACTCAGAAACTCTTGTAACTTATGATCAACATATGCATCTGGGATGTATTTCTGTCTAAACTCTCTGATGAAGTCATCCCAGGTCAGCACTGGTGGTTCAGCCAAGCTGTGGGGGGATGGTCTTTCACCAATCATATGCATCCCCTTGCAGTAGAGACACAGAATACTCAAACTTCAGTTCATCTTGACAGTGTAGCTTCTTAAATACTCTATCCATTCTTTCAAACCATTGCTCTGCCTCTAAAGGGTCCACTGTAACCTTAAATTCTGCAGCCCCATACTTCAGTAATTTACCATACTGTCTGGCTGGAGGCAGTGGTTGTGTCACAAGTTTCTGGGGTGGAGCTTGAGCAGCCATACCCCCAGCCATTTATTGAATCATCGCAGCCATCTGCTGTGCGAACTGTGCAGAAAACTGCGGCATTTGCGGGACTAGTGCTACAGATCCACTAACATTCTATAAAGCTAGGGCTTCCCCTTGTGCCTCAGCTTTAACAAATTGCTCGACTGAGCGATTCCCCTTCTTCCATTTCAGTCTGGAGTTAGGGTATCTCCTGAACAAGTAACATATGGAGATTTCCCTCTATTAGTTCATATTCATGATGTAATGCACTGTATGTAACAAATATGAATATAGAGCAGTTGCACTTAACAAAGAAAAGACACAAATTCATAAGTTAAAACATACTTCAAAAATTTTGCTCTGATACCACTAAAACATGTCACACCTTACCCCTCTGTAAGGCATAACATGATCCCGTAGAATACCTAATGAACTACCGAACTTCACCTACCGATAACTCATTAAGTACCCTACAAGGGATTTTAAAACAATTTTCTTATTTTTGATAAGTGGTGAGCATTATCTAATAAGTATTTAAAACATTTAGTTAAAATTAAAACTAGTTAATATTTTTGGTCCATTTCAGTTTTTCACAAATTTTATAAAAATTTTGACAGAGTTCTGTCTGTATTTTGAGAAACCAGTTCTTCAAATACCTGTAAAAAGCACTTCTAAAATTTTTTTTTTCAACAACTACTTCAATTTTACAATCAAACTCAATCCATTTCAACAACTCCACACTCATTTTAATCAATTTCTCAAGTTCAAATTTCAATAATCCTCAAAATACTAATAATACATTTCATTCAAATTAAATAAAATAGTTCCACTCAAATTTCATTAGAGACAAAACAATTTATATTTATACATCATTATAAAATTTACATAAAAGGAAATTCAAACTAAATTTTTTTATTACAAACTTCATACAAACTTTGTACAAGCTGCTCAAGACCCATTTACATGTCCATACTTTTATATGCAATACATACATCAAAAGAAATATTTATAATTAGGGTATAAATTATACCCGATGACTTTAAGCTAATAGCTCCTCACACCTCAAAGACTCAGCCATCGCTCCTCTAGCCTCTCAGATTCACGACAAAGAATAAAGCTATTGCTGAGTACTAGGACTCAGTGGTGCACAACATACTAAAATAATCTTTATGCAAAATATAAATCACATTTATTCAAAAATTTGACTAAATATGAGCATTAAACACAAAACATGAATTATGAGATTTTAATGCAAACCAAGTTCATTTCAAAGTATCAAAACATATTTCATAAAACCCACAGTTAGATTATGCCATTCGAAACAAATAGAATCTCAAAAGCCAGAGGCTAAAGAGAAATCACATCACAAGGCTAGCTAGCTCAAATATATGGATATCCATTCACATCCTCTTCTACTAGCACACCTCAACACTTCTCCAGAGAAGGAATCAAAATTCGAAACTAATTACCCCCACTAGTCGTGCTAGTGAGGTGTTCAAATATATGGTCATGATACTGTGGTTTCAAAACTTATCTTAACAATTTGCTAAACATTGTCATTTCAAATATACACAATAACTTTCATAGTTTAAATCAAAACATCATAAATAAGGTCACAATAAACTTTCAACAATTCAAAGCAGAAGTAAAATGCATATTTCATTCACTTAATCAACAAATTTTAAATCATAGTGATGTTGTGCACAAACCTCAAATGAGTCGCCTGTTGGCCTTGACTCGACTCCTCGGGTTCTGTCCCGGTATTCTTTTCCACTGAAACACACAACAGTGTTTCAGTACCATAACTTGGCATAAATCCAAAAATAAATTTAACATTACTTTTACCTAGCTCTAACGTGTTAAACTCGACGTTCTTGAAATTTTGTGTTTCGAGTTACTATTTACTACACTATTCAAGTCAAATTATTGACTTTCTAAGGCTTAATAGATATGGGAATTCCAACTTTACCCACATACCACATTTTGGCCACCAAACTTGTTGGTTTTGGTCATTTTCTCAACACTTAAGTCTTTTAGGCAAAATTGTCAATTTTCAGTTTTTGGAGTCCTAAGTTATACTGTTTTATTGGCCTTTTTACTGTTAGAATTTGGCAAAACTTCCTTCATAGAAAATGTTCCCTATTGTCTTAAGTTTATTCTCCTTTTTGAATCACTCCAATTGGAGTTTTGTAGCTCAAGTTATAAGCAAATTACGTTTACTATTCATGCTACAGAATTTGGTTCTGCAGATTTATTGCTCCAACTTTGTTCAGCAATTTGATCAAGTTAGGTCCATAATTTGGTCTAACTTGATCAAATTGCTCTACAGAATTTGGTTCTACAGATTTATTGCTCCAACTTTGTTCAGCAATTTGATCAAGTTAGGTCCATAATTCGGTCTAACTTTCTTCATATGAAATGTTCTAATATGCCTTAGGTTTCCATTGGTTCAAGAATCACCTAAATCAGAGTTTTCTAGAGAGAGTTATAGCCATTGAAACTTTACTGTTCAAATGGCAAATCTGCAGTCTACAGATTCAATGACCCAACTTTGCTCAGTAATTTGATTTGGTTAATGGCATAATTTGGGTTTGTGTTCTTCATGAAAGTTTTAGATCTATATCTCATCTAACTACTGGTAAAATTTCAGGTCATTTTGATCTGCCTAGCTCTAGTTATGACCAAATGAACAAACACTGTTCATTTGGTCAGTTTGTGCAGAGGTAGCCTGCAATTTTTCAACTTTGATCAATTTGTTCACTAGATTTTAGTCACTTTTTGGGCATGCTTCCTAAATGAAAATTATGTCATTTAGTGCCTATTTTCATCCCCAATTATTTCCATATCCATTGGAATTGTAAAATTTCATTTTTAGTCCCTCAAAGGAGATTTTGGTCATGCTGCCAGCACATGACCTTATCCAATCCGAACTGGCTTTTAATTCCAACACTTCTAACACACCTCATTTAGTCACAAATGACCATTTTTCACTTCACATTAGGTCAAAGACACCATTTAACCACTCTAATCCATTGCAATTAACTAATTCAAAGCATATAAACACAATTAACTAAAAACTTGAAGTTTGCATTACTAACCTTGTTAGGTGTCTTTGAACTTTCCCTCCTCTCAATTTTCTTCAATTTTTTGATGACCAATCTTCCTCTCAAGTGATTAAATCAAGTTTTTATGAGAGACTTTGGGGTAAGGCAGGGTCAAATGGGTGTTTAAAAGCTTGTATTCAAGCTTTCATGGAGGATCAATGGTGGGGTTTGGGAAAACCTTGGCTGCGGTAATCTTGAGGTAGGAGAAGGGTTCTATTTTTTTTTTTTGTTTTTATGTAATTTAAGTCTTACTTTATGTATTTGAATGGGTCAAAAATTGTGAAAATTAAAATAATTAATTTTGACATCATTTTGATGTCATAAGGTGATGTAATTAACTTTTTCTTTTCTTTTCCTTTTTTTTTTGTTTTTCTATTAGTTATTTAATTTAATTCCCGACTCTGAAATTTTCTTTTCTCTAATTTTATTTGACAGTTAGGTCAGGAGTCAGCTCTCGAGGTCAATTGATCAAATTACCCCTTACCGGTTCATCCAGTTTTGCAAATAATTTAATATTTCTTCCAGCTCCCTGACCTAATTATTTAACTGGCTTAACAGTTCTTTTTCATGATTTTCTCTTTTCCACCGTGTTTATAAGGGTCCTAAGGACTGCAGCGTCACTTTTTACGGTTCGAAATTTGAGTTTAAAATGACTTTGTAATCATTTCCGAGAAGGTTACCCATCGCTGTGACTCTCGGCTCGTTTAACTTCTTCTGTTCTGTTTTTCTTATTTATACTCAACTAATTGAACATTACTAATTATTTGTGTTTATGGCTTCTCTAGTTGTCTTAAGTGTGGTTCTAATATCCTTAATTGTCCGGACCGACACCGGTCACCGGAACAGTGAAATATACTAGGCTATGCAAATATGGGTGTTACAATGTCCTTGGATCACCAAAGGACAATCTCTATAAATTCTATTGACCCGAACCTCTTGTCTTAATTGACTAGTTACTAGCACTTCAAAACCTATTTGGACATATGGAACAGCAAGTGAACTGACTATGCTAGCACTAACATATGAGTGGGTTGAACCCGGATCAAACAACACAAATACATCTTGATCAGAGATAGAGAATGTACCGGCTACCACATCAGAAGTCTCAGTCTCTTCTCGCTGTCTCATCATGTAAACTCTGGCTGAAGCACTTTCTTATGCTGACTAACCAACCGTACCCTGACTGCCAGAAGCAGTGCCTCTACCTCTGCCTCTTCCTCTGCCAACAGGTTATGAACTTCTAGAAGCAGGACTCTGAATAGATCCTTCTGCAATCGTAGGAGCTGGACCATATCTCAGAGCACTAGTGCAGTCTTTAGCAAGATGGCCCTTGCCTCCACAATTAAAGGCTCTAGTGGCCCAATAACATTCTCCCCCATGAGTCTTGCCACAAGTCTCACAGGGGCGGGCAGGATATGAACCCCTGCTCGACTGCTGACCAGACCAAGGGGGTCTCTGTCCAGAGAATCGGCCCCTTCCAATTCTTCCACCTCGACCTTTGCTAGGTCCACTAAATTTTTTTCTCTTCCAAGAAGTACCACTAGAATTCTGTTCAACTGATTTTTCCCCTTTGTCTTTCTCTGATTTTTCAACTTTTTCTGATTTTTCTTTTGTTGGGGTCGCTTATGATTCAATCCTTTCTAATTCGAGTGCTTGAGACATGAGTTCTGAAAAATTACTGTGTCTGAATCCCACTACTTGCATTCTCAAACTGGCTTCAAACTAGTCTCAAATCTCTTGCATCTTGCCTTGCTGGTAGAAAGAAGACTCCCGGCATAATGACTTAAGCGGGAGAACTCCCTCCCATACTCTACCACTGATCGGTTCCCTTATTTCAAACTCAAAAATTCTTGCAATTTCTGATTAACATATACATCTGGGATGTATTTTTGTCTGAATTCTCTGATGAAGTCATCCCAGGTCAGTACTGGTGGTTCAGCCAAGCTGTAGGGGATGGTCTTCCACCAATCATACGCATCCCCTTGCAGTAGCGATATAGAATATTCAAACTTCAGTTCATCTTGGCAGTGCAGCTTCTTAAATACTCTGTCCATTCTTTCAAGCCATTACTCTGCCTCAAACGGGTCTACTGTACCCTTAAATTCAGTAGCTCCATACTTCAACAACTTATCATACTGTCTGGCTGGAGGCAGTGGTTGTGCCACAGGTGTCTGGGGTGGAGCTTGAGCAGGCATACCCGCAGCCATTTATTGAAACATCGTAGCCATCTGCTGTGCAACCGTGGCAGAAATCGTGGCATTTGTGGGGTGCTCGACCCACCGATATTCTCAGAAAGTCGGGCTTCCCCTTGTGCCTCAACTTCAACAGATTGCTCGACTGAGCGATCCCCTTCTTCCTTTTCAATTTGAAGTTAGGGTATCTCCTGAACAAGTAACACATGGAGATTTCCCTCCGTTAGTTCATATTTATGATGTAATGCACTGTATGTAACAAATATGGACATTGAGCAGTTGTACTTAATAAGGAAAGACACAAATTCTCAAGTTAAAAAATACTTTAAAAATTTTGCTCTGATATTACTAATACATGTCACACCTTACCCCTCTGTAAGGCATAACATAATCCCGTAGAATACCAAATGAACTACCGAACTTCACCTACCGATAACTCATTAAGTAGTCTACAAGGGATTTTAAAACAATTTTCCTACTTTTGATAAGTGGTGAGCATTTTCTAATAGGTATTAAAATATTTAATTAAAGTTGAAAGCTAGTTAAAATTTTTAGCCCATTTTATTTTTCCGCAAATTTTATAAAAATTTTGGTAGAGTTCCATTTGTATTTTAAGAAAACAATTCTTCAAATACCTAAAAAAAAAACACTTCCAATAATTTTTCTCAACAACTTCTTCAAATTCACAATCAATTCCAACAACTCCACAATCAATCTCAACCAATTTTTCAGGTTTCCAATTTCAATAATCCTCATTTCTCAATTTTCAAAAATTCAGTAATCATCAATGTCACACCCTACCCCTCTGTGAGGCATGACATGATCCCGTAGTATACCTAATGAATTACCAACTCCGTCTACTGATAACCCATTAAATACACTACAAGAAATTTTAAAAACTTTTCTTACTTCTTTTACAGCGGTGAGCACTATTTACAGGTGTTAAAAACCCTTTTGAACTGAAGTAATAGAACTAACACATTTGAATTATTTGGAATTTCTGTAAAAATTTTAGTAGAGTGCCATCTGTATTTTGGATAAAACAGTTCTTCAGAAAACCTGTAAAAAGCACTTCAATATATTTTCAAATCTCAACTCCAACATATTTCTCAACACAACATATTTCTCAACTCAAATCCACAGTGATTTTTCAAATACTGAGATACAAGAAATATAATACAATTATTTTACAAGCCAAAATAACTCATAATTATTTTACAACTTCAATGTACAATTTGAATTTACAACTGCCCGAAACCAAAAACAATATGTACATACAGTGAACATATATTACAGTACAAAATGCAAAATGTGGTATACTCATTATACCCGAAAATCTCTCGTTGGAGGTACTAGCAAATTTAATCTGCTTCTCTGTCTGGCTCTACCGCGACAACAATAAAAGCTATCACGAGACAATGTCTCAGCAGTACAACATTAACCAAATACAACTTTAAATCACAATTCATAAATTATATAAATAGTGGATACTTAAAACCATAGTTAATTTCAAGACAGTAATTGTCAACAAGAATTTAAACTCCATTTCTCAATATCACAATAAATTTCAATAAGTCAGATCATGGTTAAATTTAAAAGACAGTGTATGTCAATAAGAGTTTAAATTCATTTCACAATCTCACAATACATATCAATAAACCACACACAGCTTAATCATGTTCCAAAGTTCAATTCGTCCCAAAAGCCGATGGCTAATGAGGTATTCAATTCGTTCCAAAAGTCAATGACTAATGAGGAATAACATAGCTAGCTAGCAAAAATATGAGTACTCATCCAATTCGTCCTCAACAGGCACACACCTCAACACTTCAGCCAGAGAGGGAATTCAATTCGTCCCACTAGACAAGCTAGCGAGGAATACAATCAATATACATGATAGCTATGGTTTCAAACCATTTCCAATGCTTTTCAATCAATAAGTATCCATCAATATCATTCAAACAATTTCTCACAATTTCAAACCATTTACAGTGCTTTTCAAGCGATAAATATCCATTCCAACACATTTCCACAATTTAAAACAATAATGTACAAATAGTCATAATTCATTTCAATTGAAAAATTTAAAAGAAATAGTTGTTGTGCACAAACCTCTGATAACTGTCTCCTGGTCTTGACTCAGTGTTTCCTTCCCTTTTCCTGAGTCTTTGCTAACTGAGAAACACAATTTGAAGTGTTTCAGTACTAAATTAAACTGTCTCTAACGATAATGCTTGATAAGTAATTCACTGAATGTTATTATTTGCTTAATCAACCTAATACGTCGACCCTCGGTGCATTCTAGGTAAATTAGGTTTTAATATTACTAACATGTCACATTCGATAGTCTTTTAGGGTTGGTACATGTTACCAAGTTCATTTCCTTGTATACTGCATTTTCTTGCAATTTGCTGGATTCCGGGATACTAGTTTGACCTAGTCGGACGACCTAGTTCCATCGGTTTTCGGGTTTCGGTCAAAACTACAAACTAGTAGATCTATGTCTTATGGAACGTGAGGCAAAATTTCAGGTCATTCTGAGTTATGTAGACCAAGTTATGGTCATTTTACTATTGCTGGTCAAATTGCACCAAAATTGGTCATTTTAGGTCACTTTAGGTCATTTTAGGTTCGGCCAGTTTTTGGACCCGAACTTGTGCAAGCTGTTTGACTTGCTTATGGTCATTTTTGGGCTTTAGTGTCTCCATAAGACTTGTATACATGGGTCTTAAATATTCATGGTTAAAATTTCAGGTCAATTGGACCTGTTTTGAGTGAGTTATGGCCTAAAAACTAACAGCTGCCCAAATGGTCAATTTTCAGGCCTTATTTGCACTTAATCCGGATTTGGTCATTTTTCAAGCTACCTTGCAAGCTGAATTTTAGCAAGCTTTCTTCATGAAAGTTGGCACATTTTGTACCTAGTTTCACCTCCAATTGGTCTCATACCAATTGGAGCCACACAAATAAAGTTCTAGGCCTAAAACTCAAACTGCCTTATTGCAATTCTTGCATGCATATCAAGCATCACTTTTAACACTCACCAAACTTAACATTCAAACCAATTCTGGTTGTACCACAACCTAAACATAATTCACAACACATTATAGGTCATTTTGGCAGCTTACAATTACATTCAACATACACCAACAAGTGCAGAATTTTTCAATCCAATGACAGTGCATCAGTACACAGCCTAACCCATTGTGAAAAGCATCACTATAAACTATGTATTCTTTACCCGGGGTAGGTAAAGTGAGGACTGGAGCTTCAGTCAAACACCTTTTCAACTCATCAAAACTTTGCTGGCATTTATCAGTCCACTGAAATTTTATATCTTTCCGAAGCAGTTTGGTCAGTGGAGAAGATAACATAGAAAACCCCTTCACAAACCGACGGTAATATCTAGCTAAACCAAGAAAACTGCGAATTTCTGTGATGTTCCTGGGCGGCTTCTAATTAAGGATAACTTCTACCTTGCTGGAATCTACCTTGATCCCTTCAGCTGACATAACATGTCCCAAAAAGGAGATTTCTTTCAGCCAAAATTCACATTTCGATAATTTGGCGTATAGCTGTTTCTCCCTTAAAGTCTGCAGTACAATCTGCAGATGTCTGTCATGCTCTTCTGCATTCCTCGAGTATATCAAAATGTCATCAATAAACACTACCACAAATTGATCGAGATATGGTCTGAAGATAGTGTTCATCAGATCCATAAAAGCAGCTGAAGCATTTGTTTACCCGAATGGCATTACTAGAAACTCATAGTGGCCATACCGAGTTCTGAAAGCAGTTTTTGGAATACTCTACTCTTGCACCTTCAACTGATAATAACCAGATCGCAAATCAATTTTGGAGAATACAGCTGCACCCTTCAACTGATCAAACAGATCATCAATGCGAGGCAATGGATATCTGTTCTTTATTGTCACCTTATTCAACTGCCAATAGTCAATGCATAAGCGGAGAGTACCATCCTTCTTCTTAACAAACAACACTACTGCTCCCTAAGGTGACACACTAGGGCGGATGAAGCCCTTTTCAAGTAATTCTTGCAATTGTATCTTCAACTCCTTCAACTCTGCTGGTGCCATTCTGTATGGCGTTATGGAGATTGGACCCACACCAGGCATAACATTAATTTCAAACTGCACTTCTCTTTCTGGAGGTAATCCTGGCAATTCATTAGGAAACACATCTAGAAAGTCATATAATGTAGGGATGTCCTTCAATGCTGGACTCCCCACTTGGGTGTCTACCACATGTGCCAAGTATGCTTCACACCCCTTTCTGATCATTTTTCTGGCTAGTGTAGCCGAAATGATGTTTGATGGCAATAACTGCCTCTCCCCATGTATTACCACATCACTGTACTGAGGGAGACCAAAAGTGACTGTCTTCAGCCTACAGTCAATCATGGCATGATGCCTAGCTAACCAATCCATGCCCAAGATGATATCATAATCTCTGAAGGGCTTTTCAATGAGATCAGATAGAAAACTGTGTCCTTGGATCACCAAAGGACAATCTCTATACATTCTATTAATCCTGACCTCCTATTCTAGCAGACTTGTTACTAGCACCTCAAAGTCCATTTTTGTACATGGAACAGCAATGCAATCAATTATGCTAGCACTCACATAAGAAGGGGTAGAACCCGGATCAAATAACACAAATACATCTTGATTAAAAGTTGAGAAGGTACCAGCCACAACATCAGATGTCTCTGCCTCTTCCCTCTGTCTCATTGCATAGATTCTGACTGGAGCACTGTCTTGCTCTAAATGTTTCACTGTGCCTTGGCCGTCACTGGGCTACCTCTACCCCGCCTCTACCTCGCTAGGTGGTTGTGAACTTCTAGTGATAGGGCTCAATCGACCCTTCTGCAGAGTAGGAGGTGGTCCAACTCGCGACTCATCGGTGCGCTTTGGCAAAGTGTCCTGTGCCTCCACAGTTATAACAGGCTCCAATAGCCTTGTAGCATATCCCACCATGATTTCTTCCACATGTTTCACATTGGCGGGGAGGATAGGAACCTCTGGTACTCTGCTGACCAGATAGAGGAGGCTTCTGTCCTGAATATCTTCCCCTACCAGATTTCTTGCCACCTCTGCCATGTCCCCCATGATTCTTCCTCTTTCCAATAGGACCACTGGAACTCTGTTCTACTGATTTTCCCTCTTTCTCGGTCTTCTCTGATTTCTTTTTCTCAGGAGCAGCTTCAGACTCAATTCTTTCCAACTCTAGGGCTTGAGAAATAAGTTCAGAGAAGTTAGTGTGTTTGAAGCCGACCACTTGTAATCTGATACTGGGCTTCAAGCCAGTTTCAAACCTCTTGCATCTCTCCCTGCTAGTAGAAAGTAAACTCACTGCATAATGGCTTAGGCGGGGAAATTCTCTTTCATACTCAGCCACTGATCTGCTCCCCTATTTCAGACTTAGGAACTCTTGTAGCTTCTGGTCTACATAAGCATCGGGGACATACTTTTGTCTGAATTCCCTGAGAAAGTCATTCCATGTTAGCACTGCAGGTTCTACCAGACTGTGGGGAATGGTTTTCCACCAGTCATAAGCATCCCCCTGTAACAAAGATACAGAGTATTCAAATCTGAGCTCTTCCGTGCAATGCAGTTTCTTGAATACCCTATCCATCCTCTCTAACCACTGTTCAGCTTCTAGAGGATCTACTGTCCCCTTGAACTCTGTAGCCCCATATTTCATCAATTTATCATACTGTCTAGCAGGAGACTGTGGTTGTACCACTATTGTCTGTATTGGGACTTGAGTAGGCACATTACCAGCCATTTGTTGGAACATTGTAGCCATCTGCTGAGCGAACTGAGCAAGAAATTGCGGTACTGCAGGGGCTGGTGCTGCTGAACCACTGACATTATGTAGGACTGGGGCATCCCCTTGCACCTCAGCCTCAATAGATTGATCGACTGAACGATCACCCTCTTCCATAGTCAATGCGAGGATTTTAGATCTCCTGAATAAATAACACAAGGAGATTTCCTCCCGTTAGTGCATATTTATAATGTAATGTATTGTATGTATCAAACAATGATATTGAGCAGTTGTACTATGAAGAAAGAATATTTAAGTAACATGTGAAAACAGAATTTAAAAACTAGCTCTGATACCACTAAAACATGTCACACCCTACCCCTCTGTAAGGCATGACATGATCCCATAGTATACCTAATGAATTACCAACTCTGTCTACTGATAACCCATTAAATACACTACAAGGGATTTTAAAAACTTTTCTTACTTCTTTTACAGTGGTGAGCACTATTTACAGGTGTTAAAAACCTTTTGAATCAAGTGATAGAACTAACACATTTGAATTATTTGGAATTTCAGAAAATTTTGGCAGAGTGCCATCCGTATTTTGGATAAAATAGTTCTTCTAAAACTCAAAAAGCAGTTCAATATATTTCCAAATCTCAACTCCAACATATTTCTCAACACAACATATTTCTCAACTCAAATCCACAGTGATTTTTCAAATACTGAGATACAAGAAATATAATATAATTTTTTTTCAAGCCAAAATAACTCATAATTATTTTACAACTTCAATGTACAATTTGAATTTACAACTGCTCAAAACCAAAAACAATATGTACATACAGTGAACATATATTACAGTACAAAATGCAAAATGTGGTATACTCATTATACCCGAAAATCTCTCGCTGGAGGTACTTGCAGCCTAATCTGCTGCCCTGTCTGGTCTGCCTACCGCGATAAAGAATAAAGCTATTCTTTGAGACAATGTCTCGAGTGCACAATATTAACCAAATACAACTTTAAATCACAATTCATAAATTATATAAATAGTGGATACTTAAAACCATAGTTAATTTCAAGACAGTAATTGTCAACAAGAATTTAAACTCCATTTCTCAATATCACAATAAATTTCAATAAGTCAGATCATGGTTAAATTCAAAAGACAGTGTATGTCAATAAGAGTTTAAATTCATTTCACAATCTCACAATACATATCAATAAACCACACACAGCTTAATCATGTTCCAAAGTTCAATTCGTCCCAAAAGTCGATGGCTAATGAGGTATTCAATTCATCCCAAAAGTCAATGACTAATGAGGAATAACATAGCTAGCTAGCAAAAATATGAGTACTCATCCAATTCGTCCTCAACAGGCACACACCTCAACACTTCAGCCAGAGAGGGAATTCAATTCATCCCACTAGACAAGCTAGCGAGGAATACAATCAATATACATGATAGCTGTGGTTTCAAACCATTTCCAATGCTTTTCAATCAATAAGTATCCATCAATATCATTCAAACAATTTCTCACAATTTCAAACCATTTACAGTGCTTTTCAAGCGATAAATATCCATTCAAACACATTTCCATAATTTAAAACAATAATGTACAAATAGTCATAATTCATTTCAATTAAAAAATTCAAAAGAAATAGTTGTTGTGCACAAATCTCTGATAACTGTCTCCTGGTCTTGACTCAGTGTTTCCTTCCCTTTTCTTGAGTCTTTGCTCACTGAGAAACACAATTTGAAGTGTTTCAGTACTAAATTAAACTGTCTCTAACGATAATGCTTGATAAGTAATTCACTGAATGCTATTATTTGCTTAATCAACCTAATACGTCGACCCTCAGTGCATTCTAGGTAAATTAGGTTTTAATATTACTAACATGTCACATTCGATAGTCTTTTAGGGTTGGTACATGTTACCAAGTTCATTTCCTTGTATATTGCATTTTCTTACAATTTGCTGGATTCCGGGATACTAGTTTGACCTAGCCGGACGACCTAGTTCCATCGGTTTTCGGGTTTTGGTCAAAACTACAAACTTGTAGATCTATGTCTTATGGAACGCGGGGCAAAATTTCAGGTCATTCTGGGTTATGTAGACCAAGTTATGGTCATTTTACTATTGCTGGTCAAATTGCACCAAAATTGGTCATTTTAGGTCACTTTAGGTCATTTTAGGTTCGGCCAGTTTTTGGATCCAAACTTGTGCAAGCTGTTTGACTTACTTATGGTCATTTCTGGGCTTTGGTATCTTCATAAGACTTGTAGATATTGGTCTTAAGTATTCATGGTTAAAATTTCAGGTCAATTGGACCTGTTTTGAGTGAGTTATGGCCTAAAAACTAACTGCTGCCCAAATGGTCAATTTTCAGGCCTTATTTGCACTTAATACGGATTTGGTCGTTTTTCAAGCTACCTTGCAAGCCAAATTTTGGCAAGCTTTCTTCATGAAAGTTGGCACATTTTGTGCCTAGTTTCACCTCCAATTGGTCTCATACCAATTGGAGCCACACAATTAAAGTTCTAGGCCTAAAACTCAAACTGCCTTATTGCAATTCTTGCATACATATCAAGCATCACTTTTAACACTCACCAAACTTAACATTCAAACCAATTCTGGTTGTACCACAACCTAAACAAAATTCACAACACATTATAGGTCATTTTTGGTAGCTTACAATTACATTCAACATACACCAACAAGTGCAGAATTTTTCAATCCAATTTACAACAATTCAATCACCTTTTTATGCTCATTTACATGTCCCACTTCACACCACCTTACACACACTCAAACTGCCATAACAACCAACACATTTTAACATCATTATTCCATAAATCAAGCATGAATTCCAGCATTCTTCAAGAGTTAGCAAACTGCCACAATGGTACACTTACATTCCATTACTTTCCAAGCTTTAAATCTCATTTTACATTTACATATACTAAGTATACATCACCCAAACAATTTCCTACACAATATACATTTAATCAATCATTTAATTCACCATTTACAAGCACAAATAAACTGCCTTCAAGGTGCTTCCATGGCTGCCAAAAGTACACATTCCCATTCAACATCAAAACTCAAAAATTTCTTGATAAATCAAACACCCATAACATGCTTACAAACTTTAACAAAGCAACATTCAAAAACACAAACTTACCTATTTTTGAAGCTTCTTAAAAACTCATCAAAACTTACCTTTCTCACTCCCTAAATGCTGCCCAAGGTGTGGTGGTTACTTTTAGTGAAGAAAGGTGCCAAGAATGAAGCTTAAATTAAGCATGCATGAAGCTTTCAAGTGGACAACAATGGTGGATCTTCTTTTCACCATTTTCGGCTGAAATTGGGAGCTTGGAGATGAACTTCAATCTGCTGTCCAAAGGGTGAGTTAGTGGTCCACTTAGGTGTAGATAATTCCCACTAACTCTCCACTAACTTTATTTAATTAATATTATATGTTAAATGTGTTAATTACTCCATTTACACTCCACTTTTGGCTATTCATATTAGGTACCCCAAATTTAATCTTTCATTATATTTTCCAAGTGTAATACCATGTATTTTTAATGGAAATTTAGGTCAAAAGACAATTCGGGATGTCAAATGACCACAATGCCCCTGTTCGGGTTGCATTCCCGATTTTTTGGTAACACCGGGTTTTATCCATTTTTCGATTTCTCACTTTTCTTTGTACTAATTATTTAATTTTTCTTTGATATTTCTAATGATATTTATACTTCAATAAATATTTATTTGAGTCCTAAAATATTTTCCAGGGTTCCCCGCAGTCCAGGGCTAGTCAACGGTCCATGCCGTGACTTTCCGGTGCGGTCACCCATCGCTAGGGTTGTCGGCTCGCTTAACTTGATTATTTTTCTTTGCTATTATTTTTCCTTTGTTTTTCTTGTATTTTCTTTTCTTGTATTTCATTATTTTATGTCTCCTCACTCATCTTGAAGTGTAGGTCTAGGCATTTTAGCTGTCCGGACAACACTGGTCACCGGAACAGTAGTACGCACTACCGAACATAGGGGTGTTACAATCAAGATACTGTCAATCAATTTCATTCATTCATATTTTATTAATATAAACAATCTATATATATACATCATACTAAAAATTTACATAAAAGAAATTCAAACTAAATTTTATTACAAACTTTGTACAAACTTTGTACAAGCTGCTCAAGATCGATTTTACATGTCCATACAATTACGTGCAATACATACATCAAAATAAATGTTTACAGTCAAGGTATAAATTATACCCGATAACTTCAAGCAGGTAGGTCCTCACTCCTCAGCAGCTCAGTCTGCTGCTCCTCTAGTCTCTAAATCTGCGACAGCAGTAACAGCCATCGCTGAGTACTAGGACTTAGTGGTGCACAACATACTAAAATAATCTTTATGCAGAATTTAAATCACATTTATTCAAAAATTGGACGGAACATGAAACTTAAATACAAAACATTAAGTATAAGATTTTAATCTAAACAAGTTTATTTCGAAGTGCCAAAACACATTTCATAAAACCCACAGTTATATCATGCCATTCGAAACAAATATAATCTCAATAGCCAGAGGCTAAGGAGAAGTCACATCACAATGCTAGCTAGCTCAAATATATGGATATCCATTCAATTTCTTCTTCTACTAGCACACACCTCAACACTTCAGCCAGAGAAGGAATCAAAATTCGAAACTGATTACCCCCACTAGTCATGCTAGTGAGGTGTTCAAATATATGGTCATGACACTGTGGTTTCAAAACTTATCTTAACAATTTGCTAAACATTGCCATTTCAAATATACATAATTAACTTTCAACAATTTAAATCAAAGCATCATAAATAATGTCACAATTCACTATTTCAAATTATTCAAAACAATATGCAGAAAATAATTTATAGAAATTATACGTTGTGCACAAACCTTAAACGAGTCGCCTCTTGTCCTTGACTCGATTCCTCGGGTTCTTTCCCGGTGTTCTTTTCCACTAAAACACACAGTTTCATAGTGTTTCAGTACCATAACTTAGCATAAATCCAAAAATAAATTTAAATTCACTTTTACTTAGCTCTAATGCGCTAAACTTGACGTTCTTAAAATTTTGTGTTTCGGGGTTACTATTTACTACACTATTCAAGTCAATTTATTGAATCTCTAAGGCTTAATAGGTATGAGAATTCCAACTTCACCCACATACCACATTTTGGTCACTAAATTTGTTGGTTTTGGTTGTTTACCCAAATTCTAAGTCTTTTAGGCAAATTTGCAAATTTTCAGTTTTAGTGTCTTAAGTTGCACTGTTCCATTGGTCACTTTTCTGTTAGAATTTGGCAAAACTTTATTTATAGAAAATGTTCCCTATTGTCTTAAGTTTATTCTCCTTTTTGAATCACTCCAATTGGAGTTTTGTAGCTCAAGTTATAGCCATTTGAACCATGACTTTCGAATTGGACTTAACCCAGAATTTGTAGGCAAATTTTGGTTCTGGCAATTTTAGGTCACCAACTTTGGGTGGCCAAATGACTTGGTTAATGGCATAATTTGGGTTTGTGTTCTTCATGAAAGTTTTAGGTCTATATCTCATCTGTGCACTGGTAAAATTTCAGGTTATTTAGACCTTCCTAGCTCAAGTTATGGCCAAATGAACAAACACTGTTCATTTGGTCATTTTGTACAGGGCAGACTGAGATTTTTTGGATTTGGTCAATTTGTTCACTAGGTTTTGGTCATTTTTTGGGCATGATTCCTAAATGAAAATTGTATCATTTTATGTCTATTTTCATTCCCAATTGGTCTCATACCAATTGGACTTGTAAATTTTCAATTTTGGTCCCTCAAAAGGACCTTGCAGCATGACCACATTAAATTCGAATTTGCTTTTGATTCAAATACTTCTAACACACTTCATTAGGTCATAAATGACCATTTCTCACCTCAAACTAGGTCAAATACATCATTTCACTATTTCTCCAAATTTTGTCTCCTAAACCTTAAGTGTCAAACCGTAATTCTCAATTTGTTGCATTCAATTAATTCTAAGCATACCAATATCATTCCTCAACTCAATTAGGCTTTCATACATATTGAATTCAATCAAAACACAAGCATATTCATAGCAAACCCTAGCTGGATAAATTCACTAAAAGTCCTCCAACAATTGTTTTCTTTGATTTTTAAGTGAAAATCTAAGTTAATTGAGCTAAACACACAAAGTATAAACTGAATTTTTTGAACTTAAATTACTAACCTTAATTTGGATGTTCCCTTCTTCAATTTCCTCTTTTTCTTCCTTCTTTCTTTGCTAAATCTCCTTCTCAAGTGAGGGTAGTAAGGTTTTATGAAAGAATTTGGGGCAAGGTAGGGTTATGTGGTTGTTTACAAGCTTGAACTCAAGCTTTCATGGAGGAAACAATGGTGGAGCCTAGGGAAGGAAGGTTGTCGAACTGGTTGGAGCAGAAAGTGAAGCTTTTTTTGTTTTTAATTTTATGCATTTTAAGTCTTACTTTATGTATTTGAATGGGCCAAAAATTGTGGGAAATTAAAAATTATTTTTGACATCATTTTGATGTCATAAAAGTGATGTAACTAACTTTTTTTTTTCTTTTCCTTTTTTTTTTCTATTCTTCCTTAGTTCTTTAATTTAATTTTTGGTCCCAAAATTTTCTTTTCTCTGATTTTATTTGATAGTAAGGTCAGGAGTCAGCTCTCGGGGTCAATTGACCAAATTGCCTGTAACACCCCCATTTATATAGCCTGGTATATGTCACTGTTCCGTTGACCGATGTCGGTTCGAACAATTAAGGGGATTAGAACTACACTTAAGACAACTAGAGAAGCCATAAATACAAATAATTAGTAATTGCCAATTAGTTAAGTACAAATAAGAAAAATAGAACATAAGAAGTTAAACGAGCCGAGAGTCATAGCGATGAGTGACTGTCTTGAGAACGACTGTAAAGCTATTTTAAACTCAAATTTCGAACCGTAAAATGTGACGCTGCGGTCCTTAGGACCATTATGAACACAGTGGAAAAGATAAAATCATGAAAAAGAAGTATTAAGTCAGTCAAATAATTAGGTCAGTGAGTCAGAAGAAATATTGAATTATTTGCAAACGGATTGAACCGGAGAGGGGCAATTTGGTCAATTGACCCCGAGAGTTGACTCCTGACCTAACTGTCAAATAAAATCAGAGAAAAGAAAATTTCGAAATCGAGAATTAAATTAAAGAACTAATAGAAAAATAAATTAAAAAAAAAGAAAATGAAAAAGTTAAAAAGGTGATGACATCATGCTTGACATCATGCATGATGCCATAAAAATAATAATTAATAAATTAAATTAAATGGATTTTTGGGGTCTTCCATAAGACAAAATAAATAAAAGAAAAAAAAATTCATTGTTTTCTTCCCTAGTGTGCCGCCTCTCTCTCCCAAGCTCTCTCTCAAACTTTTCCTCCGTGAAAGCTTATTTTTAAGCTTCCTAAATATTAATTCCACCATAAATCCTTTGATTTTCTTGAAGAAAAATTATAAAAAAAAATCTTAAAAGGAAGATTAGAAGGAGAAGAATTGAAGAAAATTGAGAGGAAGTGAAGATCAAAGACTTCACCTAAGGTTAGTAATGCAAACTTCAAATTTTTAGTTTAATTAGTGTATGTATGGCATCAAGAACTTGTAAATAAACTTAAAATAAAAAAAAATATGTGTGTGGGACTAAATTGAAATTTGGCCAGCAGGGAGGGGAGAGTGATTTGCATGAGTTTGATTGAGTTAAACATGTTAAGATGCTTGAATGAGTTGAAAGATTGTGTTTATATGCTTTGAATTAGTTAATTACAATGGATTAGTGTGGTTAGGGTTTGAGACCTAGGGTTTTGAGGCAAAAATTTAGAGAAATTGGTAAATGATATGTTTGACCTATTGTGAAGTGAAAAATGGTCATTTGTGACCAAATGAGTTGTGTTAGAAGTGTTGGAATTAAAGTCAAATTCAGAGGGAGTGTGGTCATGCTACTGCAGCATGACCAAGTCAACTTTGAGGGATCAAAAATGAAGTTTTACAAGTCCAATTGGTATGAGACCAATTAGGAATGAAAATAGGCATTAAATGACACAATTTTCATTCAGGAAGCATGCCCAAAAAGTGACTAAAACCTAGTGAACAAATTGATCAAAGTTAGAAAATTGCAGGCTGCCCTGCACAAATTGACCAAATGAACAGTGTCTGTTCATTTGGTCATAACTCAAGCTAGGCAGGTCAAAATGACCACTGGTAAAGTTGAATCACTAGTAAAATTTCATGAAGAACACAAACCCAAATTATGCCATTAACCCAATCAAATTACTAAGCAAAGTTGAATCACTGAATCTGCAGAACTGCAGATTTATCATATGAATAGTAAAGTTTCAATGGCTATAACTCTCTCTAGAAAACTCCAATTTAGGTGATTCTTGAACCGATGGAAACCTAAAGCATAGTAGAACATTTCATATGAAGAAAATTAGACTAAATTATGGACTTAACTTGATCAAATTGCTGAATAAAGTTGGATTAATAATCTGCCAGAGCTAAAATCTGCAGCATGAACATTAACCATAATTTGGATATAACTTGAGCTACAAAACTCCAATTGGAGTGATTCAAAAAGGAGAATAAACTTAAGATAATAGGGAACATTTTCTATGAAGAAAGTTTTGCAAATTTCAACAGTAAAATGGCCAATAAAATAGTGCAACTAGGGACACAAAAACTAAAAATTTGGCAATTTTGCCTAAAAGACTTAAGTTTTGAGAAAATGACCAAAACCAATAAGTTTGGTGACCAAAATGTGGTATGTGGGTGAAGTTGGAATTCCCATACCTATTAAGCCTTAGAAAGTCAACAATTTGACTTGAATAGTATAGTGAATAGTAACCCGAAACACAAAAATTTCAAGAACGTCGAATTTAGCACATTAGAGCTAGATAAAAGTGAAATTGAATTTATTTTTGGATTTATGCTAAGTTATGATACTGAAATACTGTGAAACTATGTGTTTTAGCTGAAAAAGACTTGGAAGGTCTGAGAGACTGAGTTAAGGCCTAGAGGCGACTCACGTCAAGTTTGTGCACAATAAACCTTATTTGAGCATTTTGTCATTGAAAAATTGATTTATTATAATTTATAAAAATTTGATGTTAATCATAAATTGTGCTGCCACCTTGTGAATGAAACTATGACTTTGGAAATTTATTGGATTTCTCACAAATTATTTGATTAAATTGTTTTGAATTGATTTTGTATTCACACTTAGCATGACAGTGCCTTATTATTTCTCCTACATTTATGGGGTGAGATCGATTATTTTTCCTCCCTCTCTAGTTTACTAGTTGAGGTTGTAGATCGGATGAGTACTCATTAGCTAGCTAGCCACCTCCCTCATTGATTTCGATTAGTGGGGTTGTAGATTGCTTTGTCGTGGTGTACAACACGACATTGATCGAAAATTTTGTGTTATGACTTAAGTTGTGTATGACTTGGCAACACTGTATTTATTAAATTATTTAACTAATTGTGTTATTATGAGTTTTGATAATTTGTTTAATGTGGTTGAGAAATATTTAAATTGTGTTTTGTTAATGAATGATTTATGTATTGTACTTAAAATTTTTATTGTGCACCACTGAGTATTTTTATACTCAGCGATAGCTTATTTTGCTGTCGCAGATAAGAGCAACGAGAAGGCAGCAGAGTGAACTACTACTAATATTGAGGACTACCCTGATATTTTTGTACGGGTATTATTTTATACCCTTGTAGTTATTTTGATGTAAATATTGCAATGTTTTATGTATCAATGTAAAGTTGAGTAGTTGTATAATAAATTGTAATAATATTATTTTTGAAACTTCTTTTTATAAATTAAGATTTATATTTCTGAATTTCATACTTTATGCACTGTGAATGAAGTTATGAAATATTTTGAGATGATAAACTTTGATTGGATTGTGGAATTATTTTGAAGTGAATTGAATTGAGTTGACTTGAGATTATTTGGAGGTTGGGAGTTGTGAAAAATTTATTGGAAGTGTTTTTCTCAGGTATTTGAAGAACTGTTTTCTCAAAATACAGACAGAACTCCGTCAAAATTTTTATAAAATTTGCGGCAAAATTAAAATGGATAAAAATTTTTACTAGTATTTAAGCTTTGAATAAATAATTTTAATTCTTACCAAAATGCTCACCACTTCTAAAATGGAAGAAAATTGTTTTAAAATTCCTTGTAGGGTACTTAATGAGTTATTGGTAGGTGAAGTTCGATAGTTCATTAGGTAGTCTACGAGATCATGTTATGCCATACAGAGGGGTAAGGTGTGACATGTTTTAGTGGTATCAGAGCATGGTTTTGCAATAAATTTTGACTATGTGTATGAATATTTCTTTGATAAGTACAACTGCTCAAGTGTCGTTAATTGATACATATGATATATTTACATCATGAATATGCACTAACGGAGGTCAACCTCTTTGTGTTTGATCTCAGGAAGTAGAAAATTTGAGAAAACGGAATGCAAGAAGGAGATCATTTTGTGGAACAATCTGTTGAGGCTGAGGTTCAAGGGGAAGCCCTAGCACTCCAGAACGTGAATGGGTCAGCTACTCCAGCTCCTGCTCCAGCACTGTAGTTCCCTGCTCAGTTTGTACAGCAGATGGCTGCGTTTTTCCAGTAAATGGCAGGAAATGTGCCACCCCAAGCTCAGAAGCAAGTACCTGTAGCACAACCACAACCCTCAGCTCAGCAATATGAAAAATTGATGAAATTTGGGACCATCGAGTTTGTCGACACCATATTTTGGCCGATCCCCAGAATCAATAAACCTTGAAACCGATCCCCAGAATTAATAAACTTTGAAACCGATCCCCAGTACTAAATTTTCCTTTGCCAACCAACTACATTTCCAACCTCTCTTTGCCATATTACCGATCTCTCTTCACAAAGAATTGAGTCAACGCTAAGCCTTACCGGTCTCTCAATCATTCACCGATCTCTCAAGCTAATTGTCAAATATCCTGACCAGTTAACTATATTCCCGATCTCTCTTATCAGACAAGATTGAATTAACACTAGATCCTTGCTGCCAGTATTCATGGTCGACCTCCCTTTTAAAAGTTTAGGAATAATCGAGCTAAACTTCTAATTCGGTCTAATGAAGATCCCGATCTTAGATGTTCAAGCCAAATTTTCAATTAAGTTCTGTTTAACGTTGGTTCTTTACCAATCTCATGCATATTGTGTTTTCCGATCTCTCACACTTAGGATAATAATCGCTTCCAGTTATTTCAATATACTCAGACAAACAAGGGTTTAGAAATTTTCCGATCACAACCATTCATCGAACAAAAGGGCATTCTATTTCATTTCATTGCAAAATTTGTACAAGTTATTCAGCTGGGGGATCACCCCCAGCCTGATCTACATTTTGCTCATCCTCTCCCTCCTCTTCACTATCCTCACCCTCGCCCCCGGGAGCCAGGTCGGCCATCCAAGAGAAGTCCTCTTCTGGGTAACGCTTCTAGAGTTCGGCCAAGAGGTCCTTGTGAGCATTCACATAGGCACCAGCCATCCCTGTCGCCATTTCTTTGTCTTTCGCCTTAAGCTCCTCGATAAGTTGGGCGACCTGAGAAGCTTCGTTGGCCCGGAGTGCCTGGACTTCCCCGAGAGCACGATCCCTTTCAGCCAGAACATGATTCTGTTCGGCCACCCTGTCTTCATAGAACTTCGCCCACCCCTCAACTTGAGATATGTAATCCTGAGCGGATGCGAGTTGGGATCGGAGGGAAGCCATTTCCTGATTCTTCTTCTCGACCTCCTTGCCCAGGCGATGAGCCTTTTCCCGAACTATGGTCTGGTTCACCAGATACTCCACGTTCAGGCTCATGGAGCGAGTCAAGATATCGTCAAGGCTGTCCGGGGATAGCCTGTCCCGATCCTCCCGAAGGCAGATGGAAGACCCCAAGACTTTGGCAAAACTGGGGTTCTCCCGGACAGTCCGGTTATTCTTCAGGGACTCGATCAACGTTTGAGCACCACGAGAAGAGGCTCTCACAGAAGATTGAGAAGGACCCCTTTCTATGCTTGGAGCAGCTGGAGGAGGTGGAGCCGGCTCTTCCTGTTGAGGAGGAGATCGGATAGCTTTAGTGATCGGCGGCCCCGAAGGTCGGGACGGGCCTCCTTGCGTCTCCCTTGGTTCGTGGCCGGGAGTTCGAAGCATTTCCAAACGCTTCATCTCCTTTACTTTCCGGGAGATCTCTCTTTCTTTCTTCCGCTCCCTAGAACCCTCATCACCCGCCATACTTGCACAAAGAAGAGGTTAGTGAGATCGCTAAGGTCTTAAGATCTGAGATGTAGAAAATACCAGTGCCGAGGTCAGAGAGCGGAAGTTCGCGATCTTGGCCGGTGAGCAGCTGTATGGTCCAATGGTGCAGCTCGGCAGTCACCACATCTAAACAGGAATACTTTTGAGTGGCAGCCTGATTCTTCAGATCCATCACTATCAAGCTTTCCTCCTAGTTCAGGGTAATGCGCTTCGGAAGCAAGGGCCCCTGGTGCCACCAGCTACGAGGGAAGTCCTCAAAGCAGGTCGGATTTTTGCTCCTCAGAATAAAGAAGCGGTTCTTCCAATTTTTAAGGGAAGAGGGCAGATCGGTGAAGAGCCCGCAATGAGGCTTCGCCTGAAATAACCAGTGCTCGTCGTCCTTTCGGCGAGTTAGCCTGTGCAGTTCGGCGAACACCTTAGCCGTAGGTCTGATTCCCTTAGCTCGACATAGGCCTCGGAAGGCTACTAAGATCCGCCACGAGTTCGGGTGAACTTGAGCAATGCACACCCGATGAAGTTTTAGGACCTCCTTGAAGAAGTCATCCAGAGGGAACCGAAGACCGGCCTTTAACTGTTCCTCGTATACCATAACCAGGTCATTCTCTTCAAAGAAGTGATCGGCTCGGTGATCGCCATGACACCGAATAAGTTCGTACGAATCAGGACGAATATTGTACTCCTGGCTGAACGATTGTAGATCGAACTCTTGCAAAATTGATGGCAGCTCGTCCATAGGGAGATTCTCCCTCCCTGAAGAAGGTACGTGCCTTGATGGTCCGATCCGCCCCCGAGCTGGAACGGAGACCCTAGGAGGTTCTGTTTGCGCGCTTAGCCCGACCACCTCTTCTTCGTCAGACGACCACGAGAACTGAATGGAAGGAGGACTCACCGCCCTTTGACCCTCGGCACCGCTCATTTTCAAAGAAAACAAAGAACTTAAACTAAAAAGAAGATCAAAGCCCTTACCGGAGTCTGATCGGTGTCGGAAGAACTTGAGTAAACGAGAGAACTTTGAGGTTGCGAGCGAGAGATTGAAAATGACATACAGGAGCAAATGGCTAACCCCTCACCCCTATTTATACTCGTCCGAGCATTTAATGCTCACGAGGTTCCGTGCAACAGATCGTTAATCTGACTCGCCACTGCTCGACACGTCTCACGAATATTCCTAAGATTCCATAAAGAGATCGGTTAATTATAGAGTGGTAAATCCAGGTGTTTCGAATTACAGATCGGATAATCATATTAGAGCTCGGAAAATATTTAATAAGATAATGATTGGCAAAATAAAATCTTTATTTCCAAAAGATCGGATTACATCATTTGAGCGATCTCAAGAGATCGGAGTACATTTCCAAAAATCAGATTACATCATTTGGGCGATCTCAAGATCGGATTACATCTGATTACATCAAAAGGCCGACCTCTAAAGATCAGCGGAACATCCTATCTAAAGAAGCCTATGTCAATAGCCAACATTGTGACTGATCCACAGGGTGTCGCTGATCGGAGCTTAACCCGCTGTCGGAACACCCAATGTGGAGGGAAACCGCTGTCAGAACACCCAATGTGATGAGAAGCCGAATAAACTCAGTTGAGCGACTCGAGATCGACAGAGTCGAGGTCCGTAACCCAGATCGATCAATCGATTCAGTTCTCTTACCATCATCAGTTAAGGTTTTCACGATCGTTCGATCACCGGGATCGTAAATTTTCAGTCGGTGGATAAAGAAGCCCATCGGAAAAGATCAAAAGCCACAGTTGTAGCCGGAATCACCGCCGAAACAGTTAAAACCAGAAAGAAAAAGCAAGAAAGGAAAATCGAATGAGGGGGGTTTCCTTCTGTCAGGGGTATATATAGGGGAAAATCGGGCATTTATTGCTAAGCAGAAAACGAAGCGGACGTTTCGAGAATCGAGAGGAATTAATGCTTCGACCAGACCAGGGCTGATTAAGGGATCTGAAGAATAGAGATCGGAAAATGGGGATCAGCAAGAGCGATCGGGATAGGAGCATGGGAGGGATCGGAAGCCGAAAAGAGTAAGACAAATCCCCAAATAACCGTCGTCAGAATCAGAGCCGAGGTAGTTAAAGCGTGGCAGACGAGATCTCCACCGCACGCCTAAGAATCGCCCGCACGCCGACAGTGCCGTGGTATGTCATAACATCCTGACATCCCAATCTCCACCGTTGATCTCACTTGTAAGGACAAACCCGAATCCTTGGATCAAGAGAGAAGACGACAAGACCGGCTTTTCGCTCTTAGCCTTCGTGACGTTCCGACAAGAGGATTTAAGACCGCCGATTGAAAGCGAAAGGACAAATATTCTGAAGAATAATCTCAGCCATTCATTTTGATTCTCTTTAATTCCTGAACATCCGATCATGTCCTTCGAAATCTTGACCCTCCATCTCCCTCAAAATGAATCCTGACCATTCATGGGGAGCACCCGATTCCTATAAATACCTCCATGAAAAACTGTTCAAGGGACGGGCAAAAAAAGAGAGGTAGTTATTATAGCGGAAGAACTCTGAAACTCGATTCAGTTTGTTACTCTGCTACTTTGAAGTTTTGACTAGAAAGACTTTTGAAACGAGTTTTCTGAAGTGTTTTCTTGAAAAGGATTCAATATCAAATTCTACATTTTCAGTTTGTTCATTATCCGTCACACTCTCACTTTCACCTTTTATTATCTCTGTCTTCATTCCCATTATCAAGCTCAATTTCATTTCACTGTTTTTATCTTAATCGATTGCATTTTAGCTAAGCACCCTTCAGCCACAACGAACGCCTCAAGCTAATCATCATTGCCTTATTACTATTTGTCACCCCGTAGTCATTTCAATAGATTTGGCTCATTACATGTAAGATCTCATATTGCAGTTTTGTTAAGTGTTTAAGTTTACTTTTAGCATTTTCTTTGATATTATTATGCATGTGATTTTCTCCAAGTTCATTTAGTGCCAAAGAACCTTAAAGAATGTTACTCTCGAGTTTATTTCTTTAGTGATCACCTATCATTTTATTAACCTTCGCTGCTTCAATGCAAATTTTCTAGTTCCTAGTAGCGTGTAAGTGGTTGGGTAAAATGTAGATAATCGCAACTTAAGGGTCTCTTTAAGAAAGAGAGTTCAATAACACGCCAGAAAATAGCCAAACTATTAGGTCGACGAAACGGCAATTCGGTAAGATGCCATAAAGTGGAATAAAACCAAAGTAAACGAAATGTAATAGATCGGACATTAATAGGTACCGTAAAGTGACCTTAGGGAAGTCAAGAAAATTCACCCAGCTTCTCTTATTTAGTCACAAAATATCAATTACAAGCCTTACCTCAAAGACCTTAGAACGCCGTAATCCTTAGCTTTAGGACCTTATGACATGTAGTTGAAATTAAAATTTGGGAGATCGGAAAGATCCCATTAAGGTCCCTGTTAATTTAAAAGGAGATCGGAAGAGGGTTCTTATCCGATTCTCAACTCAAAACTTTAATTAAATAGAGATCGGAGGAGAGTTCTTATCCGGTCTCAAATCAAAATTTAAATAAATACTTAATAGAGATCGGAAGAGAGTTCTTATCCGATTCTCAACTCAAAATTTAAAATAAATACTTAATAGAGATCGGAGGAGAGTTCTTATCCGGTCTCAACTCAAAATTCTAATAAATATTAAATAGAGATCGGAGGAGAGTTCTTATCCGGTCTCAACTCAAAATTTTAATAAACATTAAATAGAAATTGGAGGGAAATTCTTATCCGATCCCTGAGCTAAAATTTTAATGAATACTTAAAAGAGATCGGAGGAGAGTTCTTATCCGATCCTCAATCCTAAATTTTAAATACCCCAAAAGAGACCGGAGGAGGATTCTTATCCGATCTCCTCTCAGAATTTAAGAGAGATCGGAGGAGAGTTCTTATCCGATTCTCACACTTAATTTTAACCTACACGCAAAACAAACCCAAAACCAAAAATGATATGCGACGTCAATTCACTAAGGTTGTCTCATTTACTTATGTATCTGGGTGATCCAAATTTAGTGAAAAATCAAATGCTCCTTTAGTCAAAAGGATCAACATGTCCATTCAAGCCCTCCTAACTAATGCAAAATTAAATCTACTTACCCTTATTAAGGGACGAGGTGGGGTGCCTAACACCTTCCCCACCCGTTTACGGACCCCGAACCTAGAATCTCTGTCTTGAAGTGGTTTCATTTCAATTTATTTTCCAAATGGTTTTCTTTAGTTTCCCTCAAAACTAAGGTGGCGACTCCTCACTTTTTCCCACTTAGGTGAGGCTTTGTTCAGGCGACCGCAAAACCCCTTGCGACAGCTTGGCGATTCCACTGGGGACGAGTACAAAGACTGACTTAACCCCGGTCTAGTGGTCCAAAAGTAGATTTAATTTTGTCCGATCAAATTATAGTTAGATGGGCTCATTCAGCGATGTTTTATACGTTATTGCTGCTAACTATTTTGCTTGTTTTGCCAGTTTTATTTCCTACAGTGCTCTTCGTTTCAAAAAAAAAGAAAAAAAGAAAAATGGAAAAATAAAATCCCCCTAAATTGGGAAGAGGTAAAGGTGTCCCTTCACACACTGAACACTCACACGATGTCCTCACACATTTTGGCCCTATACCCGGGCTTTCTTACCCTTTTAGGAAAATAGGAGGGGGTCATGTAGCAGTACCCATGGGTTTTACCCTGTTAGTATCCGTGAAGGCTTCTGCTCAAATTGAAACTCGTTCTATTCACTGTGATACCCGTGGAATTTTCCCGATAATATCATGGGGGTAGAATGGGGCTCTACTGTTTACAGTAGGGGCAATTTGGGAACCGGTGGCTTTTAGAAAATTAGATCCTGAGCTAAACTATCACAATAACTGAAAGCCGTAGTAAGCTACCTTGTAAGGTAGAACTATCCGAATAGGTAGCGCTCGTCCGATATCAGGAGTCTCCCTATTATAGGACAAAAGGGGCATACTTACTCTTATCCTTTTTCTGCTTTAATTTCCTTTTGTTCATTTTTGTGAGGGTAATCTTGAATTCTACTAAAACACCTACACATTGTCCTACTTTGATAAATGTGTACGTGTCATCCTGTCAATAGTATGATTCAAAATTACCCTAATTTATCTTGCTAACAAATTTTCCTGCAGGCATTACCAAACCAAGAGTCTGTAAAAGGATAGGCATCATATTTATTATGGCATCCTCGAGTCAGTCGGCAGAAGAAGTTTAGAATGCTAAACTTTGGTCCAAATTGATTCATACTCCAGTATTCCCACAAAATGATGTTTCCAAGGCACATGCTAGCTTACTACCTTCATTAGATCTGAATAAAATTGAAGTCAGAATGAACAGCCTCGAGGGTCTGTCTAATGGATGGAGGTCGCTTCCTGATCAGGTCAAGGTACGATTTGAAGAGAAGTATGGGAGGATTGCAACCTTAATGCGAGTCAAGGTCCAAATCCCGGCATTAAAGGCCATGTTGTCGGTTTGGAACCCTAAGTATGGGGTATTCTCTTTCAATGATATTGATACAGTTCCCACTTTGGAAGAATATCAGGCATTATTAGGGATTCCTTATTCAGCACAGAATCGGATCTACCTACACCTTGAGCATAGGCAGACCTGGAAACGATTAACACATTTGTTGGGCATCCCTTCGGAGGAGGCAAAGTCAAAAGAAACTGTCAAAGGAAACACACATAGTTGGTATTGGACATATCTCCAGAAGTGGTTAGATCAGTACCTCCAAGAGAAAAAGTGGAATCAAGCTTCAGTGGCACTCGCCTTGGGGATCTATGGTCTGATTGTGTTCCCGGGACCATTGGGAATCATAACTTGCAGCGCGGTGGAAGTATTCTGGACGGTAGAAAGGCAGGAGATCAATCCGATACCGGCAATTCTTGCGGAAACCTTGTTAACCCTAACCTCATCGCATAACAGGAAAGGGTCCATTAAGTGTCGTTCTCGCCATATACCTCTGGATTATCAGTCACATGTGTCCTGTGGAGACAAAGGGATTAACTTAGTACCTTGACCAGCCTCCCATCGAAAAGATGACCCGGTTAGTAATCAGTCCGAAGAATGAACAGCAGTGGTGGGAACGGATTTCGAGTTTCAATAGCCATGATTACTGTTGGAGGAAGCTGGGGATGCCAGGCCAACCCGTTTTGATCGGTACGGGAGGTAATCAGTCGGTATCCCTAATCGGAATAACCGGATATACAAGTTACACTCCGGCATTGGTAATGAGGCAGTTTGGCTCAACGCAGTCCATGATCAACATTGAAGAATACCACCAAGGTCACTTCTACCATGAGCTCAAGGAAGAGGAAGGATTGAAACTAGCTCGCAAGTCTTGGGAAAACATTACTCTGATGGAGAGATCGCCTAAAGGCCCAAGTGCCTCGAGCGATTATCTTAAATGGAGAGCTGACAGGGACCGAGAACACTCAACTACAGCACTGAGGACAAAGAACCCTCGCCAAAACATCCTATTAGAAGAAGCTGATAATCGTCTGTTTGACTCACTACAAAAAGCAAACACCGAGAACTCACAACTGCAAGAACAAATAAAACAGTTGGAGGACCAACAGCAGAAACTTAAAGGAAAAGTGAGAAGGCTCAAGGAAGAGGCAAGGGCCGTAAGGATGGGGTTCGAAGAGCAAGAGGAACAGTGGGAAAAGGAAAAAGACTCTCTCCAAGCTGAGGTAAAAGAAGTGAAAGTGCAGAATAGTAAGCTTCAGGAAAAGATGAAATACCAAGAGGTGCTCATTGAAGAGTATAAACAGGAAAACAAAAAGAAGAAGCTCGAATTAAAAGAACAGGCACTACTCATCAACGATATCTTGAAAGAGTGTGCTAAGGAAAGGAAAGAGAGAGAAAACAAGCTGCTCTCTATCAAGGACTGAAAGAGAATGTTGACCAGCTGGAAAGAACGATAGCACAGGGAAAACAAGAACTATTACCTGAATCCGAATATGCTCTCAAAGCATTCGACCCTGCCAAGCAAGAAGAAAGGTTATATGAGTATCTCAGAAGATGTCATCTTATTATAAAGAACCTTCCAGAGCCTAGGCCAATGTAGAAGATACGATGTACAAATTATTCAGTTAATGAAATGATTTCTGGACCATTATTTAGTAAATTTGTGAATGAATAATATGACTCCCGTAGGAACTCCCTCGCTAGGGTTATGTGAAAAATTGAATGCGCTATATGGACAGGTATCATAAATATGCATTCAATCCAAATATTCACAAATGACTATCGAACGATGCCATGAAAAAATTGATGCGATTCTCCTTTTACAAATTTCAACCTGGCTCTCAAATGCCATCAGATCCTTCGTCTGCACTCAGACTTTTAATTTCTTTGCAAAATTCAAAGTTCATTTAAAATTTTCTTTTTTTTTACTCCTTACAGGAAATCAATATTGCTTCAAACAAGGCAAGTCTGACCAAGCATACGGTTCAGCCCAAGCGAGTGTACTTAACAAGATCTCGGACAAAGAAGATAATGGAAGATCAGGAACAAGTACAGAACCTACAGGGGCAAGTTTCCGAATTGAAAGATCAGGTCTCAGAACTTATGAGACTAATGAGGGAAATGTCCCAGAATAAACCCACAGTAGAGCCTAACCTACCACTACCTCCTCCACCTCCTACAACAAATGATCCTCACCAAGCTTCAACTTCTTTTACCTTTCAGTCTCCCATCCTGGACCCGACAATCACTGTCAATCCGGTTACCACAAATAATGACCTACCTTACTCTCATTACCCAACCATTCCAAACACCAACCCATACCCTTCAAATATAATCCCTCCCATTCACTTCACCCCTCATCCCCCAACCGGGGGAGCATATCATGCAATGGGAGGGGAAAATAAGACAAAAGAAAGTGAGAAACTATCTGCTCTAGAGGAGAGATTGAGAGCAATTGAAGGGTTGAATATGTATGGTTCGGTCGATGTGGCATCGCTTAGATTGGTTCCCGATGTGGTGGTGCCTCCCAAGTTCAAGGTCCCTGATTTCGATAAGTACACAGGGAATTCAGATCCTCGCATTCACTTGGCCACCTATATCGCCAAGATGTCTGCTCTGACAGAGGACGATAGACTGCTGGTCCACTTCTTTCATGAGAGCCTCTCAGGGGCAGCTTTGAGGTGGTGTATTCAGTTGGATAGAAGCAAACTGCGCTCTTGGAAGGATTTAGCTGATGCCTTCTTAAAGCAGTACAAATTTAACTGCGATGTGGCCCCCACAAGAAGGGACCTCCAGAACCTGGTACAGAAAGACAGAGAAAGCTTTAAGGAATATGCCCAGAGATGGAGAGAAAAGGCGGCAGAGGTGCATCCCCCGGTGACCGACAATGAGCTATGCTCTCTGTTCATTGAAACTTTGAAGGCCCCTTACTTCAACTTGATGATTGGGAACACTTCCAACAGCTTCTCTGACATCATACAGGCTGGTGAAAGAATAGAGGCCAACCTAAGAATGGGACGATTGCAGGAGTTGGCTGAGAACCTTGCAAAGAAAACTGCCAATTTTGGCAAGAAAAAGGAGGGTGATGTCCATTCAGTCACCCTGCAGAATAATTACTCTCCACTCCCTCAAAACAATTATCGGCCATATCCTCCCCCTCATGGCCAAACAGTCGCCAATATTCCACCTCCTTTCCCTAATTATCCACACTCGCGCCCACGATATCCCCCACCTACAAATTACCAACCGAGACCGCCTCCTCCTCCTGCTCAACCAAGACCACCACAAAACAACCCAAGACCCCCAAGAAACCCTGATCCACCTCTTCCCCTCCCTCTCAGTGAAATATACCGATACCTTGTCGGTATAAACCAAATTGTACCAGTTCCCCTAGACTCGATCCAGCCGCCATACCCCAGGTGGTATGATGCTACTGCCCGTTGTGAATACCATGGAGGGGCACAAGGGCATTCAACTGACAACTGCGGTGCACTCAGGGGGAGAGTGCACGCTTTAATCCGAAACGGGTGGCTGAAAATTGAGGGAAATGGTTCCCTCCCCAATGTTACCTCAAACCCATTGCCCAACCATAATGCAGGCAATGGTGTGAACATGATAGAATTTGAGAATGAAAGGAAAGAGTCCCCTAAAGAACCATCCATGGATTCCCTGTATGAGGCTCTGGTCTCTCCAATAGCTGAGGGGCAAGAACTGGACAACTGGACGGCAGAGGACATCCCTGTACTCAATTTCGAGTAAAGTACCTTTGGTTATCTACACTTGATCATTTAGTCCATGGTGGCAAGTGTAATATTGTAAATGGACCTTTTTCTTATGGCATAAATATTAATGAATTAACAGCGCATTTCAAATCCAATTCTCTTTTCCTTTCCTTTTGAATTTCATCCTTATGATATATTCCATTTTTATTCATTCAGGACCATTCATCAATTAACACCTAATAATCCAATAGATTCAGAGATTCCACTGGTTAATTTTGAAATCCCCATAACTGCCATTACTTCAAATGATTCTGAGGAAGACCCTACACAAGAAGACAGTGAAAAGGATGAGCCCTCCCTCATGCCTTGTGGAGACGAAACGCGCACCATAAATTTAGGCACAGAAGAAGTAAAAAGGGAACTCAAGGTAGTGGAGAGTGAAGAATTGGGAGATATGATCAGTCTGCTTAAAGAATTCCTCGACGTATTTTCCTGGAGCTATGATGATATGGTGGGTTTGGACCCCCAGATAGTGACACACAAAATTCCCCTAATTCCTGGGACAGTCCCGGTAAAGCAGAAGTTAAGGAGAATGAATCCCGACACACTGCTCAAAGTTCGGGATGAAGTCAAGAAACAGTATGACGCTGGGTTCCTAGAAGTGGTCAAATATCCCCAATGGATAGCTAATGTGGTCCCGGTAATGAAGAAGGACGGGAGAGTTCGGGTGTGCGCTGACATGTGGATCTCAATAAAGCGAGCTTGAAAGACGATTTCCCTCTCCCTCACATTGATGTGTTAGTTGACAATGCTGCGGGATTGGGCAGGTGTTCGTGTATTGATGGGGCATCAGGGTACAATCAGATCCCGATGGACGAGGAAGATAAGGATAAAACTGCTTTCATCACTCAATGGGGAGTATTTTGCTATCGGGTCATGTCTTTTGGGTTGAAGAATGCTCCACTACCTACCAGCTTGCAATGGTCACATTATTCCACGATATGATGCATAAAGAGGTGGAAGTATATGTGGATGATATGATCATCAAATCCCGAGGAGAAGAAAGTCATGTGCAGGTACTGAGGAAAGTATTCGAGAGACTCAAGAAATACCAGCTGAAACTGAACCCTGCCAAATGCATATTCGGAGCTAGATCGGGAAAGTTGTTGGGATTCATAGTAAGTGAGAGGGGAATAGAGGTTGATCCAGACAAGGTTTGAGCTATTCAAGAGATGCCATCCCCAAGAACAGAAAGGGAGGTGCGCAGTTTTCTAGGAAAGTTGAACTACATTTCAAGATTTATTTCCAATCTCACTGCCAAAGCTGAGCCAATTTTCAGGCTACTCCGGAAGAACAACTCTACCCAATGGGATTCAGTTTGCCAAGAGGCTTTTGAGAAGATCAAGCAATACTTGTCAAGACCACTGATTGGTCCCACCCGCAAGGTGAAGGCCTCTTATCCTGTATATGGCGATCAAACAGAACTCGATGGGATGTGTTTTGGGACAACATGATGATACCGGGCGAAAGGAGAGGGCTATTTATTACCTGAGTAAGAAGTTCAATGATTGTGAGTCAAGGTACTCTTTCTTAGAAAAGACTTGCTGCGCGTTAGCTTGGACAGCGAATCGCCTCAAGCACTACATGCTGAATCACAAGACATGGCTCATCTCCAGGATGGATCCTATCAAATATGTATTCGAAAGCCCATTCGTGCCCGGAAGAATAGCCAAATGGCAGGTTATACTCTCCCAATATGACATAGTCTATATGACCCGGAAAGCGGTGAAAGGTAGCGTGATTGCTGACCTCCTAGCAGAAAATCCTATCCAGGATTATGAAGCTCTGGATTTTGAGTTCCCTGATGAGCATATTAATGAAGTGGACTGCGAAGAAGAGAGGCCAGCCGATGTATGGGAAATGTATTTCGACGGAGCTATCAATTTGTCCGGGAATGGAATTGGAGCTGTATTGATATCCCCAGATGGAAAGCACTTCCCGATAGCCGTTAAGTTGAGATTTGACTGCACCAACAACGTCGCGGAATACGAAGCTTGTGTGATGGGTCTACAAGCCGCCATCAAAATGAAAATCAGGAAGCTGGAGGTATACGGAGACTCAGCCCTGATTATTTATCAAGTCAAGGGAGAATGGCAAACCAAGGATCCCAAGCTAATCCCGTATCAGAAGTACCTATTGGAGCTGATCAATAAATTCGAAGAAATCTCTTTCACTCACCTTAGTAGGGACAAGAATCAATTTGCTGATGCCTTAGCTACTCTAGCTGTTATGGCTCAAATCGAAGAGGGTCAGATGATTCAGACATTGAAGATTAAAGCAAGAAGTGAGCCAGCATATTGCTTCATGATTGACGAAGAGCCCGATAGAAAGCCTTGGTATCATAACATCCTGGTCTACTATAGAACCAGAGAATTCCCTTTGGGGGCAAGCAAGAATGAAAAGAAGATGATTCGAAGATTAGCATTGGGATACTTCCTCAGTGGAGAAACCCTATACAAGAGAGGGTCCAACGGTGAACTGTTGAGATGTGTGGATGCAAAAGAGGCGAAGAAAATCCTTTTTGAGACTCATGAGGGAAATTGTGCAACCCATGCCAATGGGCACATGATGGCTAAGCAAATCATGCGACGGGGGTATTTTTGGACCACAATGGAAAAGGATTGCGTCGAGTATTTCCGAAAATGCCATAAGTGTCAAATCTATGCCGATCCAATCAATGTGCCACCTCACAAGTTGTTCAACCTTGTCTCACCATGGCCTTTCGCAATGTGGGGCATCGATGTGATTGGTCCCATAAATCCCAAGGCATCCAATGGGCACAGATTCATCCTTGTGGCCATCGACTATTTCTCCAAGTGGGTCGAGGCGACATCCTATGCGCATATCACACAGAATACGTTTCTCAGATTTCTCAGAAGCAATATTATCTGCCGGCATGGCCTCCCTAATGAAATCGTCACCGATAACGCTAAGAATCTGAATGGTCCGAGGATTCAGAAATTGTGTGATCAATACAAAATTCGACATCTCAATTCCTCCCCATACCGTCCCCAGATGAATGGAGCGGTGGAAGCTGCAAACAAAAACCTCAAGAGGATAATCCGGAAAATGACGGTCACGTATAGGGATTGGCATGATATGCTTCCTTACGCTCTCCACACATACCGAACTTCCGTGAGAACCTCAACCGGGGCAACTCCATACTCGCTGGTTTACGACATGGAAGCAGTATTGCCGATTGAAGTTGAAATTCCTTCCCTAAGGATTCTGAAGGAGTCAGGAATTGATGAGTCAGAATGGATCCAGTCAAGGTTGGATCAGTTAAACTTGCTTGATGAGAAAAGGTTAGCAGCAGCATGTCATGGATAGTTATACCAGATGAGAATGGCTAGAGCATTTGACAAAAATGTTCGCCCGCGCGAATTCCAATCTGGGGACTTAGTTCTGAAGAAAGTACTACCGAATCAAAATGATCCCCGGGGCAAATGGTCACCAACCTACGAGGGACCCTATGTGGTTAAAAAGGCATTTTCTGGAGGAGCTTTGATCTTGACCCACATGGACGGTGAAGAGTTTCCGAGACTTGTGAATGCTGACACCGTCAAGAAATACTATGCCTAAAAAAAAAAAAAAAAAAAAAAAAGTAGAAGTGAAAACCTGAAAGGGCGCTCCTAGCAAAATGTATGAAAGAAGGCGAAAACCCCAAAGGGGCGCTTTCTGTAAAACGAGTGAAGGATGAAAACCCGAAAGGGCGCCTTGAAAAAGTAAGTTAGCAAAAAAAAAAAAATCTCTAGGGATGAAAACCTGGAAGGGCATCCCAAGAGCCAAAAGGGAGAAACGAGGAATGGGGGGCTTAAAACCAGGATGAAGAGGAAACTGTCACGGCATGAGGCTTCAGAGAACTTGAAATAATGGCATTTAAGGGATTTCAAAATCAGCCACAGGGAATATGTGAGATCTATCCTTGTACCCTTCTTCTTTGAAACTTTATCTTGTTTATATTAAACCGTAATAAAATCACACTTCATTCCCCATGTTTCTATCTTTCCCTTATATTTATCTTTCTGCAATCTCGTTATTTAATGCGCTATTTAAATCAGTTAAAATTTTTGCCATAAGATTAAGATTTGACAATTGATAACCTCACGTACTTTACTATGAGATTTGCAGGGAATGTAAAAAAAAAAAAAAAAAAAAAAAAAAAACTAGAGGTGAAAACTCGGAAGGGCACTTCTAGTCATACAGACGAAGGGAAAGTAAAAAAACCCGCGAGGGTGCTTTTCGGGAGAAAATCTGAAAAACAAAATGGGGCATTTCAAGAAACAAGGCCATAGGTCAAGTCTTGCAACTCGTCCTCCATTCGTCATTGTTCTTTGGGATTCTGTTAAGTACACTTCATTGGGGAAGAACTTCTCGTGTCCGGATCAGGCTTGCTTTGTGAGTGCAATTTAAATTTCCTGCTGATTTTAATTTTCCTGCAATTTAAATTTCCTATCATCAACCTCTGGTTCCTTGATCTAAGTTGATTTTAAGTTGATTTTATTTTCTTGCAATTTAAATTTCCTGTTGTCAACCTCTGGTTCCTTGATCTAAGTTGATTTTAATTTCCTGCAATTTAAATTTCCTGTTATCAACCTCTGGTTCCTTGATCTAAGTTGATTTTAATTTCCTGCAATTTACAGTTCCTGCTATCAACCTCTGGTTCCTTGATCTAAGTTGATTTTAATTTCCTGCAATTTATTTTTCCTGTTATCAACCTCTGGTTCCTTGATCTAAGTTGATTTTAATTTCCTGCAATTTACAGTTCCTGCTATCAACCTCTGGTTCCTTGATCTAAGTTGATTTTAATTTCCTGCAATTTAAATTTCCTATTATCAACCTCTGGTTCCTTGATCTAAGTTGATTTTAATTTCCTGCAATTTACTTTTCCTATTATCAACCTCTGGTTCCTTGATCTAAGTTGATTTTAATTTCCTGCAATTTACATTTCCTGTTATCAACCTCTGGTTCCTTGATCTAAGTTGATTTTAATTTCCTGCAATTTACTTTTCCTGTTATCAACCTCTGGTTCCTTGATCTAAGTTGATTTTAATTTCCTGCAATTTACAGTTCCTGCTATCAACCTCTGGTTCCTTGATCTAAGTTGATTTTAATTTCCTGCAATTTAAATTTCCTGTTATCAACCTCTGGTTCCTTGATCTAAGTTGATTTTAGTTTCCTGCATTTACATTTCCTGCTATCAACCTCTGGTCTCTTGATCCAAGTTGATTTTAATTTAACTTCTGATACTGATCCCTAGGTCACTGACTTAGGTATGCTTTAGTTTCGGACACCTAATCGTCCAAAATACGGGTCTAAATCTTTACATAATTCCTACACGGGAAATTTTTTATCTTAATAGAAATTATGTAAAGAGGGGCAGCTGTCGACACCATATTTTGGCCGATCCCCAGAATCAATAAACCTTGAAACCGATCCCCAGAATTAATAAACTTTGAAACCGATCCCCAGCACTAAATTTTCCTTTGCCAGCCAACTACATTTCCAACCTCTCTTTGCCATATTACCGATCTCTCTTCACAAAGAATTGAGTCAACGCTAAGCCTTACCGGTCTCTCAATCATTCACCGATCTCTCAAGCCAATTGTCAAATATCCTGACCAGTTAACTATATTCCCGATCTCTGTTGTCAGACAAGATTGAATTAACACTAGATCCTTGCTGCTAGTACTCATGGTCGACCTCCCTTTTAAAAGTTTAGGAATAATCGAGCTAAACTTCTAATTCGGTTTAATGAAGATCCCGATCTTAGATGTTCAAGCCAAATTTTCAATTAAGTTCTGTTTAACGTTGGTTCTTTACCAATCTCATGCATATTGTGTTTTCCGATCTCTCACACTTAGGATAATAATCGCTTCCAGTTATTTCAATATACTCAGACAAACAAGGGTTTAGAAATTTTCCGATCACAACCATTCATCGAACAAAAGGGCATTCTATTTCATTTCATTGCAAAATTTGTACAAGTTATTCGGCTGGGGGATCACCCCCAGCCTGATCTACATTTTGCTCATCCTCTCCCTCCTCTTCACTATCCTCACCCTCGCCCCCGGGAGCCAAGTCGGCCATCCAAGAGAAGTCCTCTTCCGGGTAACGCTTCTGGAGTTCGGCCAAGAGGTCCTTGTGAGCATTCACATAGGCACCAGCTATCCCTGTCACCATTTCTTCATCTTTCGCCTTAAGCTCCTCGATAAGTTGGGCGACCTGAGAAGCTTCGTTGGCCCGGAGCGCCTGGACTTCCCCGAGAGCACGATCCCTTTCAGCCAGAACATGATTCTGTTCGGCCACTCTGTCTTCATAGAACTTCGCCCGCCCCTCAACTTGAGATATGTAATCCTGAGCGGATGTGAGTTGGGATCGGAGGGAAGCCATTTCCTGATTCTTCTTCTCGACCTCCTTGCCCAGGCGATGAGCCTTTTCCCGAACTATGGTCTGGTTCACCAGACACTCCACGTTCAGGCTCATGGAACGAGTCAAGATATCGTCAAGGCTGTCCGAGGATAGCCTGTCCCGATCCTCCCGAAGGCAGATGGAAGACCCCAAGACTTTAGCAAAACCGGGCTTCTCCCGGACAGTCCGGTTATTCTTCAGGCACTCGATCAACGTTTGAGCACCACGAGAAGAGGCTCTCACAAAAGATTGAGAAGGACCCCTTTCTGTTCTTGGAGTAGCTGGAGGAGGTGGAGCTGGCTCTTCCTGTTGAGGAGGAGATCGGACAGCTTCAGTGATCGGCGGCCCCGAAGGTCGGGACGGGCCTCCTTGCATCTCCCCTGGTTCATGGCCGGGAGTTCGAAGCATTTCTGAACGCTTCATCTCCTTTACTTTCCGGGAGATCTCTCTTTCTTTCTTCCGCTCCCTAGAACCCTCATCACCCGCCATACCTGCACAAAGAAGAGGTCAGTGAGATCGCTAAGGTCCTAAGATCTGAGATGTAGAAAATACCAGTGCCGAGGTCAGAGAGCGAAAGTTCGCGATCTTGGCCGATGAGCAGCTGTATGGTCCAATGGTGCAGCTCGGCAGTCACCGCATCTAAACAGGAATACTTTTGAGTGGCAGCCTGATTCTTCAGATCCATCACTATCAAGCTTTCCTCCTGGTTCAGGGTAATGCGCTTCGAAAGCAAGGGCCCCTGGTGCCACCAGCTACGAGGGAAGTCCTCAAAGCAGGTCGGATTTTTGCTCCTCAGAATAAAGAAGCGGTTCTTCCAATTTTTAAGGGAGGAGGGCAGATCGGTGAAGAGCCCGCAATGAGGCTTCGCCTGAAATAACCAAAGGCTCGTCGTCCTTTCGCGAGTTAGCTCAGGCAGTTCGGCGAACACCTTAGCCGTAGGTCTGATTCCCTTAGCTCGGCATAGGCCTCGGAAGGCTACTAAGATCCGCCATGAGTTCGGGTGAACTTGAGCAATGCACACCCGGTGAAGTTTTAGGACCTCCTTGAAGAAGTCATCCAGAGGGAACCAAAGACCGGCCTTTAACTGTTCCTCGTATACCATAACCAGGTCATTCTCTTCAAAGAAGTGATCGGCTCGGTGATCGCCGTGACACCGGATAAGTTCGTACGAATCAGGACGAATATTGTACTCCTGGCTGAACGATTGCAGATCAGACTCTTGCAAAATCGATGGCAGCTCGTCCATAGGGAGATTCTCCCTCCCTGAAGAAGGTACGTGCCTTGATGGTCCGATCCGCCCCCGAGCTGGAACGGAGACCCTAGGAGGTTCTGTTTGCGCGCTTAGCCCGACCACCTCTTCTTCGTCAGACGACCACGAGAACTGAATGGAAGGAGGACTCATGCCCTTTGACCCTCGGCACCGCTCATTTTCAAAGAAAACAAAGAACTTAAACTAAAAAGAAGATCAAAGCCCTTACCGGAGTCTGATCAGCGTCGGAAGAACTTGAGTAAACGAGAGAACTTTGAGGTTGCGAGCGAGAGATTGAAAATGACATACAGGAGCAAATGGCTAACCCCTCACCCCTATTTATACTCGTCCGAGCATTTAATGCTCACGAGGTTCCAGGCAGCGCATCGGTTAACGGGACTCGCCAGCTGTTCTGACACGTCTCATGAATATTCCTAAGATTCCATAAAGAGATCGGTTAATTATAGAGCGGTAAATCCAGGTGTTTCGAATTACAGATCGGATAATCATATTAGAGCTCGAAAAATATTTAATAAGATAATGATTGGCAAAATAAAATCTTTATTTCCAAAAGATCGGATTACATCATTTGAGCGATCTCAAGAGATCGGAGTACATTTCCAAAAATCAGATTACATCATTTGGGCGATCTCAAGATCGGATTACATCTGATTACATCAAAAGGCCGACCTCTAAAGATCAGCGGAACATCCTATCTAAAGAAGCCTATGTCAATAGCCAACATTGTGACTGATCCACAGGGTGTCGCTGATCGGAGCTTAACCCGCTGTCGGAACACCCAATGTGGAGGGAAACCGCTGTCGGAACACCCAATGTGATGAGAAGCCGAATAAACTCAGTTGAGCGACTCGAGATCGACAGAGTCGAGGTCCGCAACCCAGATCGATCAATCGATTCAGTTCTCTTACCATTATCAGTTAAGGTTTTCACGATCGTTCGATCACCGGGATCGTAAATTTTCAGTCGGTGGATAAAGAAGCCCATCGGAAAAGATCAAAAGCCACAGTTGTAGCCGGAATCACCGCCGAAACAGTTAAAACCAGAAAGAAAAAGCAAGAAAGGAAAATCGAATGAGGGGGGTTTCCTTCTGTCAGGGGTATATATAGGGGGAAATCGGGCATTTATTGCTAAGCAGAAAACGAAGCGGACGTTTCGAGAATCGAGAGGAATTAATGCTTCGACCGCACTGTGGTGATTAAGGGATCCAAGAATAGAGATCGGAAAATGGGGATCGCAAGAGCGATCGGGATAGGAGCATGGGAGGATCGGGCGAAAGAATAAGACAAATCCCCAAATAACCGCCGCCGTAATCGTGAGCCGAGGTAGTTAAAGCGTGGCAGACGAGATCTCCACCGCACGCCTAAGAATCGCCCGCAATGCTGACAGGTGCCAGGGTATGTCATAACAGTCCTGTACATCCCAATCTCCACTGTTGATCTCACTTGTAAGGACAAACCCGGAATCCTTGGATCAAGAGAGAAGACGACAAGACCAGCGTCTTTCGCTCTTAGCCTTCAGATCGTTCCGGACAAGAGGATTTAAGACCGTCAGATTGAAAGCAGAAAAGGACAAATATTCTGAAGAATAATCTCAGCCATTCATTTTGATTCTCTTTAATTCCTGAACATCCGATCATGTCCTTCGAAATCTTGACCCTCCATCTCCCTCAAAATGAATCCTGACCATTCATGGGGAGCACCCGATTCCTATAAATACCTCCATGAAAAACTGTTCAAGGGACGGGCAAAAAAAGAGAGGTAGTTATTATAGCGGAAGAACTCTGAAACTCGATTCAGTTTGTTACTCTGCTACTTTGAAGTTTTGACTAGAAAGACTTTTGAAACTAGTTTTCTGAAGTGTTTTCTTGAAAAGGATTCTGAATACTGAAATTCTACATTTTCAGTTTGTTCATTATCTGGTCACACTCTCACTTTCAGCCTTTTATTATCTCTGTCTTCATTCCCATTATCGAAGCTCAATTTCATTTCACTCGGTTTTTATCTTAATCTGATTGCATTTTAGCTAAGCACCCTTCAGTTCACAACGAACGTCAGCCCTCAAGCTAATCAGTCTGCTGTCTTATTACTATTTGTCACCCCGTAGTCATTTCAATAGATTTGGCTCCTTACAGGTAAGAGCTCATATTGCCGTTTTGTTAAGTGTTTACGTTTACTTTTCGCATTTTCTTTGCTTTTTTTTATGCATGTGATTTTCTCCAAGTTCATTTAGTGCCAAAGAACCTTAAAGAATGTTACTCTCGAGTTTATTTCTTTAGTGATCAGTCTATCATTTTATTAACCTTCGCTGCTTCAATGCAAATTTTCTAGTTCCTAGTAGCGTGTAAGTGGTTGGGTAAAATGTAGATAATCGCAACTTAAGGGTCTTTTAAGAAAGAGAGCCCAATAACACGTCGAGAAAATAGCCAAATCAGTGGCCGACGTAACGCAATTCGCAAGATGCCATAAAGTGGAATAAAACCAAAGTAAATGAAATGAATAGATCGGACATTAATAGGTACCGTAAAGTGACCTTAGGGAAGTCAAGAAAATTCACCCAAACTTCTCTTATTTAGTCACAAAATATCAATTAGAAGCCTTACCCCCAGCACCTTAGAACGTCAGAATCCTTAGCTTTAGGACCTTATGACATGTAGCTGAAATTAAAATTTGGGAGATCGGAAAGATCCCATTAAGGTCCCTGCTAATTTAAAAGGAGATCGGAAGAGGGTTCTTATCCGATTCTCAACTCAAAACTTTAATTAAATAGAGATCGGAGGAGAGTTCTTATCCGGTCTCAAATCAAAATTTAAATAAATACTTAATAGAGATCGGAAGAGAGTTCTTATCCCATTCTCAACTCAAAATTTAAAATAAATACTTAATAGAGATCGGAGGAGAGTTCTTATCCGGTCTCAACTCAAAATTCTAATAAATATTAAATAGAGATCGGAGGAGAGTTCTTATCCGGTCTCAACTCAAAATTTTAATAAACATTAAATAGAAATTGGAGGGAAATTCTTATCCGATCCCTGAGCTAAAATTTTAATGAATACTTAAAAGAGATCGGAGGAGAGTTCTTATCCGATCCTCAATCCTAAATTTTAAATACCCCAAAAGAGACCGGAGGAGGATTCTTATCCGATCTCCTCTCAAAATTTAAGAGAGATCGGAGGAGAGTTCTTATCCGATTCTCACACCTAATTTTAACCTACACGCAAAACAAACCCAAAACCAAAAATGACATGCAACATCAATTCACTAAGGTTGTCTCATTTACTTATGTATCTGGGTGATCCAAATTTAGTGAAAAATCAAATGCTCCTTTAGTCAAAAGGATCAACATGTCCATTCAAGCCCTCCTAACTAATGCAAAATTAAATCTACTTACCCTTATTAAGGGACGAGGTGGGGTGCCTAACACCTTCCCCACCCGTTTACGGACCCCGAACCTAGAATCTCTGTCTTGAAGTGGTTTCATTTCAATTTATTTTCCAAATGGTTTTCTTTAGTTTCCCTCAAAACTAAGGTGGCGACTCCTCACTTTTTTCCACTTCGGTGAGGGTTCGTTCAGGCGACAGAGTTTAAAGGCACTGTGGATCCACTGGAGGCAGAACATTGGTTGGAAAGAATGGAACGGGTTTTCAGGAAGTTGCAGTGTACTAAAGAATTAAAATTTGAATATTCAATATCTCTTCCCCAAGGGGATACATATGAATGGTGGAAGACCATCCCCCACAGCCTGGCAGAACCTCCAATCCTTACTTGGTTAGGCTTTTTGAGGGAGTTTCGACAGAAGTGGGTTCCCGATGCATATGTGGATATGAAGTTACAAGAATTCCTGAGTTTAAAACAAGGGGACAGAACTATAGCAAAATATGAGAGAGACTTCTCTCGACTAAGCCACTACGCTGGAAGCTTAGTCTCCACCCCCAGAGATAGATGTAAGAGGTTTAAGTCCGAGTTAAGGCCGAATCTGAGAATGCAAGTTGTGGGTTTCCAACATCAGAATTTCACTGAGTTGATTTCACAGGCCCTGGAACTAGAAAGGATAGAATCAGAAGGGGCAGTGAAGAAGGGTACACAAGAGAAAGAGAAGACTGAAAAGACTACTGGACAAGCACCTGAGAGTGGTTCTAGGAAGAGGAAACAGTTTGGGGGATCCAGTTCCCGTAGATCTAGCAGAGGCAGATTCTCTAGCCAAAGACCACCTCGGTCTGGTCAGCAGACCCAGCAAGCATCCTGAGGAGCTCTATCAGTACGGCAGTGTGAAACTTATGGTAAAACTCACGGTGGGGCTTGTTTCAAGGTCACCGGCGCATGTTTTAACTATGGAGGGAGCGGACACTTCGTTAAGGATTGTACTAGTCTACGCCGGTCTGGACCTTCTGATACATCTGAAGGATCAACCCAAGTCTTTGCACCTAGAAAATCACAGCCAACTGGTAGAGGTAGAGGCAGAGGTAGGGGTCCTGGTAACACTCCTGGAAGTCAAAGCACTGTTAACGGCCAAGATCCGATGGCGCACTGATGAGTGTATACCATGCGTCAAAGAGAGGAGGCTGAAACATCAGACGTAGTAGCTGGTATTTTCTCCATCCTTGATCAAGATGTATATGTGTTATTTTATCCTAGCTCCACACATTCATATATTAGTGCTAGTGTAATGTGTTCTACTGCTATTCAGTGTGTACCAATGGATTATGATGTGCTAGTAACTAGTCCATTAGGCCAGGAGGTCAGGGTAAATAAATTATATAGGGATTGTCCTTTGGTGATCCAAGGACACACTTTTTTGTCTGATTTGATTGAAATTCCCTTCAGAGATTATGACATTATCTTAGGCATGGATTAGTTAGCCAGGCATCATGCGATGATTGACTGTAGACTGAAGACAGTCACTTTTGGTGTTCCTCAATATGGTGATGTAGTAATACATGGGGAGAGGTAGTTATTGCCTTCAAACATCATTTCGGATGCACTAGCCAGAAAAATGATTAGGAAAGGGTGTGAGGCGTACTTGGCACATGTGATAGACACCCAAGTGGATAGTCCAGCACTGAGGGACATTCCTACTGTATGTGACTTTCCGGATGTATTTCCTAATGAATTGCCAGGATTACCTCCAGAAAGAGAAGTGCAGTTTGAAATTGATGTTATGCCTGGTGTGGACCCAATCTCCATAACGCCATACAGAATGGCACCAGCAGAACTAAAAGAATTAAAAGTACAATTGCAAGAGTTACTTGACAAGGGCTTCATCTGCCTTAATGTGTCACCTTTGGGAGTGCTAGTATTGTCTGTAAAGAAGAAGGATGGCACTCTCCAGTTATGCATTGACTATCAGCAGTTGAATAAGATGACAATAAAGAACAGATACCCATTGCCCTGCATTGATGACTTATTTGATTAGTTGAGGGGTGTAGCTGTGTTCTCCAAAATTGACCTGAGATCAGGTTATTATCAGCTGAAAGTATAAGAGCAGAGTATTTCTAAAACTGCCTTTAGAACCCGCTATGGTCATTATGAGTTCTTGGTTATGCCATTTGGGTTAACTAATGCTCTGGCTGCTTTTATGGATCTGATGAACACTATCTTCAGACCATACCTCGACCAGTTTGTTGTGGTATTCATATATGATATATTGGTCTATTCGAGGAATGCAGAAGAGCATGATAGACATCTGCGGATTGTACTACAGACTTTAAGGGAGAAACATGATAGACATATGCCAAATTATCGAAGTGTGAATTTTGGCTGAAGGAGATATCCTTTTTGGGGAACATAGTATCAGCAGAGGGTATTAAGGTAGATCCTAGCAAGATAGAAGTTGTCCTTAATTAGAAGCCACCCAGAAATATCACAGAGATTCGCAGTTTTCTGGGTTTAGCTGGATACTACCGTTGATTTGTGAAGGCATTCTCCATGTTGGCATCTCCATTGACCAAGCTACTTAGAAAGGATGTGAAATTTCAGTGGACGGACAAATGCCAACAGAGTTTTGATGAATTGAAGAAATGTTTGACTGAGGCTCCAGTCCTGACTTTACCTACACTGGGTAAAGAATATACAGTTTATAGTGATGCTTCTCATAATGAGTTAGGCTGTGTATTGATGCAAGGTCAAAATGTCATTGCCTATGCATCACGCCAGCTAAAACCGCATGAGAGGAATTATCCGACACATAACTTGGAGCTTGCAGCTATTGTGTTTGCTCTTAAGATCTGAAGGCACTATTTGTATGGGGAGAAATGTTACATCTACACCGAACATAAGAGTTTGAAGTATTTGGGCACCTAGAAAGAGTTGAATTTGAGACAGAGGAGATGGTTAGAGTTAATAAAAGACTATGATTGTCTGATAGACTATCAGCCAGGGAAAGCTAATGTTGTGGCTAACGCCTTAAGTCGTAAGACTATGGCAAGTCTACGAGTTACTCCTTTGTCTTTGGTGCATGAGTTAAGATCATTGCATGCCAACTTAGAGATTAATGATGATGGGCAGACAGTAGTTGCATGGCATGTATAGCCAGTGTTGATTGATCATATCAGAATGGCTGCTCAGAATGATGAAAGGTATTAGAGGCTATTGGAAGAAGTCCGGCAGGGCAAGAAACTAGAATTCTCAATCAGAGATGATGGTCTACTGCTACACCAGGGTAGAATATATGTTTCTAATGATGTTGATTTGAGACAGATCATTTTGAAAGAAGCACATGAGTTTCCTTTTGCCATGCACCCTGGTGGTACAAAAATGTATAGAGGGCTAAAGGAGCATTACTGGTGGATGGGTATGAAAAGATATGTGGAAGAATTTGTTTCCAAATGCCTAACTTGTCAGCAAGTAAAGGCAAAGCATCAAGTACCCACTGAGTTATTACATCCACTACCAGTGCCAGAATGGAAATGGGAGAGAATAACTATGGATTTTGTAATGGGACTTCCAAGGACACAGAAGAGTCATGATGCAGTATGGGTCATTATTGACAGACTAACCAAATCTGCTCATTTTTTGCCAGTCTGAATGGACTACAGTTTAGACAGATTGGCCAGGTTGTACATCGATGAGATTGTGAGACTGCATGGAGTGCCAGTATCCATCGTATCAGAAAGAGATCCTAGGTTCACTTCTAGATTCTAGGGTAGTCTTCAGAGAGCCCTAGGAACTAGATTGAACTTCAATACTGCATTCCACCCACAGACAAATGGCCAGTCTGAGAGGGTAATTCAGATCTTGGAGGATATACTACGGGCTTGTGTGATTGAGTTTGAGGGCAGTTGGGATACACACTTGCCTTTGATTGAGTTTGCTTATAACAACAGCTACCAATCTAGCATTGGGATGCCTCCATATGAAGCTTTGTATGGCAAAAAATGTAGAACCCCGTTGTGTTGGGATGACGTGGGTGAAAGAAAGATGATTGGACTCGAAATTGTTCTCAGACTGAAGAGAAAATCAGAGTGATCAGAGATCGACTTAAGATTGCATCAGACCGTTAGAAGTCCTACATTGATCTGAAGAGAAGGGATATTGAATATGCAGTGGGAGACAGAGTATTCCTCAAAGTTTCTCCTTGGAAGAGAATTATGAGATTCGGCAGAAAGGGGAAACTGAGTCCTCATTTCATTGGGCTATATGAGGTTCTGGAAAGAGTGGGTCCTTTAGCATATCAGTTGGCATTACCTCCAGAGTTAGAGAAGATACATAACGTCTTCCATGTGTCTATGTTGAGGAGGTATCGATCAGACCCATCTCATGTACTACCAGTAGAGGAAATTGAAGTGAATCCAGACCTCACATATGAGGAAGAACCCATAAAGATTCTGGCTTATGAGGTGAAGCAGCTACGGAACAAGCAGATACCATTGGTAAAAGTGCTGTGGAACCATCATTCAGGCCAAGAGGCTACTTGGGAATGAGAGGAGGACATGAGGAGACAGCACCCACAGCTATTCAGAGATTAATACCATGTAAAATTTCGAGACGAAATTTATTTTAAGGGGGGGAGAATTGTAACACCCCCATTTATATAGCGTGGTATATTTCACTGTTCCGGTGATCGGTGTCGGTCCAAACAATTAATGGGATTAGAACCACACTTAAGACAACTAGAGAAGCCATAAATACAAATAATTAGTAATTGCCAATTAGTTAAGTACAAATAAGAAAAACAGAACATAAGAAGTTAAACAAGCCTAGAGTCACAGTGATGGGTGACCGTCTCGGGAACGACTGCGAAGCCATTTTAAACTCAAATTTCGAACTGTAAAATGTGACGCTATGGTCCTTAAGACCATTATGAACACAGTGGAAAAAAGAAAATCACGAAAAAGAATTATTAAGTCAGTCAAATAATTAGGTCAGGGAGCCGAAAGAAATATTGAATTATTTGCAAACCGGGTTGGACCGGCGAGGGGCAATTTGGTCAATTAACCCCGAGAGCTGACTCCTGTCCTAACTGTCAAATAAAATCGGGGAAAAGAAAATTTTGGAATCTAGAATTAAATTAAAGAACTAATAGAAAAATAAATAAAAAAAAGAAAATGAAAAAGTTAAAAAGGTGATGATATCATGCATGACCTCATGCATGATGCCATAAAAATAATAATTAATAAATTAAATTAAATGGATTTTTGGGGTCTTCCATAAGACAAAATAAATAAAAGAAAAGAAAAAAAATTTCATTGTCTTCTTCCCTAGTGTGCCGCCTCTCTCTCCCAAGCTCTCTCTGAAACTTTTCCTCCGTGAAAGCTTATTTTTAAGCTTCCTAAATATTAATTCCACCATAAATCCTTTGATTTTCTTGAAGAAAAATTATAAACAAATCTTGGAAGAAAGATTAGAAGGAGAAGAATTGAAGAAAATTGAGAGGAAGTGAAGATCAAAGACTTCACCTAAGGTTAGTAATGCAAACTTCAAATTTTTAGTTTAATTAGTGTATGTACGGCATCAAGAACTTGTAAATAAACTTAAAATGAAAAAAAAATATGTGAGAGGGACTAAACTGAAATTCGGCCAGCAGGGAGGGGAGAGTGATTTGCATGAGTTTGATTGAGTTAAACATGTTAAGATGCTTGAATGAGTTGAAAGATTGTGTTTATATGCTTTGAATTAGTTAATTGCAATGGATTAGTGTGGTTAGGGTTTGAGACCTAGGGGTTTGAGGCAAAAATTTGGAGAAATTGGTAAATTATATGTTTGACCTATTGTGAAGTGAAAAATGGTCATTTGTGACCAAATGAGTTGTGTTAGAAGTGTTGGAATTAAAGTCAAATTCGGAGGGAGTGTGGTCATGCTGCTGCAGCATGACCAAGTCAACTTTGAGGGATCAAAAATGAAGTTTTACAAGTCCAATTGGTATGAGACTAATTGGGAATGAAAATAGGCACTAAATGACACAATTTTCATTTAGGAAGCACGCCCAAAAAGTGACTAAAACCTAGTGAACAAATTGACCAAAGTTGGGAAATTGCAAGCTGCCTTGCACAAACTGACTAAATGAACAGTGTTTGTTCATTTGGTCATAACTCGAGCTAGGCAGGTCAAAATGACCTGAAAGTTTACCAGTGGTTAGATGAGATATAGACCTAAAACTTTCATGAAGAACACAAACCCAAATTATGCCATTAACCCAATCAAATTACTGAGCAAAGTTGAATCATTGAATCTGCAGAACTGCAGATTTATCATATGAACAGTAAAGTTTCAATGGCTATAACTCTCTCTAGAAAACTCCGATTTAGGTGACTCTTGAACCGATGGAAACTTAAGGCATAGTAGAACATTTCATATGAAGAAAATTAGACCAAATTATGGATTTAACTTGATCAAATTGCTGAACGAAGTTGGATCAATAATCTGCTAGAACTAAAATTTGCAACATGAACAGTAACCGTAATTTGGATATAACTTGAGCTAAAAAAATCCAATTGGAGTGATTCAAAAAGGAGAATAAACTTAAGACAATAGGGAACATTTTCTATGAAGAAAGTTTTGCCAAATTCTAACAGTAATATGGCCAATGAAATAGTGCAACTAGGGACACCAAAACTGAAAATTTGGCAATTTTACCTAAAAGACTTAAGTTTTCAGAAAATGACCAAAACTAACAAGTTTGGTGACCAAAATGTGGTATGTGAGTGAAGTTGGAATTCCCATACCTATTAAGCCTTAGAAAGTCAACAATTTGACTTGAATAGTGTAGTGAATAGTAACCCGAAACACAAAAATTTCAAGAACGTCGAATTTAGCACATTAGAGCTAGATAAAAGTGAAATTGAATTTATTTTTGGATTTATGCTAAGTTATGGTACTGAAACACTGTGAAACTGTATTTTTCAGCTGAAAAAGACTTGGAAGGTCTGAGAGGCTGAGTCAAGGCCTAGAGGCGACTCACTTCAGGTTTGTGCACAATAAACCTTATTTGAGCATTTTGTCATTGAAAAATGTTTTAGTATAATTTTTGAAAATTTGATGTTAATCATAAATTGTATTGCCACCTTGTGAATGAAACTATGACTTTGGAAATTTATTGGATTTCTCACAAATTATTTGATTAAATTATTTTGAATTGATTTAGTGTTCACACTTAGCATGACAGTGCCTTATTATTCCTCCTCCATTTATAGGGTGAGATCGATTATTTTTCCTCTCTCTCTGGTTTACCAGTTGAGGTTGTAGATCAGATGAGTACTCATTAGCTAGCTGGCCACCTCCCTCATTGATTTCGATTAGTGGGGTTGTAGATTGCTTTGTTGTGGTATACAACACGACATTGATCGGAAATTTTGTGTCATGGCTTAAGTTGTGTATGACTTGGCAACACTGTATTTATTAAATTATTTAACTAATTGTGTTATTATGAGTTTTGATAATTTGTTTAATGTGGTTGAGAAATATTTAAATTGTGTTTTGTTAATGAATGATTTATGTATTGTACTTAAAATTTTTATTGTGCACCACTGAGTATTTTTATACTCAGCGATAGCTTATTTTGCTGTCGCAGATAAGAGCAACGAGAAGGCAGCAGAGTGAACTGCTACTAATATTGAGGACTACCCTGATATTTTTGTACGGGTATTATTTTATACCCTTGTAGTTATTTTGATGTAAATATTGCAATGTTTTATGTATCAATGTAAAGTTGAGCAGTTATATAATAAATTGTAATAATATTATTTTTGAAACTTCTTTTTATAAATTAAGATTTATATTTCTGAATTTCATACTTTATGCACTGTGAATGAAGTTATGAAATATTTTGAGATGATAAACTTTGATTGGATTGTGGAATTATTTTGAAGTGAATTGAATTGAGTTTACTTGAGATTATTTGGAGGTTGGGAGTTGTGAAAAATTTATTGGAAGTATTTTTCTTAGGTATTTGAAGAATTGTTTTCTCAAAATACAGACGGAACTCCGTCAAAATTTTTATAAAATTTGCGGCAAAATTAAAATGGACAAAAATTTTTACTAGTATTTAAGCTTTGAATAAATAATTTTAATTCTTACCAAAATGCTCACCACTTCCAAAATGTAAGAAAATTGTTTTAAAATCCCTTGTAGGATACTTAATGAGTTATCGGTAGGTGAAGTTCGATAGTTCATTAGGTAGTCTACAGGATCATGTTATGCCTTACAAATGGGTAAAGTGTGACATTGCCCCTCGCCAGTTTAATTCGGTTTGCAAATAATTCAATATTTCTTCCGGCTCCCTGACCTAATTATTTAACTCGCTTAATAGCCTTTTTCCGTGATTTTCTCTTTTCCACTGTGTTCGTAATAGTCCTAAGGACCGCAGCGTCACATTTTATGGTTTGAAATTTGAGTTTAAATTGACTTCGCAACCCTTCCCGAGAAGGTCACCCATCTCTGTGACTCTCGGCTCGTTTAACTTCTTATGTTCTGTTTTTCTTATTTATACTTAACTAATTGACAATTACTAATTATTTGTATTTATGGCTTCTCTAGTTGTCTTAAGTGTGATTTTAATCCCCTTAATTTTTTGGACCGACTCTAGTCACCGAAACAGTGAAATATACCAGACCATACAAATAGGGGTGTTACATTAGAATTAATAATGAATAAAGTAAAATAAGATAAGGTACTCTAGCACTGAATGTAGCATTCCTTGCCCAGTTGCAATGTAGAAATTATATGTTATGATTAAACATTATGCATTTTTTCTTATAACTTAAAATTTATTGTGTTTGTTTTGTTCAAGGGATTAATTCCTATTATCCATAATCTACAAATAGGCAGATGAAAAGCAGAAGTTGGTTTAAGTATAACCAATGTTAGGAGTAAACATCCAAATTACACAAGTGATACTTCATCTAATAAAGCTAAGAAAGCTAAAACAATAGGATTTGGTGTATACCTGAACGAGAAATTTAGACTAATATTTGAAAAAATGAGCAACTATGTGTAAGTTCTTTTTTTCTAAAAAAAAAAAAGAAAAGAAAAATTGCTTTTACATGTGTTTTGGAACTTTTAACCAAGAAAAACATCATATATACAACTTGAAAGACCAATGGAGTGTGACACCCCTTACCCGTGTACAGTATACCCGAGTAAGTAATGCCACCTGGTGTACCGGCACACTCTAATATTTCTCAATTAATTTAGAAAATGCTTTTGCACATAATTTATGAAATACAAATTATTTAAACCATTTATCAAAAGTATCATGCATTTAAGGTTCCGAAAAATTTTAAGAAAATCCGGCGGAGTACCGGCTAAAAATGGAGAAAACGTTCTTGAACTGTTAAAAACACTTCCAATACTTTTATTTCATCATCTCAAACTCCAATATCCCAAAATCTCAACAATATTTCTCAAACATTCATTATCAACACCAAATTCAATATCATGATTTCCACATTTCAATTTCCATTTTCATTCATCATTCACATGTGATGTTCGCATGTAAATCACAAGTAAACATCTACTTTTCCATTAACAAATACAATTTTCATAATTTACATATACATCAAAATATATTACATGAGATCAAATACATATGAGAAAATACAAATCTACTACAAAATATCAAAATGACCAACTGACAGCTAGTGCCCTACAGATGCATGCAGTAGTGAGGTGACACGCAGACAGCGTAATCGCCGATGGACTCACCGATCTGTGGTCTACTGGGCTCACGATCGGGATCTCCGATTTACGCGTGGCAAAAGCAACGCGCTAAGCAATAATGCTTAGTGGTGCAATAATATAATAGAAGAAAATAGCAAAAAAAATAAATGTGTATGCAAAGTGTATGCTTTCTTTGTTTGATTTTGGTATATTCATTAATTCATTAACTTTGTTCACTTTTATTCATTTGGTTGCCCCAAGTAACCTACACTAGACGACTGGACTGGATAACGGGTAAACTGGCACTGGGTACCTAGTACCTCGGGCCGTCACACCATTGGTTGCATATGCATCTCCCGGTGTGCAACAGAACAGCTAACAAGCTGTAAATAATGTCAGGCACAAGGCCAAGTCTCAATGTAAAGTCAGAATGGCTAAAAGCCATGAAATCACAGAATGGCATTGTTGCCATGTGCGATCGCTAATGAACCCTATTGGCATGCCAAACTATCCAAACCAATCTTGTTAGGTATACTAGGGCATTTGAAACTCTTAAATTTGTCAATTTGTGAATTTCAACTTTTTTGGTGTCACTATTCATCATTGGTCAACAAAAATGTTGACTTTTAGAATAAAAATGTGTACATTGCCTTTGGCACTCCCAACATACCACATTTGGTGTTTAAAACTTGTTGGCATTAAGTGTTAATGCAAATTCAAAGTGTAACCCACACTAGCAGAAAATTTCAGTTTTGATGCCCTAACTTCACTGTTCCATTGGACACTGTTACTGTTGGAATTTGAAGAAATGTAAAACATGAAAGTTGTTCCTTATTTTGTCTAGTTGAATTTCCTTTTTTGAATCACTCCATTTGGAGTTTTGTAGCTCCAGATATGGCCCAAAACCCAAGCTGGCCGGATTTCAAATTCTGCAGATTTACCATATCTACAGTAACATGAACAGTGACTTGAGTCACTTGGTTGACTGGGTTCTGGCCATAATTTGGGGTAGGTTCCTTCATGAAAGTTGTTTGTCTATGTCTTAACTTGTTGCTGTAAAAATTTCAGACCAATTGACCAAATCTACAGTGAGTTATGGCCAAATGAACAGTTACTGTTCATTTGGTCAAATTCTGCAGAGGCAGTTTCAGGGTTCCGGATTGGGGCCAAGTTTTGGTCCTCTTGCTTTGGTCTTTTGGGCATGGTTTCTTCAGCAAAAATGTGCCATTATAAGCCTAGTTTCATGTCCAATTGGCCAAAATTCAATTGGACTTACACAGCCCAAGTTATGGCTGTGCAAAGGGACTGAAATTTCAGTCCCTATGCTGCTGTCCATAGGGCAGATTTCACCTCACTTTGCCATAGCATTTTTCAGTCCCATTTATGGTCAACATATCTAAAATGGTCACTAATTGACCATTACAATGTGCCCTAACAATTTCCTAAGCCAATTCACATTTTCACCCTTCCAAACCCTAATATCCAACTAAATTTACTCATGAACTTAATTAACATACTTAGTTTAATGTCCATGTGTTTTAATACTTTAACCATCATTTCTAGCCACTTTAAATTTATCAAAACAATCAACCTCATACTTCCATAGGGCTGCTGAAAATTTAAAGTACCATAACTCATGTAATTTACTTCAATTCTTTAAAATTTCTTAGCTCAAATGATATTCTAACTAAGATTAAAAGAAGGAGAATGAAGTTTGTAGCACTAACCTCACTTAGGGCAGATTTTTCCCACCTCTAAACTTCACTTTCCTTCACTTTCAAGGCTGCCAAAAGGTTGTTTAAGGTGTGGAGTAAAATTTTAATGAAGAGAGGTTAGGGTTTTGTGGTGAAACAAGGGAGAAATTAAGCTTGAGAAGTGAGGTTTAATGGAGTTTGAGAGAGGAGAGAGGTTCACGTTTTGGCTGCACTAAGGAGAGAAGGATGGCTGCTGAAATTTTGTTGAATTTGGTCTTCTCTTATCTCTTTTAATGGTTAGTCAAACAATGGCTTAAGTGTGATTGGTCCAACTTTTTAAATGATGTCATTTTTGCCTTATTTTTGCATTTTCTTTTCTTTTCTTCCACTACTCATTTCAATTTTCATTTCTAGTAATATTTCTTCATATTTGATGTCATATTAATTATTTACTCAACTGGGCAAGTCGGCCAAAAATCACCTCGGAAGGCGAAATGACCAAAATGCCCTCCGTTTGGCTTAACGGGTCAAAATTGTCTGTCTGGATTGAAAAAATTTTTCTAAGTATTTTCTTGGCATTCTAATGCCATGGGAACCTCAATTACCCTTCTCTGGAGTCCCAAAAATTATTTTATAATTTTTCCCCTGTCTAGGGCTCCTCGTTATAGAACCGCAACTTCCCTCCTGCTACCCATCGCTGGGCACCTACTGCTTGACTCGATTGTATTATATTTCTAAAATTTTTACTAAATTTTTATTATTAATATTTGAGTTAATTAGTGTTCCTAACTTAAGTTTAAATATTTTTCTCGACGTTTCTAGCTGTCCTGACCGACACCGGTCATCTAATGAGAATGTACTGAGTGGTTAATGGAAGGGTGTTACAACTCTTCCTCTAATTTAAATTTCGTCCTCGAATTTACTGGATGCAAACAGTTGAGGGAACTGTTGCCTCATTGTTTCTTCACTTTCCCAAGTTGCCTCCTCGGTGTTGTGGTGCCTCCAAAGCACTTTCACCAGTGGAATCTGCTTGTTCCTCAACTCTTTTACTTCCCGAGCCAAGATCCGTAGAGGTTCTTCTTCATATGTCAAATCCGGTTGTATTTCAATTTCTTCTCTGGAGATGACATGTGAAGGGTCTGAGCGGTATCTTCTGAGCATGGATACATGAAACACATTGTGGATCTTGTCCAGCTCTGGTGGTAAAGCTAGCCTATAGGCCACTGGACCCACACGTTCAATGACTTCATATGGGCCAATGAACCTAGGGCTCAACTTACCTTTTCTTCCAAACCTCAATACCTTCTTCCATGGTGACACCTTGAGGAACACTTTGTCGCCAACCGCATATTCTATTTCTTTTCTCTTCAGGTCGGCATAAGATTTACATGCATGCCGAGGCAACCTTCGATTAGCTTTGATCAATTTTACCTTGTCCTCGATCTGTTTCACTGTGTCCGCCCTACCGCTTGTCTTCGCCCAATTCAGTCCAAAGACACCTGGAGTTCTACATTTTCTCCCATACAGTGCTTCATATGGGGCCATGTGGATGCTAGCTTGATAGCTATTGTTGTATGCGAATTCTGCCAGTGGGAGGTATCTATCCCAACTTCCCTCAAACTCAATGACACAACTCCTCAGCATATCCTCAAGGACCTGACAAATATTTCATGTTATTGTTATCATTTCAATTCAATATTTGTATCAATTTCGTGGGTTTCAATTGTTTACCTGGATTACTCTTTCTGATTGCCCATCCGTCTGAGGATGGAAAGCTGTGCTGAAATGGAGTTGTGTACCCAAGGATTCATGCAATTTCTTCCAAAATCTCGATGTAAACCTTGGGTCTCGATCAGATATAATGGAAAGTGGGATTCCATGCAGTCTAACTATCTCACTGATATACAATTCTGCTAACCTCTCTAGTGAGTAGTCAGTCCTAACTGGCAGAAAGTGTGCTGACTTTGTCAATCTATCCACTATTACCCATGCTGCATCATGTTTCCTCTGGGTGAGAGGCAGACCACTTACAAAATCCATGGTGACCCGATCCCATTTCCATTCAGGTATGCGTATAGGCTGTAGCAATCCTGATGGAACTTGATGTTCTGCCTTGACTTGCTGACATGTCAAGCATTTAGTCACATAGTCACCGATATCTCTCTTCATACCAGGCCACCAATACTGAAGCTTCAGGTCGTGATACATCTTTGTACTTCCTGGGTGCATAGCATATACACTAGTGTGTGCCTCTTTTAGAATACTAGCTTTCAATTCCCCATCATCTGGTACACACAGTCTTCCTTTGTAGTACAGACACCCATCTGCTTTCACCCCATAGTCAGTTGTTTTTCCCTCTGAGATCTTGCTCATAATAGCCAGTAACTTTTCATCTGTCTTTTGCCCATCTAGTATCTGCTGTAGCAGGTTTGGCCTCACTTGCAACTCAGCCAAAATAGCTCCATCTCGAATCAAAGATAGATGGGCATTCAATGATCTCAATGCTGTCATGGATTTTCTGCTCAAAGCATCAGCAACTACATTTGCCTTCCCAGGATGGTAGTCAATTACACAGTCATAATCCTTCAGGAACTCAATCCATCGCCTCTGTCTAAGGTTGAGCTCCTTCTGGGTTGGCAAATATTTTAGGCTCTTGTGGTCTGTGTAAACGTAGCACTTTTCACCATACAAATAATGCCTCCATATTTTCAAGCATAAGATAATTGCCGCAAGCTCTAGATCATGGGTAGGGTAGTTCTGCTCATGTGGCCTTAGCCGTGCGGAAGCATAGGCGATCACTTTCCCCTCTTGCATCAACACACACCCTAACCCATTATGAGAGGCATCACCAGAAACCACAAAATCCTTCCCACGACACCGGTGTGTTAACACTGGTGCCTCTGTCAACATAGCCTTTAACTTCTCAAACTGGTCTGCACTTGTCATTCCAACAATCGACATTCTTGTGTAACAACTTGGTCATTGGAGCAAATATTAGGGAAAATCCTTCACAAATCTTCAGAATACCCACTAGCCCCAAGAAGCTTCGACCTCGGTTGTGTTTCGGGAGGCTTCCATTCCATCATCGCTTCTATTTTCTTGGGATCCACCTAATCCCATCACCGACACTATGTGTCCAAGGAATGCAATTTCATTCACCAAAAGTCACACTTGGACAACTTAGCATACAACTTCTTTTCTTTCGTGGTTTGCGTAACAATCCTCAAATGCTCATCATGTTCTTCCTCGGTCTTGGAATACACCAAAATATCATCAATAAAGACCACTACGAACCGATCTAAGTGTGGATGGAAGAGACGGTTTATAAGGTCCATAATGTGCGCTGGTGCATTTGTTAGGCCAAAGGGCATCACTAGAAACTCATAATGCCCATATCGGGTCCTGAATGCAGTCTTTGGCACATCTGCATCCTTCACCCTCAACTGATGATACCCTGATCTGAGATCAATCTTGGAAAATACTCCTGCTCCCTTCAACTGATCAAACAGATCGTCAATTCTAGGCAACTGATATTTGTTCTTCATACCACTTTGTTTAACTGCTGAATCGATGCATAGTCTCAAAGTCCCATCCTTCTTTTTCACAAACAAAGACCGAGCTCCCCACGGTGACACATTGGGCGTATGAACCCCTTATCAAGCAACTCTTGCAACCGAAGTTTTCAACTCCTCAACTCGATGGGTGCCATCCTATAAGGAGCAATGGAAATGGGTGTCAGATCTACAGTTGTCTCAATGGCAAATTCGACTTCCCTTTCTAGTGGCAAACCAGGCAACTCTTCAGGAAATACCTCTGGGAAGTCTCTCACTGTGGGTATGTCACTCAGGTTTGGCTTAGCCTGCCTAGTATCCACCACATGTGCTAGGTTGATCCCTTAGGCAAATCCCACATCGGCAAAGCACGGAGATGGTCTTGGGCTCAAAAGTAATGATATATAAGATGGGGGAACTAATCACTAGAGGCGCCTTTTGGTGGAACGGCCTGGAGAGTTGGAAGAACTCCAGGGTTAAACGTGCTCGTTTGAGAGAAATCCTAGGATGGGTGACCTCCTGGGAAGTTCTCCATTCCACCTATGGGACAAAACCGTGAGGCTTATGGCCAAAGCGGACAATTCCTCTAGTGGCTGGTTCCCGATCGTTACAATGGGTATCGAGCGCCGCGTGTCCTCTTGGGCGATGTGGGGCAAACCTCAGCGAGGACGCTGAGTCCCGAAAGGGGGGGAAAAAGGTCCTGTGAAAGGATGATCCCTTAGGCAAATCCCACATCGGCAAAGCACGGAGATGGTCTTGGGCTCAAAGGTAATGATATATAAGATGGGGGAACTAATCACTAGAGGCGCCTTTTGGTGGAATGGCCTGGAGAGTTGGAAGAACTCCAGGGTTAAACGTGCTCGTTTGAGAGCAATCCTGGGATGGGTGACCTCCTGGGAAGTGCTCCATTCCACCTATGGGACAAAACCGTGAGGCTCATGGCCAAAGCGGACAATTCCTCTAATGGCTGGTTCCCAATCGTTACATGGAGAGGGTTATTAGCACACTAGTACATATTAAAAAAGCTTCTGAACCTATAGGGGACTTGGATTTTAAACCCAAATGGCTTAAATGGAATGGCAAAGTTGTTTTTACTATAAGGCAATTACAATTACAATAACAATAAGCAAAAGCTTACATGGACCAAACAGCCTAATCAACCTAAGTCACACAAGCCAACAATGTGAGAGGAAATATGATAAAAAATAGAGTTAATGCATAAAGTGCATATGAGTACATGTGTTGTCGCATATTGCCACTAAACATAGAGCCAGAGGGCATTTTCTGAACTATATGCTTATGTTTATTTGAAAGCTGACTTGTGATATTTTTGGTAAAGGAAAATATTGCTTAATTAAATAATTGATGCTTTTTGTTTATCAAAATGTTGTTTTGCAATATGGACATTGTAATTTAGTTGAAGGAAATGAATGGCATGGGCAGTTTATGTGTTTATGATTTTATATATTCACTTTACCAATAAACACCAAAATGAAAGTAAATCATGATTATACTTCATCAGTCAAGGTTAAACTATAAGAATGTGTAACCCTAAACAAAATATAGTTGCATAATTTACGTCATACAATTGAACTCAACCAATAAATAGCATTCCTAGATTCCATCAAGATGGCATTAACTATTCCTATTCCTCACAAAGAAAAAGTAAGCACATCCCTTTATTGACTAGCTAAGCATCTTTACTTTATACTTTCTTGCTAATGTTTTGTAGATAAATAGCATTATAGGAAACCAATAATGAGCAAAGAAAAACAAAAACACCTCTACTTTATCACTTCTCTTTAGCCATGTTGGTTTTGGCTTTATAAATCTTCTCTTTTGTTAACAATTCCATAATCACTTGTCTCTTCCCTGTATTCGTATTTGTCCATAAATGCTTCAAAATGCTCGTTTCCCTACAATTACAGCTAGCAATTGTCAACATGATCTATTTGCACAACACAACTTGACATGTAATTAAACGAGTTTAGGTTTAGGATAAATGACTTCAGGCCATGAACAAATCAATTTGTTTATGACATGGTAAAACTAGGTTTTTAATGGGGTTAACCTGCGTAGCCCAATAAGACGCATAAAAAAATGTATAATTGTCTATTTATTTACCAATGATCCATTTATTTAGTTTTGTATTCTCTTTTCAATTTGCTTTATAGGTTTAAGGTATGAGGGCTTCATGGAAAACTATAATTATGAAAAACAATGATTAGTGATTATCACATTGACAAATTTAAAAATTTGTTGTGTTTGAATAATTATGATATTTGAATATTTGGATGATGTTGATTACTGTGGTGTCTTAACAAGTTATTTAAACAAATTAAACATGTTATGTCATGTAAAACTTATAATGACTAATTTATCTAAATGGGTTATGGGGATCTTATCATTTAACTTGTGTCATAAACAAATTTGTATAAATGTTGAACATTTTGACCCGATTTGTTAGCCGGGTTAGGTTCATATTAGACATATTTATGTTATGCATAAATGTAGATACAACTTGTCTATGACCCATAAACACAAATTGCTAGCTCTACCCACAATGGCAAACAATTGTATAGCAAACTCCCAAGTACCATCATGTGAATTTTATTTCTTAGTGCAAATTTATAACTAATCATGGGGGATTGTTGTTTCTGGGCGATTTCTCTTAAATGAACTTAAAGGGAGAATGGACGTAAAGGAAGATTATTCTAAAAAGAAGAATAGGTAGATGAGAGGGAGAGATTAATGTTCTTTGTAATAGTAATGAAGGGATTTTAAATCCCTAAGAGAGAAGATATAGGAAAAGGTGGAAAATTTTAACTATTGGTTTTTTATTTTGATAATGCCATGTCATCATTTTTCTTTTCACTCTTCACTCAACAAAGTGTTCCTTCACACACATTACTGACCAGGACAATAAGAGATTTGATAATGTCAAAATATAAAAGTTGAGGTGCATGATGGGATAAAAGCAAAGGTTAGTATGCCAATAATCATTTTGATAAATGTTAAGGGTGAATTTACATATTTTACTTAAAAATAATGACATATTGGGAGATTGGCTTATTAGGTTTTCATTAACATAGGATACATACATCGTAAAACACTTGTCATTCATTGATTATTTATTAAAGCATTTTGGAAATGTTGAAATCGAAATATGACTTTCAAATTAAATTATGTAATTCTAAGTTTGATTTTAAAAACAAAAGTTACTATTACAAAAAGGCTAATAGTGAACTCTGCATTTTTTTTAAATTTTATTAATTTTAATTAGAAGTGACAAATGAATTGAATTTGGTGATTTAGATTTTACTTACTCGAATTCGAATTATTTTGAAATTATAAATTAATTTAGATTACTCTTTAAGCCGTTATGCTAAAAGGATTTTAGATCAATTTGTAAATTATATGTCAAAATTCATAGTTAAATGAGTCAATTTAAAACAAATCAGTTTTGAATCGAGTTATATGAATTAAGTTAATTTTTGATTTTATGAGATTATCTGTGGATAAATAACGTTAAATGAAATAATTCCAATCAAATTTGATAGATCCAATCGAAAATTTTCATCTGTTTATATTTGTAGTAATTTTTCTAATTTCATAAGGAGGAAAAAAATGTACATATATCAATTAGAAAAATACAACATATGTTAATGTTGATGCTAGTAAACATAAAATATTTTGTATTTTTTCCACAAAATAATTACATTAATTTTTCCTAGCAATTTTTTTTCTCGTAATGGATAAATAAAAAAATAGTTTTCTAAAAGAAAAATGTTAAGAAAATAATATTTATTATTGTTAGTATTTAAAAATAATAGAATTTTTTTTTGACCGTATTAAGTTGGTTTGGCAAATTTTAAATGTGCATTTCCATTAAATAATTTAAACTAAAATCAATAGAATGTTTAAAAAAATATAATTAGCCCTTACAAAAATTAGCAAATCAAAACTTGCTTCCATATAAAATATGGCTACACAGTTCGTTTCAGTTTTAAACCATCTAACCCCCGACCAAATACTCATATATCATACAAAAGTAAAGCATCAAACCATCTATCCACTAAATAAAAGTCCAGGGCTACTGATCTAATTACAGGATTTATATGCAGCCATTGGACCTCCTCTAAACCAATGATTTCTGAACCAATGATTCCCATATTCATATCTTTATTTCCATCTAAATAGCCACTGAACTATAGAACAAGATTCAATAGCTGTTTTATGAACAATAAACTGAAAAGATTCCTAGTTGGAATCTCCTCCCATTTCACAAGTTGCTAGCCCCTATAACATCAAGCCAAGATTCATCAAATATGAAGTTGCCTCTTAATCCCCACTGCAACTACCGAAGGTTCTGCGAAGCTTTTTGTACAGATAATTTGATCGTGTGGCTCTGAGACAATCTATAAATGTCTTTACACTCCTCAAGATCAGCATCACAAGTCAGAAGAACCCATTCATGATCATCATCCAAATACTTAAGATCAATTCTGCAGACATCGTTTATATTGAATCGCTTTGCAAGTTCTTGCTGCAATTCCTTGAAACCCCAACTTGGTTGCAGGCTGAACCGGACTTTGTCTTCTCCAAAGTTGGCTTTAACTCTAAAAGCACCACTTTCTCGTAAACTCTTGCCCCTTCTTTTTGTGAAGGGGAGAAGAATCTGATCAAGACTTGGACCATCTCCCAGTATTTTATGGCTTTGAGATCTAGCAAGAGGCTTGGGTTCCTCACGATACAAGGCATGTAGTTCTGCATCACTACGTGTTCTTTTGAGAACACCTCCCAAGTCTTTTATTGCTAAGGCATCTTCAGCATTCAAAGCAATGTTGGTGATTGCATGCTCCTTTGTTCTTGTTGAACAAGAGATGCTTGATCCAGAGCTTTGACTACATGATGAGGAAGGGGATTTTGAAGCAGCGGCTACAGCATTGGATATGCCAACCTCAGGTTGAGGGTTTAAAGGCTCCAGATTGTCATTCATCTTTAACGATGGGAAAGGATCATTTCTGCAAAAACTTGGAGAGGTCAATTCTGGAAAAGTTGCATAAAAGGAACCAATCTGAATGGCTCCTTCAGCACCTTGGACGGAATCGATCACAAGTTGGAGTTTCTTTAATGAGTGGCCAACCTTCTTAATCTTTCGAGAAGGCCAACGGGTGATACCGTGTTGCCTGCATATCCTTTTCAAAGTGGTGGGGCACACTGCAATAAGAACAAACTGATGAGTAACAAGCTATAACATATTTCTATATATATATATATAAAAAAAAAAAAAAAAAGCACGGTTCAAGCTAATAGATGTTAAGGATGCACATGCTCAATTTCCTAAAACAAAGATAAAGATTGTTTAAATAAAGGCACACAACATAAATGAAGAAATCAGTGTATCTTATGATGAAAGCAAGAAACCAAAATTGCTGTAAGTGGAACGATTAGTCCCAAGACAGTTACCAAAAATCAAAACAAGGTTCTAGGGAAGCCTCATCACAATGTTGTGAAAAACTTTTATGATAATCCAGTTGAAGAAGTAAAGTTTTTGGTAATAAATTCAAGAATTATTGCAAAGAAAAAAAAATAAAGAATAAACGACTTGCATTTCAGAAAGGAATACATAATTTCAGAATTACTATCTAGATGCATTCTTTTTTCCTCCTATCACTTTAGAAGGAATGCACAAAACTGTTGTAATGTGTCCCAATTGCCTCTTAACACAAAATGAACAATCTACACTACACATCAATTGAAACTATAGAAATCTCTTTTAACAAGTAAAACTTTCCAAAGATGCCTTATAGTTCATGGAATCCTCAGCCACATTCAAGCTTTTACAGGATTACATTATGGAGGCTCCAATAAAATCTAAGATAACGTCAGTTAAGAATGGCTTTGATTTGATCAATAAATATTATTAGTCTCCAATTAGTTGCAACGTAATATTTAGTCAACCGCAAAAGATTGAAAGAATATTTGATTTCCAATTGTGATAAATATTCTCCTACCGCCAATACTCTTAGCAGCATCCTTAAGGCTCCCTGCAAAGTACTGTCGAAGAACTTCCAAGCTGATTGTCTTCTCTGTCTTGGTCCGTCTCTTCTCACCTACCTTTCTGCTGCCTGATGACTGCTGGCCAGCAAAAGAAGAATTGATGCCACCCTCAGTACTATCTTTGTGTCCAGAATTTTGCTGAAGTTGTCCAGATTCTGCAAAAACCTGCTTTTGGTATAATTTCTCTAGAGTGTCATCCCAATGAGTTGCTACCTTAAACTCTTCTTTTGGTCCTTTTGGACTGTCCGATGAAACACAGAGACTTTTACCCTTCTGCTGAGCCTCCAACATCTGGGCAATCCAGGATGACCTTTCTGGATAAGATTCGTTAAATGAAGAAGACACAAACATATGACTTTCTTTTTTATTATGTCTTTCATCTGAAGCAATAGCCATTTGCCAGTTGATATCTTCCTCTGGCTCCTTGTCCATGATAACTTGTAAACTCCAACAAGCTTGTTGTATGGCAATGGGCAACAAGTCCTGCAACCGCTTTTGTTCTTCAGTATCTCGGCAGTCTTTTGGCAAGAATAGCTCCAATACAAAATCAGTTGATCCATCATTGGTGCTTCGCAAAGGAATTGCAACAGCAGCATCCAAACCAAGCACCTTAGCATGGTGAGATAGAGGATAATCTGTCTTGGAAAAGGCAGTTATATCACTTGCAAAACACTGTTTGTTTGTCACAAAAGCTTTCCCAACAATTCCTTGACCTAGAGAAAGGAACTGCTCAGAGCATGCCACATGGAATACTAAAAATTCTCTATCATCTACAAAGCAAGCAGAATCCACAGTTGAAATACAATTAGCAAAATTTTCATCAAAATGTCGACATCCGCCTTTCCCTTGCTGAAAACATGGGGCCCACGTCAGAGCTAAAGGTAACTTATGTGTTTTGCATACAGATCCCAAAATCTCTGATATTTCTGGAACTGCTGCTTGGCAAAACTCTTTACAAGCCTGTGAAGAAGGAAGAACAACTGTAATCCTAGTAACAAATCATAAAAGTTGAGATAATACACTTCTTGTTTTGTGAGATATCATCCACTTACCTTTACACTTGGAGGGCAGAAGTCTTGAGAACTCCTTAGATCAACAGCCTGGAAATAAATATAGTATTAGACTAAATTATCCATTAAAGTATGATGGTCTGATGATTCATATTACAAATAAAGTAATAACCATTGGTACTTTTGAAATGTTCATTTTCTAAGGTTATTTAAAAAACATGAAAAGTCAATGCATAGCGAATAAGAAAGGCATTGAAGAAAGCAGTAATAGTAACCAATAACAACCAAATAAAGGAAAATTTTGGCAAACAAAAAATAGCAGAATACTGAGAAACACAAAGGATGAAGCCTAGTGTCACTTCTACTGTCCAGGCAAATCATCACATGTATAATTACAATGGAGAGGAGTACATGCTCAAACTAAGATTGACCGAGGAAGCTGCCATGGTGTTTTTCATGAGAAAAATGCTCAGATACTTGAAGTGAAATTTGTACATTTTGCAGACTTACAGATCAGAGCAAGTATTAATATGTCTTAGTTCCATTGTTCTTCCATCAAGATTAATGTTTATAGCTCCCATCCAATGGTAGTGCTTTTTTTTTTTTAAAGATACATGAGAGGAAGAGGAAGATTAAGAAGAGACCTCAAGAGCTTTGCAGATAGTTTCTAGCTCTGGACGATAATTAATATATTGGGAGGTTGTTACAACCTCAACAACCCCCAAGCAAGTCCCAGTACCTCTTTCAAAGATTGGAACTGCAAGAGACCCACTAATGTTATATCGCTTTGCATAATTTCTACGTGGGTATTCATCATTTCTGAAGAAGCGAACGTCTGGAGTCGACTCAGGCAATTTTCCCAAGAAAACCCGACCAGGCAAACCAAGTGACTCTTTTGAATTCCCCTCCAATGGGAAATGATAACTTTCTGAAACATTTCTATAACTTGCAAGACTTTCACACTTTAGACTAAGGAAGCATGGCTGGTCAATAGTTGTAAGGACATGCTTGCCTTCTTTCTTTGTCGGCACCCATATCTGAACAAGGACTTCCCTATCTTTTGTGCATTCTTTCAACTGTCCAATAGCATGCATTAATCTCTTTTCTACGGAAGAAGATGGTCCAGGATCTGCCCTTGGTCCAATCCACAAGCTTGTGCCCAATTCACTTCCTTCCTTCAGCAAACCTTCAGATACTGAAGATGTTGTAATCTTGACAGAATTCTGGTTTTGAGATTCATTGTCAGCAATTTGTTCCACTTTGGGAATACTAAGAGGTGGGTTTTCAGGAAAGTTATTTTTCGTTGCTTCTCGGTGGATTTGCTGATTAAGGTTTGCACTCAAAAGACTACTGTTGGACTCCACAAAAGGAAAATACTGTGAAGAGTCATTTGGAACAGTAGAGGATGACAGGCCTGGCTGTGAAATTTTTAATCCATCAGTACTCTCCAACCAGCATCCATCATACAAGAGTTCATCTATGAAATCCAAATCCATGGCAGTGCCCGAGAAGCTCCCAGAGACAGAATCAGGTTTAAAGGAACCATCATCCATACTGAATTTGCTTCAAATTTGCATGTAACAAAACCTATTAAATCCTAAAAGTAGACTTTATCATGATCCGATCGAAACAAAAAAGGAAGAGCAAAATATAAAACAAACAGAGGAACTTCCAGGAAGGATTGTTAATGCTTGTACCTGAAAATCCAATATGGCCCGGCTAGGGGAAACATCGTCGACAAAATTTGTTTTCGTTAACTGCAATCAGAAATGCATTTCAGAGGAAGAAACCTACTGACATAGTTTCATTCACAACTAATACAAGCTAATTCAGCATACATAAGGAAGATCTTGATTACAATATTACACATCAAATAACTTGTGGTTGACCCAACAAAGAGTTTTACAATCCCAACAACAGGAAAAGTTTACAAAATTACCAGCAGCAAAATTTGGATTATTAAGAAACTATTTCAAAAACCAACTTAACTTCAAAACACCTAAGCAATTCATCAATTCTACAGTGGGGATCAACTCTCAAACGTTGAACACAGAAAGTAACAAACAACAAAACTAACCTGACAAGGAGAGAAAAAAAAAAAAAAAAGAAAAACAGCAACAACCCATTTCCCATAGCTTCTAAGCAACGCCGAATTTACAGTACAAAACATGTAGAAGAAGAGGAAACAATAATAATAATAATAATAATAGAAACAGAAAGAAAGCAAGTAGTAAAACTCACTCTGAAGCTCTTGCAAAAGGATAAAGCTGTGGACTATGGCTCAATGAAAGCTATCTAAATCTGACCCAACAAGAAGCAGAGCATGATCAACGACCATTTTTGTTTAGTGGAAGTTTGGGGTTGTTTCCTTATGAGGAGTGAGGACCCATCCACATAAAAGGGAAAGCTATCCGTTACAAGGACATTTGCTACCAACAGTGAGAGTAATTATATTCTACTCTATTGTGGCACAGCTCTACAAAGGGACGGGTTTATTTCCAATATTGAAGTCTGCGCGTGGCGAATCTTCTTCACCGCAAACAAAGAATGCGGACCCATAATAGTAACAAATCAAATTTTGTATACAAAATAAAATTTAGGTATGACTCACAAAATTATACAATTTTAGTTATTTTTAAAAATTAAGATGGCTTAGTTACTTTACCTTTATTGCCCATGAATGAATCCATTAACTTAAAAAAAAAAAAAAAAAAAAAAAAAAAAAAAAAAAAAAACTACTTTTGATTTTTTTTTTCCTTCAAAGATATGTGATAACTCTAGTGTCCTCAAATGATTATCTTTGGTTTATAACCCCTAATTATTTAACGACTCATTTGCTCTTATTATTTTTGAAGTTGAGTTACTACCAGACTCATATAGAGATGAGCTCTTTTTTATAAGGCTCAAATCCGAAACCTCTTATTTAAGGGAAATCGAATTCCTTTCACTTGATCCAACATCCATTTTGTCAGCATGATTATTAATAGATATTAATATTCACACACCTAGCATTTTAAAGTTGGTTATATTAGTAAAACTCCACATGAGTTACTTGACAAGATAGATATATTTTTATTTATAATTAATTTATAATATTAATTAATTATAATTATTTTGTAATAAATAAATAGAAATGCTCAAATTTAAAACTTTTTGCTTTTTAACCCTTAAAGAAGACAACTAGAATACTCTGATTGACAAATAATTTATGCCTTTAAACATTATTCTTTAAATCGTGGTTAGTTAATCAAATGGAATCAACTTTCGGATGATTATACCAGAAATTAAATCAATGCGCTTTAGAATACTTTTTTTAATATTTTGTCTTAAATTTTATTAATAATTTTTTTTAATATATTTCATCAATTAAATTAGTAAATGAATTTAAATTAAAAATATTATTAATAATATTTTTTATAAATTAGTAAGTGAATTTGCATTAAAAATATTATTAATAATATTTTTTATTAATTTAATTTTGATGAATAATTAAATTTAAAATCTTATGGTCTTTAAATGATTTCAACACTATTTATTTAGAGAAATTTCTATCATAATTTTATTTTTTATAAAGTAAATTTTATTTTATGAGTAATTAGTCTTGGATAAATTGATAAAATCTAATCATTTTATTAGACTGAGAAAATGTAAAATTTGAGATAAAATCTTTCATCTACTTTTATTTTTATATAAAAAAATAGAATATATATACAGATTTATTTGGGTGCCAAAAGAAAATAAAAGAAAACGATTTTTTTTTTTTTAGGGAGAAGAGATTATGCATTTTTAGTTTTGTTTAATAATTCCTTTAAACTTTTAAAGATTAGAGATGAGGCAATGTTTGATGTTTTTGTGAGTGTGTTTTTGCTGTGCTGTAAGGATTCTCTCCTTTTGTCCATTTATTTTATTAAATACCAAAAGAATTTATATGTGTTTTTAATATTGATTACCCAAGTTAGGTCTCATCTACTCTATTTTAAGATATTAAAATAATTTTTCTTCAGTATTATTGTGCACAAAGTAAGAGTACCTGACAAGGATTCTTAATCTAATCTTTATATGTGTGTGTATATATATATATATATATATATATATTCATTGACCCCAAGATTCTTTTAGGCAAGGAAACCACGCTAAACCTTAGGATAATCAACTCTAGTTTTTGTCTGGTCCCCCTTCCCACTCTTTTAATAGGGCATATTTATGGTGGGATCCAATAAAATATTTCAATAAATTTTTTACAACAAAAATATAATTTCAATTTAATAATGACCATAAGAATATTCAGTATATTCAATATAAATAATCTCTTAATATAAAATAATAAAGCAAAATTATTCAATTAGGGTAATAATTGAAGAAAAATGAATTTTTTTTAATAGATTTATGATTTAATTAAAACTTTTAATTTTATTAATTTAATAAGTAATTATTTATTTTTAATTTTAATAATTAAATTACTAAGAGAAAAAACATGAAATCAATAATATGCCGATTACAGAAAAATCTATATTTTATTATTAAGTTTCATATTAATTATAAAAACCTATGACATCTCTTACCTGTCTACAGTGTAGTCGAGCAAAATATGTCACACAGTGTGTCAGAGCATCAAATCATATTTCAATTCAATTTACTCCTTTTTACTCAATTATTTAACATTTTTATATTAATCTGAATTTTTTGTAAATTTTATAGAAAATCCGGCAGAGTGCCGGCTATAAATTGAAAAAATATTTTTTCTGAACCTGTTTAAAAGACACTTCCAATATAATTTTCAAATCAAGAACTCCATTATACACACATCTCAACTCAATCTCAAAATCTCAACACTATTTTTCGAATTTTTTTGTTCACATTATCACTTGAAGCACATTCATGAATATTTCTCAACATTTCATTTTTCAACATAATATACAGAAATTTTCAATAATATGAAATTTCATATATTTACATTATCAAATAATTTCAAGAGTTTATAGTTACAATCCAAAACTAATACAAAATGCAAAATACAAAATGCCACCCAAAGTCCTAATGTCCTACCAAGTGCACTGTAGATGTGAGGTGACTCTGAACTCAGTATGCAGCTCTGAAAGTTCACCCGGTCTAATATCTGCTGGGCCCCCTTGCTATGTCTCCAGTACCTGCCCGTGGCAAAAGCGACACGCTAAGCAATTCTGCTTAGTGTTGACAATATAAAATAAAATAACTAAAATAAATTAAATATGCAGAATGTATGTTTACATCTTTGGTAGACTTAATTTCTGATATTTATTATAGTATTATTCGATTAAAATTTGGTAAAATTTATTATCATTGCCCAAGAAACCCATACTAGTCGACTAGACTGGATAAACGGGTAAACTGGTACTAGGTACTAAGTACCTCAGACCATCACACCATCGGTCACATTGTGTCTCACGGTGTGCAACAGAACAGGGGTAAAACTCGAATATAACAACTCAATCAACATAGCCAAAGGCTATTATGTTACAGAATGGCACGTGAGGCCATAAAACATAGAATGACATGAAGCCATATGCAGTACTGCTAACAGAACCCTATTGGCATGCCAACCTATCCAAACTAATCTTGCTAGATGTACTAAGGCATGTTACACTATTAAATTATACAATTCTTGAAATTCAAGTTTATGTGTTACTATTCAATTCATTAGTTAACAAAAATATTGGCTTTTACATGGACAATAGGTACATTGGTTTTAATATTCCCAACATACCACATTTTTCATTCTAAAATTGTTGGTATTGGTTGCCAATACCATTTCTAAGTTTAATGTTAATTGTTCAAAACTTTCAGATTTCAATCTTTGTGTTTACTATTCCATTAGTCATTTTTGCAATGGGAATTTGGCAAAGTGGTCAACATGAAAGTTGTTTCTTATTTTGTCTAGTTACATTTCTTTTTTTGAATCACTCTATTTGGAGTTTTGTAACTCAAGTTATGGCCCAAAAACCACAACTGGCCGGATTACAAATTTTCCAGTTTTTCAATGACCAAATCTCTGATATTTTGAGCAAGGTTGTAGGTCACATTTTGAATATGTTATGGTCATAATTTGGGTTAGGTTTCTTCATAAAAGTTGTAGGTCTATATCTCAGCTTGTCTATATCTCAGCTTGTTACTGGTAAAATTTTAGGTCAATTAGACCTTTCTACACTGAGTTATGACTAAATGACTAAATACTGTTTATTTGGTCATTTTACCCAGGCATATTGCAGGTCACCCGGATTAGGGCAATATTTATGTCAACTTCATTTGGTTTTTTGGGCATGGTTTCTTCACTAAAGTTGTGCCATTATGTGTCTAGTTCATGTCCAATTGGCTTTGTACCAATTGAACCTCTACAACTCCAGTTATTGCTGCCCAAACCTGCTTGACTCATGCCTAGTCCTATAGGTCACCAAGGGCAGCCACACTAACCTCAATTCCCACTACACAAACCACTTCATTTCTTGTTTACAAATAACAAAATGGTCACTAATTGACCATTAAAATTCACTTTCACCATTACATGATCAAGGTATGAAACACCCCTCACTCGACTACAGTGTAGCCAAGCAAAGTGTGCTACATTCGGTGCCGGAGTACCCTTTCTTATCTTACTTTATTATTTTAGTAATTTTGAATTTGTTTAATTTAATATCAATTATTTTTCTATGGAGAAACTAGTGGAGTTTTCCTTATTTTATTTCTATTTGGCGTATTTCATTATTCACCTGCTTGAAAATTCAATAATATTTTCACAATAAAATCTTATCCATACTAATCATAATTATCTCATCAATTCCAATATCCTCTATATAATTCAATTTCATATTCATTTCCATTCATTCTCAACTCATATATGATAATTTTCAATCATCATTAATTTACATGATATACAATTTAATTACATATGAAATAATCAATTTATAAATTTACATCACATTAATATTACTTAAGAATTCTTAATTTACATTACAACATATGAATTACAACATACAAAATATTTATAGCATACAAAATACATAAAGTGATATACATGAGACCTAGTTACATGCATTGCTGAGGAGGTGACAACCTTTGACACTCTGCAGATCTGGACTCTCAAAATTTCCAGTCAAACGTCCATTGGGTTCTAGCTTCAGTACCTGCGCGAGGAAACAATTCCATCACGCTAAGCATTGCTGCTTAGTGGTGCAATAATATAACAAGGAAATAATATACAAATAAAGATAGAAATAAAATATAATTCAAATAATTAAGATCTATTTATACTTCACATGCGGTTTCTAAAATTTAATATGTTTTATCCTAATTTAGTCTTCTTTGGAAATGTTTATTTTGCTAATGTACAGTAATAATGAAAAAAAAATGATCTAAAAATAATAAATTTATGCTTATATTATTATATAAGTCACATTTGCAATATTTATTTATGTTATAATTTTCTTGCTAATCTTTTAGCATTTTCTCCATACTTACTAGGTTGTCTCAGATTATCTCATAATTAGTAAATTTTAATATCGGTCCAGTTCATTTCGATTCTTTCTAATAAATAACTATTCTAATTTATTTTAGGTCATCTTACTCATTTATTTTATTTAATTTCTAATATTTTTAATTACTAATATTCTTAACTTATTTCAATAAATTTCACTGCCCAAGTAACCTATGACAGACTGACTAAACTGGATAACGGGTCGTTGGCACTGGACACCGCGGTGCCTCGGGCCGTCATACCATGGGACGCAGAATGTCAACCACGTATGCAGTCAGTATGGCTAAAAAGCCATGATAACACAGAATCGGGCGTAAAAGCCATGAATGTTGGTATAATGCCATGAATGCGGGCATAAAGCCATGAATACGGGCATAAAGCCATGAATACAGGCATAAAGCCTTTCGCAGAATTGCTAAAACAATACCCTATTGGCATGCCAATCTATCCAATCTGACACACGTGTCTAGGTAATACAAGGGCACATAATATCATTAAATATTAATATATTGTGTTTTATGACTTCATTATTTCATGATAAATTTCAATTATAATTCATACATTCATTTGATCATTTATACGATCACAATTCTAAACAATGGTTCACGTGTACCATTGTATTCAAAACATTTTTCCTTTCTCATTTATACATTCAAAAATCTACTTACGTAATTACAAATTTTATATTTCAAGTTGAGTTAATAATATTTTATGAATTCCATTTGTGATGAGCACATAAGCCCTAACTATCTATTTACATCAATTAGGTGACTTATTTTTCATGTTTCAAGTAATCCATGAACATTTCATGGATTTCAAATTTATGGTCTTAATTTCCTTTTAACAATTTTGACTAAAATGCATAGTCCACATTTGTCATACAATTCTAAGCATTTAAGCTTAGAATTGGTTCTAGGTCTTCATCTTAATTTGCTAATCATTTTGATTACTATTCACCTTACTAGTGTCACACCCTACCCCTCTATAAAGCATAATATGATCCCGTAGTATACCTAATGAATTACCAACTCCGTCTACTGATAACCCATTAAATACACTACAAGGGATTTTAAAAACTTTTCTTACTTCTTTTATAGTGGTGAGCACTATTTACAGGTGTTAAAAACCTTTTTGAACTGAAGTGATAGAACTAACACATTTGAATTATTTGGAATTTTTGTAAAAATTTTGGCAGAGTGCCATCTATATTTTGGATAAAATAGTTCTTCAGAAAAACCTGTAAAAAGAACTTCAATATATATTTCCAAATCTCAACTCCAACATGTTTCTCAACACAACATATTTCTCAACTCAAATCTATAGTAATTTTTCAAAGACTGAGATACAAGAATTATAATACAATTTTTACAAGTCAAAATAACTCATAATTTATTTTACAACTTTAATGTAAAATTTTATTTTACAACTGCTCAAAACCAAGAACAATATATACATACAGTGAACATACATTACAGTACAAAATGCAAAATGTGGTATACTCAATATACCCGATGATCTCTCAATGTAGTACTAGCAGCCTAGTCTGCTGCCCTGTCAGTCTGTCTACCTACGACAGCAAGGAAAAGCTATCGTTGAGTAAAATTTACTCAGTGGTGCACAATAATAATTTGAAATGCGATATATAAATCTTTTATTGACAGTTCACAAATCAAATGATTCACAATTCCATTTCACAATTTACAAAATTCACCTAACACAAATTTGATCAAGTAATTGAATAATACCGTTTTGCAAATCAATAACACAATTCGATCAAATAACTGAATATTACCGTTTTGCAAATCAATAACACAATTTGATCAAATAACTGAATAATACCGTTTTGCAAATCAATAACACAATTCGATCAAATAACTGAATAATACCGTTTTGCAAATCAATAACACAATTCGATCAAATAATTGAATAATACAATGTTGCCAATCGATAACATAATTTAGGCCATGACACAATTTTTCCACACATACCGTGTTGTACACCACGACAAGACACACTCACCCCAATAATCGAAATCAATGAGGGAGAAAGCTAGCTGAATAATGAGTACTCATCCACACTCACCTCAGACTGGGAAGTCAAAGAGGGAGGAACATAATCACACTCACCCCAGACTGATAGGTCAAGGAGGGAGGAATATATTAACAGTGTCATGTCAAGTGTGAATCAAAATAATTTCAAATCACAATATTTCATACAAACCATAAATCACATTTTGTCTAAAAATTTATATTTGCAAAGTTGGCAACACAATAAGTTCCAAATAATATTCCCAAAACCAAAGCAATAAAAAATTATTCATAACTCATTTCTCCAAATAAATTTGCTAGTAAAAGCAGTAAATATCAAAATTATTGTGCACAAACATAATTTAAAACAATAACATATAAATAATTGTAATTTATTTCAATTGAAAAATTTAAAAGAAATACTTATTGTGCGCAAACACAATTTAAAACAATAACATATAAATAATCGTAATTTATTTCAATTGAACAATTCAAAAGAAATACTTATTATTTACAAACATAATTTAAAACAATAATGTACAATAGTCATAATTCATTTCAATTGCAAACTTCAAAAGAAATAGCCATTATACACAAACACAATTTAAAATAATAACATAGAAATAATCATAATTTATTCCAATTAAAAAAAATTCTAAAGAATTAATTATTGTGCACAAACCTCTGATAACTGTCTCTTGGCTCTGACTCAGTGTTTCCTTCCCCTCCCTGAGTCTTTGCTAACTGAGAAACACAATTTGAAGTGTTTCAGTACTCATTTAAACTGTCTCTAACGATAATGCTTGATAAGTAATTCTCTGAAAGCTATTATTTGCTTAATCAACCTAATATATCGATCCTCGATGCGTTCTAGGTAAATTAGGTTTTAGTGTTACTAATATGTCACATTCGATAGTCTTTTAGGGTTGGTACATGTTACCAATTTCATTTCTTTGTTTAGTGCATTTTATTGCAACTTGTTGGATTCCGGGATATTAGTTTGACCTAGCCGGACGACCTAGTTCCCTCGGTTTTCGGGTTTCGGTCAAAACTACAAACTTGTAGATCTATGTCTTATGGAACGCGGGGCAAAATTTCAAGTCATTCTGAGTTATGTAGACCAAGTTATGGTCATTTTACTATTGCTGGTCAAATGGCATCAAGTTTGGTCATTTTAGGTCAATTTTGGTCAACTTTGGTTCGGCCAGTTTTTGGAACTGAACTTGTGCAAGCTGTTTGACTTGCTTATGATCATTTATGGGCTCTGGTGTCTTCATAAGACTTGTGGATATGGGTCTTAACTACTCATGGTTAAAATTTCAGGTCAATTGGACCTGTTTTGAGTGAGTTATGGCCTAAACACTAACTGCTGCCCAAATGGTCAATTTTCAGGCCTTATTGCACTTAATCCGGATTTGGTCATTTTTCAAGCTACCTTGCAAGCAGAATTTTGGCAAGCTTTCTTCATGAAAGTTGGCACATTTTGTGCCTAGTTTCACCTCCAATTGGTCCCATACCAATTGGAGTCACACACTTAAAGTTATAGGCCTAAAACTCAAACTGCCTTATTGCATTTCTTGCATACACATCAAGCATCACTTTTAACACTCGCCAAACTTAACATTCAAACCAATTCTGGTTGTACCAAAACCTAAACATAATTCATAACACATTATAGGTCATTTTGGCAGCTTACAATTACATTCAACATACACCAACAAGTGCAGAATTTTTCAATCCAATTTACAACAATTTAATCACCTTTTTATGCTCATTTACATGTCCCACTTCACACCATCTTACACACACTCAAACTGCCATAACAACCAACACATTTTAACATCATTATTCCATAAACCAAGCATGAATTCCAGCATTCCTCAAGGGTTAGCAAACTGCCACAATGATACACTTACATTCCATTACTTTCCAAGCTTTAAACTTCATTTTACATTTACATATACTAAGTATACATTACCCAAACAATTTCCTACATAATATACATTTAATCAATCAATTAATTCACCATTTACAAGCACAACTAAACTGCCTTCAAGGTGCTTCCATGGCTGCCAAAAGTGCACATTCCCATTCAACATCAAAACTCAAAAATTTCTCCATAAATCAAACACCCATAATATCCTTACACACTTTAACAAAGCAATAATAAAAAACTCAAACTTACCTATTGTTGGGACTTGCTAAACCTTGAAATTTCTTCTTTTTCTTGCTGCCCAAAGCTTTCCCATGGTGTGGAGACAAAGTTTGATGAAGGGAACCTTGAGTTTTAAGTTGAAAATGGGGGAGGATTGAAGCTTGCATGATGAGTTCTCATGGAGGAAAATGGAGACCCATATTCGGCCATGGAAGTGGAATTGAAGAAAATGAATGGTTTTCCTCATAAAATCTGTCCACTTAGTGCTTTTACACGTCCATAATGCTCCACTAATTAAGATTTATGAATATAATATATGCCACTCACTTTAGGTTAATATTAGTATAATTAAACTTTTAATTATTCCCATATTTTTCCACTTAGTTTCTCTTAATTATTCTACACATGGAATTTCATTTTTCATGGCATTTTCAAAATTTAATACCACTTATTTTTAATGGACATTGAGGTCAAAAGTCAACTCGGGGTGTCAAATGACCACAATGCCCTTGTTCGGGTTGCATTCCCGATTTTTCGGTAACACCGGGTTTTATCCGTTTTTTGATTTTCCACTTTTCTTTGTACTAATTATTTAATTTTTATTTAATATTTCTAATGATATTTATACTTCAATAGGGGTCTATTTACGTCCTAAAAATATTTTCCAGGGTTCCATGATCCGAGCTAGTCAACGGTCCACGCCGTGACTTCCCGGTGCGGTCACCCATCGCTAGGGTTCTCGGCTCGCTTAACTTAGTCGCATTTCTTTACTATTATTTTTCCTTTGTTTTTCTTGTATTTTCTTTTATTGTATTTCATTATTTAATGTCTCCTCACTCGTATCGAAGTGTAGTTCTAGGCATTCTAGTTGTCCGGACAACACTGGTCACCGGAACAGCAGAACGCACTACCGAACTTAGGGGTGTTATAATTCTCACCCCCTTAAAATAAATTTCGTCCATGAAATTTATTTTAAGGGGGTGAGAATTATAACACCCCTAAGTTCGGTAGTGCGTTCTGCTGTTCCGGTGACCAGTGTTGTCCGGACAACTAGAATGCCTAGAACTACACTTCGATACGAGTGAAATTTTACCCAATAGTCATCTTACAATAGTCATACGTTTATTTTTTTTTTTTCCTTTTTATACGATCGTATAATCTTCTTTTCCTCAAATTTGTATAAGACTTTTAACAATCTAATACAACGTTTAATTTATTTGTATATCATAACACCCCTAAGTTCGGTAGTGCGTTCTGCTGTTCCGGTGACCAGTGTTGTCCGGACAACTAGAATGCCTAGAACTACACTTCGATACGAGTGAAATTTTACCCAATAGTCATCTTACAATAGTCATACGTTTATTTTTTTTTTTTCCTTTTTATACGATCGTATAATCTTCTTTTCCTCAAATTTGTATAAGACTTTTAACAATCTAATACAACGTTTAATTTATTTGTATATCACCAATCTTTTCTTACTATTGTCCTGTCTAATATTTCGATTCATGTTCCTTCTTGAATGACCCTTGAGGTCATGTTAGAATCATTTATCTAGTCATTGGTCCTCTGACCATTCTAGCCCATAGTCTTCCTCACATTCGTAACATTTCTTTATTATATTTGAACCAACTATTCAAATTTTTACTTCCATAACTCTTTTTATCTATTAATATTCTATAACTTACTTCCTTTTGTACTAAACTATAACCTTTCAATATTCTAACTTTTGAGTTTTAAATCCCTAAGTAGGATTTTCAAACTTATTTCCAACAATAAAATTCTGTCCTGGCATAACTATACCAAAACAGATGCTGTTGGCAACTATCCTCATCTTGGTTTATTATCGAGTAGTACGTAGCTCTATACAATAATCTCAGGTCAGTACTATAATCTACAGCTTACAGTACAAACATCAAGAACATTGCATAGTTACTACGATACATCCCAATAGATCAAACTTTCCTATCTTTTATCCTTTTCGAATTCACTAATATCCTGAATTTATTATGATTACAATATCCATTAACAATTATTAACAGTGACATCCTTGCCCTCATCTAGAGCAATTCCATTACTGCATCTTACTTTTACATCCTCTTGCCTTATATTAAGTAGGCTCGCCAATTAGCTTTATAATTTATGGTGTGTTAGAAAATACTTTTCACCAATAAACTCTTTCAAAACTAATTTCACTTATTATAACAATCCTTATTTTAAAGGGCTAATCACTAATGCATCAAAATTTATTCCCCTGTAAAGGAATAACAATAGAACATATAGTTCTAACACTAACATAAAAGTATGCAGACCCCAGGTCAAACAATACATATATATATCTTAGTTATTATTTGAGAAAGTACCAGCAATAATATCAAAAGTCTAAGTCTCTTCTCTCTGCCGTATAGCGTATACTCCAGTTGGAGCATCACCCTGTTCTGGCTGATTAACAGTACTCTAACTTCTAGGTGTATTACCCCTACCTCTACCTTTGCCTCTACTAACTGATGGTGAACTCTTTGGGGTAGAAACTTGGGTTGATCCCTTTGGTGTAGTAAATGATCCAGAACGACCTGGATTTACACAATCCCTAGCAAAATGGCTAGTCTCTCCACAGTTAAAACATGCTCCTACGGCTCTATAACATACCCCATTATGTGGTTTACCACAAGTTTCACAAAGTCAATCTGACAGCGCATTCCTGGGTTTCTGTTGAGTTTGCTGATTGGATCGAGGTGGTTTCTGTCCAGAAGATCTATCTCTACCGGACTTCTTACTATCTCTGTTGTATCCCCCAAAGTTTTTCCTCTTTCCAGTAAGACCACTAGAACTCTGTTCTACTGACTTTCCCTCTTTTTCTGTATTCTCTGATTTCTTTTTCTCAGAAGCTGCTTCAGATTCAATTCTTTCTAATTCTAGTTCTTGAGAAATAAGTTCAGAGAAGTTGTTATGTTTGAATCCGACCACTTGTAATCTGATACTAGGCTTCAAGCTGGTTTCAAACCTCTTACATCTCTCCCTACTGGTAGAAAGTAGACTTCTTGCATAATGGCTCAGTGGAAAAATTCCCTTTCATATTCAGCCACCGATCTACTCCCCTGTTTCAGACTTAGGAACTCTTGCAGTTTCGATCTACATAAGCATCAGGGACATATTTTTGTCTGAATTCCCTGAGAAAGTCACTCCAGTTAGCACTGCAGTTCTACCAAAGCGTGGGGAATGGTTTTCCACCAGTCATAAGCATCCCCCTACAGCAAAGATACTGAGTATTCAAATCTGAGCTCCTCTGTGCAGTGCAGTTTCTTGAATACCCTATCCATCCTTTCTAACCACTCATTACGCCTCTAGAGGATCTACTATCCCCTTGAACTCAGAGCCCCATATTTCATCAATTTGTCATATTGTCTAGCGTAAGGCGTGGTTGTACCATCGTGTCTGTATTGGGGCTTGAGTAGGCACATTACCGACCATTTGTTGGAACATTGCGACCATCTGGCCGAGCGAATCGAGCAGGAATCTGCAGATGCTGCGGGTGGTCTTGCTAAACAACTGACATTATGTAGGGCTGGGGCATCCCCTTGCACCTCAGCCTCTATAGATTGATCGACTGAACGATCACCCTCTTCCATAGTCAATGCGAGGATCTTAGACCTCCTGAACAATTAATACAAGGAGATTTCCTCCCGTTAGTGCATATTTATAATGTAATGTACTGTATGTATCAAACAATGATATTGAGCAGTTGTACTATGACGAAAGAATATTAAAATAACATGTGAAAACATAATTTAAAAACTTTGCTCTGATACCACTAAAACATGTCACACCCTACCCCTCTATAAGGCATAACATGATCCCGTAGTATACCTAATGAATTACCAACTCCGTCTACTGATAACCCATTAAATACACTACAAGGGATTTTAAAAACTTTTCTTACTTCTTTTACAGTGGTGAGCACTATTTATAGGTGTTAAAAACCTTTTTGAATTGAAGTGATAGAACTAACACATTTGAATTATTTGGAATTTCTGTAAAAATTTTGGCAGAGTGCCATCTATATTTAGGATAAAACAGTTCTTCAGAAAAACCTGTAAAAAGCACTTCAATATATATTTCCAAATCTCAACTCCAACATGTTTCTCAACACAACATATTTCTCAACTCAAATCTATAGTAATTTTTCAAAGACTGAGATATAAGAATTATAATACAATTTTTACAAGTCAAAATAACTCATAATTTATTTTATAACTTTAATGTAAAATTTTATTTTACAACTGCTCAAAACCAAGAACAATATATACATACAGTGAACATACATTACAGTACAAAATGCAAAATGTGGTATACTAAATATACCCGATGATCTCTCAATGTAGTACTAGCAGCCTAGTCTGCTGCCCTGTCAGTCTGTCTACCTACGACAGCAATGAAAAGCTATCGCTGAGTAAAATTTACTCAGTGGTGCACAATAATAATTTGAAATGCGAAATATAAATCTTTTATTGACAGTTCACAAATCAAATGATTCACAATTCCATTTCACAATTTACAAAATTCACCTGACACAAATTTGATCAAGTAATTGAATAATACCGTTTTGCAAATCAATAACACAATTCGATCAAATAACTGAATATTACCGTTTTGCAAATCAATAACACAATTTGATCAAATAACTGAATAATACCGTTTTGCAAATCAATAACACAATTCGATCAAATAACTGAATAATACCGTTTTGCAAATCAATAACACAATTCGATCAAATAATTGATGAATACAATGTTGCCAATCGATAACATAATTTAGGCCATGACACAATTTTTTCACACATGCCGTGTTGTACACCACGACAAGACACACTCACCCCAATAATCGAAATCAATGAGGGAGGAAGCTAGCTGAATAATGAGTACTCATCCACACTCACCTCAGACTGGGAAGTCAAAGAGAGAGGAACATAATCACACTCACCCCAGACTGATAGGTCAAGGAGGGAGGAATATATTAACAGTGTCATGTCAAGTGTGAATCAAAACAATTTCAAATCACAATATTTCATACAAACCATAAATCACATTTTATCTCAAAATTTCCATTTGCAAAGTTGGCAACACAATAAGTTCCAAATAATATTCCCAAAACCAAAGCAATAAAAAATTATTCATAACTCATTTCTCCAAATAAATTTGCTAGTAAAAGCAGTAAATATCAAAATTATTGTGCACAAACATAATTTAAAACAATAACATATAAATAATTGTAATTTATTTCAATTGAAAAATTTAAAAGAAATACTTATTGTGCGCAAACACAATTTAAAACAATAACATATAAATAATCGTAATTTATTTCAATTGAAAAATTCAAAAGAAATACTTGTTGTGTACAAACATAATTTAAAACAACAATGTACAATAGTCATAATTCATTTCAATTGCAAACTTCAAAAGAAATAGCCATTATGCACAAACACAATTTAAAATAATAACATAGAAATAATCATAATTTATTCCAATTAAAAAAAATTCAAAAGAATTAATTATTGTGCACAAACCTCTGATAACTGTCTCTTGGCTCTGACTCAGTGTTTCCTTCCCCTCCCTGAGTCTTTGCTAACTGAGAAACACAATTTGAAGTGTTTCAGTACTCATTTAAATTGTCTCTAACGATAATGCTTGATAAGTAATTCACTGAAAGCTATTATTTGCTTAATCAACCTAATACATCGACCCTCAATGCGTTCTAGGTAAATTAGGTTTTAGTGTTACTAATATGTCACATTCGATAGTCTTTTAGGGTTGGTACATGTTACCAATTTCATTTCTTTGTTTAGTGCATTTTATTGCAACTTGCTGGATTCCGGGATACTAGTTTGACCTAGCCGAACGACTAGTTCCCTCGGTTTTCGGGTTTCGGTCAAAACTACAAACTTGTAGATCTATGTCTTATGGAACGCGGGGCAAAATTTTACGTCATTCTGAGTTATGTAGACCAAGTTATGGTCATTTTACTATTGCTGGTCAAATGGCATCAAGTTTGGTCATTTTAGGTCAATTTTGGTCAACTTTGGTTCGGCCAGTTTTTGGAACTGAACTTGTGCAAGCTGTTTGACTTGCTTATGGTCATTTCTAGGCTCTGGTGTCTTCATAAGACTTGTGGATATGGGTCTTAACTACTCATGGTTAAAATTTCAGGTCAATTGGACCTGTTTTGAGTGAGTTATGGCCTAAACACTAACTGCTGCCCAAATAGTCAATTTTCAAGCCTTTTTGCACTTAATCCGGATTTGGTCATTTTTCAAGCTACCTTGCAAGCAGAATTTTGGCAAGCTTTCTTCATGAAAGTTGGCACATTTTGTGCCTAGTTTCACCTCCAATTGGTCCCATACCAATTGGAGTCACACACTTAAAGTTATAGGCCTAAAACTCAAACTGCCTTATTGCATTTCTTGCATACACATCAAGCATCACTTTTAACACTCGCCAAACTTAACATTCAAACCAATTCTGGTTGTACCACAACCTAAACATAATTCACAACACATTATAGGTCATTTTGGCAGCTTACAATTACATTCAACATACACCAACAAGTGCAGAATTTTTCAATCCAATTTACAACAATTTAATCACATTTTTATGCTCATTTACATGTCCCACTTCACACCACCTTACACACACTCAAACTGCCATAACAACCAACACATTTTAACATCATTATTCCATAAACCAAGCATGAATTCCAGCATTCCTTAAGGGTTAGCAAACTGCCACAATGGTACACTTACATTCCATTACTTTCCAAGCTTTAAACTTCATTTTACATTTTCATATACTAAGTATACATTACCCAAACAATTTCCTACACAATATACATATAATCAATCAATTAATTCACCATTTACAAGCACAACTAAACTGCCTTCAAGGTGCTTCCATGGCTGCCAAAACTGCACATTCCCATTCAACATCAATACTCAAAAATTTCTCCATAAATCAAACACCCATAATATCCTTACACACTTTAACAAAGCAATAATAAAAAACTCAAACTTACCTATTGTTGGGACTTGCTAAACCTTGAAATTTCTTCTTTTTCTTGCTGCCCAATGCTTTCCCATGGTGTGGAGACAAAGTTTGATGAAGGGAACCTTGAGTTTTAAGTTGAAAATGGGGGAGGATTGAAGCTTGCATGATGAGTTCTCATGGAGGAAAATGGAGACCCATATTCGGCCATGGAAGTGGAATTGAAGAAAATGAATGGTTTTCCTCATAAAATCTGTCCACTTAGTGCTTTTACACGTCCATAATGCTCCACTAATTAAGATTTATGAATATAATATATGCCACTCACTTTAGGTTAATATTAGTATAATTAAACTTTTAATTATTCCCCTCCACTTAGTTTCTCTTAATTATTCTACACATGGAATTTCATTTTTCATGGCATTTTCAAAATTTAATACCACTTATTTTTAATGGACATTGAGGTCAAAAGTCAACTCGGGGTGTCAAATGACCACAATGCCTCTGTTCGGGTTGCATTCCCGATTTTTCGGTAACACTGGGTTTTATCCGTTTTTCGATTTCCTACTTTTCTTTGTACTAATTATTTAATTTTTATTTAATATTTCTAATGATATTTATACTTCAATAGGGGTCTATTTACGTCCTAAAAATATTTTCCAGGATTCCCCGCAGTCCAGGGCTAGTCAACGGTCCACGCCGTGACTTCCGGTGCGGTCACCCATCGCTAGGGTTCTCGGCTCGCTTAACTTAGTTGCATTTCTTTACTATTATTTTTCTTTTATTTTTCTTGTATTTTCTTTTCTTGTATTTTATTATTTAATGTCTCCTCACTCATATCGAAGTGTAGTTCTAGGCATTCTAGCTGTCCGGACAACACTGGTCACCGGAACAGTAGAACGCACTACCGAACTTAGGGGTGTTACAACTAGTCAACCAAAATGTTGACTTTTTCATACTTAATGGATATGCTAATTCTAATTACACCAGGATCCCACATTTTGAGTTTTACATTTGCTAGTATTAATTGCCAATTGCAATTTAAAGTCCCCTAGATGCATTTTTAAATTTTCAGTTTTTATTACCTAAGTTTACTGTTCCATTGGACAACTTTAGAGTGGAAACTGGGCTAACTTTTCTTCATCAAAGTTGTTCCTTATTGTGTCTTATTTAATTCCCTTTTTTAATCACTCCATTTGGAGTTTTGTAGCTCAAGTTATGGTCATTTTACCATAATTGGCCGGAGTGACCTGTACCCAGATTTTCTGGGCAATTTGGTTCTACCAGATTTGGTGGCCTAAGTTTGGTTGGCAATTTGACTAGGTTATGATCAGAATTTGGATTCGTGTTCTTCACGAAAGTTGTAGATATATGTCTCATCTCTCTTCTGGTAAAATTTCAGGTCAATTGGACCTTTCTACACTGAGTTATGACCAAATGACTAAACATTGTTCATTTGATCATTTTGCCCAGGTAGACTGCAGGTCACCCGGATTAGGGCAATTTTTAGGTCAACTTGGTTTGGTTTTCTGAGCAGGCTTTCTTCACCAAAGTTGTGCCATTATGTGTCTAGTTTCATTTCCAATTGGCCTTGCACCAATTGAACCTCTACAATTCAAGTTATTGCTGCCCAAACCTGCTAAACTCATGCCTAATCCTGCAGGTCACCAAGGGCAGCCACACCACACTCAAATCCCACTACACAATTCACTTCATTTTTTATTTAAACAGAACCAAATGGTCACTAATTAACCATTAAAACTTAATTTCACCATTGCATGATCAAAGTCTCAATTTCATGCTCAAACCCTAACTCCAATTTCCAATTCATGGTATACACACACCAAACTCATACCAAATCACTTTATCCATCATCTATACTCATCAATAACATAATTAAGCCACTTAATTTCATCAAAAACCAAAAATCCTTAGAATTTCTCATGGCTGCTAAATTTAGAGATTTCATTTACTCAAGTTTTTCTTTTAATTTCACACAATTTCTACTTGATTTAGCATGCTTACAAGATTAAAGAAAGAAAAGAAATTGTTTAGTGCACTAACCCTTTTTGAGCAGAATTTTCCCAAGCAATTCCTTCACTTTCTTGGCTTTTCTTGGCTGCCAAACACTCCTACAAGGTGTGGGGGTAATTTTTATTGAAGGGATCTAGGGTTTTTGGTGCAAGATAAGCAAGGTTTCCAAGCTTGGAAGCTTGAACTATGGTGGAAACCCTCTCCTCTCTCTCTTTACGTTTTGGTTGTCCAAAGGTTGAAGATGGGAGTGTAGATTGGTCTTTCATTTTGTCTCTTTTTAATTAGTTTTTTACCCTTTTTAATTAGTTTGTCAAGTTGTGATTGGGTGGGGGCATGTTAATGATATCATGTGATGTCATAATTCCCAATTTCTTTCATTTTTCTTTTCTTTTCTTTTCTTTTCTACTCATTTTCAATTCAATTTTTAACAATATTTATTCATATTTTAGATCATAATAATTATTTACTTAACTAGACAAGTCGGTCAAAAATCGTCTCTGAAGGTGAAATGACCAAAATGCCCTCCGTTTGGCTTAACGGGCCAAAATTATCTGTACCGATTGAAAAATTTTTCTAAGGCTTTTCTTGGCATTCTAATGCCATAGAAACCTCAATGACTTTTCTCTGAAGTCCCAAAAATTATTTTATGAATTTTCTTCCTGGTCTAGGGCTCCTAGTTGCAAGAACCGCAACTTCTCACTAGGTTACGCATCGCTAGGGCATCGTCTCATTTAACTTGGTTGTATTTTATTTCTAAAAATTTCTTTAATTTTTCTTATACTTATTTCAGTTATTTACGACTCTTCGCTCTAGTCTAAATATTTTTCCAGACGTTCTAGCTGTCCAGACCGACACCGGTCACCAGTACAGTAGAATGTGCGAAATTGCTACAATGACGGTGTTACAAGGTCTCCATTTTACACCCAAACCCTAACCCTAACATCTCAAATCATGCATTTAACTTACATTTCATCATTTCACTTAAGAGACTAATGTTAAAGCAGCCATACTACCATTTCTAGTTCTATGAAATCCTCAAAACCTCACCATATTCAAGGCTGCTGAAATTATGGGATGGGCATACACATGATATTTATTAAATTTCTTTGCAAATTTACACTCATTCATACTCCTTCAACATGAATTGAAAGAGAAAAGCAAGTTAAGTCACTAACCTCTAGTGGAGTGAAATTCAAACTTGCAAGCACTCTTCTTTAACACTTCCTTTTCCTAACAAAAGCTTCACTATAAGGAAAGAACAAGTTTTTGTATTGGGAACTTAGGTTTTAGTTGGGTAAAAACCAAGAAAATCAAGCTTGGTAAAGCTTGGCTATGGAGGGCCATGGTGCGGCAAGGAAGGAAAGAGGGAGAGCAAATAGTTGTTCCAGAATTTTTGACTTCTTTTCTATCCATTTTATGTATTTTAAGTGTTTTTCTTTAATTTGATTGGCTAAGCATTTTAATTACAAGCATGAGGTAATAAATCTCATTTATTTACAATTTCTCTTCTTCCTTTTTCCTATTCATTTTTAATTAATTTTTTTATCAATATTTGTTTATATTTTATGTCATATAATTCACTTACATAAATGGACAAGTTGGTCAAAAATTATCTCTAAAGACGAAATGACCAAAATGCCCTCCGTTTGGCTTAACAGACCAAAATTGTCTGTACCGATTGAAAAATTTTTCTAAGCATTTTCTTGGCATTCTAATGCCATAAGAATCTCAATAACCCTTCTTTGGAGTCCCAAAAATTATTTTATAAATTTTCCCTAGGTCTAGGGTTGCTAACAGCCTTCACCGTCACTTCCCTTTCGAGTTACTCATCCCTGGGGTTTCGGCTCGTTTAACCTTTGTGTATTTCATTCCTATAAATTTTCCTTGATTTTTATGAGCATTATTTAGTTTCTTTATAACTCCCCACTTTAGTCTAATTATAATTTCAAACATTCAAGCTGTTCGGACTGATATTGGTCGCCGGAATAGTAGACTGTCGGACTAGCTAAAGTGAGGATGTTAGAACTCTTCCCCTCTAATAAAAATTTCATCCTTGAAATTTACCTTATGCAAACAGTTGAGGGAACTGTTGCCTCATCGTCTCTTCACTTTCCCAAGTTGCCTCTTTGGTGTTGTGGTGCCCCCAAAGCACTTTCACCAGTGGAATTTGTTTATTTCTCAGTTCCTTCACTTCCCGAGTTAGGATCCGTATAGGCTTTTCTATATATGTCAAGTCCGGTTGGATTTCAATATCTTCCATGGAGATGACATGTAAAGGGTCTGAGTGATATCTTCTTAGCATAAAAACATGGAATACATTATGGATCTTATCCAGTTCTGATAGTAAAGCTAGCCTGTAGGGTACTGGACCCACACATTCAATGACTTCATATGGGTCAATGAACCTAGGGCTTAACTTACCCTTTCTTCCAAATCTCAGTACTTTCTTCCACGATGAGACTTTGAGAAACACTTTGTCGCCAACTGCATACTCTATCTCTTTTCTCTTCAAGTCGGCATAAGATTTCTGTCTATCTGAGGCAACCTTTAAATTTGCTTTGATTATTTTTACTTTCTCCTCAGTCTGTTTGACCAAGTCTAGTCCTACCAGCTTATCTTTGCCCAATTCAGTCTAACATACTGGGGTTCTACACTTCCTCCTATACAGTGCTTCATACGGGGCCATTTAAATGCTAGCTTGGTAGCTATTGTTATATGCAAATTCTGCCAGTGGGAGATATCTATTCCAACTCCCCTCAAACTCAATGACACAACTCCTCAGCATATCCTCCAGGATCTATTACATAATTCACATTGTTACTATCATTTCAATTTATTAATTGTGAAAATTCAATTAGTTTTTAGGTTTACCTGGATTACTCGTTCCGACTGTCCATCCGTCTGAGGTTGAAAAGCCATGCTAAAGCAGAGTTGTGTGCCCAAGGCTTCTTGTAACTTTTTCTAGAATCTCGATGTAAACCTTGGGTCTCTATCAGATATGATGGAAAGTGGGATTCCATGCAGTCTAATTATCTTATTGATATACAAATCTGCTAGCTTCTCCAGTGAGTAGTCAGTCCTAACTGGCAGAAAATGTGCTGCCTTCGTCAATCTATCCACTATCACCCATACTGCATCATGCTTCTTCTGGGAGAGAGGTAGACCACTAACAAAATCCATAGTGACCCAGTCTCATTTCCATTCACGTATGCTTATAGGCTGTAGCAATCCTGATGGAACTTGATGTTTTGCTTTAACTTGCTGACATGTCAAACACTTAGTAACATAGTCAGCTATATCCTTCTTCATACCAGGCCACCAATAATGAGACTGCAAATCATTGTATATTTTTGTGCTTCCCAAGTGCATAGCATAAACACTAGTGTGTGCTTCTTTCAGAATACTAGTCTTCAGTTCCCTATCTTCTGGTACACACACTCTTCCTCTGTAGTACAGACACCCATCCGCTGTCATCTCATAATCAGTTTCCTTCCCCTCTGGAATTTTACCCATAATAGCCATCAATTTGTCATCGGCCTTCTGCCCATCTTGTATCTGCTGTAACAAGTATGACCTCACTTGTAACTCAGCCAAAGTAGCTCCATCTTGAGCTAAGGACAGACGGGCATTTAGTGATCTTAAAGCTATGATGGACTTCCTACTCAAAGCATCAGCAACTATATTTGCCTTCCCAGGATGATAATCTATCACACAATCATAGTCCTTTAGGAACTCAATCCATCGCCTCTGTCTAAGATTGAGCTTCTTCTGGGTTAGCAAATATTTTAGACTCTTGTGGTCTGTATAGATATAGCATTTTTCACCATATAAATAATGCCTCCATATCTTCAGTGCAAAGATAATTGCAGCTAACTCCAAGTCATGAGCAGGGTAGTTCTGTTCATGTGGCCTTAACTACCTGGAAGCATAGGCGACCACTTTCCCCTTTTGCATCAATACACACCCTAACCCATTATGAGAGGCATCACTGTAGACCACAAAGTCTTTTCCCGACACTGGCTGTGTTAACACTGGTGCTTTTGTCAACATAGCCTTTAGCCTCTCAAAACTGGCTTGGCACTTGTCATTCTAGCCAAATTTCACATTCTTGTGCAACAACTTGGTCATTAGAGCAGCTATAAGAGAGAACCCCTTCACAAATCTTCTGTAATACCCAGCTAGCCCCAAGAAACTTCTGACCTCAATTGTATTTCTGGGAGGCTTCCATTCCATCACTGTTTCTATCTTTTTGGGATCCACTCTAATCCCCTTAGCTAATACTATTTGTCCAAGGAAGGAGATTTCACTCATCTAGAAGTCACACTTGGACAACTTAGCATACAGCTTCTTTTCTCGTAGGGTTTGCAGAACAATCCTCAAATGTTTATCATGTTCTTCCCTGGTCTTGGAATACACCAGAATATCATCAATAAAGACCACTACAAACCGATCTAAATATGGATGAAAGATACTGCCCATAAGGTCCATAAATACTGCTGGTGCATTTGTTAACCCAAACGGCATCACTAGAAATTCATAATGCCCATACCGGGTTTTGAATGCATTTTTGACACATCTGCATCCTTTACCTTAAACTGATGATACCCTGATCAATTTTTGAAAATACACCGGTTCCCTTCAACTGATCAAACATATCGTCAATTCTGGGCAATGGATATTTATTCTTCATAGTTACTTTGTTCAACTGTCGGTAATCAATACATAATCTCAAGGTTCCATCCTTCTTCTTCACAAATAGCACCGGAGCTCCCCATGGTGACACACTGGGGTGTATGAACCCCTTATCAAGCAACTCTTGCAACTAAGTTTTCAACTCCCTCAATTCAGTGGGTGCCATCCTATAATGAGCAATAGAAATGGGTGCTGTACCCGGCATTACCTCAATAGCAAAATCAACTTCCCTTTCTGGTGGTAAACTAAGCAACTCTTCAGGAAATACACCTGAGAAGTCTCTTACTGTGGGTATATCACCCAAGTTTGGCTTAGCCTGCCTAGTATCAACCACGTGTGCTAGGTAAGCTTCACAGCCTTTTCTCATCAATCTTCTTGCAACCATGGCTGAGATAACATTGGACTGGAAATCTGTCCTTTCACCCACAATAATGATCTCATTACCCTCAGAAGTTTTCAGAGAAATCCTCTTCAATTTGCAATCAACTACTGCCTGATGACATAACAACCAATCCATTCCTAAAATCACGTCAAACTCGTGGAAGGGCAACTCAATTAGGTCTACCGAGAATTCATACCCCTGAATCCTCAATGGGCAACCTTTTTACACCTTATTCACTACCACACTATGGCCTAGTGGATTTGTGACCAGAATGTCTTGATCACTCTCCTCTATTGGAACTCCCCTCTCTATGGGTAGTTTGATGCAAATGTAGGAATGAGTGGATCCTGGATCCACCAATGCATGTACAGAAGTGTTGTAGAGGGAAAATGTACCCATGATGACATCCGGGGCATCTTGCTCCTCCTGAGTTCTGATGGCATAGGCCCTGGCTGGTATTTTAGTGTCTGGCCTCTCAGCTAACTCGGATGTAGGCCTCAGTGATGGACTAGCTACCTCAGGTTTACCAGGCTTCCTACCCCTTTATGGTGCAGGAGCAGGTCTATCAGTTTGTATTGGAGCAACTGTAGTAGTCCTCTTTGGACAATTCTTGATCTGGTGTTCTGTAGATCCACACCGCAAGCATGCACCGGTCACTCGCCAATAATCCCCCTTATGCCACTTCTGACAGTACTGACAAGCAGAAGACGCAGGGGCTAGTCCCCTAAACACTGTCCCTGGAGAGCTGCCCATTGATGATGTGGACTGGCCTCTCCTAGGTGTGAGCTATGGTTTGGCCCCCTGAGACTGGCCCTAGCCCTGTGGTGGTCCTAAACTCTGAGCAGGAGGACCCTTACTCTTCTTGCTGGGAGCAGAAAATGTACTGGACTAGCCCAGACCCCTCTTCTGCTGTTTTTCCCTTTTATTTTGTTCATTGATTCTGACTCTTTCCACTTTTGATGCAGCATCCACTAGCTTAGCAAAATCTGTGATTTCCAATGCTGTGATCATGACTTTAATGTTGTCATTGAGCCCTTTTTCAAACCTTTGACACCTCTCTGCCTCTGTAGGGACTATCTCCCTCCCATATCTGCTCAGTCTGACAAATTCACGCTCACACTCAGCCACTGACAACTGTCTCTGTCTCAGACTGATAAATTCCCTTCTTCACCCTTATAAATACACTTTGCTAATATATTTCTTCCTGAACTCTGTGAGGAAGAATTCCTAGGTGATCCATTCAGGTTGCACCTCACTTGTTACTGTGTCCCACAACTGATATGCATCATCCTGAAGTGGACACAGCACCCACCAGGTTCTGCTCGGGGGTGCAATTTAGCTGTTTCAGCACTCTGATGGTTCTGTCCAACCAGTTTTCTGTGGCCATGGGATCATCTTCCCTCTTCCCAAAGAAGTCCACAGCCCCATGCTTCCTCAATTTCTCCAACTGAGATTTCTGTGGTACTGGTGGAGGTTCTGGTTGTGGTTGTGGTGGTGGAATTGCCCCCATCATTTGCCAATAGAATTCAGTCATTTGCTGAAATAGAGCAAACTGAGGTTGGGCAGGTGCCTCAGCTGCTGGTGGAGCAGATTCTACCCTGCCCCTAGATTCAGCCCTTGGTGGAGCACGACTCTCCACCTCTTCCTCAACTGCTCTTTGCGAAGCAGGATCCATATCCTATTCAAAATAAGAAAACAAACAGATCTACATCAGTGTCACCTCAACATTTACAAATGCAATGCAATGGTATGTACTCTATCTAGGCCCAAAAATGCATGAACCGATGCTCTGATACCATTAAATGTGACACCCCTTACCCTTCTATAGTTTAGCCGAGCAAGTTATGCCACTCAGTGTGCCAGAGCACCAATTTATGTTTCTATTACAATTTATCCCTTTATAATTCATTTATTTTCAATTTTGATAAATCTAAATTTATCCACAAATTTTATAGAAAATCCAGAAGAGTGCCGGCTGTAAATTGAAAAAATAGTTCTTCTGAACCTATTTAAAAACACTTCTAAAATAATTTCCAAATCTAAACTCCATTATACACATTCAAGTCAATCTCAAATCACAATACTATTTTCAAAACTTTTCTGTTCACTTCATCATTTGAAGCATATTCACAAATAATTCTCAACATTTCATTTTTTTTAACATACATAATGCAGAAAACCTCAATAATATGAAATTTCATATATTTACATTAATACATAATTACAGGAGTTTATAGTTACAATCCAAACTAATACAAAGTGCAAAATACAAAAGGGCCACCTATAGTCTTAATGTCCTACCATATACAGTGCAGATGTGAGGTGACTCTGAACCCCGGATGCAGCTCTGAAGACTCACCCCATCTGATGTCTGCTGGGCTCCCCAGCTAGGTCTCCAGTACCTGCGCGTGGCAAAAGCGACGCGCTAAGCAATTCTGCTTAGTGGTGACAATATAAAATAAAATAAAATAGAATAAAATAATTATGCAGAATGTATGATTTCATTTTTGGGTAGACTTAATTTCTGGTATTATTTATAGTATTATTCACTTGAAATTTGATAAGGTTTATTATCATTGCCCGAGTAACCCATACTAGTTGACTGGACTGGATAAATGGGTAAACTGGCACTGGATACTAAGTACCTCGGACCATCACACCATCGGTCACACTGTGTGTGACACCCCTTACCCGTGTACAGTATACCCGAGTAAGTAATGCCACACGGTGTACTGGCACACTCTAATATACCTTACTTAATTTGTGTCATGCTTTTGAAGCTAATTTATGAAATATGATTTATTTAAGCCATTTATCGAAATTATTATTTATTTGGGGTTCCGAAAATTTTAAAGAAAATCCGACGGAGTACCGGCTAAAAATGGAGAAAACAGTTCTTCAGAACCTGTTAAAAACACTTCCAAATAATTTCCAAACAATCCCAACTTCAATTTATCAACAAAATCTCAATATTAAGATCTCAACAACATTTCAATTCCAGTTCTCAATCATCCATCACATTTGATGATCACATATAAATCACAAGTAAACATTTACATTTTCATTCACAAGTACAATTTTCATAATTTACATAAACCTCAATATACATTACACAAGTTTGATTACATATGAGAAAATCAAAATTAAGTTACAAAATGTCAAAATGACACCTAGTGTCCTACCAATGCACTGCAGAAGTTGAGGTGACAAGGACACTGTGCAGAACTGCAGGATGGACTCACCCAGTCTGTGGTCTACTGGGCTCACGATCGGAATCTCCAGTACCTACGCGTGGCAAAAGCAACGCGCTAAGTAATAATGCTTAGTGGTGCAATAATATAATAAAGGAAAATAGCAAGAAAATAAATGTGTATAAAATGTGTATGCTTTCTTTGTTTGGTGTTGGTATATTCATTATTTCATTAACTTTGTTCACTTTTATACATTTGGTTGCCCCAAGTAACCTACACTAGACGCATCGGATCGATAACGGGTAACCGCACCGGGTATCTAGTACCTCGCCGTCACACCATCGATCACATATGCATCTCCCTGTGTAATGTACTAACAAGTCAGAATAATATTAGGCACGAGGCCAAGTCTCAATATAATGTCAAAATGGCTAAAAGCCATAAAATCACGGAATGGCATATTGCCATGTGCAGTACTGCTAACTGAACTTTATTGGCATGCCAAACTATCCAAACCAATCTTGTTAGGTATACTAGGGCATTCGATACTTTAAAATTCTTCAATCTTTGAATTTCAAGTTTCGGTGTTACTATTCACCTCTATGGTCAACTAAAATGTTGACTTTTAGGTAGAAATTAGGTACATTGGTTTTAGCACTCCCAAAATACCACATTTTGTATTTAAAACTTGTTGGCATTGAGTGTTAATACCATTTCTAAGCATTAAACAAAAGGAGCAGATTTTTCAGATTTTGTACCATAACTTTACTGTTCCATTTGGAACTGTTACAGTGGGAATTTGAAGAAATGGCAAACATGAAAGTTGTTCCTTATTTTGTCTAGTTGAATTTCCTTTTTTGAATCACTTCATTTGGAGTTTTTTAGCTCCAGATATGGTCCAAAAACCACAGCTGGCCGGATTTCCATTCTGCAGAAATTACCATATCTACAGTAACATGAACAGTGACTGCCACTGCCATTTAGGTTAGGTTCTGGCCATAATTTGGGGTAGGTTTCTTTATGAAAGTTGTTTGTCTATGTCTTAACTTGTTTCTGTAAAAATTTCAGGTCAATTGACCAAATCTACAGTGAGTTATGGCCAAATGAACAGTTACTATTCATTTGGTCAATTCTGCAGGGGCTGTTGCAGTGTGTCCGGATTGGGGCCAAGTTTTGGTCCTCTTGCTTTAGTCTTTTGGGCATGGTTTCTTCAGAAAAAATGTGCCATTATAAGCCTAGTTTCATTTCCAATTGGCCAAACACCAATTGAACCAACACAGCCCAAGTTATGGCAGTGCAAGTGGACTGAATTTTTAGTCCCTCTGCTGCTGTCCTAGGGCAGCCTGCAACTTCACTTTGCAATCCTATTTTTCAGTCCATTTTATGGTCAACTTGGTCACTAATTGACCATTAAAATTTTCTCTAATAATTTCCTAAACCAAGTTTACATTTTGCTCACAAAACCCTAATTCAAATTCATGTTTTATACAATTTACCTTAGTTAGCTTTTAATTCATTATTATTGTGTTTATAAACTTCCAACATGATTCTAGTTTACTTCAAGCTCATCAAAAACACTCCCTCCTATTCCATAGCTAGGGCAGCCGAAATTCATATACTCATACTCATGAGTTTTTGTTCATTTAAATTACAATTCTTACTAAGTTTCAAGTCCCAAATCATGAAAATAAAGAGTTTTGGGGATATAGATGCACTAACCTCTTGTAGGCAGATTTTTCCCAAGTTAAATCTTCACTTTCCTTCACTTTCTAGGCTGCCAAACACTTCCCCAAGAGGTGTGGTTAAGTTTTAATGAAGGGGTTTAGGGTTTAGTGGTGGAAACAAAGGAGAAAGGAAGCTTGCTTGATTGAACATCAATGGAGGGAGGAAGATGGGTTTCGGCTGCACTTGAGGAGAGAGGGATGGCTGCTGGTTTTTTTGATGAATTTAGTCTTCATTTATCTCTTTTATTAATTAGTCAAAGGGTTACTTAATTGTGATTGGTCATAATTTATAAATGACATCATCAAGATGTCATAAATGAGCTTTTCTTTGATTTTTCTTTTCTTTTCATCACTACTCAATTTCAATTTAATTTCTAGAAATGTTTATTCATATTTTATGTCATATTAATTATTTACTCAACTGGACAAGTCGGCCAAAAATCACCTCTGAAGGCGAAATGACCAAAATGCCCTCCGTTTGGCTTAACGGGTCAAAATTGTCTGTACCGATTGAAATATTTTTCTAGGTATTTTCTTGGCATTCTAATGCCATAGGAACCTCAATGACCCTTCTCTGGAGTCCCAAAAATTATTTTATAATTTTTCCCCCGGGTCTAGGGCTCCTCGTTGCGAGAACCGCAACTTCCCTCCGGTTACCCATCGCTTGGGCACCGGTTCGTTTTACTTAGTTGTATTTTATTTCTAAAATTTTTACTAAGTGTTTCTTATTAATATTTGAGTTAATTATGGTCCCTCACTTAAGTTTAATTATTTTTCCGGACGTTCTAGCTGTCCAAACCGACACCGGTCACCAGAACAGTAGAATGTACGAAATGATTACCGGGAGGGTGTTACACTGTGTCTCCCGGTGTGCAACAGAATAGCTAATAAGCTGTAATAATTATCAGGGTTAAAAGTCAAGTATATCAACTCAAATAACTTAGCCAAAGGCTATTATGTCACAGAATGGCATGGGAGCCATGAAACACAGAATGGCATGAAGCCATATGCAGTACTGTTAACAAAACCCTATTGGCATGCCAAGCTATCCAAACCAATCTTGTTAGGTATACTAGGGCATTTTACACTTTTAAGTTTCACAATTTTTGAATTTCAAGTTTTGGTATTACTATTCACTTCATTAGTCAACCAAAATGTTGACTTGCATAGGCAATAGGTACATTGGTTCTAATATCACCAACATACCACATTTTGCATTTTAAACTTGTTGGTTTTGGTTTCCAAAACCATTTCTAAGCTTAATGTTAATTGAGCAGAATTTTCAGTTTTCATACCATATCTTTACTGTTCCATTGGTCAATTGTGCAGTGGGAATTTAGCAAAATGATCAACATGAAAGTTGTTTCTTATTTTGTCTAGTTGAATTTCTTTTTTTGATTCACTCCATTTGGAGTTTTGTAGCTCAAGTTATGGTCCAAAAACCACAACTGGCCGGATTGAAATTTTTCTGGACTGACCATATCTATAGTGTAGTGAACAGTGACTGTAACTCACTTGTTGGATAGGTTCTGGTCATAATTTGGGTTAGATTTCTTCATGAAAGTTGTTGGTCTATATCTCAGCTTATTGCTGGTAAAATTTCAGGTCAATTGGACCTTTCTACATTGAGTTATGGCCGGTCATTCTGCAGAAACAGACTGTAGGTCACCCGGATTAAGGCAAGCTTTTGGTCCACTTGGTTTAGTTTTATGGGCATGGTTTCTTTACCAAAGTTGTGCCATTATGTGTCTAGTTTCATTTCCAATTGGCCTTGCACCAATTAAACCTCTATAATTCAAGTTATGGCTGCCCAAACCTGCTGGACTCATGTCCAATTCTACGGGTCACCATGGGCAGCCACACCAACTGCAATTCCCACTAATCAAGCCACCTCATTTCTTGTTTACACATAACCAAATGGTCACTAATTGACCATTAAAACTCACTTTCATCATTACATGATTAAAGTCTCCATTTTATACCCAAACCCTAACCCTAACATCTTAAATCATGCATTTAACTTGCATTTCATCAATCCACTTAGTGGGTACATATTGTGGGCTGCCATGATGGTCTTTTAACTTCATTAAACTCACCAAAAACAAACCCTAACCATGGCTGCCAAAAATCTAGGGTTTCCATCCAAATGGTATTCAACAATTTTTTCTTTGCAATTTACACATATTCAAAGTTCTTAACGTGAATTTAAAGAAAAATTCATGGTTGGGTCACTAACCTCAAAGGAGTGAGATTTTCCCACTTGCTAAAACTCTTGTTTTCCTCTTCTTTTTGCTCCCAAAAGAATCAGCAAGGTGTAAGAGCAAGTTTTTGAGTTGCTAGGTTAGGGTTTAGTTGGGTAAAAGTGGGGGAAAATCAAGCTTTGAAAGCTTGTTCATGGTGGCCATGGTGGGAGTGTTTTACGTCAAGGAGAAGAAGAGAAGAAGGTGTTCTGATTTTTCTTTTGTTTTCCAGCCCATTTGTCTCTTTTAAACAAAGTTATGCCATGTGTCAACATTGAGTTGGTTGGGTAAGTTTTAATGACATCATGATGATGTCATAAATCCATTTTCTTTCATTTTCTCTCCATTTCTTGTCTATTTAATTGCAATTAAATTTTTAACAATATTTATTCATATTTTATGTTATATAAATTATTTATTTAACTGGACAAGTTGGCCCAAAAATCATCTCTGAAGATGACCAAAATGACCTCCGTTTGGCTTAACGGGCCAAAATTGTCTGTACCAATTGAAAAATTTTTCTAAGTATTTTCTTGGCATTCTAATGCCATAAAAACCTTAATAACCCTTCTCTGGAGTCCCAAGAATTATTTTATAATTTTTCCTAAATTTTTTTGTTATTAATTTTTTTGAGTTAATTTTTGGTTCCTCACTTTAGTTTAAATATTTTTTTTCCAAACGTTCTAGCTGTCCGGACCGACACTGGTCACCAGAATAGTAGACTTTACGGACTAGCTAAAATGAGAATGTTACACACATCATCACTTGAAGCATATTCATGAATATTTCTCAACATTTCATTTTTCAACATAATATACAGAAAATTTCAATAACATGAAATTTCATATATTTACATTATCAAATAATTTCAAGAGTTTATAGTTACAATCCAAAACTAATGCAAAATGCAAAATACAAAATGCTACCCAAAGTCCTAATGTCCTACCAAGTGCACTGCAGATGTGAGGTGACTCTGAACTCAATATGCAGCTCTAAAAGTTCACCCGGTCTGATGTCTGCTGGGCTCCCCAGCTATATCTCCAGTACCTGCGCGTGGCAAAAGCGACGCGCTAAGCAATTCTGCTTAGTGGTGACAATATAAAATAAAATAACTAAAATAAAGTAAATATGCAGAATGTATGTTTACATCTTTGGTAGACTTAATTTCTGATATTTATTATAGTATTATTCGATTAAAATTTGGTAAGATTTATTATCATTGCCCGAGTAACCCATATTAGTCGACTGGACTGGATAAATTGGTAAACTGGCACTGGGTACTAAGTACCTCAGACCATCACACCATCAGTCACATTGTGTCTCTCGGTGTGCAACAGAACAGCTAATAAGCTGTAATAATTATCAGGGGTAAAACCCGAATATAACAACTCAATCAACATAGCCAAAGGCTATTATGTCACAGAATGGCACGTGAGGCCATAAAACACAAAATGGCATGAAGCCATATGCAGTACTACTAATAGAACCCTATTAGCATGCCAACCTATCCAAACCAATCTTGCTAAGTGTACTAGGGCATGTTACACTCTTAAATTATACAATTCTTGAAATTCAAGTTTAGGTGTTACTATTCAATTCATTAGTCAACAAAAATGTTGACTTTTACATGGACAATAGGTACATTGGTTTTAATATTCCCAACATACCACATTTTTCATTCTAAAATTGTTGGTATTGGTTGCCAATACCATTTCTAAGCTTAATGTTAATTGTTCAAAATTTTCAGATTTCAAGCTTTGTGTTTACTGTTCTATTAGTCATTTTTGTAGTGGGAATTTGGCAAAGTGGTCAACATAAAAGTTGTTCCTTATTTTGTCTAGTTACATTTCTTTTTTGGAACCACTCTATTTGGAGTTTTTTAGCTCAAGTTATAGCCCAAAAACCACAACTGGCCGGATTACAAATTTTCCAGATTTTCTTGGCTGACCAAATCTATAGTATTTTGAGCTATGATTGTAGGTCACTTTTTGAATATGTTATGGTTATATTTTGTAACACCCCGTTGCATAGCCTAGTATATTTCACTGTTCAGGTGACCGGTGTCGGTCCGGACAATTAAGGAGATTAGAGCCACATTTAAGACAACTTGAAAAGCCATAAAAAAAATAATTATTAATGTTTAATTAGTTAACTATAAATAAGAAAAACAGAACATAAGAGGTTAAACAAGCCGAGAGTCACAGCGATGAGTGACCTCATCGGGTACGATTGCGAAGTCATTTTAAACTCAAATTTCTAACCGTAAAAAGTAACGCTGCAGTCCTTAGGACCCTTATGAACACAGTGGAAAAGAGAAAATCATGAAAAAGAACTGTTAAGCCAGTCAAATAATTAGATCAGGGAGCCGGAAGAAATATTGGATTATTTGCAAACCGGATGAATCAAGTAGGGGCAATTTGGTCAATTGACCCCGAGAGCTGACTCCTGACCTAACTGTCAAATAAAATCGGAGAAAAGAAAATTTCGAAATCGAGAATTAAATTAAAAAACTAATAGAAAAAAAAAATAATAAATAGAAAAAAAAAAAGAAAAGGAAAGAGGTTGGAAAAGTCAAAGGGATGACATTATGTATGATGTCATAAAGATTTAATTTAATTATTTTATTAATTAGGGAAATTTGGTTTTCAAAAAGGGATAAGACTAAGGAAAATAAAACAAAAAAAAAAAAAATTAGATTTGCCTTCTTCTTCCTTCCAAGTTGCCGCCCACTTTCTTCCCTCTCATCTCCCATGAAAGCTCTTCCTTTAAGCTTACACTTAAGCTTAATTTGCTCCACTTAATCTTCATAAATCCCATAAAAACCTTGTTAGACCTTGCAATCTCAACCTAGGCACAAGAAAGAAAGAAGAAAGAAGGAGAGAAATTGGAGAATTGGCAAAATAGTTGAGGTTAGTATGCTAACTTACTATTTTTCCATTCAAATGCATGTTTAGGTAATTAAGTGAGCTAAGAACTTGATTTAAATGAAACAAATATGGGGGAAGAATTAAACTAAAATTTCAGGCAGCTTGAGAGGAGTGTGGTTTGCATGAATATGATGCAATTGAGTGAGTTTAGAAACCTTACTTAGTTAAATGATGAACATTAAAATCATTAGAAGTAGTTAAATGCAAGAGTTAGTGAGATTAGGGTTTCAATGCTAGGGTTTATGAACCAAAATTTGGAGAAATGCATAAATGGCATGTTTAACCAATTGTGAAATGAAATAATGGTCAATTATGACCAAATAAGTTGTGTGGGAATGGTAAGAAATTAAACCAAATTCGTAGGTCAATGGTCATGCTGCTGGCAGCATGACCAAACCCACTTTGAAGGACCAAAACTCAAATTTTACAAGTCCAATTGATATGCCACCAATTGGAGATGAAAATAGACATAAAAGAGCACAATTTTCATTCAGGAACCATGGCCAAAAACTGACCAAAACTTGGTGAAACAATTGACCAAAGTGAATTGATTGCAGGCTGCCACTGCACTAAACTGACCAAATGAATAGTAAATGTTCATTTGGTCATAACTCGAGTTAGACAGGTCAAATTGACCTGAAATTTGGCCAGGGGTTAGAGGGCATATAGACCTAAAACTTTCATGAAGAACATCACCCCAAATTATGCCATTAACCCATTCAAATAATTGAGTAAACTTAGATTACCAAACCTGCAACTCTGCAGAATTTTCATTGAGCAGCAATGTTTGGATGGCTATAATTCCCTCTAGAAAACTCGGATTTAGGCGATTATTGAACCGATGGAAACCTAAGACATAGTAGAATATTTCATATGAAGAAAGTGAGACTAAATTATGAACTTAACTTAATCAAATTATTGACCAAAGTTGGATCAAAATCTGCCAGAATCCAAAATTGCAGCATGAACAGTGCACGTGAATAGTAAACTTATTTTGGCCATAACTTGAGCTACAAAACTCCGATTGAGGTGATCCAAAAATGAGAATACACTTAAGAAAATAAGGAACATTTTCTATGAAGGAAGTTTTGTTAAATTCCAACAGTAGATCGACCAATGGAATAGTGCAACTTCGGAGAACCAAAACTGAAAATTGGCAATTTTGCCAAAATGACCTAAGCTTTAAACAAATGACCAAAACCAACAAGTTTGGTGACCAAAATGTGGTATGTGGGTGAAGTTGGAGTTCCCATACCTATTAAGCCTTAGAAAGTCAATAATTTGACTTGAATAGTGCAGTGAATAGTAACCCGAAACACAAAATTTCGAGAACGTCGAATTTAACACGTTAGAGCTAGGTAAATGTGAAGTTAAGTTTATTTTGGATTTATTTTAAGTTTTAGTACTGAAACATTGGAAAATTTCGTGTTTCAGTGGAAAAGAATATCAGGACAGAACCCGAGGAGTCGAGTCAAGGCCAACAGGCGACTCGTTTGAGGTTTGTAACACCCTCTCGGTAGCAACTCCGTACATTCTACTGTTCCGGTGACCGGTGTCGGTCCGGACAGCTAGAACGTCCGGAAAAATATTTAAACTAAAGTCAGGAACCATAATTAACTCAATTATTAATAAGAAAAATTTAGGAAAAATTTTTGAAATAAAATACAACCAAGTTAAACGAGCCGGTGCCCAAGCGATGGGTAACCAGAGTGAAGTTGCGGTTCTCGCAACGAGGAGCCCTAGACCAGGGGGAAAATTCATAAAATAATTTTTGGGACTCCAGAGAAGGGTCATTGAGGTTCCTATGGCATTAGAATTCCAAGAAAATATTTAAAAAAATTTTTCAATCGGTACAGACAATTTTGACCCGTTAAGCCAAACGGAGGGCATTTTGGTCATTTCGCCTTCAGAGACGATTTTTGGCCGACTTGTCCAGTTGAGTAAATAATTATTATGACATAAAATATGAATTAAGGTTGATGAAAAATTAATTTAAAGTTAGTAGAAAAGAAAAGAAAAGAAAAATAAAGAAAATTAGGGATAATGACATCACATGATGTCATTATCTTACTCCCAACCAATCACAAGTTAACAAGCATTCTTAAAACATTTAAAAGATACAAAATGGACCAAAAATTCTGGTCATCTTCTTCTTCTTCTTCCTCAAAACGTGACCTCTCTTCCATAGCCCTCCATAAAAATTTCTTGCATCACTTCCATTTTCCCATGAATTTCCACTATAAAACCCTAGACACCTTTCATTAAAACTTGTCCATATCTCTTAGGGAAGTGTTTGGCAGCCTAGAAAAGGAAGGAAAGTGAAGTTTGAGCTTGGAAAATTCTGCCCTACAAGAGGTTAGTGCACTTATACACCTTAAGCTCTTTATTTCCATGTTAGTGACTTGAATTGAGTAAGAATTTGTGAATTAAATGAACCAAATATATGTGTATGTCCACCATGAATTTCGGCAGCCCTAAGGAAGGAACAATGATGGAGTGTTTTTGATAGTTTTAATGGACTTAAAATGAATTAGAGATTATGTTTAAGGTGTATATACACATATAGAATGAATGAAAGTGCTTAACTAGGTGTATGGGTGAATTGAATGGAAAAATTAGGGTTTTGGGAGTGAAAAATTGGACTTGGCTTATGAAATGATTAATGGACATTCTAATGGTCAATTAGTGACCATTTGAGGCAAGTTAATCATAATTTGAAGTGAGCTAATATATGGCAAATTGAAATGGGAAGGCTGCCTAGAGACAGCAGTAATGAGGCTGTGATTCCAGCCCACTTAGACAGCCATAACTTTGGCTGTGTAGGTCCAATTTGTGTTTGGCCAATTGGACATAAAACTAGACTTATAATGGCACAATTTTTCTGAAGAAACCATGCCCAAAAGACCAAAGCAAGTGGACCAAAAGTTGGCCCCAATCCGGATACCACTGCAAAGACTGCAGAAATGACCAAATGAACAGTAACTGTTCATTTGGCCATAACTCACTGTAGATATGGTCAATTGACCTGAAATTTTTACAGCAACAAGTTAAGACATAGACAAACAACTTTCATGAAGAAACCTACCCCAAATTATGACCAGAACCTATCCAACAAGACAGTGGCAGTCACTGTTCATGGTACTGTAGATTTGGTAATTCTGCAGTTTTTCCAATCCGGCCAGTTTTTCCAATCCTCAAATTCCCACTGCAACAGTGCTTAATGGAACAGTAAAGTTAGGCTTCAAAAACTGAAAATTCTGCTTCCCTTGGTTTAAGTTTAGAAATGGTATTAATGCTTAATGCCAACAAGTTTTCAATGCAAAATGTGGTATGTTGGGTGTGTTAAAACCAATGTACCTATTTTCTATCCAAAAGTCAACATTTTTGTTGACAAATAAGGTGAATAGTGACACCAAAACTTGAAAATTCAAAATTTGAAATTAGAAATGCATCTAGGGGACTTTAAATTGCAATTGGCAATTAATACTAGCAAATGTAAAATTAAAAATGTGGGATCTTGGTGTAATTAGAATTAATATATCCATTAAGTATAAAAAGGTCAACATTTTGGGTTGACTAGTAAGGTGAATAGTAATCAAAATGATTAGTAAATTAAGATGAAGACCTAGAACCAATTCTAAGCTTAAATGCTTAGAATTGTATGACAAATGTGGACTATGCATCCTAGTCAAAATTGTTAAAAAGAAATTAAGGCCATAAATTTGAAATCCATGAAATATTTATGGATTACACAAACATGAAAAATAAGTCACCAAATTGATGTGAATAATTAGTTAGGGCTTATATGCCCATCACAAATGGAATTCATAACATATTAATAACTCAACTTGAAATATAAAAATTATAATTACATGAGTAGATTCTTGAATGTATAAATGAGAAAAGAAAAATGTTTTGAGTACAATGGTATAAAAGGATAATTGATGTGAATTGTGATCATATAAATGATCAAATGAATGTATGAATTATAATTGAAATTTATCATGAAATAATAAACTCATAAAACACAATATATTAATATTTAATGATATTATGTGCCCTTGTATTGCCTAGACATGTGTGTCAGATTGGATAGTTTGGCATGCCAATAGGGTATTGTTTTAGCAGTACTGCGAAAGGCTTTATGCCTGTATTCATGGCTTTATGCCCGTATTCATGGCTTTATGCCAACATTCATCGCTTTTATGCCTCATTATGTGTTATCATGGCTTTTTAGCCATACTGACTGCATACGTGGTTGACGTTCTGCGTCCAATGGTATGATGGCCCGAGGCACCGCGGTGTCTAGTGCCAATGACCCGTTATCTAGTTTAGTCAGCCTGTCGTAGGTTACTTGGGCAGTGTAATCTATTGAAATAAATTAAGACTATTAGTAATTAAAAATATTAGAAATCAAATAAATGAGTTAATAAGACTTCAAAAGAATTAGTTAGAATTATGAATTGATCCAAACCACATAAAAAAAAATTGTTAAGTAAAATGATAAAAGAGTTGCAAAAATAGGTATAACTTAACTAAATATTTTAAATGTACCTTCTATTGCCATATAAATATAAACTGAGTATTTTTATTAATTCTGTATGTTGTACATTATCACTGTGAATTTCGGAATTAAATGCTTCCAAAGCGAAACAAATGAGAACAAAAGATAATTAATATTAGACACATTGTATTAAATTAAACAGATTCTTAAATATTCAAATTATGCTTCGTTCTTTCTTTATTTGTATATTTTATTTTCTTGTTCTATTATTGCACCACTAAGCAGCAATGCTTAGCGCGATGGATTTGTTTCGTCGCGCAGGTACTTTGACTAAGATTTTTGGAGTCGGATCTGCGAAGTGGTGGAGTATTCAAGGTTGTCACCTCCTCAGCAATGCATGTAGATAGGGCCCATATAGATCATATTTTGTATTTAGTATAAAATGCTAGATATTGTATTATAATGTAGATTATGAGCAGGTAATTAATAGAAATGTAATGTAATTTAATAAATTAGCTTTTTCATATGTAATTAATTTATATATCATGTAAATTATGAAATTATGTAAATTAAAGAAATTTGAAAATTTTACTTATGTGATTTGAGCATGAATGAGATTGTATGGATTCGAAGACAGATTTGAAATATATAGATAATGCATGGAAATGAATATGAAATTGAGATATATGAATGAGATGTGAATTATGAGATGGTTATGAAATAATTGATGAGATTTTATTTGTAAAATATTATTGAAACTTTCAAACAGGTAAATAGTAAATTACGTCAACTGGTAATAAAATAGGGGAAACTCTGCTGGTTTCTCCGTCGAAGAATAATTAATATTAAAATATAACGAGATCAAAATATGAAAGGAATAAAGTAAGATAAGATAGGGTGCTCTGGCACCGAATGTAGCACACTTTGCTCGGCTACACTATAGTCGGGTGAGGGGTGTTACATTTATTGGTATCAGAGCACGGTTTAGGCATTCCTAGGCATAGATAGATAGAATAAGATTGTGTGCATAACATGCATTGCATTCATATGAGTTGAGGTGACATTAATGCAGATCTGTTTTCTTGGTTATTTTAGGTTAAGGTATGGACTCAGAATCGCAGAGGGAAGTAGAAGAAGAAGTAGTAAGTCGTATCCCGACTGGGAGTGATATTGGAAATCAGGGAGATCCTTCTCCACCAGTGCAAGAGGTGCCTGCACAACCCCAACAGGCCTTGTTTGAGCAGATGACTGAATTCTTCGGACAGATGACTGGGGTTATTCCACCACCGCTTCAGCGGAAATCACCTCTAGGAAAAATTAGGAAATATGGAGCTGTAGATTTCAATGGTAGAAAGGAAGACGATTCTGTAGCAGCTGAGTATTGGTTAGAAAGGACTAAAAGAGTCTTGCAGCAGCTCTATTGCACACCAGAACAGAGTTTGGAGTGTGCAGTTTCATTGTTATAAGTGCATATCGATGGTGGGATGTCGTAACCAAGGTAGTGCCACCAACTGACGTAACTTGGGAATTCTTTCTGATAGAGTTTAAAAAGAAATATATTAGCTGTGTTCATGAAGAGGAACAGAAGAGGAGTGGTGATCAGCAAAAGAGGAAATTTGGACAGTCTAGTAATAAGAGGCCGAGAGAACAATTAAGTCAGACATTTTATCAAAGTAAGAGATCCAGACCCAAGCCTATACCCAGAAGAGATCAACCAAAAACACTAGTAGTGAGTGCGTTAGGACTAGCAAGAAAATGTGGTCATTGTAACAAGTGGCATAAAGGTGAATGTAGGGGATTGACTGGAGCCTGTTATAGATGTGGGGCCATAGACCATCTTCTGAAAGATTGTCCTAAGAAGAATTTACCACGGACCCAGACAGAGGTCGTGGAAGGACCAAGTATAACAGTAACACAACTTCCAAATGTTACCCAAGTCGGAGAGGAACAAGAAGCCCCAGATGTGAATTTGAGGTAAAGTATTTCCTTTATGATATGCCTAAGTGTATAATAATAGATTCAAAAAAAAAAAAACTAAATAGTACCATATATACAAAAGAAGTAGACAAATGGAGTAATAGAAAGGTAAAAGAATTATCTCAGAACCCAAAACACCCAGTAAATTTCGAGGATGAAATTTAAATTAGAGGGGAAGAGTTGTAACACCCTCTCGGTAGCAACTCCGTACATTCTACTGTTCCGGTGACCGGTGTCGGTCCGAACAGCTAGAACGTTCGGAAAGATGTTTAAACTAAAGTCAGGAACCATAATTAACTTAAATATTAATAAGAAAAATTTAGGAAAAATTTTTGAAATAAAATACAACCAAGTTAAACGAGCCGGTGCCCAAGCGATGGGTAACCAGAGTGAAGTTGCGGTTCTCACAACGAGGAGCCCTAGACCCGGGGAAAAATTCATAAAATAATTTTTGGGACTCCAGAGAAGGGTCATTGAGGTTCCTATGGCATTAGAATGCCAAGAAAATATTTAGAAAAATTTTTCAATCGGTACAGACAATTTTGACCCGTTAAGCCAAACGGAGGGCATTTTGGTCATTTCGCCTTCAGAGACGATTTTTGGCCGACTTGTCCAGTTGAGTAAATAATTATTATGACATAAAATATGAATTAAGGTTGATGAAAATTTAATTTAAAGTTAGTAGAAAAGAAAAGAAAAATAAAGAAAATTAGGGATAATGACATCACATGATGTCATTATCTTACTCCCAACCAATCACAAGTTAACAAGCATTCTTAAAACATTTAAAAGATACAAAATGGACCAAAAATTCTGGTCATCTTCTTCTTCTTCTTCCTCAAAACGTGACCTCTCTTCCATAGCCCTCCATAAAAATTTCTTGCATCACTTCCATTTTCCCATGAATTTCCACTATAAAACCCTAGACACCTTTCATTAAAACTTGTCCATACCTCTTAGGGAAGTGTTTGGCAGCCTAGAAAAAGAAGGAAAGTGAAGTTTGAGCTTGGAAAATTCTGCCCTACAAGAGGTTAGTGCACTTATACACCTTAAGCTCTTTATTTCCATGTTAGTGACTTGAATTGAGTAAGAATTTGTGAATTAAATGAACCAAATATATGTGTATGTCCACCATGAATTTTGGCAGCCGTAAGGAAGAAACAATGATGGAGTGTTTTTGATGGTTTTAATGGACTTAAAATGAATTAGAGATTATGTTTAAGGTGTATATACACATATAGAATGAATGAAAGTGCTTAACTAGGTGTATGGGTGAATTGAAAGGGAAAATTAGGGTTTTGGGAGTGAAAAATTGGACTTGGCTTATGAAATGATTAATGGACATTCTAATGGTCAATTAGTGACCATTTGAGGCAAGTTAATCATAATTTGAAGTGAGCTAATGTATGGCAAATTGAAATGGGAAGGCTACCTAGAGACAGCAGCAATAAGGCTGTGATTCCAGCCCATTTAGACAGCCATAACTTTGGCTGTGTAGGTCCAATTTGTGTTTGGCCAATTGGACATGAAACTAGACTTATAATGGCACAATTTTTCTGAAGAAACCATGCCCAAAAGACCAAAGCAAGTGGACCAAAAGTTGGCCCCAATCCGGATACCCTGCAACAGCACCTGCAGAAATGACCAAATGAACAGTAACTGTTCATTTGGCCATAACTCACTGTAGATATGGTCAATTGACCTGAAATTTTTACAGCAACAATTTAAGACATATAAAAACAACTTTCATGAAGAAACCTACCCCAAATTATGACCAGAACCTATCCAACAAGACAGTGGAAATCACTGTTCATGGTACTGTAGATTTGGTAATTCTGCAGTTTTTCCAATCCGGCTAGCTGTGGTTTTTGGACCATAACTAGAGCTACAAAAATCCAAATGGAGTTATTTAAAAAACGAAATTCAACTAGACAAAATAAGGAACAACTTTCATGTTTACCATTTCCTCAAATTCCCACTGCAACAGTGCTTAATGGAACAGTAAAGTTAGGCTTCAAAAACTGAAAATTCTGCTTCCCTTGGTTTAAGTTTAGAAATGGTATTAATGGTTAATGTCTACAAGTTTTCAATGCAAAATGTGGTATGTTGGGTGTGTTAAAACCAATGTACCTATTTTCTATCCAAAAGTCAACATTTTTGTTAACCAATAAGGTGAATAGTGACACCAAAACTTGAAAATTCAAAATTTGAAATTAGAAATGCATCTAGGGGACTTTAAATTGCAATTGGCAATTAATACTAGCAAATGTAAAACTAAAATTGTGGGATCTTGGTGTAATTAGAATTAATATATCCATTAAGTATAAAAAGGTCAACATTTTGGGTTGACTAGTAAGGTGAATAGTAATCAAAATGATTAGTAAATTAAGATGAAGACCTAGAACCAATTCTAAGCTTAAATGCTTAGAATTGTATGACAAATGTGGACTATGCATCCTAGTCAAAATTGTTAAAAAGAAATTAAGGCCATAAATTTGAAATCCATGAAATATTTATGGATTACCTGAAACATGAAAAATAAGTCACCAAATTGATGTGAATAATTAGTTAGGGCTTATATGCCCATCACAAATGGAATTCATAACATATTAATAACTCAACTTGAAATATAAAAATTGTAATTACATGAGTAGATTCTTGAATGTATAAATGAGAAAAGAAAAATGTTTTGAGTACAATGGTATAAAAGGATAATTGATGTGAATTGTGATCATATAAATGATCAAATGAATGTATGAATTATAATTGAAATTTATCATGAAATAATAAACTCATAAAACACAATATATTAATATTTAATGATATTATGTGCCCTTGTATTGCCTAGACATGTGTGTCAGATTGGATAGTTTGGCATGCCAATAGGGTATTGTTTTAGCAGTACTGCGAAAGGCTTTATGCCCGTATTCATGGCTTTATGCCAACATTCATGGCTTTTATGCCTCATTATGTGTTATCATGGCTTTTTAGCCATACTGACTGCATACGTGGTTGACGTTCTGCGTCCCATGGTATGATGGCCCGAGGCACTGCGGTGTCCAGTGCCAACGACCCGTTATCTAGTTTAGTCAGCCTGTCGTAGGTTACTTGGGCAGTGTAATCTATTGAAATAAATTAAGACTATTAGTAATTAAAAATATTAGAAATCAAATAAATGAGTTAATAAGACTTCAAAAGAATTAGTTAGAATTATGAAATGATCCAAACCACATAAAAAAAATTGTTAAGTAAAATGATAAAAGAGTTGCAAAAATAGATATAACTTAACTAAATATTTTAAATGTACCTTCTATTGCCATATAAATATAAACTGAGTATTTTTATTAATTCTGTATGCTGTACATTATCACTGTGAATTTCGGAATTAAACGCTTTCAAAGCGAAACAAATGTGAACAAAAGATAATTAATATTAGACACATTGTATTAAATTAAACAGATTCTTAAATATTCAAATTATGCTTCGTTTTTTCTTTATTTGTATATTTTATTTTCTTGTTCTATTATTGCACCACTAAGAGCAATGCTTAGCGCGATGGATTTGTTTAAATCGCAGTACTTTGACTAAGATTTTTGGAGTCCAGATCTGCAGAAGTGGCTGGAGTATTCAAGGTTGTCACCTCCTCAGCAATGCATGTAGATAGGGCCCATATAGATCATATTTTGTATTTAGTATAAAATGCTAGATATTATATTATAATGTAGATTATGAGCAAGTAATTAATAGAAATGTAATGTAATTTAATAAATTAGCTTTTTCATATGTAATTAATTTATATATCATATAAATTATGAAATTATGTAAATTAAAGAAATTTGAAAATTTTACTTATGTGATTTGAGCATGAATGAGATTGTATGGATTCGAAGACAGATTTGAAATATATAGATAATGCATGGAAATGAATATGAAATTGAGATATATGAATGAGATGTGAATTATGAGATGGTTATGAAATAATTGATGAGATTTTATTTGTAAAATATTATTGAAACTTTCAAACAGGTAAATAGTAAATTACGTCAACTGGTAATAAAATAGGGAAAACTCTGCTGGTTTCTCCATCGAAGAATAATTAATATTAAAATATAACGAGATCAAAATATGAAAGGAATAAAGTAAGATAAGATAGGGTACTCCGGCACCGAATGTAGCACACTTTGCTCGGCTACACTGTAGTCGGGTGAGGGGTGTTACAAGGTTTGTGCACAATATATACTTTTATAATCATCTTTTGCATATCGTTTTGAATAATATGAAATATCGGATTATGGCATTCTTATGATGTTTGATCTAAATTGTTGAAAGTTATTATGTATATTTGAAAAGACAATGTTTAGCAAATTGTTAAGATAAGTTTTGAAACCACAGTGTCATGACCACATATTTGAACACCTCACTAGCACGACTAGTGGGGGTAATTAGTTTTGAATTTTGATTCCTTCTCTGGAGAAGTGTTGAGGTGTGCCAGTAGAAGAGGATGTGAATGGATATCCATATATTTGAGCTAGCTAGCCTTGTGATATGATTACTCTTTAGCCTCTGGCTATTGAGATTCTATTTGTTTCGAATGGCGTGATCTAACTGTGGGTTTTATGAAATTTGTTTTGATACTTTGAAATGAACTTGGTTTACATGTAAAATCTCACAATGCATGATTGTATTTAATTTTCATGTTTAGCCAAATTTTTGAATGAATGTGCTTTAAGCTTTGCATAAAGATTGTTGTAGTATATTGTGCACCACTGAGTCCTAGTACTCAACGATAGCTTTTATTGCTGTCGCAGATACAGAGACTAGAGGAGCAGCAGACTGAGCTGCTGAAGTGTGTGAAGTCATCAGCTTGAAGCCTTCGAGTATAATTTATACCCTAACTGTAAATACTTCTTTTGATGTATATATTGCACATAAATGTATGGACATGTAAAAATGGGTCTTGAGCAGCTTGTACACAAATTTGTATGAAGTTTGTAATAAAGTTTAGTTTATGTTTCTTTTGATATAAATTTGTAAGGTTGTGTATAAATTATTTTGTTTTTAATGAAATATGAATGATATTGATTGACAGTATTTTGAGAACTATTGAACTTGTGAATTTTGAGAAATTGACTGAGTTTGATTGTGAAACCGAAGTAGTGGTTGAGAAAAACTTTTAGAATTGTTTTTTTACAGGTATTCGAAGAACGATTTTCTCAAAATACAGAGGAAACTCTGTCAAAATTTTTATAAAATTTGCGGAAAACGAAAATGGCCAAAAATATTAATTAATTTTAATTTCAACTAAATGTATTAAATACTTATTAGAAATGCTCACCACTTGTCAAAGATAAGAAAATTGTTTTAAAATCCCTTGTAGGGTACTTAATGAGTTATCAGTAGGTGAAGTTCGGTAGTTCATTAGGTATTCTACAGGATCATGTTATGCCTTACAAAGGGGTAAGGTGTGACATGTTTTAATGGTATCAGAGCAAGTTTTGAATTATGTTTTAAATTGTGAATTTGTGTCTTTTCTTTGTTAAGTACAACTGCTCAATGTCCATAATTGTTACATACAGTGCATTATATCATGAATATGAACTAACGGAGGGAAATCTCCATGTGTTACTTGTTCAGGAGATACCCTAACTTCAGACTGAAATGGAAGAAGGGGATCGCTCAATTGAGCAGTCTGTTAAAGCTGAGGCACAAGGGGAAGCCCCAGCTTTACCGAATGTTAGTGGGTCAGTAGCGCCAGCCCCACAAATGCCACGATTTCTGCCACGATTCGCCGCAGATGGTCGCGATGTTTCAACAAATGGCTGGGGGTATGCCTGCTCAAGCTCCACCCCAACCACCTGTGACATAACCACTGCCTCCAGCCAGACAATATGATAAATTACTGAAGTATGGGGCTGCAGAATTTAAGGGTACAGTGGATCCTTTAGAGGCAGAGCAATGGCTTGAAAGAATGGACAGAGTGTTTAAGAAATTGCACTACCCAGATGAGTTGAAGTTCGAATATTCTGTGTCGCTACTGCAAGGGGATGCATATGATTGGTGGAAGACCATCCCCCACAGCTTGGCAGAACCACCAATGCTAACCTGGGATGACTTCATCAGAGAGTTCAGACAGAAATACATCCCATACGCATATGTTAATCAGAAATTGCAAGAATTTTTGAGTTTGAAACAAGGAAATCGATCAGTGGCAGAGTATGAGAGGGAGTTTTCCCGCCTGAGTCACTATGCGGAGAGTCTCCTTACTACCAGCAAAGCAAGATGTAAGAGATTTGAGACGGGTTTGAAGCCCAACATAAGGATGCAAGTTGTGGGATTTCGACACAGCAACTTCTCAGAACTTATGTCTCAAGCATTTGAACTGGAGAGAGTTGAAGCAGAAGCAAACCCAGTGAAGGAAAAAGTCGAGAAATTAGAAAAAGACAAGGGGGAAAAATCAGTTGAACAGAGTTCTAGTGCTACCTCTAGAAAGAAAAAGAAGTTTAGTGGACCCAGCAGGGGTCGAGGTGGAAGGTTTGGTAGAGGTAGATTTTTTGGTCAGAGACCCCCTAGGTCTGGTCAGCTGTCAAGCAGGGGTTCATATTCTGCCCGCCCCTGTGAGACTTGTGGCAAGATTCATGGGGGGGAATGCTATTGGGCCACTGGAGCCTGTTTTAACTGCGGAGGCAAGGGCCATATGGCTAAAGATTGTACTACTGCTCTGAGATATGGTCCAACTCCCACTACTGCAGAGGGATCTATTCAGAGTCCTGCTCCCAGAGGTTCACAGTCATTTGGCAGAGGAAGAGGCAGAGGTAGAGGCACTACTTCAGGCAGTCAGGGCACAGTTGGTCAATCAGCACAAGGAAGTGCTTCAACCAGAATCTACGCAATGAAATAGCGAGAAGAAACAGAGACTTCTGATGTGGTAACTGGTACATTCTCTATCTCTGGTCAAGATGTATTTGTATTGTTTGATCCGGGTTCAACCCATTCATATGTTAGTGCTAGCATAGTCAGTTCACTTGCTGTTCCATGTGTGCAAATGAGTTTTGAAGTGCTAGTAACTAGTCCGTTAGGACAAGAGGTCCGGGTCAATAGAATTTATAGAGACTGTCCTTTGGTGATCCAAGGACATGTTTTCCTGTCAGATTTGATTGAAATGTCCTTCAGAGAGTATGATATCATCTTGGGCATGGATTGGTTAGCCAGGCATCATGCCATGATTGACTGTAGACTGAAGACAGTCACTTTTGGTCTCCCTTTGTACGGTAATGTGGTAATACACGGGGAGAGGCATTTACTGCCATCAAACATCATTTCGGCTGCACTAGCCAGAAGGATGATCAGAAAGGGGTGCGAAGCATACTTAGCACATGTGATAGACACCCAAGTGGGGAGTCCAGCACTAAGGGACATCCCTACGGTATGTGACTTTTCGGATGTGTTTCCTGATGAATTGCCAGGATTACCTCCAGAAAGAGAGGTGCAGTTTGAGATTGATGTTATGCCTGGTGTGGACCCAATCTCCATAACGCCATATAGAATGGCACCTGCAGAATTGAAAGAGTTGAAAGTGCAGTTGCAAGAATTGCTTGACAAGGGCTTTATCCGCCCTAATGTGTCACCTTGGGGAGCGCCAGTGTTGTTTGTAAAGAAGAAAGATGGCACTCTCCGCTTGTGTATTGATTATCGACAGTTGAATAAAGTGACAATAAAGATTAGATATCCATTGCCCCGCATTGATGACTTGTTTGATCAGTTGAGGGGTGCAGCTGTGTTCTCCAAAATTGACCTGAGATCAGGTTATTATCAGCTGAAGGTACAAGAGCAAAGTATTCCTAAAACTGTCTTCAGAACCCACTATGGCCATTATGAGTTCCTAGTTACGCCATTCGGGTTAACTAATGCTCCGGCTGCTTTTATAGATCTGATGAACACTATTTTCAGACCATACCTCGACCAGTTTGTTGTGGTATTCATAGATGATATATTGGTCTATTCGAGGAATGCAGAAGAGCATGATAGACATCTGCGGATTATACTGCAGACTTTGAGAGAGAAACAGCTATATGCCAAATTATCGAAGTGTGAATTTTGGTTGAAAGAAATATCTTTCTTGGGGCATGTAGTATCAGAAGAGGGCATTAAGGTAGATCCAAGTAAGATTGAAGCTGTCCTTAATTGGAGGCCACCTGAAATGTCACGTAAATTCACGCTTTAGGTTTAGTGGATACTACCGTAGATTTGTGAAGGGATTCTCCATGTTGGCATCTCCATTGACCAAGCTGCTTAGAAAAGATGTAAAATTTCAGTGGACGGATAAATGCCAACAGAGTTTTGACGAATTGAAGAGATGTTTGACTGAAGCTCCAGTCCTGACTTTACCTACTCCGGGTAAAGAATACATAGTATATAGTGATGCTTCTCACAATGGGTTAGGCTGTGTATTAATGCAAGATCGAAATGTTATTGCCTATGCATCACGCCAGCTAAAACCGCATGAGAGGAACTATCCAACACATGATTTGGAGCTTGCAGCTATTGTGTTTGCTCTTAAGATCTGGAGACACTATTTGTATGGGGAAAAGTGTTACATCTATACAGATCATAAGAGTTTGAAGTATTTGGGCACCCAGAAAGAGTTGAATTTGAGACAGAGGAGATGGTTAGAGTTAATAAAAGACTATGATTGTCTGATAGACTATCAGCCAGGGAAAGCTAATGTTGTGGCTGACGCCTTAAGTCGCAAGACTATGGCAAGTCTACGGGTTACTCCTTTGTCCTTGGTACATGAGTTGAGATCATTACATGCCAGCTTAGAGATTAATGATGATGGGCAGACAGCAGTTGCATAGCATGTACAGCCAGTGTTGATTGATCAGATTAGAATGGCTGCTCAGAATGATGAAAGGTATCAGAAGCTGTTGGAAGAAGTCCGGCAGGGCAAGAAACCAGAGTTCTCAATCAGAGATGATGGGTTACTGCTACACCAAGGCAGAATGTGTGTTCCTAATGATGTTAATTTGAGGCAGATCATTTTGAAGGAAGCACATGAGTCTCCTTTTGCCATGCATCCAGGTGGTACAAAAATGTATAGAGGGCTAAAGGAGCATTACTGGTGGATGGGTTTAAAAAGAGACGTGGCAGAGTTTGTATCCAAATGCCTAACTTGTCAGCAAGTAAAGGCAGAGCATCAAGTACCCACTGGGTTGTTACATCCACTACCAGTACCAGAATGGAAATGGGAAAGAATAATAATGGATTTTGTGATGGGACTTCCGAGGACATAGAAGAGTCATGATGCAGTATGGGTTATTGTTGACAGACTGACTAAGTCTGCTCATTTTCTGCCAGTCTAGATGGACTATAGTTTAGACAGATTGGCCAGGTTGTACATTGATGAGATTGTGAGACTGCATGGAGTGCCAGTATCCATCGTGTCAGACAGAGATCCTAGGTTCACTTCTAGATTCTGGGGTAGTCTTCAGAGAGCCCTAGGAACTAGATTGAACTTGATGCGACATTCCACCCACGGATAGATGGCGATGCGAGAGGCTAATTCAGATCTTGGAGGACATGCTACGGGCTTGTGTGATTGAGTTTGAGGGCAGTTGGGATACACACTTGCCTTTGATTGAGTTTGCTTATAACAATAGCTACCAATCAAGCATTGGGATGCCTCCATATGAAGCTTTGTATGGCAGAAAATGTAGAACCCCGTTGTGTTGGGATGACGTGGGTGAAAGAAAAATGATTGGACCCGAAATTGTTCAACAAACTGAAGAGAAAATCAGGGTGATTCGTGATCGACTTAAGACTGCATCAGACCGTCAGAAGTCCTACATTGATCTGAAGAGAAGGGATATTGAGTATGCAGTGGGTGAGAAAGTTTTCCTCAAAGTTTCTCCTTGGAAGAGAATTATGAGATTTGGCAGAAAGGGGAAACTGAGTCCTCGCTTCATCGGGCCATATGAGGTATTGGAAAGAGTGGGTCCTTTGGCATATCATTTGGCACTACCTCCAGAGTTGGAGAAGATACATAATGTCTTTCATGTGTCTATGTTGAGGAGGTATCGATCAGACCCATCTCATGTACTACCAGTGGAGGAAATTGAAGTGAATCCAGACCTCACATATGAAGAAGAACCCATAGAGATTCTGGCTTATGAGGTGAAGCAGCTACGGAACAAGCAGATACTGTTGGTAAAAGTGTTGTGGAACCATCATTCGGGCCAGGAGGCTACTTGGGAACAATGGAGGACATGAGGAGACAGCACCCACAGCTGTTCAGAAATTGATACCAGGTAAAATTTCGAGACGAAATTTATTTAAGGGGGGGAGAATTGTAACACCCCGTTGCATAGCCTAGTATATTTCACTGTTCAGGTGACCGGTGTCGGTCCGGACAATTAAGGAGATTAGAGCCACATTTAAGACAACTTGAGAAGCCATAAACACAAATAATTAGTAATGTTTAATTAGTTAACTATAAATAAGAAAAACAGAACATAAGAGGTTAAACGAGCCGAGAGTCACAACGATGAGTGACCTCCTCGGGTACGACTGCGAAGTCGTTTCAAACTCAAATTTCGAACCGTAAAAAGTGACGCTGCGGTCCTTAGGACCCTTATGAACACAATGGAAAAGAGAAAATCACGAAAAAGAACTGTTAAGCCAGTCAAATAATTAAGTCAGGGAGCCGGAAGAAATATTAGATTATTTGCAAATCGGGATGAACCGGCGAGGGGCAATTTGGTCAATTGACCCTGAGAGCTGACTCCTGACCTAACTGTCAAATAAAATCGGAGAAAAGAAAATTTCGGAATCGCGAATTAAATTAAAGAACTAATAGAAAAAAAAATAATAAATAGAAAAAAAAAGAAAAGGAAAGAGATTGGAAAAGTCAAAGGGATGACATCATGTATGATGTCATAAAGATTTAATTTAATTATTTTATTAATTAGGGAAATTTGGTCTTCAAGAAGGGATAAGACTAAGGAAAATAAAACAAAAAAAAAAATTAGATTTGCCTTCTTCTTCCTTCCAAGTTGCCGCCCACTTTCTTCCCTCTCATCTCCCATGAAAGCTCTTCCTTTAAGCTTACACTTAAGCTTAATTTGCTCCACTTAATCTTCATAAATCCCATAAAAACCTTGTTAGACCTTGCAATCTCAACCTAGGCACAAGAAAGAAAGAAGAAAGAAGGAGAGAAATTGGAGAATTGGCAAAATAGTTGAGGTTAGTATGCTAACTTACTATTTTTCCATTCAAATGCATGTTTAGGTAATTAAGTGAGCTAAGAACTTGATTTAAATGAAACAAATATGGGGGAAGAATTAAATTGAAATTTCGGGCAGCTTGAGAGGAGTGTGGTTTGCATGAATATGATGCAATTGAGTGAGTTTAGAAACCTTACTTAGTTAAATGATTAACATTAAAATCATTAGAAGTAGTTAAATGCAAGAGTTAGTGAGATTAGGTTTCAATGCTAGGGTTTATGAACCAAAATTTGAAGAAATGCATAAATGGCATGTTTAACCTATTGTGAAATGAAATAATGGTCAATTATGACCAAATAAGTTTTGTGGGAATGGTAGGAAATTAAACCAAATTCGTAGGTCAATGGTCATGCTGCTGGCAGCATGACCAAACCCACTTTGAAGGACCAAAACTCAAATTTTACAAGTCCAATTGATATGCCACCAATTGGAGATGAAATAGACATAAAAGAGCACAATTTTCATTAAGGAACCATGGCCAAAAACTGACCAAAACTTGGTGAAACAATTGACCAAAGTGAATTGATTGCAGGCTGCCACTGCACTAAACTGACCAAATGAATAGTAACTGTTCATTTGGTCATAACTCGAGTTAGACAGGTCAAATTGACCTGAAATTTGGCCAGGGGTTAGAGGGCATATAGACCTAAAACTTTCATGAAGAACATCACCCCAAATTATGCCATTAACCCATTCAAATAATTTAGCAAAGTTAAATTACCAAACCTGCAACTCTGCAGAATTTTCATTGAGCAGCAATGTTTGGATGGCTATAATTCCCTCTAGAAAACTCGGATTTAGGCGATTCTTGAACCGATGGAAACCTAAGACATAGTAGAACATTTCATATGAAGAAAGTGAGACCAAATTATGAACTTAACTTGATCAAATTATTGACCAAAGTTTGATCAAAATCTGCCAGAACCCAAAATTGCAGTATGAACAGTGCACGTGAACAGTAAACTTATTTTGGCCATAACTTGATCTACAAAACTCCGATTGAGGTGATCCAAAAATGAGAATACACTTAAGACAATAAGGAACATTTTCTATGAAGGAAGTTTTGTTAAATTCCAACAGTAGATCGACCAATGGAATAGTGCAACTTCGGAGAACCAAAACCGAAAATTGGCAATTTTGCCAAAATGACCTAAGCTTTAAACAAATAACCAAAACCAACAAGTTTGGTGACCAAAATGTGGTATGTGGGTGAAGTTGGAGTTCCCATACCTATTAAGCCTTAGAAAGTCAATAATTTGACTTGAATAGTGCAGTGAATAGTAACCCAAAACACAAAATTTTGATAACGTCGAATTTAACACGTTAGAGCTAGGTAAATGTGAAGTTAAGTTTATTTTGGATTTATTTTAAGTTTTAGTACTGAAACATTGAAAATTTTCGTGTTTCAGTGGAAAAGAATATCAGGACAGAACCCGAGGAGTCGAGTTAAGGCCAACAGGTGACTCGTTTGATGTTTGTGCACAACATATACTTTTATAATCATCTTTTGCATATCGTTTTGAATAATATGAAATATCGGATTATGGCATTCTTATGATGTTTGATCTAAATTGTTGAAAGTTATTATGTATATTTGAAAAGACAATGTTTAGCAAATTGTTAAGATAAGTTTTGAAACCACAGTGTCATGACCACATATTTGAACACCTCACTAGCACGACTAGTGGGGGTAATTAGTTTTGAATTTTGATTCCTTCTCTGGAGAAGTGTTGAGGTGTGCCAGTAGAAGAGGATGTGAATGGATATCCATATATTTGAGCTAGCTAGCCTTGTGATATGATTACTCTTTAGCCTCTGGCTATTGAGATTCTATTTGTTTCGAATGGCGTGATCTAACTGTGGGTTTTATGAAATGTGTTTTGATACTTTGAAATGAACTTGGTTTACATGTAAAATCTCACAATGCATGATTGTATTTAATTTTCATGTTTAGCCAAATTTTTGAATGAATGTGCTTTAAGCTTTGCATAAAGATTATTTTAGTATATTTTAGTATAGTACTCAGCGATAGCTTTTATTGCTGTCGCAGATATAGAGACTAGAGGAGCGTGATGATCGAGTCAAGTGTGTGAAGTCATCAGCTTGAAGCCTTCGGGTATAATTTATACCCTAACTGTAAATACTTCTTTTGATGTATATATTGCACAAATGTATGGACATGTAAAAATGGTTCTTGAGCAGCTTGTACACAAATTTGTATGAAATTTGTAATAAAGTTTAGTTTATGTTTCTTTTGATATAAATTTGTAAGGTTGTGTATAAATTATTTTGTTTTTAATGAAATATGAATGATATTGATTGACAGTATTTTGAGAACTATTGAACTTGTGAATTTTGAGAAATTGACTGAGTTTGATTGTGAAACCGAAGTAGTGGTTGAGAAAAACTTTTAGAAGTGTTTTTTACAGGTATTCGAAGAACGGTTTTCTCAAAATACAGAGGAAACTCTGTCAAAATTTTTATAAAATTTGCGGAAAACGAAAATGGCCAAAAATATTAATTAATTTTAATTTCAACTAAATGTATTAAATACTTATTAGAAATGCTCACCACTTGTCAAAGATAAGAAATTTGTTTTAAAATCCCTTGTAGGGTACTTAATGAGTTATCGGTAGGTGAAGTTCGGTAGTTCATTAGGTATTCTATGGGATCATGTTATGCCTTACAAAGGGGTAAGGTGTGACATAATTTGGGTTAGGTTTCTTCATAAAAATTGTAGGTCTATATCTCAGCTTGTTGCTGGTAAAATTTCAGGTCAATTGGACCTTTCTACACTGAGTTATGACCAAATGACTAAATATTATTCATTTGGTCATTTTACCCAGGTAGATTGCAGGTCACCCGGATTAGGGCAATCTTTAGGTCAACTTGGTTTGGTTTTCTGGGCATGGTTTCTTCACCAAAGTTGTGTCATTATGTGTCTAGTTTTATGTCCAATTAGCCTTGCAACAATTGAATCTCTACAACTCCAGTTATTGCTACCCAAACCTGCTGGACTCATGCCTAGTCCTGCAGGTCACCAAGGGCAGCCACACTAACCTCAATTCCCACTACACAAACCACTTTATTTCTTGTTTACACATAACCAAATGGTCACTAATTGACCATTAAAATTCACTTTCACCATTACATGATCAAAGTCTCCATTTTATACCCAAACCCTAACCCTAACATCTCAAATCATGCATTTAACTTACATTTCATCATTTCACTTAAGAGACTAATGTTAAGGCAGTCATACTACCATTTCTAGTTCCATGAAATCCTTAAAACCTCACCATATTCAAGGCTGCCAAAATTATGGGATGGGCATACACATGATATTTATTAAATTTCTTTGCAAATTTACACTCATTTATACTCCTTCAACATGAATTGAAAGAGAAAAGCAAGTTAAGTCACTAACCTCTAATGGAGTAAAATTCAAACTTGCAAGAAATCTTCTTTAACACTTCCTTTTGTTCCCAAAAGCTTCACTATGAGGAAAGAATAAGTTTTTGTGTTGGGAACTTAGGTTTTAGTTCGGTAAAAACCAAGAAAATCAAGCCTGGTAAAGCTTGGCTATGGAGGGCTATGGTGCGGCAAGGAAGGAGAGAGGGAGAGCAAATGGTTGTTCCAGAATTTTTGACTTCTTTTCTGCCCATTTTATGTATTTTAAGTGTTTTTCTTTAATTTGATTGGCTAAGCATTTTAATTACCTCATGCTTACATAAGCATGAGATAATAAATCTCATTTATTTATAATTTCTCTTCTTCCTTTTTCCTATTCATTTTTACTTAATTTTTTCATCAATATTTGTTCATATTTTATGTCATATAATTTACTTACATAAATGGAAAAGTTGATAAAAAAATTATCTCTAAAGAAGAAATGACCAAAATGCCCTCCGTTTGGCTTAACAGATCAAAATTATCTGTACCAATTGAAAAATTTTTATAAGCATTTTCTTGGCATTCTAATGTCATAAAAACTTCAATGACCCTTCTTTGGAGTCCCAAAAATTATTTTATAAATTTTTCCAAGGTCTAGGGTTGCTAACGGCCTTCACCGTCACTTCCCTTTTGAGTTACTCATCCCTGGGGTTTCGGCTTGTTTAACCTTAGTGTATTTCATTCCTATAAATTTTCCTTGATTTTTATGAGCATTATTTAGTTTCTTTATAACTTCCCACTTTAGTCTAATTATAATTTCAAATATTCTAGCTGCCCGGACCGATATTGATAGACGAAACAGTAAACTATACGGACTAGCTAAAGTGAGGATGTTACAAAACCAAATTTAACTTAAGCATTTTTTGTATAAATGACAACTATTAAAAATTGAATCTAATGTTAAAATCTAGAAATTATTTATAAATAAATTTAAACTTTTGGATAAAATCAAAACATATATAAAGGTTTGGATTATTTTACATTTTTCTCCACTAATATATGCATATTAATTAAATTTCAAAATTGCTTTTTACTCTCTTCCTCACTTTAAATTCTTTTCGGTGGCTACCCTTCACCTCTTTCCCTTTGTATTTTCTTGATTTTTCTTTGCTTTTTTTTCAATAATTCTAAATTTTGTATCTTTTGGAATGGATTTTAAGTATATGTACTCAAAAATATTATTGGTGATAGATTTTGAGTTATTTACTTCTTTCTTAGAAAGGATTTATTTTGGGTAAAATGCATATTTTAGTCTTTAAAGTACGAATCAATAATCATAAAAGTACCTAAAGTGTTTCGAGTCCAAATAATTCCTTCAAATTAAAAAAAAAAGAATATATTAAGTCCTTTAAATTATAAAAATATATCAAATAACCCATTTAACCATTTTCTGGTACAAATAAACCCTTTTAACTTTTAAAAATAGATTAAAAAAAATGAAATATAATTTGTCTTTAATATAAATCCAGCCAAAGCCATGCATAAAGTTTTCATCAGCAATTCTGTATATCTGATTTGCAACATTTCAATAAATATCTACTACATTCTAGAGCAAATTAATAAGTCGTTCTTTGTTAAATGATTTAATAATCTTCTCTATGGCTCATCATCTTCATCATGGGTTTTATATATAAACTTATTGAACCATTTAGTAAATAACAACAATCGATATGCTCTAGGATACAATAGATATCCATCAAGATGTTACAAATCAAATATGAAAAGTTACTAATGAAGACCCCGTACACTATAAGATCTTCATGCTTGTCTTTGACTAGATTTATATTAAAGGCAAATTATAGTTTTGTCTTTTTGATCTATTTTTAAAAGTCAAAGAACTCATTTGTCTGCAAGGGCTTATTTGATCTATTTTAAGAAATTTGAAAGACTTATTTAATCTATTTAAAGTTGAAGGCCTTAATTGGACCCTGAAGCACTTTAAGGACTTAAATGACTATTTGGGATAACCTTAAGGGCTTGAATAGGCCTTGTTCCTTTATTTTATTTTATCTACATTTTTATGGGGTTGTTCCTCATAGTTGAGGATTTGTTTTATTTCTATTTTGTGAAATGCTTGGATCAACTATTTTTTTTTTCTAGAAAGAAGTGCAATATAAGGTACAAATCTCTTCTCTAGTAAGAGGTTAAAATTTGAAAGTTATCAGATTGGACTCTTAGAAAGACCGTAGAGTCAAATAGTAGCCATAAATTGCTACTTAGTTGAGCGTGCTTACTATTGATTAGTCGAGTTAAATGCTCTATCAACATGATCAAACCTTCATATTAAGCTAATTATTATGATCTTTTATATAAGTAGCTATGTTTAATTTGCTTGTGCAAAAATATAGTAACACGATGATTTGTACTTCAAATTTATATTTTGTTTCCAATTAATGAAATATATTTTCTAAAAAAAAATCAATTTTAAAATTATAAAATTTTGAATAACATTACCTTTTTTATAGTAAAAATCTTTGCAAACGCAAGAATTGTAACATTCTAAATTTTTTCGATTAGATTTCAACTAAAGTTTTAACGATTAATCTCATAGTTCTGGAAATGAGTTCAGTATCATTAATTCAAAGCTTTTAATTCTTTGAAAGTTCAAATCAATTTAATAAACCATATTAAAAATGAGAACATATACCAAAATTACAAGTTTTATATATCATATATATCCCACAACTAATTTATCTCTCAAAAATTCAGCTTCTAAGAAATGACATCTCCTGCCAAAAAAGAAGTTAACTGAAGGAATATGGGCTAACCCTAGGTCTACGCATGATAGCCAAAGCACAAGCCCATGTCTTACACTTGCAAGAACTCATATTAAAAGCTTTTTGTTGGAAATTTGAAGCAACTCCCAAATGATGTAACAATAAGGAATGAAATGAATTCCTTGCACATTACAAGGCATGATATTAGGGAGTTATTATGCCATAGATTAAAGAGGAATTAATAGAATTGTATTAAGTTTCGTAAAGAGGAAATACCAACTTTCTAAGTTACCATTCTCAAGTATGTGAGAAACATTAGAGAGAAGAGAATTCTCTAATGTTTTGTGGCTTCCTCTTAGTGGAGTTTTTCCTCCATTAAAATAAGTGCAAACTTAACGTGGCACAAGGTAAGCATTTGCAAGTGAAAAAGGTGGTGCAAGGCATCCACTTTCTCTCTCAATATTCTTTGGAGCATCATTACAATAAAGTTATCCCTTAGACCATGGTGAGATTAACATAACTCATGTTTAAGCATTGTAACCAATTAAAGACTAGTGATACAAGTTTGGTTTAGGGTTTATGCACCTTGAGCATGTTGATCCACTTTTACATTCCTAACATTGGTAATAAAGCCAAAAATCTTATTATTCCTTATCTATACATGAATATTAACATATTAGAATCATGTTTGATTGATGAAAAATTGCTATTTAGTCCCTATAATTTTATCGAAACTAACTATTTGGTTGATTTATTTTAAAAAATGTATTGTTTAGTCCATGTATTTTACTTCTATTAAACTGTTTAGTCTCTATGTCAATTTTTTCATTAGTCAATTCTAATAAAACTATTATTTAATCCCATTATTTTAGTGAAACTCATTAGTTAGTCCCTATATTTTGAAAAACACATAGTTAGTCACTGTACGTTGGTTCCATTAATAATTTAGTCTTATAATTATTTTTATACCTAAACTACCTTAATCTTCTCCCTCTTATTTTTCTCCTACCCTCCCTTATTTCTCTCTCCCATATTTTTTCTTCTTTGTACCCACAACCTTCTCCTCCATATTCTCTCTATGTTTTCATTTTTTTTTTTATAAAAATGGTATAAGTTATCTATGTAAAAAAGTTAATTAGTTTCCCTTGATTTGTAAGTAATCATGGAACATTATTTCCAAGTAGAAAAGACATAAAAATGATGCTCAAGAAATTGAATGAATATACTTGAACAATAATAAAAAAAAAATGCAAATTCAGATTTAGTCTTCAAATAGCAAAATTTTCATTTTCATCTAAGAATATGTTTTCAAAATATTGTATTTTTTAAAATACATAGACTAACTAATTAGTTTCACTAAAATAGAAGGACTAAATTGTTTTTTTTTTTCAAAATACAGAGATTAATTAATTAGTTTCCTTAAAATATAGGGCAAAATATTAGTTTGACTGGCATTAACAAATAAAAATTTAATAGAGGGATTAAATAGTTTAACAGAAGTAAAATATAAAGACTAAATAGTGTAGATTTTAAAATATAGAGATTGTATAGTTAGTTTTATTAAAATACAAAGACAAAACAGTAATTTTCCCTTGATTGAATAAAATTGCCTCAAATGTGTATCCATGAATTTTTATGTTTTGGAAAAATAATCATGGGGCTTACTTTGAGCCTTAATGTCTTATTGTATTTATATCTATTAGGTGTAATTTTTATACCATATAAAAGTAGACTTGTCTAGCTTTCCATTGATATATTATTTCAATGATTTGGATTAGAAATGAGAAAGTTATGCCTATAATGTTTCAAAAAAAAACTTTTTTTTTTTGGAAAATGTTGCCTTAATTTGAGGTTGAAATGACCTTTCTTAACTTTCTCGAGTCATGGCAGTGGAGAGGTTGTCCTCACACATCACCTTGAAAAACCCAAAACAACCCATTCTTAGTCATGTAGGTGCCTAAAACCCCCATCGAAAAAATCCAAAGACCAAATCCTCGTGAGACAGTGCCATATTGTGAACCTGCATAATCCATGGTACATTGATATACCACATCATAGGGCAAGTTTAGGCATCAAGCATGAAACCTTGAAGGATGGTGCTTACAAGCATGGGAAGTGGAAGAAGCATGATGCATGCATGTATAACGGCCCAATTTACTGGCGTTAAGGGTACGGGTAGACAAGAAGCCACCAAAACCCATATCAAAGCCTAAACATTTCATTTCATAAACTATGGTGGCACCCATTTAATTCATCAAACACTTTAAACATAAACATAACTCCATTTATCATAAAACATTTAGTTTACAAGCACAATAATCCTTCATATAATTACATGTCATACAAGGAGTTCCATAATTCTTACTTATACTTCTTTAAAACAAAATGAGGCAATAGCCTCTAGAACTCCTAGCCTATAGGTGTTGGATTATATCTTTAAGTCTTATCCCTGAAAGGGGAAGACAACAAAAAGGGTGAGCTTTGGAGCTCAATAAGAAAGAGACTATTTAAAGGGATAAAACATTTAATAAAACCATTATAGTCACACATATGTAATGCAACATTTCCATGATGGTTTCACAACACAAATAAATCAGATGAAGGCAATTCATGTCACTAGTGGTTCCCTAATAATCATACAAGTCTAGTGTGTCTAGCCCATTAAAGGAATTGCTCAACGCTTAACACAACACATAATGGATACCAGGGGCCCAAAATTCATAACTTACCTCAGGTGGATCCTATAACCCCTAGTACTTGAATGTCAAAGACACATAATTGCCTTACCCAATATCCCTTTTCCTTTAAAGGCACATGGATCTCATGCCCTCGTCTTGTAGTATGCCCATTCTTCTTAGGGAGTTTGTGAATCCATTTAGCATGCATGTAATTCCTTTGCTTTACTTTCTAAATAAAAACTAATGGGTCATCCATGTATTACCAATATAACACAATTAAAATTTGTAGCATATTCTTGAACATATTATATATTTACATAGATAATTTAGGGATGCAAAATAACTAATAATATTCATCATGATGTGGGTATGCATATGTATGCATTGAGAAAACAATAATTTAAAAGTTGAGTAGGTTCTACTGACTTGGATTTGTTGGAACTTTCTCCTTCACTTACTGTTATACAACCCTCAATCCCTTGTATCCATGTCCTTTATCTTATCTTCAAGTCTACAGGGGAAGGGACATAGAGGTTTTTAGTTTAGGACTTAAATGAAAATAATTAGAATCAGGATTCTCATTTAAAGTAGGTTCGATGGCCGAAGTCTTGAACTTCAGTGAACAAACATGGGCCATTCACTATTTATATGACTATTCATATGAATCGATTGTCGAACATCTATTGTTCAATGGCCAAACCTAGGTTTACTTAGAAACTGCCCATAATGCCAAAAGCTAGGGTTTTAGTGCTCCAATTCCAATATCAAGTCCTAAACTCTCATTTTAGGTTTAGTGTACCAATTTAGACTTTAAATTACTATAAGCATTCTTTATTAATTTAAATATACACTTTTATGCTCAAAACCCCCTTATTTCACATTCAAACCCTAAATAATCCTCAATTAGTTCTAAACCATGTCTTTAACAAAATACTACCCTTAAGCTTTTGATCAAAATAAGAAAGAGGATAAGGAAGCTTACCTCTTTTGTGTTAACTTCTAAGGGAGGATTTTCTTCCTTTTCTTCTCTAACCCATGTAGGAGGATGAGAGAAAAGGGTGTCTTTACCCTTTTTGAGAGGTTTGGCTGATTCTCCTCCATATAGAGGCAAAGATAGTGTGTTTTAGGGCTATAGGATAGAAAAAATAGAAGGAAAAGGAAGAAAAGGGAGAGAAGTGGAGAAAATTAGGGAGTGGGCTAGTGGGACTCACCTAACTTTGGATTTTATATTCTGTCTTAGGTGAACTTCTGTGGCCAAACTAGGTTGGATAGGCTTTTTACCTTTTAATCATTATTTTCTTGTTCTTTTTCCAAACACACTACTTTCATTGGCCTTTCTTTTCTTTGGAACTTTGTGGGGCACTTCCTTTCTAGGTACAGTGGTTACATAACCTTGACATTGAAATAGTTCCTATCTACCTCCCCTAAGTCACTTCAAGTAGTTTTTTTCCCCTTAGTTACCTCACATTAACATAGTACTTCCCCTATTTTAGGGCATTCACTCTTCTTTGTCTTCTTTTTCCTTTGAATCATGATCTCAAGTAGTGAGATTGCCTAATGGTGTCTTTTATAGAGCCTAGGCATTAATGATACTTCCTAAGATAAATCTCTTTTTTTAAATCACAGTAGTGTGATTGGATGAATAATGTTTAGCTCAACTCTTGGACTTGTCCATCGACTGCATCTCCTCCATCTAACCCTCCTCCTTTTGTAGCTTTACTTCTTGTTGCATTCTATAAAATGCCTTGCCCAACTTGCTCCTATTCTTTTCATCAAAAGCAGTTCTACTTCATGATTAGGGGCTTCAACTTCACTTCTTATTCATCCCAGCATCCATGATAGGAAGCAACTTGAGTCAATGTGTAACACCCCCTTACCCAGTCTACAGTGCAACCGAGAAGGAGATGTTATATTCGATGCACGGAGCACTTATCTCTATGCCATTATTTATTATCCTTCAATTTCTTATAAATTGATTTATAATAATTTATCTGTTTTTGTTAAATGGAGAAATTGTAAGAGTTTTCCCTAAATTTTAACAATTCACTTGTTAAAATATTATTCATAACATGTTAAATCCTCAATTTCCATATCATTTCCATCACATAATAATCATCAAATTTCATCTTTATCAATTCTTCACCCAAGTTGCATATACACAAGAAATATTTTTAATTTATAATTTTATTAATCAACTCATATGGCTAAATTAAACTTATATACTTATAATTATAATCTCCAAAATAAAGTTTACATAATATTTATTACAACATAAATGTACACACACATATGAGTACAAATATACAATGAGGATGATGATAATGCATCTATCCAAAAGTCTGAGGTAAGGTGACTCTGGACTTTTCTGTTGATCCAATCTACCTCCTGTTAGCCAAAATCTACTCTTTATCTATTATACTTGTGCAAGGAAATAAATCTCCATGCTAAGCTAAATAGCTTAATGGTGCACTCTTAATTTAAAACAAGATAATTTTCATTATACACATTAACACATAATATGCTCATAATATTCATACAAGAGTATTTAAAAATTTAAAAGCAATTATATGACATCATGACATAAATATAGGTTAATAAATCCATACTTGTTAATAATATCATTTAATGAGGTTAGATGCACTTTATTAACTCAACAATCCTTTAGGTTCACCATTCAGCCTTTATCCTATGACAGATGGTATATAGACTAGACAATGGGACTCGTGGTGCTGACCACTCAGTGGTTCTGGTCAGTATAGCACCCGCTTACAATCTCGGTACTGACCACTCAGTGGCTCTGATGTTTCGCTGGTTTTACAACCCTGCAAGTGCACGGATCGCTAACAAGTAATAAAGTGATGAGTAGAGCATCGTTCACACAAGGAATTTGATTAGTAAGTACCAATCTACACAGTAATTTTGACTGTCTAAGCTATCGAATATTTAGGGAATGAAGTTTGTTAACCTTAAACACTAGAATGGTAAACTTAAAATGAAATGATTTATTTGAAATAATTCTGGAATTAAGATTTCACACTTAAATCTTACTAGGGATGTTATCTCATTTATTTACTGAATTGAGGATTGTTTTCCTTGATGGAAATCAGTCCTAAGTTATCCTAAATCCTCTCTCAAGGCACCTAGGGTGTATTCTAATTAACTTAAACCCAACTTTCGTGGTGATCAAATTAATTAAAATCCTTTAAGATCTTTGACCAATTTTGAAGTTCCACAAAGGTATCAGCCTATGTCTAGGTCAGAATTCCTAAGTTTAAGATCTTGATTTTCTAATATTAATCTTCACCTTTCAGTCCTTCAATTAACATCTACAATCATGGCTAAGTAGGTACCAGCACATAGCATGCATTAAGATCACAAAAAATTAAATCAAGGAATGAATCTCAAATCCAATAAATAAAACTTAGTGTTCATCCATAATAGTAATTATAAGCATTACTCTCCCAAATCCAGAATAAAAAACTACTCACTCATGGTAAGTTCAGCAAACATCATGATAAAAGGTAAAAACAGTAAAAAGAAAATCATGTAGAAGAAATAAAACAATAAAAATCTGTTTCGGGAGATGAAATGAAGGAATCGAAGAGAGTTTGTAGCTTTGATCTTGTGGAGCTTCAGCTGGAAAACTCCTTTTGGTACTGATGTTTCTCTCTTCGAGACGGCTGGAGAGAGTGCAGAGTGTGAATTTCTCTCCTTCAAAACTCCTCAAAAGTGCTGTCAAAAGATAAAAGAGAGCCTCCTTTTTCTGATGTTTTCTTTTCTATTTATAATGGTTGCTCTAGGGTTAGGTCATTTTGAGTCTAAAAGGCTTTAGGAGTCTCATTTGAATCAGAAAACAAGAGCGAGAATTCGAGTTATAAAACTGGCTGCCACATAGTACACAGCCCGTGTGTCACTACATAGCCCAAGGCCGTGTAACTTGCTAGAGTGGAACTGCGGAGTCTTGCATTGGCACTGAGAGTTACACGGGTCTGCACCAACTACACGGGCCTAGTTACACGGGCCATGTACCTTTGTTCCCATAAGGTTCTTCAAGCTTGTGCGCGGCAGAGACTTACACGGGTCCCTGCAGATTACACGGGTTTAATTACATGATCCGTGTACTTTTGTTTCTCCATTGGCTATCTGGCTTTCTTCTGGCAGAAGGTTACATGGGTCTGGGGCTTGGCTTACATGACCCGTGTACTTTGTGTCAGTAGTAATACTCAGTCTCTTGACCTCTCCAAGTTTCCTTTTGACTGTGGGGCTTCACCTAAACACCTGAAATGATGTAGAAAACATGAAATTAAGGGCTTGACAATAAAAATTACAAAAACTAATGAAATCAAATACTATGCATGAAAATGCTTGCCTAAATGCTATGAGATAGTATACAAATGTGCTTAAAAATATCTATACAATTCAAGCATATCAAATACCCCCAAACTTAAACTTTTGCTTGTCTTCAAGCAAAGCAAAACTCTGTTTTAAAACATATTTCAGGGGATACTTAGGAATTAACCAATAATTTAATAAGCATAGAATTGAACTCCTCCAACCTTCATACCAATTTCCCTCTTTCAAGGCATAAGGGTTTTATTAGCTGTCTGTTTGGAACTTTACCTCATTTCATGGTGTTTCAACTAATTACTTCTCTATACAAGACCATTAATAAGCCATAAATAACCTATTTTATCGGGATAGATTTGAGAAACACTAACTCCCCCAAATTTGCCCCTATTGTAAGTAATTGTGATGAAGAGACTCAATTCCAATTCCATAGGCATATCTCAATTTTTTATCTCCACTAATATAGTGTGCACTTTTCAAAAGATTAAAAGGTCTTTAAAAAGGGTTGTAGAGGAGCTAAGCGGATAATGACTTGGTTGCTAATGAAAGGTTTTTAAGGAATGCAAATATGAGGATAGCATGTATGCATAAAATACCAAGTATACTAAGTTTGTTTATACATATTTTGTATGGAGAAGAGGGACTTTTAGTTTTTTATAGTGCCAAGCATGCTTCTATGATACTTATCTTGGGACTTCTTCTCTTTTTTTTTTTTTATGTCTCTTTTATCCTCTCCCCCAAACTCATTTCTTTTGCTGGGTTGGAAAGGTAAATTTTTCTTTGATTTCAATTGCACACTTGCACTCTTTCTTGAGTTCTACATCCTCTCTTCATTTTCTTTTTTTACACTTAATATGTTGTTTACTTATGCATTTTGCTTCCTCAAAAGGGTATGGCAGGTGTTTAGGTTAGGGGCTAGGTAAATAACATGGGTAAGCAATAAATTCTAAGGGATAAATATAGGCTTCAAGTTGGCTATAAGGGATATACATTTTAATTAGGGGTGGCTAAGGCTTAGTGAGGCTATAACAAAGAATGCCTTAATCATTTCTTCATCATGCAAATGCTAGGATTTTGCCTTGATAGGTCCAAGAGATATGTTCTAGAGCTAGTGAGGCATTTTTTAGGTTTGCTTGTATTTCAAAAATTGTTCTCCTAATTTTACAAGTTCAATGTGATAAATTAATAGTTATGAAGAGGTTTAACTAGTCTAGTTCCATTAAAGAGATTAGTTTCTTCACAAACAACATGTTAGAATCCCTTTTTGCCTATCTAGATACATTCTATCCTGTGGAGTCCAATTATTAGCTTACTAGAAATTGGTTATAATGCTAAGTTTCACAATTTAAAGTCCAAAATTTTTTAAAAATTTTCAAAAATTTTGATACACAAGAATAATGTAGCTAAATTTAAACAATGTAATGATGTGCATGTAATGATATGCAAATGTAATGATATGCAATGCACTTGTATCTCCCCCCCACCCCCCTAAACTCAAACCAGACATTGTCCTCAACGTTAAAATAAAATGCAAAATCAGAAAAAAAAAATATACAAAGATTATAAGGAAGCATATTATTTATTAGGTATTGAAAAGTTTGGACATTAAGCATATAAAAGAGACCTATGATTACAACTTAGGACTAAGGCATGTAAGATATTACAATAAAGATCCTATCCTATAGTCCTAGCTCTAAAAGGTCTCTAATGGTGATGATGGTGATGCTGGCTCCTCCTCCTCATCATCTAGCTTCTCCATTAGCATGTCCAATTTATTATGGGCTTCTTGGAGGCTGTCCTCGATTGCTTGCATTCTGCTGTATATGGTGGTCTCCATGCACTGTAGGTATGCGAGGACCGGATCTATTGGTGGTGGTGTGTATGGAAGCACTCGAACGGGGGACTCTTGGAACATCTGCTATTGGCCTTCTTCTTGAGGCTGCTTTGTCTCGCCAGGTCCTTCTCATGCTTTGTCTCTCCAAGGGATGGCGTTCCCTTCGGCATCCAGCAGGTAGCAGGTGTTGCCCACCTTCTTACATATCCCCATGGATATGCAGATGGTTTGATCTATTCTTGACATTCCAGTGACAGAGCGCAGCCTATGATATCCTGAAATGAAGTCAAAGTGGAGGGCAATGGTTGTGACAAGGCCACCAAGCACAAAGTGCCTGGTAGACTGATGACAGAGGCAGCGAAGATGGTTGCACAAAAAAAAGCCGGTGCTGCAGCGGTGATGGTTGCACAAGAAGAATAGCTCATTGGTGTTTACAATGCCAAGGCTATCGCCATGGCCCATGATGGTGTGGGCGGCGAAACGATGCATGTAGCGCAGGGCTGGACTTGTGATGCCCGTGGATTTGGACTTGCTGGAGTTATATGGCTTCGTGTTCGGGGCAATGGAACTCCATAAGTTGATGCTGTTGTAGAGCATGCAATTCCTAAGGATCTCCTAGTGGTCGGCACTGTCAAAGCTGAAGATGGCATTGAACTCATCTATTTTCATCACACGGTCGACATCGAGGAGGCGAAATTCAATCCTTCCCCTATCCTCCCTGTCGGTAGGCCATAAGGTGGCCTTGAAACTACCCAAAAACTCCAGTGTGGTGTCCCGGTATGCTAAAAATTGGAGTTGGGCAAACCTTGTCCACCCGATGCTATCGAGTAGCCCATTGATTTCATTCTGCAACCCAATTTGCTCCAACAGTGGAAAATCCATGTATTTGGTGGAGCTTATTTTCCTGGTGTGAAGCCCGGTGCACATTGCCTTGTGGGCATCATCACATAATCCCCAAGGAATGGAGATTTCGGGTTGTGGAGCAGCTTGTGGTTAGGGTTACTATGGAGGATGGGCTGGTTGAGATGGTTGGGGAGAGGCTACCCTTGTTCTTGGGTGTTGGGGTGGCGGTTGAGGTGGAGAAGATGAGGATTCTCCTCTTTGCCTCAAGGAAAAGACGATTCTTCTTGCAGATCGCTTTGCAGGAGCCATTAATGAGTTTTTGGGAAGGAGAAGAGTAGGGTTTGGTGAAGGGAGATGAGATTTGAGGGGTTTTTATAGGCCAGGAGGGGTGGAGATGAAGGGTTTTGCCTTTATGAATGGTTTTAATGCAAGGGGTGCATTTAAAGAGCCGTTAGGACTCTTCATTTCGCACATTTTGAGCCCCAGGAGTCGTGTCTATGACATGATACACGGTTCGTCTATCACTACACGGGTCCTGACATGTAGGGCCACGTAAATTTCTGCCTGAAAATTTCAAATTTTGTCATAGTACACAGCCCGTGTAAATGAGCTCTAGGACCCGTGTAACTTTCTGTCTCCCGAGTTGCTTTACTGGATATGTTACACAGCCTGTGTCAAATACAAGGAGGCCCATGTAACTCCCTGGCTTTAAGTTATTCTACTAGAGACATTACACGGTCTGTGTAAATCGGGCTATAGACCCATGTAACTTTCTGTCTCTCTCAGAGTTAAAAATGCAAGAAATTTACGGACTTCCAAAAATTTACACGGGGCGTGTAAAACCAGTACACGACCCGTGTAATTTTCTGATTTTCCAAATTTTTGTCAAATGAAAAAATTTTATCATCACAACACATGAAATGGATGCAAAGTTTAGCAATAGAGCTACTTCCCTGGTTTTGTCCAATTTTCCTTTTTGTGATTTTGACTTAGTGATTCCTTTCCTCTCTTGTTCTCTATGCCCCTTCCAAAAAATCCTACAAAATGAAATGCTAATGAGTACGAAACAAAAATCAATATTAAAAAGGAGAAAAAAGAAAAGTTCAAAAAAATTTTTGGGTTGCCTCCCAAAAAGCGCTTGTTTATAGTCTTTAGTTGGACTTTACTTGTTTATGGTCTGTCGGTAGGATGGTTGAGGGTGTAATTGACTCCCATTTCTATGGGTTCTTCCTGAAAGTAAGGCTTCAGCCTCTACCCATTGACCTTAAATGCACCTGAGGTTTTGCTCCACACTTCTACTACTCTATGTGGGAAGACTTAGGTGACCTTGAAAGGTCCGGACCATCTTGATTTTAGCTTCTCTGGAAAGAGTTTCAATCTAGAGTTGAATAAGAGGACATGTCACACCCTACCCCTCTGTAAGGCATAACATGATCCCGTAGTATACCTAATGAATTACCAACTCCGTCTACTGATAACCCATTAAATACACTACAAGGGATTTTAAAAACTTTTCTTACTTATTTTACAGTGGTGAGCACTATTTACAGGTATTAAAAACTTTGGTGAACTGAAGTGAAACAATTAACTCATTTGATTTATTTGGAATTTCTGTAAAAATTTTGGCAGAGTGCCATCTGTATTTTGGATAAAACAGTTCTTCAGAAAACCTGTAAAAGACACTTCAATAATTTTCCAAATCTCAACTCCAATACATTTCTCAACACAACAATTTATCAACTCAATTTCATAGAAATTTTTCAAAGTCTGAGATAAGGAAATATAATACAATTTTCACAAGTCAAATAACTCATAATTAATTTACAACTTTAAGGTACAATTTGAATTTACAACTGCTCAAAACCAAAAACAAAATGTACATACAGTGTCATACATTACAGTACAAAATGCCAAATGTGGTATACTCATTATACCCAAAAATCTCTTGCTGGAGGTATATGCAGCCTAGTCTGCTGCCCTGTCTGTCTCTCTACCTGCGACAGCAATAAAAAGCTATTGCTGAGACAATGTCTCAGTGGTGCACAACATTAACCAAATACAATTTAAATCACAATTCATAAATCATATCAATAGTGGATACTTAAAACCATAGTCAATTTCAAGACAGTAATTGTCCATAAGAATTTAAACTCCATTTGTCAATATCACAATAATTTTCATAAGTTAGATCATGTTTGAATTCAAAAGACAGTATATGTCAATGAGAGTTTAAATCCATTTCACAATCTCACAATACATATTAATAAATCACACACAGCTTAATCTTGATCCATAGTTCAATTCGTCCCAAAAGCCAATGGCTAATGAGGTATTCAATTCGTCCCAAAAGTCGATGACTAATGAGGAATAACATAGCTAGCTAGCAAAAATATGAGTACTCATCCAATTCGTCCTCAACAGGCACACACCTCAACACTTCAGCCAGAAAGGGAATTCAATTCGTCCCACTAGACAAGCTAATGAGGAATACAATCAATATACATGATAGCTGTGGTTTCAAACCATTTCCAATGCTTTTTAATCAATAAGTATCTATCAATGTCATTCAAATAATTTTTCACAGTTTCAAATCATTCACAATATTTTTCAATCAATAAGTGTCCATCAAACTCATTTCCACAATTTAAAACAATAATATACAAATAGTCAATGTTTATTTCAATTGAAAATAATTCAAAAGAAACAGTTGTTGTGCACAAACCTCTGATATTTGTCTCTTGATCCTGACTCAGTATTTCTTTCCCTTTTGCTGAGTCCTTGTTAACTGAGAAACACAATTTGAAGTGTTTCAGTACTAAATTAAATTGTCTCTAACGATAATGTTCGATAAGTAATTCACTGAATACCTTTATTTGCTTAATCACCTAATATACCGACCCTCGATGTTTTCTAGGTAAATTAGGTTTTAGTGTCATTAATATGTCATATTCGATAGGGTTTTAGGTTTGGTACACGCTACCAATTTCATTTCTTTGTTTAGTGCATTTTAATGCAACTTGCTGGATTCCGGGATACTAGTTTGACCTAGCCGGACGATCTAGTTCCCTCGGTTTTCGGGTTTCGGTCAAAACTACAAACTTGTAGATCTATGTCTTATTGCACGCGAGGCAAAATTTTAGGTCATTCCGAGTTAAGTAGACCAAGTTATGGTCATTATACTATTGCTGGTCAAATGGCATCAAATTAGGTCAATTTTAGGTCAATTTGGTCAACTTTGGTTCGGCCAGTTTTTGGACCCGAACTTGTGAAAGCTTTTTGACTTGTTTCTGGTCATTTCTGGGCTTTTGTGTCTTCATAAGACTTGTAGGTATGGGTCTTAACTATTCATGGTTAAAATTTCAGGTCTATTGGACCTGTTTTGAGTGAGTTATGGCCTAAACACTCACTGCTGCCCAATTGGTCATTTTTCAGGTCCTAATTGTACCTAATCCGAATTGGTCATTTTCTTAGGTCACCTTGCAAGCAGAATTTTGGTATGTTTTCTCAATGAAAGTTGGCACATTTTGTGCCTAGTTTCACCTTAAATTGGTCTCATACCAATTGAGGTTACACATTTAAACTTATTGGCTAAAATGTACACTGCCCTTGGTTACTTTGCTTAACACACATCAATTACACATATTTACCTTGCAATATGTTTACTTCCCTACCAAATCTGTTTTGGTACATTACCAAAACTATATATTACTTTACATTAACATCACTTTGGGCAGATTACAATTATCTTCAATACACCAAATATAACTCTAATTCCCAAAGTCCAAACACAATTACACATACACATAACATTACTAGTTTTTACATACTCTTTACACAACAAGTTCATATACATATCCATCAATCCTTCTATGTCAATATTCTGCCAACACTTCCATGAATACATACATTTATTCAAGTGTCCCCAAGCTGCCGAAAATCTTCTTCAACACCAAATTGTCCTACAATTCATCAATTCTCATCCAAGTGCCAAAAATCACCATATAAATATGAAGTAATTCACTAGGTTATTCAATCATCATGATCAACATCATTTCTCATCAAATATATGCACAATTATTTCATCAATTACATGACTCCATGGCTGTCCAAAATGAACACAACAATAACTCTTCAAACTCAAAAATTTTCTTCACAAATCCAACACCCATAACATGCACACAAAACTTAACAAAGCTATCTTCAAAAATACTAACTTACCTTATGGTTGAAACTTGCCAAACCTTGATTAAACTTCTTAAAATTGGTATCAAACTCTTCCTTATGATGTGTAGACAAACTTTCATGAAGCTACTTAAGGGATTGGAGTTGAAATGGAAGGATTAGATGAGCTTGCATGAAACGCCAATGGAGGTTTCCTCTCACCTTCAATTCGGCAATGTTGAGAGAACCTTGAGGAAGATGAAGTTCAGCTGGTTAGTGGACTTACATCAGCCCCATTTAGTTTTTAATTAATCCATTAATGGTCCACTAACTCCAAATAATCATATAATAAGCTAATTGTTCATTTATTCCACATTAACCCATGATTTTAGCTATTTACTTTAGGTACCACCAAATTAATTTTTCATTTTATTTTCTAAGTGTAATACTATTTATTTTTAATGGAAATTTAGGTCAAAAGACAATTCAGGATGTCAAATGACCATAATGCCCCTGTTCGGGTTGCATTCCCAATTTTTCAGTAATACCGGGTTTTGTCTGTTTTTCGATTTCTCACTTTTCTTTGTACTAATTATATAATTTTTCTTTGATCTTTCTAATGATATTTATTCTTCAATAAGGGTCTATTTAAGTCCTAAAAATGTTTTCCAGGGTTCCCCGCAGTCCAGGGCTAGTCAACGGTCCACGCCGTGACTTCCCGGTGCGGTCACCCATCGTTAGGTTTCCCGGCTCGTTTAACTTGATTACCTTTCTTTACTATTATTTTTCCTTTGTTTTTCTTGTATTTTCTTTTCTTGTATTTCATTATTTTATGTCTCCTCACTCATATCGAAGTACGGTTCTAGGCATCCTAGCTGTCCTGACAAAGATCAAGTCACCGAATGATAACGCATCGCGAACTTAGGGGTGTTACAGGACAAGATCTCCTTCTTTTATTTCTTTCCTTGCTATGCGCTTGTCATGCCATCTTTTGGTTTTATCCCTGAAAATTTTGGCGTTTTCGTATGCATCTTGTCAGATTTCTTCTAACTCATTCAGTTGTAGGAGTCTTTTCTCACCAGTAGTTTTGAGGTCAAAGTTTAGGATCTGAATTGCCCAGTAAGCTTTATGCTCAAGTTCAATAGGGAGATGGCATGATTTTCCATAAACCAGTCGGAAGGGTGTTATGCCAATTAGGGTTTTATATGCAGTGCATCTAACTTCATGCACCAGTCCTTCCTTGATCTGTTTACAATTTTCTTAAGAATCTGCTTCAGTTCCCTGTTTGAGATTTCTACTTGACCGCTGGTTTGAGGATGATAAGGTGTGGCCACCTTGTGAGTCACTCCATACTTTTTCAATAGTGTTTCAAATTGTTAGTTGTAGAAGTGACTTCCTCCATCGCTGATTATTGCTCGTGGTGTGCCAAATCTTGTGATGATGTTCTTCTTAAAGAACCTTGTAACCACTCTAGCATCGTTGGTTGGTGTTGCAATTGCTTCTACCCATTTTGACACATAATCAACTCCAACCAAAATATACTTGTTTCCACGGTAAGAGGGAAATGAGCCTATGAAGTCTATTTCTCATACATCAAACAATTCTATTTCAAGTATACCATGCAGTGGCATTTCATTCCTTCTTGAACTATTACCTATTCTTTGGCATTGATCACAAGCTAGCTCAAAGGATCTTACATCCTTAAACAAATGTGTCCAATAAAACCCTCCTTGCAAAATCTTGGCTGCGATTTTTGAGGTGCCAAAGTGTCCTCCATATAGTGGTGAATGGCAGTGATGAATGATACTTTCCATATCTTCCTTTGGTACCCATCTTCTTATCAGTGCATCATTATATCTCTTGTACAGTAGAGGTTCCTCCCATATGTAATATCTCACATCATATAGGAATTTCTTCCTTTGCTGATAAGTCATGTTTAGAGGCAGTACCCTATATACAAGAAAATTAACAAAGTCAGCATACCATGGAGCCTTGGAGAATGCAAGTAGTTGCTCATCAGGAAATGAATCATCAATTTGCAAATCTTTGAAGTCCCCTGTGTACTCCAATTTTAGTCTGAAAAGATGGTCAGCTACTATATTTTTGGATCCTTTTTTGTCCTTGATTTCAAGGTCAAATTCTTGCTGGAGTAGAATCCATCGAATCAGCCTTGGTTTTGCTTCCTTCTTGTTCAAAAGGTACCGAATTGCAGTATGATCTGTGAATACAATGACTTTTGATCCAATGAGGTAAGATCTAAACTTGTCCATTGCAAACACCACTACTAGGAATTCCTTCTCTGTGGCGGCATAATTGATTTGCGCATCATCGAGTGTCTTGCTAGCATAATAAATAGCATGGAGCTTTTTATCTTGTCTTTGCCCGAGCACTGCTCCAGCTGCAAATTCACTCGCGTCACACATCACCTTGAATGGTAGCTCCCAATTTGGTGGCTGCATTATTGGTGCTAATATCAGGGCTTCTTTGATCTTGTTAAAGGAGACAAGGCAATTTTCATCAAAATCAAAGGGAACATCTTGACTTAACAAGTTGGTCAGTGGCTTAGCTATTTTGGAAAAGTCCTTGATGAATCTTCTGTAGAATCCTGCATGTCCCAAAAAGCTTCGCACTCCCTTGACTGATGTTAGTGGTGGCATGTTTTCAATGATCTCAATTTTTGCCTTATCAACTTGAATTCCTCTTTCTGATATCAAATGTCCCAGAACTAAGCCTTCCCTTACCATGAAGTGGCATTTTTCCCAATTTAGGACCAGGTTTGATTCTTCTCATCTTTGTAACACCTTAGATAAATTGGCTAGGCAATCATCAAAAGTAGTTCCATAAATAGAAAACCATCCATAAAAACTTCCATGATATCTTTAATATAATCAGAAAAGATAGCCATCATGCATCTTTGAAAGGTAGCAGGGGCATTACAAAGAACAAAAGGCATTCTCCTATATGCAAATGTTCCATAGGGACAAATGAATGTAGTCTTTTCTTGGTCTTTTGGGTGAATAGGAATTTGAAAGAATCCCGAATACCCATCTAGATAATAGAAATAAGAGTGTTTCGCTAACCTTTCTAACATTTGGTCGATAAAGGGGAGAGGAAAATGGTCTTTTCTGGTAGCATTGTTCAATTTCCTATAATCTATGCACATTTGCCAACCAGTGACTACTCTAGTAGGGATTAGTTCATTGTTTGTATTTTGGATACCAGTTGCCCCACCTTTTTTAGAAACTACATGTACTAGATTAACCCACTTACTATCAAAAATTGGGTATATGATACCTGTATCTAATAGTTTTAAAATTTCTTTCTTGACTACTTCTTTCATGTTTGGGTTAAGTCTTCTTTGGTGTTCGATAGTGGGTTTACTATTTTCTTCAATGGGTATCCTATGCATGCAAATCGAAGGGTTGATTCCCATTAGGTCTTCTATTTTATACCCTATGGCTTTGTTATGAATCCTAAGTTCTCTTAACAATTTTTTCTCTTCTAACTTAAACAGGCTAGCATTGATTATAACAGGATATTTAGAATTTGAGTCCAGAAATGCGTACCTTAGCGAGGAGGGAAGAGGTTTAAGCTTTACCTGTTTGGCATTTTCCTAGAGCTTACCTTTGGTTTGTTCCTCCTTCAACTTCTCCATCTCGGAAGCCTTAGCTAAGGGTAGGGGTGGATGAGCTGCTAGCTATTGTGCACAGGCTGCTATTTCTGTATTTTCATCATCCACTATGTGGCTGTGCATAATACATGCTTCAAGAGGATCTTTAGGATGTGTCTTATGAAATTTTTTTTCAACTTGTTTGTCAATTATGTCAACCTTGAAGCATTCATCAGGTTCAAATTTGTGTTTCATTATGTTAAACAAGTTGAACTCCACTTCTTCTTCTCCTACCTTGAGGGTTAGTCACCCATTTTTTATGTCTATGATGGCTCCGGCGGTTGCCAAGAATGGTCTTCCCAAGATGAACGTTCCAGCCGATTGAGAAAGTAACCACTTTCTTGCTCTGTCCGGAAGGGAGAATGGGAATGCTTTGAGTCTTATTGCTTGATCAGACACTCCATTCATCTTAAATGTGTCACATAGGGCAAGAAAGCACTGGAGGTGATAGTGTGGGTCTTCTATTGGTGAACCTGCAAACTGGGTTTGTTGAATCATTTGTAGCCATGCTGGTTTTAATTCAAAGTTATTGGCTTCCACTATGGGTCTAGTGACACTGGGCTGAAATCCTTAGACAGATGGAGCTCCGTAATCTCTCAAGAGTCTTGGTCTATCATTATTATCGGCCATGGTTGGAATTTTAGGATTTCCTTGACCGTGCTCTTGATGTTTCCTTTCCCTCCTAATGGCTCTCAGAGTTCTGTCTATCTCCGGATCACAATCCAAAATTTCTTCTTCTGACCTTGTTCTGGTCATATATCAGATCGGGCACCTGAGAGAAAAGAAGAGAAATACAACTAGTAAAATAATATTAGATAATAAATATTATTGCCTAAATCAACTAAACTGCCTATCGCTTGATATTATTAAAGCCAAAAATCCCCAGTAACGACGCCAAAAACTTGTTTCGCTAGTTTTACAACCTCACAAGTGCACGGATCGCTAACAAGTAATAAAGTGACGAGTAGAGTATCATTCCCATGAGGAATTTGATTAGTAAGTACCAATCTATATGGTAATTTTGACTTTCTAGGCTATCGAATACTTAGGGAATGAAGTTTGTTAACCTTAAACACTAGAATGGTAAACTTAAAACAAAATGATTTATTTGAAACAATTCTAGAATTAAGATTTCACACTTGAATCTTACTAGGGATGTTATCTCATTTATTTACTGAATTGAGGATCATTTTCCTTGATGGAAATCAGTCTTAAGTTATCCTAAATCCTCTCTCAAGGCACCTAGGGTGTATTCTAATTAACTCAAACCCAACTTTCGTGGTAATCAAATTAATTAAAATCTTTTAAGATCTTTAACCAATTTTGAAGTTCTACAAAGGTATCAGCCTATGTCTAGGTCAGAATTCCTAGGTTCAAGATCTTGATTTTCTAATATTAATCTTCACTTTTCAGACCTTCAATTAAAATCTACAATCATGGCTAAGTGGGTACCAGCACATAACATGCATTAAAATCATAAGAAATTAAATCATGGAACGAATCTCAAATCCAATAAATAAAACTTAGTGTTTATCCATAATAATAATTACAAGCATTACTCTCTCAAATCTAGAATAACAAAACTACTCACTCATGGTGAGTTCAGCAAACATCATGATAAAAGGTAAAAATAGTAAAAAGAAAATCATGTAGAAGAAATAAAACAATAAAAATCTGTCAAGGGAGATGAAATAAAGGAATCGAAGAGAGTTTGCAGCTTTGATCTTGTGGAGCTTCGGCTGGAAAACTCCTTTTGGTACCGATGTTTCTCTCCTCGAGACGGCTAGAGAGAGTGCAGAGTGTGGATTTCTCTCCTTCAAAACTCCTCAAAGGTGCTGTCAAAAGATAAAAGAAAGCCTCATTTTTCTGATGCTTTCTCTTTTGTTTATAATGGTTGCTCTAGGGTTAGGTCATTTTGAGTCCAAAAGGCTTTAGGAGTCTCATTTGAATCAGAAAATAAGAGCGAGAATTCGAGTTATAAAACTAGCTGCTGCATAGTACAGAGCTTGTGTGTCACTACACGGCCCAAGGCCATGTAACTTGCTAGAGTGGAACTTCGGAGTCTTGCATTGGCACTGAGAGTTACATGGGTCTGCGCCAACTACACGGGCCTGGTTACATGAGCCATATACTTTTGTTCCCATAAGGTTCTTCAAGCTTGTGCCCGGCAGAGACTTACACGGGTCCCTGCAGATTACACGGGTCTAATTACACGACCCGTGTACTTTTGTTTCTCCATTGGCTATCTGGCTTTCTTCTGGCAGAAGGTTACACGAGTCTGGGGCTTGGCTTATATGACCCGTGTACTTTGTGTCAGTAGCAATACTCAGTCTCTTGAACTCTCCAAGCTTCCTTTTGCACTCCTATACTGTGGGGTTTCACCCAAACACCTGAAATGATGCAAAAAATATAGAATTAAGGGCTTGACAATAGAACTTACAAAAACTAATAAAATCAACTAATATGCATGAAAATACTTTCCTAAATGCTATGAGATAGTATACAAATGTGCTTAAAAACATCTATACAATTCAAGTGTATCATCTAACCGGTAGCATGCCCACTTATCCAATCATATACTCACTATCTAGGCTTACTTGGGCTTAACTTTCTTAATTAACATTAATTCAACATTCTTTGTTTCCATAATTATTAAGATATATGTGTCAACATCCTCATGCCATTTCCATATATGCATAGCCTTTGCATTCAAGCATACTAAATACATATACAACTTGTATTAATGAAGAACATGGTAAAATCTTGCATATTTCTGAATTTATATATTGTTTTCCATTAGAAAACAGACCAAGTAAATGTAAGAATTAACTTACACTTTCTTCGTAAGATTTTTGGATTTATGTCTTAACTTTCATTTGGTTTTTGAATCACTTGATTCTGATTTATAGATTACAAGTTATGACCAAATAAACAGGATCTGGTCATATCTGCCTTTTTATTCTAGAATACAATGCAAATTTTAGATAGTTTTTAGAACTCAATTTCAGTCAAGTTTCAGTTATAATTAAAAGTTGTTCCTCTATTTTTGTAGCTTTCCAATAAGATAAGATTCATCTTGTAACATCCTCACTGTAGGCAGTTCCGTAAATTCTACTGTTCCAATGACTAAGGTCTGTTCGGACAACTAGAATGTATGGAACCATACTTAAACTAGAGTGAGGAGTCATAATTAAATTGAATAAAGATCAATTAAGGGTGTAGGAAAAATAAATGAAGTGGAATGTAACCGGTTAAATGAGCACAAGTCCTGGTGATGGGTGACCTCACTGGGAAATGACGATGAGTCCGGGGCAACTCTAAATTCAAGTAAAATCCCGTAAGATCCTTAATGAAGACTCAATTGAAGGAATTTCTATGAGTTAATAAGCCAAGAAAATGAAAAGAAATAAGCACAAAGCAAAGAAAGATAAGGAGTTATCAGGTATTACGGGAAAGATAGACATAAACCTGGTAAGAGCCAAATTTGGTCAATTAAATTTAAAGATCCAATATTGACCAAAAATAAGAGTTATTAATTAAATAAAGGTAGATAAATTTAATTAATTGAGCTTATAAAAATTAAATATAATATTAAAAATCAAAATTTAATGATTATAAAGTTCAAAATAATTATAAAATTGCCATTCGACTTATTTACAAATTTATCATTAGACATTAAATTAATATATAAATCAATAATTGTAACACCCCTATTTGCATAGCCTGGTACATTTTACTATTCCAATGACCGGTATCGATCCGGACAATTAAGGAGATTAGAATCACATCTAAGACACCTAAATAAGCCTTGAACGCAAATAATTAGTTATTGCCAAATAGTTAAGTATAAAGAAGAAAAACAAAACATAAAAAGTTAAATGAGCCGAGAGTCACAGCGATGTGTGACCTTCCTGGGAAATGACTGCAAGGTCAATCTTAACTCAAATTTTGAACTGGAAAATATGACGCCGCGGTCCTTAGGACTATTGCAAATACAGTGGAAAAGAGAAAATCACAAAAAAGAGTTGTTAAGCAGGTCAAATAATTAGGTCAGGGATCCAAAAGAAATATCGAATAACTTACAAACTGGATTGAACCAGCGATGGGCAATTTGGTCAAATTATCCCTAGAGCTGACTCCTGACCTAACTGTCCAATAAAATCGGAGAAAAAAAATTTTCAGAATCAAGAATTAAATTAAAGAACTAATGAAAAAATAAATGCAAAAGAAAAGAAAATTGAAAATTTACATCATCACATTACTTCATTTATGACATCATAATTCAATTTTATTTACCCCCATTTTTGAGCAAGTCAACTATTGCTTAAATAAACATAAAACAAAAAAAAATTAAAAGAGAAAAAGCTCATTTTTCCCAACCATGCCGCATTCATCTCCTTCCTCTCTCTCTTTACTTTTTTTTCCTCCATTAAAATCCACCATTAAAGCTTGCTTCAAGCTTTAAATCCCCCACTAAACCCTAATCTCTTCCCCAAACAATTGATAAAGCTTCTAATCTACAATAAAAAAGGAGATGGAGAGGAAAAAGAAAGGAGAAAGTGAAGGAAATTTGCTTTTTGAATTTCAAGTTTGAGGTTAGTAGTTGAATTGAAAATTTGTGTTGAATACTTATGTATTTAGTGTAAGTAGCTTAAATCTTAATTTAAAATCAAAAGAAAACACTTGTTGGGGGAGTAACTAGAAATTTGGCTAGCCTTAGGTGTGCTTTGAATTGATGGAATTTGGTGAAATTAAATGATTGTTTAGGTTGAGTTATGTATGTGGAGTATGGATATATGTTTTGAATGCATTAGATTTGAACTTTATGTAATTAGGGTTCTTGAGTATTTTGACAATTGGAAAAAATTGGAGAATTAGTTAATTGATGCCATTGACCTTACTTGAGTTAAGAAATGGTCAATTGTGACCATTTGTGGTGTGTGTGAATTGCTAGAACCAAGTTTCAATTCGGATTGGTTAGGGTCAGTATGCTGACAGTTTGACCTAGGTCCCTTTCAGAGACCAAAACTGGAAATTTACCAACCCAATTGGTGTGAGGTCAATTGAGAATGAAAATAGACACAAAATGACACATTTTTCATTTAGGAACTATGCCTAGAAAATGACATTAGGATAGTGAACAATTAGGCCAAATCCAGATTTAGGCACACTGCTCTGTACAAAAATGACCAAATGAACAGTAGTTACTTAAATGACCATAACTTGGTCTAGGAAGGTCCAAATGACCTGAATACCGATGGAAAGTTGAGACATAGCCCTACAACTTTTATGAAGAAAACAAACCCAAATTTTGACCATAATCTATCCGAAAAGTCACTTACAGTCAGCACACCAAAACTGCCAGTATCCAGAAAATGCCCAGAATTATGGGTAACACCAAATCCGGCCAGCCCCATTCAAATAGTCATATCTTGGGCTACAAAACTCCAAATGGAGTGATTCAAAAAGGAAAATAAATTTAAGACAATAAGGAACAACTTCTATGAAGAAAACTTAGCCAAATTTCAACAGCAACTTGACCAATGGAACAGTGCAAAACAAGACACCAAATCTAAAATTTTAAAATTTCACCTAAGAGACTTAAAATTTGAGGAAACAACCAAAACCAACAAATTAGGTAACCAAAATGTGAGATGTGGGTGAAATTAAAATTCCCATACCTATTAAGCATGAGAAAGTCAACAATTTGACTTGAATAATATTGTGAATAGTAACCCCGAAGGGCAAAATTTTAAAGAACGTCAAGTTAAGCATATTAAAGCTAGATATAAATAGATTTGAATTTGTTTTTGGATTTATGATAAATTGTGATACTGAAACACTGTAAAATTGTGTGTTTCAGTTGAAAAGAATACCGAGAAAAAACCCGAGGCATCGAGTCAAGGCTAAGAGACAACTCGCATAAGGTTTGTGCACAACATAAAATTTTTCTTTAAATTTCTTTTGCAATTGTATAACATGAATTTTGATTTATTTTGATTGCAACTTTGTAATTGAAATGAACAAATTGTGTTGACCTGAATTGTTGTAAAGTTTAATTGTATGTGTTTGATTTGGCAATAAATGTTTAGTAAATTGCTAAAACAGTTTTGAAACCACAATGTCATGACCATATATTTGAATACCTCACTAGCATGACTAGTGGGAGGAATTAGTTTTGAATTTTGATTCCCTCTCTGGCTAAAGTGTTGAGGTGTGTGTCAATAGAGGAAGAAATTGAAAGGGTACCCATAGATTGAGCTAGCTAGCCTTGTGATTCCTCATAAGCCTCCGGCTATTGAGATGAACATTGTTTTGATGGCATGATATAACTGCGTATTTTTATGAAACATGTTTTGAGACTTTCGAAATGAGACTGTTTGGACTAAAATTATAAATTGTCTTTTTTATCTACTTTTCATTTTCAATACTATATTTGAATAAATGTGATTTGAATTATGCATAAAATGTTATTTTAGTATGTTGTGCACCACTGAGTCATAGTACTCAGTGATGGCTGTTTATTGTTGTCGCAGATAGAGAGACTAGTGGAGCAGTAGAGAGAGCTGCTGAGGATCTCGGAGCTACATCCTTGAGATTTTATCGGGTATAATTTTATACCATGATTATAATATTTATTTTGGTGTATGTAACTGTATGTACATATATAAACTGGTCTTGAGCAATTGTATAGATTTTATAATTATATTATTTTGGATTTTCTGATGAAATTTTTGGGTTGATGAATGTAAATAATTTTCCTTTAATGCAATGTGTATGAATTTAATTATTACTAATTTTGGAAATAATTGAATTGATATTTTGAGTTGTGAAATATTGATTTGAATTATGGAGTTGGGAGGAATTGTGTTGAGTCGAATTTGGTGGTTGAAATGATATATTTGGAAGTGTTTTCTACAGGTAAAATTTTTGGTTTTTCTCAAATACAGTCAGCACTCTGTCGAAATTTTTTCAAAAAATGAGGAAAAATAAAAATGGACAAAAATTTTAACTAGTCTTTAAACTTAAAATAAATGTTTTTAATACCAGCTATAAAAGCTCACCACTTTTAAAAAGTAAGAAAATTATTTTAAAATCCCTTGTAGTGTATTTAATGGGTTACCGGTAGATGGAGTCGGTAATTCATTAGGTATACTAGGGGATCATGTTATGCCTTACAGAGGGGTAAGGTGGGGAGCAAACTGATTATCATTATGAATTCATATCCTATTGGTCTCTGAATTTAATTTTTGTTTCTATTGGATTTGTTTTGGTATGGATTTAGATCCTATTGGTCTTTGAATTTAATTTTTGTTTCTACTGGATTTGTTTTAGTTTGGATCTCCCATTTGTCGCTTTGTCTGCTTTTTTCCTACCCCTTATCTTTAGATTCTTTTTCTTACCATAATAGCTTGGCAATAGCTACATCTTATCTAATTCCTGTCAGGCATCCATATCCTCTACATTACCCAAGATTTAGCCATTAACCATTCATCTCATATTCAAACTGGCACTTGAACTTCCTTTCTCAACATTGGAAGCCTTAAATTCCTTACTTGTCTCTCCTACTTCTCATTTTTCTGTTATCATTTCATTTACTTAAAAAATGAGGCTCCATAGGAATCCTTTTCATTTATATTCTTTCATCAAAGCCTCTATCTCAAAGGACTAGGCCCTTGGCCCCTACTATTATTGCTCTTTGTGAGTCACTCTCCCTATCCTTTAGTCCCTTAACTATGTTATTTTTTCTTTTTGTGGTGTTAGTGGTACCTTAACAACCATATTTTGGTCCTATGCACCTCCCAATATCTTCCTTTTTCCTCTCTTTAAAATGACTTTTGCTCTTAGTACATGAAGATGGGAAGGAGTTCAAAGGAGGTACTTACTCTTTCTTTTTTCCTTGCCATAAACACCTTCACCATTCTATCTTAAGGAGGGATTTCCTTGCGTGCCTATACCTATAGTCCCCAAACTTGGGGTTTCTGTACCCAGGTGTGCTTTTTCTAAGCCTTTAGGCTCTTTATTTCTTACATTATTAACCATTTTACTTCATTTCTCTAATTACTTGTCTCCTTTAAAGTGCCTTAGGCACTTACCCTCTCTTGTCATCTTGTTATCCCTTCGAGGAAGTCACTTCATGCATTAGAAATACTACTCCTAACTTTTTGCCTTTCTTGAGATATATTACCATGCTTTGCATGGCAATGACATCTAAGAAGGGATACCATCCTCCTTATCTCGGCATAACATCTATTGTAATGCCTCCATTATCCATGGTTTTTGCTAAATTAAGGTGACAAGGTCGATGGCTTTAGCTACCTTCCTCCATTATTTTTAGTTCACCACCTCGTGGATTATAAACCGTCAATTAAGAGCCCATGACTCCTTTATAAGGTTATACTTGTAACACACCTTACCCGATGTAACACTCCTATATGCATAGCCTGGTATATTTCGCTGTTCCGGTGACCGGTGTCTGTCCAAACAATTAAGAAGATTAGAACCATGTTTAAAACACCTAGAAAAGCCCTAAATGAAAATTAATAGTGATTACTAGATATTTAAGTATAAATAAGAAAAACAATGCATAAAAAGTTAAATGAGCCGAGGGTCACAGCGATGGGTGACCTTACCGGGAAGTGACTGCGAGGTCAGTCCTAACCCTAATTTTGAACGGGAAATTGTGACACCGCGGTCCTAAGGACTATTGCGAACCTAGTGGAAAAGCGAAAATCACATAAAAGAGTTAATAAGTAGGTCAAATAATTATTTCAGGACTCTGGAAGAAATATCGGATTATTTGTACACTAGATCAATCCAGCGTGGGCCAAATTGGTCAATTCACCCCTAGAGGTGACTCCTGACTTAACTGTCCAATAAAATCAGAGAAATGAAAATTTCAGAATAGAGAATTAAATTAAAGAATTATGGAAAAATAAAGGAAAAGGAAAAAGAAATGGCAATTGAATTATTGCATCACTTTAGTGACATCATATATGATGTCAAAATAAATTTTTAATTATCCTAATTTTTGACCAAGTCAAATTCTATTTAATTAGACATAAAAATACAAAAATTAAAAGAAAACTACTATTTCTTTCTTCCCCAACCAACCAGCTGAACCCCAAGCTTCTCTCTCTCTCCATGAATTCCTCCATTAAAGCTTGGTTTCAAGCTTGATTTCCATTCACTTAACCCTAATTTCCCCAAATTCTGCTCATAAACCTTATTTTGGCAAGTAGATAAGGAGAATTGAAGAAAAAAAAAAGGAAGAAATGAGAAGAAATTGAAGAATTGAAATTCAAATAAAGGTTAGTAATCTAAACTTAAAATTTTTAGTTAAAATCTTATGTTTAGAGTTAAATAAACTTAGAAATTATGGAAAATACAAACAAAACAATCATACAATTGCTTGAGTTTGATAAAATTAAAGTGATAGAGAAGTTGAATTAAGTATGTAGAGTAAGATTATACACTTTAATTTCATTGATTGAATGAATTGCAAAATTAGGGCTCTTGAGTTCTTGGAATTAGGAGAAAAATTAGAGGAAATGGTCAATTGATGCAATTGACCCTAATTGAGGTTAGAAATGGTCAATTGAGACCACTTGTGATGTGTTTGAATGAGTAGAAATGAAATGCAATTCGAATTAGTGAAGGGTCCCAATCTGGCAGGTTGACCTAGGTCCTTTTCAGGGACCAAAACTATAATTCTGCCACCCCAATTGATGTGAGGCCAATTGGATATGAACGTAGACACATAATGACACAATTTTCATATAGAAACCATGCCTAGAAAATAACATTAAGATAGTGAACAATTAGGTCAAATCCGGGTAATATGCACTACCACTGTACCAAAATGACTAAATGAATAGTATTTGTTCATTTGGCCATAACTTGGTGTAGGAAGGTCCAAAAAACCTGAATTTTATATCGATCGAAAGCTAAGACATAGAACTACAACTTTGATGAAGAACATAAACCCAAATCCTGACCATCAGCTATCCAAAAAGTGAGCTGCAATTAGCACACCAAAACTGCCAGAACCAAGAAAGTGCCCAGAATTCTAAGTTTGAACTAATCCAACCAGCCTTAGGAAAATGGCTGTATCTTGCACTAAAAAAACTCCAAATGGAGTGATTCAAAAAGAGAAATAAACTAGAAATAATAAGAAACAACTTTGATGAAGAACACTTAGCCAAATTTCCACAGTAACTAGACCAATGGAACAGTGCAAAATAGGGGACCAAAACTAAAAAATTGAAATTTCTATTAGGAGATTTAGAAATTGAAATGACAATCAGGACCAATAAATTAGGCACTCAAAATGTGGTATGTGGGTATAATTGGAATTCACATACCTATTAAACATGAGAAAGTCAATATTTTGACTTGAATAGTGTCATGAATAGTAATCCTAAAATACAAAGTTTAAGGAGTGATATTTTAAGCAAATTTAGGGGTGCAATTAAGTAGACATAAAATTTAGTATGGGAATTATTATAAGTTGTGATACTGAGACACTGTGAATTGTGTGTTTCAGTTGGAAAGGACACTAGGAAAGAAAAGGAAACACCTAGTCAAGGCTAAAAGGCGACTCATGAGAGGTTTGTGCACAACATAGAAACTTTCTATGAATTTTCTTTTGCAAATTGTTTTGAATGAATTGTGAACATTAAATTGTGACTTTATTTATACTAAAAAATTGGATTGAAAAGAAAAATGTGTTATTGACCCAAAATGTTGAGAAAATAAACTATATGTGAATTATTGACATTTGAATATTTAGAAAACTATTTAAATGGTTTGAAATCACAGTGTCATGACCAAATGTTTGAATGCCTCACTAGCCTGACTAGTGGGAGGAATTAGTTTTTTATTCCCTCTCTGGCTGAAGTGTTGAGGTATGTGCTAGTAGAGGAAGAAATTTGAATGGGTACCCATAGATTGAGCTAGCTAGCCTTGGTATTGCTCATAAGCCTTTGGCTATTGAGATGAAAAATATATATTGATGGCATGATATGACTGTGTGAATTTATAGAAATTGTTTTGCGACTTCAGAAGTGAAAATTTTTTTGACTAAAATTGTAAATTGTGTTTTGTATCTGTTTAATGATTTTAGCATGGTATTTAGAATAATTGTGATTTAATATATGAATAAATTAGTATTTTTGTTATGTTGTGCACTACTGAGTAATTGTACTCAATGATGACTTCTTATTGCTGTCGCAGGTAAAGAGACTAGTAAAACAGCCGAGCGAGCTGCTAAGGACCACAGTGCTACACTTTTGGATTTTGTCGGGTATTGAATTATACCCTTTTATACCTATTTATTTTAATCTATATGACTATATGTATATTTTATAATTGGTCTTGAGCAGTTGTATAGTAAATTTGTAATAGTATTATTTTTGGATTTTATGTTGTAAATTAAACTTGTGGATGTAAAGTAAATATTTTAAATGAAATGTAATGAGTTGATTTAATTGTTTTGAAATATTATGAATTGTGAAAAATTGAGTTGTGTTGATTTATTAGAGGTTGGGGATTGTGATTGAAATTCATTTTGGAAGTGTTTTTTTACAGGTTAAAATTTTTTGTTTTTCTCAATTACAGATGGTACTTTGCTGAAATTTCTACAAAATTTACGGAAAAATAAAAATGGTCAAAATTTTTGCCTAACATTTAAACTCTAATTAAAAGTTTTAATACATGTTAAAAGTGCTCGCCACCTTCAAAAAGAGATAAAATTGTTTTAAAATCCCTTGTAGTGTATTTAATGGGTTATCGGCAAGCGAAGTTAGGTAATTCATTAAATATCTTACGAGATCATGTTATACCCTACAAAGGGGTAAGGTGTGACATATTTTAGTATTATCAGAGCAAGTTTTTAAAGTATATTTTGACTTGTCAATTTGCATAGTTTCTTTGATAAGTACAACTGCTCAATGTCCTTATTTGATATATACAGTGCATTACATTATAAATATGAACTAATGGAGGGAAATCTCCTTATGTTATTTGTTCAGGAGGTATAATATCCTCAAATTGAAATGGAAGAAGGGGACCACTTGGTTGAGCAATCTGTAGAGGCTGAGGCATAAGGGGAAGCCCTAGCCCTTCAAAATGTGAGTGGATTAGTGGCACCAGCCCCACTAATGCCTCAGTTTCCCACACAATTTGCTCAGCAAATGGCTGTAATGTTCAAACAAATGGCTGGAAGCATGCCTACTCAAGCTCCACTTTAAACACCTGTGGTGCAATCACAGCCTCTAGCCTGGCAGTATGATAAGCTAATTAAGTATGGGGCTACAGAGTTTAAGGGTACAGTGGACCCTTTAGAGGCAGAGCAGTGGTTGGAGAGAATGGATAGAGTATTTAAGAAACTGCATTGCACGGAGGAATTGAATTCGAGTATTCAGTGTCACTACTACAGGGGGATGCGTATGATTGGTGGAAAACCATCCCCATAGTTTGGTGGAACCTCCAGTGTTGACCTGGGATGACTTCCTCAGAGAGTTCAGATAAAAATACGTCCCAGATGCTTATGTGGACCAGAAGCTACAGGAATTTTTAAGCCTGAAGCAAGGAAGCAGATCAGTGGCAGAATATGAAAGTGAGTTCTCCCGCCTGAGCCACTATGCAGGGAGTTTTCTTTCTACTAGCAGAGAAAGATGTAAGAGGTTTGAAACTAGCTTGAAGCCCAATCTGAGGATGCAAGTGGTTGGATTCAGACATAATAACTTCTCTGAACTTATTTCTCAAGCACTTGAGTTAGAAAGAATTGAGTCAGAAGGGGCACCAGTGAAAGAGAAAATAGAGAAAACAGAAAAATAAAAGAGTGAAAAGTCAGTGGATCAAAGTTCCAATGGCAATACTGGAAAAAGAAAGAACTTTGGGGGACCAAGCAAAGGTAAAAAGTCTGGAAGGGGAAGATTTTCTGGGCAGAGACCCCCTCAATCTGGTCAACAGACAACCAAAAGTTCTCACCCTCCCCGCCCCTATGAGACATGTGGCAAGACCCATGGTGGGATATTTTACTGGGCTTCAGGAGCCTATTTTAACTGTGGGGGTACGGGGCATCTAGCTAAAGATTATACCAGTGCCCATAAATTTGGGCCACCTCCTACTATTGCAGAAGGGTCAGTACAGAGTTCTGCCACTAGAGGTGCACAACCATCTAGCAAAGGCAGAGGCAAAGGTAGGGGTAGCACCTCGGGCAGTTATGATACAGTAAATCAATCAAAACAAAGCAGTGCTCCAGCCAGAGTCTACACGATGAGACAGAGACAAGAGGCTGAGATTTCTGACATTGTGGCCGGTACCTTCTCTATCTCTTATCAAGATGTATTTGTACTGTTTGATCCGGGTTCTACCCATTCCTATGTTAGTGCTAGCATCGTTAGTTCTCTTGCTGTTCCGTGTGTCCAAATGGATTTTGAGGTGCTAGTAACAAGTCCATTGGAATAAGAAGTCAGAGTCAATAGAATGTATAGAGATTATCCTTTGGTGATCCAAGGACATATTTTTCTGTCCGATTTGATAGAAATGCCCTTCAGAGATTATGATATCATCTTGGGCATGGATTGGTTAGCTAGGCATCACGCCATGATTAACTATAGACTGAAGACAGTCACTTTTGGTCTCCCTCTATATAGTGATGTGGTAATACATGGGGAGAGGCAGTTATTGCCATCAAACATCATTTTGGCTACACTAGCCAGAAACATGATCAGAAAGGGGTGTGAAGCGTACTTGGCACATGTGATAGACACCCAAGTGGGGAGTCCAACATTAAGGGACATCCCTACAGTATGTGACTTTCCAGATGTGTTCCCTGATGAGCTGCCAGGATTACCTTCAGAAAGAGAGGTGTAGTTTGAGATTAATGTTGTGCCTAGTGTGGATCCAATCTCCATAACACCATACAGAATGGCACCAGCAGAATTGAAAGAGTTGAAGGTGCAATTGCAAGAACTACTTAAAAAGGGCTTCATTCGCCCTAGTGTGTCACCTTGAGGAGTGCCAGTGTTTGTTAAGAAGAAAGATGGCACTCTCTACTTGTGCATTGATTACCGGCAGTTGAATAAGGTGATAATAAAGAACAGATATCTATTGCCCCACATTGATCACTTATTTAATCAACTAAAGGGTCCAGCTGTGTTCTCCAAAATTGACCTAAGATCGGGTTATTATTAGCTAAAGGTGCAAGAGCAGAGTATCCCTAAAACTGCTTTTAGAACCTGATATGGCCATTATGAGTTCCTGATCATGCCATTCGGGTTAACGTTTATGGATCTGATGAACACTATCTTCAGACCATACTTAGATCAATTTGTGTGCCCAAGATGATATCATAATCTCTGAAGGGCATTTCAATCAAATTGGATAAAAAGGTGTGTCCTTGGATCACCAAAGGGCAATCCTTATACATTCTGTTGACCCTAACCTCTTGTCCTAATGGACTAGTTACTAACACCTCAAAATCTATTTTTATACAAGGAACAGCAATATAACCAGTGATGATGGCACTAACATAAGAATGTGTAAACCCCGGGTCAAACAACACAAACACATCTTGGTTAAAGATAGAAAATGTACCAGCCACAATATCAAATGTTTTTGCCTCTTCTCTCTGCTGCATAGTGTATACTCTGGCTGGAGCATTACCCTGCTCTGACTGATTAACAGTGCCCTGACTGCCTGAGGTGCTGCCCCTACCTCTATCTCTGCCTCTACTAGTTGGCTGTGAACTTGTGGTGGCAGAACTCTGAACAGATCCTTCTACTGTGATAGTAGGTGAACTAGATCTGCGGGTACTGGTGCAATCCTTCGCAAAATGTCCCATACCACCGCAGTTATAACAAGCACCGATAGCCTTGTAGCATACCCCACCATGGTTCCTACCACAAGTCTCACAGGGACAGGGAGGAAAGGAACTTTTGGTCGTCTGCTGACCAAATCTAGGTGGTCTTTATCCCGAAAACCTCCCTCTACTAGATTTTCTACTACTTTGTCTCCCGAAATTTTTCCTCTTTCCGGTATTACCACTAGAACTCTGATCTGCTGGCTTCCCACTCTTCTCTTTTTCTGTCTTCTCTTTCTTAGGTGCCCCTTCTGATTCTATCCTTTCTAGCTCTAGGGCTTAAGACATTAGCTCAGAAAAATTGTCATGTCAGAACCTAACCACTTGTATTCTCAAAATGGGCTTCAACCCGACCTCAAACCTTTTACACCAGTCTCTACTAGTGGTGAGTAAGCTCCCAGCATAGTGGCTCAGGTGGGAAAATTCCCTTTCATACTCTACCACTATTCTGTTCTCCTATTTCAGACTTAAGAATTCTTGCAGTTTCATATCAACATAGGCATCTGGGACATATTTCTATCTGAACTCTCTGAGGAAGTCGTCCCATGTCAAAACCGGGGGTTCCACCAAGCTATGGGGGATGGTCTTCCACCAGTCATATGCATCCCCCTATAATAATAAGATTGAATATTCAAACTTTAACTCCTTCGTGCAGTGCAGCTTCTTAAACACTCTTTTCATTCTCTCCAACCACTATTCTGCTTCCAAAGGGTCCACTATACCCTTAAATTCAGTAGCACCATACTTAATCAACTTATCATACTGCCTGGCTAGAGGCTGTGGTTGCACTATTGGTGCTTGAATTGGGGCTTGAGTAGGCATGTTCCCAGCCATTTATTGGAACAAAGCAGCCATCTACTGAGCAAACTAAGTAGGAAACTGTGACATGGGTGGAGCTGGTGTAGCTGACCTACTAGCATTCTAGAGAGCTGGGGCTTCCCCCTGTGCCTCAGCTTCGACTGATTGCTCAACTGAGCGATCTACTTCCTCCATATTCAATTAAAGGATATTCTATCTCCTGAACAAACAACACAAGGAGATTTCTCTCCATCAGTTCATATTCATAATGTAATGCACCGTATGTATTAAACAATGACATTGAGTAGTTGTACTTATCAACAAAAAAAAACTCAAATTCACAGTTCAAAATATGCTTTGAAAACTAGCTCTGATACCACTAAAACATGTCACACCTTACCCCTCCATAAGGCATAACATGATCCCGTAGTATACCTAATGAATTACTAAACTTCGCCTACTGATAACTCATTAAATATACTACTAGGGATTTTAAACCAATTTCCAATCATTTTAAAGTGGTGGGTAATGCTGATTAATTATATAAAACCTTTAATCAAAGTTTAGGTTATAAATCAAATTTTTAAATTAATTTGAAATCTCTGAAAATTTTACAGAAAATTCAGCAGAGTGCCGTCTATATTTTGGGAAAATAGTTCTTCAAAAACCTATTAAAAACACTTCCAATACATTTAATACTCACAACTCCAACATTCTCATCACAATTTAATATCAACAACCACAATTTCGAGCAATTCATTATTTTTAAAAATAATGTAAACAAAAAAAGAAGAACTTAAACTTTTCATTACTAAGAAATAATCAGTTTGCAGTACAAATATTTACAATGGTCAAAATAAAATTCCAAAATTTATTATACAACTGCTCAAGTCTAATATACATACACACAGTTACATATGCATTAAGATAAAAATTTACAAGGGTATAATCTATATATCCGGTGTTGATCCCAAAAATTCTAGTCAATTCGAGTCCCATGCGGCCTACTCTGCTGCTTTATCTACCTCTTTACCTGCGATAGCAATAAAAAGTTATCGCTGAGGTAATGACTCAGTGGTGCACAATTTAAAGAAAATAATAATTTACACAGCAAATAAATCACAATTTCCCCAAGTAAATCAATTCAAATATTTATATATAAAAAATCATGCTTTATTTCTAAAGCCAGAAAATTTCTGAATAAAAGCATATTTCATTCCATCAATCATAAAACAAAATTCTAAAAAGACACAGTTTTGATCATGACATGATTTCCAATTCGTCCCAATAACCAAAGGCTAATAGGGAATACCAAGGCTAGCTAGCACAATATATGAGTACTCATTCAATTCATCCTCAACTGGCACAAACCTCAACACTTCAACCAGAGAGAGAATACAAATCCAATTCATCTCACTAGGCAAGCTAGTGAGGAATTCAAACATTTAGTCATAACACTGTGGTTTCAAACCATTTCAACAATTTTCCAAGCATCAAAATATCATTCAATTTACTTTTGTATTTTATTCAAAATAATTTCCCAAAAATTTGGGCTAGAAACACATAATTTTATCAAGCAACATATGCAATACAAATGAGGCCATAAATTAATTTCACAACTTATTCAATTCAAAATTAAAATTTGAAAATAAACAAGGGTTAATTATTGTGCACAAACCTCGAATGAGTCGCCTCTCCGCCTTGAATCACTTTTTCCTTATCTTTCCTAGTCTTGTTTTATACTGAAACACATAATTTAAAGTGTTTCACTACTCATTCAACTCATTTCTAATAAATAATTTAACAATTAAATTTTGTAGACTTAATCTACCCCAATAAGCTTTATAAAATTTGAGTCCTTTGCATTTAGTGCATTTGTGGTTACTATTTACTTCACTATTCATTTTAAAACGTTGACTTTTTCATACTTAAGGAATATACTAGTTCTAATTGTACTCACATACCACATTTTGGGTTACAATTGTGTTGGCATTGGTTGCCAATTGAAACTCAAAACTCCCTAAGAGAAATTCTAAAATTTCAGTTTTGGTCACTTGGGTTTACTATTCTATTGGACCTATCTACAGTGAAAATTTGGCCAACTTTTCTTCATCAAAGTTGTTTCTTAATGTCTTAGCTTTAATTCCCTTTTTGAATCACTCCATTTAGAGTTTTGTAGCTCAAGTTATATCATTTTTACTAAGGCTGGCTGAATTGGTCAAAACCCAGAAATTCTGGGCACATTAGGTTCTGGCAGATTTGATGACCTAAGTTTGATTGGCAATTTGACCAGGTTAAGGTCAGAATTTGGGTTTGTGTTCTTCATTAAAGTTGTTCTACTATGTCTAATCTTTCCAATGGTATAAAAATTAGGTCATTTGGACCTTTCTACACCAAGTTATGACTATTTGAACATATACTATTCATATGGTCAGTTTTGTCCAGTGGCAGGGTAACTAATTCGGATTTAACCAAATTTTACACCCATTTGTGGTCAGTTGTGGGGCAAGGTTTCTCCATGAAAATTGTTGCTTTGGGTCTTTTTCATCTCCAATTGGCCTTACACCAATTAGAGCAATAGAATTTCAGTTATAGCCATTTGAGTGGACCAAGGTCAAGCTGTCTGAATTGGACATTACCACATTCACACTTCAATTTCATTCCATGCATTCAACCACACTCATAAACACACCAATTGACCAATTTAAGCATCAATTATGTCAATTATCCATCAATTCATCAAAATTCCCAATTTTCCCCCAAACCCTAACCATCAGGAACCCTAATTTTTCAATTGCCTCAATTCATTAAATTAAAGTGTATAAATCACTTCTACACACTCATTCAAGCATGAATACACATTTAACTCCATTAAAACATTGCAAAACCCTAGAATTTCATGGCTAATTGAATTTTGATCCCTCTCTAACCATGCATTTTTTTTTTTAAGTTTCTTCACATAACTCATCAATTTTAACTTCAATTCACTCAATTATTCAAAAAGAAAAGCTTAGATTTACTTACCTCAAATGGAGCTTTTCTTCACTTATTAAACTCCTCAAACTTCCCTTTTCTTTCACTTTAAATCTTCAAATTAAGATCCAAAAACAAGTTTTAGTGTAGGGAGTTGTGAAATTGGTGACTAATTTTAGGGTTATGAAAGCTTGAAATGAGCTTTCATGGTGGAAGGAAGATGAAAGAGAGAGAGGAGAGAGTGTGTGTAATCAGCCAAAGGAAGAAGAAAGGAAAAATGATTTTTTTTTTCTAATTTTTCATTTTATGTTAATATTTATCCATAATTTTCTAATTTAAAATTATAATTTATTATGATGTCATCCTTGCATCATGGATGATGTCATAAATTCCTTAATTTCTTATTCCTTTTTCCTTTCTTTTCCACACCTCTTCATGTTTTCAGTTATTTTTCATAATTTTAATTTTCTACATTTTAATGAACATTTAAGCCAAAAGTCACCTCTAAGGGTGAATTAACCATTTTACCCTTTACCGGTCTGATCCATTTTTTCAACAGCACTAGGTTGCTTCCTAAACTCTTATTCAATTATTTGAGCATATTCTCAATTCTTTTCTGTTGTTTTCACATTACCACCAACTTCGCAATTATCCCTGGGCCTGGGGTGCCGTAGTGTCCCATTCGAAAATAGGGCAGCGACTAACCTCGTAATCACTTCCCAATTCGGTCACCCATCGCTGTGGCCTCAGCTCATTTAACCCATTATGCTTTATTTTCTTCATTTCCATTTTACTTTCATGTAATTGTTATTAGTTTTTATTTATGGCTTTTCTAGATGTCTTAAATATATTTTTAAATTCCCTGACTATTCGGACTAACACTAGTCACCGGAACAATGGGATATACGGAACTAATGAATATAGGGTATTACACCCACTTTGGAGACTATTTATTCCCACTAAGTGATTGAGTCACTTGCTCTAATAATTAACTTCTAGCACTTTATATCTTTTTGCCAAGAGGGTCAAAATTCCTCCCAGGAGTTTCTATCTCCATTGCTAAAGCATCATTACACTAAGGTGGGAACTTAAACACATGGCATTTCACATGGGTTTCACTGAATGACACACAATTCCATATGACACTCTTATGTCGATACTGTAATCTGTAGCTTACATTACTAACACCAAGAGCATTGCATAAGCAATTGTAGTACGTACCTTCATCCTTTAGCTCTCAACTTTCCTTAACACTTGAGCGAAACACATACCCTAATAAAGCACTTTGATATCATTCTACCCTTCTTAGTAGCTATGGCGTCATCTGAGGCAACCTTGGTATCTTACCTAGGTTTCAAAAACTTGTGCCTCTCATAGAGAAGGCACAATAAAGCACACTGTGTTTCACTTTAATGCCACTTAGGCCTTATACTTTCCACTCTTATACATTTTCCTTCTATTTCTGGTGTTCAGCTTGAACTTGGTCCTACACATATAGGGTTAGAGGTTATTTTAACATCTATTATTTGGGAAATTTCAACTACCCTGACCTATTTTCTCATTGTTTCATTTCATTGGGGTTTTACTACTAAGCTTACCCTTGGCCACCCACATTACCTCCCTCAAACCCTTGCATAGATCCCCTATCTGTCTTTTCTTTTCTTTTCACTTTCATCTTTCTGAACCCAAGTTTATTCCACAACACTAAAAGAGATCCCCTTCTATGCCCATTTAGTCTTGGTCCTATACCCAAGACCAAATGTCTCATCTAACTTTAACAAAATCATCAATCTATAAAGTCATTTTCTTTCACATAAGTGGGCCATACTTCCACCTTTCTTTTCATTTTCTTTTCTTTTCATTCTTTTCACTCTATATTTCTAGCATTTAAGTCTGAGCTTATAAACCTAGTGCTTTGATACCATAATTGTAACGACCTAATACGGGGCTAGAACTGGTGCTAAGGGAATAGGTAAACAAGGAGCCACCTCTTCTTCTCTGTTCTTTCTTCTTCTTTTTCTTCTTCTTCTTCCCTTTCCCAGTTTTCATGCTACTTTGTGGCTTTGCCATAACAGAAAGCTAATGCTACCACAAGTGGATTATAAGATTCCACCACCTTTGCATGTGAGCTTTCTCAATATATTCCATTTTTTAGGCTTTATTCTTAGTTGATTAGGCAACAAAGTTTCATTCAATAATTTTTATTTTTTTATTTGTTGAATGATTTTTGAACATATATATTGCAATAAAATCTTATTTTGCTCTTGGATTCACCTTGATGTAAATATGTTTAGTTTACTTTTAATATTGTATGTTCTCATTAAAAAAAAATTCCATGGTGTTTGAAATTATGGGATTATTATAATTTATTGGTTTTTAAAAGTTATGTAATTTAAGATAACCTTATATAATTAATTATGGTAATATTATTACATATTGGTACTTTAAATGATAATTGAGAATATAGTGAACTTTCAATTATAAATCTAATATTGAATAATTATTTACATAATTGGTTAATGTTAGGATTTTAGTATGTTTATTTCCTAAGTACCAAATTAATGTGCTTATATATATATATATATATTGTTTCAAAACAGAACTTTTGTGTTCGAATGGCTTTAGCAACAAACAACTATATGATTGAACTTTATTAAGGATGAAAAGCTAAATAATCATAATTATAAATCTAAAGCATTAAAATTCATTATGGTCTTGAAAAGCAAAAAGCTCTTGTGACCCTTAACCTTGTCATGAAAGCTCTTTAGATATCCTTATCACTCATTCCCAGCTTATTGTCTCTTGTCTCTCTACTTTAAATTTCAAATCTGCTTGTTAGGGTTTTTTTAAGGTTTTGATATCAATTTCTAATATCAATTCTATTCAATTTTGTTATTTTAGGCTTTGCCAAATCAACAAACTATTGATTATCCAAGCTTCAAGCTTGTCATTGGTAGTAATGGAGGCAATAGTAATTTCCTCCTTTTTCTTCTTCTTTTTTTTTTTATTTAATTTGATTTGTGGATTTGAAGGTTCTAATAATCTTGGGCGAATAGGAGAGAGAAAGAGATAATAGAGACATATAAAGAAGGGACAAAAAGAGTAGAGATAGAGCAAATAAAGAGGGAAGCAAGAGGAAGGAATAAATTTTATAAGGAAAATTTACTATTTCATCCCTAATTTTTAATTAATATTAGAACTTGGTCCCTATATTTTTGAAAATTGAATGATTTAATCTCTCACTTATGCTTCCGTCGAAACCAGAGGTCCTTCATTCCAATATTGCGGTTAGTTTAAGTGAAAAAAGCACCCTTTATTCAATTAATAAAAATTTACTATTTCACCCTTGGAGTTTAACAGATATTATGATTTGATCCTTATATTTGGAAATTGAATGATTTAGTCCCTCACTTATGTTTCCCTTCAATTAAAATTAATTGTTATCAAATAAATTAATTCTTTTTTTTCAATAAAAAAGAATTCAAGAAAAATTTTAATAAGTACAAAAATTAATAAGAAGAAAAAATTCTAATAATTTCAGCAATTATTAAATACAAAGACTAAATTATTCAATTTTCAAAATACAAGGACCGAGTTGTAATATTGACCAAAATCTAAGGATTAAATTGTAATTTTTTTAATTAAACAAAAGATATATTTGACTTTTTACTTAACTAACAATAGTATTGGATAGAAAAACCTCTGATTATAACGGTAACATAAGTGAGAGATTAAATCATTCAATTTTCAAATACAGGAACTAAATCATAATATCGAACAAAACTCAGGATCCAAATAATATATTTTCCTTTTATAATTTTAGTCTAATTATAAGGATAATAATATTTTTTTTAAGTGTTTCTAACAACTAATTTAGATAGAAAAACTAATTCATTAATCTAAACAAACTATAGGAACTAAATCATTCGAGTTTAAATATATAGAGATTAATTCATTAATTAGAATGAGCTGTAGAAAACTGCTGAGCTGGATTAAAATAAGTGGCTTGTCATATAAGTTGTTTCACAACTGTTGTAATTTATTTTTCCTCTTTTCTTTTTCCTTTTCTTTTTCCTTTCACATGGGCAGCATGTGTGCTAGAGTTGTATATAAAGACACAGACTCTATATTCTGTTTTTAGATGAATATACAGCAGTTACCATTTTTTCTCAATTCTTTCTAAGCAAGTTTGTTCATGGTATCAGAGCAAGGTTCAATTCAAGGGTTTGTTTCTTTGAGAAAATCTAAAGAAGCTGGAAGATTGAGTTGAGGAAATGGATGAAGAAGTTGTTAATCGAGATCGAAATTCTACGACGGTAGAACGCGAAGCTACTCGGAATCAGGTTAGCGGAGATCCAATGAGTTTGCTAGGGTCCGACCATCCAGGTATGATTTTAGTTTCGGCACCTTTGATAGGGAGTAATTTTCGATCTTGGTGTCGTGCTATGAAAATAGCATTGGGAGCCAAACAGAAGTTAGGGTTTGTGGATGGTTCTATTCTGGAACCAGAAGAGGGATCTGAGGGTTATGATAAGTGGAAACGATGTGACTACATGGTTACATCCTAGATCTTGAACTCTATGTCTAAGGAGTTGGTTGAGGCATTCATATACACTGCTTCAGCTAGGGAATTGTGGAATGAAATAGCTGAGAGGTATGGAGAGAATAATGGACCTTTGATTTACCAGATTCAAAGGAAAATAAGTTCAATCAGTCAAGGAAATGGATCAGTGGCTGAATATTTTACAAGATTAAAAAAGCTTTGGGATGAGTTTGCATCGATTGAGTTCTTGACTGCATATAGTTGTGGTGCTGCAAAAGAACTTGCAGATATAACTAATAGGAACAAATTGATGCAGTTTCTCATGGGACTTGATGAGAGTTTTGAACAGGCAAGGAATCAAATTTTATTGACAGATCCTCTTCCATCAATAAACAAGGCTTACTCGACAGTTATAAAGTTTGAAGCTCACAAACAAATTGCATCTAATTTTTCTGAATTAACTGGTGAGGTGGCTTTGTTTTCTAAGGGTCAAGGTATTAAGAAAGAACAGAAGAAATATGATCCTAAGAAGGGACATTGCAATTACTGCAATATGGATGGGCATATAAGGGAGAATTGTTTCAAATTGGTTGGATATCCAGATTGGTGGAAGTCTAGGAATAAGAATCAGCCTAGACAATATAAATCTCTTGACACAAGTAGATAGAGCGGTCGATTGTTTACAAATATGAATGCAGTGGATACGCCACTAGAGGCTTGTGAAGATAATCACAGTATTGAAGATCTAAGTGTGAGATTGGGTCAATTCAACAAGAATTACAAAGGTTGATAAAGGGAAAGGCATCTGTGGTAGCTAATGTGATGGGAACTGTCAATCAGAATTATTCAGGCAACACTACTCTTCACAGTATCACATCTTTTGCTGGTAACTTTAGTCTTATTAATGCATGTTGTGTAAGTGAATTAGATGTATGTTCATGGATCATAGACACAGGTGCCACTGACCATATGTCACCTGTTCAAAACCTTTTTAATTCCTTTCAAACCTTACCTAACCCTATCACAGTTCATTTACCTGATGGTACTAAAAATCAAGTTTCACAAGTAGGTACCATAATGTTGAGCACTAACATTTGCCTTCATGATATTTTTTATTTGCCAAAATTCAAGTACAATTTACTATCAGTCAGGAAATTGTTAAAAACAACTAGAATCACACTTATTTTTTATCCCTCTTGTTGTCTCTTTCAGGACCTTCAGACTGAGAAAGTGATAGCGGTGGCACATGAAGTTGCAGGGCTCTATAAGCTAGATAAATTTGGTTTTTTGGCTTCTAGTATAAACGATTGTTTGTTGAGTCTACAAAACAATTTCTTGATTTCTTCACCTATAAATACCATGATCTCTAATTCAAGAATCAATAAAGAGAATTACATTTGTTCTAGTTCTAATGTTGTTTCCAAAGTTGATATCTCTACTTTAAATGCTAGATTAGGGCATGTGTCATTCAAGAAAATGAATCACATTTTGGGAATTGAAGGGTGTATTTCAGGAGACAAATCTTTTAATTGTTTTGTGTGTCCTTTGGCAAAACAAAGTAGATTGCCTTTTCCTTTTAGAGAGACACAAGCACAACATGAGTTTGAGTTAGTTCATGTAGATATTTGGGGACCTTATAAAGTTACTTCAGTCACTGGGGCCAAATATTTTCTTACCATAGTTGATGATAAGACTAGGGCTACTTGGACTTACATGTTACATAACAAGTCTCAAAGTGTTGCTACTATATCTAAATTTCTTAAGTTGGTTAACACTCAGTTTGATACTATGGTCAAGATTATTAGGACTGATAATGGTGCTGAGTTTGTAAATAGTAATTTTGCTCAACTGGTGTCTAATAGAAGTATAATTCATCAAAGAACATGTCCCTATACCCCACAACAGAATGGGATTGTTGAAAGAAAACATAGGCATCTTCTAGATACTGCCAGAGCTTTAAGGATACAAGCACAGTTACCTAAAGAGTTTTGGTCAGAATGTGTCTTAACAGCCACATATATCATCAATAGGTTGCCAATGCAAAAATTTAATTGGCTCACACCATATGAGCTACTTTACCATAAACCACCGGATTATAGTCATATGAGAGTGTTTGGTTGTTTGTGTTATGCTGTCAATCTCAATCCTTACAAGGATAAGTTTGATGATAGGGCAATTCAATCTGTTTTCATTGGTTATTCAGGAGTGAATAAAGGGTATAAGTTGTATAGTTTGAAGGATAAGAAAATATATGTAAGTAGAGATGTCAAATTTTTTGAAAATCATTTTCCCTTTCATTCTATTTTTTCTTCTACTCCTCTTATTTTTTCTGATTCTGTTGTTCTTCCTAAACCAATTGATAATGTTGCAAATGAGCCTTTATCAACTGTCACATATATTACTATCAATGATAATGATTCTCATCATTCCCCACCTAATTCTTTACCTTCTTTATGTTCTTTACCTCTTTCTAATGACTCATCTTCTCTTTCTTTACCTTCACCTCATCCTCCTTTAAGAAGATCAACTAGAACAGTTTCTAAACCAGTATGGTTAAAGGATTTTGTTAATTTAGCTTCTGCAGACTCTTCTTCACTAGCTATCACTTGCTCAGCCAACAAATCAGGTATTTTCCTCAACCCCGTTATTTTTTTTACACCTTCTCATTCTTCCTTTGTTCATAATGTGTCTACTATTCATGAACCTACAACTTTTTCACAAGCTTCAACAGACATTAATTGGATTCAAGCTATGCAGCAGGAGCTGTCTGCTTTGGAAAGGAATGAAACTTGGGTGTTAACACCTTTGCCAAAAGGGAAAAAGGCTATCGGGTCTAAGTGGGTATATAAGGTGAAGTGTAAGCCTAATGGTGAAATAGAGAGGTTCAAGGCTAGATTAGTTGCTAAAGGATATAATCAAGTAGAAGGACTTGATTACAAGGACAGGTTTTCTCCTGTAGCTAAACTAGTTACAGTGAGAATATTCATTGTATTAGCAACTATTAAAAGATGGCCGATTTATCAGTTAGATATAAATAATGCATTCCTCCATGGATACTTGGATGAAGAGGTATATATGCATCCACCACAGGGGTATGAAAAAGCTAAACCTGGTCAAGTCTGTCTTTTAAAAAGATCTTTGTATGGATTGAAGCAGGCTTCTAGACAATGGAACCTGGAATTTACTAGTTTTCTTCACTCTCTTGGATTTCTTCAGTCCAAGAATGATCATTGTCTTTTTACAAAAACAGATTCCAACCAATTTATGGCTCTTTTAGTGTATGTAGATGATGTTATAATTACTGGCACTAGTTCAGAAGCTATTGCTACTGTTAAACAGGCTTTTCATTCCAAGTTCACAATTAAAGACTTGGGATTTATGAAGTACTTTCTGGGATTGGAAGTGGCAGTCGGAGTTACGCGATTCTTAGTCAAAGGAAATTTATACTTGATGTGTTAGCAGATTCAGGTATGACAAATGCAAAACCAATTTTGTTTCCTTTGCCTAAAGGCCTGCAATTGTCTACAGATTCTGGTGACTTATTATCTGAACCAGATTCTTATAGAAGACTTATTGGGAGGCTATTGTATATTAATATAACTAGACCTGACATCAGTTATGCAGTTCAACATTTATCTCAGTTTATGTCAGTGCCTAGGAAGCCTCACATGGATGCAGCTATGCATGTTTTAAGATACTTAAAATCCTGTCCATCTAGAGGATTATATTTTTCAGCAGATTGTGATTTGAGGTTATCAGCATATTGTGATGCTGATTGGGCATCATGTGTGTTTTCTAGAAAATCCCTTACTGGTTTTTGCATCTTTTTTGGTAATTCTCTTATCTCTTGGAAAACCAAAAAGCAAAATACAGTCTCCAAATCATCTGCAGAAGTTGAGTATAGAGCCTTGGCTTCAACAGTTTGTGAATTGTTATGGATTTCTTATATTTTTAAAGATCTGCAGATTCCCATTGAATTGCCTATTTCATTGCGATGTGACAATCAAGCTGCTCTACATATTGCAGCCAATCCAGTCTTCCATGAGAGGACTAAACATATTGACATAGACTGTCATATTGTTAGGGAACAGTTGAAGAAAGGTTTTATTGCTCCATCTTATGTCTCTTCACAATTACAGTTGGCAGATATTTTTACCAAGCCTCTAACCTCTGAGCTCCATAGTCAGTTTGTTTCCAAGTTGTCTCTTGTGTCACTTCCACATGATCCAACTTGAGGGGGGGATGTAGAAGACTGCTGAGCTGGATTAAAATAAGTGGCTTGTCATATAAGTTGTTTCACAGCTGTTGTAATTTATTTTTCCTCTTTTCTTTTTTCCTTTCACATGGGCAGCATGTGTGCTAGACTTGTATATAAAGACACAGACTCTGTATTCTGTTTTCAGATGAATATACAGCAGTTACCATTTTTTCTCAATTCTTTCTAAGCAAGTTTGTTCATGAGCTGCAGAAACAATTTAATTTACAAATGAAAATAATAATAATAATAATAAATCGTTAATCAATAAGATAAACTATTTGAATAAATCACATAAGAAAAAAAAATAGACAGCTTGAAATTGATATTTATTATAATTAAAAGATTTATTTATTATCATATTAATTATATTAATACCTTTGATTAAATTATTAATTTAATAAGAAGTTTATGAAGCCATGTGTGTTGAGAGTCGTTTAACTGTTACACACCACTTAGATCCATATGGTGAATAAATGACTCTCAAGATTCCAGGGGGCCACGACCCTCTAACGATTCCTCCCCAATTCGCCGCGTCCAGTGCCCTTCTTCATTTAATAATTAAACCAAGATCATTAGGTTAAAATATATGATTATTTCTTTAATTATTATTTTAATACTCCAAAAATAGATAAATTATTGCTAAGGCAAGCCCAACACTGCCTGCAATTTGCTGCTTTTGAGGAAACAACCAATTATACACTCACACTTACGCCCCGTTTGGATTCATCATAAGGGAGGAAGGAAAATAATCAAAAGAAAATATTCTTTATTTTTCTTCCTTTTATTTGGCTAGTGAAAAATATTCAAAGGAAATGTACTAATTACTGTATACTTTTTTTTTAATCTTATCTTCAAAATAAGAGAAAATATTCAGAGAAAAATAACAAATATTTTCCTCTCAATTATTTTTTTTATCCAAATAAAAAAATGGATATTCTACCTTTTTTTTTTTTGAGAAAATTGTCAAAAAAATCTTAACCTTTGTTAATTTTGGCAATTCTACTCCATTTTTCCTAATCTTTTGGGAATGATTTAGTTGCACCATGCTGTTAACGGGAAAGTTAATGGCGGGGTGCAATTAATTCGACCTCCATAAGTATGGTGTAATTTTTTTTTCAAAAAAGTATGGGTTACAATCTTAAAAACTGTGAAATATTAGATTTTTTTTTTTAATAAAAATTTTGGGAAAACCTTTTTTGTAACTTTTCTTATTTTCTCTTTAAATTAATAAAAAATAACATTTATTTTTCTTTTTTATTTATTTATTCTTTTTTTAAATAAAAAAAATATATATTACCCTTTATTTTTCTCAAGTTATTTTCTCTTTAATTTTTTTAATTCAGTATAGATTGGCCAAATCCAAATCTTGCAATATATATGTGTGTGTGCGCGCGCGCTTGACCTTGCATAAAAATGATCGATGACTCTAAAATTAAGACTTTTTTATTTTAATTCTAATATAACTTTTTACTTATGAAAAATAAGTTTTTATATTATAAATATTTTCAAAATGTTTCATGTTAGTGAAATATAATAATTTTTATTAATTTTAATTTAATTTTTGACAAATTTTATTTTATAATTTCTAATTAAAAGAAATTATTTTTCATATTATTTATGTATTATTAATAAGTGTGACATTCATCATTACAATAAAACATTGGTTTTTATTATATACATTAGTTATTGAATATTTCATTTAGATATCTTAAAGTTTTTAAAATATTGAATTATCATTACATTTTGTATTAACTAAAAAATTTCAAAAAAAAAATCTTTTAAATTATACTTATTTCTAGCCTTAGCCTGTATTAAATTGTATAATGAAAATTTTCTAAATAAATTTTTAAAAATAATTTTTAAAATTTTAATTAATTTTTTTACAATTTTATCCTATCATTTTTTTTATAATTGTACCCTGACATTTTTTATTTTTACAATTCTATTCTATCCTATATTTTTTAACAAGTACGCACTGACTATTTAGGAACGATTTAATTGTATCCTGCCATTAATGGGAAAGTTAACGGCAGGGTGTAATTAGTTCTCCTCTTCTATGGGTTATGAAATATTAAATTTAGGTACTGAATTTACAACGTAAAAAAGAAAGTAGCAGGTAAATTAGATAATCACCACTTTGATATTATTAATAATGGGAATTGAACTGTGAAAGGATAGAATCAACTAAATTAGTATATACCATGATTATTCGGTTCAAGTCACACACTACTTGTTACTTGGCTATCCATTACTTATCTTTCACTACTCTTTTAGTGACTGTAGTATCAATAATAATTTAATAATTAAAATAATTTTTAATTTTTAAAATTATTATTTAAATAAAATAGAATTTTTTGTTTCAATTTAATTTAATTCAAAATTTAAAAGAAAGATATTAAAACTAATTTTATTATGCAATTTCAATCCGAATTGATGCTTAAATTATTGATCAATTTTAACATGAAATTAAATCAAATTGATTTTGATTCACTTTTAAGTCCAAACCAACCCACGTCTACTCACACTCACTCAGCCAAATATTTGAACAATCAACTATATATATATATATATATATATATATAAATAAGACAGGTTTTCCCCTGGTGCTACCACGTAAGATTTCAAAACTTTCATATTTATACCACGTGACAATATTTAAAACAGTTAAGTTTTCTCCTGGGCTGCCACATAAAATTCTAAAATCAATACATTTTATACCAAATGAAAATATTAAATTGAATTTATTGCATTGCCACATATACAAATTATATTACTATATATTTATATCTCTCTATATATATAAAGCAAGAAGGTTTTCTCTTACTATTGCCATGTGGCATTCTAGATTTTAGTGCTACCACGTGGCATTTATTATATAAAAATTATTATATTTTATAATTATAATAATTAATGTAAGTAATTATTATTTTTTATATTAAGTATTTAATTTTATTTTTTATTTAATTCTAATTTCCTTTTAAATATCTTTATCATTATCATTATTACCATAATTTTTATGGCTAATTAATTAAAAGTAGTAGATATATTTCAAAAATTTATAAATTTTTCATTTAAAGATTTTTAAATTTTTTATTATTTTATTTAATTATACAAATTTTAAGAATTATACAGCTTAAAATTAATAAAATAATTTAAAATTATACTATAAAAATTATCACATGGATTTAAATATTTTTTTCTCTTATCACATGAAGTAAATAATTTGTCCTTTCTCTCTTTTTTATATATTTAATAAATTTTAATTTACCTTGATTTTATTTTATTTTAACACATATTTGATAAAAATATATTTTTAATTATATATTGAATGTTATATATATATATAATAAATTATAAAAAAATGAAATAAAATTTTATTTTCATAGTAATGAAAAATAAAAAATTTATATTAACATTCAATTTTCATTATTTTTTTATGTTCTTTATATTATAATTAATAAATAACTAATATTAGTATTAATCATATTATATTATTTTATTATTATTTAAAAAATATTATATATATATATATATATATGCACACCTGCCCCCACTTGAAGTTTTATTTTTTATTAATTAATTAGATAATTTCTTTAAATTATGATTAAGTTATTAATTTTCTAATTATGAATATATAAGTTATAAATTATTTAATTATTATATTTTAATACTATAATAAATAGCTATTATTATTGTTCTTCTTATTATTATTATTACTATAAATACTTGAAAAGTTCATTTTAATTAGAGAAAGGAAAAATTAAGAATTAATTGAATTAATTTTTTAATTTTACCTAATAAAAATATATACTTATTTTATATATGTTGCATTTTCACTTTCTGATAAAGAAGCGGTTTATATTTTTATAAAACAAATTCAAGAGGAGATAAGATTTTAGATCTATCATATTTATACCAATTGGTAATTTTTAATTAAATTTATTGATAACTATTTTTCTATATTTCCTAAAAGTTGTAATATACAATTATTATACAATTTAATTTTATAAATACAATTCTTTTATATATATAAAGTATGAATGTATTCACAGGGAAATAATATGTAACATTTTTCTTAAAAAAATTCTCACGTGTTACTTTTGATAAATACTCTTTTTTATACTAATTATTATTTAATTTTTTTAATTGTCTTTATATATATATATGCACACCTGCCCCACTTGAAGTTTTATTTTTATTAATTAATTATACAATTTATTTAAAATATGATTAAATTATTAATTTTTTAATTATGCATATATAAGTTATAAATTATTTAATTATTACACTTTAATACTATAATAAATAACTATTATTATTGTTTTTGTTATTATTATTATTATTATTATTATTATTATTATTATTATAAATACATGAAATGTTCAATTTAATTAGAGAAAGGAAAATTTAAGAATTAATTGAATTAATTTATTAATTTTACTATATAAAAACATATATTAATTTTATATATATTACATTTTCAATTTCTGATAAAAAAGTGGTTCATATTTTTATAAAACAAATTCAAGAGGAGGTAAGATTTTAAATCTATCATATTTATACCAATTGGTAATTTTTAATTACATTTATTGAAAGTTGTAATATGCCAAATGGTAATATTAAATTAAATTTATTGTCTTGCCACATATGCTAATTATATATATATATATATATATATATATATATATATATATATATAAAGCAGACAGGTTTTTCCCTGCCAAATAGGATTTCAAAATCTTCATATTTATGTCACATTGCAATATTTAAAGCAGTTAAGTTTTCTCTTGGACTGCCACATAAAATTCTAAAACCATTGCATTTATGCCAAATGGCAATATTAAATTGAATTTATTACCTTACCACATATACCAATTATGTTACTCTCTCTATCCCTCTCTCTCTCTCTCTATATATATATAAAGCAGGGAGGTTTTCCCTTACTGTTGTTACGTGACACTCTAAATTTTAGTGCAGCCACATGGCATTTACTATATAAAAATTATTATATTTAATAATAATAATAATTAATATAAGTAATTATTGTCTTTTATATTAAGTATTTAATTTTATTTTTTATTTAATTCTAATTTCCTTTTAAATATCTTTACTATTATCATTATTAACATAATTTTTATGACTAACTAATTAAAAATAGCAGATATATTTCAAAAATTTATAAATTTCTCATTTAAGCATTCTTAAATTTTTTATTATTTTATTTAATTATAAAAATTTAAGAATTATACATCTTAAAATTAATAAAATAATTTAGAATCATACTATAAAAATTATCACATGGAGTTAAATATTTTGTCTTATTATCACATGGAGTTAAATAATTTGTTCTCTCTCTTTTTTATATATTTAATCAATTTTAATTTACCTTAATTTTATTTTATTTTAACACGTATTTAATAAAAACATATTTTTAATTATATATTAAACGTTATATATATAAAATGAATTATGAAAAAATGAAATAAAATTTTATTTTCATAGTAATTGTAACACCCCTATTTGTATAGTCTGGTATATTTCACTGTTTCGGTGGTCGGTGTCGGTCCAGACAATTAAGAGGATTAGAATCATACTTAAGACAACTAGATAAGCCATAAACACAAATAATTAGTAATTGCCAATTAGTTAAGTATAAATAAGAAAAACAGAACATAAGAAGTTAAATGAGCCGAGAGTCACAGCGATGGGTGACCTTCTCGAGAAGGACTGCGAAGTCGTTTTAAACTCAAATTTCGAACCGTAAAATGTAACGCCGCGGTCCTTAAGACTATTATAAACACAGTGGAAAAGAGAAAATCACGAAAAAGAACTGTTAGGCCAGTCAAATAATTAGGTCAGGGATCCAGAAGAAATATTGAATTATTTGCAAATCGGGTTGAATCGGCGAGGGGCAATTTGGTCAATTGATCCCGAGAGCTGACTCCTGACCTAAATGTCAAATAAAATCAGAGAAAAGAAAATTCCGGAATCGAGAATTAAATTAAATAACTAATAGAAAAATAAATAGAAAAAAAAAAGAAAAAGAAAAGTCAAAAAGGTAGTGACATCATCAAGGTGACATCACATATGAAGTCATAAATAAATTTTTATTAACTTGATATTTTAACTAAGTTAATTAAGGGATAAATATACAAAATAAAAAAAAAAATTCATTGTCTTCTTCTTCCCTTCCAAGCCGTTCTCTCTCTCTCCAAAGTTCTTTCTTCCAAACTCCATTGGAGCTCCAAATTTAAGCTTCATACACCCCAATTTAACCATAAATTTCCCTAAAGTCCTTAAGTAAATCTTAACCTAGACCTTTGATTTAGCTATTGTCTACCAAAAGAAGAAGAAAGGAGGAGAAATAAGAAGAGGAAAAAGACACCTAACAAGGTTAGTGATTTAAGATACAAAATTAGTTTATTTGTTATGTTTTTAGCTTGATTAACTTGTAAATAAACTTAAAATGAAAAGAAAAATTTGTTGAGGGACCATGACTGAAATTCAGCTAGCATGTGTATGGGGGTTTTATGGCATGGTTTAAATGGTTTGAATGGGTATATGAATCTTCATTAGTTGAATGACTATGGTTAAAGGCATGGAAATGGTTGAATGCAACAATTAGAGTGAATTAGGGTTTTGGACATTAGGGTTTAGAGACAAAAATGTGAGAAAATTATAAATGATGTCTTTGACCTAGTTTAAGGAGAGAAATGGTCAATTGTGACCTAATAAGGTGTGTTGGAGTTGTAACACCCTCCCGGTAGCAACTCCATACATTCTCCTGTTTCGGTGACCAGTATCGGTCCGGACAGCTAGAACGTCCGAAAAAGTAATTAAACTAAAGTGAGGAACCATAATTAACTCAAATATTAATAAGAAAAATTTAGAAAAAATTTTAGAAATAAAATACAACCAAGTTAAACGAGTCGGTGCCCTAGCGATGGGTAACCCAGAGGGAAGTTGCGGTTCTCGCAACTAGGAGCCCTAGACCCGAGGGAAAAATCATAAAATAATTTTTGAGACTCCAGAGAAGGGTCATTGAGGTCCCTATGGCATTAGAATGCCAAGAAAATATTTAGAAAAATTTTTCAATCGGTACAGACAATTTTGACCCGTTAAGCCAAACGGAGGGCATTTTGGTCATTTTGCCTTCAGAGACGATTTTTGGCCGACTTGTCCAGTTAAGTAAATAATTATTATGATCTAAAATATGAATAAATATTGTTAAAAATTAAATTGAAATTTGGTAGAATAGAAAAGAAAGAAAAAGGAGCTAAATTGGGAATTATGATGTCATGCTTAGGTAATTAAAAATACTATGGCCAATCAAATTAAAGCAAGACAATTAAAATACATTAAACTAAAGAAAAAGAGGCATAATTCTAGAAAAAAACAGCAGCCCTTTTCTTCTTCTTCAAAACGTTTTACACCTCCGCCCTCACTCCTCCATTAACAAACTTTCTAAATCTTCATTTTCCCTAGCTTTCTTTCAACAAAAACCCTAAGTGTCAACATAAAACCTTGATATTTCAGTTTGGTGAAGTTTTTGGGAGCAAAAAGAAAGAGAAAAAGTGAAGTTTAAGCTTGAAAAATTCTGCCCTACAAGAGGTTAGTGCCATAACTTTTGCTTTTACATCTTTCTAATCTTGAATTTGAGCTAAGTTAAAAATTTGACAAAAATTGAATTAATGAAGCATGGTTATATTCCATGAAGTTTTGGCAGCCTGGACATGAGTTAGGGTTAGGAGAAATCTTTGGTTTAAAGTGACATATTGCTGCCCCTCTTATAAATTATATTATTAGTATAGCAAATTAGGAGTGGAATGCATGAATTGGAGGCTTGGTCAATTAGGGTTAGGGTTTTGGGAGAGAAACTTGGATTGGCTTATTAAATTGTTAAAGAACATTCTAATGGTCAATTAGTGACCATTTGAGGTAAGTTGACCATAATTTGGATTGAAATATAGCATGGCAAAGTGAAATGGTATGCTGCCTAGGGACAGCAGCAATGAGGCTGTGATTCCAGCCCACTTAGACAGCCATAACTTTGGCTGTGTAGGTCCAATTGGTGTTTGGCCAATTGGACATGAAACTAGACTTATAATGGCACAATTTTACTGAAGAAACCATGTCCAAAAGACCAAGGCAAGTGGACCAAAAGTTGGCCCCAATCCGGATACCCTGCACCCAGAATCTGCAGAATAACCAAATGAACAGTAACTGTTCATTTTGCCATAACTCACTGTAGATATGGTCAATTGACCTGAAATTTTTACAGCAACAAGATAAGACATAGACAAACAACTTTCATGAAGAAACCTATGCCAAATTATGGCGAGAACCCATCCACTGTTCATGGTACTGTAGATTTGGTAAATTCTGCAGATTTAAAATCTGGCCAGCTGTGATTTTTGGACCATATCTGGAGCTACAAAACTCCAAATGGAGTGATTCAAAAAACGAAATTCAACTATACAAAATAAGGAACAACTTTCATGTTTACCATTTCCTCAAATTCCCACTGCAACAGTGCCCAATGGAACAGTAAAATTGGGCTACAAAAATTGAAAATTCTGCTTCCCTTATTTTAAGCTTAGAAATGGTATTATTGCTTAATGCCAACAAGTTTTGAATGCAAAATGTGGTATGTTGGGAGTGCCAAAACCAATGTACCTATTTTCTATCAAAAAGTCAACATTTTTGTTGACCAATGAGGTGAATAGTGACACCAAAACTTGAAATTCAAAATTTGAAGAATTCAAAAGTATCAAATGCCCTAGTATACCTAACAAGATTGGTTTGGATAGTTTGGCATGCCAATAGGGTTCGGTTAGCAGTACTGCACATGGCATTATGCCATTCTCTGATTTTATGGCTTTTAGCCATTTTGACATTGTGTTGAGACTTGGCCTCGTGCCTAATATTATTTACAGCTTGTTAGCTGTTATGTTGCACACCGGGAGATACATATGTGACCGATGGTGTGACAGCCCGACGTACTTGATACCCAGTGCCAGTTTACCTGTGACACCCCTTACCCGTGTACAGTATACCCGAGTAAGCAATGTCACACGGTGTACCGGCACACTCTAATATACCTTAATTAATTTTTATCATAGTTTTGAATATAACTTGTGAAATATGGTTCATTTAAGTCATTTATTGAAATTGAAATTTATTTGAGGTTCCGAAAATTTTAAAGAAAAACCAGCAGAGTACCGGCTAAAAATGGAGAAAACAGTTCTTCGGAACCTGTGAAAAACACTTCTAATAATTGTATTCAATCATCTCAAACTCCAATATTCAAATCTCAATATGATTCTCAACAACTTTTTCATTTCTCAAACATTCATTTCTCATAATACTCATATACAAACAATAAATAAATGCTCAAATTTTGCATTCATAACCATAACTTTCATTAATTACATGAACATCAAAATACATTACATAAATCCAAATACATATGAGAAAATAAAAATTTAGTTACAAAATGACAAAATGACACCTATTGTCCTACCAATGCACTGCAGAAGTTGAGGTGACACGGACACTGTGCAGAACTGTAGGATGGACTCACCCAGTCTGCGGTCTACTGGGCTCACGATCTGTATCTCCAGTACCTACGCGTGGCAAAAGCAACACGCTAAGCAATAATGCTTAGTGGTGCAATAATAAAATAAAAGAAATAGTAAGAAAATAAATATGTAGTGAATGTATATGTTTTATTTGTTTTGAATTTATATATCATTAACTTTGTCCACTTTTATTCATTTGGTTGCCCCAAGTAACCTACACTAGATGACTGGACTGGATAAACGGGTAAACTGGCACTGGGTATCTAGTACCTCGAGCCGTCACACCATCGGTCACATATGCATCTCCCGGTGTGTACCTTGAGCACTAACTAGCTGTAAATACATCAGGCACAAGGCCAAATTTCAATACAAGGTCAGAATGGCTAAAAGCCATAAAATCACAGAATGGCATATTACCATATGCAGTACTGCTAACTGAACCCTATTGGCATGCCAAACTATCCAAACCAATCTTGTTAGGTATACTAGGGCATTTGATACTTTAAAATTCTTCAATCTTTAAATTTCAAGTTTCGGTGTCACTATTCACCTCTTTGGTCAACTAAAATGTTGACTTTTATGTAGAAATTAGGTACATTGGTTTTGGCACTCCCAACATACCACATTTTGCATTTAAAACTTGTTGGAATTGGTCACCATTACCATTTCTAACTTAAAACCAAGAGGGCAGAAATTTCAGTTTTTGAAGCCTAAGTTTACTGTTCCATTAAGCACTGTTACAGTGGGAATTTGAAGAAATGGCAAACATGAAAGTTGTTCCTTATTTTATCTAGTTGAATTTTATTTTTTTGAATCACTCAATTTGGAGTTTTGTAGCTCCAGATATGGTCCAAAAATCACAGCTGGCCGGATTGGAAAAACTGCAGAATTACCAAATCTACAGTACCATGAACAGTGACTGTGACTGCCATTTGGGTTAGGTTATGGTCATAATTTGGGGTAGGTTTCTTCATGAAAGTTGTTTTTCTATGTCTTAACTTGTTGCTGTAAAAATTTCAGATCAATTGACCATATCTACAGTGAGTTATGGCCAAATGAACAGTTACTGTTCATTTGGTCATTCTGCAGAATCAGTTTGCAGGGTATCCGGATTGGGGCCAACTTTTGGTCCTCTTGCTTTGGTCTTTTAGGCATGGTTTCTTCAGCAAAAATGTGCCATTATAAGTCTAGTTTCATGTCCAATTGTCCAAACACCAATTGGACCTACACAGCCAAAGTTATGGCTATCTAAGTGGGCTGGAATCTCAGCCTCAGTTCTGCTGTCTTTAGGCAGCCTTCCATTTCAGTTTTGCCATGCATTAACTCACTTCAAATTATGATTAACTTGCCTTAAATGGTCACTAATTGACCATTAGAATGTCCATTAATCAATTCAAATACCAAGTCCAATTTTCACTCTTAAAACCCTAGTTCCCATTATAGGTTTTCACAACACACCTTAATTACTAACTCATTCACTAATCACATGCATACATGGTTTAAACTTGATCTATAATCCACTTTAAGTCCATCAAAACACTCATTCCTATTCCTTCAATAGGGCTGCCGAAATCCATGTACACATACACATGAGTTTTTGTCCATTTAAATTACAATTTCTTACTAAATTCAAGTCCTTAATCATGAAAGTAAGGAGTTTTAGGTGTATAGATGCACTAACCTCTTGTAGGCAGATTTTTTCCAAGTTAAATCTTCACTTTCTTTCCTTTTCTAGGCTGCCAAACACTCTCCCAAGATGAGTGGACAAATTTTAATGAAAGGGGTTTAGGGTTTAGTGGTGTAACAAAGGGAGAAAGGGAGCTTTTGGTTGAACATCAATGGAGGAAGAAGAAGGAGAGGTTTCGGCTGGTAAGAGGGAGAAGGATGGCTGCTATATTTTTGGTCTTTTTTTTTATCTTCATTTATCTCTTTTATTAGTTAATGAATTAGTTGTTTGATTGCAATTGGTGGTGGCTTTTAATGACATCACCTTATGTCATAATTAAGCCTTTTTTCTCATTTTCTTTTCTTTTCTTTTCTATTTAATTTCAATTCAATTTCTAGTAATGTTTATTCATATTTTATGTCATATTAATTATTTACTCAACTGGACAAGTCGGCCAAAAATCACCTCTGAAGGCGAAATGACCAAAATGCCCTCCGTTTGGCTTAATGGGTCAAAATTGTCTGTACCGATTGAAAAATTTTTCTAGGTATTTTCTTGGCATTCTAATGCCATGAGAACCTCAATAACCCTTCTCTGGAGTCCCAAAAATTATTTTATAATTTTTCCCCCGGGTCTAGGGCTCCTAGTTGTGAGAACCGCAACTTCCCTCTGGGTTACCCATCGCTAGGGCACCGGCTCGTTTAATTTGGTTGTATTTTATTTCTAAAATTTTTACTAAATTTTTCTTATCAATATTTGAGTTGATTATGGTTCTTCACTTTAGTTTAAATATTTTTTCGGACATTCTAGCTGTCCGGACCGACACTGGTCACCGGAACAGCAGGATGTACGGAGTAGTTACCGGGAGGGTGTTACATTACCCGTTTATCCAATCCAGTCATTTAGTATAGGTTACTTGGGCAACCAAATGAATGAAAGTGGAAAAAGTTAACGAAATAAATGGATATACAAATACAAAACAAATAAGACATATACATTCAATGCATATTTATTTCTGTTATTTCTTTCTATTTTATTATTGCACCACTAAGCATCATTGCTTAGCGCGTTGCTTTTGCCACGCGTAGGTTCTGGAGATACTGATTGTGAGCCCAGTAAAGCGCAGACTCGGTGAGTCCATCCTGCAGCTCTGCACAGTGTCCGTGTCACCTCAACTTCTACAGTACATTGGTAGGACACTAGGTGTCATTTTGGTATTTTGTAACTAAATTTTTATTTTCTCATATGTAGTTGAACTTATGAAATGTATTTTGATGTTCATGTAAATAATGAGAATTGTGTCTGTGAATGGAAAAGTGAATGTTTGATTGTGATTTATTCATGATATTATATGAGATGAATGATTGAGAAATGAAATTGAAAAATGTTGAGATTTTGATATTGGAGTTTGAGAGTGATGAGATATGAATATTGGAAGTGTTTTTAACAGGTTCCGAAGAACTGTTTTCTCCATTTTTAGCCGGTACTCTGTCGGATTTTTCTTAAAATTTTCGGAACCTCAAATAAATTATAATTTTGATAAATAGCTTAAATAAATTATATTTCATAAACTATTTTCAAAACTATGACAAAAATTAATTAAGTTAAAATAGAGGGTGCCGATACACCGTGTGACATTGCTTACTCGGATATACTGTACACGGGTAAGGGGTGTCACATTTAGTAGTATCAGAGCACGGTTTAGGCGTTTCTGGGCCTAGATTGAGTCCATACCATGCATTGCATTTGTAAGAGTCGAGGTGACACTAATGCAGATCTGTTTGTCTTTTTTATTTTGAATAGGATATGGACCCTACATCTCAGAGGGCAGTCGAGGAGGAAGTGGAGAGTCATGCTCCACTGCAGCACTGAGGCCCAGGGTATGGGAGAACACCTCCGCCCACTCAAGCGAGCACCTTTCAGCCTCCACAGGCCATGTTCCAGCAAATGGCCGAATTCTTCAGACAAATGGCTGGGGTAATGCCAGCACCACCACCACCACCACCACCAGCTCCACAACCAAAATCACACCTGGAAAGATTAAGAAAATTTGGAGCAGTGGACTTCTTCGGCAAGAGAGAAGATGATTCTCTTGCAGCCGAGAATTGGTTGAACAGAATAGGCAGAGTCTTAAAACAACTCCACTGCACCCCAGAACAAAACCTAGAAGCTGCCATATCTTTGTTGCAAGATGATGCCTATGAATGGTGGGATACGGTGTCCAGTGAAGTGCAGCCAGAAGCTATAACTTGGGACTTTTTCCTCTCAGAATTCAAGAAGAAATATGTGGGTACTGTATATCTAGAAGAGAGAAGAAGGGAATTCATTAACCTGAGGCAGAGACAGTTGTCAGTGGCCGAGTATGAAAAGAAATTTGTCCGATTGAGCTGCTATGGAAGGGAGATAGTCCCTAATGAAGCTGAAAGGTGTAAGAGATTTGAGGAAGGATTAAATGACAACATAAAGATCCAGCTCACTGCCTTGGGAATCACCGACTTCACCAAGTTAGTGGAAGCTGCAATTGTCACACCCTACCCCTCTGTAAGGCATAACATGATCCCGTAGTATACCTAATGAATTACCAACTCCGTCTACTGATAACCCATTAAATACACTACAAGGGATTTTCAAAACTTTTCTTACTTCTTTTACAGTGGTGAGCACTATTTACAGGTGTTAAAACCTTTTTGAACTGAAGTGATAGAATTGACACATTTGAATTATTTGGAATTTCTGTAAAAATTTTGGCAGAGTGCCCTCTGTATTTTGGATAAAATAGTTCTTCAGAAAACCTGTAAAAAGCACTTCAATATGTATTTGCAAATCTCAACTCCAACATATTTCTCAACACAACATTTTTCTCAACTCAAATCATGATGATTTTTAAAAGCGAGATACAAGAAATATAATACAAAACTATTCAAGTAAATGAAATCTCAAATTTACATTTACAATAATTTACATTTAATTACATACCAAAATATTTTACAAGAGTTTCTATACAGCTGCTCAAATAATTTACATACATATTATTACATGCATACATCAAAATCTATGTACATGGGTATACCTATGATATACCTGGAGCTGATCTGAATATATCTTCAAGGAAATTTACTTACTGCTCTATGCTCTTCTTACCTGCGACAGCATACAAAGCTATCGCTGAGTGGTGAACTCAGTGGTGCACAACTATAATTTAAAACATAGTACAATATACATTGACAAAATTTACAGTAAATAATTTGGAAATCTGAACACTCATCAATTTTCAAAACTCAAAATATTCATTGCTAATAATGTAAATCATTTGTATAAATGACTTTGATCACAAAATTCAATTTATCAAATCATAACTATCCATTTAAGTAATTCCAACAAAATCAATTATACATAAACCATAATTGAAATCACCATTCCTTACCATTCAAAAGCCATTCTGTATCTCAAAAATCATTATGTATCTCAAATATCATATTGTATCTCAAAAGTCATTATGTATCTCAAAAATCAATCTTTATCTCACTAACTATGCAAGACTAATCCGAAAGGGCCATATTCGATGTGATTCTAACTCCCTATGGTCGGGGAGGTCGAATCTGATTCTAACTCCCTATGGTCGGGGAGGTCGAATCATCGTGCCTGATACCATCACAATAATGAATCTTCCGCAAGGGCCATAACGATAAAATAAACTTAGATCTAACCTCAAATCAGAGGAAAATCTAAGCCTGTGCACGTACCATGGTAATCAAAACACAACTAACTCCATTGTCTTCTCAACAAATGAGAGAGACGGGTAATAACCTAGTCAAGCATCTATAGTGAGATATAAAATAATATCACAATCCTTTTAGTGAGCATAAATCACAATATAATTCGATTCAAAGTCAATTCCAATATCCAATAATTTTTATGCTCATCACAATTCAAATCATAAATTTGCATTTTTCCATGAAAATTACCATCACAATTCAAAACATTTTCTATCACAATTTTTCAAAACATAATTTATTCAATCCATAACAATGCTTAATACTTGTGGAAATACCATTTCACAAAGCTAAGTTCATACATACTATAACAATTTCAATAATCATTGAATTATATCCAATGCTTGTTAAACATAATACATAAGAAAATATGTCATTTAATCATATGAAATATTCAAATAAAATCAGTTACAAACTAGTTGTGCACAAACACAATTTAAAACAATAACATACAATTAATCATATGAAATATTATTCAGAGAAAAATCAGTTGAAAACTAGTTGTGCACAAACCTCTGATGACTGTCTCCCTGATCTGGACTCAGTGTTTCCTTCCCTTTTGCTGAGTCCTTGTTAACTGAGAAACACAATTTCAAGTGTTTCAGTGCTAAATTAAACTGTCTCTATCGATGGTGTTTGGTAAATAATGCACTGAACTCAATTATTCACTTAATCACCTAATATACCAACCCTCATTGCGTTTTAGGTAAATTAGGTCTTAGTGTCGTTAATATGTCACATTCGATAGGGTTTTAGGTTTGGTACGTTTAGCAAAGTCATTTCCTTGTTTAGTGCATTTTAGTGCAAATTGCTGGATTCCGGGATACTGGTTTGACCTAACCGGATGATCTAGTTCCCTCGGTTTTCGGGTCTCGGTCGAAACTACAAACTTGTAGATCTAGGTCTTATTGCACCGGGGCAAAATTTCAGGTCAATCCGAGTTAAGTAGACCAAGTTATGGTCATTACACTCTTGCTGGTCAATTGGTATCAAATTAGGTCATTTTTAGGTCAAATTGGTCAATTCTGGTTCGGCCAGTTTTTGGACCCGAACTTGTGCAAGCTTTTTGACTTGCTTCTGGTCATTTCTGGGTTTTGGTGTCTTCATAAGACTTGTAGGTATGGATCTTAACTATCCATGGTTAAAATTTCAGGTCAATTGGACCTGTTTTGAGTGAGTTATGGCCTAAATACTCACTGCTGCCCAAATGGTCAGTTTTAGGTCTCAAGTGTACCTAATCCGAATTGGTCATTTTCTTAGGTCACCTTGCAAGCAGAATTTTGGTATGGTTTCTCAATGAAAGTTGGCACATTTTGTGCCTAGTTTCACCTCAAATTGGTCTCATACCAATTGAGGTTACACATTTAAGGTTATAGGCTAAAATGTACACTGCCCTTGATTACTTTGCTTAACACACATCAACTACACACATTTACTTTGCAATTTGTTTACTTCCCTACCAATCTGTTTTGGTACATTAACCACAGTATAATCTACTTTACATTAACATTATTTTGGGCAGATTACCATTACCCTCAACACACCAAATATAATTCACATTTACAATATCTCAATACCATTACATACACACCTAAATACCACTAATTCTCACATACACTTTACACAATAATTTCATACACATATCCTTCATCCCTTAATGCATAATTCTGCCAACACTCCCATGAATATACACATTTATTCAAGTGTCCCCAAGGCTGCCGAAATTTGTCCTTCAACATCAAAGTGCCGTCCAACTTACCAATTCCCATCCAAGTGCATAAATAACCATATGAACATGAAATAATTCACTAGGCTACTAAATCACCATGATCAACATTATTTCTCATCAATTATATGCACAAATATCTCATCAAAAACGTGACTCATGGCTGTCCAAAATGAAAACAACAATAACTCTTCAAACTCAAAATTTTCTTTCACCAAACCAACACCCATAACATGCACACAAAACTTAACAAAGGAATTCTCAAAAAATGTAAACTTACCTTTGATTGTAACTTGCTAAACCTTCACCAAACTTCTCAAAATTGGTATCAATATCTTCCTTGTGATGTGTAGACAAAGTTTAATGAAGAAACCTAAGAGGTTGGAGTTGAAAATGGAGAGTTAAGAAAGCTTGCATGAAAAATGGCTATGGAGTTTCCTCTCACCTTCATTCACGGCAATGTTGAATTCATGTGGAGAAGATGGAGTTTCAGCTGCATATTAAGTGTACACATGTCCCACTATGTGTTTAATTAATTCCCTTAGTGGTCCACTAAAAAAATTATATCATATAATAAGCCAAATGTGCATTTATTCCACATTAACCCATGATTTTCCACTATTTATTTTAGGTACCACCAATTTAATTTTTCATTTCATTTTCTAAGTGTAATATTATTTATTTTTAATGGACATTTAGGTCAAAAGACACTTCGGGATGTCAAATGACCATAATGCCCCTGTTCGGGTTACGTTCCCGATTTTTCTGAACAATCGTATTTTGTCTGTTTTTCGATTTCTCACTTTTCTTTGTACTAATTATTTAATTTTTCTTTGATCTTTCTAATGATATTTATTCTTCAATAAGGTTCTATTTAAGTCCTAAAAATGTTTTCCAGGGTTCCCCGCAGTCCAGGGCTAGTCAACGGTCCACGCCGTGACTTCCCGATCTGATCACCATCGTTAGGTTTCCTACTGCTTAACTTGATTACCTTTCTTTGCTATTATTTTTCCTTTGTTTTTCTTGTATTTTCTTTTCTTGTATTTCATTATTTTATGTCTCCTCCCTCATGTCAAAGTGTAGTTCTAGGCATCCTAGCTGTCCGGACAACACTGGTCACCGGAGCAGTAGAACGCACTACCGAACTTTGGGGTGTTACAATTCTCTCCCCCTTAAAATAAATTTCGTCTCGAAATTTTACCTGGCATTAGTCTCTGAACAGCTGTGGGTGCTATCTCCTCATAACCTCTTCACGTTCCCAAGTAGCTTCCTGGCCTGAATGATGGTTCCACAACACTTTAACCAGGTGTATCTGTTTGTTTCTCAGCTGCTTCACCTAATACGCCAGAATTTTTATGGGTTCTTCCTCATATGTTAGGTCCGATTTACTTCAATCTCTTCAATGACGACAGACATGAGATGGGTCTGATCTGTACCTCCTTAACATGGACACATGGAAAACACTGTGTATCCTTGCTAGCTCTGGAGGTAATGCCAACCGATATGCCAAAGGACCCACTCTTTCCAGAACCCCATATGGTCCGATGAAACGAGGACTCAGTTTCCTCTTTCTGCCAAATCTCATAATCCTCTTCCAAGGAGAAACTTTGAGGAATACCTTATCACCCACTGCATACTCAATATCTCTTCTCTTCAGATCAACATAGGACTTCTGACGGTCTGATGCAGCCTTAAGTCTATCTCTAATCAATCTAATCTTTTCCTCTGTCTGCTGAACAATTTCAGACCCAATCATCTTCCTTTCACCTACTTCATCCCAACATAAAGGAGTTCTGCACTTTCTGCCATACAAAGCTTCATATGGAGGCATCCCAATGCTTGATTGGTAGCTGTTGTTATAAGCAAACTCAATCAAAGGCAAGTGTGTATCCCAACTACCTTCAAATTCAATCACACAAGCCCGTAGCATATCCTCCAATATTTGAATAACCCTTTGAGGTTGGCCATCTGTCTATGGATGGAATGCTGTGCTGAAGTTCAATCTAGTTCTTAGGGCTCTCTGAAGACTACCCCAGAATCTAAAAGTGAACCTAGGATCTCTGTCAGACACAATTGATACTGGCATTCCATGCAGTTTTACAATCTCATATACGTACAATCTGGCTAATCTTTCCAGGCTATAGTCCATCCGAATTGGAAAAAAGTGAGCGGACTTGGTTAGTCTATCAACTATAATATACTGTATCATGACTATTCTATGTCCTCGGAAATCTCGTCACAAAATCCATAGTTATCTATTCCCTTACAATGTTTCATAGGGTGCCACTTGTATGCTAGCTTGACACTTATTAATGTATACAAATTCTATTAGTGGAATGTATCTGTCCCATCTCCCCACGGATTCAATGACAGAAGTTCTCAGTATATTCTCGAGGGTTTATTACATTTTACAGGTTATTATTATCATTTCATTTCATTATTTACAGAAATCCAATGAGTTTCAAAATTTACCTGAATCACTTGTTTCGACTGTCCATCCATCTGAGGATAATAAGTCGTACTGATATCTCTAAGCTTATAGCAATTCGTGGTATGTGTAATTCACACTAATGTAACTGAGTCACTGACTCTAGCTACCTTACAAGTGTAGTCGTTTGATAGGCTAGTTCTGAAGTTTTAAATTTCTGACTAAAATTTCCACATTTATTTCCAGTAATAGTACCCTATTCGGGTGCAACTGTATCAATTTATAGATTACTTACAAATATTCTTACTTATTGTACCACGAGGAAACACGTAGCTCTACACAATAATCCAGTGTCGGTACTGTAATCTCCAGCTTACAATATAAACATCAAGAACATTATATAGTCACTACGTTATAACCTCATGGACTAGGTTTTCTAACATCTTATCTTTCTCGAATCCACTAATATCCCAAACCGATTCTGATTACAATTTCCTTTGACAATTACTAACAGTAACATTTTTGCCCTCATCTAGAGCAATTCTATTATCAGAACTTACTTTTAGGTCCTCTTGCCTTACATTAGTAGGCTCGCCAATTAGCTTTATAATTTACGGTATGTTAGAAAATACTTTTAGCTAAAATTCTTCCAAAATTAATGTCAATCATACTTGTTATTACAATTATTATCCTAAAAGACTAGTCACTAATACATCAAAATTCATTCCCATGTAAAGGAATAACAACAGGACATATAGTTCTGACACTAACACACAACTAAGTAGTGCTGGGATCAAATAATAACTAATTGTTTCTTTTAAAATTTAAGAACTTACCAGTAGCTACATCTGAAGTTTCTGCTCTTTCTCCTTGGCGTACAGTGGACGCTCTGACTGGTGCACTACCATATTCGGGTTGATTCACTGTGTTATAGTGGTGAGGAGTACTAACTCTATTTCTATCTTGACTCTGACTGACGGTCTGTGAACTCTGGAGAGCAGATCGAGGTGGTTTAGTACAATTTTTAGCAAAGTGTCCAAGTTTTCCACAATTGTAGCAGGCTCCAGAGGTCTTATAGCATATCCCACCATGATATTTTCCACAAGTTTCACATAGGCAGGAAGGGTAGGAACTTCTAGTTGTTCGACGACTGGACCTTGATGGTCTCTGTCTTAATGATCCACCTCTATCATATCCCTGAGCTCGGGGTTCCTCAAATTCTTTTCTCTTTCTCAAATTACTGTTCGAGCTCTGACTCATAGGTTTCTCCCTCTTTTCCATTTCACACTGCCCTTGTGGGGGTTGGGTCTGTACTTGGGCTTGGGCCGACAGATTATCAGCCATTTGTTGGAAGAAAGTGGCCATTTGCTGGGCCATTTGTGCAGTAATTTGTACTGGTAAAACTGGTACAGTCGGGCCTTCGACACTTTGTGGAGCTGGGGCCTCAACTTGTACTTCTGCCATCATGGACTGTTCTACGGTCTCATTTTTCTCTTCCATATCTTTCCACCAGATTCTCTATTCCTATACAACCAACATAAGGAGATTCCTCTCCATTAGTTCATATTTATGATGTAAATGTACTATATGTATCAAACATTTGAGCAGTATTAGTTACCGACAAAAAGATTTCAAATTCACAGTTCGAAATTTACTTTAAAACCATTGCTCTGATACCACTAAAACATGTCACACCCTACCCCTCTGTAAGGCATAACATGATCCCGTAGTATACCTAATGAATTACCAACTCCGTCTACTGATAACCCATTAAATACACTACAAGGGATTTTCAAAACTTTTCTTACTTCTTTTACAGTGGTGAGCACTATTTACAGGTGTTAAAACCTTTTTGAACTGAAGTGATAGAATTGACACATTTGAATTATTTGGAATTTCTGTAAAAGTTTTGGTAGAGTGCCCTCTGTATTTTGGATAAAACAGTTCTTCAGAAAACCTATAAAAAGCACTTCAATATGTATTTGCAAATCTCAACTCCAACATATTTCTCAACACAACATTTTTCTCAACTCAAATCCATGATGATTTTTAAAAGCGAGATACAAGAAATATAATACAAAACTATTCAAGTAAATGAAATCTCAAATTTACATTTACAATAATTTACATTTAATTACATACCAAAATATTTTACGAGAGTTTCTATACAGCTGCTCAAATAATTTACATACATATTATTACATGCATACATCAAAACCTATGTACATGGGTATACCTATGATATACCTGGAGCTGATCTGAATATATCTTCAAGGAAATTTACTTACTGCTCTATGCTCTTCTTACCTGCGACAGCATACAAAGCTATCGCTGAGTGGTGAACTCAGTGGTGCACAACTATAATTTAAAACATAGTACAATATACATTGACAAAATTTACAGTAAATAATTTGGAAATCTGAACACTCATCAATTTTCAAAACTCAAAATATTCATTGCTAATAATGTAAATCATTTGTATAAATGACTTTGATCACAAAATTCAATTTATCAAATCATAACTATCCATTTAAGTAATTCCAACAAAATCAATTATACATAAACCATAATTAAAATCACCATTCCTTACCATTCAAAAGCCATTCTGTATCTCAAAAATCATTATGTATCTCAAATATCATATTGTATCTCAAAAGTCATTATGTATCTCAAAAATCAATCTTTATCTCACTAACTATGCAAGACTAATCCGAAAGGGCCATATTCGATGTGATTCTAACTCCCTATGGTCGGGAGGTCGAATCGATTCTAACTCCCTATGGTCGGGAGGTCGAATCATCGTGCCTGATACCATCACAATAATGAATCTTCGCAAGGGCCATAACGATAAAATAAACTTAGATCTAACCTCAAATCAGAGGAAAATCTAAGCTGTGCACGTACCATGGTAATCAAAACACAACTAACTCCATTGTCTTCTCAACAAATGAGAGAGCGGGTAATAACCTAGTCAAGCATCTATAGTGAGATATAAAATAATATCACAATCCTTTTAGTGAGAATAAATCACAATATAATTCGATTCAAAGTCAATTCCAATATCCAATAATTTTTATGCTCATCACAATTCAAATCATAAATTTGCATTTTTCCATGAAAATTACCATCACAATTCAAAACATTTTCTATCACAATTTTTCAAAACATAATTTATTCAATCCATAACAATGCTTAATACTTGTGGAAATACCATTTCACAAAGCTAAGTTCATACATACTATAACAATTTCAATAATCATTGAATTATATCCAATGCTTGTTAAACATAATACATAAGAAAATATGTCATTTAATCATATGAAATATTCAAATAAAATCAGTTACAAACTAGTTGTGCACAAACACAATTTAAAACAATAACATACAATTAATCATATGAAATATTATTCAGAGAAAAATCAGTTGAAAACTAGTTGTGCACAAACCTCTGATGACTGTCTCCCTGATCTGGACTCAGTGTTTCCTTCCCTTTTGTTGAGTCCTTGTTAACTGAGAAACACAATTTCAAGTGTTTCAGTGCTAAATTAAACTGTCTCTATCGATGGTGTTTGGTAAATAATGCACTGAACTCAATTATTCACTTAATCACCTAATATACCAACCCTCATTGCGTTTTAGGTAAATTAGGTCTTAGTGTCGTTAATATGTCACATTCGATAGGGTTTTAGGTTTGGTACGTTTAGCAAAGTCATTTCCTTGTTTAGTGCATTTTAGTGCAAATTCTTTGGATTAGGGATACTGGTTTGACCTAACCGGACGATCTAGTTCCCTCGGTTTTCGGGTCTCGGTCGAAACTACAAACTTGTAGATCTAGGTCTTATTGCACGCGGGGCAAAATTTCAGGTCAATCCGAGTTAAGTAGACCAAGTTATGGTCATTACACTCTTGCTGGTCAATTGGTATCAAATTAGGTCATTTTTAGGTCAAATTGGTCAATTCTGGTTCGGCCAGTTTTTGGACCCGAACTTGTGCAAGCTTTTTGACTTGCTTCTGGTCATTTCTGGGTTTTGGTGTCTTCATAAGACTTGTAGGTATGGATCTTAACTATCCATGGTTAAAATTTCAGGTCAATTGGACCTGTTTTGAGTGAGTTATGGCCTAAATACTCACTGCTGCCCAAATGGTCAGTTTTTAGGTCTCAAGTGTACCTAATCCGAATTGGTCATTTTCTTAGGTCACCTTGCAAGCAGAATTTTGGTATGGTTTCTCAATGAAAGTTGGCACATTTTGTGCCTAGTTTCACCTCAAATTGGTCTCATACCAATTGAGGTTACACATTTAAGGTTATAGGCTAAAATGTACACTGCCCTTGATTACTTTGCTTAACACACATCAACTACACACATTTACTTTGCAATTTGTTTACTTCCCTACCAATCTGTTTTGGTACATTAACCACAGTATAATCTACTTTACATTAACATTATTTTGGGCAGATTACCATTACCCTCAACACACCAAATATAATTCACATTTACAATATCTCAATACCATTACATACACACCTAAATACCACTAATTCTCACATACACTTTACACAATAATTTCATACACATATCCTTAATCCCTTAATGCATAATTCTGCCAACACTCCCATGAATATACACATTTATTCAAGTGTCCCCAAGGCTGCCGAAATTTGTCCTTCAACATCAAAGTGCCGTCCAACTTACCAATTCCCATCCAAGTGCATAAATAACCATATGAACATGAAATAATTCACTAGGCTACTAAATCACCATGATCAACATTATTTCTCATCAATTATATGCACAAATATCTCATCAAAAACGTGACTCATGGCTGTCCAAAATGAAAACAACAATAACTCTTCAAACTCAAAATTTTCTTTCACCAAACCAACACCCATAACATGCACACAAAACTTAACAAAGGAATTCTCAAAAAATGTAAACTTACCTTTGATTGTAACTTGCTAAACCTTCACCAAACTTCTCAAAATTGGTATCAATATCTTCCTTGTGATGTGTAGACAAAGTTTAATGAAGAAACCTAAGAGGTTGGAGTTGAAAATGGAGAGTTAAGAAAGCTTGCATGAAAAATGGCTATGGAGTTTCCTCTCACCTTCATTCACGGCAATGTTGAATTCATGTGGAGAAGATGGAGTTTCAGCTGCATATTAAGTGTACACATGTCCCACTATGTGTTTAATTAATTCCCTTAGTGGTCCACTAAAAAATTTATATCATATAATAAGCCAAATGTGCATTTATTCCACATTAACCCATGATTTTCCACTATTTATTTTAGGTACCACCAATTTAATTTTTCATTTCATTTTCTAAGTGTAATATTATTTATTTTTAATGGACATTTAGGTCAAAAGACACTTCGGGATGTCAAATGACCATAATGCCCTGTTCGGATTCGTTCGATTTTTCTGTAACAAGTATTTTATGTCTGATTTTCGATTTGTCACTTTTCTTTGTCCTAATTATATAATTGTAATTTGATCTTTCTAATGATATTAATTCTTCAATAAGGTTCTATTTAAGTCCAAAAAATGTTTTCGGGGTTCCCATGATCCGAGAGCTAGTCAACGGTCCACGCCGTGACTTCCCGATCTGATCACCCATCGTTAGGTTTCATTTCGTTTAACTTGATTACCTTTCTTTGCTATTATTTTTCCTTTGTTTTTCTTGTATTTTCTTTTCTTGTATTTCATTATTTTATGTCTCCTCCCTCATGTCAAAGTGTAGTTCTAGGCATCCTAGCTGTCCGGACAACACTGGTCACCGGAGTAGTAGAACGCACTACCGAACTTTGGGGTGTTACAATTCTCTCCCCCTTAAAATAAATTTCGTCTCGAAATTTTACCTGGCATTAGTCTCTGAACAGCTGTGGGTGCTGTCTCCTCATAACCTCTTCACGTTCCCAAGTAGCTTCCTGGCCTGAATGATGGTTCCACAACACTTTAACCAGGTGTATCTGTTTGTTTCTCAGCTGCTTCACCTAATACGCCAGAATTTTTATGGGTTCTTCCTCATATGTGAGGTCTGGATTTACTTCAATCTCTTCAACTGACAGTACATGAGATGGGTCTGATCTGTACCTCCTTAACATGGACACATGGAAAACACTGTGTATCCTTGCTAGCTCTGGAGGTAATGCCAACCGATATGCCAAAGGACCCACTCTTTCCAGAACCCCATATGGTCCGATGAAACGAGGACTCAGTTTCCTCTTTCTGCCAAATCTCATAATCCTCTTCCAAGGAGAAACTTTGAGGAATACCTTATCACCCACTGCATACTCAATATCTCTTCTCTTCAGATCAACATAGGACTTCTGACGGTCTGATGCAGCCTTAAGTCTATCTCTAATCAATCTAATCTTTTCCTCTGTCTGCTGAACAATTTCAGACCCAATCATCTTCCTTTCACCTACTTCATCCCAACATAAAGGAGTTCTGCACTTTCTGCCATACAAAGCTTCATATGGAGGCATCCCAATGCTTGATTGGTAGCTGTTGTTATAAGCAAACTCAATCAAAGGCAAGTGTGTATCCCAACTACCTTCAAATTCAATCACACAAGCCCGTAGCATATCCTCCAATATTTGAATAACCCTTTGAGGTTGGCCATCTGTCTATGGATGGAATGCTGTGCTGAAGTTCAATCTAGTTCTTAGGGCTCTCTGAAGACTACCCCAGAATCTAGAAGTGAACCTAGGATCTCTGTCGGACACAATTGATCTGGCATTCCATGCGGTTTACAATCTCATATCATTACAATCGGCTAATCTTTCCGGCTATAGTCCATCGAATTGGAAAAAGTGAGCGGACTTGGTTAGTCTATCAACTATAATATCTTTGTATCATGACTATTCTATGTCCTCGGAAATCTCGTCACAAAATCCATAGTTATCTATTCCCTTACAATGTTTCATAGGGTGCCACTTGTATGCTAGCTTGACACTTATTAATGTATACAAATTCTATTAGTGGAATGTATCTGTCCCATCTCCCCACGGATTCAATGACAGAAGTTCTCAGTATATTCTCGAGGGTTTATTACATTTCTGAGTTATTATTATCATTTCATTTCATTATTTACGTAAATCCAATGAGTTTCAAAATTTACGAATCACTTGTTTCTCTGTCCATCCATCCGAGGATAATAAGTAAATCGATATCTCTAAGCTTATAGCAATTACTGTGGTACAGGTAATTCACACTAATGTAACTGAGTCACTGACTCTAGCTACCTTACAAGTGTAGTCGTTTGATAGGCTAGTTCTGAAGTTTTAAATTTCTGACTAAAATTTCCACATTTATTTCCAGTAATAGTACTCTATTCGTGCAATCGTATCAATTTATAGATTACTTACAAATATTCTTACTTATTGTACCACGAGGAAACACGTAGCTCTACACAATAATCCGATTAATGTCGATCAGTAATCTCCGACACAATATAAACATCAAGAACATTATATAGTCACTACGTTATAACCTCATGGACTAGGTTTTCTAACATCTTATCTTTCTCGAATCCACTAATATCCCAAACCGATTCGATTACAATTTCCTTTGACAATTACTAACGATAACATCTTTGCCCTCATCTAGAGCAATTCTATTACTGTAACTTACTTTTAGGTCCTCTTGCCTTACATTAGTAGGCTCGCCAATTAGCTTTATAATTTACGGTATGTTAGAAAATACTTTTAGCTAAAATTCTTCCAAAATTAATGTCAATCATACTTGTTATTACAATTATTATCCTAAAAGACTAGTCACTAATACATCAAAATTCATTCCCATGTAAAGGAATAACAACAGGACATATAGTTCTGACACTAACACACAACTAAGTAGTGCTGGGATCAAATAATAACTAATTGTTTCTTTTAAAATTTAAGAACTTACCAGTAGCTACATCTGAAGTTTCTGCTCTTTCTCCTTGGCGTCTGATGGGCGCTCTGATCGTGCACTACCATATTCGGGTTGATTCACTGTGTTATAGTGGTGAGGAGTACTAACTCTATTTCTATCTTGACTCTGACTGACGGTCTGTGAACTCTGGAGAGCAGATCGAGGTGGTTTAGTACAATTTTTAGCAAAGTGTCCAAGTTTTCCACAATTGTAGCAGGCTCCAGAGGTCTTATAGCATATCCCACCATGATATTTTCCACAAGTTTCACATAGGCGGGAAGGGTAGGAACTTCTAGTTGTTCGACGACTGGACCTTGATGGTCTCTGTCTTACTGATCCACCTCTATCATATCCCTGAGCTCGGGGTTCCTCAAATTCTTTTCTCTTTCTCAAATTACTGTTCGAGCTCTGACCCATAGGTTTCTCCCTCTTTTCCATTTCACACTGCCCTTGTGGGGGTTGGGTCTGTACTTGGGCTTGGGCCGACAGATTATCAGCCATTTGTTGGAAGAAAGTGGCCATTTTTCTGGGCCATTTGTGCAGTAATTTGTCTTGGTAAAGCCAGTGCAGTCGGGCCTTCGACACTTTGTGGAGCTGGGGCCTCAACTTGTACTTCTGCCATCATGGACTGTTCTACGGTCTCATTTTTCTCTTCCATATCTTTCCACAAGATTCTCTATTCCTGTACAACCAACATAAGGAGATTCCTCTCCATTAGTTCATATTTATGATGTAAATGTACTATATGTATCAAACATTTGAGCAGTATTAGTTACCGACAAAAAGATTTCAAATTCACGATTGAAATTTACTTTAAAACCATTGCTCACGATACCACTACAACATGTCACACCCTACCCCTCTGTAAGGCATAACACGATCCCGTAGTATACCTAATGAATTACCAACTCCGTCTACTGAGAACCCATTAAATACACTACAAGGGATTTTCAAAACTTTTCTTACTTCTTTTCTGATGGTGAGCACTATTTACAGTGTTAAAACCTTTTTGAATCAAGTGATAGAATTGACACATTTGAATTATTTGGAATTTACGTAAAAGTTTTGGTAGAGTGCCCTCTGTATTTTGGATAAAGCAGTTCTTGAGAAAACCTATAAAAGCACTTCAATATGTATTTGCAAATCTCAACTCCAACATATTTCTCAACACAACATTTTTCTCAACTCAAATCCATGATGATTTTTAAAAGCGAGATACAAGAAATATAATACAAAACTATTCAAGTAAATGAAATCTCAAATTTACATTTACAATAATTTACATTTAATTACATACCAAAATATTTTACGAGAGTTTCTATACAGCTGCTCAAATAATTTACATACATATTATTACATGCATACATCAAAACCTATGTACATGTGTATACATATGATATACACAGGTGATCTGAATATATCTTCAAGGAAATTTACTTATCGCTCTATGCTCTTCTTACTGACGACATACAAAGCTATCATTGAGTGGTGAACTCAGTGGTGCACAACTATAATTTAAAACATAGTACAATATACATTGACAAAATTTACAGTAAATAATTTGGAAATCTGAACACTCATCAATTTTCAAAACTCAAAATATTCATTGCTAATAATGTAAATCATTTGTATAAATGACTTTGATCACAAAATTCAATTTATCAAATCATAACTATCCATTTAAGTAATTCCAACAAAATCAATTATACATAAACCATAATTAAAATCACCATTCCTTACCATTCAAAAGCCATTCTGTATCTCAAAAATCATTATGTATCTCAAATATCATATTGTATCTCAAAAGTCATTATGTATCTCAAAAATCAATCTTTATCTCACTAACTATGCAAGACTAATCCGAAAGGGCCATATTCGATGTGATTCTAACTCCCTATGGTCGGGGAGGTCGAATCTGATTCTAACTCCCTATGGTCGGGAGGTCGAATCATCGTGCCTGATACCATCACAATAATGAATCTTCCGCAAGGGCCATAACGATAAAATAAACTTAGATCTAACCTCAAATCAGAGGAAAATCTAAGCCTGTGCACGTACCATGGTAATCAAAACACAACTAACTCCATTGTCTTCTCAACAAATGAGAGAGACGGGTAATAACCTAGTCAAGCATCTATAGTGAGATATAAAATAATATCACAATCCTTTTAGTGAGAATAAATCACAATATAATTCGATTCAAAGTCAATTCCAATATCCAATAATTTTTATGCTCATCACAATTCAAATCATAAATTTGCATTTTCCATGAAAATTACCATCACAATTCAAAACATTTTCTATCACAATTTTTCAAAACATAATTTATTCAATCCATAACAATGCTTAATACTTGTGGAAATACCATTTCACAAAGCTAAGTTCATACATACTATAACAATTTCAATAATCATTGAATTATATCCAATGCTTGTTAAACATAATACATAAGAAAATATGTCATTTAATCATATGAAATATTCAAATAAAATCGATTACAAACTAGTTGTGCACAAACACAATTTAAAACAATAACATACAATTAATCATATGAAATATTATTCAGAGAAAAATCAGTTGAAAACTAGTTGTGCACAAACCTCTGATGACTGTCTCCCTGATCTGGACTCAGTGTTTCCTTCCCTTTTCTTTGAGTCCTTGTTAACGAGAAACACAATTTCAAGTGTTTGATTGCTAAATTAAAACTGTCTCTATCGATGGTGTTTGGTAAATAATGCACTGAACTCAATTATTCACTTAATCACCTAATATACCAACCCTCATTGCGTTTTAGGTAAATTAGGTCTTAGTGTCGTTAATATGTCACATTCGATAGGGTTTTAGGTTTGGTACGTTTAGCAAAGTCATTTCCTTGTTTAGTGCATTTTAGTGCAAATTGCTGGATTCCGGGATACTGGTTTGACCTAACCGGACGATCTAGTTCCCTCGGTTTTCGGGTCTCGGTCGAAACTACAAACTTGTAGATCTAGGTCTTATTGCACGCGGGGCAAAATTTCAGGTCAATCCGAGTTAAGTAGACCAAGTTATGGTCATTACACTCTTGCTGGTCAATTGGTATCAAATTAGGTCATTTTTAGGTCAAATTGGTCAATTCTGGTTCGGCCAGTTTTTGGACCCGAACTTGTGCAAGCTTTTTGACTTGCTTCTGGTCATTTCTGGGTTTTGGTGTCTTCATAAGACTTGTAGGTATGGATCTTAACTATCCATGGTTAAAATTTCAGGTCAATTGGACCTGTTTTGAGTGAGTTATGGCCTAAATACTCACTGCTGCCCAAATGGTCAGTTTTTAGGTCTCAAGTGTACCTAATCCGAATTGGTCATTTTCTTAGGTCACCTTGCAAGCAGAATTTTGGTATGGTTTCTCAATGAAAGTTGGCACATTTTGTGCCTAGTTTCACCTCAAATTGGTCTCATACCAATTGAGGTTACACATTTAAGGTTATAGGCTAAAATGTACACTGCCCTTGATTACTTTGCTTAACACACATCAACTACACACATTTACTTTGCAATTTGTTTACTTCCCTACCAATCTGTTTTGGTACATTAACCACAGTATAATCTACTTTACATTAACATTATTTTGGGCAGATTACCATTACCCTCAACACACCAAATATAATTCACATTTACAATATCTCAATACCATTACATACACACCTAAATACCACTAATTCTCACATACACTTTACACAATAATTTCATACACATATCCTTCATCCCTTAATGCCGCAATTCTGCCAACACTCCCATGAATATACACATTTATTCAAGTGTCCCCAAGGCTGCCGAAATTTGTCCTTCAACATCAAAGTGCCGTCCAACTTACCAATTCCCATCCAAGTGCATAAATAACCATATGAACATGAAATAATTCACTAGGCTACTAAATCACCATGATCAACATTATTTCTCATCAATTATATGCACAAATATCTCATCAAAAACGTGACTCATGGCTGTCCAAAATGAAAACAACAATAACTCTTCAAACTCAAAATTTTCTTTCACCAAACCAACACCCATAACATGCACACAAAACTTAACAAAGGAATTCTCAAAAAATGTAAACTTACCTTTGATTGTAACTTGCTAAACCTTCACCAAACTTCTCAAAATTGGTATCAATATCTTCCTTGTGATGTGTAGACAAAGTTTAATGAAGAAACCTAAGAGGTTGGAGTTGAAAATGGAGAGTTAAGAAAGCTTGCATGAAAAATGGCTATGGAGTTTCCTCTCACCTTCATTCACGGCAATGTTGAATTCATGTGGAGAAGATGGAGTTTCAGCTGCATATTAAGTGTACACATGTCCCACTATGTGTTTAATTAATTCCCTTAGTGGTCCACTAAAAAAATTATATCATATAATAAGCCAAATGTGCATTTATTCCACATTAACCCATGATTTTCCACTATTTATTTTAGGTACCACCAATTTAATTTTTCATTTCATTTTCTAAGTGTAATATTATTTATTTTTAATGGACATTTAGGTCAAAAGACACTTCGGGATGTCAAATGACCATAATGCCTGTTAGATTCGTTCGATTTTTCAGAATAATCGTATTTTGTCTGTTTTTCGATTTCTCAAATTTCATTGTAATAATTATTTAATTTTTCTTTAATCTTTCTAAAGATATTTATTCTTAAATAATGTTCTATTTAATTCCAAAAAAAGTTTTCCGTGGTTCCCATGATCCGAGCTAGTCAACGGTCCACGCCGTGACTTCCAGTCTGATCACCCATCGTTAGGTTTCCATTGCGTTTAACTTGATTACCTTTCTTTGCTATTATTTTTCCTTTGTTTTTCTTGTATTTTCTTTTCTTGTATTTCATTATTTTATGTCTCCTCCCTCATGTCAAAGTGTAGTTCTAGGCATCCTAGCTGTCCGGACAACACTGGTCACCGGAGCAGTAGAACGCACTACCGAACTTTGGGGTGTTACAATTCTCTCCCCCTTAAAATAAATTTCGTCTCGAAATTTTACCTGGCATTAGTCTCTCGAGCAGTGTGGGTGCTGTCTCCTCATAACCTCTTCACGTTCCCAAGTAGCTTCTCGGCTGAATGATGGTTCCACAGCACTTTAACCAGGTGTATCTGTTTGTTTCTCAGCTGCTTCACCTAATACGCCAGAATTTTTATGGGTTCTTCCTCATATGTGAGGTCTGGATTTACTTCAATCTCTTCAACTGACAGTACATGAGATGGGTCTGATCTGTACCTCCTTAACATGGACACATGGAAAACACTGTGTATCCTTGCTAGCTCGAGGTAATGCCAACCGATATGCCAAAGGACCCACTCTTTCCGTAACCCCATATGGTCCGATGAAACGAGGACTCGGTTTCCTCTTTACGCCAAATCTCATAATCCTCTTCCAAGGAGAAACTTTGAGGAATACCTTATCACCCATTGCATACTCAATATCTCTTCTCTTGAGATCAACATAGGACTTCGACTGATGCGACCTTAAGTCTATCTCTAATCAATCTAATCTTTTCCTCTGTCTGTGAACAATTTGGATCCAATCATCTTCCTTTCACCTACTTCATCCCAACATAAAGGAGTTCGCACTTTACGCCATACAAAGCTTCATATGGAGGCATCCCAATGCTTGATTGGTAGCTGTTGTTATAAGCAAACTCAATCAAAGGCAAGTGTGTATCCCAACTACCTTCAAATTCAATCACACAAGCCCGTAGCATATCCTCCAATATTTGAATAACCCTTTGAGGTTGGCCATCTGTCTATGGATGGAATGCTGTGCTGAAGTTCAATCTAGTTCTTAGGGCTCTCTGAAGACTACCCCAGAATCTAAAAGTGAACCTAGGATCTCTGTCAGACACAATTGATACTGGCATTCCATGCAGTTTTACAATCTCATATACGTACAATCTGGCTAATCTTTCCAGGCTATAGTCCATCCGAACTGGCAAAAAGTGAGCGGACTTGGTTAGTCTATCAACTATAATATACTGTATCATGACTATTCTATGTCCTCGGAAATCTCGTCACAAAATCCATAGTTATCTATTCCCTTACAATGTTTCATAGGGTGCCACTTGTATGCTAGCTTGACACTTATTAATGTATACAAATTCTATTAGTGGAATGTATCTGTCCCATCTCCCCACGGATTCAATGACAGAAGTTCTCAGTATATTCTCGAGGGTTTATTACATTTTACAGGTTATTATTATCATTTCATTTCATTATTTACAGAAATCCAATGAGTTTCAAAATTTACCTGAATCACTTGTTTCGACTGTCCATCCATCTGAGGATAATAAGTCGTACTGATATCTCTAAGCTTATAGCAATTACTGTGGTACAGGTAATTCACACTAATGTAACTGAGTCACTGACTCTAGCTACCTTACAAGTGTAGTCGTTTGATAGGCTAGTTCTGAAGTTTTAAATTTCTGACTAAAATTTCCACATTTATTTCCAGTAATAGTACCCTATTCGGGTGCAATCAGTATCAATTTATAGATTACTTACAAATATTCTTACTTATTGTACCACGAGGAAACACGTAGCTCTACACAATAATCGATTAATGATCAGTAATCTCCGACACAATATAAACATCAAGAACATTATATAGTCACTACGTTATAACCTCATGGACTAGGTTTTCTAACATCTTATCTTTCTCGAATCCACTAATATCCCAAACCGATTCTGATTACAATTTCCTTTGACAATTACTAACAGTAACATTTTTGCCCTCATCTAGAGCAATTCTATTATCAGAACTTACTTTTAGGTCCTCTTGTCTTACATTAGTAGGCTCGCCAATTAGCTTTATAATTTACGGTATGTTAGAAAATACTTTTAGCTAAAATTCTTCCAAAATTAATGTCAATCATACTTGTTATTACAATTATTATCCTAAAAGACTAGTCACTAATACATCAAAATTCATTCCCATGTAAAGGAATAACAACAGACATATAGTTCGACACTAACACACAACTAAGTAGTCTTTGGGATCAAATAATAACTAATTGTTTCTTTTAAAATTTAAGAACTTACCGTAGCTACATCCAAGTTTCGCTCTTTCTCCTTGGCGTCTGTGGGCGCTCTGATCGTGCACTACCATATTCGGGTTGATTCACCGTGTTATAGTGGTGAGGAGTACTAACTCTATTTCTATCTTGACTGATCGACGGTCCGTGAACTCTGGAGAGCAGATCGAGGTGGTTTAGTACAATTTTTAGCAAAGTGTCCAAGTTTTCCACAATTGTAGCAGGCTCCAGAGGTCTTATAGCATATCCCACCATGATATTTTCCACAAGTTTCACATAGGCGGGAAGGGTAGGAACTTCTAGTTGTTCGACGACTGGACCTTGATGGTCTCTGTCTTAATGATCCACCTCTATCGTATCCCTGAGCTCGGGGTTCCTCAAATTCTTTTCTCTTTCTCAAATTACTGTTCGAGCTCTGACCCATAGGTTTCTCCCTCTTTTCCATTTCACACTGCCCTTGTGGGGTTGGGTGCAGATTTGGGCTTGGGCCGACAGATTATCAGCCATTTGTTGGAAGAAAGTGGCCATTTGCTGGGCCATTTGTGCAGTAATTTGTACTGGTAAAACTGGTACAGTCGGGCCTTCGACACTTTGTGGAGCTGGGGCCTCAACTTGTACTTTTGCCATCATGGACTGTTCTGCGTTGTGGGGTAATGAGATCACAGTTGTGGGGGAAAGGACAGATTTCTTGTCCAATGTCATCTCAGCCACAGTTGCAAGAAGAATGATGAGAAAAGGCTGTGAAGCCTACCTAGCACATGTGGTGGATACTAGGCAGGCTAAGCCAAACCTGAGTGACATACCCACAGTAAAAGACTTCCCAGATGTGTTTCCTGAAGAATTACCTGGTTTGCCACCAGAAAGGGAAGTTGAATTTGCTATTGAGACACTTTGTCTGCAGACCCATTTCCATTGCTCCTTATAGGATGGCACCCATCGAATTGAGGAGTTGAAAACTCGATTGCAAGAGTTGCTTGATAAGGGGTTTATACGCCCAAATGTGTCACCATGGGGAGCTCGGTCTTTGTTTGTGAAAAAGAAGGATGGCACTTTGAGGCTATGCATCGATTACCGGCAGTTGAATAAAGTGACAGTGAAGAATAAGTATCTGTTGCCTAGAATTGATGATCTATTTGATCAGTTGAAAGGAGCATGAGTATTTTCCAAAATTGATCTCAGATCGGGGTATCATCAGTTGAGGGTGAAGGATGTAGATGTGCCAAAGACTGCATTCAGGACCCGATATGGGCATTATGAGTTTCTAGTGATGCCATTTGGCCTAACAAATGCACCAGCAGCATTCATGGACCTTATGAACCGTATCTTCCATCCACACTTAGATCGGTTCGTAGTGGTCTTTATTGATGATATTTTGGTGTATTCCAAGACCAGGGAAGAACATGATGAGCATTTGAGGATTATTTTGCAAACCCTGAGAGAAAAGAAGCTGTATGCTAAGTTGTCCAAGTGTGACTTTTGGTTAAATGAGATTGCATTCCTTGGACACATAGTGTCAGCTGATGGGATTAGAGTGGATCCCAAGAAAATAGAAGCAGTGATGGAATGGAAGCTTCCTAGAAATACAACTGAGGTCAGAAGCTTCTTGGGGCTAGCTAGGTATTACAGGAGATTTGTGAAGGGATTTTCCTTAATAGCTGCTCCAATGACCAAGTTGTTACACAAGAATGTCAGATTTGACTGGAATAACAAGTGTCAGACCAGTTTTGAGAAGTTGAAGACTATGTTGACAGAGGCACCAGTGTTAACACAGCCAGTGTCAGGAAAGGACTTTGTGGTCTACAGTGATGCCTCTCATAATGGGTTAGGGTGTGTATTGATGCAAGAGGGAAAGGTGGTCGCTTATGCTTCCAGGCAGCTAAGGCCACATGAACAGAATTACCCTACCCATGATCTAGAGCTTGTAGCAATTATCTTCGCACTGAAGATATGGAGGCATTACTTGTATGGTGAAAAGTGCTACATTTACACAGACCACAAAAGTCTGAAATACTTGCCAACCCAGAAGGAGCTCAACCTTAGACAGAGGCGATGGATTGAGTTCCTGAAAGACTATGATTGTGTAATTGACTACCATCTTGGGAAGGCAAATGTAGTTGATGATGCTTTGAGCAGAAAGACCATCACAGCTTTGAGATTATTGAATGCCCGTCTAACTTTGATTCGAGATGGAGCTATTTTGGCTAAGTTGCAAGTGAGGCCAAACCTGTTACAGCAGATTTTAGATGGGCAAAAGGCAGATGAAAAGTTAATGGCTATTATGAGTAAAATCCCAGGGGGAAAAGCAACTGACTATGAGGTGAAAGCAGATGGGTGTCTGTATTACAAAGAATGACTGTGTGTACCAGATGATGGGGAATTGAAGGCCAGTATTCTGAAAGAGGCACATACCAGTGTATATGCTATGCACCCAGGAAGTATAAAGATTTATCATGATCTGAAGCTTCAGTATTGGTGGCCTGGTATGAAGAAAGACATAGCTGACTATGTGACTAAATGCTTGACATGTCAGCAAGTCAAGGCAGAACATCAAGTTCCATCGGGTTTGCTACAGCCTATACGCATACCTGAATGGAAATGGGATCGGGTCACCATGGATTTTGTAAGTGGTCTACCTCTCACCCAGAAGAAACATGATGCAGCATGGATGATAGTAGATAGATTGACGAAGTCAACACACTTTCTACCAGTTAGGACTGACTACTCACTGGAGAAGTTAGCAGAATTGTATATCAGTGAGATAGTTAGACTGCATGGAATTCCACTTTCCATCATATCTGATCGAGACCCAAGGTTTAAATTGAGATTTTGGAAGAAGTTGCATGAGTCCTTGGGTACACAACTCTACTTCAGCACAGCTTTCCATCCTCAGATGGATGGGCAATCAGAAAGAGTAATCCAGGTCCTTGAGGATATGCTGAGGAGTTGTGTCATTGAGTTTGAGGGAAGTTGGGATAGATACCTCCCACTGGCAGAATTTGCATACAACAATAGCTACCAAGCTAGCATCCAAATGGCTCCGTATGAAGCACTGTATGGGAGGAAATGTAGAACTCCAGTGTGCTGGACTGAATTGGGCGAAGACAAACTGGTGGGGCCAGACCTGGTGAAACAAACTGAGGAGAAAGTGAAACTAATCAAAGCCAACTTGAAGGTTGCCTTAGAAAGACAGAAATCTTATGCCGACCTGAAGAGAAAAGAAATAGAACATGTGGTTGGCGACAAAGTGTTCCTCAAGGTGTCACCGTGGAAGAAGGCATTGAGATTTGGAAGGAAAGGTAAGTTAAGCCCTAAGTTCATTGGCCCATATGAAGTCATTGAACGTGTGGGTCAGTGGCCTATAGGCTAGCTTTACCTCCAGAGCTGGACAAGATCCACAATGTGTTTCACGTATCTATGTTAAGAAGATACCGCTCAGATCCTTCACATATCATCTCCAGGGAAGAAATTGAAATACAGCCGGATTTGACATATGAAGAAGAACCTCTATGGATCCTGGCTCGGGAAGTGAAAGAGTTGAGAAATAAGCAGATTCCACTGGTGAAAGTGCTTTGGAGGCACCACAACACCGAGGAGGCAACTTGGGAAAGTGAAGAGACGATGAGGCAACAGTTCCCTCAACTGTTTGCATCAGGTAAATTTCGAGGACGAAATTTAAATTAGAGGGGAAGAGTTATAACACCCTCCCGGTAGCAACTCCGTACATTCTACTGTTCCGGTGACCAGTGTCGGTCCGGACAGCTAGAACGTCCGGAAAAATATTTAAACTAAAGTGAGGAACCATAATTAACTCAAATATTAATAAGAAAAATTTAGGAAAAATTTTAGAAATAAAATACAACCAAGTTAAATGAGCCGGTGCCCTAGCGATGAGTAACCCAGAGGGAAGTTGCGGTTCTCACAACTAGGAGCCCTAGACCCGGGGGAAAAATCATAAAATAATTTTTGAGACTCCGGAGAAGGGTCATTGAGGTCCCTATGGCATTAGAATGCCAAGAAAATATTTAGAAAAATTTTTCAATCGGTACAGACAATTTTGACCCGTTAAGCCAAACGGAGGGCATTTTGGTCATTTTGCCTTCAGAGACGATTTTTGGCCGACTTGTCCAATTAAGTAAATAATTATTATGATCTAAAATATGAATAAATATTGTTAAAAATTAAATTGAAATTTGGTAGAAAAGAAAAGAAAGAAAAAGGAGCTAAATTGGGAATTATGATGTCATGCTTAGGTAATTAAAAATGCTATGGCCAATCAAATTAAGCCAAGACAATTAAAATACATTAAACTAAAGAAAAGGAGGCAGAATTCTAGAAAAAAACAGCAGCCCTTTTCTTCTTCTTCAAAACGTTTTACACCTCCTCCCTCACTCCTCCATTAACAAACTTTCTAAATCTTCATTTTCCCTAGCTTTCTTTCAACAAAAACCCTAAGTGTCAATATAAAACCTTGATATTTCAGTTTGGTGAAGTTTTTGGGAGCAAAAAGAAAGAGAAAAAGTGAAGTTTAAGCTTGGAAAATTCTGCCCTACAAGAGGTTAGTGCCATAACTTTTGCTTTTACATCTTTCTAATATTGAATTTGAGCTAAGTTAAGTTAAAAATTTGACAAAAATTGAATTAATGAAGCATGGTTATATTCCATGAAGTTTTGGCAGCCTGGACATGAGTTAGGGTTAGGAGAAATCTTTGGTTTAAAGTGACATATTGCTGCCCCTCTTATAAATTATCTTATTAGTATAGCAAATTAGGAGTGGAATGCATGAATTGGAGGCTTGGTCAATTAGGGTTAGGGTTTTGGGAGAGAAACTTGGATTGGCTTATGAAATTGTTAAAGAACATTATAATGGTCAATTAGTGACCATTTGAGATAAGTTGACCATAATTTGGATTGAAATATAGCATGGCAAAGTGAAATGATAGGCTGCCTAGGGACAGCAGCAATGAGGCTGTGATTCTAGCCCACTTAGACAGCCATAACTTTGGCTGTGTAGGTCCAATTGGTGTTTGGCCAATTGGACATGAAACTAGACTTATAATGGCACAATTTTGCTGAAGAAACCATGTCCAAAAGACCAAGGCAAGTGGACCAAAAGTTGGCACTGTTCATGGTACTGTAGATTTGGTAAATTCTGCAGATTTGAAATCCGGCCAGCTGTGGTTTTTGGACCATATCTGGAGCTACAAAATTCCAAATGGAGTGATTCAAAAAAATAAATTCAACTATACAAAATAAGTAACAACTTTCATGTTTACCATTTCCTCAAATTCCCACTGCAACAGTGCCCAATGAACAGAAAAGTTGGGCTACAAAAATTGAAAATTCTGCTTCCCTTGGTTTAAGCTTAGAAATGGTATTAATGCTTAATGCCAACAAGTTTTGAATGCAAAATGTGGTATGTTGGGAGTGCCAAAATCAATGTACCTATTTTCTATCAAAAAGTCAACATTTTTGTTGACCAATGAGGTGAATAGTGACACCAAAACTTGAAATTCAAAATTTGAAGAATTCAAAAGTATCAAATGCCCTAGTATACCTAACAAGATTGGTTTGGATAGTTTGGCATGCCAATAGGGTTCGGTTAGCAGTACTGTAACATCCTCCCGGTAGCAATTCCGTACATTCTACTGTTCCAGTGACCAGTGTCGGTCCAGACAGCTAGAACGTCCGGAAAAATATTTAAACTAAAGTGAAGAACCATAATTAACTCAAATACTAATAAGAAAAATTTAGTAAAAATTTTAGAAATAAAATGCAACTAAGTCAAATGAGCCGGTGCCCAAGCGATGGGTAACCAGAGGTAAGTTGCGGTTCTCGCAACGAAGAGCTCTAGACCCGGGGAAAAAATTATAAAATAATTTTTGGGACTCCAGAGAAGGGTCATTGAGGTTCCTATGGCATTAGAATGCCAAGAAAATATTTAGAAAAATTTTTCAATCGGTACAGACAATTTTGACCCGTTAAGCCAAACGGAGGGCATTTTGGTCATTTCGCCTTCAGAGACAATTTTTGACCGACTTGTCCAGTTAAGTAAATAATTATTATGATCTAAAATATGAATAAATATTACTAAAAATTAAAGTGAAAATGAGTAGAGAAAAGAAGAAAAGAAAATGAAAGAAAAACCTAAATATGACATCACATGATGTCATTTGGAAGGCTTCCACCAATCACAACCCAACAAGCCAAATTAAAAGAGATAAAAACTAATTAAAAAGAGACAAAATGAAAGACCAAATCTGTACTCCCATCTTCATCCTTGGGCAGCCAAAACGTAGAGAGAGAGAGAGGAGAGGGTTTCCACCATAGTTCAAGCTTCCAAGCTTGGAAACCTTGCTTATCTTGCACCAAAAACCCTAGATCCCTTCAATAAAACTACCCCCACACCTTGTAGGAGTGTTTGGAAGCCAAGAATAGCCATTAAAGTGTAGGAATTGCTTGGGAAAATTCTGCTAAAAAAAAAATGTTAGTGCTAACTCTTACATTTTTCTTTTTATTCCATGTTAGGAAGTTCAAGTGAATAAGAAATTGTTAAGAAATTGAATAAAACACTTATGTAGGAGTATGTATGAATGGTGGCAGCCAAGAGACGGTTAGGGTATTGATGGTTTAATTGCAATTAAGTTGGTATATTAATGTCAATTAATGCATATATATGAATTGGAGTTTAATGGAGTTGAATTTTTTGAGTTTGTATGAGAATGAGATTTGATCAATTAGGGTTAGTATGAAAATTGGAGATATTGTGTTTAAATGATTAATGGACATTCTAGTGGTCAATTAGTGACCATTTAAGGCAAGTTAATCATAATTTGAAGTGAGTTAATGAATGGCAAAGCGAAATGGAAGGCTGCCCAATGAGTGCGGCGGGGTGGTGAAATTTCAGTCCACTTGGACTGCCATATCTTTGGCTGTGTTGGTCCAATTGGTGTTTGGCCAATTGGACATGAAACTAGGCTTATAATGGCACATTTTTTCTGAAGAAACCATGCCCAAAAGACCAAAGCAAGAGGACCAAAAGTTGGCCCCAATCCGGACACCCTGCAACGGCACCTGCAGAAATGACCAAATGAACAGTAACTATTCATTTGGCCATAACTCACTGTAGATATGGTCAGTTGACCTGAAATTTTTATAGCAATAAGTTAAGACATAGAAAAACAACTTTCATGAAGAAACCTACCCCAAATTATGACCAGAACCAAATCAAATCATTGAGCAAAGTGAAGTTTACTGTACTGAGATTTCCAGAATTTTCATTTGAGCAGTAATGTTTGGATGGCTATAACTCTCTCTAGAAAACTCGGATTTAAGCGATTCTTGAACCGATGGAAACCTAAGGCATAGTAGAACATTTCATATGAAGAAAGTTAGACCAAATTATGAACTTAACTTGGTCAAATTACTGACCAAAATTGGACCAAAATCTGCCAAAACCCAAAATTTCAGCGAGAGCGATTACACGTGAACAGTAAACTTATTTTGGCCATAACTTGAGCTACAAAACTCCAAATGGAGTGATTCAAAAAAAGAAATTCAACTAGACAAAATAAGGAACATTTTCTATGAAGGAAGTTTTGTCAAATTCCAACAGTAAATCGACCAATGAAACAGTGCAACTTCGGAGTACCAAAATCGAAAATTGGCAATTTTGCCAAAATGACCTAAGCTTTGAGAAAGTGACCAAAACCAACAAGTTTTAAATGAAAAATGTAGTATGTTTGAAGTGCCAAAGTCAATGTACATATTTTCTATGCAAAAGTCAACATTTTGGTTGACTAATGAAGTGAATAGTGACATGAAAACTTGAAATAAGCTTGGAAATGGATTTGGTAATTGATTCCAACAAGTTTTAAATGCAAAATGTGGTACATCGAGAGTGTTAAAACCAATGTACCTATTGTCTATGCAAAAGTCAACATTTTTGTTGACCAATGAGGTGAATAGTGACATCAAAACTTGAAATTCAAAATTTGAAATTAGAAATGCATCTAGGGGACTTTAAATTGCAATTGGCAATTAATACTAGTAAATGTAAAACTCAAAATGTGGGATCTTGGTGTAATTAGAATTAATATATCCACTAAGTATGAAAAAGTCAACATTTTGGTTGACTAGTAAGGTGAATAGTAATCAAAATGATTAGTAAATTAAGATGAAAACCTAGAACCAATTCTAAGCTTAAATGCTTAGAATTGTATGACAAATGTAGACTATGCATCCTAGTCAAAATTGTTAAAAAGAAATTAAGGCCATAAATTTGAAATCCATGAAATGTTTATGGATTACTTGAAACATGAAAAATAAGTCACCTAATTGATGTAAATAGATAGTTAGGCTTATATGCCCATCACAAATGGAATCCATAAAATATTAATAACTCAACTTGAAATATAAAATTTGCAATTACATAAGTAGATTCTTAAATGTATAAATGAGAAAAGGAAAAATGTTTTGAATACAATGGTACCTGTGAACCATTGTTTAGAATTGTGATTAACATGAATAACATAAAGAATGAATAAATGAACCATATTAATGTATGAATGAGACATTAGTTCTCATTATTGTAGAAAGGAGAAGTATTTTGAGTACAATGGTATAAAAAGGATAATTGATGTGAATTGTGATCATATAAATGATCAAATGAATGTATGAATTATAATTGAAATTTATTATGAAATAATGAAGTCATAAAACACAATATATTAATGTTTAATGATATTATGTGCCCTTGTATTGCCTAGACATGTGTGTCAGATTGGATAGTTTGGCATGCCAATAGGATATTGTTTTAGCAGTACTGCGAAAGGCTTTATGCCTGTATTCATGGCTTTATGCCAACATTCATGGCTTCTACGCCCGACTATGTGTTATCATGGCTCTTTAGCCATACTGACTGCATACGTGGTTGATGTTCTGCGTCCCATGGTATGACGGCCCGAGGCACCGCGGTGTCCAGTCCCAACGACCCGTTATCCAGTTTAGTCAGCCTGTCGTAGGTTACTTGGGCAGTGAAATTTATTGAAATAAGTTAAGAATATTAGCAATTAAAAATATTAGATATTAAATAAAAGAAATGAGTAAGATGACCTAAAATAAATTAGAATAGTTATTTATCAAAAAGAATCGAAATGAACTAGACCGATATCAAAATTTACTTATTATGAAATAATCTGAGACAACCTAGAAAGTATTGAGAAAATGCTAAAAGATTAGCAAAGAAAATTATAACACACATAAATATTGCAAATGTGACTTACATGATAATAAAAGAATATATTTATTATTTTTAGATCATTTTTATTTGTACATTATTTCCTTGTTATATTATTGCACCACTAAGCAGCAATGCTTAGCGCGATGGAATTGTTTCCTCGCGCAGGTACTGAAGTTAGAACCCAGCAAATATTAAACAGAGATTTTGGAGTTCTGATCTGCAAAGCGTTCCAGGTTGTCACCTCCTCAGCAATGCATGTAGATAGGGCTCACATTAAGCATGTCATGTATTTTGTGTATATTATTTATTTCTTATATTGTAATATAAATTAGCAAATTGTAATTCATTTGTATATCATGTAAATTAAGGATTTATTTAATTATTGCAAATTCGAAAATTTTGCTTATGTAAATTGAGTATGAATGGAAATGTATGGAAATGATTATGAAATTGAAATGTATGGATAAGATTTGAAATATGAGATTATTATGATTAGCATGGATTAGATTTTATTTTGAAATTATTATTGAATTTCAAACAGGTGAATATTGAAATACGCCAAACGATAATAAAATAGGGGAAACTCCGCTGGTTTCTCCATTGAAAAATAATTGATATTAATTTAAATGAATTCAAAATTATTATCAAAAAAAATAAAGTAAGATAAGTTAGGGTGCTCTGATACCAATAAATGTAACACCCCTCACCCGACTATAGTGTAGACAAGCAAGGCATGCTACAATCGGTGCTCCGTAACACCCCTCACCCGACTACAGTGTAGCCGAGCAAGGCATGCTACAATCGGTGCCGGAGCACCCCAACTTATCTTACTTTATTTTTTTTGATAATAATTTTGAATTCATTTAAATCAATATCAATTATTTTTCGATGGAGAAACCAGCGGAGTTTCCCCTATTTTATTATCGTTTGGCGTATTTCAATATTCACCTGTTTGAAATTCAATAATAATTTCAAAATAAAATCTAATCCATGCTAATCATAATTATCTCATATTTCAAATCTCATCCATACATTTCAATTTCATAATCATTTCCATACATTTCCATTCATACTCAATTTACATAAGCAAAATTTTCGAATTTGCATTAATTTACATCATTTGCAATAATTAAATAAATCCTTAATTTACATGATATACAAATGAATTACAATTTGCTAATTTATATTACAATATAAGAAATAAATAATTAATGTGAGCCCTATCTACATGCATTGCTGAGGAGGTGACAACCTGTAACGCTTTGCAGATCAGAACTCCAAAATCTCTGTTTAATATTTGCTGGGTTCTAACTTCAGTACCTGCGCGAGGAAACAATTCCATCGCGCTAAGCATTGCTGCTTAGTGGTGCAATAATATAACAAGGAAATAATGTACAAATAAAAATGATCTAAAAATAATAAATATATTCTTTTATTATCATGTAAGTCACATTTGCAATATTTATGTGTGTTATAATTTTCTTTGCTAATCTTTTAGCATTTTCTCAATACTTTCTAGGTTGTCTCAGATTATTTCATAATAAGTAAATTTTGATATAGGTCTAGTTCATTTCGATTCTTTCTGATAAATAACTATTCTAATTTATTTTAGGTCATCTTACTCATTTCTTTTATTTAATATCTAATATTTTTAATTGCTAATATTCTTAACTTATTTCAATAAATTTCACTGCCCAAGTACGACAGTCGACTAAAAATCGATAACGATAATGGGTGGCTTGCCGCGATACCATGGGACGCAGAACGCCAACCACGTATGCGATGATGGCTAAAGAGCCATGATAACACATAGTCGGCGTAGGCCATGAATGTTGGCATAATGCAATCAATGTGGGCAAAAAGCAATGAATACGGTCATAAAGCCATGAATACAGGCATAAAGCCTTTCGCAGTACTGCTAAAACAATACCCTATTGGCATGCCAAACTATCCAATCTGACACACATGTCTAGGCAATACAAGGGCACATAATATCATTAAACATTAATATATTGTGCTTTATGACTTCATTATTTCATAATAAATTTCAATTATAATTCATACATTCATTTGATCATTTATATGATCACAATTCACATCAATTATCCTTTTTATACCATTGTACTCAAAATACTTCTCCTTTCTACAATAATGAGAACTAATGTCTCATTCATACATTAATATGGTTCATTTATTCATTCTTTATGTTATTCATATTAATCACAATTCTAAACAATGGTTCACAGGTACCATTGTATTCAAAACATTTTTCCTTTTCTCATTTATATATTTAAGAATCTACTTATGTAATTGCAAATTTTATATTTCAAGTTGAGTTATTAATATTTTATGGATTCCATTTGTGATGGGCATATAAGCCTAACTATCTATTTACATCAATTAGGTGACTTATTTTTCATGTTTCAAGTAATCCATAAACATTTCATGGATTTCAAATTTATGGCCTTAATTTCTTTTTAACAATTTTGACTAGGATGCATAGTCTACATTTGTCATACAATTCTAAGCATTTAAGCTTAGAATTGGTTCTAGGTTTTCATCTTAATTTACTAATCATTTTGATTACTATTCACCTTACTAGTCAACCAAAATGTTGACTTTTTCATACTTAGTGGATATATTAATTCTAATTACACCAAGATCCCACATTTTGAGTTTTACATTTACTAGTATTAATTGTCAATTGCAATTTAAAGTCCCCTAGATGCATTTCTAATTTCAAATTTTGAATTTCAAGTTTTGGTGTCACTATTCACCTCATTGGTCAACAAAAATGTTGACTTTTGCATAGACAATAGGTACATTGGTTTTAACACTCCCGATGTACCACATTTTGCATTTAAAACTTGTTGGAATCAATTACCAAATCCATTTCCAAGCTTATTTCAAGTTTTCATGTCACTATTCACTTCATTAGTCAACTAAAATGTTGACTTTTGCATAGAAAATATGTACATTGACTTTGGCACTTCAAACATACTACATTTTTCATTTAAAACTTGTTGGTTTTGGTCACTTTCTCAAAGCTTAGGTCATTTTGGCAAAATTGCCAATTTTCGGTTTTGGTGCTCCGAAGTTGCACTGTTTCATTGGTCGATTTACTGTTGGAATTTGACAAAACTTCCTTCATAGAAAATGTTCCTTATTTTGTCTAGTTGAATTTCTTTTTTTGAATCACTCCATTTGGAGTTTTGTAGCTCAAGTTATGGCCAAAATAAGTTTACTGTTCACGTGTACTGTTCCTGCTGAAATTTTGGGTTTTGGCAGATTTTGGTCCAACTTTGGTCAGTAATTTGACCAAGTTAAGTTCATAATTTGGTCTAACTTTCTTCACATTAAATGTTCTACTATGCCTTAGGTTTCCATCGGTTCAAGAATCGCCTAAATCCGAGTTTTCTAGAGAGAGTTATAGCCATCCAAACATTACTGCTCAAGTGAAAATTCTGGAAATCTCAGTACAGTATACTTCACTTTGCTCAATGATTTGATTTGGTTCTGGTCATAATTTGGGATAGGTTTCTTCATGAAAGTTGTTTGTCTATGTCTTAACTTGTTGCTGTAAAACTTTCAGGTCAATTGACCATATCTACAGTGAGTTATGGCCAAATGAACAGTTACTGTTCATTTGGTCATTTCTGCAGGTGCTGTTGCAGGGTGTCCGGATTGGGGCCAACTTTTGGTCCTCTTGCTTTGGTCTTTTGGGCATGGTTTCTTCAGCAAAAATGTGCCATTATAAGACTAGTTTCATTTCCAATTGGCCAAACACCAATTGGACCAACACAGCCAAAGATATGGCAGTCCAAGTGGACTGAAATTTCAGTCACCCTGCTGCACTCATTGGGCAGCCTTCCATTTCAGTTTTACCATGCATTAACTCACTTCAAATTATGATTAACTTGCCTTAAATGGTCACTAATTGACCACTAGAATGTCCATTAATCATTTAAACACAATATCTCCAATTTTCATACTAACCCTAATTGATCAAATCTCATTCTCATACAAACTCAAAAAATTCAACTCCATTAAACTCCAATTCATATATATGCATTAATTGACATTAATATACCAACTTAATTGCAATTAAACCATCAATACCCTAACCCTCTCTTGGCTGCCACCATTCATACATACTCCTACATAAGTGTTTTATTCAATTTCTTAACAATTTCTTATTCACTTGAACTTCCTAACATGGAATAAAAAGAAAAATGTAAGAGTTAGCACTAACCTTTTTTTTTTAGCAGAATTTTTCCAAGCAATTCCTTCACTTTCTTGGCTTTTCTTGGCTGCCAAACACTCCTACAAGGTGTGGGGGTAATTTTTATTGAAGGGATCTAGGGTTTTTGGTGCAAGATAAGCAAGGTTTCCAAGCTTGGAAGCTTGAACTATGGTGGAAACCCTCTCCTCTCTTTCTCTACGTTTTGGCTGCCCAAGGATGAAGATGGGAGTGTAGATTTGGTCTTTCATTTTGTCTCTTTTTAATTAGTTTTTATCTCTTTTAATTTGGCTTGTTGGGTTGTGATTGGTGGAAGCCTTCCAAATGACATCATGTGATGTCATATTTAGGTTTTTCTTTCATTTTCTTTTCTTCTTTTCTCTACTCATTTTCACTTTAATTTTTAGTAATATTTATTCATATTTTAGATCATAATAATTATTTACTTAACTGGACAAGTCGGTCAAAAATTGTCTCTGAAGGCGAAATGACCAAAATGCCCTCTGTTTGGCTTAACGGGTCAAAATTGTCTGTACCGATTGAAAAATTTTCTAAATATTTTCTTGGCATTCTAATGCCATAGGAACCTCAATGACCCTTCTCTGGAGTCCCAAAAATTATTTTATAATTTTTTCCCCGGGTCTAGGGCTCCTCGTTGCGAGAACTGCAACTTACCTCTGGTTGCCCATCGCTTGGGCACCGGCTCATTTGACTTAGTTGCATTTTATTTCTAAAATTTTTACTAAATTTTTCTTATTAGTATTTGAGTTAATTATGGTTCTTCACTTTAGTTTAAATATTTTTCCGGACGTTCTAGCTGTCCGGACCGACACTGGTCACTGGAACAGTAGAATGTACGGAATTGCTACCGGGAGGATGTTACAACTCTTCCCCTCTTATTTAAATTTCGTCTTCGAAATTTACCCAATGTAAATAGCCAAGGAGCTAATACCTCTTTATTTCTTCACCTTTCCGTGTTATCCTACTTCACTTTCTCCTTAGTCTCAATCCTATCCTCAAACAGTTATGTACTCATCCTTTTTCATCTTAAATACAGTCTCCTTCTCATCTCCATTCGCTATCTCATTGTCTCTTCACTCTCTTATTCCATACCTTAACCTAAAATAAACTGGAAATACAGATCTGCAATAGTGTCACCTCGACTCATATGAATGCAATGCATGATATGCAATCTATCTAGGTCCAGAAACGCCTAAACCGTGCTCTGATACCACTAAATGTGACACCCCTTACCTACGGTGTGGCGAGCAAGTTATGCCACTCGATGTCTTGCGGAGCACTCTATTTTATCTTATTTAATTACAGTTCTTTATTTAATTATTCAAAAACTTTATTGAATATTTATGCTATTTTTACTTTTATCAAAATCTAACTAAATTTGAAATTTCAAAAATTTTAACGATAATCCGACAAAGTGTCAATTTGTAATTTGGACTAACGATTCTTACAGACCAAAGACAATTTCAATATATACTCAATTTCTCAAACTTAATAGTCTCAAAAATTTTCAAACATATTGTATCTCAATACAGTATCCAGATTTCTCAGAAATCTAATGAGATTATACTTGTGAATATTGAGATATTGAAAATCTAATGAGATTTCTGAGAACTCTGGATACTGTATTGAGATACATTATGTTTGAAAATTTTTGAGACTATTAAGTTTGAGAAATTGAGTATATATTGACATTGTCATTGGCAGTTGGAAGAATCATTAGTCAAATTACATTGACACTTTGTCGGATTATCGTTAAAATTTTTGAAATTTCCAATTTAGTTAGATTTTGATAAAAGTAAAAATAGCCTAAATCTTCAATAAAGTTTTTGAATAAATAAATCAAGAACTGTAATGAAATCAGATAAAATAGAGTGCTCCGGCACACTGAGTGGCATAACTTGCTCGGCTACACTGTAGTCGGGTAAGGGGTGTCACAAGTATTGCACATGGCATTATGCCATTCTGTGATTTTATGGCTTTTAGCCATTTTGACATTGTGTTGAGACTTGGCCTCGTGCCTAATATTATTCTGACTTGTTAGGCATTACATTGCCTGTAGGAGATACATATGTGACCGATGGTGTGGCGGCGAGTACTTGATACCCGGTGCGGTTTACCGTTTATCCAGATCCGATCATTTAGTATAGGTTACTTGGGCAACCAAATGAATGAAAGTGGACAAAGTTAACGAAATAAATGGATATACAAATACAAAACAAATAAGACATATACATTCAATGCATATTTATTTATGTTATTTCTTTCTATTTTATTATTGCACCACTAAGCATCATTGCTTAGCGCGTTGCTTTTGCCACGCGTAGGTTCTGGAGATACTGATCGTGAGCCCAGTAGACCGCAGACTGGGTGAGTCCATCTGCGACTCTGCCGCGATGTCCGTGTCACCTCAACTTCTACAGTGCATTGGTAGGACACTAGGTGTCATTTTGGTATTTTGTAACTAAATTTTTATTTTCTCATATGTAGTTGAACTTATGAAATGTATTTTGATGTTCATGTAAATAATGAGAATTGTGTCTGTGAATGGAAAAGTGAATGTTTGATTGTGATTTATTCATGATATTATATGAGATGAATGATTGAGAAATGAAATTGAAAAATGTTGAGATTTTGATATTGGAGTTTGAGAGTGATGAGATATGAATATTGGAAGTATTTTTAACAGGTTCCGAAGAACTGTTTTCTCTATTTTTAGCCGGTACTCTGCCGGATTTTCCTTAAAATTTTTGGAACCTCAAATAAATTATAGTTTTGATAAATGGCTTAAATAAATTATATTTCATAAACTATATTCAAAACTATGACAAAAATTAATTAAGTTAAAATAAAGGGTGCCGATACACCGTATGACATTGCTTACTCGGATATACTGTACACGGGTAAGGGGTGTCACAGGAGTGGTTGGAGTTAAGGCCAAATTCGGATTGAGTATGGTCATGCTGCTGGCAGCATGACCAAGTTACCTGTAAGGGACCAAAAATGAAATTTTACAAGTCCAATTGTTATGAGACCAATCGGGAATGAAAATAGACACTAAATGACACAATTTTCATTTAGGAAGCATGCCCAAAAAGTGACGAAAACCTAGTGAACAAATTGACCAAACTTGGAAAATCATAGTCTGCCCTTTACAAACTGACCAAATGAACAGTGTTTATTCATTTGGCCATAACTTGAGCTAGGCAGGTCTAAATGACCTGAAATTTTACCAGTGGATAGTTGAGGTATAGACCTAAAACTTTCATGAAGAACACAAACACAAATTAGGCCATTAACTAAGTCATTTGGCCACCCAAATTTGGTAACCTAAAACTGCCAACACAAAAAATTGCCCAGAAAATCTGGGTTGAATCCAATCCGGCAGCCATGGTTCAAATGGCTATAACTTGAGCTACAAAACTCCAATTGGAGTTATTCAAAAATAAGAATAAACTTAAGATAATAAGGAACATTTTCTGTGAAGAAAGTTTTGCCAAATTGACCAATGGAGCAGTGCAACCTTAGACTCCAAAACTGAAAATTATCAAATTTGCTTAAAAGACTTAGAATTTGAATAAACAACCAAAACCAACAAATTTAGTGACCAAAATGTGGTATGTGGGTGAAGTTGGAATTCCCATACCTATTAAGCCTTAGAAAGTCAACAATTTGACTTGAATAGTATAGTGAATAGCACCCCGAAACACAAAATTTCAAGAACGTCGAGTTTAGCACGTTAGAGCTAGGTAAAAGTGAAGTTAAATTTATTTTTGGATTTATGCTAAGTTATGGTACTGAAACACTGTAAATTTGTGTGTTTCAGTTGAAAAGAATACCGGGAAAGAACCCGAGGAACCGAGTCAAGGCCAAGAGGCGACTCGCTTGATGTTTGTGCACAATATCACTATGCTTTAAAATTCATGGATAAAGTGAATGAAATATGTATTTTACTTTTGCTTTGAATTGTTGAAAGTTTATTTGTGACATTATTTATGATGTTTTGATTTAAACTGTGAAAGTTATTGTGTATATTTGAAATAGCAATATTTAGCAAATTGTTAAGATAAGTTTTGAAACCACAGTGTCATGACCATATATTTGAACACCTCACTAGCATGACTAGTGGGGGTAATTAGTTTCAAATTTTGATTCCTTCTCTGGAGAAGTGTTGAGATGTGCCGGTAGAAGAGGATGTGAATGGATATCCATATATTAGAGCTAGCTAGCCTTGTGATGTGATTCTCCTTAGCCTCTGGCTATTGAGATTATATTTGTTTCGAATGGCATGATCTACCTGTGGGTTTATGAAATGTAATTTGATACTTTAAAATGAAATTGTTTGGGATTAAAATCTCATAATTCATTATTTGTATTTAATTCTCATGTTCAGTCAAATTTTTAAATAAATGTGATTTAAATTCTGTATAAAGATTATTTTAGTATGTTGTGCACCACTGAGTCCTAGTACTCAGCGATAGCTGTTATTGCTGTTGCAGATTTAGAGACTAGAGGAGCAGCAGACTGAGTTGCTGAGGATTGAGGATCTATCAGCTTGAAGTTATCGAGTATAATTTATACCCTAACTGTAAATATTTCTTTTTGATGTATGTATTGCACATAAATGTATGGACATGTAAATTCGGTCTTGAGCAGCTTGTATAAAGCTTGTGTAAAGTTTATAATAAATTTTAGTTGAATTTCTCTTAATGTAAATTTTGTAAGGATGTATATAAATTGTTTGGTCCTTAATGAATTATGAATGGAACTATTTTATTTAATTTGAATGAAATGGATTGCTAGTATTTTGATGATCATTGGATAGTGGATTTGAAATTTGAAAGTTGATAAATGTGTTGAGAAATTGGTTGAGATTGAGTATGATTCTGAAGTAGTGGTTGAAAAATTATTGGAAGTGTTTTTTTTTTTTTCAGGTATTTGAAGAACTGTTTTCTCAAAATACAGACGTAACTCTGGCAAAATTTTTATAAAATTTGCGAAAAAATAAAATGAGCCAAAAATATTAATTAGTTTTAATTTTAATTAAATGCTTTAAATACCTATTAGAAAATGCTCACCACTTATCAAAAGTAAGAAAATTGTTTTAAAATCCCTTGTAGGGTACTTAATGAGTTATCGGTAGGTGAAGTTCGGTAGTTCATTAGGTATTCTATGGGATCATATTATGCCTTACAGAGGGGTAAGGTGTGACAGTAATGAAAAATAAAAAATTTATGTTAATATTCAATTTTCATTATTTTTTTTGATATTCTTTATAGTATAATTAATAAATAACTAATATTAGTATTAATCATATTATATATATATATATATACACATACTTGCCCCCACTTGAAATTTTATTTTTTATTAATTAATTATACAATTTCTTTAAATTATGATTAAGTTATTAATTTCCTAATTATACATATATAAGTTACAAATTATTTAATTATTATACTTTAATACTATAATAAATAGCTGCTATTATTATTATTATTATTATTATTATTATTATTATTATTATTACTTGAAAAGTTCAATTGAATTAGAGAAAGAAAAAAATTAAGAATTAATTGAACTAATTTATTAATTTCGCCTAATAAAAACATATAGTAATTTTATATATGTTGCATTTTCACTTTCTAATAAAAGAATTGGTTCATATTTTTATAAAAAAAAATTAAAAAAGAGGTAATATTTTAAATCTATCATATTTATACCAATTGGTAATTTTTAATTAAATTTATTAATGTCTATTTTTCTATATATATATATATATATAACAGAAATGTATTCACAGGAAAATGACATGTAATACTTTTCTTTTAAATATCTTTACTATTACCATTATTACCGTAATTTTTATGGTTAACTAATTAAAAATAACAGATATATTTTAAAAATTTATAAATTTCTTATTTAAAGATTCTTAAATATTTTATTATTTCATTTAATTATAAATATTTAAGAATTATACATCTTAAAATTAATAAAATAATTTAGAATTACACTATAAAAATTATCACATGGAGTTAAATATTTTGTCATCTTATCACATAAAGCTAAATAATTTGTCCTCTCGCTCTTTTTTATATATTTAATAAATTTTAATTTACATTAATTTTATTTTATTTTAACACGTATTTAATAAAAATATATTTTTAATTATATTTTGAATGTTATTTATATAAAATGAATAATGAAAAAAATAAATAAAATTTTATTTTCATGGTAATGAAAAATAAGAAATTTATGTTAGTATTCAATTTTCATTATTTTTTTGATATTCTTTATAGTATAATTAATAAATAACTAATATTAATATTAATCATATTATATTGTTTTATTATTATTTATAAAAATTATATATATATGCACACCTGCCCTCACTTGAAGTTTTATTTTTTATTAATTAATTATACAATTTATTTAAATTATGATAAAGTTATTATTTTTTTTAATTATGCATATATAACTTATAAATTATTTAATTATTGCACTTTAATACTATAATAAATAACTATTATTATTATTATTATTATTATTATTATTATTATTATTATTATAAATACATGAAAATTAATTGAATTAATTTATTAATTTTACCATATAAAAACATATATTAATTTTATATATATTGTATTTTCACTTTCTGATAAAAAAGTGGTCCATATTTTTATAAAACAAATTCAAGAGGAGGTAGAATTTTAAATCTATCATATTTATAATAATTAGTAATTTTTAATTAAATTTATTGATGACTATTTTGCTATATTTAGTGAAAGTTATAATATATAATTATTATATAATTTAATTTTCTAAATACATTTCTCTTTATATATATATATATATATATATATATATATATATATATAAAATAGGAATGCATTTATAGGAAAATGATATGTAACACTTTTCTTTTAAATATCTTTACTATTACTATTATTACCATAATTTTTATGGTTAACTAATTAAAATAGCAGATATATTTCAAAAAATTATAAATTTATCATTTAAGGATTCTTAAATTTTTATTATTTAATTTAATTATAAAAATTTAAGAATTATACATCTTAAAATTAATAAAATAATTTAGAATTATACTATAAAAATTATCACTTGGAGTTAAATATTTTATCCTCCTATCATATAGAGTTAAATAATTTGTCATCTCTCTCTTTTTTATATATTTAATAAATTTTAATTTACCTTAATTTTATTTTACTTTAACACATATTTAATAAAAATATATTTTTAATTATATATTGAATGTTATATATATATAAATAATGAATTATGAAAAAATAAAATAAAATTTTATTTTCATAGTAATGAAAAATAAGAAAGTTATGTTAATGAAAAATAAGAAATTTATGTTAATATTCAATTTTTGTTATTTTTTTGATATTCTTTATAGTATAATTAATAAATAACTAATATTAGTATTAATCATATTATATTATTTTATCATTATTTAGAAAAATTATATATATATATATATTGAAGTTTTTATTTTTTATTAATTAATTATATAATTTTTTTAAATTATGATTAAGTTATTAATGTCACACTCTACCCCTCTGTAAGGCATAACATGATCCCGTAGTATAACTAATGAATTACTAACTTCGTCTACTAATAACTCATTAAATACACTACAAGGGATTTTAAAACTTTTTTTACTTCTTTTACAGTGGTGAGCAATATTTATAGGTGTTAAAAAATTTTTTTGAATTGAAGTGAAACGGCTAACACATTTGAATTATTAGTAATTTTTGTAAAAATTTTGGCGGAGTGTCATCTGTATTTTGAATAAAACAGTTCTTTAAAAACCTGTAAAAAGCACTTCAAATATATTTCTCAATCTCAAACTCCAACATTTAATCAACTCAATATGCTTCTCAACTCAAATCCACGGCAATTTTTCAGTATTTTCAAAGGTTGAGATAAAAGCAATATATCACAAATTTTACAAGTCAAAATAATTTGCAACTTATTTTACAACTTCAATGTACAATTTTAAATTTACAACTGCTCAAAACCAAGAACACTATATACATACAATGAACATACATTACAATACAAAATGCAAAATATGGTATACTCAATATACCCGATGAACTCTCAATATAGCATTAACAGCCTAGTCTGCTGCCCTGTCAGTCTGTCTACCTGCGACAGCAATGAAAAGCTATCGCTAAGTAAAATTTACTCAGTGGTGCACAATAACAAATTGAAATGCGATATATAAATCTTTTATTGACAATTCACAAATCAAATAATTCACAATTTACAAAGTTCATATAACACAAATTTGATCAAATAACTAAGTAACACAGTTTTGCTAATCAATAACACAACTTTATCAAATAACTGAATAACACAGTTTTGCTAATCAATAACACAACTTTATCAAATAACTGAATAACACAGTTTTGCTCATCAATAACACAATTTGATCAAATAACTGAATAATACAGTTTTGCCAATCAATAACACAATTTAGGCCATAACACAATTTTTCCACACATACCGTATTGTACACCACGACAAGACACACTCACACCAATAATCGAAATCAATAAGGGAGGAAGCTAGCTAGATAATGAGAACTCATCCACACTCACCTCAGACTGACAAGTCAAAGAGGGAGGAATATAATCACACTTACCCCATAAATGGAGGAGGAACATAGTAATATTGTCATGCCAAGTGTGAATCAAAACAATTCCAAATCACAACATTTCATACAAATCACAAATCACATTTTATCTCAAAATTTTCATTTGCAAAGTAGGCAACACAATAATTTCCAAATAAAATTCCCAAGTCAAAACAATAAAAAATTATTCATAACTCAATTCTCCAAATAAATTTTCTAGTAAAAGCAATGAATATAAAAAAGTATTGTGCATAAATACAATTTAAAACTATAATGTTCAAATAAATTTTAAGTAGAAAATGAGAAATCAAAATTATTGAACACAAACACAATTTAAAACAATAACATACAATTAATCATAATTTATTTCAATTGAAAAATTCAAAAGAAATAACTATTGTGCACAAACCTCTGATAACTGTCTTTTGCCTCTGAATCAGTGTTTCCTTCCCTTTCTCTGAGTCTTTGCTAACTGAAACATACAATTTGAAGTGTTTCAGTACTCATTTAAACCGTCTCTAACAATAAGGCTTAATACTCAATTTAATGGATTCTATCATTTCCTTAATTAACCTAAGATGTTGAACCTCGATGCAGTCTAGGTGAATTAGGTTTTAATATTACCAATATGTCACATTTGTAGCCTTTTAGTATTGGTACATATTACCAAATTCATTTCCATGTATATTGCGTTTTATTACAATTTGTCGGATTCCGGTATACTAATTTGACCTAGCCGGATGACCTAGTTCCCTCAGTTTTCGGGTTTCGATCAAAACTACAAACTTGTAGATCTATGTCTTATTGCACGCGGGGCAAAATTTCAGGTCATTCTGAGTTTACTAGGCCAAGTTATGGTCATTTTACTATTACTGATCAGAATGTACCAAAATGGTCACTTTAGGTCATTTTTAGGTCACTTTTGGTTCGGCCAGTTTTTGGACCCGAACTTATGTTTGGACCCGAACTTGTGCAAGCTATTTGGCTTGGTTCTAGCCATTTCTGGGCTTTGGTGTCTTCATAAGACTTGTAGATATATGTCTCAAATATTCATGGTAAAAATTTCAGGTCAATTGGACCTGTTTTGAGTGAGTTATGGCCAAAACACTAACTGCTGCCCAAATGGTCAATTTTCAGGCCTTAAATGCACTAATTCGGATTTGGTCATTTTTCAAGTTACCTTCCAAGCAGAATTTTGGTAAGCTTCCTTTATGAAAGTTGGCACTTTTTGTGCTTAGTTTCACCTCCAATTGGTCTCATACCAATTGGAGCCACACACTTAAGGTTCTAAGCCAAAACACACACTGCCCTGCTATTCATTGTTCATCACTCATCAAATACACATCCTATGCCTACCAAGTTAACTCTTACATGTCATTTTTGTTTTGTACCTTACTATTAACACATTTCACAATCCTTTTTTTGTCATTTTGGCAGCTTGTAACCACACTCAATATGCACATTATAGTACAGAATTTTCCAAGTTCAAATTACAAACAATTTAATCACATAACCTAGCTCATTTACATGTCCAAACTCACACCTTCATACATATGTACATGCTGCCATAACAAGTACCATAATTCAACAATATAATTTCATAAACCAAACCACAAAATAACATATCTTGATATACACTTCAAGTTTGCCGAATTGTACCTCTCTTTGAATTAGCTTCCAAGCTTCCAAAATCAAGTGTATTTTCACATATACTTAGTATACATCACCCGATTTATTCCTACACACATAAACACTTCATCAACACTTTAATCTACCATTCACATGCAAGGATAAATTGTTCTTATTGAAGTTCCATGGCTGCCAAAAATATAACTCTTCCTTAACTCATCAAACCTCAAAAATCCTTCCACAATTCAACTACCCATAACATCCACACAAGGTTTAATGAAACAATAATAAAAAAACACATACTTACTACTTTGAAAACTCTTCAAAACCTTGACTAAACTTAATCTTCTTACTGCCTATCTACTGCCCAAGTGGCGTAGAACAACTTTCATGAAGGAATCAAATGGAATGGAGGTGGGATTCATGGTTGTATGGAGCTTGGGACAATTCGGCCATGGAGCTTTTCATCCTTCAATTTCGGCTGGTTTTTTTTGGAGGTTGAAGAAGATGAAAATCTGATGTTCAAATGAAGGTTTAGTGGTCCACTTTAGGTGTGAGTGGAGCACTAAGTGAGAATATAATGTTTGTTTATTCTTAAGTTTCCTTATTCCCACATTAAGCTCCTATCTTTTGGTATTTACATTAGGTACCACCAATTTAATTTTTGATGACATTTTTCAAGTGTAATATTATGTATTTTTAATGGACATTTAGGTCAAAAGACAACTCGGGGTATCAAATGACCACAATACCCCTGTTCGGGTTACATTCCCGATTTTTCGGTAACACCGAGTTTTGTCGTTTTCTCGATTTCTCATTTTTCTTTGTACTAATTAATTAATTTTTCTTTGATATTTCTAATGATATTTATACTTCAATAAGTCTTTAATTATGTCTTAAAAATATTTTTCAGGGTTTCCCGCTGTCCAGGGCTAGTCAATGGTCCACGCCGCAACTTCCCAGTGCGGTCACCCATCGCTAGGGTTCTCGGCTCGTTTAACTTGGTTACATTTCATTGCTATTATTTTTTCTTTATTTTTCTTGTATTTTCTTTTCTTGTCTTTCATTATTTTATGTCTTCTCATCTATATTTAAGTGTAGTTCTAGGCATTCTAGCTGTCCGGACAGACACTGGTCACCGGAACAGTAGAACGCACTACCAAACATAGGGGTGTTACAATTCTCCCCCTCTTAAAATAAATTTCGTCCACAAAATTTTACCCAATAGCCATCTTACAATAGTCATACGTTTATTTTCTCCTTTCTATATGATCATATAATCTTCTTTCCCTCAAATTTGTATAAGACTTTTAACAATCTAATACAACATTTAATTTATTTGTATAACACCAATCTTCTCTTACTATTGTGCTGTCTAATATTTCGGTTCATGTTCCTTCTTGAATGACCCTTGAGGTCATGTTAGAATGATTTATCTAGTCATTGGTCCTCTGACCATTCTAGTGAATAGTCTTCCTCACATTTGTAACATTTCTTTGTTATATCTGAACCAACTGTTCACAATTTTTTTTTTTTACTTCCACAATTCTTTTTATCTATTAATATTCTATAACTTAGTTCCTTTTGTGATAAACTATAACCTTTCAATTTTCTAACTTTTGAGTTTTAAATCCCTAAGTAGGATTTTCAAACTTATTTCTAACAATTAAATTCTGTCCTGGCATAACTATACCAAAACAGATGCCGTTAGCAACTATTCTCATCTTGGTGTACTATCGAGTAGTACGTAGCTCTACACAATAATCTCAAGTCAGTACTATAATCTGCAGCTTACAGTATAAACATCAAGAACATTTCATAGTTACTACGATACATCCCAATAGATTAAATTTTCCTATCCTTTTATCCTTTTCGAATTCACTAATATCTGAAACTTATTCTGATTACAATATCCATTGACAATTACTAACTGTAACATCTTTGCCCTCATCTAGAGCAATTCCATTACTGTAACTTAATTTTAGGTAACTAACAAATTTTTTTTTTTTTTTATATGAGGGACAGCAGGAAGGCAAACAATACTGGTACTAACATAAAAGTATGTAGACCCCAGGTCAAACAATACATATATATATTAGTTACTAGTTTAGAGAGTACCAGCAACGATGTCAAAAGTCTCAGCCTCTTCCCTCTATTGTATAGCGTATACTCTAGTTGAAGCATCACCCTGTTCTGGCTGATTCACAGTACTCTGACTTTTAGGTGTACTACCCTACCTCTACCTCTGCCTCTACTAACTGATGGTGTACTATTTGGGGTAAAAACTTGGGTTGATCCCTCTGGTGTAGTAAATGATCCAGAACGGCATGGATTTAGACAATCACTAGCAAAATGACCTGTCTCTCCATAATTAAAACATGCTCCTACGGCTCTATAACATACCCCACTATGTGATTTACCACAAGTTTCACAAAGTCGATCTGATAGTGCATTTCTGGGTTTCTGTTGAGTATGTTGATCGGATTGAGGTGGTTTCTGTCCAAAAGATCTATCTCTACCGGACTTCTTACTACCTCTGTTGTGTCCCCTAAAGTTTTTCCTCTTTCTAGTAGGACCACTGGAACTCTGTTCTACTGACTTTCCCTCTTTTTCTTTCTTCTCTAATTTCTTTTTCTTAGGGGCCGCTTCAGATTCAATTCTTTCTAACTCTAGTGCTTGAGAAATAAGTTCAGAAAAGTTAGTATGTTTGAATCCGACCACTTGTAATCTGATACTAGGCTTCAAGCCGGTTTCAAACCTCTTACATCTCTCCTTGCTAGTAGCAAGTAGACTTACTGCATAATGGCTTAGGTGGGAAAATTCCCTTTCATATTCAGCCACTGATCTACTCCCCTGTTTCAGACTTAGGAACTCTTGCAGCTTCTGGTCCACATAAGCATTAGGGACATATTTTTGTCTGAACTCCTGAAGAAAATCATTCCATGTTAGCACTGAAGGTTCTACCAGACTATGGGGAATGGTTTTCCACTACCATATGCATCCCCTCATGCGAGACACTGAATATTCAAATCTGAGCTCCTCTGTGCAGTGCAATTTCTTGAACACCCTATCCATTCTCTCTAACCACTGTTCTGCTTCTAGAGGATCTACTATCCCCTTAAACTCAATAGCCCCATATTTCATCAATTTGTCATACTGCCTAGCAGAAGACTGTGGTTGTACCACTGGTTTCTGTAGTGAGACTTGAGTAGGCACGTTACCAGCCATCTGTTGGAACATTGCAGCCATCTGCTGAGCGAACTGAGCAGGGAACTGCGGTACTGAAGGGGCTGGTGAGGCTGATCCACTAACATTGTATAGGGCTGGGGCATCCCCTTGCACCTCAGCCTCTATCGATTGATCGACTGAACGAACACCGTCTTCCATAGTCAATTTGAGGATCTTAGACCTCCTGAATAAATAACACAAGGAGATTTCCTTCCGTTAGTGCATATTTATAATGTAATGTACTATATTGTATGTATCAAACAATGACATTGAGCAGTTGTACTATGAAAGAAGAATATTCAAATTATAGATGAAAACAGAATTTAAAAACTAGCTTTGATACCACTTAAACATGTCACACCCTACCCCTCTGTAAGGCATAACATGATCCCATAGTATACCTAATGAATTACCAACTTCGTCTACTGATAACCCATTAAATACACTACAAGGGATTTTAAAATTTTTCTTACTTCTTTTACAGTGGTGAGCAATATTTACAAGTGTTAAAAAAAATTTTTGAATTGAAGTGAAACAGCTAACATATTTGAATTATTAGTAATTTCTGTAAAAATTTTGGCGGAGTGCCATCTGTATTTTGAATAAAACAGTTCTTTAAAAACCTGTAAAAAGCACTTCAAATATATTTCTCAATCTCAAACTCCAACATTTAATCAACTCAATATGTTTCTCAACTCAAATCCACAGTAATTTTTCAGTATTTTCAAAGGCTGAGATAAAAGAAATATATCACAAATTTTATAAGTCAAAATAATTTACAACTTATTTTACAACTTCAATATACAATTTTAAATTTATAACTGCTCAAAACCAAGAACACTATATACATACAGTGAACATACATTATAATACAAAATGCAAAATATGGTATACTCAATATACCCGATGAACTTTCAATATAGCATTAGCAGCCTAGTTTGCTGCTCTGTCAGTCTGTCTATCTGCGACAGCAATAAAAAGCTATCGCTGAGTAAAATTTACTCAGTGGTGCACAATAACAATTTGAAATGTGATATATAAATCTTTTATTGACAATTCACAAATCAAATAATTCACAATTTACAAAAGTTCATATAACACAAATTTGATCAAATAACTGAGTAACACAGTTTTGCCAATCAATAACACAATTTGATCAAATAACTGAATAATACAGTTTTGCTCATCAATAACACAATTTGATCAAATAACTGAATAATACAGTTTTGCCAATCAATAACACAATTTGATCAAATAATTGAATAATACCGTTTTGCCAATTAATAACACAATTTGATCAAATAACTGAATAATACAGTTTTGCTAATTAATAACACAATTTAGGCCATGACACAACTTTTTCACACATACCGTATTGTACACCACGACAAGACACACTCACACCAATAATCGAAATCAATAAGGGAGGAAGCTAGCTAGATAATGAGAACTCATCCACACTCACCTCAGACTGACAAGTCAAAGAGGGAGGAATATAATCACACTCACCCCATAAATGGAGGAGGAACATAGTAATATTGTCATGCCAAGTGTGAATCAAAACAATTCCAAATCACAATATTTCATACAAACCACAAATCACATTTTATCTCAAAATTTCTATTTGCAAAGTAGGCAACACAATAATTTTCAAATAAAATTCCCAAGTCAAAACAATAAAAAATTATACATAACTCAATTCTCCAAATAAAATTTCTAGTAAAAGCAGTGAATATAAAAAGTATTGTGTGCAAATACAATTTAAAACTATAATGTTCAAATAAATTTTTAAGTAGAAAATGAGAAATTAAAATTATTGTGCACAAACACAATTTAAAACAATAACATACAATTAATCATAATTTATTTCAATTGAAAAATTCAAAAGAAATAACTATTGTGCACAAACCTCTGATAACTATCTCTTGCCTCTGAATCAGTGTTTCCTTCCCTTTCCTTGAGTATTTGCTAACTGAAACATACAATTTGAAGTGTTTCAGTACTCATTTAAACCGTCTCTAATAATAAGGCTTAATACTCAATTTATTGAATTCTATCATTTCCTTAGTCAACCTAAGATGTTGACCCTCGATGCAGTCTAGGTGAATTAGGTTTTAATGTTACCAATATGTCACATTTGTAGCCTTTTAGTATTAGTACATGTTACAAAATTTATTTCCATGTATATTGCGTTTTATTGCAATTTGTCAGATTCCGGTATACTAATTTGACTTAGCCGGATGACCTAGTTCCCTCAGTTTTTGGGTTTCGATCAAAATTACAAACTTGTAGATCTATATCTTATTGCATGCGGGACAAAATTTCAGGTCATTCTGAGTTTACTAGACCAAGTTATGGTCATTTTACTATTGCTAGTCAGGATGTACCAAAATGGTCACTTTAGGTCATTTTTCGGTCACTTTTGGTTCGGCCAGTTTTTAGACCCGAAATTGTGCAAGCTATTTGGCTTGGTTTTGGCCATTTCTGGGCTTTGGTGTCTTCATAAGACTTGTAGATATATGTCTCAACTATTCATGGTAAAAATTTCAGGTTAATTGGACCTGTTTTGAGTGAGTTATGGCCAAAACACTAACTGCTGCCCAAATAGTCAATTTTCAGGCTTTAAATGCACTAATCTGGATTTGGTCATTTTTTAAGTTACCTTCCAAGCAGAATTTTGGTAAGCTTCCTTCATGAAAGTCGGCACTTTTTGTGCCTAGTTTCATCTCCAATTGGTCTCATACCAATTGGAGCCACACACTTAAGGTTCTAAGTCAAAACACACACTGCCTGCTATTTATTGTTCATCACTCATCCAATACACATCCTATGCCTTCCAAGTTAACTCTTACATGTCATTTCTGTTTTGTACCTTACCATTAACACATTTCACAACACTTTTTTGGTAATTTTGGCAGCTTGTAACTACACTCAATATGTACATTATAGTACAGAATTTTCCAAGTTTAAATTACAAATAATTTAATCACATAACCTAGCTCATTTACATGTCCAAACTCACACCTTCATACATATGTACATGCTACCATAACAAGTACCATAATTCAAAAATATAATTTCATAAACCAAACCACAAAATAACATATCTTGATATACACTTCAAGTTTTCCGAATTGTACCTCTCTTTAAATTAACTTCCAAGCTTCCAAAATCAAGTGTATTTTCATATATACTTAGTATACATCACTCAATTTATTCCTACACACATAAACACTTCATCAACACTTTAATCTACCATTCACATGCAAGGATAAATTGTTCTTATTGAAGTTCCATGGCTGCCAAAAATATACCTCTCTCTTAACTCATCAAACCTCAAAAATCCTTCCACAATTCAACTACCCATAACATCCACACAAGGTTTAATGAAACAATAATAAAAAACACATACTTACTACTTTGGAAACTCTTCAAAACCTTGACTAAACTTGATCTTCTTGCTACCTATCGACTATCCAAGTGGTGTAGAACAACTTTTGTGAAGGAATCAAATGGAATGGAGGTGGGATTCATGGTTGCATGGAGCTTGGGACAATTCGGCCATGGAGGTTTTCATCCTTCAATTTCGGCTGTTTTTTTTGGGAGGTTGAAGAAGATGAAAATCTGCTGTCCAAATGAAGGTTTAGTGGTCCACTTTAGGTGTGAGTGGAGCACTAAGTGAGAATATAATGTTTGTTTATTCTTAAGTTTCCTTATTCCCACATTAAGCTCCTATCTTTTGCTATTTACATTAGGTACCACCAATTTAATTTTTCACGACATTTTCCAAGTGTAATATCATGTATTTTTAATGGAAATTTAGGTCAAAAGACAACTCGGGGTGTCAAATGACTACAATGCCCCTGTTCGAGTTGCATTTCCGATTTTTCAATAACACCGAGTTTTGTCGTTTTCTCGATTTTCCGTTTTTCTTTGTACTAATTAATTAATTTTTCTTTAATATTTCTAATGATATTTATACTTCAATAAGTCTTTAATTATGTCTTAAAAATAATTTTCAGGTTCTCCGTGGTCCAGAGTTAGTCAACGGTCCACGTCGCAACTTTACGGTGCGATCACCCATCGCTAGGGTTCTCGGCTCGTTTAACTTGGTTACATTTCATTGCTATTATTTTTCCTTTGTTTTTCTTGTATTTTCTTTTCTTGTATTTCATTATTTTATGTCTTCTCATCTATATCTAAGTGTAGTTCTAGGCATTCTAGTTGTCCGGACAGATACTGGTCACCGGAACAATAAAAGGCACTACCGAACATAGGGGTGTTACAATTAATTTTCTAATTATGCATATATAAGTTACAAATTATTTAATTATTATACTTTAATACTATAATAAATAGCTATTATTATTATTGTTATTATTATTATTATAAATACCCGAAAGGTTCAATTTAATTAGATAAAGGAAAAATTAAGAATTAATTGAACTACTTTATTAATTTTACCTAATAAAAATATATACTAATTTTATATATATTGTATTTTCACTTTCTGATGAAAAAGTGGTCAATATTTTTATAAAACAAATTCAAGAAGAGGTAAGATTTTAAATCTATCATATTTATACCAATTGGTAATTTTTAATTAAATTTATTGATGACTATTTTTCTATATTTTCTGAAAGTTATAATATATAATTATTATATAATTTAATTTTCTAAATACAATCATATATATATATATATATATATATATATATATATATATATATATATATATATAGGAATGTATTAATAGGAAAATAATATTTAACACTTTTCTTAAAATATTTGTCACGTGTCACATTCTATAAGTATTCTTTTTTATACTAATTACTATTTAATTTTTTATTTATCTTTTAATTATCATTATTATTTAAAATACTACATTAAAATTTATGATTTAAATTATTATTTATTTAAAATTTAATTTTTTAAAAATTAAGACATTTTATAATTAAATACAATATTTATAAATTATTTATATTATTCTGTAAATACTAATTATTATTTAATTTTTAATTCATCTTTTAATTATTATTATTATTATTATTATTATTATTATTATTATTATTATTATTATTTATAATACTACTTTAATATTTATTAGTTAAAAATATTATTTTCCTTAAAATCTGATTTTAAAAAAAATTGAGACCTTTTATGATTAAATATAATACTTAAAAATTATCTATACTATTTTTTTATAAATTCATTTATATAAAATATTATTTATCACATGTTACGTTTAGTAATAATAATAATAATAATAATAATAATAATAATAATAATAATAATAATAAAAGGTAATTAATAATGATTAATTTAAGAAACATTGACTATTAATTTATGATTTCATAATTAATCATAAATATTTTTTTTATATTAATTATTATTTAATTTTTTTATTTCTCTTTTAATTATCATTATTATTATAATATTACCTTAGCATTTATAATTCAAATTAATATTTTTTAAAAATTAAAATATTTAATAATTAAATGTAATATTTACAAATTATTTATATTATTTTATAAATACTAATTATTATTTTTTTATTTCTCTTATAATTATTATTATTATTATTTACAATATTATTTTAATATTTATGATTTAAATTATTATTTTTATTTTGATTTTTAAAAATTAAGATATTTTATGATTAAATATAATATTTAAAAATTATTTATATTATTTTTTTATAAATTCATTTTTGCAAAAACATTATTTACCAAATGTTACCCTCCATAATAATAATAATAATAATAATAATAATAATAATAATAATAATAATAATAATAATAATAATAGATCATTGATGGCCATTAGTTTAAAAAAAAAATCATTAATTTGTGATCTGATAATCAACTATCATATAATTCAATCTTAAATTATTTCATATCTTTAACAAATATTTTTATTACATTGTTATATTTTTTATTATAAAATCATTGTTAAAAAATTTGAGAGACAAAAGTGTAGTCTACATAAAAAGTTATAAAAATAAAATATAGAGATTTGACTTATTTATAATTAATATATATTATTTTTAATGTTAATAATTTAATATTCTTTTTATTTTGCTTTTCTAAAATTAATTATTATTATTATTATTATTATTATTATTATTATTATTATTATTATTATGGCCAATTTAGGGCCATTTAATTGAAATGGCCAAGTAAATAAGAAACATTTTACTTTTAAAAAATTAAATTTAAATATTTTCGTTACCATTTTTTAATTCAATAATATTTAGTTATAAATTATTTTTTATTTAAATGATTTTTATTTGTTGTCAATATATAATATCGTATGAGATTTTTGATACACATTAAACACTCTTCTTTCACAAAGTATTTTTATTTAACCTAAATGTGCTCAAATATTTTTTATATTTTATTATTTCTTTCAAAATTATTAGTTATCATTCACAAAATTTATTTATTTAAATATATCTAATTAATATTTATTTAGTTGTTAATTTTTTAAATTTTCTTATTTAATATTATTAAACTTTAAATATCTTATTTCATTATAATTATATATCGAATAAAATTAAAATTAATATTTTAATTATCTATATTTTATTATAATTAATTTTGATCGAAATCATTTTTAAATTTTAATTAAATATTTATATCTTAGTGCATAAATTATCTCTTAACTATATTTTTATATAAAAATAAAATTTTAAAGATAAATTACAAATATAATAACATTGAAAATTTAGTTACAAATAAAGATGATTAAGAACAATTAAAGTTACAATATTATAATTATAAAATATGCCTTTTGAAAAATAGTATGTATTTATAGTACTTATTTTAATAATAAAAAATTATGACATTTTAAAATTATAACTTTTATGAAATTTATTTATTTTATATTACAAATTTATGTAAAGTGATAACTATTTTTGTCAAATAATTATTTTATAAAAAAAATGACATTTAGATGTAGTAATTTTAATAATAATATAATGAAATGTTATTTTTAATTAATAATTATATTATATATTTTCATTATTATTCAAATTAAATAATTCAATTCATTATTAGCAATTTAATAATTTTTTATTATATTAATAACAAAAAATATTATATTTATATAATTTTAAAATAATATTATTTTCTCATTAGTTTAATATATTTTTCATAATTTATAAAAAATAAATATCGATTTACATAAATTATGAGATAAAATATAAAAATTTTATGAAATTTAAATTATTTTTTAAATAAAGTACTTTAATTAAGTTTTAAATAAAATAATCATGGAAATTACTCTTAATAGATTTATAAAAAGAATTAAATAAATATTTTAATTAACTATAATATAAAATAATTAAAATTTTATTATTATGATAGATAAAAATTTATATAAATTAAATTAAATAAGAAAAAAATTTTAATCTAAAATTAATTTAATAATAATAATAATTTATTTTATTTAAAAAATAATTATAAATTAAATTAAAAAATAAAATTTATAAATTATTCATGTATAACATGAGTATTATGCTAGTTGATTAATATTAAGTAATTATATTATCAACTTGCATATCTTTTCGTGCCTGAGCAACAAGTCAATTTTATTACGTTATCACATTTTTTATATATATTACTCCACATCAATAATATTTTCTCTATTTTCTTTACATAATTTAATTAATAAATAGAATAATTATATCGTTTAAATCTGAGCTTTTTCAATTTTATTATATAAGAATCTCAATTATTTTTACTTTAATAATTGGGTGCCAGAATAAATAGATTTATTTTAATTAAATATATTTAACTTAAATTATTTTTAAAATATTAAGATAAATTATTTTATTTACATAAATAATATTAATATTACCCTAACCCTCCACATTATTCATCTCTCTCACTCCTTTTGTGTTTTTTTCTGATATTACATCTCTATTATTAATTTTCCATTGCAAAAATTGATTTTTTTTTTCTTTTTTCCATCTCTATCAGTACAAAAAATTACAACCGTTAAACCATGGACAATCTTAATTGGTTCAAAATTGAAACTCAATTCCCCTTAAATGAGCATGATCGTTAAGCTTGTGTAATTCCTAGAGTGGCAAATTTTAGCACTTAATTGCTTCAAAATTTGAAACTTAATTCCCCATAAATAAACATGATAAGTGAATTCAAGAATTCAATTCAATTATATATATTTTTTTTCACTTCTCATAGTTAACGCATATTAAGTAAAAAAGTTTAAATATTTTAATTTAAAAAGAATTTATTACAAAATAAAAATCAAGTCAAAAGTTGTATGATTGCATAGCAATTCAATTTAATTATTTTTTTATATATGATTTATTTTAAAAGAAATCATTAGGATTGTGTAATTCTTAAAGGTGGCAAAATTTTTTAACGAAAAGTTTTAACTCGTGGTGCTTGAGTTGTCTTCAATCAGTGGTGGATTTAGAGTGTAAAAGGGTCAATTGATTCCTCTTTCTTTTTTTAAAAGAGTTCTTCTCTATTTTTTTTTTTAAAGTTCTTTGTATATATATAATTTTATTTATATTGGCCCCTTATAAATTTAGTTATTGAATTTTTTTGATAAAATTTTAAAATTAGTTGAGATTAAAAAAAAGGCACATTGCACATTTAAAAGTTTATTTATTATTAAAATTTTACTGTAACTTTTTCAATAATAAGCTTTATTAAGATAAAATAAGATAATTGTGCGTATAATAAATTTATAAATAACTTTTAATTAATTTTTTAATAATATTGTACTATTTATTTTTGTATGTTGACCTGGAAAAAATATTTTTTAGATTTGTCACTATTTACAATATTGTAAGTTTTCGAGTTCGAGTCCTAATCAAATCTAATTGTATCATAAAAAATTTTGATATTTGTTAATTTAATTTGAATTCATCTGATTTAAAAAGATAAAATTTATTTTTAATAATATAAAATATAGAATATTCAAACTTAAATTACTTTTAAAATTAAGAATTTAATTAACAGTTGATTCAATGATTAAAACTGGCTTTTTTAAGTTGATTCATTCAGCCTGTGATCTTAAAATTAAATTAATAAAAATTAATGTTTGAAAAAATAATTAATATTTTAATTTAGAAAAGATCTATATTTCATAAATTCAGGATGGAACTAAAAATTCATGTTTGAAGGGTCAAAATAAATATTAAAAAGAAATTAAATGAAATATGGAAAAAATATACTAGGGATTATAATTTTTTTTTTATGAAGGATACCATAATTAAATAATAAAAAAATTTGAATGAAATCTAAATAAAAGTGTAGAGAGGCTGAAATAAAGATAAACATATTAGAAGGCAATAATATTTTTTTTTCTTAAAAATTGTATTAAAATTTATAGATAAAATTTTAATTTTAAAATCTTTCAGCAGAGCCACAGCCCCAACCTTATATGTAACTAGCATAATGCTCATGATATGCATTTGTAATTTATAATTTTTATTTTTTAATTTAATTTTTAATTACGTTTTTAATAAGATAAATTATTACTATTAAATTAGTTTTAAAGTAAAATTTCTCTCTTATTTAATTTAATTTGAATAAATTTATACCAGTTATAATAATAAATTTTTAATTTATTTATGGTGTAATTAATTAATATACCTATTTAATTCTTTATATATATATATTAATAGTAATTTTCATGATTATTTCATTTAAAATATAACAAAAATACTTTATTCAAAAAATAATTTAAATTTCATAAAATTTTTATATTTTATCTCATAATTTATGTAAATTGATATTTATTTTTTATAAATTACAAAAAATATATTAGATTAGTGAAAAAATAATATTTTTTAAAAATATATAAATATAATATTTTTTGTCATTAATATAATAAAAATTATTAAATTACTAATTATGAAGTGAATTATTTAATTTTAGTAATAATGAAAATATATAACATTATTATTAATTAAAAATAACATTCTATATATTAATTTTCAAAAATACTATATCTAAGTGCAAATTTCTTTTATTAATCTGATATATTTTTTTGAAAAATAATTTTTTTAATAAAAATGGTTATCACTTAACATTAATTTATAATATAAAATAAATACATTTCATAAAAATTAAAATTTTAAAATTCACCATTTTTTATTAATATAATAAATATTAAAAATACATACTATTTTTTAAAAGACAGATTCCATAATTGTTGTCCCTTGTAGCAACCTAAGAGGGGGGTGAATTGGGTGTTAATTAAAAAATTTGAAGGCTAAGAAGGAATTTTGAGAATAAGCACAAGGAAGAGAGAAAAGAAGAATGAACACAAGAAATTTATAGAGGTTCGGCTATCCCAAACCTACGTCCTCTACTCAAAGCCCTCATTAAGAGTTAGCTCTACTAAAATTCTTCTTTGAGTCAAGAATAAACTCTTTACAATCACTACAAGAGTAAATGTTTGCTCTTTTACAAATCCTTTTACACTCAAGAGCAATTTAATGCTCTATCACACTCAAGCAACAATAAATGTTTACAACAACCTTGAATGAACTCTCTGAACCAAGAAATTATGGCTTAAATATGAAGCTCTCAACAATTAATTACGGTAGCTCAAATTCTGGAGAGAGAAGAGGAAAAATCTTTTGACATAATAAAATCTCAAAGAAAATGGTTGTTTTTTTCGTTTTAGTCATAAATAGCCTCTATTTATACTTTTTGGCAAGAAAATAACCGTTGGGGGTATATTAAATGCAAATATAGCCATTCAACCACCAAAAACTCTATTTTATGGAGTTGTAGAAATCCAAATTCGGCTACCGAAGTCATTTACTTCGGCTGCAGAAGGTTGGAGCGCCAAAAAACATCATTTAAAAAGTGAGTTTTCGGCTGTCGAAGTTTCCACTTTTAGCTGCTGCAATGCTCTTTGGACAAAATGGATTTAAACACTCAAAACCCATCATTTAAGGACTGAACTTTGGCTATCGAAGTTTCCACTTTCAGCTGTTGAAGTGCTTTCTGGATAAGAGGCACAAAAAGGGCACTTAGGCTTCCGAAGCTCATAACTTTTTCATTTGAACTTGGATTTTCAATCCGTTTGAGCCGTTGGAAAGCTAATTTGATAAACTCTTTAATGAAAACACTTTCATAACAATTTTTTTATTTCTCAAAAGTGAAAATTTCATTTTACTCCCCCCTTGGCCAAGAAAAAGTTACAAATAGAGACACTAAGAAATTTAGAGATTAAAAACTCATAACTTTTTGATCCAAACTCGGATTTTCAATCCATTTGAATGGTTGAAAAGCTAATTTTATAAACTTTTCAACGAAAACACTTTAAAAGAATTAATTTTACATTTTTGAAAAATTAAAAATTTATTTAATTCTCCCTTAATAAAGAATTAGGTGAAAACAAAGTTAAACATGATTTTCTTAGTACCACCTAGACTTGAGCCAATACAATTAATTAAATGAGATTTACAAGATATAAAATTACATTGTAGGATCCCATAAATGTTTGCTTCCTTATCTTACTCTTCTTTAACCTTAATTTGAAGCAATTTGACAATTTTGAGTCTTGAGCCTACAAACTCAACACAAACACTTACAAGGTAGATTAGTGGCACACTAACTGTTTATTATTATCAACACATGGATTAAGACCTTAGGTTTAACAATCTCTCCCTTTTTGATGATGACCAACGATTAGTGGATGAGGAAAATTAAGCGCAAGTGAAGTGTGTATTTTTCAGAAAATTCTCCCCCTTAATGTACTCCCCCTTTCAAAAATAATTTATGCCTTAATAATTAGAATTTGGCGAGCACATAAGAGAGACTTTGACTCAATGAATGCAATGTCATGAGTTCCAGATGAATAATGATGCAAATGTATTTCTATATAAAAAATAATTCAGAATATGTATTATAAATATATCAAAAGCATCATATCAATATACAAAAAATATGTATCCCACTAAAAAGAATGTATCCCACTAAAAAGCATGTACAACATGTGTATATCATGAATAAAGCCTAGAATATGGAATTATACTTCCACTAGCTATATATCTCTGCCTTTTAGCATCATCAAAAAAGCGTCATATCAATATACCAAAAACATATATCTCATTAAAAAACATGTATAACATGTATATATCATTTATAAAGCTTAGAATTTGGAATTATACATCCATTAGCTATATATCTCCCCCTTTTGGCATCATCAAAAAATATACTTCAAAATATATATTTCCCTTCTTTTGGATTGTAGGATTGAGCGCTTGCCACCGTGCCAAAAGCTTAAGCTCTTATGAAGGACATTGTTCAAGCACTCTCAAGGAGAAAAAAAAAACTCAATGTTCATTAACATTTCAAAACACACGAGTATAAGGAAAATGATGTCATAGTGCCAAAGTCAAGAAAGAAGTACCAAAACTAGTTCAAATACACTTTCAAAAGACATTTTGCATAAAAGAACTAGACAGACATAGTTTAGGTAAATTTGCAAAAATTTGATCAAGAACAATAAGCTAGCAATAGGGTACACAAACATAAATTTTAGGCTCATTTTTTGGCATAAACAAGCAAATGCTTGTAGTAAAACAATAACATTATAACAAAAACTAAGCATTCTCATATGAAAGTCACAAATGAAACTCTACTTGTTTGTATAGTGTTGTTACAGTCAACATGAGTATATGAATACTTTTGCAAATATGATAATTGATCCACATAATAAAGTACACAATTGAACTACTTTATCAATTTTATCAATATGAGACATTAAGAAAATTATATCTTATAGCTAAAAATAAAATTACATGCTTGATGCCAAAAAAGATAAAAACAATTTTAGCAGCATACATATTTCCACAATATCATCTGAATAGGATTTCATGTGAACAATACCAATATTATGTTCATGTGAATAGTAAATCATAAATATATAAGCAACATCATAAAGCAAGCATAGGTATGAACTAATAAGTGAAAAGAAATCTAACTCACACCAAGCAAGACTAATGACTTAAATTAGGCAAATTCTCAACTTTGGTCTATAGAATCCATACCACCATAAACATATATATATATATATACACATACATACATATAGCAGCCAAACAAATAACATTGAGCCAGCTCAGATCAATTAACATTGTATAACATGAAGATTAATTAAAGAGAGATAAAAGGGAGATAGGCGGCTAAAATGTCAAAGAAAATGGAGTTTAGGGGTTTTAGGAAGCCAGGTTCGACTGTTGGAACTAAGGTTTTCGGCTGCCGCTTTAGCTACTGCCCGATTTTGAAAAGAGATTTTAAAGGTTCTGTAGCCAGAACAAGGACTTTCGGCTGCCTAAAATGCCTATGTCTAAAATTTTAAAAATACACTTTTAAGATAATACCAACTACAAAAATCTTTTCTTTTTGAGTAAATGAAACTTCAAACACATAAAGACATGAAGAACATTAAGACAAATCTTAAAACACCAAAAATACAACAATTGAACAAGAATTTTTAAAAAGCATGTACACATTGAATCATCATAATTTCAAGCCTCAAAGTTATCAAGCATGTCTAATTCTCTCTTAATGAAATTAAACCTATCTTCACATAAAAGTTTTGTAAATATATCAGCTAATTGGTGATTAGTATTAACAAATTCAAGAACAATATCACCATTCAATACATGATCATGTATAAAATGATGTTTAATGTCTATATGTTTGGTTCTAGAATGTTGTATGGGGTTTTTGGTCAAATTGATTGCACTTGTGTTACTACATCTAATAGGAATGTGATCAAGAGACACTTTAAAGTCCTTTAATTATTGTTTGATCCAAATAATTTGGCTACAACAAAGACTCGTAGCCACATATTCGGCTTCGACCGTGGAAAGTGCAATTGGATTTTGTTTCTTACTACACTAAGAAACTAAAGAATGTCCTAGAAGTTGACAAGTATCTGAAATACTCTTCCTATCAATGATGCTTCTGGTAAAGTCAGCACCTGAGTAGGAATATAAATCAAAAGATGCATTTCTAACATACCATAGTCCTAAATGTGATATACCATTCAAGTATTTTAGAATTCATTTAACAGCATGCAAATAAGACTCCTTAGGATGTGATTGAAAATGTGCACATAAACATATAGAAAATATGATATCCAGTCTACTAGCTGTGAGATATCAGAGACTACCGATCATACCTCTATAGAGCTTTTCATCCACCGATTTTCCTTTTCATCCTTGTCAAGTTTGGTGTTTGTGCTCATTGGAGTTATACTTGGCTTACTATTCTTTATCCCAAACCTCTTGATCAATTCTTTGGTCTACTTGGCTTGGTTGATGAAGATGCCATTCTTAGCTTGCTTGATTTGAAGCCCAAGGAAGAACTTGAGTTCTCCCATCATGCTCATTTCAAACTCACTCTTCATGGTATTAGCAAACTTTTTAAACAAATGCTCATTAGTAGCACCAAATATAATATCATTAATATATATTTGTACTACAAGGATGTCATTTATATAATTTTTAACAAAAGAGTTGTATAAACTTTTCCTTTTGAAAAACCATTTTGCAAAAGAAAGTTATTAAGCCTTTCATACCAAGCTTTAGGAGCTTGTTTCAAACCATACAAGGTTTTAGTCAATTTAGAAACATGGTTTGGAAATTCATGATTTTCAAAACTAGGAGGTTGCTCAACATATACCTCCTCATCAATAAAATCATTTAGAAAAGCACTTTTAAAATCTATTTGAAAAAGTTTAAAATTCATGTATGATGCATATGTAAGCAAAATTCTATTAACTTCTAATCTAGCTACAGGAGTAAAAGTTTCATCATAGGCAATGCCCTCCTCTTGGTTATAGCCTTTGGCTATTAGCCTAGCCTTATTCCTAATTATGTTTCCATCTTCATCTAACTTATTTCTAAACACCCATTTGGTACCTATGGATGGATGATCCTTTGGCCTAGGAACTAAGGTCCAAACCTTATTTCTTTCAAATTGATTGAGTTCCTCTTGCATTGCAAGTACCCAACCCTCATCATTTATGGCCTCATTTATGCTCTTAGGTTCTATTTGGGAAATGAATGCAAGGTTATGACATATATTTCTAAGAGAGGATCTAGTTGTTACCCCTTTTGATGTATCACCAATGATTAGGTCCTTAGGATGATCTTTCTTGAAGGACCATTCTTTAGGTAGATCTTGTTGAACTCCTATATGAGGAACTAGTTGACCTTGTTACTCTTCAACTTCATCATCTCCCAAATCCTTCAAGGGATCTTCATTGAGTTGATCTTGATTTTCACTAGATTGAGGATTTTCAAGAGTCAACTCATCAAAATTATCTACAATATCATCATCACAAGAAATATCCTTTCTAGGACCAAAGGGGTTAGCTTCATCAAATACAACATGTGACACCCCTTACCCGTCTACAGTGTAGCCGAGCAAGTTATGCTGCTCAGTGTGTCGGAACACCAATTCATGTTTCAATTTCAATTAATCCCTTTTTATTCATTTGTTTATAATTTTTGATAAATCTAAATTTTTTCGCAAATTTTATAGAAAATCCGGCAGAGTGCCGGCTATAAATTGGAAAACAGTTCTTCTGAACCTGTTTAAAAACACTTCCAATATAATTATAATCTCAATCTCAGTCAACCACCAACATTTTCAACAATTTCTCAAATCAATTCAGTATCTCAAAATTCACATTCATCTCATATCACACCCAATTCAATGAGAAATACTCATATTTATTTCTGAACACAGCTCATAGGTAATTACAGCAAAAATATGATTACATGAGTTTATAATATACATAACAAAAGTTCACAAATACAACAAACTTAGGTAGCCCAATGTCCTACCAATGCACTGCAATTTGTGAGGTGACTTTGAACTCTGAGTGCAGATATGAAAACTCACCCTGTATGAGGTCTGCTGGACTCCCCAACTATTTCTCCAGTACCTGTGCGTGGCAAAAGCGACGCTCTAAGCAATTCTGCTTAGTGGTGACAATATAAAATAAAATAAAATAAAATAATAACATGTATGCAGAATGTATGTTTACATTTTTGGTAGACTTAATTTCAAATATTTATTGCAATATTATTCGATTAAAGTTTGGTAAGATTTATTAATATTGCTCGAGTAACCTATACTAGTTGACTGGACTGGATAAACGGGTAAACTAGTACTGGGTACTAAGTACCTCGGACCATCACACCATCGGTCACATTGTGTCTCCCGGTGTGCAACAGAACAGCTAATAAGCTGTAATAATTATCGGGGATTAAACCCGAGTATAACAACTCAATATCATAGCCAAAGGCTATTATGTCACAGAATGGCATGGAAAGCCATGAAATACAGAATGGCATGAAGCCATATGCAGTACTGCTAACAGAACCCTATTGGCATGCCAACCTATCCAAACCAATCACATTAGGCCTACTAGGGCATTTAACACTTTTCATTTATGTAATTCTTTGAAATTGAATTTTTATGATTACTATTCATTTTATTGGTCAATCAAAATGTTGACTTTTGCATTTGCAATAGGTAAATTAGTTTAAATATCATCAACATACCACATTTTGCATTTTAAACTTGTTGGTATTGGTTGCCAATACCATCTCTAAGCTTAATGTGAATTGGACAGAATTTTCAGTTTTCAAGCTTTGGGTTTACTGTTCGATTAGTTACTGTTGCAGTGGGAATTTGGAAAAATGATAAACATGAAAGTTGTTCCTTATTTTGTCTAGTTGAATTTCCTTTTTTGAATCACTCGATTTGGAGTTTTTTAGCTCAAGTTATGGTCTAAAAACCACAACTGGCCGGATTGAAATTTTTCTGGACTGACCATATCTACAGTGTAGTGAACAGTGATTTCAACTCACTTGTTGGATAGGTTCTGGTCATAATTTGGGTTAGGTTTCTTCATGAAAGTTGTTGGTATATATCTCAGCTTGTTGTGCGTAAAATTTCAGGTCAATTGGACCATTCTACACTGAGTTATGGCCAAATGACCAAACACTGTTTATTTAGTCATTCTGCAGAAATAGACTGCAGGTCACCTGGATTGGGGCAAGCTTTTGATCCACTTAGTTTGGTCTTATGGGCATGGTTTCTTTACCAAAGTTGTGCCATTATGTGTCTAGTTTCATTTCCAATTGGCCAAATACCAATTGAACCTCTACAATTCAAGTTATGGCTGCCCAAACCTGTTGGACTCATGTCCAATTCTACAGGTCACCTAGGGCAGCCACACTAAACCTAAATCCCATCCCTCAACACACTTCATTTTTGGTTTAAACAGAACTAAATGGTCACTAATTAACCATTAATACTCATTTTCATCATCACATGGTCAAAGTCCCATTTCTCCACTCCAAACCCTAACTCAACATTTCAAGCCATGCACTAGGATTGCAGTTCATCAATCCACATAAAAGAGACATATTGTGGGCAGCCATACTACCCTTTTTAACTTCATTAAAATCATCAAAATATTGCCCAACCAAGGCTACCAAAACTTAGGGTTTACATGCAAATGGTACTCCATCAATTTCCTTATCATTTGCACTCATTCATAATTGTTATACATGAATTTAAAGTGAAATTTAAGTTTAAGTCACTAACCTCTATGGAGTGAGATTTTTCCCACTTGCTAAAATTCTTCCTTTCTTCTTATTTTTACTCCCAAAAGAATCTCCAAGGTGTAAGAAGACTTTTTTGTGTTTCTAGATTAGGGTTTTGTTGAGTAAAAGTGAGAGAAAGCAAGCTTTAAAAGCTTGATAATGGTGAGAATGGGAGAGGGTTCACGGCAAGGAAGAAGAAAGGGAGAGAGGGATCTGTTTTTTTGTTCATTTTCAGCCCATTTTGTCTCTTTAAGATAAGTTATGCCATGTGTCAACATGTAATTGGGTGAAGGCACACTAATGACATCATATGATGTCATAAATTCCCATTTAATTCATTTTTTTTCTTTTCTTTTCTACTCATTTTCAATTCAATTTTTAGTAATATTTATTCACATTTTATATCATAATAATTATTTACTTAACTGGACAAGTCGGCCAAAAATCACTTTTGAAGGCGAAATGACCAAAATGCCCTCCGTTTGGCTCAACGGGCCAAAATTGTCTGTACCGATTGAAAAATTTTTCTAAGTATTTTCTTGGCATTCGAATGCCATAGAAACCTCAATGACTCTTCTTTGGAGTCCCAAAAATTATTTTATGAATTTTTCCCTAGGTCTAGGTCTCCTACTTGCGAGAATCGCAACTTCCCACTGGGTTACCCATCGCTAGGGCACCGGCTCATTCAACTTAGTTGTATTTTATTTCTAAAATTTTTCTAAATTTTTCTTATTAATATTTGAGTTAATTATGGTTCCTCACTTTAGTTTAAATATTTTTCCGGATGTTCTAGCTGTCCGGACTGACACTAGTCACCGGAACAGTAGAATGTACGGAGTTGCTACAGGGAGGGTGTTACACAACATGCATTGACTCTTCAATAATTAAAGTTCTCTTATTGAAGACTCTATATGCTTTACCAGATATAGAATACCCCAATAAGATACCTTCATTAGTTTTAGAGCCATATCTAGATTATCTTTAGTATTCAAAATAAAGCATTTACATCCAAAAACTCTAAAATAATCTACTTTAGGTTTCTTCGCATTTCATAGCTCATGAGTGATTTTCTTCAAAAAAAGGTCTAATGAAAACTCTATTTGAAACATAACAAGCTGTATTAATGGCTTCTACCCAAAAATAAATAGGCAAGTTTATTCATTTAACATAGTCCTCCCCATATCTAAAAGAGTTATATTTTTTCTTTCAACAACACTGTTTTGTTGGGAAGTTCTAGGAGAAGAAAAGTTATGAGTTATCCATAGTGAGTTACAAAACTTTTCAAATTTCTCATTTTCAAATTCTCTACCTCGATTACTTCTAATAGAAGAAATTTGAAAACCTTTCTCATTTTGTACCTTTTTTGAAAATCTCTCAAAAACATCAAAACATTCATCTTTATGAGCAAGGAATGAAACACAAGTATACCTAGAGTAGTCATCAACAATCACAAAAGCATAATATGCACCACCTAAGCTAGCTACTCTAGGAGAACCAAACAAATCCATACGCAACAATTGAAGAGGTCTAGAAGTGGATACCTTATGAATAGATTTAAAAGAGCTCTTGACTTGCTTACCCATTTAGCATGCATCACATACCTTATCTTTTTGAAACTTGATCTTTGGTAGCCCATCAACTAGCTCATCCTTGTTCAAGTTTGTAAGAGATCCATGCTAGTATGTGCAAGCCTTCTGTGCTAAGCCCAAGAGTCATCATGAAACACCCCTTACCCGTTTACAGTGTAGCCGAGCAAGGCATGCTACATTTTATACCGGAGCACCTTATCTTATCTTATTATATTTCCTGGTAATTAAATTTAATTTTTGTTAATTTAAGTTCACTCATTTAATCGGAGAAACCGATGGAGTTTCTCCAAATTTATTAACAATTTGACAATTTTCCACCTGTTTAAAATCTCAACAATAATTTCAAACATATAAATTTTTCACAATTTCAAATATCATCTCAAATTTTTCAAACAATCATTTGATCTCTATTCTCAATACAAATCTATAATATCATTCATGCTCAATTTTACAAATGAAATACTCAAATTTCATTAATTTACATAATTTACAAATAATTACATGAATTCATAATTTACATGACAAAATTAATGTCTGAATACAAAATATAAAATCACTAATAAAGTCTAGCGGGTCCTACTAAAATGCACTGCAGAGGATGGTGACACTGAACTCAAATACTCCCAAAGTCCCAATCTAAAGTCTACTAGGCTCTCTCTCCTGGTCTCTATTACCAACGCATGGCAAAAAGCAATGCGTTAAGCATAATGCTTAGTGGTGCAAATATAATATAAAAATAAACTAAATAATTACAAAAAAGGAAATTATACTATTTTTCTACACAGAATGTATTTTTGATAACTATTTATAATATATTTAATTTAATGGTTTTTATATTCATTATTTATTAGGAAATTTTTAGGACTTACTTTAATGTCCAAGTAACCTATAAAAGTTGACTGGACTGGATAAACGGGTAAACTAGCATTGGGTATTAAGTACCACGGGCCGTCACACCATCAGTTACATAGTGTCTGCCAGGTGTGTAACAGAATAGCTAAAGAGCCATAATATCAATTGGGCATAAAGCCTCATATATCAAAGATCAACGAAATGGATAGAAGCCATAAATCACAAAATGGCAATAAAAGCCACAAATCACAAAATGGCACGGAGCCATAAGCAATACTGCAAGTCAGAACCCTATTGGCATGTCAACCTATCCAAACCAATCATAACTAGACATACGTAGGCATATTAACATCTTAGGTATTGGTCCTTTGCATTTTGTGTCATTGTGGTTACTATTCACAATACTATTCATACTAAATTTTGATTATTCCATAAATAATAGGAACACAAATTCCAAATTCATGTTCATACCATATTTTGGTTTATAAAGTTGTTGGCATTAATTGCCAACCACAATTCAAGTTCTCCTAGGAGCATTTCAAAAATTTCAGTTTTTGTAATCTAAGTTCACTGTTACATTAGGCCAATCTACAGTGGAAATTTGGCCAACCTCTCTTCAACAAAGTTGTTCCTTAAGGTCTTATTCCCTTTTTGAATCACTCTATTCAGAGTTTTTTAGCCCAAGTTATGGTGTTTTTACTATAACTGGTCAGATTGTCAATGTTTAGGATTTTCTGGGTAGTTTTGGTTCTAGCAGTTTTGTTGAGCTAAATTTGGTTAGCAATTTGACTAGGTTAAGGTCAGAATTAGGATTCATGATCTCCATGAAAATTGTTCTACTATGTCTAAGCTTTCCATGGGTTTAAGAATTAGGTCATTTGGACCTCTTTACAATGAGTTATGCCCATTTGAACAAGCACTGTTCATATAGTCATTTTTACAGGTCTACCTTATGGTCACCTGGATTCAAATCAATTTTAGGTCACTTTGTGTTGGGTTTCTAGGTAGGGTCTCTTCATGAAAAATGTGGCATTATGTCCCTAGTTTCATTTCCAATAGAATTTACACCAATTGAAGCTATACAACTCTACTTATGGCTACCCAAACCTACTAGACTTAAAGTCCATAATTTCTGGCACAAGGGAGCACTTCTCCTTTGAGCATTTCAATTCCATAACTAACTCCATTTTAAGGTCAAACCACATCAAATGGTCATTAATTGACCTTAATAACACAAATTCAATGACAATTTAACAAACCCCCAATTTTGGTTCAAAACCCTCACCTCCAATTTCTCAATTTCATACCACACATGAAAATTCAACTTCTAATTCACACATACTTATCAAATACCATTATTAGGCAAATTTTAATCAATCAAAACCATCATTCTCTTATGGCTGCCAAAATCTCATCCTTCCATAACTTCATTATTTCTTCACAATTTCAAGCAATATGGACTCACTTCAACATCATGATAAGAATTAAAGAAAGAAAGAGGGCGAAAATTGCACTAACCTTTGTTGTAACTCTTCCAAGACTCTCCCAACTTCACTTTCTTCCCAATTCTTGGCTACCAAACACTTCTCCAAGACTAAATAACAAATTTTTGTGTTGGGGTTTAGGGGTTTTGTGGTGTGATTAGCTGGGAAATCAAGCTGGCATGAAGAAAAATGGGGGAGATCTTCTCTAATGGTATTTCGGCCAAGATTAATGGGAGGTAGAATATGACTAAATTTTTCTCTTCTAATTCCTTTTATTTCTTTAATTGTGTTTGTCAAGTTTTAATTGGGTAGAGATTTTAATTGCACCATTATGACTTCATGCACATGTCATAATTATAATTTAATTTCATTTGTTTTTTTTTTTTTCTTCTTTCTTTTACTCGTTTCTAATTAAATTTTTATCAATATTTTTTCATATTTTATTACATAAGTATCACTTAATTAAATGGACATATTGGTCAAAAATCAACTTTGAGGGTGAAATGACCAAAATGCCCTTTATTGTGCTCACCGAGTTATAATTGTCTGTATCAATTGACATGAATTTTCTTGGCATTTTATTGTCATCTAAACCTCATAAATTCCTTTAATTACATCTCAAATAATTATTTCATAGATTTCCCCACGAGTTTGGGGTTGGAAACTGTCTTCACAGTCGCTTCCCGTTAGGGTTACCCATCGCCGGAGCTTCGGCTCCTTTAACCTCTTTGCATTTCGTTTCTTAAATTTCTCCTTAATTTTTTTTAGTCATTATTTAGGTCATTTATGATCCTTCACTCTAGTTTAAATATAGTCCCAAATATTCTAGCTATCCGAAAAGACATTTGACACTAGAACAGTAGAATGTACGGACTACCTAAAGTGAGGGCGTTACAATTCTTCCCCTTTAACAAAAATTTCATCCTCAAAATTTACCTAATGCAAACAGTTGGGGGAAATGTTGCCTCATCGTCTCTTCACTTTCCCAAGTTGCCTCTTCGGTATTGTGGTGCCTCCAAACCACTTTCACTAGTGGAATCTGCTTATTTCTCAATTCTTTCACTCCCCGAGCTAGGATCCTTATTAATTCCTCTTCATATGTCAAATCTGGTTGTATTTCAATTTCTTCCATTGATATGACATGTGAAGGGTCTGATTGGTATCTCCTCAGCATTGAGACATGAAATACATTATGGATCTTGTCCAGCTCTGATGGTAAGGTTAGCCTATAGGCTACTGGTCCCACACCTTCAATGACTTCATATGGGCCAATGAACCTAGGGTTGAACTTACCCTTTCTTCCAAACCTCAATACTTTCTTCCATGGTGATACTTTGAGAAACAACTTGTCGCCAACTTCATAAACTATTTCTTTTCTCTTCAAGTTAGCATATGGCTTCTGTCTATCTGTGGCAGTTTTCAAATTGGCTTTGATCTATTTCACCTTTTCCTCAATTTGTTTCACCAGGTCTGGTCCCACAACCTTATCTTCACCAAGCTCTATCCAACATACTGGTGTTCTACACTTCCTCCCATATAAGGCTTCATAAGGAGCCATCTGAATACTAGCTTGGTATTTATTGTTGTAAGCAAATTCTGCCAGTGGGAGGTATTTGTCCCAACTTCCCTCAAACTCTATGACACAACTCCTTAGCATATCCTCAAGCACCTATCACATACTTCATGTTATTACTATCACTTTAGTTTAATATTTATAACAATTCAATGAGTTTTACGGTTTACCTGAATCACCCGTTCTGACTGTCCATCCGTTTGAGGATGAAAAGCCATGCTATAGTGAAGTTGTGTACCCAAGGCTTCTTGCAACTTCTTCCAAAATCTGGACGTGAACATCGGGTCTCTATCAAATATAATGAAAATTGGAATTCCATATAGTCTAACTATCTCACTAATATATAACTCTGCTAGCTTCTCCAGTGAATAGTCAGTTCTGACTGGTAGAAAATGTGTTGATTTCATTAATCTATCTACTATCACCCATACTGCATTATGTTTCTTCTGGGTGAGAGGTAGACTACTAACAAAATCCATGGTGACCCGATCCCATTTCCATTCAGGTATGTTTATAGGCTGTAACAAACCTGATGGAACTTGGTATTTTGCTTTGACTTGCTGACATGTCAAGCATCTTGTCACATAGTTAGCTATATCCTTCTTCATACCAGACCACCAGTAATGAGGCTTCAAATCATGGTACATTTTAGTACTCCCTAGGTGTATAGCATAAACACTGTTGTGTGCCTCTTTCAGAATGTTTTTCTTCAATTCCCCATCATCTTGTACACATACTCTTTCCTTCTAGTACAAGCACCCATCCTCTTTTACCTCATATTCAGTCTCCTTCCCCTCTGTGATTCTACCCATAATAATCATTAACTTTTCACCCATCTTTTGTCCCTCATGTATCTGCTATAACAGATTTGGCTTCACTTGCAACTCAGCCAAAATAGCTTCATCTTGAGCTAAGGATAAGTAGGCGTTCAAGGATCTCAAAACTGTAATAGACTTTCTGCTCAGAGCATCAGCAACCACATTTGCCTTCCCAGAATGATAATCTATCACACAGTCATAATCCTTCAAGAACTCAATCCATCACCTTTGTCTAAGGTTGAGCTCCTTCTGGGTTGGCAAGTATTTTAGACTTTTATGGTTTGTGTATATGCAGCACTTTTCACCATACAAGTAGTGCCTCCATATCTTTAATGCAAAAATAATTGCTGCTAACTCCAAATCATGAGTAGGGTAGTTTTTTTCATGTGGCCTTAGCTATCTGGAAACATAAGTGACCACCTTCCCTTCTTGCATCAGAACACACCCAAGCCCATTATGAGAAGCATCACTGTAGACCACAAAGTCCTTCCCAGATACTGGCTATGTCAACATTGGAGCCTTTATTGACATAGTCTTCAACTTCTCAAAACTGGCTTGACACTTATTATTCCAGTCAAATTTTGTATTCTTATACAGTAACTTAGTCAGTGGAGTAGCTATCAGAGAAAACCCCTTCACAAACCTTCTGTAATACCCAGCTAGCCCCAAGAAACTTCTGATTTCAGTTGCATTCCTGGGAGGCTTCCATTATATTACAGCTTCAATCTTCTTGGGATCCACTGTAATCCCATCAGCTGATATTATGTGTCCAAGGAAAGTAATCTCATTTAACCAGAATTCACACTTGAACAACCTAGCATACAACTTCTTCTCTCTCAAGGTTTATAGAACAAATCTTAAATGCTTAACATGCTCTTTTCTATTCTTGGAATACATCAAGATGTCACCAATAATGACCACTACAAACTGATCTAAGTATGGATGGAAGATACGATTTATAAGGTCCATGAAAGCTGCTGGTGCATTTGTTAACCCAAACGGCATCTCCAGTAATTAATAGTGCCCATACCGTATTCTGAATGCAGTCTTAGGCACATCAACATCCTTTACCTTCAGCTGATGATACCTTGAACTAAGATCAATCTTAGAAAATACACCTGCTCCCTTTAATTGATCAAACAGATCATCAATTCTAGGCAATGGGTACTTGTTCTTCACAGTCACTTTATTCAACTGCCTGTAATCTATGCACAATCTCAGTGTCCTGTCCTTCTTCTTCACAAATAGTACCGGAGCTCCCCATGGTGACACACTGAGGTGTATAAACCCCTTATTCAGTAACTCCTGTATCTGTATTTTCAACTCCTTTAATTCAGTAGGTGCTATCCTATAAGGAGCAATCGAGATTGGTACTGTGCCCAGTATCACCTCAATGGCAAATTCTACTTCCCTTTCTAGTGGCAAATAAGGCAACTCCTCAGGGAAGACATCAGCGAAGTCACATACAGTGAGAATGTCATGCAGGTCAAACTTAGCCTGCCTAGTGTCAACTACATGTGCCAAATAGGCTTCACAACCTTTCCTAATCAGTCTCATTGCAGCAGTAGCTGAGATGACATTAGATAGGAAATCTGTCCTTTCACCCACAACTGTGATTTCTTCATTCTCAAGAGTTTCAAAGTAATTCTCTTCAATTTACAATTAACTATTGCCTGATGACGTGACAACCAATCCATCCCAAGGATGACATTAAACTCATGGAAGGGTAATTCAATTAGGTCTGCCGAGAACTCATACCCCTGAATTCTCAATGGGTAACCTCTATAGACTTTATTTACCACTGCACTGTGGCCTAGTGGGTTAGTGACTAGGATATCTCGGTCACTTTCCTCCACTTAAATTACCCTTTCCATGGGCAACTTAATGCAAATGTAAGAATGAGTGGATCCTGGATCCACCAATGCATGCACAGGTATATCATAAAGTAGAAACATACCCCTGATGACATCCGGAGCATCCTGCTCCTCTTGAGCCCTCATAGCATATGCCCTAGCTAGTACCCTTCCCTCAGGTCTCTCAACTGATTCTGATGCAGGCCTCTGTGAATTTTCAGCTGTCTCTGTCTTACCATGCTTCCTACCCCTCTCAGCCGTAGGGGCGGATCTATCTGCTTGTACTGGAGCAACTATAATATTTCTTCGTAGGCAATCTCTCACTTGATGCTCAGTAGACTCACACTAGAAACATCCTCCAGTCAGTTGCCAACATTCACCTCTGTGCCACTTATGACACTATGGACACGCTAAAGAAACTGCTGGGGCTGGTCCCCTAAACACTGTCCTTGGAGAGCTGCCAACTGATGGAGTGAATCGGCCTCTCTTAGGTGTAAACTGAGATCTAGGCCTCTGTGACTGGCCCTAACTCTGTGTCTGGCTATGGCCCTGAGCCTGGGGGCCTCTAAATTTCTTACTAGGTGCAGATGAGGAACTAGCTTGACTCTAATCCCTCTTTTATTGCCTATTTCTTCTGCTCTGCTCATTAATTCTAACCCTTTCAACCTTCAGTGCAGCCTCAGCCAACTGTGCAAAGTCTGTGATACTCAAGGCTGTGATGAGCAGCTTAATGTTATCGTTCAGCCCCTCTTCAAATCTCCTACATCGATCTGCCTTAGTAGGGACTATTTTTCTTCTATATATGCTTAATCTTACAAATTTCGGTTCATATTCTGCCACTGACAATTGTCTCTGCCTCAAACTGATGAATTCTCTCCTTCTTTTCTCCAGATACACATTGCTGATGTATTTCTTCCTAAACTTAGCAAGGAAGAATTCCCATGTTATTTGAATTGGTTGTACCTCCCTTGATACTGTGTCCCACCATTGATAAGCATCCTCATGAAGTAGGGATATAACACTCTCTAATTTCTGCTCTAGAGTGCAATGGAGCTGCTGAACGACCCTTTTTGTTCTTTCTAGCCAATGTTCAGCTACCGTAGGGTCATATTCCTTTTTATCCATAAAATCCACAGCCCCATATTTTCTGAGTTTTTCTAAATGGGACTTCTGGGGTGGCTGTTGAGGTTACAAAATAGCTCCAGTCATTTGTCTAAAGAACTCTATCATTTGTTGAAATAAAGCTTGTTGAGGCTGTGTAGGTACCTCTTGCACTGGTGGAGCAGGTTCCTTCCTGCTTCGAGCTTCAGCCATGGGTTGAGCATGACTCTCCACCTCTTCCTCAATGGCTCACTGCGATGCTAGATCCATATCCTAACAAAAAATAACCAAAGACAAACAGATTTGCATTAGTGTCACCTTAACTCTTACAAATGCAAAGCATGGTATGCACTTTATCTAGGTCCAGAAACGCCTAAACCGTGCTCTGATACCACTAAATGAAACACCCCTTACCTACCTACAGTGTAACCGAGCAAGGTGTGCTGCATTCTGTGCCGGAGCACCTTATCTCATCTTATTATATTTCCTGGTAATTAAATTTAATTTTTGTTAATTTAAGTTCACTCATTTAATCAAAGAAACCGATGGAGTTTTCCCAAATTTATTAACAATTTGACGATTTTCCACCTGTTTAAAATCTCAACAATAATTTCAAACATATAAATTTTTCACAATCTCAAACATCATCTCATATTTTTTAAACAATCATTTGATCTCCATTCTCAATCCAAATCCATAATTTCATTCATGCTCAATTTCACAAATGAAATATTCAAATTTCATTGGCAGCCCTTGAACAGCTTCTAAAGCCTTTTCTATTAATTAGAAATTCAAGTTCTGCCTTTTAAGATATTAGAGATGTAAACAGGACACTAGAAACAATTTCTAGTGTTCTTAATTCAAGAGATTGATGGCTAATCTCTTTGAATTGATGAGAGATGAAGAGAAATAGCTGGAGAGGCTCAAAGTGGCGTGACAATTGAGAGGAGAGGCTGCTGGTTATGTTTTCTTTTCATAACCACACTTAAATAGCTAGGTTAACACATTAAACCCTTGCCACATGTCACCCTTTGATTAGCTCTAGGTTTAAGTGACCCAATCAAATTGTGCCAAGTGTCAAACCTATATTTAATCTTGATTTTAATCATCTTATATGATTAAAAAACATTTGGTAAGCTTATGTGTAATCCCATGTGTCACCATCTCATGGTGCCACGTGTCACACTGTGAAATGACCAAAATGCCCCTGTGTCTTAATTTTGAGTTCTTAACCCAAAATAATTATTTTCTTCTTCTAATTAATTTATATCAAATATAAATTAATTAATTAATCTCTATTAATTAATTTCTCATCAATTAAATTCATATTTAAACACTTTAAATATAAATTTAATTTATACTACACATCCAATAATCTAGATTTGGTTTCAAGTCATGCTAGGGACTTTGCAATTTAATTGCAAACCAAATCTATTTAATTAATCAATTAAACTCTTTAATTAATTAATTAAATCATATTTAAATAGGTGATAACTTGTGTATGTGTGTGACTTACTAGGCTCATCACTAATTGGCAATGAGACATGATATCAACTCTTAATATCATCAGAACTCTTTCTTACCATAAATGATTTCTCTAAATCATTTTATGAACCTCATAGACCATGGTTAACACCTAGCATAGCATGCCATGGCCACCCAATTAGTAATAAGGTTTACCTTAAATGAACCTATAATCATATGTTACCATGCACTAGAATCTCTCTCATACAAAATCCCAACTCAAATTGGAGTCATGGTTTATGTCAAACTCCATTTGCTATGAATATTATGTTCTCTTTTAATTCCAGTTCTTGATTAAAAGATTTTTCTCATCGAAACTCTTTTTTACAATAAATCTATCTGTCTGGCCAGAACTTAAAACATCAAGAACAATTAAATGAACATAGGATTTTAACTCTATTTACTTAGAGGAACAGATTCCATCTTGATCAACAACTACCTCCATATATAACTAGCAGCAGCCAACACATGCCCATATACCCATACATAGTACAAGTATGAAAGCGAGATCAAACTCAAACTACCTATATACAAGATAAGCTGTGCTATCTCAGTCTAAAGATTATATGCATCGATATGATTTATGACAAAACATTGACAAGAGTAAACTCCATGTGCTTGTCATAAGTGTCACCGGTTCGACCTACTTATCATTTATAAGTGCCTATCAAGTTTGTTATATGGCATGAGACTCACCATTCTATCTTATTTATATCTCATATAAATAACTTGGGAACAAACATGAATACAATCTTTCCGGATAGGTCATGTCCTTATTATGAAGTATCCTCGATTGTGAACCTATTTATGATACTTTGTGCTAGAACTATTGTCACTCATATTCTTACCAACTTAAGAATAATAGTTCTAACAATGTGTCAATGGACCTTTTCTATGACTCATAAATATATTATGTAAACGAAAAAGTAGAAATGCCTTTTATTATTAAAATATGTACAAGATACATACTAAATGATATGCTCTAGGGCATACTACTAACAATCTCCCACTAGCACTAGAGCCATTCATTACAATACCTTAGACCTATCTTCTCAAGATGTCGGTCTAACTGAACTTGTGACAAAAGCTTAGTGAATGGATCAGCTGAATTTTTTAGCTGATGTTATTTTTCTGCATGGCTATATCGCCTTGCCCAACTATATCTCTGATAATGTGGTAGTGCCTTTCTATGTGTTTGGATTTTGGGTGAGACCTTGGTTCCTTAGCCTGTATGACTGCTCCATTGTTGTCACAGTGTAATGGAACTGCTGACTCAATGGAAGGAACTACTGTAAGTTCTGTCACGAACTTCTTCATCCAAACGACTTCTTTTTGCGGATTCGATGCGAGAATATACTCACCTCGAGAGTGGAATCTGCAGTCGTGCTCTGTTTGGAACTCTTCCAACTGACTGCACCTCCATTAAGGTTGACAGGACCTAATTTATCTTATTAGCTAAGCAATTTGAAACTTATCCTGAACCTTAAACATATAGGATATGTTCTAGACTCAAATATTCCTGGTCCCTTACCTCCAGAGGCCACTCAAGAGGAACATGAAACTTTGGACAAGTGGAAGGAGCATGATATGAGAGCTAAATGTTACATGCTTGCTTCCCTGAGTAACGAGTTACAGAAGCAACATGAGAACATGCAGAGTGCGAGCGAGATCCTCCTTCACCTACAAGAGTTGTATGGTAAGCACAGTAGGAATGCTAGGTATGAGATATCTAGATAGCTATTCCGCATGAAGATGTCTGAGGGACAGAATGTTGGGGATCATGTCCACAAGATGATTCGGCTGATTGAGCAGTTGGAACATCTTGACTTTAACATGGATTTCCAACTGCAGACGAATTTGATCTTTCAGTCCCTTCTTGAGTCATTTGGTAATTTTGTGACAAATTTTCATATGACTAAACAGGAATGCACCTTGGCTGGTTTACTCAACATGCTAGTTATTGCCCAAAAGAATATGCCGGACAATAAAGGAAAAGAGGTAGCTTTGATACATCTTCTTCTGCTGGAAAGTCCAACAAGAAAAAGGGCAATTAGAAAAAGAAACCTCAAGTTCCAGGATCTTCCAAGAAGATAGCCAAACAGAAAAACAAAGATCAAAGCTGACAAAGGCAAAGGAAATTGTTTCCACTGCCAGCAGGATGGGCACTGGAATAGGAACTGTCTAGAGTATAGCAAGTAGTAGCAGCTTGCAATAATGAGATATTAGACTCTGAATTGGCATTGGTTCAACTGTTGAAGCCTTAGCCATAGGATTTAGATCTTAATACATGTGTGGACATGTTTTGTATTTAAATAAGGTTATGCATGTACCTGATGCCTTTTAAGAACATCATTTCTATATCTAGTTTGACTAGAGATGGTTATGAACTTCAGTTTATAAATGATGTTTGCAATATTTATTTTGGAAATAAATATGTTGGTTCAGGTTATATGCATGATGGACTTTATTATCTAGATAATAATGTTAAATACAAATCTAATGCAAGCAATCTAAAAGAATGCAATGCCATGATGAAAATCAACTCAAGTTCAAAATATATTTGGCACTCAGGGTTAGGTCATGTTGCAGAAGATAGGATTACAAAACTGGAGAAAATGGGGATTTTATCCTCATTGGGCTCTGAGCCAACTCCAACTTGTGAATCTTGCCTACAGGGCAAAATGACTAGATCACCCTTTGTAGGACAAGGGCTAAGAGCTGAAAATATTTTGGAGCTAATACATAGTGATGTATGTGGTCCATTTAAAGAAATGGCTAGAGGTGTTTTTCATTACTTTATTACCCTTACTGATGATAAATCAAGGTTTGGGTATTTGTATTTGATGAAATACAAACATGAATCCTTTGAAAAGTTCAAAGAATTTAAATCTGAAGTAGAAAATCAAACAGGAAAGAGTATTAAAGCTCTTCGATCAGATCGTGGAGGTGAATACTTGAGTACTAAATTTGATGAATACTTGAGAGAGCACGACATTATTTCCTAGCTGACTCCTCCAGGAACACCACAGTTGAATGGTGTATCTGAAAGGAGAAATTGTACCCTATTGGATATGGTACGTAGTATGATGAGCTATACTGATATGCCAATCTCCTTTTGGGGATTTGCATTAGAATCAGCTTTGTATATTCTGAATAAGATTCCATCAAAATTAGTATCTTCCACACCTTATGAGATATGGCATGGAAGAAAACCAAGTCTTAAGCATGTTAAGATTTGGGGTTGTCCAGCTTATATCAAAAAGCTGAACACTGATAAATTGGAAACCAGATCAGAAAAAAGGTCGATTTGTTGGATATCCAAAAGATAGTTTTGGATATTATTTTTATTTGCTTACATCACAAAAGGTTGTGGTAAGTAGAGATGGCACATTTCTTGAATAATAGTTTATTCAAGAAGGAGGCAAAGGAAGGCAAATAGAGTTAGAATTAGAGAATTCTGACCAACTAACAGATCAGATGGATATAGATCCATCTAGTCAACCTACACCTATTGATGAAACATCTACAGCTGCTCCTCGTAGAACAACGAGGGTATCTCACCCACCAGTGAGATATGGTTTCCTTCATGAAGAAGAACAAGAGTTGTCTACTCATGAAGAAGTAGATCATAGAGATGATCCACTTGCCTATGAAGAAACTATATCAGATATAGACTCTTCAAAAATGGATTGATGCTATGAAATTCGAGATTGATTCTATGTATAAGAATCAAGTTTGGGATCTTGTTGACCCACCTGAAGGTATTATACCTATAGGGAACAAATGGGTTTTCAATAAGAAAATTGGTTCTAATGGAAAGGTAGAGACCTATAAGGCAAGGCTTGTAGCGAAAGGGTTTTAATATGCTGTTTATCATTGAAATCAAATAGATAAAAATGAATCTTGCATGATGCATGTGACCCTAGATGAAAAATTTTGAATTTCAATGATCTAAACTTGTGTTTTTTATGCTTCCGCTCCTTCAGTCTCTTCACTTTCCCAAGTTGCCTCCTCGGTGTTATGGTGCCTCCAATGCACTTTCACCAATGGAATCTACTTATTTATCAACTCTTTCACTTCTCGAGCCAGGATCTGTATGGGTTCTTCTTCATATGTCAAATTCGGTTGTACTTCAATTTCTTCTATGGAGATGACATGTGAAGGATCTGAGCAGTATCTTCTTAGCATAGATACGTGGAACACATTGTGGATCTTGTCCAGCTTTGGTAGTAAAGCTAGCCTGTAGGCCACTAGACCCATACATTCAATGACTTCATATGGGCCAATGAACCTAGGGCTTAACTTATCTTTTGTTCCAAACCTTAGTACCTTCTTCCACAGTGATACCTTGATGAACACTTTGTCGCCAACTGCATATTCTATTTCTTTTCTCTTTAGGTTGGCATAGGATTTTTGTCTATCTAAGGCAACTTTTAGATTGGCTTTGATTAGCTTTACCTTCTCCTCAATCTATTTCACCAGGTCTGGCCCTGCCAGTTTATCTTCGCCTAATTCAGTCCAACACACTAGAGTTTTACATTTTCTCCCATACAATGCTTTAATCGGGGCCATTTGGATGCTAGCTTGGTAGCTATTGTTGTATGCAAATTTTGCCAGTGGGAGGTATCGTACCCAACTTCCCTCAAACTCAATGACATAACTCCTCAACATATCCTCAAGGACCTGACATATATTTCATGTTATTATTATCATTTCAGTTCAATATTTATATTAGTTCAATTGGTTTCAATTATTTACCTGGATTACTCTTTCTGATTGCCATTCGTCTGAGGATGAAAAGCTGTGCTGAAGTGGAGTTGTGTACCCAAGGATTCATTTAACTTCTTCTAAAATCTCGACATAAACCTTGGGTCTCGATCAGATATGATGGAAAGTGGAATTCCATGCAGTCTAACTATCTCACTAATATACAATTCTACTAACTTCTCCAGTGAGTAGTTAGTCCTAACTGGCAAAAAGTATGCTGACTTCCTCAATCTATCTACTATCACCCATACTGCATCATGCTTCTTCTGGGTGAGAGGTAGACCACTTACAAAATCCATGGTGACCCAATCCCATTTCCATTCAGGTATGCATATAGGTTGTAGCAAACCCGATGGAACTTGATGTTCTGCCTTAACTTGCTGACATGTCAAGCATTTAGTCACATATTCAGCTATGTCCTTCTTCATACTAGGCCACCAATATTGAAGCTTCAAGTCATGATACATTTTTGTACTTCCTGGGTGCATAGCATAAACACTGGTATGTGCCTCTTTCAGAATATTGGCTTTCAATTCCCTATCATCTGGTACACATACTCTTCCTTTGTAGTACAGACACCCATCTGCTTTCACTTCATAGTCAGTTGCTTTCCCTTCTGAGATTTTACTCACAGTAGTCATTAATTTCCCATCTACCTTCTGCCCATCTAAAATCTACTGTAGCAGGTTTGGCCTCACTTGCAACTCAGCCAAAATAGCTCCATCTCCAGCCAAAGATAGGCGGCATTCAATGATCTCAAAGCTGTGATGGATTTTCTGCTCAAAGCATCAGCAACTACATTTGCCTTCCCAGTATGGTAGTCAATCACATAATCATAGTCCTTCAGGAACTCAATCCATTACCTCTGTCTGAGGTTGAGCTCCTTCTGGGTTGGTAAATATTTTAGACTTTTATGGTCTGTATAAATGTAGCACTTTTCACCATACAAGTAGTGCCTCCATATCTTTAGTACATAGATAATTGCTGCAAGTTCTAGATAATGGGTAGGGTAGTTCTGTTCATGTGGCCTTAGCTGCCTGGAAGCATAAGTGACTACCTTCCCTTCTTGCATCAATACACACCCTAACCCATTATGAGAGGCATCACTGTAAACCACAAAGTCCTTTCCCGACACTGGCTGTGTTAACACTAGTGCCTCTGTTAACATAGCCTTCAACTTCTCAAAACTGGCTTGACACTTATCATTCCAGTCAAATATGACATTCTTGTGTAAAAACTTGGTCATTGGAGTAGCTATTAAAGAAAATCCCTTCACAAATCTTCTATAATACCCAGCTAGCCCTAAGAAGCTTCTTACCTCAGTTGTATTTCTGGGAGGCTTCCATTCCATCACTGCTTCTATTTTCTTGGGATCCACTCTAATCCCATCAGCTGACACTATGTGTTCAAGGAATGCAATCTCATTCAACCAGAAGTCACACTTGGACAACTTAGCATATAGCTTCTTTTCTCTCAGGGTTTGTAGAACAATCCTCAAATATTCATCATGTTCTTCCCTGGTCTTGGAATACACCAAAATATCATCAATAAAGACCACTATGAACCGATCTAGGTATGGATAGAAGATACGATTCATAAGATCCATGAATGCTGCTGGTGCATTTGTTAGGCTAAAGGGCATCACCAGGAACTCATTATGCCCATGCCGGGTCCAGAATGTAGTCTTTGGCACATCTGCATCCTTCACCCTCAACTGATGATACTCTGATCTGAGATCAATTTTTGAAAATACTCCTGCTCCCTTTAACTAATCAAACAGATCATCAATTCTAGGAAACAGATATTTGTTCTTCACATTCACTTTATTCAACTGCCGGTAATCGATGCATAACCTCAAAGTCCCATCTTTCTTTTTCACAAACAGCAATGGGGCTCCCCATGGTTACACACTGGGGCATATGAACCCCTTATCCAGCAACTCCTGTAACTGGATTTTCAGTTCCTTCAATTCTATGGGTGCCATCCTATAAGGAGCAATAGAGATTGGTGTTGTACCCGGCAGCATCTCAATAGCAAATTCAACTTCCCTTCCTGGAGGCAAGCCAGGCAATTCTTCAGGGAACACATCTGGGAAGTCTCTTACTGTGGATATGTCACATAGACTTGGCTTAGCTTGCCTAGTATCCACCACATGTGCTTCGTAGGCTTCACAGCCATTTCTCATCAGTTTTCTTGCAACTGTGGCTGAGATGACATTGGACAAGAAATCTGTCCTTTCTCCCACAACTGTGATCTCATTATTCTCAGGAGTTTTCAAGGAAATTCTCTTCAATTTACAATCAACCATTGCCTGATGACGTGACAACCAGTCCATTCCCAAAATCACGTCAAACTCATGAAAAAGCAACTCAATCAGGTCTGCCAAAAAATCATACCCCTGAATCCTTAATGGGCAACCCTTGTACACTTTGATCACCACTACATTGTGGCCCAATGGATTAGTGACCAGGATGTCTTGGTCACTCTCCCCTACTAGTATCCCCCTTTCTATGGGTAGGTTGATGCAGATGTATGAATGAGTGAATCCTGGATCCACTAATGCATGCACAGATGTGTTGTAGAGGGAGAACATACCCTTGATGATGTCCGAGGCATCTTACTCCTCCTGAGCTCTTATGGCATAGGCTCTAGCAGGTGCTCTAACCTCTGGCCTCTCTGCTGGCTCAGATGCAGGTCTCTATGATGGTCCCACTGCCTCAGATTTGCTAGATTTCTTACCCCTTTGAGGTGCAGGAGCAGGTCTATCTACTTGTGTTAGAGCAGCTATAGCAGTTCTGCATGGACAGTTCCTTAACTGATGCTCTATTGACCCACACCTTAGGCAGGCACTCGTCACTCTCCACCACTCCCTCTTATGCCACTTCAGGCAATCCGGACATGCAGAAGATGCTGGGCCTAGTCCCCTGAACCCCGTCCCTGGAGAGCTGCCCACTGATGGCGTGGACTAACCTCTCTTAGGGGTGAACTGTGGCCTGGGCCCCAGGGACTGACCCTGACCTCGAGGTTGACCTGAACTCTATGCAGGTAGACCTTTGAACTTCTTTCCTGGTGCAGGAGATGAGCTAGACTAACTCAGGCCCCTCTTCTGGTGTCTCTCTTCTGGTCTGCTCACTTATTCTAACTTTCTCAACTTTTAATGTAGCTTCCACTAACTTGGTGAAGTCTGTGATTCCCAAGGCAGTGATAATTATCTTGATGTTATCATTTAGTCCCTCTTCAAATCTTTTACACCTTTCAACCTCATTAGGGACTATCTCCCTTCCATAATGGCTCAGTCTAACAAATTCCTTTTCATACTCTGCCACTGTCAGCTGTCTCTACCTCAGGTTAATAAATTCTCTTCTTTTCTCTTCCAAGTATACACTACCCACATACTTCTTTTTGAACTCTGAGAGGAAGAAGTCCCAGGTTATTAGTTCTGGTTGCACTTCACTAGACACTGTATCCCACTATTGATAGGCATCATCTTGCAGTAGAGATACAGCAACTTTTAGGTTTTGCTCTAGAGTGCAGTGGAGTTGTTTTAAAACTCTTCCCGTTCTTTTCAACCAGTTTTTGGCTGCAACAGAATCATCTTCTCTCCTGCTAAAGAAATCCACTGCTCCAAATTTTCTTAATCTTTCTAGATGTCATTCCTGCTGTGGACGTGGGGGTGGTGGTGGCATTACCCCAGCCATTTGTCTGAAGAACTCGGCCATTTGCTGGAACATGGCCTGTGGAGGCTGAGCAGGCTTTGTTGGAGCAGGTTCTCCCCTACCTCCAGTCTCAGCTGCTGCAGGTGGAGCATGACTTTCCACTTCCTCCTCAACTGCCCTCTGAGATGTAGGGTCCATATCCTAATCAAAATAACAAAGACAAACAGATCTGCATTAGTGTCACCTCGACTCTTACAAATATAATGCATGGTATGGACTCGATCTAGACCCAGAAATGCCTAAACCGTGCACTGATACTACTAAATGTGACACCCCTTACCCGTCTACAGTATAGCCGAGTAAGATGTGTCACACAGTGTACTGGAACACCATATTTTATTTCTTTATTTTTATTTTTTCTTAATTTATTTCTAATGGTTATAAAGTGCAATTTATGAAATATAATTCATTTAAGTCATTTATTGAAATTATAAATTTATTTGAGGTTTCATAAATTTTATAGAAAATCAGGCAGAGTACCGGTTAAAAATAGAGAAAATAGTTCTTCGGAACCTGTGAAAAACACTTCCAATACGTTTTCAATCATTCCTAAACTCCATTATATCAATAAAGTCTCAATATTTCTCAATAATACTTCGATTTCTCATTCATTCATTTCACATAATATTCATATACAAGTCATAAATAAATACTCAATTTTTCATTTATAAACACAAATTTCCACTATTTACATTAATACCAAAACATATTACATAAGTCTCAATTATACATGAGAAAATAAAAGTTAATTATAAAATATCAAAATGAGACCTAGTGTCCTACCAATGCACTAAAGTCTGTGAGGTGACACGGACACTATGCAGAACTGTAGACGGCCTCACCCAGTCTGAGGTCTACTAGGCTCTCTGTCTGTCTCTCTAGAACCTACGCGTGACAAAAAGTGACGCGCTAAGCAATAATGCTTAGTGGTGCCAATAATAAAATAAAAATAACTAAAAGTAAATAAATATCCAGTAAATGTATTGATGTCTCATGCAGATAAATTTTTTATAATTATTTGTGGTCTTATTTATTTGGTACTTGTTATATTCATTATTTCATTAAATTTATAAATTTTCATTTTTTGTTGCCCAAGTAACCTATACTGGATGAATGGACTGGATAAATGGGTAAACTGGCACTGGATATCAAGTACCTCGAGCCATCACACCATCGGTCACATATGTATCTCCCGGTGTGCAACAGAACAGCTGATAAGCTGTAACAAATATTAGGCACAAGGCCAAGTATCACCATAATTTCAGAATGGCTAAAAGCCATAAAATCACAGAATGGCATAATGCCATGTGCAGTACTGCTAACTGAACCCTATTGGCATGCCAACCTATACAAACCAATCTTACTATGTGTACTAAGGCATGTTACACTTTTAAATTTTACAATTCTTGAAATTAAAGTTTCATTGTTACTATTCATTTCATTATAGATAATAGGTATATTAGTTCTAATATCCCCAACATACCATATTTTGCATTCTAAAGTTGTTGGTATTGGTTGCCAATACCATTTCAAAGCTTAGTGTTGATTATTCACAATTTTCAGATTTTAAGCACTAAGTTTACTGTTCCATTGGTCATTTGTACAGTAGGAATTTGGCAAATTTGTCTTCATGAAAGTTGTTCCTTATTGTGTCTAGTTACATTTCTTTTTTTGAATTACTCCATTTGGAGTTTCGTAGCTCAAGTTATGGCCTAAATACCATAATTGGCCGGATTGTAAATTTTCTAGATTTTCTGGACGGAACCAAATCTACATGTTTTGTATACTGACTGCAGGTCAATTTTTTAACATGTTATGATCAAAATTTGGGTTTTGTTTCTTCATGAAAGTTGTAGGTCTATGTCTCAGCTATCAGCTGGTAAAAGTTTATGTTAATTGGACTTTTTACACTGAGTTATGACTAAATGAATAAATACTGTTTATTTGGTTATTTTGCCCAGGCAGAATGCAAGTCACCCGGATTAGGGCAATTTTTAGGTCAACTTGGTTTGGTTTTTTGAGCAGGGTTTCTTCACCAAAGTTGTGCCATTATGTGTCTAGTTTCATGTCCAATTAGCCTTACACCAATTGAACCTATACAATTCCATTTATGGCTGCCCAAACCTGCTGGACTCACACCCAGTCCTGCAGGTCACCAAGGGCAGCATGCCTAAATTCAACTCCAACATTCTTACTCACTTCAATTCCTCCTCACACACATTCAAATGGTCACTAATTGACCATTAGAAAGTTAACATACCATTACATGAGCAAACCCTAATGTTGTTCAAATGTCCAAGTTTTCAAGTTCATTCATGCACTATACTTGCATTTCACTTAAACATGTTCAATCACTCATCTAATACTAAGGGTAGCTCATAAACACTTTACTTCAAGTAAATTTATCAAACCCTAGCCATCCCTAGGCTGCTGAAATTGTAAGGATGAATATACATAAGTTTTATTTTGTTTTTCTTACACTTTTCCACTTATCTCATGCCAATAAACATGAATTAAGTAAAAGAGATAGGAAATTGGACACTAACCTCTTTGGGCAGAATTTCAAGCTAACAAAACTTCAATCCTTTCTCTTCTTTTTGCTGCAACTAGCTTCTCTAAGATGTGGGAATGATTTTTAGTGAAGTGAGTTTAGGGTTTTGTGGAAGTGAGTTTAGGGTTTTGTGGGGTGGAAGCTTAGGAAAATCAAGCTGTAAAAGAGGAAATGGAGAGAGCTTCTTGGCTATGGTAGATGAAAAGTGAGGAAGAAGAAAGCATATTTCTTCTTCTTTTTTTTTGTTTTCTCCCTTTTTATCTCTTTTTATTTGTTTTAAGTGGGCTTGGTTAAATGTGATTGGTGGAAAAGGGTTTAATGACATCATGTGATGTCAAAATTGACATTTTATCTCATTTTCTTTTCTTTTCTTCTCTACTCATTTTCAATTTAATTTTTAGCAATATTTATTCACATTTTATGTTGTGATAATTATTTACTTAACTGGACAAGTCGGCCAAAAATCATCTCTGAAGACGAAATGACCAAAATGCCCTCCGTTTGGCTTAACAGACCAAAATTGTCTGTACTGATAGAAAAATTTTTCTAAGCTTTTTCTTGGCATTCTAATGCCTTAGAAACCTCAATGACTCTTCTCTGGAGTCCCAAAAATTTTTTTATGAATTTTTTTCCGGGCCTAGGGCTCCTAGTTGAGAGGACCGCAACTTTCCACTGGGTTACCCATCACTAGGGCACCGGCTCATTTAACTTGGTTGTATTTTATTTCTAAAATTTTTTCTAAATTTTTTCCTTATTAATATTTGAGTTAATTATGGTTCCTCACTTTAGTTTAAATATTTTTCCAGATATTCTAGCTGTTCGGACTGACACCGGTCACCAGAATAGTAGAATGTACGGAATTGCTACAGTGAGAGTGTTACATTTTAATCATCTTTTACCTCCCATTAACCTTGGCCGAAACACCATTAGAGGAGAGCTCCTCCATTTTTCTTCATGCAGGCTTGATTTCCTAGCTAATCACACTACAAAACCCCTAAACCCCAATACAAAAATTTATTATTTAGTCTTGGAGAAGTATTTGGTAGCCAGGAATTGGGAAGAAAGTGAAGTTAGGAAAGTCTTGGAAGAGTGACAACAAAGGTTAGTGCAATTTCCACCCTCTTTCTTTCTTTAATTCTTATCATATTGTTGAAGTGAGTCCATATTATATGAAATTGTGAAGAAATAATGAAGTAATGGAAGGATGAAATTACAACATCCATAAAAGAATGATGGTTTTGATTGATTAAAATTTCCCTAATAATGGTATTTGATAAGTATGTGTGAATTAGAAGTTGAATTTTCATGTGTGGTATGAAATTGAGAAATTGGAGGTTAGGGTTTTGAACCAAAATTGGGGGTTTGTTAAATTGTCATTGAATTGGTGTTATTAAGGTCAATTAATGACCATTTGATGTGGTTTGACCTTAAAATGGAGTTGGTTATGGAATTGAAATGCTCAAAGGAGAAGTGTTCCCTTGTGCTAGAAATTCTGGGCTTTGAGTCCAGTAGGTTTGGGCAGCCATAAGTAGAGTTGTATAGCTTCAATTAGTGTAAATTCTACTGGAGGTTAAACTAGGGACATAATTTCACATTTTTCATGAAGATACCCTACCCAGAATCCTAACACAAAGTGACCTAAAATTGGTTTGAATCCGGGTGACCATAAGCTGGACTTGGAAAAATGATCATATGAACAATGATTGTTAAAATGGGCATAACTCATTGTAGAGAGGTCCAAATGACCTGAATCTTAAACCCATGAAAAGCTTAGACATAGTGTAACATTTTTCATGAAGATCATGAATCCTAATTTTGAACTTAGCCTAGTCAAATTGCTAACCAAAATTAGTTCAACAAAATTACTAAAACCAAAACTGCCCAGAAAATTCTGAACATTGACAATCTGACCAATTAAGGTAAAAATGTCATACCTTGGGCTACAAAACTCCAAATAGAGTGATTCAAAAAGGGAATTAAAGTTAAGACCTTAAGGAACAACTTTGATGAAGAGAGGTTGGCTAAATTTTCACTGTAGAATAGCCTAATGTAATAGTGAACTTAGGTTACAAAAACTAAAATTTTTGAAATGCTCCTAAGAGGACTTGAATTGTGGTTGGAAATTAATGCCAACAACTTTGTAAACCAAAATATGGTTGAACATGAATTTGGAACTTGTGTTCCTATTATTTATGGAATAAACAAAATTTAGTATGAATAGTGCTATAAATAGTAATCACAATGACACAAAATGCAAAGGACCAATACCTAAGATGCTAATATGCCCATGTATGCCTACTTATGATAGGTTTGGATAGGTTGGCATGCCATGTAACGCCCTCACTTTAGCTAGTCCGTGCATTCTACTATTCTGGTGATTAATGTCTATCTGGATAGCCAAAATGTGTGAAACTATATTTAAACTAGAGTGAGGAGTCATAAATAAATCAAATAATGACAAGAAAAATTTAGGAAAAATTTTAGAAATAGAATGCAATAAAGTTAAATGAGTTGTAGCTCCGGCGATGGGCAACCCTAATGGAAAGCGACTGTGAAGGCAGTTGCTGACCCTAGATTGATGGGGAAACCCTGAAAAATAATTTTTGGGACTCCAGTGAAGAGTTATTGAGTCTAGATGACAATAGAATGTCAAGAAAATGCTAAGAAAATCTTGTAAATCAGTACCAACAATTTTAGCTCAATAAGCAAAACGAATGGCATTTTGGTCATTTCACCTTCAAAGATGATTTTTGACCAACTTGTCCCTTTAAGTAAATGAGTTATATGACATAAAATATGAATAAATATTTATGAAAATTTAATTAAAAATGAGTAGAAAAGAGAGAAAAAGAAAATGAAATTAAAACTCAATTATTATATAAGCATGAGGTATGGATGATGCAATAAAAAAAAACCTCTTAGCTAATTAAAATTCAACAAGCACACATAAACATCATTAAAAATGATAAGAAGAGGTCAAAATTAAGAAAAGCCATTAGCTCCTTCTTCTTTCTTAAGCGGCCGAATTCACTCTCTCTCCTCCCTCCATTGTTACTCTTCCATCTACCTTGCATAACCTTGGTTTCTCACCATATTTTCCCTAATCACCTTCATTAAAACTTCATATCTAACCTAGCTAAGGTGCTTGGGAGTAAAAAGAAAGGGGAAAATAGAAGAGTTAGAGTTCTTGGAATTAGCTCAATTGAGGTTAGTGTCAATTTCTTCCTCTCTCACTCTCTAATTTCTTTGTTAGGACCATGAATTGACTTAAGAATTATTGAAATTTAAACAAAATATGCATGTTTGGACCTCCCTTAATTTTCAGCAGCCATGAATTGGAGATGGTCTTGATTAATTTTAATGGAATTGAAATGGTGTAGTGATGGTTTATAATGAGTATACAAGTATTAGAACTTTGATTTATATGTGTGGAGCAAAATTAGAAACTTTGGGAATTAGGTTTTGAGAAAAATTAGGGTTTTGTTGAATTGATGGTGAAGTAGTGTTCTAATGGTTAGTCAGTGACCATTTGGTATGGTTTGACCTTAATTTGGAATTAACTGTGGCATTGAATTGGGAATTAGAGATGCTGCCCTCTTGTGTCAGAAATTATAGACTTGAGTACAGTGGGTTTGGGCAGCCATAACTTGGCTTGTGTAGCTTCAATTAGAGTAAGGCCAATTGGAGGTGAAACTAGGGACATAATGCCACATTTTTTTATGAAGATATCCTGCCCAGAAAACCAACTTAAGATGACCTAAAATTTGCCTAAATTCAGGTATCTCAATTCTGGACCTGGAAAATGACCAAATGAATAGTGTTTGTTCATATGGCCATAACTTTGTGTATATAGGTCCAAATGACCTGATTCTTGAACCCATAGAAAGCTTAGATAATTTAGAACAACTTTCATGGAGAATAGAAATGCAAATTCTGACCACAACCTATTCGAATTGCTAGCCAAAATTAGGACACCAAAACTACCAGAACCAAATCTGCCCAGAAAATCTGGGAATGGACCAATCTAGCCAGTTATGGTAAAAATGCAATAACTTGAGCTAAAAAACACCATATGGAGTGATTTAAAAAGGGAATTAAAGAAGACACATTAAGGAACAACTTTGATGGAGAAAGTTTAGCCAAATTCTCACTGTAGATTGGTCCAATGGAGCAGTAAACCTAAGTGACCAAATCTGAATTTTTGGAATTACTTCCAATGAGTTTTGAATTAAAATTGACAACTAATGCCAACAAATGTAAAATCCAAAATGTGGCATTTTGTAACATCCCCGCTGTACGTGTTCTGTACGTTCAATTACTCCAGTAGTCAAATAACAGTCCAGGCAAGTCAGTATATCTGGAACTACACTTCGGTGATGGTGAACAGACATATAATGATGAAATAAATAAAAAAGAAAATACAAGAAAAATCAAACAAAAATGAAAGAGAGAAAATGATGCTAAGTTAAACGAGCCGGCATTACAGCGATGGGTGACCACACCGGGAAGGCCGTTGCCGACCCTAGGACCGTGGGGAACCCTCTAAATATAATTTTGAGACATAAATAAAGATTTATTGAAATGTAATTGACACTATAAATATCAAAGAAAAATTAATAAATTAGTACAAAGAAAAATGAAAAATCGAGAAACAGATAAAAATCGGTGTTACCGAAAAATCGGGAATGTAACCCGAAGTGGGGTATTTTGGTCATTTGACACCTAGAGTTGCCTTTTGACCTCAATGTCCATTAAAAATAAATGATATTACACTTAGAAAATGTCATGAAAAATTAAATTGTGATACATTATAAGAATAGTGAAAGAAATGGGGGATAAAATCCAATTTATGAAACTTTGAATAATTAACATTAAAATCCAAGTTAGTGCTCCACTAACTTGGATATTGGGACCCTTATCACAGCCTTGGGACAGCAGATAGCACTCACCATCATCTTCTTCATCAGCCCATTTTACTTTGCCGTAATGAATTCCACCATGGAAATCACCATGGCCACCCCACATGCAACCTCCATGGGTGCATGATCAAGCCATCCTTTCCACTTCTTTCCTTCGTTAAAGCTTGCATACTCACCTTGGGGAAGATATTGGCAGCAAGAAAAACAAGATTTGGTGAGGTTTGAAGGAAGCTTTCAAGTAGTAAGTGTCCAAAATCCCTCCCTTGCTTTAGTAAAGCTTGTGTTTAGGTTGAGGTGAGTGTTTTGGTGAAAAGAAATGAAAGAAATAGTGAGAAATGAATTTGTCCATTTTTGGCAGCCATGAACCCTTGTTGTGCTTGAGTTATTTTACTTCTAATGAATGAAAATGAAGGTTGATTGATTCAAATGAAAGTTAGAGTAAGTTTGTGCACAAGTATGTAAATGTAGTGTTTAGATTAAAGGTGTGAAATGGAACCTTGAAGCCTTGAGCAAACTGCCATGTTTGGCAGCCCCTAATAGCATGAATTTGTGTGTGAATATATGGTTATTAATGATATATGTTAATGTCAATTTGTGGGCAGCAAGTGTAAGTGATGTTGAAGTATGAATATGTTGAAGTATATGTGTAATATTAACATTGAAGTTTGTTGAATTTTGGTGGAAGTGAATGTTGAACTTAATGATGGATTGTGTGCATGAGCACTTGAACATTCTGCCCAGAATTGTTGCTGAAATTGTGTACAATATATGTATAGAAGTGTTGTTGATTGAATATTGTAGTAATGAGGAGGAGAAGGAACATTAAATTGGAAGTGTATGAGCTTTGTGCAGGTTGTGTATTGAAGGCAGCACCTAAATGAGGCCATAAGTGCCAAACTATGAACCCAATTGGTATGAGGCCAATATGGGGTGAAACTAGACACCAAATAGGCCAACTTTCATGTAGAAAGGTTGCCAAAATTCTGCCTAGAAACTGACCTTAAAATGTGACCAAATCCGGATTAGTGCATTTGAGGCCTGAGAACTGACCATTTGGGCAGCAGTTAGTGTTTAAACCATAACTCACTCAAAACAGGTCCAATTGACCTGAAATTTTGACCACGAATAGTTAAGACCTATATCTACAAGTCTTATGAAGACACCAAAGCCCAGAAATGACCAGAACTAAGTCAAATGGCTTGCAAAAGTTCGGGCACAAAAACTGCCGAACCAAAAATGACCTAAAAATTGACCAAATTGTGCACCAAAAGTGCAATCTGTCCAGCTTTAGCAAATTGACCATATCTTGGTCTACACAACTCGGAATGACCTGAAATTTTGCCCCGCGTGCAATAAGACATAGAGCTACAATTTTTCTTCTTTGACCAGAAGCTAAAAACCAAGGTAAATAGGACTTTAACCTAGACCAATCTAGCACACAAAAATAGAGAATGTGACATTTTGCATACAATGATGCTTGAAGCATTTTGGCAATGAATGCCAACTTGTAAAAATGGTAAATTGCACTATATTGGTGGAAAATTGAAATTTAAATTGTGACATATTAATGCTAGAAACAACTTATCCATATTACCTAAAAAGGTCAACACATGCATTGACTTGTGAATTATATAATAGTTAGTAAACTCCAAAGATTGAAGAATTAAACAATTAATTTATAATGTGCCCTAGTTTGCCTAGTTGACTAGTATGGATAGGTTGGCATGCCAATAGGATTCTGACAGCTGTTCTGTAAATGGTTTTATGCCATACTGTGTTTTTACGGCCTATTGTACCGCACTGTGACTTTAATAGCCTACGGCTATACATATTGTGTATTTATTTTTGGCTTATCGCCAGATTGACTATATGGCTTTTTAGCCACGCTATTTGCACACCGGGAGACATTTTGTGACCAATGGTGTGACGGTCCGAGGTACTAAGTACCCAGTGCCAGTATATCCGTTTATCCAGTCTGGTCAGTATATAGGCTACACGGGCAGTAATTCAAGTACTATTAAATTCAAATACCTAAATCCAATCTACTGACATACAGCACCACCAAAAATTTGTAAACACTTTATTTACTTTATTTTGGTGTATATTTCTTTACATTTGGCACCACTAAGCAAAATTGCTTAGCGCATTGCTTTTGTAACGCGTAGGTATTGGAGACACAGCTGGGGAGCCCAGCAGACCTACTACTGGGTGAGACATCAGATCTGCACAGGAGTCCAGAGTCATCTGCACTGCATTGCATACATGGTAGGACTTAGGATATCTTGTATTTTGTATTTTTGTTGTATATTTGAAAATTGGCCTTGTATTTTGTAATATTATGAAAGCTTTAAAGTTTGTAATATTTTGTACATATTAAATGACATGGAGATGTTCTGTATATATTTAAATTATTATGGACTGTATTATGGAACTGTTTAATGACTGTAAAAGTCTATTGACTTTACTGAGAAATAGAGACTGTGAAATATTTGAGATTTTGATATCATAATATTAAACTGTTTTCAACAGGTTGGAAGGACAGTTTGTCCTAATTATAGACGGCACTTTGCCAAATTTTTATTACCAATCTTGAAACACTGATTTTAACAAAGTATGACAATAGTATCAACATGATATGAATATTATGTAAATGACTTCTTAAAATCAAATTGAGTTCATGAAATGAGATAATCACAGACTAGGTGTTCCGGCACGCCGTGTAGTATGCCTTGCTCGGCTATACTATAGACCGGTGAGGGGTGTTACATTTAGTGGTATCAGAGCATGGTTTAGGCATTTTTGGACCTAGATAGATTGCATATCATGCATTGCATTGTAAGTGTTAAGATGACTCTAATGCAGATCTTTTGATTTGTTTTGTTATTTTGATCAGAATATGGACTCCACATCGCAAAGAGCGGTCGATGAGGAAGTGGAAAGTCATGCTCCATCTATGACTGAACCAGGAGACAGGAGGGAACCTATTCCACCAGTACCAAATGCATCAGCCACATTTCAGCAAATGGCTGAGTTCTTTAGACAGATGGCAGGAGTTATGCCACCACCACCACCACCTCCACATCAAAAATCTCATATGGAGAGACTCAGGAAGTTTGGAGCAGTGGACTTTCTGGGCAAAAGAGAAGATGATTCTGTCACAGTTGAAAACTGGTTGGACAGAACTGGAAGAGTCTTGAAATAACTTCATTGTACTCCAGAGCAGAATTTGGAAGCTGCTGTGTCACTACTGCAAGATGATGCATACCAGTGGTGGGATACAGTAACTAGTGAAGTGCCACCAGAACAGATAACTTGGGATTTCTTTCTCACTGAGTTCAAAAAGAAGTATGTGGGCAGTGTATACCTGGAAGAGAAGAGAAGGGAGTTTATTACCCTACGCCAGAGACAGCTGACAGTGGCTGAATATGAAAGAGAATTTGTCGGTGAGCGCTATGGGCGGAAATAGTCCCTAATGAGGCGAGAGAGATGCAAGAGATTTGATGAAGGACTCAATGATAACATTAAAGTAATGATTACCTTGGGGATTACTGAGTTTGCCAAGTTAGTGGAAGCCTTGAAGGTTGAAAAAGTTAGAATGAATGAGCGAGCAGAAGAAGGGACAGAGAAAAGAGGTCGTGGTCGGTGGTACATCTTACGCCTAGCAAGAAATTCGAGAGGTTCGCCTACTCGAGTTTCAGAGAGCACCAAGTCGAGTCGATCCACAGAGGCCCAAATCTTAGTTTGCACCAAGGAGAGGCCAGTCCACCCCTTCAATGGCTAGCTCTCCAGGAAAAGGGTACAGGGGACCAGCCCCAACAGTATCTGTTGCTTGCCCACATTGCCAAAAATTGCATAAGGGTGAATGTTGGAGGATGACGGGTGCTTGTTTACGGTGTGGATCTACAGACCACCTAGTCCGAGATTGTCCTCGCAGAACTGCTACATCCACTCCAGTATCAACTGATAGGCCTACCCCTCCAGCTCCAAGGGGTAGAAGGCCAGGTAAGGCTGAGGCAGCCGGTACTTCACGAAAACAGTGTCGAGTGCATCGAGAGAGCAAAGGCGAAAACCAGCCAAAGCCTATGCTATAAGGGCACGGGAGGAACAGGATGCTCGGATGCTATCAAAGTGCGTTCCTCCTTTATAATACTTCTGTGCATGCATTAGTGGATCCTGGATCTACTCATTCATATATTTGTATCAAGCTGCCCATAGAAAAGGGAATACTAGTGGAGGAAAGTGACCAAGACATCCTGGTCACAAATCCGCTAGGCCACAATGTGGTAGTAAACAAGGTGTATAAGGGCTGTCCATTGAAGATTCAAGGGAAATAGTTCTTAGCGACTTAATCGAACGCCTTTCCATGAGTTTGATGTGATTTTGGGAATGGTGGTTATCCCATCATCGTGCAATAGTAGATTGTAAATTGAAGAGAATCTCTCTGGAGGAAACGAAGAAATAATAGTAGTGGGTGAAAGGATGATTTCTTGTCCAATGTCATCTCATTCTGATTTGCAAGGAGATGGTGAGAAAAGGGTGTGAAGCCTATCCGCACACGTGATTGACACTAGGCGGGGTAAACTTGACTTGTCCGACATACCCACTGATGGGATTTCTCGAGGTATTTCTGAGGAATTGCCTAGTTTACCACCAGAAAGGGAAGTTGAATTTGCTATTGAGATTATGCCGGGTACAGCTCCCATTTCAATTGCTCCGTATAGGATGGCACCTGCTGAATTGAAAGAGTTAAAAATCTAGCTGCAAGAATTACTAGACAAGGGGTTCATATGCCCCAGTGTGTCACCTTGGGGAGCTCCGGTATTGTTTGTAAAGAAGAAAGATGGGACACTGAGGTTATGTGTTGACTACCGGCAGTTAAACAGAGTAACAATAAAGAACAAGTATCCATTGCCTAGAATTGACGATATGTTTGATCAGTTGAAGGGAGCCGGTGTGTTTTCTAAGATTGATCTCAGATCAGGGTATCATCAGCTAAGGGTTAAGGATACAGATGTGCCTAAGACTGCATTTAGAACCCGGTATGGGCATTATGAATTCCTGGTGATGCCATTTGGGTTAACAAACGCTCCAGCAGCATTAATGGACCTTATGAACCGTATCTTCCATCCATACTTAGATCGGTTCGTAGTGGTCTTCATTGATGACATCCTGGTGTATTCCAAGGATAAAGAAGAACATGATGAGCATTTGAGAATTGTTCAGCAGACTCTAAAAGAGAAGAAATTGTATGCTAAATTGTCTAAGTGTGAGTTCTGGTTGAATGAGATTGCATTCCTTGGACATGTAGTATCAGCTGAAGGGATTAGAGTGGATCCCAAGAAGATTGAAGCAGTGATGGAATGGAAGCCTCCCAGAAATACAACTGAGATCAGAAGTTTCTTGGGGTTAGCTGGATATTATAGAAGATTTGTAAAGGGATTTTCCCTGATAGCTGCTCCAATGACTAAATTACTACACAAGAATATGAAATTTGACTGGAATGATAAGTGTCAAGCCAGTTTTGAGAGGCTGAAGGCTATGTTGATAGAGGCACCAGTGTTAACACAGCCAATGTCTGGAAAAGACTTTGTAGTCTACAGTGATGCCTCACACAATGGATTAGGGTGTGTACTCATGCAAGAAGGGAAAGTGGTCGCATATGCTTCCAGGCAGTTAAGGCCACATGAAAAGAATTACCCTACTCATGATTTAGAGTTAGTAGCAATTATCTTCGCATTGAAGATATGGAAGCATTACTTGTATGAAGAAAAATGCTACATATACACAGACCATAAGAGTCTGAAGTATCTGCCAACCCAGAAGGAACTTAATTTGAGACAGAGGCGATGGATTGAATTCCTAAAAGATTATGATTGTGTGATTGACTACCACCTTGGGAAGGCAAATGTAGTCGCTGATGCTTTAAGCAAAAAATCTATTGTAGCATTAAGATCTCTGAATGCCCAACTATCCTTAACTCATGATGGAGTTATTTTGGCTGAGTTGCTAGTGAAGCCGAATGCATTACAGAGTCTGAGGATGGGCAGAAGACAGATGAGAAATTAATGGCTATTATGGGCAAAATCACTAAGGGGAAGGAAACTGAATATGAAGTGAAAGAAAATGGGTGCCTGTACTATAAAGAAAGAGTATGTGTACCAGATGATGAAGAGTTGAAAACCAATATTCTGAAAGAAGCACATAACAGTGTGTATGCTATGCACCCAGGAAGCACAAAAATGTACCATGACCTGAAACTCCGATACTGGTGGCCAGGTATGAAGAAGGACATAGTTGACCATGTAACTAGATGCTTGACCTGTCAATAAGTCAAAGCAAAACATCAAGTTCCATTAGGTTTGTTGCAGCCCATAAACATACCTTAATGGAAATGGGACCGAGTCACTACGGACTTTGTCAGTGGTCTACCTCTCACTCAGAAGAAGCATGATGCAGTATGGGTGATTGTGGATAGGTTAACCAAATCAGCACATTTTCTGCCAGTTAGAACTGACTACTCACTGAAAAAGCTAGCAGAATTATACATCAGTGAGATAGTTAGACTACATGGAATTCCACTTTCCATTATATCTGATAGAGACCCGAGGTTTACATCTAGATTTTGGAAGAAATTACAAGAATCCTTGGGCACACAACTCCATTTTAGTATGGCTTTTCATCCTCAGACGGATGGACAGTCAGAAAGAATAATCCAGGTAAATTTTGAAACTCATTAAGTTATTGCAAATAATAAACTGATAATAATGATAGTAATAACTAAATATCTGTGATAGGTCCTCGAGGATATGCTGAGAAGTTGTGTTATTGAGTTTGAGGGAAGTTGGGAGAGATACCTTCCACTGGAAGAATTTGCATATAATAATAGCTATCAAGCTAGCATACAAATGGCACCCTATGAAGCACTGTATGGGAGAAAATGCAGAACACCTGTAAGTTGGACTGAATTGGGTGAAGATAAGCTAGTGGGGCCAGACCTGATAAAACAGACAGAGGAAAAGGTGAAACTGATAAAGGCCAATTTGAAAGTTGCCTCAGACCGACAGAAATCTTATGCTGACTTGAGGAGAAAAGACATTGAGTATGAAGTTGGTGAGAAGGTATTTCTCAAAGTATCATCGTGGAAGAAAGTGTTGAGATTCGGGAAAAAGGGAAAACTAAGCCCTAGGTTTATTGGCCCATATGAAGTTATTGAACGTGTGGGACCAGTAGCCTACCGATTAGCCTTACCACCTGAGCTGGACAAGATACATAATGTGTTCCATGTCTCGATGCTCAGAAGATACAGATCAGATCCTTCACAAGTCATCTCAGCAGAAGAAATTATGGTACAACCTGACCTGACATATGAAGAAGAACCAATTAAAATCTTGGCACGAGAGATAAAAGAGCTCAGAAACAAGACAATTCCACTAGTGAAAATCCTATGGAGACACCACAACACGGAGGAGGCAACATGGGAGAGCGAGGAGACAATGAGATAACAGTTCCCTCAGCTCTTCACATCAGGTAAATTTCGAGGACGAAATTTTTATTTAGAGGGGAAGAGTTGTAACATCCCCGCTATACGTGTTCTGTACGTTCAATTGCTCCAGTAGTCAAATAACAGTCCAGGCAAGTCAGTATATCTGGAACTACACTTCGGTGATGGTGAACAGACATATAATGATGAAATAAATAAAAAAGAAAATACAAGAAAAATCAAACAAAAATGAAAGAGAGAAAATGATGCTAAGTTAAACGAGCCGGCACTACAGCGATGGGTGACTACACCGGGAAGGCCGTTGCTGACCCTAGGACCGTGGGGAACCCTCTGAATATAATTTTGAGACATAAATAAAGATTTATTGAAATGTAATTGACACTAGAAATATCAAAGAAAAATTAATAAATTAGTACAAAGAAAAATGAAAAATCGAGAAACAGACAAAAATCGGTGTTACCGAAAAATCGGGAATGTAACCCGAAGTGGGGTATTTTGGTCATTTGACACCTAGAGTTTCCTTTTGACCTCAATTTCCATTAAAAATAAATGATATTACACTTAGAAAATGTCATGAAAAATTAAATTGTGATACATTATAAGAATAGTGAAAGAAATGGGGGATAAAATCCAATTTATGAAACTTTGAATAATTAACATTAAAATCCAAGTTAGTGCTCCACTAACTTGGATATTGGGACCCTTATCACAGCCTTGGGATAGCAGATAGCACTCACCATCATCTTCTTCATCAGCCCATTTTACTTTGCCGTAATGAATTCCACCATGAAAATCACCATGGCCACCCCACATGCAACCTCCATGGGTGCATGATCAAGCCATCCTTTCCACTTCTTTCCTTCATTAAAGCTTGCATACTCACCTTGGGGAAGATATTGGCAGCAAGAAAAACAAGATTTGGTGAGGTTTGAAGGAAGCTTTCAAGTAGTAAGTGTCCAAAATCCCTCCCTTGCTTTAGTAAAGCTTGTGTTTAGGTTGAGGTGAGTGTTTTGGTGAAAAGAAATGAAAGAAATAGTGAGAAATGAATTTGTCCATTTTTGGCAGCCATGAACCCTTGTTGAGCTTGAGTTATTTTTACTTCTAATGAATGAAAATGAAGGTTGATTGATTCAAATGAAAGTTAGAGTAAGTTTGTGCACAAGTATGTAAATGTAGTGTTTAGATTAAAGATGTGAAATGGAACCTTGAAGCCTTGAGCAAACTGCCATGTTTGACAGCCCCTAATAGCATGAATTTGTGTGTGAATATATGGTTATTAATGATATATGTTAATGTCAATTTGTGGGCAGCAAGTGTAAGTGATGTTGAAGTATGAATATGTTGAAGTATATGTGTAATATTAACATTGAAGTTTGTTGAATTTTGATGGAAGTGAATGTTGAACTTAATGATGGATTGTGTGCATGAGCACTTGAACATTCTACCCAGAATTGTTGCTGAAATTGTGTACAATATATGTATAGAAGTGTTGTTGATTGAATATTGTAGTAATGAGGAGGAGAAGGAACATTAAATTGGAAGTGTATGAGCTTTGTGCAGGTTGTGTATTAAAGACAGCACCTAAATGAGGCCATAAGTGCCAAACTATGAACCCAATTGGTATGAGGCCAATATGGGTGAAACTAGACACCAAATAGGCCAATTTTCATGTAGAAAGGTTGCCAAAATTCTGCCTAGAAATTGACCTTAAAATGTGACCAAATCCGGATTAGTGCATTTGAGGCCTGAGAACTGACCATTTGGGCAGCAGTTAGTGTTTAGGCCATAACTCACTCAAAACAGGTCCAATTGACCTGAAATTTTGACCATGAATAGCTAAGACCTATATCTACAAGTCTTATGAAGACACCAAAGCCCAGAAATGACCAGAACTAAGTCAAATGGCTTGCACAAGTTTGGGCACAAAAACTGCCGAACCAAAAGTGACCTAAAAATTGACCAAATTGTGCACCAAAAGTGCAATCTGTCCAGCTTTAGCAAATTGACCATATCTTGGTCTACACAACTCGGAATGACCTGAAATTTTGCCCCGCGTGCAATAAGACATAGAGCTACAATTTTTCTTCTTTGACTAGAAGCTAAAAACCAAGGTAAATACGACTTTAACCTAGACCAATCTAGCACACAAAAATAGAGAATGTGACATTTTGCATACAATGATGCTTGAAGCATTTTGGCAATGAATGCCAACTTGTAAAAATGTTAAATTGCACTATATTGGTGGCAAATTGAGATTTAAATTGTGACATATTGATGCTAGAAACAACTTATCCATATTACCTAAAAAGGTCAACACATGCATTGACTTGTGAATTATATAATAGTTAGTAAACTCCAAAGATTGAAGAATTAAACAATTAATTTATAATGTGCCCTAGTTTGCCTAGTTGACTAGTATGGATAGGTTGGCATGCCAATAGGATTCTGACAGCTGTTTTGTAAATGGTTTTATGCCATACTGTGTTTTTACGGCCTATTGTGCCGCACTGTGACTTTAATAGCCTACGGCTATACATATTGTGTATTTATTTTTGGCTTATCGCCAAATTGACTATATGGCTTTTTAGCCACGCTATTTACACATCGGGAGACACTTTGTGACCGATGGTGTGACGGTCCGAGGTACTAAGTACCCAGTGCTAGTATATCCGTTTATCCAGTCTGGTCAGTATATAGGCTACATGGGCAGTAATTCAAGTACTATTAAATTCAAATACCTAAATCCAATCTACTGATATACAGCACCACCAAAAATTTGTAAACACTTTATTTACTTTATTTTAGTGTATATTTCTTTACATTTGGCACCACTAAGCAAAATTGCTTAGCGCGTTGCTTTTGTAACGCGTAGGTATTGGAGACACAGCTGGGGAGCCCAGCAGACCTACTACCGGGTGAGACATCAGATCTGCACAGGAGTCCAGAGTCATCTGCACTGCATTGCATACATGGTAGGACTTAGGATATCTTGTATTTTATACTTTTGTTGTATATTTGAAAATTGGCCTTGTATTTTGTAATATTATGAAAGCTTTAAAGTTTGTAATATTTTGTACATATTAAATGACATGGAGATTTTCTTTATATATTTAAATTATTATGGACTGTATTATGGAACTGTTTAATGACTGTAAAAGTCTATTGACTTTACTGAGAAATAGAGACTGTGAAATATTTGAGATTTTGATATCATAATATTAAACTGTTTTCAACAGGTTGGAAGGACAGTTTGTCCTAATTATAGAGGGCACTTTGCCAAATTTTTATTACCAATCTTGAAACACTGATTTTAACAAAGTATGACAATAGTATCAACATGATATGAATATTATGTAAATGACTTCTTAAAATCAAATTGAGTTCAAGAAATGAGATAATCACAGACTAGGTGTTCCGGCACGCTGTGTAGTATGCCTTGCTCGGCTATACTGTAGACCGGTGAGGGGTGTTACACATTTGGTGGAGTTAGAACTTACATACTTATTAATTATGAAAAAGTCAATATTTTTGCATAAATAGTAAGGTGAATAGTAACCACTAAACTTCAAATGCAAAGAATTAACTAATTAACTTTGTTAACATACCCTAGTATGCCTAGTATGATTGGTTTGGATAGGTTGGTATGCCAATAGGGTTCCAATAGCAGTACTGCATATGGCTTCATGCCATTTCGTGATTTGTGGCATATAGTGCCATTTTGTAATATTATGCCTTTTGGCCATTTTGATACTCTTGATATACTTGGCCTTCTGCCCGATGATTATTATGGCTTGTTAGCCGTTCTGTTACATACCTAGTGTTAGTAGTATGCCCTAGAGCATATCATTTAGTATGTATCTTGTACATATTTTTATTAATAAAGGCATTTCCACTTTTCCGTTTACATAATATATTTATGTGTAATAGAAAAGGTCCATTGATATTTTGTTAGAAATATTATTCTTAAGTTGTTAAGAATATGAGTGACAATATTTCTAGCACAAAGTATCATAAATAGGTTCACAATCGAGGATACTTCATAATAAGGACATGACTTATCCAGAAAGATTGTATTCTTGTTTGTTCCCAAGTTATTTATATGAGATATAAATAAGATGGAATGGTGAGTCTCATGCCATATAACAAACATGATAGGCACTTATACATGATAAGTAGGCCGAACCAGTGACACTTATGACAAGCACATGGAGTTTACTCTTGTCAATGTTTTGTCATAAATCATATCAGTGCATATAATCTTTAGACCTGAGATAGCACGGTTATCTTGTATATAGGTAGTTTGAGTTTGATACTGCTTTCATACTTGTACTATGTATGGGTATATGGGCATGTGTTGGCTCCTGCTAGTTATATATGGAGGTAGGTGTTGATCAAGATGGAATCTGTTCCTCTAAGTAAATAGAGTTAAAATCCTATGTTCATTTAATTGTTCTTGATGTTTCAAGTTCCTGGCCAGGACAGATAGATTTATTCAGAAAAGAGTTTCTGATGAGAAAAATCTTTTAATCAAGAACTGGAATTAAAAGAGAACATAATATTCATAGCAAATGGAGTTTGACATAAACCATGACTCGGCTTGAGTTGGGATTTTGTAATGCAGAGATTCTAGTGCATGGTAACATATGATTATAGGTTCATTTAAGGTAAATCTTATTACTAATTGGGTGGCCATGGCATGCTATGCTAGGTGTTAACCATGGTCTATGAGGTTCATAAAATGATTTAGAGAAATCATTTATGGTAAGAAAGAGTTCTGATGATATTAAGAGTTGATATCATGTCTCATTGCCAATTAGTGATGAGCCTAGTAAGTCACACACATACACAAGTTATCACCTATTTAAATATGATTTAATTAATTAATTAAAGAGTTTAATTGATTAATTAAATAGATTTGGTTTGCAATTAAATTGCAAAGTCCCTAGCACGACTTGAAACCAAATCTAGATTATTGGATGTGTAGTATAAATTAAATTTATATTTAAAGTGTTTAAATATGAATTTAATTGATGAGAAATTAATTAATAGAGATTAATTAATTAATTTATATTTGATATAAATTAATTAGAAGAAGAAAATAATTATTTTGGGTTAAGAACTCAAAATTAAGACACAGGGGCATTTTGGTCATTTCACAGTGTGACACGTGGCACCATGAGATGGTGACACATGGGATTACACATAAGCTTGCCAAATATTTTTTTTTAATCATGTAAGATGATTAAAATCAAGATTAAATATAGGTTTGACACTTTGCACAATGTGATTGGGTCACTTAAACCTAGAGCTAATCAAAAGGTGACATGTGGCTAGGGTTTAATGTGTTAACCTAGCTATTTAAGTGTGGTTATGAAAAGAAAAAATAACCAGCAGCCTCTCCTCTCATTTGTCACGCCACTTTGAGCCTCTCCAGCCATTCTTCTTCATCTCTCATCAATTCAAAGAGATTAGCCATCAATCTCTTGAATTAAGAACACTAGAAATTGTTTCTAGTGTCCTGTTTACATCTCTAATCTCTTAAAAGGCAGAACTTGAATTTCTAATTAATAGAAAAGGCTTTAGAAGCTGTTCAAGGGCTGCCATAGGTGTTCTTGGTGTGGACAAGCTAGAGGGACAACATCTGTTGTCCTGAAGACGAATCTCAAAGGCGCAGACACGCTGCAGCACATCAAGAGGTTAGTGTAATCGTTCTTGATTTAATCTAGGGTTCTAAAATTAATCTGATTAATTTTAAAATCTTAAATGGCAAATAGAGATCCAAAAACATATTAAAAGAGTTTTAATATGTTGTTTATCATTGAAATCAAATAGATAAAAAATAAATCTTGCATGGTGCATGTGACCCTAGGTGAAAATTTTTGAATTCAATGCTATAATCTTGTGTTTTTCACGCCTGCCTTCAATTGGTATCAGAGCCACTATATTTGCCATTTAGATTGTTGATTATATGATTTAATTGTGTGATTTGATCATGAGATGATTGATTCATTGCTGGTTGGATCAAGAGGTGTGGCGGCACACATGGTGAAGCCACCATTGGTGGCGGCAACTATGGTTCCATGGGTGGTTCAAGGTTTGGCTTTTAATTCTGCAATTGTTGTATGATCTAAGGCCTATTCTTTGACTAATTAAAGTGTTTAATTAGTTGTTTTAATCACACAATTAAATTATGATTCAAATCAGAATTTTAAAAATTGTTTGAATGTGATTCAAATATGAATTTTAAAAGTTGTTTGAATGTGATTCAAATATGAATTTTTAAAGTTGTTTGAATCATATTTAAATCTGATTTTTTAAAATTGATTCAATAAAATTTAGATCTGATTTTTTAAAAAATATTTGAATGTGATTCAAATCTGATTTTTTTAAAAATGTTTGAATGTGATTCAAATCTGAATTTTTGAAGTTGTTTGAATGTGATTCAAATCTGAATTTTTAAATTTGTTTGAATGAGATTCAAATCTGAATTTTTAAATTTATTTGAATCATATTCAAATCTAGATTTTTAAGTTGAATATGAGATATTCAATTTAATTTAAGTATGTATGTTTTATTTAATTGTTAAATAGTGATATGCATGGTGGATGATCATGGACTATAAAAGACCAATGTGATTGGATTTATTTCTTTTATGTTTCTTTGGGATTGTAAATTAATTAATTTATTTTAATTTATTTTGGGCATGTATTATTAAGTTTGTAATATTTTTGGGTTGTAATTTCATTTATTTAAGTTCTTGTAAATTCGCCTTGGTATGCCAAGGATTACTATGTAATATTGGATTGCAAGAAGTTCAAGGAGGTCAAGAGCATTGGTGGGACCAGTGGGAGGAATTTAATATCAAGTGTTGATTATGTACTCCTTCAGCAACTCTTGTAAAATGAATGAATGAAATGCACCTAGTAATGCCCCTGATTCAATTCTTGGTGGCTCGAATTGAATCCCATAGAAAGTCCATGATCATACCATATTTACTGCTTATCCATGAATGCATGAGATGTATGGGAATGTATGCAATTATATGATATATGCATGCCAAATGGATAATGTGCAAAGTGAGACCTTAATAGTAAATAGAATGACCATAAAATCTTCCAAACAAATGATTAAGTTGGAAATGCTATAATTAAAGTAATTATAACATAGGCCCTCCATTGGGGCAATTATTTTAAGAAATTTTAAATAGTTGCATAAGATGCAATTTATTTAAGAGATTTTCTTAAGAATAATTGTTAAGCATGAGATGTTGTAAATATGTAAATGGTTTAGTGGCCAATATTGGATGTACCTGAGGACATTAAAATTATTTGCATAATTACTGGCTCAATGGGATCAACTTAACTAATGCAAGATAAGTCAATAATGGATGTACCTGAGATTTTGAGCATTAGGGGCTAGGTAAAGGATTGAACCTCACATGAGATGTGATGGGCAAGGAGTTGCTCACTTATAGTTTATTATAATTCCAATAATGGATGTACCTGAGGATGATCAATAGAATTATAAGAATTCAATCACCCACTAGAAATCCATCCAACTAGGATTTCCGCTTACTTTGGAAGTGTAGGATTCGCTAAGTTAGTGGGAGGACCAATTTGATTAAAAGACCATAATCATTTTGGTTAATTACATGATACATTTACTAATTAATCTGGTTATTTTCTACAGTTAATTTTCTGATAAAAATGAGCACAAAACAACCACCACCATCCAATATCCTTGCAAGCATACTTGATCACAATAGGTTGACAGGACCTAATCTATCTGATTGGCTAAGAAATTTGAAACTTGTCTTGAACCTTGAACATATAGGATATGTTCTAGATTCAAATGTTCCTGGTCCCTTACCTCCAGAGGTCACACAAGAGGAACATCAAACTTTGGACAAGTGGAAGGAGCATGATATGAGAGCTAAGTGTTATATGCTTGCTTCCATGAGTAATGAGTTACAAAAGCAACATGAGAACATGCAGAGTGCGAGTGAGATCCTCCTTCACTTACAAGAATTGTATGGTGAGCACAGCAGGAATGCTAGGTATGAGATATCTAGACAGCTATTCCGTATGAGGATGTCTGAGGGACAGAATGTTGGGGATCATGTCCACAAGATGATTCGGCTGATTGAGCAGTTGGAACATCTTGACTTCAACATGAATTCCAACTACAAACAGATTTGATCCTTCAGTCCCTTCCTGAGTCTTTTGGGAATTTTGTGACAAATTTTCATATGACTAAACAGGAATGCACCTTAGCTGGTTTACTCAACATGCTGGTTTTTGCCCAAAAGAATATGCCAGGCAATAAAGGAAAAAAGAGGTAGCTTTGGTTGCATCTTCTTCTACTAGAAAGTCCAACAAGAAGAAGGGCAATAAGAAAAAGAAACCTCAGATTCCTGGTCCTTCTAAGAAAATAGCTAAACAAGAAAGAAAGACCAAAGCTGACAAACGCAAAGGAAAGTATTTCCACTACCAACAGGAAAGTGTTTCCATTGCCAGTAAGAAAGTGTTTCCACTGGCCAGAGTATAGCAATCTAAATGAATGCAATGCCATGGTGAAAACCAACTCAAGTTCAAAATATATTTGGCACTTAAGGTTATGTCATGTTGCAAAAGATAGGATTGCAAAACTGGAGAAAATGGGGATTTTATCCTCATTGGGCTCTGAGCCTACTCCAACTTGTGAATCTTGCCTTCAAGGCAAAATGACTAGATCACCCTTTGTTGGACAAGGGCTAAGAGCTGAAAATATTTTGGAACTAATACATAGTGATGTATGTGGTCCGTTTAAAGAAATGGCTAGAGGGGGCTTTCATTATTTTATTACCTTTACTGATGATAAATCAAGGTTTGGGTATTTGTATTTGATGAAATACAAACATGAATCTTTTGAAAAGTTCAAAGAATTTAAATCTGAAGTAGAAAATCAAACAGGAAAGAATATTAAAGTTCTTCGATCAGATCGTGGAGGTGAATATTTGAGTACTGAATTTGATGAATACTTGAGAGAGCATGGCATTGTTTCTCAGCTGACTCCTCCAGGAATGCCACAGCTGAATGGTGTATCTGAAAGGAGAAATCGTACCCTATTGGATATTGTACGTAGTATGATGAGCTATACTGATATGCCAATCTCCTTTTGGGGATTTGCATTAGAATCAGCTTTGTATATTCTGAATAGGATTCCATCAAAATCAGTTTCTTCCACACCTTATGAGATATGGCATGGAAGAAAACCAAGTCTTAAGCATGTTAAGATTTGGGGTTGTCCAGCTTATATCAAAAAGCTGAACACTGATAAATTGGAGACCAGATCAGATAGAGGTCGATTTGTTGGATATCCAAAAGATAGTTTTGGATATTATTTTTATTTGCCTACTTCACAAAAGGTTGTGATAAGTAGAGATGCCACATTTCTTGAACAACAGTTTGTTCAAGAAGGAGGCAAAGGAAAGCAAATAGAGTTAGAATTGGAGAATTTCGACCAACCAATGCATCGGATGGATATAGATCCATCTAGTCAACCTATACCCATTGATGAAACATCTACACTATTCCTCGTAGAACAACTGTGGTATCTCACCCACCGTGAGATATGGTTTTCTTTATGAAGAAGAACAAGAGTTGTCTACTCATGAAGAAGTAGATCATGGAGATGATCCACTTACCTATGAAGAAGCTATATCAGATATAGACTCTTCAAAATGGATTGATGCTATGAAATCCGAGATTGATTCCATGTATAAGAATCAAGTTTGGGATCTTGTTGACCCACCTGAAGGTATTGTACCTATAGGGAACAAATGGGTTTTCAAGAAGAAAATTGGTTCTGATGGAAAGGTAGAGACCTATAAGGCAAGGCTAGTAGTGAAAGGGTTTCGCCAAAGGCAAGGAATAGACTATGAGGAGACTTTCTAGTCTGTTTCCATGCTTAAATCAATTAGGATTTTATTAGCAATAGCTGCGTAATATGATTATTAAATTTGGCAGATGGATGTAAAAACAGCTTTTCTCAATGGATACATCAAGAAAACATTTTCATGGAACAACCTAGGGATTTGAATCCCAAGATGGTTCCAAGGTATGCAAGCTAAAGCGATCCATTTATGGGATAAAACAAGCTTTCGAGGAGTTGGAACATCCGTTTTGATGAAGCCATTAAATCCTTTGGTTTTATCAAAAATGAGGATGAGCCATGTGTATATAAGAAGGTTAGTGACAGTGCTATCACTTTCCTTGTCTTATATGTGGATGACATACTGTTGATGGGTAATGATACAGGTATGTTGACGACTATAAAGGTATGGTTGTCAAATACATTCTCCATGAAAGACTTAGGGGAGGCAACCTATATTCTTGGGATTCGCATCTATAGAGATAGAGCGAAAAGAATAATAGGTTTATCCCAAAGTCTATACTTGGAAAAGGTGTTAAAGAGGTTTAACATACTTAATTCCAAGAGAGGATTGTTACCAGTGAGACATGGTATCCATCTTTCTAAAGAGATGTCTCCAAAGACACCTGAAGAAAGAGATAAGATGGCCAGGATTCCATATGCTTCTGCTATTGGAAGTTTAATGTATGCAATGTTGTGTACTAGGCCGGATATCGCATATGCTGTTAGTTTGACTAACAGGTATTAATCCAATCCAGGTTTAGAACACTAGATAGTAGTCAAGAATATCCTTAAGTACTTGAGAAGAACAAAGGATTTATTCTTGATTTATGGAGGTGGAGACTTGCAATTAGATGGTTATACTGATTCTGATTTCCAATCAGATATCGATGATAGAAAGTCTACCTCTGGATATGTGTTCATTTGTAATGGAGGTGCAGTCAGTTGGAAGAGTTCCAAACAGAGCACGACTGCAGATTCCACTACAGAGGTCGAGTCTATTGTCGCATCGATGCCGCAAACGGTTGCTTGGATAAAGAAGTTCGTGATGTAACTTACAGAGTTCCTTCCATTGAGTCGCCAGCCCATTACATCGTGACAACAATGGAGCAATCATACTGAGCTAAGGAACCAAGGTCTCACCGTAAATCCAAACACATAGAAAGGCGCTACCACATTATCGTGAGAAATAGTTGGGCGGCGAAGTAGCCATGCAGAAAATAGCATCGGTGAAAATCCGGTGATCCATTCACTAAGCCTATGTCACGCACTCGATTAGACCGACATCTTGAGAAGATAGGTCTAAGATATTGTAATGAATGGCTCTAGTGCTAGTGGGAGATTGTTAGTAGTATGCCCTAGAGCATATCATTTAGTATGTATCTTGTACATATTTTTATTAATAAAGGCATTTCCACTTTTCCGTTTACATAATATATTTATGTGTAATAGAAAAGGTCCATTGATATTTTGTTAGAAATATTATTCTTAAGTTGTTAAGAATATGAGTGACAATATTTCTAGCACAAAGTATCATAAATAGGTTCACAATCGAGGATACTTCATAATAAGGACATGACTTATCCAGAAAGATTGTATTCTTGTTTGTTCCCAAGTTATTTATATGAGATATAAATAAGATGGAATGGTGAGTCTCATGCCATATAACAAACATGATAGGCACTTATACATGATAAGTAGGTCGAACGGTGACACTTATGACAAGCACATGGAGTTTACTCTTGTCAATGTTTTGTCATAAATCATATCGATGCATATAATCTTTAGACTGAGATAGCACGGTTATCTTGTATATAGGTAGTTTGAGTTTGATCGCTTTCATACTTGTACTATGTATGGGTATATGGGCATGTGTTGGCTCACTAGTTATATATAGAGGTAGGTGTTGATCAAGATGGAATCTGTTCCTCTAAGTAAATAGAGTTAAAATCCTATGTTCATTTAATTGTTCTTGATGTTTCAAGTTCTGGCAGACAGATAGATTTATTCGTAAAAGAGTTTCGATGAGAAAAATCTTTTAATCAAGAACTGGAATTAAAAGAGAACATAATATTCATAGCAAATGGAGTTTGATATAAACCATGACTCGACTTGAGTTGGGATTTTTGTAACAGAGATTCTAGTGCATGATAACATATGATTATAGGTTCATTTAAGGTAAATCTTATTACTAATTGGGTGGCCATGGCATGCTATGCTAGGTGTTAACCATGGTCTATGAGGTTCATAAAATGATTTAGAGAAATCATTTATGGTAAGAAAGAGTTCTGATGATATTAAGAGTTGATATCATGTCTCATTGCCAATTAGTGATGAGCCTAGTAAGTCACACACATACACAAGTTATCACCTATTTAAATATGATTTAATTAATTAATTAAAGAGTTTAATTGATTAATTAAATAGATTTGGTTTGCAATTAAATTGCAAAGTCCCTAGCATGACTTGAAACCAAATCTAGATTATTGGATGTGTAGTATAAATTAAATTTATATTTAAAGTGTTTAAATATGAATTTAATTGATGAGAAATTAATTAATAGAGATTAATTAATTAATTTATATTTGATATAAATTAATTAGAAGAAGAAAATAATTATTTTGGGTTAAGAACTCAAAATTAAGACACAGGGGCATTTTGGTCATTTCACAGTGTGACACGTGGCACCATGAGATGGTGACACATGGGATTACACATAAGCTTGCCAAATATTTTTTTTTAATCATGTAAGATGATTAAAATCAAGATTAAATATAGGTTTGACACTTGGCACAATGTGATTGGGTCACTTAAACCTAGAGCTAATCAAAAGGTGACATGTGGCTAGGGTTTAATGTGTTAACCTAGCTATTTAAGTGTGGTTATGAAAAGAAAAAATAACCAGCAGCCTCTCCTCTCATTTGTCACGCCACTTTGAGCCTCTCCAGCCATTCTTCTTCATCTCTCATCAATTCAAAGAGATTAGCCATCAATCTCTTGAATTAAGAACACTAGAAATTGTTTCTAGTGTCCTGTTTACATCTCTAATCTCTTAAAAAGGTAACTTGAATTTCTAATTAATAGAAAAGGCTTTAGAAGCTGTTCAAGGGCTGCCATAGGTGTTCTTGGTGTGGACAAGCTAGAGGGACAACATCCGTGTCTCAAGGCGACGAATCTCAAAGGCGCAGACACGCTGCAGCACATCAAGAGGTTAGTGTAATCGTTCTTGATTTAATCTAGGGTTCTAAAATTAATCTGATTAATTTTAAAATCTTAAATGGCAAATAGAGATCCAAAAACATATTAAAAGAGTTTTAATATGTTGTTTATCATTGAAATCAAATAGATAAAAAATAAATCTTGCATGGTGCATGTGACCCTAGGTGAAAATTTTTGAATTCAATGCTATAATCTTGTGTTTTTCACGCTTCCGTTCCTTCACCTAGTAGACACTATGTGATCGATGGTGTGACGGCCCGAGATACTTAGTACCTAGTGCCAATTTACCCGTTTATCCAGTCTAGTCAACTAGTATAGGTTACTTGGGCAACCGAAATAAGTCTTAATAATTTATTACCAAATAATGAATATAAAAAGTAATAAATTAATAAAATTACTAAAAATTATCAAATTTCAGTCTACATGAAATAAAAACATAATTTCTGCATATTTATTTATTTAGTTTATTTTTATTTTATATTAGCACCACTAAGTTGTATTACTTAGTGCATTGCTTTTTGCCACACGTAGGTATTGGAGACACAGATAGAGAGCCCAGCAGACCTCAGACTGGGTGAGAGTCCAGATCTGCATTGAGTCTGGTATCACCTCCACTACAGTGCATTTTGGGTTGGACCCATTAGGTTTTTTAGCAGTTTTGTATTTTGTAGTTATGTATTCATTTTGTATTGTAAATTATGAACCTGTGTAATCATTGTAAATTATGAAAATTAATGAAGATTAAGTATTTCTTTTATGAATGTGATGATAAATTTATTTATATATAGAATGTTTGAAATTATGAGTGGCAATGTTGAGATGAAGTATTGAAATAGAATATGAGAAAGAGTTTACATTATTGAGATCATATTATTGAGATTTTAAACAGTTGGAATTCGTCAAAATTATTAATAAATTAGGGGAAACTCTGTCAGTTTCTCCGATAAATTATTCAGACCTCATTTAATAAAATTAAAAATGATTATTAGGAAATGTTATAAGATAAGTAAAGATGCTCGGCGCCAGGTGTGACATACCTCATCCGGCTACACTGTCGACAGGTAAAGGGTGTCACATTTAGTAATATCAGAGTACGATTTAGGCATTTTTTAGTATAGATAGAGTCTATACCAAGCATTGCATTTGTAAGCATTGAGGTGACACTAATGCATATCTGTTTATTTTGATTATTTTGGTTAGGGTATGGACCCGACATCGTAGAGAGCCATTGAGGAAGAGGTAGAGAGTCATGCTCCACCCATGGCTGAAGTTGGAGGCAGGGGAGAACCTGCTCCACCAGTGTAAGAGGTACCTGTTCAGCCTCAGCAGGACTTGTTTCAGCAAATAACCGAATTCTTCAAGCAGATGACTGGGGCTATACCACAACCACAGCCACAATCTCCACTACCACCACAGAAGTCTCATTTGGAGAAGTTAAGGAAATATAAGGCTGTAGACTTTTTGGGAAAGAAAGAAGATGATCCTCCAACAGCCGAAAACTAGCTAGACAGAATAGAACGGGTAATGAGACAACTTCACTGCACCCTAGAGCAAAACCTAGAGGGTGTTGTGTTCCTACTTCAGGATGATGCCTATCAATGGTGGGACACAGTGTCTAAGGAGGTACAGCCAGATCAGATCACATGAGAATTCTTCCTCACAGAGTTTAGAAAGAAGTATGTTAGTAATGTGTACCTAGAGGAGAGGAGAAGAGAATTTATCAGTCTGAGGCAAAGATAGTTATCAGTGATAGAATATGAGAGAGAGTTTATCAGACTGAGCAGGTATGGGAGAGAAATAGTCCCTACTAAAGTAGATTGATGTAGGAGGTTTGAAGAGGGACTAAATAATAATATCAAGCTCATGATAATAGCTTTAGGGATTACAGACTTTGCAAAACTGGTTGAAGCTTCACTGAAAGTGGAAAGGGCTAGAATTAATGAGCAAAGCAGAAGGGATAGACAGCAGAAGAGAGGTCTGAGTCAGACCAGCTTATCCCCTGCACCTGGTAAGAAGTTCAAAGGTCCTCAATCTCAGGGCCAAAGTCAGACACAAGGTCAGGGCCAGTCTCAGAGGCCTAGATCTCTGTTCACACTGAGGAGAGGCCAGTCCACACCATCAGTGGGCAGTTCTCCAGGGACGGTGTATAGGGGACCAGCCCCAATAGTCTCTTCGTCCTGTCCACACTGCCATAAGTGGCACAAGGGTGAATATTAGTGAGTAACTGGGGGTTGCTTCCATTGTGGGTCTATTGAGCACCAGATCAGAGATTGTCTAAGGAGGACTACTACAACTGCTCTAGTACAAGCAGGCAGACCTGCCCCTACAGCTCAAAGAGGTAGAAGGCTAGGACACCAGCAAGAGTGTATACTATAAGGGCTCAGGAAGAGCAGGATGCTCCAAATGTCATAACGGGTTTGTTCTCTCTTTATGATATACCTGTGCATGCATTGGTGGATCCAGGATCCACACATTCATACATTTGTATTGACTTACCCGTGGAGAGGGGAATTCAAGTAAAGGAAAGTGATCAAGATATTTTAGTCACTAACCCACTAGGCCACAGTGCGGTGGTAAATAGAGTGTGTAAAAGTTGCCCGTTGAGGATTTAGGAGTATGAGTTCTCTGTAGACCTAATTGAATTGCCCTTCCATGAGTTTGATGTCATCCTTGAAATGGATTGGCTATCACATCATTAAGCAATTATTGATTGTAGATTGAAGAGGATTACATTGAAAACTCTTGAGAATGATGAGATAACAGTTGTGGGGGAAAGGACAGATTTTCTATCTAATGTCATCTCAGCCACTACTACAATGAAATTGATTTGAAAATACTATAAAGCCTATTTGGCATACGTGGTTGATACTAGGTAGGCTAAGCTTGACCTGTATGACATACATACTGTAAGTGGTTTCCCCGATGTCTTCCTTGAAGAATTACCTGGTTTTCCACCAGAAAGGGAAGTAGAATTTGCTATTGAGGTAATGCCTGGTACAACACCAATCTCAATTACTCCTTATAGGATGGCACCCACTTAATTTATGGAATTAAAAATCCAGTTGCAGGAGTTACTAGATAAGGGGTTCATACGCCCTAGTGTGTCACCATAGGGAGCTCTGGTGCTATTTGTGAAAAAGAAGGATTGGACTTTGAGATTATGCATTGACTATCGATAGCTAAATAAAGTAACTATGAAGAACAAGTACCCATTGTCCAGAATTGATCATCTGTTTGATCAATTGAAGGGAGCAGACATATTTTCTAAGATTGATCTCAGATTAGGGTATCATCAGCTAAGGGTAAAGGATGCAAATGTGCCTAAGACTGCGTTCAGGACCCGGTATGGGCACTATGAATTTCTAGTGATGCCGTTTGGTTTGACAAATGCACCAGCAGCTTTTATGGACCTCTTCCATCCATACTTAGATCAGCTTTTAGTGGTCTTTATAGATGATATACTGGTATATTCTAAGAATAAAGAGGAGCATGATGAGCATTTGAGAATTGTTCTACAGACATTGAGAGAGAAGAAACTGTATGCTAAGCTGTCCAAGTGTGACTTCTGGTTGAATGAGATTGCCTTTCTCGGACACATAGTATCAGCTAATGGGATTAGAGTGGATCCCAAGAAGATTGAAGTAGTGATGGAATGGAAGCCTCCCAAAAATGCAACAGAAGTCATAAGTTTCTTGGGTCTAGCTGGGTATTACAGAAGGTTTGTGAAGGGGTTTTCTTTGATAGCTGCTCCACTGACTAAGTTGCTACATAAAAATGTTAAATTTGACTGAAATGATAGATGTCAAGCCAGCTTTAAGAGATTGAAGGCTATGTTAACAGAGGCACCAGTTAACACAGCCAGTGTCGGGAAAAGACTTTGTGGTCTATAGTGATGCTTCCCATAATGGGTTAGGGTGTGCGTTGATGTAAAAGGGAAAAGTGGTAGCCTATGCTTCCAGACAGCTAAGGCTATATGAGAAGAATTATCCTACCCATGATCTGGAGTTAGCAGTGATCATTTTTATAATAAAGATATGGAGGCACTACTTGTATGGTAAAAAGTGCTACATATACACAGACCACAAAAGTCTGAAATACTTGCCAACCCAGAAGGAGCTTAACCTTAGATAGAGGTGATGGATTGAGGTCCTGAAGGACTATGATTGTGTGATAGACTATCATCCTGGGAAGGCAAATGTAGTTACTGATGCCTTGAGCAGAAAGTCCATTGCAGCATTGAGATCATTGCATTTTGTCCTTAGCTCATGATGGAGCTATTTTGGCTGAGTTACAAGTGAAGTCAAACCTGCTATAGCAGACACAAGATAGGCAGAAGGTAGATGAGAAGCTAATGATTATTATGGGCAGAATCACAGAGGGGTAGGAAACTGAGTATGAGGTGAAAGAAAACCGGTGTTTATATTATAAAGGAAGAGTGTGTGTACCAGATGATGGGGAATTGAAGACAAACATTCTGAAAGAGGCACACACCAATATTTATGCTATGCACCCAGGAAGTACTAAAATGTACCATGATCTAAAGCCTCATTATTGGTGGCGTAGTATGAAGAAGGACATAGCTGACTATGTGACTAGATGTTTAACATGTCAGCAAGTTAAGGCAGAACATCAAGTTCCATCAGGTTTGTTACAGCCTATAAGCATACCCGAATGGAAATGGGATCGGGTCACCATAGATTTTATTAGTGGTATACCTCTCACCCAGAAGAAACATGATACAGTATGGGTGATAGTAGATAGATTGACTAAATCAGCACATTTTCTGCTAGTTAGAATTGACTATCCACTGGAGAAGCTGGCAGATTTGTATATCAGTGAGATAGTTAAAATGCATGGAGTCCCACTTTCCATCATATCTAATAGAGACTCAAGGTTCACATCAAGATTTTGGAAGAAGTTACAAGAAGCCTTGGGTACACAACTCCATTTTAGCATAGCTTTTCATCCTTAGAAGGATGGACAGTCGGAACGAGTAATTCAAGTCCTTGAGGATATGCTAAGGCGTTGTGTTATTGAATTTGAGGGAAGTTGGGACAAATACCTCCCACTGGCAGAATTTTCCTACAACATTAGCTACCAAACTAGCATTCAAATTGTCACACCCTACCCCTCTGTAAGGCATAACATGATTCCATAGTATACCTAATGAATTACCAACTTCGTCTACTGATAACCAATTAAATACACTACAAGGGATTTTAAAACTTTTCATACTTCTTTTTATAATGGTGAGCACTATTTACAGGTGTTAAAAACTTTTTGAACTGAAGTGATAGAACTAACACATTTGAATTATTAGGAATTTCTGTAAAAATTTTGGCAGAGTGCCATCTGTATTTTGGATAAAACAGTTCTTCAGGAAACCTGTAAAAAGCACTTCAATATATTTCTCAATCTCAACTCCAACAGTTAAACAACACAATATTTTCCTCAACTCAATTCCACAATAATTTTTCAAAGACTAAGATTAAAGAGATACAGTACAAATTTTAAAAGTCAAAATAACTCATAATTTATTTTACAACTTCTAGGTATAATTTTATTTTACAACTGCTCAAACCAAGAACAAAATATACATACAGTGAATATACATTACAGTACAAAATGCAAAATGGAGTATACTCAATATACCCAATGCTCTGTCGCTGAATGCTCTAGTAGCCTAGTCTGCTGCCCTGTCCGTCTGTCTACTTGCGACAGCAATGAAAAGCTATCTCTGAGACAATGTCTCAGTGGTGCACAACATTTACCAAATACAACTTTAAATCACAATTCATAAATCATATAAATAGTGGATACATAAAACCATAGTTAGATTCAAGACAATAAATGTCATAAGGAATTTAAACTCTATTTTACAATATCACAAAAAATCTCAAAAATCAAAACATAGTTAAATTCAAAAGACAGTGAATGTCAATAAGAATTTAAACTCCATTTCACAATCTTACAATACATATCAATAAATCACACACAGCTTAACCATGTTCTAAAGTTCAATTCGTCCCAAAAGCCGATGGCTAATGAGGTATTCAATTCGTCCCAGAAGCAGATGGCTAATGAGGAATAACATAGCTAGCTAGCAAAAATATGAGTACTCATTCTATTCGTCCTCAACAGGCACACACCTCAACGCTTCAGCCAGAGAGGGAATTCAATTCGTCCCACTAGACAAGCTAGCGAGGAATACAATCAATATACATGATAGCTATGGTTTCAAATCATTTCCAATGCTTTTCAATCAATAAGTATCCATCAATATCATTCAAACAATTTTTCATAGTTTCAAACCATTTACAATGCTTTTCAAGCAATAAATATTCATTCAAACACATTTTCACAGTTTAAAATAATAATGTACAAATAGTCATAATTCATTTCAATTGAAAAATTCAAAAAATTAGCTGTTGTGCACAAACCTCTGATAGCTGTCTCCTGGCCTTGACTCAGTATTTCCTTCCCTTTCCCTGAGTCTTTGCTAACTAAGAAACACAATTTGAAGTGTTTCAGTATTCATTTAAACTGTCTCTAACGATAATGCTCGAAAATTAATTCACTGAATTCTATTATTTGCTTAGTCAACCTAATATGTTGACCCTCAATGCGTTCTAGGTAAATTAGGTTTTAATGTTACTAATTTGTCACATTCAATAGTCTTTTAGGGTTGGTACATGTTACCAAATTCATTTCCTTGTATATTGCATTTTCTTGCAATTTGTTGGATTCCAGGATACTAGTTTGAACTAGCCGGACGACCTAGTTCCCTCAGTTTTTGGGTTTTGGTCAAAACTACAAACATGTAGATCTATGTCTTATTGCACGCGGGGCAAAATTTCAGGTCATTCTGAGTTATGTAGACCAAGTTATGGTCATTTTACTATTGCTGGTCAAAATGCATCAAAATTGGTCACTTTAGGTCATTTTAGGTAAATTTTGGTTCGGCCAGTTTTTGGACTCGGACTTGTGCAAGCTGTTTGACTTACTTATGGTCATTTCTGGGTTTTTGTGTCTTCATAAGACTTGTAGATATGGGTCTTAACTATTTATGGTCAAAATTTCAGGTCAATTGGACCTTTTTTGAGTTAGTTATGGCCTAAACACTAACTTCTGCCCAAATGGTAAATTTTTAGGCCTTAATTACACTAATCCGGATTTGGTCATTTTGCAAGTTACCTTACAAGCAGAATTTTGGCATGCTTCCTTCATGAAAGTTGGCACATTTTGTGCCTAGTTTCACCTTCAATTGGTTTCATACCAACTAGAGCCACACACTTAAGGTTCTAAGCCCAAAACACAAACTGCCCTATTGCATTTTGTTTATACTCATCAAAAATTACCTTTAACACTTACCAAACTTCACCTTCATGCCAATTCTGATTTGTACCCTAACCTAAACATATTTCACAACATATTATTGATCATTTTGGCAGCTTACAATCACTTTCAACATACACCATAAAGTGCAGAATTTGTCAAACTCAATTACCACAATTTAATCACTTAATCATGCTCATTTACATGTCCACTATCATAACATATATCTTCACTACTAATTTACATACATATTTGGCAAAATTTAGGACCACAATTCATTAAACAACTTCATGAATTCCAGCATCCTTTAAAGAGTTAACAAGCTGCCATATTTGTCAAGTCTCCATAATTGCCTTCAAACTCAATTTCCACTTGGTCCACCATTACATATGCATGAAGTTAACTTACCAACACTTTAAATCACATTAGTCAACATTAATTCTTCACAATACATGTAATAATATTTCATTTAGTATACAATTTCATGGCTGTCCATTTAGGCACTCACGCATAGAATTTTAAATTCAACAAAATTTCCAACTCAAGTGCTCAACTTTAACATACACCAAGAATTAACCTACTAAAACTTTTATTCACATTTATCAACATCAATACCCATCAATTGCCTGTGAAAATAATTCAAAATATTTAATTACCATGGCTGCCTAACTAGTGCATAATAACAACTCACCAAAACCTCAAATTTTCTTCATCAATTTGTTCATCTCAAACTTCCCATAAACTTTACTTAAGAAATAAATCAATTTAAACACTTACCTATTATTGGGGCTTGTTAAATCTTCACCAAACTCCCTTGAATTTAGTATCTAATTCTTCCTTGTGAGGTGGGGATCAAAATTAGTGAAGAAACTTTGGTGTTTGGAGGTGGAAATGATGGAGATTATGAAGCTTTAAGCAAAACGGCCATGGAGGATTTTCAAGCTTTTCATTTCGGCAATGGTGAGTGAATGAAGAAGATGAAGTTGTTAGTGGGGCTTACACTTGCCCACATATTGATTATTTTAACCCATAGTGCTCCACTCACCAATATTTAATTACATTATAAGTTAAATGTGTTAATTACTCAATTTGAATCCCATTTTTGTTATTTACATTAGGTACCCCTAATTTAATTTTTCATTATATTTTCCAAGTGTAATATTATTTATTTTTAATGGACATTTAGGTCAAAAGGCAACTCGGGGTGTCAAATGACCACAATGCCCCTGTTCGGGTTGCATTCTAGATTTTTCGGTAAGATCGGGTTTTGTTCGTTTTTTGATTTCTCACTTTTCGTTGTACTAATTAATTAATTTTTCTTTGATATTTCTAATGATATTTATACTTCAATTGATGTCTCTTTAAGTCCTAAAAATATTTTTCAAGGTTCCCCGCAGTCCAGGGCTAGTCAACGGTCCACGCCGTGACTTCCCGGTGCGGTCACCCATCGCTAGGGTTCTCGGCTCACTTAACTTGGTTACATTTCTTTGCTATTATTTTTCCTTTGTTTTTCTTGTATTTTCTTTTCTTGTATTTCATTATTTTATGTTCCCTCACTCATATCGAAGTGTAGTTCTAGGCATTCTAGCTGTCCGGACAACACTGGTCATTGGAACAGTAGAACGCACTACCGAACATAGGGGTGTTACAATTCTCCCCCCCTTAAAATAAATTTTGTCTCGAAATTTTACCTGGCATTAGTCTCTGAACAGCTGTGGGTGTTGTCTCCTCATATTCTCTTCACGTTCCCAAGTAGCTTCCTGGCCTGAATGATGAGTCCACAGCACTTTAACCAGGTGTATCTGTTTGTTCCTCAGCTGCTTCACCTCATATGCCAGAATTTCTATGGGTTCTTCCTCATATGAAAGGTCTGGATTTACCTCAATCTCTTCTACTGATAGTACATGAGATGGGTCAGATCTGTACCTCCTTAACATGGACACATGGAAGACACTGTGTATCCTTACTAGCTCTGGAGGTAATGCCAACCGATATGCCAAAAGACCCACTCTTTCCAGAACCTCATATGGTCCGATGAAACGAGGACTCAGTTTCCCCTTTCTGCCAAATCTCATAATCCTCTTCCAAGGAGAAACTTTGAGGAATACTTTATCACCTACTGCATATTCAATATCTCTTCTCTTCGGATCAACATGGGACTTCTGACGGTCTGATGCAGCCTTGAGTCTATCTCTGATCAATCTGATCTTTTCCTCTATCTGCTGAACAATTTCTGGCCCAATCATCTTCCTTTCACCTACTTCATCCCAACATAAGGGAGTTCTGCACTTTCTGCCATACAAAGCTTCATATGGAGGCATCCCAATGCTTGATTGGTAGCTATTGTTATAAGCAAACTCAATCAAAGGCAAGTGTGTATCCCAACTACCTTCAAACTCAATCACACAAGCCCGTAGCATATCCTCCAATATCTGAATTATCCTTTCAGACTGGCCATCTATCTGTGGGTGGAATGTTGTGCTAAAGTTCAATCTAGTTCCTAGGGCTCTCTGAAGACTACCCCAGAATCTAAAAGTGAACCTAGGATCTCTGTCAGACACAATTGATACTGGCACTCCATGCAGTTTTACAATCTCATATATGTACAATCTGGCCAATCTTTCCAGGCTATAATCCATCCGAACTGGTAAAAAGTGAGCAGACTTGGTCAATCTGTCAACTATAACCCATACTGCATCATGACTATTCTGTGTCCTTGGAAGTTCTGTAACAAAATCCATAGTTATTCATTCCCATTTTCACTCTGGTACTGACAAAGGATGTAACAAACCAGCTGGAACTTGATGTTCTGCCTTTACTTGCTGACAAGTTAGGCATTTGGAAACAAACTCAACTATATCCCTCTTCATACCCATCCACCAGTAATGCTCTTTCAGCCCTCTGTACATTTTAGTTTCACCAGGGTGCATAGCAAAAGGAGACTCATGTGCTTCCTTCATAATGATTTATCTCAATTCCACATCACTAGGAATGCACACTCTGCCCTGATGTAGTAATAAACCATCATCTCTCACAGAGAATTCAGGTTTCTTGCCTTGCTGGACTTCTTTCAGTAGCTTTTGATATTTATCATCACTCTGAGTAGCCATTCTGATCTGATCAATCAACACTGGCTGCACATGCCATGCAACTACTGTCTGTCCCTCATCATCAATCTCTAAACTGGCATGCTATGCTTTCAATTCATATACCATGGACAAAGGAGAAACTCTGAGACTTGCCATAGTCTTGCGACTTTAAGCGTCAGCCACCACATTTGCTTTACCTGGCTGATAGTCTATTAAGCAATCATAGTCTTTAATCAGTTCTAACCATCTCCTTTGCCTCAAATTTAATTCCTTCTGGGTGCCCAAATACTTCAAGCTCTTATGATCTGTGTAAATGTAGCATTTCTCCCCATACAAAAAGTGTCTCCAGATCTTCAGAGCAAAAACAATAGCTTCTAGCTCCAAATCATGTGTTGGGTAGTTCCTCTCATGCAGTTTTAGCTGGCGTGACGCATAAGCAATGACATTCCGATCTTGCATCAGTACACAGCCTAACCCATTGTGAGAAGCATCACTATAAACTGTGTATTCTTTACCCAGAGTAGGTAAAGTGAGGACTGGAGCTTCAGTCAAACACCTCTTCAACTCATCAAAACTCTGCTGACATTTATCTATCCACTGAAATTTTACATCTTTCCGAAGCAGCTTGGTCAGTGGAGAAGATAACATAGAAAACCCCTTGACAAACCGACGGTAATATCCAGCTAAACCCAGAAAACTGCAAATTTCTGTGATGTTCCTGGGCGGCTTCCAATTAAGGATAGCTTCTACCTTGCTGGAATCTACCTTGATCCCTTCAGCTGACACAACATGTCCCAAAAAGGAGATTTCTTTCAGCCAAAATTCACACTTCGATAATTTGGCGTATAGCTGTTTCTCCCTTAAAGTCTGCAGTATAATCCGCAGATGTTTGTCATGCTCCTTTGCATTCCTTGAATATATCAAAATGTCATCAATAAACACCACCACAAATTGGTCGAGATATGGTCTGAAGATAGTGTTCATCAGATCCATAAAAGCAGCTGGAGCATTTGTTAACCTGAATGGCATTACTAGAAACTCATAGTGGCCATACCGAGTTCTGAAAGCAGTTTTTGGAATACTCTGCTCTTACACCTTCAACTGATAATAACCAGATCGCAAATCAATTTTGGAGAATACAGCTGCACCCTTCAACTAATCAAACAGATCATCAATGCGAGGCAATGGATATCTGTTCTTTATTGTCACCTTATTCAACTGCCGGTAATCTATACATAAGCGGAGCGTACCATCCTTCTTCTTAATAAACAACACTGGTGCTCCCCAAGGTGACACACTAGGGCGGATGAAGCCTTTTTCAAGTAATTCTTGCAACTGTATCTTCAACTCTGCGGGTGCCATTCTATATGGTGTTATGGAGATTGGATCCACACCAGGTATAACATTAATTTCAAACTGCACTTCTCTTTTTGGAGGTAATCCTGGCAATTCATCAGGAAACACATCTGGAAAGTCATATACTGTAGGGATGTCCTTCAATGCTGGACTCCCCACTTGGGTGTCTACCACATGTGCCAAGTATGCTTCACACCCCTTTCTGATCATTTTTCTAGCTAGTGCAGCTGAAATGATGTTTGATGGCAATAACTGCCTCTCCCTATGTATTACCACATCACTATACTGAGGGAGGCCAAAATTGACTATCTTCAGCCTACAGTCAATCATGGCATGATGCCTGGCTAACCAATCCATGCCCAAGATGATATCATAATCTTTGAAGGGCATTTCAATGAAACCAGATAGAAAAGTGTGTCCTTGGATCACCAAAGAACAATCCCTATACATTCTATTAACCCTGACCTCCTGTCCTAGCGGACTTGTTACTTGCACCTCAAAGTCCATTTTTGTACATGGAACAGCAATGCAATCAATGATGCTAGCACTCACATAAGAATGGATAGAACCCAGATCAAATAACACAAATACATCTTGATTAAAACATCAGATGTCTCGGCCTCTTCTCTCTGTCTCATTGCATAGATTCTGACTGTAGCACTATCTTGCTCTGAATGTTTCACTGTGCCTTGGCTACCTGCTGGGCTACCTCTACCCCTGCCTCAACCTCTGCTAAGTGGTTGTGAACTTCTGGTGACAGGGCTCTGAACTGACCCTTCTACAGTAGTAGGAGGTGGTCCAACTCTGCGACTCATCAGTGCGCCTTGGCAAAGTGTCCTGTGCCTCCACAGTTATAACAGGCTCCAATAGCCTTATAGCATATCCCACCATGATTTCTTCCACAAGTTTCACATTGGCGGGGAGGGTAGGAACCTCTGGTACTCTGCTGACCAGATAGAGGAGGCTTCTGTCCTGAATATCTTCCCCTACCAGACTTCTTGCCACCTCTGCTGTGTCCCCCATGGTTCTTCCTCTTTCCAGTAGGACCAATGGAACTCTGTTCTACTGATTTTCCCTCTTTCTCTGTCTTCTCTGATTTCTTTTTCTCAAGAGCTGCTTCAGACTCAATTCTTTCCAACTCTAGGGCTTGAGAAATAAGTTCAGAGAAGTTAGTGTGTTTGAATTCGACTACTTATAATCTGATACTGGGTTTCAAACCTATTTCAAACCTCTTGCATCTCTCCCTGCTGGTAGAAAGTAGACTTGCTGCATAATGGCTTAGGCGGGAAAATTCTCTTTCATACTCAGCCACTGATCTGCTCCCCTGTTTTAGACTTAGGAACTCTTGTAGCTTCTGGTCTACATAAGCATCAGGGACATATTTTTGTCTGAATTCCCTGAGAAAGTCATTCCATGTTAGCACTGCAGATTCTACCAGACTGTGGGGAATGGTTTTCCACCAGTCATAAGCATCCCCCTGTAGCAAAGATACTGAGTATTCAAATCTGAGTTCCTCCATGCAATGCAGTTTCTTGAATACCCTATCCATCCTCTCTAACCGCTGTTCAGCCTCTAGAGGATCTACTGTCCCCTTGAACTCTGTAGCCCCATATTTCATCAATTTGTCATACATGATAGCTGTGGTTTCAAATCATTTCCAATGCTTTTCAATCAATAAGTATCCATCAATACCATTCAAACAATTTTTCACAGTTTCAAACCATTTACAATGCTTTCCAAGCAATAAATATTCATTCAAACACATTTCCACAATTTAAAACAATAATGTACAAATAGTCATAATTCATTTCAATTGAAAATTTCAAAAGAATTAGCTGTTGTGCACAAACCTCTGATAACTGTCTCCTGGCCTTGACTCAGTGTTTCCTTCCCTTTCCATGAGTCTTTGCTAACTGAGAAACACAATTTGAAGTGTTTCAGTATTCATTTAAACTGTCTCTAACGATAATGCTCGATAATTAATTCACTGAATTCTATTATTTGCTTAGTCAACCTAATATGTTGACCCAAAATGCGTTCTAGGTAAATTAGGTTTTAATGTTACTAATTTGTCACATTAAATAGTCTTTTAGGGTTTGTACATGTTACCAATTTCATTTCCTTGTATATTGCATTTTCTTGCAATTTGCTGGATTCTGGGATACTAGTTTGACCTAGCTGGACGACCTAGTTTCCTTAGTTTTCGGGTTTTGGTCAAAACTGCAAACTTGTAGACCTATGTCTTATTGCATGCGGAGCAAAATTTCAGGTCATTCTGAATTATGTAGACCAAGTTATGGTCATTTTACTATTGCTGGTCAAAATGTATCAAAATTGGTCACTTTAGGTCATTTTAGGTCAATTTTGGTTCGGCCAGTTTCTGGACCCGAAATTGTGCAAGCTGTTTGACTTACTTATGGTCATTTCTGGGTTTTGGTTTCTTCATAAGACTTGTAGATATGGGTCTTAACTATTCATGGTCAAAATTTCAGGTCAATTGGACCTGTTTTGAGTGAGTTATGGCCTAAACACTAACTTCTGCCCAAATGGTAAATTTTCAGGCCTTAATTGCACTAATCCGGATTTGGTCATTTTTCAAGTTACCTTACAAGCAGAATTTTGGCATGCTTCCTTCATGAAAGTTGGCACATTTTGTGCCTAGTTTCACCTCCAATTGGTTTCATACCAACTGGAGTCACACACTTAAGGTTCTAAGCCCAAAACACAAACTGCCCTATTGCATTTTGTTTATACTCATCAAAAATCACCTTTAACACTTACCAAACTTCACCTTCATGCCAATTCTGGTTTGTACCCTAACCTAAACATATTTCACAACATATTATTGATCATTTTGGAAGCTTACAATCACTTTTAACATACACCATAAAGTGCAAAATTTGTCAAACTCAATTACCACAATTTAATCACTTAATCATGCTCATTTACATGTCCACTATCATAACATATATCTTCACTACTAATTTACATACATATTTGGAAAACTTTAGGACCACAATTCATTAAACAACTTCATGAATTCCAGCATCCTTTAAAGAGTTAACAAGCTGCCATATTTGTCAAGTCTCCATAATTGCCTTCAAACTCAATTTCCACTTGGTCAACCATTACATATGCATGAAGTTAACTTACCAACACTTTAAATCACATTAGTTAACATTAATTCTTCACAATACATGTAATAATATTTCATTTAGTGTACAACTTCATGGCTGTCCATTTAGGCACTCACGCATAGAATTTTTAATTCAACAAATTTCCAACTCAAGTGCTCAACTTTAACATACACCAAGAATTAACCTACTAAAACTTTTATTCACATTTATCAACATCAATACCCATCAATTGCCTGTGAAAATAATTCAAAATATTTAATTACCATGGCTGCCTAACTAGTGCATAATAACAACTCACCAAAACCTCAAATTTTCTTCATCAATTTGTTCATCTCAAACTTCCCATAAACTTTACTTAAGAAATAAATCAATTTAAACACTTACCTATTGTTGGGGCTTGTTAAATCTTCAACAAACTCCCTTGAATTTAGTATTTACTTCTTCCTTGTGAGGTGGGGATCAAAATTAGTGAAGAAACTTTGGTGTTTGGAGGTGGAAATGATGGAGATTATGAAGCTTTAAGCTAAACGGCCATGGAGGATTTTCAAGCTTTTCATTTCGGCAATGGTGAGTGAATGAAGAAGATGAAGGTGTTAGTGGGGTTTACACCTGCCCACATGTTGATTATTTTAACCCCATAGTGCTCCACTCACCAATATTTAATTACATTATAAGTTAATTGTGTTAATTACTCAATTTGAATCCCATTTTTGTTATTTACATTAGGTACACCTAATTTAATTTTTCATTATATTTTCCATGTGTAATATTATTTATTTTTAATGGACATTTAAGTCAAAAGGCAACTCGGAGTGTCAAATGACCACAATGCCCCTGTTCGGGTTGCATTCCCGATTTTTCGGTAACACCGGGTTTTATCCGTTTTTCGATTTCTCACTTTTCTTTGTACTAATTAATTAATTTTTCTTTGATATTTCTAACGATATTTATACTTCAATTGATGTCTCTTTAAGTCCTAAAAATATTTTTCGTGGTTTCCATGATCCAGTATTAGTCAACGGTCCACGCCGTGACTTCTGGCAATCACCCATCGCTAGGGTTCTCGGCTCGCTTAACTTGGTTACATTTCTTTGCTATTATTTTTCCTTTGTTTTTCTTGTATTTTCTTTTCTTGTATTGCATTATTTTATGTCTCCTCACTCATATCGAAGTGTAGTTCTAGGCATTCTAGCTGTCCGGACAACACTTGTCATTGGAACAGTAGAACGCACTACCGAACATAGGGGTGTTACACAAATGGCTCTGTATGAAGCATTGTATGGGAGAAAGTGCAGAACACCACTATGTTGGATAGAACTGGGTGAAGATAAGTTTATGGGACCGAACCTGGTGAAACAAACCAAAGAAAAGGTGAAGTTGATAAAAGCCAATTTGAAATTTGCCTCAGACAGACAGAAGTCTTATGTTGACTTAAGGAGAAAAGACATAGAATATGAAGTTGGTGACAAGGTATTTCTCAAAGTATCACTATGGAAGAAGGTATTGAGATTTGGGAGAAAGGGTAAGTTAAGCCCTAGGTTCATTAGCCCAAATGAAGTTATTGAATGTGTGGGTCCAGTGGCCTACAGGCTAGCTTTACCACCAGAGCTAAACAAGATCCATAATGTGTTTCATGTGTCCATGCTGAAAAGGTATAGATCAGACCCTTCACATGTCATCTCCATGGAAGAGATTGAAATCCAATCAGACTTGACATATGAAGAGGAATCGATACAGATTCTAGCTCGGGAAGTGAAAGAATTGAGGAATAAGCAGATTCCACTGGTGAAAGTGCTTTGGATGTGCCACCACACCGAAGAGGCAACCTGAGAAACTGAAGAGATGATGAGGCAACAATTTCCTCAACTATTTGCATCAGGTAAATTTAGAGGATGAAATTTTAATTAGAGGGGAAGAACAGTAACACCCTTCCTTAGCTAGTCCGTACATTCTACGTTCCGGTGATTAATGTCTGTCTGGAACCAAAATGTGTGGAACTACATTTAAACTAGAGTGAGGAGTCATAAATAAACCAAATAATGACAAGAAAAATTAAGGAAAAATTTTAGAAATAGAATGCAATAAGGTTAAATGAGCCGCAGCTCCGGCGATGGATAACCCTAACGAGAAGCAGTTGTAAAGGCAATTGCTAACCCTAGACCCATGGGAAAACCCTATAAAATAATTTTTGGGACTTCAGTGAAGAGTTATTGAGTCTTAGATGATAATAGAATGCCAAGAAAATACTAAGAAAATCTTGTAAATTGATACAGACAATTTTAGCTCAATAAGCAAAATGAAGGGCATTTTGGTCATTTTGCCTTCAGAGATGATTTTTGACCAACTTATCCCTTTAAGTAAGTGAGTTATATGACATAAAATATGAATAAATATTGATAGAAATTTAATTGAAAATGAGTAGAAAAGAGAGAAAAAGAAAATGAAATTAAAACTCAATTATTACATAAGCATGAGGTATAGATGATGCAATAAAAAAAAACTCTAAGCCAATTAAAATTCAACAAGCACACATAAACATCGTTAAAAATGATAAAAAGAGGTCAAAATTAAGAAAAGCCATCAGCTCCTTCTTCTTCGTTAAGTGGCTGAATTCACTCTCTCTCCTCCCTCCATTGTTACTCTTCCATCTACCTTGCATAACCTTGATTTCTCACCATATTTTCCCAAATCACCTTCATTAAAACTTCATATCTAACCTAGCTAAGGTGCTTAGGAGCAAAAAGAAAGGGGAAAATAGAAGAGTTGTAGTTCTTGGAATTAGCTCAATTGAGGTTAGTGTCAATTTTTTTTCCTCTCTCTCTCTAATTTCTTTGTTAGCACCATAAATTGAGTTAAGAATTGTTGAAATTTAAACAAAATATGCATGTTTGGGCCTCCCTTAATTTTCAGTAGCCATGAATTGAAGATGGTCTCGATGAATTTTAATGGAATTGAAATGGTGTAGTGATGGCTTATAATGAGTATACAAGTATTAGAACTTTGATTTATATGTGTGGAGCAAAATTAGAAACTTTGGGAATTAGGGTTTGAGCAAAATTAGAAACTTTGGGAATTAGGGTTTGAGCAAAATTAGGGTTTTGTTGAATTGATGGTAAAGTAGTGTTCTAATGGTCAGTCAGTGATCATTTGGTATGGTTTGACCTTAATTTGGAATGAATTGTGGCATTGAATTGGGAATTAGAGATGTTATCCTTTTGTGTCAGAATTCTAGACTTGAGTCTAGTGGGTTTGGGCAGCCATAACTTGGCTTGTGTAGCTTCAATTGGTGTAAGGCTAATTGGAGGTGAAATTAGGGACATAATGCCACATTTTTTATGAAGAGATCCTGCCCAAAAAACCAACTTAAGCTAACCTAAAATTTGCCTAAATCTGGGCATCCCAATTCTGGACCTGGAAAATGACTAAATGAACAGTATTTGTTCATATGGCCATAACTTTGTGTAGAGAGGTCAAAATGACCTGATTCTTGAACCCATAGAAAGCTTAGATAATATAGAACAACTTTCATGAAGAATAGAAACCCAAATTCTAACCATAACCTATTCGAATTACTAGCCAAAATTAGGACACCAAAATTGCCAGAACCAAATCTGCCCAAAAAATCTGGGAATGGACCAATCCGGCCAGTTATGGTAAAAATGCCACAACTTGAGTTACAAAACTCCAAATGGAGTGATTCAAAAAGGGAATTAAAGAAGACACATAAAGGAACAACTTTGGTGAAGAAAGTTTATCCAAATTTCCAATTTAGATTGGTCCAATGGAACAGTAAACCTAAGTGACCAAATCTAAATTTTTGGAATTACTTCCAATGAGTTTTGAATTGAAATTGGCAACTAATGCCAACAAATGTAAAATCCAAAATGTGGTATTTTGGTGGAATTAGAACTTGCATACTTATTAATTATGAAAAAGTCAACATTTTAGCATGAATAGTAAGGTGAATAGTAACCACTAAACTTCAAATGCAAAGAATTAACCAATTAACTTTGTTAACATGCCCTAGTATGCCTAGTATGATTGGTTTGGATAGGTTGGCATGCTAATAGGGTTCCGACAGTAGTACTACATATGGCTTCATGTCATTTCATGATTTATGACATATAGTGCCATTTTATGATATTATGGCTTTTGGCCATTTTGGTACTCTTGATATACTTGGCCTTATGCCCAATGATTATTATGGCTTGTTAGCTGTTCTGTTGCACACCTAGCAGACTATGTGACCGATGGTGTGACGGCCTGAGATACTTAGTACCCAGTGCTAGTTTACCCATTTATTTAGTTCAGTCAACTAATATAGGTTACTTGGGCAACCAAAATAAATCTTAATAATTTATTACCAAATAATAAATATAAAAAGTACTAAATTAATAATATTACTAATAATTATAAAATTTCAGTTTGCATGAAATAAAAACATAATTTCTGCATATTTATTTATTTAGTTTATTTTTATTTTATATTGGCACTACTAAGCTGTATTGCTTAGCACGTCACTTTTTCCCACGCGTAGTGTAATGGTTTGGAAGTTCCCCACTCCTATTCTTGGCAGTTGGCAAGGCTGTCACAAGCTGTCTCTTGCCCTATGGAGCTAACTAGTGTGAATCTGTATAGGTACATACCAGAAACCTCGAAGATGCTTAATATATGGGCTTATGCGAGCTTGCCAGATAGGAAGAGGCTAACCTGGGGGCCCTGGCCAAGGGGGACCTAGGTACCACACGGGGCTAAAACTCCCGTCTTGTGACAATGTGGCATCAGAGCAGGCCCTAGATGATCCGAATCACGCCAAGCACCCCAACGGGATAGGGGTAGGCAGGGTGCCGATGGCGACAAGGGTGTTGCTAGAATCGGGTGGGGGAGAATGTCAGGCCTCAATGGGACAGAGGTAGACAAGGGTTTCTCAATCCCACGTCGGACAAGAAAGGGGTCGATCTGAGGGACAAGTGCGGTCTGTCATGCAGCTGGTATGCGTCTGGCGAGCAACATGATGAATCTTGGCAAAAGGCATTTTGGAGGATGTCTGCATGCGGAAGTGGGTGAGTGCACTGGCAAACTGGTGGCCAACATGCTGCTCAAGTGTTTGCGTTGGGCGAGCGCAATAAATGGTGTGTGGACTCCTATGTGTGAGGGAGTGTGACCAAGTTGCGCAGGGAAGCGATGCGAATGCACGCAAACGAGGGCATTTGCGGGATTGGGTGGGGGAGAATGTAACGGTTCGGAAGTTCCCCACTCTTATTCTTGGCAGTTGGCAAGGCCGTCACAAGCTGTCTCTTGCTCGATGGAGCTAACTAGTGTGAATCTGTACATGTACGTGCCAGAAACCTCGAAGATGCTTAATATATGGGCTTATGCGAGCTTGCCAGATAGGGAGAGGCTGACCTGGGGGCCCTGGCCAAGGGGGACCTAGGTGCCGCACGGGGCTAGAACTCCCGTCCCGTGACAGTAGGTATTGGAGATAGATAGAGAGCCCAGCAGACCTCAGACTGGGTGAGAGTCTAGATCTACATTGAGTCTGATGTCACCTCTACTACAGTGCATTTTTTATAGGACCCATTAGGCTTGTTAGTAGATTTTTTATTTTGTAGTTATGAATTCATTTTATATTGTAAATTATGAACCTGTGTAATTATTATAAATTATACAAATTAATGAAGATTGAGTATTTCTGTTATGAGTGTGATGATAAATTTATTTATGTATACAATGTTTGAAATTATGAATGGCAATGTTTGTTAGTAGTATGCCCTAGAGCATATCATTTAGTATGTATCTTGTACATATTTTAATAATAAAAGGCATTTCTACTTTTCCGTTTACATAATATATTTATGTGTAATAGAAAAGGTCCATTGATATTTTGTTAGAAATATTATTCTTAAGTTGTTAAGAATATGAGTGACAATATTTCTAGCACAAAGTATCATAAATAGGTTCACAATCGAGGATACTTCATAATAAGGACATGACTTATCCAGAAAGATTGTATTCATGTTTGTTCCCAAGTTATTTATATGAGATATAAATAAGATGGAATGGTGAGTCTCATGCCATATAACAAACTTGATAGGCACTTATAAATGATAAGTAGGCCGAACCAGTGACACTTATGACAAGCACATGGAGTTTACTCTTGTCAATGTTTTGTCATAAATCATATCGATGCATATAATCTTTAGACTGAGATAGCACGATTATCTTGTATATAGGTAGTTTGAGTTTGATACTGCTTTCATACTTGTACTATGTATGGGTATATGGGCATGTGTTGGCTACTGCTAGTTATATATGGAGGTAGGTGTTGATCAAGATGGAATCTGTTCCTCTAAGTAAATAGAGTTAAAATCCTATGTTCATTTAATTGTTCTTGATGTTTAAAGTTCTGGCCAGAGACAGATAGATTTATTCGTAAAAGAGTTTACGATGAGAAAAATCTTTTAATCAAGAACTGGAATTAAAAGAGAACATAATATTCATAGCAAATGGAGTTTGACATAAACCATGACTCGGCTTGAGTTGGGATTTTGTAACAGAGAGATTCTAGTGCATGGTAACATATGATTATAGGTTCATTTAAGGTAAACCTTATTACTAATTGGGTGGCCATGGCATGCTATGCTAGATGTTAACCATGGTCTATGAGGTTCATAAAATGATTTAGAGAAATCATTTATGGTAAGAAAGAGTTCTGATGATATTAAGAGTTGATATCATGTCTCATTGCCAATTAGTGATGAGCCTAGTAAGTCACACACATACACAAGTTATCACCTATTTAAATATGATTTAATTAATTAATTAAAGAGTTTAATTGATTAATTAAATAGATTTGGTTTGCAATTAAATTGCAAAGTCCCTAGCATGACTTGAAACCAAATCTAGATTATTGGATGTGTAGTATAAATTAAATTTATATTTAAAGTGTTTAAATATGAATTTAATTGATGAGAAATTAATTAATAGAGATTAATTAATTAATTTATATTTGATATAAATTAATTAGAAGAAGAAAATAATTATTTTGGGTTAAGAACTCAAAATTAAGACACAGGGGCATTTTGGTCATTTCACAGTGTGACACGTGGCACCATGAGATGGTGACACATGGGATTACACATAAGCTTGCCAAATGTTTTTTAATCATATAAGATGATTAAAATCAAGATTAAATATAGGTTTGACACTTGGCACAATTTGATTGGGTCACTTAAACCTAGAGCTAATCAAAGGGTGACATGTGGCAAGGGTTTAATGTGTTAACCTAGCTATTTAAGTGTGGTTATGAAAAGAAAACATAACCAGCAGCCTCTCCTCTCAATTGTCACGCCACTTTGAGCCTCTCCAGCTATTTCTCTTCATCTCTCATCAATTCAAAGAGATTAGCCATCAATCTCTTGAATTAAGAACACTAGAAATTGTTTCTAGTGTCCTGTTTACATCTCTAATATCTTAAAAGGCAGAACTTGAATTTCTAATTAATAGAAAAGGCTTTAGAAGCTGTTCAAGGGCTGCCATAGGTGTTCTTGGTGTGGACAAGCTAGAGGGACAACATCTGGTGTCCTGAAGACGAATCTCAAAGGCGCAGACACGCTGCAGCACATCAAGAGGTTAGTGTAATCGTTTTTGATTTAATCTAGGGTTCTAAAATTAATCTGATTAATTTTAAAATCTTAAATGGCAAATACAGATCCAAAAACATATTAAAAGAGTTTTAATATGTTGTTTATCATTGAAATCAAATAGATAAAAATAAATCTTGCATGGTGCATGTGACCCTAGGTGAAAATTTTTGAATTCAATGGTATAATCTTGTGTTTTTCACGCTTCCGTTCCTTCAATTGGTATCAGAGCCACTATATTTGCCATTTAGATTGTTGATTATATAATTTAATTGTGTGTTTGATCATGAGATCAAGAGATTCATTGCTGGTTGGATCATGAGATGTGGCGTCACACATGGTGAAGCCACCATTGGTGGCGGCAACAATGGTTCCTTGGGTGGTTCAAGATTTGGCTTTTAATTCTGCAATTGTTGTATGATCTAAGGCCTATTCTTTGACTAATTAAAGTGTTTAATTAGTTGTTTTAATCACACAATTAAATTATGATTCAAATCAAAATTTTAAAAATTGTTTGAATGTGATTCAAATCTGAATTTTAAAAGTTGTTTGAATGTGATTCAAATCTGAATTTTTAAAGTTGTTTGAATCATATTTAAATCTGATTTTTTAAAATTGATTCAATAAAATTCAGATCTGATTTTTAAGAAATATTTGAATGTGATTCAAATCTGATTTTTTAAAAAATGTTTGAATGTGATTCAAATCTGAATTTTTGAAGTTGTTTGAATGTGATTCAAATCTGAATTTTTAAATTTGTTTGAATGAGATTCAAATCTGAATTTTTAAATTTATTTGAATCATATTCAAATCTGGATTTTTAAGTTGAATATGAGATATTCAATTTAATTTAAGTATGTATGTTTTATTTAATTGTTAAATAGTGATATGCATGATGGATGATCATGGACTATAAAAGACCAATGTGATTGGATTTATTTCTTTTATGTTTCTTTGGGATTGTAAATTAATTAATTTATTTTAATTTATTTTGGGCATGTATTATTAAGTTTGTAATATTTTTGGGTTGTAATTTCATTTATTTAAGTTCTTGTAAATTCGACTTGGTATGCCAAGGATTACTATGTAATATTGGATTGCAAGAAGTTCAAGGAGGTCAAGAGCATTGGTGGGACCAGTGGGAGGAATTCAATATCAAGTGTTGATTATGTACTCCTTCAGCAACTCTTGTAAAATGAATGAATGAAATGCACCTAGGAATGCCCTGATTCAATTCTTGGTGGCTCAGAATTGAATCCCTTAGAAAGTCCATGATCATACCATATTTGCTGCTTATCCATGAATGCATGAGATGTATGGGAATGTATGCAATTATATGATATATGCATGCTAAATGGATAATGTGCAAAGTGAGACCTTAATAGTAATTAGGATGGCTATAAAATTTTCCAAACAAATGATTAAGTTGGAAATGCTATAATTAAAGTAATTATAACATAAGCCCTCCATTGGGGCAATTATTTTAAGAAATTTTAAATAGTTGCATGAGATGCAATTAATTTAAGAGATTTTCTTAAGAATAATTGTTAAGCATGAGATGTTGTAAATATGTAAATGGTTTGGTGGCCAATATTGGATGTACCTGAGGACATTAAAATTATTTGCATAATTACTGGCTCAATGGGATCAACTTAACTAATGCAAGATAAGTCAATAATGGATGTACCTGAGATTTTGAGCATTAGGGGCTAGGTAAAGGATTGAACCTCACATGAGATGTGATGGGCAAGGAGTTGCTCACTTATAGTTTATTGTAATTCCAATAATGGATGTACCTGAGGATGATCAATAGAATTATAAGAATTCAATCACCCACTAGAAATCCATCCAACTAGGATTTCAGTTTTCTACTTTGGAAGTGTAGGATTCGCTAAGTTAGTGGGAGGACCAATTTGATTAAAAGACCATAATCATTTTGGTTAATTACATGATACATTTACTAATTAATCTGGTTATTTTCTGCAATTAATTTTCTGATAAAAATGAGCACAAAACAACCACCACCATCCAATATCCTTGCAAGCATACTTGATCACAACAGGTTGACAGGACCTAATGCATGATTGGCTAAGAAATTTGAAACTTGTCTTGAACCTTGAACATATAGGATATGTTCTAGATTCAAATGTTCTGGTCCCTTACCTCCTGAGGCCACACTAGAGGAACATGAAACTTTGGACAAGTGGAAGGAGCATGATATGAGAGCTAAGTGTTACATGCTTGCTTCCATGAGTAATGAGTTACAGAAGCAACATGAGAACATGCAGAGTGCGAGTGAGATCCTCCTTCACCTACAAGAGTTGTATGGTGAGCACAACAGGAATGCTAGGTATGAGATATCTAAACAGTTATTCCGTATGAGGATGTCTGAGGGACAGAATGTTGGGGATCATGTCCACAAGATGTTTTGTCTGATTGAGAGGTTGGAACATCATGACTACAACATGGATTTCCTACTACAATCCGATTTGATCCTTCACTCCCTTCCAGAGTCTTATGGGATATTAGTTACAAATTTCCACATGACTAAACAGAATGCACCTTAGCCGAATTACTCAACATGCTGGTTATTGCCCAAAAGAATATGCCGCAATAAAGGAAAAGAGGTAGCTTTGATTGCATCTTCTTCTCTGGAAAGTCCAACAAGAAGAAGCGCAATAAGAAAAAGAAATCTCGATTCTGGTCCTTCCAAGAAAATAGCTAAACAGAAAAGGAAGATTAAAGTGATAAAGGCAAAGGAAAGTGTCTCCACCGCCAACAGAAAGTGTTTCCATTGCCAACAGAAAGTGTTTCCATTGTCGATGAAAGTGTTTCCACCGGCGAGTATAGTAATCTAAATGAATGCAATGCCATGGTGAAAACCAACTCAAGTTCAAAATATATTTGGCACTTAAGGTTATGTCATGTTGCAGAAGATAGGATTGCAAAATTGGAGAAAATGGGGATTCTATCCTCATTGGGCTCTGAGCCTACTCCAACTTGTGAATCTTGCCTTCAAGGCAAAATGACTAGATCACCCTTTGTTGGACAAGGGCTAAGAGCTGAAAATATTTTGGAACTAATACATAGTGATGTATGTGGTCCGTTTAAAGAAATGGTTAGAGGGGGCTTTCATTATTTTATTACCTTTACTGATGATAAATCAAGGTTTGGGTATTTGTATTTGATGAAATACAAACATGAATCCTTTGAAAAGTTTAAGGAATTTAAATCTGAAGTAGAAAATCAAACAGGAAAAAATATTAAAGCTCTTCAATCAGATCGTGGAGGTGAATATTTGAGTACTGAATTTGATGAATACTTGAGAGAGCATGGCATTGTTTCTCAGCTGACTCTTCCAGGAACGCCACAGCTGAATGGTGTATCTGAAAGGAGAAATCGTACCTTATTGGATATGGTACGTAGTATGATGAGCTATACTGATATGCCAATCTCCTTTTGGGGATTTGCATTAGAATCAGCTTTATATATTCTGAATAGGATTCCATCAAAATCAGTTTCTTCCACACCTTATGAGATATGGCATGGAAGAAAACCAAGTTTTAAGCATGTTAAGATTTGGGGTTATCCAGCTTATATAAAAAAGCTGAACACTGATAAATTGGAGACCAGATCAGAAAGAGGTCAATTTGTTGGATATCCAAAAGATAGTTTTGGATATTATTTTTATTTGCCTACTTCACAAAAGGTTGTGATAAGTAGAGATGCCACATTTCTTGAACAACAGTTTGTTCAAGAAGGAGGCAAAGGAAGGCAAATAGAGTTAGAATTGGAGAATTCGACCAACCAATGCATCGGATGGATATAGATCCATCTAGTCAACCTATACCCATTGATGAAACATCTACAATTGTTCCTCGTAGAACAACCGAGGTATCTCACCCACCGGTGAGATATGGTTTTCTTCATGAAGAAGAACAAGAGTTGTCTACTCATGAAGAAGTAGATCATGGAGATGATCCACTTACCTATGAAGAAGCTATATCGGATATAGACTCTTCAAAATGGATTGATGCTATGAAATCGAGATTGATTCCATGTATAAGAATCAAGTTTGGGATCTTGTTGACCCACACAGAAGGTATTGTACCTATAGGGAACAAATGGGTTTTCAAGAAGAAAATTGGTTACGATGGAAAGGTAGAGACCTATAAGGCAAGGCTAGTAGCGAAAGGGTTTCGCCAAAGGCAAGGAATAGACTATGAGGAGACTTTCTACTTTGTTGCCATGCTTAAATCAATTAGGATTTTATTAGCAATATGCATACTATGATTATGAGATTTGGCGGATGGATGTCAAAGCGACTTTTCTCAATGGATACATTGAAGAAAACATTTTCATGGAACAACCTAAGGGATTTGAATCCCAAGATGGTTCCAAGGTATGCAAGCTAAAGCGATCCATTTATGGGTTGAAACAAGCTTGAGGAGTTGGAACATCCATTTTGATGAAGCCATTAAATCTTTTGGTTTTATCAAAAATGAGGATGAGCCATGTTTATATAAGAAGTTTATTGACAGTGCTATCACTTTCCTTGTCTTATATTTGGATGACATCTTGTTGATGGGTAATGATACGGTATGTTCACAACTGTAAAGGTATGGTTGTCAAATACATTCTCCATGAAAGACTTAGGGGAGGCAACCTATATTCTTGGGATTCACATCTATAGAGATAGAGCAAAAAGAATAATTGGTTTATCCCAAAGTCTATACTTGGAAAAGGTGTTAAAGAGGTTTAACATGCTTGATTCCAAGAGAGGATTGTTACCAGTGAGACATGGTATCCACCTTTCTAAAGAGATGTCTCCAAAGACACCTGAAGAAAGAGATAAGATGGCCAGGATTCCATATGCTTCGGCTATTGGAAGTTTAATGTATGCAATGTTGTGTACTAGGCCGGATATCGCATATCTTTGTTAGTTTGACTAGCGGTATCAATCCAATCCAGGTTTGGAACATGGATAGTCATCAAGAATATCCTTAAGTACTTGAGAAGAACTAAGGATTTATTCTTGATTTATGGAGGTGGAGACTTGCAATTGGATGGTTATACTGATTCTGATTTCCAATCAGATATCGATGATAGAAAGTCTACCTCTGGATATGTGTTCATTTGCCTAAAAATGATTGTAGCATGCCCAAATGACTAGACAAAGTTTAACTCCAGAATCTGCCTGGTTCTAGAACCATAAAGAGTTAATGAACCAGTTTTGATAATTTGACCATAAATTGAGTTCTAAAACTCCAAATGACATGATTCAATGAGGAAAACAAAGATAAGACATAGAGGAACAACTTTCATGAAGGAAGTGTGGCCAAACAGTGGCTACATCTTAACTAATTTGCTAGGTGAAATTAAGACACCAAATCTAGACTTTGAGAAAGGTTCATAAAATGACTTGTCATATGATATGGAATAAACTAAAATGAGTTGCTAAATATAAAAGTGACATGAATATGCATGTGGGACTTATGTTTCCCATCACAAGTAACATGAAAATGCTATGAAACACAAATAGTACATAACATGAAATAATAAAACTATAAGTACTTAATAATACTACTTTGCCCAAAGTATACCTAGACTTATGTATATAGCATGGATTGATTGGTATACCAATTAGGGACTACAGATTGCAGTATTGCCCACATGAATAATCATTGATAGACAATATATGTCTGATATGGTTATTCTACAAGCTTTACACCTGCCTGTTGGCCATTGTGTCTATTATGATTTCTGGCTTTATGCCTGCTCGCTAGCCTTGTGCCTGACATGACCGATGTATATATGATAGACATGCAGATGTCTAACTAGTATACTCCTGTGTATCCAGTCTCTATAGTCTGTCATAGGTTACTTGGGCACATATATGAGTAATAAGCTTTAAAATCAAATAATTACATGAAGAGATCACTGATATAAATTTAATAAGACTGAAAACAGAATAAGTGAACAAAAAAGATCCTGATAAACTTAATTACTCCCAAAGTTCAATAAATGTGTAAATGACTTTAGATTCATAAAATATATATTTCTTTATAAAGTTATATGTGGACTAATTAATTTTATTTATTTAGTTATTTTTACTTCAATTTATGCACCACTAAGCAATTCGCTTAGCGCGTTGGTTTTACCACGCGTAGGTATAGGAGACCAACAACAGTCGCAGCAGCAGTAGTGTCTACATAGGATTTTGGATCAGATTTGCCATTGTGTGGTTGTCACCTCAACAGTCCAATTTGGTAGGGCCCATGTATAATTAGATTTTGCAATTTGATCATTGTAAATAAGTAAATGATGTAAATCATTTTGATATTGTAAATAAATTATAAATTATTGTATATGAATTGTATATGAATGAAATGAAGTATTTTATTTACTTGAAATGATGATGAGCAATGATGTGATGAGAATTATGATGACATGATATGACATATGAAATGTGAAATGGATATGAGACTTTAACAGGTAAATAATGAAACTCACCACATGATAATAAAATAGAGGAGACTCTGTCTGGGTCTCCATAAAAATAAAATGTGATAAAAAAAAGTTTTCACACATGGGATATTATAATTAAATGGAAATTAAATTAATAATGTGCACGACAAGACAAGATAGAGTGCTCTGGCACCAAATGTGGTATGCCTTACTCGGCTGCACTGTAGACGGGTAAGGGACGTCACATTTAGTGGTATTAGAGCAAAGGTTTAGGCTATCCTAGACCTAGATAGATAGAAAGATATAGTGTGCATAACATGCATGGGCCTTTATTTAGGAGTCGAGGTGACACTAATGCATATATATTCTCTTATCTATTTTATAAGATTGATGGAGTCTGATCCTTCAGAGTAAGGGTCTTTCAGACTTGAAGAGGAAGAGATTGATAGTCATATACTTGCTCCTAGTTAGGAGCAAGACAGGAGAGAGGAGTCATCTCATGGTGCCATTGGGAGAGCACAACAGGCATTCTTGGAACAGATGACTCAAATGCTCCGCTAGGTTACTAGAGCCATCCCACAGCCATAGCCACGGCCTGTACAGAGGACCCCATTAGAGAAGTTGAAAAAGTATGGGGTCGTTGACTTTAAGGGCAAGAAGGAAGATGACCCATGTGACACCCCTCACCCGACTATAGTGTAGCTGAGCAAGGCATGTCACACTTGGTGCCGGAGCACCCTATTTTATCTTACTTTATTTCTTTAAAAATTTTGTTCTCATTATATTTTAATATTAATTATTTTTCTATGGAGAAAATAGCAGAGTTTCCCTTATTTTATTACTAGTTGGCGTGTTGCATTATTCACCTGCTTGAAATTTTCAATAACATTCTAAAATAAAAATCTCATCAATTATTCTCATAATCATCTCATCACACATTCAATTCTTGCAACTCATTTACATACATATCCATTCATACTCAATTTATGTATCAAAATTCCCAAACTTCATAATTTACATGATTTACATGCTAATTTCATAAATTCACAATTTACATGATGTACAAATTAATTACAATACCATAATTTACATTACAATTAATAACTAATTATAAATACATAAAACAACTTTTGTGAGCCCTATCTACATGCATTGCTGAGGAGGTGATAACTTGAACACTTCTGACACTTCTGCAGATCCAGACTCTAAAATCCCAGTCTAATATCCACTGGGCTTTGTCTTCAGTACCTGCACGAAGGAAACAAATCCATCGCACTAAGCATTTCTGCTTAGTGGTGTAATAATATAACAAGAAAATAATATATACAAATAAGAAAGACTGAAGTATAATTCTAAAGTATAATTTAGGTCCTCAGGTATCAATTAAATTTGGTATGATATTTCTAATATCAACTATATTATATTCTATTTTGTCCCTCTTTGGAAGTGCTGTGTTTATACAGTAATAATATTCGATATACAAATTAATTCTAGGAGTAGGTTCCTATAATTCTGAAAATTTCATTTGTACTACTTAATTCAGTTATGTTTCCATTGCTAATCATTTTCCTCATTTCATTCAATACTTTATAATGTTTTTAATTACTAATGTTCTTAAATAATTTCAATAATTTACACTACCCAGGTAACCTATGACAAGCTGACTAAACTGGATAACAGGTCGTTGGCACTGGACACCGCAATGCCTCGGGTCGTCATACCATGGGACACAGAACGTCAACCACGTCTGCAGTCAGTATGACTAAAAATCTGTGATAACATATAATCGGGCATAAAAGCTATGAGTGAGGGCATAAAGCCACGAGTGCGGGCATAAAGCCATGAATATAGGCATAAAGCCTTACGCAACACTGGTAAAACAATACTCTATTGGCATGCCAATCTATCCAATCTGATACACGTGTCTAGGCAATACATGGGCACATGGTACCATTAAATGTTAATATATTATTTTTTTTATGACTTCATTATTTCATGACAAATTTCAATTATAATTTATAACATTTCAATTCTATTCCTAATAGAAATATAAATTTTTAAAATACGTTTCTACATAAATTTTACCTTCATCATAATTTATATATTTATTCATTATGTCATTTTTGTTGATCACATTTCACAACAATGATTCTCATATACCATTGTGCTCAAAATACTTTTCAATGAGAACTAATGTCTCATTCATACATTAACATAATTCATTTATTTATTACACTATTTATATATAAATTATCAAGTAATCCATGAATATTTCATGGATATCAACCTCACTATATATTTATCATTTAGCTAATTTATTACACCAATTTACAGGTGCCTAGGTTCAAGCATTTTCATTTATATGTATCTAGATTCAAGTATTTTCATTTCTATTCATAAAAGAAATCTAAGTCTCAAATATTATTTGCACATCCTTTATACCTTTAATATTTCATTTATAGTAATTTATAAATCACATTTCAAATTAAATTAACAATATCCCCTAAGTTCTACTTGTAATGAGAATACAACCCTCATCTACACATTTACATAATTTAAACATTCATTAAATCATTTAAGTGGGGTACCTTTCACTCCATTAATTTTGGTTGTTACTATTCACTTAGCCATTCCTACACAAAAGTTGACTTTTTAATTCATAATAGATTTGTTAAGCCTAAGTTCACCAAGATACCACATTTTGCATTTTATTTTTGTTGGCATTGATTTCCAATACCATTTTAAAGCTTATTTTACGTTATTGAAAATTTTTAGATTTTATACCTTAAGTTTATTGTTCCATTGGTCATTGTTACAGTGGAAATTTGATAAAATTATCTTCATCAAAGTTGTTCCTTTATGTGTCTTCTTTAATTTCCTTTTTGAATCACTCCATTTGGAGTTTTGTAGCTCAAGTTATGGTCAATTTACCATAACTGGCCGGATTGGTTTTTACCTAGATTTTCTGGGCAAATTTGGTTCCGCCAGATTTGGTGTCCTAATTTGGACTAGCAATTTGAATTGGTTAGGTTCATAATTTGAGTTTATATTCTTCATGAAAGTTGTTCTAAATTGTCCAAGATTTCTATTGATATAAAATTCAGGTCATTTGGATAGTTCTACACTGAGTTATGGCCAAATGAACAAACACTGTTCATTTGGTCATTTTTATCAGGTCCAGAATTGGTTACTCATATTTGGCCAATTTTTAGGTCATCCTAAGTTTGTTTTCTGGGCAAGGTTTCTTCATCAAAGTTGAGCCATTATGTGTCTAGTTTCATGTCCAATTAGCCTTGCACCAATTGAATCTACACAACTCAAGTTACAGCTGCCCAAACTTGCTAGACTCACATCCAGCCCTGCAGGTTCTATGAGGCAGCATACCCAACCTCAAATTCAAAGCCATAATTCACTTCAATTCCTCATCAAACATAGCCAAATGGTCACTAATTGACCATTAGGACTTCCATTCACCAATACATGAGCAAAACCCTAACTTCATGCCTCAAACCCTAATTTTCAAATGTCCATTCATGCACATATATCAATTAAACATACTAATTCATTATCACTCTACATATGCACTTCAAATACCACCTCTAATCCCATTTAATCCATCAAAATAATCAGAACAACTTCCTCTCATAAAGCTGCCAAAATTTGTAGAGGCCCAAACATGCACATATGTATTCAATTTTCTCAATTTCCTAGCATAAATAATGTTACTAGCACAAAATCTAGAGAAAAAGAGAAGAAATAGGCACTAACCTTAACTTGAGCTATCCCAAACTTGTTAAATCTTCTTAATTTCCCCTTCAAATTGCTGCCTAGAGGTAATCTAAGGTGTGAGAAGAAGTTTTAATGAAGAAAGGTTAGGGTTTTATGGTGGAAGTGAAGGAGAGAGAAAGCTCTTGTTGAGCAAAAATGGTGGAGAGTGTGAAAGGAGAGGAACAACTGGGTTATGGGAGGAAGAAGGAGCAGAAATTCCTTTTTATTTTCGGCCCATTTAACTATTTTTATATTGGTTTAATAAGACTTAATTTAATTTGATTGGTGGAGGCTTTTTTAAATGACCTCATAATGATGTCATAATCCAATTTAACTCATTTTCTTTCCTTTTCTTTTCTACTCATTTTCAATTTAATTTTTAGCAATATTTAATCATATTTTTTGTCATATAATTCACTTCCATAAATGGAGAAGTCGGTCAAAAATAGTCTCTGAAGGCAAAATGACAAAAATGCCCTCCGTTTGGCTTAACAGACTAAAATTGTCTGTACCTATTGATAAAATTCTCCTAACCTTTTCTTGGAATTCTAATGCTACCTAGGGCTCTATAACTCTTCTCTGGCATGCCAAAAATTATTTCACGGGATTCCCCTCGGGTTTAGGGTTACTAGTTGTCTTCACCACTACTACTCGCTAGGGTCACCCATCACTAGAGCACCAGCTCATTTAACTTTGTTGTATTTTATTTCTAAAATTTTTTCTTACACTTATTTGAATTATTTATGACTCCTCACTTTAGTCTAAATATAGTTCCAAACATTCTACATGTCCAGACCGACATCGGTCACCGAAACAGTAGAATGTACAGACTTGCTAAAGTGAGGGTGTTATAACCCAGCCGCTGCTGAGCATTGGCTGAAGAGGACAAAGAGGGTACTACAGTAGTTACATTGCACACCAAAGCAGCAGTTGGAGTGCGCTCTATCACTCCTATAGGAGGATGCCTACCAGTGGTGGGTTATGGTGTCCAGAGTGGTACCACTGGCAGTGCTCACTTTGGACTTCTTCTTGGCTAAGTTTAAGAAGAAGTATATTACTCATGGTATATTTAGAGGCCCGACGGAGAGAGTTTTTAACCTTGAGGCAGAGACAACTCATGGTTTCTGAGTATGAGAGGGAGTTTGTGAGGTTAAATAGATATGCCTGGAAGATGATGCCTACAGAGGTAGATCAGTGCTATGGGTTCGAGGATGGGCTAAATGATAATATCAGACTTCTGCTGATGGCACATCGGCTTACTGACTTCTCACAATTAGTGGCTGCAGCTCTCAATGTGGAGAGAGTCAGAGGTGATGAGCAATCTAGGAGGGACAGTCTGCGTAAGAGGGTTTATGTATAGGGCCAGTCCAGTACATCAGTTATTGATAGTTAGAAGCCTAAGGGTCAGACACAGGGCTAGAAAGGCCAGTCTGGCGTATCCATGGCTAGTTCTCCTAGCACAACAATAAGGGCATCAGTCCCGGTGCCAGAGTGTACACATTGTGGGAGGAGGCACTGGGAGAGCGCTGACTATTGACTGGGGGATGCTTCAGAAGTGGATTTATGGATCACTTTTTGAGAGATTGTCCATAGAGGAGTGTTCCCACTGTCCCACCACAGATTGAGAGATCTACCCTCGCAGCACAGAGGGGTGGACAACCTGCGAGACCAGAGATGGTTGGTACATCACAGAGACCTGCTACAGAGACTATTGAGAGGCCTGACGCCGGAGTAACACCTCGTGTATATGCTATGAGGGCTCGAGAGGAGCCAGATCTAGCAGATGTTGTCAGAGGTATATTTTTTATTTATAATACCTTTGTATATGTATTGATAGACCTTGATTCTACTTATTCGTATATACGCATTGTATTCCCTGTTGATAGAGGGATATGGATAGATGGTTTAGAAGAGGACATACTGTAGACCCTTATTTTGTGATGAGTATGTGCATTGAGGCCGTGGGAAACCCGATGATGAAAAATTATATAACTGTAAGATATAATTGGAGGCATAGAACTGAATTATTAATTCTGTGGCATGATCTTGAAAAAAAAAATAATATGTTTTTTGGGAAATTAATTTAATTTAAATAAAATTTTATTTTGTTTAAATTTAATATGGGTAGTTCTTAAATGGACCTAATTAAGTTTAATTGGGCCCTATGGGCCTAAGAAAGCCTAGTTAGGAATTTTAAATATGAACCATTTAATTTATTTTTTAAAAAATTAAATAAGAAAATATCTTTTTCTCTATCCCTCTCCTATACAAACTCTCTCTCCCCCTCTGGCCCCACTCCTTTCCTCACTCCCTATTGGTGCAACCCCCTTTCCCTCTCTTCCTATTGTTTGGAACACCTCACCCATATCCCAGTCTCACCCAAATTCCTCAATCCCAGTTGTTTAAGTTATTTGAACCTTATCACACTAGAACTTCAAACCCTACCACATCTCTTCCTCACTCCCTATTGGTGCTTTCCCCTTCCCCTCTCTTCCTATTAGTTGAAACACCTCATTCATATCTTAGTCTCACCCAAATTCTGCAATCCTAGTTGTTTAAGTTATCTGAACTTTATCAACCTAGGACTCCAAACCCTATCAAACCTCTCTCCCAAAACCCTATAAATACCCTACTGGAAAAGGAAAAAAAAAAAAAGAGAAGGAGGAGAAAAAAAAAGGAAAAAATTTTAAAAAGAGAAATAGTCAAAATTTCTTTTAGTTCTTCTTTTTTTCTTACGATATTTCTCGAAGGTTAGTTCTTTTATTTTTTTTTCAAGATCTATGCTATGTAATGTTTAATTCTATATTCCTTGTTTCTAATTTATTTTGTATATTTATATAGATCATGTAATCATGTTTAATTTGAGGGGATAAACAACTCTGCACATATTTAGTTTTCTATCTCTCATATTTTTAATATTTTTCATTACTTTTTGAATCTGTAAAAAATTTGAAAAAATTATATTCATATTCTACACGAAATTATATTAATTTTAGGCTCAAGAATCGCTAAAAAATCTTTAATATTTTGTAAGTTATGGCTATTTGAAATTAGGGTTCCTGTAAAATCTAATTTGCAGGATACCCGACTTGTGGAGCCCATATCTCCCTTGTTTCTTAATAACTTTATGTAAATATAGTGTCTAAAATTAAGTTTGGAATCTTTTAAATATTTTCCAATTAGTTTTGCATTCATATCTGTTATGGTTGGTGAGTTATTAATTTTACAAAAAAGTAGTGCGATTTTGTCATCAGGAAAATTTATGATTTGTGTAGATTATTTGGCTAGGGTTTTGCTTAATCTATGAATTTTATGATGTTTTATGATGGTTTGGATATCTTCTGTAATTTTTTCATGATTTTTAGGCTTGTCTAACTATTTTTCAAAAATCAAATTTCTTGCTACTATCAATCTGCCAGAATTTGGAAATTGTATGTTTATGCATATTCTTGCATTATCTTGGGTTTTAATGGATATTTGATCTATTTTTCTGTCCTTTTCTTAATTAAATAAGTGTTATGAAGTGTTTGGAATATGTTAGAAGATGTGAACCCTTAGGTAGTTGTAACTAATTAGGAATCTCAACCCTTTAGGAGACTAGAGTTAGAATCCAATGTAAATTGTTATTAATATTTTCTTATTTTCTTTGTTTCTTTTATTTTCTTTAGTTTCTTTATTTTTTATTATAAACAAAATTAGTAAGTAGCCCTAAGGTAAGTACAAAAGAGGGCATTTGCGTGGAGCTTACATGGAGCTAAACGGGAGTAAGCCAGGGATATCATTGCCATATTAGAAGAGAATACCCTTTTTAAAGGGTAGCTTGCCCCAATGACAATTGCAATTACTAACAAGTAAGTAATCCTAAATTCGTAGAATAACCATGGGCATGAAATTATAGTAATAATAAGATTTTTATTTGGTAAATTAAAATTAACTTTGTTTTTAATTTAACTGACTTTTGCATGTAATTAATTTAAATAAATACTTTGTAAATAAAAATTAATCTTGTTTGTAAATTAAACTAATCTTGGCATGTAAAATGTGACGCCCCTTACCCATCTACTGTATAGCCGAGCAAGAAGTGCCACATTCGGTGCCGAAGTACCCTATCTTGTTTTATCATGTCTATTGTAAACTTTTAATATCATTTAAAAATAGGTATTCCATATGTGGAAATTTTTTTTTATATAACTTATTTCCGTGGAGACTTGAACAGAGCCTCCTCTGTTTTAATAGCATCTGGCGGGTTCCACTAATTACCTGTTAACATGTTCATATTCATTTCACATATTTCCATATCATATTCTCTTTTATCATATAATTCACAACTATTTATAAGATCTCAAAATGAAGTATCATCTATTGTATTCAAGTGGAAATTCATAGATAGTAAATTACAAGTTTTCATTACAATCTCAAAATTTAATTACAAGTCCAAAATGAAATACATTATAAACTAGCAATTACATCATGATTAGATATAATGAACTAAAATACTAGTCTATACATGGACCCTACCAAAATATAAAAAACTGGTGAGGTGACTCTAGACAGTGGCAGATCTGGTTAGAGCTTTGTCAGGGCATTACTGGTGCAACTGTTGTGGCTACTCGGACTGGTCTCCAATACCTACACTATGAAAAACCAATGCGCTAAGCATAACGCTTAGTGGTGCATAATTTATAATAACAATAACTGAACAATTTAAATAATAGTTCTATACATTTGGCAAATTTCATAATTTCTAGGTATTTTGCATTTTCATTTCACTTTGGAAACAATTTAAATTATCGGGATCTTTTCTGTTCACTTATTGTATATTCAGTCTTAATTAATTATTATCAGTGTCCAAGAAACCTATAGCAAATTATCAAAGGTGGATACATGGGAGTATACTAGTTAGACAGCTATATGTCTATCCAGTATACATCTGTCTGGCACGAGGCTAGCTGTCAGGCACGAGGCCAGCTGTCAGGCATTTAAAGCTAGAATAAAGTTTGGCACAATGACTAATAAGTAGGCATATAGCCTGTATGTCACACCCTACCCCTTTGTAAGGGATAACATGATCCCGTAGTATACCTAATGAATTACTAAACTTCTTCTACTGATAACTCATTAAATACACTACAAGGAATTTTAAAACTTTTCTTATTTCTTTTTATAGTGGTGAGCACTTTTGACAGGTGTTAAATTTTTTTTTTTTTTAACTGAAGTGAACCCAAATAACAAATATGAATTATCAATAATTTCTGTAAAATTTTTAGCAGAGTGCCATTTGTATTTTGAATAAAACTGTTCTTCAAAAACCTGTAAAAAGCACTTTCAATATATTTGTTCAATCCCAAAGTCCAGTATGTCTCAACACAAATCAATTTTCTCAACATTTGTCAAACTCAATTCAACATCAATTTTCAATATTTCCAAAGATAGACTACAAAATGACTGAGTAGTTCAAAAGCTGAGATAAGAAATAAATATATTACAACTTTAGTTTACAACTGCTCAAGACCAAGTACAATATATACATACAGTGCACATACATTATAATAAAAATTACAAAAAAGATGGTATACTCAATGTACCCGGTAGAATCCTAAAATGTAGCACAAGCAGCCTACTCTGCTGCTCTGTCTGTCTGTCTACTTGCGACAGCAATGAAAAAGCTATTGCTGAGCTAATGTCTAAGTGGTGCACAACATTAAGAAAATGCAATTTAAAACTATAAACCATAAATCATATAAACTGTGGATACTTAAAATCATAATTAAATGTAAAGGACATAGAATGTCATAAAGAATTTAAACTCCATTTTACAATGTCTCAATGAATATCAATAAAGCACACACACAGTTTAATCATGATTTCAAAGTCCAATTCATTCCAAAAGCCAATGGCTAATGAGGAATAACATAGCTAGCTAGCAATTATATGAGTACTCATCCTATTTGTCACACCCTACTCCTCCGTAAGATATAACATGATCCCGTAATACACCTAATGAATTACCGTACTTTTTCTACGGTAACCCATTAAATATGCTACAAGGGATTTTAAAACAATTCTCGATAAATTTAAATCATCGATTAAAATCTGGTATTATAAAAATTTTTCAAAATTTTGGCAGAGTGCCGGTTGTATTTTGAGAAAACAGTTCTTCAAACCTGAAAAGGAAAACACTCCCAATATGATTTCTCCAACACAACCCCAATAAACCTCATTTCATCTCACAATTCAAATCTCAATAATCAAATCAATTCATTTTCAAACCAACCTCATCATAAGAGAAATATTTCATTGATTACAAGACTAAAAAATTAATATTACAAAACTATACAGGTAAATGAAATCTCAAATTTACATTACAATAATTTGCATTTAATTACATACCAAAATATTTTACAAGAGTTTTTATACAACTGATCAAATAATTTACATATATTTACATGCATACATCAAAACCTATATACATAGGTATACCTATGATATACCTGGAGCTGATCTGAATGTGTCTTCAAAGAAGCTTACTCAACTGCTCTATGCTCTTTTCACCTGTGACAGCATATAAAACTATCGCTGAGTGGTGAACTCAGTGGTGCACAACTATAACTTAAAACATAGTACAATATACCTTAGCAAAATTACAGCAAATAATTTGAAAATCAGGATACTCATCAAATTCCAAAAATCAAATTATTCATAGCCAATAACATAAATCATTTGTATGAAATGACTTTGATCATGAAATTTAATTTATCAAATCACAATCAAACATTTAAGGTAGTTCCAACAAAATCAATTATACATAAATCATAATTGAAATCACAATTCTTTACTATTCAAAAACCATTCTTTATCTCACTAACTATGCAAGACTAATCCGAAAGGGCCATCTTCTGGGTGATTCTAACTCCCTATGGTCGGGGAGGTCGAATCAGATTCTAACTCCCTATGGTCAGGGAGGTCAAATCATCGTGCACAGTACACATCATAATAATGAAACTTCCAAAAGGGCCATAACAAATAAAAACTTAGATCTAACCTCTAATAAGAGGAGAATCTAAGCCTGTGCACGTACCATGGTAATCAAAACAAAACTAACTCCATTGTCTCCTCAACAAATGAGAGAGACGGGTAATAACCTAGTCAAGCATCTATAGTGAGATATAAAACAATATCATGAATCTCTTTGTCCTTTTTGTGAGCATAAATCACAACACAATTCGATTCAAAGTCAATTCCAATATCCAATAATTTTTATGCTCATCCCAATTCAAAACATAAGTTTGCATTTTTCCATGCAAATTGCCCATCACAATTCAAAACATATTCTATCACAATTTTCCAAAACATAATTTATTCAATCCACAACAATGATTAATACTTGTTGAAATACCATTTCACAATGCTAAATTCATACATACTATGACAACTTTAATAATCATTGAATTAAATCCAATACTTGATAAACATAATACGTAAGGAAAATACTTCATTTAGTCATATGAAATTTTCAGAACAAAATCAATTAAAAAAACTAGTTGTGCACAAACCTCTGAAGAGTAACCTCTTGGCCCTGACTTAGTGTTTCCTTCCCCTTCCCTGAGTCTTTGCTAACTGAAACACACAATTTGAAGTGTTTCAGTACTCATTTAAACTGTCTCTAATAATAAGGTTCAATAATTAATTTATTTAATTCTATTGTTTTCCTTAGTCAACCTATAATGTTGAACCTTGATGCACTCTAGGTGAATTAGGCTTAATGTTACCAATATGTCACATTTTGCATTTCAATATGCTACCAATATAGTGCAATTTTCCATTTTTACAAGTTGGCATTCATTGCCAAATTATTTCAAGTATCATTGTATGTAAATGTCAAGTTCTTAATTTTTGTGTGCTAAATTGTTCTAGCTTAAAGTCCTATTTCTCTTGGTTTTTAGCTTCTGGTCAAAGAACAAAAATTATAGCTCTATGTCTTATTGCACTCGAGGCAAAATTTCAGGTCATTCTGAGTTGTATAGACGAAGATATGGTCAATTTAATAAAGTTGGACAGATTGCACCTTTAGTGCAAAATTTGGTCAATTTTAGGTCACTTTTAGTTCTGGCAGTTTTGGTACCCGAACTTGTGCAAGCTATTTGACTTGGTTCTGGCCATTTCTGGGCTTTTATGTCTTCATAAGAGTTGTAGCTCTATGTCTAATCTATCCATAGTAAAAATTTCAGTTCAATTGGACCTCTTTTGAGTGAGTTATGGTCATCCTAATGACTACTGTTCATATGATCAAAAATCTGGGTTGCAAGGTTGCCATTTCGGATTTGGTCATTTTTAAGGTCAGTTTCTAGGCAGAATTTTGGAAACATTTCTACATGAAAGTTGGCCTATTTGGTGTCTAATTTCGCCCTTCATTGGCCTTATACCAATTGGGTTCACAGTTTTGCACTTATAACCTAATTTAGGTACTGCCCACAACACACAACCTGCATAAGACAATTACACTTCCAATTTTGACAATCCTCCTCCTCCCAATACTTTAACATTTAATCATGGAACTTCTATATATATTGTACACAATTCGAGCAAGAATTTTGGGTAGAACACTCAAGTGCTCAATGCACACAATACACCATTCAAGTTCACCATTCACTTCCACTAAAATTTAACATACCTCAATATCAATATTACACATACACTTCCATATACTCATACCTCAATATCAACTACACATGCTGCCCACAATTTAACACTATTATATTTCATTAATAAACTTCATATTCACACACAAATTCATGATATTATAGGCTGCCAAACATGGCAGTTTGCCAAAGCATCAAGGTCCCATTTGAAACCCTTAATTCAAGTACTAACATGCACAAACTTGGACATCAACTTCCATTTGAGTTAATCAACCTTAATTCCCATCCATTAAATATATGAATAAGTCACTAACCATGCATTTTCATGGCTTCCAAAACTAAGGCTCACCAATACTCAATCATTTCCTCAATTTTTCTTAGCAATTCAACTTACCCAAAGCTCAACACAAGGATTAGTGAAGGAAATTGGAAAGATTAAGCACTAACCTCAACTTGAGCTTCACAAATCCATGGAATTTCCTCTCTTTTTTGCTATCTATATGTTGCCCATGGTGTGTAGACCAACTTTAGTGAAGAGAGTTTGAAGAAACATGGCTTGAACTAAGGTGCATGGAGGTTTGTTCAAGCTTTGGCTATGGAGTTTCAATGGTATAGTGGTACGGCTGGTTTGAAAGGAGGTTGAAGATGAGCTTATTTTCTATCCTAATGGCTTTATATAGGTCTCTTAATACTTAGTTAGTGGAGCACTAAGATAGTTTAATGAATAAATTAATTAAAGTTCCTAATTTGCACTTATGCCACAATTCTTCCACTATTTATATTATATACTCATTTCTTATTTTTCATGATATTTTCAATGTTTAATATTACTTATTTTTAATGGAAATTTAGGTTAAAAGTCAACTCCAGGTGTCAATTGATCAAAATGCCCCTCTTCGAGTCAAATTCAGACTTTTTCGGTGCTACCGATTTAGTCCTTGTACCGCTGATTCCTTAAATTTTCATTTTTGTTTATATTGACTTACTAAATTTTCTTTGATATTTTCAATGTCAATTACACCTCAGTAGACCTTTAATTATGTCCCAAAAATATTTTCCTAGGTTCCTCGTTGTCCAAGGCTAGTCAACGGTCATCGCCGTAACTTATCGATGCGGTCACCCATCGCTACGGGTTCGGCTCGTTTAACTTAGTCACATTTTACTTCTTTTATTTTTTCTTAATTTTTTCTTATCACATATTTCATTATTTTATGCTTCGTCACTGTTAATTAAGTGTAGTTCCAGACATTTCGACTTTACAGGGCAGACATTAGCTGTCAGAATAGTAGGATATACGGGCTACAAAAATGAGGGTGTTACACTATTCGTCTTCAACAGGCACACACCTCAATACTTCAGCCAGAGAGGGAATTCAAAGTCAATTCATCCGACTAGACAAGCTAGCGAGGAATTCAATCAAATATACATGATAGCTGTGGTTTCAAACCATTTGCAATATTTTTCAAGCAATAAGTATCCATCAAATTCCATTCAAACAAAATTTCCACAATTTAAGCAATAACATACAAATTGTCATAATTTATTTCAATTCAAAATTCAAAAGAAATAACTGTTGTGCACAAACTTCTGATGAGTAGCCTCTTGGCCTTGACTCAGTGGTTCTTTCCCCTTCTCTGAGTCTTTGCTAACTGAAATACACAATTTAAAGTGTTTCAGTACTTAGTTAAATTTTCTCTAATAATAAGGTTCAATAATTAAATTTATTTAATACTATTTATAACACCCCTATGTTTGGTAGTGCGTTCTACTGTTCCGGTGACCAGTGTTATCTGGACAGCTAGGATGCCTAGAACTACGCTTAAATATTGATAAGGAGACATAAAATAATGAAATACAAGAAAAGAAAAAAAAAGGAAAAATAATAGCAATAAAATGTAACCAAGTTAAACGAGCCGAGAACCCTAGCGATGGGTGATCGCACTGGGAAGTTGCGGCGTGGACCGTTGACTAGCCATGGACCGTGGGGAACCCTAGAAAATATTTTTAGAACTTAAATAAATGTCTATTGAAGTATAAATATCATTAGAAATATCAAAGAAAAATTAATTAATTAGTACAAAGAAAAATGAGAAATCGAGAAAACGACAAAACTCGGTATTACCGAAAAATCAGGAATGCAATCCGAATAGGGGCATTGTGGTCATTTGACATCCCGAGTTGCCTTTTGACCTAAATTTCCATTAAAAATAAATGATATCACACTTTGAAAATATCATGAAAAATTAAAAGGAGATACATTATGTAAATAGTAAAAGATTAGTGGCAAATGAGCAAAATTAAGTAAATTAAGATTAATGAATTATTTAACCAAGTTAGTGCTCCACTAGTGACATCTTAAGGGACCCATATTAAGCATTAGTGGACTGAAACTACCGCCTTCAACCTCAAAGATAAGAACCAACCGAATCCTTTTCTTCTCTTAAATTCATCCATGGTCGTCCATGGCCAAGCTCTATCTCACCATGATCCAAACCAATCTTCTTCCATTATCCTTCACTAAAGTTGGTCCATGCCCCTTAGGCAGCATACTAGGAGCAAGAAAGTTAAGTTTTGGTGAGGTTTTGAAGAACTTCAAAAGAGTTAAGTGAGTGTTTTCAATTCTTGTTTCATTAAAAGTGTAACCAAGGTTGTGGGTAGTTGATTTATGGAAGAATTTTTGAAGTTTTATGTTTTAATGGAGAAGTGCATTTTGGCAGCCATGAAAATTCAGTATATGTAGCTTGTTGTTACTTGTTTAAGGTTGTTTAAGATGTTGTTATTGATGGCAGCATGGATATGTGTATAATGGTTTGGAATTGGATATGTAAATGGTGTATGTACATGTGGTTAAATGTTGTAATTAGACTTGGAAAATTCTGTATTATAGTGTGTATGTTGAGAGTGGTTACAAGCTACCAAAATGACCAAAAATGTGTTGCTAAATGTGTTAATGTTATGGTACAAACTAGAATTGGCATCAAGGAAGTGACTTGGTAAGTGTTGAATGTGTCCTTTGGTATGTGATGAAGAGTGTGTTGCAGGGCAGTGTATGTTTTGGCTTAGAACCTTAAGTGTGTGACTCCAATTGGTATGAGACTAATTGGAGGTGAAACTAGGCACAAAAAGTGCCAACTTTCATGAAGGAAGCTTACCAAAATTCTGCTTAGAAGGTGACTTGAAAAATGACCAAATCCGGATTAGTGCTTTGAAAACCTGAAAATTGACCGTTTGGGCAGCAGTTGGTGTTTTGGCCATAAATCACTCAAAACAGGTCCAATTGACCTGAAATTTTTATCATGAATAGTTAATACATATATCTACAACTCTTATGAAGACACCAACACCCAGAAATGACCACAAGCAAGCCAAATAGCTTGCACAAGTTTCGGTCCAAAAACTAGCCGAACCAAAAGTGACCTAAAAATGACCTAAAGTGACCATTTTGATACATTCTGTCCAGCATTGGTAAATTGACCATAACTTGATCTACAAAACTTAGAATGACCTGAAATTTTGCCCCGTGTGCAACAAGACATAGACCTACAAGTTTATAGTTTGGACCGAAACTCGAAAACTGAGGGAACTAAGTCGTCCGGTTAGGTCAAATTAGTATACCGAAATCCTGCAAATTGCAATAAAATGTAATATACATGGAAATGAATTTGGTAACATGTACCAATACTAAAAGGCTAGAAATGTGACATATTGGTAACATTAAAACCTAATTCACCAAGAATGCATCGAGGGTCAACATTTTAGGTTGACTAAGGAAAATAATAGAATTCAATAAATTAATTATTGAACCTTATTGTTAGAGATAGTTTAAATGAGTACTGAAATACTTCAAATTGTGTGTTTCAGTTAGCAAAGACTCAGGGAAGGGCAAGGAAACACTGAGTCAGGGCTATGAGACAGTTATCAGAGGTTTGCGCACAACAGTTATTTCTTTTGAATTTTTCAATTGAAATAAATTATGACTATTTGTATATTATTATTTTAAATTTTGAAAATTTATTTGAATGATATTTGATGGATACTTATTGATTGAAAAGCATTGTAAATGGTTTGAAACCACAGCTATCATGTATATTGATTGAATTCCTCGCTAGCTTGTCTAGTGGGATGAATTGAATTCCCTCTCTAGCTAAGTGTTGAGGTGTGTACCTATTGAGGACGAATAAAATGAGTACTCATATTATTGCTAGCTAGCTATGTTATTCCTCACTAGCCATCGGCTTTTGGGATGAATTGAATTCCTTACTAGCCATCAATTTTTGGGATGAATTGAACTTTGGCAACATGATTAAGCTGTGTGTGTGTGATTTATTGATATTTATTGTGAAATTGTGAAATGGAGTTTAAATTCTTATTGACATTCACTGTCTTTGAATTTAACTATGGTTTTAAATATCCACTATTTATATGACTTATGATTTGTGATTTAAAGTTGTATTTGGTTAATGTTATGCACCACTGAGACATTGGCTCAGCGATAGCTTTTCATTGCTGTCGCAGGTAGATAGACTGACAGGGCAGCAGACTAGGCTGCTAGTACTACACTGAGAGATCATCGGGTATATTGAGTATACCATATTTTGCATTTTGTATTGTAATATATATTCACTGTATGTATATAGTGTTCTTGGTGCTTTTTGTATGTATATAGTGTTCTTGTGATATATTTCTTTTATCTCAGCCTTTGAAAATACTGAAAAATTATTATGGATTTGAGTTGACAAATGTTGAGAAACATATTGTGTTGATTAAATGTTGGAGTTGAGATTGAGAAATATATTTAAAGTGCTTTTTTCAGGTTTTTGAAGAACTGTTTTGTTCAAAATATAGATGGCACTCCGCCAAAATTTTTACAGAAATTACTAATAATTCAAATGTGTTAGCTGTTTCACTTCAGTTCAAAATTTTTTTTAACACCTGTAAATAGTGCTCACCATTGTAAAAAGAAGTAAGAAAAGTTTTAAAATCCCTTGTAGTGTATTTAATGGGTTATTAGTAGACGAAGTTGGTAATTCATTAGGTATACTACGGGATCATGTTATGCCTTACAGAAGGGTAGGGTGTGACACTATTGCTTTCATTAGTCAACCTATAATGTTGACCTTTGATGTACTCTAGAGGAATAAATTTTAATGTTACCAATATGTCACATTTTATAGTCCTTTAGTGTTGGTACATGTTAAGAAATTCATTTTCAAGTGTATTGCATTTTATTGCAATTATCGGATTTTGGTATGCTGTTTTAACCTAGCCGAATGACCTCGTTCCCTCAAGTTTCGGATTTTTGTCTGAATTAAAAACTTGTAGGTCTATGTCTTAGTAAACTTTTGCCACAAATTTTAGGTCATTTGGAGTTTACTGGACCAAGTTATGGTCATTTTAATATTGCTGGACAGATTGCACTAAAATGGCAAACTTAGGTCATTTTTAGGTCATTTCTGATTCTAGCAGTTTTTATACCTGAAATTATGCAAGCATTTTGACTTGCTTATGGCCATTTTTGGGTTTTGGTGTCTTCATAAGAGTTTTAGCTCTATGTCTATTCCACGGAATAAATTTCAGGTCATTTGGACCTGTTTTGAGTGAGTTATGGCCAAAATACTGACTGCTATTCAAATGGTCAGTTTTCAAGTTTGCAATGTCACTAATCCGGATTTGGTCAATTCTCATGTCACTTTCTAGACAGAATTTAGGTAGGTTTTCTTCATGAAAGTTGGCACATTTTGTGCCTAGTTTCACCTCCAATTGGCCTCATACCAATTGGAGTCACACCATTCCATTTATAGCCTAAAACACATACTGCCCTTAACACATTTTTAAAGCATCAACCAATCACACATTCAACCAACTATATCTTCACTTCCCAAATAATTCTGCATTTGTACCATACCACAACCATTCATTACTTTACATTATAGTAACTTTGGGCAGAATATAACCAATTTACAATGCACCAATTACACTTCCAATTCACATTATCTAATTCTAAATAATACATACACATGAATGCTCCTAACCACTACATATAACTTCCATCCTCAATCATACAAACTGCCCTTACATCATCACCACCAGAATTCATCAATAATTTTCATGATATCATACATAATTTCATGGGTTTAAAGGCTGCCCAAAATGGCATTTACTTAGGTATTGAATTTGTAACACCCCTTTGTTCGGTAGTGCATTCTACTATTCCGGTGACAGTATCTGTCCGGACAGCTACGATGCTTAGAATTATATTTAAATATTAGTGAGGAGATATAAAATAATGAAATACAAGAAAGGAAAATACAAGAAAAATAAAGAAAAAATAATAGCAATGAAATGTAACCAAGTTAAACAAGCCAAAAACCGTAGCGATGGGTGACCGCACCGGGAAATTGCGGCGTGGGCCGTTGACTAGCCTTGGACCACAGGGAACCCTAGAAAATATTTTTGGGACTTAAATAAACATCTATTTAAAAATAAATAGTATTAGAAATGTCAAAGAAAAATTAAATAATTAGTATAAAGAAAAATGAAAAATTGAGAAAAACTTGGTGTTACCGAAAAAGCCGAAAAGCATCCCGAATAGGGGCATTGTGATCAATTGACATCCCGAGTGTCTTTTGACCTAAATGTCCATTAAAAATAAATGATATTACACTTTGAAAATGTCATGAAAAATTACAATGAGATACATTAAGTAAATAGTGAAAGAAAAGAGGTTAAATGTGGGAATTATGGAAAATTTGATTAAACAAACATTATAATTGATTTTAGTGCTCAACTAACATATTCAAAGTAGACCATTAAGCAAATTTGTGGCAGAATATACCTTCATCTTCTTCATTTAACAAACCAGCCAAAAACCCTTAGGAGAAAAACTCCATAGCCAAAATCTTCCAAGCTCCATGCAACCTTGGTTAAGTCACTTTTTCCACTAGGTTCTTTCACTAAACCTTGTCCACACACCTTGGGCAGCATACTTGGAGCAAGAAAGATAAGTTTTGGTGAGGTTTTGAAGAAGTCCAAAAGAGGTAAGTGGGTGTTTTCAATCCTTGTTTCATTAAAAGTGTAACCAAGGTTGTGGGTAGTTGATTTATGGAAGAATTTTTGTTGTTGATGAATTATTGGAGTTGAGCCATTTAGGCAGCCATGAAACCTCACCATGAACAGATTGTCCTTGCATTTAAATTGTTGTTTGGATGATGATTTAAATGTTTAATTGTATTGAAGTTGAATTCCATGTGTAAGGTTTGATTTGTAAGCTTGAAAAGTGAAAATGAAAGTTGATGGATATGTGTAAACTTTTGGCAGCCTCATGAAGAAAATTGAAGTGTTTAAGTTTATGAAATAATATTGAATTATGTTGCTTATGGTGGCAGCATGTGTATGTGAATAATTGTTTGGATTTGGACATGTGAATGAGGTATGTTCATGTGGTTAAATTATTATAATTGGACTTTAAAAATTCTGAGTTATAATGTGTATGTTGAGAGTGGTTACAAGCTGCCCAAAATAACCAAAATGTGATGTAAAGTGTGTTAATGTTATGGTACCAAATCAAAATTGGCATGAAAGGTAAACTTGGTAAGTATTGAATGTGTAATTGGTAAGTGTTGAAGAATGTGTAGCAGGGCAGTGTGTGTGTTTTAGCTTAGAACCTTAAGTGTGTGACTCCAGTTGGTATGAGACCAATTGGAGGTAAAACTAAGCACAAAATGTGCCAACTTTCATGAAGGAAGCTTACCTAAATTCTACCTATAAGGTAACTTGAAAAATGACCAAATCCGGATTAGTGACTTGAAAGCCTGAAAATTGACCATTTAGGCAGTAATTAGTGTTTTGACCATAACTTACATAAAACAGGTCCAAATGACCTGAAATTTTTACCATGAATAGTTTATACAAACATCTACAATTCTTATGAAGACACCAAAGCCCAGAAATGGCCAGAACCAACCAAATAGCTTGTATAAGTTCAGACACCAAACTGGCCGAAGTGAAAATGACCTAAGCCTACCATTTTGGTGCATTCTGTCCAGCATTGGTAAATTGACCATATCTTGGTCTACACAACTCAGAATGACCTGAAAGTTTGCTCCGCGTGCAATAAGACATGGACCTACAAGTTTGTAGTTTGAACCGAAACCCGAAAACTGAGGGAACTAGGTCATCCGGCTAGGTGAAATTAGTATACCGAAATCTGGCAAATTGCAATAAAATGCAATATACTTGAAAATGAATTTGGTAACATGTACCAACACTAGGAGGCTATAAAATGTGACATATTGGTAACATTAAACCTAATGCCTTACGGAGGGGTAGGGTGTGACATGTTTTAGTGGTATCAGAATAAGTTTTTAAATTCTATTTTGACCTGTAATTTGAATATTCTTTATTCATAATACAACTGCTCAATGTCATGGTTTGATACATACAGTACATTACATTATAAATATGCACTAACGGAAGGAAATCTCCTTATGTTAATTGTTCAGGAGGTGTAATATCCTCTAATTGATTATGGAAGAAGGGAACCGTTCAGTTGATCAATCAATAAAGGCTGAACTACAAGGAGATGCCCCAGCCCTACACAATGTGAGTGGATCAGTCGCACCAATTCCCTCAATACCACAATTCCCTGCTCAATTTGCTCAGCAGATGGGTACGATGTTCCAATAGATGGCTGGTAGCATGCCCACTCGAGCCCCACTGCAGACACCAGTGGTACAATCACAGCCTTCAACTAGGCAGTATGACAAGTTGATTAAATATGGGGCTACTGAGTTCAAGGGGATAGTAGATCCTCTAGAGGCAGAACAATGGTTAAAAAGAATGGATAGCGTGTTCAAGAAACTGAACTGCACCTATGAGCTAAAGTTTGAATACTCAGTCTCACTTCTATAGGGAGATGTATATGACTGATGGAAAACCATTCCCTATAGTTTGGTGGAACCCCCAGTGCTGACATGGGACGACTTCCTCAGAGAGTTTAGACAAAAATATGTCCTAGATGCTTATGTAGACTAAAAGCTACAGGAGTTCTTAAGTCTAAAACAAAGGAATAGAACAGTGGCAGAATATGAGAGAAATTTCTCTCGATTGAGTCATTATGTAGGAAGCCTGCTTACCACTCCTAGAGATAGATGTAAACGTTTTGAGACTGGGTTAAGGCCTAGTCTAAGAATGCAAGTTGTCGGGTTCCGACACCAGAATTTCTCAGAGCTACTATCGCAAGCCCTGGAACTAGAAAGAATTAAGAATGAAGAAAAAGAGAAAATTAGAAAGACTACTGATCAAGTTCCTGATAGTGGGTCAGGAAAGAGAAAGCACTTTGGAGGATCTAGCTCACGTGTATCGGGTAGAGATAGATCTTCTGGACAGAAACCACCTCGATCAGATCAGCAAACTCAGCAGAAACCCAGAAATGCACTGTCGGATCGACTTTGTGAAACTTGTGGTAAACCACATAGTGGGGTATGTTATAGAGCCATAGGAGCATGTTTTAATTGTGGAGAGACTGGTCATTTTGCTAGGGATTGTGTAAATCCATGCCGTTCTGGATCATTTACTACACCAGAGAGATCAATCCAAGGTTCTACCCCAAAGAGTTCACCATCAGTTAGTAGAGGCAGAGGTAGAGGTAGGGGTAGTACACCTGGAAGTCAAAGTACTATGAATCAGCAAGAACAAGGTGATGCTTCAGCTAGAATATACACCATATAGCAGAGGGAAGAGGTTGAGACTTCTGACATTGTTGCTGGTACTTTCTCAATTTTTAACTAAGATATATATGTATTGTTTGACCGGGGGTCTGCATACTTTTATGTTAGTGCCAGCATTGTTTACCTTCCTACTGCCCCTCGTATAAAAAAATTTTAGTTATCTAAAAGTAAGTTACAGTAATGGAATTGCTCTAGATGAGGGAAAAGATGTTATAGTTAGTAATTGTCAATGGATATTGTAATCAGAATAAGTTTCGGATTTAATGAATTCGAGAAGGATAAAGTATAGGAAAGTTTGATCTATTGGAATGTATCGTAGTAACTATGCAATGTTCTTGATGTTTATACTGTAAGCTATAGATTACAGTACTGACTTGAGATTATTGTGTAGAGCTACGTACTACTGATAGTGCACCAAGATGAGAATAGTTGCCAACGGCATCTGTATTGGTATAGTTATGTCAGAACAAAATTTTATTGTTGGAAATGAGTTTGGAAATCCTACTTAGGGATTTATAACTCAAAAGTTAGAATATCGAAAGGTTATAGTTTAGTACCAAAGGAAGTAAGTTATAGAATATTAATAGATAAAAAGAGTTATGGAAGTAAAAATTTGAACAGTTGGTTCAGATATAACAAAGAAATGTTACGAATATGAGTAAAATTATTGACTAGAATGGTCAAAGGACCTATGATTAGATAAGTAATTCTAACACGACCTCAATGGTCATTCAATAAGGAAACATAAACCGAAATATTAGACGAAACAATAGTAAGAGAAGATTGGTGTTATACAAACAAATTAAATGTTGTATTAGATTGTTAAAAGTCTTATACAAATTCAAAGGAAAGAAGATTGTACGATCATATAGAAAGAAGAAAATAAACGTATGACTATTGTAAGATGGCTTTTGGATAAAATTTCGCAGACAAAATTTATTTTAAGGGGGGGAGAATTGTAACACCCCTATGTTCGGTAGTGCGTTCTACTATTCCGGTGACAGTGTCTGTCCAGACAGCTAGGATGCTTGGAATTATATTTAAATATTAGTGAGGAGACATAAAATAATAAAATACAAGAAAGAAAAATACAAGAAAAATAAAGGAAAAATAATAGCAATGAAATGTAACCAAGTTAAACGAGCCAAAAATCGTAGCGATGGGTGACCGCATCAGGAAATTAAGGCGTGGGCCGTTGACTAGCCTTGGACAGCGAGGAACCCTAGAAAATATTTTTGGAACTTAAATAAACATCTATTGAAAAATAAATGGTATTAGAAATGTCAAATAAAAATTAAATAATTAGTATAAAGAAAAACGATAAATCGAGAAACCGATAAAAACTCGGTGTTACCGAAAAAGACGAAAAGCAACCCGAATAGGGGCATTGTGGTCAATTGGCATCCCAAGTTGCCTTTTGACCTAAATGTCCACTAAAAATAAATGATATTACACTTTGAAAATGTCATGAAAATTTAAAATGAGATACATTATATAAATAGTGAAAGAAAAGAGGTTAAATGTGGGAATTATGGAAAATTTGGTTAAACAAACATTATAATTGATTTTAGTGCCCCACTAACATCTTCAAAGTGGACCATTAAGCAGATTTGTGGCAGAATATACCTTCATCTTCTTCATTTAACAAACCAGCCGAAAACCCTTAGGAGAAAAACTCCATAGCCAAAATCTTCCAAGCTCCATGCAACCTTGGTTAAGTCACTTTTTCCACTAGGTTCCTTCACTAAACCTTGTCCACACACCTTGGGCAGCATACTTGGAGCAAGAAAGATAAGTTTTCGTGAGGTTTTGAAGAAGTCCAAAAGAGGTAAGTGGGTGTTTTCAATCCTTGTTTCATTAAAAGTGTAACCAAGGTTTCGGGTAGTTGATTTATGGAAGAATTTTTGTTGTTGATGAATTGTTGGAGTTGAGCCATTTAGGCAGCCATGAAACCTCACCATAAACAGCTTGTCCTTGCATGTAAATGGTTGTTTGGATGATGATTTAAATGTTTAATTGTATTGAAGTTGAATTCCATGTGTAAGGTTTAATTTGTAAGCTTGAAAAGTGAAAATGGAAGTTGATGGATATGTGTAAACTTTTGGTAGCCTCATGAAGAAGATTGAAGTGTTTAAGTTCATGAAATATTGTTGAATTATGTTGCTTATGGTGGCAGCATGTGTATGTGAATAATTGTTTGGATTTGGACATGTGAATGAGGTATGTTCATGTGGTTAAATTATTGTAATTGGACTTTGAAAATTCTGAGTTGTAATGTGTATGTTGAGAGTGGTTACAAGCTGCCCAAAATAACCAAAATGTGATGTAAAGTGTGTTAATGTTATGGTACCAAATCAAAATTGGCATGAAAGGTAAACTTGGTAAGTATTGAATGTGTAATTGGTAAGTGTTGAAGAATGTGTAGCAGGGCGGTGTGTGTTTTAACTTAGAACCTTAAGTGTGTGACTCCAATTGGTATGAGACCAATTGGAGGTGAAACTAGGCACAAAATGTGCCAACTTTCATGAAGGAAGCTTACCTAAATTCTGCCTAGATGGTAACTTGAAAAATGACCAAATCCAGATTAGTGACTTGAAAGCCTGAAAATTGACTATTTGGGTAGTAGTTAGTTTTTTTTACCATAACTTACTCAAAACAGGTCTAAATGACCTGAAATTTTTACCATGAATAGTTTAGACATAGATCTACAATTCTTATGAAGACATAAAAGCCTAGAAATGGTTAGAACCAAGCCAAATAACTTGCACAAGTTCAGGTACCAAAACTGGCCGAAGTGAAAATGTCCTAAAAATGACCTAAGCCTATCATTTTAGTGCATTCTATCCAGTATTGGTAAATTGACCATTTCTTGGTCTGCACAACTCAGAATGACCTGAAATTTTGCCCCGTGTGCAATAAGACATAGACCTACAAGTTTGTAGTTTGGACCAAAACCCGAAAACTGAGGGAACTAGGTCATCCGGCTAGGTCAAATTAGTATACCGAAATCTGACAAATTGCAATAAAATGCAATATACTTGAAAATGAATTTGGTAACATGTACCAACACTAAAAGGCTATAAAATGTGACATATTGGTAACATTAAACCTAATTCACTTAGAGTGCATCAAGGGTCAACATTATAGGTTGACTAATGAAATGAATTGAAGAGAATAGTACCAAGAAAATTTAAATATTGGGTTTTATTGTTAGAAACAAATTCATTGAGTACTGAAACATTTTAAATTGTGTGTTTCAGTTGAAAAGGATATTGAGAAGCATAAGGAACATTGAGTCAGGGCCAAGAGGCATATATCAGAGGTCTGTGCACAATACTTTTTATATTCACTGCTTTTACTAGAAAATTTATTTAGAGAAATGAGTTATGAATAATTTTTTATTATTTTGGCTTTCGGAATATTATTTGGAAATTATTGTGTTGCCTACTTTGCAAATGGAAATTTTGAGATAAGATGTAATTTGTGGTTTGTGTGAAATATTATGATTTGGAATTATTTTGATTCACACTTGGCATGACAATGTTACTATGTTCCTCCTCTATTTATGGGGTAAGTGTGATTATATTCCTCCCTCTCTGACTTATCAGTCTGAGGTGAGTGTGGATGAGTTCTCATTATCTAGCTAGCTTCCTCCCTCATTGATTTCGATTAGTGGGATGAGTGTGCCTTGTCGTGGTGTACAACACGGCATGTTCGGAAAAATTTGTGTCATGACTTAAATTGTGTTATTGATTGGCAAAACTGTGTTACTCAGTTATTTGATCAAATTGTGTTATTGATTGGCAACACTGTGTTATTCAATTGTTTAATCAAATTTGTGTTATATGAGCTTTGAAAAATTGTGAATTATTTGAATTATAAATTGTCAATAAAAGTTTTATATACAATATTTTAAATTATTATTGTGCACCACTTAGTAAATTTTACTCAGCAATAGCTTTTTCATTGCTGTCGCTGGTAGACAGATGGATAGAGCAGCAGAGTAGGCTGCTTGTACCACATTTTGAGATTTCGCCGGGTATATCGAGTATGCCATGTTGTGTAGTTTTTGTTGTAATGTATGTGCACTGTATGTATATATTGTACTTGGTCTTGAGCAGTTGTAAACTAAAATTGTAAACTATTTTGGCCTGTAAAAGTATTGTGATAAATTTATCTTATCTTAGCTTTTGGAAACACTAGAAAATTGATTGTTGAACTGGGTTGATAATGTTGAGAAATTTATTGTGTTGAACAAATTTATTAGAGTTTGGGGATTGAACAAACTTATTGGAAGTGCTTTTTATAGGTTTTTGAAGAACTGTTTTATTCAAAATACAGATGGCACTCTACCAAAATTTTTACAGAAACTATTAACACTTCAAATGCGTTATTTGGTTTCACTTCAGTTAAAAAAAAATTTAACACCTGCCAATAGTGCTCACCACTGTAAAAAGAAGTAAGAAAAGTTTTAAAATCCCTTGTAGTGTATTTAATGGGTTATCAGTAGACGAAGTTAGTAATTCATTAGGTATACTATGGATCATGTTATGCCTTACGGAGGGGTAGGGTGTGACAGAATTTCCCTTACAAATCTTAATTTCCATTGCTCAATTCACACATACACATAAAATACATTGGCTAAAACATCTTATGGCCTTAACTAACATGATTTTCCATCAATTACACGTAAAAGCAAGCTAAGTACTTTGAACTTCCATGGCTTCCAAAAATGGAACACCACCGTAACTCATCAAAACCTCAACATTTCTTCATAAATCCACTCATCACAACACCAAAACAAACTTTAACAAAGAAAGGAAAAAGAAATGGACATGTACCTCAAGTGGAATTTGTCAAACCTCTTCAAATCTCTCTCTTTTTGCTCCCAAAATGTTGTCCAAGATGTGTACTCCAACTTTAGTGAAGACAACTTGCAAGAACTATGGCTTGATCATGGAGATTGGGGCATGTAAATGGGGTGGCCATGGATGAGCTTTTGGAAGGAATTTGGTACGGCAATGGTGAAGGTTAAAGGGAGAAAATTGATGCAGAAAATTAGTGGAGAATTTCCGTCCACTCAAGCTTTTAGGTGTCCCAAATCTGCCTTAGTGGAGCACTAAATGAATTTTAAATATTTATTTATTCAAACTTTCTCAATTTTGTAAATTTGCTACCATTCTTCCACTATTTACATTATGTACCACAATTTTAATTTTCATGACATTTTCAAAGTTTAATATCATTTATTTTTAATGGACATTTAGGTCAAAAGGCAAATCAGTGTGCTAATTGACCAAAATGCCCCTATTTGGGTTGTATTCCCGATTTTTCGGTAACACCGATTTTTGTCGGTTTCTTGATTTCTCATTTTTCTTTGTACTAATTAATTAATTTTTCTTTGACATTTTCAATGTCATTTATACTTCAATAGATGTTTATTTAAGTCTTAAAAATATTTCCCAGGGTTCCGAGCGGTCCAGGGCTAATTAACAGTCCACGCTGCAACTTTCCGGTGCGGTCACCCATCGCTACAGTTTTTTGCTCGTTTAACTTACTTACATTTCATTGTTATTATTTTTCCTTTGTTTTGCTTGTATTTTTTTCTATTTTATTTCATTATTTCATGCCTCCTCACTAACATTTAAGTATAATTTCAGACATTCTAGCTGTCCAGATAGACACTAGTCACCAGAACAGTAGAACGCACTACCGAATATAGGGGTGTTACACTATTGAATAATCATACCAGACATATATTATCAGTTCATGATTTTCTCGGTAGGCAATACTACTATCTGTAGTCCCTAATTGGTATACCAATCGATCCAAACTAAATAAATAAGTTTAGGTATACTATGGGCAATTACATATTATTACATATTTATTTGAATGTTCATATCACTTTATAGTGGGAAAATAGGTCCCACATACCTCTTTCATGTGGTTTAGTGTTTAATAGCTTATTAGGGTTAAATTCCCTACCATAAGATAATTTATCTCATGGACCTTTCTTAGTTTTGGTTTTTGTGTCTCACATTTACCTATCTATTTGATCAGTTTGCAGCCACTGTTTGGCCTCACTTCCTTCATGGAAGTTGTTCCTCTATGTCTTATCTTTATTTTCCTTTTTGAATCATGTCAATTTGATTTTTAAAACTCAAGTTTTGGTCAAATAACCATAACTGACTCATTTCTAGATTCTGGTTCCTTAATTAGGCAACTTTTAGACTTAAACTTTACTTAATTAATGGAACAGGCTGCAGTCACTTTTAGGCATGGTGATCTTCATGCCCTATATCTTGTGGTCATATAGAATTTTTTATCACAATTTTTCAAGTTTTTTGGAGTTATTTATGGCCAAATAACTGACCTGGGCTCATGTACCCTATGCCAACAGGGGCTCAGTTCAGGATAGTGACTGCAGGTCATTTTTTGAGGTTCTTACAGGCATAATTTGAGGATGGTTCCTAAAATAAAGTTGTAGTCCTATCTCTCAGGTTTCTGGAAAGGTATGGATAATTTCAATTGGATTTTTCTAGTGGGAGTTATGACTAAAAGACTATTCTAGGGTCAAGTGAAGTTTGGTCAAATTGCAGGTTTTGATACAATGTGTTATTCTAACTATTTGACCTAGTTCTCTTGATTTTTAGGTTTTGGTCAAAATACCAATTTTGTAGGTCTATGTCTTGTGGACATTTTGCCACTGGTTTCATTACATTTGAGTGCTTTTAGACCAAGTTATGTCCATTTTTCCAAAACTAGTCGAGTGAGTTTATGCCCAGCAGTTTCAAGGCAATCTAATTCTAGGCAGTTTTGTGACCCAACTTGGGCTACCAATTTGGTTTGGCTTTTGGCATTTCTGGGTTCAGCGGTATTCATGAAAATTGTAGCCCTATATCTAAGCTTTCTAATGGTACCAAATTCAGGTCATTTGGACTAGTATAGAGGGAGTTATGACCAAATGAACATGCATTGTTCATTTGGTCATTTTCTGGGTTTTGTGCAGGGTCATCTGGATTTGGGCAGTGTTTAGGTCAAGTTTTTGACAAAATTTAGGCATGGTGTCTACATGAAAAATGGGCTATTTTGAGTCTAATTTCACTTTCAATTGGCCTCATACCAATTGGAGTCACACAGTTTCAGTTAGGGTTCAACAAACATACTGGACTCATTAAGTCCCAACCTGTAGAAAATTAACACTCCCAAAATTCAATCTCCTCCAACTTCCTTACCTCAATTTGCATGCATAACACTTCTATAAGCAACAATCTCAACTCAATAGGTCAATTTCAAGTATTTACATAAAGTCCTCAATCATGTACACAAGCCCTAGTTTCAAAGTTTCAAAATTTCACTAACACTACACATTCAAACTCCCAAACATATCAACTTATCAAACATTCTCATGGAACTATTTTTCATCACTTGAAAGCAACAAACCTCAAGGTTCCATGGTTGCCGAAAATTCAAGTGTCTCTTTCCTCAAGATTTTCTTTTTAATTTCATGAAATTTATACTTGGCTAAACATGCTTTTCATGTTTAATGAAGAGAAAGAGATGGATTAGTGCACTAACCTTACTTGAGCTTCCCAAACTTCCACTTTCTTGCTTCTTACTACTATCTATGGCTTCCTTATGGAGTGAGAAGTATTTTTTGTGAAGTGAGCTAGTGGTTTTAGGTGGAAGAAGCTTGGGAAATCAAGCTTTAAAGCTTGACATCAATGGAGGAAAGAAGGAGCAAGGGTGCCGCCTCCAAGGGGAAAGAGAGAGAGAAGGAGTGGAGGATGAAGATGGAAGTAGGTGGGAGTTTGTCATTTAGTGTCTATTTATATTTATATTTTTGAATTTTATTTTTTTTTAAATTTCCCTAAGCCATTTTCTTTTCTTTTTCTTTTCATTTCTTCTTCGTTTCTTCTTCTTTTCTTTTCTAATTCCATTCATAAGTTTTAATTCATATCAATTATTTTACTTATCTAAATTTTTAAATTTGACATTTAGGTTAAAATTCACCTCTAGGGGTGAAATGACCAAAATGCCGTTCATGGTGCATATCAGGTTATTTTTATTATTTTATATCAATTAATAAATTCTCTTAAATTTTATTTTATTTTCTTAAAATTTTTCCCTATATTTTCTTAACACTTATTCCATCAATTTATGCTTCCTCACTATAGTTTAAGTGTAGTTTCAGACATTCTGACTGTCCGAGTAAACATTAGTTGTCGGAACAGTAAAATGTACGGACTACCTACGGTGAGGGCGTTACATAAAATAAAATTAATTTAATACTTAGTAATTATAAAATAAATTTGCATGTTAGAAATCTTTATTAGGTTGTGATTGTTTAGGCCTTATGTGATATTAGAATAAATTACATATGTATATAATTAATTTAGTTTAATGATCCTTAGGGTAACTTGGTAAAAAAATAATTAATTAGGTTAAATAGAAACATAGGGTTATTTGAAATTGAATTTGTTTGTAAATTAAATTCTCAATAATAAATTAATTTTAGTCATCTGGTAAATATTATTTAAATAATTAGCAACCCCATAGATAGGAATTACTTGTGCATGAAAATTGTTTGTAAACAACAACCCTTTTGTGAATTACTTGCGTGTGTAGGGTTAGAATTGCATTTTTAGGATAAAGTTTAATAAAGGAATAATAAATAAGACTTCTAAAAATATTAGTAGAGGATTGGCACTCGAATTAACGAGGTTAGACCAGGCATAAGGGGTGCCTAACACCTTCCCCTTACGTATCCACTATCCCGAACCAAGACATTGGGCTATGGTAATGATGGTTGTGGAAACTCTGCAAGGAGTAAGTTGCCATCCATGACCCTAGGAAGAAACACTGAATATGTCCCGGTTTTTACCCGAGTGGCGACTCCTGTCTATCTATGCCTTCGTGGCATAAATCCTTAGTACATTGGTAGTGTTATGGGAAGATGTTATTTACTAGTGGTTTGATTCTATTAGGATTGTATGAAGTGCATGTCTAGGAAATGCTGTCTAAGGAGGTGGTACTTAAGTGAGACCATTGTGACTCCATCTTTCTTGGGCATTACTTGGTGCATTTTATGTAATTCTAGTAGATGATATTTCGCCTCACGCCCCCCACTCCCACAGTTTGGTGACTCCACTGGGGATTAAATGGATCATTACTCCAACATTTTTTTATTAGTCTAATATTATTCTTCTGTTAAACTTTTTGCATTGCACTACACTATCACATGGATCACCCTTACCTTTTTGAGCCCCATTAGTATTAGCCAAGGAGACCATAGTTCTACTCGAGCTATGACGATTGGTGAATGCTAGCAACCCATGCTCGTACCTTCGAGTATATAAAAGAGCCACAACTCTGGCCATTGTGCTTAATGGACAAGCTCTCACATGGGTGACCCTTTTCCTACCCGATGAAGCCCATGAGCCATAGATTTCAACCCTATGTACCCCGTAAATTTTTGTTGTGCTGGATTTATAACCTTACTGTTCAAACCATAAGTTCTAGTGGTAGTTGAAATGAACCTAGGCCTATGCACAAACCCAATGTGTGTATAGGCCCAAGTCCATTTTAAAACCCATGTTAAGCAAGAGGATGCTTACTTATGGTTAAACTTTAAGGATACAAATCATTTATTTGATGAAGCCCATCAGCCATATATTTCAGCCCTAGGTACCCTGTAAATTTTTGTTGTGCTGGATTTATAACCTTACTGTTTAAACCATAAGTTCTAGTGGTAGTTGAAATGAACCTAGGCCTATGCACAAACCTAATGTGTGTATAGGCCCAAGTCCATTTTAAAACCCATGTTAAGCAAGAGGATGCTTACTTATGGTTAAACTTTAAGGACACAAATCATTTATTTGTAAAGGAAAGGTCATCCTGGACCACCCCCTGTTGGTGCATCTAGTGTATTGTAGCCTAGGATAGAATTTTTTTTTCCTACCCTACACATGAGAGTTAGATGTATAAGGGGGTGAAGATTCAGTTCTAGAGATTTTTTTTTTTCGGTTTTGATTCAGTCTTTGGTCCGATTTTAGTTTAGTTTATATGGTCTAGTTTTGGTTCTATTTTGGTTCTATTGGTATGGTTTGGTTTTAGTTTTGTAAAGGTAATGGCAAAAAAAAAAAAAAAAAAGAAAAAAATGATCCATTCATGCATTGCATTCATGTAAATAGCATGCTTAGGTTAACCCTTAAATCCTATTTTTTTGAGCAAATATAGCCTCAAAACACACAAAAGAGACTTCCAATCAGGTCACTTGGGTTAGGGAAGGGAAGAGACTAGTAAGGATTTCACTTGCACTACTTAAGATGGAAGAAACTATGGTCGTGCTTGATGAAATATTGAATGCCAAGATGTTTGAGCCAGAAGAGAAAATTGTGGTCAACTTTAGAAAGAGGCCCCGAGGTAGGCCAATTAAGTGGCATTAAAGTTATTGAGGTTCAAATTATGTCTCACACCCTAAGGAGATTTTTCCAATTCAGCTAACCCTTATCCGAAGTTTTGGAGCATCTCAAAACTCAAGATGTCCTATAGCTCTTAGCACCCAGACCACTACCAAATCCACTCCTACCTAGCTATGATATCAACTAATGTTGCCGGTTCTACCAAGCCCACGGTCATGATACCGACTGATGCTTTCAACTTAACCATAATATCTAAGACCTAATTGATGCCAAAAGGATAATTGACCCAGAAAATCAACCAAAAAGCCCCATGCCTAACTAAAATTTCCACCTACACCAAGTCTCTACATGATCTCCATCACCCTAAATAACCCTAATAGAATTATTGACTTTATCTAACCCATCTAAAAGCCCAATGAACCTATCCAACCCATCCAAAAGCCCAATGAACTTCAGTCTATAATGGTTGTTGACATTTGTGATAATTCTAGCTATGATGAGTGTCCATTAGATGTCTAGACTGATTCTGATGAGGAAGTAGTTGCATTGCAAGTAGATAGTTCAGATCTACCAATGTCTAGTTTTCAAGTTGCTAGGATCTATAAAAACTTGATGGATCCAAAAGTGGCTACTGTGAAGAAAAGAATGAAGTTTTTTCCTAGCATGGGCCTCAAAAAAAGTATAGATGGCCTAGTGGCTTTTCTTGAGATGAAGGGGCAGATCACAAGGTATGGTTTGGGCTATGAGCCAACTAAAGAGGAGAAAGAGTCAAAACCTCCTTAGTTCTTGAAAAAGGGGGGCAATTATCTGGACATATGATTAGGGGTTACTATATATGAAAGTGCTAAAGTAGAAAATTAGGACCATTAATCTAAGGATTGCATGGAAAGCTAAGCACTTAAAGCTATATCCCTAAGTTTGAGTTTGTCTTTTGTAATGATCATAGTAGTGATACTGATGTTTCCATTTCTGATATACTTGATGCTGATTTTAAGGCGAAGATCAATAACATGACTAGTCCTTCTGCTTACTTGTTTGATGTTTATTCTAATGGGCATATGCATGGCATTCATAATCATTTAGAATCTATTTTTATTAATGCATCAAAATCGATCTCTATTAATTTGGGTACACCAAATAATTTGAAAGACATTAAGTTAGCTGAAGATTTAACCCAAAAAGAAAGAGATAAATTTATAACCTTGTTAACAAAGTACCAAGAAGCACATGCCTCAAGCTTAAAATCAGATGGTTGATTCCCAAGCTACACTGGTGTCCCCATAGGAAAAGAGTGATTAAAAGTTGACTTAGCTAGTTATCCTAATGTGAAGTAAAATTTCATGCTATGAAGGATTAGTAGTAGCACATGCGGACCTAGAGGGAGAAGAAAAATGGTATGAAGACATAAGGAGGTCTCTGGAAGTGGGAGAACACTCGCAATCAGCCAATAAAAGAGATAGAGCAACAATTCATAGATTAGCCACTCAACTTACTTTACCTGGGGGGCAATTCTACAAACTCTTATGTGTGATAGAAAAATAGACTGAGCAAATAAAGAAAGAAGTACATGCAAGAATGTGTGGTCCCCATATGAATGGAAAGGTTCTAGTTGGAAAAAAATGTTCAAAACATATAAGGATTGGTATGAAAAACTCCCTTATGTTCTTTAAGGTTATTGTAGTACTGCAAGGACATCCACGGGGGCAACCCCATTCTCTTTAGTGTATGGGACTAAAGTAGTGCTATCCATTAAGCAAGAGGTCAAATCCTTAAGAGTGATGCTAGAAGCTAAGATCCTAGAAAATGAGTGGGCTTAGAAGAGATATGAAGAACTAGCTTTGATTGATGAAAAGAGAATGTGAGCCTTGTATCATATGCAGGCTTATCAGAGGAAGATAGCTAAGGCCTTTAATAAGAAGGTGAAGCCAAGAAAAATCAAAGAGGGAGACATGGTTTTGAAACAAGCTTGGCCCGTCCCTTTTGATTTAAGAGGAAAGTTTAACCTCAGCTAAGATGGTCCATACATAGTCAAAAATATCTTGCCATAGTAAGTATATCAGACCTGGATGGGAATGAATTTCAAGAACCAGTCGATTTAGACAGGCTCAAATGGTACTTTGTGTGAGATAGGACCACTAGGCTGAAAACCTGCAAAAGGCATTCTAGGCAAAAGTAAAGGTCAAAGAAAAAAAAAAGAAAAGAAAAAAAAATGCTAGATTGAAAACCTGTAAAAGGTGGTCTAAGCAAAAGGAGAGATGAGAGAAAATTGATGGGTGTCGAATCCACCAGAAATTAAATTAATTGAAATCACCAATTATGAAATATTTTCTGTAATAAGTGGTAAATCTAGGTCGAACCCTAAAGACTGAATTATTAAATTTCGTGCACTTGTGTAATGGAAAAAGAAACAAAGGTTGGGGGGGGGGGGGATTAGTTCACAATCCAAAGAAGAAATCAAAAATCCAAAATTAAGATCTAAAAATAAGAAACTCTCCAATTAAACAAACTTCAGTCCAAGGTAATTCACATTCCAATGCATTGATTGGATCATAGACAAAAGAAATACAATTATATCTTATTGAATACTTAACGTAGATTTACCAAACAGCGAGGTAAACCCCTGACTTACCTATACTCATTAATTCGAGCCCATCACTCTTATTGACTCTAATTATTAACTGAGTTGGTATTAAGCAATCCTCATCAAATTAATAACTGTTTTAAGAAAAGGAAGTAATTAAGTTGGACAATAATTTATGAAGCATAAATCATTTAATCCACCCTATTGTTTCCTTAGGTTATTATCGAAAACTGGAATCATAATCAATAAAACCTAATTGCTACTCATGTTCAATCTTACAAAACAATTACGGATTATGAAGATGAACTAGCAATTGATCAAATCAAACAATAAGTAATAGGCCTTTTTAGTAAATCATTCAATAGATCAAAAACAATTAAATCAGAAAACAATAGATATTCAAAAAGACATAAATTAAATTAAGAACCTGATCTCACAAATCACGCAAAAGAACTTGAATCCCTTAAACTGAATTAAAAACTTAGCCACTCATGTTCATGGCTTACAGAAAAATAAAAAAAAAATAAAGAAGAAATCTAAAAAGAGAATGGAGAATGAAGGTCTTCTAAGGAAAATGAAGGTCTGAATTGGGATGCTCTTAGCTGCTGCCCAAAGGCGTATTTATAATAAAAAACCTAATCCTAAAGATAGGAACCAAACTAGGAAAAGATTTGAAATTCAATAGACAGATTTTCAGCCTGTATTCACGTCTCTGGAATCAAGGCCGATTTTCAGTGACTTTCTTTTCGAATCTGCCTCTACCTTCTTCAGGAAAGTTGTAGCCCTATTTCTTAGCTTTCCAACGGGTACTCATTTGCCAAAATCCAAGGTCTACAGCACAAGTTATGGCCCAAAAATTGGGACTAGTTCAGACAGATGGTCCAGCACATTGTGACGAATTCATTGCCATTTTTGACAATTAAAATGGCCTCATCTCACATCTAGCCCTTCATAGAAGTTGTAGAGGTGGCTCTTAAGGTTCAATTGGGCTTGGGCTTGCTTCATTTGAATGTCTAAAACTCCAGATACAAAATAAATATCGAAACTAATCGTGACACATCAAGTCTGGGCTTTTACAATAGATTCATAGCTCATTTTGTCAACCTTGGAGATTGATTTGGGCTTTAGTCCCTCTCTATCATTTGAAGTGCTCTATCTTAGCTTTTCAATAGATTAAATAGCACTCAATTTGGAGACCTGCAACTTTAGAAACACCTGAAAAATACAGCAAAGGTCAAATGCTGAAAATTTCTCCATTTAACACAATTATTCCACAACTATCTAAAAATATGCCTAAATGATAAATATATTTTAACCAACTGAATTAAACATAAAAACACACTAAAAACATTAAATGTCATGGGAGTAAAATTAATAAATTATGCACTTATTAAATTCCCCCACACTTATTCCATGTTTGTCCTCATGCATGATTGAAACTCTCAATCAACTCCACTTAGAAGTTCCTTAACTTCACCCTATCACAACATTTTCTAACAAAAGATTAAAAGTTTGAAAGAAGAAGCAAGTAAGGTAATAACTATCATAATAAATTCCATCACCACCATACTAATATATCAATAATTTTTCAACACAAAACAAAACGCTTAAAATCAATTAAGCTCACACAATTAAAGTTTTATAAAATTTTAAGTTAATACACACCAAAACACAAGGTTAATTTATCAAGGCATAACAATTATAGCTCTTTGCAAATCTTAGGGGAGATAGAAATTTTTTTTTTTTTTTTTATATTTGAAATTGGTACTTCTCTCTTGTCACAGTTATTTCTTTTTTTTTTTTTTTCCACCGTCACCTTCAGAAAAGTACCTTGCTCATATCCTAGTTAGCTTTTAGCCTAAGAATCGACATGGGGTTCATGAAGACCCTTGGTTAGTTTGCTTAACTAAAATAGCGGAGCAATTATCAAGTTCAACTTTTTATTTCTCCCAATTTATGCATCTACATATTATAAAGTGCCCTGATAGATTAAACAAAGTTCTGAAATATGCATGACACTAGTTTAAAGCACACATAACTAATCATTTCACCATTAAATCAAGCCTAAATGATTTATGCAGAAAAAAATTACTCTATGATATGGAGAAGAGGGAAAATCCATCATTAAATTTACTATTACCTTGCCTAAAATCTCAAAAATTCAATTTAAAATAGAAAAGTCATTTCAAGGACAAAGCACTTCTCTTCGAGAGTTAATATAGAATCATGAATCAAGCTTATGAGAATAAATTTTATTTTATTTTATTTTATTTTATTTTGTTTTATTACTTTTTTTAATAATTAAAAAGATTGCAGCAACAAATTTCTCCTCCCCCACACTTAAAATTTACATTGTCCCCAATGTAAAGCCCACATGCAAAAGAAAAGGAAAAAAAAAAGCTAAAAAATAAAATAAAATAAAGGAAAGAAAATAAATCTGATTGTGGCTAACAGGCCACTCATGGGTTGCCTCCCAAGAAGCACTTTGTTTATTGTTGTTAGCTCGACATGGCAAAGCTCCTTAATCCACATAAATTGGGTTACTCAATTTGAGCTCCTCTACTGTATGCTCCTGAAACCCTTCATAAAATGGCTTGAGTCTATGACCATTGACCTTGAACACCTTATTAGTTTCTAAACTTTGAATTTCAACTGCACCATAAGGAAACGCATTAGGAACAACAAAAGGTCCAATCCAACGAGAATGCAACTTACCAGGCATTAGCTTTAATCTGTAATTATACAATAAAACTTTTTTCCCAACCATAAACTGCTTCCTTAGAATTAGTTTGTCATGGAATGCCTTAGTCTTTTCTTTATAGATCTTAGAGTTCTCATAAGCCTCAAGTCGAATTTCCTCTAATTCCTGCAATTGTAATTTTCTTTCCACACCAGCAGTATCCAAATCCAAATTACAATGTCTAACAGCCCAATAAGCCTTATGTTCTAACTCAACAGGAAGGTGACACAACTTACCAAATACCAATCTGTAGGGGGACATACCTATGGGTGTCTTATAAATAGTCTTGTAAGGCCACAAAGCATCATCAAGTCTAAGGCTCTTTGGCTTCACTGTTTTTTCCAAAATAGACTTGATCTCTTTGTTAGACACCTCTGCTTGTCCACTTGTTTAAGGGTGATAAGCTGTAGATATTCTATGGAAAACACCATATCTCCTCAACAAAGCCTCAACAGTTCTATTACAAAAATGTGTGCCCCGGTCACTGATTAAAGCTCTAGGAACTCTAAACCTGCTAAAACTGTTTGACTTGATAAAACCTGCAACAGCTTTAGAATCATCAGTCTTGGTGGCTTTGGCTTCCACCCATTTTGAAACATAATCAACAGTAAGTAATATATAAACAAAGCCAAAAGAAGAAGGAAATGGACCCATAAAATCAATACCCTACACATCAAAAATCTCACAAATAAGTATTGATTTCGATTATTGGGGTGAGTTTTCCTTGTCGTGATGTACACACGACATGTTTGAAAATTTTGTGTCATGGCCTAAGTTGTGTTATTGATTGGCAACACTATGATTATTAAATTGTTTGATCAAATTTGTGTTATATTAAGCTTTGAAAATTATGATTTGCTATAATTGTGATTTGAAAAATTATGAAATGTGATTGGGAGATTTTTGAATTATGAATTGTTCATAAATGTTTTATAATTATGCATTTTATATTTTATTGTGCACCATTGAGTATTTTTATACTCAGCGATAGCTTTCTTTGCTATCGCAGATAGAGAAAAGGACATAGCAGCAGAGTGACTACTACAATCAGAGAGGAGCACAGTTGAAGAATTTTTGTACGGGTATTGATTAATACCTTTGTAATTATTTTAATGTAGATGGTTTAGTGTCATATGTACTAAGGTAGATTAAGCAGTTGTACAGTCAATGTATAATAATATTATTTTTGAGATTTTGCGTCTGTAAATTAACTTATGAATGTAAATTAAATATTTAAAATGCAATGTTCATGAGTTTATGAAATGTTTTGAGATATCAATTCTTGATTTGAAATTTGGAATTTGAATTGAAGTGTTGTTATTGCTGTTGATTTGAAGTTTGATGGTTGCAAATGGGGTTGAATTAATTATTTGGAAGTGTTTTTCACAGGTTTTGAAGAACTATTTTTCCAAATACAGACGACACTCTGCCGAAATTTTTATAAAATTTGCGAAAAAATAAAATGGGACAAAAATCTTAACTAGTTTTCAAACTTTAATTAAATGTTTTTTATTTCCTACCAAAATGCTCACCACTTCCAAAATGTAAGAAAATGATTTTAAAATCCCTTGTAGTATATTTAATGGGTTACCGGTAGGTGAAGTATGGTAAATTATTAGATCTACTACGGGATCATGTTACATCTTACTAAGGGGTAGGGTGTGGCATATTTAGTGGTATTAGAGCAAAGGTTTTAAAATAAATTTTGAACTGTGAATTTGAAATATTTTATCGATAAATACTACTGCTCAAATGTTTGATACATATGACATATTTACATCATGAATATGCACTAACGGTGGTCAACCTCCTTGTGTTTGTTATCAGAGAATAGAAAATTTTGAAAAATGAAATGGAAGAGAGATATCATTCCGTAGAGCAATCTGTTGAGGCTGAGGCCCGAGGAGAAGCCCCAGCACTCCAGAATGTGAGTGGGTCAGCCACTCCAGCTCCTCCTTAAGCACCGCAGTTTGCTTCTCAGTTTGCACAGTAGATGGCTGCGTTTTTCCAACAAATGGCGAGAAATGTGCAGCCTCAAGCTCAGATGCAAGCACCTGCAGTACAACCACAGCCCTCGACTCGGCAATATGAAAAATTAATGAAATTTGGGGCCACCGAGTTTAAGGGCACTGTGGATCCACTAGAGGTAGAACAATGGTTAGAGAGGATGGAACGGGTTTTCAAAAAACTACAGTGTGCTGAAGAGTTGAAGTTCAAATATTCAATATCACTTGTAGAACGGAATGCATATGAGTGGTGAAAGAACAACCCCCACAGTCTGGTAGAGCCACCAGTCCTCACATGGGCAGACTTTTTAAGGGAATTTCGGTAAAAGTGGGTCCTCGATACTTATGTAGATATGAAGTTGCAAGAGTTTTTAAGTCTGAATCAAGGGGACAGAACTATAGCAAAGTATGAGCGGGATTTCTCTCGACTAAGCCACTATACCGAAAGCTTGGTCACCACCCCTAGAGACCAGTGTAAGAGGTTTGAGGCTGGGTTAAGGCCTAGCTTGAGAATATAAGTGGTAGCATTCCGACACCATAATTTTTCTGAATTGATTTCATAAGCCCTGGAACTGAAAAGGATAAAATTAGAATGGGCAGTGAAAAAGAGTATAAAAGAGAAAAAGAAAACTGAAAAGGTTACTGGCCAAGCTACTGAGAGTGGCTCTGGAAAAAGAAAACATTTTGGAGGATCTAGTTCGCGTGAATCGGGTAGAGGTAGATCTTCTGGACAGAAACCACCCCAATCCTCTAGTGGTTAGAGCCCGATCGTTATAATTGGTCTCAGAGGTGCTCGCGTGTCCTCTTGGGCGATGGTGGGGCAAACCTCAGCGAGGACGCTGAGTCCTGAAAGGAGGGGAGAAAGGTCCCTTAGGGCAATCTCACATCGGCAAATCACGGAGATGGTCTTGGATTCAAAAAGTAATGATATATAAAATGAGAGAACTAATCACCAGAGGCGCCTTTTGGTGGAATGGCCTAGAGAGTTGGAAGAACTCCAGGGTTAAGCGTGCTCGCTTGAGAGAAATCCTAGGATGGGTGACCTCCTGGGAAGTTCTCCATTCCACCTATGGGACAAAACTATGAGGCTTATAGCCAAAACGGATAATTCCTCTAGTGGTTGGAGCCCGATCATTACAATGACCAAGAAAAGAGCGTACTTCCCTCACAGTTGTGGGGTAGGGTAAGTTCACAATTAGCTTAATTTTAGATTTATCCACCTCAACACCCCTATTAAAGATAACATGACCCAAAATAATTCCCTGTTCCACCATAAAATGACACTTCTCAAAATTCAAAACAAGATTTTTCTCAATGCATCTCTCAAGAACAGAAGTTAAATGATGTAAACATGCATCAAATGAATCACCATACACAGTAAAATCATCCATGAACACCTCAATGCAAGTATCAATGTAATATGAAAATATGCTCATCATGCATCTCTGAGATGTGGCAAGTGCATTACAAAGCCCAAAGGGCATCCTTCTAAAAGCAAAAGTTCCAAAAGGGCAAGTGAAGGTAGTCTTCTCTTGACCCTCCGGTGCAATCACAATTTGATTATATCCAGAAGAGCCATCAAGAAAGCAGAAATAAGACTTACCTGCTAACCGCTCAAGCATCTGATCAATGAATGGCAGTGGGAAGTGGCCCTTCCTTGTTGTTGAATTCAGCTTGTGGTAGTCTATGCACATTCGCCATCCGCTCTGAATCCTTGTTGGAACAAATTCATTATCTTGATTTGCTACCACAGTGACTCCTGATTTTTTTGGTACTACTTGGACTGGACTTACCCATTTGCTGTCTGAAATTGGGTAAATAACTCCTGCATCCAGTAGCTTTAAAATCTCATTCTTCACAACCTCCATCATTTGTGGGTTCAATCTCCTTTGAGCTTCTCTACTTGGTTTAGCCTCATCCTCCAGTAAAATCCTGTGCATGCACACTGATGGACTTATACCTTTGATGTTAGCTATTGTCCATCCAATTGCTTCCTTGTGTAGTCTTAGAACCCTAGTCAACCTGTCTTCTTCAATCTTTGTTAAATTACTTGAGAAGATAACTGGAAATGTCTCATTGTCTCCCAAGTAAACATACTTCAAATGCTCAGGTAAAGGCTTGAGTTCAAGCACTGGTGCCTGCACAACAGAAGGTAACAATGTTGTGTGAGATACAGGTAAGTTGATCTTTGGTACTCCATACCTTTTTTGAACAGGAGGTAATAACTGCAATGCCATTATTGCCTCTTGAACCTCTACACTTAATGGTTGATTGGTACTGATTTCTTGAATTTCTTGACTAATCACCACTTCTAACTCATCCTCCATGCTTAACTCAAAGACATCCTGCATAATTGTATCAACAACATCAATAGAAAAGATAGAATGATCATTAGCAGGATACTTAATGGCATCAACGATATTAAATTTGACAGTATCTCCATCAAACTCTATAGTTAAGGTACCATCATCCACATCAATTTTTGTCTTGGCAGTTTTTAGGAAAGGTCTTCCAAACAAAATCAAAGCTGACTTTGATGTGGGAACACTATCCTCCATATCCAGAATGTAAAAATCTATAGGAAAAATTAATTCTCCAACCTGCACTAACACATCCTCAACTACTCCTAATGGGTAAGCATTAGAATGATCAGCTAAATGAATAATGACATTGTTTTCTTTCAAAAGACCCAAATTTAAAGTTTGAAAAACTAAATTTGATGTAACATTAATAGATGCTCCTAAATCTGCCATTGCACGTTCAAATTTAGAATCACCTATTATGCAGGGAATAGAAAACGAACCTGGATCCTTACATTTAGGGGGTAATTTTTGCTGAATTAATGTCGACACATTTTCCCCCACACTGATCTTCTCATTATTCCTCAACTTGCGCTTTGTAGTGCATAGTTCCTTAAGGAATTTAGCATACTTGGGAACTTGTTTGATCGCATCAAGTAAAGGTATATTCACCTCCACCTTTCTGAAAGTCTCCAAAATTTCTTTCTTTTGTTCTTCTTTCTTATTTTTAGCCAACCTGCATGGGAATGGAGGAACAAAATTATTAACCTTATTTAAGTTAGGTTTAGTATTTACCTCAACTTCAGGAACTTCAAGAACTTCAGAATTTTTTGCTCCTTGCTTCTTCTTTTTTATTGGCTCATGTGGAGTCTGATTATCAACTTCTTTTCCACTCCGCAACAATATTGCACTTGCATTTTCTCTAGGATTCATGACTGTTTGTGATGAGAGCTTTCCAAAACCTTGAGCTTCCAGCTTACTCACAGATGAGGCCAACTGACCAATCTACCTCTCTATGTTTTGAATGCTATTTTTGGTCTCCTGTTGAAAATGTTGGGTATTATTAGCCAAAGCCTTAACAATTTCATCAAGTGACATACCTTGATTTGAGGGAGGCAGAGGTGGAGGTGGTTGATTCACTTGTGGTCTTTACTGCTGGTATCGGTTTTGCACTGGTTGATTCCCATAACTCAGATTGGGATGATCTCGCCATCCTAGATTATAAGTATTTGAATAGGGATCATACCTACATTGTGGCTGTCCATAATGTCCTACTGCATTAGAATGTTGCATTAATTCATCCTCTTGTAACGCAGGACATATATCAATAGCATAACTTGAACCCGAACAAATTCCACATACCTTAACAGTTTGCATGTTCCCTACAGCCAACTGCCTCACCAAAGAAGTTAAATCAGAAATTTATTTCTCAAGGTTAGATGTACTTACCTCCTTAACCTTCATAGGTGTGTGATCCATTCTAATTCCAAACTGCTGAGGATTTGCTGCCATGTTAGAAATCAGCCTCCTTGCCTCTTCTGGTGTCTTGTTAACCAAAGCTCCTCCACTAGCAGCATCTATCATATTGTGGTCCATTGGTAGAAGTCCCTCATAGAAATACTGAATTAATAGCTGCTCACTTATTTGATAATGGGGACAACTTGCACATAGTTTCTTAAATCTATCCTAATACTCATACAAACTCTCTCCATTGTACTGCCGGATGCCACAAATTTCTTTTCTTATGTTGGCAGCATGGGAGGCAAGAAAAATACTTCTTCAGAAATATTTGCTTCATTCCATTCCATGAGTTGACAGATTCGGAAGGAAGGTAATACAACCAATCATTAGCTGTGCCTTCCAATGAGAAGGGAAAAGCTCAAAGCTTGATTTGATCCTCTGAAACTCCTTGAGGTTTCATGCTGGAACACACAACACGTGTAACACCCCTCACCCGTCTACAGTGTAGCCGAGCAAAACGTGCTACACGGCGTGCCGGAGCACCTGATCTTATCTAATTTCATGATAGTTCTAGATTTAATTGTTCAAAAACTTTATCTGAGGTTTAGGCTATTTTTACTTTTATCAAAATCTGACTAATTTGGAAATTTCAAAAATTTTAACTATAATCCAGCAGAGTGCTGGCAGTAATTTGGACTAACAGTTCTTCTGAACCTGCCAAAAACAATTTCAATATATACTCAAATTCACAACTCAGAATCAGTCTCAAAATTTTTCATACTCAATATCAATCAGAATCATCATGATCAGATACTTAACTCATATATCAAAATTCTTACATTTTATTATTTTGCATAATTTGCCAACTAAGTACATAAATTTATCAAGTACAGAATATACAAATAAAATTACAGTTACTAATTTACATTACAATAATAGCAGTAATTATAATGTATAGCTTATAAAACATGCTTAAAATGAGCCCTATCTACATGCATTGTTGAGGAGGTGACAACCTTCAATTCTTCTGACACTTCTGCAGATCTGGACTCCAAAAATCTTAGTTGGCAGTCTACTGGTTTTACCTTCAGTACCTGCGCGAGGAAGCAATTCCATCGCGCTAAGCATTTCTGCTTAGTGGTGCAATAGTATAATAAGAAATAATATATACAAATAAAGAAAGAAATAACTCATAATTCGGATACTTAAGAATCAATTTAATTTGGTATGGTATTTCTAGTATCAATGATCTTATGTACTAGTTTGTTCCTCTTTGGAAGTGCTTAGTTTATAACTTTTCAGTAATACTACTCAGTATTCAAATTATTCTAACTGTATTGTATTTCAAGTCTCTACTGTTCTGCAATTTATATTTTTTTATATTTCTTTTGCTAATCTCTTTTACTCATTTATTCAATACTTAATTGAATTGTACTGAAATTTCATTATACTTAACTTAACTTAGCTTCCTAAATTGAATAATGTTTTAAATGACTGCCCATATAGCCTATACACTGACTAGACTGGATAAACAGATATACTAGCACTGGGTACCTAGTACCTCGGGCCGTCACACTATTGGTCACAAAGTGTCTCCCGGTGTGCAAATAATGTGGCTAAAAAGCCATATAATCAATCAGGCATTAAGCCGAGTATAATAACACAAACTGTATAGCCATAGGCTATTAAAATCATAGTATGGCATAATAAGCCATAGAACACAGTATGACGTAAAGTCATTTACAAAACAGCTGTCAGAATCCTATTGGCATGCCAACCTATCCAAACTAGTCAACTAGGCAAATTAGGGCATATTACAAGATTAAATATTTATTTCTTTATTTTCAGGGTTTACTGGTCATTACACAATTCACTGGTCAATGAAAATATTGACCTTTTTATACATCATGGATAAGTTGATTCTAGTATTAACATGTCACATTTTGCATTTCAATATGTTGCCAATATAGTGCAATTTACCATTTTTACAAGTTGGCATTCATTGCCAAATCACTTCAAGCATCATTTTATGTAATTACCAATTTTCAATTTTAGTAAGCTAGATTGATCTAGCATAAAGTCCTATTTCCCTTGGTTTTTAGCTTTTGGTCAAAGAAGCAAAATTGTAGCTCTATGTCTTATTGCACGCGGGACGAAATTTCAGATCATTCCGAGTTGTATAGACCAAGATATGGTCAATTTACTAAAGTTGGACAGATTGCACCTTTAGTGCAAAATTTGATCAATTTCTCAATTTTTGTTTGCTAGATTTGTCTAGCTTAAAGTCCTATTTCTCTTGGTACTATTCCCCTCAATTCATTTCATTAGTCAACCTATAATGTTGACCCTTGATGCACTCTACGTGAATCAATTCTAATGTTACCAATATGTCACATTTTATAGCCCTTTAATGTTGGTATATGTTACCAATTTCATTTCCAAGTGTATTGCATTTTATTGCAATTTACCGGATTTCGGTGTACTAATTTGACCTAGCCGGACGACCTAGTTCCCTCAGTTTTTGGGTTTCGGTCCAAACTACAAACTTGTAGGTCTATGTCTTATGGAACGCGGGGCAAAATTTCAGGTCATTCTGAGTTATGTAGACCAAGTTATGGTCATTTTACTATTGCTGGTCAAAATGTATCAAAATTGGTCACTTTAGGTCATTTTAGGTTCGGCCAGTTTTTGGACCCGAACTTGTGCAAGCTTTTTGACTTGCTTATGGTCATTTCTGGGCTTGGGTGTCTTCATAAGACTTGTAGATATAGGTCTTAAGTATTCATGGTCAAAATTTCAGGTCAATTGGACCTGTTTTGAGTGAGTTATGGCCTAAACACTAACTGCTGCCCAAATGATAAGTTTTCAGGCCTTAAATGCACTAATCCGGATTTGGTCACTTTTTAAAATCAGTTTCTAGGCAGAATTTTGGCAACCTTTCTACATGAAAGTTGGCCTATTTGGTGTCTAGTTTCACCCCATATTGGCCTCATACCAATTGGGTTCATAGTTTGGCACTTATGGCCTCATTTAGGTGCTGCCTTCAATACACAACCTGCACAAAGCTCATACACTTCCAATTTAATGTTCCTCTTCCTCCTCATTACTACAATATTCAATCAACAACACTTCTATACATATATTGTACACAATTCCAGCAAAAATTCTGGGCAGAATACTCAAGTCCACAAGGCACACAATACACCATTAAACTTCAATATTTACATCCACCCAAATTCAACATACTTCAATGTTAATATTACACATATACTTCAACATATTCATACTTCAATATCATTTACACTTGCTACCCACAAATTGACATTAACATATATCATTAATAACCATATATTCACACACAAATTCATGCTATTAGGGGCTGCCAAACATGGCAGTTTGCTCAAGGCTTCAAGGTTCCATTTCACACCTTAAATCTAAACACTACATGTACATATTTATGCACAAACTTACTCTAACTTTCATTTGAATCAATCAACCTTCATTTTCATTCATTAGAAGTAAAAATAACTCAAGCTCAACAAGGGTTCATGGCTTCCAAAAATGGACAAATTCATTTATCACTATTTCTTTCATTTCTCTTCACCAAAACACTCACCTCAACCTAAACACAAGCTTTACCAAAGCAAGGGAGGGATTTTGGACACTTACAACTTTTGATGCTTATCAAAATTTCACCAAATCTGGTTTTTCTTGTTGCCAATATCTTCCCCAAGGTAAGTAGGCAAGCTTTAATGAAGGAAAGAAGTGGAAAGGATGGCTTGATCATGCACCCATGGAGATTGCATGTGGGGTGGCCATGGTGATTTCCATGGTGGAATTCATTACGGCAAAGTAAAATGGGCTGATGAAAAAGATGATGGTGAGTGCTATCTACTGTCCCAAGGCTGTGATAAGGGCCCAATATCCAAGTTAGTGGAGCACTAACTTGGATTTTAATGTTAATTATTCAAAGTTTCATAAATTAGATTTTATCCCCCATTTCTTTCACTATTCTTATAATGTATCACAATTTAATTTTTTCATGATATTTTCTAAGTGTAATATCATTTATTTTTAATGGAGATTGAGGTCAAAAGGCAACACTATGTGTCAAATGACCAAAATATCCCACTTCGGTTTATATTCCTGATTTTTCGGTAACACTGATTTTTGTCTGTTTCTCAATTTTTCATTTTTCTTTGTACTAATTTATTAATTTTTCTTTGATATTTCTAGTGTCAATTACATTTCAATAAATCTTTATTTATGTCTCAAAATTATATTCAGAGGGTTCCCCGCGGTCCTGGGGTCGGCAATGGCCTTCCCGGTGCGGTCACCCATCGCTGTGGTGCCGGCTCATTTAACTTAGCATCATTTTCTCTCTTTCATTTTTGTTTGATTTTTCTTGTATTTTCTTTTTATTTATTTCATCATTATATGTCTGTTCACTATCACCGAAGTGTGGTTCCAGACATACTGACTTGCCTGGACTGTTATTTGACTACTGGAGCAATTGAACGTACAGAACACATGCAATGGGGATGTTACAACATGAAATTCCTTTAGATGCTTATGTGGATCCTCACCTACAAGACCATGAAATTTAGGCAATAAATGGATTAGTCCATATTTTAACTCAAAAGCAACATTTAAAGCAGGGTATTGGATACACAAAAGCTATTGGTTTAAATCAGGAGCAACCAACTCTTTCAAAGTTCTAGCAGCCATGGTTTCATTTTCAGAATTTGACTCTGACTCTGAATCCAAACTTAACTCCTTTGGAGATTGGACTCCTTCAGATGTACTCGGAATTTGCCTAGCTTGCTTAGCCAATTTTCTCAACTATTTAGCTGTTTTTTCTACTTTTGGATCAAAGATCAACTCACCAGATTGAGAAATTCTTGTCATAAACAAAAAGAAATCAAAGTAAAAACAGAAAAATGCCTCAAAACCCTAGAAAACAATCGAATTTAGCCTCAAGAGGGTGGGGCCAAGAAATCCCATGGATTAATTGGTCTTGATCAGAGCGTCGTTTCCTTCAAAATAGGTATGGGCCGCCCTCCAAGTTCAACCAAAATTCTTAATGAACAGTAATATTGAACATTAACACCATAAATTTTTTTTCTTTTTTTTATTTTTTCAAAATCCTGAAAACAACAACACTCCGCAAAACAAAGTTAATAACAAAATACCCTAACACTAAAAACACGAATTCCAATAAACTTCAGTCCCTAGCAACAGCGCCAAAATTCTTAATGGGTGTCGAATCCATTAGAAATTAAATTAACTGAAATCACAAATTAAGAAATATTTTCTGCAGTAAGTGGTAAATTCAGGTCGAACCCAAAAGACTGAATTATTAAATTTCGTGCACTTGTGTAATGGAAAAAGAAACAAAGAATTAGGGGGGGGGGGAGGGAGGATAATTACCAATCCAAAGAAGAAATCAAAATTCAAAAATTAAGATCTAAAAATAAGAAACTCTCCAATTAAACAAACTTCAGTCCAAGGTATCGCATTCCAATGCATTGATTTGATCATAGACAAAAGAAATACAATTATATCTTGTTGAATACTTAACGTAGATTTACCAAACAGCGAGGTAAACCCCTGACTTCCCTATACTCATCAATTTGAGCCCAACACTCTTATTAACTTTAATTATTAATTGAGTTGGTATTAAGCAATCCTCATCAAATTAATAACTTCTTTAAGAAAAGGAAGTAGTTAAGTTGAACAACAATTTATGAAGCATAAATCATTTAATCCACCTTATTATTTTCTTAGGTTATTATCGAAAACTGGGATCATAATCAATAAAACCTAATTACTACTCATGTTCAATCTTACACAATAATTACGGATTATGAAGATGAACTAGTAATTGATCAACTCAAACAATTAACTAATAGGCCTTTTTAGCAAATCATTCAACAGATCAAAAATAATTAAATAAAAAAATAATAGATATTCAAAAAGACATAAATTAAATTAAGAACCTGATCTCACAAATCACACATAAGAACTTGAATCCCTTGAACTGAATTAAAAACTTAGCCATTCATTTTCATGGCTTACAAAAAAATAAAGAAGAAATCTAAAAAGAGAATGGAGAATGAAGGTCTTCTAAGGAAAATGAAGGTATGAACTGGGATGCTCTTATCTGCTGCCCAAAGACATATTTATGATAAAAAAACCTAATCCCAAAGATAGGAACCAAACTAGGTAAACTTTTGAAATTCAAAAGATAAATTTTCAGCCTGCATTCACGTCTCTAGAATCAAGGCCGATTTATAGTGACTTTCTTTCTGAATCTGCCGCTGCCCTTTTCAGGAAAGTTGTAGCCTTATTTCTTAGCTTTCCAACGGGTACTCATGTCACACCCTACTCCCCTATAAGATGCAACATGGTCTCGTAGTACACCTAATGAATTACCGTACTTCGCCTACCGATAACCCATTAGATATACTACAAGGGATTTTAAAACAATTTTCGTGAAATTTAAATCATCGGTTAAAATCTGGTGTTATAAATTTTTTTTTTTTCAGAATTTCGGCAAAGTGCCGGCTGTATTTTGAGAAAACAGTTCTTCAATCCTGCAAAAGAAAATGCTCCCAATATGTTTTCTCAAATACAACTTCAATAACTTTATTTCAATTCACAATTCAATTCTCAATAAACAATCAATTCATTTTCAAATTACTCTCATCATAAAGAAACATTTCATTGATTACAAGACTCAAAATTTATAATACAAAACTATTCAAGTAAATGAAATCTCAACTTTATATTTACAATAATTTACATTTAATTACATACCGAAATATTTTACAAGAGTTTTTATACAACTGCTCAAATAATTTACATACATTCTATTACATGCATACATCAAAACCTGTGTACATGGGTATACCTATGATATACCTAGAGCTGATCTGAATATGTCTTCAAAGAAACTTATTCACTGCTCTATGCTCTTTTTACCTGCGACAGCATACAAAGCTATCGCTGAGTGGTGAACTCAGTGGTGCACAACTATAATTTAAAACATAGTACAATATACATTGACAAAATTTACAGTAATAATTTGGAAATCTGAATACTCATCAAATTCCAAAACTCAAAATATTCATTGACAATAATTTAAATCATTTGTATAAATGACTTTGATCACAAAACTCAATTTATCAAATCATGACTAACCATTTAAGTAATTCCAACAAAATCAATTATACATAAACCATAATTGAAATCACAATTCTTTACCATTCAAAAGCCATTCTGTATCTCAAAAATTATTATGTATCTCAAAAATCAATCTTTATCTCACTAACTATGCAAGACTAATCCGAAAGGGCCATATTCGATGTGATTCTAACTCCCTATGGTCGGGGAGGTCGAATCAGATTCTAACTCCCTATGGTCGGGGAGGTCGAATCATCGTGCACAGTACCATCACAATAATGAATCTTCTGCAAGGGCCATAACGATAAAATAAACTTAGATCTAACCTCAAATCAGAGGAAAATCTAAGCCTGTGCACGTACCATGGTAATCAAAACACAACTAACTCCATTGTCTTCTCAACAAATGAGAGAGACGGGTAATAACCTAGTCAAGCATCTATAGTGAGATATAAAACAATATCATAATCCTTTTAGTGAGCATAAATCACAATATAATTCGATTCAAATTCAATTCCAATATCCAATAATTTTTATGCTTATCACAATTCAAATCATAAATTTGCATTTTTCCATGAAAATTACCATCATAATTCAAAATATGTTCTATCACAATTTTCCAAAACATAATTTATTCAATCCATAACAATGCTTAATACTTGTGGAAATACCATTTCACAAAGCTAAATTCATACATACTATAACAATTTCAATAATCATTGAATTAAATCCAATGCTTGTTAAACATAATACAAAATATGTCATTTAATCATATGAAATATTCAAAACAAAATCAGTTAAAAACTAGCTGTGCACAAACCTCTGATAACTGTCTCTTGGCTCTGACTCAGTGTTTCCTTCCCCTTCCCTGAGTCTTTGCTAACTGAGAAAAACAATTTGAAGTGTTTCAGTACTTAATTAAACTGTCTCTAACGATAATGTTTGATAAATAATTCACTGAATGCTATTATTTGCTTAATCAACTTAATATATCGACCCTCAATGCGTTTTAGGTAATTTAGGTTTTAACGTTACTAATATGTCACACTCGATAGTCTTTTAGGGTTGGTACATGTTACCATGTTCATTTCCGTGTATACTGCATTTTCTTGCAATTTGCTGGATTCCGGGATATTAGTTTGACCTAGCCGGACGACCTAGTTTCCTCGGTTTTCGGGTTTCGGTCTTAACTAAAAACTTGTAGATCTATGTCTTATGGAACGCGGAGCAAAATTTCAGGTCATTCTGAGTTATGTAGACCAAGTTATGGTCATTTTACTATTGCTGGTCAAATTGCACCAAAATTGGTTATTTTAGGTCACTTTAGGTAATTTTAGGTTCGGCCAGTTTTTGGACCCGAACTTGTGCAAGCTTTTTGACTTGCTTATGGTCATTTCTGGGCTTTGATTTCTTCATAAGACTTGTAGATATGGGTCTTAAATATTCATGGTTAAAATTTCAGGTCAATTGGACATGTTTTGAGTGAGTTATGGTTAAACACTAACTGCTGCCCAAATGGTCAATTTTCAGGCCTTACTTGCACTTAATCCGGATTTGGTCATTTTTCAACCTACCTTGCAAGCAGAATTTTGGCAAGCTTCCTTCATGAAAGTTGGCACATTTTGTGCCTATTTTCACTTCCAATTGGTCTCATACCAATTGGAGCCACACAATTAAAGTTCTAGGCCTAAAACTCAAACTGCCTTATTGAAATTCTTGCATACACATCAAGCATCACTTTTAACACTCACCAAACTTAACATTTAAACCAATTCTGGTTGCACCACAACCTAAACATAATTTACAACATTTTATAGGTCATTTTGGCAGCTTACAATTACATTCAATGTGCACCAACAAGTGCAGAATTTATCCAACTCAATTTACAATAATTCAATCACCAATTCATGCTCATTTACATGTCAAACTTCACACCATCATTCATGCACTCAAACTGCCATAACAACCAACACATTTTAACATCATTATTCCATAAACCAAGCATGAATTCCAGCATTCTTCAAGAGCTAACAAACTGCCACAATGGTACATTTACATTCCATTAATTTCCAAGCTTTAAATTTCATTTCACATTTACATATTCTAAATATACATCACCCAAATGATTACCCATACACATAAATAATTAATCAACCTTCTAATCCACCATTTACAAGCAAGAGTAAACTATCTTCAAGGTGTTTCCATGGCTGCCAAAAGTACACATTCCCATTCAACATCAAACCTCAAAATTTTCTTCATAAATCAAACACCCATAACACCCTTACAAACTTTAACAAAGTAACAATAAAAAACTCAAACTTACCTATGGATGAGACTTCTCAAATCTTCACTAAACTTCCTAATTTTGCTATCAAACTCTTCCTTGTGATGTGGGGATAAACTTTAATGAAGCAACCTAGGTGTTTGGAGGTGAAATGAAGAGGATGATGAAGCTTGAACCAATTGTGGCAATAGAGGTTTTGAGAGAGTTCAATTCGGCATGGTGAGTCTCAAGGTTGAAGATGAAGTTTAGTGGAAGTAATCTGCCCATGTGATGTTAATTTAATCCCCAAAGTGCTCCACTCACCCATTTTTAATGATTTAATAAGTGAAAAGTGTTAATTACCCAATTTGAACCCCATTTTTGCTATTTATATTAGGTACCCCTAATTTAATTTTTCATTATATTTTCCAAGTGTAATATCATGTATTTTCAATGGACATTTAGGTCAAAAGACAACTCGGGGTGTCAAATGACCACAATGCCCCTGTTCGGGTTGCATTCCCGATTTTTCGGTAACACCGGGTTTTGTCCGTTTTTCGATTTCTCACTTTTCTTTGTACTAATTATTTAATTTTTCTTTGATATTTCTAATGATATTTATACTTCAATTGATGTCTCTTTAAGTCTTAAAATTAATTTCCAGGGTTCCCCGCGGTCCAGGGCTAGTCAACGGTCCACGCCGTGACTTCCCCGTGCGGTCACCCATCGCTAGGGTTCCCGGCTCGCTTAACTTGGTTGCATTTCTTTACTATTATTTTTCCTTTGTTTTTCTTGTATTTTCTTTTCTTGTATTTCATTATTTAATGTCTCCTCACTCATATCGAAGTGTAGTTCTAGGCATCCTAGCTGTCCGGACAACACTGGTCACCGGAACAGTAGAACGCATTACCGAACATAGGGGTGTTACAATTCTCCCCCCCTTAAAATAAATTTCGTCCACGAAATTTTACCCAATAGTCATCTTACAATAGTCATACGTTTATTTTTTTTTCCTTTTTATACGATCGTATAATCTTCTTTTCCTCAAATTTGTATAATACTTTTAACAATCTAATACAACGTTTAATTTGTTTCTATATCATCAATCCTCTCTTACTATTGTCCTGTCTAATATTTCGATTCATGTTCCTTCTTGAATGACCCTTGAGGTCATGTTAGAATCATTTATCTAGTCATTGGTCCTCTGACCATTCTAGTCCATAGTTTTCCTCACATTCGTAACATTTCTTTGTTATATTTGAACCAATTGTTCAAATTTTTTTTTTCATAACTCTATTTATCTGTCAATATTCTATAACTTACTTCCTTTTGTACTGAACTATAACCTTTCGATATTCTAACCTTTGAGTTTTAGATCCCTAAGTAGGATTTTTCAAACTTATTTATAACAATTAAATTCTGTCCTGGCATAACTATACCAAAACAGATGCCGTTGGTAACTATTCTTATCTAGGTATACTATCGGGTAGTACGTAGCTCTACACAATAATCTCAAGTCAGTATTGTAATCTGCAGCTTACAGTATAAACATCAAGAACATTGCATAGTTACTACGATACATCCCAATAGATCAAACTTTCCTATCTTTTATCCTTTTCCAATTCACCGATACCTGAAACTTATTCTGATTACAATATTCATTAACAATTAACAACTGGAACATCTCTGCCTTCATCTAGAACCATTCTATTACCGCATCTTACTTTTACGTCCTCTTGCCTTACATTAAGTAGGCTTGCCATTTAGCTTTATAATTTATGGTGTGTTAGAAAATACTTTTCGCCGATAAACTCTTCCAAAACTAATTTCACTTATTATCACAATCCTTATCTTAAGGACTAATCACTAATGCATCAAAATTTATTCCCCTGTAAAGGAATAACAACAGAACATATAGTTCTAACTCTAACATAAAAGTATGCAGACCCTAGGTCAAACAATACATAAACGAAGAGTGCCATCCTTCTTCTTAACAAACAATACTGGCGCTCCCCATGGTGACACACTAGGGCGGATGAAGCCCTTTTCAAGTAGTTCTTGCAACTGTACCTTCAACTCCTTCAACTCTGCTGGTGCCATTCTGTAACACCCTCCCGGTAGCAACTCCGTACATTCTACTGTTCCGGTGACCAGTGTCGGTCTGGACAGCTAGAACGTCCGGAAAAAAAATATTTAAACTAAAGTCAGGAACCATAATTAACTCAAATATTAATAATAAAAATTTAGTAAAAATTTTAAAAATAAAATACAACCAAGTTAAACGAGCCGGTGCCCTAGCGATGGGTAACCCAGAGGGAAGTTGCGGTTCTCGCAACTAGGAGCCCTAGACCCTAGAGAAAATTCATAAAATAATTTTTGGGACTCCAGAGAAGGGTCATTGAGGTCCCTATGGCATTAGAATGCCAAGAAAATATTTAGAAAAATTTTTTAATCGGTACAGACAATTTTGACCTCTTAAGCCAAACGGAGGGCATTTTGATTATTTCGCCTTCAGAGGTGATTTTTAGCCGACTTGTCCAGTTAAGTAAATAATTATTATGACATAAAATATGAATAAACATTACTAAAAATTAAATTAAAAATGAATAGTGATGAAAAGAAAAGAAAAATGAAGAAAATTGAAATTTTGACATCACATGATGTCATTTAAAAAGCTCCACTCAATCATCATTTGACAAATAAATTAAAGGGAAAAAAATGACATAAAATGGGACAAAAATAAAACCAATTCCAGAAGACCTCATTTCAGCCGTAGCTCTTCCTTTTCCAAAGCTTTCCACCATTGTTACTCCCTTTAAGCTTAAATTTCCTTAAAATCTCACCATATTTCCCATAATCATCTTCATAAAAACTGAATATCTACCCTAGCTAGAGTGCTTGGAAGTAAAAGGAAGCAAGAATCTTGAAGTTGGCAGGAAAGAGACTTGGCTAAATTAAGGTTAGTGCACATATATACTTAGAACTCTTTATTTTCATGTTAAAGACTTAAAAGGGAGTAAGAATTTGAAAGCCAAATGAATGAAATTTATGTGTATGCATGCCCTGAATTTTGGCAGCCCTAAGGAAGGGATAAGAGTGATTGTTTTGATGGACTTAAAGTGGACTAAAGATCATGATTAAAGAATATATACGTGTGGATAATGAATTAGTGAACCTTGAATTTGGGCGAACCTTGAATTTGGGCTAGGGTTTGGGGGCAAAAATTTGACTTGGCTTATGAAATTGTTAAAGAACATTCTAATGGTCAATTACTGACCATTTGAGGTAAGTTGACCATAATTTGGACTGAAAATATAGCATGGCAAAGTGAAATGTATAGGCTGCCTAGTGACAGCAGCAATGAGGCTGTGATTCCAGCCCACTTGGACAGCCATAACTTTGGCTGTGTAGGTCCAATTGGTGTTTGGAAAATTGGAAATGAAACTACACTTATAATGGCACATTTTTTCTGAAGAAACCATGCCCAAAAGACCAAAGCAAGTGGACCAAAAGTTGGCCCCAATCCGGGTACCCTGCAAGCCAATTTTGCAAAATGACCAAATGAACAATAAGCCATAACTCACTGTAGAAATGGTCAATTGACCTGAAATTTTTACAGCAACAAGTTAAGACATAGAAAAACAACTTTTATGAAGAAACCTACCCCAAATTATGACCAGAACCTAACCCAAAGGGCAGTCACAGTCACTGTTTATTGTACTGTAGATTTGGTAATTCTGCAGTTTTTCCAATCTGGCCAGCTGTGGTTTTTGGACCATATCTAGAGCTACAAAACTCCAAATGGAGTGATTCCAAAAAGAAAATTCAACTAGACAAAATAAGGAACAACTTTCATGTTTACTATTTCCTCAAATTCCTACTACAACAGTGCCCAATGGAATAGTAAATTTGAGTTACAAAAACTGAAAATTCTGCTTCCCTTGGTTAAAGCTTAGAAATGGTATTAATGCTTAATGCCAACAAGTTTTGAATGTAAAATGTGGTATGTTGGTAGTGCCAAAACCAATGTACCTATTTTCTATCCAAAAGTCAACGTTTTTGTTGACCAATGAGGTGAATAGTGACAACAAAACTTGAAATTCAAAAATTGAAGAATTTAAAAGTATCAAATGCCCTAGTATACCTAAAAAGATTGGTTTGGATAGTTTGGCATGCCAATAGGGTTCAGTTAGCAGTACTGCACATGGCATTATGCCATTCTGTGATTTTATGGCTTTTAGCCATTCTGACTTTGTGTTGATGTTTGGCCTTGTGCCTACTGTCATTACAGCATTATTAGTTGCTCTGTTGCACACCGGGAGATGCACATGTGACCGATGGTGTGACGGCCCGAGGTACTAGATACCCAGTGCCAGTTTACCCGTTTATCCAGTCCAGTCATTCAGTATAGGTTACTTGGGCAACAAAATGAATGAAAGTGGACAAAGTTAACGAAACAGAGGGATATACAAATACAAAACAAATAAGACATATAGATTAAATACACATTTATTTTCTGCTATTTTCTTTTATTATATTATTGCACCACTAAGCATTATTGCTTAGCGCGTTGCTTTTGCCACGCGTAGGTTCTGGAGATACTGAACCTGAGCCCAGTAGACCGCAGACTGGGTGAGTCCATCCTACAGCTCTGCACAGTGTCCGTGTCACCTCACCTTCTACAGTGCATTGGTAGGACACTAGGTGTCATTTTGGTATTTTGTAATTGATTTTTATTTTCCTTTGTGTAAATGAAACTTATGTAATGTATTTTGATGCTCATGTAAATAATGAGAATTGTGGTTATGAATGTAAAATTTGAGCATTTATTTATAGCTTATATATGAGTATCATGAGAAATGAATGTTTGAGTAATGGAAAGGTTGTTGAAAATCATATTGAGACTTTGTTGATATAAAGGAGTTGGGATTGTTTGAAATGATTTTTGGAAGTGCTTTTCACAGGTTTCGAAGAACTGTTTTCTCCATTTTTAACCGGTACTCTGTCAGATTTTCTTTAAAATTCTCGGAACCCCAAATAAATTATAATTTCAACAAATGGCTCAAATATATTATTTTTCACAAGATATATTCAAAACTATGACAAAAATTGATTAAATTAAAATAGAGGGTGCCGATACACCGTGTGACATTGCTTACTCGGGTATACTGTACACGGGTAAGGGGTGTCACATTTAGTGGTATCAGAGCACGGTTTAGGTGTTTATGGGCCTAGATTGAGTCCATACCATGCATTGCATTTGTAAGAGTCGAGGTGACACTAATGCAGATCTGTTTGTCTTTCTTATTTTGAATAGGATATGGACCCTACATCTCAGAGGGCAGTTGAGGAGGAAGTGGAGAGTCATGCTCCACCTGCTGCAGCTGAGACTGGGGGTATGGGAGAACTCGCCCGCCACTCAAGCGAGCCTCGCCACCTCCACAGGCCATGTTTCAGCAAATGGCCGAATTCTTCAGACAAATGGCTGGAGTAATGCCAGCTCCACCACCACCACCAACTCCACAACTAAAATCACACCTGGAAAGATTAAGAAAATTTGGAGCAGTGGATTTCTTTGGCAAGAGAGAAGATGATTCTGCACAAATTAAAATTGGTTGAATGTAATGTGCAGAGTCTTAAAACAACTCCACCGCACTTTAACAAAACCTAGAAGCTGCCATATCTCTATTGCAAGATGATGCATATGAGTGGTGGGATACGGTGTCCAGTGAAGTACAGCCAGAAGCTATAACTTGGGACTTCTTCCTCTCCGAATTCAAGAAGAAATATGTGGGTACTGTATACCTAGAAGAGAGAAGAAGGGAATTCATTAACCTGAGGCAGAGACAGCTGTCAGTGGCCGAATATGAGAAGCAATTTGTCCGATTGAGCCGCTATGGAAGGGAGATAGTCCCTAATGAAGCTGAAAGGTGCAAGAGATTCGAAGAGGGACTAAATGACAACATAAAGATCCAGCTCACTGCCCTGGGAATCACAGAATTTACCAAGTTAGTGGAAGCTACAATAAAAGTTGAAAAAGTGAGAATAAGTGAGCAGACTAGAAGGGAAAGACAGCAGAAGAGGGGCCCAGGTCAGTCTAGTTCAGCTCCTGCATCTGGGAAGAAGTTCAAGGGTTCACCTGCACAGAGTTCAGGTCAGCCACAAGGTCAGAGTTAGTCTCAGGGGCCCAGGCCACAGTTTACCCCTAGGAGAGGTCAGTCCACACCATCAGTGGGCAGCTCTCCAGGGATGGGGTTCAGGGGACCAGCTCCAGCGTCTTCTGCATGTCCACATTGTCTGAAATGGCATAAGGGGGAGTGTTGGAGAGTAACTGGTGCCTGCTTAAGGTGTGGGTCGATAGAGCATCAGTTGAAGAACTGTCCACGCAGAACTAATACAGCTGCTCCAATACAAACAGACAGACCTGCTCTTGCACCACAGAGGGGTAGAAAATCTGGCAAATCTGAGGCTGTGGGACCATCACAAAGGCCTGCATCTGAGCCAGCAGAGAGGCCTGACAGCAAACCACCTGCAAGAGCTTATGCTATTAGAGCTCAGGAGGAGCAAGATGCCCCGGACGTCATCAGGGGTACGTTCTCCCTCTACAATATACCTGTGCATGCATTGGTGGATCCAGGATCCACTCATTCATACATCTGCATCAATCTACCCGTAAAAAGGGGGATACTAGTAGGGGAGAGTGACCAAGACATTCTGGTCACTAATCCATTAGGCCACAGTGTAGTGGTGAACAAAGTATACAAGGGTTGCCCATTAAGGATTCAGGGGTATGAATTCTTGGCAGACCTGATTGAGTTGTCTTTCCACGAGTTTGACGTGATTTTGGGAATGGACTGGTTGTCACGTCATCAGGCAATGGTTGATTGCAAATTGAAGAGAATTTCTCTGAAAACTTCTGAGGGTAATGAGATCACTGTTGTGGGTAAAAAGACTGATTTCCTGTCCAATGTTATCTCAGCCACAGTTACAAGAAGAATGATGAGAAAAGGCTCTGAAGCCTACCTAGCACATGTGGTGGATACTAGGCAGGCTAAGCCAAACCTGAGTGATATACCCACAGTAAGAGACTTCCCAGATGTATTTCCTGAAGAGTTGCCTGGTTTACCACCAGAAAGGGAAGTTGAATTTGCTATTGAGACACTGCTGGGTACAGCACCCATTTCCATTGCTCCTTATAGGATGGCACCCACGGAATTAAGGGAGTTGAAAACTCAGTTGCAAGAGTTACTTGATAAGGGGTTTATATGCCCCAGTGTGTCACCATGGGGAACTCCAGTGCTGTTTGTGAAAAAGAAGGATGGGACTTTGAGGTTATGTATCGATTACCGGCAGTTGAATAAAGTGACTGTGAAGAACAAATATCCGTTGCCTAGAATTGATGATCTGTTTGATCAGTTGAAGGGTGCAGCAGGAGTATTTTCTAAGATTGATCTCAGATCAGGGTATCATCAGTTGAGGGTGAAGGATGTAGATGTGCCAAAGACTGCATTCAGGACCCGATATGGGCATTATGAGTTTCTAGTGATGCCCTTTGGCCTAACAAATGCACCAGCAGCATTCATGGACCTTATGAACCGTATCTTCCATCCACACTTAGATCGGTTCATAGTGGTCTTTATTGATGATATTTTGGTGTATTCCAAGACCAGGGAAGAACATGATGAGCATTTGAGGATCGTTCTGCAAACCCTGAGGGAAAAGAAGCTGTATGCTAAGTTGTCCAAGTGTGACTTTTAGTTAAATGAGATTGCATTTCTTGGACACATAGTGTCAGCTGATGGGATTAGGGTGGATCCCAATAAAATAGAAGCAGTGATGGAATGGAAGCCTCCCGATGTACAACCGAGGTCGAAGCTTCTTGGGGTTTGGGTATTACAGAGATTTGTGAAGGATTTTCCTTAATAGGCTCCAATGACCAAGTTGTTACATAAGAATGTCGATTTGTTGGAATGACAAGTGTCAGACCAGTTTTGAGAAGTTGAAGGCTATGTTGACAGAGGCACCAGTGTTAACACAGCCAATGTCAGGAAAGGACTTTGTGGTCTACAGTGATGCCTCTCATAATGGGTTAGGGTGTGTATTGATGCAAGAGGGGAAGGTGGTCACTTATGCATCCAGGCAGCTAAGGCCACATGAACAGAATTACCCTACCCATGATCTAGAGCTTGCAGTAATTATCTTCGCACTGAAGATATGGAGGCATTACTTGTATGGTGAAAAGTGCTACATTTACACGGACCACAAAAGCCTGAAATACTTGCCAACCCAGAAGGAGCTCAACCTTAAACAGAGGCGATGGATTGAGTTTTTGAAGGATTATGATTGTGTAATTGACTACCATCCTGGGAAGGCAAATGTAGTTGCTGATGCTTTGAGTAGAAAATCCACGACAGCTTTGAGATCATTGAATGCCCGTCTAACTTTGATTCGAGATGGAGCTATTTTGGCTGAGTTGCAAGTGAGGCCAAACCTGCTACAGCAGATTTTAGATGGGCAAAAGGCAGATGAAAAGTTAATGGCTATTATGAGCAAAATCCCAGAGGGAAAAGCAACTGACTATGAGGTGAAAGCAGATGGGTGTCTGTATTACAAAGGAAGATTGTGTGTACCAGATGATGGGGAATTGAAGGCCAGTATTCTAAAAGAGGCACACACCAGTGCATATGCTATGCACCCAGGAAGTACAAAGATGTATCATGATCTAAAACTTCAGTATTGGTGCCCTGGTATGAAGAAAGACATAGCTGACTATGTGACTAAATGCTTGACATGTCAGCAAGTCAAGGCAGAACATCAAGTTCCATCAGGTTTGCTACAGCCTATACGCATACCTGAATGGAAATGGGATCGGGTCACCATGGATTTTGTAAGTGGTCTACCTCTCACCCAGAAGAAATATGATGCAGTATGGGTGATAGTGGATAGATTGACAAAGTCAGCACACTTTCTGCCAGTTAGGACTGACTACTCACTGGAGAAGTTAGCAGAATTGTATATCAGTGAGATAGTTAGACTGCATGGAATTCCACTTTCCATCATATCTAATCGAGACCCAAGGTTTACATCGAGATTCTGGAAGAAGTTGTATGAATCCTTAGGTACACAACTCCACTTCAGCACAGCTTTCCATCCTTAGACGGATGGGCAATCAGAAAGAGTAATCCAGGTAAACAATTGAAACCAATGGAATTGATATAAATATTGAATTAAAATGATAACAATAACATGAACTATATGTCAGGTCCTTGAGGATATGCTGAGGAGTTGTGTCATTGAATTTGAGGAAAGTTGGGATAGATACCTCCCACTGGCAGAATTTGCATACAACAATAGCTACCAAGCTAGTATCCAAATGGCCCCGTATGAAGCATTGTATGGGAGGAAATGTAGAACTCCAGTGTGCTGGATTGAATTGGGCGAAGACAAACTGGTGGGGCCAGACCTGGTGAAACAGACTGAGGAGAAAGTGAAACTAATAAAAGCCAATCTAAAGGTTTCCTCAGACAGACAGAAATCTTATGCCGACCTGAAGAGAAAAGAAATAGAATATGTGTAACACCCCTATGTTCGGTAGTGCGTTCTGCTGTCCCGGTGACCAGTGCTGTCCGGACAGCTAGGATGCCTAGAACCACACTTCAATATGAGTGAGGAGACATAAAATAATGAAATACAAGAAAAGAAAATACAAGAAAAACAAAGGAAAAATCATAGCAAAGAAATGTAACCGAGTTAAGCGAGCCGATAACCCTAGCGATGGGTGACCGCAACGGGAAGCCACGGCGTGGACCATTGACTAGCCCTGGACTGCGAGGAACCCTGGAAAACATTTTTAGGACTTAAATAGACCCTTGTTGAAGAATAAATATCATTATAAATATCAAAGAAAAAAATTAAATAATTAGTACAAAGAAAAGTGAGAAATCGAAAAACAGACAAAACCCGGTAATACCGAAAAATCGGGAATGCAACCCGAACAGGGGCATTATGGTCATTTGACATCCTGAAGTGTCTTTTGACCTAAATGTCCATTAAAAATAATTAATATCACACTTAGAAAATAAAATGAAAAATTAGTTTAGTGGTACCTAATACAAATAGCCAAAAATGGAGTGAAAAATGTGTAAATAACACATTTAAGCTTATTATATTGTTAAATGGTGTGAGTGGACCATTAGTGAATAAAATAAACACATAATGGGCAGCTGTAATTCCATTATCCAAGCTGAAAAATTTGATCTTCGCCATTGTACCAAAGTTGCCGAATTGAAGAAGAAAAATCCTCCATGGCCATTTTTCAATCAAGCTCCATGCACTCCTCCATTTCAACTCCAATCACCTAGGGTTCTTCATTAAAGTTTGTCTACTCATCACAAGGAAGAGTTTGATACCAAATTTGAGAAGTTTAAGCAAGGTTTAACAGGCTCCAACCATAAGGTAAGTTAGTGTTTTTGAAGATAGCTTTGTTAAGTTTTGTGTGCATGTTATGGGTGTTGGTTTTGTGAAGGAAAATTTTGAGTTTGAAGAGTTATTGTTGTGTTCATTTTGGACAGCCATGGAGTCATGTATTTGATGAAATAATTGTGCATATATTTGATGAGAAATGATATTGATCATGATGATATAATAACCTAGTGAATTACTTCATATTTATATGGTGATTTTTGGCACTTGGATGAGAATTGATGAATTGTAGGGCAATTTGGTGTTGAAGAAGATTTTCAGCAGCTTGGGGACACTTGAATAAATGTATGTATTCATGGAAGTGTGGGCAGAATTGTGGCATTAAGGATTGAAGGATATGTGTATGAAATTATTTTGTAAAGTGTATGTGAGAATTAGTGATGTTTAGGTGTGTATGTGATTGTATTTGGACTTTGTAAATGTGAACTTTAATTGGTGTATTGAAGATAATTGTAATCTGCCCAAAGTGAGGATAATGTAAAGTGGGATGTGGTTTTGGTAATGTACCAAAACAGAATTGGTAGGGAAGTAAACATATTACAAGGTAAATGTGTGTGATTGAGGTGTGTTAAGCAAAGTAACCAAGGGCAGTGTACATTTTAGCCAATAAGTTTAAATGTGTAAACTCAATTGGTATGAGACCAATTGGAGGTGAAACTAGGCACAAAATGTGCCAACTTTCATTGAGAAAACATACCAAAATTCTGCTTGCAAGGTGACCTAAGAAAATGACCAATTCGGATTAGGTGCAATTAGGACCTGAAAAATGACCAATTGGGCAGCAGTGAGTGTTTAGGCCATAACTCACTCAAAACAGGTCCAATTGACCTGAAATTTTAACGATGAATAGTTAAGACCCATACCTACAAGTCTTATGAAGACACCAAAGCCCAGAAATGATCATAAGCAAGTCAAATAACTTGCACAAGTTCGGGTCCAAAAACTGGCCGAACCAGAGTTGACCAAATTGACCTAAAATTGACCTAATTTGATGCCATTTGACCAGCAATAGTATAATGACCATAACTTGGTCTACTTAACTCAGAATGACCTAAAATTTTGCACCGCGGTCCATAATACATAGATCTACAAGTTTGTAGTTTTGACCGAAACCCGAAAACCGAGGGAACTAGGTCGTCTGGCTAGGTCAAACTAGTATTCCAGAATCCAGCAAGTTGCATTAAAATGCACTAAACAAGGAAACGAGTTTGGTAAAACGTACCAACCCTAAAATACTATCGAATATGACATATTGATAACGTTAAGACCTAATTTACCTAGAACACATTGAGGGTCGATATATGGGTTGATTAAGCAAACAAAGGTATTCAGTGAATTGTTTATCGAATATTATTGTTAGAGGCAAATTAAATTAGCACTGAGACACTTCAAATTGTGTTTCTCAATTACTAAAGACTCAGGGAAAGGGAAGGAAACACTGAGTCCAGACCAGGAAGACAGTCATCAGAGGTTTGTGCACAACAACTATTTCTCTTGAATTTTTCAATTGAAATAAATATTGACTATTTGTATATTATTGTTTTAAATTGTGGAAATGTGTTTGATGGACACTTATTGATTGAAAAAAACATTGTGAATGGTTTGAAATTGTGAAAAATTGTTTGAATGATATTGATGGATACTTATTGATTGAAAAGCACTGTAAATGGTTTTTGTGGAAATTGAAGTGAATTACGAATTGTGTTGCCATTTTGTGAATGAAATTATAACTTTGGAAATTTATTGGATTCTTACGGATCATTTGAATAAAATGTTTGGAATTGTTTTGATTCACAATTGGCATGACACTGATACTATGTTCCTCCTCCATTAATGGGGTGAGTGTGATTATTCCTCCCTCTTTGACTTATCAGTCTGGGGTGAGTATGATTATGTTCCTCCCTCATTGACTTCCCAGTCTGAGGTGAGTGTGGATGAGTTCTCATTATATAGCTAGCTTCCTCCCTCATTGATTTCGATTATTGGGGTGAGTATGTCTTGTCGTGGTGTACAACACGGCATGTACGAAAAAAAAATTGTGTCATGGCTTAAATTGTGATATTGATTGGCAACACTATATTCTGCAGTTATTTGATCGAATTGTGATATTGATTGGCAACACGGTATTCTTCAGTTATTTGATCGAATTGTGTTATTGATTTGCAAAACGATATCATTCAGTTATTTGATCGAATTGTGTTATTGATTTGCAAAACAATATTATTCAGTTATTTGATCAAATTGTGATATTGATCGGCAACACTGTGTTATTCAGTAATTTGATCAAATTGTGTATGAATTGGCAATACGGTATTCTTAAACTATTTGACTAAATTTTGTTATTATGAATTTTGATAATTTGTGAATTGGAGTTTAAATTCCTTATGACATTCATTGTCTTGAATTTAACTATGGTTTTACGTATCCACTATTTATATGGTTTATGAATTGTGATTTAAAGTTGTATTTGGTAAATGTTGTGCACCACTGAGACATTGTCTCAAATGATAGCTTTATTCTTATCGCAGTAGACACAGACTAAATTTCTAGGTCGCTAGTACTTGTGAGAGATTTTGGGTATAGTAAGTATATCACGATTGGCATTTTGTCTTTGTAATGTATATTCACTGTATGTATATTTTGTTTTGGTTTTGAGCAGTTGTAAATTCAAATTGTACCTTGAAGTTGTAAATTAATTATGAGTTATTTGACTTGTAAAAATTGTATTATATTTCCTTATCTCAGACTTGAAAAATTTCTATGGAATTGAGTTGATAAATTGTTGTGTTGAGAAATGTATTGGAGTTGAGATTTGGAAAATTATTGAAGTGCTTTTTACAGGTTTTCTGAAGAACTGTTTTGTCCAAAATACAAATGGCACTCTGCCAAAATTTTTACAGAAATTCCAAATAAACCAAACGAGTTAGTTGTTTCACTTTAGATCACCAAAGTTTTTAATACCTGTAAATAGTGCTCACCACTGTAAAAGAAGTAAGAAAAGTTTTTAAAATCCCTTGTAGTGTATTTAATGGGTTATCAGTAGACAGAGTTGGTAATTCATTAGGTATACTACGGGATCATGTTATGCCTTACAGAGGGGTAGGGTGTGACAATATGTGGTTGGCGACAAAGTGTTCCTCAAGGTGTCACCATGGAAGAAGGTACTGAGGTTTGGAAGAAAAGGTAAGTTAAGCCCTAGGTTCATTGGCCCATATGAAATCATTGAACGTGTGGGTCCAGTGGCCTATAGGCTAGCTTTACAACCAGAGCTGGACAAGATCCATAATGTGTTCCACGTGTGCATGCTCAGAAAATACCGCTCAGATCCTTCACATGTCATCTCCAAGGAAGAAATTGAAATACAGCCGGATTTAACATATGAAGAAGAACCTCTACGAATCCTGGCTCGGGAAGTGAAAGAGTTGAGAAATAAGCAGATTTCACTGGTGAAAGTGCTTTGGAGGCACCACAACACCGAGGAGGCAACTTGGGAAAGTGAAGAGACGATGAGGCAACAGTTCCCTCAACTGTTTGCATCAGGTAAATTTTGAGGATGAAATTTAAATTAGAGGGGAAGAGTTGTAACACCCTCCCGGTAGCAACTCCGTACATTCTACTGTTCCGGTGACCAGTGTCGATCCGGACAGCTAGAACGTCCGGAAAAAAAATATTTAAACTAAAGTCAGGAACCATAATTAACTCAAATATTAATAAGAAAAATTTAGTAAAAATTTTAAAAATAAAATACAACCAAGTTAAACGAGCCGGTGCCCTAGCGATGGGTAACCCAGAGGGAAGTTGCGGTTCTCGCAACTAGGAGCCCTAGACCCGAGAGAAAATTCATAAAATAATTTTTGGGACTCCAGAGAAGGGTCATTGAGGTCCCTATGGCATTAGAATGCCAAGAAAATATTTAGAAAAAAATTTCAATCGGTACAGATAATTTTGACCCGTTAAGCCAAACGGAGGGCATTTTGGTCATTTCGCCTTCAGAGGTGATTTTTAGCCGACTTGTCCAGTTAAGTAAATAATTATTATGACATAAAATATGAATAAACATTACTAAAAATTAAATTGAAAATGAGTAGTGATGAAAAGAAAAGAAAAATGAAGAAAATTGAAATTTTGACATCACATGATGTCATTTAAAAAGCTCCACCCAATCATCATTTGAAAAATAAATTAAAGGGACAAAAATGACATAAAATGGGACAAAAATAAAACCAATTCCAGCAGCTTCTTCCTCATTTCAGCCGTAGCTCTTCCTTTTCCAAAGCTTTCCACCATTGTTACTCCCTTTAAGCTTAAATTTCCTTAAAATCTCACCATATTTCCCATAATCATCTTCATAAAAACTGAATATCTACCCTAGCTAGAGTGCTTGGAAGTAAAAGGAAGCAAGAATCTTGAAGTTGGCAAGAAAGAGACTTGGCTAAATTAAGGTTAGTGCACATATATACTTAGAACTCTTTATTTTCATGTTAAAGACTTAAAAGGGAGTAAGAATTTGAAAGCCAAATGAATGAAATTTATGTGTATGCATGCCCTGAATTTTGGCAGCCCTAAGGAAGGGATAAGAGTGATTGTTTTGATGGACTTAAAGTGGACTAAAGATCATGATTAAAGAATATATACGTGTGGATAATGAATTAGTGAGTTAAACTAAGGTAATATGGGTGAACCTTGAATTTGTGCTAGGGTTTGGGGGTGAAAATTTGACTTGGCTTATGAAATTGTTAAAGAACATTCTAATGGTCAATTAGTGACCATTTGAGGTAAGTTGACCATAATTTGGACTGAAATATAGCATGGCAAAGTGAAATGTGTAGGCTGCCTAGTGACAGCAGCAAAGAGGCTGTGATTCCAGCCTACTTTGACAGCCATAACTTTGGCTGTGTAGGTCCAATTGATGTTTGGCCAATTGGACATGAAACTAGACTTATAATGGCACATTGTTTCTGAAGAAACCATGCCTAAAAGACCAAAGTAAGTGGATCAAAAGTTGGCCCCAATCCGGGTACCCTGCAAGCCAATTCTGCAGAATGACCAAATGAATAGTAACTGTAGAAATAGTCAATTGACCTAAAATTTTTACAGCAACAAGTTAAGACATAGACAAACAACTTTTATGAAGAAACCTACCCCAAATTATGACCAGAACCTAACCCAAATGGCAATCACAGTCACTATTCATTGTACTGTAGATTTGGTAATTCTGCAGTTTTTCCAATCCGGCCAGCTGTGGTTTTTGGACCTTATCTGGAGCTACAAAACTCCAAATGGAGTGATTCCAAAAAGAAAATTCAACTAGACAAAATAAGGAACAACTTTCATGTTTACCATTTCCTCAAATTCCTACTGAAACAGTGCCCAATGGAATAGTAAAATTGAGTTTTAAAAACTGAAAATTCTACTTCCCTTGGTTTAAGCTTAGAAATGGTATTAATGCTTAATGCCAACAAGTTTTGAATGTAAAATGTGGTATGTTGGTAGTGCCAAAACCAATGTACCTATTTTCTATCCAAAAGTCAATGTTTTTGTTGACCAATGAGGTGAATAGTGACACCAAAACTTAAAATTCAAAAATTGAAGAATTTAAAAGTATCAAATGCCCTAGTATACCTAACAAGATTGGTTTGGATAGTTTGGCATGCCAATAGGGTTCAGTTAGCAGTACTGCACATGACATTATGCCATTCTGTGATTTTATGGCTTTTAGCCATTCTGACTTTGTGTTGATGTTTGGCCTTGTGCCTATTGTCATTACAGCATTATTAGCCGTTCTGTTGCACACCGGGAGATGCACATGTGACCGATAGTGTGACGGCCCGAGGTACTAGATACCCAGTGCCAGTTTACCCGTTTATCCAGTCCAGTCGTTCAGTATAGGTTACTTGGGCAACCAAATGAATGAAAGTGGACAAAGTTAACGAAACAAAGGGATATACAAATACAAAACAAATAAGACATATAGATTAAATACACATTTATTTTCTGCTATTTTCTTTTATTATATTATTGCACCACTAAGCATTATTGCTTAGCGCGTTGCTTTTGCCAGCGTAGGTTCTGGAGATACTGAACGTGAGCCCAGTAGACCGCAGACTGGGTGAGTCCATCCTGCAGCTCTGCACAGTGTCCGTGTCACCTCACCTTCTACAGTGCATTGGTAGGACACTAGGTGTCATTTTGGTATTTTGTAATTGATTTTTTTTTTCCTTTGTGTAAATGAAACTTATGTAATGTATTTTGATGCTCATGTAAATAATGAGAATTGTGGTTATGAATGTAAAATTTGAGCATTTATTTATAGCTTATATATGAGTATCATGAGAAATGAATGTTTGAGTAATGGAAAGGTTGTTGAAAATCATATTGAGACTTTGTTGATATAAAGGAGTTGGGATTGTTTGAAATGATTTTTGGAAGTGTTTTTCACAGGTTCCGAAGAACTGTTTTCTCCATTTTTAACCGGTATTCTGCCGGATTTTCTTTAAAATTTTCGAAACCCCAAATAAATTATAATTTCGACAAATGGCTCAAATATATTATATTTCACAAGATATATTCAAAACTATGACAAAAATTGATTAAATTAAAATAGAGGGTGCCGATACACCGTGTGACATTGCTTACTCGGGTATACTGTACACAGGTAAGGGGTGTCACACATTCTGTATGGTTTTATGGAGATTGGATCCACACCAGGCATAACATTAATTTCAAACTACACCTCTCTTTCCGGAGGTAATCCTGGCAATTCATCAGAAAACACGTCTGGAAAGTCATATACTGTAGGGATGTCTCTCAATGCTGGACTGCCCACTTGGGTGTCTACCACATGTGCCAAGTATGCTTCACACCCCTTGCTGATCATTTTCTGGCTAGTGCAGCCGAAATAATGTTTGATGGCAATAGCTGCCTCTTCCCATGTATTACCACATCACTGTACTGAGGGAGACCGAAAGTGACTGTCTTCAGCCTACAGTCAATCATGGCATGATGCCTAGCTAACCAATCCATGCCCAAGATGATATCATAATCTCTAAAGGGCATTTCAATGAAATCAGATAGAAAAGTGTGTCCTTGGATCACCAAAGGACAATCTCTATACATTCTATTAACCCTGACCTCCTGTCCAAGCGGACTTGTTACTAGGACCTCAAAGTCCATTTTCGTACATGGAACAGCAATGCAATCAATGATACTAGCACTCACATAAGAATGGGTAGAACCCAGATCAAATAACACAAACACATCTTAGTTAAAAGTTGAGAAGGTACCAGCCACAACATCAGATGTCTTGACTTCTTCCCTCTGTCTCGTTGCGTAGACTCTAACCGGAGCACAGTCTTGCTCTGATTGTTTCACTGTGCCTTGGCTGCCTGCTAGGCTACCTCTACCCCTGCCTCTACCTCTGCTAGGTGGTTGTGAACTTCTAGTGACAGGACTGCAGGCGACCCATTCTGCGATAGTAGGAGGTGGTCCAACTCTGCGACTCAGTGCGGTCCTTGGCAAAGTGTCCTGTGCCTCCACAGTTATAACAGGCTCCAATAGCCTTATAGCATATCCCACCATGATATCTTCCATAAGCTTCACATTGACGAGAAGGGTAGGAACTTCTAGTTGTTCGACGACTAGACCTTGGTGGTCTCTGCCTTGATGATCCACCTCTGTTATATCCCTGAGCTCGGGGCTCCTCAATTTCTTTTCTCTTTCCCAAATTACTGCTTGAGCTCTGACCCATAGGTTTCTCCCTCTTCTCTATTTCATGATGCCCTTGTGGGGGTTGGGTCTGTACTTGGGCTTGGGCTGACAAATTATCAGCCATTTGTTGAAAGAAAGTGGCCATTTGCTTGGTCATTTGTGCAGTCATTTGTACCGGCAAAACTGGTACAGTCAGGCCTTTGACATTTTGTGGAGCTGGGGCCTTAACTTGTTCTTCTGCCATCACAGACTGTTCTATTGTCTCATTCTTCTCTTCCATATCTTTTCACAAGATTTTCTATTCCTGTACAACCAACATAAGGAGATTCCTCTCCATTAGTTCATATTTATGATGTAAATGTACTATATGTATCAAACATTTGAGCAGTTGTAGTTACTGACAAAAAGATTTCAAATTCACAGTTCGAAATTCACTTAAAAACCATTGCTCTGATACCACAAAACATGTCACACCCTACTCCCCTGTAAGATGCAACATGATCCCGTAGTACACCTAATGAATTACCGTACTTCTCCTACCGATAACCCATTAGATATACTACAAGGGATTTTAAAACAATTTTCGTGAAATTTAAATCATCGGTTAAAATCTGGTGTTATAAATTTTTATTTTTATTTTTATTTTTTTCAGAATTTCGGCAAAGTGCTGGCTGTATTTTGAGAAAGCAGTTCTTCAATCCTGCAAAAGAAAATGCTCCCAATATGTTTTCTCAAATACAACTTCAATAACTTCATTTAAATTCACAATTCAATTCTCAATAAACAATCAATTCATTTTCAAACTACTCTCATCATAAAGAAACATTTAATTGATTACAAGACTCAAAATTTATAATACAAAACTATTCAAGTAAATGAAATCTCAACTTTATATTTACAATAATTTACATTTAATTACATACCAAAATATTTTACAAGAGTTTTTATACAACTGCTCAAATAATTTACATACATTCTATTACATGCATACATCAAAACCTGTGTACATGGGTATACCTATGATATACCTGGAGCTGATCTGAATATGTCTTCAAAGAAACTTATTCACTGCTCTATGCTCTTTTTACCTGCGACAGCATATAAAGCTATCGATGTGTGGTGAACTCAGTGGTGCACAATTATAATTTAAAACATAGTACAATATATATTGATAAAATTTACAGTAATAATTTGGAAATCTGAATACTCATCAAATTTCAAAACTCAAAATATTCATTGACAATAATGTAAATCATTTGTATAAATGACTTTGATAACAAAATTCAATTTATCAAATCATGACTAACCATTTAAGTAATTCCAACAAAATCAATTATACATAAACCATAATTGAAATCACAATTCTTTACCATTCAAAAGCCATTCTGTATCTCAAAAATCATTATGTATCTCAAAAATCAATCTTTATCTCACTAACTATGCAAGACTAATCCGAAAGGGCCATATTCGATGTGATTCTAACTCCCTATGGTCGGGGAGGTCGAATCAGATTCTAACTCCCTATGGTCGGGGAGGTCGAATCATCGTGCCTGATACCATCACAATAATGAATCTTCCGCAAGGGCCATAACGATAAAATAAACTTAGATCTAACCTCAAATCAGAGGAAAATCTAAGCCTGTGCACGTACAATGGTAATCAAAACACAACTAACTCCATTGTCTTCTCAACAAATGAGAGAGACGGGTAATAACCTAGTCAAGCATCTATAGTGAGATATAAAACAATATCATAATCCTTTTAGTAAGCATAAATTACAATATAATTCGATTCAAATTCAATTCCAATATCCAATAATTTTTATGCTCATCACAATTCAAATCATAAATTTGCATTTTTCCATGAAAATTACCATCATAATTCAAAACATGTTCTATCACAATTTTTCAAAACATAATTTATTCAATCCATAACAATGCTTAATACTTGTGGAAATACCATTTCACAAAGCTAAATTCATACATACTATAACAATTTCAATAATCATTGAATTAAATCCAATGCTTGTTAAACACAATACATAAGAAAATATGTCATTTAATCATATGAAATATTCAAAACAAAATCAGTTAAAAACTAGCTATGCACAAACCTCTGATAACTGTCTCTTGGCTCTGACTCAGTGTTTCCTTCCCCTTCCCTGAGTCTTTGCTAACTGAGAAACACAATTTGAAGTGTTTCAGTACTTAATTAAACTGTCTCTAACGATAATGTTTGATAAATAATTCACTGAATGCTATTATTTGCTTAATCAACTTAATATATTGACCCTCGATGCGTTTTAGGTAATTTAGGTTTTAACGTTACTAATATGTCACATTCGATAGTCTTTTAGGGTTGGTATATGTTACCAAGTTCATTTCCGTGTATACTGCATTTTCTTGCAATTTGCTGGATTCCGGGATACTAGTTTGTCCTAGCCGGACGACCTAGTTCCCTCAGTTTTCAGGTTTTGGTCTAAACTACAAACTTGTAGATCTATGTCTTATGGAACGTGGGACAAAATTTCAGGTCATTCTGAGTTATGTAGACCAAGTTATGGTCATTTTACTATTGCTAGTCAAATTGCACCAAAATTTGTCATTTTAGGTCACTTTAGGTCATTTTAGGTTCGGCCAGTTTTTGGACTCGAATTTTGCAAGCTTTTTGACTTGCTTATGGTCATTTCTGGGCTTTGGTGTCTTCATAAGACTTGTAGATATGGGTCTTAACTATTCATGGTTAAAATTTCAGGTCAATTGGACCTGTTTTGAGTGAGTTATTGCCTAAACACTAACTGCTGCCCAAATGGTCAATTTTCAGGCCTTACTTGCACTTAATCCGGATTTGGTCATTTTTCAAGCTACCTTGCAAGTAGAATTTTGGAAAGCTTCCTTCATGAAAGTTGGCACATTTTGTGCCTAGTTTCACCTCCAATTGGTCTCATACCAATTGGAGCCACACAATTAAAGTTCTAGGCCTAAAACTCAAACTGCCTTATTGAAATTCTTGCATACACATCAAGCATCACTTTTAACACTCACCAAACTTAACATTTAAACCAATTCTGGTTGTACCACAACCTAAACATAATTTACAACATTTTATAGGTCATTTTGACAGCTTACAATTACATTCAATGTACACCAACAAGTGCAGAATTTGTCCAACTCAATTTACAACAATTCAATCACCAATTCATGCTCATTTACATGTCAAACTTCACACCATCATTCATGCACTCAAACTGCCATAACAATCAACACATTTTAACATCATTATTCCATAAACCAAGCATGAATTCCAGCATTCTTCAAGAGCTAACAAACTGCCACAATGGTACATTTACATTCCATTAATTTCCAAGCTTTAAATTTCATTTCACATTTACATATTCTAAATATACATCACCCAAATGATTACCCATACACAAATAATTAATCAACCTTCTAATCCACCATTTACAAGCAAGGGTAAACTATCTTCAAGGTGTTTCCATGGCTGCCAAAAGTACACATTCCCATTCAACATCAAACCTCAAAATTTTCTTCATAAATCAAACACCCATAACACCCTTACAAAATTTAACAAAGCAACAATCAAAAACTCAAACTTACCTATGGATGAGACTTCTCAAATCTTCACTAAACTTCTTGATTTTGGTATCAAACTCTTCCTTGTGATGTGGGGATAAACTTTAATGAAGCAACCTAGGTGTTTGGAGGTGAAATGAAGAGGATGATGAAGCTTGAACCAATTGCGGCAATGGAGGTTTTGAGAGAGTTCAATTTGGCATGGTGAGTCTCAAGGTTAAAGATGAAGTTTAGTGGAAGTAATCTGCCCATGTGATGTTAATTTAATCCCCAAAGTGCTCCACTCACCCATTTTTAATGATTTAATAAGTGAAAAGTGTTAATTACCCAATTTGAACCCCATTTTTGCTATTTATATTAGGTACCCCTAATTTAATTTTTCATTATATTTTCCAAGTGTAATATCATGTATTTTCAATGGACATTTAGGTCAAAAGACAACTCGGGGTGTCAAATGACCACAATGCCCCTGTTCGAGTTGCATTCCCGATTTTTCGGTAACACCGGGTTTTGTCCGTTTTTCGATTTCTCACTTTTCTTTGTACTAATTATTTAATTTTTCTTTGATATTTCTAATGATATTTATACTTCAATTGATGTCTCTTTAAGTCTTAAAATTAATTTCCAGGGTTCCCCGCAGTCTAGGGCTACTCAACGGTCCACGCCATGACTTCTCCGTGCGGTCACCCATCACTAGGGTTCTCGGCTCGCTTAACTTGGTTGCATTTCTTTACTATTATTTTTCCTTTGATTTTCTTGTATTTTCTTTTCTTGTATTTCATTAATTAATGTCTCCTCACTCATATCGAAGTGTAGTTCTAGGCATCCTAGACAGTCCAGACAACACTGGTCACCGGAACAGTAGAACGCAGTACCGAACATAGGGGTGTTACAACTCATTTGCCCAAATCTGAGGTCTATAGCCCAAGTTATGGCCCAAAGACAGGGACTGGTTCAGACAGACGGTCTAGCCCATAGTAATGACTTCATTGCCGTTTTTGACAATTAAAATGGCCTCATCTGTAACACCTTCCTTGTAGCAATTTCGTACATTCTACTGTTCCGGTGATCAGTGTCGGTCCGGACAATTAGAACGTCTGGAAAAAAATATTTAAACTAAAGTGAGGAACCATAATTAACTCAAATGTTAATAAGAAAAATTTAGGAAAAATTTTAGAAATAAAATACAACCATGTTAAATGAGCCGGTGCCCAAGCGATGGGTAGCCTAGTAGGAAGTTGCGGTTCTTGCAACTAGGAGCCCTAGACCTGGGGGAAAATTCATAAAATAAATTTTGGGACTCCAGAGAAGGGTCATTGAGGTTTCTATGGCGTTAGAATGCCAAGAAAATACTTAGGAAAATTTTTCAATCGATACAGACAATTTTGGTCTGCTAAGCCAAATGGAGGGCATTTTGGTCATTTCGCCTTCAGAGGTGATTTTTGGCCAACTTGTCCAGTTAAGTAAATAATTATTATAATATAAAATGTGAATAAATATTGCTAAAAATTGAATTGAAAATGAGTTGAGAAAAGAAGAAAAGAAAATGAATGAAAATACTTAATTATGACATCATATGATGTCTTTAAAAAGAGCTCCACCAATCATCTTTTAACAAGCACCTTTAAATCAATTAAAAAGGATAAAAAGGAGTTAAAAATTGAAAAAAAAAATTTCTGCTCATCTACTTCAATTTCCGGCAGCCTCTCTTTCCCTCACTATCTCCATTAAAGCTTTCTCTTTTTCTTGCTAAAACCTCACCCTTTACACTATAAAACCTCATCCTCACTTCACTAAAATTTATCCTCACACCCTAAATCATATTTAGACAGCCATTAGATGGAGAAATCTTGAAGATTGACATGCTCAAGTGGGAGCTTTAATAAGGTTAGTGTTCAATATCTTCCTCTCTCTTTAAATTCATGACTAGAAAGTTGATTTAACTTGAAATTTATAAGAAATTCAAATGAAAACCTTTGATGTACTCACTTTTTATTTTTGGCAGCCATGGATTTATTAGAGTTTTGATGATTTCTTTGGATTAAATGAGTATATAAGCTGCCCTTGATATGAACTTAACATTTAGCACATTGAATTGTAGGTTAATGGAAGAGTAGAGAAATTGAGAATTTAGGGTTTTGAGCAAATTAGAGTTTAGCTCCTATAATGGTGTAGGAACATTTTAATGGTCAATTAGTGACCATTTGGTTATTGGTAAACAAGAAATGAAGCATATTTAGTGATGGGATTTAGGTTTAGTGTGGCTGCCCTAGGTGACCTGCAGAATTGGACATGAGTCCAGCAGGTTTGGGCAGCCATAACTTGAATTGTAGAGGTTTAATTTGTGCAAGGATAATTGGATATGAAACTAGACATATAATGGCACAACTTTGGTGAAGAAACCATGCCCATAAAACCAAACCAAGTGGACCAAAAGATTGCCCCAATCTGGGTGACCTGCAGTCTGTTTCTGCAGAATGACCAAATTGGCCATAACTCAGTGTAGTATGGTCCAATTGACCTGAAATTTTTCCAGCAATAAGTTGAGATGTAGACCAACAACTTTCATGAAGAAACCTAACCCAAATTATGACTAGAACCTATCCAACAAGTGAGTTGCAATCACTGCTCATTGCACTGTAGATATGGTCAGTCCAGAAAAATTCCAATCTGGCCAGTTGTGGTTTTTGGACCATAACTTGAGCTACAAAACTCCAAATGGATTGTTTCAAGAAAGGAAATTCAACTAGACAAAATAAGGAATAACTTTTATGTTGATCATTTTGCCAACTTCCCACTTCAAAAATGACTAATGGAACAGTAAAGATAAGGTATGAAAACTGAAAATTCTGCTCAATTAACTTTAAGCTTAAAAATGATATTGGCAACCAATACCAACAAATTTTGAATGCAAAATGTGGTATGTTGGGAGTATTAAAACTAATGTTCCTATTGTCTATGCAAAAGTCAATATTTTGGTTGACTAATGAAGTGAATAGTAACACCAAAACTTGAAATTCAAAAATTATAAAACTCAAAAGTGTAAAATGCCCTAGTATACCTAACAAGATTGGTTTGGATAGCTTGGCATGCCAATAGGGTTCAGTTAGCAGTACTGCATATGACATTATGCCATTCTGTAATTTCCTGGCTTTTAGCCATTCTGACATTATGTGTATACTTGGCCTTGTGCCTAATGTTATTACAGCTTATTAGTTGTTTTGTTGCACACCGGGAGACACATATATGACCGATGGTGTGACGGCCCGAGGTACTTGATACCCAGTGCCAGTTTACCCATTTATCTAGTCTAGTCGTCCAGTATAGGTTACTTGGGCAACCAAAAATGAAAGTGCATAAATTTAATGAAATAATGAATATAACCAGTACAAAATAAGTACGACTATAAATACTCATCGAAAATTTTTTTGCAATGAGACATCAATACATTCACTGCATATTTATTTTATGTTATTTCTTTTTATTTTATTATTGGCACCACTAAGCATTATTGCTTAGCGCGTTGCTTTTACCACGCGTAGGTTCTGGAGATACTGACCGAGAGCCCAGTAGACCACAGACTGGGTGAGACCTCCTGCAGCTCTGCATAGTGTCCGTGTCACCTCACCATCTTCAGTGCATTGGTAGGACACTAGGTTTTATTTTGGTATTTTGTAACTAACTTTTATTTTCTCTTGTGTAATTAAGACTTATGTAATGTATTTTGATGTTAATGTAAATAGTGGAAATTGTGTTTATGAATAGAAAATTGAGTATTTATTTATTGCTTGTATATAAATACCATGAGAAATGAATGATTGAGAAATGGAAATGTTGTTGAAAAATATTGAGATTTTGATGATGAAATGGAGTTTGGGATTGGTTGAAAATTTTGGAAGTGTTTTTCACAGGTTCCGAAGAACTGTTTTCTCCATTTTTAGCCGATACTCTGCCGGATTTTCTATAAAATTTGCGGAACCTCAAATAAATTATAATTTCAATAAATGACTTAAATGAATTATATTTCATAAATTGTACTTCATAACTTTGAAAAAAATAAAGTAGGAAGGATAAAAATGATTGAAATAAAATAGGGTGTTTCGGTACACTGTGTGACATATCTTACTCCGCTATACTGTAAACGGGTAAGAGGTGTCACATTTAGTGGTATCAGAGCACGGTTTAGGCGTTTCTGGGCCTAGATTTAGTCCATACCATGCATTGCATTTGTAAGAGTCGAGGTGACACTAATGCAGATCTGTTTGTCTTTGTTATTTTGATTAGGATATGGACCCCACATCTCAGAGGGCAGTTGAGGAGGAAGTGGAGAGCCATGCTCCACCTCTGATGGCGAGGCGGGGGTAGGGAGAACTGCTCCACTCCGGCTCAGCAGAGCCTGCTCAGCCTCCATAGGTCGTGTTCCAGCAAATGGCCGAATTCTTCAAACAAATGGCTGGGGTAATGCCACCACCACCACCACCTCCACAGCAGAAATCACACCTGCAAAGACTAAGAAAATTTGGAGCAGTGGATTTCTTTAGCAAGAGAGAATATGATTTTGTTGCAGCTGAAAATGGGTTGAACAGAACAGGAAGGGTTTTAAAACAACTCCACTGCACTCCAGAGCAAAACCTAGAGGCTGCCATATCTCTATTGCAAGATGTTGCATATGAATGGTAGGATACGGTGTCTAGTGAAGTGCAACAAGAAGTAATAACTTGGGACTTCTTCCTCTCAGAATTCAAGAAGAAATATGTGGGTAATGTATACCTGGAAGAGAGAAGAAGAGAGTTCATTAACCTGAGGCAGAGCCAACTGACAATGGCTGAGTATGAAAAAGAATTTGTCAGATTGAGCCGCTACGGAAGGGAGATAGTCCCTAATGAGGCCGAAAGGTGTAAGAGATTTGAAGAGGGATTAAATGACAACATAAAGATCATGATTACTGCCTTGGGAATCACCGACTTCACCAAGTTAGTGGAAGCTGCAATAAAGTTGAAAAGGTTAGAATAAATGAGTAGACCAGAAGAGAGACAGCAGAAGAGGGGCCCGGGTCAGTCTAGTTCATCTCCTGCACCTGGGAAGAAGTTTAAAGGGCCACCTGCACAGAGTTTAGGTTAACCACAAGGTCAGGGTCAGTATCAGGGGCCCAGGCCACAGTTCACCCCTAGGAGAGGTCAGTCCACACCATTAGTGGGCAGCTCTACAGGGACGGGGTTTAGGGGACCAGCTCCAGCATCTTCTGCATGTCCACATTGTCTGAAATGGCATAAGGGGGAGTGTTGGAGAGTGACTGGTGCCTGCTTAAGGTGTGGGTTGACAAAGCATCAGCTGAGGAACTGTCCACGCAGAACTACTACAGCTGCTCCAACACAAGCAGACAGACCTACTCCTGTACCACAAAGGGGTAGGAAATCTAGCAAATCTGAGGCAGTGGGACCATCACAGAGGCCTGCATTTGAGCCAGCAAAGAGGCCTGAGGGCAGACCACCTACCATAGCCTATGCCATGAGAGCTCAGGAGGAGCAAGATGCCCCGAACATCATCAGGGGTACGTTCTCCCTCTACAATACATCTGTGCATGCATTGGTGGATCCAGGATCCACTCATTCATACATCTGCATCAACCTACCCATAGAAAGGGGGATACTAGTAGGGGAGAGTGACCAAGACATTCTGTTCACTAATCCATTGGGCCACAGTGTAGTGGTGAACAAAGTGTACAAAGGTTGCCCGTTAAGGATTCAGGGGTATGAATTCTTGGCAGACCTATTGAGTTGCCCTTCCACGAGTTTGATGTGATTTTGGGAATGGACTGGTTATCACGTGATCAGGCAATAGTTGATTGCAAATTGAAGAGGATTTCTCTGAAAACTTCTGAGGGTAATGAGATTACAATTGTGGGGGAAAGGACAGATTTCTTGTCAAATGTCATCTCAGCCACAGCTACAAGAAAACTGATGAGAAAAGGCTGTGAAGCCTACCTAGCACATGCGGTGGATACCAGGCAGGCTAAGCTAGATCTATGTGACATACCCACAGTAAAAGACTTCCCAGATGTGTTCTTTGAAGAATTTCCTGGTTTGCCACCAGAAAGGGAAGTTGAATTTGCTATTGATATACTGTCGGGTACAGCACCAATCTCTATTGCTCCTTATAGGATGGTGCCCACAGAATTGAAGGAACTGAAAATCTAGTTACAGGAGTTGCTGGATAAGGGGTTCATACGTCACAGTGTGTCACCATGGGGAGTTCCAGTGCTGTTTGTGAAAAAGAAGGATGGGACTTTGAGGTTATGCATTGATTATCGGCGGTTGAATAAAGTGACTGTGAAGAATAAGTATCCATTACCTAGAATTGATGATCTGTTTGATCAGTTGAAGGGAGCAGGAGTATTTTTCAAAATTGATCTCAGATCAGGGTATCATCAGTTGAGGGTGAAAGATGCAGATGTGCCAAAGACTGCATTTAGGACTCGGTATGGGCATTATGAGTTTTTGGTGATGCCCTTTGGCCTAACATATGCACCAGCAGCATTCATGGACCTTATGAACCGTATCTTCCATCCATACATAGATCAGTTCGTAGTGGTCTTTATTGATAATATTTTGGTGTATTCCAATACCAGTGAAGAACATGATGAGCATTTGAGGATTGTTCTGCAAACCCTGAGAGAAAAGAAGTTGTATGCTAAGTTGTCCAAGTGTGACTTCTGGTTGAATGAGATTGCATTCCTTGGACACATAGTGTCAGCTGATGGGATTAGGGTGGATCCCAAGAAAATAGAAGCAGTGATGGAATGGAAGCCTCCTAGAAATACAACTGAGGTCAGAAGCTTCTTGGGGCTAGCTGGGTATTACAGGAGATTTGTGAAGGGATTTTCCTTAATGACCAAGCCGCTCCCAATGACCAGTTGTTACATAAGAATGTCGATTCGATTTGTGACTGAATGACAAGTGTCAAACTAGTTTTGAGAAGTTAAAGGCTATGTTGACAGAGGCACGGTGTTAACACACGGCCGATGTCGAAAGGACTTTGTGATCTACAGTGATGCCTTTCATAATGGGTTAGGGTGTGTATTGATGCAAGAGGGGAAGGTGGTCGCTTATGCTTCCAGGCAGCTAAGGCCACATGAACAGAATTACCCTACTCATGATTTAGAACTTGCAGCAATTATCTTCGCACTGAAGATATGGAGGCATTACTTATATGGTGAAAAGTGCTACTTTTACATAGACCACAAAAGCCTGAAATACTTGCTAACCCAGAAGGAGCTCAACCTTAGACAGAGGCGATGGATTGAGTTCCTGAAGGACTATGATTGTGTGATTGACTACCATCTTGGGAAGGCAAATGTAGTTGCTGATGTTTTAAGCAAAAAATCCATCACAACTTTGAGATCATTGAATGCTCGTCTATCTTTGGCTCGAGATAGAGCTATTTTGGCTGAGTTACAAGTGAGGCCAAACCTGTTACAACAGATTTTAGACGGGCAGAAGGTAGATGAGAAGCTATTATGAGAAAAATCCTAGAAGGGAAAGAAACTGACTATGAAGTGAAAACAGATGGGTGTCTATACTACAAAGGAAGACTGTGTGTACCAGATGATGGGGAATTGAAGGCCAGTATTCTAAAAGAGGCACACACTAGTGTGTATGCTATGCACCCAGGAAGTACAAAAATGTATCATGATCTGAAGCTTCAGTATTGGTGGCCTGATATGAAGAAGGACATAGCTGACTATGTGACTAAATGCTTGACATGTCAGCAAGTCAAGGCAGAGCATCAAGTTCCATTGGGTTTGCTACAGCTTATACGCATACCTGAATGGAAATGGGACCGAGTCACCATGGATTTTGTAAGTGGTCTACCTCTCACCCAGAAGAAGCATGATACAGTATGGGTGATAATAGATAGATTGACGAAGTCAACACATTTTCTGCCAGTTAGGACTGACTACTCACTGGAGAAGTTAGCAGAATTGTATATCAGGGAGATAGTTAGACTGCATGGAATTCCACTTTCCATCATATCTGATCGAGACCCAATGTTTACATCGAGATTCTAGAAGAAGTTGCATGAGTCCTTGGGTACACAACTTCACTTCAGCACAGCTTTCCATCCTCAGACGGATGGGTAATCAGAAAGAGTAATCCAAGTAAATAATTGAAACCAATTGAATTAATACAAATATTGAACTAAAATGATAATAATAACATGAAATATATGTCAGGTCCTTGAGGATATGCTGAGGAGTTGTGTCATTGAGTTTGAGGGAAGTTGGGATAGATATCTTCCATTGGCAGAATTTGCATACAACAATAGCTACTAAGCTAGCATCCAAATGGCCCCGTATGAAGCACTGTATGGGAGGAAATGTAGAACTCCAGTGTGCTGGACTGAATTGGGTGAAGATAAACTGGTAGGGCTGACACTGTGAAACAGACTGAGGAGAAAGTAAAGCTAATCAAAGCCAATCTGAAGGTTGCCTCAGACAGACAAAAATCCTATGCCGAACTGAAGAGAAAAGAAATAGAATATGCGGTTGGCGACAAAGTGTTCCTCAAGGTGTCACCGTGGAAGAAGGTACTGAGGTTTGGAAGAAAAGGTAAGTTGAGCCTTAGGTTCATTGGCTCATATGAAGTCATTGAACGTGTGAGACCAGTAGCTTACAGGCTAGCTTTACCACCAGAGCTGGACAAGATCCACAATGTGTTCCACGTATCTATGTTAAGAAGATACCGCTTAGATCCTTCACATGTCATCTCCATGTAAGAAATTGAAGTACAACCGAATTTGACATATGAAGAAGAACCCATACGGATCCTGGCTCGGGAAGTGAAAGAGTTGAGAAATAAGCAGATTCCACTGGTGAAAGTGCTTTGGAGGCACCACAACACCGAGGAGGCAACTTGGGAAAGTGAAGAGACGATGAGGCAACAGTTCCCTCAACTGTTTGCATCAGGTAAATTTCGAGGACGAAATTTAAATTAGAGGGGAAGAGTTGTAACACCCTCCCTGTAGCAATTCCGTACATTCTACTGTTCCGGTGATCGGTGTCAGTCCAGACAGCTAGAACGTCTAGGAAAAAATATTAAACTAAAGTGAGGAGCCATAATTAACTCAAATGTTAATAAGAAAAATTTAGGAAAAATTTTAGAAATAAAATACAACCAAGTTAAATGAGCCGGTGCCCAAGCGATGGGTAACCTAGTAGGAAGTCGCGGTTCTCGCAACTAGGAGCCTTAGACCTGGGGGAAAATTCATAAAATAATTTTTGGGACTCCAGAGAAGGGTCATTGAGGTTTCTATGGCATTAGAATGCTAAGAAAATACTTAGGAAAATTTTTCAATCGGTACAGACAATTTTGGTCTGTTAAGCCAAACGGAGGGCATTTTGGTCATTTCGCCTTCAGAGGTGATTTTTGGCCGACTTGTCTAGTTAAGTAAATAATTATTATAATATAAAATACGAATAAATATTGCTAAAAATTGAATTGAAAATGAGTTGAGAAAAGAAGAAAAGAAAATAAATGAAAATACTTAATTATGACATCATATGATGTCTTTAAAAAGAGCTCCACCAATCATCTTTTAACAAGCACCTTTAAATCAATTAAAAAGGACAAAAATGAGTTAAAAATTGAAAAAAAATTTCTGCTCATCTCCTTCAATTTCCGGCAGCCTCTCTTTCCCTCACTATCTCCATTAAAGCTTTCTCTTTTTCTTGCTAAAACCTCACCCTTTACACCATAAAATCTCATCCACACTTCACTAAAATTTATCCTCACACCCTAAATCATATTTAGACAGCCATTAGAGGGAGAAATCTTGAAGATTGACAAGCTCAAGTGGGAGCTTTAATAAGGTTAGTGTCCAATATCTTCCTCTCTCTTTAAATTCATGACTAGAAAGTTGATTTAACTTGAAATTTATAAGAAATTCAAATGAAAACCTTTAATGTACTCACTTTATATTTTTTGCAGCCATAGATTTATTAGATTTTTGATGATTTCTTTGGATTAAATGAGTATATAAGCTACCCTTGATATGAACTTAACATTTAGCACATTGAATTGTAGGTTAATGGAAGAGTAGAGAAATTGAGAATTTAGGGTTTTGAGCAAATTGGAGTTTAGCTCCTATAATGGTGTAGGAACATTTTAATGATCAATTAGTGACCATTTGGTTATTGGTAAACAGGAAATGACGTGTGTTTAGTGATGGGATTTAGGTTTAGTGTGGCTGCCCTAGGTGACCTACAGAATTGGACATGAGTCCAGCAGGTTTGGGCAGCCATAACTTGAATTGTAGAGGTTCAATTGGTGCAAGGCCAATTAGAAATGAAACTAGACATATAATGGCACAACTTTGGTGAAGAAACCATGCCCATAAAACCAAACAAAGTGGACCAAAAGCTTGCCCCAATCTGGGTGACCTACAGTCTATTTCTGCAGAATGACCAAATGAACAGTGATTGTTCATTTGGCCATAACTCAGGGTAGAATGGTCCAATTGACCTGAAATTTTACCAGAAACAATCTGAGATATAGACCAACAACTTTCAAGAAGAAACCTAACCCAAATTATGACCAGAACCTATCCAACAAGTGAGTTTCAATCACTGTTCACTGCACTATAGATATGGTCAGTCTAGAAAAATTCCAATCCGGCCAATTGTGGTTTTTGGACCATAACTTGAGCTACAAAACTCCAAATGGAGTGATTCAAAAAAGGAAATTCAACTAGACAAAATAAGGAACAACTTTCACGTTGATTATTTTGCCAAATTCCCACTGAAAAAATGACTAATGGAACAGTAAAAATAAGGTATGAAAACTGAAAATTCTACTCAATTAACTTTAAGCTTAGAAATGGTATTGGCAACCAATACCAACAAATTTTGAATGCAAAATGTGGTATGTTGGGAGTATTAAAACCAATGTACCTATTGTCTATGCAAAAGTCAACATTTTGGTTGATTAATGAAGTGATACCAAAACTTGAAATTCAAAAATTGTAAAACTCAAAAGTGTAAAATGCCCTAGTATACCTAACAAGATTGGTTTGGATAGCTTGGCATGCCAATAGGGTTCAATTAGCAGTATTGCATATGGCATTATGCCATTCTGTGATTTCCTGGCTTTTAGCCATTCTGACATTATGTTGATCCTTGGCCTTGTGCCTAACGTTATTACAGCTTATTAGCTGTTCTGTTGCACACCGGGAGACACATATGTGACCGATGGTGTGACGGCCCGAGGTACTTGTTACCCAGTGCCAGTTTACCCATTTATCCAGTCCAGTCGTCTAGTATAGGTTACTTGGGCAACCAAAAATGAAAATGGATAAATTTAATGAAATAATGAATATAACCAGTACAAAATAAGTAAGACTATAAATACTCATCGAAAATTTATTTGCAATGAGACATCAATACATTCACTGCATATTTATTTTCTGTTATTTCTTTTTATTTTATTATTGGCACCACTAAGCATTATTGCTTAGCGCGTTGCTTTTGCCACGCGTAGGTTCTGAGATAATCTTGAGAGCCCAGTAGACCACAGACTGGGTGAGACCTCCTGCAGCTCTGCATAGTGTCCGTGTCACCTCACCATCTTCAGTGCATTGGTAGGACACTAGGTTTCATTTTGGTATTTTGTAACTAACTTTTATTTTCTCTTGTATAATTAAGACTTATGTAATATATTTTGATGTAAATGTAAATAGTGAAAATTGTGTTTATGAATGGAAAATTGAGTATTTATTTATTGCTTGTATATGAATACCATGAGAAATGAATGATTGAGAAATGGAAATGTTGTTGAAAAATATTGAGATTTTGATGATGAAATGGAGTTTGGGATTGGTTGAAAATTTTGGAAGTGTTTTTCACAGGTTCCGAAGAACTGTTTTCTCCATTTTTAGCTGGTACTCTGCCGGATTTTCTATAAAATTTGCGGAACCTCAAATAAATTATAATTTCAATAAATTACTTAAATGAATTATATTTTATAAATTGTACTTCATAACTTTGAAAAAAATAAATTAGGAAGGATAAAAATGATTGAAATAAAATAGGGTATTCCGGTACATTGTGTGACATATCTTACTCGGCTATACTGTAGACGAGTAAGGGGTGTCACATCATCTCTCGTCCAGCCCTTCATAGAAGTTGTAGAGGTAGCCCTTAAGGTTCAATTGGGCTTGGCTTGCTTCATTTGGACATCTGAAACTCCAGATACAAAATAAATACTGAAACTAGTCGTGACACATCAAGTCTAGGCTTTTGCAATAGATCCATAGCTCATTTTATCAATCTTTGTCACACCCTACCCCTCTGTAAGGCATAACATGATCCCGTAGTATACCTAATGAATTACCAACTTCGCCTACTGATAACCCATTAAATACACTACAAGGGATTTTCAAAAACTTTTCTTACTTCTTTTACAGTGGTGAGCACTATTTACAGGTGTTAAAAACCTTTTTAAACTGAGGTGAATTAACTAACACATTTAAACTATTAGTAATTTCTATAAAAAAATTTTGGCAGAGTGCCCTCCGTAATTTGGATAAAACAGTTCTTCAAAAACCTGTAAAAAGCACTTCAATATTTTCTCAATCTCAAACTCTAGCATAATTCAACACAAATCCACAATAATTTTTCAAAGACTGAGATACAAGAAATATAATACAATTTTTACAAGTCCAAATAACTCATAATTTATTTTACAACTTTAATGTACAATTTTAATTTACAACTGCTCAAAACCAAGAACACTATATACATACAATGAACATACATTACAATATAAAATGCAGAATATGGTATACTCAATATACCCGATGATTTCTCGCTGAATGTACTAGCGATTTAGTCTGTTGCCTGTTAGTCGTCTACTGCGAAAGAATGAAAGCTATCGCTGAGTAAAATTTACTCAGTGGTGCACAATAACAATTTAAAATGCGATATATAAATCTTTTATTGACAGTTCACAAATCAAATGATTCACAATTCCATTTCACAATTTACAAAATTCATTTAACTCAAATTTGATCAAGTAGTTGAATAATACCGTTTTGCAAATCAATAACACAATTTGATCAAATAACTGAATAATACCGTTTTGCAAATCAATAACACAATTCGATCAAATAACTGAATAATACCGTTTTGCAAATCAATAACACAATTCGATCAAATCACTGAATAATACAATGTTGCCAATCGATAACATAATTTAGGCCATGACACAATTTTTTCCACACATGCCGTGTTGTACACCACGACAAGACACACTCACCCCAATAATCGAAATCAATGAGGGAGGAAGCTAGCTGAATAATGAGTACTCATCCACACTCACCTCAGACTGGCAAGTCAAAGAGGGAGGACCATAATCACACTCACCCGAGACTGATAGGTCAAAGAGGGAGGAATATATCACACTCACATAACCTAGTTTCCTCGGTTTTCGGATTTTGGTCAAAACTACAAACTTGTAGATATATGTCTTATGGAACGCGGGGCAAAATTTCAGGTCATTCTGAGTTATGTAGGCCAAGTTATGGTCATTTTACTATTGCTGGTCAAATTGCACCAAAATTGGTCATTTTAGGTCACTTTAGGTCATTTTAGGTTCGGCCAGTTTTTGGACCCGAACTTGTGCAAGCTGTTTGACTTACTTATGGTCATTTTTGGGCTTTGGTGTCTTCATAAGACTTGTATATATGGGTCTTAACTATTCATGGTTAAAATTTCAGGTCAATTGGACCTGGTTTGAGTGAGTTATGGCCTAAACACTAACTGCTGCCCAAATGGTCAATTTTCAGGCCTCATTTGCACTTAATCCAGATTTGGTCATTTTTCAAGCTACCTTGCAAGCAGAATTTTGGCAAGCTTCCTTCATGAAAGTTGGCACATTTTGTGCCTAGTTTCACCTCCAATTGGTCTCATACCAATTGGAGCCACACACTTAAAGTTATTGGCCTAAAATATAAACTGCCTTATTGCAATTCTTGCATACATATCAAACATCACTTTTAACACTCACCAAACTTAACATTCAAACTAATTCTGGTTGTACCATGACCTAAACATAATTCACAACACATTATAGGTCATTTTGGCAACTTACAATTACATTCAATGTGCACCAACAAGTGCAGAATTTGCCCAACTCAATTTATAACAATTTAACTCCATAACCAAGCTCATTCACATGTCCAACCTACACACCACTATATATACATTCAAACTGTCATAACAACCAACACATTTTAACATCATTATTCCATAAACCAAGCATGAATTCCAGCATTCTTCAAGAGTTAACAAACTGCCACAATGGTACACTTACATTCCATTACTTTCCAAGCTTTAAATCTCATTTTACATTTACATATACTAAGTATACATTACCCAAACAATTTCCTACACAATATACATTTAATCAATCATTTAATTCACCATTTACAAGCACAATTAAACTGCCTTCAAGGTGTTTCCATGGCTGCCAAAAGTGCACATTCCCATTCAACATCAAAACTCAAAAATTTCTCCATAAATCAAACACCCATAACACCCTTACAAACTTTAACAAAGCAACAATCAAAAACTCAAACTTACCTATGGATGAGACTTCTTAAATTTTCACCAAAACTTGGTCTTCTTGCTGCCAATCTACTACCCAAGTGGTGTAGACTAACTTTGATGAAGGAAGGTAGAAGGAAAGAAGCTTGAATCTCATATGCATGGAGCTTCAACCATGCGTCAATGGAGTTTTTTGGGAGGAAATTTTCTGCTGGTTCTAAGGTTGAAGATGAAGATGTATATTCTACCCAAATGAAGCTTTAGTGGTCCACTTAAATGAGTTAGTGGACCACTATGTAAGAATTAAATCATTGTTTATTCTAAGGTTTCATTTTTCCACATTTAACTCCCAATTTTTGCTATTTACATTTGGTACCACCAATTTAATTTTTCATGACATTTTCCAAGTGTAATATTATTTATTTTTAATGGACATTTAGATCAAAAGACAACTCGAGGTGTCAAATGACCACAATGCCCCTGTTCGGGTTGCATTCCTGATTTTTCGGTAACACCGAGTTTTGTCCGTTTTTCGATTTCTCGCTTTTCTTTGCACTAATTATTTAATTTTTCTTTGATATTTCTAATGATATTTCTACTTCAATTGATGTCTCTTTAACTCCTAAAAATATTTTTCAGGGTTCCCCGCGGTCCAGGGCTAGTTAACGATCCACGCCGTGACTTCCCGGTGCGGTCACCCATCGCTAGGGTTCTCGGCTCGCTTAACTTAGCTGCATTTCTTTACTATTATTTTTTCTTTATTTTTCTTGTATTTTCTTTTCTTGTATTTCATTATTTAATGTCTCCTCACTCATATCGAAGTGTAGTTCTAGGCATTCTAGCTGTCCGGACAACACTGGTCACCGGAACAGTAGAACGCACTACCGAACTTAGGGGTGTTACAATTCTCCCTCCCTTAAAATAAATTTCGTCCACGAAATTTTTCCCAATAGCCATCTTACAATAGTCATACGTTTATTTTCTCCTTTCTATATGATCGTATAATCTTCTTTCTCTCGAATTTGTATAAGACTTTTAACAATCTAATACAACATTTAATTTGTTTGTATAACACCAATCTTCTCTTACTATTGTCCTGTCTAATATTTTGATTCATGTTCCTTCTTAAATGACCCTTGAGGTCATGTTAGAATCATTTATCTAGTCATTGGTCCTCTGACCATTCTAGTCCATAGTCTTCCTCACATTCGTAACATTTCTTTGTTATATTTGAACCAACTGTTCGAATTTTTACTTCCATACCTCTTTTTATCTATCAATATTCTATAACTTACTTTCTTTTGTACTGAACTATAACCTTTCGATATTCTAACCTTTCAGTTTTAGATCCCTAAGTAGGATTTTCAAACTTATTTCTAACAATTAAATTCTGTCATGGCATAACTATACCAAAACAGATGCTGTTGGCAACTATTCTTATCTAAGTGTACTATCGGATAGTACGTAGCTCTACACAATGATCTCAAGTCAGTACTGTAATCTGCAGCTTACAGTATAAGCATCAAGAACATTGCATAGTTACTACGATACATCCCAATAGATCAAATTTTCCTATCTTTTATCCTTTTTGAATTCACTAATATCCCGAACTTATTATGATTACAATATCCATTAACAATTACTAACAGTGACATCCTTGCCCTCATCTAGAGCAATTCCATTACTGCATCTTACTTTTACGTCCTCTTGCCTTACATTAAGTAGGCTTGCCAATTAGCTTTATAATTTATGGTGTGTTAGAAAATACTTTTCGCCAATAAACTCTTTCAAAACTAATTTCACTTATTATCACAATCCTTATTTTAAAGGGCTAATCACTAATGCATCAAAATTTATTCCCCTGTAAAGGAATAACAATAGAACATATAGTTCTAACACTAACATAAAAGTATGCACCCGTGTCAAACAATACATATATATATCTTAGTTACTATTTGAGAAAGTACCAGCAATGATATCAAAAGTCTAAGTCTCTTCTCTCTGCCATATAGCGTATACTCTAGCTGGAGCATCACCCTGTTCTGGCTGATTCACAGTACTTTGACTTCTAGGTGTATTACCCCTACCTCTACCTTTGCCTCTACTAACTGATGGTGAACTCTTTGGGGTAGAAACTTGGGTTGATCCCTTTGGTGTAGTAAATGATCCAGAACGACCTGGATTTACACAATCCCTAGCAAAATGGCCAGTCTCTCCACAGTTAAAACATGCTCCTACGGGTCTATAACATACCCCACTATGTGGTTTACCACAAGTTTCACAAAGTCGATCTGACAGTGCATTCCTGGGTTTCTGTTGAGTTTGCTGATCGGATCGAGGTGGTTTCTATCCAGAAGATCTATCTCTACCGGACTTCTTACTATCTCTGTTGTATCCCCCAAAGTTTTTCCTCTTTCTAGTAAGACCACTAAAACTCTGTTCTACTGACTTTCCCTCTTTTTTTGTCTTCTCTGATTTCTTTTTCTCAGAAGCTACTTCAGATTCAATTCTTTCTAATTCTAGTGCTTGAGAAATAAGTTCAGAGAAGTTGTTATGTTTGAATCCGACCACTTATAATCTGATACTAGGCTTCAAGCCGGTTTCAAACCTCTTACATCTCTCCTTACTGGTAGAAAGTAGACTTACTGCATAATGGCTCAGGCGGAAAAATTCCCTTTCATATTCAGCCACCGATCTACTCCCCTGTTTTAGACTTAGGAACTCTTGCAGTTTCTGATCTACATAAGCATCAGGGACATATTTTTGTCTGAATTCCCTGAGAAAGTCACTCCAGGTTAGCACTACAGGTTCTACCAAACTGTGGGGAATGGTTTTCCACCAGTCATAAGCATCCTCCTGTAGCAAAGATATTGAGTATTCAAATCTGAGCTCCTCTGTGCAGTACAGTTTCTTGAATACCCTATCCATCCTTTCTAACCACTGTTCTGCCTCTAGAGGATCTACTGTCCCCATGAACTCTGTAGCCCCATATTTCATCAATTTGTCATATTGTCTAGCAGAAGACCGTGGTTGTACCACTGGTGTCTGTATTGGGGCTTGAGTAGGCACATTACCAGCCATTTGTTGGAACATTGTAGCCATCTGTCACGAGCGAATCGAGCAGGAATCTGCGCATGCGCGGTGCTTCTTGAACCATCGACATTATGTAGGGGCATCCCTTGCACCTCAGCCTCTATAGATTGATCGACTGAACGATCACCCTCTTCCATAGTCAATGCGAGGATCTTAGACCTCCTAAACAAATAACACAAGGAGATTTCCTCCCGTTAGTGCATATTTATAATGTAATGTACTATATGTATCAGACAATGATATTGAGCAGTTGTACTATGAAGAAAGAATATTCAAGTAACATGTGAAAACAGAATTTAAAAAAAACTAGCTCTGATACCACTAAAACATGTCACACCCTACCCCTCTGTAAGGCATAACATGATCCCATAGTATACCTAATGAATTACCAACTTCGCCTACTGATAACCCATTAAATACACTACAAGGGATTTTCAAAAACTTTTCTTACTTCTTTTACAATGGTGAGCACTATTTACAGGTGTTAAAAACCTTTTTGAACTGAGGTGAATTAACTAACACATTTAGATTATTAGTAATTTCTGCAAAAAAATTTTGGCAGAGTGCCCTCCGTAATTTGGATAAAACAGTTCTTCAAAAACCTATAAAAAGCACTTCAATATTTTTCTCAATCTCAAACTCTAGCATAATTCAACACAAATCCACAATAATTTTTCAAAGACTGAGATACAAGAAATATAATATAATTTTTACAAGTCCAAATAACTCATAATTTATTTTACAACTTTAATGTACAATTTTAATTTACAACTGCTCAAAACCAAGAACACTATATACATACAGTGAACATACATTAGAATATAAAATGCAGAATCTGGTATATTCAATATACCCGATGATTTCTCGCTGAATGTACTAGTAGCCTAGTCTGCTGCCCTGTCAGTCTGTCTACCTGCGACAGCAATGAAAAGCTATCGCTGAGTAAAATTTACTCAATGGTGCACAATAACAATTTGAAATGCGATATATAAATCTTTTATTGACAGTTCACAAATCAAATGATTCACAATTCCATTTCACAATTTACAAAATTCATCTAACACAAATTTGATCAAGTAATTGAATAATACCGTTTTGCAAATCAATAACACAATTCGGTCAAATAACTAAATAATACCGTTTTGCAAATCAATAACACAATTCGATCAAATAACTGAATAATACCGTTTTGCAAATCAATAACACAATTCGATCAAATAACTGAATAATACAATGTTGCCAATCGATAACATAATTTAGGCCATGACACAATTTTTTCCACACATGCCGTGTTGTACACCACGATAAGACACACTCACCCCAATAATCGAAATCAATGAGGGAGGAAGCTAGCTGAATAATGAGTACTCATCCACACTCACCTCAGACTGGCAAGTCAAAGAGGGAGGGCCATAATCACACTCACCCCAGATTGATAGGTCAAAGAGGGAGGAATATATCATACTCACCCCATAAATGGAGGAGGAACATAGTAACAGTGTCATGCCAAGTGTGAATCAAAACAATTTCAAATCATAATATTTCATACAAACCATAAATCACATTTTATCTCAAAATTTCCATTTGCAAGTTTGGTAACACAATAATTTCCAAATAGTATTCCCAAAACCAAAGCAATAAAAAATTATTCATAACTCATTTCTCCAAATAAATTTGCTAGTAAAAGTAGTGAATATAAAAGTATTGTGCACGGACACAATTTAAAACTAGAATGTTGAATTAAATTTTTAAGTTGAAAATGAGAAGTCAAACTTATTGTGCACAAACACAATTTAAAACAATAACGTACAAATAATCATAATTTATTTCAATTGAAAAATTTAAAAGAAATAAATATTGTGCCCAAACACAATTTAAAACAATAACGTACAAACATAATTTATTTCAATTGAAAAATTCAAAAGAAAAACTTATTGTGCACAAACCTCTGATAACTGTCTCTTGGCTCTGACTCAGTGTTTCCTTCCTCTCCCTGAGTCTTTGCTAACTAAGAAACACAATTTGAAGTGTTTCAGTACTCATTTAAACTGTCTCTAACGATAATGCTTGATAATTAATTCACTGAATTCATTTATTCGCTTAGTCAACCTACTATGTCAACCCTTGGTACATTCTAGGTAATTTAGGTTTTAATGTCATTAATATGTCACATTCGATAGTCTTTTAGGGTTGGTATATGTTACCAAATTCATTTCCGTGTATACTGCATTTTCTTGCGATTTGCTGAATTTCAGGATACTAGTTTGACCTAGCCAGACGACCTAGTTCCCTCGATTTTTGGATTTCGGTCAAAACTACAAACTTGTAGATCTATGTCTTATGGAACGTGGGGCAAAATTTCAGGTCATTCTGAGTTATGTAGGCCAAGTTGTGGTCATTTTACTATTGCTGGTCAAATTGCACCAAAATTGGTCATTTTAGGTCACTTTAGGTCATTTTAGGTTCGGCCAGTTTTTGGACCCGAACTTGTGCAAGCTGTTTGACTTACTTATGGTCATTTCTGGGCTTTGATGTCTTCATAAGACTTGTATATATGGGTCTTAACTATTCATGGCTAAAATTTCAGGTCAATTGGACCTGTTTTGAGTGAGTTATGGCCTAAAAACTAACTGTTGCCCAAATGGTCAATTTTCAGGCCTCATTTGCACTTAATCCGTATTTGGTCATTTTCCAAGCTACCTTGCAAGCAGAATTTTGGCAAGCTTCCTTCATGAAAGTTGGCACATTTTGTGCCTAGTTTCACCTCCAATTGGTCTCATACCAATTGGAGCCACACACTTAAAGTTATTGGCCTAAAATACAAACTGCCTTATTGCAATTCTTGCATACATATCAAACATCACTTTTAACACTCACCAAACTTAACATTCAAACTAATTCTGGTTGTACCATGACCTAAACATAATTCACAACACATTATAGGTCATTTTGGTAGCTTACAATTGCATTCAATGTGCACCAACAAGTGCAGAATTTGCCCAACTCAATTTACAACAATTTAACTCCATAACCAAGCTCATTCACATGTCCCACCTTCACACCACTATACATACATTCAAACTGCCATAACAACCAACACATTTTAACATCATTATTCCATAAACCAAGCATGAATTCCAGCATTCTTCAAGAGTTAACAAACTGCCACAATGATACACTTACATTCCATTACTTTCCAAGCTTTAAATCTCATTTTACATTTACATATACTAAGTATACATTACCCAAACAATTTCCTACACAATATACATTTAATCAATCATTTAATTCACCATTTACAAGCACAATTAAACTGCCTTCAAGGTGTTTCCATGGCTGTCAAAAGTGCACATTCCCATTCAACATCATAACTCAAAAATTTCTCCATAAATCAAACACCCATAACACCCTTACAAACTTTAATAAAGCAACAATCAAAAACTCAAACTTACCTATGGATGAGACTTCTTAAATCTTCACCAAAACTTGGTCTTCTTGCTGCCAATCTACTACCCAAGTGGTGTAGACTAACTTTGATGAAGGAAGGTAGAAGGAAAGAAGCTTGAATCTCATATGCATGGAGCTTCAACCATGCGTCAATGGAGTTTTTTGGGAGCAAATTTTCTGCTGGTTCTAAGGTTGAAGATGAAGATGTATATTCTGCCCAAATGAAGCTTTAGTGGTCCACTTAAATGAGTTAGTGGACCACTATGTAAGAATTAAATCATTGTTTATTCTAAGGTTTTATTTTTCCACATTTAACTCCCAATTTTTGCAATTTACATTTGGTACCACCAATTTAATTTTTCATGACATTTTCCAAGTGTAATATTATTTATTTTTAATGGACATTTAGATCAAAAGACAACTCGGGGTGTCAAATGACCACAATGCCCCTGTTCGGGTTGCATTCCTGATTTTTCGGTAACACCGGGTTTTGTCCGTTTTTCGATTTCTCGCTTTTCTTTGTACTAATTATTTAATTTTTCTTTGATATTTCTACTTCAATTGATGTCTCTTTAACTCCTAAAAATATTTTTCAGGGTTCCCCGTGGTCCAGGGCTAGTCAACGGTCCACGCCGTGACTTCCCGGTGCGGTTACCCATCGCTAGGGTTCTCGGCTCGCTTAACTTAGTTGCATTTCTTTACTATTATTTTTCCTTTATTTTCTTGTATTTTCTTTTCTTGTATTTCATTATTTAATGTCTCCTCACTCATATCGAAGTGTAGTTCTAGGCATTCTAGCTGTTCGGACAACACTGGTCACCGGAACAGTAGAACGCACTACCGAACTTAGGGGTGTTACAATCTTGGAGACTGATTTAGGCTTTGGTCCCTCTTTATCATTTGTAGTGCTCTATCTTAGCTTTTCAATAGATTAAATAGCACTCAATTTGGAGACACACAACTTTAGAAACACCTGAAAAATACACCAAAGGTCAAATGTTAAAGATTTCTCCATTTAACACAATTATTCCACAACTATCTAAAAATATGCCTAAATGATAAATATATTTTAACCAACTGAATTAAACATAAAAACACACTAAAAACACTAAATGTGATAGGAGTAAAATTAATAAATTATGCACTTATCAAAGATCTGGATGGAAAACCTAAAAAGTCCATTCAGCAGGTTATAACGCTTATTTCTAACTTTGGAAGGTTGAAAATTTAGTAAAACTAAATGTAAGAGGGAGTAATGGTGTACCTAAATAAATAAAGAAGTTTTTATTACATTAACTAAGAATAGGTTTTATTTAATTATGATTGTGAATGTTTGTGTCTTGAGGGATACATCAAGTGATTAGGTAATTCAACGACATTGTTTTGATTTAACCTATGTCTTGTGAGCATGACAAAATAGGTGTTTGATATGAATGCCCTGGCAATTGTCCAATTTCAAAAAAAAAAAAGAGAAAAAAAAAAGGAGCTCGCTAGGTGGAAAACCCAAAAGGGCCTCTTAGGCAAAAGTTAAAGCAAACCCGCTGAGATGAAAACCCAAAAGGGCATTTTAGGCAAAAGTTAGGGCATAGAGAATGTAGTTCATGGAAGAGAAATGAGTCAAGGCAGAAACCATGGGGGGAGAAAAGAAAAAGAAAAATCAGAGGGAAATTGTATTGTGACCTTAAGGAAGTCTTTTTTTTAGTGAACAATTCTTCTAAAAAATTTTGAGGTTATAAGAAAGTTTTTGCAAAAAGAGGTCCCCCAGAGGACTAAGTTTTTTTAGAATCTCTAGCAAAATCAGCATGCCCATGATAGGAAGTAGCATACAAGAAGCACAAAAATCATAAAAAGAGTTCTGAGACCCATTCATCCCAATATTTTCAAATCATGAAATAGATATTTTTTGGTAAGTCCTTAGACGTTATTTAGGTTGCACGACATAGTTGTGTAAGGCATAGAAGAACTCGCATCAACATGTCACCTGTAGGTGTGTAAGGCGTAGAAGAACATGCATCACCACAATTTCAAGTGTCGAACTACGAGGGGGTCTGATTCTTCCTTAGGATGAGCGAGAGGGATACGTAGGTAGTTTAGGACTGCGATCCTAAATACGAACCCACAACATTTCAAGATAGATATTTTTGGTAAGTCCTTAGATGTTGTTTAGGGCACATGGCATAGTTGTGTAAGGCATAGAAGAACACGCATCAACATGTCACCTGTAGGTGTGTAAGGCATAGAAGAATATGCATCATCACAGTTTCAAGTGTCGAACTACGAGTGGGTCTGATTCTTCCTCAAGATAGCGAGGGGGATACGTAGGTAGTTTAGGACCGCGATCCTAAATATGAATCCACAACATTTCAAATCACACAGTTGCCATTGTTATGAGACTGTAGCTAGTCTCATAACATAGAGTATGTCAATCGAGCAAGATGTACTCAATCTTTATAGCCAATGTTTCATAGTTATTAGAAGATTGAGTTTCACTTTGATAAAACTTGAGTAATGCTTTCGCATTGATTTCAACTTTCGCCAAAGTGGGGGGTAAACTATAGACCCTTATTTTGTGATGAGTATGTGCATTGAGGCCGTGGGAAACCCAATGATGAAAAATTATATGACTATAGGATATAATTGGAGGCATGGAACTAAATTATTAATTCCATGGTATGATCTTCAAAAAAAAAATATAAGTTTTTTAGGAAATTAATTTAATTTAAATAAAAATTTATTTTGTTAAATTTAATATGGGTAGTTCTTAAATGGACCTAATTAAGTTTAATTGGGCCCCATGGTCCTAAGAAAGCCTAGTTAAAAATTTTAAATATGACCCATTTAATTTATTTTTTAAAAAATTAAAATAAGAAAATATCTTTTTCTCTATCCCTCTCCCATGCAAACTCTCTCTCCCCCTTTAGCTCTACTCTGTTCCTCACTCCCTATTGGTGCCACCCCCTTTCCCTCTCTTCCTATTGGTTGGAACACCTCACCCATATCCCAGTCTCACCCAAATTTCTCAATCCCAGTTGTTTAAGTTATCTGAGCCTTATCACACTAGGACTTCAAACCCTACCACACCTCTTCCTCACTCCCTATTGGTGCCTTCCCCTTCCCCTCTCTTCCTATTGGTTGAAACACCTTATCTATATCTCAGTCTCACTTAAATTCTGTAATCCTAGTTATTTAAGTTATTTGAACTTTATTAGCCTAGGACTCCAAACCCTATCACACCTCTCTCCCAAAACCTTATAAATACCCTACTAGAAAAGGGGGGAAAAAAAGTGAAGGAGGAGAAAAATAAAAAAGGAAAAAAATTTAAAAAGAGAAATAGTCAAAATTTCTTTTAGTTCTTCTTTCTTTCTTGCAATATTTCTCGAAGGTTAGTTGTAACGCCCTCACTTTAGGTAGTCCGTACATTCTACTATTCTGATGACTAACGTCTGTTCGGACAACTAGGATGTCTGGAACTACACTCAAACTAGAGTGACGAAGCATAAATTGACTGAATAAAGACCAAGAAAATTAAGGAAATTTTTAGAAATGAAATGCAATAAAGTTAAATGAGATGGTATCCCGGTTGGGTAAGTAACTGTAGAGATAGTTGTCGACCCTATAACTGTAGGGGAACCCTGTGAAATAATTTTTGGGATGTCAGAGAAAAGTTACGGTGCCCTAGGTAGTATTAGAATGCCAAAAAAAGGTTAGGAGAATTTTTAAGATTGGTACAGATAGTTTTGGCTCCTTAAGCCAAACGAAGGACATTTTGGTTATTTCGCCTTCAGAGACGATTTTTGACGAACTTGTCCAATTGAGTAAATAAATTATATGACATAAAATATGAATAAATATTGCTAAAAATTAAATTGAAAATGAGTAGAAAAGAAAAGAAAAGAAAATGAATTAAATGGGACTTATGACATCACCATGATGTCATTAAAATGCCCTCCACCAATCACAACTCAACAAGCCATTATAAATCAAATAAAAAGGAATAAATTGAGACAAAAATAAAAACACAAATATGCCTTCTTCATCTTCAACCGGCCAGCACACCTTTCTCTCAATCTCCATGAGTGTTGTTTCTTCTCTCTCTTCCATTCCCATGAATTCTCACCACTAAACCCTAGACTCCCTTCATTAAAACTTATTTACACCTCTTGGGGAAGTGTTTGGCTACCAAGAATTGAAGAAAAAGTGAAGTTTAAGCTTGGGAAAATTACGCTCAAAAAGGCTAGTGCTACTATTCTTTAATTTTTCTTTAGATTTCATGTTGGAAGCATGAATTGACTTAGAATTTGAAAAAATTGAAAGAAAATATCCATGTATGAGCCACTTCCATTTTTGGCAGCCATGAATTAGGAAAGTGTTTGATGAGTTTTGATGTAATTAAAGATTTTTATGGGTGGTTTTGATGGTGATTATGAGACTTTGAACATAAATTGATGTGTGTTAAGTAGGATTTGAATATTTGAGAAATTTTGAGTTAGGGTTTGAATTAATTTTGATAACTTGGTGTTATGGATTGAGATTGATCTTGTTGAGACTTTTTGTTGATCATTTGAAGTGTTATGAATGATAAATTATAGTAGGGAGTAAGGAGGATGGAATATTGGGAGTGCTTCTCATATGCAAGAAATTCAGACCTATGAGTCCAGTGTGCTGTTTGAGTTATAACTGAAGTTTTGTGACTATAATTGGTGTGAGACTAATTGGAGGTGAAACTAGACTCAAAATGCCTCATTTTTCATGAAGAAACTCTACCCAAATTCTGTCAAAATCTTGGTCAATTTACTGGCCCAATCTGGGTATTCATACAATAAACTCAGAAAAACTAGACAGGTCCAAATGACTTGAATTTTATACCATTGGAAAGATTAAACATAGGATTTCAATTTTCATTGAGAACACCAAGCCCAGAAATGCCTTTAACCAAATGAAATTTCTTACTCAAGTTAGGTCACTGAACTGACCAGAATAAATTCTGCCCAGAACTTCCTGGACATAGATCACCCGACCAGATTTGGCAAAATGGCCATAACTTGGTCCATAAAAACCCAAATTCAATGAAACCAGTGGCAAAATTTCTATAAGACATAAATTTACAAAATTGGTCTTTTGACCAAAATCCAGACTGTAACACCCTATTTGTATAGCTGGTATATTTCACTGTTCCGGTGACCAGAGTCGGTTCGGACAATTAAGGGGATTAGAATCATACTTAAGATAACTAGAGAAGCCATAAACACAAATAATTAGTAATTGCCAATTAGTTAAGTATAAATAAGAAAAACAGAACATAAGAAGTTAAACGAGCTGAGAGTCACAGCGATGGGTGACCTTCTCGGGAAGGATTGCGAAGTCGTTTTAAACTCAAATTTCGAACTGTAAAATGTGACGCCGCGGTCCTTAGGACCATTACGAACACAGTGGAAAAGAGAAAATCACGAAAAAGAATTGTTAAGTCAGTCAAATAATTAGGTCAGGGAGCCGGAAGAAATATTGAATTATTTGCAAACCGGGTTGAACCGGCGAGGGGCAATTTGGTCAATTGACCCCGAGAGCTGACTCCTGACCTAACTGTCAAATAAAATCAGAAAAAAAAAATTTCAGAATCGACAATTAAATTAAAGAACTAATAAAAAAAAAAGAAGAGAAAATGAAAAAGGTGTAGCGAGATGACATCATGCATGACATCATGCATGATGCCATAAAGAATACAATTAATATATTTAATTAAATTGATTTTTGGTCTTTCATACGACATAAAAGAAGGAAAAGAAAAGAAAAAAAAAATAACCAAGTCTTCTTCTTCCTCACCTTGTGCCGCCCTCACTCTCTCTCTCCCTCACCATTGCAAAACTCCATTAGAGCTCTTGAGTCAAGCTTCATACACCCTAAATTAACCATGAATTCCCCTAAAGTCCTTAAGTAAATCTTAACCTAGACCCTTGATTTAGCTATTGTCTACAAAAAGAAGAAGAAAGGAGGAGAAATAAGAAGAGGAAAAAGACACCTAAGAAAGGTTAGTATGCTAAATTTTAACTTTCTACTTTAAATGCATGTTTAGTTACGTAAATGAGCTTAGAAACTAAAGAAATGAAATAAAAATGTGTGAGGGACTAAATTGAATTTCGGCCAGCAGGTATAAGGGAGTATATTTGCATGGTTTGATGGATTTAATTGGGTATATAAACCTTAGTTAGTTGAATGACTATGGTTAAAGGCATGAAATCAAGTAAATGCAAAGATAGTGTGAATTAGGGTTTTGGACATTAGGGTTTAGTGACAAAAATGTGAGGAAGTGGTAAATGGTGTCTTTGACCTAATGTGAAGTGAGAAATGGTCATTTGTGACCTAATGAAGGGTGTTAGTGGTATTGGAATCAAAACCAAATTCGGATTGAGTATGGTCATGCTGCTGGCAGCATGATCAAGTTACCTTTGAGGGACCAACAATGAAATTTTACAAGTCCAATTGGTATGGGACCAATTGGGAATGAAAATAGACACTAAATGACACAATTTTCATTTAGGAAGCATGCCCAAAAAGTGACCAAAACCTAGTGAACAAATTGACCAAAGTTGAGAAATCACAGTCTGCCCTGTACAAACTGACCAAATGAACAGTGTTTGTTCATTTGGTCATAACTTGAGCTAGGAAGGTCTAAATGACCTGAAATTTTACCAGTGGACAGTTTAGACATAGACTTAAAACTTTCTTGAAGAATACAAACCCAAATTATGCAATTAACCAAGTCATTTAGCCACCCCAAGTTGGTGACCTAAAACTGCTAGCACAAAAAATTGCCCAGAATTCTGGGTTGTGTCCAATCCGGCAGCCATGGTTCAAATGGCTATAACTTGAGCTACAAAACTCCAATTGGAGTGATTCAAAAAGGAGAATAAACTTAAGACAATAGGGAACATTTTCTATGAAGGAAGTTTTGCCAAATTCTAACAGAAAAGTGACTAATGGAACAGTGCAACCTTAGACTCCAAAACTGAAAATTTATCAAATTTGCCTAAAAGACTTAGAATTTGAATAAACAACCAAAACCAACAAATTTAGTGACCAAAATGTGGTATGTGGGTGAAGTTGGAATTCCCATACCTATTAAGCCTTAAAAAGTCAACAATTTGACTTGAATAGTATAGTGAATAGTAACCCGAAACACAAAAATTTTGAGAACGTCGAATTTAACACGTTAGAGCTAGCTAAATGTGAAGTTAAGTTTATTTTGGATTTATTTTAAGTTTTAGTACTGAAACATTGGAAAATTTCGTGTTTCAGTGGAAAAAAATACCGGGACAGAACCCGAGGAGTCGAGTCAAGGCCAACAGGCGACTCATTTGAGGTTTGTGCACAACATATACTTTTATAATCATCTTTTGCATATCATTTTGAATAATATGAAATATTGGATTATGGCATTCTTATGATGTTTGATCTAAATTGTTGAAAGTTATTATGTATATTTGAAAAGACAATGTTTAGCAAATTGTTAAGATAAGTTTTGAAACCACAGTGTCATGACCACATATTTGAACACCTCACTAGCACGACTAGTGGGGGTAATTAGTTTCGAATTTTGATTCCTTCTCTGGAGAAGTGTTGAGGTGTGCCAGTAGAAGAGGATGTGAATGGATATCCATATATTTGAGCTAGCTAGCCTTGTGATATGATTTCTCTTTAGCCTCTGGCTATTGAGATTCATGTGATTTCTCTTTAGCCTCTGGCTATTGAGATTCTATTTGTTTCGAATGGCGTGATCTAACTGTGGGTTTTATGAAATGTGTTTTGATACTTTGAAATGAACTTGGTTTACATGTAAAATCTTACAATGCATAATTGTATTTAATTTCCATGTTTAGCCAAATTTTTGAATGAATGTGCTTTAAGTTTTGCATAAAGATTATTTTAGTATATTGTGCACCACTGAGTCCTAGTACTCAGCGATAGCTTTTATTGCTGTCGCAGATACAGAGACTAGAGGAGCAGCAGACTGAGCTGCTGAGGTGTGAGAAGCTACCAGCCTAAAGTTTTCGGGTATAATTTATACCCTAACTGTAAATATTTCTTTTGATGTATATATTGCACATAAATGTATGGACATGTACATGGGTCTTGAGCAGCTTGTACAAAGTTTGTATAAAAGTTGTAATAAATTTTAATTTGGACTTTTTGAATGTAAATTTTAGTATGATGAATATATAAATTGTTTATCTTGAATGGAATATGAATAAATGATATTGATGGACAGTATTTTGAGAATTTTTGAACTTGTGAATTTTGAGAAATTGGTTGAGATTGAGTATGAATTTGAAGCAGTGGTTAGATAATTATTGGAAGTGCTTTTATTTCAGGTATTTGAAGAACGGTTTTCTCAAAATACAGAGGAAACTCTGTCAAAATTTTTATAAGATTTGCGGAAAACTAAAATGGCCAAAAATATTAATTAGTTTTAATTTCAACTAAATGTTTTAAATACTTATTAGAAATGCTCACCACTTGTCAAAGATAAGAAAATTGTTTTAAAATCCCTTGTAGGGTACTTAATGAGTTATCGGTAGGTGAAGTTCGGTAGTTCATTAGGTATTCTACGGGATCATGTTATGCCTTACAGAGGGGTAAGGTGTGACACAGACACTAAGGGAACTAGGCCAATTTATTAGGTTAAGTTAGCATATATGAATTTTGGAAATTACCTAATTGATCATTTGACCCTAGAACACTTATTTAGCCATATCTCCCACTCGAAAGTTCTAATTAGGATAAGCCATACTGATCTAGAACCCTAAGAAATAGGGCTCCAACTTTGTGAGACTTGGTCCTCAAATTATGAACATAAGAACCCTAAAATGGGAGTCAAATTTTCTGACTTGAACATGAATCCTGGTAGAACATGGTACATGAGTCTAGGCCAGTTATTTAGCCATAATTAATTCTACAAAACTTGAAAATTTGTAATAAAAATTTTTGAGTGACTATAAGACAGCGTAACAACTTCTATGAAGAACTTTAAACCCAAAAATGACTGTAATAGGTCTAATTAATTAGACTAATACACACTCCAGAATCTGCATAATTCTGGACCCAGAAAGAGATAGTGAACTAGTTATGGTTATTTGATCATAACTTGAGTTCTAAAACTCCAATTAATATGATTCAAAAAGGAAAACAAAGACAAGACATAGAGGAACAAAATCTATGAAGGGAGTGTGGCTAAACAGTGGCCACATCCAAGTCAATTTGCCATGTAAAACAGTGCACCAAATCTAGACCTAAAGAAAGGTTCATAAAATAACTAGGCATATGAGATGAAATGAATTAGAATAAATTGTTAAGCATAAAAATAACATGAATTAATGAAATTATAAATACCTAATAATACTATTCTACCCAAAGTATGCCTAGACTCATTTATATAGCATGGATTGATTGGTATACCAATTAGGGACTACATATTGTAGTACTGCCCACAGGGATAATCATTGATAGACAGCATATATCTAAGATGATTGTTCTACTGGCTTTATACCTGTCCAATGGTTATAGTGTCAATTTTCATTATTACCGGCTTATGCCTACCCGCTGGCCTTGTGCCTGATATGACCATTGTATACTGGATAGACATACGGATGTCTGACTAGTATACTCCCGTGTTTCTAGTCTTTATAGTATGTCATAGGTTACTTGGGCACAGTTATACGAAATAAAAGTTTAAATTCAAACAAGCACATGAGAGAACCCTTAGTGTAAAATATATAAGATCGAATATGAATTACATGAATAAAAAGATCCCGATTAATTTAATTGCTTCTAAAGTTTGATAAACATGAAAAAGGACTGTAAATTCATATAAATTTTATATGACTGAATATAAGGTATATGCACAGAAAAGATCCCTATTAGCTTATTTACTTCTAAAGTTCTAGAAAACATGTAAAAGATTTTAAATACATGAAAATTGATATTTATTTATAAGGTTATACGTGAAATAATTATTTTAAATTGTTTAGTTATTTTTCCTTATTTATGCACCACTAAGCGTTATGCTTAGCGCGTTGGTTCTTACCACGCGTAGGTACTAGAGACCAGCAGCAGCAGTAGGGCCTAGACCAGACTTGGACCAGATCTGCTACAGTGTGGGTTATCACCTCATTAGTCATTTTGGTAGGGCTCTTGTACATATTAGATTTTACATTTTGGTATTGTATGTAATTAAATGATATAAATAATTTTTGGATTATATATAAATTGTAAATTATTGTATATGCAAACTTTATATGAATGAAATACAATTTATTTTCTTAAAATTGATATGAGCATGAGAAGTGATATAATGAATGAATAGATGAAATGGATATAAATTGTTTTAATAGGTAACATGAAACTCACCATGCACTAATAGAACAGGGGAACTCTATCTGGGTCTCCATAAGAATGAAATGGGATAAAAAAAAATTCTACAAGTGAGATAATAAAATTAAATGGACATTCTAGATAGCCAGGATGAATTTCTACAAGTGAGATAATAAAATTAAATGGATATTAAATTAATATTGTAAATGATAAGACAAGATAGGGTGCTCCGGCACCGAATATAGCATGCCTTACTCGACTACACTGTAGACGGGAGAGGGGTGTTACTGTGACACCCCTTACCCGTTTACAGTGTAGCCGAGCAAGATATGCCACGCAGTGTATTGGAACACCCTATTTTAATTCAATCATTTTTTTCCCTAATTTATTATTATTTTTTTGTTTTTTTTTTCATAGTTATGAAGTAAAATTTATGAAATATAATTCATTTAAGTCATTTATTGAAATTATAATTTATTTGAGGTTCCGAAAATTTTATAGAAAATCCGACAGAGTACCGGCTAAAAATGGAGAAAACAGTTCTTCTGAACCTGTGAAAAACACTTCCAAATTTTTCAACCAATCCCAAACTCCATTTCATCATCAAAATCTCAATATTTTTCAACAACATTTCCATTTCTTAATCATTCATTTCTCATGGTATTCATATACAAGCAATAAATAAATACTCAATTTTCCATTCATAAACACAATTTTCACTATTTACATTAACATCAAAATACATTACATAAGTCTCAATTACACAAGAGAAAATAAAAGTTAGTTACAAAATACCAAAATGAAACTTAGTGTCCTACCAATGCACTGAAGATGGTGAGGTGACACGGACACTATGCAGAGCTGCAGGAGGTATCACCCAGTCTGTGGTCTACTGGGCTCTCGGTTAGTATCTCCAGAACCTATGCGTGGCAAAAGCAACGTGCTAAGCAATAATGCTTAGTGGTGCCAATAATAAAATAAAAAGAAATAACAGAAAATAAATATGCAGTGAATGTATTAATGTCTCATTACAAATAAATTTTCGATGAGTATTTGTAGTCGTACTTCTTTTGTACTGGTTATATTCATTATTTCATTAAATTTATCCACTTTCATTTTTGGTTGCCCAAGTAACCTATACTGGACGACTGGACTGGATAAATGGGTAAACTGACACTGGGTATCAAGTACCTCGGGCCGTCACACCATCGGTCACATATGTGTCTCCCGGTGTGCAACAAAACAGCTAATAAGCTGTAATAACATTAGGCACAAGGCCAAGTATCAACATAATGTCAGAATGGCTAAAAGCCATGAAATCATAGAATGGCATAATGCCATGTGCAGTACTACTAACTGTACCCTATTGGCATGCCAAGCTATCCAAACCAATCTTGTTAGGTATACTAGGGCATTTTACTCTTTTGAGTTTTACAATTTTTGAATTTCAAGTTTTGGTGTTACTATTCACTTCATTATTCAACCAAAATGTTGACTTTTGCATAGACAATAGGTAAATTGATTTTAATACTCCCAAAATGCCACATTTTGCATTCAAAATTTGTTGATATTGGTTGCCAATACCATTTCTAAGCTTAAAGTTAATTGAGCAGAATTTTCAGTTTTCATACCTTATCTTTACTGTTCTATTAGTCATTTTTACAGTGGAAATTTGGAAAAATGATCAACATGAAAGTTGTTCCTTATTTTGTCTAGTTGAATTTTCTTTTTTGAATCACTCCATTTGGAGTTTTGTAACTCAAGTTATGGTCCAAAAACCACAACTGGACGGATTAGAATTTTTCTGGACTGACCATATCTACAGTGCAGTAAACAGTGATTGCAACTCACTTGTTGGATAGGTTCTGGTCATAATTTGGGTTATGATTCTTCATGAAAGTTGTTGGTCTACATCTCAACTTGTTGCTGGTAAAATTTCAGGTCAGTTGGACCATTCTACACTGAGTTATGGCCAAATGAACAATCACTGTTCATTTGGTCATTCTGCAGAAATAGACTGCAGGTCATCCGGATTGGGGCAAGCTTTTGGTCCACTTGTTTGGTTTTATGGGCATGGTTTCTTCACCAAAGTTGTGCCATTATGTGTCTAGTTTCATGCCCAATTGGCCTTGCACCAATTGTACCTCTACAGTTCAAGTTATGGCTGCCCAAACCTGCTGGACTCATGTCCAATTCTGCAGGTCACCTAGGGCAGCCACACTAAACCTAAATCCCATCACTAAACACATTTCATTTATTGTTTACCAATAACCAAATGGTCACTAATTGACCATTAAAATGTTCCTACACCATTATAGGAGCTAAACTCCAATTTGCTCAAAACCCTAAATTCTCAATTTCTCTACTTTTCCATTAACCTACAATTCAATGTGCTAAATATTAAGTTCATAGCAAGGGTAGCTTATATACTCATTTAATCCAAAGAAATCATCAAAACTCTAATAAATCCATGGCTACCAAAAATATAAAGTGAGTACATCAAAGGTTTTCATTTGAATTTCTTATAAATTTCAAGTTAAATCAACTTTCTAGTCATGAATTTAAAGAGAGAGGAAGATATTGGACACTAACCTTATTAAAGCTCCCACTTGAGCTTATCAATCTTCAAGATTTCTCCCTCTAATGGCTGTCTAAATATGATTTAGGGTGTGAGGATAAATTTTAGTGAAGTGAGGATGAGGTTTTATGGTGTAAAGGGTGAGGTTTTAGCAAGAAAAAGAGAAAGCTTTAATGGAGATAGTGACGGAAAGAGGGGCTGTCGGAAATTGAAGGAGATGAGCAGAAAATTTTTTTCAATTTTTAACTCCTTTTTATCCTTTTTAATTGATTTAAAGGTGCTTGTTAAAAGATGATTGGTGGAGCTCTTTTTAAAGACATCATATGATGTCATAATTAAGTATTTTTTTCATTTTCTTTTCTTCTTTTCTCAACTCATTTTCAATTCAATTTTTAGCAATATTTATTCACATTTTATATTATAATAATTATTTACTTAACTGGACAATTCGGCCAAAAATCATCTCTGAAAACGAAATGACCAAAATGCCCTCCGTTTGGCTTAACGGGCCAAAATTATCTGTACTGATTGAAAAATTTTTCTAAGTTTTTTCTTGGCATTCTAATGCCATAGAAACCTCAATGACCCTTCTCTGGAGTCCCAAAAATTATTTTATGAATTTTCCCCCAGGTCTAGGGCTTCTAGTTGCGAGAACCGCAACTTCCTACTAGGTTACCCATCGCTTGGGCACCGGCTCATTTAACTTGGTTGTATTTTTTTTCTAAAATTTTTCCTAAATTTTTCTTATTAATATTTGAGTTAATTATGGTTCCTCACTTTAATTTAAATATTTTTCCAGACGTTCTAGCTGTCCGGACCGACACCGATCACCGGAACAGTAGAATGTACGGAATTGCTACAGGGAGGGTGTTACAGTTACATTAGTTCTTTTACTATCTTTTCAAGATCTATGTCATTTAATGTTTAATTCTATGTTCCTTGTTTCTAATTTATTTTATATGTTCATATAGATCATGCAATCATATTTAATTTGAGGGGATACACAATTTTGCACATATTCGGTTTTCTGTCTCTCATATTTTCATTATTTTTTGTTACTTTTTGAATCTGTAAAAAATTTGAAAAAATTATATTCATATTATACACAAAATTAAATTAATTTTAGGCTCAAGAATCACTAAAAAAGCTTTAATATTTTGTAAGTTATGGCTATTTGGAGTTAGGGTTCTTGTAAAATCTAATTTGTAGGATACCCGACTTGTGGAGCCCATATCTCCCTTGTTTCTTAATATTTTTGTGTAAATCTGATGTCTAAAATTAAGTTTGGAATCTTGTGAATCTTTTCCAATTATTTTTGCATTCATATCTATTATGGTTGGTGAGTTATGAATTTTACAAAAAAGTAGTGCGATTCTGTCATTAGGAAAATTTACGATTTGTGTAGATTATTTGGCTAGGGTTTTGTTTAATCTATGAATTTTATGATGTTGTATGATGTTTTGCCTATCTTCTGCAATTTTTTCATGATATTTAGGCTTGTCTAACTATTTTTCAAAATTCAAATTTCTTGCTATTGTCAATCTGCCAGAATTTGGAAATTGTATGTTTATGCATGTTCTTGTATTTTCTTAGGTTCCAATTGATATTTGATCTATTTTTCTGTCCTTTTCTTAATTCAAGAAGTGTTATGAAGTGTTTGGAATATGTTAAAAGATGTGGACCCTTAGGTAGTTGTAACTAATTAGGAATCTTAACCCTTTAGGAAACTAGAGTTAGAATCCAATGTAAATTGTTGTTAATATTTTCTTATTTTCTTTAATTTCTTTTATTTTCTTTAGTTTCTTTTTTTTTTATTACAAACAAAATTGGTAAGTAGCCCTAAGGTAAGTACTAAAGAGGGCATTTGCGTAGAGCTTACATGGAGCTAAATGGGAGTAAGCTAGAGATATCATTGCCATACTAGAAGAGAAGACTATTTTTTAAGGGTAGCTTGCCCTAATGGCAACTGCAATTACTAACAAGTAATCCTAAATTCTTAGAATAACCATTGGCACGAAATTATAGTAATAATAGGATTTTTATTTGGTAAATTAAAGTTAACTTTGTTTTTAATTTAACTGACTTTTGCATGTAATTAATTTAAATAAATACTTTACAAATAAAAATTAATCTTTGTTGTAAATTAAACTAACCTTGGCATGTAAAATAAATTTAATTTAATACTTGGTAATTGTAAAATAAATTTGCATGTTAGAAAACTTTATTAGGTTGTGATTGTTTGGGCCTTATGTGATATTAGAATAAATTACACATATACATAATTAATTTAGTTTAATTATCCTTAGGATAACTTGATGAAAAATTAATTAATTAGGTTAAATAGAAACGTAAGGTTATTTGAAATTGAATTTATTTGTAAATTAAATTCTCAATAAAAAAATAATTTTAGTCATCTGGTAAATATCATTTAAATAATTAGTAACCCCATAGATAGAAATTACTTGTGCATGAAAATTATTTGTAAACAACAAACCTTTTGTAAATTACTTGTGTGTGTAGGATTAGAATTGCATTTTTAGGATAAAGTTTAATAAAGGAATAATAAACAAGACTTTTAGAAACATTAGTATAGGACTGGAACTTGAATTAATGAGGTTAGACCAAGCGTAAGGGGTGCCTAACACCTTTCCCTTACATACCCACTATCCCGAACCTAGACATTGGGGTATGGTAATGACGGTTGTGGAAACTCTGCAAGGAGTAAGTTGCCATCCATGACCCTCGGAAGAAACACTGAATATGTCCCAATTTTTACCTGGGTGGCGACTCCTGTCTATCTATGCCTTTGTGGCATAAATCCTTAGTACCGTGGTAGTGTTATGGGAAGACGGTATTTACCAGTAGTTTGATTATATTAGGATTGTATGAAGTGTATATCTAGGAAATGCTATATAAGGAGGTGGTACTTAAGTGAGACCATTGTGACTCCACCATCTTTCCTAGGTATTAGCTGGTGCATTTTATATAATTCTAGTGGATGATATTTCATCTCACGCCCCCTGCTCCCACACATACTTGTGACTAACCCTTTAGGCCATAAGATGATGGTAGATTATCAACTGAAAAGGATCATATTAAAGATAGTGGATGGAGATGAGAAGGAGACTATAAATGAGATGAAAGAAGATAGGTGCAGAACTAATTGAGGATAAGATTGTAGAGTCAGATATAGTAAGACAGACTAAGGAGAAAGTGAAGCATTATAACACAAAAAAAGTGGAGAAGCAAGGAGATAGTAGTTCCTCGACTATTCACACCGGGTAAATTTTGAGGACGAAATTTTTATTTAGACGGGGAGAATTGTAACGTCCTCACTTTAGCTAGTCTGTATATTCCGCTGTTTCGATGACTAACATCCATTTGGATAGCCAGGATGTTTGGAACTGCACTTGAACTAGAGTGAAGAGTCATGAGATGGTTAAATAAAGATTAAGAAAAATTAAAGAAAAATAAAAGAAGTGAAGTGCAACTCGGTTAAATGAGCCGGTGGTCACGGTGATGGGTAACCCTAACGGGAAATGATTGTGAAGACAGTTGCCAACCCCAGACTCAAGGGAAAACCTTGTAAGATAAATATTGGGACTAAATTGAAGGATTTAGGAGGTTTAAATGACAATAAAAATGTTAAAGGAATGTAAGGAAATAAAGCCAATCGGTAAAGACAGTTATAACTCCATGAACACAATAAAGGGCATTTTGGTCATTTCACCTTTAGTGTTGAATTTTGACTTATATGTCAAGCAAAATGGGAGAGAATAAAATAATTAAAATGAATTAAATTATGAATTTGTGTAATGAAAAATGAGTAGAGAAAATGAGTAAAGGAAATGAAACTTAAATCACATTTATGATATAAGCATGATGCAAAGATGACCTAATTAAAAAAATTTGCACTAATTAAAATTTAACACATAAACTAAAATGGATAAATATTGAATATAAGAAAATTTTGGCTAAGAAAATTTCATCTTCTTCCTTGGAACTAAGTTGGCCGAACCACCTAGAGAAAACCTTCCACCATTTTCAAGCTTCAAAGCTCGATTTCTCTTCCAATTTCACCTTAAAATCTATATTTGCCTTCACTAAAATTTAATCCTAGACCTTGGGAAATCTATTGGTAGCCAAGAATTGAAGAGAAACTTGAAGTTTTAGCAAGTCAAGTTGGGTCACAAGTGAGGTATGCGCAAGTTAGTTTTAATTTCTTGGATATTTCTTAAAGTTAAGTTGAGATGCATAGAAATTTTAAAGGAAATGATAAAAAAAAATGCATGGTTGGTTGAACTTAAGTTTCAGTTACCATAGGGGAGGTAGAGGTTTTGATGAATTGATGACCATAATTGTGTTTACAAGTGTTGATTAACAAATATACATGAGTTATGTGTTGATTGGCATAAGTAGTATGAGGTTGTGATCTTGAAGTTAGGGTTTTGACCCAAAATTTAGTGTAACATCCTCACTTTACGTAGTCCGTATGTTCCACTGCTCTGACGGCTAATGTCTACCCTGAAAAGTCAAAATTTCTAGAACTACACTTAATTGACAGTAAGAAAGCATTAAATAATAAAATATGTGATGAGAAAAATTAAGAAAAAATAAAAGAGATAAAATGTGACTAAGTTAAATGAGCCAAACCCGTACAAATGGGTGACCGCACCGGGAAGTTACGGCGAGGACCGTTGTCTAGCCATGGACTGTGGGGAACCCCAAGAAATATTTTCGGGACATAATTAAAGGTTTACTGAGGTGTAATTGACATTGGAAATGTCAAAGAAAATTAATAAATTAGTATAAACGAAAAATAAAAATTAAAGAAATTAGCGGGTCAAGGACCTAATCGGTAGCACGAAAAAATTAGAAGTACAACCCGAAGAGGAGCATTTTAGTTAATTTACACCTCGAGTTAACTTTTGACCTCAATGTACATTAAAAATAAGTGATATTAAAAATTTGAAAATGCCATAAAAATAAGAGATTTTAAACATAATGTGATTAAAGGAATTATGGGGGATTAATTGCAATATTAATAAGTTTAATTATTATAACATTAAACTATACTTAGTGGAGTATATTATATCAATTAACCTAAAGTTAGTGTAAGTACATGTAACACCCTGAACCTCTGAGTTATTAATAGTACCATTTTTGGTCCGTGACTAGTACTATTCAAAGACACCTTGAGGACCAAAAATAAATAGAAAATTAATTGAGATAGACACAATAAAAATTCAAGTGACCCAAAAATATAAGAACTCACCGGGTATATTGTAAAAGAGGGATTATGACCTGATAAGGGGCATTTTAGTCAATTCACTTTAAGAGTTGATTTTTGACCAAAATGTCAATTTAATTAAATGAAAATAAAATATTGAATTATGAAGAAATATTGAGGGAAAAATTAGAGTAAAAGTGGAAAGAAAATAAAAGAGGCAAAAATCTAGAATTTAAATTCCATTTTTGACCTAATTAAAATTAATGACTTATGAGCTTTTAACAATTAAACTTAATTATTTAATTAAAAAGGAATAAATAAGTATAAAAGAAGATAAGTCTCCTTCTTGCTCTTCTTCCATGCCACCACCCATCTTCCCTCTCCCTCTCTTTTCTTTTCTCTTCTTCTCTAAACTTCTTCCACCATTGTTTTCCCTTCCAAGTCTTGATTAACTTCAATTCCCTTCATAAATTCCATAGCCCACTAAAAGAAAACATCAAAGAGATCTTTGATTGAGAGATTAAAAATAAGAAGAGCAAGATTTGGAAGAGATTGGAAGTGGGAAAAATCATCAAGTGAGGTAAGCTCTCACTTTCATGCTTGATTAACCAAATATGCTTTGAATCAAGTTTGGCTGTGATAAATTTACATGATAAAGCATGAAATTTCATTAAAAAATGAAAGAAAACATGTACGGAATCTAAACTAGGGTTTTGGCCAAATTAGAGAAAAGTTAAGATTTGATGTCTTTGAATGAAATTTATGATGAGATTAAGCTTAGTTGAAGTAGTATACATGATTGGGGCAAAGAAATTGCATGAAATGTGTATAAATTTAATTATGAGAGATTAGGGTTCACGGGAAAATTGGAGCTTTGGTGCTAGAGAGTGAAATTGGAGTGTGTAGTGTTAAATTATGATTATTTGAGGTTTATTTAGTTTGAATTGACATTGGGTTAATGAATGGAGGTAATGAAATGGTAGGATTAGGGAAAATTGCAAACTTTGGTGTTTGAAAATTGTGGAGTTTGTGCTACAAAGTGCCATTGATGTTTCAATGCTAAATTATAGTCATTTTAGGTGAATTAAACGTGAATTGAGGTTGGTTAGTGGGAATAATTGAAGAAATGAAAAAATTGAACCTATAGCAGAATTTTCACTCTGAGTTCAGTGTGTTTGACAGCCCATAAATTGAGCTACACAACTCCAATTGGTGTGAAACCAATTGTGAATGAAACTTAAGACATAGAGCTAGAATTTTCATGACGAGACCCAACCTAGAAACTGCCCAAAAATTGGCTAAAACTTGGCTTGAACTTAGAGACAGAAATCTAGAACTTGCAAAATTTGACCATATGAACAGTAAAATTTGTATGGCCATAACTCTCTCTAGAAAACTCTGATTTAGGCGATTCTTGAACTGATGGAAACCTAAGACATAGTAGAACATTTCATGTGGCGAACTTGAGGCCAAATTATGGACTTAACCCAATCAAATTGCTGAGCAAAATTGAATCACCGAATCTATAGAACTGCAGATTTACCATATGGACAGTAAATTTTGCATGGCCATAACTCTCTTTAGAAAACTCCAATTTAGGCGATTCTTGAACCGATGGAAACCTAAGACATAGGAGAACATATTGTATGAAGAATATTAGACCAAATTATGGACGTAACTTGATCAAACTGCTGAACAAAGTTGGATCGATAAATCTGCCAGAGCTGAATCTGTAGGATGAATAGTAACGTGACACAGTAATCGTGTTTTAGTCATAATTTGAGTTACACAGCTCCGAATTAGGCGATTCAAAAAGGAAAATAAAGTTAAGACCTAAATGAATAATTTTCATGAAGAACACCTTACCAAATTATGATCTAAACTAGGTAAAAATTGGGTTCAAAGATTGGGGCACCAAGTTATCCAAAACCAAAACTCTCTAAAATTTGCAAAGCCAATTTACGATGTATTAGACATTAATGTAATGAGTTCTTAGCAGCAATTGAGATTAGTATTGAGGTATTCTATTTGTGTATTTTCAGTAGAGAAAGAGGTTGGGATGGACAAGGAATAGTGAGTAAAGAGAAAGGAGAGCATTAAAGGCTTGTGCACAACTAATCTTTTCTTCATTTTTAAACTTGTAAATTGCTTGGAATGTGTTAAATTGAATGAGTTTGCTTTGAACAAGTTTACTTTGACTGAAATATGGTTTTTCTCTTGCATTTAAGAAATTTGGGTGTTGCCACCTTTATATGGATATTATGATAAATTTAAATATGTTTATTGGTTTATAAATGTGATTGTTGAGTGAGAAATTTTTGGAAACTGTTTTGAAACCACAGTTAGCATGACAATCCCTTTCGGAACTCCCCAGTAGTAACGGCTACTTGGGATTGATAATTGATATTGATTATGTCTCCCATTAATAACGGTTAGTGGGGTAAGACTACATGAGTACTCATTAGCTAGCTAGCCCTTCCCTCATTAATAATGGTTAGTGAGGTTGAGATTGCTTTGTCGTGGTGTACAACACGGCACTGATCATAAAATTTTGTGTCATGGCCTAAACTGTGTGTTGATGTTGGCAACACTATTACTTTGTGAATTATGATTTATGAAGTGTGATTTCTCATTTGAAATGTTATTCCAATAAATGGCTCTTATGGACTTAGAACTATTGTGAAGTTTTCATGCTTAAGAAAAATGTGATTTATTATGCTTTGACAAATTGTGTTTTACCTTAAGTTTTAAAGTTATTAGTTGTGCACCACTGAGTGATATACTCAGTGATAGCTTCTTTATGTTGTTGCAGGTAAGGGGAAGGAGAAGGCTGCCGAGTGAGAGACTTGGAAGCAGCATTTTGGTATTGATTGTTGGTATTTACGTTAGGTATACTCTTATGATTCCTTTTGGATGTATTTTGTACCTATATGTATGGATGTACGGACATTGAGCAGTTTGTATTAAAAAGTAATGCATTACTAAAGTATTTTGAGTTTGTAACTATTTGTATTTCATTTTGAGACTTATGAAAATGTAACTTTTGCAATATTTAGTCTATCATTATTTCTAATGAATGTTTGCATGGAATTTTAACTATTCTCACGCAGTTTTCCGCAAAAGAACTGATAAGATAAAAAGCTATGATTTGTTTTAAAATCCTTTGTAACATAACTAATGGGTTATCATTAGGTGGAGTTCGATAATTCATTAGGTATGCTACGGGAACATGTCATGCCTTACCAGGGATAAAGTGTGACAGTACATATGGTGTAACACCCCTCACCTGACTACAGTGTAGCCGAGCAAGGCGTGTCACACTCAGTGCCGGAGCACCCTATTTTATCTTACTTTATTCCTTTAAAAATTTTGTTCTCGTTATATTTTAATATCAATTATTTTTCTAAGGAGAAACCAGCGGAGTTTCCCCTGTTTCTATTACCATTTGGCGTATTTTCACTATTTACCTGCTTAAAATTTTCGATAATATATTTATAATAATAATCTCATCATTTCATGCATCATTTATACATTTCAATTCTATCTTCAAACCCATACAATCTCATTCATGATTAAATCACAAAAGCAAAATTTTCAAATTTCATCAATTTACATAATTTCATAATTTACACTGCCCAGGTAAACTATGACAGGCTGACTAAACTGTATAACGGGTCGTTGGCACTGGACACCGCGGTGCTTCGAGCCTTCATACCATGGGACGTGGAATGTCAACTACGTATGTAATTAGTATGGCTAAAAAGCTATGATAACACATAATCGGGCATAAAAGCCATGAGTGCTGGCATAAAGCCATTAGTGTAGGCATAAAGCCTTTCGCAGTACTACTAAAACAATACCCTATTGGCATGCCAATCTATCCAATCTGACATACGTGTCTAGGCAATACATGGGCACATAGTACCATTAAATGGTCATAAGTTTCATTATTTCATTATAGGTTCTAATTATAATTTCTAGCATTTTAATCTTTTTCATAATAGAAACATAAATCTCTAAGTCTAATATTTATATAATTTATGCATTCATCGTAATTTATATATTCATTCTGTTATCCTTAATGATCACACTTCAAAACAATGGTTCTCATATACCATTGTATTCAAAATATTTTTCCCTTCTACAATAATGAGAATTACTATCTCATTTGTACATTAATATAATTCATTTATATAGTTCACTATTTATCAATCTCACTATTTATTTATCACTTACAATTTCTTATCTAATTTATTACACCAATTCACATGTATCTAGGTTCAAGCAAATTTTCATTTTTTTTCTATTCAATAAAAAAGGAACCAAATATTGTTTACACATCATTTATACCTTTAATATTTCATTTATAGTAATTTACAATTCACATTTCAAATTATATAAACTATTTCTCCTAAGTTCCATTTGTGATGAGCCTACAAATCCCATCAAACTAATCACATGATTTAAACAAATCTTAAATCATTTAAGTGAGGTATCATTAGCAATTTATGTTTTGGTCCTTTGCATTCATCTCATTGAGGTTACTATTTACTTAACTATTCCTACACAAAAGTTGACTTTTTAATACATAATAGATTTGTTGAACCTAAGTTCACCAATATACAACATTTTGCATTTTATTTTTGTTGGCAATGATTTCCAATGCCATTTCAAACCTTATTTTACGTTATTCAAAATTTTCAGATTTCGTACCTTAAGTTTACTGTTCCATTAGTCATTGTTACAGTGGAAATTTGGCAAAATTTTCTTCATCAAAGTTATTCCTTTATGTGTCTTCTTTAATTTCCTTTTTGGATCACTCCAATTGGAGTTTTTTAGCTCAAGTTATGGCCAAATTACCATAACTGGATGGATTATAATTTTTCCAAAATTTATGGGCAGAATCAATTCTGGCAGTTTTGGTGTCCTGACTTTGATGGACAATTTCATTTAGTTCTGGTCATAATTTAGAGTAATGGTCTTCATGAAAGTTGTCCTAAATTGTCTAAACTTTTCATTGATATAAAATTTAGGCCATTTGGACATTTCTACAAAGAGTTATGGCCAAATGAACTGTTCATTTGGTCAATTTTTCCAGGTCCAGAATTGGTTACCCAGATTCGGTCAATTTTTAGGGTATTCTAAGTTTGTTTTCTGGGCATGGTTTCTGCATCAAAGTTGTGCCATTATATGTCTAGTTTCATGTCCAATTGGCCTTGCACCAATTGAACCTACACCACTCAAGTTACAGCTGCCTAAACTTGCTAGACTCACATTAAACCCTGCAGGTCACCTAAGGCAGCATACCTAACCTCAATTCTATTGGCATAAATCACTTCAATTCCTCATCAAATATAGCCAAATGGTCACTAATTGACCATTAGGACTCCAATTCCATAACACATGAACAAAACCCTAACTTCATTCCTCAAACCCTAATTCTCAAATATCCATTCATGCACATACATTAATTCAACATACTTAATGATGTTTAAGTCTCATACTCATGTTTAAGACCACCCATATACAACTTAAATTCATTCAAAACTCATCAACACTTCCATCACTAAGGCTACCAAAAATTTGTAGAGGCCCAAACATGCACATATTTGTTCAATTTTCTCAATTTCCTAACATAAATAGTGTTACTAGCACAAAATCTAAAGAAAAATAGAAAAAATAGGCACTAACCTCAACTTGAGCCATCCCAAACTTGTTAAATCTTCTTAATTTCCCCTTCAAATTGCTGCCTAGAGGTAATTTGAGGTGTGAGGAGAAGTTTTAATGAAGAAAGTTTAGCGTTTTATGGTGAAAATGTGAGGTTTGGTAAGAGAGAGAGAGGAAAGCTCTTCAATGGTGAAGAGAAAGAGTGGCTGCCAAAAACAAGAAGAAGAATAATAGAATTTGTGTTTAATTTTATCTTATTTTATGTGTATTTATCTCTTTTTGAAGTTCTTGTTGAAATTTGATTATTGGGGGGCATTTTAATGACATCATGGTGATGTCATAAGTCCCATTTAATTCATTTTCTTTTTCTTTTATTTTCTACTTATTTTAAATTTAATTTTTAGCAATATTTATTCATATTTTATGTCATATAATTTATTTATTTAACTGGACAAGTTAGCCAAAAATCATCTCTGAAAGCGAAATGACCAAAATGCCCTCCGTTTGGCTTATTAAGCCAAAATCGTCTGTACCGATCGAAAAATTTTTCTAAGCCTTTTCTTGGCATTCTAATGCCATAGAATGCTCAATAAATCTTCTCTGGAGTTTCAAAAATTATTTCATGAATTTTCCCCTGGGTTTAGGGCTTCTAGCTATGAAAACAGCAACTTCCCACTAGGTTACCCATCGCTAGGGCACCGACTCATTTAACTTGATTGTATTTTATTTCTAAAATTTTTTCTAAATTTTTCTTACCATTATTTGAGTTATTTATGACTCCTCACTCTAGTCTAAATTTTTTTCTAGACGTTCTAGCTGTCTGGACCGACACCGGTCATCGAAACAGTAGAATGTACGGAATTGCTACAGTGAAGGTGTTACATATGGGACAGATTTCATCACTTGGAAAACCTCATTTTCTTCATTTCAATTCCATGGCTGAATGGTCCTTCTCCCAAACCTCCATGGCCGCACTATGTAAGAGCTCCATCTTCTCCATGATCAAGCCATTATTTCTTCAAGCTCCCTTCATAAAAAAAATGACCCTTACATCATGGGCAACACATAGGCAGCAAAAAGAAAAAGTTTGAGTGAGGCTTTACAAAGCTTAAAATAAGGTTAGTGCTAGTTTTCTTATCTTCTTTAATTAAACTTTGTGTTAAGGTTGAGACAAGTTGAATGGTTAAGAAAAATTGAAGAAATGATTGAGTTTTGGTGAATCTCAATTTCGGCAGCCATGGTAATGCAAGAAGTTTGGTTCATTTTTATGGGTAAATGATGGGTAGTAATGTCAATAAAGGGAATTATATGAATTAGGATATAATGGTATGTGGGTGTTTGAGATTTAATCATGGATTAGGGTTTGAATTAATTATAGGAGATTTGTACAATTATTGAATTATGGTAGCCTTGATGAGCTTGGATATGGATTAATTTATGTCTATAGTTGTTGAATAATGATGTTAATTAATTTGATCTAAGTGTTAGAATTTAATTGCAAGTATACATGTATGATTGAACATGTGAATTGAGGATTTGAAAAACATATTGAAGACCTTGAGAATATGTTCATATTCGGCAGCCATGAAGAACCAAGAAGATTGAGAATTTCATGAATTAAATTGGTAAATTATGGTATTGATGATTGATGGAAGTGTATGGTAAAATTTTAGATGAAATTTCATGTAATTGTTAGGTATATTAAAAATGTATTTTATGTTGATTGTGGACTTTGTGAATTCGGATTGTAAGTGTACATTGAGGACTTGTAGATACTGCTCTAATTAACCAAAATGAGATGTGATGAGTGATGTTAGTACCTTATGAATCCAAAATTTAAGTATGGGAAGTTAAATTATAGTAAATTGAATGTATATTGGTTGTGTAATTGAGGAATGGTATAAGGGTAGCATACATTTGAGCTTATAAACCTAAATGTGTGATCCTAATTGGTATGAGGCCAATTGAAGGCAAAATTAGACATATAATGAACCAACTTTCATGTAGAAGCCTTACCAAAAATCTATCCAGAAAGTGACTCAAAAAGTGACCAAATCCAGATTGCCATTAGTGAACCCAGAATTTTTGACCATATGAATAGTAGTCAATCAAATGACCATAACTCACTGTAGATAGGTCCAAATGACCTGAAATTTATACCATTGGAAAGCTTAGACATAGGACTACAACTTTGGTGAAGATCACAGAACCCAGAAATGCCATTTACTAAGTCAAATAGCTTGCAAAAATTGAGGTATCAAAACTGTCCAGAACCATTGCAACCTAGAATTTGACCATATGAATAGTAGTCACTCATTTGACCATAACTCACTCAAAACAGGTCCAAATGACCTGAAATTTATATCAATGGAAAGATTAGACATAGAGCTACAACTCTTATGAAGACACCAAAGCCCAGAATGACTAGAACCAAGTCAAATTGCTTGCCCAAGTTAGGGTACTAAATCTACCAGAATGGAATTTGACTTAAACTTGCATTGAAAATACAATCTGTCCAGCTTTAGTAAATTGACCATATCTTAGTCTAAACAACTCACAATGACCTGAAATCTGTGCCAAAAGTTCAATAAGACATAGAGCTACAAATTTACTTCTTTGACCAGCAGCTAAAAATCAATGGAAATAGGACATTTAGCTATATCAATCTAGCACACTAAAACTAAAAAAATTGATAATAATATGCAATGAAGCCTAGAAATAATTTGGCAATAAATGCCAACTTGTGAGAATTGTAAATTGCACTATACTGGCAGCATATTGAAATACAAATTGTAACATGTTGATATTAGAATTAACCTATCCATGATGTATAAAAAGGGTTAACGTTTTTGTTGACCAGCGAAAGGCATAATGACTTATGAACCCTAAAAATAAAGAATTAAATATTGAAGTTTGTAAATGCCTTAGTATTGCCTAGTTGACTAGTTTGGATAGGTTGGTATGCCAATAGGTGCTGATAGCTGTACGGATTTTAATAGCCTATTGCTACACAGATTATGTTTTTAATAGCCTATGGCTATACGGATTATGTTTTTAATAGCTTATGGCTATACGGATTTTTAATAGCTTATGGCTATACGGATTATATTATGATACTCGGCTTATTGCCTTACTGATTGATTATATAGCTTTTTAGCTACACTGTTTACACACTAGGAAACACTTTGTGACCAATGGTGTGACGGCCCCAGGTATTAGGTACCCAGTGCTATTTTAACCGTTTATCCATTCTGGTCAGTGTATAGGCTACACGGGCAGTAAATTAAAACATTATTCAATTCAGGCAGTTAAGTTAAGTTAAGTATAATGAAATATTAGTACAATTAAATTAAGTATTGAATGAAATGAGTAAAAGAGATTAGCAACAGAAACATAACAAAAATGTAATTTGCTGAACAGTAGAGACTTAAAATACAATACAGTTAGAATAATTTATATAATAGGTATTATTACTGAAAGGTTATAACTTAGTACTTCCAAAGAAGATCAAACTAGTATATAAGATAGTTTATACTAGAAATACATACAAAAATTAAATTGATTCCTGAGTATCCAAATTATGATTTATTTCTTTCTTTATTTGTATATATTTGTAACACCCTCACTTTAGCCAGTCCATATATTCGACTGTTTCGGTGATCAATGTCTGTCTGGACAGCAAGAATGACTGGAACTATATGTAAACTAGAGTGAGGAGTCATAAATAACTCAAATATTAATAAGAACAATTTAGGAAAAATTTTAGAAATAAAATACAACCAAGTTAAATGAGCTGGTGCCCTAGCGATGGGTAACTCAATGGGAAGTTGCGGTCTTCGCAGCTAGGAGCCCTAAACCCGGGAGAAAATTCATAAAATAATTTTTGGGACTCCAGAGAAGAGTCATTGAGGTTTCTATGGCATTAGAATGCCAAGAAAAGGCTTAGAAAAATTTTTCTATTGGTACAAACGATTTTGGCTCAATAAGCCAAACAGAGGGCATTTTGGTCATTTCGACTTCAGAAATGATTTTTGGCCAACTTGTCCAGTTAAGTAAATAATTATTATGATATAAAATATAAATAAATATTGCTAAAAATTTAATTAAAAGTGAGTGAAAAAGAAAGAAAAAGAAAATGGAATTAAATACCCCTTTTATGACATCATGCTCTTGTGAGAATGATGCAATAAAAACTCATGGACCAATCAACATTTAACAACACATTTAAATTCATTTAAAATGGGAAAAAGAAGTCAAATGAAAGAATTATTTTCTGCCTTCTTCTTCCCTATCCAGCTAAAGCTATCTCTCTACACACACACCTCCATTTTTACTCTCTCTTCTCACTAGAACTCTCTTACAACCACACCATAAAACTTCTTCTTATCTTCTTAAAGTTGACCCTTGTAATTAGAACTAGTTTGAGGCAGCACAAGGGAAGGGAAACCAAGAAGTTTATCAAGCTTGGGGTTAGCTCTCAAAGAGGTTAGAGCTAGAGTCTTTCTTTCTCTCTTTTAATTCTTAATTAGAACTAGGAATTGAACTAAGAATTGAAGAAATTGTGTAAAAATATGCATGTAGGGACACTATCCAATTTTTGGCAGCCTTAAATCTTCTTGAGTTTGATACCTTTTAATGGATTTAAAATCGTGTAGGGCTGTCCCTTGACATGTATAAGTGAATTGAAAACTTTAATTGTGAGTATAATGCAAGATTTGTGAATTTGGGATTTAGGGTTTTATGAAAATTTAGGGTTTCGTTCATGTAATGGTTCATGAACATTTTAATGGTCAATTAGTGACCATTTAGTAAGATTTAACTATAAATTAAAGTGAATTAGGGCATTGAAGTTTGATTTGGTAAATTGCCCTTAGGGTGCCAGAATCACTGGACTTAAGTTCAGTGTGATTGAACAACAATAACTGGAATTGTAAAACTTCAATTGGTGCAAAGCTAATTGGAAGTGAAACTAGATACATAATGACACAACTTTGATGAAGAAACCATGCCCAGAAAACAAACTTAGGATACCCTAAAAATTGACCAAATCCGAGTAACTAACCTACTGGTCCTGGAAATTGACCAAATGAACTGTATTTGTTCAAATGGTCATAACTCAATGTAGAAATATCCAAATGACCTAAATTTTATATCAATGGAAAGATTAGACAATTTAGAACAACTTTCATGGAGAACATAATTCCAAATTTTGACTAGAACTTAATGGAATTATCCATCAAAGTCAAGATACCAAATCTAGCAGAACCAGGACTGCCTAGAAATTCTGGGTACAGGTCAATTAGGTCAGTTATGGTAAAATGGAAATAACTTGATCTAAAAGACTTCAAATGGCATGATTCAAAAAGGAAATTAAAGAAGACACATAAAGGAACAACTTTGATGAAGAAAAGTGTGCCAAATTCTCATTGTACCTTAGACCAATGGAACAGTAAACTTAAGGTATGAAATCTGAAAATTTTGAATAATATAAAACAAGCTTTGAAATGACACTGGAAATCAATGCCAACAAAAATAAAATGTAAAATGTGGTATGTTAGTGAACTTAGGCTTAACAAATATATTATGAATAAAAAAGTCAACCTTTGAATGGAAATGGTCAAATGAATAGTAACCACTAAATTATGTGAAGTAGAAAAACAAACTATAAGAACTATTATGGCTGTTAATATAAGATGTGGTAGGTAAATTGTGAATGGTGAAGTTGAGTGACCCCAATGACATAGGAAAGGGTATAATAAATTAGAAAGCTATTATAATGGTTAAGATATAGATAATGTAAATAGTTTATTTAAATTTTTGAATTTGAGTGACACTAGGATTTAAGGAAAATTTAGCTAAATTTGAAATCCATGAAATATTCATGGACTACTTGGAGTATGAATAATAATTTATATAAATAGGGCAATGAATAAATGAATGTATAAATAAGACTTGAGTTCCCATTATGGGAGAAAGGACAAGAAAAAGTATTTTGAGTACAATGGTGCATGAGAACCATTGTTTTGAATTGTGATCATTATGGTTAACATAATGAATATATATAACTTACAATGAATGTATAAATTATGCAAGTATTAAACTTAGAGATTTATGTTTCTATTATGAAAAAGATTAAAATGCTAGAAATTATAATTAGAACCTATAATGAAATAATGCAACTATGAACATTTAATGGTACTATGTGCCCATGTATCGCCTAGACATGTGTGTCAGATTGGATAGATTGGCATGCCAATAGGGTATCGTTTTAGTAGTACTGCGAAAGGCTTTATGCCTGCATTCATGGCTTTCAGCCATACTGATGTGTTATCATAGCTTTTTAGCCATATTGATTGCATACGTGGTTGATGTTTTGCATCCCATGGTATGACGGCCCGAGGCACCGCAGTGTCCAATGCCAACGACTCGTTATCTATTTTAGTCAGCTTGTCATAGGTTACTTGGGCAGTGAAATATATTGAAATAAGTTAAGAGTATTAGCAACTGAAAATATTAGCAATTAAATAAATGAGTAAGAATGTTTAAAATAAATTAGATTAGTTATTTAGCAGGAAGAACTGAAATGAATTGAAATGATATTAAAATTTAATTATTATGAAAGAATTGAGCGCTTCTAAAGAGGAATAAATTAGTACAAAGGATAGTTAATACTAGAAGTATTATATGAAATTAGATTAGATTCTAGAGTATTCAAATTTTGATCCATTTTTTTTTATTGTATATTATTTTTTTGTTATATTATTGCACCATCAAGCAGCAATGCTTAGTCCGATGGATTTGTTTCCTCCCGCAGGTACTGAAGGTAAAGCTCAGTGAATATTAAAATGAGATTTTTGGAGTCCAGATCAACAGAAGTATCAGAAGTGCTTAAGGTTGTCACCTCCTCAGCAATGCATGTAGATAGGGCTCACATTAGTCATATTATGTAATTTATGCATTATAATTATTCATTATGTTGTAATGAAGATTAGGAAATTATATGTAATATGCACCTGATGAAAATTATGAATTTATACAATTAGTTTGCAAATTATGTAAACTAATGAAATTGAGAATTTTGATATGTGTAATAAGCATAAATGAATTTATACAAATAAGTATGTGAATTGCAAGAATTGAATGTGAGATGACTATGATGAGTATGAATGATATTTTCATTGTAAAATATTATTGAAAATTTCAAGCAGGTGAATAGTGAAATACACCAAATGGTAATAGAAACAGAGGAAACTCCGTTGGTTTCTCTGTAGGAAAATAATTGATATTAAAATATAACGAGAACAAATTATTAAAAGAATAAAGTAAGATAAGATAGGGTGCTCCGGCACCGAGTGTGACATGTCTTGCTTGGCTACACTGTAGACGAGGAAGGGTGTTACATTTATTAGTATCAGGGCACAGTTTAGGCGTTTCTAGGCATAGATAGATGGAAATGAATAGTGTGCATAACATGCATTGCATTCATATGAGTCGAGGTGACATTAATGCAGATCTGTTTTCTCTGGTAAGGTGAAGAAATAAGGAAGTAGCAGCTCCTCGACTATTTATACCGAGTAAATTTCGAGGACAAAATTTTTGTTAGAGGGGAAGAATTGTAACACCCTCACTTTAGCTAGTCCGTACATTCAATTGTTCCGATGACCAATGTCTGTCTGGACTGCTAGAATGACTGGAACTATATGTAAACTAGAGTGAGGAGTTATCAATAATTCAATATTGATAAGGAAAATTTAGGAAAAATTTTAGAAATAAAATATAACCAAGTTAAATGAGCCGGTGCCCTAGCGATGGGTAACCCAGTGGGAAGTTGCGATCTTCACAGCTAGGAGCCCTAAACCCCAGAGAAAATTCATAAAATAATTTTTGGGACTCCAGAGAAGAGTCAATGAGGTTTCTATGGCATTAGAATGCCAAGAAAAGACTTAGAAAAATTTTTCGATCGGTACAGATGATTTTGGCTCAATAAGCCAAACGGAGGGCACTTTGGTCATTTTGTCTTCAGAGATGATTTTTGGCCAACTTTTCCAGTTAAGTAAATAATTATTATGATATAAAGTATGAACAAATATTACTAAAAATTTAATTAAAAGTGAGTGAAAAAGAAAGAAAAAGAAAATGGAAATAAATACCCCTTTTATGACATCATGCTCATGTGAGAATGATGCAATAAAAACACATGGATCAATCACCATTTAACAATACATTTAAATGCATTTAAAATGGGAAAAAGAAGTCAAATTAAATAATTATTTTCTGCCTTCTTCTTCCATATCCAGCCGAAGCTCTCTCTCTACACACACACCTCCATTTTTACTCTCTCTTCTCACTAGAACTCTCTTACAACCACACCATAAAACTTCTTCTTATCTTCATTAAAGTTGACCCTTGTAATTAGAACTAGCTTGAGGCAACACAAGGGAAGGGAAACCAAGAAGTTTATCAAGCTTGGAGTTAGCTCTCAAAGAGGTTAGTGCTAGATTCTTTCTTTCTCTCTTTTAATTCTTGATTATAACTAGGAATTGAGCTAAGAATTGAAGAAATTGTGTAAAAATATGCAAGTAGGGACACTATCCAATTTTTGCCAGCCTTAAATCTTTTTGAGTTTGATAGCTTTTAATGGATTTAAAATGGTGTAGGGCTGTACCTTGACATGTATAAGTGAATTGAAAAGTTTAATTGTGAATATAATGCAAGATTTGTGAATTTGGGATTTAGGGTTTTATGAAAATTTAGGGTTTTGATCATGTAATAGTTCATGAACATTTCAATGGTCAATTTGTGACCATTTAGTAAGATTTAACTATAAATTAAAGTGAATTAGGGCATTGAAGTTTGATTTGGTAAACTACCCTTATGGTGCCAGAATCACTAGACTTAAGTTCAGTGTGATTGGATAACAATAACTAGAATTGTAAAACTTCAATTGGTGCAAATCCAATTGGAGGTGAAACTAGACACATAAAGACACAACTTTGATGAATAAACCTTGCCCAGAAAACAAACTTAGGATACCCTAAAAATTGACGAAATTCAGCTAACCAACCTGCCGGTCCTGAAAATTGACCAAATGAACAGTATTTATTGTCATAACTCAGTGTAGAAATGTCCAAATGACCTAAATTTTATATTAGTGGAAAGATTAGACAATTTAGAACAACTTTCATGAGGAGCATAATTCCAAATTTTGACCAGAACTTAATGGAATTGTCCACCAAAATCAAGATACCAAATCTAGCAGAACCAAGATTGCCCAGAAATTCTAGGTACAGGTCAATTCGGCCAGTTATGGTAAAATGGCCATAACTGGCCGAATTGACCTGTACCTAGAATTTCTAACTTGAGCTAGAAAACTCGAAATGGAGTGATTCAAAAAGAAAATTACAGAAGACACATAAAGGAACAACTTTGATGAAGAAAAGTTTATCAAATTCTCATTGTAGCTGAGACCAATGGAATAGTAAACTTAAGGCATGAAATCTGAAAATTTTGAATAACATAAAACAAGCTTTGAAATGGTATTGGAAATCAATGCCAACAAAAGTAAAATGTAAAATGTGCTATATTAGTGAACTTAGGCTTAACAAATCTATTATGAATCAAAAAGTTAACCTTTGAATGGAAATGGTCAAATGAATAGTAACTAGTAAATTATGTGAAGTAGAAAATAAACTATAAGAACCATTATAGCTGTTAATATAAGATGTGATAGGTAAATTGTGAAGGGTGAAGTTGAGTGACCCTAATGAGATAGGAAAGGGTATAATAAATTAGAAAGCTATTATAAAGGTTAAGATATAGATAATGTAAATAGTTGATTTAAATTTTTGAATTTGAGTGACACTAGGATTTAAGGAAAATTTAGCTAAATTTGAAATCCATGAAATATTCATGGACTACTTGGAATATGAATAATAATTTATATAAATAGGGCAATGAATAAATGAATATATAAATAAGACCTTAGTTCCCATTATGGGAGAAAGGACAAGAAAAAGTATTTTGAGTACAATGGTGCATGAGAACCATTGTTCTGAATTGTGATCATTATGGTTAACATAATAAATATATATAACTTACGATGAATGCATAAATTATGTTAGTATTAAACTTAGAGATTTATGTTTCTATTATGAAAAAGATTAAAATGCTAGAAATTATAATTAGAACCTATAATGAAATAATGAAACTAAGAACATTTAATGGTGCTATGTGCCCATGTATCGCCTATATATGTGTGTCAGATTGGATAGATTGGCATGCCAATAGGGTATTGTTTTAGCAGCAGTGTGAAAAGCTTTATGATTTTATTCATGGCTTTATGCCCTCACTCATGGTTTTTATGCCCAATTATATGTTATCATGGCTTTTAGCCATATTGATGTGTTATCATGGCTTTTTAGCTATACTGTTGCATACGTGGTTGGCGTTTTGCGTCCCATGGTATGACTGCCCGAGGCACTGCGGTGTCCAGTGCCAATGACCCATTATCCAGTTTAGTCAGCCTGTCATAGGTTACTTGGGCAGTGAAATTTATTGAAATAAGTTAAGAATATTAGCAACTGAAAATACTGGCAATTAAATAAATAAGTAAGAATATTTAAAATAAATTAGATTAGTTATTTAGCAGAAAGAACTTAAATGAACTAGAACGATATCAAAATTTAATTATTATGAAAGAATTGAGCACTCCTAAAGGGGAATAAATGTCACGACCCAGGGATGGGGTTGGGACGTACTTGTTCAACCAGCTACGCACTGGGATGGATTCGTGTCCCACATCGGAAACAGAAAGGAAAGATTTGGGCCATATATGTGGGAGCCTTCCTCACCTTGTCAGCGCGCTTTTTGGAATGAAACCTCCCAAGGGACAAATCCGTGAGGCCCACGGGCCAAAGCGAACAATACTGATTGGAGATGGATTGGGCTGTTACAATAAATTAGAACAAAGGATAGTTAATACTAGAAGTATTGTATGAAATTAGATTAAATTCTAGAGTATCCAAATTTTGATCCATTTCTTTTTTTTATTATATATTATTTTTTTTGTTATATTATTGCACCACTAAGCAGCAATGCTTAGTCCGATGGATTTGTTTCCTCTCCAGGTACTGAAGGTAAAGCTCAGCGAATATTAAAATGAGATTTTTGGAGTCCAGATCAACAGAAGTATCAGAAGTGCGTAAGGTTGTCACCTCCTCAGCAATGCATGTAGATAGGGCTCACATTAGTCATATTATGTAATTTATGCATTATAATTATTCATTATGTTGTAATGAAGATTAGGAAATTGTATGTAATATGCACCTGATGAAAATTATGAATTTATGCAATTACTTTGCAAATTGTGTAAACTAATGAAATTGAGAATTTTGATATATGTGATAAGCATGAATGAATTTATACAAATAAGTATGTGAATTGCAAGAATTGAATGTGAGATAACTATGATGAGCATGAATGATATTTTCATTGTAAAATATTATTGAAAATTTCAAGTAGGTGAATAGTGAAATACGCCAAATGGTAATAGAAACAGGGGAAACTTCGCTGGTTTCTCCATAGGAAAATAATTGATATTAAAATATAACGAGAACAAATTATTAAAAGAATAAAGCAAGATAAGATAGGGTGCTTCGACACTGAGTGTGACATGCCTTGCTCAGCTACACTATAGACGAGTAAGGGGTGTTACATTTATTGGTATCAGTGCATGGTTTAGGCATTCCTAGGCATAGATAGATGAAATGGAATAGTGTGCATAACATGCATTACATTCATATGAGTCGAGGTGACACTAATGCAGATTTGTTTTCTCTAGTAAGGTGAAGAAATAAGGAAGTAGCAGCTCCTTGACTATTTACACCGAGTAAATTTCGAGGACGAAATTTTTGTTAACGGGGAAGAATTGTAACACCCTCACTTTAGCTAGTCCGTACATTCGACTGTTCCGGTGACCAATGTCTGTCCGGACAGCTAGAATGACTGAAATTATAAGTAAACTAGAGTGAGGAGTCATAAATAACTCAAATATTAATAATAAATATTTAGGAAAAATTTTAGAAATAAAATACAATCAAGTTAAATGAGCCGGTGTCCTAGCGATGGGTAACCCAGAGGGAAGTTGCGGTCTTTATAGCTAAGAGCCCTAAACCTGGGAGCAAATTCATAAAATAATTTTTTGGACTCCAAAGAAGAGTCATTGAGGTTTTTATGGTATTAGAATACCAAGAAAAAGCTTAGAAAAATTTTTCGATCGGTATAGACACTTTTGGCTCAATAAGCCAAATAGAGGACATTTTGGTCATTTCGTCTTCAGAGATAATTTTTGGCCAACTTGTCCAGTTAAGTAAATAATTATTATGGCATAAAATATGAATAAATATTGCTAAAAATTTAATTCAAAGTGAGTGAAGGAGAAAGAAAAAGAAAATGGAAATAAATGCCCCATTTATGACATCATGCTCATGTGAGAATGATGCAATAAAAACTCATGGACCAATCACCATTTAACAACACATTTAAATGCATTCAAAATGGGAAAAAGAAGTCAAATAGAAGAATTATTTTCTGCCTTCTTCTTCCCTATCCAGCCGAAGCTCTCTCTCTACACACACCTCCATTTTTACTCTCTCTTCTCATTAGAACTCTCTTACAACCACACCATAAAACTTCTTCGTATCTTCATTAAAGTTGACCCTTGTAATTAGAACTAGCTTGAGGCATCACAAGGGAAGGGAAACCAAGAATTTTATCAAGTTTGGGGTTAGCTCTCAAAGAGTTAATGCTAGAGTCTTTCTTTTTCTCTTTTAATTCTTGATTAGAACTAGGAATTGAACTAAGAATTGAAGAAAGTGTGTAAAAATATGCATGTAGGGACACTATCCGATTTTCAGTAGCCTTAAATCTTCTTGAGTTTGATAGCTTTTAATGGATTTAAAATGCTGTAGGGCTGTCCCTTGACATGTATAAGTGATTTGAAAACTTTAATTGTGAGTATAATGTAAGATTTCTGAATTTTGGATTTAGAGTTTTATGAAAATTTAGGGTTTTGTTCATGTAATGGTTTATGAACATTTTAATTGTCAATTAGTGACCATTTTCTAAGATTTAACTATAAATTAAAGTGAATTAGGGCATTGAAGTTTGATTTGGTAAACTGCCCTTAAGGTGCCAGAATCACTGGACTTAAGTTCAGTGTGATTGGATAACAATAACTGGAATTGTAAAACTTCAATTGGTGCAAAGCCAATTGGAGGTGAAACTAGACACATAATGACACAACTTTAATGGAGAAAACTTGCCAAAAAAAAAAAAAAAAACTTAGGATACCCTAAAAATTGACCAAATCCGAGCAACCAACCTGCTAGTCCTGGAAATTGACCAAATGAACAGTATTTGTTCAAATGGTCGTAACTCAGTGTAGAAATGACCAAATGACCTAAATTTTATATCAATGGAAAGATTAGACAATTTAGAACAACTTTCATGAGGAACATAATTCCAAATTTTGACAAGAACTTAATGGAATTGTCCACCAAAGTTAATATACAAAATCTAGCAGAACCAGGATTGCCCAGAAATTTTGTTACTTGTCAATTCGATCAGTTAAGGTAAAATGGCCATAACTTGAGCTAGAAAACTCTAAATTGAGTGAGTCAAAAAGGAAATTAAAGAAGACACATAAAGGAAAAGTTTATCAAATTCTCAATGTAGCTTAGACGAATGGAATAGTAAACTTAAGATATGAAATCTGAAAATTTTGAATAACATAAAACAAGCTTTGAAATGGTATTGGAAATCAATGTCAACAAAAATAAAATGTAAAATGTGCTATATTAGTGAACTTAGGTTTAACAAATCTATTATGAATCAAAAAGTCAACCTTTGAATGGAAATAGTCAAGTGAATAGTAACCACTAAATTATGTGAAGTAGAAAAACAAACTATAAGAACCATTATAGTTGTTAATATAGGATGTGGTAGGTAAATTGTGAATGGTGAAGTTGAGTGACCCCAATGACATAGGAAAGGGTATAATAAATTAGAAAGCTATTGTAATGGTTAAGATATAGATAATGTAAAAAGTTGATTTAAATTTTTTAATTTGAGTGACACTAGAATTTAAGGAAAATTTAGCTAAATTTGAAATCCATGAAATATTTATGGACTACTTGGAATATGAATAATAATTTATATAAATAGGGCAATGAATATATGAATGCATAAATAAGACTTTAGTTCCCATTATGGGAGAAAGGACAAGAAAAAATATTTTGAGTACAATAGTGCATGAGAACCATTATTTTGAATTGTGATCATTATGGTTAACATAATGAATATATATAACTTACAATGAATGCATAAATTATGTAAGTATTAAACTTAGAGATTTATGTTCCTATTATGAAAAAGATTAAAATGCTAGAAATTATAATTAGAACCTATAATGAAATAATGAAACTATGAACATTTAATGGTACTATGTGCCCAGGTATCACCTAGACATGTGTGTCACATTGGATAGATTGGCATGCCAATAGGGTATTGTTTTAGCAGTACTGCGAAAGGCTTTATATCTTTATTCATGGCTTTATGCCCGCACTCATGGTTTTTATGCCCGATTATATGTTATTATGGCTTTTAGCCATATTGATGTGTTATCATGGCTTTTTAGCTATACTGTTGCATACGTGGTTGACGTTTTGCGTCCCATGGTATGACAGCCTGAGGCACTGGGGTGTCCAGTGCCAACGACCCATTATCCAGTTTAGTCAGCCTGTCATAGGTTACTTGGGCAGTGAAATTTATTGAAATAAGCTAAGAATATTAGCAACTAAAAATATTAGCAATTAAATAAATGAGTAAGAATATTTAAAATAAATTAGATTTGTTATTTAGCAGAAAGAACTGAAATGAATTGGAACGATATTAAAATTTTATTATTATGAAAGAATTGAGCGCTCCTGAAGAGGAAAAAATGTCACGACCCAGGGATGGGGTTGGGACGTGCTTGTTCAACCAGCTATGCACTGGGGTGGATTCGTGTCCCACATTGAAAACGGGAAGAAAAGATTTGGGCCATATATGTGGGAGCCTTCCTCACCTAGTTACCGCGCTTTTGGGAAACCTCCCAAGGGACAAATCCGTGAGGCCCACGGGCCAAAGCGGACAATAGTGATTGGAGACGGATTGGGCTGTTACAATAAATTAGAACAAAGGATAGTTAATACTAGAAGTATCATATGAAATTAGATTAAATTCTAGAGTATCCAAATTTTGATCCATTTCTTTTTTTTATTGTATATTATTTTTTTATTATATTATTTCATCACTAAGTAGCAATGCTTAGCCCGATAAATTTGTTTCCTCCCGCAGGTACTGAAGGTAAAGCTCAGAGAATATTAAACTGAGATTTTTGAAGTCCAGATCTGCAGAAGTGTTAGAAGTGCTTAAGGTTGTCACCTCCTCAGCAATGCATGTAGATAGGGCTCACATTAGTCATATTATGTAATTTGTGCATTATAATTATTTATTATGTTGTAATGAAGATTAAGAAATTGTATGTAATATGCACCTGATGAAAATTATGAATTTATGCAATTAGTTTGCAAATTATGTAAACTAATGAAATTGAGAATTTCGATATATGTAATAAGCATGAATGAATTTGTACAAATATGTATGTGAATTGCAAGAATTGAATGTGAGATGACTATGATAAGTATGAATGATATTTTCATTGTAAAATATTATTGAAAATTTCAAGCAGATGAATAGTGAAATACGCCAAATGGTAATAAAAATAGGAGAAACTCCGCTGGTTTCTCCGTAGGAAAATAATTGATATTAAAATATAACGAGAACAAATTATTAAAAGAATAAAGCAAGATAAGATAGGGTGCTCCGACACCGAGTATGACATGTCTTGCTCGGCTACAATATAGACGAGTACGGGGTGTTACATTTATTGGTATCAGTGCACGGTTTAGGCGTTCCTAGGCATAGATAGATGGAATGGAATAGTGTGCATAACATGCATTGCATTCATATGAGTCGAGGTGATACTAATGCAGATCTGTTTTCTCTGGTAAGGTGAAGAAATAAGGAAGTAGTAGCTCCTTGACTATTTACACCGAGTAAATTTCGAGGACGAAATTTTTGTTAGGGGGGAGAATTGTAACACCATCACTTTAGCTAGTCTGTACATTCGACTGTTCAGGTGACCAATGTCTGTCCGGACAGCTAGAATTACTGAAACTATAAGTAAACTAGAGTGAGGAGTCATAAATAACTCAAATATTAATAAGAAATATTTAGGTAAAATTTAGAAATAAAATATAACCAAGTTAAATGAGCCGGTGCCCTAGCGATGGGTAACTCAGTGGGAAGTTGCAGTCTTCGCAGCTAAGAGCCCTAAACCTGGGAGAAAATTCATAAAATAATTTTTGGGACTCCAGATAAGGGTCATTGAGGTTTCTATGGCTTTAGAATGCCAAGAAAAGGCTTAAAAATTTTTTTCGATCTGTACAGACGATTTTGGCTCAATAAGCCAAATGGAGGGCATTTTGGTTATTTCGTCTTCAAAGATGATTTTTGGAAAACTTGTCCAGTTAAGTAAATAATTATTATGGCATAAAATATGAATCAATATTGCTAAAAATTTAATTCAAAGTGAGTGAAGGAGAAAGAAAAAGAAAATGGAAATAAATACCCCATTTATGACATCATGCTCATGTGAGAATGATGCAGTAAAAACTCATGGACCAATCACCATTTAACAACACATTTAAATGCATTCAAAATGGGATAAAGAAGTCAAATAAAAGAATTATTTTCTGCCTTCTTCTTCCCTATCCAGCCGAAGCTATCTCTCTGCACACACACCTCCATTTTTACTCTCTCTTCTCACTAGAACTCTCTTACAACCACATGATAAAACTTCTTCGTATCTTCATTAAAGTTGACCCTTGTAATTAGAACTAGCTTGAGGCAGCACAAAGGAAGGGAAACCAAGAATTTTATCAAGCTTGGGGTTAGCTCTCAAAGAGGTTAGTGCTAGAGTCTTTCTTTCTCTCTTTTAATTCTTGATTAGAACTAGGAATTGAACTAAGAATTGAAAAAATTATGTAAAAATATGCATGTAGGAACACTATCCAATTTTCGGTAGCCTTAAATCTTCTTCAGTTTGATAGCTTTTAATGGATTTAAAATGGTGTAGGGCTATCCCTTGACATGTATAAGTGAATTGAAAACTTTAATTGTGAGTATAATGTAAGATTTGTGAATTTGGGATTTAAGGTTTTATGAAAATTTAGGGTTTTGTTCATTTAATGGTTCATGAACATTTTAATGGTCAATTAGTGACCATTTAGTAAGATTTAACTATAAATTAAAGTGAATTAGGGCATTGAAGTTTGATTTGGTAAACTGCCCTTAAGGTGCCAAAATCACTAGACTTAAGTTCAGTGTGATTGGATAACAATAACTGGAATTGTAAAACTTCAATTGGTGTAAAGCCAATTGGAGGTGAAACTAGACACATAATGACACAACTTTAATGGAGAAACCTTGCCCAAAAAACAAACTTAGGATACCCTAAAAATTGACTAAATCTGGGTAACCAACCTGCTAGTCCTAGAAATTGACCAAATAAATAGTATTTGTTCAAATGGTCATAACTCAGTGTAGAAATGATCAAATAACCTAAATTTTATATCAATGGAAAGATTAGACAATTTAGAACAACTTTCATGAAAAACATAATCTCAAATTTTGACCAGAACTTAATGGAATTGTCCAGTAAAGTCAAGTTACCAAATCTAGCAGAACCAGGTTTGCCCAGAAATTTTGGGTACAAGTCAATTCGGCCAGTTATGGTAAAATGGCCATAACTTGAGCTAGAAAACTCTAAATAGAGTGATTCAAAAATGAAATTAAAGAAGACACATAAAGAAACAACTTTGATGAAGAAAAGTTTGTCAAATTCTCACTGTAGCTTAGACCAATGGAACAGTAAACTTCAGGTATGAAATTTGAAAATTTTCAATAACATAAAACAAGCTTTGAAATGATATTGGAAATCAATGCCAATAAAAATAAAATGTAAAATGTGGTATATTAGTGAACTTAGGCTTATCAAATCTATTATGAATCAAAAAGTCAACCTTTGAATGGAAATTGTCAAATGAATAGTAACCACTAAATTATGTGAAGTAGAAACATAAACTATAAAAACCATTATAATTGTTAATATAGGATGTCGTAGGTAAATTGTGAATGGTGAAGTTGAGTGATCCCAATGACATAGGAAAGGGCATAATAAATTAGAAAGCTATTGTAATGGTTAAGATATAGATAATGTAAATAGTTGATTTAAATTTTTAAATTTGAGTGACACTAGGATTTAAGGAAAATTTAGCTAAATTTGAAATCTACGAAATATTCATGGACTACTTGGAATATGAATAATAATTTATATAAATAGGGCAATGAATAAATAAATGTATAAATAAGACTTTAGTTCCCATTATGAGAGAAAGGACAAGAAAAAGTATTTTGAGTACAATGGTGAATGAGAACCATTGTTTTGAATTGTGATCATTAGGGTTAACATAATGAGTATATATAACTTATGATGAATGCATAAATTATGTAAGTATTAAACTTAGAGATTTATGTTTCTATTATGGAAATGATTAAATGCTAGGAATTATAATTAGAACCTATAATGAAATAATGAAACTATGAACATTTAATGGTACTATGTGCCCATGTATTGCCTAGACTTGTATGTCAGATTGGATAGATTTGAAGGAACGGAAGCGTGAAAAACACAAGATTATACCATTGAATTCAAAAATTTTCACCTAGGGTCACATGCACCATGCAAGATTTATTTTTATCTATTTGATTTCAATGATAAACAACATATTAAAACTCTTTTAATATGTTTTTGGATCTGTATTTGCCATTTAAGATTTTAAAATTAATCAGATCAATTTTAGAACCCTAGATTAAATCAAGAACGATTACACTAACCTCTTGATGTCTTTGCAGTGTATGCTCCTTTGAGATTCGTATTAATGACAACTGATGTTGTCCCTCTAGCTTGTCCACACCAAGAACACCTATGGCAGCCCTTGAACAGCTTCTAAAGCCTTTTCTATTAATTAGAAATTCAAGTTCTGCCTTTTAAGAGATTAGAGATGTAAACAGTACACTAGAAACAATTTCTAGTGTTCTTAATTCAAGAGATTGATGGCTAATCTCTTTGAATTGATGAGAGATGAAGAGAAATAGCTGGAGAGGCTCAAAGTGGCGTGACAATTGAGAGGAGAGGCTGCTGGTTATGTTTTCTTTTCATAACCACACTTAAATAGCTAGGTTAACACATTAAACCCTAGCCACATGTCACCTTTTGATTAGCTCTAGGTTTAAGTGACCCAATCACATTGTGCCAAGTGTCAAACCTATATTTAATCTTGATTTTAATCATCTTACATGATTAAAAAATATTTGGCAAGCTTATGTGTTATGCCATGTGTCACCATCTCATGGTGCCACGTGTCACACTGTGAAATGACCAAAAATGCCCCTGTGTCTTAATTTTGAGTTCTTAACCCAAAATAATTATTTTCTTCTTCTAATTAATTTATATCAAATATAAATTAATTAATTAATCTCTATTAATTAATTTCTCATCAATTAAATTCATATTTAAACACTTTAAATATAAATTTAATTTATACTACACATCTAATAATCTAGATTTGGTTTCAAGTCATGCTAGGGACTTTGTAATTTAATTGCAAACCAAATCTATTTAATTAATCAATTAAACTCTTTAATTAATTAATTAAATCATATTTAAATAGGTGATAACTTGTGTATGTGTGTGACTTACTAGGCTCATCACTAATTGGCAATGAGACATGATATCAACTCTTAATATCATCAGAACTCTTTCTTACCATAAATGATTTCTCTAAATCATTTTATGAACCTCATAGACCATGGTTAACACCTAGCATAGCATGCCATGGCCACCCAATTAGTAATAAGGTTTACCTTAAATGAACCTATAATCATATGTTACCTTGCACTAGAATCTCTCTGTTACAAAATCCCAACTCAAGCTGGAGTCATGGTTTATGTCAAACTCCATTTGCTATGAATATTATGTTCTCTTTTAATTCCAGTTCTTGATTAAAAAGATTTTCTCATCAGAAACTCTTTTTCGAATAAATCTATCTGTCTGGCAGAACTTGAAACATCAAGAATAATTAAATGAACATAGGATTTTATCTCTATTTACTTAGAGGAACAGATTCCATCTTGATCAACACCTACCTCCATATATAACTAGTAGGAGCCAACACATGCCCATATACCCATACATAGTACAAGTATGAAAGCAGTATCAAACTCAAACTACCTATATACAAGATAACTGTGCTATCTCAGGTCTAAAGATTATATGCATGGATATGATTTATGACAAAACATTGACAAGAGTAAACTCCATGTGCTTGTCATAAGTGTCACTGGTTCGGCCTACTTATCATTTATAAGTGCCTATCATGTTTGTTATATGGCATGAGACTCACCATTCCATCTTATTTATATCTCATATAAATAACTTGGGAACAAACATGAATACAATCTTTCTGGATAAGTCATGTCCTTATTATGAAGTATCCTCGATTGTGAACCTATTTATGATACTTTGTGCTAGAAATATTGTCACTCATATTCTTAACAACTTAAGAATAATATTTCTAACAAAATATCAATGGACCTTTTCTATTACACATAAATATATTATGTAAACGGAAAAGTGGAAATGCCTTTTATTAATAAAAATATGTACAAGATACATACTAAATGATATGCTCTAGGGCATACTACTAACAATCTCCCACTAGCACTAGAGCCATTCATTACAATATCTTAGACCTATCTTCTCAAGATGTCGGTCTAACTGAGTCTGTGACATAGGCTTAGTGAATGGATCAGCTGGATTTTTCAGCTGATGTTATTTTTCTGCATGGCTATATCGCCTTGCCCAACTATATATCTGATAATGTGGTAGTGCCTTTCTATGTGTTTGGATTTTGGGTGAGACCTTAGTTCCTTAGCCTGTATGACTGCTCCATTATTGTCACAGTGTAGTGGAACTGCTGACTCAATGGAAGGAACTACTGTAAGTTCAGTCACGAACTTCTTTATCCAAGCGACTTCTTTTGCGACATCGATGCGAGAATATACTCACCTCGATAGTGGAATCTGCAATCGTGCTCTGCTTGGAACTCTTCCAACCGATCGCACCTCCATTACAAATGTACACATCTCCAGAGGTAGACTGTCGATCATCGATATCGATTGGAAATCGAATCGGTATAACCATCCAATTGCAAGTCTCCACCTCCATAAATCAAGAATAAATCCTTAGTTCTTCTCAAGTACTTAAGGATATTCTTGTGACTATCGATGTTCCAAACCTGGATTGGATTGATACCTGCTAGTCAAACTAACAGCATATGCGATATCCGGCCTAGTACACAACATTGCATACATTAAACTTCCAATAGCTGAAGCATATGGAATCCTGGCCATCTTATCTCTTTCTTCAGGTGTCTTTGGAGACATCTCTTTAGAAAGGTGGATACCATGTCTCACTGGTAACAATCCTCTCTTGGAATCAAGCATGTTAAACCTCTTTAACACCTTTTCCAAGTATAGACTTTGGGATAAACCAATTATTCTTTTCGCTCTATCTCTATAGATGCGAATCCCAAGAATATAGGTTGCCTCTCCTAAGTCTTTCATGGAGAATGTATTTGACAACCATACCTTTATAGTCATCAACATACCTGTATCATTACCCATCAACAGTATGTCATCCACATATAAAACAAGGAAAGTGATAGCACTGTCACTAACCTTCTTATATACACATGGCTCATCCTCATTTTTGATAAAACCAAAGGATTTAATGGCTTCATCAAAACGGATGTTCCAACTCCTCGAAGCTTGTTTCAACCCATAAATGGATCGCTTTAGCTTGCATACCTTGGAACCATCTTGCGATTCAAATCCCTTAGGTTGTTCCATGAAAATTTTTTCTTCAATATATCCATTGAGAAAAGCTGTTTTGACATCCATCTGCCAAATCTCATAATCATAGTATGCAGCTATTGCTAATAAAATCCTAATTGATTTAAGCATGGCAACAGGCGAGAAAGTCTCCTCATAGTCGATTCCTTGCCTTTGGCGAAACCCTTTTGCTACTAGCCTTGCCTTATAGGTCTCTACCTTTCCATCAGAACCAATTTTCTTCTTGAAAACCCATTTGTTCCCTATAGGTACAATACCTTCAGGTGGGTCAACAAGATCCCAAACTTGATTCTTATACATGGAATCAATCTCGGATTTCATAGCATCAATCCATTTTGAAGATTCTATATCTGATATAGCTTCTTCATAGGTAAGTGGATCATCTCCATGATCTACTTCTTCATGAGTAGACAACTCTTGTTCTTCTTCATGAAGAAAACCATATCTCACTGGTGGGTGAGATACCACAGTTGTTCTACGAGGAACAGTGTAGATGTTTCATCAATGGGTATTGGTTAACTAGATGGATCTATATCCATCGATGCATTGGTTGGTCGAATTCTCCAATTCTTACTCTTTGTTCCTTCCTTTGCCTCCTTCTTGAACTTACTTTTTTTCAATAAATGTGGAATCTCTACTTATCACAACCTTTTGTTAATTAGGCAAATAAAAATAATATCCAAAACTATCTTTTGTATATCCAACAAATCGACCTTTTTCTGATCTGGTCTCCAATTTATCAGTGTTCAGCTTTTGATATAAGCTGGACAACCCCAAATCTTAACATGCTTAAGACTTGGTTTTCTTCCATGCCATATCTCATAAGTTGTGGAAGAAAGCGATTTTGATGGAATCCTATTCGAATATACAAAGTGATTCTAATGCAAATCCCCAAAGGAGATTGGCATATCGGTATAGCTCATCATACTACGTACCATATCCAATAGGGTACGATTTCTCCTTCAGATACACCATTCATTTGTGGCATTCTGGAGGAGTCGGTGAGAAACAATGCCATGCTCTCTCAAGTATTCATCAAATTCGATTACTCAAATATTCACCTCCACGATCGATCAAAGAGCTTTAATATTCTTTCCTGTTTGATTTTCTACTTCAGATTTAAATTCTTTGAACTTTTCAAAAGATTCATGTTTGTATTTCATCAAATACAAATACCCAAACCTTGATTTATCATCAGTAAAGGTAATGAAATGATGAAAGCCCCCTCTAGCCATTTCTTTAAATGGACCACATACATCACTATCTATTAGCTCCAAAATATTTTCAACTCTTAGCCCCTGTCCAACAAAGGGTGATCTAGTCATTTTGCCCTGAAGGCAAGATTCACAAGTTGGAGTAGGCTCAGAGTCCAATAAGGATAGAATCCCCATTTTCTCTAATTTTGTAATCCTATCTTCTGCAACATGACATAACCTTAAGTGCCAAATATATTTTGAACTTGAGTTGGTTTTCACCACGGCATTGCATTCATTTAGATTGCTATACTCTGGCCAGTGGAAACATTTTCTTACTGGCAATGGAAACGCTTTCCTGTTTTCAATGGAAACACTTTCCTGTTGGTAGTGGAAACACTTTCCTTTGCCTTTGTCAGCTTTGGTCTTCCTTTTCTGTTTAGCTATTTTCTTGGAAGGACCAGGAATCTGAGGTTTCTTTTTCTTATTGCCCTTCTTCTTGTTGGACTTTCCAGCAGAAGAAGATGCAACCAAAGCTACCTCTTTTCCTTTATTGCCTGGCATATTCTTTTGGGCAATAACCAGCATGTTGAGTAATTCAGCTAAGGTGCATTCCTGTTTAGTCATATGGAAATTTGTCACAAAATTCCCAAAAGACTAAGGAAGGGACTGAAGGATCAAATCCGTTTGTAGTTGGAAATCCATGTTGAAGTCAAGATGTTCCAACTGCTCAATCAGCCGAATCATCTTGTGGACATGATCCCCAACATTCTGTCCCTCAGACATCCTCATACGGAATAGCTGTCTAGATATCTCATACCTAGCATTCCTGCTGTGCTCACCATACAACTCTTGTAGGTGAAGGAGGATCTCACTAGCACTCTGCATGTTCTCATGTTGCTTCTGTAACTCTTTACTCATGGAAGCAAGCATGTAACACTTAGCTCTCATATCATGCTCCTTCCACTTGTCCAAAGTTTCATGTTCCTCTTGTGTGGCCTCTGGAGGTAAGGGACCAGGAACATTTGAATCTAGAACATATCCTATATGTTCAAGGTATAAGAACAGTTTCAAATTTCTTAGCCAATCGACATGCATTAGGTCCTGTCAACCTATTGTGATCAAGTATGCTTGCAAGGATATTGGATGGTGGTGGTTGTTTTGTGATCATTTTTATCGAAAATTAATCGCAGAAAATAACCAGATTAATTAGTAAATGTATCATGTAATTAACCAAAATGATTATGGTCTTTTAATCAAATTGGTCCTCCCACTAACTTAGCGAATCCTACACTTCCAAAGTAGAAAACGGAAATCCTAGTTGGATGGATTTCTAGTGGGTGATTGAATTCTTATAATTCTATTGATCATCCTCAGGTACATCCATTATTGGAATTACAATAAACTATAAGTGAGCAACTCCTTGCCCATCACATCTCATGTGAGGTTCAATCCTTTACCTAGCCCCTAATGCTCAAAATCTCGTGTACATCCATTATTGACTTATCTTGCATTAGTTAAGTTGATCCCATTGAGCCAAGAATTATGCAAATAATTTTAATGTCCTCAGGTACATCCAATATTGGCCACCAAACCATTTACATATTTACAACATCTCATGCTTAACAATTATTCTTAAGAAAATCTCTTAAATTAATTGCATCTCATGCAACTATTTAAAATTTCTTAAAATAATTGCCCCAATGGAGGGCTTATGTTATAATTACTTTAATTATAGCATTTCCAACTTAATCATTTGTTTGGAAGATTTTATAGCCATCCTAATTACTATTAAGGTCTCACTTTGTAAATTATCCATTTAGCATGCATATATCATATAATTGCATACATTCCCATACATCTCATGCATTCATGGATAAGCAGTAAATATGGTATGATCATGGACTTTCTAAGGGATTCAATCGAGCCACCAAGAATTGAATCAGGGCATTCCTAGGTGCATTTCATTCATTCATTTTACAAGAGTTGCTGAAGGAGTACATAATCAACACTTGATATTGAATTCCTCCAACTGGTCCCACCAATGCTCTTGACCTCCTTGAACTTCTTGCAATCCAATATTACATAGTAATCCTTGGCATACCAAGGCGAATTTACAAGAACTTAAATAAATGAAATTACAACCCAAAAATATTACAAACTTAATAATACATGCCCAAAATAAATTAAAATAAATTAATTAATTTACAATCCCAAAGAAACATAAAAGAAATAAATCCAATCACATTGGTCTTTTATAGTCCATGATCATCCATCATGCATATCACTATTTAACAATTAAATAAAACATACATACTTAAATTAAATTGAATATCTTATATTCAACTTAAAAATCCAGATTTGAATATGATTCAAATAAATTTAAAAATTCAGATTTGAATCTCATTCAAACAAATTTAAAAATTCAGATTTGAATCACATTCAAACAACTTCAAAAATTCAGATTTGAATCACATTCAAACATTTTTTAAAAAATCAGATTTGAATCACATTCAAATATTTCTTAAAAAATCAGATCTGAATTTTATTGAATCAATTTTAAAAAATCAGATTTAAATATGATTCAAACAACTTTAAAAATTCAGATTTGAATCACATTCAAACAACTTTTAAAATTCAGATTTGAATCACATTCAAACAATTTTTAAAATTCTGATTTGAATCATAATTTAATTGTGTGATTAAAACAACTAATTAAACACTTTAATTAGTCAAAGAATAGGCCTTAGATCATATAACAATTGCAGAATTAAAAGCCAAACCTTGAACCACCTAAGGAACCATTGTTGCCGCCACCAATGGTGGCTTCACCATGTGTGACGCCACATCTCATGATCCAACCAGCAATGAATCTCTTGATCTCATGATCAAACACACAATTAAATTATATAATCAACAATCTAAATGGCAAATATAGTGGCTCTGATACCAATTGAAGGAACGGAAGCGTGAAAAATACAAGATTATACCATTGAATTCAAAAATTTTCACCTAGGGTCACATGCACCATGCAAGATTTATTTTTATCTATTTGATTTCAATGATAAACAACATATTAAAACTCTTTTAATATGTTTTTGGATCTGTATTTGCCATTTAAGATTTTAAAATTAATCAGATCAATTTTAGAACCCTAGATTAAATCAAGAACGATTACACTAACCTCTTGATGTGCTGCAGTGTTCGCGCTTTGAGATTCGTCTTCAGGACACCAGATGTTGTCCCTCTAGCTTGTCCACACCAAGAACACCTATGGCAGCCCTTGAACAGCTTCTAAAGCCTTTTCTATTAATTAGAAATTCAAGTTCTGCCTTTTAAGAGATTAGAGATGTAAACAGGACACTAGAAACAATTTCTAGTGTTCTTAATTCAAGAGATTGATGGCTAATCTCTTTGAATTGATGAGAGATGAAGAGAAATAGCTGGAGAGGCTCAAAGTGGCGTGACAATTGAGAGGAGAGGCTGCTGGTTATGTTTTCTTTTCATAACCACACTTAAATAGCTAGGTTAACACATTAAACCCTAGCCACATATCACCTTTGATTAGCTCTAGGTTTAAGTGACCCAATCACATTGTGCCAAGTGTCAAACCTATATTTAATCTTGATTTTAATCATCTTACATGATTAAAAAATATTTGGCAAGCTTATGTGTTATGCCATGTGTCACCATCTCATGGTGCCACGTGTCACAATCGTGAAATGACCAAAAATGCTCGTGTCTTAATTTTGAGGTCTTAACCCAAAATAATTATTTTCTTCTTCTAATTAATTTATATCAAATATAAATTAATTAATTAATCTCTATTAATTAATTTCTCATCAATTAAATTCATATTTAAACACTTTAAATATAAATTTAATTTATACTACACATCCAATAATCTAGATTTGGTTTCAAGTCATGCTAGGGACTTTGCAATTTAATTGCAAACCAAATCTATTTAATTAATCAATTAAACTCTTTAATTAATTAATTAAATCATATTTAAATAGGTGATAACTTGTGTATGTGTGTGACTTACTAGGCTCATCACTAATTGGCAATGAGACATGATATCAACTCTTAATATCATCGAACTCTTTCTTACCATAAATGATTTCTCTAAATCATTTTATGAACCTCATAGACCATGGTTAACACCTAGCATAGCATGCCATGGCCACCCAATTAGTAATAAGGTTTACCTTAAATGAACCTATAATCATATGTTACCATGCACTAGAATCTCTCTGTTACAAAATCCCAACTCAAGCCGAGTCATGGTTTATGTCAAACTCCATTTGCTATGAATATTATGTTCTCTTTTAATTCCAGTTCTTGATTAAAAGATTTTCTCATCGAAACTCTTTTCTCGAATAAATCTATCTGTCCTGGCCAGGAACTTGAAACATCAAGAACAATTAAATGAACATAGGATTTTATCTCTATTTACTTAGAGGAACAGATTCCATCTTGATCAACACCTACCTCCATATATAACTAGTAGGAGCCAACAAATGCCCATATACCCATACATAGTACAAGTATGAAAGCAGTATCAAACTCAAACTACCTATATACAAGATAAATATGCTATCTCAGGTCTAAAGATTATATGCACTGATATGATTTATGACAAAACATTGACAAGAGTAAACTCCATGTGCTTGTCATAAGTGTCACTGGTTCGACCTACTTATCATTTATAAGTGCCTATCATGTTTATTATATGGCATGAGACTCACCATTCCATCTTATTTATATCTCATATAAATAACTTGGGAACAAACATGAATACAATCTTTCTGGATAAGTCATGTCCTTATTATGAAGTATCCTCGATTGTGAACCTATTTATGATACTTTGTGCTAGAAATATTGTCACTCATATTCTTAACAACTTAAGAATAATATTTCTAACAAAATATCAATGGACCTTTTCTATTACACATAAATATATTATGTAAACGGAAAAGTGGAAATGCCTTTTATTAATAAAAATATGTACAAGATACATACTAAATGATATGCTCTAGGGCATACTACTAACAAGATTGGCATGCCAATAGGGTATTGTTTTAGCAGTACTACGAAAGGCTTTATGCCTGTATTCATGGATTTATGCCCACACTCATGGCTTTTATGCCCGATTATATGTTATCATGGCTTTTAGCCATACTTATGTGTTATCATGGCTTTTTAGCCTTACTGATTGCATACGTGGTTGACGTTTTGTGTCTTATGGTATGACGGCCCAAGGCACCACGGTGCCTAGTGCCAACAACCCGTTATCCAGTTTAGTCAGCCTGTTATAGGCTACTTGGGCAGTGAAATTTATTGAAATAAGTTAAAAATATTAGCAACTGAAAATATTAGCAATTAAATAAATGAGTAAGAATATTTAAAATAAATTAGATTAGTTATTTAGCAGAAAGAACTGAAATGAATTGGAACGATATTACAATTTAATTATTATGAAAGAATTGAGCGCTTCTGAAGAGGAATAAATTAGAACAAAGGATAGTTAATACTAAAAGTATTATATGAAATTAGATTAAATTCTAGAGTATCCAAATTTTGATCCATTTTTTTTTTATTCTATATTATTTTTTTGTTATATTATTGCACCACTAAGTAGCAATGCTTAGCGCGATGGATTTGTTTCCTCGTGCAGGTACTAAAGGTAAAGCCCAGCGAATATTAAACTAAGATTTTTGGAGTCTAGATCTGCAGAAGTGTCAGAAGTGCTTAAGGTTGCCACCTCTTCAGCAATGCATGTAGATAGGGCTTACATTAGTCATATTATGTAATTATAATTATTTATTATGTTGTAATGAAAATTAGGAAATTGTATGTAATATGCACCTGATGAAAATTATGAATTTATGCAATTAGTTTGCAAATTATGTAAACTAATGAAATTGAGAATTTTGATACATGTAATAAGCATGAATGAATTTGTACAAATAAGTATGTGAATTGCAAGAATGGAATATGAGATGACTATGATGAGTATGAATGATATTTTCATTGTAAAATATTATTGAAAATTTCAAGCAGGTAAATAGTGAAATACGCCAAATGGTAATAGAAATACGAGAAACTCCGTCGGTTTCTCCTTAAGAAAATAGTTGATATTAAAATATAACGAGAACAAATTATTAAAAGAATAAAGTAAGATAAGATAGGATGTTCCGGCACCGAGTGTGACATGTCTTGCTCGGCTACACTATAGATGAGTAAGGGGTCTTACAATATTATTTCATTGTTGCATTATTGCACCACTAAGCAGAAATGCTTAGTGCGATGAATTGTTTCCTCGCGTAGGTACTGAAGGTAAATCCAGTAGACAATTGTCTGAGATTTTTGGAGTCCAGATCTACAAAAGTGTCAAAAGAGTTCAAAGTTGTCACCTCTTCAGCAATGCATGTAGATAGGGCTCACATTAAGCATATAATGTATTTTCTATGTTTTAATTATTTCTTATATTGTAATTCAAATTAAGAAATTTCATTGAGTAAGTTTGTGATGTAATTAATTTGTATAATATGTAGACAGTGTGTAACACCCTCACTGTAGCAATTCCATACATTCTACTGTTTCGGTGATTGGTGTCAGTCCGGACGACTAGAACGTCTGAAAAAATATTTAAACTAAAGTGAGGAACCATAATTAACTCAAATATTAATAAGAAAAATTTAGGAAAAATTTTAGAAATAAAATACAACCAAGTTAAATGAGCCGGTGCCCTAGCGATGGGTAATCCAATGGGAAGTTGCGGTCCTTGCAACTAGGAGCCCTAGACCTAGGAGAAAATTCATAAAATAATTTTTCGAACTCCAGAGAAGGGTCATTGAGGTTTCTAAAGCATTAGAATGCCAAGAAAATGCTTAGAAAAAATTTTCAATCAGTAGAGACAATTTTGGTCTGTTAAGCCAAATGGAGGGTATTTTGATCATTTTGTCTTCAGAGATGATTTTTGGCCGACTTATCCAGCTAAGTAAATAATTTTCATGACACAAAATGTGAATAAATATTGCTAAAAATTAAATTGAAAATGAGTAAAGAATAAAAGAAAAAAAAATGAGATTAAATGTCAATTTTGACATCACATGATGTCATTGAGCCCTTTTCCACCAATCACATTTAAAAGCCACTAAATTAAGTAATAAAAGAAGATAAATAACACCAAAAAAAGAAAAAAACAATCTTTTTCTTCCCCAAACCAAAGCAGCCGAAACCCTTACTCCCACCCCAACCACCATGAAAGCTTAAGGCAAGCTTGAAACCACCCACCAAACCACCTTGAAACCACTCAAGCTTTTCACTAAAATTGATCCTCACACCTTAAATCACTACTAGGCAGCAAGAAGAGGAAGGAAAAAGGAAGTTTTGTTAGCTTGAAATTCTACTCCAAGTGGTTAGTGTCCAAACTCTTACTACTTTTGATTTTATTCATGTTTAATGGCATAAAATAAGTAGGAAATGTAAGAAAACAACATAAAAATGTGTGTGTATGCACCCTTATAATTTCGGCAGCTAGGGTTGGTTAGGGTTTGATGATTTTGCTTGATAGCAAAGTGGTTATGAGCTGCCCTTGGTATGAGATGAGTGATTGAATAAGTTTGTATAAGTGAAATGCAAGTGGAATGCATGAAAGAACTTGAAAAAAATATGGACACTTGAACAACATTAGGGTTTGCTCATGTAATAGTATGTTAATTTTTTAATGGTCAATTAGTGACCATTTGAATGTGTGTGAGGAGGAATTGAAGTGAGTAAGGATGTTAGAGTTGAAATTAGGTATGTTGCCCTTGGTGACCTGTAGGACTGGGTGTGAGTCTAGTAGGTTTGGGTAGCTATAAATGGAGTTGTAGAGGTTCAATTGGTACAAGGCCAATTGGGTATGAAACTAGACACATAATGGCACAACTTTTGTGAAGAAACCCTATCCATAAAACAAAACCAAGTTGACCTAAAAATTGCCTTAATCCAAGTGACTTGCATTGTGCCTGGGCAAAATTACCAAATAAATAGTGTTTATTTATTTCATCATAACTCAGTCTAGAAAAGTCCAATTGACCTGAAATTTTACCAGCAAATAGATGAGACATAGACCTACAACTTTCATGAAGAAACAAAACCCAAATTTTGATCATAACATGTTCAAAAACTAACCTGCAGTCAGTGTACAAAACACTATAGATTTGGTTATGTCCAGAAAATTTGGAAAATTTACAATCCGGCCAGTTATGGTGTTTAGGCCATAACTTGAGTTACAAAACTCCAAATGGAGTGATTCCAAAAAATAAATGTAACTAGACACAATAAGGAACAACTTTCATGAAGACAATTTTGCCAAATTCCTACTGTATAAATGACCAATGGAACAGTAAACTTAGTGCTTGAAATCTGAAAATTGTGAATAAATAACACTAAGCTTTGAAATGGTATTGATAACCAATATCAATAACTTTAGAATACAAAATGTGGTATGTTGGGAATATTAGAACCAATGTACCTATTGTCTATGCAAAAGTCAACATTTTAGTTGACTAATGAAATGGATAGTAACACTTAAACTTCAATTTAAAGAATTGTAAAATTTAAAAGTATAACATGCCCTAGTACACCTAGTAAGATTGGTTTGGATAGGTTGGCATGCCAATAGGGTTCAGTTAGTAGTACTACACATGGTATTATGCCATTCTGTGATTTTATGGATTTTAGCCATTCTGACACTGTGATGATACTTGGCCTTGTGGCCAATGTTTACTACAGCTTATTAGTTATTCTATTGCACATCGGGAGATACATATGTGACCGATGGTGTGACGGCCTGAGGTACTTGATACCCAGTGCCAGTTTACCCGTTTATCCAGTCCAGTCATCCAATATAGGTTACTTTGGCAACCAAAAATGAAAGTTGATAAATTTAATAAAATAATGAATATAACAAGTACAAAATAAATAAGACTATAAATAATTATCGAAAATTTATCTGCATGAGACATCAATACATTCACTGCATATTTATTATCTTTTTAGTTCTTTTTATTTTATTATTGGTACCACTAAGCATTACTACTTAGCACATTGCTTTTTGCCACGCGTAGGTTCTGGAGAGACTGACAGAAAGCCCAGTAGACCACAGACTAGGTGAGGCCATCTATAATTCTGCATAGTATCTGTGTCACCTCACCAACTTCAGTGCATTAGTAGGACACTAGGTTTCATTTTGGTATTTTGTAATTAACTTTTATTTTCTCATGTATAATTGAGACTTATGTAATATATTTTGGTATTAATGTAAATAGTGGAAATTTGTGTTTATAAATGAAAAATTGAGTATTTATTTATGACTTGTATATGAATATCATGTGAAATGAATGAATGAGAAATGGAAGTATTGTTGAGAAATATTGAGACTTTGTTGATAAAATGGAGTTTGGAAATGATTGAAAACTTATTGGAAGTGTTTTTCACAGGTTCTGAAGAACTGTTTTCTCCATTTTTAGCCGGTACTCTGCCAGATTTTCTATAAAATTTGCGAAACCTCAAATAAATTTATAATTTCAATTAATGACTTAAATGAATTATATTTTACAATTTGTACTTCATAACTATGAATAAAAATAAATTAAGAAAGAATAAAAATGATTGAAATAAAATAGGGTGTTCAGGTACACTGTGTGACATATCTTACTCAGCTATACTGTAGACGGGTAAGCGGTGTCACATTTAGTGGTATCAGAGCACGGTTTAGGCATTTCTGGGCCTAGATCGAGTCCATACCATGCATTGTATTTGTAAGAGTCGAGGTGACACTAATGCAGATCTGTTTGTCTTTGTTATTTTGATTAGGATATGGACCCCACACCACAGAGAGTAGTTGAGGAGGAAGTGGAGAGTCATGCTCCACCTGCAGCAGCTAAGACTGGGGGTAGGGGAGAACCTGCTCCATCTGCTCCACCAGCTCCAGCAGAGCCTGCTCAGCCTCCACAGGCCATGTTCCAGCAAATGGTAGAGTTTTTTTGACAAATGGCTAGGGTAATGCCACCACCACTATGACCTCCACAGCAGAAATCACATCTGGAAAGATTAGGAAAATTTGGAGCAGTGGATTTCTTTGGCAAGAGAGAAGATGATTCTATTGCAGCCGAAAACTGGTTGAACAGAACAGGAAGGGTTTTAAAGCAACTCCACTGCACTCCAGAGCAAAACCTAGAAGCTACTGTATCTCTACTATAAGATGATGCTTACCAATGGTGGGATACAGTGTCTAGTGAAGTGCAACAAGAACTAATAACCTGGGACTTCTTCCTCTCAGAGTTCAAAAAGAAGTATGTGGGTAGTGTATACCTGGAAGAGAGAAGAAGCGAATTTATTAACCTGAGGCAGAGACAGTGTAACGATAGGGCCACTAGGGACCAGCCCCAGCATCTTCTGCATGTCCGCATCGCCTAAAGTGGCATAAGGGGGAGTGTTGGAGAGTGACGGGTGCCTACTTAAGGTGTGGGTCAATATAACATCAGTTAAGGAACTGTCCATGAAAAATTGCTATAGCTGCTCCAACACAAGCAGACATACCTACTCTTACACTTCAAAGGGGTAGGAAATTTAGCAAATCTGAGGCAGTGGGACCATCACAGAGATCTGCATCTGAGCCAACAAAGAGGTCTGAGGTCAGAGCATTTGCCAGAGCCTATGCCATAAGACCTCAGGAGGAGGAAGATGCCCCGGACATCATCAGGGGTACGTTCTCTCTCTATAACACATCTGTGCATGCATTAGTGGATCCAGGATCCACTCATTCATACATCTACATCAACCTACCCGTAGAAAGGGGGATACTAGTAGGGGAGAGTGACCAAGACATTCTGGTCACTAATCCATTAGGCCACAGTGTAGTGGTGAATAAAGTGTATAAAGGTTGCCCGTTAAGAATTCAGGGCTATGAATTCTTGGCAGACCTGATTGAGTTACCTTTACATGAGTTTGACGTAATTTTGGGAATGGACTAGTTGTCACGTCATCAGGCAATGGTTGATTGTAAACTGAAGAGGATTTCCTTGAAAACTCCTGAGAGTAATGAGATCATAGTTGTGGGGGAAAAAATAGATTTCTTATCCAATGTCATGTTAGCCACAGTTGCAAGAAAACTGATGAGAAAAGGCTGTGAAGCCTACCTAGCACATGTGGTGGATACTAGGTAGGCTAAGCCAATTCTGTGTGACATACCCATAGTAAGAGACTTCCCAGATGTGTTCCCTAAAGAATTGCCTGGCTTGCCACCAGAAAGAGAAATTGAATTTGCTATTGAGATACTGTCGGGTATAACACCAATCTCTATTGCTCCTTATAGGATGGCACCCATAGAATTGAAGGAACTGAAAATCCAGTTACAGGAGTTACTGGATAAGGTGTTCATATGCCCCAGTGTGTCACCATGGAGAGCTCCAGTGCTATTTGTGAAAAAGAAGGATGGAACTTTGAGGTTATGCATCAAGTATCGGCAGTTGAATAAAGTGACAGTGAAGAACAAATATTCGTTGCCTAGAATTGATGATCTATTTGATCAGTTGAAGGGAGCAGGAGTATTTTCCAAAATTGATCTCAGATCAGGGTATCATCAGTTGAGGGTGAAGGATGCAGATGTGCCAAAGACTGCATTCAGGACCCAGTATGGGCATTATGAGTTCCTGGTGATGCCCTTTGGGCTAACAAATGCACCAGCAGCATTCATGGACCTTATGAACCGTATCTTCCATCCATACCTAGATCGGTTCATAGTGGTATTTATTGATGATATTTTGGTGTATTCCATGACCATGGAAGAACAAGATGAGCATTTGAGGATTGTTCTGCAAACCCTGAGAGAAAAGAAGCTGTATGCTAAGTTGTCCAAGTGTGACTTCTGGTTAAATGAAATTGCATTCCTTGGACACATAGTGTCAGCTGATGGGATTAGGGTGGATCCCAAAAAAATAGAAGCAGTGATGGAATGGAAACCTCACAGAAATACAACTGAGGTCAGAAGTTTCTTGGGGCTAGCTGGGTATTATAGAAGATTTGTGAAGGGATTTTCTTTAATAACTACTCCAATGACTAAGTTGTTACACAAGAATGTCAAATTTGACTGGAATGACAAGTTTCAGGCCAGTTTTGAAAAGTTGAAGGCTATGTTGACAGAGGCACCAGTGTTAACACAGCCAGTGTTGGGAAAGGACTTTGTGATCTATAGTGATGCCTCTCATAATGGGTTAGGGTGTGTATTGATGCAAGAGGGAAAGGTAGTCGCCTATGCTTCCATGTAACACCCCTATTTGCATGGCCTGGTATATTTTACTATTCCGGTGATCGGTGTTGGTCCGGATAACTGAGGGCATTAGAACTACAATTAAGACAACTAGATAAGCTCTGAACACAAATAATTAGTAATTGCCAATTAGTTAAGTATAAATAAGAAAAATAAAACATAAAAAGTTAAACGAGCCGAGAGTCATAGCGATGGGTGACCTTCTCGGGAAGGACTGCGAAGTCGATTTAAACTCAAAATTTGAACTGTAAAATATTACGCTGCAGTCCTTAGGACTATTATGAACATAGTGGAAAAGAGAAAATCATGAAAAAGAACTGTTAAGCCAATCAAATAATTAGGTCAGGGATCCGAAAGAAATATTAAATTATTTGCAAACCAAGTCGAATCGGTGAGGGGCAATTTGGTCAATTCACCCCTAGAGCTGACTCCTGACCTAACTGTCAAATAAAATCGAAGAAAAGAATATTTAAAAATCAAGAATTAAATTAAAGAACTAATGGAAAAATAAATAGAAAAAAAAAAAAGAAAAAGGAAAAGTGGAAATTGGTAACATCATGCATGACATCATGCATGATGCAATAAAAGAATAATTAATTAAATAGAAATTGACTAAGTCAAAAAGCAAGATAAATATACAAAAATTAAAAGAAAAACATTGTCATCTTCCTTTCCAATCTTACCGTCCTCACTCTTTCCTTCATCTCTCTTTAGAAACTCCATGGAAGCTCATTTTGAGCTTGATCAAACCCTAAATCCCACCATAGAAATTTAAACTTCCATCATTAAATCTTGAATTCAAGTTTTGATAGAGAATTTGACAATAAAAAGAAGAAGAAAGGAAGAAGTTTTGAAGATGTGAAAATTCAAAGTGAGGTTAGTAAGCTAAACTTTTAATTTCTAGTTGAATTATTATGTTTAAATGCATGAATGAACTTAGAAGTTAACTTAAAATGAAATGAAAACAACTTTGGAGGATTAATCATGGATTTGTTGTGATAATGCATGAATTTGATTGGATTAAAAGTGTAGGCAAGCTTGTATGAATGTGGAGGTGATGTTGATATGCTTAGATTTGGTTAAATGTAACAACTAGTGTAGCTAGGGTTTTAGCACCTACGGTTTGGAAGAAAAAAATGTGAAAATTTGTTAAATGATGTGTTTGACTTTGTTGGAGATGCAAAATGGTCATTTGTGACCAATTGATGTGTGTTGGAAGTGTTAGAATTAGGTTTAGATTCGGATTGGATGTGGGCAGTATGCAGGCACCATGACCAAGGTCCCTTTTAGGGACCAAAACTGAAAATTTACAAGCCCAATTGGTGTGAGGCCAATTGGGAATAAAACTAGACACAAAATGACACATTTTTCATTTAGGAATCATGCCCAAAAAGTGACCAAAACCTAGTGAACAAATTGACCGAATCCGGACTTAGGCAATCTGACCTGTACAAAAATGACCAAATGAACAGCGTTTGTTCATTTGGCCATAACTTGGGCTAGGAAGGTCTAAATGACCTGAAATTTTACCAGTGGAAAGCTTAGATATAGACCTAAAACTTTAATGAAGAACACAAACAAAAATTATGCACTTAACCAAGTCATTTAGCCACCCAAAATTGGTGACTTAAAACTGCCAGAACTAGTTTTGGTGCCCAGAAATCTGGGTTAGGCCAATCTGGCAGCCATGTTCAAATGGCCATAACTTGAGGTACAAAACTCCAAATGGAGTGATTTAAAAAGGGAAATAAAGTTAAGATAATAAGGAACAAATTCTATGAAGGTAACTTAGCCAAATTCTATCAGCAATATGACCAATGGAACAGTACAGAACAGGACACCAAAACTGAAAATTTGCAATTTTCCCTAAAAGACCTAAGTTTTGAGAAAACAACCAAAATCAACAAAATTGGTGATCAAAATGTGGTATGTGAGTATAGTTGAAGTTCCCATACCTTTTAAGTATAAGAAAGTTAATATTTTTACTTGAATAGTACCATGAATAGTAACCTCAACATGAAAATTTTCAAGAATGTAAGTTTAAACAAATTGGAATTAGTTATTGGAATTGTTATGAAGTAAAGATACTGAGACATTACAAATTTTGTGTTTTAGCTGAAAAAGACTTGAAAGATCTGAGAGACTGAGTTAAGGCCTAGAGGCGACTCACGTCAGGTTTGTGCACAATAAACCTTATTTGAGCATTTTGTCATTGAAAAATTGATTTGGTATGATTTATAAAAATTTGATGTTAATCATGAATTGTGTTGCCACCTTGTGAATGAAATTATGACTTTGGAAATTTATTAGATTTCTCATGACAGTGCCTTATTATTCCTCCTCCATTTATGGGGTGAGATCGATTATTTTCCTTCCTCTCTGGTTTACCAGTTGAGGTTGTAGATCGGATGAGTACTCATTAGCTAGCTAACCACCTCCCTCATTGATTTCGATTAGTGGGGTTGTAGATCACTTTGTCGTGGTGTACAACACAGCATTGATTAGAAATTTTGCGTCATGGCTTAAGTTGTGTATGAATTGGCAACACTATATTTATTAAATTGTTTGACCAAAATTGTGCTATAATGAGTTTTGATAATTTGTGAAATGTAATTGTGAAATATTTAAATTGTGATTTATCAATGAATGTTTTATGTACTGCATTTCAAATCTTTATTGTGCACCACTGAGTATTTTTATACTCAGCGATAGCTTATTTTATTGTCGCAGATAGGAGCAAGGAAAAAGCAGCAGAGTGAGCTGCTGAACTAGAAAAGCCTTCGCTGATTTTGTACAGGTATTATTTTATACCCAATATAATTTAGTTTGATGTAAATAAATATTGTTCATATGTATTAATGTAAAGTTAAGCAGTTGTATTTATAAATTATAATAATATTATTTTTGGATTTTATATATGTAAATTAAACTTATGAATGTAAATTAGCTTTATTGAATGCAATGTTAATGGAATTATTTTGAAGTGGTTTGATTTGAGAATTTTGAGTTGATTTGGGTTAGGAGTTGTGGAAAAATTCATTGGAAGTGTTTTTCTCAGGTATTTGAAGAACTGTTTTCTCAAAATATAGACGGTACTCCGCTGAAATTTTTATAAAATTTGTGAAAAAATAAAATGGGACAAAAATTTTAAGTAGTTTTAAAACTTCGAATAAATGATTTTAATTCTTACCAAAATGCTTACCACTTCCAAAATATAAGAAAATGGTTTTAAAATCCCTTATAGGATACTTAATGAGTTATCGGTAGATGAAGTTCGGTAGTTCATTTGGTATTCTACGGGATCATGTCACGCCTTACAGAAGGGTGATGTGTGACATGTTTTAGTGGTATCAGAGCATTGTTTTTCAATAAATTTTGACTATGTGTATGAATATTTCTTTGATAAGTATAACTGCTCAAGTGTCTTTAATTGATACATATGACATATTTACATCATGAATATGCACTAACGGAGGTCAACCTCCTTGTGTTTGATCTCAGGAAGTAGAAATTTTTGAGAAACAGAATGGAAGAGGGAGATCATTCCGTGGAACAATCTGTTGAGGTTGAGGTTCAAGGGGAAGCCCCAGCACTCCAGAACGTGAGTGGGTCAGCCACTCCAGCTCCTACTCCAGCGCTGCAGTTTCCTGCTCAGTTTGCACAGCAGATGGCTGTGTTTTTCCAACAAATGGCAGGAAATGTGGCACCTCAAGCTCAGATGCAAGCACCCATAGCACAGCTACAGCCCTCGGCTTAGCAATATGAAAAATTAATGAAATTTGGGGCCACCGAGTTTAAGGGTATTGTGGATCCACTGGAGGCTGAACAGTGGCTAGAAAGAATGGAAAGAGTATTCAGAAAACTACAGTGTGCTGATGAATTAAAATTTGAATATTTAGTATCTCTTCTGCAAGGGGATGCATATGAATGGTGGAAGACCATCCCCCACAGCCTGATTGAGCCACCTGTGCTGATATGGACAGACTTCCTGAGCGAATTCAGGCAGAAATGGGTTCCTGATGCGTATGTAGATATGAAATTACAAGAATTCTTGAGCCTAAAGCAAGGGAATAGAACAATAGCAGAGTATGAGCGGGACTTTTCAAGGCTAAGCCTCTATGCGGGAAGCTTAGTCTCTACTCCCAGAGACAGATGTAAGGGGTTTGAGGCTAGGTTGAGGCCTAGTTTAAGAATGCAAGTTGTGGGATTCAGACACCAGAATTTTTTTGAGCTAATTTCACAAGCCTTGGAACTGGAAAGGATAGAATCAGAAGGGGCAGTGAAGAAGGGTACGCCAGAGAAAAAGAAGACTAAAAAGACTACTGGACAAGCACCTAAAAGTGTTTCAAGGAAGAGAAAACAGTCTGAAGGATCTAGCTCTCGCAAGATCTGGCAGAGGCAGATTCTCTGGCCAAAGACCACCCCGGTCTGGTCAGCAGACCTAGCAAGCACCCCGAGGAGCTTTATCAGTATGGCAGTGTAAAACTTGTGATAGAACATACGGTGGGGTTTGTTTCAAGGCCACCGGTGTATGTTTTAACTGTGGAGGGAGCGGACATTTCGCTAAGGATTGTACTAGTCTGCGTCGATCTAGACCTTCTGCTACATTTGAGGGATCAGCCCAAGTCTCTACACCTAGAGGGTCACAGCCAGTTGGTAGAGGAAGAGGCAAAGGTAGGGGTCCTGGTAACACTCCTGGAAGTCAAAGCACTATTAACTAGCCAGTACCCAGTAGCTCACCAGTCAGAGTTTATACAATGCGCTAGAGGGAGGAGGCTGAAATGTCAGACATAGTAGCTGGTAATTTCTCCATCCTTGACCAAGATGTATATGTGTTTTTTGATCCTGGCTCCACACATTCATATGTTAGTGCCAGTGTGATGTGTTCTACTGTTATTCAGTGTGTACCAATGGACTATGATGTGCCAGTAACTAGACCATTAGGCCAGGAGGTCAGGGTAAATAGACTATATAGGGATTGTCCTCTGGTGATCCAAGGACACACTTTTCTCTCTAATTTGATTGAAATGCCCTTCAGAGATTATGACATTATCTTGGGCATGGATTGGTTAGCCAGGCATCATGCAATGATTGACTGTAGACTAGAGACAGTCACTTTTGGTCTCCTCAGTATGGTGATGTAGTAATACATGGGGAGAGGCAGTTATTTCCTTCAAACATCATTTTAGCTGCACTGACCAAAAAAATGATTAGGAAGGGGTGTGAAGCGTATTTAGCGCATGTGATAGACACCCAAGTGGGTAGTCCAGACATAGTAGCTGGTAATTTCTCCATCCTTGACCAAGATGTATATGTGTTGTTTGATCCTGGCTCCACACATTCATATGTTAGTGCCAGTGTGATGTGTTCTACTGTTATTCAGTGTGTACCAATGGACTATGATGTGCCAGTAACTAGACCATTAGGCCAGGAGGTCAGGGTAAATAGACTATATAGGGATTGTCCTCTGGTGATCCAAGGACACACTTTTCTGTTTAATTTGATTGAAATGCCCTTCAGAGATTATGACATTATCTTGGGCATGGATTGGTTAGCCAGGCATTATGCAATGATTGACTGTAGACTAGAGACAGTCACTTTTGGTCTCCTCAGTATGGTGATGTAGTAATACATGGGGAGAGGCAGTTATTTCCTTCAAACATCATTTTAGCTGCACTGACCAGAAAAATGATTAGGAAGGGGTGTGAAGCGTATTTAGCGCATGTGATAGACACCCAAGTGGGTAGTCCAGCATTGAGGGACATCCCTACGATATGTGACTTTCTGGATGTATTTCCTGATGAATTGCCAGGATTACCTCCAAAAAGAGAAGTGCAATTTGAGATTGATGTTATGCCTAGTGTGGACCCAATCTCCATAATGCCATACAGAATGGCACCAACAGAACTAAAAGAATTAAAAGTGTAGTTGTAAGAGCTGCTTGACAAGGGCTTTATCCACCCTAGTGTGTCACCTTGGGGAGCGCCAGTGTTGTTTGTAAAGAAGAAGGATGGCACTCTCTGGTTATGCATTGACTATCAGTAGTTGAATAAGGTGACAATAAAGAACAGATACCCATTGCCCCGCATTGATGACTTGTTTGATCAGTTGAGAGGTGCAGCTGTGTTCTCCAAAATTGACCTGAGATCAAGTTATTATCAGCTGAAGGTACAAGAGCAAAGTATTTCTAAAACTGCCTTTAGAACCCGCTATGGCCATTATGAGTTCTTGGTCATGCCATTCAGGTTAACTAATGCTCCGACTGCTTTTATGGATCTGATGAACACTATCTTCAGACCATACCTCAACCAGTTTGTAGTTATGTTTATAGATGATATATTGGTTTCTTCGAGGAATGCAGAAAAGCATGATAGACATCTATGCATTGTACTGCAAACTTTGAGGGAGAAACAACTATATGCCAAATTGTCAAAGTGTGAATTTTGGCTGAAAGAAATATCTTTCTTGGGGCATGTAGTATCGGTAGAGGGTATTAAGGTGGATCCTAGCAATATAGAAGCTGTCCTTAATTGGAGGCCACCTAGAAATATCACGGAGATTCACAGTTTTCTGGGTTTAACTGGATACTACTGTAGATTTGTGAAGGGATTCTCCATGTTGGCATCTCCATTGACTAAGTTACTTCGAAAAGATGTGAAATTTCAGTGGACGGACAAATGCCAGCAGAGTTTTGATGAATTGAAGAGGTGTTTGACTGAGGCTCTAGTCCTGACTTTACCTACACCAGATAAAGAATATATAGTTTACAGTGATGCTTCTCCCAATTGGTTAGGCTGTGTACTGATGCAAGATCGAAATGTCATTGCCTATGCATCACGCCAGCTAAAACCGCATGAGAAGAACTATCCGACACATGACTTAGAGCTTACAGCTATAGTATTTGCTCTTAAGATCTGGAGACACTATTTGTATGGAGAGAAATGCTACATCTATGCAGATTATAAGAGTTTGAAGTATTTGGGCACCCAGAAAGAGTTGAATTTGCGATAGAGGAGATGGTTAGAGTTGATAAAAGACTATGATTGTCTGATAGACTATCAGCCAGGGAAAGCTAATGTGGTGGCTAATGCCTTAAGTCGTAAAACTATGGCAAGTCTACAGGTTACTCCTTTGTCTATGGTACATGAGTTGAGATCATTACATGCCAGCTTAAAGATTAATGATGTGGGGCAGGCAACAGTTGCATGGCATGTACAACCAGTGTTGATTGATTAGATCCGAATGGCTGCTCAAAATGATCAGAAGTATCAGAGGATATTGGAAGAAGTTCGGCAAGGCAAGAAACCAGAATTCTATTTTGACCTGTAATTTGAATATTCTTTCTTCATAGTACAACTGCTCAATGTCATGGTTTGATACATACAGTACAATATATTATAAATATGCACTAACGGGAGGAAATCTCCTTGTGTTATTTATTCAGGAGGCATAATATCCTCAAATTAACTATGGAAGAAGGGGATCGTTCAGTCGATCAATCAATAGAGGCTGAGGTACAAGGGGAAGCCCCAACCCTTCACAATGTGAGTGGATTAGCCGCACCAGTCCCCTCAGTACTGTAGTTTCTTGCTCAGTTTGCTCAGTAGATGGCTGTAATGTTCCAACAGATGGCTGGTAACATGCCTACTCAAGCCCCATTGTAGACACCAGTGGTACAACCACAGTCTTCAACTAGGCAGTATGACAAGCTGATTAAATATGGGGCTACTGAGTTCAAAGGGACAGTAGATCCTCTAGAGACAGAACAATGGTTGGAAAGAATGGATAGGGTGTTCAAGAAATTACACTGTATAGAGGAGCTCAGATTTGAGTATTCAGTGTCACTACTACGGGGGGACGCATATGACTAAAGGAAAACCATTCCCCATAGTTTGGTGGAACCTCCAGTACTAACCTGGGATGACTTTCTGCTGGAGTTCAGACAAAAATATGTCCTAGATGCCTATGTGGACCAGAAGTTACAGGAGTTCTTAAGTCTAAAACAGGGAAGTAGATCAATGGCAGAATATGAAAGGGAATTTTCCCACCTGAGCCACTATGCTGGAAGTCTCCTTTCTACCAGTAGGGAAAGATGTAAAAGGTTTGAAACCAGCTTGAAGCCCAGTCTCAGACTACAAGTGGTCGGATTCAAACATACTAACTACTCTGAGCTCATTTCTCAAGCACTGGAATTAGAAAGAATTGAGTTAGAAGCGGCCCCAGAGAAAAAAAAAATCAGAGAAAACAGAAAAAGAGAAAGAGGGAAAGTTAGTAGATCAGAGTTCCAGTGGTCCTACTGGAAAGAGAAAGAATTTTGGGAGATACAGCAGGGGTGATAAAAGGTCTGGTAGGTGAAGATTTTCAGGACAGGGACCTCCTCCATCTTGTCAGCAAACTACCAAAAGTTCCTACCCTCCCCGCCAATGTGAAACTTGTGGTAGAAATCATGGTGGGGTATGCTATAAGGCCACAGGTGTTAGTAGTATGCCCTAGAGCATATCATTTAGTATGTATCTTGTACATATTTTTATTAATAAAAGGCATTTCCACTTTTCCGTTTACATAATATATTTATGTGTAATAGAAAAGGTCCATTGATATTTTGTTAGAAATATTATTCTTAAGTTGTTAAGAATATGAGTGACAATATTTCTAGCACAAAGTATCATAAATAGGTTCACAATCGAGGATACTTCATAATAAGGACATGACTTATCCAGAAAGATTGTATTCATGTTTGTTCCCAAGTTATTTATATGAGATATAAATAAGATGGAATGGTGAGTCTTATGCCATATAACAAACATGATAGGCACTTATAAATGATAAGTAGGCCGAACCAGTGACACTTATGACAAGCACATAGAGTTTACTCTTGTCAATGTTTTGTCATAAATCATATCAGTGCATATAATCTTTAGACCTGAGATAGCACAGTTATCTTGTATATAGGTAGTTTGAGTTTGATACTGCTTTCATACTTGTACTGTGTATGGGTATATGGGCATGTGTTGGCTCCTACTAGTTATATATAGAGGTAGGTGTTGATCAAGATGGAATCTGTTCCTCTAAGTAAATAGAGATAAAATCCTATATTCATTTAATTGTTCTTGATGTTTTAAGTTCCTCGCCAGGACAGATAGATTTATTCAGAAAAGAATTTCTGATGAGAAAATCTTTTTAATGAAGAACTGGAATTAAAAGAGAACATAATATTCATAGCAAATGGAGTTTGACATAAACCATGACTCCAGCTTGAGTTGGGATTTTGTAACAGAGAGATTCTAGTGCATGGTAACATATGATTATAGGTTCATTTAAGGTAAACCTTATTACTAATTGGGTGGCCATGGCATGCTATGCTAGGTGTTAACCATGGTCCATGAGGTTCATAAAATGATTTAGAGAAATCATTTATGGTAAGAAAGAGTTCTGATGATATTAAGAGTTGATATCATGTCTCATTGCCAATTAGTGATGAGCCTAGTAAGTCACACACATACAAAAGTTATCACCTAATTAAATATGATTTAATTAATTAATTAAAGAGTTTAATTGATTAATTAAATAGGTTTGGTTTGCAATTAGTTTGCAAAGTCCCTAGCATGACTTGAAACCAAATCTAGATTATTGGATGTATAATATAAGTTAAATTTATATTTAAAGTGTTTAAATATGAATTTAATTAATGAGAAATTAATTAATAGAGATTAATTAATTAATTTATATTTGATATAAATTAATTAGAAGAAGAAAAATAATTATTTTTGGTTGAGAACTCAAAATTAAGACACAGGGGCATTTTGGTCATTTTATAGTGTGACACATGGCACCATGAGATGGTGACACATGGCATAACACATAAGCTTGCCAAATGTTTTTTAATCATGTAAGATGATTAAAATCAAGATTAAATATAGGTTTGACACTTGGCACGATGTGATTGGGTCACTTAAACCTAGAGCTAATCAAAGGGTGACATGTGGCAAGGGTTTAATGTGTTAACCTAGCTATTTAAGTGTTGTTATGAGAAAATAAAATACAACCAGCAGCCACACTCCTTGGTCACTCCATTTTGCAGCCCTCCCTCTATTCTTCTTCATCTCTCATCAATTCAAAGAGATTAGCCATCAATCCCTTGAATTAAGAACACTAGAAATTGTTTCTGGTGTCCTGTTTACATCTCTAATCTCTTAAAAGGCAGAACTTGAATTTCTAATTAATAGAAAAAGGCTTTAGAAGCTGTTCAAGGGCTGCCATAGGTGTTCTTGGTGTGGACAAGCTAGAGGGACAACATCTCGTGTCCTGAAGATGAATCTCAAAGGCGCAGACACGCTGCAGTGCATCAAGAGGTTAGTGTAATCGTTATTGATTTAATCTAGGGTTCTAGAATTAATCTGATTAATTTTAAAATCTTAAATGGCAAATACAGATCCAAAAACATATTAAAAGAGTTTTAATATGTTGTTTATCATTAAAATCAAATAGATAAAAATAAATCTTGCATGATGCATGTGACCCTAGGTGAAAATTTTTGAATTCAATGGTATAAACTTGTGTTTTTCACGCTTTCGTTCCTTCAATTGGTATCAGAGCCACTATATTTGCCATTTAGATTGTTGATTATATAATTTAATTGTGTGTTTGATCATGAGATCAAAAGATTATTGCTGGTTGCAAAGCAAGGTGGCGGCATACTTGAAAAAAAAAGACCATCAATGGTGCGCATGGTTTGGCTACCATGGGTGGTTCAAGGTTTGGCTTTTAAGTCTGCAATTGTTGTATGATCTAAGGCCTATTCTTTGACTAATTAAAGTGTTTAATTAGTAGTTTTAATCACACAATTAAATTATGATTCAAATCAGAATTTTAAAAATTGTTTGAATGTGATTCAAATCTGAATTTTAAAAGTTGTTTGAATGTGATTCAAATCTGAATTTTTAAAGTTGTTTGAATCATATTTAAATCTGATTTTTTAAATTTGATTGAATAAAATTCAAATCTGATTTTTTAAAAAATGTTTGAATGTGATTCAAATCTGATTTTTTAAAAAATGTTTGAATGTGATTCAAATCTGAATTTTTAAAGTTGTTTGAATGTGATACAAATCTGAATTTTTAATTTTGTTTGAATGAGATTCAAATCTGAATTTTTAAATTTATTTGAATCATATTCAAATCTGGATTTTTAAGTTGAATATGAGATATTCAATTTAATTTAAGTATGTATGTTTTATTTAATTGTTAAATAGTGATATGCATGATGGATGATCATGGACTATAAAAGACCAATGTGATTGGATTTATTTCTTTTATGTTTCTTTGGGATTGTAAATTAATTAATTTATTTTAATTTATTTTGGGCATGTATTATTAAGTTTGTAATAATTTTTGGGTTGTAATTTCATTTATTTAAGTTCTTGTAAATTCGCCTTGGTATGCCAAGGATTACTATGTAATATTGGATTACAAGAAGTTCAAGGAGGTCAAGAGCATTGGTGGGACCAATGGGAGGAATTCAAGATTAAGCGTTGATTATGTACTCCTTCAGCAACTCTTGTAAAATGAATGAATGAAATGCACCTAGGAATGCCCTGATTCAATTCTTAGTGGCTCAGAATTGAATCCCTTAGAAAGTCCATGATTATACCATATTTACTGCTTATCCATGAATGCATGAGATGTATGGGAATGTATGCAATTATGTGATATATGCATGCTCAATGGATAATGTGCAAAGTGAGACCTTAATAGTAATTAGAATGACTATAAAATCTTCCAAACAAATGATTAAGTTGGAAATGCTATAATTAAAGTAATTATAACATAGGCCCTCCATTGGGGCAATTATTTTAAGAAATTTTAAATAGTTGCATGAGATGCAATTAATTTAAGAGATTTTCTTAAGAATAATTGTTAAGCATGAGATGTTGTAAATATGTAAATGGTTTAGTGGCCAATATTGGATGTACCTGAGGACATTAAAATTATTTACATAATTACTGGCTCAATGGGATCAACTCAACTAATGCAAGATAAGTCAATAATGGATGTACCTGAGATTTTGAGCATTAGGGGCTAGGTAAAGGATTGAACCTCACATGAGATGTGATGGGCAAGGAGTTGCTCACTTATAGTTTATTGTAATTCCAATAATGGATGTACCTGAGGATGATCAATAGAACTATAAGAATTTAATCACCCACTAGAAATCCATCCAACTAGGATTTCCGTTTTCTACTTTTTGGTTAATTACATGATACATTTACTAATTAATCTGGTTATTTTCTGCAGTTAATTTTCTGATAAAAATGAGCACAAAACAACCACCACCATCCAATATCCTTACAAGCATACTTGATCACAATAGGTTGACAGGACCTAATCATGCGATTGGCTAAGAAATTTGAAACTTGTCCTGAACCTTGAAAATATAGGATATGTTCTAGATTCAAATGTTCCTGGTCCCTTACCTCCAGAGGCCACACAAGAGGAACATGATACTTTGGACAAGTGGAAGGAGCATGATATGAGAGCTAAGTGTTACATGCTTGCTTCCATGAGTAATGAGTTACAGAAGCAACATGAGAACATGCAGAGTGCGAGTGAGATCCTCCTTCACCTACAAGAGTTGTATGGTGAGCACAGCAGGAATGCTAGGTATGAGATATCTAGACAGCTATTCCGTATGAGGATGCCTGAGGGACAGAATGTTGGGGATCATGTCCACAAGATGATTCGGCTGATTGAGCAGTTGGAACATCTTGACTTCAACATGGATTTCCAACTACAAACGGATTTGATCCTTCAGTCCCTTCCTGAGTCTTTTGGGAATTTTGTGACAAATTTCCATATGACTAAACAGGAATGCACCTTAGTTGGTTTACTTAACATGCTGGTTATTGCCCAAAAAAAAAAAAAATATGCCAGGTAATAAAGGAAAAGAGGTAGCTTTGGTTGCATCTTCTTCTGCTGGAAATTCCAACAAGAAGAAGGGAAGAAAAAGAAACCTCAGATTCCTGGTCCTTCCAAGAAAATAGCTAAATAGAAAAGGAAGACTAAAGCTGATGGAGGCAAAGGAAAGTGTTTCCATTGCCAACAGGAAAGTGTTTCCATTGCCAGTAAGAAAGTGTTTCCACTGGCCAGAGTATAGCAATCTAAATGAATACAATGCCATGGTGAAAACCAACTCAAGTTCAAAACATATTTAGCACTTAAGGTTATGTCCTGTTGCAGAAGATAGGATTGCAAAATTGGAGAAAATGGGGATTCTATCCTCATTGGGCTCTGAGCCTACTCCAACTTGTGAATCTTGCCTTCAGGGCAAAATGACTAGATCACCCTTTGTTGGACAAGGGCTAAGAGCTGAAAAAATTTTGGAGCTAATACATAGTGATGTATGTGGTCCGTTTAAAGAAATGGCTAGAGGGGTTTTCATTATTTTATTACCTTTACTGATGATAAATCAAGGTTTGGGTATTTGTATTTGATGAAATACAAACATGAATCTTTTAAAAAGTTCAAAGAATTTAAATCTGAAGTAGAAAATCAAACAGGAAAGAATATTAAAGCTCTTCGATTAGATTGTGGAGGTGAATATTTGAGTACTGAATTTGATGAATACTTGAGAGAGCATGGCATTGTTTCTCAGCTGACTCCTCCAGAACGCATACGGTGAATGGTGTATCTGAAAGGAGAAATCGTACCCTATTGGATATGGTACGTAGTATGATGAGCTATACTGATATGCCAATCTTCTTTTGGGGATTTGCATTAGAATCAGCTTTGTATATTCTGAATAGGATTCCATCAAAATTAGTTTCTTCCACACCTTATGAGATATGGCATGGAAGAAAACCAAGTCTTAAGCATGTTAAGATTTGGGTTTGTCCAGCTTATATCACAAAGTTGAACACTGATAAATTGGAGACCAGATCTGAAAAAGGTCGATTTGTTGGATATCCAAAAGATAGTTTTGGATATTATTTTTATTTGCCTACTTCACAAAAGGTTGTGATAAGTAGAGATGCCACATTTCTTGAACAACAGTTTGTTCAAGAAGGAGGCAAAGGAAGGCAAATAGAGTTAGAATTGGAGAATTCTGACCAACCGACAGATCAGATGGATATAGATCCATCTAGTCAACCAATACCCGTTGATGAAACATCTACAGCTGTTCCTCGTAGAACAACCAGGGTATCTCACCCACCAGTGAGATATGGTTTTCTTCATGAAAAAAACAAGAGTTGTCTACTCATGAAGAAGTAGAGCATGGAGATGATCCACTTACCTATGAAGAAGCTATATCAGATATAGACTATTCAAAATGGATTGAAGCTATGAAATCCGAGATTGATTCCATGTATAAGAATCAAGTTTGGGATCTTGTTGACCCACCTGAAGGTATTATACCTATAGGGAACAAATGGGTTTTCAAGAAGAAAATTGGTTCTGATGGAAAGGTAGAGACCTATAAGGCAAGGCTAGTAGCGAAAGGGTTTCGCCAAAGGCAAGGAATCGACTATGAGGAGACTTTCTCACCTGTTGCCATGCTTAAATCAATTAGGATTTTATTAGCAATAGCTGCATACTATGATTATGAGATTTGGCAGATGGATGTCAAAAGGTATGCAAGCTTGGAAAACATTTTCATGGAACAACCTAGGGGATTTGAATCCCAAGATGGTTCCAAGGTATGCAAGCTAAAGCGATCCATTTATGGGTTGAAACAAGCTTCGAGGAGTTGGAACATCCGTTTTGATGAAGCCATTAAATCCTTTGGTTTTATAAAAAATGAGGATGAGCCATGTGTATATAAGAAGGTTAGTGACAGTGCTATCACTTTCCTTGTCTTATATGTGGATGACATACTATTGATGGGTAATGACACAGGTATGTTGACGACTATAAAGGTATGGTTGTCAAATACATTCTCCATGAAAGACTTAGGGGAGGCAACCTATATTCTTGGGATTCGCATCTATAGAGATAGAGCGAAAAGAATAATTAGTTTATCCCAAATTCTATACTTGGAAAAGGTGTTAAAGAGGTTTAACATGCTTGATTCCAAGAGAGGATTGTTACCAGTGAGACATGGTATCCACCTTTCTAAAGAGATGTCTCCAAAGACACCTGAAGAAAGAGATAAGATGGCCAGGATTCCATATGCTTCGGCTATTGGAAGTTTAATGTATGCAATGTTGTGTACTAGGCCGGATATCGCATATGCTGTTAGTTTGACTAGCAGGTATCAATCCAATCCAGGTTTGGAACACTGGATAGCTGTCAATAATATCCTTAAGTACTAGAGAAGAACTAAGGATTTATTCTTGATTTATGGAGGTGGAGACTTGCAATTGGATGGTTATACTGATTCTGATTTCCAATCAGATATCGATGATAGAAAGTCTACCTCTGGATATGTGTTCATTTGTAATGGAGGTGCGATCGGTTGGAAGAGTTCCAAGCGAGCACATTGCAGATTCCACTACAGAGGTGAGTATATTCTTTGCATCGAGATCTTTGCAAAGGAAGCTGTTTGGATAAAGAAGTTTGTGACAGAACTTACAGTAGTTCCTTCCATTGAGTCAACAGTTCCACTACACTGTGACAACAATGGAGCAGTCATACAGGCTAAGGAACTAAGGTCTCACCCAAAATCCAAACACATAGAAAGGCACTACCACATTATAAGATATATAGTTGGGCAAGGCGATATAGCCATGCAGAAAAATAACATCAGCTGAAAAATCCGGCTGATCCATTCACTTAGCCTATGTCACAGACTCAGTTAGACCGACATCTTGAGAAGATAGGTCTAAGATATTGTAATGAATGGCTCTAGTGCTAGTGGGAGATTGTTAGTAGTATGCCCTAGAGCATATCATTTAGTATGTATCTTGTACATATTTTTATTAATAAAAGGCATTTCCACTTTTCCGTTTACATAATATATTTATGTGTAATAGAAAAGGTCCATTAATATTTTGTTAGAAATATTATTCTTAAGTTGTTAAGAATATGAGTGACAATATTTCTAGCACAAAGTATCATAAATAGGTTCACAATCGAGGATACTTCATAATAAGGACATGACTTATCCAGAAAGATTGTATTCATGTTTGTTCCCAAGTTATTTATATGAGATATAAATAAGATAGAATGGTGAGTCTCATGCCATATAACAAACATGATAGGCACTTATAAATGATAAGTAGGCCGAACCAGTGACACTTATGATAAGCACATGGAGTTTACTCTTGTCAATGTTTTGTCATAAATCATATCAGTGCATATAATCTTTAGACCTGAGATAGCACAGTTATCTTGTATATAGGTTGTTTGAGTTTGATACTGCTTTCATACTTGTACTGTGTATGGGTATATGGGCATGTGTTGGCTCCTACTGGTTATATATGGAGGTAGGTGTTGATCAAGATGGAATCTGTTCCTCTAAGTAAATAGAGATAAAATCCTATGTTCATTTAATTGTTCTTGATGTTTCAAGTTCCTCGCCAGGACAGATAGATTTATTCAGAAAAGAGTTTCTGATGAGAAAATCTTTTAAATCAAGAACTGGAATTAAAAGAGAACATAATATTCATAGCAAATGGAGTTTGACATAAACCATGACTCCAGCTTGAGTTGGGATTTTGTAACAGAGAGATTCTAGTGCATGGTAACATATGATTATAGGTTCATTTAAGGTAAACCTTATTACTAATTGGGTGGCCATGGCATGATATGCTAGGTGTTAACCATGGTCCATGAGGTTCATAAAATGATTTAGAGAAATCATTTATGGTAAGAAAGAGTTCTGATGATATTAAGAGTTGATATCATGTCTCATTGCCAATTAGTGATGAGCCTAGTAAGTCACACACATACACAAGTTATCACCTAATTAAATATGATTTAATTAATTAATTAAAGAGTTTAATTGATTAATTAAATAGGTTTGGTTTGCAATTAGTTTGCAAAATCCCTAGCATGACTTTAAACCAAATCTAGATTATTGGATGTATAATATAAGTTAAATTTATATTTAAAGTGTTTAAATATGAATTTAATTAATGAGAAATTAATTAATAGAGATTAATTAATTAATTTATATTTGATATAAATTAATTAGAAGAAGAAAAATAATTATTTTGGGTTGAGAACTCAAAATTAAGACACAGGGGCATTTTGGTCATTTTACAGTGTGAGACATGGCACCATGAGATGGTGACACATGGCATAACACATAAGCTTGCCAAATGTTTTTTAATCATGTAAGATGATTAAAATCAAGATTAAATATAGGTTTGACACTTGGCACGATGTGATTGGGTCACTTAAACCTAGAGCTAATCAAAGGGTGACATGTGGCAAGGGTTTAATGTGTTAACCTAGCTATTTAAGTGTTGTTATGAGAAAATAAAATACAACCAGCAGCCACACTCCTTGGTCACGCCATTTTGCAGCCCTCCCTCTAATCTTCTTCATCTCTCATCAATTCAAAGAGATTAGCCATCAATCTCTTGAATTAAGAACACTAGAAATTGTTTCTGGTGTCCTGTTTACATCTCTAATCTCTTAAAAGGCAGAACTTGAATTTCTAATTAATAGAAAAAGGCTTTAGAAGCAGTTCAAGGGCTGCCATAGGTGTTCTTAGTGTGGACAAGCTAGAGGGACAACATCTGGTGTCCTGAAGATGAATCTCACAGGCGCAGACACGCTGCAGTGCATCAAGAGGTTAGTGTAATCGTTCTTGATTTAATCTAGGGTTCTAAAATTAATCTGATTAATTTTAAAATCTTAAATGGCAAATACAGATCCAAAAACATGTAAAAAGAGTTTTAATATGTTGTTTATCATTGAAATCAAATAGATAAAAATAAATATTGCATGATGCATGTGACCCTAGGTGAAAATTTTTGAATTCAATAGTATAAACTTGTGTTTTTCACGCTTCCGTTCCTTCAACAGGAGCCTGTTATAACTGTGGAGGCACAGGACACTTTGCCAAAGACTGCACCAGTGCCCGTAGAGTAGGGCCAGCTCCTATTACTGTATAAGGGTTAGTTCAGAATCCTGCCACCAGAGGTTCACAGCCACGTAGCAGAGTTAGAGGCAGGGGTAGAGGTAGTCCAGCAGGCAGCCAAGGCACAGTGAATCAATTAGAGCAAGGCAGTGCTCTAGTCAGAGTCTACGCAATGAAACAGAAAGAAGAGGCTGAAACATCTGATATTGTGGCTGGTACTTTCTCAACTTTTAATCAAGATGTGTTTGTATTATTTGATCTAGGTTCTACCCATCCCTATGTGAGTACTAGAATCATTGATTGCATTGTTGTTCCATGTATGAAAATGGACTTTGAGGTGCTAGTAACAAGTCCGCTAGGATAAGAGGTCAAGGTTAATAGCATGTATAGGGATTGTCCTTTGGTGATCCAAGGACATACCTTTCTGTCTGATCTCATTGAAATGCCCTTCAGAGATTATGATATCATCTTGGGCATGGATTGGTTAGCCAAACATCACGCTTGATTGACTATAGACTGAAAACAGTCACTTTTGGTCTCCCTTAGTATAATGATGTGGTAATACATGGGGAGAGGCAGCTATTGCCTTCAAACATCATTTCGGCTGCACTAGCTAGAAAAATGATCAGAAAGGGCTGTGACGCATACTTTGCACATGTGGTAGACACCCAAGTGGGGAGTCCAGCATTGAGGGACATGCCTATAGTATATGACTTTCCAGATGTGTTTCCTGATGAATTGCCAGGATTACCTCCAGAAAGAGAAGTGCAGTCTGAGATTAATGTTATGCCTGGTGTGGATCCAATCTCCATAACACCATACAGAATGACACTAGCAGAATTGAAGGAATTAAAGGTACAGTTGCAAGAACTACTTGAAAAGGGCTTCATCCGCCTTAGTGTGTCACCTTGGGGCACACCAGTATTGTTTGTTAAGAAGAAAGATGGAACTTTCCACTTATGTATTGACTACCGGCAGTTGAATAACATGACAATAAAGAACAGATATCCATTGCCTAGCATTAATGATCTGTTTGATTAGTTGAAGGGTGTAGCTGTGTTCTCCAAAATTGATTTGCGATCTGGTTATTATCAGTTGAAGGTGCAAGAGCAGAGTATTCCAAAAACTGCTTTCAGAACTCGATATGGCCACTATGAGTTTCTGGTAATGCCATTCAAGTTAACTAATGCTTCAGCTGGATCTAATGAACACTATCTTCAGACCATATCTTGATCAATTTGTAGTGGTGTTTATTGATGATATTTTGATATATTTGAGGAATGCAGAGGAGTATGACAGACATCTGCAGATTGTGCTGCAGACTTTGAGGGAGAAACAGCTATACGCCAAATTATCGAAGTGTAAATTTTGGCTAAAAGAATTCTCTTTCTTGGGACATGTTGTGTCAGCTGAAGGGATCAAGGTAGATTCCAACAAGGTAGAAGCTATCCTTAATTGGAAGCCACCCAGGAATATCACATAAATTTGCAGTTTTCTAGGTTTAGCTAGATACTATCGCCATTGTGTGAAACGATTTTCTATGTTGGCTTTTCCACTAACCAAGCTGCTTCAAAAAGATGTAAAATTTCAGTGAACGGATAAATACCAGCAGAGTTTTGATAAGTTGAAGAGGTGTTTGACTGAAGCTCCAGTCCTTACATTACCTACACTGGGTAAAGAATACACAGTTTATAATGATACTTCTCAAAATGGGTTAGGATGTGTACTAATGCAAGATCGAAAAATCATTGCTTATGCATCACGCAAGCTGAAACCGCATGAGAGGAACTACCCAACACATGATTTGGAGCTTGCAGCTATTGTTTTTGCTTTGAAGATCCGGAGACACTACTTGTATGGGGAGAAATGCTACATTTATACAGATCACAAGAGCTTGAAGTATTTAGGCACCCAGAAGGAATTGAATTTGAGGTAGAAGAGATGGTTAGAACTGATTAAAGACTATGATTGCTTAATAGACTATCAGCTAGGGAAAGCAAATATGGTGGCTGACGCCTTAAGTCGTAAGACTATGGCAAGTCTTAGAGTTTCTCCTTTGTCCATGGTACATGAGTTAAAAGCACAGCATGCTAGTTTGGAGACTGATGATGAGGGACAAACAATAGTTGTATCACATGTACAGCTAGTGTTGATTGATCAGATCAGAATGGCTGCTCAGAATGATGAAGAATATCAGAAGCTCCTGAAAGAAGTCCAGCAGGGCAAGAAACTTGAATTTTCTGTGAGAAATGATAGTTTATTGCTACATCAGGGCAGAATGTTCATTCCTAATGATGTGGAATTGAGACAGATCATTATGAAGGAAGCACATAAGTCTCCTTTTACTATACACCCTGGTGGAACTAAAATGTACAGAGGGCTAACAGAGCATTACTGGTGGATATGTGTGAAGAGGGATGTAGCTAATTTTGTTTCCAAATACTTAACTTGTTAGCAAGTGAAGGCAGAACATCAAGTTCCAGCTGGTTTATTACATCCATTGCCAGTACCAGAGTGGAAATAGGAACGGATAACTATGGATTTTGTGATGGGACTTCTGAGGACACAGAATAGTCATGATGCAGTACGGGTTATAATTGATAGACTAACTAAGTCTGCTCACTTTCTGCCAGTCCAGATGGACTATAGCCTGGAAAGATTGGCCAGATTGTACATAAATGAGATTGTAAGGCTGCATGGAGTGCCAGTATCAATTGTATCAGATAGAGATCCTAGGTTCACTTCTAGCTTCTGGGGTAGTCTTCAGAGAGCCCTAGGAACTAGATTGAACTTCAGCACAGCATTTCACCCATAGATAGATGGCTAGTCTGAGGGAGTAATTCATATATTGGAGGATATGCTATGGGCTTGTGTGATTGAGTTTGAAGGTAGTTGGGATACACACTTGCCTTTGATTGAGTTTGCTTATAACAACAGCTACCAATTAAGCATTAGGATGCCTCCATATGAAGCTTTGTATGGCAGAAAGTGCAAAACTCCCCTATGTTGGGATGAAGTAGGTGAAAGAAAGATGATTGGGCTAGAAATTATTCAGCAGACAGAGGAAAAGATCAGAGATCAACTTAAGGCTGCATCAGACTGTCAGAAGTCCTATATTGATATGAAGAGAAGAGATATTGAATATGCAGTGGGTGATAAGGTATTCCTTAAAGTTTCTCCTTGGAAGAGGATTATGAGATTTGGCAGAAAGGGGAAACTGAGTCCTTGTTTCATCAGACCATGTGAGGTTCTGGAAAGAGTGGGTCCTTTGGCATATCGGTTGGCATTACCTCCAGAGCGAGAAAGGATACACAGCGTCTTCCATGTGTCCATGTTAAGGAGGTACAGATCTAATCCATCTCATATTCTATTAGTTGAAGAGATTGAGGTAAATCCAGACCTCTCATATGAGGAAGAACCCATAGAAATTCTGGCATATGAGGTGAAACAGCTGAGGAACAAACAGATACCCCTGGTTCAAGTGCTGTGGAACCATTATTCAGGCTAGGAAGCTACTTGGGAACGTGAAGAGGACATGAGGAAACAGCACCCACAGCTGTTAAGAAACTAATGCTAGGTAAAATTTTGAGACGAAATTTATTTTAAGGGAGGGAGAATTATAACACCCCTATGTTCGGTAGTGCGTTCTACTATTCTGGTGACCAGTGTCAGTCCAGACAGCTAGGATGCCTAGAACTACATTTAAATGTTAGTGAGGAGACATAAAATAATGAAATACAAGAAAGGAAAATACAAGAAAAATAAAGGAAAAATAATAGCAATAAAATGTAACCAAGTTAAACGAGCCGAAAACTGTAGCGATGGGTGACTGCACCGGGAAGTTGCGGCGTGGACCGTTGACTAGCCTTAGAGCACGGGAAACCCTAGAAAATATTTTTAAGACTTAAATAAACATCTATTGAAGTATAAATGACATTAGAAATGTCAAAGAAAAATTAAGTAATTAGAACCAAGAAAAATGAGAAATTGAAAAACCGACAAAACTCGGTGTTATCAAAAAATTGGGAATACAACCTGAATAGGGGCATTGTGATCAATTGACACCTAGAGTTGGCTTTTGACCTAAATGTCCAATAAAAATAAATGATATTAAACTTTGAAAATATCATGAAAAATAAAAATATGGTACATAATATAAATAATGGAAGTAATGAGGCAAATTTACAAATTTAGTAACTTTAATTAAATAAATCATTTCCTAAAGTTAGTGCTCCACTAACTCACATTGTGGGACACCTTTATTAAGCATTTGGATATATTAAACTTCATCTTCAACCTCATTTCATAACCAGCTGAAACTAACTCCCATGGAAGCTCCCATGGCCGCCCCATTTTCCACCTTCATCTACCCATGATCAAGCTTTGTTCTTCCTAAATTCCTTCACTAAAGTTGGACTATACAACTTGGCAAAGAGTGTGGCTGCAAAAAGGGAAGGATTTGAAGAAGTTTTAACAAGCTTCAAAAGAGGTAAGTGCTTGTTTTCCATTGTTTCTTCATTAAAGTTGTAGTAGAGCTTGTGGGGTGTTGGATTATGGAAGAAATTATGAGATTTGATGGGTTATTGAAGTGTACCATTTTGGGCAGCCATGGAAGTGAAAAGTAAGTGGTTTGTTCTTATATGAATTTGATGGGTAATGAAGTTAATTAGAGTGCTTATATGTATAGGAGTGATTTACCATGTATAAAGTGTGATTGTAAGTTAAAAAGTGAAAATGAAAGTTTGATATGTATGTGTATTATTTTGGTAGCCTCATGATGAAGATTGAAGTGTTTAAATTCATGAAAAAGTTGTTGAATTATGGTACAAAAGTTACAGCTTCTGTGTATGATTGAGTTGAGAATAAATGTGTAATTTGATGATGGAAGTTATGTGTAATAATTAGGAGTGTTTGTGTATATATTGTTGGGTTTGGAATTTGTGAATTATGATTGCATTTGGTGTATTGTGAAATTGTTATATTCTGTCCAAGTTGACCTATAATGTAATGTAATGAATGGTTATGGTTAGTGCCAAATGCAGAATGGTTTAGGGAAGTGAAGATGTAGTTGGTAAATATGTGTTTGATTTAGTGTTTGAGAGGCATGTAGAGAGTGGTAAGCTTTTCTAGTAGGTATTAAAAACATTTACTTGAAGTTTAAAGATTTGATAAAAATTTTATATATTTTTATTTTTCCGCAAATTTTGGAAAAATTTCGGCAAAGTGCAGGCTGTATTTGAGAAAATCGAAAATTTTACCTATAGAAAACACTTCCAATATAACACTTCATCAAATCACAACCACCATTTTAACTCAAATCAACACAAATTAGCTCAACTCCCATAATTCAAATCAAAATTTCACAACTCAAGAATTTCGATTCAAATATTTCCAAAAATAGAGATAATTAGTTTTATACACATTGCATTAAAGAAAAATTAATTTACATCAGTATAAATTTACATCTGAAAATCCAAAATAATAATATTACAAAATCTGTACAACTGCTCATGACCAGTCTATAAAATGCACATACAGCTAATTACATGTACAATCAGGGTATAAAAATTATACCCGACAAAATATCCAAAAGTAGCACAGTAGTCCTTAGCAGTTCACTCAGCTGCTCTACCAGTCTCTTTACCTACGACAGCAATGAAAAGCTATCACTGAGTACTATGACTTAGTGGTGCACAACATACTAAAATACAATTTTATACATAAATTAAATCACATTTATTAAATTAAGGTGCTGAAAATGAAAAGCAGATAGAAAACACAATTTAAACTTTTAATCAAACATTCTCATTTCGGAAGTCACAAAATAAATTTTAGAAAAACACACAGTTATATCATGCCATCAGTACAATATTCATCTCAATAGTCAGTGTGACACCCCTTACCCGTCTACAGTATAGCCGAGTAAGATATATTACACAGTGTACCGGAACACTATATTTTATTTCAATCATTTTTATATTCTTCCTTAATTTATTTTTTTCATAGTTATGAAGTGTAATTTGTTAAATTTATCTCATTTGAGTCATTTATTGAAATTATAAATTTATTTGAGGTTCCGCAAATTTTATAGAAAATCCGGCAGAGAACTGGCTAAAAATGGAGAAAACGGTTCTTTGGAACCTGTGCAAAACAATTCCAATAAGTTTCAGTCATTCCCAAACTCCATTTTATCAACAAAATCTCAATATTTCTCAACAATACTTCCATTTCTCATTCATTCATTTCACATGATATTCATATACAAGTCATAAATAAATACTCAATTTTTCATTTATAAACACAAATTTCCACTCTTTACATTAATACCAAAATATGTTACATAAGTCTCAATTATACATGAGAAAATAAAAGTTAATTACAAAATACCAAAATGAAACCTAGTGTCCTACCAATGCACTGAAGTCAGTGAGATGACACGACCACTATGCAGAACTGTGGACGGCCTCACCAGTCTATGGTCTACTAGGCTCTTTGTCAGTCTCTCCTGAACCTACGCGTGGCAAAAAGCAATGCGCTAAGCAATAATACTTAGTGGTGCCAATAATAAAATAAAAAGAACTAAAAAGGAAATAAATATGCAGTGAATGTATTGATGTTTCATACAGACAAATTTTTGATAATTATTTATAGTCTTATTTATTTGGTACTCGTTATATTCATTATTTCATTAAATTTATCAATTTTCATTTTTGGTTGCCCAAGTAACCTATACTGGATGACTGGACTGAATAAACGGGTAAACTGGCACTGGGTATCAAGTGCTTCGGGCCGTCACACCATCGGTCACATATGTATCTCCCGATGTGCAACAAAACATCTGATAAGCTACAATAAATATTGGGCACAAGACCAAGTATCACCATAATTTCATAATGGCTAAAAGCCATAAAATCACAAAATGCCATAATGCCATGTGCAATACTACTAACTGAACCCAATTGGCTTGCCAACCTATCCAAACTAATCTTACTAGGTGTACTAAGGCATGTTACACTTTTAAGTTTTACAATTCTTGAATTTGAATTTTAAGTGTTACTATTCATTTCATTAGTCAACTAAAATGTTGATTTTTGCATAGACAATAGGTACAATGGTTCTAATATTCTCAACATACCACATTTTGCATTCTAAAGTTGTTAGTATTGGTTGCCAATACCATTTCAAAACTTAGTGTTAGTTATTCACAATTTTCAGATTTCAAGCACTAAGTTTACTATTCCATTGGTCCTTTGTACAGTAGGAATTTGGCAAAATTGTCTTCATGAAAGTTGTTCCTTATTGTGTCTAGATACATTTCTTTTTTTGAATCACTCCATTTGGAGTTTTGTAGCTCAATTTATGGCCTAAATACCATAACTGGCTAGATTGTAAATTTTCTAGATTTTCTAGACAGAACCAAATCTACAGTGTTTTGTACACTGATTTCAGGTTAGTTTTTGAACATGTTATGATCAAAATTTGAGTTTGGTTTCTTCATGAAAGTTATAGGTATATGTCTCAGCTATCTGCTGGTAAAATTGCAGGTCAATTGGACCTTTCTACACTGAGTTATGACCAAATGAATAAGTACTATTTATTTGGTCATTTTGCCCAAGCAGAATGCAAGTCACCCGGATTAGGGCAATTTTTAGGTCAACTTGGTTTGGTTTTCTGGGTAGGGTTTCTTCACCAAAGTTGTGCCATTATGTTTTTAGTTTCATGTCCAATTGGACTTGCACCAATTGAACCTCTACTACTCCATTATAGCTGCCCAAACCTGCTGGACTCACACCCAGTCCTGCAGGTCACTAAGGGCAACATACCTAATTTTAACTTCAACATCCTTACTCACTTCAATTCCTTCTCACACACATTCAAATGGTCACTAATTGACCATTACAAAGTTAACATACTATTACATGAGCAAACTCTAATGTTGTTCAAGTGTCCATATTTTTTTATCAAGTTCTTTCATGCATTCCACTTGCATTTCACTTACACAAACATATTCAATCACTCATCTCATACCAAGGGCAGCTCATAACCACTTTGCTATAAAAAAAAAAATCATCAAACCCTAACCAACCCTAGCTGCCAAAATTATAAGGGTGCATACACACACATTTTTATATTGTTTTCTTACATTTCCTACTTATTTCATGCCATTAAACATGAATTAAATCAAAAGTAGTAAGAGTTAGGACACTAACCACTTGGAGCAGAATTTCAACCTAACAAAACTTCCTTTTTTCCTTCCTCTTCTTGCTGCCTGGTAGTGATTTAAGGTGTGAGGATCAAGTTTAGTGAAGAGCTTGAGTGGTTTCAAGGTGGTTTGTTGGGTGGTTTCAAGCTTGCCTTAAGCTTTCATGGTGGTTGGGGTAGGAGTAAGGGTTTCGGCTGGTTTGGTTTGGGGAAGAAACATATTGTTTTTTTTTTTCCTTTTTTGGTGTTATTTATCTTCTTTTATTACTTAATTTAGTAGCTTTTAAATGTGATTGGTGGAAAAGGGCTCAATGACATCATGTGATGTCAAAATTGACATTTAATCTCATTTTCTTTTCTTTTCTTCTATACTCATTTTCAATTTAATTTTTAGCAATATTTATTCACATTTTGTGTCATGATAATTATTTACTTAACGAGACAAGTCGGCCAAAAATCATCTCTAAGACGAAATGACCAAAATAACCTCCGTTTGGCTTAATAGACCAAAATTGTCTGTACCGATTGAAAAATTTTTCTAAGCATTTTATTGGCATTCTAATGTCTTAGAAACCTTGATGACCCTTTGCTAGAGTCCCAAAAATTATTTTATGAATTTTCTCTAGGGTCTAGGGCTCCTAGTTGGGAGGACCGCAACTTCCCACTGGGTTACCCATCACTAGGGCACCGGCTCATTTAACTTGGTTGTATTTTATTTCTAAAATTTTTCCTAAATTTTTCTTATTAATATTTGAGTTAATTATGGTTCTTTACTTTAGTTTAAATATTTTTCCAGATGTTCTAGCTGTCCGGACTGACACCGATCATCGAAACAGTAGAATGTACGGAATTGCTGCAGTGAGGGTGTTACAGTCGAAGGCTTATGAGGAATCACAAGGCTAGCTAGCTTAATCTATGGGTACCCATTCAATTTCTTCCTCTACTGGCACACGCCTTAACACTTCAGCCAGAGAGAGAATCAAAATTCAAAACTAATTCCTTCCACTAGTTATGCTAGTGAGGCATTCAAATATATGGTCATGACACTGTGGTTTCAAAACTATCTTAGCAATTTACTAAATATTTATTAACAATTCAAACACATACAATTAAATTTCCAATAATTTAGGTCAAAAGCATAATATTCATTTCAATCACAAATTTGCAATCAAAATAAATCATAATTTATTCATCAAAACAAAGTGTCAAAGAGAATTTACAGAAAGATTTTATATTGTGCACAAACCTTGTATGAGTCACCTCTAGGCCTTGAGTCGGTGATTCAGATTCTTTCCCAGTATTTTTTTCAACTGAAACACACAATTTCATAGTGTTTCAGTATCACAACTTATAATTGTCACACCTTACCCCTCTGTAAGGCATAACATGATCCTGTAGAATACCTAATGAACTATTGCACTTCACCTACCGATAACTCATTAAGTACCCTACAAGGGATTTTAAAATAATTTTCTTACTTTTATTAAGTGGTGAGCATTTTCCAATAGGTATTTAAAACATTTAATTGAAGTTAAAAACTAGTTAAAACTTTTGGCCCATTTTATTTTTCCGCAAATTTTATAAAAATTTTGACAAAGTTCTGTCTATATTTTGAGAAACCAGTTCTTCAAATACCTATAAAAAGCACTTTTAAAAATTTTTCCCCAACAACTACTTCAAATTCTCAAGATTTCACAATCAACATTTCTCAATTTCCAAAATTCAATAATCCTCAAAATACTAGCAATTCATCTCATTCAAATTAAGTAAAATAGTTCCACTCATATTTCATTAGAGACAAAACAATTTATATACATCCCTATAAAATTTACATCAAAAGAAATACAAACTAAACTTTATTACAAACTTCATACAAAATTTGTACAAGCTGCTCAAGACCCATTTACATGTCCATACATTTATATGCAATACATACATCAAAAGAAATATTTACAATTAGGGTATAAATTATACCCGATAACTTCAAGCTGAATGATCTTTAATCCTTAGCAGCTCAGTCTGCTGCTCTTCTAGTCTCTGTATCTGTGACAGCAATAGAAGCTATCGCTGAGTACTAGGACTCAGTGGTGCACAATATACTAAAATAATCTTTATGCAAAAATAAAATCACATTTATTCAAAATTTGAACTGAGCATGCGAGTTGAACACAAAACATAATTTATGAGATTTTAATCCCAAACAATTTCATTTTGAAGTGTCAAATCACATTTCATAAAACCCACTGTTAGATCATGCCATTCGAAACAAATAGAATCTCAATAGCTAGAGGCTAAAGAGAAATCACATCACAAGGCTAGCTAGCTCAAATATATGGATATCCATTCACATCCCCTTCTACTGGCACACCTCAACACTTCTCCAGAGAAGGAATCAAAATTCGAAACTAATTACCCCCACTAGTCGTGCTAGTGAGGTGTTCAAATATATGGTCATGACACTATGGTTTCAAAACTTATCTTAACAATTTGCTAAACATTGTCATTTCAAATATACAAAATAACTTTCACAATTTAAATAAAAAAATCATAAATAAGGTCACAATAAACTTTCAACAATTCAAAGCAAAAGTAAAATGCATATTTCATTCACTTTATCAATGAATTTCAAAAGATAGTGATGTTGTGCACAAACCTCAAGCGAGTCGCCTCTTGGCCTTGACTCGGTTCCTCAGATTCTTTCCCAGTATTCTTTTCAACTGAAACACACAATTTTTACAGTGTTTCAGTACCATAACTTAACATAAATCCAAAAATAAATTTAACTTCACTTTTACCTAGCTCTAACGTGCTAAATTCGACGTTCTTAAAATTTTGTGTTTCGGGTTTCTATTCACTACACTATTCAAGTCAAATTATTGACTTTCTAAGGCTTAATAGGTATGGGAATTCCAACTTCACCCACATACCACATTTTGGTCACCAAACTTGTTGGTTTTGGTCCTTTTCTCAAAACTTAGGTCTTTTAGGCAAATTTGCCAAATTTTCTGTTTTGGTGTCCCTAATTGTACTGTTTCATTGGTCAGTTTACTGTTAGAATTTGGAAAAACTTTCACTCCAATTGTCTTAAGTTTATTCTCCTTATTGTCTTATAGAAAATGTTCCTTATTTTCTTAAGTTTATTCTCCTTTTTAAATCACTCCAATTGGAGTTTTGTAGCTCAAGTTATACCCAAATTATGGTTACTGTTCATGCTACAGAATTTGGTTCTGCAAATTTGTTGATCCAACTTCGTTCAGCAATTTGATCAAGTTAAGTCCATAATTTGTCTAACTCTCTTCATAAGAAATGTTCTACTATGCCTTAGGTTTCCATCAGTACAAGAATCACCGAAATCGGAGTTTTCTAGAGAGAGTTATAGCCATTAAAACTTTACTACTCATATGGCAATTCTGCAGTTTTGCAGATTCAGTAACTCAACCTTGCTCAATAATTTGATTAGGTTAATGGCATAATTTGGGTTTGTGTTCTTCATGAAAGTTTTAGGTCTATATCTCATCTAACTACTGGTAAAATTTTAGGTCATTTTGACCTGCCTAGCTGGAGTTATGACCAAATTAACTAATGCTGTTCATTTGGTCAGTTTGTGCAGAGGCAGCCTGCAATTTTTCAACTTTGATCAATTTGTTCACTAGGTTTTGGTCGCTTTTTGAGCATGCTTCCTAAATGAAAATTGTGTCATTTAGTACCTATTTTCAGTCCCAATTGGTCCCATATCAATTGGACTTGTAAATTTTTATTTTTGATCCCTCAAAGTTGACTTTTGGTCATGGTGCATACCCAATCCGAATTTGACTTTGATTCAAACACTTCTAACACACTTAATTAGATCACAAATGGCTATTTCTTTCCTTAAACTATATCAAAGACATCATTTAGCACTTCTTCACATTTTTGATCTCTAAACCCTAATGTCCAAAACCCTAATTCACACTAATTTTTGCATTTACTTGATTCCATGCCTTTAACCATAGTCATTCAACTAACTAAAGTTTATATACCCCTTTCAAACCATTCAATTCATGCAAATCATCCTCATAACCAAGTTGGCCTAAAATCAGTTTAGTCCCTCTACATGAAAATTTTTCATGTTTTTATGCAATTAAAATCTTGTTTAACCACAATTTCATACTAAAAATTCAATTCAAATTCAAATTAAAAGAGGAAACTTACCTTAATTGAAGCTTTTTCAATCTCCCTCAAATCTTCAAATTCTTTTAATTTCTTGCTCCAAATCTTCTTCTTGAGGGTCAATTTAATGGTTTCTATAATTATTCTCAAGGATTAGGAGGTGAAATCTAAAGTTTAAGAAGCTTAAATCTAAGCTTTAATGGTGGAAGAAAATAAGAAGAGAGGGAGAGGAGAGAGCTACGGGAATAAGAAAAAGAAGAAGTGAAAAAAAATCTTTTTGAATTTTTGTTTTTATGCCCCATAATTGACTTGGTCAAAGATTAAATTAAATAGAATTTATTTTTAATGTCATGCATTATGTCATTTGGGTGATGTCATAATCCTATTTTCTTTTCCTTTTTTTTTAGCTATTTGACTTGGTCAAAAAGGTTAGAAAATTAAAATTAATTTTGACATCTTATATGATGTCATCATCATGATGTAATAAGTCTCATTTTTATTTTTTTTCTTTTTCTTTAATTCTTCAATAGTTCTTTAATTTAATTCTTGATCCCGAAATTTTCTTTTCTCCAATTTTATTTGACAGTTAGGTCAGGAGTCAGCTCTCGGGGTCAATTGACCAAATTGCCCTTCGCCGGTTCAACCCGGTTTGTAAATAATTCAATATTTCTTCCGGCTCCCTGACCTAATTATTTGACTGACTTAACAGTTCTTTTTCATGATTTTCTCTTTTCCACTGTGTTCGTAAGGGTTCTAAGGACCGCGGCGTCACATTTTATGATTTGAAATTTGAGTTTAAAATGACTTCGCAGTCCTTCCCGAGAAGGTCACCCATCGCTGTGACTCTCAGCTCGTTTAACTTCTTATGTTCTGTTTTTCTTGTTTATACTTAACTAATTGGACATTACTAATTATTTGTGTTTATGGTTTATCTAGTTGTCTTAAGTGTGGTTCTAATTCCCTTAATTGTCCGGACCGACTCCGGTCACCGGAACAGTGAAATATACCAGGCTATACAAATGGGGGTGTTACAATAATAAATCGAATAAATAAATTCACAATTACTTATGTCTAGCCCTAATATGCTTAAATTAACATTTTTTGCAAATTTGTATTTCGGGGTTACTATTCATGACGCTATTCAAGTTAAATTGTTGATTTTCTTATGTTTAATAGGTATGGGAATTTCAATCTCACCCACATACCACATTTTGATTTCTTAATTTGTTGCTTATGGTTGCCCCTTCAATTTTTAGGTCTCCTAGGCACAATTTCAAATTTTTAGTTTTGATGTCCTGTTTTGCACTGTTCCATTAGCCATGTTGCTGTTAAAATTTGGCAAAGTGCTCTTTATAGAAGTTATTTCTTATTATCTTAGATTTAATTCCCTTTTTGAATCACTCCATTTGAAGTTTTGTAGCTCAAGTTATAGCCATTTGAACATGGCTAGCCGGATTGGTTTAACCCAGATTTCTGGGCACCTAATTTGGTTTTGGCAGTTTTGGGCCACTAAATTTAAGTGGCAAAATGGCTGAGTTATGGGCAGAATTTGGGTTGGTGTTCTTCATGGAAGTTGTAGTGCTATGTCATACCTTTCCAATGATACAAAACTCAAGTTATTTGGACCTGTCTAGCCCAAGTTATGGTTAAATGAACAAATACTGCTCATTTGGTCATTTTGGTACGGTGGTAGTGCACAACACTCGTGTTTGACCTAATTGTTCACTATGTTAATGTCATTTTCTAGGCATAGTTTGTAAATGAAAAATGTGTCATTATGTGTCTATTTTCATTCCCAATTGGCCACACACCAATTGGGTTAGTAAATTTTCAGTTTTAGTCCCTGAAAAAGGCCTAGGTCAAGCTGCTAGTATAGTGACCCTAACCAATCTGAATTACACTTGGTTTCTACCAATTTAAACGTACCACAAATGGTCCCAATTGACCATTTCTCACTTCAATTAGGGTCATTTGTACCAGTTGACCATTTCCCCAATTTTTCCCTAATCTTCAAGATGCTTAAGAACCCTAATTACACAATTGTGCAATCTAATAAAATTAAAGTTTATTATCAACTTCTATACACCCAATTCAACTTAACTAACACTTCAATTCCATCAAAATCATGAAATTTCAATACCCCTTAATGCTGGCCGAATTTCCTATCTAGTCCCCCATAATTGTTTTCTTTTGATTTTAAGTTAATTTCTAGGTTAAGTGAACTAAAAGCACAAGCATTAAACTAGAATTTCAAATTAAACTACTAACCTCAACTTTGATGTTCCACTTTCACAATTCCTTCAATTTTTTCTTTCTTCTTCTTCTTAAATCTTGTTGTCTAGTTGAGATAACAAGGTTTTTGGGGGAAATTTTGAGAATTTAGGGTTAATTTATGGAGATGAAGAGCTTAGATCAAGCTTTAATGGAGGAATTTTAATGGAGGTGGGGTGGAGTGTTTTGGCCAAGATTGATAAGGAAGAAGAAATGGTTTTGCTTTTCTAAATTTTTTATGTGTGTAATAATTGTATTTGACTTAGTCAAAAAATATGGAAAAATTAAAATTAATTTTGACATCATATGTGATGTCATCATCATGATGTAATAAGTCCCATTTTTATTCTTTTTCTTTTTCTTTAATTTTTCAATAGTTCTTTAATTTAATTCCCAATTCCAAAATTTTTCATTTTTCTGATTTTATTGGACAGTTAGGTCAAAAATCACCTCTAGGGGTGAATTAACCAAATTGCCCCTCGCTGGTTCAATCCAGTTTGCAAGTTATTCGATATTTCTTCTGAATCCCTGACCTAATTATTTAACCTGCTCAACAATTCTTTTCTGTGATTTTCTCTTTTCCACTGTGTTCGTAGTAGTCTTTAGGACTGCGGCGTCACATTTTTTGGTTCAAAATTTGGGTTAAGACTGACCTTGTAGTCACTTCCCGGGAAGGTCACCCATCACTGTGACTCCCAGCTCATTTAATCTTTTATGTTCTGTTTTTCTTATTTATACTTAACTATCTAGCAATCACTAATTATTTGCATTCAGGGCTTATCTAGGTGTCTTAGATGTGGTTCTAATTCCCTTAATTGTCCGGACTGACATCGATCACCGGAACAGTGAAATATACCAGGCTATCCAAATAGGGGTGTTACAATCCCCCCCCCCCTCCCCCATTAAAAATAAATTTCGTCTCGAAATTTTACCTGGTATTAGTCTCTGAATAGCTATGGGTGTTGCCTCCTCATGTCCTCCTCACTTCCCAAGTAGCTTCCTGGCCTGAATGATGGTTCAACAACAGCTTTACCAACGGTATTTGCTTATTCTGTAGCTACTTCACTTCATAAGCCAGAATCTCTATGGGTTCTTCCTCGTATGTGAGGTCTAGATTCACCTCAATTTCTTCTACTGGTAGTACATGAGATGGGTCAGATCTATACCTCCTCAACATAGACACATGGAAGATGTTATGTATCTTCTCTAACTCTGGAGGTAGTGCCAAATGGTATGCCAAGGGACCCACTCTTTCCAGAGCCTCATATGGCCCAATGAAATGAGGACTCAGTTTCTCCTTTCTGCCAAATCTCATAATTTTCTTCCAAGGGGAAACCTTGAGGAATACTTTCTCACCCACTGCATACTCAATATTCCTTCTCTTCAGATCAATATAAGACTTCTGACGATCTGATGCAGCATTAAGTCGATCTCTGATTAATCTGATTTTCTCTTCAGTATGCTAAACAATTTCGGGCCCAATCATCTTTCTTTCACCCACGTTATCCCAACACAACAGGTTCTATATTTTCTGCCATACAAAGCTTCATATGGAGGCATCCCAATGCTTGATTGGTAGGTATTGTTATAAGCAAACTCAATCAGAGACAAGTGTGTATCCCAACTACCTTCAAACTCAATCACAAAAGCCTGTACCATATCCTCCAAGATCTAAATTACCCTCTCAAACTGGCCATCTGTCTGTGGGTGGAATGTCATGCTAAAGTTCAATCTAGTTCCTAGGGCTCTCTGAAGACTACCCCAGAATCTAGAAGTGAACCTAGGATCTCTGTCTGATAAGATAGATACTGGCACTCCATGCAGTCTCACAATCTCATCTATATACAATTTGGCCAATCTTTCCAGGCTATAGTCCATCTAGACTGGCAGAAAATGAGTAGACTTGGTCAGTCTGTCAACAATGATCCATACTGCATCATGGCTCTTTTGTGTCCTCAGAAGTCCCATCATAAAATCCACAGTTATCCTCTCCTATTTCCATTACGGCACTGGTAGTGGATGTAACAAACCAGCTAGTACTTGATGTTCTGCCTTCACTTGCTGACAAGTTAGGCATTTGGAAACAAATTCAGCTACATCTCTTTTCATACCCATCCACCAGTAGTGCTCTTTCATCCCTCTATACATTTTTGTGCCACCAGGGTGCATAGCAAAAGGAGACTCATGTGCTTCCTTCAAACTGATCTATCTCAAGTCAACGTCATTAGGAATGCACATTCTGCCCTGGTGTAACAGTAGGCCATCATCTCTAAAAAAAAATTTTGATTTCTTGCTCTGTCTTACTTCTTCTAATAGCTTCTGATATTCTGATCATTCTGAGCAGCCATTCTGATATGATCAATCAACACTGGCTATACATGCCATGCAACTGCTGTCTGCCCCTCATCATTAATCTCTAAGCTGGCATGCAATACTCTCAACTCATGTACCATAGACAAAGGAGAAACCCGTAGACTTGCCATACTCTTGTGACTTAAGGCATCAGCTACAACATTAGCTTTCCCTAGCTAATAGTCTATCAAACAATCATAGTCTTTTATCAACTCTAACCATCTCCTCTGTCTCAAATTCAACTCTTTCTGAGTGTCCAAATACTTCAAACTCTTATGATCTGTGTAGATGTAGCACTTCTCCCCATATAAATAATGTCTCTAGATCTTAAGAGCAAATACAATAGCTACAAGCTCCAAGTCGTGTGTCAGATAATTCCTCTCATGCGGTTTCAGCTAGCGTGATGCATATGCAATGATATTTTGATCTTGCATCAATACACAGTCTAACCCATTGTGAGAAGCATCACTGTAAACTGTGTATTCTTTACCCGGTATAGCTAAAGTAAGGACTGGAGCTTCAGTCAAACATCTCTTCAACTCATTAAAGCTCTGCTAGCATTTGTCTGTCCACTAAAATTTCACATCTTTCTGAAGCAACTTGGTCAGTGGAGAAGCTAAAATAGAGAAACCCTTCACAAATCGGCGGTAGTTTCCAACTAAACCCAGAAAACTGCGAATTTCTATGGCATTCCTGGGTGGCTTCCAATTAAGAACAACTTCTATCTTGCTGGGATCTACCTTAATGCCTTCTGCCCATACTATGTGCCTCAAGAAAGCAATCTCTTTTAGCTAAAATTCACATTTTGACAATTTGGAGTATGGTTGTTTCTCTCTTAAAGTCTGTAGTACAATCCGCAAATGTCTATCATGCTCCTCTGTACTCCTCGAATAGACCAATATATCATCAATGAATACCACCATAAACTGATTGAGGTATGGTCTAAAGATAGTGTTCATCAGATCCATAAAAGCAGCCGGAGCATTGGTTAACCCGAATGCCATGACCAATAACTCATAATGGCCATATCGAGTTCTAAAGGCAGTTTTAGGAATACTCTTCTCTTGCACTTTCAGCTGATAATAACCCCATCTCAGGTCAATTTTGGAGAACACAGCTGCACCCCTCAACTGATCAAATAAGTCATCAATGGGGGGCAATGGATATATGTTCTTTATTGTCACCTTATTCAACTACCGGTAGTCAATACATAAGCGGAGAGTGCCATCCTTCTTCTTAACAAACAGCATTGGCACTCCCCAAGGTGACACACTAGGGTGAATAAAGCCCTTGTCAAGCAATTCTTGCAACTGCACTTTCACTTCTTTCAATTCTACTGGTGCCATTATGTATGGTGTTATGGAGATTGGGTCCACACCATGCAACACCCTCCCTGTAGCAACTTCGTACATTCTACTATTCCGGTGACCAATATCGGTCTGGACAGATAGAACATCCAGAGAAATATTTAAACTAAAGTGAGGAACCATAATTAACTCAAATATTAATAAGAAAAATTTAGAAAAAATTTTAGAAATAAAATACATCCAAGTTAAATGAGCCGGTGCCCTATCGATGGGTAACCCAGTGGGAAGTTATGGTTCTCGCAACTAGGAGCCCTAGACCCGAGGGAAAATTCATAAAATAATTTCTGTGACTCCAGAGAAGGGTCATTGAGGTTCCTATGGCATTAGAATACCAAGAAAATGCTTAGAAAAATTTTTCAACCGGTATAGACAATTTTGGTCTGTTAAGCCAAACGGAGGGCATTTTGGTCATTTCGCCTTCAGAGGTGATTTTTGGCCGACTTGTCCAGTTAAGTAAATAATTATTATGACACAATAAGTGAATAAATATTTCTAAAAATTAAATTGAAATTAAGTAGACAAGAAAAGGAAAGAAAATGAAAGAAATTGAAATTATGACATCATTATGACGTCATTAAACATCCTCCCACCCAATCAAACTTTGACACCTGGTATTAACTTTTTAAAAATGATTAAATGGGAAGAAAAAAAGAAAGAAAAAAAAATCAGTTCTTCTCCTTCCCCATTTCCAGTCGTTTCCTCTCCTAGCCCAAAACCACCATTAAAGCTTATATAAGCTTTCTAACTCACCAAATCTCACTTGAAACCCTAAGTCCACTTCAACAAAATTTGTCTATACAACTTGGCAAGGTGATTGGCTACCAAGAAAAGCCATGAAACTGAAGTTTGTGAAGGGAGAAAATTCTACTCCAAGTTGTAAGTGACCAAACTCATGCTATTTTTAGTTTACTTCATGTTTAATGGCATGATATGCATAAGAAATGCAAGAAAATAAAACAAACAAGTGTGTGTGTGCACCCTACAAGTTTAGGCAGCTAGGGTTAGTTAGGGTTGGTAACTTTGCTTGATAGCAAAGTGTTGATGAGCCGCCCTTAGTGCCAAATGCATGACTGAACTTAGTTGTGTAGGTGAAATGCAAAGATTAGGCATGTATGAACATGAAAAAATATGGACACTTAAAAACATTAGGGTTTGCTAATGTGATGGTTCATTAACCTTGTAATGGTCAATTAGTGACCATTTGAATGTGTATGATGAGGAAATGAAGTGAGTTGAGGCTTGGCATTTGTGTATGGGTGAGCTGCCTTGGCTGACCTGTAGGACTGAGCAAGAGTCCAGCAGGTTTGGGCAGTTATAAATGGAGTTGTAGAGGTTCTATTTGTGCAAGGCCAATTGGACATGAAAATAGACACATAATGGCACAAATTTGGTGAAGAAATCCTACCCAAAAAACCAAACCAAGTTGATCTAAAAATTTCCCTAATCCGGGTGACTTGCATTCTGCCTAGGCAAAATGATCAAATGAATAGTATTTATTCATTTAGTCATACCTCAGTGTAGAAAGGTCCAATTGATCTGAAATTTTACTAGCTGAAAGCTAAGATATAGACCTACAAATTTCATGAAGAACACAAATCCAAATTCTGACCATAACCTAGTCAAATTGCCAACCAAACTTAGGTTACCAAATCTAACAGAGCCAGTTTTGCCCAGAATTTTGGATTCTGTCCAATCCGGCCAGTTATGGTGTTTAGGCCATAACTTGAGATACAAAACTCCAAATGGAGTGATTCAAAAAAAGAAATGTAACTAGACACAATAAGAAACAACTTTCATGAAGACAATTTTGCCAAATTCCTACTGTACAAATGACTAATAGAATAGTAAACTTAATGCTTAAAATTTGAAAATTGTGAATAACCAACACTACGCTTAGAAATGGTATTGGCAACTAATACCAACAATTTAGAATGCAAAATGTGGTATGTTGGGAATATTAGAACCAATGTACCTATTGTCTATGCAAAAGTCAACATTTTAGTTGACTAATAAAATGAATAATAACACTTAAACTTCAATTTCAAGAATTGTGAAATTTAAAAGTGTAACATGCCCTAGTACACGTAGCAAGATTGGTTTGGATAGGTTGGCATGCCAATAGGGTTCAGTTAGCAGTACTGCACATGGCATTATGCCATTCTGTGATTTTATGACTTTTAGCCATTCTGACATTGTGATGATACTTGGCCTTGTGCCTAATGTTTATTACAACTTATTAGTTGTTCTGTTGCACACCAGGAGATACATATGTGACCGATGGTGTGACGGCCCGAGGAACTTGATACCTAATGCCAGTTTACCCACTTATCCAGTCCAGTTTTCCCATTTATCCAGTCCAGTCATCCAGTATAGGTTACTTGGGCAACTAAAAATGGAAGTGGATAAAATTTAATGAAATTATGAATATAACAAGTACAAAATAAATAAGATTACCAATAATGATCGAAAAATTGTCTGCATAAAACATCAGAACATGCTCTGCATATTTATTTTCTATTATTTCTTTTTATTCTATTATTGGCACCACTAAGCATTATTGCTTAACGCATTGCTTTTTGCCATGCGTAGGTTCTGGAGAGACCGACCGAGAGCCCAGTAGACCACAGACTAGGTGAGACCTTCTGTAGCTCTGCATAGTGTTCGTGTCACCTCACCATCATCAGTACATTGGTAGGACACTAGGTTTTATTTTGGGTATTTTGTAATTAACTTTTATTTTCTCATGTGTAATTAAGACTTATATAATATATTTTGGTATTGATGTAAATAGTGGAAAATTTGTTTATGAATGAAAAAGTAAATATTTATTGATGACTTTTACATAAATATCATATGAAATGAATGATTGAGAAATGGAAATATTGTTGAAAAATATTAAGATTTTGTTGATGAAATGGAGTTTGGGATTGATTGAAAATTTTGAAAGTGTTTTTCACAGGTTCCGAAGAACTGTTTTCTCTATTTTTAGCTGGTACTCTACCGAATTTTCTATAAAATTTGCAGAACCTCAAATAAATTGATGTTTTCCATAAATGACTTAAATAAATTATACTTCACCAATTGTACTTCATAACTATGATAAAAATAAATAAGGAAGTATAAAAAGGATTAAAGTAAAATAGGGTGTTCCGGTACACTGTGTGACATATCTTACTCGGCTATACTGTAGACGGGTAAGGGGTATCATATTTAGTGGTATCAGAGCACGGTTTAGGCGTTTCTGGGTCTAAATCGAGTCCATACCATACAATGCATTTGTAAGAGTCGAGGTAATACTAATGTAGATCTGTTTGTCTTTGTTATTTTGAATAGGATATGGACCCCACATCTCAGAGGGAAGTTGAGAAGGAAGTGGATAGTCATGCTCCACCTGCAGCAGCTGAGACTGGGGGTAGGGAGAACCTGCTCCGCCAGCTCCAGCAGAGCCTGCTCAGCCTCTGTAGGCCATGTTTCAGCAAATGGCTGAGTTCTTCAGACAAATGGCTCGAGTAATGCCACCACCACCACCACCTCCACAGCAGAAATCACATTTGGAAAGATTAAGAAAATTTAGGGCAGTGGATTTCTTTGGTAAGAGAGAAGATGATTCTGTTGCAGCTGAAAACTGGTTGAATAGAATAGGGAGAGTTTTAAAATAACTCCACTGCACTCCAGAGTAAAACCTAGAAGCTGTTGTATCTCTGTTGCAAGATGATGCCAACCAATGGTGGGATACAGTGTCTAGTGAAGTGCAGCCTGAAGTAATAACTTGGGACTTCTTCCTCTCAGAATTCAAGAAGAAGAGAATTCATTAACCCGAGGCAGAGACGGCGGATAGTGGCAGAGTATGAAAAGGAATTTGTTAGACTGAGCCACTATGGAAGGGAGATGGTTCCTAATGAGGCCGAAAGGTGTAAGAGATTTAAAGAGGGATTAAATGACAATATAAAGATCATGATCACTGCCTTGGGAATCACAGACTTCACCAAGTTAGTGGAAGCTGCAATAAAAGTTAAAAGGGTAAGAATAAGTGAGCAGACCAGAAGGGAGAGACAGCAGAAGAGGGGCCCAAGTCAGTCTAGCTCATCTCCTACACCTGGAAAGAAGTTCAAAGGTCCACCTGCACAGAGTTCAAGTCAACCACAAGGTCAGGGTCAGTCCCAGGGGCCTAGGCCACAGTTCACCCCCAGGAAAGGTTAGTCCACACCATCAGTGGGCAGCTCTCTAGGGACGAGGTTCAAGGGACCAGCCCCAGCATCTTCTGCATGTCCGCATTACTTGAAAAGGCATAAGGGGGAGTGTTGGAGAGTGATTGGTGCCTGCTTAAGGTGTGGGTCGACAGAGCATCAATTGAGGAATTGTCCACGTAGAACTGCTACAGCTACTCCAACACAAGTAGACAGACCTGTTCCTGCACCACAAAGGGGTAGGAAATTTGGTAAATCTAAGGTAGTGGGACCATCTCAGAGACCTGCATTTAAGCCAACAGCTCTGCCTGAGGTCAGAGCACCTGTCAGAGCCTATTCCATAAGAGCTCAGGAGGAGCAAGATGCCTCAGATGTCATCAGGGGTACGTTCTCCCTCTATAATACATCTGTGCATGCATTAGTGGATCTAGGATCCACTCATTCATACATCTGCATCAACCTACCCGTAGAAAGGGGGATATTAGTAGGGGAGAGTGACCAAGACATTCTGGTCACTAATCCATTGGGCCACAGTGCAGTGGTGAACAAAGTGTATAAAGGTTGCCCGTTAAGGATTCAGGGGTATGAATTCTTAGCAGACCTGATTGAGTTGCCTTTCCATGAGTTTGACATGATTTTGGGAATGGACTAGTTGTCACGTCATCAAGCAATGGTTGATTGTAAACTAAAATGGATTTCTTTGAAAACTCCTGAGGGTAATGAGATCACAGTTGTGGGGGAAAGGATAGATTTCTTATCCAATGTCATCTCAACCACAATTGTAAGAAAACTAATGAGAAAAGGCTGTGAAGCGTACCTAGCACATGTGGTGGATACTAGGCAGGCTAAGCCAGATCTATGTGACATACCCACAGTAAGAGACTTTCCAGATGTGTTCCCTGAAGAATTACCTGGCTTACCACTAGAAAGGGAAGTTGAATTTGCTATTGAGATATTATCGGGTACAGCACCAATCTCTATGCTCCTTAGAGGATGGCACCCACAGAATTGAAGGAACTAAAAATCCAGCTACAAGAGTTACTGGATAAGGGGTTCGTGCGCTCTAGTGTGTCACCATGGGGAACTCCAGTGCTGTTTGTAAAGAAGAAGGATGGGACTTTGAGGTTATGCATTGATTACCGGTAGTTGAATAAAGTGACAGTGAAAAACAAATATCCATTCCCTAGAATTGATGATCTGTTTGATCAGTTGAAGGGAGCAGGAGTATTTTCAAAAATTGATCTCAGATCAGGGTATCATCAGTTGAGGGTGAAGGATGCAGATGTGCCAAAGACTGTATTCAGGACCCGATATGGGCATTATGAGTTTCTAGAGATGCGCTTTGGCCTAACAAATGCACCAGCAGTATTTATGGACCTTATGAACCGTATCTTCCATCCATACCTAGATCAGTTCATAGTGGTCTTTATTGATGATATTTTGGTATATTCTAAGACTAGGGAAGAACATGATGAGCATTTGAGGATTGTTCTACAAAACCTGAGAGAAAAAAAGTTGTATGCTAAGTTATCCAAGTGTGACTTCTAGTTGAATGAGATTGCATTCCTTGGACACATAGTATCAGCTAATGGGATTAGGGTAGATCCCAAGAAAATAGAAGCAGTGATGGAATGGAAGCCTCCCAGAAATACAACTGAGGTCAGAAGTTTCTTGGGGCTAGCTGGGTATTACAGTAGATTTGTGAATGGATTTTCTTTAATAGCTGCTCCAATGACCAAGTTGTTACACAAGAATGTCAGATTTGACTGGAATGACAAGTGTCAAACCATTTTTGAGAAGTTGAAGGCTATGTTGACAGAGGCACCAGTGTTAACATAGCCAATGTCGAGAAAGGACTTTGTGGTCTACAGTGATGCCTCTCATAATGGGTTAGGATGTGTATTGATGCAAGAGGGGAAGGTGGTCGCCTATGCTTCCAAGCAGTTAAGGCCACATGAACAGAATTACCCTACCCATAATCTAGAACTTGTAGCAATTATCTTCGCACTGAAGATATGGAGGCACTACTTGTATGGTGAAAAGTGTTACATTTACACAGACCATAAAAGTTTGAAATACTTGCCAACCCAGAAGGAGCTCAACCTTAGACAGAGGCGATGGATTGAGTTCCTGAAGGACTATGATTGTGTAATTGATTACCATCCTGGAAAGGCAAATGTAATTGCTGACGCTTTGAGCAGAAAATCCATCACAGCTTTGAGATCATTGAATGCCCGTCTATCCTTGGCTCGAGATGGAGCTATTTTGGCTGAGTTGTAAGTGAGGCCAAACCTGCTACAGCAAATTTTTGATGGGCAGAAGGTAGATGAGAAGCTAAAGGCTATTATGAGAAAAATCCTAGAAGGGAAAGAAACTGACTATGAAGTGAAAATAGATAGGTGTCTGTACTACAAAGGAAGATTATGTGTACTAGATGATGGGGAATTGAAGGACAGTATTCTAAAAGAGGCACACACCAGTGTTTATGCTATGCACCCAGGAAGTACAAAAATGTATCATGATCTGAAGCTTCAATATTGGTGGCTTGGTATAAAGAAGGACATAGTTGACTATGTGACTAAATACTTGACATGTCAGCAAGTCAAGGCAGAACATCAAGTTCCATTGGGTTTACTACAGCCTATACACATACCTGAATGGAAATGGGATCGAGTCACCATGGATTTTGTAAGTGGTCTACCTCTCACCCAGAAGAAGCATGATGCAGTATGGGTGATAGTAGATAGATTGACGAAGTCAGCACACTTTCTGCTAATTAGGACTGACTACTGACTCACTGGAGAAGTTAGCAGAATTGTATATCAGTAAATAGTTAGACTGCATAGAATTCCACTTTTCATCATATCTGATCGAGACCCAAGGTTTACATCGAGATTTTGGAAGAAGTTGCATGAATCCTTGGGTACACAACTCCACTTTAGCATAGCTTTCCATCCTCAGACGGATGGGTAATCAGAAAGAGTAATCCAAGTAAACAATTGAAACCAATTGAACTAATACAAATATTGAACTGAAATTATAATAATAACATGAAATATATGTCAGGTCCTTGAGGACATGCTGCGAAGTTGTACCATTGAATTTGAGGGAAGTTGGGATAGATACCTCCCACTGGCAGAATTTGCATACAACAATAGCTACCAAGCTAGCATCCAAATGGCCCCGTATGAAGCACTGTATGGGAGGAAATGTAGAACTCCAGTGTGCTGGACTGAATTGGGTGAAGACAAACTGGTAGGCCCAGACCTAGTGAAACAGACTGAGGAGAAGGCAAAACTGATCAAAGCCAATCTGAAGGTTACCTCAGACAGACAGAAATCCTATGCTGACCTGAAGAGAAAAGAAATAGAATATGAGGTTGGAGACAAAGTGTTCCTTAAGGTGTCACCGTGGAAGAAGGTACTGAGATTTGGAAGAAAAGGTAAGTTAAGCCCTAGGTTCATTGGCCCATATGAAGTCATCGAACGTGTGGGTCCAGTGGCCTAGAGGCTAGCTTTACCACCAGAGCTGAACAAGATCCATAATATGTTCTACGTATCTATGCTAAGAAGATATCGCTCAGATCCTTCACATGTTATCACCATGGAAGAAATTGAAGTACAACCGAACTTGACATATGAAGAAGAACCCATACAGATCCTAGCTCGGGAAGTGAAAGAGTTGAGGAATAAACAGATTCCACTAGTGAAAGTGCTTTGGAGGCACCACAACACCGAGGCAACATGGGAAAGTGAAGAGATGATGAGGAAATAGTTCCCTCAATTATTTGCATCAGGTAAATTTCGAGGATGAAATTTAAATTAGAAGGGAAGAGTTGTAACACTCTCCCTGTAGCAACTCCGTACATTCTATTATTCCGGACAGCTAAAACGTCTGGAAAAATATTTAAACTAAAGTGAGGAATCATAATTAACTCAAATATTAATAAGAAAAATTTAGGAAAAATTTTAGAAATAAAATACAATCAAGTTAAATGAGCCGGACCCTTGCGATGAGTAACCTAGTGGGAAGTTGCTGTTCTCGCAACTAGGAGCCCTAGACCTAGGGAAAAATTTATAAAATAATTTTTGGGACTTCAGAGAAGGGTCATTGAGGTTCCTATGGGATTAGAATGCCAAGAAAATGCTTAAAATTTTTTTTCAATCGGTACAGACAATTTTGGTCTGTTAAGCCAAACGGAAGGCATTTTGATCATTTCGCCTTCAGAGGTGATTTTTGGCCTACTTGTCCAGTTAATTAAATAATTATTATGATACAAAATGTGAATAAATATTGCTAAAAATTAAATTGAAATTAAGTAGACAAGAAAAGGAAAGAAAATGAAAGAAATTGGAATTATGACATCATTATGATGTCATTAAACATCCTCCCACCCAATCAAACTTTGACACATGGCATTAACTTTAAAAAAATGACTAAATGGGCAGAAAAAAAGAAAGAAAAAAAATCAGTTCTTCTCCTTCCCCATTTCCAGCCGTTTCCTCTCCTAGCCCAAAACCAACATTAAAGCTTATATAAGCTTTCTAACTCACCAAATCTCACTTGAATCCCTAAGTCCACTTCAACAAAATTTGTCTATATAACTTGGCAAGCTGATTGGCTGCCAAGAAAAGCCAAGAAACTGAAGTTTATGAAGGGAGAAAATTCTGCTCCAAGTTGTAAGTGACCAAACTCTTGCTATTTTTAGTTTAATTCATGTTTAATGGCATGATATGTGTAAGAAATGTAAGAAAATGAAACAAACAAGTGTGTGTGTGCACCCTACAAGCTTAGGTAGCTAGGGTTAGTTAGGGTTGGTAATTTTGCTTGATAGCAAAGTGTTGATGAGCAGCCCTTAGTGCTAAATGCATGATTGAACTTAGTTGTGTAGGTGAAATGCAAAGATTAGGCATGTATGAACATGGAAAAATATGGACACTTAAGCATTAGGGTTTGCTCATGTGATGGTTCATTAACCTTGTAATGGTCAATTAGTGACCATTTGAATGTGTATGATGAGGAAATGAAGTGAGTTGAGGCTTGGCATTTGTGTATGGGTGAGCTGCCTTGGCTGACCTGCAGGACTGAGCATGAGTCTAGTAGGTTTGGGCAGTTATAAATGGAGTTGTAGAGGTTTAATTGGTGCAAAGCCAATTGGACATGAAACTAGACACATAGTGGCACAACTTTGGTGAAGAAATCCTGCCCAGAAAACTGAACCAAGTTGACCTAAAAATTACCCTAATCTGGGTGACTTGCATTCTGCCTGGGCAAAATGACTAAATAAACAGTATTTATTCATTTGGTTATAAGTCACCGTAGAAAGTTCCAATTGACCTGAAATTTTCCCAGCTGAAAGCTGAGATATATACCTACAACTTTCATGAAGAACACAAATCCAAATTCTGATCATAACCTAGTCAAATTGCCAACCAACCATAGGTTACCAAATTTGGTAGAACCAGTTTTGCCTAGAATTTTGGATTCTGTCCAATCCGGTCAGTTATGATTTTTAGGCCATAACTTGAGCTACAAAGCTCCAAATTGAGTGATTCAAAAAAAAAATGTAACTAGACACAATAAGGAACAACTTTCATGAAGATAATTTTATCAAATTCCTACTGTACAAATGACTAATGGAATAGTAAACTTAGTGCTTGAAATATGAAAATTGTAAATAACCAACACTAAGCTTAGAAATGGTATTGGCAACCAATACCAATAATTTTAGAATGCAAAATGTGGTATGTTGGGAATATTAGAACCAATGTACCTATTGTCTATGTAAAAGTCAACATTGTAGTTGACTAATGAAATGAATAGTAACACTTAAACTTCAATTTCAAGAATTGTGAAATTTAAAAGTGTGACATGCCCTAGTACACGTAGCAAGATTGGTTTGGATAGGTTGGCATGCCAATAGGGTTCAGTTAGCAGTACTGCACATGGCATTATGCCATTATGTGATTTTATGACTTTTAGCGATTCTGACATTGTGATGATACTTGGCCTTGTGTCTAATGTCTATTACAGCTTATTAGCTGTTCTGTTGCACACTGGGAGATACATATGTGACCGATGGTGTGACGGTCCAAGGTACTTGATACCCAGTGCTAGTTTACCCATTTATCCAGTCCAGTCATCCAGTATAGGTTACTTGGGCAACTGAAAATGGAAGTGGATAAAATTTAATGAAATTATGAATATAACAAGTACAAAATAAATAAGATTACCAATAATGATAAAAAAATTGTCTACATAAAATATCAGAATATGCTCTGCATATTTATTTTCTATTATTTCTTTTTATTCTATTATTGGCACCACTAAGCATTATTGCTTAGCGCATTACTTTTTCCCACGTGTAGGTTCTGGAGAGACCGACCGAGAGCCCAGTAGACCATAGACTGGGTGAGACCTTCTGCAGCTCTGCATAGTGTCTGTGTCACCTCACCATCATCAGTGCATTGGTAGGAGGCTAGGTTTTATTTTGGGTATTTTGTAATTAACTTTTATTTTCTCATGTGTAATTAAGACTTATGTAATGTATTTTGGTTTTGATGTAAATAGTAGAAATTGTGTTTATGAATGAAAAAGTGAATATTTATTGATGACTTTTACATAAATATCATATGAAATGAATGATTGAGAAATGGAAATGTTGTTGAAAAATATTGAGATTTTGTTGATGAAATGGAGTTTGGGATTGATTAAAAATTTTGGAAGTGTTTTTCACAGGTTCCAAAGAACTGTTTTCTCCATTTTTAGCCGGTACTCTGCCGGATTTTCTATAAAATTTGCGAAACCTCAAATAAATTGATGTTTTCCATAAATGACTTAAATAAATTATACTTCACCAATTGTACTTCATAACTATGATAAAAATAAATAAGGAAGGATAAAAAGGATTAAAATAAAATAGGGTATTCTGGTACACTGTGAAACATATCTTACTTGGATATACTGTAGACGGGTAAGGGGTGTCACACACCAGGCATTATATCAACTCAAACTGCACCTCTCTTTCCGGAGGTAATCCTGGCAACTCATCAGGGAACACATTCAGAAAGTCACATACTGTAGGGATGTCTCTCAATATTGGATTCCCCACTTAGGTGTCTATCACATGTGCCAGGTATGCTTTACACCTTTTTCTGATCATCTTCCTGGCTAGTGCAGCCGAAATGTTGTTTGATGGCAATAATTGTCTCTCCCCATGTATTACCTCATCACCGTACAAAGGGAGATCAAAAGTGACTATCTTTAATCTACAGTCAATTATGGCGTGATGCCTGGCTAACCAATCCATGCCTAAGATGATATCATAATCTTTGAAGGGTATTTCAATCAAATCTGACAGAAAAACATGTCCTTGAATCACCAAAGGACAATCTCTATACATTATGTTGACTCTGACCTCTCGTCCTAACAGACTTGTTACTAGCACTTCAAAATCCATTTTGGCACACGAAACAGCAAGGGAACTAACGATGCTAGCACTAACATAGGAGTGAGTAGAACCCAAATCAAACAACACAAATACATCTTGATCAAAGATAGAGAATGTATCGACCACAATGTCAAAAGTTTCAGCTTCTTCTCGCTGTCTCATCGTGTAGACTCTGGCTGGAGCACTACCTTGTTCTGACTGGTTTACTGTACCCTGATTACCTGAAGTGCTACCTCTACCTCTGCCTCTTTCTCTGCTAACTGGTTATGAACCTCTAGTAGCAGAACTCTGAATGGATCCTTCTGCAGTGGTAGAAGCTGGCCCAAATCTATGGGCACTGGTGCAGTCCTTAGCCAGATGGCCCATGCCCCTGTAGTTAAAATAGACTCCTGAAGCCCAATAATATATCCCACTATGGGTCTTGCCACATGTCTCACAAGGGCGGAGAGGGTGAGTGAAGGAGCGGAAGCATGAAAAACATAAGTTTAGATCATTGAATGCAAAATTTTTCTTCTAGGGTGTCATGCATCATGCAAGATTCATTGTTTATCTATTTGATTTCAATGTTAAACAACATATTAAAACTCTTTTAATATCCTTTTGGATCTATATTTGCCATTTAAGATTTTAGAATTAACAGATTAATTCATTAGAACCCTAGATTAGATCAATAACGAGTGCACTAACCTTTTGATGCACTGCAGTTGTGTTTGGCACCTTTGGGATGCGCCTAGGACACCAGATGTTGTCCCTCTAGCTTGTCCATACCAAGATCACCAATGGCAGCCCCTTAAATAGCTTCTCAAGCCTTTCTAATCAATTAGAAATTCAGGTTTTGCCTTTAGAGAGATTATAGATGTATATAGGACACTAAAAACGATTTCTAGCAATTTTAATTTAAGAAAATGTTGGCAATTCTCTTTGAATTGATGAGAGATGAAGAAGAAGAGAGGAAGAGCACTCCAAGGGTGGCGGCACCTATGAAGAATAGCAGCTTATAATTTTACTCTTTCATAACAACACATTATATAGCTAGGTCACCACTTAAAACCTTTGCCACATGTCACCTTCTGATTGGCTCTTAGTTTAATTGACCCAATCACATTGTGCCAAGTGTCAAACTTAGATTTAATCTTAACTTTGATCATCTTACATGATTAAAAGATAATTGGAAAGCTTATGTGTAGTGCCATGTGTCATCATCTCATGGTGCCACATGGCACCTTATGAAATGACCAAAATACTCCTGTGTCTTAATTTTGAGTCTCAACCCAAAATAATTATTTCTCTTCTTCTAATCAATTTATATCAAATATAAATTAATTAATTAATCTCTATTAATTAATTTCTCATAATTAAATTCATATTTAAACACTTTAAATATAAATTTAACTTATACTATACATCCAATAACCTAGATTTAGTTTCAAGTCATGTTAGGGACTTTGCAATCTAATTGCAAACCAAACCTGTTTAATTTAGTGATTATTTGTGTATGTGTGTGACTCACTAGGCTCATCACTAATTAGCAATGAGATATGATATTAACTCTTAATATCATCAGAACTCTTTCTTACCATAAATGATTTCTCTAAATCATTTTATGCACCTCATAGACTATGGTTAACACCTAGCATAGCATGCCATGGCCACCTAATCAGTAATAAGATTTACCTTAAATGAACCTATAATTATATGTTACCATGCACTAGAATCTCTCTGTTACAAAATCCCAATTCGAGCTGGAGTCATGGTTTATGTCAAACCCCATTTGCTATGAATATTATGTTCTCTTTTAATTCCAGTTCTTGATTAAAAAGATTTTCTCATCAGAAACTCTTTTCTAATTTAATCTATCTGTCCTGGCCAAGAACTTGAAACATCAAGAATAATTAAATGAACATAGGATTTTATTCTTATTTACTTAGGGTAACAGATTCCATCTTGATCAACACCTACGTCCATATATAACTAGTAGAAGCCAACACATGCCTATATACCCATACACAGTACAAGTATGAAAGCAGTATCAAACTCATACAAACTATATACAAGATAACTGTGTTATCTTAGGTCTAAAGGTTATATACACTGATATGATTTATGACTATATATTGACAAGAGTAAACTCCATGTACTTGTCATAAATGTCACTGGTTCGGCCTACTTATCATGTATAAGTGCCTATCATGTTTGTTATATGGCATGAGACTCATCATTCCATCTTATTTACATCTTATATAAATAACTTGGGAACAAACGTGATTACAATCTTTCTGGATAAGTCATGTCCTTATTGTGAACTATCCTCGATTGTGAACCAATTTATGATACTTTGTGCTAGAAATACTGTTACTCATTTTCTTAACAACTTAAGAATAGAATTTCTAACAAAATATCAATGGACCTTTTCTATTACACATAAATATATGTAAACAGAAAGTGACAATGCCTTTTATTAATAAAACATGTACAAGATACATACTATATGATATGCTCTAGGGCATACTACTAACAGTAAGAACTCCTAGACGTCGGCTGACTAGACCAAGGGGGTTTCTGCCCAGAAAATCTACCTCTACCAGACCTTCTACCTCTGCTTGATCCCCCAAACTTCTTTCTTTTTCCAGTATTACCATTGGAACTTTGATCCGCTGACTTCCCACTTTTCTCTTTTTCTGATTTCTCTGTCTTCTCTATTTTCTCTTTCACTAGTGCCCCTTCTGACTCAATTCTTTCTAACTCAAGTGCTTAAGAGATGAGCTCAGAGAAGTTATTATGTTTGAATCCAACCACTTGCATCCTCAGACTGGGTTTCAAGCCGGTTTCAAACCTCTTACTGTTACTAGTATGCCCTAGAGCATATCATTTAGTATGTATCTTGTACATATTTTTATTAATAAAAGGCATTTCCACTTTTCCATTTACATAATATATTTATGTGTAATAGAAAAGGTCTATTGATATTTTGTTAGAAATATTATTCTTAAGTTGTTAAGAATATGAGTGACAATATTTCTAGCACAAAGTATCATAAATAGGTTCACAATCGAGGATACTTCATAATAAGGACATGACTTATCCAGAAAGATTGTATTCATGTTTATTCCCAAGTTATTTATATGAGATATAAATAAGATGAAATGGTGAGTCTCATGCAATATAACAAACATGATAGGCACTTATACATGATAAGTAGGCCGAACCAGTGACACTTATGACAAGCACATGGAGTTTACTCTTGTCAATGTTTTGTCATAAATCATATCAGTACATATAATCTTTATACCTGAGATAACATAGTTATCTTGTATATAGGTAGTTTGAGTTTGATACTGCTTTCATACTTGTACTGTGTATGGGTATATGGGCATGTGTTGGCTCCTACTAGTTATATATGGAGGTAGGTGTTGATCAAGATGAAATCTGTTCCTCTAAGTAAATAGAGATAAAATTCTATGTTCATTTAATTATTCTTGATGTTTCAAGTTCCTGGCCAGGACAGATAGATTCATTCAGAAAAGAGTTTCTGATGAGAAAATCTTTTTAATCAAGAACTGGAATTAAAAGAGAACATAATATTTATAGCAAATGGAGTTTGACATAAACTATGACTCCAGCTTGAGTTGGGATTTTGTAACAGAGAGATTCCAGTGCATGGTAACATATGATTATAGGTTTATTTAAGGTAAAACTTATTACTAATTGGGTAGCCATGACATGCTATGATAGGTGTTAACCATGGTCTATGAGGTTCATAAAATGATTTAGAGAAATCATTTATGGTAAGAAAGAGTTCTGATGATATTAAGAGTTGATATCATGTCTCATTGTCAATTAGTGATGAGTCTAGTAAGTCACACACATACACAAGTTATCACCTATTTAAATATGATTTAATTAATTAATTAAAGAGTTTAATTGATTAATTAAATAGGTTTGGTTTGCAATTAAATTGCAAATTCCCTAGCATGACTTGAAACCAAATCTAGATTATTGGATGTATAGTATAAGTTAAATTTATATTTAAAGTGTTTGAATATGAATTTAATTAATGAGAAATTAATTAATAGAGATTAATTAATTAACTTATATTTGATTTAAATTAGAAGAAGAAAAATAATTATTTTGGGTTAAGAACTCAAAATTAAGACACAGGGGCATTTTGATCATTTCACAGTGTGATATGTGGCACCATGAGATGGTGACACATGGGATTACACATAAGCTTGCCAAATGTTTTTTTTAATCATGTAAAATGATTAAAATCAAGATTAAATATAGGTTTGACACTTGGCACAATGTGATTGGGTCACTTAAACCTAGAGCTAATCAGAGGGTGACATGTGGCAAGGGTTTAATGTGTTAACCTAGCTATATAAGTGTTGTTATGAAATAGAAAAACAACCAGCAGCCACTCCTCTACTTTGTCACGCCATTTTGAGGCTTTCCATCTATTCTTCTTCATCTCTCATCAATTCAAAGAGATTAGCCATCAATCTCTTGAATTAAGAACACTAGAAATTGTTTCTAGTGTCCTGTTTACATCTCTAATCTCTTAAAAAGGCAGAACTTGAATTTCTAATTAATTGAAAAAGCTTTAGAAGCTGTTCAAGGGCTGCCATAGGTGTTCTTGGTGTGGACAAGCTAGAGGGACAACATTTGATGTCCTGAAGACGAATCTCAAAGGCGCAAATACACTGTAGTGCATCAAGAGGTTAATGTAATCGTTCTTGATTTAATCTAGGGTTCTAAAATTAATATGATTAATTTTAAAATCTTAAATGGCAAATACAGATCCAAAAACATATTAAAAGAGTTTTAATATTTTGTTTATCATTGAAATCAAATAGATAAAAATAAATCTTGCATGATGCATGTGACCCTAGGTGAAATTTTTTGAATTCAATGGTATAAACTTGTGTTTTTCACGCTTCCGTTCTTTCACTTACATCTTTCTCTGCTAGTAGATAAGAGACTCCCTGCATAGTGGCTTAAACGGGAGAACTCCTCCTCATACTCTGCCACTGATCTATTACTTTGCTTCAGACTTAAAAATTCTTGCAATTTCTGATCCACATATGCATCTGGGACATATTTATGTCTAAACTCTCTAATGAAGTCATCCCAGGTCAATACTGGAGGTTCTACCAAGCTATGGGAGATGGTCATCCACCAATCATATGCATCCCCTTGAAGTAGCGACACTGAATACTCAAATTTCAGTTCATCCAGGCAGTGCAATTTCTTGAATACTCTGTCCATTCTTTCCAGCCACTGCTCTGCCTTTAGAGGGTCTACTATACCCTCGAATTCTGTAACCCCATATTTTAATAGCTTGTCATATTGCCTGGTTGGAGCTTGAGGTTGCACCACCGATGTCTGGAGTGGAGCTTGAGTAGGCATACCCCCAGCCATCTGTTAAAACATTGCAGCCATTTGCTGGGTGAACTATGCCGAAAATTGTGGCATTTGTGGGGCTGGTGCCACTGAACCACTAACATTTTGAAGAGCAGGGGCTTTCTCTTGTGCCTCAGCCTCTACAGATTGCTCAACTGAGCGGTCCCCTTCTTCCATTTCAAATCGGGCTTAGGATATCTCCTGGACAAATAACACAAGGAGATTTCTCTCTGTTAGTTCGTATTTATAATGTAATGCACTGTATGTATCAAATAAGGACATTGAGCAGTTGTACTTATCAAAGAAAATATACAAATTCACAAGTCAAAACAAACTTTAAAAATTTACTCTGATACCACTAAAACATGTCACACCTTACCCCTCTGTAAGACTTAACATGATCCCGTAGTATACCTAATGAATTACTAACTCCGTCTACCGATAACCCATTAAATACACTATAAGGGATTTTAAAACAATTTTCTTACTTTTTTAAAGTGGTTTCTAGCAGGTATTAAAAAGATTTACTTGAAGTTTAAAGATTTGATAAAATTTTTATCCATTTTTATTTTTCCACAAATTTTAGAAAAATTTACACAGAGTGCCGGCTGTATTTGAGAAAACCGAAAATTTTACCTAGAGAAAACACTTCCAAGATAACACTTCATCAAATCACAGCCACCATTTCAACTCAAATCAACACAAATTAGCTCAACTCCCATAATTCAAATCAAAATTTCACAACTCAAGAATTTCAATTCAAATATTTCCAAAAATAGAGATAATTAGTTTCATACACATTGCATTAAACAAAAATTAATTTACATACATCAATATAAATTTACATCTGAAAATCCAAAATAATAATATTAAAAAATATGTACAACTACTCATGACCAGTTTATAAAATGCACATACAGCTAATTACATCAAAATAACAATGTACAATCAGGGTATAAAAATTATATCCGACAAAATATCCAAAAGTAGCACAGCAATCCTTAGCAGCTCACTCAGCTGCTCTACCACTCTCTTTACCTACTACAGCAATAAAAAGCTATCGCTGAGTACTATGACTAAGTGGTGCACAACATACTAAAATACAATTTTATACATAAATCAAATCACATTTATTCAATTAAAGTGCTGAAAATGAAAAGCAAATACAAAACACAATTTATATTTTTAATCAAACATTCTCATTTCGGAAGTCACAAAATAAATTTCAGAAAAACACGCAGTTATATCATGCCATCAATACAATGTTCATCTCAATAGCCAGAGGCTTATGAGGAATCACAAGGCTAGCTAGCTCAATCTATGGGTACCCATTCAATTTCTTCCTCTACTGGCACACGCCTCAACACTTCAGCCAGAGAGGGAATCAAAATTCAAAACTAATTCCTCCCACTAATAATGCTAGTGAGGCATTCAAATATATGGTCATGACACTATCGTTTCAAAACTATCTTAGCAATTTACTAAACATTTATTAACAATTCAAACACATACAATTAAATTTCCAACAATTTAGGTCAAAAGCATAATATTCTTTTCAATTACAAATTTGCAATCAAAATCAATCATAATTTATTCATCAAAACAAAGTGTCAAAGAGAATTTATAGAAAGATTTTATGTTGTGCACAAACCTTGTACGAGTCTCCTTTAGGCCTTGACTCGGTGATTCAGATTCTTTTCCAGTATTCTTTTCAACTAAAACACACAATTTCACAGTGTTTTAGTATCACAACTTATAACAAATCCAATAAAAAAAATTCACAATTACTTATGTCTAGCCCTAATATGCTTAAATTAACGTTCTTTGCAAATTTGTATTTCGGAGTTACTATTCACGATACTATTCAAGTCAAATTATTTATTTTCTTATGCTTAATAGGTATGGGAATTTCAATTTCACCCACATACCACATTTTGGTTACTTAATTTGTTGCTTATGGTTGCCCCTTCAATTTTTAGGTCTCCTAGGCACAATTTCAAATTTTTAGTTTTGATGTCCTGTATTGCACTGTTCCATTAGTCATGTTGCTGCTAGAATTTGGCAAAGTGTTCTTTACAGAAGTTATTCTTTATTATCTTAGCTTTAATTCTCTTTTTGAATCATTCCATTTGGAGTTTTGTAGCCCAAGTTATAGCCATTTGAACATGGCTAGCCAAATTGGTTTAACCCAAATTTCTGGGCACCTAATTTGGTTCTGGCAGTTTTGGACCACTAAATTTAAGTGGCAAAATGACTAGGTTATGGGCACAATTTGGGTTAGTGTTCTTCATGGAAGTTGTAGTGCTATGTCATACCTTTCCAATGATACAAAACTTAGGTCATTTGGACTTGTCTAGCCAAAGTTATTGTTGGCCATTTTCGTACGGTGGCAGTGCACAACACTCGTGTTTGACCTAATTGGTCACTATGTTAATGTCATTTTCTGGGCATCGATCATGAATGAAAAATGTGCCATTATGTGTCTATTTTCATTCCCAATTGGCCTAACACCAATTGGGTTAGTAAATTTTTAGTTTTAGTCCCTGAAATAGACCTAGGTCAAGCTGCCAAAATAGTGACTCTAGCCTATCCGAATTGCACTTGGTTTCTACCAATTCAAACATACCACAAATGGTCCCAATTGACCATTTCTCACTTCAATTAGGGTCATTTGTCAATTGACCATTTCCACACTTTTTTCAAGATGCTTAAGAACCCTAATTACACAATTGTGCAACTAATACAATTAAAGTTTATTATCAACTTCTATACGCCCAATTCAACTTAACTAACACTTCAATTCCATCAAAATCATGAAATTTCAATACCCCTTAATGCTGGCTGAATTTCCTATCTAGTTCCCTATAATTGTTTTCTTTTGATTTTATGTTAATTTCTAGGTTAAGTGAACTAAAAGCACAAGTATTAAACTAGAATTTCAAATTAAACTACTAACCTCAACTTTGATGTTCCACTTTCACAATTCCTTCAATTTTTCCTTTCTTCTTCTTCTTAAATCTTGTTGTCTAGTTGAGATAACAAGGTTTTTGGGGGAAATTTTGAGAATTTAGGGTTAATTTATAGAGATGAAGAGCTTAGATCAAGCTTTAATGGAAGAATTTTAATGGAGGTGGGGTGGAGTGTTTTGGCCAAGATTGATAAGGAAGAAGAAATGGTTTTGCTTTTTAAAATTTTTTATGTTTTTATGTTTATAATAATTATATTTGACATAGTCAAAAAATGTGGGCAAATTAAAATTATTTTTGACATCATATGTGATGTCATCATCATGATGTAATAAGTCCCATTTTTATTCTTTTTCTTTTTTATTAATTTTTTAATAGTTCTTTAATTTGATTTCTGATTCTGAAATTTTCGTTCCTCCGATTTTATTGGACAGTTAGGTCAGAAATCACCTCTAGGGGTGAATTGTCCAAATTGCCCCTCGCTGGTTCAATCCGATTTGCAAGTTATTCGATATTTCTTCCGAATCTCTGACCTAATTATTTGACCTGCTTAACAATTCTTTTCTGTGATTTTCTCTTTTCCACTGTGTTCACAGTAGTCCTTAGGACCGCAGTGTCACATTTTTCGGTTCAAAATTCAGGTTAAGACTGACCTTGCAGTCACTTCCCGGGACGGTCACCCATCGCTGTGACTCCCGGCTCATTTAACCTTTTATGTTCTGTTTTTCTTATTTATACTTAACTATCTAGCAATCACTAATTATTTGCATTCAGGGCTTATCTAGGTGTCTTAGATGTGGTTCTAATTCCCTTAATTGTTCGGACCGACACGGGTCACCGGAACAATGAAATATGCCAGGCTATGCAAATAGGTGTTTTATAGAGGAACCCTAGGAAAAATAATTTCTGGGACGTAATTAAAGGTTTACTGAGGTATAAATGACATTAAAAATGTCAAAGAAAATTTAATTAATCGGTACAAATGAAAATGAAAATTAAAAGAACCGTCGGATCAGGGATTTAGTCGGTATTACCGAAGAAGTTTAACTATAACTTGAAGGGGCATTTTGGTCATTTGGCACTTAGAGTTGACTTTTGACCTAAATGTCCATTAAAATGAGTGATATTAAAATTTTGAAAATCCCATGAAAATATGAAATTATACATGTAATGTAATTAAGAAGCAAAAAAAGAGGGGTATTATTTGAAATATTAAAACTTTTATTATTATAATAATTAAACCAAAGTTTGTGGGGGTATATAAAGGCATTAAGTGACAAATCTCTTCACTCACTTCATCTTCTTTTTCAACTCTCATCCATGGCCGAATTTGGTTCTCTCAATTCCTCCATGGATTTTCTCTTCATGCAAAGCTTAAATCCTCTCCATTTTCAACATAAAATCACAAGTTCACTTCACAAGAATTAGTCCTCACACCTTGAGAAGAATATAGGTAGTAAAAAGAAGGAGAAATTTTGAAGTTTTAATAGGCTCAAGAAAGTGAACAAAGAGGTTAGTGCTTATATCCTCTTCCTTGCTTCATTAAAAATTGATTTGAAGTTTGGATGAAGTGAATTATACTTAAAATCAAAAGAAATGGTAAGTTAGGAGAAGTGTTTCATTTTGGCAGCTGTAATTTTCTTGAGAGTTTGATGAATTCCTAATTATAAAGATGATTGGTGATGTTAATTGATACACTTAGATGCATTAGAAGTGATATTGCATGTTTATGTTTGAGGTTGACAATTTGAATTAGGGTTTGAACACTTATTGAAGACTTTGTGCAATTGTTTCAATTCAGCAGCCTTGAGGAACTTAGGATATTGATAATTTCATTTATGTAAATGTTGATTAATAGTGTTGATGAATAAGTATATGAGGGCCATATGTTGATTGATGAAGTTATTTGTGATAGAAATTTTATTTCATGTGTATATTGTGATTAACCTTGACAATGTGGATTAGGGTTTTTAACTACACATTGGAGATGTGATGTAATTTTTGGAATGTGATAGTGTTGAGATGATACTTACAAGTGCCATGAATGCCAATTTGAAGTAAGGGAGTTGGAGGAATGATATTTGGGGGTGTAATTTCTATGCAAGTTGAGAATTTGTTGAATTCAGTGTGTATTTTGAGCCATAACCGAAATTGTGTTGCTCCGATTGGTATGAGGCCAATTGAAGGTAAAACTAGACCTAAAATGCACCATTTTTTATGAAGAAATCATCCCAAATTCCATCCAAAAAGTGACATAAACGTTGCCCTAATCCGGATGACCAAATTGTGAACCTAGAAAATTGACGAAATAAATAGTGTCCATTTATTTGGTCATAACTCACTCTAGACAGGTCCAAATGACTTGAATATTATACCATTGGAAATCTTAGACATAGGGCTTCAACTTTCATGAAGATCATAGAGCCCAGAAATACCTCTAACCAAATCATATTGCTAGCCCAAGTTAGGTTACCAAAACTGTCCAGAATTAAAACTACCTAGATTTTGCTAGAAATAGGCTACCTGACTAGTTTTGGCAAAAGGGCCATAACTTGGTATACAGAAATCCAAATGCAATGAAACCAATAGCAAACTGTCCACAAGACATCAATCTACAATATTGGTATTTTGACCAAAACCCAGAAATCAAGGGAAATAGGTCAGTTGGCTAGATCAAGTCAGTATACCAATTCTGGAAATTGCATAAGTGACCATTGACTCCAGAATAGTCCAGACTAGTTATTAGCTTATAAATGGTTCTACAAAACTTGAAACAATGCAACTAAAAATTTTGAGTGACCACAAGACATAGGCAACAAATCCTATGAAGAACACTAGGCCTAAATGTTGTTATAACCTATTCAAATAAATTGGTAAAATATGATACCAAAACTGCCTAGTTGAGGAACTAGAAATTGGAATCAAATCATTTATGGTTATTTATCCATAACTTGAGTTCTATAAATCCAAATGACATGATTCAAAAAGGGAAAACAAGACAAGACATAGAGGAACAACTTCCATGAAGAAAATATGGCCAAACAGTGGCCACAAATTGATCAAATTAATAGGTAAAATTAAGACATTAACACTGAACCTAAAGAAAGGTTCACAAGACAAATTTATTGTATGGTAGGGTTTTAACCCTAATATGTTACTAAACACTGAATTATATGAAATAGGTATGTGGGACACACTTTCTCACTACAAAGTGACATGAAATTTCTGATAAGTAATTAATAATGCTTAATTGCCCAAAGTAAACCTAGGCATATGTATATAGTTAGATCGATTGGTATACTAATTAGGGACTACAGATAGCAGTACTATATACATGAATAATCATTGATCGATAAAATATGTCTGATACGATTGTTCTACGTGTTATATACCTACCCATTGGCCATTGAGCCTAATTTCATTTTTGGCTTTGATAGACTGCCCGCTGGCCTTGTGCCTTACATGACAGTTGTATATAGGGTAGATATATGGAGGTCTAACCAGTATACTCCCGTGTATCCAACCTTATAGTCTGTTATAGGTTACTTGGGTATTGATATGATTTTGAAAGACTGAGAATGAAACAAATGAATAGATAAGATACTGATAATTAATTTATTTCCAAAGTGCAATAAAAATACAGTTGACCTAGAGTTCTGAAATTCCACCTAGAATTATTATTTTTAATTATCCAGTTATTTTCTTTAAAGTTATGCACCACTAAGCAATTCACTTAGTGCGTTGGTTTTTCCATCGCGTAAGTACTAGAGACCAGACACAGCAGCAGTAACAACAGTAACAGTAGTGTTCTGACAGAGTTTTGACAGATCTGCCACAGTCCAAAGTCACCTCAGTATTTTTTATTTATTTTGGTAGGGCCCATGTTATTAGGTTTTGTATTTTTATTTACCGTACATAAGTGGATATAGTGTAACTCTTTTTGAACATTGTAAATAAATTGTAATTATATTTTTTATTGTAAATAAAGTTGTGAACTTTTGTATATAAACTTCCATATGAATGAATGAATGAAAAATATATTTTCTTAAAATTGTATAAGCAGAAATTATAAGATATGACATGATGTATATATAAATATGAGATAGACATAAAATTATTTTTAATAGGTGAATAGTGAAACTCGCCGGATGCTAATAAAATAGAGGAGGCTGTGCCAGGGTTTCCACAAAAATAATTTGTGATAAAAAAAAAAATTACCATATGTTTTCTTTGAAATTTAAAGTTAACAATGGATAAGACAGGATAAGATAGGATACTCTGGCACCGAATGTGGCATGCTTTACTCGACTACACAGTAGACGGGTAAGGGGCATCACATTTAGTAGTATCAGAGCAGAGGTTTAGGTGGTCCTAGACCTAGATAGATAGAAAGAAATAGTTTGCATTATATGTATGGGCCTTCAAATAGAGTCGAGGTGACACTAATGCAGATATGTTCTTTGTCTGTTTTATAGGGTCGATAGCATCTGATCCTTCAAAGCACGGGTCTCCTAGATGGATAGAAGAGGAGGTAGAGAGTCACACACCTGCACCTGCTCCTAGTAGGGAGCGAAGCAGCAGAGCTGAGTCATCTATGGGTGCTGCGGGTAGAGCACAGTAGGCCTTCCTGGAATAGATGACACAGCTGCTTCATCAAGTCATCAGAGCTATACCTCAGCCACAGCCACCTCCATCTCTACAGCCTCAGCCACAGCCACCGCCACCTGTACAGCCACCACTACCCTTACAGCCGCAACCCATACCCAAGTTCCCATTGGAGAGACTATGAAAATATATGGCACTTGACTTCAAGGATAAGAAGGAGGATGATCTAGTTGCCGCAATGTATTGGCTGGAGAGGACAGAGAGGGTTTGCAGTAGCTCCAATGTACCCCAGAGCAGCAGTTGGAGTGTGCTCTGTCATTACTTTAAAAGGATGCATATCGGTGGTAGGTGATAGTTTCGAGGGTAGTACAGCCCGCACAGATCACTTGGGATTTCTTCTTGGCAGAATTCAGGAAGAAATATGTCAGCCAAGTGTATTTAAAGGCCAGAAGGAGAGAATTCCTGGCACTGAGATAGAGGCAGCTTACAGTCTCTGAATATCAGTAAAAATTTGTGAGATTTAGTGGATATGCATTAGAGATAATGCCCAAAGAGGTTGATAAATGCAAGAGGTTTGAGGATGGACTGAATGATAACATCAGACTGATAGTTACTTCTCATCGCTTTACAGACTTCTCTTTGCTAATAGCATCAACTCTTGATGTGGAGAGAGTCAGAGATAATGAGCAACCCAGGAGAGACAGAAAGTGTAAGAGAGGTCCTGGACAGGGCCAGTATAGTGCACCAACTACTTGTAGTAAGAAGCTTAAGGGTTCACAGAGCCAGACACAAGGCTAGAGGGGCCAGTCCAGAGTATCTGTAGCTAGTTCCCCTACTACAATAACAAGGGAATCAATTCCAGTGCCCAAATGTACCCACTGTGGTAGGAGACACAAAAGGGAGTGACGATTGTTGACTGAGGGATGTTTCAGATGTGGATCTACGATCATTTCTTACGACGTTGTCCACAGAGGAGTGCTCTCACTGCTCTACCATCGACTGAGAGGTCTGCCCCGACAGTGCAGACAGGTAGAAGACCTGTGACGCCTGAGATAGCTAGTACATCACAGAGGGCTTCTAAGATATAGAACGAACCGAGGCTGGAGCAGCACCCCGTGTGTATGCTATGGCTTGGGAGGAGCCAAATCCGATAGACGTTATCAGAGGTACATTTTCTATTTATAATACCTTTACATATGTATTGATAGACCCTAACTATATCCATCCCTATATATGCATTGTACCTTCTGTTGAAAGAGGATACCGATAGATAGGTTAGAAGATGACATACTTGTCACCAACCCTTTAGGTCATAAGATGATAGTAGATTATCAACCGAAAAGGATCGTATTAAAGATAATGAATGGAAATAAGAAAGATACTATATATGATATGAAAGAAGATGGGTATAGAACTGATTGAGGATAAGTATAGGAAAAATCTAATCTATTAGGATATACCATGGTAACTACACAATGTTCTCGATGTCTGTGTTGTAAGCTGCAGATTACAGTACTGTAACATCCCTATATTCGGTAGTGCGTTCTACTATTCCGGTGACCAGTGTCTGTCCAGACAGCTAGGATGCCCATAACTATATTTAAATGTTAGTGAGGAGACATAAAATAATGAGATACAAGAAAGGAAAATACAAGAAAAACAAAGGAAAAATAATAGCAATGAAATGAAACCAAGTTAAACGAGCCGAGAACCATAGCGATGGGTGACTGCACTGAGAAGTTGGGGCGTGGACCGTTGACTAGCCCTGGACCACGGGAAACCCTAAAAAATATTTTTAAGACTTAAATGAACATCTATTGAAGTATAAATGTCATTAGAAACATCAAAGAAAAATTAATTAATTAGTACAAAGAAAAATGAGATATCGAGAAAATGACAAAACTCGGTATTACCGAAAAATCGGGAATGCAACCCGAATAGTAGCATTGTGGTCATTTGACATCCCAAGTTGCCTTTTGACCTAAATGTCCATTAAAAATAAATTATATTACACTTTGAAAATATTATGAAAAATTAAAAGGAGATACATTATGTAAATAGTAAAAGTGTGGTGGCCAAATTACAAAAATTGGAAACTTTAAATAAATAACCATTAAATTATTCCTAAGTGCTCCATTAACTCTCATGTTGAGCCACCTATATAAGTAATTGGGACAGATTGTTCCACTAAACCATCTCATTTTCTTCAAGCTTTCATCCATGGCTGAAATGAAATCCTCCCAAATTCACCATGGCCGTTTCATGCATGAGCTCAAGTTCTCCATGATCAAGCCATTATTTCTTCAAGCTTCCTTCATGAAAAATGATCCTTACACCATGGGCAACATATAGGCAGCAAAAAGGAGAAGAAATTTCAAGGATTTGTCAAGCTCAAGTTGAGGTTAGTGCTTAATCTTTCCATTTTCCTTCAATAATCCTTGTGTTGAGCTTTGGGTAAGTTGAATTGCTAAGAAAAATTGAGGAAATGATGAGTATTGGTGAACCTTAATTTTGGTAGCCATGGAAATGCAGGGTTAGTGACTTATTCTTATATGTATTAGATGGGAATTAAGGTTGATTAACTCAAATAAAAGTTGTAGTAGGTTAATGTCCAAGTATGTGCATGTTAGTGCTTGAATTAAGGGTTTGAAATGGGACCTTGATGCTTTGGCAAACTGCCATGTTTGGCAGCCTATAAAATCATGAATTTGTGTGTGAATATGAAGTTTATTAATGAAATATGATAGTGTTAAATTATGGGCAGCATGTGTAAGTGATATTGAAGTATGAATATATTGAAGTGTATGTGTAATATTGATATTGAGATATGTTGAATTTTGGTGGAAGTGAATATTGAGCTTGAATGGTGAATTGTGTGCATTGAGCACTTGAGTTTTCTGCCCAATATGCTTGCTGGAATTGTGTACAATACATATATATATATATGGAAGGGCCATTGATTGAATATTGAAGTAATGAGGAGGAGAAGGAATATCAAATTGGAAGTGTAAGTGTTTTGTGCAGGTTGTGTATTTATGGCAGTACTTAAATTAGGTTATAAGTGCTAAACTATGAACCCAATTGGTATAAGGCCAATGGAGAGTGAAACTAGACACCAAATAGGCCAACTTTCATGTAGAAATTTTACCTAAATTCTGCCTAGAAGGTGACTTGAAAAATGACCAAATCCGGATTAGTGACTTGAAAGCCTGAAAATTGACCATTTGAGTAGCAGTTAGTGTTTTGCCCATAACTCACTCAAAACAGGTCCAAATGACCTGAAATTTTTACCATGAATATTTTAGACATAGATATACAATTCTTATGAAGACACCAAAGCCCAGAATGGCCATAACCAAGCCAAATAGCTTGCACAAGTTCAGGTACCAAAACTAGCCGAACCAAAAGTGGCGTAAAAATGACCTAAGCCTACCATTTTGGTGCATTCTGTCCAGCATTGGTAAATTGACCATAACTTGGTCTACACAACTCAGAATGACCTGAAATTTTGCCCCACGTGCAATAAGACATAGACCTACAAGTTTGTAGTTTGGACCAGAACTCGAAAATCGAGGAAACTAGGTCGTCCGGCTAGGTCAAAATAGTACACTGAAATCCGATAAATTGCAATAAAATGCAATACACTTGGAAATGAAATTGGTAACATATACCAACACTAAAGGGCTATAAAATGTAACATATTGGTAACATTAGAATTGACTCACTTAGAGTGCATCAAGGGTCAACATTATAGGTTGACTAATGAAATGAATTGAAGGGAATAGTACCAAGAAAATTTAAATATTGGATTTTATTGTTAGAAACAAATTCATTGAGTACTAAAACACTTTAAATTGTGTGTTTCAGTTGAAAAGGATATTGAGAAGCATAAGGAACACTGAGTCAGGGCCAAGAGGCATATATCAAAGGTTTGTGCACTATACTTTTTATATTCACTGCTTTTACTAGAAAATTTATTTGGAGAAATGAGTTATGAATAATTTTTTATTGTTTTGGCTTTGGGAATTTTATTTGGAAATTATTGTGTTGCCTACTTTGCAAATGGAAATTTTGAGATAAAATATGATTTGTGGTTTGTATGAAATATTTAAATATTGTGATTTGGAATTGTTTTGATTCACACTTGGTATGACAATGTTACTATGTTCCTTCTCCATTTATGGGGTGAGTGTGATTATATTCCTCCCTCTTTGACTTGCCAATATGAGGTGAGTGTGGATGAGTACTCATTATCTAGCTAGCTTCCTCCCTCATTGATTTCAATTAGTGGGGTGAGTGTGCCTTATCGTGGTGTACAACACGGCATGCTCAGAAAAGTTTGTGTCATGACCTAAGTTGTGTTATTGATTAGCAAAACTATATTACTCAGTTATTTGATTAAATTGTGTTATTGATTGGCAAAACTGTATTATTCAATTGTTTGATCAAATTTGTGTTAAATGAGCTTTGAAAAAAAAATTGTGAATTGTTTGGATTGTAAATTGTCAATAAAAGTTTTACATACCACATTTTAAATTGTTATTGTGCACCACTGAGTAAATTTTACTCAACAATAGCTTTTCATTGCTGTCGCAGGTAGACAGACTGACAGGGCAACAGACTAGGCTGCTAGTGCTACATTGAGAGTTCATCGGGTATATTGAGTATACTATATTTTGCATTTTGTATTATAATGTATGTTCACTGTATGTATATATTGTTCTTGGTTTTGAGCAGTTGTAAATTAAAATTATAAATTAAAATTATACATTAAAATTGTACATTAAAGTTGTAAACTAAAATTGTAAATTATTTTGCCTTGTAAAAATATTGTGATATATTTCTTTTATCTCAGCTTTTGAAAACACAGGAAAATTATTGTGGATTTGAGTTGACAAATATTGAGAAACTTATGGTGTTGATTAGATATTGGAGTTTGGAGATTGAGAAAAATATTGGAAGTGCTTTTTACAGGTTTTTGAAGAACTGTTTTATTCAAAATATAGATGGCACTCTGCCATAATTTTTACAGAAATTATTAATACTTCAAATGTGTTATCTGATTTCAGTTCAGTTAAAAAAAATTTTAACACCTGTAAATAGTGCTCACCATTGTAAAAAGAAGTAAGAAAATATTAAAAATCCCTTGTAGTGTATTTAATAGATTATCAGTAGACGAAGTTGTTAATTCATTAAGTGTACTACGGGATCATGTTATGCTTTACGGAGAGGTAGGGTGTGACATGTTTTAGTGATATCAGAGCAAGTTTTTAGATTCTGTTTTGACCTGTAATTTGAATATTTTTCCTTCATAGTACAACTGCTCAATGTCATTGTTTGATACATACAGTACATTACATTATAAATATGCACTAACAGGAGGAAATCTCCTTGCGTTATTGTTCAAGAGGTGTAATATCCTCTGATTGACTGCGAAAGAAGGGGACCGTTCAGTCGATCAATCAATAGAGGCTGAACTACAAGGGGATGCCCCAGCCCTTCACAATGTGAGTGGATCAGCCGTACCAGTCCCCTCAGTACCACAGTTCCCTGCTTAATTTGCTCAGCAGATGGAAACAATGTTCCAACAGATGGCTGTTAACATGCCCACTCGAGCCCCATTGCAGACACCTATAACACCTCTATTTGTATAGCCTGGTATATTTCACTGTTCTGGTGACCAGTGTCGGTCCAGACAATTAAGGGGATTAGAACCACACTTAAGACAACTAGATAAGCTATAAATACAAATAATTAGTAATTGCCAATTAGTTAAGTATAAATAAGAAAAACTGAACATAAGAAGTTAAACGAGCCGAGAGTCACAGCAATGGGTGACCTTCTCGGGAACGATTGCGAAGTCAATTTAAACTCAAATTTCGAACCATAAAAAGTGATGCTGCGGAACACAGTGGAAAAGAGAAAATCATGAAAAAGAACTGTTAAGCTAGTTAAATTATTAGGTCAGGGAGCCGAAAGAAATATTGAATTATTTGTAAACCGGGTTAAACCGGCGAGGGGCAATTTGGTTAATTAACCCAGAGAGTTGACTCCTGACCTAACTGTCAAATAAAATTGGAGAAAAGAAAATTTTGGAGTCAAGAATTAAATTAAAGAACTAATAGAAAAATACTTAGAAAAGAAAAAGAAGAAAAAGAAAAGTTAAAAAGGTAGTGACATCATCATGGTGACATCACCTATGAAGTCATAAATAATTTTTATTTACTTAATAATTTGACTAAGTCAATTAAAGGATAAATATCCAAAATAAAGAGACAAAAATTATTTTTCCTCCTTCTTCTTCTTGCTAGCCGAAATCCCTCTCTCTCCCTCCTCCATGTTTGTCCACCATTGATGAGTTATTCAAGCTTGAATAACTTGAATCCTTCCCATTAATGTAAACCTTGAACCCTAGAAAACTTCTAAATTACCATAGAAAGGAAGAATAGAGGAAAGAAAAAGAGAGAAATTAGAACAAAGAGTGAAGATCAAAGACTTCACCTAAGGTTAGTAAGCTAACTTTCAATTTTCTACTTTAAATGCATGTTTAGTTACTTAAATGAACTTAGAAACTAATAAAATGAAATAAAAATATGTGTGGAGGACCAAACTGAAATTTCAGCCAGCATGATGGGGAGTGTGATGTGCATGGTTTGATGGATTTGAATGAGTATATGAACCTCAATTAGTTGAGTGACTATAGTTAAAAGCATTGAATTGGTTAAATGCAATAATTAGTGTGAATTAGGGTTTTGGACATTAGGGTTTAGAGACAAAAATGTGAGAAACTTGTAAAAGATGTCTTAGACCTAGTTTGAAGTGGGGAATGGTCAATGGTGACCAAATGAAGTGTGTTGAAAGTGTTGGAGTTGAACCCAAATTCAGATTCAATGTGGTCATGCATGACCAAAGTCCCTTTGAGGGACCAAAAATGAAAATTTACAAGTCCAATTGGTATGAGACCAATTGGGAATGAAAATAGACACTAAATGACACAATTTTCATTTGGGAAGCATACCCAAAAAGTGACCAAAACCTAGTGAACAAATTGACCAAACTTGGAAAATCTCAGTCTGCCCTGTACAAACTGACCAAATGAACAGTATTTGTTCATTTGGTCATAACTTGAGCTAGGTAGGTCAAAATGAACTGAAAGTTTACCAGTGGACAAGTTAGATATAGACCTAAAACTTTAATGAAGAACACAAACCCAAATTATGCCATTAACCAAGTCATTTGGCCACCCAAAGTTGGTGACCTAAAACTGCCAGAACTAAAATTGCCCAGAAAACTGGGTTGAGTCCAATCCGGCAGCTATGGTTCAAATGGCTATAACTTGAGCTACAAAACTCCAATTGGAGTAATTCAAAAAGAAGAATAACTTAAGACAATAGGGAACATTTTCTATGAAGGAAGTTTTTCCAAATTCTAACAGAAAAGTGACCAATGGAACAGTGCAACCTTAGACTCCAAAACTAAACATTTTCAAATTTACCTAAAAGACTTAGAATTTGAATAAACAACCAAAATCAACAAATTTAGTGACTACAATGTGGTATGTGGGTGAAGTTGGAATTCTCATACCTATTAAGCCTTAGAAATTCAACAATTTGACTTGAATAGTGTAGTGAATAGTAACCCCAAAGCACAAAATTTAAAGAACGCTAAGTTTAGCACATTAGAACTAGGTAAAAGTGAAGTTAAATTTATTTTTGGAATTATGCTAAGTTATGGTACTGAAACACTATGAAATTGTGTGTTTCAGATGAAAAGAACACTGGGAAAGAACCCGAGGAACCGAGTCAAGGCTAAGAGGCGACTCGCTTGAGGTTTGTGCACAACATCTCCATGCTTTAAAAATTCATTGATAAAGTGAAGGAAATATGTATTTTACTTTTTACTTTGAATTGTTGAAAGTTTATTTGTGACATTATTTATGATGTTTTGATTTAAATTATTGAAAGTTATTATGTATATTTGAAATGGCAATGTTTAGCAAATTGTTAAGATAAGTTTTGAAACCACAATGGCATAACCATATATTTGAACACCTCACTAGCATGACTAGTGGGGGTAATCAGTTTCGAATTTTGATTCATTCTCTAGATGAAGTATTGAGGTGTGTGCCAGCAGAAGAGGATTTGAATGGATATCCATATATTTGAGCTAGCTAGCCTTGTGATGTGATTTCTCCTTAGCCTCTGGCTATTGAGATTATATTTGTTTCAAATGGCATGATATAACTGTGGGTTTTATGAAATGTGATTTGATACTTCAAAAATGAAATTGTTTGGGATTAAAATCTCATAATTTATGTTTTGTATTTAATTCTCATATTCAGTCCAATTTTTGAATAAATGTGATTTAAATTCTGCATAAAGATTATTTTAGTATGTTGTGCACCACTGAGTCTTAGTACTCAGCGATAGTTGTTATTGCTGTCGCAGATATAGAGACTAGAGGACCAGTAGATTGAGCTGTTGAGGACAGGGGAGCCACTTGTAATACCCCCGTTTGCATAGCCTGGTATATTTCACTGTTCCGGTGACCGAAGTCAGTTCGGACAATTAAGGGGATTAGAATCATATTTAAGACAACTAGATGAACTATAAACACAAATAATTAGTAATGTCCAATTAGTTAAGTATAAACAAGAAAAAATAGAACATAAGAAGTTAAACGAGCCGAGAGTCACAGCGATGGGTGACCTTCTCGGGAACGACTGTGAAGTCGATTTAAACTCAAATTTCGAATCGTAAAATGTGACGCTGCTGTCCTTAGGACCATTACAAACACAGTGGAAAAGAAAAGATCATGAAAAAGAACTGTTAAGCTAGTCAAATAATTAGGTCAGGGAGCCAGAAGAAATATTGAATTAATTGCAAACCGGGATGAACCGGCGAAGGGCAATTTGGTCAATTGACCCCGAGAGCTGACTCCTGACCTAACTGTCAAATAAAATCGGAGAAAAGAAAATTTCAGAATCGAGAATTAAATTAAAGAACTAATAGAAAAATAAATAGAAAAAAAAAAGAAAAAGAAAAGTAAAAAAGGTAGTGACATCATCAAGGTGACATCACATATGAAGTCATAAATAAATTTTTTATTTACTAGATAATTTGACTAAGTCAATTAGAGGATAAATATGCAATTAAATAAACAAAAAATTCATTTTTGCTTCTTCCTTTTCAAGCTAGCCGAAGTTTCTCTCTCACTCTCCCTTACATCTTCATTTTTCAACCTCCATGGAAGCTTACTCTCAAGCTTCTTAAACCCCAAAACTAGCCATAAATTTCACAAATTCCTTCATTAAACTTTTTTTTTTTTTGAAGCTTGGTAAAACTATTGACAACAAAAAAAAAAAAAAAAGAGAAAAGAAAGGAGATTTGAAGAGGGAGAAATTCAACAAAAAAAGGTTAGTGACTTAAGATGCAAAATTAGTTTAAATTTTGTTGAGGGACCAAACTTACAGCCTGGTATATTTTGTTGAAGGACCCCTATTTGTACAACCTGGTATATTTCACTCTTCCGGTGACCGTTGTCGATCCGGACAATTAAGAGGATTAGAACCACACTTAAGACAACTAAACAAGCCATAAACACAAATAATTAGTAATTGCCAATTAGTTAAGTATAAATAAGAAAAACAAAACATAAGAGGTTAAACGAGCCCAGAGTCACAGCGATGGGTGACCGTCTCGGGAACCACTGCTAAGTCATTTTAAACTCAAATTCGGAATCAAGAATTAAATTAAAGAACTAATAGAAAAATAAATAGAAAAAAAAGAGGAAAATGGAAAAGTCAAAAGGTGATGACATCATGCATGACTTCATGCATGATGCCATAAAAACAATACTTAATATATTTATTTAATTGGGATTTTTGGGTCTTCCATAAGGATAAAACAAAAAAAAAAGAAAAGAAAAATAAAAATGAAAGTCTTCTTCCACCAAGCTTGCCGCCCTCACACACTCTCTCTCTCTCCCTCACCATTGCAAACTCCATTAAAGCTTGTCTTCAAGCTTTGAAACCCTCACTAAACCTCAACTTCTCCCATACTTGCTTCACAAAAACTTGTTCTGGTCACTTGGGAAGGAGCTTTACAACAAAAAGAAAAAAAAAAGGAAGAAGTTTTGAAGAAAAAGAAATTCTACATAAAAGGTTAGTAATCAAATTTGATAATTTGAGTTTGATTCTTACATTTCTAACTTATTGAACTTGTAAATAAACTTAAAATGGAAAGAAAATTTATTGAGGGATTATATAGAAATTTGGACACCTAGGGTTTGGTTGGACAAAGTATAAATTTGTTTGAGCTAAATATGTTAGGAAGCTTAATTGAGTTAAGGGAGCATGTTTATAAGTGTTTAATTAGCTAAATGCAACAAATGACATGAATTAGGGTTTTGAACATTAGGGTTTAGAGACCAAAAATGTGAAGAAGTGCTAAATGATGTCTTTGACATAGTTTAAGGAAAGAAATGGCCATTTGTGACCTAATTAAGTGTGTTAGAAGTGTTTGATTCAAAGCCAAATTCGGATCAGGTATACACCATGACCAAAAGTCAACTTTGAGGGACCAAAAATGGAATTTTACACGTCCAATTGGTATGAGACCAATTGGGAATGAAAATAGGCACTAAATGACACAATTTTCATTTAAGAAGCATGCCCAAAAAGTTACTAAAACCTAGTGAACAAATTGACTAAAGTTGAAAAATTGCAGGCTGCCCTGCACAAACTGACCAAATGAACAGTGTTTGTTCATTTGGTCATAACTCGAGCTAGGTAGGTCCAAATGACCTGAAATTTTACCAGTGGTTAGATGAGATATAGACCTAAAAGTTTCATGAAGAACAAAAACCCAAATTATGTCATTAACCCAATCAAATTATTGAGCAAAGTTGAGTCACTAAATTTACAGAACTACAGATTTGCCATATGAATAGTAAAGTTTCAATGGCTATAACTCTCTCTAGAAAACTCTGATTTAGGTGATTCTTGAACTGATGGAAACCTAAGGCATATTAGAATATTTCATATGAAGAAAATTGGACCAAATTATATACTTAACTTAGTCAAATTACTGAACGAAATTGGATCAATAAATCTATAGAACTAAATTCTGCAGCATGAATAGTAAAAGTAATTTGCATATAACTTGAGCTACAAAACTCCAATTGGAGTGATTCAAAAAGGAGAATAAACTTAAGAAAATAAGGAACATTTTCTATGAAGGAAGTTTTGCCAAATTCCAACAGTAAAATGACCAATGGAACAGTGCAACTGAGACACCAAAAACTGAAAATTGACAATTTTGCTTAAAAGACTTAAGTGTTGAGAAAATAACCAAAACCAACAAGTTTGGTGGCCAAAATGTGGTATGTAGGTGAAGTTGGAATTCCCATACCTATTAAGCCTTAGAAAGTCAATAATTTGACTTGAATAGTATAGTGAATAGTAACCCGTAATACAAAAATTTTGAGAACATCGAATTTAGCACGTTAGAGCTAGGTAAAAGTGAAGTTAAATTTATTTTTAGATTTATGCTAAGTTATGATACTGAAACACTGTGAAACTGTGTGTTTCAGTTGAAAAAGACTTGGAAGCTCTGAGAGACTGAGTCAAGGCCTAGAGGCGACTCACGTTAGGTTTGTGCACAATAAACCTTATTTGAAACTTTTGTCATTGAAAAATTGATTTAGTGTGATTTATGAAAATTTGAAGTTAATTATGAATTGTGTTGCCATCTTGTGAATGAAATTATGACTTTAAAAATTTATTGGACTTCTCACGAATTATTTGAATAAATGTTTGAAATTGATTTTTGATTCACACTTAGCATGACAGTTCCTTATTATTCCTCCTCCATTTATGGGGTGAGATCGATTATTTTCATCCCTCTCTGGTTTATCAGTTGAGGTTGTAGATCGGATGAGTACTCATTAGCTAGCTAGCCACCTCCCTCATTGATTTCGATTAGTGAGGTTGTAGATTGCTTTGTCGTGGTGTACAACACGGCATTGATCGAAAATTTTGTGTCATGGCTTAAGTTGTGTATGAATTGGCAACACTGTATTTCTTAAATTATCTGACTAAATTGTATTATTATGAGCTTTGATAATTTGTGAAATGTGATTGAGAAATATTTAAACTGTGTTTTGATAATGAATGATTTATGTATTATATTTTAAATTTTTATTGTGCACCACTAAGTATTTTTATACTTAACGATAGCTTATTTTGCTGTCGCAGATAAAAGCAAGGAGAACGCAGCAGAATGAGCTGCTATTGAACTGGGACTGCACTAATATTTTTGTACGGATATTGTTTTATACCCTTGTAGTTATTTTTTATGTAAATATTGTAATGTCATAAGTATCAATGTAAAGTGAGCAGTTGTATAATAAATTGTAATAATATTATTTTTGGATTTTATATCTGTAAATTTAATTTGTGCATACTATATTGATGGAATTATTTGAAATGGTTTGTTTTCAAAATTTTGAGTTGACTTGAAATTATTTGGTGATTGGGAGTTGTGTAAAATTATTGGAAGTGCTTTTTATAGGATTTTGAAGAACGGTTTTCTCCAAATACAAATGAAACTCTGTCAAAATTTTATAAAATTTGCGGTAGATTTAAAATGGACAAAAATTCTTACTAGTTTATAAGCTTTGAATAAATGATTTTAATTCCTATCAAAATGCTCACCACTTCCAAAATACAAGAAAATAGTTTTAAAATCCCTTGTAGTGTACTTAATGAATTATTGGTAGGTGAAGTTCGGTAGTTCATTAGGTATTCTACGGGATCATGTTATGCCTTACAGAGGGGTAAGGTGTGACATGTTTTAGTGGTATCAGAGCATGGTTTTGCAATGAATTTTGACTATGTGTATGAATATTTCTTTGATAAGTACAACTGCTCAAGTGTCTTTAATTGATACATATGACATATTTACATCATGAATATGCACTAACGGAGGTCAACCTCCTTGTGTTTGATCTCAGGAAGTAGAAATTTTGGGAAAACGGAATGGAAGAAGGAGATCATTTTGTGGAACAATCTGTTGAAGCTGAGGTTCAAAGGGAAGCCCCAGCACTCGAGAATGTGAATGGGTCAGCCACTCCAGCTCCTACTCTAGCACCGCAGTTTCCTGCTCAGCTTGCACAGCAGATGGCTGCGTTTTTCCAGCAAATGACGGGAAATGTACCACCCCAAGCTCAAATGCAAGTACCTGTATCACACCCACAGCCCTCAGCTCGGCAATATGAAAAATTGATGAAATTTGGGGCCACCGAGTTTAAGGGCATTGTGGATCCACTAGAGGCGGAACAGTGGTTGGAAAGAATGGAATGGGTTTTTAGGAAGCTGCAGTGTACTGAAGAATTAAAATTTGAATATTCAGTATCTCTTCTGCAAGGGGATGCATATGAATGGTGGAAGACCATCCCCCATAGCCTGGTTGAGCCACCTGTGCTGACATGGACAGACTTCTTTAGGGAATTCAGGCAGAAATGGGTTCCTGATGCGTATGTAGATATGAAATTGCAAGAATTCTTGAGTTTGAAAAAAGGGGACAGAACCATAGCAGAATATGAGAGAGACTTCTCTCGACTGAGCCACTACGCTGGAAGCTTAGTCTCCACCCCCAGAGATAGATGTAAGAGGTTTGAGTCCGGGTTAAGGCCGAATATGAGGATGCAAGTTGTGGGTTTCCGCCATCAGAATTTCTCTGAGTTGATGTCACAGGCCCTGGAATTGGAAAACATAGAATCAGAAGGGCAGTGAAGAAGGGTACACAAGAGAAAGAGAAGACTGAAAGGACTACTGGACAAGCACCTGAGAGTGGTTCAGGGAAGAGGAAACAGTTTGGGGGATCCAGCTCTCGTAGATCTGGCAGAGGCAAATTCTCTGGCCAAAGACCACCCCGGTCTGGTCAGCAGACTCATCAGGCACCCCGAGGAGCTCTATCAGTATGACAGTGTGAAACTTGTGGTAGAACACACGGTAGGGTATGTTTCAAGGCCACTGGTGCATGTTTTAATTGTGGAGGGAGCGGACATTTCGCTAAGGATTGTACTAGTCCGCGTCGGTCTGGACCTTCTGCTACATCTGAAGGATCAGCACAAGTTTCTGCACCTAGAGGATCACAACCAGCTGGTAGAGGTAGAGGCAAAGGTAAGGGTCCTGGTAACACTCCTGGGAGTCAAAGCACTGTTAACCAGCCAGTATCTAGTGGTGCACCAGTCAGAGTGTATACCATACGTCAGAGGGAGGAGGCTGAAACATCAGACGTAGTAACTTGTATTTTCTCCATCCTTGACCAAGATGTACATGTGTTATTTGATCCTGGCTCCACACATTCGTATGTTAGTGCTAGTGTGATGTGTTCTACTGCTATATCGTGTGTACCAATGGACTATGATGTGTTAGTAACTAGTCCATTAGGCCAGGAGGTCAGGGTAAATAGACTATATAGGGACTGTCCTTTGGTGACCCAAGGACACACTTTTCGATCTGATTTGATTGAAATGCCCTTCAGAGATTATGACATTATCTTGGGCATGGATTGGTTAGCCAGGCATCATGAGATAATTGACTGTAGACTGAAGACAGTCACTTTTGGTCTTCCTCAGTATGGTGATGTAGTAATACATGAGGAGAGGCAGTTATTGCCTTCAAACATTATTTCAGCTGCACTGGCCAGAAAAATGATTAGGAAAGGGTATGAGGCGTACTTGGTATATGTGATAGACACCCAAGTGGGGAGTCCAGCACTAAGGGACATCCCTATGGTATGTGACTTTCTAGATATGTTTCCTAATGAATTACCAGGATTACCTCTAGAAAGAGAGGTGCAGTTTGAGATTGATGTTATGCCTGGTGTGGACCCAATCTCCATAACGCTATACAGAATGGCATCAGCAGAACTAAAAGAATTGAAAGTACAGTTGCAAGAGTTACTTGATAAGGGCTTTATCTGCCCTAGTGTGTCACCTTGGGGAGCACCAGTGTTGTTTGTAAAGAAGGATGACACTCTCCAATTATGCATTGACAATCGATAGTTGAATAAGGTGACAATAAAGAACAGATACCCATTGCCCCACATTGATGATTTGTTTGATCAGTTGAGGGTTGTAACTGTGTTCTCCAAAATTGACCTGAGATCAGGCTATTATCAGCTGAAAGTACAAGAGCAGAGTACTTCTAAAACTGCCTTTAGAACCCGCTATGGCCATTATGAGTTCTTGGTTATGCCATTTGGGTTAACTAATGCTCTGGCTGCTTTTATGGATCTGATGAACATTATCTTCAGACCATACCTCGCCCAGTTTGTTGTGGTATTTAGCGATGATATATTGATCTATTCGAGGAGTACAGAAGAGCATGATAGACATCTGCGCATTGTACTGTAAACTTTGAGGGAGAAACAGCTATACGCCAAATTGTCAAAATGTGAATTTTGGCTGAAGGAGATATCCTTTTTGGGGCACATAGTATCAGCAGAGGGTATTAAGGTGGATCCTAGCAAGATAAAAGTTGTCCTTAATTGGAAGCCACCCAAAAATATCACAGAGATTCGCAGTTTTCTGGGTTTAGCTGGATACTACCGTCGATTTGTGAAGGGATTCTCCATGTTGGCATCTCCATTTACCAAGCTGCTTAGAAAGGATGTGAAATTTCAGTGGATGGACAAATGCCAACAGAGTTTTAATAAATTGAAGAGATGTTTGACTGAGGCTCCAGTCCTGACTTTACCTACACCGGGTAAAGAATATACAGTTTACAGTGATGCTTCTCACAATGGGTTAGATTGTGTGTTGATGCAAGATCGAAATGTCATTGCTTATGCATCACGCTAGCTAAAACCACATGAGAGGAATTATCCGACACATGACTTGGAGCTTGCAGCCATTGTGTTTGCTCTTAAGATCTGGAGACATTATTTGTATGGGGGGGAGAAGTATTACATCTACACAGATCATAAGAGTTTGAAGTATTTGGGCACCCAGAAAGAACTGAATTTAAGAAAGAAGAGATGGTTAGAGTTGATAAAAGACTATAATTGTCTAATAGACTATCAGCTAGGGAAAGCTAATGTTGTAGCTGACGCCTTAAGTCGCAAGACTATGGCAAGTCTATGAGTTACTCCTTTATCTTTGGTACATGAGCTAAGATCATTGCATGCCAGCTTAGAGATTAATGATGATGGGCAGACATGGCATGTACAGCCATTGTTGATTGATCAGATCAAAATGGCTACTCAGAATAATGAAAGGTATCAGAAGCTATTGGAACAAGTCCGACAGGGCAAGAAACCAAAATTCTCAATCAGAGATGATGGTCTACTACTACACCAGGGCAGAATATGTGTTCCTAATGATGTCGAATTGAGGAAGATCATTTTGAAGGAAGCACATGAGTCTCCTTTTTCCATGCACCCTGGTGGCACAAAAATGTATAGAGGGCTAAAGGAGCATTACTGGTGGATGGGTATGAAAAGAGATGTGGCAGAATTTGTTTCCAAATGCCTAACTTGTCAACAAGTGAAGGCAGAACATCAAGTACCCACTGGGTTGTTACATCCACTACCAGTGCCAGAATGGAAATGGGAGAGAATAACTATGGATTTTGTGATGGGACTTACGAGGACACAAAAGAATCATGATGCAGTATGGGTCATTGTCGACAGACTGACTAAGTTTGCTCATTTTCTGCCAGTTCGGATGGACTACAGTTTAGAAAGATTGGCCAAGTTGTACATTGATGAAATTGTGAGACTGCATGGAGTGCCAGTATCCATCGTATCAGACAGAGATCTTAGGTTCACTTCTAGATTCTGGGGTAGTCTCCAGAAAGCCCTAGGAACTAGATTGAACTTGATCGCATTCCACCCACGCAGACGGATGGCGATGCGAGAGGGTAATTCAGATCTTGGAGGATATGCTACGGGCTTGTGTGATTGAGTTTGAGGGTAGTTGGGATACACACTCGCCTTTGATTGAGTTTTCTTATAACAATAGCTACCAATCTAGCATTGGGATGCCTCCATATGAAGCTTTGTATGGTAGAAAATGTAGAACCCCGTTGTGTTGGGATGACGTGGGTGAAAGAAAGATGATTGGACCCGAAATTGTTCAAAAAACTGAAGAAAAAATCAGAGTGATCAGAGATCGACTTAAGACTGTATCAGACCGTCAAAAGTCCTACAATAATTTGAAAAGAAGAGATATTGAGTATGCAGTGGGTGAGAAAGTTTTCCTCAAAGTTTCTCCTTGGAAGAGAATTATGAGATTCAGCAGAAAGGGGAAACTAAGTCCTCGTTTCATTGGGCCATATGAGGTTCTGGAAAGAGTGGCTCCTTTGGCATATCGGTTGGCATTACCTCCAGAGTTGGAGAAGATACATAACGTCTTCCATGTGTCTATGTTGAGGAGGTATCGATCAGACCCATCTCATGTACTACCAGTAGAAGAAATTGAAGTGAATTCAGACCTCACATATGAAGAAGAATACATAGAGATTCTGGCTTATGAGGTGAAACAGCTATGAAACAAGCAGATACCATTGGTAAAAGTGCTGTGGAACCATCATTCGGGCCAGGAGGCTACTTGGAAACGAGAGGAGGACATGAGGAGACAACACCCACAGCTATTCAGAGATTAATACCAAGTAAAATTTCGAGACTAAATTTATTTAAGGGAGAGAGAATTGTAACACCCTTTTTTGTATAGTCTGGTATATTTCACTGTTCCGGTGACCGTTGTCGATCCGGAAAATTAAGAGGATTAGAACCACACTTAAGACAACTAAACAAGCCGCAAACACAAATAATTAGTAATTGCTAATTAGTTAAGTATAAAAAAGAAAAACAGTACATAAGAGGTTAAACGAGCTGAGAGTCACAGCTATGGGTGACCGTCTCGGGAACGACTGCAAAGCCATTTTAAACTGAAATTTCGAACCGTAAAATGTGATGCTGCAGTCCTTAAGACCATTATGAACACAGTGGCAAAGAGAAAATCACAAAAAAGAACTGTTAAGCTAGTCAAATAATTAGGTCAGGGAGCCGGAAGAAATATGGAATTAATTGCAAACCGGGAAGAACCGGCGAGGGGCAATTTGGTCAATTGACCCTGAGAGCTGACTCCTGATCTAACTGTCAAATAAAATCGGAGAAAAGAAAATTTCAGAATCGAGAATTAAATTAAAGAACTAATAGAAAAATGCATAGAAAAAAAAAAGAGGAAAATAGAAAAGTCAAAAAGGTGATGACATCATGCATGACTTCATGATGATGCCATAAAAACAATACTTAATATATTTATTTAATAGGGATTTTTGGGTCTTCCATAATGATAAAATAAAACAAAAGAAAAGAAAAATAAAAATCAAAGTCTTCTTCCACCAAGCTTGCCGCCCTCACACACTCTCTCTCTCCCTCACCATTGCAAACTCCATTGAAGCTTGTCTTCAAGCTTTGAAACCCCACTAAACCTCAACTTCTCCCATACTTGCTTCACAAAAACTTGTTCTGGTCACTTGGGAAGGAGCTTTACAACAAAAAGAAAAAAAAAGGAAGAAGTTTTGAAGAAAAAGAAATTCTACATAAAAGGTTAGTAATCAAATTTGATAATTTGAGTTTGATTCTTACATTTCTAACTTATTAAGCTTGTAAATAAACTTAAAATGGAAAGAACATTTGTTGAGGGATTATATAGAATTTTGGACAGCTAGGGTTTGGTTGGAAAAATTATAAATTTGTTTGAGCTAAATATGTTAGGAAGCTTAATTGAGTTAAGGGAGCATGTTTATAAGTGTTTAATTAGCTAAATGCAACAAATGACATGAATTAGGGTTTTGAACATTAGGGTTTAGAGACCAAAAATGTGAAGAAGTGCTAAATGATGCCTTTGACATAGTTTAAGGAAAGAAATGGCCATTTGTGACCTAATTAAGTGTGTTAGAAGTGTTTGATTCAAAGCCAAATTCGGATCAGGTATACACCATGACCAAAAGTCAACTTTGAATGACCAAAAATGGAATTTTACACGTCCAATTGGTATGAGACCAATTGGGAATGAAAATAGGCACTAAATGACACAATTTTCATTTAAGAAGTATGCCCAAAAAGTGACTAAAACCTAGTGAACAAATTGACTAAAGTTAAAAAATTGCAGGCTGCCCTGCACAAACTGACCAAATGAACAGTGTTTGTTCATTTGGTGATAACTCGAGCTAGGCAGGTCAAAATGACCTGAAATTTTACCAGTGGTTAGATGAGATATAGACTAAAACTTCATGAAGAACAAAAACCCAAATTATGCCATTAACCCAATCAAATTATTAAGCAAAGTTGAGTCACTGAATCTGCAGAACTGCAGATTTGCCATATGAATGGTAAAGTTTCAATGGCTATAACTCTCTCTAGAAAACTCCGATTTAGGTGATTCTTGAACCGATGGAAACCTAAGGCATAGAAGAATATTTCATATGAAGAAAATTAGACCAAATTATGGACTTAACTTGGTCAAATTGCTAAACGAAGTTGGATCAATAAATCTACAAAACTAAATTCTGCAGCATGAACAGTAAACATAATTTGCATATAACTTGAGCTAAAAAACTCCAATTGGAGTGATTCAAAAAGGAGAATAAACTTATGACAATAAGAAACATTTTTTATGAAGGAAGTTTTGCCAAATTCCAACAGTAAAATGACCAATGAAACAGTGCAACCGAGACACCAAAAACTGAAAATTGACAATTTTGCCTAAAAGACTTAAGTGTTGAGAAAATGACCAAAACCAACAAGTTTGGTGGCTAAAATGTTGTATGTGGGTGAAGTTGGAATTTCCATACCTATTAAGCCTTAGAAAGTCATCAATTTGACTTGAATAGTGTAGTGAATAGTAACCCGAAACACAAAAATTTCAAGAACGTTGAATTTAGCACGTTAGAGCTAGGTAAAAGTGAAGTTAAATTTATTTGTGGATTTATGCTAAGTTATGGTACTGAAACACTGTGAAACTGTGTGTTTTAGCTGAAAAAGACTTGGAAGCTCTGAGAGACTGAGTCAAGGCCTAGAGGCGACTCACGTCAGGTTTGTGCACAATAAACCTTATTTGAACCTTTTGTCATTGAAAAATTGATTTAGTGTGATTTATGAAAATTTGAAGTTAATTATGAATTGTGTTGCTATCTTGTGAATGAAATTATGACTTTGGAAATTTATTTGACTTCTCACGAATCATTTGAATAAAATGTTTGAAATTGATTTTTGATTCACACTTAGCATGACAGTGCCTTATTATTCCTCCTCCATTTATGGGGTGAGATCGATTATTTTCCTCCCTCTCTGGTTTACCAGTTGAGGTTGTAGATCGGATGAGTACTCATTAGCTAGCTAGCCACTTCCCTCATTGATTTCGATTAGTGAGGTTGTAGATTGCTTTTTCGTGGTGTACAACGCGCCATTGATCGGAAATTTTGTGTCATGGCTTAAGTTGTGTATGAATTGGCAACACTGTGTTTCTTAAATTATTTGACTAAATTGTATTATTATGAGCTTTGATAATTTGTGAAATGTGATTGAGAAATATTTAAACTGTTTTTTGATAATGAATGATTTATGTATTGTATTTTAAATTTTTATTATGCACCACTAAGTATTTTTATACTCAGCGATAGCTTATTTTGTTGTCGCAGATAAGAGCAAAGAGAAAGCGGCAGAGTGTGCTGCTATTGAACTGGGACTGCACTGATATTTTTATACGGGTATTGTTTTATACCCTTGTAGTTATTTTTTATGTAAATATTGTAATGTCATAAGTATCAATGTAAAGTGAGCAGTTGTATAATAAATTGTAATAATATTATTTTTGGATTTTATATCTGTAAATTTAATTTGTGCATACTATGTTGATGGAATTATTTGAAATGGTTTGTTTTCAAAATTTTGAGTTGACTTGAAATTATTTGGTGATTGGGAGTTGTGTAAAATTATTGGAAGTGCTTTTTACAGGATTTTGAAGAACGGTTTTCTCCAAACACAAACGAAACTCTGTCAAAATTTTTATAAAATTTGCAGTAGAATTAAAATGGACAAAAATTCTTACTAGTTTATAAGCTTTGAATAAATGATTTTAGTTCCTATCAAAATGCTCACCACTTCCAAAATGCAAGAAAATAGTTTTAAAATCCCTTGTAATGTACTTAATGAATTATCGGCAGGTGAAGTTCGGTAGTTCATTAGGTATTCTACGGGATCATGTTATGCCTTACAGAGGGGTAAGGTGTGACAAATATGAACTAACGGAGGGAAATCTCCTTGTGTTACTTGTTCAGGAGATACCCTACTTCAGACTGAAATGGAGGAAGGGGATCGCTCAGTTGAGCAGTCTGTTGAAGCTGAGGCACCAGGGGAAGCCCCAGCTTTATAGAATATCAGTGGATCTGTAGCACTAGCTTCGCAAATGCCAGAATTTCCTACACAGTTTGCACAGCAGATGGCGGCATGTTTCAACAAATGGCTGGGGGTATGCCTGCTCAAGCTCCACCCCAGACACCTGCGACACAACCACTGCCTCCAGCCAGACAGTATGATAAATTACTAAAGTATGGGGCTGCAGAATTTAAGGGTACAGTGGACCCTTTAGAGGCAGAGCAATGGCTTGAAAGAATGGACATAGTATTTAAAAAGCTACACTGCCAAGATGAACTGAAGTTTGAGTATTCTGTGTCGCTACTGCAAGGGGATGCATATGATTGGTAGAAGACCATCCCCCACAGCTTGGCTGAACCACCAGTGCTAACCTGGGATGACTTCATCAGAGAATTTAGACAGAAATACATCCCATATGCATATGTTGATCAGAAACTGCAAGAATTTTTAAGTTTGAAACAAGGGAATAGATCAGTGGCAGAGTATGAGAGGGAGTTCTCCCACTTAATTCATTATGCAGGGAGTCTCCTTACTACCAGCAAGGCAAGGTGCAAGAGATTTGAGACGGGTTTGAAGCCCAGTATAAGGATGCAAGTTGTGGGATTCTGACACAGCAACTTCTCAGAGCTCATGTCTCAAGCACTTGAGTTGGAAAGAATAGAATTAGAAGCAACCCCAGTGAAAGAAAAATCAGAGAAAGTTGAGAAATTAGAAAAAGATAAGGGGGAAAAGTCAGTAGAGCCGAGTTCTGGTGGTACCTCATGAAAGAAAAAGAAGTTTAGTGTACCTAACAGGGGTCGAGGTGGAAGATTTGGTAGGTGCAGATCTTTCGGACAAAGACTCCCTAGGTCTGGTCAGCAGTCGAGCAGGGCTTCACATTCTGCCCGCCCCTGTGAGACTTGTGGCAAGATTCATGGGGGGGAGTGTTATTGGGCCACTGGAGCCTGCTTTAACTGCGGAGGCAAGGGTCATTTAGCAAGAGACTGCACTAGTGCTCCGTCTTTGAGATATGGTCCAGCTCCTACTACTGCCAAGGGATCTATTCAGAGTCCTGCTCCTAGAGGTTCACAGTCTATTGGCAGAGGAAGAGGTAGAGGTACAGGCACTGCTTCTGGCAGTCAGGGCACAGTTGGTCAGGCGGCACAAGAGAGTGCTTCAGTCAGGGTTTATTCTATGAGATAGCGAGAAAAGGCTAAGACTTCTGATGTTGTAGCCGGTACATTCTCTATCTCTGAGCAAGAAGTATTTGTATTATTTGATCCGGGTTCAACCCATTCATAGGTTAGTGCTAGCATAGTCAGTTCACTTGCTGTTCCATGTGCATAAATGGGTTTTGAAGTGCTAGTAACTAGTCCATTAGCATAAGAGGTCCGAGTCAATAGAATCTATAGAGACTGTTCTTTGGTGATCCAAGGACATGTTTTCCTGTTAGACTTGATTGAAATGCCCTTCAGAGAGTATGATATCATCTTGGGCATGGATTGGTTAGCCAGGCATCATGCCATAATTGACTGTAGGCTGAAGACAGTCACTTTTAGTCTCTCTTTGTACGATGATGAGTTAATACATGGAGAGAGGCATTTACTGCCATTAAACATCATTTTGGCTGCACTAGCCAGAAGGATGATCAGAAAGGGGTGTGAAGCATACTTGGCACATATGATAGACACCTAAGTGGGGAGCCCAGCACTAAGGGACATCCCTACTGTATGTGACTTTCCGGATGTGTTTCCTGATGAATTGCCAGGATTACCTCCAGAAAGAGAGGTGCAGTTTGAGATTGATGTTATGCCTGGTGTGGACCCAATCTCCATAATGCCATATAGAATGGCACCTGCAGAATTGAAAGAGTTGAAAGTGCAGTTGCAAGAGCTGCTTGACAAGGGCTTTATCCTCCCTAGCGTGTCACCTTGGAGAGCGCCAGTGTTGTTTGTTAAGAAGAAGGATGGCACTCTCCGCTTATGTATTGATTGTCGACAGTTGAATAAGGTGACAATAAAGACTAGATATCCATTGCCCCGCATTGATGACTTGTTTGATCAATTGAGGGGTGCAGCTGTGTTCTCCAAAATTGACCTGAGATCAGATTATTATCAGTTGAAAGTATAAGAGCATAGCATTTCTAAAACTGCCTTTAGAACCAACTATGGCCATTATGAGTTATTGGTCATGCCATTCGGGTTAACTAATGCTCTGGCTGCTTTTATGGATCTGATGAACACTATCTTTAGACCATACCTCGACCAGTTTGTTGTGGTATTTATTGATGATATATTGGTCTATTCGAGGAATGCAGAAGAGCATGATAGACATCTGCGGATTGTACTACAGACTTTGAGGGAGAAACAGCTATATGCCAAATTGTCAAAGTGTGAATTTTGGCTGAAGGAGATATCCTTTTTGGGCCACATAGTATCAGCAGAGGGTATTAAGGTAGATCCTAGCAAGATAGAAGTTGTCCTTAATTGGAAGCCACCCAGAAATATCACAGAGATTCACAGTTTTTTGGATTTAGCTGGATACTACCATAGATTTATAAAGGGATTCTCTATGTTGGCATCTCCATTGACCAAACTGCTTAAAAAAGATGTGAAATTTCAATGGATGGATAAATGCCAACAGAGTTTTGATGAATTGAAGAAATGTTTGACTGAAGCTCCAGTCCTGACTTTACCTACTCTGGGTGAAGAATATACAGTTTACAGTGATGCTTCTCACAATGGGTTAGGCTGTGTATTGATGGAAAATCGAAATGTCATTGCCTATGCATCACTCCAGCTAAAACCGCATGAGAGGAATTATCCAACACATGATTTGGAGCTTGCAGCTATTGTGTTTGCTCTTAAGATCTGGAGACATTATTTGTATGGAGAAAAGTGTTACATCTACACAGATCATAAGAGTTTGATGCATTTGGGCACCTAGAAAGAGCTGAATTTGAGACAGAGGAGATGGTTAGAGTTGATAAAAGACTATGATTGTCTAATAGACTATCAGCCAGGGAAAGCTAATGTTGTGGCTGACGCCTTAAGTCGCAAAACTATGGCAAGTCTACGGGTTACTCCTTTGTCTTTGGTACATGAGTTAAGATTATTGCATGCCAGCTTAGAGATTAATGATGATGGGCAGACAGCAGTTGCATGGCATGTATAGCCAGTGTTGATTGATCAGATTAGAATGGCTGCTCAGAATGATCAGAAGTATCAGAAGCTGATGGAAGAAGTCCGACAAGGCAAGAAACCAGAATTCTCAATCAGAGATGATGGTCTACTGCTACACCAACGCAGAATGTGTGTACCTAATGATGTTGATTTGAGGCAGATCATATTGAAGGAAGCACATGAGTCTCCTTTTGCCATGCACCCTGGTGGCACAAAAATGTATAGAGGGCTAAAGGAGCATTACTGGTGGATGGGTATGAAAAGAAATGTGGCAGAGTTTGTATCCAAATGCCTAACTTGTCAGCAAGTAAAGGCAGAGCATCAAGTACCCTCTGGGTTATTACATCCACTACCAGTACCAGAATGAAAATGGGAGAGAATAATAATGGATTATGTGATGGGACTTCCAAGGACACATAAGAGTCATGATGCAGTTTGGGTCATTGTTGACAGATTGACCAAGTCTTCTCATTTTCTGCTAGTTCGAATGGACTACAGTTTAGAAAGATTGGCCAAGTTGTACATCGATGAAATTGTGAGACTACACGGAGTGCCAGCATCCATTGTATCAGATAGAGATCCTAGGTTTACTTCTAGATTCTGGGGTAGTCTTCAGAGAGCCCTAGGAACTAGATTGAATTTCAGTATGGCATTCCACCCACAGACAGATGGCTAGTCTGAGAGGGTAATTAAGATCTTGGAGGACATGCTACAGGCTTGTGTGATTGAGTTTGAGGGTAGTTGGGACACACACTTGCCTTTGATTGAGTTTGCTTACAACAACAGCTATCAATCAAGCATTGGGATGCCTCCATATGAAGCTTTGTATGGCAGAAAATGTAGAACCCCATTATGTTGAGATGACGTGGGGGAAAGAAATATGATTGGACACTAAATTGTTCAGCAAACGAAGGAGAAGATCAGGGTGATCAGAGATCGACTTAAGACTGCATCAGACCGTCAGAAGTCCTACATTGATCTGAAGAGAAGGGATATTGAGTATGCAGTGGGTGAGAAAGTTTTCCTCAATGTTTCTCCTTGGAAGAGAATTATGAGATTTGGCAGAAAGGGGAAACTGAGTCCTCGTTTCATTGGGCCATATGAGGTTCTGGAAAGAGTGGGTCCTTTGGTTTATCGTTTGGCACTACCTCTAGAGTTAGAGAAGATGCATAATGTCTTCCATGTGTCTATGTTGCGGAGGTATCGATCAGACCCATCTCATGTACTACCAGTAGAGAAAATTGAAGTAAATCCAGACCTCACATATGAAGAAGAACCCATAGAGATTCTGGCTTATGAGGTGAAGCAGCTATGGAACAAGCAGATACCATTGGTAAAAGTGCTGGGGAACCATCATTCAGGCCAAGAAGCTACTTGGGAACGAGAAGAGGACATGAGGAGACAGCACCCATAGTTGCTCAGAGATTGATACCAGGTAAAATTTCGAGACGAAATTTATTTAGCGGGGGGGGTGGGGGGGGGAATTGTAACACCCCCGTTTGCATAGCACGGTATATTTCACTGTTCCGGTGACCGGAGTCGGTCTGGACAATTAAGGGGATTAGAATCATATTTAAGACAACTAGATGAACCATAAACACAAATAATTAGTAATGTCCAATTAGTTAAGTATAAACAAAAAAAAAAACAGAACATAAGAATATGTCCAATTAGTTAAGTATAAACAAGAAAGAACAAAACATAAGAAGTTAAACGAGCTGAGGTCACAGTGATAAGTGACCTTCTCGAGAATGACTGTGAAGTCGATTTAAACTCAAATTTCAAACCGTAAAATGTGACGCTGCGGTCCTTAGGACCATTAAGAACACAGTGGAAAAGAGAAAATCACGAAAAAGAACTGTTAAGCCAATCAAATAATTAGGTCAGGGAGCCAGAAGAAATATTGAATAATTGCAAACCGGGATGAACCGGCGAAGGGCAATTTGGTCAATTGACCCCAAGTGTTGACTCCTGACCTAACTGTCAAATAAAATTGGAGAAAAGAAAATTCCGGAATCGAGAATTAAATTAAAGAACTAATAGAAAAATAAATAGAAAAAAAAAAAAGAAAAAGAAAAGTAAAAAAGATAGTGACATCATCAAGGTGACATCACATATGAAGTCATAAATAAATTTTTTATTTACTAAATAATTTGACCAAGTCAATTAGAGGATAAATATGCAATTAAATAAACAAAAATTCTTTTTTGCTTCTTCCTTTTCAAGCTAGCAGATGTCTTTCTCTCACTCTCCCTTACATCTTCATTTTTCAACCTCCATGGAAGCTTACTCTCAAGCTTTTTAAACCCCAAAACTAGCCATAAATTTCACAAATTCCTTCATTAAACTTTGTTTTTGAAGCTTGGTAAAACTATTGACAACAAAAAAAAAAAAAAAAAAAAAAAAAAGAGGAAAAAAAGGAGATTTGAAGAGGGAGAAATTCAATAAAAAAAGGTTAGTGATTTAAGATGCAAAATTAGTTTATTTATTGTATTTTTAACTTGATTAACTTGTAAATAAACTTAAAATGAAAAGAAAATTTATTGAGGGACCAAACTGAAATTCGGCCAGCATGTATATGGGGGTGTTATTGCATGATTTGATTAACTTAGATGGTGATATGAACTTTAAGTAGTTAAATGGTTGTGAATAAAGGCTTGAATTAGCTAAATGCAAGGAAATTAGAGAATTCAAATTCAAGTTGAGGTAAGTGCAATTTCAAGTTTAAATTCTTATTGAATTCATGAATTTAAGTTTAGGTGTGGTGAAATTGCATTAGAAATAAAGGAAATCATGCTTAAATAAGGGAAGAGAGAATGTGGCAGCCATGGAACCGTAAGGTTTTGATGGTATTTAGTTAGGTTAAACATGAAATCTTGGTGAATAGATGTTAGATATGTGAATTGTATAATTAGATTACATGAATTGTGAAGATTGGACAAACATAGGATTTTGGACATTAGGGTTTGGAGACCAAAAATGTGAGAAACTTATAAATAGTGTTTTTGACCTAACGTGAAGTGATAAATGGTCATTTGTGACCTAATTAAGTGTGTTAGAAGTGTTTGAATCAAAGCCAAATTTGGATTGGGTATGCACCATGACTAAAAGTTAACTTTGAGGGACAAAAAATGGAATTTTACAAGTCCAATTGGTATGAGACCAATTGGGAATGAAAATAGGCACTAAATGACACAATTTTCATTTAGGAAGCATGCCCAAAAAGTGACCAAAACCTAGTGAACAAATTGACCAAACTTGAAAATCTGCAGGCTGCCCTGTATAAACTGACCAAATGAACAGTGTTTGTTCATTTGGTCATAACTCGAGCTAAGCAGGTCAAAATGACCTGAAATTTTACCAGTGATTAGATGAGATATATGTTAGTAGTATGCCCTAGAGCATATCATTTAGTATGTATCTTGTACATATTTTATTAATAAATGGCATTTCCACTTTTCTGTTTATATAATATATTTATGTGTATTAGAAAAGGTCCATTGATATTTTGTTAGAAATATTATTCTTAAGTTGTTAAGAATATGAGTGACAATATTTCTAGCACAAAGTATCATAAATAGGTTCACAATCGAGGATACTTCATAATAAGGACATGACTTATCCAGAAAGATTGTATTCATGTTTGTTCCCAAGTTATTTATATGAGATATAAATAAGATGGAATGGTGAGTCTCATGCCATATAACAAACATTATAGGCACTTATAAATGATAAGTAGGCCGAACCAGTGACACTTATGACAAGCACATGGAATTTACTCTTGTCAATGTTTTGTCATAAATCATATCAGTGCATATAATCTTTAGACCTGAGATAGCACAGTTATCTTGTATATAGGTAGTTTGAGTTTGATACTGCTTTCATACTTGTACTGTGTATGGGTATATGGGCATGTGTTGGCTCCTACTAGTTATATATGGAGGTAGGTGTTGATCAAGATGGAATCTGTTCCTCTAAGTAAATAGAGATAAAATCCTATGTTCATTTAATTGTTCTTGATGTTTCAAGTTCCTGGCCAGGACAGATAGATTTATTCAGAAAAGAGTTTCTGATGAGAAAATCTTTTTAATCAAGAACCTGACTTTAAAGTGAACATAATATTCATAGCAAATGGAGTTTGACATAAACCATGACTCGGCTTGAGTTGGGATTTTATGCAGAGATATTCTAGTGCATGGTAACATATGATTATAGGTTCATTTAAGGTAAACCTTATTACTAATTGGGTGGCCATGGCATGCTATGCTAGGTGTTAACCATGGTCTATGAGGTGCATAAAATGATTTAGAGAAATCATTTATGGTAAGAAAGAGTTCTGATGATATTAAGAGTTGATATCATGTCTCATTGCCAATTAGTGATGAGCCTAGTAAGTCACACACATACACAAGTTATCACCTAATTAAATATGATTTAATTAATTAATTAAAGAGTTTAATTGATTAATTAAATAGGTTTGGTTTGCAATTAGATTGCAAAGTCCCTAGCATGACTTGAAACCAAATCTAGATTATTGGATGTATAATATAAGTTAAATTTATATTTAAAGTGTTTAAATATGAATTTAATTAATGAGAAATTAATTAATAGAGATTAATTAATTAATTTATATTTGATATAAATTAATTAGAAGAAGAAAATAATTATTTTGGGTTAAGAACTCAAAATTAAGACACAAGGGCATTTTGGTCATTTTGCAGTGTGACACGTGGCACCATGAGATGGTGACACATGGCATAACACATAAGCTTGCCAAATGTTTTTTTAATCATGTAAGATGATTAAAATCAAGATTAAATATAGGTTTGACACTTGGCACAATGTGATTGGGTCACTTAAACCTAGAGCTAATCAAAGGGTGACATGTGGCAAGGGTTTAATGTGTTAACCTAGCTATTTAAGTGTTGTTATGAGAAAATAAAATACAACCAGCAGCCACACTCCTTTGTCACGCCACTTTGAGGGTTTTTATCTCTTCTTCTTCATCTCTTATCAATTCAAAGAGATTAGCCATCAATCTCTTGAATTAAGAACACTAGAAATTGTTTCTAGTGTCCTGTTTACATCTTTAATCTCTTAAAAGGCAGAACTTGATTTTCTAATTAATAGAAAAAGCTTTAGAAGCTATTCAAGGGCTGCCATAGGTGTTCTTGGTGTGGACAAGCTAGAGGGACAACATCCGTGTCCTCAAGACGAATCTCAAAGCGCAGACATTTGCGATTGCATCAAGAGGTTAGTGTAATCGTTCTTGATTTAATCTAGGGTTCTAAAATTAATCTGATTAATTTTAAAATCTTAAATGGCAAATACAGATCCAAAAACATATTAAAAGAGTTTTAATATGTTGTTTATCATTGAAATCAAATAGATAAAAATAAATCTTGCATGATGCATGTGACCCTAGGTGAAAATTTTTGAATTCAATGGTATAAACTTGTGTTTTTCACGCTTCCGTTCCTTCAATTGTTATCAGAGCCACCATATTTTCCATTTAGATTGTTGATTATATGATTTAATTGTGTGTTTGATCATGAGATCAAAAGTTCATTGCTGGTTGCAAAGCAAGTTGGCGGCATACTTAAAAAAAAAAACACCATCAATGGTGCGCATGGTTTGGCTTCCATGGGTGGTTTAAGGTTTGGCTTTTAATTCTGCAATTGTTGTATGATCTAAGGCCTATTCTTTGACTAATTAAAGTGTTTAATTAATAGTTTTTATCACACAATTAAATTATGATTCAAATCAGAATTTTAAAAATTGTTTGAATGTGATTCAAATCTGAATTTTAAAAGTTGTTTGAATGTGATTCAAATCTGAATTTTTAAAGTTGTTTGAATCATATTTAAATCTAATTTTTTAAAATTGATTGAATAAAATTCAGATCTGATTTTTTAAAAAATGTTTGAATGTGATTCAAATCTGATTTTTTAAAAAATGTTTGAATGTGATTCAAATCTGAATTTTTAAAGTTGTTTGAATGAGATTCAAATTTGAATTTTTAAATTTATTTGAATCATATTCAAATTTGGATTTTTAAGTTGAATATGAGATATTCAATTTAATTTAAGTATGTACATTTTATTTAATTGTTAAATAGTGATATGCATGATGGATGATCATGGACTATAAAAGACCAATGTGATTGGATTTATTTCTTTTATGTTTCTTTGGGATTGTAAATTAATTAATTTATTTTAATTTATTTTGGGCATGTATTATTAAGTTTGTAATAATTTTTGGGTTGTAATTTCATTTATTTAAGTTCTTGTAAATTCGCCTTGGTATGCCAAGGATTACTATGTAATATTGGAGAAGTAGAAGGAGGTCAAGAGCATTGGTGGGACCAGTGGCAGGAATTCAAGATCAAGTGTTGATTATGTACTCCTTCAGCAACTCTTGTAAAATGAATGAAAGAATGAAATGCACCTAGGAATGCCCTGATTCAATCCTTAGTGACTCAGAATTGAATCCCTTAGAAAGTCCATGATCATACCATATTTACTGCTTATCCATGAATGCATGAGATGTATGGGAATGTATGCAATTATATGATATATGCATGCTAAATGGATAATGTGCAAAGTGAGACCTTAATAGTAATAAGAATGACCATAAAATCTTCCAAACAAATGATTAAGTTGGAAATGCTATAATTAAAGTAATTATAACATAGGCCCTCCATTGGGGCAATTATTTTAAGAAATTTTAAATAGTTGCATGAGATGCAATTAATTTAAGAGATTTTCTTAAGAATAATTGTTAAGCATGAGATGTTTTAAATATGTAAATGGTTTAGTGGCCAATATTGGATGTACCTGAGGACATTAAAATTATTTGCATAATTACTGGCTCAATGGGTTGAACTTAACTAATGCAAGACAAGTCAATAATGGATGTACCTGAGATTTTGAGCATTAGGGGCTAGGTAAAGGATTGAACCTCACATGAGATGTGATGGGCAAGGAGTTGCTCACTTATAGTTTATTGTAATTCCAATAATGGATGTACCTGAGGATGATCAATAGAATTATAAGAATTCAATCACCCACTAGAAATCCATCCAACTAGGATTTCCGTTTTCTACTTTGGAAGTGTAGGATTCGCTAAGTTAGTGGGAGGACCAATTTGATTAAAAGACCATAATCATTTTGGTTAATTACATGATACATTTACTAATTAATCTGGTTATTTTATGAAGTTAATTTTCTGATAAAAATGAGCACAAAACAACCACCACCATCCAATATCCTTGCAAGCATACTTGATCACAATAAGTTGACAGGACCTAATCATTCGATTGGCTAAGAAATTTGAAATTTGTCCTGAACCTTGAACATATAGGATATGTTCTAGATTCAAATGTTCCTGGTCCCTTACCTCCAGAGGCCACACAAGAGGAACATGAAACTTTGGACAAGTGGAAGGAGCATAATATGAGAGCTAAGTGTTACATGCATGCTTCCATGAGTAATGAGTTACAGAAGCAACATGAGAACATGCAGAGTGCGAGTGAGATCCTCCTTCACCTACAAGAGTTGTATGGTGAGCACAGCAGGAATGCAAGGTATGAGATATCTAGACAGCTATTCCGTATGAGGATGTCTGAGGGACAGAATGTTGGGGATCATGTCCATAAGATGATTCGGCTGATTGAGCAGTTGGAACATCTTGACTTCAACATGGATTTCCAACTATAGACGGATTTGATCCTTCAGTCCCTTCCTGAGTTTTTTGGAAATTTTGTGACAAATTTCCATATGACTAAACAGGAATGCACCTTAGCTGGTTTACTCAACATGCTGGTTATTGCCCAAAAGAATATGCCAGGCAATAAAGGAAAAGAGGTAGATTTGGTTGCATCTTCTTCTACTGGAAAGTCCAACAAGAAGAAGGGCAATAAGAAAAAGAAACCTCAGATTCCTGGTCCTTCCAAGAAAATAGCTAAACAGAAAGGGAAGACCAAAGTTGACAAAGGCAAAGGAAAGTGTTTCCACTGCCAATAGGAAAGTGTTTCCATTGCCAACAGGAAAGTGTTTCCATTGCCAGTAAGAAAGTGTTTCCACTGGCTAGAGTATAGCAATCTAAAAGATTGCAATGCCATGGTGAAAACCAACTCAAGTTCAAAATATATTTGGCACTTAAGGTTATGTCATGTTGCAGAAGATAGGATTGCAAAACTGGAGAAAATGGGGATTCTATCCTCATTGGGCTCTGAGCCTACTCCAACTTGTGAATCTTGCCTTCAGGGCAAAATGACTAGATCACCCTTTGTTGGACAGGGGCTAAGAGCTGAAAATATTTTGGAGCTAATACATAGTGATGTATGTGGTCCATTTAAAGAAATGGCTAGAGGGGGTTTTCATTATTTTATTACCTTTACTGATGATAAATCAAGGTTTGGGTATTTGTATTTGATGAAATACAAATATGAATCTTTTGAAAAGTTCAAAGAATTTAAATCTGAAGTAGAAAATCAAACAGGAAAGAATATTAAAGCTCTTCGATCAGATCGTGGAGGTGAATATTTGAGTACTGAATTTGATGAATACTTGAGAGAGCATGGCATTGTTTCTCAGCTGACTCCTCCAGGAACGCCACAATGAATGGTGTATCCGAAGGAGAAATCGTACCCTATTGGATATGGTACGTAGTATGATGAGCTATACCGATATGCCAATCTCCTTTGGGGATTTGCATTAGAATCAGCTTTGTATATTCTGAATAGGATTCCATCAAAATCAGTTTCTTCCACACCTTATGAGATATGGCATGGAAGAAAACCAAGTCTTAAGCATGTTAAGATTTGGGATTGTCCAGCTTATATCAAAAAGCTGAACACTGATAAATTGGAGACCATATCAGAAAAAGGTCGATTTGTTGGATATCCAAAAGATAGTTTTGGATATTATTTTTATTTGCCTACTTTACAAAAGGTTGTGATAAGTAGAGATGCCACATTTCTTGAACAACAGTTTGTTCAAGAAGGAGGCAAAGGAAGGCAAATAGAGTTAGAATTGGAGAATTCGAACCAACCAATGCATCGATGGATATAGATCCATCTAGTCAACCTATACCCGTTGATGAAACATCTACAGTTGTTCCTCGTAGAACAACCAAGGTATCTCACCCACCAGTGAGATATGGTTTTCTTCATGAAGAAGAACAAGAGTTGTCTACTCATGAAGAAGTAGATCATGGAGATGATCCACTTACCTATGAAGAAGCTATATCAGATATAGACTCTTCAAAATGGATTGATGCTATGAAATCCGAGATTGATTCCATGTATAAGAATCAAGTTTGGGATCTTGTTGACCCACCTGAAGGTATTGTACCTATAGGGAACAAATGGGTTTTCAAGCAGAAAATTGGTTCTGATGGAAAGGTAGAGACCTATTAAGCAAGGCTAGTAGCAAAAGGGTTTCGCCAAAGGCAAGGAATCGACTATGAGGAGACTTTCTCGCCTGTTGTCATGCTTAAATCAATTAGGATTTTATTAGCAATAGCTGCGTACTATGATTATGAGATTTGGCAGATGGATGTCAAAACAGCTTTTCTCAATGGATACATTGAAGAAAACATTTTCATGGAACAACCTAAGGGATTTGAATCCCAAGATGGTTCCAAGGTATGCAAGCTAAAGCGATCCATTTATGGGTTGAAACAAGCTTCGAGGAGTTGGAACATTCGTTTTGATGAAGCCATTAAATCCTTTGGTTTTATCAAAAATGAGGATGAGCCATGTGTATATAAGAAGGTTAGTGACAGTGCTATCACTTTCCTTGTCTTATATGTGGATGACATACTGTTGTTGGGTAATGACACAGGTATGTTGACGACTATAAAGGTATGGTTGTCAAATACATTCTCCATGAAAAGACTTAGGGGAGGCAACCTATATTCTTGGAATTCGCATTTATAGAGATAGAGCGAAACGAATAATTGGTTTATCCCAAAGTCTATACTTGGAAAAGCTGTTAAAGAGGTTTAACATGCTTGATTCCAAGAGAGGATTGTTACCAGTGAGACATGGTATCCATCTTTCTAAAGAGATGTCTCCAAAGACACCTGAAGAAAGAGATAGGATGGCCAGGATTCCATGTGCTTCGGCTATTGGAAGTTTAATGTATGCAATGTTGTGTACTAGGCCGGATATCACATATGCTGTTTGTTTGACTAGCAGGTATCAATCCAATCCAAGTTTGGAACACTGGATAGCTGTCAAGAATATTCTTAAGTACTTGAGAAGAACTAAGGATTTAATCTTGATTTATGGAGATGGAGACTTGCAATTGGATGATTATACTGATTCTGATTTCCAATCAGATATCGATGATAGAAAGTCTACCTCTGGATATGTGTTCATTTGTAATGGAGGTGCAGTCAGTTGGAAGAGTTCCAAACAGAGCACGACTGTAGATTCCACTACATAACCTGAGTATATTGCTGCATCAGATACTGCAAAGGAAGCTGTTTGGATAAAGAAGTTCGTGACAGAACTTACAGTAGTTCCTTCCATTGAGTCAGCAGTTTCACTACACTGTGACAACAATGGAGTAGTCATACAGGCTAAGGAACTAAGGTCTCACCCAAAATCCAAACACATAGAAAGGCACTAGCACATTATCAGAGATATAGTTGGGCAAGGCGATATAGCCATGCAGAAAATAGCATCAGCTGAAAATCCAGCTGATCCATTCACTAAGCCTATGTCACAGACTCAGTTAGACCGACATCTTGAGAAGATAGGTCTAAGATATTGTAATAAATGGCTCTAGTGCTAGTGGGAGATTGTTAGTAGTATGCCCTAGAGCATATCATTTAGTATGTATCTTGTACATATTTTATTAATAAATGGCATTTCCACTTTTCTGTTTATATAATATATTTATGTGTAATAGAAAAGGTCCATTGATATTTTGTTAGAAATATTATTCTTAAGTTGTTAAGAATATGAGTGACAATATTTCTAGCACAAAGTATCATAAATAGGTTCACAATCGAGGATATTTCATAATAAGGACATGACTTATCAACAAAGATTGTATTCATGTTTGTTCCCAAGTTATTTATATGATATATAAATAAGATGGAATGGTGAGTCTCATGCCATATAACAAACATGATAGGCACTTATAAATAATAAGTAGGCCGAACCAGTGACACTTATGACAAGCACATGGAGTTTACTCTTGTCAATGTTTTGTCATAAATCATATCAGTGCATATAATCTTTAGACCTGAGATAGCACAGCTATCTTGTATATAGGTAGTTTGAGTTTGATACTGCTTTCATACTTATACTGTGTATGGGTATATGGGCATGTGTTGGCTCCTACTAGTTATATATGGAGGTAGGTGTTGATCAAGATGGAATCTGTTCCTCTAAGTAAATAGAGATAAAATCCTATGTTCATTTAATTGTTCTTGATGTTTCAAGTTCCTGGCCAGGACAGATAGATTTATTCGAAAAGAGTTTCGATGAGAAAATCTTTTAATCAAGAACCTAATTAAAAGAGAACATAATATTCATAGCAAATGGAGTTTGACATATACCATGACTCCAGCTTGAGTTGGGATTTTGTACAGAGAAATTCTAGTGCATGGTAACATATGATTATAGGTTCATTTAAGGTAAACCTTATTACTAATTGGGTGGCCATGGCATGCTATGCTAGGTGTTAACCATGGTCTATGAGGTGCATAAAATGATTTAGAGAAATCATTTATTGTAAGAAAGAGTTCTGATGATATTAAGAGTTGATATTATGTCTCATTGCCAATTAGTGATGAGCCTAGTAAGTCACACACATACACAAGTTATCACCTAATTAAATATGATTTAATTAATTAATTAAAGAGTTTAATTGATTAATTAAATAGGTTTGGTTTGCAATTAGATTGCAAAGTCCCTAGCATGACTTGAAACCAAATCTAGATTATTGGATGTATAATATAAGTTAAATTTATATTTAAAGTGTTTAAATATGAATTTAATTAATGAGAAATTAATTAATAGAGATTAATTAATTAATTTATATTTGATATAAATTAATTAGAAGAAGAAAATAATTATTTTGGGTTAAGAACTCAAAATTAAGACACAAGGGCATTTTGGTCATTTTGCAGTGTGACACGTGGCACCATGAGATGGTGACACATGGCATAACACATAAGCTTGCCAAATGTATTTTTTAATCATGTAAGATGATTAAAATCAAGATTAAATATAGGTTTGACACTTGGCACAATGTGATTGGGTCACTTAAACCTAGAGCTAATCAAAGGGTGACATGTGGCAAGGGTTTAATGTGTTAACCTAGCTATTTAAGTGTTGTTATGAGAAAATAAAATACAACCAGCAGCCACACTCCTTTGTCACGCCACTTTGAGGGTTTTTATCTCTTCTTCTTCATCTCTTATCAATTCAAAGAGATTAGCCATCAATCTCTTGAATTAAGAACACTAGAAATTGTTTCTAGTGTCCTGTTTACATCTTTAATCTCTTAAAAGGCAGAACTTGATTTTCTAATTAATAGAAAAAGCTTTAGAAGCTATTCAAGGGCTGCTATAGGTGTTCTTGGTGTGGACAAGCTAGAGGGACAACATCTGGTGTCCTGAAGACGAATCTCAAAGGCGCAGACATTGCGGTGCATCAAGAGGTTAGTGTAATCGTTCTTGATTTAATCTAGGGTTCTAAAATTAATCTGATTAATTTTAAAATCTTAAATGGCAAATACAGATCCAAAAACATATTAAAAGAGTTTTAATATGTTGTTTATCATTGAAATCAAATAGATAAAAAATAAATCTTGCATGATGCATGTGACCCTAGGTGAAAATTTTTGAATTCAATGGTATAAACTTGTGTTTTTCACGCTTTCGTTCCTTCAATATAGACCTAAAAATTTCATGAAGAACACAAACCCAATTATGCCATTAACCCAATCAAATTACTGAGCAAAGTTGAGTCACTGAATCTGTAGAACTGCAGATTTACCATATGAACAGTAAAGTTCCAATGGCTATAACTCTCTCTAGAAAACTCTGATTTAGGTGATTCTTGAACTGATGGAAACCTAAGACATATTAGAACATTTCATATGAAGAAAATTAGACCAAATTATGGACTTGATCAAATTGCTTAACAAAATTGGAGCAATAAATCTGCAAAACTAAATTCTGCAGCATGAATAGTAACTGTATTTTGGCTATAACTTGAACTACAAAACTCCAATTGGAGTGATTCAAAAAGGAAAATAAACTTAAGACAATAGGGAACATTTTCTATGAAGAAAGGTTTTCCAAATTCCAACAGTAAAGTGACTAATGGAATAGTGCAACCGAGACACCAAAAACTGAAAATTGACAATTCTGCCTAAAAGACTTAAGTGTTGAGAAAATGACCAAAACCAACAAGTTTAGTGACCAAAATGTGGTATGTGGGTGAAGTTGCAATTCCCATACCTATGAAGCCTTAGAAAGTCAATAATTTGACTTGAATAGTGTAGTGAATAGTAACCCAAAACACAAAAATTTCAAGAATGTCGAGTTTAGCACATTAGAGCTAGATAAAAGTGAAGTTAAATTTATTTTTGGATTTATGCTAAGTTATGGTAATGAAACACTGTAAAATTGTGTGTTTCAGTTGAAAAGAATTCCGGGAAAGAACCCGAGGAATCGAGTCAAGGCCAAGAGGCGACTCCCTTGAGGTTTGTGCACAACGTGTAATTTTTGTAAATTATTTGCTGCATATTGTTTTGAATGATTTGAAAAAGTGAATTGAGACGTTATTTATGATGCTTTGATCAAAATTGTAGAAAGTTAGTTGTGTATATTTGAAGTGACATTGTTTAGCAAAGTGTTAAGATAAGTTTTGAAACCACAGTGTCATAACCATATATTTGAACACCTCACTAGCATGACTAGTGGGGGTAATTAGTTTCAAATTTTGATTCCTTCTCTGGAGAAGTGTTGAGGTGTGCCAGTAGAAGAGGATGTGAATGGATATCCATATATTTGAGCTAGCTAGCCTTGTGATGTGATTTCTCTTTAGCCTCTGGCTATTGAGATTCTATTTGTTTCGAATGGAATGAACTAACTGTGGGTTTTATGAAATGTGATTTGATACTTCAAAATGAAATTTTTTAGGATTAAAATCTCATAAATTATGTTTTGTGTTTAACTCGCATGCTCAGTTCAAATTTTGAATAAATGTGATTTTATTTCTGCATAAACATTATTTTAGTATGTTGTGCACCACTGAGTCCTAGTACTCAGCGATAGCTTCTATTGCTGTCGCAGATACAGAGACTAGAGGAGCAACAGACTAAGCTGCTAAGGATTAAAGATCATTCAGCTTGAAGTCATCGGGTATAATTTATACCCTAATTGTAAATATTTCTTTTGATGTATGTATTGCATATAAATGTATGGACATGTAAATGGGTCTTGAGCAGCTTGTACGAAATTTGTATGAAGTTTGTAATAAAGTTTAGTTTGTATTTCTTTTGATGTAAATTTTGTAAGGATGTATATAAATTGTTTTGTCTCTAATGAAATATGAGTACAACTATTTTATTTAATTTGAATGAAATGTATTGCTAGTAGTTTGAGGATTATTGAATTTTAGAAATTGAGAAATGTTGATTGTGGAATCTTGAGATTTGAGATTGTTTGAGAATTTGAAGTAGTGGTTGAGAAAAATTTTTAGAATTTCTTTTTACAGGTATTTGAAGAACTGTTTTCTCACAACATAAACGGAACTCTGTCAAAAATTTTATAAAATTTACAAAAAAATAAAATGGACCAAAAATATTAACTAGTTTTAATTTTAACTAAATGTTTTAAATACTTATTAGAAAGTGCTCACCACTTGTCAGAAGTAAGAAAATTGTTTAAAATCCCTTGTAGGGTACTTAATGAGTTATTGGTAGGTAAAGTTCGGTAGTTCATTAGGTATTCTATGGGATCATGTTATGCCTTCCAGAGGGGTAAGGTATGACACTACTTACCTTGAAGCTATCGGGTATAATTTATACCCTGACTGTAAATATTCTTTTGATGTATGTAATGCACATAAATGTATGGACATGTAAAAGTGGTCTTGAGCAGCTTGTACAAAATTTGTATAAAATTTGTAATAAATTTTAGTTTTGATTTTCTTAATGTAGATTTTAGTATGTTGTATGTATAAATTATTTTGTCATTAATGAAACGTGAATGGTAGTATTTTATTTTGAATTGAATGAAGTTCATTAATGGAATTTGATGATTGTTGGATATTGAAAATGCTGGATTTGATTTTTCAAAGTTGATAAATGAGTTGAAATTGATTGTGAAATGTTGACTGTTGAATTTTGAGATTTGAGAAACTGGTTGAGATTGATTGTGGAGTTATTGAGATTGATTGTGAAATTGAAGTAGTTGTTGAGAATAATTATTGGAAGTGCTTTTTTTTAGGTATTTGAAGAACTGTTTTCTCAAAGTATAAACGGAACTCTGCCAAAATTTTTATAACATTTGCGGAAAAATAAAATGGGCAAAAAATTTTAACTAGTTTTTAATTTTAATTAAATGATTTAATACTTATTAAAAAATGCTCACCACTTATCAAAAATAAGAAATTTGTTTTAAAATCCCTTGTAGGGTACTTAATGAGTTATCGGTAGGTGAAGTTCGGTAGTTCATTAGGTATTCTACGGGATCATATTATGCCTTACAGAGGGATAAGGTGTGACATGTCTTAGTGGTATCAGAGCAAATTTTTGAAGTATGTTTTAACTTGAAGAATTTGTGTCTTTCTTTATTAAGTACAACTGCTCAATGTCCATATTTGTTACATACAGTGCATTAGATCATGAATATGAACTAACGGAGGGAATCTCCTTGTGTTACTTGTTCAGGAGATACCCTAACTTCAGACTGAAATGGAAGAAGGGGATCGCTCAGTCGAGCAATCTGTTGAAGCTGAGGCATAAGGGGAAGCCCCAGCTTTACAAAATGTCAGTGGATTAGTAGCACCAGCCCCACAGATGCCGCAGTTCCTTGCACAGTTCGCACAGCAGATGGCTGCAATGTTTCAACAAATGGCTGGGGGTATGCCTGCTCATGCTCTACCCTAGACACCTGTGGCACAACCACTGCCTCCAGCCAGACAGTATGATAAATTATTGAAGTATGGAGCTACTGAATTTAAGGGTACAGTAGACCCACTTGAGGCAAAGCAATGGCTTGAAAGAATGGACAGAGTGTTCAAGAAGCTGCACTACCAAGATGAACTGAAGTTTGAATACTCTGTGTCTCTACTGCAAGGGGATGCGTATGATTGGTGGAAGACCATCCCCCACAGCTTGGCTGAACCACCAGTGCTGACTTGGGATGACTTCATCAGAGAATTCAGACAGAAATACATCCCAGATGCATATGTTGATCAGAAATTACAACAATTTTTAAGTTTGAAACAAGGGAACAGATTAGTGGCAGAGTATGAGAGGGAGTTCTCCTGCTTAAGTCATTATGCTGGGAGTCTTCTTTCTACCAGCAAGGTGAGATGCAAAAGATTTGAGACTGGTTTGAAGCCCAGTATAAGGATGCAAGTAGTGGGATTCAGACACAGCAATTTTTCAGAACTTATGTCTCAAGCACTTGAGTTGGAGAGGATTGAATCAGAAGCGACCCCAATAAAAGAAAAATCAGAAAAAGTTGAAAAATCAGAGAAAAACAAGGGGGAAAAATCAGTTGAACAAAGTTCTAGTGGTACTTCTGGGAAAAAGAAGAAATTTAGTGGACCCAGCAGGGGTCGAGGTGGAAGATTTGGTAGGGGCAGATTTTCGGGCGAGAGACCCCTAGGTGCAGTCGTGATCGGCAGGGTTCATATTCTGCCTGCCTCTGTGAGACTTGGGGCAAGATTCATATGGGGGAATGCTATTGGGCCACTGGAGCCTGCTTTAACTGTGGAGGCAAGGGCCATTTAGCAAAAGATTGCACTAGTGCTCCTAAATATGGTCCGGCTCCTACTACTGCCGAAGGATCTATTCAGAGTCCTGCTCCCAAGGTTCATAGTCTGTTGGCAGAGGAAGAGGCAGAGGTAGAGGCACTGCTTATGGTAGTCAGGGCACGGTTGGTCAGTCGACACAAGGGAGTGCTTCAGCCAGAGTTTACACGATGAGACAGCGAGAAGAGGCTGAGACTTCTGATGTTGTAGCCGGTACATTCTCTATCTCTAATCAAGAAGTATTTGTGTTATTTGATCCGGGTTCAACCCATTCATATGTTAGTGCTAGCATAGTCAGTCCACTTGCTGTTCCATGTGTCCGAATGGGTTTTGAAGTGCTAGTAACTAGTCCGTTAAGACAAGAGGTCCAGGTCAACAGAATTTATAGAGACTATCCTTTGGTGATCCAAGGACATGTTTTCCTGTCAGATTTGATTGAAATGCCCTTCAGAGAGTATGATATTATTTTGGGCGTGGATTGGTTAGCCAGGCATCACGCCATGATTGATTGTGGACTAAAGAAAGTCACTTTTGGTCTCCCTCTGTACGGTGATATGGTAATACATGGGGAGAGGCATTTACTGCCATCAAACATCATTTCGGCTGCACTAGCAAAAAAAATGATCAGAAAGGGGTGTGAAGCATACTTGGCATATGTGATAGACACCCAAGTAGGGGGTCCAGCACTAAGGGACATCCTTACGGTATGTGACTTTCCGGATGTGTTTCCTGATGAATTACCAAGATTACCTCCAGAAAGAGATGTGCAGTTTGAGATTGATGTTATGCTTGGTGTGGACCCAATCTCCATAACACCATATAGAATGGCACCTGCAGAATTGAAAGAGTTGAAAGTGCAGTTGCAAGAATTGCTTGACAAGGGCTTTATCCGCCCTAGTGTGTCACCTTGGGAAGCGCCAGTGTTGTTTGTAAAGAAGAAAGATGGCACGCTCCGCTTGTGTATTGATTATCGACAGTTGAATAAGGTGACAATAAAGAATAAATATCCATTGCCCCGCATTGATGACTTGTTTGATCAGTTGAGGGGTGCAGCTGTGTTCTCCAAAATTGACCTGAGGTCAGGTTATTATCAGTTGAAAGTATAAGAGCAGAGTATTCCAAAAACTGCCTTCAGAACCCGCTATGGCCACTATGAGTTCTTGGTTATGCCATTCGGGTTAACTAATGCTCCGGCTGCTTTTATGGATCTGATGAACACTATCTTCAGACCATACCTCAACCAGTTTGTTGTGGTATTTATTGATGATATATTGGTCTATTCTAGGAATGCAGACGAGCATGATAGACATCTGCGGATTGTACTGCAGACTTTGAGGGAGAAACAGCTATATGCTAAATTGTCGAAATGTGAATTTTGGCTGAAAGAAATATCTTTCTTGGGGCATGTAGTATCAGAAGAGGGCATCAAGGTAGATCCAAGTAAGATAGAAGTTGTCCTTAATTGGAAGCCACCCAGAAATATCACGGAAATTCACAGATTTCTAGGTTTAGCTGGATACTACCGTCGGTTTGTAAAGGGATTCTCCATGTTGGCATCTCCATTGACCAAGCAGCTGAGAAAAGATGTGAAATTTCAGTGGACAGGTAAAGGCCAACAGAGTTTTGATGAATTGAAAAAATGTTTGACTAAAGCTTTAGTCCTTACTTTACCTACTCCGGGTAAAGAATACACAGTTTACAGTGATGCTTCTCACAATGGGTTAGGCTGTGTATTGATGCAAGATCGAAATGTCATTGCCTATGCATCACGCCAGCTAAAACCGCATGAGAGGAACTATCCGACACATGACTTGGAGCTTGCAGCTATAGTGTTTGCTCTTAAGATCTGGAGACACTATTTTTATGGGGATAAGTGTTACATCTACACAGATCATAAGAGTTTGAAGTATTTGGGCACTCAGAAGGAGTTGAATTTGAGACAGAGGAGATGGTTAGAGTTGATAAAAGACTATGATTGTCTAATAGACTATCAGTCAGGGAAAGCTAATGTTGTGGCTGACGCCTTAAGTCACAAGACTATGGCGAGTCTACGGGTTACTCCTTTATCTTTGGTACATGAGTTAAGATCATTGCATGCCAACTTAGAGATTAATGATGACGGGCAGACAGCAGTTGCATGGCATGTACAGCCAGTGTTGATTGATCAAATCAGAGTGGCTGCTCAGAATGATGAAAGGTATCAGAAGCTATTGGAAGAAGTCAGGCAGGGCAAGAAACTAGAATTCTCAATAAGAGATGATGGTCTACTGCTACACCAGGGCAGAATGTGTGTTCCTGATGATGTTGATTTGAGGCAGATCATTTTGAAGGAAGCACATGAGTCTCCTTTTGCCATGCACCCTAGTGGCACAAAAATGTATAGAGAGCTAAAGGAGCATTACTGGTGGATGGTTATGAAAAGGGATGTGGCAGAGTTTGTATCCAAATGCCTAACTTGTCAGCAAGTAACGGCAGAGCATCAAGTACCCGCTGGGTTGTTACATCCACTACTAGTACTAGAATGGAAATGGGAGAGAATAACAATGGATTTTGTGATGGGACTTCCGAGGACACAGAAGAGTCATGATGTAGTTTGGGTCATTGTTGATAGACTGACCAAGTCTGCTCATTTTCTGCCAGTCTGGATGGACTACAGTTTAGAAAGATTGGCAAAGTTGTACATTGATGAGATTGTGAGACTACATGGAGTGCCAGTATCCATCGTATCAGACAGGGATCCTAGGTTCACTTTTAGATTCTGGGGTAGTTTTCAAAGAGCCCTAGAAACTAGATTGAACTTCAGTACGGCATTCCACCCACAAATAGATGGCCAGTCCGAGAGGGTAATTCAGATCTTGGAGGACATGCTACGGGCTTGTGTGATTGAATTTGAGGGCAGTTGGGACACACACTTGCCTTTGATTGAGTTTGCTTACAACAACAGCTACCAATCAAGCATTGGGATGCCTCCATATTAAGCTTTGTATGGTAGAAAATGTAGAACACCGTTGTGTTGGGATGACGTGGGTGAAAGAAAGATGATTAGACTCGAAATTGTTCAACAAACTGAGGAGAAGATCAGGGTAATCAGAGATCGACTTAAAACTGCATCAGATCGGCAGAAGTCCTACATTTTTTTGAAAAGAAGGGATATTGAGTCTGCAATGGGTGAGAAAGTTTTCCTCAAGGTTTCCCCTTGGAAGAGAATTATGAGATTCAGCAGAAAGGGGAAACTAAGTCCTCGTTTTATCGGGCCATATGAGGTTCTGGAAAGAGTGGGTCCTTTGGCATATCGTTTGGCACTATCTCCAGAGTTGGAGAAGATACAAAATGTCTTCCATGTGTCTATGTTGAGGAGGTATCGATCAGACCCATCTCATGTACTACCAGTCGAAGAAATTGAAGTGAATCCAGACCTCACATATGAAGAAGAACCCATAGAGATTCTGACTTATGAGGTGAAGTAGCTACGGAACAAGCAGATACCGTTGGTAAAAGTGCTGTGGAACCATCATTCGGGCTAGGAGGCTACTTGGGAACGAGAGGAGGACATGAGGAGACAACACCCATAGCTATTCAGAGATTGATACCATGTAAAATTTTGAGACGAAATTTATTTTAAGGGGGGGAGAATTGTAACACCCCTATTTGTATAGCCTGGTATATTTCACTGTTCCGGTGATCGGTGTCGGTCCAGACAATTAAGGGGATTAGAACCACACTTAAGACAACTAGATAAGCTATAAACACAAATAATTTGTAATTGCCAATTAGTTAAGTATAAATAAGAAAAACAGAACATAAGAAGTTAAACGAGCCGAGAGTCACAGCGATGGGTGACCTTCTCCGGAACGACTGCTTTATACTCAAATTTCGAACCGTAAAATGTGATGCTGCGGTCCTTAGGACCCTTATGAACACAGTGGAAAAGAGAAAATCATGAAAAAGAATTGTTAAGCTAGTCAAATAATTAGGTCAGATAGCCGGAAGAAATATTGAATTATTTACAAACCGGGTTGAACCGGCGAGGGGCAATTTGGTCAATTGACCCCGAGAGCTGACTCCTGACCTAACTGTCAAATAAAATCAGAGAAAAGAAAATTTTGGAGTCAAGAATTAAATTAAAGAACTAATAAAAAAATACTTAGAAAAAAAAAAGAAAAAGAAAAGTTAAAAAGGTAATTTTTAAGTAATTTTTATTTTCCTCCTTCTGGTGACATCATCATGGTGACATCACCTATGAGGTCATAAGTAATTTTTATTTACTTAATAATTTGACTAAGTCAATTAAAGGATAAATATCCAAAATAAAGAGACAAAAAAAATTTTTCCTCCTTCTTCTTGCTAGCCGAAATCCTTCTCTTTCCCTCCTCCATGTTTGTCCACCATTGATGAGTTATTCAAGCTTGAATAACTTGAATCCTTCCCATAAATTTAAACCTTGAACCCTAGAAAACTTCTAAATTACCATAGAAAGGAAGAATAGAGAAAAGAAAAAGGGAGAAATTGGAACAAAGAGTGAAGATCAAAGACTTCACCTAAGGTTAGTATGCTAACTTTTAATTTTCTACTTTAATGCATGTTTAGTTACTTAAATGAACTTAGAAACTAATGAAATGAAATAAAAATATGTGTGGAGGACCAAACTGAAATTTCGGCCAGCATGATGGGGAGTGTGATTTGCATGGTTTGATGGATTTGAATGAGTATATGAACCTCAATTAGTTGAGTGACTATAGTTAAAAGCATTGAATTGGTTAAATGCAACAATTAGTGTGAATTAGGGTTTTGGACATTAGGGTTTAGAGACAAAAATGTGAGAAACTTGTAAAAGATGTCTTGGACCTAGTTTGAAGTGGGAAATGGTCAATGGTGACCAAATGAAGTATGTTAAAAGTGTTGGAGTTGAACCCAAATTCGGATTCAATGTGGGTATGCTGCTGGCAGCATGACCAAAGTCCCTTTGAGGGACCAAAAATGAAAATTTACAAGTCCAATTGGTATAAGACTAATTGGGAATGAAAATAGACACTAAATGACACAATTTTCATTTGGGAAGCATGCCCAAAAAGTGACCAAAACCTAGTGAACAAATTGACCAAACTTGGAAAATCTCAGTCTGCCCTGTACAAACTTACCAAATGAATAGTGTTTGTTCATTTGGTCATAACTTGAATTAGGCAGGTCAAAATGACCTGAAATTTTACCAGTGAACATTTTAGATATATACCTAAAACTTTAATGAAGAACACAAACCCAAATTATGCCATTAACCAAGTCACTTGGCCACCTAAATTTGGTGACCTAAAACTGCCAGGGCCAAAATTGCCCAGAAAACTGGGTTGAGTCTAATCCGGCAGCCATGGTTCAAATGGCTATAACTTGAGCTAAAAAAACTCTAATTGGAGTGATTCAAAAAGGAGAATAAACTTAAGACAATAGGGAACATTTTCTGTGAAGGAAGTTTTACCAAATTCTAATAAAAAAGTGACCAATGGAATAGTGCAACCTTAGACTCCAAAACTGAACATTTTCAAATTTACCTAAAAGACTTAGAATTTCAATAAACAACCAAAACCAAAAACTTTAGTGACAAAAATGTGGTATGTGGGTGAAATTAGAATTCCCATACCTATTAAGCCTTAGAAAGTCAACAATTTGACTTGAATAGTGTAGTGAATTGTAACCCCAAAACACAAAATTTAAAGAACGCCAAGTTTAGCACATTAGAGCTAGGTAAAAGTGAAGTTAAATTTATTTTTTGGATTTATGCTAAGTTATGGTACTGAAACACTATGAAATTGTGTGTTTCAGATGAAATGAACACCGAAAAAGAACCCGAGGAGCCGAGTCAAGGCCAAGAGGCGACTCGCTTGAGGTTTGTGTACAACATCTCCATGCTTTAAAAATTCATTGATAAAGTGAAGGAAATATGTATTTTACTTTTTACTTTGAATTGTTGAAAGTTTATTTGTGACATTATTTATGATGTTTTGATTTAAATTGTTGAAAGTTATTGTGTATATTTGAAATGACAATGTTTAGCAAATTGTTAAGATAAGTTTTGAAACTACAGTGGCATGACCATATATTTGAACACCTCACTAGCATGACTAGTGGGGGTAATCAGTTTCAAATTTTGATTCCTTCTCTGGATGAAGTGTTGAGGTGTGTGCCAGTAGAAGAGGATTTGAATGGATATCCATATATTTGAGCTAGCTAGCCTTGTGATGTGATTTCTCGTTAGCCTCTGGCTATTGAGATTATATTTGTTTCGAATGGGATGATATAACTGTGGGTTTTATGAAATGTGATTTGATACTTCAAAAATGAAATTGTTTGGGATTAAAATCTCATAATTCATGTTTTGTATTTAATTCTCATTTTCAGTCTAATTTTTGAATAAATGTGATTTAAATTCTGCATAAACATTATTTTAGTATGTTGTACACCACTGAGTCTTAGTACTCAGCGATAGCTGTTATTGTTGTCGCAGATATAGAGACTAGAGGAGCAGCAGATTGAGCTGCTGAGGACAGGGGAGCTACTTACCTTGAAGCTATCGGGTATAATTTATACCCTGACTGTAAATATTCTTTTGATGTATGTAATGCACATAAATGTATGGATATGTAAAAGTGGTCTTGAGCAGCTAGTACAAAATTTGTATAAAATTTGTAATAAATTTTAGTTTGGATTTTCTTAATGTAGATTTTAGTATGTTGTATATATAAATTATTTTGTCATTAATGAAACGTGAATGGTAGTATTTTATTTTGAATTGAATGAAGTTCATTAATGGAATTTGATGACTGTTGGATATTGAAAATGCTGGATTTGATTTTTGGAAGTTGATAAATGAGTTGAAATTAATTGAGAAATGTTGACTGTTGAATTTTGAGATTTGAGAAACTGGTTGAGATTGATTGTGGAGTTGTTGAGATTGATTGTGAAATTAAAGTAGTTATTGAGAAAAATTATTGAAAGTGCTTTTTTTTAGGTATTTGAAGAACTGTTTTCTTAAAATATAAACGGAACTCTGCCAAAATTTTTATAAAATTTGAGAAAAAACAAAATGGGCAAAAAAATTTAACTAGTTTTTAATTTTAATTAAATGATTTAATACTTATTATAAAATGCTCACCACTTATCAAAAATAAGAAAATTATTTTAAAATCCCTTGTAGGGTACTTAATGAGTTATTGGTAGGTGAAGTTCGGTAGTTCATTAGGTATTCTACGGGATCATGTTATGCCTTATAGAGGGGTAAGGTGTGACAACACCAGTAGTACAACCACAGCCTTCAGCTAAGTAGTATGACAAGTTGATTAAATATGGGGCTACTAAGTTCAAGGGGACAGTAGATCCTCTAGAGGCAGAACAATGGTTAGAAAGAATGGATAGGGTGTTCAAGAAACTGAACTGCACTTATGAGCTGAAGTTTGAATACTCAGTCTCACTTCTACAGGGAGATGCATATGACTGGTGGAAAACCATTCCCTATGGTTTTGTGGAACCCCCAGTGCTGACATGGGACGACTTCCTCAGAGAGTTCAGATAAAAATATGTCCTAGGTGCCTATGTGGACCAGAAGCTACAGGAGCTCTTAAATCTGAAACAAAGGAATAGAACAGTGGCAGAATATGAGAGAAATTTCTCTCGATTGAGTCATTATGCAGGAAGCCTGCTTACCACTCCTAGAGACAGATGTAAATGTTTTGAGACTGGGTTAAGGCCTAGTCTAAGAATGCAAGTTGTGGGGTTCCGACACCAGAATTTCTCAGAGCTAATATCACAAGCCCTGGAACTGGAAAGAATTGAGAATGAAGAAATAGTTAAAAAGGGTACAGAAGAAAAAGAGAAAATTAGAAAGACTACTGATCAAGTTCCTGATAGTGGGTCAGGAAAGAGAAAGCACTTTGGAGGATCTAGCTTACGTGAATCGGGTAGAGATAGATCATCTGGACAGAAACCATCCTAATTGGATCAGCAAACTCAGCAGAGACCCAGAAATGCGCTGTCAGATTGACTTTGTGAAACTTGTGATAAATCACATAGTGGGTTATATTATATAGCCATAGAAGCATGTTTTAATTGTGGAGAGACTGGTCATTTTGCTAGGGATTATATAAATCCACGCTGTTCTGGATCATTTAATACACCAGAGGGATCAACCCAAGTTTCTACCCTAAAGAGTTCACCATCAGTTAGTAGAGGCAGAGGTAGAGGTAGGGGTAGTACACCTAGAAGTCAGAGTGCTATGAATCAGCCAGAACAGGGTGAGGCTTCAGCTAGAGTATACGCTATACGGCAGAGGGAAGAGGCTGAGACTTTTGACATTGTTGCTGGTACTTTCTCAATTAGTAACTAAGATATATATATATATATATATATATATATATATATATATATATATATATATTGTTTGACTTGGGGTCTACATACTTTTATGTTAGTGCCAACATTGTTTACCTTCTTGCTGTCCCTCGTATAAAAAAAAATTTTAGTTATCTAAAAGTAAGTTACAGTAATGGAATTACTCTAGATGAGGGTAAAGATGTTACAATTAGTAATTGTCAATGGATATTGTAATCAGAATAAGTTTCGGATATTAGTGAATTCGAAAAGGATAAAAGATAGGAAAGTTTGATCTATGGGAGTGTATCGTAGTAACTATGCAATGTTCTTGATATTTGTACTGTAAGCTATAAATTACAGTACTGACTTGAGATTATTGTGTAAAGCTACGTACTACTCGATAATACACCAAGATGAGAATAGTTGTCAACAGCATCTGTTTTGGTATAGTTATGCCATGACAGAATTTTATGGTTAGAAATGAGTTTGGAAATCCTACTTAGGGATTTAAAACTCAAAAGTTAGAATATTGAAAGGTTATAGTTTAGTACAAAAGGAAGTAAGTTATAGAATATTAATCGATAAGAAGAGTTGTGGAAGTAAAAAAATTTGAACAGTTGGTTCAGATATAACAAAAATGTTACGAATGTGAGTAAGATTGTTGGACTAGAATGGTTAAAGTACCCATGATTAGATAAGTAATTCTAATACGACCATAATGGCCATTCAAGAAGGGAACATGAATCGAAATATTAGACAGAATGATAGTATGAAAAGATTAGTGTTGTATAAACAAAGTAAATGTTATATTAGATTTTTAAAAGTCTTACACAAATTCAGAGGAAAGAGGATTATACGATCATATAGAAAGGAGAAAATAAACGTATGGCTATTGCAAGATGGCTATTGGATAAAATTTTGCGGATGAAATTTATTTTAAGAGGGGGAGAATTGTAACACCCCTATGTTCAGTAGTACGTTCTACTGTTCCGATGACCAGTGTCTGTCCGGACAGCTAGGATGCCCAGAACTACATTTAAATGTTAGTGAGGAGACATAAAATAATGAGATACAAGAAAGGAAAATACAAGAAAAACAAAGAAAAAATAACAGCAATGAAATGAAACCAAGTTAAACGAACCAAGAACCATAGCGATGGGTGACCGCACTAGGAAGTTGCGGCGTGGACCGTTGACTAGCCCTGGACCGCGGAAAACCCTGCAAAATATTTTTAACACTTAAATGAACATCTATTGAAGTATAAATGTCATTAGAAATATCAAAGAAAAATTAATTAATTAATTAGTACAAAAAAAATGAGAAATCGAGAAAACGATAAAACTCGGTATTACCAAAAAATTGGGAATGCAACCCGAATAGGGGCATTGTAGTCATTTGACATCCCGAGTTGCCTTTTGACCTAAATGTCCATTAAAAATAAATGATATTACAATTTGAAAATGTCATGAAAAATTAAAAGGAGATACATTATGTAAATAGTGAAAGTGTGGTGGCCAAATTATAAAAATTAGAAACTTTAAATAAATAACCATTAAATTATTCCTAAGTGCTCCACTAACTCTCATCTTGAGCCACCTATATCAGTAATTGGGATAGATTGTTCCACTAAATCATCTCATTTTCTTCAAGCTTTCATCCATGGCCGAAATGAAATCCTCCCAAATTCACCATAGCCGTTTCATGCATGAGCTCAAGTTCTCCATGATCAAGCCATTATTTCTTCAAGCTTCCTTCATGAAAAATGATCCTTACACCATGGGCAACCTATAGGCAGCAAAAAGGAGAGGAAATTTCAAGGATTTGCCAAGCTTAAGTTGAGGTTAGTGCTTAATCTTTCCATTTTCCTTCAATAATCCTTGTGTTGAGCTTTGGGTAAGTTGAATTGCTAAGAAAAATTGAGGAAATGATGAGTATTGGTGAACTTTAATTTTGGTAGCCATGGAAATGCAGGGTCAGTGACTTATTCTTATATGTATTGGATGGGAATTAAGGTTGATTAACTCAAATAAAAGTTGTAGTAGGTTAATGTCCAAGTATGTGCATGTTAGAATTAAGGGTTTGAAATGGGACCTTGATGCTTTGACAAAATGCCATGTTTGGCAGCCTATAAAATCATGAATTTGTGTGTGAATATGAAGTTTATTAATGAAATATGATAGTGTTAAATTGTGGACAGCATGTGTAAGTGATATTGAAGTATGAGTATATTGAAGTGTATGTGTAATATTGATATTGAGATATGTTGAATTTTGGTGGAAGTGAATGTTGAGCTTGAATGGCGAATTGTGTGCATTGAGCACTTGAGTTTTCTACCTAATATACTTGCTGGAATTGTGTACAATATATATATATATATATGGAAGTGCCATTAATTGATATTGAAGTAATGAGGAGGAGAAGGAATATCAAATTGGAAGTGTAAGTATTTTGTGCAGGTTGTGTATTGATGGCAGTACCTAAATTAGGTCATAAGTGCCAAATTATGAACCCAATTGGTATGAGGTCAATGCAGGGTGAAACTAGACACCAAATAAGCTAACTTTCATGTAGAAATGTTACCTAAATTCTGCCTAGAAGGTGACTTGAAAAATGACCAAATCCGGATTAGTGACTTGAAAGCTTGAAAATTGACCATTTGAGCAGCAATTAGTGTTTTGGCCATAACTCACTCAAAACAAGCCCAAATGACCTGAAATTTTTATCATGAATAGTTTGGACATATATCTACAATTCTTATGAAGACACCAAAGTCCAAAAATGGCCAAAACTAAGCCAAATAGCTTGCATAGTTTCAGGTACCAAAACTGGCCGAACCAAAAGTGACCTAAAAATGACCTAAGCCTACCATTTTGGTGCATTCTGTCCAGCATTGGTAAATTGACCATAACTTGGTCTACACAACTCAGAATGACCTGAAATTTTGGCCCGCGTGCAATAAGACATAGACCTACAAGTTTGTAGTTTGGACTGGAACCCGAAAACCGAAGGAACTAGGTCGTTCGACTAGGTCAAAATAGTACATCGAAATCCAGTAAATTGCAATAAAATGCAATACACTTGAAAAAGAAATTGGTAACATATACCAACACTAAAGGGCTATAAAATGTGACATATTGGTAACATTAGAATTGACTCACTTAGAGTGCATCAAGGGTCAACATTATAGGTTTACTAATGAAATGAATTAAAGGGAATAGTACCAAGAAAATTTAAATATTGGATTTTATTGTTAGAAACAAATTCATTGAGTACTGAAATACTTTAAATTGTGTGTTTCAGTTGAAAAAGATATTGAGAAGCGTAAGGAACACTAAGTCAGGGCCAAGAGGCATATATCAAAAGTTTGTGCACAATACTTTTTATATTCACTGCTTTTACTAGAAAATTTATTTGGAGAAATGAGTTATGAATAATTTTTTATTGTTTTGGCTTTGGGAATTTTATTTGGAAATTATTGTGTTGCCTACTTTGCAAATGGAAATTTTGAGATAAAATATGATTTGTGGTTTGTATGAAATATTTAAATATTGTGATTTGGAATTGTTTTGATTCACATTTGGCATGACAATGTTACTATGTTCCTCCTCCATTTATGGGGTGAGTGTGATTATATTCCTTCCTCTTTGACTTGCCAGTCTGAGGTGAGTGTGGATGAGTACTCATTATCTAGCTAGCTTCCTCCCTCATTGATTTCGATTAGTGGGGTGAGTGTGCCTTGTCGTGGTGTACAACACGGCATGTTCGAAAAAGTTTGTGTCATGACCTAAGTTGTGTTATTGATTGGCAAAACTGTGTTACTCCGTTATTTGGTCAAATTGTGTTATTGATTGGCAAAACTGTGTTACTCAGTTATTTGATCAAATTGTGTTATTAATTGGCAAAACTGTGTTACTCAATTATTTGATCAAATTGTGTTATTGATCGGCAAAATTGTGTTATTCAATTGTTTGATCAAATTTGTGTTATATGAGCTTTGAAAAAAATTGTGAATTGTTTGGATTGTAAATTGTCAATAAAAGTTTTACATAATGCATTTTAAATTGTTATTGTGCACCACTGAGTAAATTTTACTCAGCGATAGCTTTTCATTGCTGTCGCAGGTAGACAGACTGACAGGGCAGCAGACTAGGCTGCTAGTGCTATATTGAGAGTTCATCAGGTATATTGAGTATACCATATTTTGCATTTTGTATTGTAATGTATGTTCACTGTATGTATATATTGTTCTTGGTTTTGAGCAGTTGTAAAATAAAATTGTAAATTAAAATTATACATTAAAATTGTACATTAAAGTTGTAAACTAAAATTGTAAATTGTTTTGCCTTGTAAAAATATTGTGATATATTTCTTTTATCTCAAGTTTTGAAAACACAGGCAAATTATTGTGGATTTGAGTTGACAAATGTTGAGAAACTTGTTGTGTTGATTAGATATTGGAGTTTGGGGATTGAAAAAAATATTGGAAGTGCTTTTTACAGGTTTTTGAAGAACTGTTTTATTCAAAATACAGATGGCACTCTGCCAAAATTTTTGCAGAAATAATTAATACTTCAAATGTGTTATCTGGTTTCACTTCAGTTAAAAAAAATTTTTAACACTTGTAAATAGTGCTCACCACTGTAAGAAGAAGTAAGAAAAGGTTTAAAATTCCTTGTAGTGTATTTAATGGATTATCAGTAGACGAAGTTGGTAATTCATTAGGTATACTACGGGATCATGTTATGCCTTACGGAGAGGTAGGTTGTAACAAGTACCAACTTGGGACTATTGTGTAGAGCTACGTATTTCTGATAGTAAATCAAGATGAGGATAAGATTGTAGAGCTAGGTCTAGTAAGCAGACTAAAGAGAAAGTGAAGTATTATAACACGAAAAAGAGGAGATACAAAGAAATAGTGGTTCCTTGATTATTTACACTAGGTAAATTTCGAGGACAAAATTTTATTTAGAGGGGAAGAATTGTAATGCCCTCACCGTAGGTAGTCCGTATATTTTACTGTTCCAACAACTAATGCCTGTTCAGACAGCTAGGATGTTTGGAACTACACTTAAATGATAGTGAGGAGATATAAAATGATAGAATAAATGATAAGAAAATACAAGAAAAATTTAGGGAAAATAAAAGAAATAAAATGTAACTAGGTTAATTGAGTCGTGGTTCCAGCGATGGGTGACTATAACGGGAAGTCACTGTGTGGACAGTTGACGACTCCAAACCAGCGAGGAACCCTAGGAAATAATTTCTGGGACGTAATTAAAGGTTTACTGAGGTACAAATGACATTAAAAATGTCAAAGAAAATTTAGTTAATCGGTACAGATGAAAATGAAAATTAAAGGAACCGTCGGATCAGGGATTTAGTCAGTATTACCGAAAAAGTTTGACTATAACCCGAAGAGGGGCATTTTGGTCATTTGGTACTTAGAGTTGACTTTTGACCTAAATGTCCATTAAAATGAGTGATATTAAAATTTTGAAAATCCCATGAAAATATGAAACTATACATGTAATGTAATTAAGAAAAAAAAAAAGAGGGGTATTATTTGAAATATTAAAACTTTGATTATTATAATAATTAAACCAAAGTTAGTGGGGGTATATAAAGGCATTAAGTGACAAATCTCTCCACTCACTTTCATCTTCTTCTTCAACTCTCATCCATGGCCGAATTTGGTTCTCTCAATTCCTCCATGGATTTTCTCTTCATGCAAGCTTAAATCCTCTCCATTTTCAATATAAAATTGAAGGAGCGGAAGCATGAAAAACATAAGTTTAGATCATTGAAATTCAAAATTTTTCATCTATAGTCACATGCATCATGCAAGATTTATTTTTATCTTTCTTATTTCAATGATAACCAGCATATTAAAACTCTTTTAATATATTTTTGGATCTACATTTGCTATTTAAGATTTTAGAATTAACAAATTACTTCATTAGAACCTTAGATTAGATCAAGAACAAGTGCACTAACCTTTTGATGTACTATAGTGCATTTGGCACCTTTGGGATGCATCTTAGGACACCAGATGTTGTCCCTTCAGCTTGTCCACACCAAGATCACCTATGGCAGCCCTTGAACAGCTTCTAAAGCTTTTTCTATAAATTAGAAAATCAAGTTTTGCCTTTTGAGAGATTATAGATGTAAACAGAACACTAGAAACGATTTCTAGTATTTTTAATTCGAAAGATTATTGTCTAATCTCTTTGAATTGATGAGAGATGAAGAAAAGAGAAGGAGAGAGCAGCCAAGGGTGGCGGCACCAAAGAGATGAATGGCAGCTTGTTATGTTTTCTTTTCATAACAACACATTATATAGTTAGGTCACCACTTAAAACCTTGGCACATGTTACCTTTTGATTAGCTTTTGATTTAATTGACCCAATCATATTGTGCCAAGTGTCAAACCTATATTTAATCTTGACTTTGATCATCTTACATGATTAAAAGATATATGGCAATCTTATGTGTAGTGCCATGTGTCACCATCTCATGGTGCCACATGTCACCCTGTAAAATGACCAAAATACCCCTCTGTTGCAACTTTGAGTTCTCAATCCAAAATAATTATTTCTCTTCTTCTAATCAATTTATATCAAAATATAAATTAATTGATTAACCTCTATTAATTAATTTCTCATTAATTAAATTCATATTTAAACACTTTAAATACAAATTTAACTTATATTATACATCTAATAACCTAGATTTAGTTTCAAGCCATGCTAGGGACTTTGCAATCTAATTGCAAACCAAACCTATTTAATTAATTAATTAAATCAATTAAACTCTTTAATTAATTAATTAAATCATATTTAATTTGATGATTACTCGTATATTTGTGTGACTTACTAGGCTTATCACTAATTAGCAATGAGACATGATATCAACTCTTAATATCATCAGAACTCTTTCTTACCATAAATAATTTCTCTAAATCATTTTATGCACCTCATAGACCATGGTTAACATCTAGCATAGCATGCCATAGCCACCCAATTATTAATAAGGTTTACCTTAAATAAACCTATAATCATATGTTACCATGCACTAGAATCTCTCTATTACAAAATCCCAATTCGAGCTGGAGTCATGGTTTATGTCAAACCCCACTTGCTATGAATATTATGTTCTCTTTTAATTCCGGTTCTTGATTAAAAAGATTTTCTCATCAGAAACTTTTTTCTGATTAAATCTATCTGTCTTGGCCAAGAACTTGAAACATCAAGAACAATTAAATGAACATAGGATTTTATCCCTATTTGCTTAGGGTAACAGATTCCATCTTGATCAACACCTACCTCCATATATAACTAGTAGGAGCCAACACATGCCCATATACCCATACACAGTACAAGTATGAAAGCAGTATAAAAATCAAACCACCTATATACAAGATAATTGTACTATCTCAGGTCTAAAGATTATATGCACTGATATGATTTATGACAATGCATTGATAAGAGTAAACTCCATGTGCTTGTCATAAGTGTCACTGGTTCGATCTACTTGTCATGTATAAGTGTCTATCATGTTTGTAATATGGCATGAGACTCACCATTCTATCTTATTTACATCTCATATAAATAACTTGGGAACAAACGTGATTACAATCTTTCTGGATAAGTCATGTCCTTATTGTGAAGTATCCTCGATTGTGAACCTATTTATGATACTTTGTGCTAGAAATACTGTTACTCATATTCTTAAGAATTTAAGAATAGAATTTCTAACAAAATATCAATGAACCTTTTCTATTACACATAAATATATTTTGTAAACAGAAAAGTGAAAATGCCTTTTATTAATAAAAGATGTACAAGATACGTACTAAATGATATGCTCTAGGGCATACTACTAACAAAAATCACAAGTTCACTTCACAAGAATTAGTCCACACACCTTGGGAAGTATATAAGCAGTAAAAGGAAAGAGAAATTTTGAAGTTTTAACAAGCTCAAGAAAGTGAACGAAGAGGTTAGTGCTTATATCCTCTTCCTTGCTTCATTAAAAATTGATTTGAAGTTAGGATGAAGTGAATTATGCTTGAAATCAAAAGAAATGGTAAGTTAGGAGAAGTGTTTCGTTTCGGCAACTGTAATTTTCTTGAGAGTTTGATGAATTCCTAATTATAAAGATGATTGTTGATATTAATTGATAAACTTAGATGCATTAGAAGTGATATTGCATGTGTATGTTTGAGCTTGACAATTTGAATTAAGGTTTGAACAATTATTGAAGACTTTGCGCAATTATTTCAGACTTTGTGAAATTATTTCAATTCGGCAGCCTTGAGGAACTTAGGAGATTGATAATTTCATATATGTAAATGTTGATTAATGGTGTTGATAAATAAGTAGATGAGGGCTATATGTTGATTGATGAAGTTATCTATGATAGAAATTTTATTTCATGTGTATATTGTGATTGACCTTGACAATGTGGATTAGGGTTTTTAACTGCATATTGGAGACTTGATGTAATTTTTGGAATGTGATAGGATTGAGAAGAAATTTAAAAGTGCCATGAATACTAATTTGAAGTAAAGGAGTTGGAGGAATGATATTTGGGAGTGTAATTTCTTTGCAGGTTGGGAATTTGTTGAATTCAGTGTGTATTTTGAGCCATAACTGAAATTGTGTTGCTTCAATTGGTATGAGATTAATTGAAGGTAAAACTAGACCTAAAATGCACCATTTTTCATGAACCACGCCGAAATTCTGTCCAAAAATTGACCTAAATGTTGCCCTAATCGGGATGACCAAATTGTGAACCTAGAAAATTAACTAAATGAATAGTGTCCATTCATTTGGTCATAACTCACTCTAGACAGGTCCAAATGACCTGAATATTATGCCATTGGAAAGCTTAGACATAAGGCTTCAACTTTCATGAAGATCACAGAGCCCAGAAATGTCTCTAACCAAATCAAATTGCTAGCCCAAATTAGGTTACCAAAACTGTCCAGAACTAAAACTGCGCAGATTTTGCTAGACATAGGCCACCTAACCAGTTTTGGTAAAAGGCCATAACTTGGTCTATAGAAATCCAAATGCAATGAAACCAATAGCAAACTGTCCAAAAGACATCAATCTACAATATTGGTGTTTTGACCAAAACCCAGAAATCAAGAGAACTAGGTCAATTGGCTAGATCAATTTAGTATACCAATTCTGGAAATTGCATAAGTGATCATTGACTCTAGAATAGTCCAAGCTAGTTATTAGGTTATAAATGGTTCTAAGAAACTTGAAACATTGCAACTAAAAATTCTAAGTGACCACAAGACATAGGGCAACAAATCCTATGAAGAACACTAGGCCTAAATATTGCTATAACCTGTTCAAATAAATTAGTAAAGTATGATACCAAAACTGCCTAGTTAAGGAACTAGAAATTGGAATCGAACTAGTTATGGTTATTTGACCATAACTTGAGTTCTATAAATCCAAATGACATGATTCAAAAAGAGAAAACAAGACAAGACATGGAGAAACAACTTCGATGAAGGAAGTATGGCCAAACAGTGGCCACAAATTGATCAAATTGATAGGTAAAATTAAGACATTAACACTAAACCTAAAGAAAAGTTCACAAGACAAATTTATTTTATGGTAGGGTTTTAACCCTAATATATTACTAAACACTGAATTACATGAAATAGGTATGTGGGACCCACTTTTCCACTACAAAGTGATATGAAATTTCTAATAAGTAATTAATAATGCTTAATTGCCCAAAGTAAACCTAGGCTTATGTATATAGTTGGATCGATTGGTATACCAATTAGGGACTACAGATAGCAGTACTGCATACATGAATAATCATTGATCAACAAAATATATTTGATATGATTGCTCTACAGGTTATATACATGCCCGTTGGCCATTGAGCCTAATTTCATTTCTGGCTTTAATAGCCTACCCGCTGGCCTTGTGCCTAACATGACAGTTGTATACAGGGTAGACATATGGAGGTCTAACCAGTATACTCCCGTGTATCCAGCCTTATAGTCTATTATAGGTTACTTGGGCATTGATATGATTTTAAAAGACTGAGAATGAAACGAATAAATAGATAAGATACTGAAAATTAATTTATTTCCAAAGTGCAATAAAAATACAGTTGACCTAGAGTTATGAAATTCCACCTAGAATTATTATTTTTAATTATCCAATTATTTTCTTTAAAGTTATGCACCACTAAGCAATTCACTTAGCGCGTTGATTTTTCCATCACGTAGGTACTAAAGTCGAGACATAGCCGCAGCAGCAACAGTATTAGTAGTGTTCTGACAGAGTTTTGACAGATCTGCCACAGTCCAGAGTCACCTCAGTATTTTGTATTTATTTTGGTAGGGCCCATGTTATTAAATTTTATATTTTGGTTTATTGTGCATCAGTAGATACAGTGTAACTCTTTTTGAACATTGTAAATAAATTTTAATTACATTTTGGATTGTAAATAAAGTTGTAAACTTTTGTATATAAACTTCCATATGAATGAATGGATGAAAAATACATTTTCTTGAAATTGTATAAGCAGAAATAAAATGATATGACATGATGTATATGTAAATATGAGATAGACATGAAATTGTTTTTAACAGGTGAATAGTGAAACCCGCCAGATGCTAATAAAATAGAGGAGGCTCTGCCTGGGTTTCCACAAAAATAATTTGTGATACAAAAAAATTTACCACATGTTTTCTATGAAATTTAAAGTTAACAATAGACAGGACAGGATAACATAGGGTGCTCCGGCACCGAATGTGGCACACTTTACTCGGCTACACTGTAGATGGGTAAGGGGCATCACATGCTGATTACTCTTAGTAACAGTGTTTGGTTGCCCTGCTTATGCTCATGTGAAGGATGGTAAGCTTGAGCCGAGGGTAAGAAAATGCATATTTCTATAGTATGCATCTGGAGTGAAAGGCTATAAGTTATGGTGCAATGATCCAAAGCCTCCAAGATTAATTGTCAACAAGGATGTGACATTTAATGAGTCCGCTTCATTGGATAGTCAAAGGGATAAGTCAATGGCAGAATCAGATCACAGTGTTAGAGAACAGGTGGAGCTTGAGATGAGTAGGTAGAGCTTGAGATTAATACCTCAGCAGTCCATCTAGTGGTTCAAAAGATGAGGTGCAAGATTTTAATCTACAAGAGGATGCACCTGAGCAACAGCAACATGAACCATATAGCATTGCAATTGGTAGAGAAAGAAGACAGACTAGACCCCTACAGAGATATGCATATGCAGATCTAATTGCGTTTGTCTTATCAGTTATTGAGACAATTGATGTATATGAACTTAGCAATTATAGAGAAGCTATTTCTTGTTCAGATGCAAATAAGTGAGTCGATGCTATGGGTGAAGAAATTGAATCTCTTCATAACAATTAGACTTGGGAGCTTGTAACATTGCGTAAGGGACAGAAAGTGGTAGGTTGCAAATGGGTGTTCAAGAAAAAGGAGGGTTAAAGCACCTCGATATAAAGCATGGTTGGTAGTAAAAGGCTTTACTCAGAGGGAGGGAATTAACTTTAATGAAATATTTTCTCTAGTTGTGAAACACAGTTTTATCAGGGTCTTATTTATTATGGTTGCTCTTCATGATCTAGAGCTTGAGCAACTAGACAACATTTTTGCATGGTGAGCTAGAGGAGAAAATCTATGAGTCAACCTGAGGGATTTGTCATTCCAAGTATGGAAAGCCATGTTTGCTTGCTTAAGAAGTATTTATATGATCTAAAACATTCCCCTTGGTAGTGGTACAAAAGATTTGATGCATCATGGTTCGTGATGGCCGTATTCGTAGTTTATATAATAGTTATGTGTATCACAGGAAGCTTTCAGATGATTCCTTTGTCTATTTGTTGTTGTATGTGGATGACATGCTTATTGCTACTAAAAGCATGTCACAAGTTAAGATTCTGAAAAAGCAATTGAGTGATGAGTTTGAGATGAAGGATTTGGGTACTGCAAAGAAGATTTTGGCAATGGAAATTACTAGGATAGAAGTGTTGGGAAGCTTTTCTTGTCTTAGTAGGGCTATGTTGAAAAAGTGCTTAAGCATTTCAACAATAATAATGCTAAGCCTATGAATGTTTCATTTACTGCCCATTTCAAGTTATCTGCGTACATGTCACCAAAAACAAATGAGGATATAGAGCACATGTCCTGTGTTCCCTATTCAAGTGCTATAGGTGGCATAATATGTGCTACTCGACCTAACATTTCACATGCAATTAGTATTGTGAGTAGATATATGGCATTTCCTAGGAAAGAGCATTGGCAGGCACTGAAATGGATTCTAAGGTATTTGAAGAGTACTATAGATGTTGGTCTGACATTTGATAAGGCCAAGATGAGTGATTCAATTATTGGCTATGTGGATTTAGATTTTGCAGGGGACTTAGACAAGAGGAGATCTCTGACAGGTTGTTTGTTTACTCTTTATGGAAGTGCTATCAATTGGAAGGCAACCTTGCAAGCTACAGTTACTTTGTCTACCATAGAGGCTGAATATATGGCTTTAGCAGAGGCAATAAAGGAAGCTTTATGATTACAAGGTTTGATGGGTGATCTTGGGTTCATACAAAACAAGCCAACAGTGTTTTGTGTCAGCCAGAATGTAATACATATCACAAAGAATCAGATGTACCATGACCGAACTAAGCACATTGATGTCAGATATCACTTCATTCAGGACATTGCATCTTAGGGGACTGTAGCTCTGTAGAAAGTCTCTACAGATGATAATCCAGCAGATATGATGACCAAATGAGTCTCATTCAGCAAGTTTAGGCATTGTCTAGACTTGGTTGGTGTTTTTAGTGCTCAGTAGTGCCCTTAGGAGGGCATATGACAAGATAGAGTGTTTTGTGGTTATTTTATTGATGATGGAGCAAATTCAAGCCAATGGGAAGAATTGCTATGTTTATGTAGCTTGAATTTTGGATATATCTTTATAGACCTGAATTGTGACCCGATCCAAAAGTTTCGCGCTACAACTCGATTGGGATAACAAGTAAGATTTGTGGTGATAGTGAAAGGCACGAGCCGATAGAGTATAAATATTGTAATATTTTGCCCTTTGAGGTAAAGTTTAGAGATATTCGAAAAATACACTGGAGTTAGGATTTGAGAGTTCTAAGTGATTGTATCTTATTCTTTTCATCATAGTGGAGCTTTTTTCTCTTATTTTGCCCGTGGTTGTAAACCTTATGGTCGAACCACGTTAAATTCAGTGTTATTCTTACTTCCTTTTTTATACTATGTAATTGTAAGATTTGTGTGTATGCCTTAAATTTTCTTGCTTGTTATAATAATTACCTTACATACAAAAAGAAAACAATTGCATAGGACAAGAGCTTTAACAAGTAATCAAACTTTACATTTACAACCAATACCTTTGCTAGAAATATGATAAAAGTGCAACACAATTTAGTGGAAGGTTAGAATAAAATTTGATAGCATCAAAATGGGAAAATAAATAAAAAGACAAGCTCAGCTTTACTGACCAAAACACGTAAAGATTAGCAACATGCAACCAATTATGCATCCCATCAAATAGAAACAATTAAGCAGTGTTAGAAATATAAAAAATAGAAAGATCCACAATTTAGTCTTGTATATTGTTATTATTTATAAATCTGTCTCTTTATTTTCAAAAACTCATTTAAGCATCCATAATTTTTGCTAATGTTAACTAAAAGGCCATTCCATCCATTTCTCGTTAAATCTGTTGTTAGTGCATTAGGTAATGAACAAATTGCCCTCGTCTCCTAAGTTCATACCATCTCAGACCTCATCTCCCACACTTTTCTTCTTTGACTTCTTACTCAAGCGCACAAATCCCTCTATACTCTTAATCCCCAAACTGCAAAATCCACTATTCATCCCTCACAATATTTGTTTCTTTCCCACCAACACATCTCTCTCTCTCACAATTCCCTTCTCAACCTCTTCCACCCGTTCTTCTTCTTCTTCTTTTTTGTAATTGCTCTGGTCCTTCTCTTGGAACTTGATCGTTCTTATCACTCTGCGCCAACATGATAACTTAGCTCATGTCAATTTGGATTCTAAAGACTCCTCCATCAACAATTACTGGACTCCTAAATAGCCTCTATGAATTCTAGGTGTAGAATCCGTCTTTAACACCAAAAGGTAAGAGTGCAGTAGTATACCCTAGAGCATATCATTTGTTTGTATCTTGTAAATATTTATTTGTTAATAAAGGCAAATATTCTTTTCTATTTATACAAATTATCTATGTGTAATGGAAAAGGTCCATTAGTATTTTGTTAGAAATCCTATTCTTAAGCTGTTAAGAATATGAGCGATAGAATTTTCTAGTACAAAGTATCATAAATTTGGCTCACAATCAAGGATAATTCACAAAGAACATGACTTGTCAAGAAAGATTGCCATTCATGTTTGTTTCCATAGATTAGCATGGGATACTAATAGGATGGAATGGTGAGTCTCATACCATATGACAAGCGTGGTGAGCACTTATATGATAAGTAGGTCAAACTTGTGACACTTATGACATGCACATGGAGTTTACTCTTATCAATGCAATGTCATAAATATCATACTAGTGCATATAATCCCTTGACCTGAGATAGCACAGTTATCTTGTATACAGGTGGTTTGAGTTTGATAATGCTTTCATACTCGTACTATGTATGGGTATATGGGCATGTTTTGGCTCCAACTAGTTATATATGGAGATAGGTGTTATTCAAGATGGGATCCGTTACCCTAAGTAAATTGGGATAAAATCTTATGTTCATTTAATTATTCTTGATTAGTTAAGCTCCTGGCCAGAATAAATGGACTTAGCCAGAAAAGAGTTTCTGACAAGTAAGTCTAATTTATCAAGAACTAAAATTAAAGGAAAACATAATATTCGATGCAATTGGGATTTGACATAAACCATGACTCCAACTAGAATTGAAAGTTTGTAATGAAGAGATTCTAGTGTATGGCATGTATGATTGAGGGTTCATTAATTGGAGATATAATTCATAACTAGTTGGGTAGTCATAACACATAATGCTAGATGTCAATTATGACTTATGAGGACTTGAATGAAATCAGTATTTCATTCCAAGTTTGGAACAGCTCCAATAATATTAAGGAGTTAGTATTATCCTTTTTATCAATTAGTATTGAACCTAGTAAGTCCCACGTATAATAGCATATTGACCAAAGCAAAATTATTTTGATTAATTGATTAATTGAATTGACAAATTTAGTTTGCAATGATATTTCAAAGTCCCTAACATGACTTGAAACTAAATTTATCTAAGAAAGTGTATAAGTTAATATTTAAATAATTTAAATATAAACTTGAAAATTATTCAAAGAAAGAAGATGGAAATTGGAGAGGCTTGAATTGTCAAATGTTGACTTCTCAGATGTTGACTAGTTAAAGTTTGAACCCTTGACTTAGTCAATGAAGACCAAAATTAATTAATTAATATTGATTAATTAATTAATCTTGGCTTAATTAATGATGATTAATTAAGGCTTTATCCCATGATTAAAACTTAATCATAACACATGGACCAACCCTTGACTTAGTCAATGAAGACCAAAATTAATTAATTAATATTGATTAATTAATTAATCTTGGCTTAATTAATGATGATTAATTAAGGCTTAATCCCATGATTAAAACTTAATCATAACACATGGACCAATCAAATTAAGACAAGAGTTTGATTAAGCCAATCATAACTCACCATGTGTGTTAAGTAATTATGGGAATTAAAAGAAAGATGAGAATAAATTTAATGTCAACTTCTTCCTCATATGTGCTGACCATCCTTTGCTGGTGTGACACCCCTCATCCGTCTACAGTGTAGTCGAGTAAGTCATATCACACTGTGTCAAAGCACCTTATCTTGTCTTATTTCATATTTCAAATCAATTTATTATTACTTACTATATTTATTAAAAGTCACTAAGTGAAATTTTTGATATTTATGTCATTTATTGAAATTTTATTTATTTCGGAGTTTTCGTAAATTTTATAGAAAATTCGGTAAAATACCGACTGTAATTTGAAAAAATAGTTCTTCGGAACCTGTTAAAAATACTTCCAATAATTTTTCTCAACCCACACAACTCTAAATATCAACCCAAATCTCATTCTCAAAAATTCAACACAATCCCATAATATTAATCATATCTCAGTTCCTCAAATCCACAATCTCATTTCTTCAGTTTCATATAATACACATGTTTAATTTATGAAGAAGCACTCAAATTTTTATTAATGAACACAATTTATAGATAATTACATCAAAACATAATTACATGAGTTTATAATGTACATGGCATAATAAAAGTCTAATTACAAAAATTTACAAAATATAAAATACAAAATGTAGCCTAGTGTCCTATCAATGCACTGCAAATGTGAGGTAACACTGAACTCTAGCAGATCGGACTCTCACCCAGTCTAGGGTCTACTGGATTCTTGCTCCGTATCTCCAGTACCTGCGCATTGCAAACAACAATGCGCTAAGCAATATAGCTTAGTGGTGCCAATATAAAATAAAATAGCTAAAATAAAATGGATATGCGGAATGTACGCTAATATTTTATGCAGATTGAGTTCCTGGTAATTATTTGTAGTATTATTAATCTAGTACTTTTATGTTAATTATTTGATTAAAATTTGTTAAGATTTATTTTTGATTGCCCAAGTAACCTATACTAGTAGACCGGACTGGATAAATGGGTAAACTGGCACTGGGTACCAAGTACCTCGGGCTATCACACCATCGGTCACAAAGTGTCTCCGGGTGTGCAACAGAACAGCTAATAAGCTGTAATAATTATTAGGCACGAGGCCAAGTATAGTAAACACAATGAAAATAGCCAAAGGCTATTATATCACAGAATGGCACGGAAGGCCATAAAACACAGAATGGTGTGAAACTATATGCAGTACTGCTAACAGAACCCGATTGACATGCCAACCTATCTAACTCAATCTTTCTAGGCATACTATGGCATTTTATACAGTAAATTATGTAATTACTTATATTTGTAGTGTAGAGGTTACTATTTATTGGACTATTTCACACAAAGGTTGACTTTTTAATATCTAATAGATTTGTTAATTCTAAGGTCATCAAAATACCACATTTTGAATTTTATTTTTATTGGCATTGATTGCCAAATTCAATTCCTAGCCTCATAGGTTTTATTTCAAATTTTCAGAATTTAGGGTCCACATTTACTGTTCCATTGGACCTTGCTACAGTGAAAATTTGACAAAACTTTCTTCATTAAAGTTGTTCCTTATTGTCTCTTCTTTAATTTCCTTTTTGAATCACTCCATTTAGAGTTTTCTAGCTCAAGTTATGCAAATTTTTTTCAAATTTCTTTAAGACTGGCCGGATTGGTATCTACCCAGAATTTCTGGGTAGAAATGATTCTGGCAGTTTTGATACCCTGACTTTGGTTAGCAATTCAGATGGGTTATGATCATAATTTAGTTTGGTGTTCTTCATGAAAGTTGTTCTAAATTGTCTAAAATTTTCACTGATATAAAATTCAAGTCAATTGGATATTTCTACACTGAGTTATGATCATTTTAACAAACATTGTTCATTTGTCACTTTGCCATGGCAGCATGTGTGTTATCCGGATTAGGTCAATTTTTAAGGCAACTTAAGTTGGTTTTCTGAGTATGATTTCTTTACCAAAAAAGCTGCATTATATGTCTATTTTCACCTCCAATTGGCCTTGCACTAATTGGAGCTACACAAATTCAGTTAAGGCTCTTCAAACACACTAGACTCTAGTGGTCCAGAATTGATCACAAAAGGCAACCTACACATTTCAATATCCAAAGCCACAATTTGTCTCATTTTATGGTTCAACCTTACCAAATGGACACTAATTGACCTTTAAAATGTTCAACCATCACATGAGCAAAACCCTAATTTTGCTCAAAACCACAAATTCTCAAATTTCAATTCATGCACTAAATTTACAATTCAATGTTCAATTACTCAATTCATGTCAAGGGCAGCTAGCATATTACTGTAATTCAAGGAAATTCATCAAACCCTAACCATCCCAAGGCTGCTGAAATCATGGGAATACATACATATAAATTTCATTCTATTTTCTTACAATTTCAACTTATATCATGTCCTTAAATATGAATTGAGTAAAAGAGAGAAGAAATTGGACACTAACCTCTTATGTGCAGAATTTTTTCCAAACATAATCTTCACTTTCTCTTTAATTCTTAGCAGCCAAGCACCTTCCAAAGTGGTGTAGACAAGTTTTATTGAATGTATCTTAGGGTTTTGTGGTGAGAATTTAAGATTTAGAAGAGAAAGAGAGATAAGAGAATTTTAATGGATGTTGAGAGGAAGAGGGCTGCCGAAAATGTTGAGGAAATAAGGAGAAATTTTTGTCATTTTTGTCCCAATTTATTTATATTTATCCCTTTTTAAAAGGCTGGTCAAGTTCCCATTGGTTAGCAATTTTTATTTTATTCATTTATGATATCATGCTTATGTCATAAGTCTAATTTAAATTCAATTTCTTTTCTCATTTCTTTAACTCATTTATAATTATTTTCTCACCAATATTAATTCATATTTTATATCATATAATTCACCCACTTAAATGGACAAGTCAGTTAAAAATCGTCTCTCAAGGCGAAATGACCAAAATGCCCTTCGTTTAGCTTAATGAGCTAAAATTGTCTGTACCGATTGAAAAAATTTTCTAAGCATTTTCTTGGCATTCTAATGCTATCGAAACCTCAATGACTCTTATCTGGAGTCTCAAAAATTATTTCACAGAATTTCCCTTGGGTTTAGGGCTTTACAGCAACTTCCCATTAGGCCACCCATCGCCGGGGCACCGACTCACTTAACTTTGTTGTATTTTATTTCTAAAATATTTCTTAAATTTTTCTTATCATTATTTGAGTTATTTATAACACCTCACTTTAATCTAAATATAGTTCCAGACATTCTAGCTGTCCGGACAGACATTGATTACCGGAATAATAGAATGTACGATCAGGTTAAAATGAGGATGTTACAGCTGCCCTCTCTCTCTCTTAAGCTTCATCTTCATCCTTGAACAAAACCAAGAGCACAAGTTGTACTCTTGACCAAACTCATTGGGGAAATTGTTTCTCCTCATTTCCAACCATTATCACCTTGCAAAACAACATACTCTTCCTCCCTATCTTCTTGGTTGCTAATTTCTTGAAGATTTTGGAAGAGTTCTTGGCTATTGAAGGTGGCTTTGGTCTAGTGCTAGTGTGGATAAACTAGAGGACTAGCACTTGAGAGTCTTTACTACCCGGACTGAGGTGAAATTGTGTGATTCTGTGCCTAGAAACGTTAGTGATCTCCAAAACCTAATTCAAGTTAATTTGGGGATAAAGTTTCCTAATGGCAATTAGGTTAATTTAGCAATGAAAACATAATTTAATATGACTAAATGATGTGTTTTTCAATAGCTAAAAGTGATTGCAGGAAGCATGAAACCCTAGCTTAGGAAAAATTTCAAATTGCTCAAATTCTGCACCTTTTGAAAACTTGGTCATTCAATTTGTGCAAACTCCTTTCAATTAGTATCAAAGCCACCCTAATTTGCCATTAGGAACTTAATACATGTTATAGACAGCTTGGGGCCATGTCAGGTTGCATAGGGTGTGACTTGATTACAAGTTGAATCAAGTGAAAAATTGAATCATATGCTATTTACTACAGCAATTTTGGTTCGGCCAAAAGTTGAGGTATCTTATGTGATTTTATTTTTTTGGTTGGACTTAATTAATGGCCTTGCACATGAATATGATGATGTCTAAAACCATTAGATAGCAAGAAAAATCACAAATTTTGAGTGAAGTGTCATTATGCCTAAGTGGAGTGGCCATAGGGCAAGTGAAGTGGTTATGGTGCTCTCACCAACTTTTGTGAATTCTCTTGTGGATTGAATTGTTCAATCTCGGTCACAAATTGCATATGACATGTATATGAATGTGATTCACATGTAATTAGGTTAATTTTAAATATGCGATATTTAGGATTAACATGTATGTTCAAATGGTGAATGTATGAAATTGGCATGGTAGCTGATCATGGACTTTAGGAGACCATTGTGAATTGAGTTTTTGATTAATTCCATGGATTGTAATAATTATTTTAATTTTACAAGGGTTGTATCATAAATTTTTGTGATAGAGTCATAGGTTGTACATTCATTTATTTGAACTTGAATGCTCAATTTCATTGTAATTTCACCTTGGTATGCCAAGGATAAATGTTATAATTGACTTGGTGAACTTACAAGATGGAATGAAGCCTAATACCATGACGGAGATCAGTGGGAGTTCGACCCTTCAAGAGTTGAAGAGTTGGGATCAAGCAAGAATATTAGATGGATGTTAACCCAAGATGCCTTGAATTCAATTCTTATGGCTAGGATTAAATTCCCTTAGAATAGTCCATGATCATACCTTTTACATTTCCATTGTATGGATATATGTATGTGATATATATTTTCACAATGTGTATGAGATATGCATGAAAATGGATAATGTGCAGAGTGAGACCGATTAGTAATTAGGCAGCCCATTAAATCTTCCAGTAAAATGATTAAGTTGGAAATGGTGAATTTTAGAAATTGCACCATGGCTCTCCATTGAGGCAATTACTTTGAGAAATTTTAAACATTTGCATTTGTTTAAGGGATTTTCTTAGAGGTAATTGGTAAGCATGGGATGTTGTAAGTATGTAAATACTTTAATGGCCAATAATGGATGTGCCTGAAGTCATTAAAGTTTAAACTTACATGCTTACTAACTCAGTGGGCTCAATTTAACTAATGCAAGATAAACCAATAAGGGATATGCCTGAGGTTTTGAGCATTAGGGGCCAAGCAATTGATTGAGTCTCACATGAGATGTGATGGGCAAAGAGTTACTCACTTATAGATTGTTATGAGTCCAACAATGGATATGCCTAAGGATTATTGGCAAGTCTATAAGAATTCAATCGCCCACTAGAAATTCAACCCAACTTAAATTTCCGTCTCCTACTTTGGAAGTGTAGGATTTGATAAATTAATGGGAGGACCAATTTGATTAATAGACCATAATCATTTTGGTAAATTACTTGATTTATCTGATACAATTACTAATTAATCTTGTTATTTTCTGCAGTTTATAATCTGATAAAATGAGCACATAACCATCTTCCAATACCAATGTCCTAGCAAGCATACTTGATTACAATAGGTTGACTGGACCCAGTTTTTCTGATTGGCTGAGAAACCTGAAGCTTGTCTTGAATCTAGACCGTATAGGATATGTTTTAGATTCTAAAATTCCTAGTCCCTTACCTTTCGGGGCATTACAAGAGGAATTTGACACGCTAGACAGGTGGAAGGAGCATGATTTAAGTGCCAGGTGCTACATGCTGGGCATCAATGACTAATGAGCTGCAAAAACAGCATGAGAACATGCAGAGCGCTTCTAATATCCTTCTTCACCTATAAGAGTTGTACGGTTAACATAGCAAGAATGCCAGATATAAGATGTCAAGGCAATTGTTCCATATGACAATGTTGGAGGGACAAAATATTAGAGATCATGTCCACAAGATAATCTAGGTCATTGAGCAGCTGGAATGTCTAGACTTCACCATGGATTTCTAATTACAGACAGATCTGATCCTTCAGTCTCTGCCAGAGTCATTCGAAAATTTTATTATAAATTTCCATATGACTAAACAATAGTGCACCTTGGCCAGTTTACTTAACATGCTAGTAATTGCCCAAAAGAATATGCCAGGTAATAAAGGAAATGAGGTAGCTTTGGTTGCATCTTCCTGTTTGGCTGGAAAGTCCAGAAAGAAGAGGAGCAACAAGAATAAGAGATCTCCTGTTCCAGGTCCTTCCAAGAAAATAGCCAAGCAGAAGAAGACCGAAGCTGGGCAAGGCAAAGGAAAGTGTTGCCACTGCTAGAATGATGGGCACCGAAAGAGAATTGCCCAGAGTATCTGTTATCTCTAAAAGATAAGAAGGATAAACCTTTAGAAGGTATGTCCATATCTTGTTATTTAGATTCTGATGATACTCCTAGTTCATCTACAGCTTGGATTTTTGTTAGTAGTATGCCCTAGAGTATATCATTTTGATGTATCTTGTACATATTTTATTAATAAAAGGCAATTTCAATTTTCGGTTTACATAATATATTTATGTGTAATAGAAAAAGTCTATTGATATTTTGTTAGAAATTTTATCCTTAAGTTGTTAAGAATATGAGTGACAGTATTTCTAATATAAAGTATCATAAATTGATTCACAATCAATGATACTTCACACAAGACATGACTTATCCAGAAAGACTGTAATCATGTTTGTTCCTAAGGTATTTATATGAGATATAAATAAGATGGAGTGGTGAGTCTCATGCCACATAACAAACATGATAGGCACTTATACATGATAAGTAAGCCAAACCAGTGATGCTTATGACAAGCACATAGAGTTTACTCTTGTCAATGCACTGTCATATATCATATCAGTGCATACGATCTTTAGACCTGAGATAACAGAGTTATCTTGTACATAGGTGGTTTGAGTTTGATACTGCTTTCATACTTGTACTATCTATGGGTATATGGGCATGTGTTGGCTCCTACTAATTATATATGGAGATAGGTGTTGATCAAGATAGAATCTGTTACCCTAAGTAAATAAGGATAAAATCCTATATTCATTTAATTGTTCTTGATATTTCAAATTCCTAGCCAGGACAGACAGATTTAATCAGAAAAGAGTTTCTGACAAGAAAATCTAATTAATCAAAAACTGAAATTAAAAGAAAACATAATACTCATAGCAAATGGGGTTTGACATTAACCATGACTCAACTCAAATTGGGATTTTATAACAGAGAGATTCTAGTGCATGGTAACATATGATTATAGGTTCATTTAAGGTATTCCTTGTTACTGATTGAGTGGCCATGGCACGCTATGCCAGGTATCAACCATGGTCTATGAGATGCCTAAAATGATTTAGAGAAAGCATTCATGGTAAGAAAGAGTTCTGATGATATTAAGAGTTAATATCATATCCCATTACCAATTAGTGATGAGCCTAGTGAGTCACACACATACACAAGTTAATCACCAAGTAAAATGTAATTTAATTGATTAATTAAAGAATTTAACTGATTAATTAACTAGGTTCGATTTGCAATGAGATTACAAAATCCCTAGCATGACTTGAAACCAAATCTAGATTATTTGATGTATTGTATAAGTTAAATTTATATTTAAAGTATTTAAATATGAATTTAATTGTAAGAAATTAATTAATGGATATTAATTAATTAATTTATATTTGATATAAATTGATTAGAAAAGGAGAAATAATGATTTTGGGTTGAGAACTCAAAATTAAAACATAAGGGTAATTTGATCATTTCACATGGTGACATGTGGCACTATGAGATGGCGACACACGGCACCATATAAGCTTGTTATTTATCTTTCTATCATGCAAAATGATCAAAGTCAAGATTAAGTCTAACTTTGACATTTGGCTTAATGAGATTAAGTCAATTAAAAATAAGATGCAATCTAATAGTGACATATGGCAAAGGGATTAAGTAAATATTTGACCTAATTATAAAAGGGAAAGAAATAAGAAATAAACATTATTATTCTTCCTTCTCTAAAAGTGGCGCAGCCCATTCTCTCCATCTCCTCTTCTTGCTTTCTCATCAATTCAAAGAGAATCACTCTATTTCCTTTGAATTAAAATTGCTAGAAATTATCTATATTGTCCTATATACACGTATAACATCTCTAAAAGCAAAACTCTAAATTATAATTGGTTGGCAAGGCTTAAGAAGCAAAATTGGAGACTGCCCATTAGTGATCTTGGTGTGGACAAGCTAGAGGGACAACACTTGGAGTCCTAGGAGCTTCCTAAAGGTGTCAATTGCATCCATAGTGAATCAAAGAGGTTAGTGCCCAAATTCCTCTTTCAAATTAGGGTTCAATTGAATTAATTTGTTAATTCACAATCTTGAATGGCAAATGAAGATTCTAATACATATTAAAAGTGTTTTAATATACAATTTAGCATTGAAATTAATTAGGTACATAAGAGATGTGGCATGATGCATGAAACCCTAGAAGAAAAATTTTAAAATTCAATGCTCCAATGCACCAATTACCATGCTTCCACTCATTCAATTGGTATCAGAGCCACTATATTTGCCATTAGAATTGAACATGAGATTTAATTGTGTGATTGGATCAAATTTAGATTGATCTAAAGTTTTTTTGGTGCTCATGTGTGGCAGCATGATTAATGATAGTGCTTATGGGTGGCAGCATGTTTGAGATACACACCCCAATGGTGTGATTTGTTTTGGGCTTTTTTATGCAATTGTTATATATCTTAAGGCCCATAATTAGGCCCATACCTAATTAAATTATTTAATTAGAAATTTTAATCACACAATTAATGTTTGAAAAATGTTTTCAAGGTATTAAATTTAGAAAGAGTTTCTAAATTTAAATTTATTTGAATGAAATTCGAATCTGAATTTTTTTGTTGAATATGTGATATTCAATTTAATTTTTTAGTATGTATATTTTATTTAATTGTTAAATTTTAATATGCATGATGGATGATCATGAACAATAAAAGACAAATGTGATTGAATTTATTTCTTTTATTTTTCTTTATGTTGTAAAATAATTAATTTTATTTTAGTGGCATGTATTATAAATGTTGTAATAATTTGGGCTGTAATTTCATTTATTTAAGGACTTTAAAGTCCATATTTTTGTAAATTCGTCTTGGTATGCCAGGGATTACAATGTAATTGAATTGCAAGAAGATCAAGGAAGTTAAGAGCATTGGTGGAACCGGTGAGAGAATGTCAAGATCAAGTGTTGATTATGTACTCCTTCAGCAACTCTTGTAAAATGAATGAATGAAATACGCCTATGAATGCCCTGATTCAATTATTGATAGCTCAGAATTAAATCCCTTAGAAAATCCATAATCATACCATATTATTTATTTATCCATGTATGCATGAGATGTATGAGAATATTTGCAAGTATATGATATATGCATGCCAATTGGATAATGTGTAAAATGTGACCATAATAGTAATTAAGCCGACCACTAAATCTTTCAAACAAATGATTAAATTGGAAATGGTATAATTAAAGTAATTATATCATGGCCCTCCATTGAAGCAATTATTTTATGAAATTTTAAATACTTGCATGTGATGCATTTAATTTAAGAGATTTTCTTAAAAATAATTGTTAAACATGAGATGTTGTAAATATGTAAATAGTTGATGGTCAATAATGGATGAGCCATAGGTCATTAAAATTATTTACATGTTTACTGGCTCAATGGAATCAACTTAACTAATGCATGATAAATTAATAATGGATGTGTCTGAGATTTTGAGCATTATGAGCTAAATAAATTATTGAACCTCACATGAGATGTGATGGACAAGAAGTTGCTCACTTATAGTTTATTGTAATTCTAATAATGGATGTGCCTGAGGATGATCAATAAGACTATAAGAATTCAATCACCCACTAGAAATCTATCCAACTAGGATTTCCGTTTCCTACTTTGGAAGTGTAGGATTCGCCAAGTTAGTGGGAGGACCAATTTGATTAAAAGACCATAATTATATTGGTTAATTACTTGATACATTTACTAATTAATCTAGTTATTTTCTACAATTAATTTTCTGATAATAATGAGCACACAACAACCACTACCATCCAATATCTTTGCGAGCATAATTGATCACAATAAATTGACGGGACTTAATCTTTCAGATTGGCTAAGAAATTTAAAACTTGTCATGAACCTAGAACGTATTGGATATGTTCTAGACTCAAAGAGGCCACTCAAGAGAAACATGACACTATGGACAAGTGGAAGGAGCATGATATAAGAGCCAAATGTTACATGCTTGCATCTATGAGTAATGAGTTACAGAAGGAGCATGAAAATATGCAAAATGCAAGTGAGATCCTCCTTCACCTGCAAGAGTTATATGGTGAGCACAGCATGAATGCTAGGTATGAGATATCTAAACAGCTATTCCGCATGAGGATGTCTGAGGGACAAAATGTAGGAGATCATGTCCACAAGATGATTCTACTTATTGAGCAGCTGGAACATCTTGACTTTCACATGAATTAACAACTGCAGACAGATTTGATCCTTCAGTCCCTGCCTGAGTCATTTGAGAATTTTGTGACAAATTTCTATATGACAAAGCAAGAGTGTACTTTGGCTGGGTTGCTTAACATGCTGGTTATTGCCCAAAAGAATATGCCGGACAGTGAAGGAAAATAGGTGGCTTTGATTGTATCTTCTTTTTCTGCTGGAAAGTCCAAAAAGAAGAAGGGCAATAAGAATAAGAAACCTCAAATTCTTAGACCTTCCAAGAAGATAGCCAAACAGAAGGGCAAGACCGAAGCTGACAAAGGCAAGGGAAAGTGTTTCCACTGTCAAAAGGATGGTCACTGGAAAAAGAACTACCCAGAGTATCTTGCTTCTCTGAAGGACAAGAAGGATAGACCTTCAGAAGGTATGTCTGTGTCTTGTTATTTAAATTATGATGATAGTCATAGTTCATCTACAGTTTGGGTTTTAGACACTGATGCTAGTTCTCACATTACTTTTGATATGCAGGAACTAACAAGTAGTAGCAGCTTGCAGTCACGAGATATTAGACTCCGGGTTGGCAATGGCTCAACTATTGAAACTTTAGCCATAGGATCTAAATCTTTATGCATGTGTGGACATATTTTGTATTTAAATAATATTTTACATGTACCTGATACTTTTAAGAACATCATTTCTATATCTAATTTGACTAGAAATAGTTATGAATTTTAGTTCACAAATGATGTTTGCAATATTTATTTTGGAAATAAATGTGTTGGCTCGAGCTATATGTATGATGGATTTTATTATTTAGATAATAATGTTAAATACAAATCTAATGCAAGTAATCTAAATGAATGTAATGTCATGATGAAAATCAATTCAAGTTTAAAATATATTTGGCACTTAAAATTAGGTCATATTGCAGAAGATAGGATTGCAAAGCTGGAAAAAATGAGGATTTTATCATCATTAGGTTCTTAACCTATTCCAACTTGTGAATCTTGCCTTCAAGGCAAAATGACTAGATCACCTTTTGTTGGACAAGAGTTAAGAGCTGAAAATATTTTGAAATTGATAAATAGTGATGTATATGGTCCATTTAAGAAAATGACTAGAGGCGGTTTTCATTACTTTATTACCTTTACTGATGATAAATCAAGATTTGAGTATTTGCATTTGATGAAATACAAACATGAATCCTTTGAAAAGTTCAAAAAATTTAAATGTGAAGTAGAAAATTAAACAGTGAAAAGTATTAAAACTCTTCGATCAGATCGTGGAGGTGAATACTTAATTACTGAATTTGATGAATACTTGAAAGAACATAACATTGTCTCCTAACTGACTCCTTCAAGAACGCCACAACTGAATGGTATATCTGAAAGGAGAAATCGTACCCTATTAGATATGGTACGCAGTATGATGAACTATACTGATACGCCAATCTCCTTTTGGGGATTTGCATTAGAATCAGCTTTACATATACTGAATAGGATTCCATCAAAATTAATTTCTTCCACACCTTATGAGATATGGCATGGAAGAAAACTGAGTCTTAAGCATGTTAAGATTTGGAGTTGTCCAGCTTACATTAAAAAGCTGAACACTAATAAATTGGAAACCAGATCAGAAAATTATCGATTTGTTGGATATCCAAAAGAAAGTTTTGGATATTATTTTTATTTGCCCACATCACAAAAGATTGTGGTAAGCAGAGATGTCATATTTCTTGAACAACAGTTTATTCAAGAAGGTGGCAAAGGAAGTCAAATAGAATTAGAATTGGAGAATTCTGACCAACCAACAGATCAAATTGATATAGATCTATCTAGTCAACCCACACCTATTGATGAAACATCTACAGTAATTCCTCGCGGATCAACCAGGATATCTCACCCACCAGTGAGATATGGTTTTCTTCATGAAGATGAACAAGAGTTGTTTACTCATGAAGAAGTAGATCATGAGATGATCCTCTTACCTATGAAAAAGCTATATTAGATATAACTCAACTCAACTCAATTAATCTTTTATCCCAAAAATTTGGGGTCGGCTATATGGATTCGCTTTCTCCACTCTGAACGATTTTGGGTTAAATCCTCAGAAATATGTAATGCTTCTAGGTCATGTTGTACTACTCTCCTCCAAGTCAATTTAGGTCTACCCCTTTTTTTCTTTCTATCCTCTAACCTAATGTGTTCTACTTGTCTAACTGGAGCCTCCGTATGTCTACGCTTCACATGACCAAACCACCTCAATCTCCCTTCTCTCAACTTATCTTCAATTGGCACCACTCCTACCTTTTCTCTAATACTCTCATTACGGACTTTATCTAGTCTAGTATGGCCACTCATCCACCTTAACATTCTCATCTCTGCAACTCTTATCTTAGATGCATACAACTCTTTCAGTGCCCAACACTCACTACCATATAACATAGCCGGTCGTATGGCTGTATGGTAAAATTTTCCTTTCAATTTATTGGGAATCTTACGATCACATAAAACTCCCGTGGCACGTCTCCACTTCAACCATCCGGCTTTAATCTTATGACTAACATCCTCCTCACCTCCCCCATCTACTTGAAGGACTAAGCCTAGATATTTAAAGTGATTACTTTGGAACAATACTACTCCATTCAAATTAACTCCTTTCCTATCACCAATTTGGCCCTCACTGAACTTGCAATGCATGTATTCTGTCTTCGTTCTACTTAAATTAAAGCCCTTTGTCTCTAGAGTACTTCTCCAAAGTTCTAGCTTTCTATTGACTCCTTCTCGTGTCTCATCTATCAGAACAATATCATCCGCAAACATCATGCACCAAGGAATACTCTCTTGTATATGTTTCGTCAGTTCATCTAAAACTAATGTAAAAGGTAAGGGCTTATGGCTGATCCTTGGTGTAATCCAATTGAGATCGGAAAATCCCTTGTGTCCCCTTCCACTGTGCGCACAATAATAGTTGCTCCTTCATACATATCTTTCAATACTTGTATGTACCTAATAGATACCCTCTTTTGTTCTAACACATTCCATAAGACCTCTCTTGGAACACTATCATAAGCCTTCTCCAAATCAATAAAAACCATGTTTAGATCTTTCTTCACATCTCTATATTTCTCCATCAAGCTTCTAATGAGAAAGATCGCTTCCATAGTTAAACGACCGGGCATGAAACCAAATTAATTGAGAGAGATAAAAGTATCATGACGTAGTCAATGCTCCACAACTCTTCAAAATGAATTGAAGCTATGAAATCTGAAATTGATTTCATGCATAAGAACCAAGTTTTGGACCTTATTGACCCACCTGAAGGTATTGTACCTATAGGGAATAAATGAGTTTTTAAGAAAAAAATTTGGTTCTGATGGAAAGGTATAGACCTATAAAGCAAGACTAGTAGTGAAAGGGTTTTGCCAAAGGCAAGGAATCGACTATGAGGAGACTTTCTCGCCTATTGACATGCTTAAATCAATTAGGCTTCTATTAGCAATAGCTGCATACAATGATTATGAGATTTGGCAGATGGATGTCAAAACAGTTTTTCTCAATGGATACATTGATGAAAACATTTTCATGGAACAACCTAGGGGTTTTGAATCCCAATATAGTTTCAAGGTGTGGAAACTAAAGCGATCTATTCATGGGTTAAAACAAGTTTCGAGGAGTTGGAACATCCATTTTGATGAAGTCATTAAGTCATTTGGTTTTATCAAAAATGTGTATAAACCATGTGTATATAAGAAGGTTAGTGATAGTGCTGTCATTTTCTCTGTCTTATATGTGGATGACATTATGTTGATAGGTAATGACATAGGTATGTTGACAACTGTAAAAGTATGGTTGTCAAATACATTCTCCATGAAAGACTTAAGGGAGGCAACCTATATTCTTGAAATTCACATCTATAGAGATAAAGCGAAAAGAATAATTAGTTTATCCCAAAGTCTATACTTGGAAAATGTGTTAAAGAGATTTAACATGCTTGATTCCAAGAGAGGATTGTTACCAGTAAAACATGGTATCCATCTTTCTAAAGAGATGTCTCCAAAGACACCAGAAGAAAGAGATAAAATTGTTAGGATTCCATATGCTTGGGGTATTGGAAGTTTGATGTATGCAATGATGTGTACTAAGCCGGATATCACATATGCTGTTTATTTGATTAGCAGGTTTCAATCCAATCCAGGTTTGGAACACTAGATAACTGTCAAGAATATCCTTTAGGAATTCATCAAATTAAATACTTAAGTATTCACCTCCTTGATCTGATCGAAATGATTTGGGATTGTCCGGCTTATATTAAAAAGCTAAAGAATGATAAATTGGAAATAAAGTTTGAAAAGGGATAATTTGTTGGATATCCAAAAGAAAGTTTTGGATATTATTTTTATTTACCAACATCACAAAGAGTTATGATAAGTAGGAATGCTATATTTCTTGAACAACAGTTTATTCAAGAAGTTGGTAAAGGAAGGCAAATAGAATTAGAATTAGAAAATTTTGATTAACCAATAGATCAGATGGATCTATAGATCAGATGGATATAGATCCATCTAATCAACCTAAACCTGTTGATGATACATCCACAATACTTCCTCGCAGATTAACCAGAATATCTCACCCACCAGAGAGGTATGGTTTTCTTCATGAGAATAGACAAGAGTTGTTTATTCATGAGGAAATAGATCATGGATATGATCCTTTAACCTATGAAGAAGCTATATCAGATATAGACTCTTCTAAACAGATCGAAGCAATGAAATATGAAATGGATTCCATGCACAAGAACCAAGTTTGAGATCTTGTAGACCCACCTGAAGCTATTGTACCTATAGGGAACAAATAGATTTTCAAGAAGAAAATTGATTCTGATGGTACCTATAAAGTAATGCTAGTTGCGAAAGGGTTTTGTCAAAGGCAATGAATTAACTATGAGGAGACTTTCTCGCCTGTTGCCATGTCTAAATCCATTATGATTTTATTAGCAATAGCTGCATACAATGACTATAAAATTTGGCAAATAGATGTCAAAATAGCTTTTCTCAATGGTTATATTGAGGAAAACATATTCATGAAACAACCTAGGGGTTTTGAATCCCAAGATCATTCCAAGATCTGTAAACTAAAATGATCCATTTATGGGCTAAAGCAAGCTTCGAGGAGTTTGAACATCCACTTTGATAAAGCCATTAAATCTTTTGGATTTATCAAAAATGAGGATGAACCATATGTTTATAAGAAAGTTAGTGGGAGCGCAATCACTTTCCTTGTATTGTATGTGGATGATATATTATTAATAGGTAATGATGCTGGTATGCTTACTATTGTAAAAATCTGGTTGTCAAATTCATTCTCCATGAAAGACTTAGGGGAAGCAACCTACATTCTTAGTATTCGCATCTATAGAGATAGAGCGAAAAGAATGATTGGTTTATCCCAAAGCCTATATTTGGAAAAAGTGTTAAAGAAGTTTAACATGCTTGATTCCAGAAAAGGATTGTTACCAGTTAGGTATGGTATCCACCTTTCTAAGGATATGTCTCCTAAAACAACTGACAAAAGAGAAAAAATGGCCAGGATTCCATATGCTTCGGCTATTAGAAGTCTTATGTATGCTATGTTGTGTACTAGGCTAGATATTGCTTATACTGTTAGTTTGACTAGCAAGTTTCAATCCAATCCGGATTTAGAATACTAGATAGCTGTCAAGAACATCCTTAAGTACTTGAGAAAAACTAAGGATTTAGTATTGATATATGGAGGAAGTGAACTACAACTAGATGGTTTTACAGATTCTAGTTTTCAATCAGACGTGGATGATAGAAAGTATATCTCCGGATGATAAAAAGTATATCTCCGGCTTTGTATTCATTTGCAATGGAGATGCAGTTAGTTGAAAGAGTTCCAAACAGAGTACAACTGTCGACTCCACTACAAAGACCAAGTATATTGCTGCATCGGATACTGCAAAAGAAGCTTTTTAGATAAAGAAGTTCGTAATAGAACTTAGAGTGGTTCCATCCATTATATCACCAGTTCCATTATATTGAACTATATTGTGAAAACAATGATGCTGTAATTCAAGCTAAGGAACTCCGGTCTCACTAAAAATCCAAACAAATAGAAACGCACTAACATATTATCAGAGAAATAGATGGGCGCGGCGATGTAACCATGCAGAAAATAGCATCAACAGAAAATCCAGCTGATCTGCTCACGAAAGCAATGACACAAACTCGGTTAGACCGACATCTTGAGAAGATAGGTCTTAAATATTGTAATGAATGGCTCTATGAAAGTGGAAGATTGTTAGTAGTATGCCCTAGAGCATATCATTTATTTGTATCTTGTAAATATTTATTTGTTAATAAAGGCAAATATTCTTTTCTGTTTACATAAATCTATGTGTAATGGAAAAGGTCTATTGGTATTTTGTTAGAAATCCTATTCTTAAGTTGTTAAGAATATGAGCGACAAAATTTTCTAGTATAAAGTATCATAAATTTGGCTCACAATCGAGGATACTTCACAAAGAACATGAGTTATCTGGAAAGATTGCCATTCATGTTTATTTCCATAGATTAGTATAGGATACTAATAAGATGGAATGGTGAATCTCATACCATATGACAAGCGTAGTAGGCACTTATGATAAGTAGGTCGAACCTGTGACGCTTATGACATGCACATGGAGTTTACTCTTGTCAATACAATGTCATAAATATCATACTAGTGCATATAATCTCTTGACCTGAGATAGCACAGTTATCTTGTATATAGATAATTTGAGTTTCATACTGCTTTCATACTCGTATTATGTATGGGTATATGGACATGTGTTGGCTCCTACTAGTTATATATGGAGATAGATGTTATTCAAGATGGAATCCGTTACCCTAAGTAAATAGGGATAAAATCCTATGTTCATTTAATTATTCTTGATTAGTTAAGTTTCTGGCCAAGACAGATGGACTTAGCCAAAAAAGAGTTTCTAACAAGTAAGTCTAATTTATCAAGAACTAGAATTAAAAGAGAACATAATATTCGATGCACTTGAGGTTTGACATAAATCATGATTCCAACTAAAATTTGAATTTTGTAATGGAGAGATTTTAGTGCATGACATGTATGATTAAGGTTCATTAATTGGAGATATAATTCATAACTAAAAGGAAGCTATGCAACTCGTTCCTAAATGCTATGCAGACTTACGTAAGCCACTACCAAATATTTTATCTTTTTTTTTTCTCCATTAAAGAATATTTCAATCACAGCATAAATCCATATATCATCTTATTGGACTTCGGATGTTATATTTATTACAATTTCCATTGCATGTGGAGAGAAAAGTACAATAAGTTCTGGAGTTACACCTGTGTAACTAAGGATCGATTTGAAACTAAGAAGAATTTCATATGCTAAAGTTATCATACCCGCAATAAAGAAGCGCAAGGATTATCATCATTTGGTCAAATGAAAAGCACAATGGAGGCATGGACCAAGCACATTCAATAACAAATCCACAATGATAGACACGATGATCATCAGACCAAATTCTCAATGGTCGTGGCACATTCTATAGAAATAACTGATGCTGGCCTTCTGACTAGAGATTTTAAGTCCATGTATTTTAGGAAGAAATTTAGTAATTAATTTATTTGGATATTTTAATTATTTAGGGTATTTTTGGTATTTGACTTTATTATTAGGATTAGGTTTATTTCTTTATAACCCTTGTAAAGGGTTTCTTAACATTCCAGTTTTTGGCATACTTTGAGCACGGAGAATTAACAGAATTTTCATAGCATATTTCCCTTCCTTTGTGTGTGCTATTTTCATTGTGGTTCTACATCACTACACTAATTAGCAACAAGAGCTCAAAAGTTTAGCAAGGGAAACTCAACTCACTGATAGCTGTACAAGCCTTGTCAACCAGCACAGGGAAGGTAGCAACTAGCAATCCTGCAAAAACAAAGGGAGGGCTGAAAACAGGTGGATTCAATTATTAGCACTAGCAGTAGAAGGATAAAAAGTAAGAACATAGACCACAATTCTTTTTAATCTTGCCTAGCAAATTCTAATCCTTTTCAGATGAACTTATGTGTCATGGACCATCTTGTCTAGCAAGCCACCTCATAGAAAAAATGACAGTATTTATTTGCAAGTGAAAACTTGGAACTCAACCTGTGTGGGGACCATAAACACCACTGAATTTGGTATGCAGACAATAACAACCATCTTGATACCTATGTCATGCAACTGCGAATTTCCAATGCCAGTGAAACTACAAGAATGTTTACTGATACGTCCTCCAAATGAATGATGAATCAGAAGCATCAAGCCGCCAACAACAAATGAAATGCAGAATTGCGTGCTATGCTCTCTACATTAATGTTTGTGATGACTGGTATAGAATAAAGAAAAAGGTTCTTTCAAAAATTGCTGAGTCTGGCAAGTCCTCTCTGTACTCTCAAATTGAAGAATCTCAAATGGCTGTCAATTTAAAATAATAGTGACCCTCAGTTGTGGCATTCAATAACAATCATCAGGAGAAAAGAAATTCTTCAGCTCTACCAAATCTCAGTTTTGTTCTCAAGGAACACAACATTTAATTACTCCCGTCCCAGTAATCAAAGAACTCGTCCTTCTGGTGCCGCAAATTTGATACACTACCCTGACCCCAGCCTCTCTCTACCTTCTTAAGTGCTTTCAGTGCAATTCCACTGCAATCATCTCTGTATAAGAGGAGGTAAAATATGCAAAATTAGGAGTATCACACAGTATAGAGAGAAATGGCATAAGAATTGCAGATTGCATCGATCAGGCCTCCAAAGGCTTCTTACAAATTACAGACAGCATAATATTACAGGACAGGATAATCATAGAATATTCTCCAAATCTAGTTAAGCAAAATACGAATATTCAAGGTTCAGATTAGTGAAAAATTATTGTCTGACGCAGCGTGAAGCTTACAAAGAACACATACACTTACATTGAGAGTGAAAATAGAGAAATTCTCAGCAGAAATTTTATTGATGAAAATCTGTTTCGGAAATACACAACTTTTAGGAGTATTTATAGAGTTCATATTCCTAAGCTAACTAAGAAAATATAAATCCTAACTAACTAGAAAGTTTAGATACACCAAACAAAATAAGAAACCTAAATTAAATAGAAAAACTGAACTCAATTAAAACAGGAAATTCAACTAACTAATCCCAGATAGAAAAGGAAAACTAAAATAAAATCCTAAATAAAGTTGGAAAGCTTCCTAAATTAATTTGAAAAGAACTCCTGCAGCTGTCCCTTGCTAAAATAGGAAGCCCAATATGAACTAGGACTGCAGGAGGTGTTTTCTGGTCCAAAAAATACTACTGCCCACTGCTGGACGGATGAACAAATGCCCAAGGTGTGTGTTCCACTCAAGGCGTGTACTTTTCTGTACACCCCACTGCACACACTATTTTCTGGAATTGCTCCACATCATTGCCACTGCAACGTGTTACAGAACAACCCCTTAAGAAGACATTCTGAGTTCTGACAGACACCAGTTAGGAAAAGAGTCACTTGAAAATTTTAAATCCTTGTAGAGATGAAAGTGCTAAGATGAATGTGCAGAAATACAAGGACGAACTAGATAAAGAATGAGTCAAATCGTAACAAAGAGAAAATGACACCTATTGAAGATGAGTTCAGGTAAAAATTTAGGTGGTTTAGGGCTTTGGGCTTGTCTACTGTAGACCAGCAAATGCATCAGTGAACAAGATAGAGCACATTGAAGTTGCAAGAGAAAAGGAGATCCAGGATAACATAGAGTGAAGCAGTTAAATAGGATTTAAAAATGAACTTTGGATAAATTACAAGCGAGTTCCTCAGGTATATCAAAAGCCACATGTCAATCCTTGCATTTTTTATGAGAAGCAAAAGTCTCCAACGTTTGATTCTATCAACAAATGTTCCATCCATCCAAATTTACTATTAATTTGAAACAATTACGTTCCTTACCCCTCCATCCAAATTTTATGCTTAAGTAATTATTTACTTTTGTTATGGAAAGTCAATCACTATATTATTTCTCTATATATTCTGTATTCTGTATTCCTATTTAGGATTTTTTATTTAAGATTTCTTCTTAATTAGTAGAACACAATTATAGGAATCAATTGTATATATATATATCCATGTACAGATTAATTGAAATCAATGAGAATCAACTCTTTCTACATGGTATTAGAGCAGGTCATCAATCTAGGGTGACTATTTGTTCTCACTACCCAGCTCAAGAGAGACCTTGGCCACCGACCGGCCGTTTCAACCCCGATCAACGTCGCCGGTGTTGCCTCAACCCCCTCATTCCACCACTGTGTGCTGTTGCCTGATCCAGTATACCATTAAAGGACTTCTGAGGTTTGGCTCTCAGATCCTATTTCGGTATTTGCTTGATTTGTGATTTTGGCTTATTTTGCTGCTATAAGCACTTTGGATTAGCGTTTCGGTTAGTTTTCTTTGTCTCAACAAATGGCAGACAATAAGAATGTTATTTCTGATGTGATTCCGGTGATGACTAAGATCACGGAACACAAACTTAATAGTTCGAATTACCTGGAGTGGAGTAAGACTGTTAGGGTCTATTTGCGTAGCATTAATAAGGATGATCACCTTACTAAAGATCCACCCACTGATGATACACGATAAACTTGGCTAAGGGATGATGCTAGGTTGTTTTTGCAGCTTCGGAACTCGATTCATAGTGAGGTAATTAGTTTAATTAATCACTGTGAATTTGTTAAGGAATTTATAGATTACTTAGATTTTCTGTATTCTGGTAAAGGGAATATCTCCCGTATTTATGATGTTTGTAAGGCATTCTACCGTGCTGAGAAAGAGGATAAGTCTCTCACGGCTTATTTTATGGATTTTAAACGGGTATATAAGAAACTTAATGTATTGTTGCCTTTTAGTCCTGATGTGAAAGTTCAGCAGGCCCAACGGGAGCAACTGGCTGTTATGAGTTTTCTTGCAAGCCTTCCTTCAGAGTATGAGACTGCTAAATCTCAGATTCTCTCCAGTACTGAGATTTCCTCTTTGCATGAAACGTTCACACGGGTCTTTCGTACAGAGAGTACTCAATCTTCACAGCCTGCCAGTAGTACTCTTATTAGCCGTAATCTAAATGGACAACAGGGTAATAGAAGAGGAAGTAGAGGAGGAATTACAGGCAACAGAAGTAATCAGCGTAATGGAGAGGCTAGTTCTAATCAGGACTCAAGAGGAGTCATTTGTTATTATTGCCATGAGTCTGGCCATACAAAATATAATTGTCCGCAACTTCAAAGGAAAAATCAGCGATCACAGATGGCAAATATGGCAGCAGAGAATTCTACAGTATCTTCCTCTGAGAAAACTATTTTGGTATCTGCAGAGGATTTTGTACAATTTTCCCAGTATCAGGCATCTCTAAAGCCTACCAGTTCTCCTGTCACTGCGATCGCTGAGTCAGGTAAATCCACTACATGCCTTGTGTCTTCTTCATCCAAATGAGTTATTGATTCTCAGTGCGATGCATCACATGACAGTAATTCTTGTCTTCTATCCGCTTTGGTCTAATCTCACTTCCTCTCATTACTTTAGCCGATGGTTCTACTTCTTGTGTCATGGGTTGGGCTGAATCGAACCCGACTTCGTCAATTTCTTTGTCTTCTGTTTTGTGTCTACCAAAATTCTCTTTTAATCTACTTTCTGTTAGTAAACTTACTCGTACCTTAAATTGTTCTGTTTCCTTTTTTTCTGACCAGTGTTTGTTTCAGGATCTTACGACAAGCAGATTATTGGTAGAGGACGCGAATCAGGTGGTCTCTACATTCTGAAAAATCATATACCACGGTCGCTTGTTTGCTCCAGTACCTTAACACCTCTTGAAGCTCATTGTAGATTGGGTCATCCTTCTTTGTCTACCATGAAGAAGCTGTGTCCTCAATTTCAGTCTTTATCAGTACTAGAATGTGAGTCGTGTCAGTTTGCAAAACATCATCGTTTGCTTTCTGTGTCTAGAGTCAATAAACAGGCTTCATCCCCTTTTGAGTTAGTTCATTCTAATGTTTGGGGTCCTTGTTCTGTTACATCTAAAACTGGATTTCGTTATTTTGTTACTTTTGTTGATGATTACTCTCGTGTTACCTGGTTATATTTAATGAAGAATCGTTCTGAGTTGTTTTCTATCTTTTGTGCCTTTTGTAATGAAATCAAAACTCAATTTAATATTTCTGTGCGCATATTAAGAAGTGACAATGCCAAAGAATAATTTTCAGTACAATTTCAGCCTTATATGACACAAAATTGCATTCTTCATCAGTCTTCCTGTATAGATACCCCATCCCCAAATGGCGTGGCAGAAAGAAAAAATCGTCATCTTCTTGAGGTAACTCGTGCTCTTCTTTTTCAGATGAAAGTACCTAAACACTTTTGGGCGGATGCAGTTTCTACGACATGTTTTTTGATCAATCGTATGCCGTCTTCTGTCCTCAATGGGGATATTCCTTATACTACTTTGTTTCCTACAAAATCTTTGTTCCCTATTGAATCCCGTATTTTTTGTTGTACCTGTTTTGTACGTGATGTTCATTCACAGGTTACTAAATTGGATCCAAAATCTCTCAAATGTGTCTTCCTTGGGTACTCCCGACTCCAAAAAGGGTACTGTTGTTTCTCTTCTACTCTTAATCGTTATCTTGTTTCTGCAGATGTCACATTTTTTGAATCCACTCCATTTTTTCCTCCATCATCTATGTATGAGAGTCAAGGGGAGGAGGATGATCTCTTAATATATACTGTCCAACCAATGTCTAGTCTTCTCCCACAGCCTGTTCCTTCTGTCTCTAGACCTACTCGACCTCCCGTTGTTCATGTTTATTCCAGGAGATTGGAGATTCCTGACTCAAATCCTCCACCAGCTACTTCGTTGGGAGATCCTGTACCTCGTAATGATCATGATTCTGATCTAGACTTACCCAATGCTCTTCGTAAAGATAAACGTTCATGTACTTACCTTATCTCTTCTTTTGTTTCTTATAATCAATTGTCTTCTTGTTCTCGGTGTTTTATTACTTCTTTAGAATCTGTTCCTATCCCTAATACTGTTGATGAGGCACTGCCTCGTCCTAGCTGGTGTGATGCTATGAAAGAGGAAATGGAGGCTTTAGATGCTAATGGTACATGGGAACTATTGCCTTTGCCCACTGGTAAGAAAGCTATTGGTTGCAAATGGGTATTTACAGTAAAGGTAGATCCTGATGGTTCTGTGGCTACGTTAAAAGCACGCCTTGTAGCAAAAGAATATGCTCAGACATATGGGGTTGATTACTCTGATACTTTTTCTCCTGTAGCTAAACTTACTTCTATTCGCTTGTTTATCTCTTTAGCAGCTACATATGATTGGCCCCTGCATCAATTGGATATCAAGAATGCTTTCCTTCATGGTAATCTTCAGGAGGAGGTGTATATGGAGCAACCACCTGAGTTTGTTGCTCAGGGGGAGTTGGGTAAAGTTTGTAGGCTTCGGAAGTCTCTTTATGGCTTGAAACAAAGTCCTAGGGCATGGTTTGGGAGATTCAGTGAAACAGTACCGAAATTTGGTATGCAAAAGAGTAAGTGTGATCACTCAGTATTTTATAGGCAATCTGAGGCTGGTCTAATTCTCTTGGTAGTCTATGTGGATGACATTGTCATCACTGAGAGTGACTCTGCAGGTATTTCATCTCTTAAAACCTTCCTCCAAACTCAGTTTCAGACCAAAGACTTGGGATTGTTAAAGTATTTCTTGGGTATCGAAGTTATGAGAAGTAAGAAGGGTATTTTCTTGTCTCAAAGAAAATATATCCTCGATCTATTGACAGAGACAGGAAAATTAGGTGCTAAGCCTTGTAGCGCACCAATGACTCCAACTTTACAACTGTTAGCAGGAGATAGTGAGTTGTTTGAAGATCCAGAGAGATACAGGAGATTGGTAGGAAAATTGCACTACCTTACAGTCACTCGTCCTGACATTGCTTATGCCGTTAGTGTGGTAAGTCAGTTTATGTCTTCCCCAACTGTTGCTCATTGGGAAGCCTTGGAACAAATCTTGTGTTATCTAAAGGGCGCTCCAGGAAGAGGTTTACTATATGGTAATCATGGGCATTTGAATGTTGAATGCTTTTTAGATGCCGACTGGGCTGGATCTAAGGTTAACAGGAGGTCAACTACTGGATATTGCGTTTTTATTGGAGGAAATTTGGTGTCTTGGAGAAGCAAGAAGCAGAGTATAGTTTCTCGATCTAGTGCTGAATCCGAATACAGAGCCATGGCACAATCAGTGTGTGAGGTAATGTGGATACTTCAATTACTAGATGAGACAGGTTTTAAGACCTCCCTGCTTGCGAAATTGCGGTGTGATAATCAAGCTGCTCTTCATATTGCTTCTAATCCGGTGTTTCATGAGCGAACCAAACATATTGAGATCGATTGTCACTTTATTCGTGAAAAGATTCAATAACAGATCATCTCAATAGGACACATCAAAACTGGAGAGCAGTTAGGAGATATTTTCACAAAAACTCTGAATGGAGCTAGGATTGATTACATTTGTAACAAGTTGGGCATGATTAACATCTATGCTCCAACTTGAGGGGGAGTGTTATGGAAAGTCAATCACTATGTTATGGAAAGTCAATCACTATATTATTTCTCTGTATATTCTGTATTCTGTATTCCTATTTAGGATTTCTTATTTAGGATTTTTTCCTAATTAGTAGAACACAATTATAGGAATCAATTGTGTATATATACCCATGTACAGATTAATTGAAATCAATGAGAATCATCTCTTTCTACAACTTTAAAATAAGAAAGCCTATTTTTTATGTGATTTAATATAATTTATTTAAATATAGAATAAATAATTACTTGAATACAAAATTTGGAGAGACCATTTTGTTAACAAAATAAAACTTGAGGGAATTGTTTCAAATGAAAAAAGAGGGTAAGAGAATTAACAGTACATTTGGACAAAGGGACCATTCTATTGACAGAATCAAACCTAGGAGGCCAAATAATTTCTCAAAAAAAAAAAAATAAAAAATAAAAACACACACACACACACACTATTGACTTGTGGTTTTTGACATACTGCAGAGAAAAACTAGTAATTTACTTATGATCTTTTTATATATGTAGCCCTAAAAATAATGGAATTGTGAAAAATGAGTCATAGTGAAATCCAACTAAACGGTGAGCTTACATGAGGAGAAATTAAGTAGAGGTTCACAAACCAATCCTATTTGAAGTTTAGCTCCAAGCCATCACAAAAATCAATAAGATCAAAAAAGAAAAATAGATGATATATCTAATATGAAACAAAAGTACTTCAACATACCTGTATACTATGGTCTGCCAATCACTTTCACCATCCTTATTTTTGCTCTTATGGATGAAATCCCTCGCATTATGATAGGCCTTATTCACTGTCCTACTTTGTGAAGCCATTTCCGTCATCCTCTCTGCAAGTTCATCAGCCTCACGCTTATTTCCCATTTTATTGAAGCCATCAATCACTGTTATGAATGATGCAGGATCAAACTGATATCCACTAGCAATTAACTTATGTAGAACATCACTGGCACCTTCCAACTTGTCATCTTTACAGAGTCTGTCAATGAGGTCCTTGTAGAGAAATTTCCCTATATCAAAAAGTTTATCCAAGGCAGTTTCAAGAAGGTCTTTAGCTTCAGCAACATCCCCTCCAACAAGTAGCTCATTGAACATTAAACTATAAAGTGGTTCTTTGTGGCCACATACATTCAGTGCAATCTCAAATATCTCCTGTGCTGCCCTAAAATCACAAGCCTTGCAAAAAGCTCTAATTAATATTCTGAAGGAAGAAATATTTGGGGCAATGCCCTTTTGCAGCATCTCATCCAAAACAGAAGGGGTGTCTTTAATTCTCCCTCCTTCACAGAGACAGGTAAGAACGTTGTTAAATGTATAGACATTAGGAGAAAGTCCTTTTTCTCTCATTTCATCAATGAGTCCATATATTTCAAAAATTTGGTTTTTACTTCCTAACCCCAGGATCAATGAATTATAAGTTTGCAGGGTCTTGCTGCAACCTTTTCTCTCCATGTCCTTGAGTACTCGAAATGCAGATGATATCTTTCCCTCTCTGCAGAAGCTATGAATAAAAGTATCATAAATTGCTGAATCAGGCTGCAAGTTTTTCCCCATCATCTCAACGAACTTCCTTTTAGCATCATCAAGCCTCCCAGCCTTGCATAAACCACTAATTATGGTTGAATATGTAATCAAATCAGGTACACATTTCTTCCCACTATTACTGTTATCAACTAGGCCCATAAATGAGTTCCCCAAATTACCAAGAGCCGCACTACCATGAGTCCACATCCCACTTACAATTTCAATTGCCTTGTCCAATTGTCCATTGTTGCATAGACCATCAATTACAATATTGCAGGTAACCGTGTCCACACCATAACCCTTCTCATTCATCTTTTGTAGCAACTCCTCTGCCTCTGATATTCTGCCCTCCTTCCACAAACTGTGCAGCAAAATGTTACAAGTGTAAGTATTTGGAAAATAATTATTTCTAATCATATCATGCAAAAGATTTTTAGCTTCAAACACTTTCCCCTTACAACAGTAACCATGAAGTAAAGTGCTATAAGTTACCCTATCTGGTGAAATACCACTATGTATCATTAAATGCATCAGCATACTTGCATCAGAAAGCATTCCATTCTTGCATAATCCATCCATAACAATATTATAAGAGTATATAGTAGGCTCTATTCCAATAGCTAGCATCTCTTTTAGAACTAACTGAGCCTCCAAGAGCTTCCCATTCCTCACCAAACCTAACAACCAAATATTATAACTCTCTATATTCATTAAGTTGCTATTTCTTTTCATACTCTCAACCAAAGTCTTGGCTTCCTCCAACATTCCCTCTTTGCAGAATCCCATGAGCATTAAATTATAAGTTATGACATTAGGCCGAGGCAACCCTAAATCTTCATCAATTTGCATATCTCTAAAAATTCTTGAAGCTTCTAGAATCTTCCCTGCACTACAAAGAGCCGATATCCTAGAATTGAAAGTTACTACGTTCGGAAATAAACCATCCTCTCTCATCCTGTCCACCAATTCTTCAGCATCATGAATTTTACCTTCTCTACAAAAACTTGAAATCAAGGAATTATAGACAATAGAATTTGGCAAAAAACCCGAACTCCTCATTTCCCTTAAGAACTCCAATCCTTTGCTAGTAAGCCCCGCCCTACAATATCCACGAACCATAATGCCAAAACTGAACTCATTTGGCTTACAACCTTTCTCAGGCATTTTATCGAACAAGTTCCGTGCATCGTCCAAAAGACCATAATCACATAGCCACCGAATCAAAATATTGAAAGTGTAAGTCTCTGGAGATACACCTGCAACAGCCATATCTTTATACAACCAAGACACAATATCTACACGACTCTCTCTGATGCACGATCTGAAGAGAACATTATACAAATATATAGAAGGCAGCTTTTCTGGGAATTGGAACCGCAATGACTTAAAATGTGAAATGGCCTTATCGAAGAGACCCGATTTAGCTAAAATGCTAACAAGGGATTCGAGAGAAGGATCCAGGGTTTCGAGTAGCGGCGAGTTAAGCAGGAGTTGGTGAAGATGATCGAGTTCTTTGAGCATTTTTGCGCGAATGAGGATACGGGCAATGATGGGTATTGATTGGCGAAGGTGGACGGGTGAGATGGGCAGCGATAGAATGCGCTTGAAAAGGTGCCATGCTAGTTTGGGATCGTGGGTGTTTTTGAGGAGAACTTTTGTGAGTTTGGTTGCTGGCTCCATTCCTAGCGCTCGATTAATTTTCAAGGCCGAGTGTTTGTTTAAATCTTTTAGCTGACCAACGTTTTGTTTTAGAATAGCCTACAAAGGGATAAGAATTATTCCATTTAAATTTAAGAAATTCCATCAAATTGATTTAATTTAAATATTAATTTAATTTTTACAAAAATTATTTTATTTTGGTTTAGTGTTACAAATATATTAATTATGGAGTTATGTTTGCATTCCTAAACCTCTTCATGTTCTCCCTTTTCATTGTATCTATGTACTTCATAATTCAAATCTTTCATATTCTTTCAATGTACTCAATATATTTATCCATAAAAATTTATTACCCCTATCTTATGTATACCTTTAAATAGAGACATTGTACATGAAATGAAAGAATAGAAGTTCTAATTTTTCTCTTTCAATATTCTTATCTCTTCTAAGTTATTTTTTTAGCTTTAATTTATATACTTCATCTTTATTTTATAACACGTTATCGGTACGAGTCTCTAATACTATTAGTTTTGACCATACATAACTTTTCGTCATCATCTATGAGTTGAGTTTTGTTTCTTCTACAAGTATGTGTTACATCTATTTATTCTAAGACAAATTTTGAATTTTATGTTTTCTTATAATTGATCATATTTTCTCTAATTTCTTACAAAAAGCATAAATGTTTTTCATAAAATATTGATATTTATTTTATATGTTATCTTGTTTAACATAGATTTCTTGATTAGTTATTTTGGAAAAATTAGGAATAAGATTTTACTATGATAATTGTTCTTTCTTTGTTTTAACCCATGTATTATTTATGGTAAGTTTTCATTATGTCAAATCCATCAAAGTTTAAATTTGCAAAAACTATTTGTCATAGATATTATATGTTGAAATACACCTAGGTGCAATAATATTTCTTTCATATCATCTTTGTGAAAGTTTATTATCTTATCATAATAATCATTATTCTAACCATATAATATTACATCTCACCACCAAAAGTGGCAGAAGAGTAATAAGAAAAGAAAAATATGAAAAATAAATATTATGCAAATGGTCACGTACCTATTGTGTGCTAAAGCATCTTTTTAAGTTTTATCTATGTATAGAATAATATAGAAACAAAACTGAGATATAGAATAATATAGAAACAAAACTTATCTATAATGATTTTGATAATGACCAAGTTGATATAATTAGCAAAGAGTATTCGGTTGGTTCTATTATGAACAGAACCAACTAAGAAAAACTGAAGAATTGATTGACTTTAAAATTCAACCAAACTAAACCTGTAACACCCCTATTTATATAGCCTGGTATATTTCACTGTTCCGGTGACCATTGTCGGTCCGGACAATTAAGAGGATTAGAACCACACTTAAGACAACTAAACAAGCCATAAACATAAATAATTAGTAATTGCCAATTAGTTAAGTATGAATAAGAAAAATAGAACATAAGAAGTTAAATGAGCAGAGAGTCACAGCGATGGGTGACCTTCTCGGGAAGGACTGCGAAGTCATTTTAAACTCAAATTTCGAACCATAAAATGTGGCGCCGTGGTCCTTAGGACCCTTATAAACACAGTGGAAAAGAGAAAATCATGAAAAAGAATTGTTAAGCCAGCCAATAATTAGGTTAGGGAGCTGGAAGAAATATTGAATTATTTGCAAATCGGGATGAACCAGCGAGGTGCAATTTGATCAATTAACCCCAAGGGCTGACTCCTAACCTAACTGTCAAATAAAATCGGAGAAAAGAAAATTTCGGAATCGAGAATTAAATTAAAGAACTAATAAAAAAAAAGAAGAAAATGGAAAAGTCAAAAGGTGATGACATCATGCATGACCTCATGCATGATGCCATAAAGAATAAAATTAATTTAATTACTTATTTAGATTTTTGGGTCTTCCATAAGGATAAAAACAAAACAAAAGGAAAGAAAAAAAAATAAAAAAAGTAAAAAGTCCTTCTTCTTCTTCTTATGGACGTCTCCCATCTCTCTCTCTCCCTCACCATTGCAAACCTCCATTAAAGCTTGCTTCAAGCTTTGAAACCACCATTAAACCTCAAATCCTTCCATACTTGCTTCACAAAAACTTGTTCTAGTCACTTGGGAAGGAGCTTGACAACAAAAAGAAAAAGAAAGGAAGAAGTTTTGAAGAAAAAGAAATTCTACATAAAAGGTTAGTAATCAAATTTGATAATTTGAGTTTGATTCTTACATTTCTAACTTATTGAGCTTGTAAATAAACTTAAAATGGAAAGAAAATTTGTTGAGGGATTATATAGAATTTTGGAAAGCTAGGGTTTGGTTGGACAAAGTATAAATTTGTTTGAGCTAATCATGTTAGGAAGCTTAATTGAGTTAAGGGAGCATGTTTAGAAGTGTTTAATTAGCTAAATGCAACAAATGACATGAATTAGGGTTTTGAACATTAGGGTTTAGGGACCAAAAATGTGAAGAAGTGCTAAATGATGTCTTTGACATAGTTTAAGGGAAGAAATGGTCATTTGTGACCTAATTAAGTGTGTTAGAAGTGTTTAAATCAAAGCCAAATTCGAATTGGGTATGCACCATGACCAAAAGTCAACTTTGAGGGACCAAAAATGGAATTTTACAAGTCCAATTGGTATGGGACCAATTGGGAATGAAAATAGGCACTACGTGACACAATTTTCATTTAGGAAACATGCCCAAAAAGTGACTAAAACCTAGTGAACAAATTGATTAAAGTTGAAAAATTGCAGGCTGCCCTGCACAAACTGACCAATTTGTTCATTTGGTCATAACTCGAGCTAGGCAGGTCAAAATGACCTAAAATTTTACCAGGGAGAGATATAGACCTAAAACTTTTTTGAAGAACACCAACCCAAATTATGCCATTAACCCAATCAAATTACTGAGCAAAGTTGAATCATTGAATTTGCAGGACTGCAGATTTATCATATGAATAGTAAAATTTCAATGGCTATAACTCTCTCTAGAAAACTCCGATTTAGGTGATTCTTGAACCGATGGAAACCTAAGGCATAGTAAAACATTTCATATGAAGAAAATTAGACCAAATTATGGACCTAACTTGATCAAATTGCTGAATGAAGTTGGAATCAATAATCTACCAAAACAAATTCTGCAGCATGAACAGTAAACGTAATTTACATATAACTTGAGCTATAAAACTCCAATTGGAGTGATTTAAAAAGAAGAATAAACTTAAGACAATAAGGAACATTTTCTATGAAGGAAGTTTTGTCAAATTCCAATAGTAAAATGACCAATGGAATAGTGCAACCTAGACACAAAAAACTGAAAATTGACAATTTTGCCTAAAAGACTTAAGTGTTGAGAAAATGACCAAAACTAACAAGTTTAGTAACCAAAATGTGGTATGTGGGTGAAGTTGAAATTCCCATACCTATTAAGCCTTAGAAAGTCAACAATTTGACTTGAATAGTGTAGTGAATAGTAACCCAAAACATAAAAATTTTGAGAACGTCGAATTTAGCACGTTAGAGCTAGGTAAAAGTGAAGTTAAATTTATTTTTGGATTTATGCTAAGTTATGGTACTGAAACACTGTGAAACTGTGTGTTTCAGCTGAAAAAGACTTGGAAGCTCTGAGAGACTGAGTCAAGGCCTAGAGGCGACTCACGTCAGGTTTGTGCACAATAAACTTTATTTGAACCTTTTGTCATTGAAAAATTGATTTAGTATGATTTATGAAAATTTGAAGTTAATTATGAATTGTGTTGCCATCTTGTGAATGAAATTATTGCTTGGTAATTTATTGAATTTCTCACGAATCATTTGAATAAAATGTTTGAAATTGATTTTTGATTTACACTTAGCATGACAGTGCCTTATTATTCCTCCCCCATTTTATGGGGTGAGATCGATTATTTTCCTCCCTCTCTAGTTTACCAGTTGAGGTTGTAGATCGGATGAGTACTCATTAGCTAGCTAGCCACCTCCCTCATTGATTTCGATTAGTGGGGTTGTAGATTGCTTTGTCGTGGTATACAACGAGACATTGATCGGAAATTTTGTGTCATGGCTTAAGTTGTGTATGAATTAGCAACACTGTGTTTCTTAAATTATTTGACTAAATTGTGTTATTATGAGCTTTGATAATTTATGAAATGTGATTGAGAAATATTTAAACTGTGTTTTGATAATGAATGATTTATGTATTGTATTTTAAATTTTTATTGTACACCACTGAGTATTTTTATACTCAGCGATAGCTTATTTTGCTGTCGCAGATAAGAGCAAAGAGAAAGTAGCAGAGTGAGCTGCGGGATTGACAAGAACTCTTGATCACTTTTGTACGGGTATTGTTTTATACCCCTGTAGTTATTTTGATGTAAATACTGTAATGTCATAAGTATCAATGTAAAGTGAGCAGTTGTAAAATAAATTGTAATATTATTTTTAGATTTTCTTTTGTAAATTAAGATTTGTATTTGTGAATTTCATACTATATGCACTGTGGATGGAGTTATGAAATATTTTAGGTTGATAAATTTTTGGAATGACTTGAATTGAGTTGACTTGAAATTATTTGGTGGTTGGAAGTTATGAAAAATTTTTGGAAGTGCTTTTTATAGGTTTTGAAGAACGATTTTCTCCAAATATAAACGGAACTCTGTTAAAATTTTTATAAAATTTGCGGTAAAATTAAAATGGACAAATTTTTTACTAGTTTATAAGCTTTGAATAAATGATTTTAATTCCTACCAAAATGCTCACCACTTCCAAAATGCAAGAAAATAGTTTTAAAATCTCTTGTAGTGTACTTAATGAATTATCGATAGGTGAAGTTCGGTAGTTCATTAGGTATTCTACGGGATCATGTTATGCCTTACAGAGGGGTAAGGTGTGACAAAACCGATATTCACGAAATAACCGAACCAAATTAAACTGACAAATATAGGTTTGGTTTAGTTTGGAATCGAAAATCGAACGACTTGCAAATTCTCAAACTAAATGATTTCAAAAAATAAATCAGTATGAATCAAAATATACATGGCTAACAATAGACTACATGTATTAATAAAGAAGAAGGAAAAATACAAACTAGATTGCAAATCTCAACAACAAATTTCAACATTAAAAAATCAGCCAAAACCCAGTCAATAATTAAGCAATCAAAAACCCAACCAAAGCCCACTCAATAATCAACTAAAACAAAGCAATCGAATACCCAAAAGCCATGAATTGCATAAAGTACTAGCCAAATCAACTGAAGCATTCAAAGTAACAAAGGGACGATGGCACATAGCGGGACATGATGCTCATCGATGGTGCGACACTCATCAAGAAATTGTAGGCTAAAGGGAGCGATGCTCATGAAGTGAGGTGGATGAAGGAGAATGTAAGGGTGGGATTTGGGACTCTATCCTTTTGGGTCTCTACAAAAAGTAAAAGAATAGAGGGGGTTTGGGACTTTGTCCTTTTGGATTTCTACAAAAAGAAGAAGAATGGAGAGACTGCCTATGTGTAACACCCTCACTGTAGCAATTACGTACATTCTACTGTTTCGATGGCCGGTGTTGGTCCGGACAGCTAGAACGTCTGAAAAAATAATTAGACTAGAGTGAGGAGTCATAAATAACTCAAATATTAATAAGAAAAATTTCGGAAAAATTTTAGAAATAAAATACAACCAAGTTAAATGAGCCGGTGCCCTAGCGATGGGTAACCCAGCGGAAAGTTGTGGTTCTCGCAACTAGGAGCCCTAGACTAGGGAGAAAATTCATAAAATAATTTTTGAGACTCCAGAGAAGAGTCATTGAGGTTTTTATAGCATTAGAATGCCAAGAAAAGGTTTAGAAAAATTTTTCAATCGGTACAGATAATTTTAGTCTGTTAAGCCAAACGGAGGGCATTTTGGTCATTTCGTCATCAGAGATTATTTTTGACCGACTTGTCCAGTTAAGTAAATAATTATTATGATCTAAAATATGAATAAATATTGCTAAAAATTGAATTGGAAATGAGTAGAAAAGAAAAGGAAAGAAAAATGAAAGAAATTAGGAATTATGACATCATATGATGTCATTAAACACTCTCCACCCAATCACAAATTGACAAGCCTCTTAAAATGGATAAAAACTAAATAAAAAGGAGACAAAATGAAAACCAATCTGCACTTGTCTTCCCCAATCACCCATAACAAAGGAAAAAAGAGAGAAAGAGAAGAAAGAAACCACCATTAAAGCTCCACCAAGCTTGAGTTCACCCACCATTTCACCTTAAAAACCCTAGATCACTTCAATAAAAATTGATCCCACACCTCGAGGAAGATAGTGGCAGCCATGAAGTGAAAGGAAATTGAAGTTTAGGCAAGGGCAAGTTGGACACAAGTGAGGTTAGTGCCATATCTCTCCATTTTTTTCTTTAAATTTGAAGTTAGGTATATGGATTTAATTAGAAATTCATGAAATTAAAAGAACATATCCATGTATGGACCAATTAAAATTTTTGGCAGCCTTAGTGATGGAAGTGTTAATGAGTTTTGAATGAATTTAATTTGTATATGGGTGGTCTTGAACATGACTATGAGACTTAAACATCATTAAGTATGTTGAATTGATGTATGTGCATGAATGGATATTTGAAAATTTGGGTTTTGAGCTATATTAGGGTTTGGCCATATTGATGGTAAATGGAAGTTCTAATGGTCAATTAGTGACCATTTGTTGAATTTTGACCTTAAATTGGAGACCATTGTGGTATTGGAATTGAAATGATATGCTGCCTTGAGTGGCTCTGCAGGTCTCAATGTGAGTCCAGCATGTTTGGGCAGCTGTAAATGGAGTTGTATAGATTCAATTAGTACAAGGCCAATTGGACATGAAACTAGACACATAATGGCACAACTTTGGTGAAGAAACCATGCCCAGAAAACCAAACCAAGTGGATCAAAAGTTTGCCCTAATCCGGGTGACCTACAGTCTGCCTGGGCAAAATGACCAAATGAACAGTATTTGGTCATTTGGCCATAACTCAATGTAGAAAGGTCCAATTGACCTGAAATTTTACCAGCAACAAGCTGAGATATAGACCAATAACTTTCATGAAGAACACAAATCCAAATTCTGACCATAACCTAGTCAAATTGCCAACCAAACTTTGGTCACCAAATCTAGCAGAATCAAATTGCCCAGAAAATCTGGGTACAGGTCACTCCGGCCAGTTATGGTAAAATGACCATAACTTAAGCTACAAAACTCCAAATGGAGTGATTCAAAAAAGGAAATTCAACTAGACAAAATAAGGAACAACTTTCATGTTGATCATTTTGCCAAATTCCCACTGCGAAAATGACTAATGGAATAGTAAACCTAGGGCATAAAATCTGAAAATTTTGAATAACATAAGGTAAGCTTTGAAATGGTATTGGAAATCAATACCAACAAAAATAAAATGCAAAATGTGGTATCCTGGTGAACTTAGGTTCAATAAATTTATTATGTATTAAAAGGTCAACAATTTGAGTGAATAGTAATATGAATAGTAATACAAAGACACAAAGTATAATAACTAAATTGGTAGAGGAAATTAAAGTATGAAATTTGGAATCCATGAAACATTCATGGATTACTTGGAATAGAAATAGTAATTCACCTAAATGGCTTAATGAACATTTAAGTTATATGAGTATATAGTTAAGATTTATTTCCATTACTAGTAGGTCTAATAAAACATAAGTAATACCACTTGAATATGAAATGACATTAACCTAGATGGATTGTTGAGTATAAATGGGATGAGGTTTACATTAGGATTTATGTTTCCATTACAAATAAGATAATAACACCTTGTATGAGTTATGAATTCATATAAATATTGTAATGAATAAATGAATCACATGAAAATATGAATGAAAAATTAGTTCTCTTTATAAGAGAAAGGAAGAATGTTTTGAATACAATGGTATATGAACACCATTGTTGTGAATTGTGATCAATATGAATGATGTAAGGAATGTATGAATATTATGATGAATGTATAAATTATGAAATTTATCATGAAATAATAAAGTCATAAAACACAATATATTAATATTTAATGATATTATGTGCCCTTGTATTGCCTAGACATGTGTGTCAGATTGGATAGTTTGGCATGCCAATAGGGTATTGTTTTAGCAGTACTACGAAAGGCTTTATGTCTATATTCATGGCTTTATGCTCGCATTCATGGCATTATGCCAATATTCATGGCTTTTATGCCCGATTATGTGTTATCATGGCTCTTTAGCCATACTGACTGCATACGTGGTTGACGTTCTGTGTCCCATGGTATGATGGCCCGAGGCACTGCGGTGTCCAGTGCCAACGACCTGTTATCCAGTTTAGTCAGCCTATTATAGGTTACTTGGGCAGTGAAATTTATTGAAATAAGTTAAGAATATTAGTAATTAAAAATATTAGAAATTAAATAAAATAAATGAGTAAGATGACCTAAAATAAATTAGAATAGTTATTTATTAGAAAGAATCGAAATGAACTGGACCGATATCAAAATTTACTTATTGTGAAATAATCTGAGACAACCTAGGAAGTATTGAGAAAATGTTAAAAGATTAGCAAAGAAAATTATAACATACATAAATATTGCAAATGTGACTTACATGATAATATAAGCATAAATTTATTATTTTTAGATCATTTTTCTATGTACATTATTACTGTACATTAGCAAAATAAACACTTCCAAAGAAGACTAAATTAGGATAAAACGTATTAAATTTTAAAAACTGCATGTGAAGTATAAATAAACCTTAATTATTTGAATTATGTTTTATTTCTATCTTTATTTATATATTATTTCCTTGTTATATTATTGCACCACTAAGCAGCAATGCTTAGCGCAATGGAATTGTTTCCTCGCCCAGGTACTGAAGGTAAAGCCCGGATAAAAATATTAAACAGAGATTTTGGAGTTCTGATATGCAGAAGTGTCTGAAGTATTCAAGTTTGTTACCTCCTCAGCAATGCATGTAGATAGGGCCCATATAGATTATATTTTATATTTTGTATAAAATGCTTAGATATTGTATTGTAATGTATATTATGAATAGGTAATTAATAGGAATGCGATGTAAATTAATTAATTAGCTTTTTCATATGTAATTAATTTATATGTCATGTACATTATGAAATTTTGTAATTATTTTGTAAATTATGTAAATTAAGGAAATTTAAAAATTTTGCTTATGTAATTTGAGAATGTTTACATATGAATTGAGTATGAATGGAAATATATGGAAATGATTATGAAATTAAAATGTATGGATGAGATTATACTTAGAAAATATTGGTGAATTTTCAAACAGATGAATAGTAAAATACGTCAAACGAAAATAAAATAGGGGAAACTCCATTAGTTTCTTTGTCGAAAAATAATCGATATTAAATATAACGAGAACTAAATTTTTAAAGAAATAAAGTAAGATAAGTTAGGGTGCTCCGGCACCGATTGTAGCACGCCTTGCTCGGCTACACTGTAGTCGGGTGAGGGGTGTTACACTATGGATGAAGGAGAATAGAAGAGTTTGTTTTGTTGTTTAGGTGTAGCAATGAGAATTTGAGTTCTAAGATAGAGATTAGGGAGGGATAGTGTCACGACCCATTTCCACGGGCCAAACCGGCACTAGGACCTGGACCGGCATAAAGCCCTTGAGGCCCGTAGTAAGCCTTATTGTTCCCAAATCTATGACCAGAGCTAAAAACTGAGGCTCATCTTGTAAATAAAATAAAATAAAATATTATATTTTTTATTCACGCTAACCCAACTTGATAACCATCAAAAACTAAAGTTAGGAGAGCTCAGTTCAACCCTGATACAACTATTTGCTAAGTATTGGACCTAGGTGTCTCAACCCATGTTTTGATGATAATAAATAATTAGTGTGCTATTAATATACTTTAAAAGTGCTTGTGTTGAGTTTGTAGGTCCTAGATTCAAAATTGCCAAATTACTTCAAATCAAGGTTAAGGAAGAGCAAGATAAAGAAGCAAATATTTATGGGACCCTACAATGTAACATTTATTTATTTTTTATCTTGTAAATCTCATTTAATTAATTGTGTTGGCTCAAGTCTAGGTGGTACTAAGAATATCTTGTTCAACTTAGTTTTCACCTAATTCTTTATCAAGTAAAAATTAAATAAATTTTTCAAAAATGCAAAATTAATTTTGAAAATATTTTAGTTGCAAAATATATTGAATTAGCTTTCTATTGGTTTAAACGGATAAAAAATTCGAGTTCGGATCAAAAAGTTATGAGTTTTTTAAACTCTTAATTTCTTAGTGTCTTTACTTGTAACTTTTTCTTGGCCAAGAGGGAGTAAAATGAAAATTTCACATTTGAGAAATGAAAATTTATTTTTGAAAGTATTTTCATTGAAAAGTTTATCAAATTAGCTTTCCAATGGTTCAAACAAATCGAAAATCCGAGTTCCAGTAAAAAGTTACGCATTTCCAAAGCCTAAGTGCCATTTTGACACTTTTTGTCCAGAAAGCACTTTGGCAGCCGAAAGTGGAAAGTTTGTGTAACACCCCTATGTTCGGAAGTACGTTCCACTGTTCTAGTGACCAGTGTTGTCTGGACAGCTAGGATGCCTAGAACTACACGTCGATATGAGTGAGGAGACATAAAATAATGAAATACAAGAAAAGAAAACATAAGAAAAACAAAGAAAAAATAATAGCAAAGAAATGTAACTAAGTTAAGCGAGCTGAGAACTCTAGCGATGGGTGACCGCACCGAGAAGTCACGGCGTGGACCGTTGACTAGCCCTGGACCGTGGGGAACCCTGAAAAATATTTTTAGGACTTAAAGAGACATCAATTGAAGTATAAATGCCATTAGAAATATCAAAGAAAAATTAATTAATTAGTACAAAGAAAAGTGAGAAATCGAAAAACGGACAAAACCTGGTGTTACCGAAAAATCGGGAATGCAACCCGAACGGGGGCATTGTGGTCATTTGACATCCCGAGTTGTCTTTCGACCTAAATGCTCATTAAAAACACATGATATTACACTTGGAAAATGTCATGAAAAATTAATTTAGTGGTACCTAATGTAAATAGCAAAAATAGAGGGTAAATGAAGTAATTATCAATTAAAACATATAATATACTTTAATTAAGGTGAGTGGACCACTATGAGAATTAAATTAACATCTTATGGGCAGGTGTACTTCCACTAAACATCATCTTCTTCATTTCTTTCATCCAAGCCGAAATGAAACCTTAAAAATCCACCATTGCCGCATTTGATTCAAGCTTCATCATCTCATCCATTTCACCTCCAAACACCAAAGTTTTTTCACTAATCTTGATCCCCACCTCACAAGGAAGAAGTAGATACCAAAATCAAGGGATTTTAGTGAAGATTTAACAAGCCTCATCAATAGGTAAGTTTGAGTTTTTGATTGTTGCTTTGTTAAAGTTTATAAGGGTGTTATGGGTGTTTGATTTATGGAGAGATTTTTGAGGTTTGATGTTGAATGGAGATGTGTACTTTTGGCAGTCATGGAAACACTTTGAAGGCAGTTTATTTTTGCTTGTAAATGGTGAATTAAATGATTGATTAAATGTATATTGTGTAGGAAATTGTTTGGGTGATGTATGCTCAGTATATGTAAATGTGAATTGAAATGTGAAGCTTGAAAATTAATGGAATGTAAAGGTATCATTGCGGCAGGTTGTTAACTCTTGAAGAATGCTGGAATTCATGCTTGGTTTATGGTATATTAATGTTGAATTGTGTTGGATGTTAGGGCAGTTTGAGTGTATATATGATGGTGTGAAGTTGGGCATGAAAAAAGTGTTATGGTTAGGTGATTGAATTGTTGTAAATTGAGTTGAAAAATTCTGCACTTTTATGGTGTATGTTGAATGTAATTTTAAGCTGCCAAAATGACCTATAATATGTTCTGAACTATGTTTAGGTTATGGTACAAACCAGAATTGGCTTGAATGTTGAGTTTGGTAAGTGTTAAAAGTGGTCTTTGATGTGTATGAAGGAAATATAATAAGGCAGTTTGCATTTTGGGCTTAGAACCTTAAGTGTGTGGCTCCAATTGGTATGAAACCAATTGGAGGTGAAACTAGGCACAAAATGTGCCAACTTTCATGAAGGAAGCTTGCCAAAATTCTGCTTGCAAGATAGCTTGAAAAATGACCAAATCCGGATTAAGTGCAATAAAGGCCTGAAAATTTACCAATTGGGCAGCAGTTAGTATTTAGGCCATAACTAACTCAAAACAGGTCCAATTGACCTGAAATTTTGACCATGAATAGTTAAGACCCATATCTACAAGTCTTATGAAGACACCAAAGCCCAGAAATGACCATAAGCAAGTCAAACATCTTGCACAATTTGGGTCCAAAAATTGGCCGAACCAAAATTGACCTAAAATGACCTAAAGTGACTAATTTTGATGCATTTTGACCAGCAATAGTAAAATGACCATAACTTGGTCTACATAACTCAGAATGACCTAAAAGTTTGCCCCGCGTGCAATAAGACATAGATCTACAAGTTTGTAGTTTTGACCGAAACCCGAAAACCAAGGAAACTAGGTCGTCCGGCTAGGTCAAACTAGTATCCCGAAATCCAGCAAATTGCAAGAAAATGCAAGATACATGGAAATGAATTTGGTAACATGTACCAACCCTAAAAGACTATTGAATGTGACATATTAGTAACATTAAAACCTAATTTACCTAGAATGCATCGAGGGTCGACATATTAGGTTGACTAAGGAAAAAATAGAATTCGACAAATTAATTATTGAACCTTATTCTTAGAGACAGTTTAAATGAGTACTGAAACACTTCAAATTGTGTTTCTCAGTTAGCAAAGACTCAGGGAAGGGGAAAGAAACACTGAGTCAGAGCCAAGAGACAGTTATCAGAGGTTTATGCACAACTAGTTTTTAACTGATTTTGTTTGAATATTTCATATGATTAAATGACATACTTTTCTTATGTATTATGTTTAACAAGCATTGGATTTAATTCAATGATTATTGAAATTGTTATAGTATGTATGAATTTAGCTTTGTGAAATGGTATTTCCACAAGTATTAAGCATTGTTATGGATTGAATAAATTATGTTTTGGAAAATTGTGATAGAACATGTTTTGAATTGTGATGGTAATTTTCATGGAAAAATGCAAATTTATTATTTGAATTGTGATGAGCATAAAAATTATTGGATATTGGAATTGACTTTGAATCAAATTATATTGTGATTTATGCTCACTAAAAAGATTGTGATATTGTTTTATATCTCACTATAGATGCTTGACTAGGTCCCGTCTCTCTCATTTGTTGAGAAGACGATGGAGTTAGTTATGTTTTTATTACCATGGTACGTGCACAGGCTTAGATTTTCCTCTGATTTGAGGTTAGATCTAAGTTTATTTTATCGTTATGGCCCTTGCGGAAGATTCATTATTGTGATGGTACTGTGCACGATGATTCGACCTCCCCGACCATAGGGAGTTAGAATCACATCGAATATGGCCCTTTCGGATTAGTCTTGCATAGTTAGTGAGATAAAGAATGATTTTTGAGATACAGCATGGTTTTTGAGACACAGAATGTTTTTGAATGGTAAAGAATTGTGATTTCAATTATGATTTATGTATAATTGATTTTGTTGGAATTACTTAAATGGTTAGTTATGATTTGATAAATTGAATTTCGTGATCAAAGTCATTTTATACAAATGATTCATATTATTGGCAATGAATATTTTGAGTTTTAGAATTTGATGAGTATTCAGATTTCCAAATTATTTACTGTAAATTTTGTCAATGTATATTGTACTATGTTTTAAATTATAGTTGTGCACCACTGAGTTTACCACTCAGCGATAGCTTTGTATGCTGTCACAGGTAAGAAGAGCATAGAGCAGTGAGTAAATTTCTTTGAAGATACTTTCAGATCAGCTTCAGGTATATTATAGGTATACCCATGTACATAGGTTTTGATGTATGCATGTAATAATATGTATGTAAATTATTTGAGCAGTTGTATAAAAACTCTTGTAAAATATTTTGATATGTAATTAAATGTAAATTATTGTAAATGTAAATTTGAGATTTCATTTACTTGAATAGTTTTGTAATAAAAATTTTGAGTCTTATAATCAATGAAATATTTCTTCATGATGAGATTAGTTTGAAAATTAATTGATTGTTTATTGAGAATTGAATTGTGAATTGAAATAAAGTTTATTGGAGTTGTATTTGAGAAAACATATTGGGAGCATTTTCTTTTGCAGGATTGAAGAACTATTTTCTCAAAATACAGCCGGCACTTTGCCGAAATTTTGAAAAAATTTTATAATGCCAGATTTTTAATCTAACTTAAATTTCCCGAAAATTGTTTTAAAATCCCTTGTAGTATATTTAATGGATTATCGGTAGCAGAAGTATGGTAATTCATTAGGTATACTACGGGATCATGTTACATCTTATAGGGGAGTAGGGTGTGACAGTTTGGCTGCCGAAGTTCATTTTTTAAATCATGGTTTTTTAGCGTTAAAAGCTATTTTATGCCACATATCACTTCGGCAGCCGATAGTGGGAACTTTGACAGCCGAAAGTAACTTTTCAAAAGATATTTTGCTCTCCAACCTTCGGCAGCCGAAGTAAATAACTTCGGCAGCCAAACCTGGGTTTCTACAACTCAATAAAACAGAGCTTTGGATAGTTGAACGGCTAGTTTAGCATTTAATGCATGCCCAATGGTTATTTTCTTAAAAAAACTATAAATAAACACCATTTATAACTGGAAATAAGTTTTTTTCACTACAACAATTTCTTTGGAAATTTTTTTTGTTCTAAAGATTTCTTCATTCTTTCTCTCCAGAACTTGAGCTACCATAGTTAATGTAGAGAACTTGATATTTAAGTTGTAAATTCTTTATTCTGAGAGTTCATTCAAGGTTGTTGCGAACACTTATTGTAATTTTGAGTGTGATAGCTCTTAAGTGTAAAGGAATTTGTAAAAGAGCAAATTGCTCTTGGGGTGATTGTAAGGGGTTTATTCTTCACCTAAAGAAGAATTTTAGTGAAGTTAATGTAGGAGCGGAAGCATGAAAATTATTAGATTAGAATATTGAATTCAAAAATTTTCTTCTAGGGTCTCATGCATCATGCAAGATTCATTATATACCTAATTGATTTCAATATTCAATTGCATATTAAAATCCTTTTAATATGTATTAGGATCTATATTTGTCATTTAAGATTTTTGAATTAACAGATTAATTCATTAGAACCCTAGATTGATATAACAATATGTGTATTAACCTTTTGATGCACTGTAGATGTGATTGGTACCTTTGGGAAGCACCTAGGACCCCAAATGTTGTCCCTCTAGTTTGTCCACACTAAGATCACTAATAACAGCCCCTTGAACAGCTTCTCAAGCCTTTCCAACCAATTAAAAATTAGGGATTTGCCTTTAGAGAGATTGTAGATATATATAGAACACTAGAAACAATTTCTAGCAATTTTAATTCAAGAGAATATAGGCAATTCTCTTTGAATTGATGAGAGAAGAAGAAGAAGAGAGGAGAGGAGCTTCATGGGTGGCGGCACCTTTAAGAAAAAACTAGAATATTATTTTGTTCTTTTATTCTTTCCCTTTTATAATTAGGTCATCACTTAAAACCCTTGTCACATATCATCTACTGATTGTATCTTAATTTTAATTGACCTAATCACATTAAGCCAAGTGTCAAAACTAGATTTAATCTTGACTTTGATCATCATGCATTATTGGAAGACAAATGGCAAGCTTATATGGTGCCATGTGTCACTATGTGCCACATGTCACCCTGTGAAATGACCAAATTACCCTTGTGTAGTAATTTTGAGTTCTCAATCCAAAATAATTATTTCTCTTCTTCTAATCAATTTATATCAAATATAAATTAATTAATTAATCTCTATTAATTAATTTCTCATAATTAAATTCATATTTAAACACTTTAAATGTAAATTCAACTTATACTATACATCCAATAAGCTAGATTTGGTTTCAAGTCATGCTAGGGTCTTTGCAATCTAATTGCAAACCAAACCTATTTAATTAATCAATTAAACTCTTTAACTAATTAATTAAATCACATTTAACTTGGTGATTACTTGTGTATGTGTGTGACTTACTAAGCTCATCACTAATTGGCAATGAGATATGATATCAACTCTTAAAATCATCAGAACCTTTTCTTACCATAAATGATTTCTCTAAATCATTTTAGGCATCTCATAGACCATGGTTAACACCTAGCATAGCATGCCATGGCCACTCAATCAGTAATAAGGAATACCTTAAATGAACCTTTAATCATATGTTACCATGCACTAGAATCTCTCTGTTACAAAATCCCAATTTGAGCTGGAGTCATGGTTTATGTCAAACCCCATTTGCTATGAATATTATGTTCTCTTTTAATTCTAATTCTTGATTAAAAAGATTTTCTCATCAGAAACTCTTTTCTGATTAAATCTGTCTGTCCTAGCCAGGAACTTGAAATATCAAGAACAATTAAATGAACATAGGATTTTATCCCTATTTACTTAGGGTAACAGATTCCATCTTGATTAACACCTACCTCCATATATAACTAGTAGGAGCCAACACATGCCCATATACCCATACACAGTATAAGTATGAAAGCAGTATCAAACTCAAACCACCTATATACAAGATAATTGTCTTATCTCAGGTCTAAATATTATATGCACTGATATAAATTATGATAATGCATTGTAAAGAGTAAACTCTACGTGCTTGTCATAAGTGTCACTGGTTTGACCTACTTATCATGTATAAGTGCCTATCATGTTTGTTATATGGCATGAGACTCACTATTTCATCTTATTTATATATCACATAAATACATTTAGAACAAACATGAATACAATTTTTCTGGACAAGTCATGTCCTGTGTGAAGTATCCTAGATTGTGAACCAATTTATGATACTTTGTACTAGAAATACTGTCACTCATATTCTTAACAACTTAAAAATAGAATTTCTAACAAAATATCAATGGACCTTTTCTATTACACATAAATATATTATGTAAACGAAAAAGTAAAATTGCCTTTTTATTAATAAAACATGTACAAGATACATACTAAATGATATGCTCTAGGGCATACTACTAACAATCTCTCACTAGCACTAGAGCCATTCATTACAACATCTTAGACCCATCTTTTCAAGATGCAGGTCTAACTGAGCTTATGACATAGGCTTAGTGAATGGATCAGCTGGATTTTCAGCTGATGCTATGTAACACCCCTATGTTTGGTAGTGCATTCTACTGTTCCTGTGACCAGTGTTGTCCGGACAGCTAGGATGCCTAGAACTACACTTAGATATGAGTGAAGAGACATAAAATAATGAAATACAAGAAAAGAAAATACAAGAAAAACAAAGGAAAATAATAGCAATGAAATGTAACCAAGTTAAACGAGCCGAGAACCCTAGCGATGGGTGACTGCACTGGGAAGTTGCGGCATGGACCGTTGACTAGCCCTGGACCACGGGAAGCCCTGGAAAGTATTTTTAAGACTTAAATAAACATCTATCGAAGCATAAATATAATTAGAAATATCAAAGAAAAATTAATTAATTAGTACAAAGAAAAATGAGAAATCGAGAAAACGACAAAACTAGGTGTTACCGAAAAATCAGGAATGTAACCCGAACAGGGGCATTGTGGTCATTTGACACCCCGAGTTGTCTTTTGACCTAAATGTCCATTAAAAATAAATGATATTACACTTGGAAAATGTCATGAAAAATTAAATTGGTGGTACATAATTTAAATAGCAAAAGATAGGAGTTAAATGTGGGAATTTAGAAAATTTAGAATAAATAAACATTAAAATGTGTAATGGTGCTCCACTAACTCCACTTAAGTGGACCACTAAACATATTGTGGCAGAAATAACTCATCTTCCTCACCTTGCAAAAACCAGCCGAAACCAAGAGGAAGAGAAACCTCCATGGCCGAAGCTTCCAAGCTCCATGCAAGCTTCACTCCTTCATCTTCAAGCCATGATCCTTACATTTTCCTTCACTAAAGTTGTTCTACACAACTTGGGCAGTAGATAGGCAACAAGAAAATTAAGTTTTGGTGAGGTTTTGAAGAATTTCAAAAGTGGTAAGTGTGTATTTTTAATTCTTGTTTCATTAAACTTTGAATGGGTGTTGTGGGTAGTTGATTTATGGAAGGATTTTTGAAGTTTGATGAGTTAATGGAGAGGTACCTTTTGGCAGCCATGGAACTTCAATAAGAACAGTTTATACTTGCATGTAAATGGTAGTTTAAAATGTTGATGTAAGTGTTTATGTGTGTAGGAAAAATTTGGATAATGTATACTAAATGTATGTGTGATAGTACACTTGATTTTGGAAGCTTGGAAGCTAATTGAAGGAGATGTACAAATCGGCAACTTTGAAGTGTAGATCAAAATGTGTTATTTCATGGTTTGGTTTATGGAATTATATTGTTGAATTATGGTGGTTGTTATGGCAGCATGTATATGTGTATAAAGGTTTGAATTTGGACATGTAAATGAGCTATGTCATGTGATTAAATTATTTGTAATTGGACTTGGAAAATTCTGGGTTATAGTTTGCATATTGAGAATGGTTATAAGCTGCCAAAATGACCAGAAATGAGTTGCTAAATGTGTTAATGTTATGGTACAAACCAGAATTCGTATGGAAGAGTGACTTGGTAAGCATAGGATGTATAATTGGTAAAGGGTGAACAATGTACAATAGGGGAGTGTATGTTTTGGCTTAGAACCTTAAGTGTGTGACTCCAATTGGTATGAGACCAATTGAAGGTGAAATTAGGCACAAAATGTGCCAACTTTCATGAAGGAAGCTTACCAAAATTCTGCCTAGAAGGTGACTTGAAAAATGACCAAATCCGGATTAGTGCTTTGAAAACCTGAAAATTGACTGTTTGGGCAGCAGTTGGTATTTTGGCCATAACTCACTCAAAATAGGTCCAATTGACCTGAAATTTTTACCATGAATAGTTTAGACATATATCTACAATTCTTATGAGGACACCAAAGCCTAGAAATGGCCAGAACCAAGCCAAATAGCTTGCACAATTTCAGGTCCAAAAACTGGCCGAACCAAAAGTGACCTAAACCTACCATTTTGGTACATTCTGTCTAGCATTGGTAAATTGACCATAACTTGGTCTACACAACTCAGAATAACCTGAAATTTAAGACATAGACCTACAAGTTTATAATTTTGACCAAAACCTGAAAACTGAGGAAACTAGGTCATCCGGCTAGGTCAAATTAGTATACCAGAATCTGTCAAATTGCAATAAAATGCAATATACATGAAAATGAATTGGGTAACATGTACCAACACAAAAAAGATATTAAATATGACACATTGGTAACATTAAAACCTAATTCACCTAGACTGCATAGAGGGTCAACATCTTAGGTTGACTAAGGAAATAATAGAATTCAATAAATTAAGTATTAAGCCTTATTGTTAGAGACGGTTTAAATGAGTACTGAAACACTTCAAATTGTGTGTTTTAGTTAGCAAAGACTCAGGGAAGGGGAAGGAAACACTGAGTTAGAGCAAAGAGACAGTTATCAGAGGTTTGTGCACAACAGTTATTTCTTTTGAATTTTCAATTGAAATAAATTATGACTATTTGTATATTATTATTTTAAATTGTGAAAAATTATTTGATTGATATTTGATGGATACTTATTGATTGAAAAGCATTGTAAATGGTTTGAAACCACAGTTATCATGTATATTGATTGAATTCCTCACTAGCTTGTCTAGTGGGATGAATTGAATTCCCTCTCTGGCTGAAGTGTTGAGGTGTGTGCCTGTTGAGGACGAATAGAATGAGTACTCATATTATTGCTAGCTAGCTATGTTATTCCTCACTAGCCATCAGCTTTTGGGATGAATTGAATTCCTCACTAGCCATCGGCATTTGGGATGAATTAAACTTTGGAACATAATTAAGCTGTGTGTATGATTTATTGATATTTATTGTGATATTGTGAAATGGAGCTTAAATTCTTATTGACATTCACTGTCTTTGAATTTAACTATGGTTTTAAGTATCCACTGTTTATATGACTTATGATTTGTGATTTAAAGTTGTATTTGGTTAATGTTGTGCACCACTGAGACAATGGCCCAGCGATAGCTTTTCATTGCTATCGCAGGTAGACAGACTGACAGAGTAGCAGACTAGGCTGCTAGTACTACACTGAGAGATCATCGGGTATATTGAGTATACCATATTTTGCATTTTATATTGTAATGTATGTTCACTGTATGTATATAGTGTTCGTGGTTTTGAGCAGTTGTAAATTAAAATTGTACATTGAAGTTGTAAAATAAATTGTAAATTATTTTGGTTTGTAAATATTATGATATATTTTTTTTATTTCAGCCTTTGAAAACACTGAAAAATTATTGTGGATTTGAGTTGACAAATGTTGAGAAACATATTGTGTTGATTAAATGTTGGAGTTTGAGATTGAGAAATATATTTGAAGTGCTTTTTACAGGTTTTTGAAGAACTGTTTTATTCAAAATACAGATGGCACTCCGCCAAAATTTTTACAGAAATTACTAATAATTCAAATGTGTTAGCTGTTTCACTTCAGTTCAAAAATTTTTTTAACACCTGTAAATATTGCTCACCACTGTAAAAAGAAGTAAGACAAGTTTTAAAATCCCTTGTAGTGTATTTAATGAGTTATCAGTAGACGAAGTTGGTAATTCATTAGGTATACTATGGGATCATGTTATGCCTTATGGAGGGGTATGGTGTGACATATTTAAGTGGTATCAGAGCTAGTTTTAAATTCTATTTTCACCTGTAATTTGAATATTCTTTCTTCATAGTACAACTGTTCAATGTCATTGTTTGATACATACAGTACATTACATTATAAAAATGCACTAACGGGAGGAAATCTCCTTGTGTTATTTGTTCATGAGGTTTAAGATCCTCGCATTGACTATGGAAGAGGGTGATCATTCAGTCGATCAATTTATAGAGGCTGAGGTACAAGGGGATGCCCCAGCCCTACACAATGTCACTGGATCAGCAGCACCAGCCCCCTTAGTATCGCAATTTCCTGCTTAGTTCGCTCAGTAGATGGCTGCAATGTTTCAGTAGATGGCTGCAATGTTTCAACAGATGGCTGGTAATGTGTCTACTTAAGTCCCACTACGCACACGATGGTACAACCACGATCTTGACTAGCGAGATGACAAGCGATGAAATATGGGGCTACTGAGTTCAAGGGGACATTAGATCCTCTAGAGGCAGAACAGTGGTTAGAGAGAATGGATAGGGTGTTCAAGAAGTTACATTGAACAGAGGAGCTCAGGTTTGAATATTCAGTATCTCTGCTACAGGGGGATGCATATGACTGGTGGAAAACCATTCCCCATAGTCTAGTAGAACCTTCAGTGCTAGCATGGAATGATTTTCTATGGGAGTTCAGATAAAAATATGTCCCTGATTCTTATGTGGACCAGAAGCTGCAAGAGTTCCTAAGTCTGAAACAGGGGAGTAGATCGGTGGCTGAATATGAAAGGGAATTTTCTCGCCTGAGCCATTATGCAGTAAGTCTACTTTCTATCAGTAGGGAGAGATGCAAGAGGTTTGAAACCGGCTTGAAGCCCAGTATTAGATTACAAGTGGTCGGATTCAAACATACTAACTTCTCTGAGCTTATTTCTTAAGCACTGAAATTAGAAAGAATTGAATCTGAAGCAGCCCCTGAGAAAAAAAAAATCAGAGAAGACAGAAAAAGAGAGAAAGTCAGTAGAACAGAGTTCTAGTGGTCCTACTGGAAAAAGGAAGAACCCTGGGGGACACAGTAGAGGTGGTAAGAAGTCTGGTAGGGGAAGATATTCAGGACAGAAACCTCCTTTATCTGGTCAGCAGAGTACCAGAAGTTCCTACCCTCCCCGCCAATGTGAAACTTGTGGAAGAAATCATGGTGGGGTATGCTACAAGGCTATTGGAGCCTGTTATAACTATGGAGGCACAGGGCACTTTGCCAAGGACTGCACCAGTACTTGCAGAGTTGGACTACCTCCTACTACTGCTGAAGGGTCAATTCAAAGCCCTGTCACCAGAGGTTCAAAACCACCTAGCAGAGGTAGAGGTAGGGGTAGAGGTAACCCAGCAGGCAGCCAAGGCACAGTGAATCAATCAGAGCAAGGCAGTGCTCCAGACAGAGAGAAGAGGCCGAGACATCTGATGTTGTGGTTGGTACCTTCTCAACTTTTAATCAAGATATGTTTGTGTTATTTGATCTGGGTTCTACCCATTCTTATGTCAGTGCTAGCATCATTGATTGCATTACTGTTCTATATATAAAAATGGACTTTGAGGTGCTAGTAACAAGTCTGCTAGGACAAGAGGTCAGGGTTAATAGAATATATAGGGATTATCCTTTGGTGATCCAAGGACACACTTTTCTGTCTGATCTCATTGAAATGCCCTTCAGAGATTATGATATCATCTTAGGCATGGATTGGTTAGCCAGGCATCACGCCATGATTGACTATAGATTGAAGACAGTCACTTTTGGTCTCCCTCAGTACAGTGAAGTGGTAATACATAGGGAGAGGCAGCTTTTTGCCATCAAACATCATTTCGGTTGCACTAGCCAGAAAAATGATCAGAAAGGGGTGTGAAGCATACTTGGCACATGTGGTAGACACCCAAGTGGGGAGTCTAGCATTGAGGGACATCCCTACAGTATATGACTTTCCAGATGTGTTTCCTGATGAATTGCCAGGATTACCACCAAAAAGAGAAGTGCAGTTTGAAATTAATATTATGCCTGGTGTGGATCCAATCTCCATAACACCATACAGAATGGCACCAGCAGAGTTGAAGGAGTTGAAGGCACAATTGCAAGAACTACTTGAAAAGGGCTTCATCCGCCCTAGTGTGTCACCTTGGGGAGCGCCAATATTGTTTGTTAAGAAGAAGGATGGCACTCTTCGCTTATGTATTGACTACCGGCAGTTGAATAAGGTGATAATAAAGAACAGATATCCATTGCCTCGCATTGATGATCTGTTTGATCAGTTGAAGGGTGCAGCTGTGTTCTCCAAAATTGATTTGCGATTTGGTTATTATCAGTTAAAAGTGCAAGAGCAGAGTATTACAAAAACTGCTTTCAGAACTCGGTATGGCCACTATGAGTTTCTGGTAATGCCATTCGAGTTAACTAATGCTCCAGCTGCTTTTATGGATCTGATGAACACTACCTTCAGACCATATCTCGACCAATTTGTGGTGGTGTTTATTGAAAACATTTTGATATATTCGAGGAATGTAGAGGAGCATGACAGACATCTGCGAATTGTACTGCAGACTCTAAGGGAGAAACAGCTATACGCCAAATTATCGACTCAAGGCTGTATCAGACCGTCAGAAGTCCTATGTTGATCTGAAGAGAAGAGATATTGAATATGTAATGGGTGATAAGGTATTCCTCAAAGTTTCTCCTTGGAAGAGGATTATGAGATTTGGCAGAAAGGAGAAACTGAGTCCTCGCTTTGTCAGGCCATATGAGGTTCTGGAAGAGTGGGTCCTTTGGTATATCGGTTGGCATTACCTCCAGAGCTAGAAAGGATACACAGTGTCTTCCATGTGTCCATGTTAAGGAGGTACAGATCTAACCCATCTCATGTACTATCAGTTGAAGAGATTGAGGCAAATCCAGACCTCTCATATGAGGAAGAACCCATAGAAATTCTGGCTTATGAGGTGAAGTAGCTGAGGAATAAACAGATACACCTGGTTAAAGTGCTGTGGAACCATCATTCAGGCCAAGAAGCTACTTGGGAATGTGAAGAGGATATGAGGAGACAGCACTTATAGCTATTCAGAGCCTAATGCCAGGTAAAATTTCGAGACGAAATTTATTTTAAGGGGAGGAGAATTGTAACACCCCTATGTTCGGTAGTGCATTCTACTGTTCCTATGATTAGTGTTGTCCGGACAGCTAGGATGCCTAGAACTACACTTAGATATGAGTGAGGAGACATAAAATAATGAAATACAAGAAAAGAAAATACAAGAAAAACAAAGGAAAAATAATAGCAATGAAATGTAACCAAGTTAAACGAGCCGAGAACCCTAGCGATGGGTGACCGCACTAGAAAGTTGCGGCGTGGACCGTTGACTAGCCCTGGACCACGGGGAGCCCTGGAAAGTATTTTTAAGACTTACATAAACATCTATCGAAGCATAAATATCATTAGAAATATCAAAGAAAAATTAATTAATTAGTATAAAGAAAAATGAGAAATCGAGAAAATGACAAAACTAGGTGTTACCGAAAAATCAGGAATGCAACCCGAACAAGGGCATTGTGGTCATTTGACACCCCGAGTTGTCTTTTGACCTAAATGTCCATTAAAAATAAATGATATTATACTTGGAAAATGTCATGAAAAATTAAATTGGTGGTACATAATTTAAATAGCAAAAGATAAGAGTTAAATGTGAGAATTTAGAAACTTTAGAATAAATAAACATTAAAATGTGTAATGGTGCTCCACTAACTCCACTTAAGTGGACCACTAAACATATTGTGGCAGAAATAACTCATCTTCCTCACCTTGCCAAAACCAACCAAAATCAAGAGGAAGAGAAACCTCCATGGCCGAAGCTTCCAAGCTCCATGCAAGCTTCACTCCTTCATCTTCAAGCCATGATCCTCACATTTTCCTTCACTAAAGTTTTTCTACACAACTTGGGCAGTAGATAGGCAATAAGAAAATTAAGTTTTGGTGAGGTTTTGAAGAATTTCAAAAGTAGTAAGTGTGTATTTTTAATTCTTGTTTCATTAAACTTTGAATGGGTGTTGTGGGTAGTTGATTTGTGGAAGGATTTTTGAAGTTTTATGAGTTAATGGAGAGGTACATTTTGGCAACCATGGAACTTCAATAAGAACAGTTTATACTTGCATGTAAATGGTAGTTTAAAATGTTGATGTAAGTGTTTATGTGTGTAGGAATAATTTGGATAATGTATACTAAATGTATGTGTGATAGTACACTTGATTTTGGAAGCTTGGAAGCTAATTGAAGGAGATGTACAAATCGGCAACTTTGAAGTGTAGATCAAAATGTGTAGTTTCATGGTTTGGTTTATGGAATTATATTGTTGAATTATGGTGGTTGTTATGGCAGCATGTATATGTGTATAAAGGTTTGAATTTGGACATGTAAATGAGCTATGTCATGTGGTTAAATTGTTTATAATTGGACTTGGAAAATTCTGGGTTATAGTTTGCATATTTAGAATGGTTATAAGCTGCCAAAATGATCAAAAATGAGTTCTAAATGTGTTAATGTTATGGTACAAACCAGAATTGGCATGGAAGAGTGACTTGGTAAGCATAGGATGTATAATTGGTAAAGGTGAATAATGTACAATAGGGCAGTGTATGTTTTGGCTTAGAACCTTAAATGTGTGACTCCAATTGGTATGAGACCAATTGGAGGTGAAACTAAGCACAAAATGTGCCAACTTTTATGAAGGAAGCTTACCAAAATTCTGCCTAGAAGGTGACTTGAAAAATGACCAAATCCGGATTAGTGCTTCGAAAACCTAAAAATTGACCATTTGGGCAGCAGTTGGTATTTTAGCCATAACTCACTCAAAACAGGTTTAATTGACCTAAACTTTTTATCATGAATAGTTTAGACATATATCTACAATTCTTATGAAGACACCAAAGCCCAAAAATGGCTAGAACCAAGCTAAATAGCTTGCACAAGCTCAGGTCCAAAAACTGGCTAAACCAAAAGTGACCTAAAAATGACCTAAACCTACCATTTTGGTACATTCAGTCCAGCATTGGTAAATTGACCATAACTTGGTCTACACAACTCAGAATGACCTAAAATTTTGCCCTGCGTGCAATAAGACATAGACCTACAAGTTTGTAGTTTTGACCGAAACCCGAAAAACCAAGGGAACTAGGTCATCCGGCTAGGTCAAATTAGCATACCGGAATCTAACAAATTGCAATAAAATGCAATATACATGAAAATGAATTGGGTAACATATACCAACACTAAAAGGCTATTAAATATGACACATTGGTAACATTAAAACCTAATTCACCTAGACTGCATCGAGGGTCAACATCTTAGGTTGACTAAAGAAATAATAGAATTCAATAAATTAAGTATTAAGCCTTATTGTTAGAGACGATTTAAATGAGTACTGAAACACTTTAAATTGTGTGTTTTAGTTAGCAAAGACTCAACGAAGGGGAAGGAAACACTGAGTCAGAGCCAAGAGATAGTTATTAGAGGTTTGTGCACAATAGTTATTTCTTTTGAATTTTCAATTGAAATAAATTATAACTATTTGTATATTATTGTTTTAAATTATGAAAAATTGTTTGATTGATATTTGATGGATACTTATTGATTGAAAAGCATTGTAAATGGTTTGAAACCATAGCTATGATATATATTGATTGAATTCCTCGCTAGCTTGTCTAGTGGAATGAATTGAATTCCCTCTCTAGCTGAAGTGTTGAGGTGTGTGCCTGTTGAGGACGAATAGAATGAGTACTCATATTATTGCTAGCTAGCTATGTTATTCCTCACTAACCATCGACTTTTGGGATGAATTAAATTCCTCACTAGCCATTGGCTTTTGGGATGAATTGGACTTTGGAACATGATTAAGCTGTGTATATGATTTATTGATATTTATTGTGATATTGTGAAATGGAGTTTAAATTCTTGTTGACATTCACTATTTTTGAATTTAACTATGGTTTTAAGTATCCACTATTTATATGACTTATGATTTGTGATTTAAAGTTGTATTTGGTTAATGTTGTGCACCACTGAGATAATGGCTCAGCGATAGCTTTTTATTGCTGTCACAGGTAGACAGACTGACAGGGTAGTAGACTAGACTGCTAGTACTACACTAAGAGATCATCGAGTATATTGAGTATACCATATTTTACATTTTGTATTGTAATGTATGTTCACTGTATATATATAGTGTTCTTGGTTTTGAGCAGTTGTAAATTAAAATTGTACATTAAAGTTGTAAAATAAATTGTAAATTATTTTGGTTTGTAAATATTGTGATATATTTCTTTTATCTTAGCCTTTAAAAACACTAAAAAATTATTGTGGATTTGAGTTGACAAATGTTGAGAAACATATTGTGTTGATTAAATGTTGGAGTTTGAGATTGAGAAATATATTTGAAGTGCTTTTTACAGGTTTTTGAAAAACTATTTTATTCAAAATACAGATGGCACTCTGCCAAAATTTTTATAAAAATTACTAATAATTCAAATGTGTTAGCTGTTTCACTTCAGTTCAAAAAAATTTTTAACACCTGTAAATATTGCTCACCACTGTAAAAGGAAGTAAGAAAAGTTTTAAAATCCCTTGTAGTGTATTTAATGGGTTATTAATAGACGAAGTTGGTAATTCATTAGGTATACTACGGGATCATGTTATGCCTTATAGAGGGGTAGGGTGTGACATGCTATTTTCTACATGGCTAAATTGCCTTGCCCAACTATCTTTCTAATAATGTGGTAGCGCCTTTCTATGTGTTTGGATTTCTGATGAGACCGGGGTTTCTTATCCAAACAGCCTCTTTTGTAGCATCCGATGCAGTAATGTACTCAGGCTCTGTAATAGAATCAAAAGTTGTACTCTGTTTGGAACTCTTCCAACTAACTGCACCTCCATTACAAATAAACACAAACCCAGAGGTAGACTCTCTATCATCGATATCTGATTAGAAATCAGAATCTGTATAACCATCCAATTGCAAGTCACCACCTCCATAAATCAAGAATAAATCCTTAGTTCTTCTCAAGTACTTAAGGATATTCTTGACAACTATCTAATATTCCAAACCTGGATTGGATTGAAACCTGCTAGTCAAACTAACAGCATGTGCAATATCCGACCTAGTACACATCATTGCATACATCAAACTTCCAATAGCCGAAGCATATGGAATCCTAGCCATTTTATCTCTTTATTCAGGTGTCTTTGGAGACATCTCTTTAGAAAGTTGGATACCATGTCTCACTGGTAACAGTCCTCTCTTAGAATCAAGCATGTTAAACCTCTTTAACACATTTTCCAAGTATAGACTTTGAGATAAACCAATTATTCTTTTCGCTCTATCTCTATAGATGCGAATTCCAAGAATATAGATTGCCTCCTCTAAGTCTTTCATGGAGAATGTATTTGACAACCATACCTTTACAGTTGTCAACATACCTGTGTTATTACCCATCAACAAAATGTCATCCACATATAAGACAAGGAAAGTGATAGCACTATCACTAACCTTCTTATATACACATGGCTCATCCTCATTTTTGATAAAACCAAATGACTTAATGGCTTCATCAAAATGGATGTTCCAACTCTTCGAAGCTTATTTCAACCCATAAATGGATCACTTTAGCTTATATACTTTGGAACCATCTTGGGATTCAAAACCCCTAGGTTGTTCCATGAAAATGTTTTCTTCAATGTATCCATTGAGAAAAGCTGTTTTGACATCCATCTGTCAAATCTCATAATCATAGGATGCAGCTATAGCTAATAGAATCCTAATTGATTTTGTGACACCCCTTACCCGTCTATAGTGTAGCCGAGTAAGATATGCCACACAGTGTACCAGAACACCATATTTTATCTCAATTATTTTTATCCTTCCTTAACTTATTTTTTTTTCATGGTTATGAAGTGCAATTTGTGGAATTTAACTCATTTAAGTCATTTATTGAAATTATAAATTCATTTGAGGTTTTGAAAATTTTATAGAAAATCCAGCAGAGTACCGGCTAAAAATAGAGAAAACAGTTCTTCGAAACCTGTGAAAAACACTTCGAATACTCATTCTATTCCACAACTCCCAATTATCTCATCAATTTTCAACAATTTCTCAAACTTCCCAATCATTCCATTCACATCATATTTATACTCAAATCATAAATAAATACTCAATTTTCATTTATGAACACCATTTATAGATAATTTCATAAATATATAATCACACAGGTTTCAATTTACATGAAAAAATAAAAGTTTAATTACAAAATTTACAAAAATACAAAACACAAAATACAAAATGTAGCCTAGCATCCTACAAATGCATTGTAGCTGAGAGGTGACACAGGACACTAGCAGATCTGACTCTCACTCTGACTGGGGTCTACTGGGATCGCGCTCCGTATCTCCAGTACCTATGCATAGCAAAAAGCAATGCGCTAAGCAATAATGCAATAATAAAATAAAAAGTACTAAAAGAAAATAAATATACAGTGTGTATATTGATGTTTCATGCAGACAAAATTTTAGTAATTATTTGTAGTCTATTTATTTATCACTTGTTATATCAATGAATTCATTAAATTTATCAACTTCCATTTTTAGTTGCCCAAGTAACTTGTACTGGATGACTGGACTGGATAAACGGGTAAACTTGTGACACCCCTTGCTCGTTTACAGTATAGCTGAGTAAAATATGTCACACAGTGTACCGGAACACCCTATTTTATTTCAATCATTTTTATACTTTCTAATTTATTTCTTTCATAGTTATGAAGTATAATTTGTGAAATATCATTCATTGAAGTCATTTATTAAAATCATAGATTTATTTGAGGTTCCTCAAACTTTATAGAAAATCCAGCAGAGTATCGGCTAAAAATGGAGAAAACAGTTCTTCGAAACCTGAGAAAAATACTTCCAAAATTCTCAATCAATCCCAAACTCCATTTCATCAACAAAATCTCAATATTTCTCAAATATACTCTCAATTCTCATTCATTCATTTTATAGGATATTCATGTACAAATCATAAATAAATATTCACTTTTTCATTCATAAACATAATTTTCACTATTTACATTGATAACAAAATATATTACATGAGTCTCAATTTCATATGAGAAAATAAAAGTTAATTACAAAATACCCAAAAATGAAACCTAGTGTCCTACCAATGCACTGATGTCAGTGACGTGACACGGACACTATGCAGAGCTGCAGAAAGTCTCACCCAGTCTATGTTCTACTGGGCTCTCGGTCGGTCTCTCTAGAACCTACGCGTGGCAAAAAGCAACGCTCTAAGCAATAATGCTTAGTGGTGCAAATAATAAAATAAAAAAAATAGAAAATAAATATGCAGTGCATGTTCTGATGTCTTATGCAGATAATTTTTAGATCATTATTGGTAATCTTATTTATTTTGTACTCATTATATTCATAATTTCATTAAATTTATTCACTTTCATTTTTGGTTGCCCAAGTAACCTATACTAGATGACTGGACTGGATATGTAACATCCTCCCGGTAGAAACTCCGTACATTCTACTGTTCCGGTGATCGGTGTTGGTCCGGACAGCTAGAACGTCCGGAAAAATATTTAAAGTAAAGTCAGGAACCATAAATAACTCAAATATTAATAAGAAAAATTTAGTAAAAAAATTTTAGAAATACAATACAACCAAGTTAAATGAGCCGGTGCCCAAGCGAAGGGTAACCAGAGGGAAGTTGCGGTTCTCGCAACGAGGAGCCCTAGACTCGGGGGAAAAATTATAAAATAATTTTTGGGACTCCAGAGAAGGGTTATTGAGGTTCCTATGGCATTAGAATGCCAAGAAAATACCTAGAAAAAAATTTTCAATCGGTACAGACAATTTCGACCCGTTCAGCCAAACGGAGGGCATTTTGGTCATTTCGCCTTCAGAGGTGATTTTTGGCCGACTTGTCCAGTTGAGTAAATAATTAATATGACATAAAATATGAATAAACATTGCTAGAAATTGAATTGAAAATGAGTAGAAAAGTAAAGAAAAGAAAATGAAATAAAAGTCATATTTATGACATGAGCATGATGCAATTAAAGTATTTTTACCCAACCAAATTTTGACACATCATTATAAACCACTTAAACATGAATAAAAGGAGATAAAAATTGAAAAAAGTGGACAGCCATCTTCATATTTGGGCTGCAGAAACGTTGAGAGAGAAAGAGAGAAGAAAAAAACTCCATGAAAGCTCTTGTTCAAAGCTTGATTTTCCCTAAGCTCTCCACCCCAAAACCCTAAACTTCCTTCACAAAAAATTATCCCTAAACCTTGAGGAAGCATAAGGCAGCAGAAATTTGAGGAAATTTTGAAGTTGGGCAAGTCCAAGTTAGGTCACAAGTGAGGTTAGTGCATTAGACACTTAAAACTTCTTATTTTCATGAATTGTAACTTGTATTGAGTGAGAATTGCAACTAAAATGAACAAGAATTATGTGTATACATACTATGAACTTTTGGCAGCCCTTGTGAAGGAATTATTTTGATTGTTTTGATGGACTTAAAGTGGGCTATAGATCAAGTTTAAACCATGTGTGCATGTGATTATTGAAAGGAGCTAGTATTTAAGGTGTTGTGAAAACCTATAATGGAACTAGGGTTTTGAAGAGTGAAAAATTGACTTGGCTTAGGAAATTGTTAGAGCACATTTTAATGGTCAATTAGTGACCATTTTAGGTAAGTTGACCATTAAATGGACTGAAAAATAGGATTGCAAAGTGAGGTTGCAGGCTGCCCTAGGACAGCAGCATAGGGACTGAAAATTCAGCCCAATTACACAGCCATAACTTTGGCTGTGTTAGTCCAATTGATGTTTGGCCAATTGGACATGAAACTAGGCTTATAATGGCACATTTTTGCTGAAGAAACCATGCACAAAAGACCAAAGCAAGTGGACCAAAAGTTGGCCCCAATCCGGATACCCTGCAAACAGCCTCTGCAGAATGACCAAATGAACAGTAACTGTTCATTTAGCCATAACTCACTGTAGATTTGGTCAATTGACCTGAAATTTTTACAGCAACAAGTTAAGACATGGAAAAACAACTTTCATGAAGAAACCTACCCCAAATTATGACCAGAACCTAACCCAAATGGCAGTCACAGTCACTGTTCAAACCTGCAACTCTGCAGATTTTGATTTGAGCAGTAATGTTTGGAGGACTATAACTCTCTCTAGAAAACTCGGATTTAGGAGATTCTTGAACCGATGGAAACCTAAGGCATAGTAGAACATTTCATATGAAGAAAGTTAGACCAAATTATGAACTTAACTTGATCAAATTACTGACCAAAGTTGGATAAAAAATCTGCGGACCAAAATCTCAAAGATGAACAAGACACGTGAACAGTAAACTTATTTTGGCCATAACTTGAGCTACAAAACTCCAAATTGAGTGATTCAAAAAAGGAAATTCAACTAGACAAAATAAGGAACAACTTTCATGTTTACCATTTCCTCAAATTCCCACTGTAGAAATATCAAATGGAACAATAAAGATGAAGCACCAAATCTGAAAATTTTGTTCAATTGGCATTAAGCTTAGAAATGGTATTGGCAACCAATACCAACAAGTTTTAAATATAAAATGTGGTATGTTTGGGGTGTTAAAACCAATACACCTATTTTCTATCCAAAAGTCAACATTTTTGTTGACCAATGAGGTGAATAGTGACACAAAACCGAAAATTGGCAATTTTGCCAAAATGACCTAAGCTTTGAGAAAGTGACCAAAACCAACAAGTTTTAAATGCAAAATGTGGTACATTGGGAGTGTTAAAACCAATGCACCTATGTTCTATGCAAAAGTCAACTTTTGTTGACTATTGAAGTGAATAGTGACATAAAAACTTGAAATTCAAAAATTGAAGAATTCAAAAGTATCAAATGCCCTAGTAGGCCTAATGTGATTGGTTTGGATAGGTTGGCATGCCAATAGGGTTACGATAGCAAGATCGCGTATGATGTATGGCTTCATTGCCATTACGTGATGTGATAGCCTATGGCTATACCGATTATGATGTTTTACTTGGCTTTATGCCTTATTGCTTATATGGCTTATTAGCCATTCTGTTTACACCTGGGAGACACATTGTGACCGATGGTGTGACGGCGAGGTACCGGTACCCGGTGCTAGTTTACCCGTTGATCCATCAGGTCAATTTGTATAGGTTACTTGGGCATGGAAAAGTATAATCGTAATTGAACTGATTGTTAAAGAAAATACGAAAATTAAATATCGAAATGATTACGATAGAATACTAAGAAACTCAATATAATTAAGAAAATAAATAAACAAAATGCATGAAGAAGTTAATATCATAAAACGTAATTAGCCCTCGACTAAACATTAAGTTGGTAATTATTCAGTTCTTATGAACACAATGGCTAAGAAATTATGATTTTTATTTGCATATTATTTCTTTCTATTTTATTATTTGCACCACAAAGCTTTATGCTTAGCGCGTCGCTTTTGCAACGCGTGAGTGCGAAGATCTTGATCGAGAGCCGTAGATCACAGTTGGGTAAGTCCATCCTGCAGCTTCGCATAGTGTCCGTGTCACCTCACAAACTCTGATTGCATTGGTAGGACACTAGGTGTCATTTTGGTATTTTGTAATTAATCTTATTTTCTCATGTGTAAATGAACTTATGAAATGTAATTTGATGCTCATGTAAATAATGAGAATTGTGTTTGTAAATGAAAAAGTGAATGTTTATCTGTGATATATATATGATTATCACATGAAATGAATGATTGATAAATGAATGTGAACTGAAAAATATTGAGATTTTGATAAATGGAGTTGAGATGAATGAATAAGAATATAGGAAGTGTTTTTCACAGGTTCCGAAGAACGGTTTTCTCCATTTTTAGCCGGTACTCTGCCGGATTTTCTTTAAAATTTTCGGAACCTCAAATAAATTACAATTTCAATAAATGAATTATATTTCACAAATTATTTTCAAAACTATGATAAAAATGAATTAAGATAAAATAGAGTGCTCCGGCACACTGAGTGGCATAACTTGCTCGGCTACACTGTAGTCGGGTAAGGGGTGTCACAGGATAAACGGGTAAACTACCAATGGGTATCAAATACCTCGGGCCGTCACACCATCGATGACATATGTATCTCCCGGTGTGCAACAGAACAGCTAATGAGCCGTAATAAATATTGGGCACAAGGCCAAGTATCATCACAATGTCAGAATGGCTAAAAGCCATGAAATCACAGAATGGCATAATGCCATGTGCAGTACTGCTAACTGAACCCTATTGGCATGCCAACCTATCTAAACTAATCTTGCTAGGTGTACTAGGGCATGTTACACTTTTAAACTTTTCGATTCTTGAAATTTAAGTTTAGGTTTTACTATTTATTTCATCAGTCAACTAAAATGTTGACTTTTGCATAGGCAATAGGTACATTGGTTCTAATACTCCTAACATACCACATTTTGCATTCTAAAGTTGTTGTTGCCAATACCATTTCTAAGCTTAGTACTAGTTGTTTAAAATTTTTAGATTTTAAGTCTTGTGTTTACTATTCCATTGGTCATTTTTACAGTAGGAATTTGGCAACGTTGTCAACATGAAAGTTGTTCCTTATTGTGTCTAGTTACATTTCTTTTTTTGAATCACTCCATTTGGAGTTTTGTAGCTCAAGTTAAGGCCTAAATACCATAACTGGCCGGATTGCAAACTTTCTAGATTTTCTAGGCTGACCAAATCTATAGTGTTTTTTTGGTGATTGTAGGTCACTTTTTAAACATGTTATGGTCAAAATTTGGGTTAGTTTTCTTCATGAAAGTTATAGGTCTATATCTCAGCTTTCTGCTGATAAAATTTCAGGTCAATTGAACCTTTTTACACTAAGTTATGACCAAATGAATAGACACTTTTCATTTGATCATTCTGCCCAGGCAGAATGCAGGTCACTCGGATTAGGGTAATTTTTAGGTCAACTTGGTTTGGTTTTCTGGGCAAGATTTCTTCACTAAAGTTGTGACATTATGTGTCTAGTTTCATGTCCAATTGGCCTTGCACCAATTGAACCTCTACAACTCCATTTATAGCTACCCAAACCTGCTAGACTCATGCTCAGTCCTGCAGGTCAGCCAAGGCAGCTCACCCATACATAAATGCCAAGCCTCAACTCACTTCATTTCTTGTTCACACACAACCAAATGATCACTAATTGATTATTAAAACTTCTTTTCATCCTTACATGAACAAAAATCTCAAGTTTGTGTCCAAACCCTAACCTCCACACTTCACATCTCATGCAAATACCACCATCCAATTATACAAAGCATATAAACAATTCAATACACACTAGTAGGCATGTGTAATCAACTCAATTCAATAAAACCACTAAGCTCTCATTACTGGCTAAAATTTTGGTTCTTCATTTAAGCATAGTTTCATTCATTTTCCATGAAATTCCATCTCATGTTAACTTAATTCTAAGAATTAAAGAAGGAAAAGGTCTAGAAATTGCACTAACCTTAACTTAACAATTTTCCTTCTTGACCAAACTTCAATTTCTTCAACTTTCTTAGCTCCCAATCACTCTAGCAAGGTCCAAGAACAGGTTTTAGTATTGGGGCTTATGGGAAATATGGTAAGAATTTATGGAAGATGAAGCTTTTCATGAAGAAAAATGGTGGAAGAAACCATGGGAAATGGTTCGGCAAAAGGGAAGAAGATAAGGAAATTCTGATTTTTTTTGTTTTCATTTGCTGCCCATTTATTTATTTTAAGTGAGTGCTAGCCATGTGTCATCTTGTGATTGGTTAAAATTATTTTAATGACATCATAATGATGTCAAAATTCCCATTTTCTTTCATTTTCTTTCCTTTTATTTTCTACTTATTTGTAATTAAATTTTTAGCAATATTTATTCACATTTTATGTCAAAATAATTATTTACTTAATTGGACAAGTCGGCCAAAAATCACCTCTGAAGGGGAAATGACCAAAATACCCTTCCTTTGGCTTAACAGACCAAAATTGTCTGTACCGATTGAAAATTTTTTCTAAGCATTTTATTAGCATTCTAATACCATAGAAACCTCAATGACCCTTCTCTAGAGTCCCAAAAATTAGTTTATGAATTTCCTCCCGGGTTTAGGGCTCTTAGTTGCGAGAACCGCAACTTCCCACTAGGTTATCCATTGCTAGGGCACCGGCTCGTTTAATTTGGTTGTATTTTATTTCTAAAATTTTTCCTAAATTTTTCTTATTAATATTTGAGTTAATTATGGTTCCTCACTTTAGTTTAAATATTTTTCTGGACGTTTTAGTATGCAGGACCGACATCGTCACCAAAGCTTAGAGAATGTACGGAGTTGCTACAGGGAGGGTGTTACAACTCTTCCCCTCTAATTTAAATTTTGTCCTCGAAATTTACCTGATGCAAACAGTTGAGGGAACTATTGCCTCATCGTCTCTTCACTTTCCCAAGTTGCCTCCTCGGTGTTGTGGTGCCTCCAAAGCACTTTCACCAGTGGAATCTGCTTATTCTTCAACTCTTTCACTTCCCGAGCCAGGATCTGTATGGGTTCTTCTTCATATCTCAAATCTGGTTATACTTTAATTTCTTCCATGGAGATGACAAGTGAAGGATCTGAGCGGTATCTTCTTAGCATAGATACGTGGAACACATTGTGGATTTTGTCCAGCTTTGGTGGTAAAGCTAGCCTTTAGGCCACTGGACCCACGCATTCAATGACTTCATATGGGCCAATGAACCTAGGGCTTAACTTACATTTTCTTCTAAACCTCAGTACTTTTTTCCATGGTGACACCTTGAGGAGCACTTTATCGCCAACTGCATGTTCTATTTCTTTTCTGTTCAGGTCAGCATAGGATATTTATCTGTCTAAGGCAACCTTCAGATTGGCTTTGATTAACTTTACTTTCTCCTCAGTCTGTTTCACCAGGTCTGGCCCTACCAATTTATCTTCGCCCAATTCAGTCCAACACACTGGAGTTCTACATATATTTCATGTTATTATTATCATTTGAGTTCAATATTTGTGTTAGTTCATTTGGTTTCAATTATTTACCTGGATTACTCTTTCTGATTGCCCATCCGTCTGAGGATGGAAAGCTGTGCTGAAGTGGAGTTGTGTACCCATGGATTCATGCAACTTCTTCCAAAATCTCGATATAAACCTTGGGTCTCGATCAGATATGATGGAAAGTGGAATTCCATGCAGTTTAACTATCTCAATGATATATAATTCTGCTAACTTCTCCAGTGCGTAGTCAGTCCTAACTGACAGAAAATGTGCTGACTTTGTCAATCTATCTACTATCACCCATACTGCATCATGCTTCTTCTGGGTGAGTGGTAGACTACTTACAAAATCCATGGTGACCCGATCCCATTTCTATTCAGGTATGCGTATAGGCTGTAGCAAACCTGATGGAATTTGATGTTCTGCCTTGACTTGCTAACATGTTAAGCATTTAGTCACATAGTCAGCTATATCCTTCTTTATACCAGGCCACCAATACTGAAGCTTCAAATCATGATACATTTTTGTACTCCCTGGGTGCATAGCATAAACACTGGTGTGTGCCTCTTTCAGGATATTGGCTTTCAATTCCCCATCATCTGGTACACATACTCTTCCTTTGTAGTACAGACACCCATCTGCTTTCACCTCATAGTTAGTTACCTTCCCTTCTGAGATTTTACTCATAGTAGTCATGAACTTCTCATCTACCTTCTGCCCATCCAAAATCTGCTGTAGCAGGTTTGGCCTCACTTGCAACTCAGCCAAAATAGCTCCATCTCGAGCCAAGGATAGATGGGCATTTAATGATCTCAAAGCTGTGATGGATTTTCTGCTCAAAGCATCAGCAACTACATTTGCCTTCCTCGGATGGTAGTCAATCACACAATTATAGTCCTTCAGGAACTCAATCCATCGCCTCTGTCTAAGGTTGAGCTCCTTCTGGGTTGGTAAGTATTTCAGGCTTTTGTGGTCTGTATCAATGTAGCACTTTTCACCATACAAGTAATGTCACATCCCGACTTAGCGGGCCCCAGCTCAAGCCCCTCTCTGGGTGGCCATCTTGCCGGCGTACCCCCCTAGAGGCCGGCGGTGTGACTCACAAGGTACTGTCCGCTTTGGTGGAGTTCAATCCCTTCGCCCTGCAGAGCTAGGATTCGAACCCTTATCACCTCACTGATTTGCTTCGCCTCTTACCAATTGAGCTGCTCAATTGCTCAATTGGTAAGAGGCGAAGCAAATCCGTGAGGTGATAAGGGTTCGAATCCTAGCTCTGCAGGGCAAAGGGATTGAACTCCACCAAAGCGGACAGTACCTTGTGAGTCACACCGCCGGCCTCTAGGGGGGTACGCCGGCAAGATGGCCACGCAGAGAGGGGCTTGAGCTGGGGCCCGCTAAGTCGGGATGTGACAATAGCTCAATTGGTAAGAGGCAAAGCAAATCCGTGAGGTGATAAGGGTTCGAATCCTAGCTCTGCAGGGCGAAGGGATTGAACTCCACCAAAGCGGACAGTACCAATTTGAGTCACATCGCCGGCCTCTAGAGGGGTACGCCGGTAAGATGGCCACCCATAGAGGGGCTTGAGCTGGGGCCCACTAAGCCGGGGTGTGACAATAAAAAAGGCGCCAATTGGTAAGAGGCGAAGCAAATCCGTGAGGTGATATGGGTTCGAATCCTAGCTCTGCAGGGCGAAGGGATTGAACTCCACCAAAGCGAACAGTACCGATTTGAGTCACATCGCCGGCCTCTAGAGGGGTACGCTGGCAAGATGGCCACCCATAGAGGGGCTTGAGCTGGGGCCCACTAAGCCGGGGTGTGACAAGTAATGCCCCCATATCTTTAGTGCGAAGATAATTACTGTAAGTTCTAGATCATGGGTAGGGTAATTCTGTTCATGTGGCCTTAGCTGCCTGGAAGCATAAGCGACCATCTTCCCCTCTTGCATCAATACACACCCTAACCCATTATGCGAGGCATCACTGTAGACCACAAAGTCCTTTCCCGACACTGGTTGTGTTAACACTGGTGCCTCTGTTAACATAGCCTTCAACTTCTCAAAACTGGTCTGGCACTTGTCATTCCAGTCAAATCTGACATTCTTGTGTAACAACTTGGTCATTAGAGCAGCTATTAAGGAAAATCCCTTCATAAATCTTCTGTAATACCCAGCTAGCCCCAAGAAACTTTTGACCTCAATTGTATTCTTAGGAGGCTTCCATTCCATCACTGCTTCTATTTTCTTGGGATCCACCCTAATCCCATCAGCTGACACTATGTGTCCAAGGAATGCAATTTCATTCATCCAAAAGTTACACTTGGACAACTTAGCATACAGCTTTTTTTCTCTCAGGGTTTGCAGAACAATCCTCAAATGCTCATCATGTTCTTCCCTGGTCTTGGAATACACCAAAATATTATCAATAAAGACCACTACAAATCGATCTAGGCATGGATGGAAGATACAGTTCATAAGGTCCATGAATGCTGCTGGTGCATTTGTTAAGCCAAAGGGCATTACTAGAAATTCATAATGCCCATATCGGGTCCTGAATGCAGTCTTTGGCACATCTGCATCCTTCACCCTCAACTGATGATATCCTGATCTGAGATCAATTTTAGAAAATACTCCTGCTCCCTTTAACTGATCAAACAGATCATTAATTCTAGGAACCAGATACTTATTCTTCACAGTCACTTTATTCAACTGCCAATAGTTAATGCATAACCTCAAAGTCCCATCTTTCTTCTTTACAAACAGCACTAGAGCTCCCCATGGTGACACACTGGGGCGTATGAACCCCTTATCCAGTAACTCCTATAACTGGATTTTCAGTTCTTTCAATTCTATGGGTGCCATCCTATAAGGAGCAATAGAGATTGGTGCTGTACCCGGCAGTATCTCAATAGCAAATTCGACTTCCCTTTCTGGTGGCAATCCAGGCAATTCTTCAGGGAACACATCTGGGAAGTCTCTTACTGTGGGTATGTCACACAAATCTGGCTTAGCCTACCTATTATCCACCACATGTGCTAGGTAGGCTATCGCAAGGGGTTTTGCAGTCGCCTGGACGAACACTCACCGAAGTGGGAAAAGTGAGGAGTCGCCACTTTAATTTTGAGGGAAATTAAAGAAAACCATTTGTGAAAGTAAGTTAAAATAAAATCACTTCAAAAACAGAGATTCTAGATTCGGGGTCCGTAAACGGGTGGGGAAGGTGTTAGGCACCCCACCTCGTCCCTCAACGAGGGTAAGCAGATTTAACTTCACGTTCTTCATAGTTAGGAGGGTTTGAATGGAAATGTTAATCCTTTTGACCGAAAGGAATGTTTAATTTTTCACTAATCCGGATCACCCAGATACATAAGTAAATGAGACAACCTTAGTGAGTTGCTGTTGCGTGTTAATTTTATTTCAGGGGGGATCATCTTACGTATTTGTTAAAATTTAATTTGGGAATCGGATAAGAACTCTCCACCGATCTCCTTTAAATATTTATTAAAATTTTTAAGCTTGAGAATCGGATAAGAACTCTCCTCCGATCTCTATTTAAATATTTGATAAAATTTTTAAGCTTGAGAATCGGATAAGAACTCTCCTCCGATCTCTTTTTTAAATATTTATTAAAATTTTAAGCTTGAGAATCGGATAAGAACTCTCCTCCGATCCGCTTTTAAATGTTTATTAAAATTTTTAAGTGAGAACCGAATAAGAACTCTCCTCCGATCTCTATTTAAATATTTGATAAATTTTTTAATCTTGAGAATCGGATAAGAACTCTCCTCGGATCTCTTTTTTAAATATTTATTAAAATTTTAAGCTTGAGAATCGGATAAGAACTCTCCTCCGATCCCCTTTTAAATGTTTATTAAAATTTTTAAGTGAGAACCGGATAAGAACTCTCTTCTGATCTCTTTTTAAATATTCGTTAAAATTTTTAAGTGAGAACCGGATAAGAACTCTCCTCCGATCTCTTTTATTTTAATAGGGATCGGATAAGGACTTTTCCGATTTCTCGAAACTTGATTACAGCTACCCGTCACGAACTCCTAGGACTAAGGGTTTTGGCATTTAAAGATGCAGGGGGGCTCGGAATAAGGCTTCTTTTAATTCATTGGTATCTTATAACTAGTCAGGAGACACCAAACCGAATTTTCCGACCTTCCTATGTAGTCGCCTTACCAGTACCTTTTGATACCCGATCTATCCCATTTATCTATCTTAAAGTTCGGTTTTACTCTACCTTATGTCGTCTTACTCAATTGTCTTTTGCATTATTCTAGTGAATCGGCCTTACTAATTTTCCAACTCATTGTTTAGACCTTTTATTATTTTAAAGAGACCCTTAAGACACGGTTACCTACATTTTATCCGACCCCTTATACATTATTCGAGACTAGAAGACTTGCATTCATAAATAACAAAGATTAACAAAAAGAATGGACTGATCAACAAAGAAGTAAACCCGAGATTAACCTTTTGGTATTCTTTAGTGAAAATATAAACTTAAAAAAAAGAAAAAAAACTACGTACATAAAAGAACAAAGGAAATGCGTAAAATGAAAACGAGCACTTAATAAAATGGCAATACGAGCACTCACCTGTAGGGAGCCAAATCTACTAAACTAAGTATGGAATCACAAAGCTTAATAGAACTGCAGGTTGGTAACCGGAAGGTTAAGGTCCGCCTTGGAACGAAGGATTCTTCGCTAAAATGCAATCGGGTCGAAATAATACCCGAGTTTAAATGAGGTTGAGCCTGGACAATGGGAGTGGAACTAAAGAAAACAAAGAGCTGGAAATGAGAGCACCACAGGATAATGAATGAACTGAAAATAGAGAGTTTCAGTATTCAAGAATCCCTTTTGTAAGAAAACACTTTAGAAAATTGGTTTCAAAAGTTTTTCTTATGAACACTAAAAAAACAGAGTAACAAACTGAATTAAGTTTTAGAGTTCTTCCCCTATAGTCACTGCCCTCTCTTTTTTCGTCCCCCTAAACAGTTTTTCATGCAGGTATTTATAGGAACCGGGTGCTCCCCATGAAGGGTCAGGATCTGTTTTGGGGGAGATGGAGGGTTAAGATTTTGAAGGACATGATCTAAGGGCTCAGGAATTAAAGAGAATCAGAATGGACGACTAGGATCCCTTTCGGAGTATTTGTCCTTTTCTCTCTTCTAATCTGACGGCCCAAAATTTCTTGTCAAGAGCGATCTGAGGGTTAGGAGTGAAAGGCACTGATCTTGTCGTTTTCTTCTTCGATCCGAGGGCTCTGAGCTCGTCCTTACAAGTAAGATCAACGGTGGAGATTAGGATGTACAGCGCTGTCCTGACGTACTCTGGCACATGTCAGTAATGCGGGCGATTCTGGGGCGTGCGGTTGAGATTTCACCTGCAACGTTTTAACTACCTCGACTTTGATTATGATGATAATCGGCAGGAACTGTCTTATTCTCTTTGTCTTCCGACCTCCCCTCCTTTCCGGTCTTTTCAACGTGATCCTTTTTCGATCTCTCATACCGGGTTCCTCTCTTCCGATCTTTCCTGACACGCTCTCTTCCGATCTTTCATGCCAGTCTCCATTCTACTGATCTTTACCACACCAATCTTCCTTTTTATCGGGTTCGGTCCAGTCAAAGCATTTATTTCCCTCAATTCTCGAGGCGTCCACTTCATTTTCTGCTTGCAATAAATGCTCAAATTTTCTTATATATATACCTTCAACCGGGAAGCCCTACCTCACTTGACTTTCTCCCCCATTCTCCTCATTTTCCTTGTTCTAGCTGCTCCAGCAACAATCCCAGACAAAATGACCGCTTTTAATCTTTTTCCGGTTGTCCTCTTTGTTCCTTGCCTGAAAATTTACGATCCCGGTGATCAAAAAATCATGATGACCTTATCTGATGACAGTGAGAGAACTGGACTAATCAACCGATCTGGATTGAGGACCTCGATCGTGCCGATCTCGAATTGTTCGCCCAATATAATCGGCGAACTGGTTTCGGGCGAGAAGACTGCTAATATCCCCCTTAACACCGGTGACTGCTCCTTGGCATTTATCTGGCTCCTCTCCACACTGGGTGTTCCGACAGCGGCTCGATTTCGAGCGGTAACTTTGATGATGACCTCTCTCATTCTCATGAGAGTCATAGTCCCCCCCGCCGGTCTCCTGGTCAAACACATCTTTTGACTCAGCCACGAGACTAGGCTTTGACGTAGGCCTTTTAGATAGGATGTTCCACCGATCTCTAAAGATCGCCCTTATGATGTAATCAGATCTTTAATATAATCCGATCTTTAGAGATCGCCCAAATGATGTAATTAGACCTTTAATGTAATCCGATCTCTAGAGATCGCCCGAATGATGTAATCAGATCTTTTCGAAAATAAAATTTATTTTGACAACTGTCGTTTTATTATTATTGCATTGATTATTTTCCGATCTCTGAAGTATTTATCTGATCCGACTCTTAATTTGAATGACTCTTATCCGATCCGTAATTCAAAACACCTTAATCTGCCGCTCAATAGTTAACCGATCTCTTTATGGAATCTCCGAAATATTCGTGAGACGTGTCAGAACAGCTGGCGAGTCCCGCTATCCGATGCACTACCTGGAACATCGTGAGCATTAAATGCTCGGACGAGTATAAATAGGGGTGGGGTTAGCCAGTTGCTCCTTTATGTCATTTTCAGTCTCTCACGAACAACTTCCAAATTCTCTCGTTTTCTCAAGTTCCTCCGACACCGATCAAGCTCCGGTAAGGGTTTTGATCTTTCTTTTAGTTTAAATTCTCTGTTTCCTTTGAAAATGAGCGGTGTCGAGGGTCAGAGAGCAGTAAGCCCCCCTTCCATTCAGTTCTCGTGGTCGTCCGATGAGGTAGAGGTAGTCGGACCAAGCGCGCGGCCTGAACTTCCTAAGGTCTCCGTTCCAGCTCGGGGACAACCAGCACCATCAAGGCATGTGCCTTCTTCGGGGAGGGAAAATCTTCCTATGGACGAGCTGCCATCAATCTTGCAAGAAACCAACCTGCAGTCGTTCAGCCTGGAGTACAACATCCGGCTTGATTCGTACGAACTCATCCGGTGTCATGGCGACCTTCGAGCAGATCACTTCTTTGAGAGGAACGATATGATCATGGTGTATGAAGAACAGTTAAAAGCCGGGCTGCGGTTCCCTCTTGACGACTTTTTTAAAGAAGTTTTAAAATATCAGCAAGTGTGCATCGCCTAAGTTCATCCGAACTCGTGGCGGATCTTAGTAGCCTTCCGAGGCCTATGCCGAGCTAAGGGGCTCCGACCTACAGCTAAGGTGTTAGCTAAACTGCACAGGTTAACTCGTCGAAAGGACGATGAGTATTGATTCTTCCAGGCAAAACCCCATTGTGGGCTTTTTAGCGACCTGCCTTCCTCCTTGAAGAATTGGAAGAACCGCTTCTTCATCTTGAGGAGCAAAATTCCGGACGGTTTTGAGGGCTTCCCTCGGAGCTGGCTGCATCAGGGTCCCTTGCTTACGAAGCACATCGCCCTAAACAGGGAAGAGGGTGCAATGGTGATAGAGTTGAAGGAACAGGTGTCCAGGGAGAAGTTCTCTTGTTTGGATGCAGTAACGGCCGAGCTACACCATTGGACTATGCAGCTGGTCACCGGTCAAGATCGCGGGCTTCAGCTCTCTGATCTCGGCATCGGTATTTTCCATATCTCAGATCTTTGGACCTTAGCGATCTCATTGACCTCTTCTTTGTGCAGGTATGGCAAGCGGCGAAGCCTCCAAGGAGAGTTGAAAGCGAAAGAGGGAGATCTCCCGGAAGGTATGGGAGATGAAGCGTTCTGTGCTGCTTCAAACGCCTTGTCATGAGCTCGGAGAAATACAGGAAGGCTCGTCTCAACCTTCTGAGCCTCTGGTCATAGAAGTGGTCCGATCTCCTCCTCGCCGAGAAGAGCCGCCTCCACCTCCTCCAGTCGCTCCGAGTGCGGAAGGGGGTCCTTTCCAGCCTGCCCCAAGGACTCTCTCCCGCGGTGCCCAAGTGCTGATTCACTCATTGGAGAAGAACCGCACGGTTCGAGAGAACCCTGGTTTTGCTAAGGTCTTGGCGTCTTCCATCTGCCTTCGAGAAGATCGGGATAGGTTGTCTCCGGATAACCTTGATGACATCTTGACCAAATCTATGAGCCTGAACATAGAGTGTTTGGTGAACCAGCACATGGTCCAGGAGAAGGCTCATCGCCTGGGTAAGGAAGTCGAGAAAATGGGTCATGAGGTGTCTTTTCTCTGATCCCAACTTTCGTCCGCTCAGGACTACATATCTCAAATTGAGGGACAAATGAAGTTCTGTGAGGACAAGCTGGCCGAGCAAGCTCATGTTCTGGCCGAGCGAGATCGTGTTCTCGAGGGAGTTCAGGCGCTCCGAGCTGATGAAGTTGCTCAACTCGCTCATCTTGCTGAGGAGCTCAAGGCGAAAGAAGAAGAAATAGTGATCGGAGTGGCCGGCGCTTATGTGAATGCTCACAGAGATCTCCTGGCTGAGCTCAAGAAGCATTATCCCGAAGAGGATTTCTTCTGGATGGCTAACCTGGCTCCCGAGGACGAAGGTGAGGATAGCGAAGAGGAGGCTGAAGGTGAGAGAGAAAATGAACAACATGTAGTTCAGGCTGGGGGCGATCCCCCAGCCGAATGACTTGTATAAATTTGGAAATGAAATGAAAGTTCCCGTTTTGTTCAATGATTGATTGTGATCGAAAAGTTTCTAAATTGTGTGAGCACTTGATTGTTTGAACATATTAGAATGACAATTGAAAGTGATTATTAATCTAAGTATAGGAGATCGGAAAACACAATATGCATGAGATCAGTTACGAAACGGGACTTAATTAAAATTTTGGCTTTGAATACTTAAGATCGGGATCATCTTTAAACCGAGTCAAAACCTTTATCATTCTCAAATTTTTAAATGAGAGACCGGCAATAAGACTGGTGGCATGAAGGCCTAATGTTGGTTCAATCTTATTTGACAAGAAAGATCGGAAATATAATTAAATGATCAGGGGACTCGAGAATTGGTTTGAGGGATCGGTGAGGCTTTAAATGACTTGGAGACTTGGTATTAATTAAATTCCTTTTGAGGGGAGATCGGAAGTGTGGTCGGTTGGCAAAGGGGACTGTGTTGGGGATCGGCTTCAAAGTTTATTAATTTTGGGGGATCGGCCAAAATATGGTGTCGACAGCTGCCCCTCTTTACATAATTTCTATTGAAAGGAAAAATTTTCCCATGTAGGAATTATGTAAAGATTCAGACCCATATTTTGGACGATTTAAAATTTGAAATTTGAAATTAAAGTCCGGAGGCTAAAACCCACTTGGGTCGAAACCTTGAGGTTGGTCACAGGAAATTAAAATGCTAGAAAATTAAAATCAACTTAGATCAAGAAACCAGAGGTTGATAACAAGAAAATTTAAATGCAGGAAATTAAAATCAACTTAGATCAAGGAACCAGAGGTTGATAACAGGAAATTTAAATGCAGGGAAATTAAAATCAACTTGGATCAAGGAACCAGAGGTTGATAACAGAAAAATTAAATGCAGGAAATTAAAATCAACTTGGATCAAGGAACCAGAGGTTGATAACAGGAAAATTAAATGCAGGAAATTAAAATCAACTTAGATCAAGGAACCAGAGGTTGATAATAGGAAATTTAAATGCAGGAAATTAAAATCAACTTAGATCAAGGAACTAGAGGTTGATAATAGGAAATTTAAATGCAGGGAGATTAAAATCAACTTAGATCAAGGAACCAGAGGTTGATAACAGGAAAATTAAATGCAGGAAATTAAAATCAACTTAGATCAAGGAACCAGAGGTTGATAACAGGAAAATTAAATGCAGGGAAAATAAAATCAACTTAGATCAAGGAACCAGAGGTTGATGACAGGAAATTTAAATGCAGGAAAATAAAATCAACTTAGATCAAGGAACCAGAGGTTGATAACAGGAAAATTAAATGCAGGAAATTAAAATCAACTTAGATCAAGGAACCAGAGGTTGATAACAAGAAAATTTAAATGCAGGAAATTAAAATCAACTTAGATCAAGGAACCAGAGGTTGATAACAGGAAAATTAAATGCAGGGAAAATAAAATCAACTTAGATCAAGGAACTAGAGGTTGATGACAGGAAATTTAAATGCAGGAAAATAAAATCAACTTAGATCAAGGAACCAGAGATTGATGACAGGAAATTTAAATGCTGGAAAATAAAATCAACTTAGATCAAGGAACCAGAGGTTGATGACAGGAAATTTAAATGCAGGGAAAATAAAATCAACTTAGATCAAGGAACCAGAGGTTGATGACAGGAAATTTAAATACAGGAAAATAAAATCAACTTAGATCAAGGAACCAGAGGTTGATGACAAGAAAATTTAAATGCAGGAAATTAAAATCAACTTAGATCAAGGAACCAGAGGTTGATAACAGGAAATTTAAATGCAGGGAAATTAAAATCAACTTAGATCAAGGAACCAGAGTTTGTTAACAGGAAAATTAAATGCAGGGAAATTAAAATCAACTTAGATCAAGGAACTAGAGGTTGATAACAGGAAATTTAAATGCAGGAAATTAAAATCAACTTAGATCAAGGAACCAGAGGTTGATAACAGGAAAATTAAATGCAGGGAAATTAAAATCAACTTAGATCAAGGAACCAGAGGTTGATAACATGAAAATTTAAATGCAGGAAAATAAAATCAACTTAGATCAAGGAACCAGAGGTTAATGCTGAAAATTAAAATCAACTTACAAAGCAAGTCTAATCTTGACACAAGAAGTTCTTCCCCGATGAAGTGTACTTAACAGAATCCCGAAAGCCGATGATTAATGGAGGATGAGTTACAAGACTTGGCCTACGACCTCATTTCTTCGGATGCCCCTTGACTTTCTTCTTATTTTGCGAAAAGCGCCCTTGCGGGTTTTCACTTTCCCTTCGTCCATTTGACTAGAAGCGCCCTTGCGGGTTTTCACCTATAGTTTTTTTTTTTTTTTTTTTCCAGCCATTTCCTGCAAATCTCATAGTAAAGTACGTGAGGTTATCAATTTCAAATCCTAATCTTATAGCAAAATTTTAAATGATTAATAGCGCATTAGATAAAAGATTAAAGAAGGACAATGTTAAAGAAGGAAAGATAAAAGCAAAAAGATAGGAAAATATAACTTTATTATGGTTTTAGGAAACAAAGGTATAGTGTCAAAGGAGAAGGGTACAAGGACAGATCTCACAGATTCCTTGTAGTTAGCTTTGAAGTCTTTTAACTGCCATTATTTCAAGTACTCTGAAGCCTCATGCCATGACGGTTTATTTCCTTCCTCAGTTTCATGCCCCGTTCCTTATTTCTCCCTTTTGGTTCTTGGGATGCCCTTTCGGGTTTTCACCCCTAGATTATTTTTTTTTAGTTCGCTTTTTCAGGACGCCCGTTCGGGTTTTCATCCTTCACTCATTTTACAGAAAGTGCCTTTCGAGGGTTTTCGCCTTCTTTCACACATTTTGCTAGGAGCGCCCTTTCGGGTTTTCACCCCTACTCTTTTTTTTTTTTTTTTTTAGGCATAGTATCTCTTGACGGTGTCAGCATTCACAGGTCTTGGAAATTCTTTGCCGTCCATGTGGGTCAAGATCAAGGCCCCCCCAGAAAATGTCTTTTTAACCACGTAGGGTCCCTCGTAGGTTGGTAACCATTTGCCCCGGGGATCATTTTGATTTGGGAGAACTTTCTTCAGAATTAGGTCCCCGGGTTGAAATTCACGAGGGTGAACACTTTTGTCAAATGCCCTAGCCATTCTTCTCTGGTACAACTGCCCATGACATGCTGCTGCTAGCCTCTTTTCATCCAGCAAGTTTAATTGATCCAACCTCGACTGGATCCATTCTGACTCATCAATCCCTGATTCCTTCAGAATCCTTAGGGAAGGAATTTCAACTTCGATAGGCAATACAGCTTCCATCCCGTAGACCAGTGAGTACGGAGTTGCCCCAGTTGATGTTCTTACGGAGGTCCGGTATGCATGAAGAGCATAAGGGAGCATATCATGCCAATCCCTATAAGTGATCGTCATTTTCCGAATTATTCTTTTGAGATTTTTATTCGCGGCTTCCACCGCTCCATTCATCTGGGGACGGTATGGGGAGGAATGAAGGTGTCGAATTTTGTATTGATCACACAACTTCTGGATCTTTAGACCATTCAAGTTCTTGGCGTTGTCAGTAACGACTTCATTGGGGGAGACCGTGCAGGCAGATAATATTATTTCTTAGGAATTTGAGAAAAGTGTTCTGTGTGATGTGGGCATATGAAGTCGCTTCAACCCATTTAGAAAAATAGTCAATTGCCACTAGGATAAATCTATGCCCATTAGACGCCTTAGGGTTGATGGGACCAATCACATCGATGCCCCACATTGCAAAAGGCCATGGTGAGACGGGGTTGAACAATTTGTGAGGGGGCACATTAATCGGATCTGCATAGATCTGACACTTATGGCATTTTCGGAAATACTCAATGCAATCCTTTTCCATTGTAGTCCAAAAATATCCCCGTCGCATGATTTGCTTAGCCATTATATGCCCATTGGCATGGGTTGCACAGTTTCCCTCGTGGGTCTCGAAAAGGATTTTCTTCGCCTCATTTGCATCCACACATCTCAGCAATTCGCCGTTAGAGCTTCTTTTGTATAGGATTTCTCCACTGGGGAAGTATCCCAATGCTAATCTCCGAATCATCCTCCTTTCGTTTTTGCTTGCCCCAGTGGGGAATTCTCTGGTTCTGATGTAGAGCAAGATGTCATGGTACCAAGGTTTACCATCGAGTTCTTCCTCGATCATGAAGCAGTAAGCCGGCTCACTTCTTGCTTTAATCTTTAGCACCTGGGTCGTCTGTCCTTCTTCTATCTGAGTCATAACAGCCAGGGTGGCTAAGGCGTTTGCAAATTGATTCTTGTCTCGACTAAGGTGAGTGAAAGAGATTTCCTCGAATTTCTTAGTCAGCTCCAGTAAGTACTTCTGATATGGGATTAGCTTCGGATCTTTAGTTTGCCATTCTCCCTTGACTTGATAAATGATCAGAGCTGAGTCTCCATATACCTCCAGCTTCCTGACTTTCATTTTGATGGCCTCTTGTAAACCCATTACACAAGCTTCATATTCTGCGATGTTCTTGGTGCAGTCAAATCTCAACTTGATAGCTATCGGAAAGTGTTTCCCATCTGGGGATACCAATACAGCTCCGATTCCATTACCGGACAAATTGACAACTCCGTCGAAATACATTTCCCAAACATCAGCTAGCTCTTCTTCTACATAGTCTACTTCATTAATATGCTCATCAGGGAACTCAAAATCCAGAGCTTCATAATCCTAGATAGGGTTTTCTGCTAAGAGATCAGCGATCATGCTACCCTTCACCGCTTTTCGGGTCATATAGACAATGTCATACTAGGAGAGTATGACCTGCCACTTGGCTATCCTTCCTGGCACGAATGGGCTTTCGAATACATAATTGATAGGATCCATTCTGGAAATGAGCCATGTCTTGTGATTCAACATGTAGTGCTTGAGGCGATTCGCCGTCCAAGCTAGTGCACAGCAAGTTTTCTCTGGGAAAGAGTACCTTGACTCACAATCATTGAACTTTTTGCTTAGGTAATAAATAGCTCTTTCCTTCCGACCGGTGTCATCATGTTGCCCCAAAACACATCCCATTGAGTTTTGTTGGACTGCCATATACAAAATCAGAGGCCTTCCAGCCACTGGTGGAACCAATGCTGGTGGGTTTGACAGGTACTGCTTGATTTTCTCAAAAGCCTCTTGACAAATTGAATCCCATTGAGTAGTGTTTTTCTTTCGGAGTAGTCTAAAAATAGGCTCAGCTTTGGCGGTGAGATTGGAGATAAACCTTGATATGTAGTTCAACTTCCCCAAGAAACTGCGTACCTCTCTTTCTGTTTTTGGGGATGGCATCTCTTAAATGGCTCAGACTTTGTCCGGATCAACTTCTATTCCTTTCTCACTCACTATGAATCCCAACAATTTCCCAAATCTAGCTCCGAATATGCATTTGGCAGGGTTCAGTTTCAGCTGATATTTCCTGAGTCTCTCGAATACTTTCCTCATCACCTGCTCATGGCTCTCCTCTCCCCGGGATTTGATGATCATATCATCCACGTAGACCTCCACTTCTTTATGCATCATATCGTGGAATAATGTGACCATGGAGCATTGGTAGGTGGCTCCAGCATTCTTTAACCTGAAAGGCATGACCCGATAGCAAAATATCCCCCATTGAGTGATAAAGGCAGTTTTCTCCTTGTCTCCCTCATCCATTGGGATTTGATTGTACCCTGATGCCCCATCGATGCACGAACACCGGCCCAATCCTGCTGCGTTGTTTATTAACACATCAATGTGAGGGAGAGGGAAATCATCTTTCAAGCTTGCTTTATTAAGATCCCTGTAGTCAACACATACCCTAACTCTCCCGTCCTTCTTTATTACCGAGACAACGTTAGCTATCCATTGGGGATATTTGACTACTTCCAGGAATCCAGCATCATACTGTTTCTTGACGTCATCCCTAACTTTGAGCAGGGTGTCAGGATTCATTCTTCTTAGCTTCTGCTTTACCGGGACTGTCCCCAGAATTAGGGGAATTTTATGCGTCACTATCTGGGGGTCCAAACCAACCATATCATTATAGCTCCATGAAAATACGTCTAGGAATTCCCTGAGCAAATTAATCATATCTCCCAATTCTTCACTTTCCACTACCTTAAGTTCCCTTTTTACTTCTTCGGTGCCTAAGTTTATGATGCACGTTTCATCTTCACAAGGCACTAAGGAAGGTTCATCCCTTTCATCCCTTTCTTCTATGAGCTCCAACTCAGAATCACTTGAAGTAATGGCAGTTATGGGGATTTCAAAATTAACCAGAGGAATTTCTGAGTCTATTGAATTATTAGGTGTTAATTGATGAATGGTCCTGAATGAACGAAAATAAAATATATTATAAGGATGGAATTCAAACGGAAAGAAAAAGAGAATCGGAAATAAATGCGCTATTAATTCATTAAGATTTATGACATAAGAAAAGGGTCCATTTACAATGTTACACTTGCCACCATGGACAAAATGATCAAGTGTAGATAACCAAAGGTAATTTACTCGAATTAAGTACAGGGATGTCCTCTGCTGTCCAGTTGTCCAACTCTTGCCCCTCAGCTATTGGCGAGACCAGAGCCTCATACAAGGAATCCAGGTGGATGACTTCAATAGATGGTTCATCGAGTGATTCTTCGACCTCTGCCGGATTTTCGATGACCGGTTTAGTGAAGACCTCTGTGATTCTCGGGACTACTTTCATTCTCCCGATTTTCTGGTCAAATCTCTGATCTCGAAGTCTACTCCTCATCCAGAATCATCCATCCATGAGGGCATCTTCCTCATATCCCAAACCGCAACGACCCACCTTTTGGATAGCCGGTATAGGTTCAACAATTCCTTGTAATGTGGCGCCTAGGCCTTTGCCTTCTTCATACCCATTCCTCGACATTATCTTGGCTACCATAGCCATAGCCCCTTCATCTCTGGTTTCTTGTAGTTCAAGGGCCTGGAAGGAGCTTTCCAACGACTCCTCAGCCGCTTCCACATAAGGAAGTGATTGTGGCTTGGTGACCAAAATGGCTTCTTCCCCTCTTACAGTGATGATTTTGCCGTCCATGATGTACTTTATCTTCTGATGCAAGGTTGAAGGAACGGCATTCGCCGAGTGGATCCATAGCCTCCCCAGCAGCATAGTGTAGGCCAGTTCAATGTTCATCACCTGGAATGTGACGTTGAAGGTGCATGCGCCAATTTGGAGTGGCAAGTTGATGTCTCCCAACACTTCTCTTCTTGTACCGTCAAAGGCTCTTACCACCATAACACTTTGACGTATATTTGATGGGTTAACTGGCAGTCTAGCCAAGGTAGCACAAGGCAGTATGTTGAGTGCTGATCCATTATCAATAAGGACCTTGGCCACTATACAACCTTTGCATTTCACTGTCACATGGAGGACTTTAGTGTGCGCTAAGCCTGCAGGATCTATCTCTTCTTCAGAAAAGGTAACAAAACTGGATGCCTGGATTTGTCCCGCTATCTTCTCAAACTGCCCCGGTGTGATGTCGGGGTTCATAAAGGCCTGATCCAGGATTTTCTGCAAGGCATGACGGTGCACCTCAGAGCTCAAAATCAGCGATAATAGTGAAATTCGGGCAGGTGTCTTTCTCAACTGTTCCACCACATCATACTCACTCTACTTCATTATTTGGAGCAACAACTCCTCCTCTTCTTTAGGCCCGGCTGGCTCTACTTCCTCCATTTTCTCAATCTCCTCTTCTGTGTTCTTCTGTAATTCTCCCATTTTTACTTTCCCCTTCTTCTTTTCTTTCTCTTCGTTCCCGTAACATCTCCCACTCCGAGTTATAAACTCGACTTCTTGCTCAGGCGGGGAGGATTTTGTGGCAGCGACGGGCTGAGGATTAGGTTGGGGAGTAGTATTGCTGGTGGGTTCGGCGTAAGTCATTCTGAAATGCTCATGGGGAGTGAAGCATGGTTTTAGAGGTGCTGGAGGTGAAGCAAGATTAGGAATCGGCATACTGCTCGATGCTCCTTGGGTGAACACTTGGAAATTGTAGTTCCAAGGGACAGCATGAGTATTTGTGACTGGGAACTGAGGCGGGGTTCGGATAATTGTTACTGGTGGTGAGGGCATTGGGGCATTGGGGATAGAGAAGGTTAATCTAGGCTTGGGGGTAGAGGTATTCTGGCCAAACCTAGCGGTATTTACTTCGCCCTCCACTTTCGATCTCCTTTGGCATCTTAAAATTTTGAGGGACAGCAAGTTCTGGACCTCTTGCCGGAATCCCTCACAGTCTTGCAGCTCATGATCAGCTGCCCCTCCATGGTAAGGACATGCTGTACCCTTTTCCGATTCCGATACCTGAGGGCAAAGGTAACCTTCCCTCATCGCCATGGCAAAAATTTCCTCAAAGTGAGGAGTTAGCTCGTCTACCTCTGGTGCCAACCTCTCTCCATCCGATTCTATCATATTTACTCCATTGCCCGCATTATAATTAGGCAATGGGTTTGAGGTAACATTGGGGAGGGAACCATTTCCCTCAATCTTCAACCACCCATTCCGGATTAAAGCGTGCACTCTCCCTCTGAGTGCCCCATAGTTGTCAGTTGAATGCCCTTGTGCCCCTCCATGATATTCACAACGGGCAGTGGCATCATACCACCTGGGGTATGGTGGCTGAATTGGGTCCAGGGGAACTGGTACTATCTGGTTTATACCGACGAGGTATCGGTATATTTCACTGAGTGGGAGGGGAAGGAGTGGATCAGGATTTCTTGGTGGTCTGGGGTTATTTTGAAGTGGCCTGGGTTGGGTAGGTGGAGGAGAAGGTCTAGGTTGGTAATTTGTAGATGGTGGGTATTGTGGGCGTGGGTGTGGGTAATTTGGGAAAGGAGGTGGAATGTTTGCAACTGTTTGGCCATGAGGGGGAGGATATGGCCAGTAGTTATTTTGAGGAAGTGGGGAGTAATTATTTTGCCGGGTGACGGAATGCACATCACCCTCCTTCTTTTTGCCAAAACTGGCGGTTTTCTTCGCAGGATTCTCAGTCAACTCCTGCAGCCGTCCCATCCTTAAATTAGCTTCTATCCTCTCACCGGCTTGGATGATGTCCGAGAAGCTGTTGGAAGTGTTTCCAATCATCAAATTGAAGTAAGGAGCCTTCAATGTTTCAATGAACAGGGAGCATAATTCATTATTGGTCACTGGAGGATATACTTTTGCAGCCTTCTCTCTCCATCTTTGGGCATATTCCTTGAAGCTTTCCCTATCTCTTTGCACCAGGTTTTGGAGGTCCCTCCTTGTGGGGGCCACATCACAGTTAAATTTGTACTGCTTCAAGAATGCGTCCGCTAAATCCTTCCAGGAGCGCAGTTTGCTCCTATCCAACTGAATACACCATCTCAGGGCTGCTCCGGAGAGGCTCTCGTGAAAGAAATGGATGAGAAATCTGTCATCTTCTATTAAGGCAGACATTTTCGCAATGTAGGTTGCCAGGTGAATGCGGGGATCTGAGTTCCCGGTGTACTTATCGAAATCCGGGACTTTAAATTTGGGTGGCACCACCACATCTGGCACCAATCTAAGTGAAGCCACATCGACTGAACCATACATGTTCAGCCCCTCTATTGCTCTCAATCTTTCCTCTAAAGCTGACAGTTTTTCATTTTCCCTGGTCTTATTTTCTCCTCCTACTGCAAAAGATACTCCTCCAGCTGGGAAATGAGGGGTGGAGTGAACCGGAGGGATCAGTATTGAAGGGTATGGGTCAGCTTTTGAGATAGACGGGTAATGGGAGAAAGGTGGGTCATTATTTATAGTAGCTGGATTGACAGTGATTGTCGGATCCGGGATAGGTGACTGAAAGGTGAAAGAGGTTGAAGCTTGGTGAGGATCCATTGTTGTAGGTGGTGGGGGAGGTAATGGTAGGTTAGGTTCTGAAGTGGGTTTATTTTGGGACATCTCCCTCATTAGTCTCATAAGTTCTGAGACCTGATCCTTCAATTTGAAAACCTGTCCTTGTAGGTTCTGTACTTGTTCCTGATCTTCCATTATCTTCTTTGTTCGAGATCTTGTTAAGTACACTCGCTTGGGTTGAACCGTGTGCTTGGTCAGACTTGCCTTGTTTGAAGTAATGTTGATTTTCTGTAGGGAACCAAATAAAAGCTTTTAGTGAATTTTTGAATTTCGTAAAAAAACTAAAGGTCCTGGTTCGGACAAAGGATACAGTGGCATTTGGGAGCCAAAATGAAATCTGCAGAAGGATGGTTGCATCAATTTTATCATGGCATCATTCGATAGTCTGACTGTGAATGACTGGATTGAATGCGCGTTTATGATACCTGTTCATATGGCATATCCAATTTTTCATATAACCCTAGCGAGGGGGTCCCTACGGGAGTTATACTATTCATTCACAATTTTGCTAAACAATGGCCCAAAATCATTATATTAACTGAATATTTATACACAGCATTCTTTACATCGGCCTAGGCTCAGGGAGGCTCTTTATAATGAGATGACATTTTCTGAGATACTCGTATAACCTTTCTTCTTGTTTGGCAGGGTCGAATATTTTCAGAGCATACTCGGATTCAGGAAGGAGTTTTTGTTTTCCTTGTGCTATCGTTCTCTCCAGCTGGTTAACATTCTCTTTCAGCTCTTGATAGAGAGCAGCTTGTCTTTCTTTCTCCTTCCTTTCCTTAGCACATTCCTTCAGAATATCGTTGATGAGTAATGCCTGTTTCTTCAATTCGAGCTTCTTCTTTTTGTTCTCTTGTTTATACTCTTCTACGAGTATCTCTTTGTATTTCATTTTTTCCTGAAGCTTACTATTCTGCACTTCTACTTCCCTTACCACAGCTTGGAGAGAGCCTTTTTCTTCTTCCCACCGTGCCTCTTGCTCTTCGAAGCTCATCTTTTCGGCCCTTGCCTCTTCCCTGAGTCTTCTCACTTTTCTTTTAAGGTTCTGCTGTTGATCCTCCAACTGTTTTATTTGTTCTTGCAGTTGCGAGTTCTCAATGTTTGCCTTCTGTAGTGAGTCAGCCAGATGATTATTAGTTTCCTCTGATAGGACATTTTGGCGAAGGTTGCTGTCTTCGCATTTTATTGAATCTACAGTTAAGTGTTCCTAATCTCTGTCAGCCCTCCATTTAAGATAATCGCCCGTGGCACTCGGACCTTTAGGCGACCTTTCCATCAGAGTGATGTTTTCCCAAGATTTGCGAGCTATCTTCAACCCTTCCTCTTCCTTGAGCTCATGGTAGAAATGACCTTGGTGGTATCCTTCAATGTTGATTCTGGATTGTGTTGAGCCAAACTGTCTCATTACTAATGCCGGAGTGTAACTCGTGTATCCAGTCACTCCGATTAGGGATACCGATTGATTACCTCCCGTGCTGATCAAAATGGATTGACTCGACGTCCACAGCTTCCTCCAGCAGTAGTCATGGCTATTGAAGCTCGAAATCCGCTCTTGCCACTGTGGCTCATTCTTTGGGCTGATTACTAATTGGGTCATCTTCTCGATGAGAGGCTGGTCAAGGTACCAAGTCAATCCCTTTGTCTCCACAGGACACATATGACTAATGATCCAGAGGTGCAACAACTGAGAACAACACTTAATGGATCCCTTGCCTTGCTGTCTGCAGTAAGTGAGGGTTAAGAAAGTCTCGGGAAGTATTGCTGGTACTGTATTGACTTTCTGTTTCTCTTCTGCCCAGAACATTTCCACAACACCACAGGTTATGATTCCGGAAGGTCCAGGGAACAAGGGCAAGCCGTAAATTGCTAAAGCGAGCATCAATGAAGCTTAATCCCACTGTTGATCTTGGATGCATTGCTCCAACCCTTTCTTGAGGTAATTCCAATACCATCCATGCATGTTTCCTTTAACGGTTTCTTTCGCCTTTGCTTCTTCTGGTGGGATCCCCAGCATATGTGCGAGCCGTTTCCAGGTCTGTCTATGTTCGAGGTGCAGGTAAATCCGATTCTGCGCCGCATAAGGGATTTCTAGAAATGCTTGATATTCTTCTATAGTGGGAGCAGTATCGATGTCATTGAAAGAGAACACTCCAAACTTAGGGTTCCAAACTGACAACATGGCCTTTAGTGCCGGGATCTGAACCTTAACTCGCATCAAGGTTGCAATCCTCCCATACTTTTTCTCAAATTGTGATTTGACCTGATCGGGAAATGACTTCCAACCATTGACCAGACCTTCAAGACTGTTCATTCTGACCTCAATTTTGCTTAGGTTCAGTAGAGGAAATGAGCTAGTATATCTTTGTGGGGGCACTGAGCTATGAGATGATTCGGGCCATGGTTTAGCATTCTGTTTTGATTTAAGAACTTCTTCTGCCGACTGCCTCGAGGATGCCATGTTAAAAATGATACTTATCCTTTTACAGACCTTATTTTGGTGATGCCTACAGGAAAAACTTGTTAGCAAGATAAATTTAGGTAATCTTGAATTATACTATTGGCAGAGTGACACCTACACATTTATCAAAGTAGGAAAATGTATAGGTTTTCTTAACATTATGATTCAAGATTACCTTTAAAAATAAGAACAAAATAAAATAAACAGAATAGGGTAAGAGTAAGTATGCCCCTTTTGTCCTAAAGTAAAGGAAAGTCCTAATATCGGTTGGGTGCAACCTAATCGGACAGTTCTATCTTACAAGGTAGCTTGCTACGGCTTCCAGCTATCGTGATAGCGTAGCTCAAGGTCTAATTCTCTAAAAGCCACAGGTTCCCAAATTGCCCCTACTGTAAACAGTAGAGCCCCATTTTATCCCCCATGATACTGTCGGGAAAATTCCATGGGTATCACAGTAAATAGAACGAGTTTCAATTTGAGCAGAAGCCTTCACGGATACTAACGGGGTAAAAACCCATGGGTACCGCTACATGACTCGCTCCTATTTTCCTAAAAGGGTAAGAAAGCCCGGGTATAGGGCTGGAGTGTGTGAGGACATCATGTGAATGTTCAGTGTGTGAAGGGACACCTTTACCTCTTCCCAACTCAGGGGGATTTTTATTTTTCCTTTTTTCTTTTAAATGAAGAGCGCTGTAGAAAATAAAACAAGCAAGACAAGCAAAATGGTTAGCAGGAATAACAATAATTAACATATAGAATTTTTTTGCGAAGTGAGCCCAGCTAACTATGATTTGATCGCAAAATTAAATCTACCTTTGGACCTCTAGACCGGGGTTAAGTAGAAATGTCCCCAGTGGAGTCGCCAAGCTGTCGCAAGGGGTTTTGCGGTCACCTGGACGAACACTCACCGAAGTGGGAAAAGTGAGGAGTCGCCACTTTAATTTTGAGGGAAATTAAAGAAAACCATTTGTGAAAGTAAGTTAAAATAAAACCACTTCAAAAACAGAGATTCTAGATTCGGGGTCCGTAAACGGGTGGGGAAGGTGTTAGGCACCCCACCTCATCCCTCAACGAGGGTAAGCAGATTTAACTTCACGTTCTTCATAGTTAGGAGGATTTTAATGGAAATGTTAATCCTTTTGACCGAAAGGAATGTTTAATTTTTCACTAATCCGGATCACCCAGATAAATAAGTAAATGAGACAACCTTAGTGAGTTGCTGTTATATGTTAATTTTATTTTAGGGGGGATCATCTTACGTATTTGTTAAAATTTAATTTGGGAATCAGATAAGAACTCTCCACCGATCTCCTTTAAATATTTATTAAAATTTTTAAGCTTGAGAATCGGATAAGAACTCTCCTTCGATCTCTATTTAAATATTTGATAAAATTTTTAAGCTTGAGAATCGGATAAGAACTCTCCTCTGATCTCTTTTTTAAATATTTATTAAAATTTTAAGCTTGAGAATCGGATAAGAACTCTCCTCCGATCCCCTTTTAAATGTTTATTAAAATTTTTAAGTGAGAACCAGATAAGAACTCTCCTCCGATCTCTATTTAAATATTTGATAAAATTTTTAAGCTTGAGAATCGGATAAGAACTCTCCTCCGATCTCTTTTTTAAATATTTATTAAAATTTTAAGCTTGAGAATTGGATAAGAACTCTCCTCCGATCCCCTTTTAAATGTTTATTAAAATTTTTAAGTGAGAACCGGATAAGAACTCTCCTCCGATCTCTTTTTAAATATTTGTTAAAATTTTTAAGTGAGAACCGGATAAGAACTCTCCTCCGATCTCTTTTATTTTAATAGGGATCAGATAAGGACTTTTCCGATATCTCGAAACTTGATTACAGCTACCCGTCACGAAATCCTAGGACTAAGGGTTTTGGCATTTAAAGATGCAGGGGGGGGGGGGAGGCTCGGAATAAGGCTTCTTTTAATTCATTGGTATCTTATAACTAGTCAGGAGACACCAAACCAAATTTTTCGACCTTTCTATGTAGTCGCCTTACCAGTACCTTTTGATACCCGATCTATCTCATTTATCTATCTTAAAGTTCGATTTTACTCTGCCTTGTGTCGTCTTACTCAATTGTTTTTTGCATTATTCTAGTGAATCGGCCTTACTATTTTCCCAACTCATTGTTTAGACCTTTTATTATTTTAAAGAGACCCTTAAGACAGGGTTACCTACATTTTATCCGACCCCTTATACATTATTCGAGACTAGAAGACTTGCATTCAGAAATAACAAAGATTAACAAAAAGAATGGACTGATCAATAAAGAAGTAAACCCGAGATTAACCTTTTGGTATTCTTTAGTGCAAATATAAACTTAAAAAAAAGAAAAAAAACTACGTACATAAAAGAACAAAGGAAATGCGTAAAATGAAAACGAGCACTTAATAAAATGGCAATACAAGCACTCACCTGTAGGGAGCCAAATCTAATAACTAAGTATGGAATCACAAAGCTTAATAGAACTGCAAGTTGGTAACTGGAAGGTTAAGGTCCGCCTTTGAAAGAAGGATGCTTCGCTAAAATGCAATCGGGTCGAAACAATACCCGAGTTTAAATGAGGTTGAGCCTGGACAATGGGAGTGGAACTACAGAAAACAAAGAGCTGGAAATGAGAGCACCACAGGATAATGAATGAACTGAAAATAGAGAGTTTCAGTATTCAAGAATCCCTTTTGCAAGAAAACACTTTAGAAAACTGGCTTCAAAAGTTTTTCTTATGAACACTAAAAAAACAGAGTAACGAACTGAATTAAGTTTCAGAGTTCTTCCCCTATAGTCACTGCCCTCTCTTTTTTCGTCCCCCTGAACAGTTTTTCATGTAGGTATTTATAGGAACCGGGTGCTCCCCATGAAGGGTTAGGATCTGTTTTGGGGGAGATGGAGGGTTAAGATTTTGAAGGACATGATCTAAGGGCTCGGGAATTAAAGAGAATCAGAAAGGACGACTGGGATCCCTTCCGGAGTATTTGTCCTTTTCTCTCTTCTAATATGACGGCCCAAAATTTTTGTCAAGAGCGATCTGAGGGCTAGGAGTGAAAGGCGCTGATCTTGTCGTTTTCTTCTTCGATCCGAGGGCTCTGAGCTCGTCCTTACAAGTAAGATCAACGGTGGAGATTAGGATGTACAGTGCTGTCCTGACGTACTCTGGCACATGTCAGTAATGCGGGCGATTCTGGGGCGTGCGGTTGAGATTTCACCTGCAACGTTTTAACTACCTCGACTCTGATTATGACGATAATCGGCAGGAACTGTCTTATTCTCTTTGTCTTCCGACCTCCCCTCCTTTCCAGTATTTTCAACGTGATCCTTTTTTGATCTCTCATACCGGGTTCCTCTCTTCCGATCTTTCCTGACACGCTCTCTTCTGATCTTTCATGCCGGCCTCCATTCTACCGATCTTTGCCACACCAATCTTCCTTTTTATCGGGTTCGGTCCAGTCAAAGCATTTATTTCCCTCAATTCTCAAGGCGTCCGCTTCGTTTTCTGCTTGCAATAAATGCTCAAATTTTCTTATATATATACCTTCAACTGGGAAGCCCTACCTCACTTGACTTTCTCCCCCATTCTCCTCATTTTCCTTGTTCTAGCTACTCCGGCAACAATCCCAGACAAAATGACCGCTTTTAATCTTTTTCCGGTTGTCCTCTTTGTTTCTTGCCTGAAAATTTACGATCTCGGTGATCGAAAAATCATGATGACCTTAGCTGATGACAGTGAGAGAACTGGACTAATCAACCGATCTGGATCGAGGACCTCGATCGTGCCGATCTCGAATCGTTCGCCCGATATAATCGGTGAACTGGTTTCGGGTGAGAAGACTACTAATATCCCCCTTAACACCGGTGACTGCTCCTTGGTGTTTATCTAGCTCCTCTCCACACTGGGTGTTCCGACAGCGGCTCAGTTTCGAGCGGTAACTTTGATGACGACCTCTCTCATTCTCATGAGAGTCATAGTCCCCCCAGCCGGTCTCCTGGTCAAACACATCTTTTGACTCAGCCACGAGACTAGGCTTTGACGTAGGCTTTTTAGATAGGATGTTCCACCAATCTATAAAGATCGCCCTTATGATGTAATCGGATCTTTAATGTAATCCGATCTTTAGAGATCGCCCAAATGATGTAATTAGACCTTTAATGTAATCCGATCTCCAGAGATCGCCCGAATGATGTAATCAGATCTTTTCGGAAATAAAATTTATTTTGACAACTGTCATTTTATTATTATTGCATTGATTATTTTTCGATCTCTGAAGTATTTATCCGATCCGACTCTTAATTTGAATGACTCTTATCCGATCCGTAATTCAAAACACCTTAATCTGCCACTCAATAGTTAACTAATCTCTTTATGGAATCTCCGGAATATTCGTGAGACGTGTCAGAACAGCTGGCGAGTCCCGCTATCCGATGCACTACCTGGAACATCGTGAGCATTAAATGCTCGGACGAGTATAAATAGGGGTAGGGTTAGCCAGTTGCTCCTTTATGTCATTTTCAGTCTCTCGCGAACAACTTCCAAATTCTCTCATTTTCTCAAGTTCCTCCGACACCGATCAAGCTCCGGTAAGGGTTTTGATCTTTCTTTTAGTTTAAATTCTCTGTTTCCTTTGAAAATGAGTGGTGCCGAGGGTCAGAGAGCAATAAGCCCCCCTTCCATTCAGATCTCGTGGTCGTCCGATGAGGTAGAGGTGGTCGGACCAAGCGCGCGGCTTAAACTTCCTAGGGTCTCCGTTCCAGCTCGGGGACAACCAGCACCATCAAGGCATGTGCCTTCTTTGGGGAGGGAAAATCTTCCTATGGACGAGCTGCCATCAATCTTGCAAGAAACCGACTGCGATGCTCACCAGAGTACAACATCCGATTCGCATTTAACTCATCCGGTGTCATGGCGACCTTCGAGCAGATCACTTCTTTGAGAGGAACGATATGATCATGGTGTATGAAGAACAGTTAAAAGCCAGGTTGCGGTTCCCTCTTGACGACTTCTTTAAAGAAGTTTTAAAATATCACCAAGTGTGCATAGCCCAAGTTCATCCGAACTCGTGGCGGATCTTAGTAGCCTTCCGAGGCCTATGCCGAGCTAAGGGGCTCCGACCTACAGCTAAGGTGTTCGCTGAACTGCACAGGTTAACTCATCGAAAGGACGACGAGTATTGGTTCTTCTAGGCGAAACCCCATTGTGGGCTTTTTTAGCGACTTGCCTTCCTCCTTGAAGAATTGGAAGAACCGCTTCTTCATCTTGAGAAGAAAAATTCTGGACGGTTTTGAGGGCTTCCCTCGGAGCTGGCTGCATTAGGGTCCCTTGCTTACGAAGCACATCGCCCTAAACTGGGAAGAGGGTGCAATGGTGATGGAGTTGAAGGAACAGGCGTCTAGGGAGAAGTTCTCTTGTTTGGATGCAGTGACGGCTGAGCTACACCATTGGACTATGCAGCTGGTCACCGGTCAAGATCGCGGGCTTTAGCTCTTTGATCTCGTCATCGGTATTTTCCATATCTCAGATCTTTGGACCTTAGCGATCTCACTGACCTCTTCTTTGTACAGGTATGGCAAGCGGCGAAGCCTCCAAGGAGAGCCGAAAGTGAAAGAGGGAGATCTCCCAGAAGGTACGGGAGATGAAGCGTTCTGAGCTGCTTCAAAGGCGTGGTCATGAGCCCGGGGAAATACAGGAAGGCTTGTCTCAACCTTCTGAGCCTCAGGTCATAGAAGTGGTCCGATCTCCTCCTCGCCGAGAAGAGCCGCCTGCACCTCCTCCAGTCACTCCGAGTGTGGAAGGGGGTCCTTCCCAGTCTGCCCCAAGGACTCTCTCCCGCGGTGCCTCAGTGCTGATCCACTCATTGGAGAAGAACCACACGGTTCGAGAGAACCCTGGTTTCGCTAAGGTTTTGGCATTCTCCATCTGCCTTCGAGAAGATCGGGATAGGCTGTCTCCGGATAACCTTGATGACATCTTGACCAGATCTATGAGCCTGAACGTGGAGTGTTTGGTGAACCAACACATGGTCCGGGAGAAGGCTCATCGCTTGGGTAAGGAAGTCGAGAAGATGGGTCATGAGGTGTCTTCTCTCCGATCCCAACTTTCGTCCGCTCAGGACTACATATCTCAAATTGAGGGACGAATGAAGTTCTATGAGGACAAGCTGGCCGAGCAAGCTCATGTTCTGGCCGAGCGAGATCGTGTTCTCGAGGGAGTTCAGGCGCTCCGAGCTGATGAAGCTGCTCAACTCGCTCATCTTGCTGAGGAGCTCAAGGCGAAAGAAGAAGAAATGGTGACCGGAGTGGCCGGCGCTTATGTGAATGCTCACAGAGATCTCCTGGCTAAGCTCAAGAAGCGTTATCCCGGGGAGGATTTCTCCTGGATGGCTAACCTGGCTCCCGAGGACGAAGGTGAGGATAGCAAAGAGGAGGCTGAAGGTGATAGAGAAAATGAACAACATGTAGTTCAGGCTGGGGGTGATCCCCCAGCCGAATGACTTGTATAAATTTGGAAATGAAATGAAAGTTCCCGTTTTGTTCAATGATTGATTGTGATCGGAAAGTTTCTAAATTGCGTGAGCACTTGATTGTTTGAACATATTAGAATGACAACTGAAAGTGATTATTAATCTAAGTATAGGAGATCAGAAAACACAATATGCATGAGATCAGTTACGAAACGGGACTTAATTAAAATTTTGGCTTTGAATACTTGAGATCGGGATCATCTTTAAACCGAGTCAAAACCTTTTTCATTCTCAAATTTTTAAATGAGAGACCGGCAATAAGACTGGTGGCATGAAGGCCTAATGTTGGTTCAATCTTATTTGGCAAGAAAGATCAGAAATATAATTAAATGATCAGGGGACTCGAGAATTGGTTTGAGGGATCGGTGAGGCTTTAAATGACCTGGAGACTTGGTATTAATTAAATTCCTTTTGAGGGGAGATCGGAAGTGTGGTCAGTTGGCAAAGGGGACTGTGTTGGGGATCGGCTTCAAAGTTTATTAATTTCGGGGGATCGGCCAAAATATGGTGTCGACAAAGGCTTCACAGCTTTTTCTTATCAGTTTTCTTGCAACTGTGGCTGAGATGACATTAGACAAAAAATCTGTCCTTTCCCCCACAACTGTGATCTCATTACCCTTAGGTATTTTCAAAGAAATCCTCTTCAGTTTATAATCAACCATTGCTTTATGACGTGACAACCAATCCATTCTTAAAATTACGTCAAACTCATGGAAAGGCAACTCAATCAGGTTTGCCAAGAATTCATACCCCTGAATCCTTAATGGGCAACCCTTGTACACCTTGTTCACCACTACATTATGGCCTAATGGATTAGTGACCTGGATGTCTTGGTCACTCTTCCTGTCACACCTTATGCCTCCGTAAGATGTAACATGATCCCATAGTATACCTAATGAATTACCAAACTTCGTCTACTGATAACTCATTAAATATACTACAAGAGATTTTAAACCTTTTCTTATTTCTTTTTGCAGTGGTGAGCACTTTTGACAGGTGTTAAAAATTTTTTAATCGAAGTTAAATCACATATTAGGTCTGAAATAGCCACAAATTTTATAAAAATTTCGGCAGAGTACCGTTTGTATTTGGAGCAAAACAGTTCTTCAAATACCTGTAGAAAACACTTCCAATATATTTGTTTCAGTCCCAAACTCTAATATGGCTCAACACAAATCAATTTTCTCAAACATAAGTCAAACTCAATTCAACATCACTTTCAGTAGTTTTAAAAATAGAATGCAAAATGACTAAGTATTTCAAAGCTGAGATAAGAAAATTATAGTACAACATATTTACAGGCCAAAATAATTTATAACTTTAGTTTACAACTGCTCAAGACCAAGTATAATATATACATACAGTGCACATACATTACAATAATATTTACAAGGAAGTGGTATACTCAATATACCTAGTAAAATCCCAAAAGTATAGCACAAGCAGCCTACTCTGCTGCTTTATCTGTCTGTCTACCTGCGACAGCAATGAAAAAGCTATCACTGAGTAAAATTTACTCAGTGGTGCATAATAACAATTTAAAATGCGGAATATAAAACATTTATTAACAATTTAAATTCAAATGATTCACAGTTTCATGTCACAATTTTCAAAGCTCACATAACACAAATTTGATCAAATAATTGAATAACACAGTGTTGCCAATCAATAACACAACTTAGGTCATGACACAAATTTTCTGATCATGCCGTGTTGTACACCACGACAAGGCATACTCACCCAACTAATCGAAATCAATGAGGGAGGTGGCTAGCTAGCTAATGAGAACTCATCCATACTCACCTCAGACTAGCAAGTCAAAGAGGAAGGAATATAGTGTACTTATCAGAGCACTTGCAGGCGTTATGTATCGCCGTCCCTGCAAGCTCCTTAGAAGAGAGTCACGCTTCGCCACAGTTCACGCGTGAGAGTTCCCAAGAATCGTAGGCATTACATATCATCGTCCCTACTTTGCTTTGATACCACTAAACACATTTTATCTCAAAATTTCCATTTACAAAGTAGGCAACACAATAATTGTCAAATAAAATTCCCAAAGCCAAAACAATAAAAAATTATTCATAACTCATTTCTCCAAATAAAGTTTCTAGTAAAAGCAGTGAATATAAAAGGTATTATGCACAGACCTAGTTTGAGTCGCCTCTAGGCCTTGACTCAATGTTCCTTATGCTTTTCAATATCCTTTTCAACTGAAACACACAATTTAAAGTGTCTCAGTACTCAGTTAAATTGTTTCTAACAATAAAATCCAATATCTCAATTTTCTTAGTACTATTCCCTTCAATTCATTTCATTAGTCAACCTATAATATTGACCTTTGATGCACTCTAAGTGAGTCAATTTTAATGTTCCCAATTTGTCACATTTTATAGTCTCTAAGTGTTGGTATATGTTACCAATTTTATTTTAAAGCTTATTGTATTTTATTTCCATTTTCCAAATTTCATGGCCAATGTTTATTGTCTATTGGACTAGGCTACAGTGTAAATTTAATAAATTTCTCTTCATTAAATTGTTTCTCATTGTGTCTTCTTTGATTTCCTTTTTTAATCACTCCATTTGGAGTTGTATAGCTCAAGTTGGTCAGGGAGGTTGTTACAAGTAGGCATGTGTAATCAACTCAATTCAATAAAACCACTAAGCTCTCATTACTGGCCGAAATTTTGGTTCTTCATTTAAGCATAGTTTCATTTATTTTCCATGAAATTCCATCTCATGTTAACTTAATTCTAAGAATTAAAGAAGGAAGAGGTCTAGAAATTTGCACTAACCTTAACTTAACAATTTTCCTTCTTGACCAAACTTCAATTTCTTCAACTTTCTTAGCTCCCAATCACTCTAACAAGGTCCAGGAACAAGTTTTAGTGTTGGGGCTTATGGGAAATATGGTAAGAATTTATGGAAGATGAAGCTTTTCATGAAGAAAAATGGTGAAAGAAACCATGGGCAATGGTTTGGCAAAAGGGAAGAAGATAAGGAAATTCTGATTTTTTTCTTTCATTTGCTGCCCATTTATTTATTTTAAGTGAGTGCCAACCATGTGTCATCATGTGATTGGTTAAAATTGTTTTAATGACATCATATGATGTCAAAATTCCCATTTTCTTTCATTTTCTTTCCTTTTATTTTCTACTCATTTTCAATTAAATTTTTAGCAATATTTATTCATATTTTATGTCAAAATAATTATTTACTTAATTGGACAAGTTGGTCAAAAATCACCTCTGAAGGCGAAATGATCAAAATGCCCTCCGTTTAGCTTAACAGACCAAAATTATCTGTACCAATTGAAAAATTTTTCTAAGCATTTTCTTGGCATTCTAATGCCCTAGGAACCTCAATGACCCTTCTCTGGAGTCCCAAAAATTATTTCATGAATTTTTCCTTGGGTCTAGGGCTCCTAGTTGCGAGAACCGCAACTTCCCACTAGGTTACTCATCGTTAGGGCACCGGCTCATTTAACTTGGTTGTATTTTATTTCTAAAATTTTTGTTAAATTTTTCTTATTAATATTTGAGTTAATTATGGTTCCTCACTTTAGTTTAAATATTTTTCCGGATGTTCTAGCTGTCCGGACCGACACTGGTCACCGAAACAATAGAATGTACGGAGTTGCTACGGAGGTTGTTACAAAACTGGCACTGGGTACCAAGTACCTCTGGCCGTCACACCATCAGTCACATATGTATCTCTCGGTGTGCAACAAAACAGCTAATAAGCTGTAATAATTATTAGGCACAAGGCCAAGTATCACCATAATTTCGGAATGGCTAAAGGCCATAAAATCACTGAATGGCATAATGCCATGTGCAGTACTGCTAACTGAACCCTATTGGCATGCCAACCTATCCAAACCAATCTTAATAGGTGTACTAAGGCACGTTACCAAGTTATTGATTAAATTTTCATGCTTTACATGTAAGTTTACTATTCATTTTACTATTTAGGTCAAATTATTGACTTTCCAATGCATAATAGCTACATAAGTCCTAATCACATAAATTTACCACATTTTGGTTCCCAAAAGTGTTGGCATTAGTTGCCAATCCATAATTCTAACTAATGGTGAATAAATCAGAAATTTCAGTTTTTGGTGCTAGAGTTCACTATTCTGTTAAGCCATTCTACAGTGAGAATTTGGCCAAATATTCTTCATCAAAGTTGTTTCTTATTGTGTCTAGTTATATTTCTTTTTTCGTATCACCCCATTTGGAGTTTTGTAGCTCAAGTTATGGCCTAAAAACCATAACTGGACGGATTGCAATTTTTCCAGAATTTCTGGGCAGAATCAATTCTGCAATTTTTGTACATTGACTTCGGTCAGTTTTTGAACATATTATGGTCAAAATTTGGGTTTATTTTCTCCATGAAAGTTGTAGGGCTATGTCTCAACTTTCTACTGGTAAACTTTCAGGTCAATTAAACTTTTCTACACTGAGTTATGACCATCTGGACAAACACGGTTCATTTGGTCATTTTCCAGGGACAGCATTTTGGTCACCCGGATTTGGGTAGTTTTTAGGTCAACTTAGGCTGGCTTTCTGGGCAGGGTTTCTTTACGAAAGTTGTGCCATTATGGGACTAGTTTCATTCCAATTGGCCTTGCACCAATTGCACGTACACCTTTCATTTTACAGTTGCCCAAACCTGCTAGACTCACACCCAGCATTGTAGGTTACCAAGGGCAGCATACTTAACCTCAATTCCATTGTCCTAAATCACTTCAATTCCTTATCACATATAGTTAAATGGTCACTAATTGACCATTACAATGCTCATATACCATTACATGAGCAAACCCTAATTTTATTCAAGTCTCAAAGTTCTCAAAGTTCAATTTATGCATTAAACTTACAATTTTAACTTATATCATGTCCTTAAACATGAATTGAGTGAGAGAGAGAATAAATTGGGCACTAACCTTGATTTAACTAATTTCCAAAGCTTGAGAACTTCTCTTTTCCTCTTCTTTTTGCTGCCCAAGACTTGCTCTAAGTGTAAGGAAAATTTTTAATGAAAGGAGCAAGGGATTTTATAGTGTAAAATGGTGGGAAAGGAAGCTTGGTTGGGATGGCAATGGTGGAATACCCTAGAGCTGGTTCATTGCAGCTGAGGAAAATGGAAGAAACTAATTTGTTTTCTTTCATTTTTTTCCCATTTAGTCATTTTAAATGAGTTATTGCCATGTGTCACATTGTGATTGGGTGAGAGGATTTTAATTGCATAAGCATGATGTCAAAATTCCCAATTTTCCTTCATTTTCTTTCCTTTTCTTTTCTACTCAGTTTCAATTAAATTTTTAGCAATATTTATTCACATTTTATGTTATAATAATTATTTACTTAATTGGACAAGTCAGCCAAAAATCATCTCTAAAGACAAAATGACCCAAATGCCATCCGTTTAGCTTATTGAGCCAAAATCGTCTGTACCATTCTAAAAATTTTTCTAAGCATTTTCTTGGCATTCTAATTCCATAGAAACCTCAATGACTCTTCTATGGAGTCCCAAAAATTATTTTATGAATTTTTTCTCAGGGTTAGGGCTCCTAGTTGTGAGGACCGCAACTTCTCACTAGGTTACCCATCACTTGGGCACTAGCTCATTTAACTTGGTTGTATCTTATTTCTAAAATTTTTCTTATATTTTTCTTTTTATTATTTGAGTTAAATATGGTTTCTCACTTTTAGTTTCAATATTTTTCTAGACGTTCTAGCTGTCCGGACCGACACCAGTCACCTGAACAGTAGAATGTACAGAATTGCTACAGTGAGGGTGTTACAACTCTTCTCCTCTAATTTAAATTTTGTCCTCAAAATTTACCTGATGCAAACAGTTGAGGGAACTGTTGCCTCATCATCTCTTCACTTTCCCAAGTTTCCTCCTTGGTGTTGTGGTGCCTCCAAAGTAGTTTCACCAATGGAATCTGTTTGCTCCTCAACTCCTTCACTTCCCAAGCCAGGATCCGTATGGGTTCTTCTTCATATGTCAAATCTGGTTGTACTTCAATTTCTTCCATAGAGATGACATGTGAAGGATCTGAGCAGTATCTTCTTAGCATAGATACGTGGAACAAATTGTGGATTTTATCCAGCTCTGGTGGTAAAACTAGCCTGTAGGCCACTGGACCCATGCATTCAATGACTTCATATGGGCCAATGAACCTAGGGCTTAACTTACATTTTCTTCCAAACCTCAGTACTTTTTTTCATGGTGACACCTTGAGGAGCACTTTATCGCCAACCGCATGTTCTATTTCTTTTCTCTTCAGGTTGGCATAGGATTTTTATCTGTCTGAGGTAACCTTCAGATTGGCTTTGATTAACTTTACTTTCTCCTCAGTCTGTTTCACTAGGTCTGGCCCTACCAATTTATCTTCACCCAATTCAGTCCAACACACTGGATTTCTACATTTCCTCCCACACAGTGCTTCATACGAGGCCATTTGGATGCTAGCTTGGTAGTTATTGTTGTATGCAAATTCTGCCAGTGGGAGGTATCTATCCCAACTTCCCTCAAACTCAATGACACAACTTCTCAACATATCCTCAAGGACCTGACATATATTTCATGTTATTATTATCATTTTAGTTCAATATTTGTATTAGTTCAATTGGTTTCAATGTTTACTTGGATTACTCTTTCTGATTGCCCATCCATCTGAGGATGGAAAGCTATGCTAAAGTGGAGTTGTGTACCCAAGGATTCATGCAACTTCTTCCAAAATCTCGATGTAAACCTTGGGTCTCGATCAGATATGATGGAAAGTGGAATTCCATGCAGTCTAAATATCTCACTGATATACAATTCTGCTAACTTCTCTAGTGAGTAGTCAGTCTTAACTGGCAGAAAGTGTGCTAACTTCGTCAATCTATCTACTATTACCCATACTGCATCATGCTTCTTCTGGGTGAGAGATAGACCACTTACAAAATCCATGGTGACTCGATCCCATTTCCATTCAGGTATGCTTATGGGTTATAGCAAACCCGATGGAACTTGATGTTCTGCCTTGACTTGTTGACATGTCAAGCATTTAGTCACATATTCAGCTATATCCTTCTTTATACCAAGCCACTAATATTGAAGCTTCAGGTCATGATATATTTTTGTACTTCCTGGGTGCATAGCATAAACACTGGTGTATGCCTCCTTTAGAATATTGGCTTTCAATTCCCCATCTGGTACATACACTCTTCCTTTGTAGTACAGAGACCCATCTATTTTCACCTCATAGCCAGTTGCCTTCCCTTTTGAGATTTTACTCATAGTAGTCATTAACTTCTCATCTACCTTCTGCCCATCTAAAATTTGCTGTAGCAGGTTTGGCCTCACTTGCAACTCAGCTAAAATAGCTCCATCTTGAGCTAAAGTCAAACAGGCATTCAGTGATCTCAAAGCTATGATGGTTTTTCTGCTCAAAGCATCAGCAACTATATTTGCCTTCCGAGGATGGTAATCAATCACACAATCATAGTCCTTTAGGAACTCAATCCATCACCTCTGTCTAAGGTTGAGCTCCTTCTGGGTTGGCAAATATTTTAGACATTGGTAGTCTGTGTAAATGTAGTACTTTTCACTATACAAGTAGTGCTTCCATATCTTCAGTGCGAAGATAATTGCTGCAAGTTCTAGATCATGGGTAGGGTAATTCTGATCATGTGGCCTTAGCTGCCTAAAAGCATGGGCGACCACCTTCCCTTCTTGCATCAATACACATCCTAACCCATTATGTGAGGCATCACTATAGACCACAAAGTCCTTTCCTGACACTAGCTATGTTAACACTGGTGTCTCTGTCAATATAGCCTTCAATTTCTGAAAACTGGCCTGACACTTGTCATTCCAGTCAAATCTGACATTCTTGTGTAACAACTTGGTCATTGGAGCTGCTATTAAAGAAAATCCCTTCACAAATCTTCTGTAATACCCAGATAGCCCCAAAAAACTTCTGACCTCAATTGTATTTTTGGGAGGCTACAATTCCATCACTGCTTCTATCTTCTTGGGATCCACTCTAATCCCATCAGCTGACACTATATGTCCAAGGAATGCAATCTCACCCAACCAGAAGTCACACTTGGACAGCTTAGCATATAGCTTCTTTTCTCTCAGGGTTTGCAGAACAATCCTCAAATGTTTATCATGTTCTTCCCTAGTCTTGGAATACACCAAAATATCATCAATAAAGACCACTATGAATCAATCTAGGTATGGATGGAAGATATGGTTCATAAGGTCCATGAATGCTGCTGGTGCATTTGTTAGGCCAAAGGGCATCACTATGAACTCATAATGCCCATACCGGGTCCTGAATGCAGTCTTTAGCACATCTGCATCCTTCACCCTCAACTGATAATACCCTGATCTGAGATCAATTTTAAAAAATACTCCTGCTCCCTTCAACTAATCAAACAGATCATCAATTCTAGGCAATGGATACTTGTTCTTCACAGTCACTTTATTCAACTGCCAGTAATCGTTGCATAACCTCAAATTCCCATCTTTCATCTTTACAAACAGCACTGGAGCTCCCCATGGTGACACACTGGAGCATATGAACCCCTTATCCAGTAACTCCTGCAACTGGATTTTCAGCTCCTTTAACTCAGTAGGTGCTATCCTATAAGGAGCAATAGAGATTGGTGCTGTACCCGGCAGTATCTCAATAGTAAATTCGACTTCTCTTTCTAGTGGCAAGCCAGGCAATTCTTCAGGGAACACATCTGGGAAGTCTCTTACTATGGGTATGTCACACAGATCTGGCTTAGCCTGCTTAGTATCTACCACATGTGCTAGGTAGGCTTCACAGTCCTTTCTCATCAATTTTCTTGCAACTGTGGCTGAGATGACATTGGACAAGAAATTTGTCCTTTCCCCCACAACTGTAATCTCATTACCCTCAAGAGTTTTCAAGGAAATCCTCTTCAATTTACAATCAACCATTGCCTGATGACGTGATAACCAGTCCATTCCCAAAATCACGTCAAACTCATGGAAAGGCAATTCAATCAGGTTTGCCAAGAATTCATACCCCTAAATCCTTAATGGGCAACCTTTGTACACTTTGTTCACCACTACACTATGGCCCAATGGATTAGTGACCAGAATGTCTTGGTCACTCTCCCCTACTAGTATCCCCCTTTCTACGGGTAAGTTGATGTAGATGTGTAAATGAGTGGATCCTGGATCCACTAATGCATGCACAGATGTGTTGTAGAGGAAGAACGTACCCCTGATAATATCCGGGGCATCTTGTTCCTCCTGAGCTCTCATGGCATAAGCTCTAGCAGGTGCTATGGCCTCTAGCCTCTCGGCTGGCTCAGATGTAGGTCTCTGTGATGGACCAACTGCCTTAGATTTACTGGACTTCCTACCCCTCTGAGGTGTAGGGGCAGGTCTATTTGCTTGTGCTGGAGCAGTTGTGGCAATTCTACGTGGACAGTTCTTTAACTGATGCTCTGTCGACCCATACCTTAGGCAGGCACCTGTCACTCTCCAACACTCCCCCTTATGCCACTTCAGGCAGTGTGGACAAGCATAAGATGTTGGGGATGGTCCCCTGAACACCGTCCCTAGAGAGCTGCCCACTGATGGTGTGGACTGGCCTCTCTTAGGTGTAAACTGTGGCCTGGGCCCCTGGGACTAACCCTGACCTTGAGGCTGACCTGAACTCTGAGCAGGTGGACCTTTGAACTTCTTCTCAGGTGCAAGAGATGAGCTAGACTGACCTGGGCCCCTCTTCTGCTGTCTCTCTCTTCTGGTCTGCTCACTTATTCTGAATTTCTCAATATTTATTGCAGCTTCCACTAACTTGGTGAAGTCTGTGATTCCCAAGGCAGTGGTCATTATCTTTATGTTGTCATTTAGCCCCTTTTCAAATCTTTTACATCTCTCATGTAACACCCTCATTTTTGTAGTCCGTACGTCCTACTGTTCCGATGGCTAATGTCTGCCTCGGAAAATCGAAATGTCTGGAACTACACTCTAATAATAGTAAACAAGCATAAAATAATGAAATATGTGATGAGAAAAATGAAGGAAAAATAAAAGAGATAAAATGTGACTAAGTTAAATGAGTCAAACCCATAGCGATGGGTGACCGCATCGGGAAGTTACGGTGAGGACCATTGACTAGCCCTAGACCGTAGGGGACCCCGTGAAATATTTTTGGGACATAATTAAAGGTTTACTGAGGTGTAATTGACACTGGAAATGTCAAAGAAAAATTAATAATTTAGTATAACAAAAAAATGAAAATTAAAGAAATCAGCGGTACAAGGAGTTAATCGGTAGTATCGAAAAATCCAAAATATAAACCGAAGAGGGGCATTTTGGTCATTAACACCTAGAATGGACTTTTGACCTAAATGTCCATTAAAAATAAGTGGTATTAAATTTTTGGAACTCCATGAAAAATGAAATTAAAATTGAAATGCAATTAAAAGAGAAATGGGGGATTAGTTTGCAAATATTGAAACCTTGGATTAGACTAATGTTTAATTATTATTAGTGGACAATTAGTGGACCTTAGTAGGGGTATAAATACCCATATGTGGACAGTAATGACCACTTCAACATTCATTTTCTTCATTTTGCACAACCATGGCCAAAACATATTCTCTCAAAATCTCCATGGAAGGTTTCAATCAAAGCTCTCAATCCTCACCATTTTTCCACATAAAACCACAAGGTGCCTTCACAAGAACTTGTCCTTACCTCATGGGCAGCATGTAGGAAGCAAAAAGAATAAGTTTTGGTGAGGTTTAGCAAGCTTAGTGCTTAATCTTTCTATTTTTCTTCACTAATCCTTGTGTTGAGCTTTGGGTAAGTTGAATTGCCAAGAAAAATTGAGGAAATGATTGAGTATTAGTGAACCTTAGTTTTGGCAGCCATGAAAATGCATAGTTAGTGACTTATTCTTATATTTAATGGATGGAATTAAGGTTGATTAACTCAAATGGAAGTTGTAGTAAGTTAATATCCAAGTATGTGTATGTTAGTGCTTGAATTAAGGGTTTAATAGTGGGACTTTGATGCTTTAGTAAACTGCCATGTTGAGCAGCCATAAATATCATGAATTTGTGTGTGAGTTTATGAAATTTATCAATGAAATATGATCATGTTGAATGGTGAGCAGCTTGTGTAATTGCCATGGAAGTGTATGTGTAGGATTGCTATTGAGGTATGTTGAATTTTGGTGGAAGTAAATGTTGAACTTGAATGGTGTATTATGTGCATTGAACACTTGAGTGTTCTGTTCAAAATACCTTGCTAGAATTGTGTACAATATATATAGAAGTGCCATGATTAAATGTTGAAGTATTGGGAGGAGGAGAATTGTCAAAATTGAAAGTGATATATTCAAATGCAGGTTGTGTGTTGTTGGCAGTACCTAAATTAGGTTATAAGTGCAAAACTGTGAACCCAATTGGTATGAGGCCAATGGGGGGTGAAACTAGACACCAAATAGGCCAACTTTTATGTAGAAATGTTGCCGAAATTCTGCCTAGAAACTGACCTTAAAAATGACCAAATCCGGAATGGCAACCTTATAAACCCAGATTTTTGACCATATGAATAGTTGTTATTGGGATAACTGTAACTCACTCAAAACAAGTCCAATTGACCTGAAATTTTCACCATGGATAGCTTAGACATAGAGCTACAATTATTATGAAGACACCAAAGCCCAGAAATGGCCAGAACCAAGTCAAATAGCTTGCACAAGTACGAGTACCAAAACTGCCAGAACTAAAAGTGACCTAAAATTTACCAAATTTTGCACTAAAGGTGCAATTTGTCTAGTTTTAGTAAATTGACCATATCTTGGTCTATACAACTCATAATGACTTGAAATTTTGCCCCGAGTGCAATAAGACATAGAGCTACATTTTTTTCTTCTTTGACTAGAAGCTAAAAACCAAGAGAAATAGGACTTTAAGCTAAACTAATCTAGCACACAAAAATTGAGAACTTAACATTTACATACAATGATGCTTGAAATAATTTGGCAATGAATGCCAACTTGTAAAAATGGTAAATTGCACTATATTGGTAGCATATTAAAATACAAAATGTCACATATTGGTAACATTAAACCTAATTCACCTAGAGTGCATTAAGGGTCAACATTATAGGTTGACTAAGGAAAATAATAGAATTAAATAAATTAATTATTGAACCTTATTATTAGAAACAATTTAAATGAGTACTGAAACACTTTAAATTGTGTGTTTCAGTTAGAAAAGACACTAGGAAGGGAAAAGACCCACTGAGTCAAGGCCAAGAGGTGACTCACTAGAGGTTTGTGCACAACTAGTTTTTAATTGATTTTGTTCTAAATATTTCATATGATTAAATGAAGTATTTTCCTTATGTATTATGTTTATCAAGTATTGGATTTAATTCAATGATTATTGAAATTGTCATAGTATGTATGAATTTAGCTTTGTGAAATGGTATTTCAACATGTATTAATCACGGTTGTGGATTGAATAAATTATGTTTTGGAAAATTGTGATAGAATATGTTTTGAATTGTGATGGGCAATTTTCATGGAAAAATGCAAACTTATGTTTTGAATTATGATGAGCATAAAAATTATTGGATATTGGAATTGACTTTGAATCGAATTGTGTTGTGATTTATGCTCACAAAAAGGACAAAGAGATTCATAATATTGTTTTGTATCTCACTATAGATGCTTGACTAGATTATTACACGTCTCTCTCATTTGTTGAGGAGACAATGGAGTTAGCTTTATTTTGATTACCATGGTACGTGCACAGGTTTAGATTCTCCTCTTATTAGAGGTTAGATCTAAGTTTATATGTTATGGCCCTTTCAGAAGTTTCATTATTGTGATGTGTACTGTGCACGATGATTCGACCTCCCCGACCATAGGGAGTCAGAATCACTCTGAAGATGGCCCTTGCGAATTAGTCTTGCATAGTTAGTGAGATAAAGAATGGTTTTTGAATAGTAAAGAATTGTGATTTCGATTATGATTTATGTATAATTGATTTTGTTGGAATTAATATTTATTTCCATGATTGCTGGAATTACTTCAAATGTCTAGTTGTGATTTGATAAATTGAATTTCTTGGTCAAAGTCATTTTAACTAATGATTTATATTATTGGCAACGAAGATTTTGACTTTTGAAATTTTGTTGAATTTCGAGACTTTCAAATTAATTATTATAATTTTGTCAATGTATATTGTACTATGTTTTAAATTATAGTTGTGCACCACTGAGTTCACCACTCAGCGATAGCTTTGTATACTGTCGCAGGTAAAAAGAGCATAGAGCAGTTGAGTAAGCTTCTTTGAAGACACATTCAGATTAGCTCCAGGTATATCATAGGTATACCCATGTACATAGGTTTTGATGTATGCATGTAAATATATTGTTAGTAGTATGCCCTAGAGCATATCATTTAGTATGTATCTTGTACATGTTTTTATTAATAAAAGGCAATTCCGCTTTTCCGTTTACATAATATATTTATGTTTAATAGAAAAGGTCCATTGATATTTTGTTAGAAATTTTATTCTTAAGTTGTTAAGAATATGAGTGACAGTATTTCTAGTACAAAGTATCATAAATAGGTTCACAATCGAGGAAACTTCATAATAAGGACATGACTTATCCAGAAAGATTGTATTCATGTTTGTTCCCAAGTTATTTATATGAGATATAAATAAGATGGAATGGTGAGACTCATGCCATATGACAAACATGATAGGCACTTATAAATGATGAGTAGGCCGAACCAGTGACACTCATGATAAGCACATGGAGTTTACTCTTGTTAATGCATTATCATAAATCATATCAGTGCATATAATCTTTAGACCTGAGATAGCACATTTATCTTGTATATAGGTGGTTTGAGTTTGATACTGCTTTCACACTTGTACTGTGTATGGGTATATGGGCATGTGTTGGCTCCTACTAGTTATATATGGAGGTAGGTGTTGATCAAGATGGAATCTGTTTCTCTAAGTAAATAGAGATAAAATCCTATGTTCATTTAATTGTTCTTGACGTTTCAAGTTACTGGCCAGGATAGATAGATTTATTCAGAAAAGAGTTTCAGATGAGAAAATCTTTTGATCAAGAATTGGAATTAAAAGAGAACATAATATTTATAGCAAATGGAGTTTAACATAAACCATGACTCCAGCTTGAGTTAGGATTTTATAACAGAGAGATTCTAGTGCAGGGTAACATATGATTATAGGTTCATTTAAGGTAAACCTTATTACTAATTAGGTGATCATGGCATGCTATGCTAGGTGTTAACCATGGTCTATGAGGTGCATAAAATGATTTAGAGAAATCATTTATGGTAAGAAAGAGTTCTGATGATATTAAGAGTTGATATCATGTCTCATTGCCAATTAGTGATGAGCCTAGTAAGTCACACACATACACAAGTTATCACCTAATTAAATATGATTTAATTAATTAATTAATTAAAGAGTTTAATTGATTAATTAAAAAGGTTTGGTTTGCAATTAGATTGCAAAGTCCTTAGCATGACTTGAAACCAAATATAGATTATTGGATGTACAGTACAAGTTAAATTTATATTTAAAGTGTTTAAATATGAATTTAATTAATGAGAAATTAATTAATAAAGATTAATTAATTTATATTTGATATAAATTGATTAGAAGAAGAGAAATAATTATTTTGGGTTGAGAACTCAAAATTAAGACACAGGGGCATTTTGGTCATTTCACAGGGTGACATGTGGCACCATGAGATGGTGACACATGGAATTACACATAAGCTTGCCAAATGTCTTTTAATCAAGTAAGATGATTAAAATTAAGATTAAATATAGGTTTGACACTTGGCACAATTTGATTGTGTCAATTAAACCTAGAACCAATTAGAGGGTGACAAGTGGTAAGGGTTTAATGTGTTAACCTAGCTATATAAGTGTTGTTATGAAAAGAAAAAACACAACCAGCAGCTGCTCCTCCTTTGTGCCGCCACTTTGAAGCTCTCCCTCTCTTCTTCTTCATCTCTCATCTATTCTAAGAGATTAGCAAACAATCTCTTGAATTAAAAATGCTAGAAATCGTTTCTAGTGTCCTGTTTGCATCTTTAATCTCTTAAAAGGCAGAACTTGATTTTTTAATTAATAGAAAAAGCTTTAGAAGTTGTTCAAGGGCTGCTATAGGTGTTCTTGGTGTGGACAAGCTAGAGGGACAACATCTGGTGTCCTGAAGACGCATTTGAAAAGCACAAATACACTGCGGTGCATCAAGAGGTTAGTGTATTTGTTCTTGATCTAATCTAAGGTTCTAAAATTAATCTGATTAATTTTAAAATCTTAAATGGCAGATACAGATCCAAAAATATATTAAAAGAGTTTTAATATGTTGTTTATCATTGAAATCAAATAGATAAAAATAAATCCTGCATGCTGCATGTGGCCCTAGGTGAAACTTTTTTGAATTCAATGGTATAAACTTGTGTTTTTCACGCTTCTGCTCCTTCAATTGGTATCAGAGCCACTATATTTGCCATTTAAATTGTTGATTATATGATTTAATTGTGTGTTTTGATCATGAGATGATTTATCCATTGCTGGTTGCAATGGATGTGTGGCGGCATACTTGAAGAACACCATCTTTGGTGCGCCAATTTTGGCTTCTATGGGTGGCTCAAGGTTTGGCTTTTTAATTTACAATTGTTGTATGATATAAAAGCTTATCCTATGTCTAATTAAATTGTTTAATTAGAATTTTAATCACACAATTAAATTTTGATTCAAATCAGAATTTTAAAAATTATTTGAATGTGATTCAAATCTGAATTTTAAAAGTTGTTTGAATGTGATTCAAATCTGAATTTTAAAAGTTGTTTGAATCATATTTAAATCTAATTTTTTTAAAGTTGTTTGAATAATATTCAAATCTGAATTTTTAAAAATTGTTTGAATGTGATTCAAATATGATTTTTTAAAAATTGTTTGAATGTGATTCAAATCTGAATTTTTAAGGTTGTTTGAATGTGATTCAAATATGAATTTTTAAATTTATTTGAATCATATTCAAATCTGGATTTTTAAGTTGAGTATGAGATATTCAATTTAATTTAAGTATGTATGTTTTATTTAATTGTTAAATAGTGAGATGCATGATGGATGATCATGGACTGTAAAAAACCAATGTGATTGGATTTATTTCTTTTATGTTTCTTTGGGATTGTAAATTAAATAATTTATTTTAATTTATTTTGGGCATGTATTATTAAGTTTGTAATAATTATTGGGTTGTAATTTCATTTATTTAAGTTCTTGTAAATTCGCTTTGGTATGCCAAGGATTACTATGTAATATTGGATTGCAAGAAGTTCAAGGAGGTCAAGAGCATTGGTGGGACCAGTGGGAGGAATTCAAGATCAAGTGTTGATTATGTACTCCTTCAGCAACTCTTGTAAAATGAATGAATGAAATGCACCTAGGAATGCCCTGATTCAATTCTTGGTGGCTCAGAATTGAATCCCTTAGAAAGTCCATGATCATACCATATTTATTTATTGTCCATGAATGCATGAGATGTATGGGAATGTATACAATTATATGATATATGCATGCTAAATGGATAATGTGCAAAGTGAGACCTTAATAGTAATTAGGATGACCATAAAATCTTCCAAACAAATGATTAAGTTGGAAATGCTATAATTAAAGTAATTATAACATGGGCCCTCCATTGGAGCAATTATTTTAAGAAATTTTAAATAGTTGCATGTGATGTAATTAATTTAAGAGATTTTCTTAAGAATAATTGTTAAGCATGAGATGTTGAAAATATGTAAATGGTTTGGTGGCCAATATTAGATTTACCTGAGGACATTAAAATTATTTGCATAATTACTGGCTCAATGGGATCAACTTAACTAATGCAAGATAAGTTAATAATGGATGTACCTGAGATTTTGAGCATTAGGGGCTAGGTAAAGGATTGAATGGGCAAGGAGTTGCTCACTTATAGTTTATTGTAATTCCAATAATGGATGTACCTGAGGATGATCAATAGAATTATAAGAATTCAATCACCCACTAGAAATCCATCCAACTAGGATTTTCGTTTTCTACTTTGGAAGTGTAGGATTCGCTAAGTTAGTGAGAGGACCAATTTGATTAAAAGACCATAATCATTTTGATTAATTACATGATACATTTACTAATTAATCTGGTTATTTTCTACAGTTAATTTTCTAATAATAATGAGCACAGAAGAACCACCACCATCCAATATCCTTGCAAGCATATTTGATCACAATAGGTTGACAGGACCTAATCTGTCTGATTGGCTAATAAATTTGAAACTTGTGCTGAACCTTGAATATATAGGATATGTTCTAGATTCAAATGTTCCTAGTCCCTCACCTCCAGAGGCCACTCAAAAGGAACATGAAGCTTTGGACAAGTGGAAGGAGCAGGATATGAGAGCTAAGTGTTACATGCTTGCTTCCATGAGTAATTAGTTACAGAAGCAGCATGAAAACATGCAGAGTGCGAGTGAGATCCTCCTTCACTTACAAGAGTTGTACGGTGAGCACAACAAGAATGCTAGATATGAGATATCTAGACAGCTATTCTGCATGAGGATGTCTGAGGGACAGAATGTTGGGGATCATGTCCACAAGATAATTCGGCTGATTGAGTAGTTGGAACATCTTGACTTCAACATGGATTTCCAACTACAGACGGATTTGATCCTTCAGTCCCTTCCTGAGTCTTTTAAAAATTTTGTGACAAATTTCCATATGATTAAATAGGAATGCACCTTAGCTGGTTTACTCAACATGCTGGTTATTACCCAAAAGAATATGCCGGGTAATAAAGAAAAAGAGGTAGCTTTGATTGCATCTTCTTCTGCTAGAAAGTCCAATAAGAAAAAGGGCAATAAGAAAAAGAAACCTTAGATTCCTAGTCCTTCAAAGAAAATAGCTAAACAGAAAGGGAAAACTAAAGCTGATGGAGGCAAAGGAAAGTGTTTCCACTGCCAGAAGGATGGGCACTGGAAAAGGAACTGCCCAGAGTATCTTGCTTCTCTGAAGGACAAGAAGGATAAACCTTCAGAAGGTATATCCATATTTTGTTATTTAGATTCTGATGATAGTCATAGTTCATCTACAGCTTGGGTTTTAGATACTGGTGCCAGTTCTCACATTTCTAATGATATGTAGGAACTAGCAAATAGTAGCAGCTTGCATTCTCAAAATGTTAGAGTCCGGATTGGCAATGGGTCAACTGTTGAAGCTTTAGCTATAGGATCTAAATTTTTTTATATGTTTGGACGTGTTTTGTGTTTGGATAATATTTTATATGTACCTGATGCTTTTAAGAACATCATTTTTATATCTATTTTGACTAGAAATGGCTATGAATTTCAATTCACAGATAATGTTTGCAATATTTATTTTGGAAATAAATATATTGATTCGAGTTATATAAATGATGGTCTTTATTATTTGGATAATAATGACAAACACAAAATGAATGCAAGTGATCTAAATGAATGTAATGCCATGGTGAAAACCAACTCAAGTTCAAAATATATTTGGCACTTAAGGTTATGTCATGTTGCAGAAGATAGGATTGCAAAATTAGAGAAAATAGGGATTCTATCCTCATTGAGCTCTGAGCCTACTCCAACTTGTGAATCTTGCCTTCAGGGCAAAATGACTAGATCACCCTTTGTTGGACAAGGGCTAAGAGCTGAAAATATTTTGGAGCTAATACATAGTGATGTATGTGGTCCATTTAAGGAAATGGCTAGAGGTGGTTTTCATTATTTTATTACCTTTACTGATAATAAATCAAGATTTGGGTATTTGTATTTGATGAAATACAAACATGAATCCTTTGAAAAGTTCAAAGCATTTAAATCTAAAGTAGAAAATCAAACAGGAAAGAGTATTAAAGCTCTTCGATCAGATCGTGGAGGTGAATATTTGAGTACTAAATTTGATGAATACTTGAGAGAGCACGGTATTGTTTCCCAGCTGACTCCTCCAGGAACGCCACAGCTGAATGGTATATCTGAAAGGAGAAATCGTACCCTATTGGATACATAGTATGATGAGCTATACTGATATGCCAATCTCCTTTTGGGGATTTGCATTAGAATCAGCTTTGTATATTCTGAATAGGATTCCATCAAAATCAGTTTCTTCCACACCTTATGAGATATGGCATGGAAGAAAACCAAGTCTTAAACATGTTAAGATTTGGGATTGTCCAGCTTATGTCAAAAAGCTGAACATTGATAAATTGGAAACCAGATCAGAAAAAGGTCGATTTGTTAGATATCCAAAAGATAGTTTTGGATATTATTTTTATTTGCCTACTTCACAAAAGGTTGTGATAAGTAGAGATGCCACATTTCTTGAACAATAAGAAGGAGGCAAAGGAAGGCAAATAGAGTTGGAATTGGAGAATTCTGACCAACTAACAGATTAGATGGATATAGATTCATCTAGTTAACCTACACCCATTGATGAAACATCTACAGCTATTCCTCGTAGAACAACCAGGGTATCTCACCCACCAGTGAGATATGGTTTCCTTCATGAAGAAGAACAAGAGTTGTCTACTCATGAAGAAGTAGATCATGGAGATGATCCACTTACCTATGAAGAAGCTATATTAGATATAGACTCTTCAAAATGGATTAATGCTATGAAATCCGAAATTGATTCCATGTATAAGAATCAAGTTTGGGATCTTGTTGACCCACCTGAAGGTATTGTACCTATAGGGAACAAATGGGTTTTCAAAAAGAAAATTGGTTCTGATGGAAAGTTAGAGACCTATAGGGCAAGGCTAGTAGTGAAAGGGTTTCGCCAAAGGCAAGGAATTGACTATGAGGAGACTTTCTCACCTGTTGCCATGCTTAAATCAATTAGGATTCTATTAGCAATAGCTGCATACTATGATTATGAGATTTGGTAGATGGATGTCAAAACAACTTTTCTCAATGGATACATTGAAGAAAACATTTTCATGGAACAACCTAGGGGTTTTGAATCCCAAGATGGTTCCAAGGTATGTAAGCTAAAGTGATCCATTTATGGGTTGAAGCAAGCTTCGAGGAGTTGGAACATCCATTTTGATGAAGCCATTAAATCATTTGGTTTTATCAAAAATGAGGATGAGCCATGTGTATATAAGAAGGTTAGTGACAGTGCTATCACTTTCCTTGTCTTATATGTGGATGATATATTGTTGATGGGTAATTAAACAAGTATGTTGACAACTGTAAATGTATGGTTGTCAAATACATTCTCCATGAAAGACTTAGGGGAGGTAACCTATATTCTTGGGATTCGCATCTATAGAGATAGAATGAAAAGAATAATTGGTTTATCCCAAAGTCTATACTTGGAAAAGGTGTTAAAGAGGTTTAACATGCTTGATTCCAAGAGAGGATTGTTACCAGTGAGACATAGTATCCATCTTTCTAAAGAGATGTCTCCAAAGACACTTGAAGAAAGAGATAAAATGGCCAGGATTCCATATGTTTTGGCTATTGAAAGTTTAATGTATGCAATGTTGTGTACTAGGCCGGATATTGCATATGCTATTAGTTTGACTAGCAGGTATCAATCTAATCCGGGTTTGGAACACTAGATAGTTGTCAAGAATATCCTTAAGTACTTGAGAAGAACTAAGGATTTATTCTTGATTTATGGAGGTGGAGACTTGTAATTGGATGGTTATAGTGATTCTGATTTCTAATCAGATATCGATGATAGAAAGTCTACCTCTTGGTATGTGTTCATTTGTAATGGAGGTGCAGTCAGTTGGAAGAGTTCCAAATAGAGCATGATTGCAGATTCCACTACCGAGGCTGAGTATATTGCTGCATCAGATGCTGCAAAGGAAGCTGTTTGGATAAAGAAGTTCATGACAGAACTTACAGCAGTTCCTTCTATTGAGTCAGCAGTTCCACCACACTGTGACAACAATGAGGCAGTCATACAGGCTAAGGAACCTAGGTCTCATTAGAAATCCAAACACATAGAAAGGCACTACCACATTATTAGAGAAATAGTTGGGCGAGGCAATGTAGCCATGCAGAAAATAGCATCAGCTGAAAATCCAGCTGATCCATTCATTAAGCCTATGTCACAGACTCAGCTAAATCGACATCTTGAGAAGATGGGTCTAAGATATTGTAATGAATGGCTCTAGTGCAAGTGGGAGATTGTTAGTAGTATGCCCTAGAGCATATCATTTAGTATGTATCTTGTACATGTTCTTATTAATAAAAGGCAATTCCACTATTCCGTTTACATAATATATTTATGTTTAATAGAAAAGGTCCATTAATATTTTGTTAGAAATTCTATTCTTAAGTTATTAAGAATATGAGTGACAGTATTTCTAGTACAAAGTATCATAAATAGGTTCACAATCGAGGATACTTCATAATAAGGACATGCCTTATCTAGAAAGATTATATTCATGTTTGTTCCAAAGTTATTTATATGAGATATAAATAAGATGGAATGGTGAGTCTCATGCCATATGACAAACATGATAAGCACTTATAAATGATAAGTAGGCTGAACCAGTGACACTTATGACAAACACATGGAGTTTACTCTTGTCAATGCATTATCATAAATCATATCAGTGCATATAATCTTTAGACTTGAGATAGCACACTTATCTTGTATATAGGTGGTTTGAGTTTGATACTGTTTTCATACTTGTATTGTGTATGGGTATATGGACATGTGTTGGCTCCTACTAGTTATATGTGGAGGTAGGTGTTGATCAAGATGGAATCTGTTCCTCTAAGTAAATAGAGATAAATTCCTATGTTCATTTAATTGTACTTGATGTTTCAAGTTCTTGGCCAGGACAGATAGATTTATTCAGAAAAGAGTTTCTGATGAGAAAATCTTTTAATCAAGAACTAAAATTAAAAGAGAACATAATATTAATAGCAAATAGAGTTTGACATAAACCATAACTCCAGCTTGAGTTGGGATTTTGTAATAGAGAGATTCTAGTGCATGGTAACATATGATTATAGGTTCATTTAAGGTAAACCTTATTACTAATTGGGTGACCATGGCATACTATGCTAGGTGTTAACCATGGTCTATGAGGTGCATAAAATGATTTAGAGAAATCATTTATGATAAGAAAGAGCTCTGATGATATTAAGAGTTGATATCATATCTCATTGCCAATTAGTGATGAGCCTAGTAAGTCACACACATACACAAGTTATCACCTAATTAAATATAATTTAATTAATTAATTAAAGAGTTTAATTGATTAATTAAATAATTTTGGTTTGCAATTAGATTGCAAAGTCCCTAGCATGACTTGAAACCAAATATAGATTATTGGATGTACAGTATAAGTTAAATTTATATTTTAAGTATTTAAATATGAATTTAATTAATGAGAAATTAATTAATAAAGATTAATTAATTAATTTATATTTGATATAAATTGATTAGAAGAAGAGAAATAATTATTTTGGGTTGAGAACTCAAAATTATGACACAGGAGCATTTTGGTCATTTCACAGGATGACATGTGGCACCATGAGATGGTGACACATGGCATTACACATAATCTTGCCAAATGTCTTTTAATCATGTAAGATGATTAAAATTAAGATTAAATATAGGTTTGATACTTAGCACAATGTGATTGGGTCAATTAAACCTAGAACCAATCAGAGGGTGACATGTGGCAAGGGTTTAATGTGTTAACCTAGCTATATAAGTGTTGTTATGAAGAGAAAAAACACAACCAGCAGCTGCTCCTCCTTTGTGCCACAACTTTGAAGCTCTCTCTCTCTTCTTCTTCATCTCTCATCTATTCCAAGAGATTAGCAAACAATCTCTTGAATTAAAAATGCTAGAAATTGTTTCTAGTGTCCTGTTTACATCTTTAATCTCTTAAAAGGTAGAACTTGATTTTCTAATTAATAAAAAAAGCTTTAGAAGCTGTTCAAGGGCTGCCATAGGTGTTCTTGGTGTGAACAAGCTAGAGGGACAACATCTGGTGTCTTGAAAACGCATATGAAAGGCACAAATACACTACAGTGCATCAAGAGGTTAGTGTATTTGTTCTTGATCTAATCTAGGGTTCTAAAATTAATCTGATTAATTTTAAAATCTTAAATGACAAATAAAGATCCAAAAATATATTAAAAGAGTTTTAATATGTTTTTTTATCATTGAAATCAAATAGATAAAAATAAATCTTGCATGATGCATGTGGCCCTAGGTGAAAATTTTTGAATTCAATGGTATAAACTTGTGTTTTTCATGCTTCCGCTCCTTCATATATGTATGTTAATTATTTGAGCAGTTGTATAAAAACTCTTGTAAAATATTTTGGTATGTCATTAAATGTAAATTATTGTAAATGTAAATTTGAGATTTCATTTACCTGAATAGTTTTGTAATATTAATTTATGAATCTTGTAATCAATGAAATGTTTCTTTTATCATGAGGTTGGTTTGAAAATGAAATGATTTGATTATTGAGATTGAATTATGAGATGAAATGAAGTTTATTGGAGTTGTATATGAGAAAATATATTGGGAGTGTTTTCTTTTTCAGGTTTGAAGAACTGTTTTCTCAAAATACAGCCGGCACTCTGTCGAAATTTTAAAAAATTTTTATAACACCAGATTTTAATCGATGATTTAAATTTCAAGAAAATTGATTTAAAATTCCTTGTAGAATATTAAATGGGTTACCGATAGGCAAAGTACGGTAATTTATTAGGTGTACTACGGGATCATGTTACATCTTACGGAGGAGTAGGGTGTGACATCTCGGCCTCATTAGGGACTATCTCCCTTCCATAACGGCTTAGTCTAACAAATTCCTTTTCATATTCTGCCACTGTCAGCTGTTTCTGCCTCAGGTTAATGAATTCTCTTCTTCTCTCTTTCAGATATACACTTCCCACATACTTCTTTTTGAACTCTAAGAGGAAGAAGTCCCAGGTTATTTTGTTCTGGCTGCACTTCACTGGACACTGTATCCCATCATTGATATGCATCATCTTACAGTAGAGATATAGCAGCTTCTAAGTTTTGCTCTGGAGTGCAGTGGAGTTGTTTTAAAACTCTCCTTGTCCTGTTCAACCAATTCTCAGCTGCAACAGAATCATCTTCTCTCTTGCTAAAGAAATTCACTACTCCAAATTTTCTCAGTATTTCTAGATGGGATTTCTACTGTGGAGGTGGTGGTGGTGGCAGTACCCCTGCCATTTATCTGAAAAACTCAGCCATTTGCTAGAACATGGCCTATGGAGGCCGAGCAGGCTCTGCTGGAGCTGGTGGAGCAGGTTCTGCCCTACCCCCAGTTTTAGCTGCTGCAGGTGGAGCATGACTCTTCACTTCCTACTCAACTGTCCTCTGAGATGTGGGGTCCATATCCTAATCAAAATAACAAAGACAAACAGATCTGCATTAGTATTACCTTGACTCTTACAAATGCAATGCATGGTATGGACTCGATCTAGACCCAGAAATGCCTAAATCGTGCTCTAATACCACTAAATGTGACACCCCTTACCTGTCTATAGTGTAGCTGAGTAACATATGCCACACAATGTGCCAGAATATCATATTTTATCTCAATTATTTTTATCCTTCCTTAACTTATTTTTTATTTATGGTTATGAAGTGCAATTTATGAAATTTAACTCATTTAAGTCATTTATTGAAATTATAAATTCATTTGAGGTTTTGAAAATTTTATAGAAAATCTGGTAGAGTACCGGCTAAAAATAGAGAAAACAGTTCTTCGGAACCTGTGAAAAATACTTCCAATACTCATTCTATTCCACAACTCCCAATTATCACATCAATTTTTAACAATTTCTCAAACTTCCCAATCATTCCATTCACATCATATTTATACTCAAATCATAAATAAATACTAAATTTTCATTTATGAACACCATTTATATATAATTTCATTAATACATAATCACACAAGTTTCAATTTACATGACAAAATAAAAGTTTAATTACAAAATTTATAAAAATACAAAACACAATATACAAAATGTAGCCTAGCATCCTACCAATGCACTGTAGCTAAGAGGTGACACAGGACACTAGCATATTTGACTCTCACTGTAACACCCCTCACCCGACTACAGTATAGCTGAGCAAAGTGTGCTACATTCGGTGCCGGAGCACCCTATCTTATCTTACTTTATTCCTTTAATAATTTGGTCTCGTTATATTTTAATATCAATTATTTTTAGATGGAGAAACCAGCAGAGTTTTCCCTATTTTATTATCATTTGGCATACTTCACTATTCACCTCCTTGAAATTTTCAATAATATTTTACAATAAAAATCTCATCAATTATTCTCATAACCATCTCATAATTCACATCTCATTCATATATCTCAATTTCATATTCATTTCAATGCATTTCCATTTATGCACAATTTATATATATAAATTCTCAAGTTTCATTAATTTACATGATTTATAGACTGATTATATAAATTCATAATTTACATGATCTACAAATTTTTTACAATTCCATAATCTATATTTCAACATACAATTCATAGTTTACATTACAAATAATAACTAATTATAATGTACAAAATACATAATATGATCTATATGTTCCCTATCTACATGCATTGCTGAGGAGGTGACAACCTTGAACACTGTGCAGATCAGACTCCAAAATCTCTTTTTGGTATTCGCTGGGCTTTAACTTCAGTACCTGCGCGAGGAAACAAATCCATCGCGCTAAGCATTGCTGCTTAGTGGTGCAATAATATAACAAGAAATAATGTATACAAATAAAAATAATTGCAGCATATTTTCTATACTCAAGAATTTTACTGGGTTCATATGAAATTTGCCATACAGTATATTTTTCGTCATTTATATTGCTCTCTAGAATCTCTTTTGTCATAAGTTTATAATAATCATTTATATAATGTACAAATAAATCTAAATATTTAGTTTATGTTTATTTTATTATGGAGGATGCATTTCTAATAATTACTTACGTTATGCTTATTTTGCAAGTCTCTCATTTACTCTCTTAATATTTTCTATGTGTTGTGGATCATTTTGTAATAATTAAATTTTTAATACTAGTTTAATACCTTTTGGATTTTTCTCACTGATTTATTTAGTTTCTAATATTTTTAACTTATTTTAATAAATTTTTCTGCCCAGGTAACCTATGACAGGCTTACTAAACTGGATAACGGGTTGTTGGCAGTGGACATCGCGGTGCCTCGGGCCCTCATACCATGGGACGTAGAACGTCAACCACGTATATAGTCAGTATGGCTAAAAAGCCATGATAACACATAATCGGGTATAAAAGCCATGAGTGCGGGCATAAAGCCATGAGTGCAGGCATAAAGCCATGAATACAGGCATAAAACCTTTCGCAGTACTGCTAAAATAATACTCTATTGGCATGCCAATCTATCCAATCTGACACACATGTCTAGGCTATACAAGGGCACATAATATCATTAAATATTAATATATTTTGTTTTATGACTTCATTATTTCATGACAAATTTCATAATTTATACATTCATCATAATATTCATACTAATTATAATTCACATTCAAAACATCTTTCCTTTCTCTCTTGATGGGAACCTAAATCCCAAATGACACTTTTATCACATTTATTCATTGAACAATCTATTCATATAAAGTACATTTCATACTTCGAGTTTTATTGCTAATATATTATGAACTCCATTGGTGTTGGGAGTATAAGTCTCAACAATCCATCTAGGTAAATTTCATTTCATATTTAAGTGGTATCACTCATGTTTTATTAGACTTACTAGTAATGGGAATACAAATCTTAATTATATATTCACATAACTTAAATGTTCATTAAGTCATTTAGGTAAATTACTATTTCTATTCCAAGTAATCCATGAACATTTCATGGATTCCAAATTTCATACCTTAATTTCCCCTACCAATTTAGTTCTTACACTTTGTGTCTTTGTACTACTATTCACATTACTATTTACTCAAATTGTTGACTTTTTAATACACAATAAATTTATTGAACCTAAGTTCACTAAGATACCATATTTTGCATTTTATTTTTGTTAGTTTTGATTTTCAATACCATTACAAAGCTTATTTTATGTTATTCAAAATTTTCAGATTTCATACCCTAAGTTTATTGTTCTATTAGTCATTGTTACAGTCGAAATTTGGCAAAATTTTCTTCTTCAAAGTTGTTCCTTTATGTGTCTTCTTTAATTTCCTTTTTAAATCACTCCAATTAGAGTTTTGTAGCTAAAGTTATGGTCATTTTACCATAACTGACCGGATTGACCTATACTCAGAATTTCTGGGCAATTTGGTTTTGCCAGATTTGGTGACCTAAGTTTGGTTGGCAATTTGACTAGGTTATGATCAGAATTTTGATTTGTGTTCTTCAATGAAAGTTATAGGGCTATGTCTTAGCTTTCTGTTGGTAAAATTTCAGATCAATTGAACTTTTCTACACTGAGTTATGACCATTTGAACAAATACTATTCATTTGGTCATTTTCCAGGGACAGCATGTTGGTCGTCTGGATTAGGGTAATTTTTAGGTCAACTTGGTTTGATTTTCTGGGCAAGGTTTCTTCACCAAAGTTGTGCCAATATGTCTTATAAAAATTTTTCCATTGGTTTCATTGCATTTGGATTTTTGTAGACCATGTTATGGCCATTTTGCCAAAACTGGTTGGGTGAACTTTAGTCTAGAAAATTTTGGGCAGAATGGTTTTGGTCAGTTTGGTGACCTCAGTTGGGCCAGCATTTTCATTTGGTTAGAGGCATTTCTGGGCCTTGTGTTCTCAATGAAAGTTGTAGCCCTATGTCTAATCTTTCCAATGACACAAAAATCAGGTCATTTGGACCTGTTTAGAGGAAGTTATGGGCAAATGAACATATATGGTCAATTTTCTGGGTTCAGTGTTTGGATTTCCGGATTGAGACAATAAATTGGTCAAGATTTGGACAGAATTTGGGCATGATTTCTTCATGAAAAATGGGGCATTTTATTCTAGGTTTCATCTCTAATTAGCCTCACACCAATTGGAGTAATACAACTCCAGTTATAGCTCAAAAAATACATTGGACTCAAAGGTCAGAATTTCGTGCATAAGAATCAACCCTCCCAAATTCAATTCTCCCAACTCTACAAACTTCATTTGACATATTTGGCACTTCTAATGGTCATTAAATCATCTCAACATCATCAAATTCAAGACACACATCAATTTCCCCAAAGTTAGGTCAAAAACCCTAACTCACATTCCTCAATTCATATAAACACATGCCAATCAATTTGTTCATCACAATTACTCATCAATATCATTAATCAATACAAATAATTTCATCAAAACCATCAAACCACAACTTTTATCATGGCTGCCAAAATTTAGTAATTTCCTATCCCTATGAATTTCTTTTAATTTCATATCAATCTAACTTAATTTAGCAAGCTTGTCATGGTTAGAAGAGAAATAAAAATGAATTAGTGCACTAACCTCAAATGGCAAGATTCTAGGTCTTCTAATTCTTCAACTACTCCTCTTATTTTTGCCTCTAATCACTTTAGCAAAGTTAGATATCAAGTTTTTGTGTTTGGAGGTTGGAAAAATATGGAAGATTTTGATGGGAAAATGAAGCTTAAAGATACATCAATGGAGGAACCTCCTCTCTCTCTCTCTCTCTCTCTCTCTCTCTCTCTCTCTCTCTCTCTCTCTCTCTATGGATTGGTTTATTTGAAGAAGAAGCTACTGTTTTATTTATTTTTGTGTCATTTATCCTCTTTTTCTAGTTAATTAAGTGGTGATTAAATGTGATTGGTGGAATTTTTTTAAATGACATCATAATGATGGCATAATTGGTATTTTCTTTCATTTTCTTTTATTTTCTTCTCTACTCATTTTCATTTTAATTTTTAAAAATATTTATTCATATTTTATGTCATAATAATTATTTACTTAACTGGACAAGTCGGCCAAAAATCATCTCTGAGGACAAAATGACCAAAATGCCCTCCGTTTAGCCTATTGAGCCAAAATCGTCTGTACCGATCGAAAAATTTTTCTAAGCCTTTTCATGGCATTCTAATATCATAGAAACCTCAATGACTCTTCTTTGGAGTCTCAAAAATTATTTCATAAATTTTATCCCGAGTCTGGGGTCGGTAACTGTCTTTATCGATACTTCCCCGTACGGTCACCTATCGCTAGGGCACTGGCTCATTTAACTTTGTTGTATTTTATTTCTAAAATTTTTTCTTAATTTTTCTTATTACTATTTGAGTTATTTATGACTCCTCACTCTAATCTAAATATTTTTCTAGACATTCTACCTGTCTGGACCAACACTGGTCACCGAAACAGTAGAATATACTGAATTGCTACAGTGAGGGTGTTACAATCACCCAGACTGCGGTCTACTGGGATCGCGCTCTGTATCTCTAGTACCTACGCGTAGCAAAAAGCAACGCGCTAAGAAATAATGCTTAGTGGTGCCAATAATAAAATAAAAAGAACTAAAAGAAAATAAATATGCAGTGTCTATATTGATGTTTCATGCAGACAAATTTTTGGTAATTATTTGTAGTCTATTTATTTGGCACTTGTTATATCAATAAATTCATTAAATTTATCAACTTCCATTTTTAGTTGCCCAAGTAACCTATACTGGATGACTGGATTAGATAAACAGGTAAACTGGTACTGGGTACCAAGTACCTCGGGCCATCACACCATCGGTCACATATGTATCTCCCGGTGTGCAACAAAATAGCTAATAAGCTGTAATAATTATTTGGCACAAGGCCAAGTATCACCATAATTTCAGAATGGCTAAAGGCCATAAAATCACAGAATGGTATAATGCCATGTGCAGTACTGCTAACTGAACCCTATTGGCATGCCAACCTATCCAAACCAATCTTAATAAATGTACTAGGGCACATTACCAAGTTATTGATTGAATTTTCATGCTTTACATGTAAGTTTACTATTCATTTTACTATTTTGGTCAAATTATTAACTTTCCAATGCATAATAGCTACATAAGTCCTAATCACATAAATTTACCATATTTTGGCTCCCAAAAGTGTTGGCATTAGTTGCCAATCCATACTTTTAACCAATGGTAAATAAATCAGAAATTTCAGTTTTTGGTGCTAGAGTTCACTATTCTATTAAGCCATTCTACAGTGAGAATTTGGCTAAATGTTCTTTATCAAAGTTGTTCCTTATTGTGTCTAGTTACATTTCTTTTTTTTTGAATCACCCCATTTGGATTTTTGTAACTCAAGTTATAGCCTAAACACCATAACTGGCCGGATTGTAATTTTTCCAGAATTTCTTGGCAGAATCAATTCTGTAGTTTTTGTACACTGAATACAGGTCAGTTTTTGAATATGTTATGGTCAAAATTTGGGTTTGTTTTCTTCATGAAAGTTGTAGGGATATGTCTCAGCTTTCTACTGATAAAATTTCAGGTCAATTGAACATTTCTACACTGAGTTATGACCATTTGAACAAACACTATTTATTTGATCATTTTCCAGGGACAGCATGTTGGTCACTCGGATTAGGGTAGTTTTTAGGTCAACTTGGGCTGGTTTTTTGGGCAGGATTTCTTCACCAAAGTTGTGCCATTATGGGTCTAGTTTCATGTCTAATTGGCCTTGCACCAATTGCACCTACACCTTTCAAGTTATAGCTACCCAAACCTGTTGGACTCACACCCAGCCCTGCAGGTCACTAAGGGCAGCATACTTAACCTCAATTTCATTGTCCTAAATCACTTCAATTCCTCATCACATATAGTTAAATGGTCACTAATTGACCATTACAATGTTCATATACTATTACATGAGCAAACCCTAATTTTGGTCAAGTTTCAAAGTTCTCAAAGTTCAATTTATGCATTAAACTTACAATTTCAACTTATATCATGTCCTTAAACATGAATTGAGAGAGAGAGAGAATAAATTGGGCACTAACCTTGATTTAACTAATTTCCAAAGCTTGAGAACTTCTCTTTTCCTCCTTCTTTTTGCTGCCCAAGACTTGCTCTAGGTGTAAGGAAAATTTTTAATGAAAGGAGCAAGGGATTTTATGGTGTAAAATGGTGGGAAAGGAAGCTTGGTTGGGATGGCAATGGTGGAAAACCTTGGAGCTGGTTCATTGCAGTTGAGGAAAATGGAAGAAACTAATTTGTTTTCTTTCATTTTCTGACCATTTAGTCATTTTAAATGAGTTATTGCTATGTGTCACAATGTGATTGGGTGGGAGGATTTTAATTACATAAGCATGATGTCAAAATTCCCAATTTTCCTTCATTTTCTTTCCTTTTCTTTTCTACTTAGTTTCAATTAAATTTTTAGCAACATTTATTCACATTTTTTGTCATAATAATTATTTACTTAATTTGACAAGTCAGCCAAAAATCATCTCTAAAGACAAAATGACCAAAATGCCCTCCCTCATTGATTTCGATTAGTGGGGTGAGTGTGCCTTGTCGTGGTGTACAACACGGCATGTTCGGAAAAGTTTATGTCATGACCTAAATTGTGTTATTGATTGGCAACACTGTGTTATTCAATTGTTTGACTAAATTTGTGTTATATGAGCTTTGAAAAATTGTGAATTGTTTGGATTGTAAATTGTCAACAAAAGTTTTACATACAGCATTTTAAATTGTTATTGTGTACCACTGAGTAAATTTTACTCAGCGATAGCTTTTTTATTGCTGTCGCAGGTAGACAGACAGACAGAGCAGCAGAGTAGGCTACTTGTACCACATTTTGAGATTTCGCCGGGTATATTGAGTATACCATATTGTGTAGTTTTTTATTGTAATGTATGTGCACTGTATGTATATATTGTACTTAGTCTTGAGCAGTTGTAAACTAAAATTGTAAACTATTTGGCCTGTAAAAGTATTGTGATAAATTTATCTTATCTTAGTTTTTTGGAAACACTGGAAAATTGATTGTTGAACTGAGTTGATAATGTTCAGAAATTTATTGTGTTGAACAAATTATTGGAGTTTGGGATTGAGGAATCATATATTTGAAGTGCTTTTTACAGTTTTTTGAAGAACTATTTTATTCAAAATACAGATGGCACTCTGCCAAAAGTTTTACAAAAATTGTTAATACTTCAAATGTGTTATTTAGTTTCACTTTAGTTAAAACAAAAAATTTAAACACCTGTCAATAGTGCTCACCACTATAAAAAGAAGTAAAAAAAGTTTTAAAATCTCTTGTACTGTATTTAATGGGTTATCAGTAGACGAAGTTGGTAATTCATTGGGTATACTACGGGATCATGTTATGCCTTACGGAGGGGTAGGGTGTGACATGTTTTAGTGGTATCAGAGCAAGTTTTTAAATTCTATTTTGACCTGTAATTTGAATATTCTTTCTTCATAAAACAACTGCTTAATGTCATTGTTTGATACATACAGTACATTACATTATAAATATGCACTAACATGAGGAAATCTCCTTGTGTTATTTGTTTAGGAGGTGTAATATCCTCTAATTGACTATGGAAGAAGGGGACTGTTCAGTCAATCAATCAATAAAGGTTGAGGTACAAGGGGATGCCCCAGCCCCTCAGAGAGTCGAAAGCTCAACTTTAGCAGCCCCACCTGTACAAATTACTGCACAAATGGTCCAGCAAATGGCCACTTTCTTTCAACAAATGGCTGATAATCTGTCAGCTCAAGCCCAAGTACGAACCCAACCCCTACAAGGGCAGTGTGAAATAGAGAAGAGGGAGAAACTTATGGGTCAGAGCTCAAGCAGTAATTTGGGGAAGAGAAAAGAATTTAAGGAGCCTCGAGCTTAGGGATATAACAGAGGTGGATCATCAGGGCAGAGACCACCAAGGTCCAGTCGTCGAACAACTAGAATTTTTTACCCTCCCCGCCAATGTGAAACTTGAGGTAAACCACATAGTGGGGTATGTTATAGAGCCATAGGAGCATGTTTTAATTGTGGAGAGACTGAAGGAATGGAAGCGTGAAAAACACAAGTTTATACCATTGAATTCAAAAATTTTCACCTAGGGTCACATGCATCATGCAAGATTTATTTTTATCTATTTAATTTCAATGATAAACAACATATTAAAACTCTTTTAATATGTTTTTGGATCTGTATTTGCTATTTAAGATTTTAAAATTAATCAGATTAATTTTAGAACCCTAGATTAAATCAAGAACGATTACACTAACCTCTTGATGCACTGCAGCGTGTCTGCGCCTTTGAGATTCGTCTTCAGGACACCAGATGTTGTCCCTCTAGCTTGTCCACACCAAGAACACCTATGACAGCCCTTGAATAGCTTCTAAAGCTTTTTCTATTAATTAGAAAATCAAGTTCTGCCTTTTAAGAGATTAAAGATGTAAACAGGACACTAGAAACAATTTCTAGTGTTCTTAATTCAAGAGATTGATGGCTAATCTCTTTGAGTTGATAAGAGATGAAGAAGAAGAGATGAAAACCCTCAAAGTGGCATGACAAAGGAGTGTGGCTGCTGGTTGTGTTTTATTTTCTCATAACAACACTTAAATAGCTAGGTTAACACATTAAACCCTTGCCACATGTCACCCTTTGATTAGCTCTAGGTTTAAGTGACCCAATCACATTGTGCCAAGTGTCAAACCTATATTTAATCTTGATTTTAATCATCTTACATGATTAAAAAAAACATTTGGCAAGCTTATGTGTAATCCCATGTGTCACCATCTCATGGTGCCACGTGTCACACTGCAAAATGACCAAAATGCCCCTGTGTCTTAATTTTGAGTTCTCAACCCAAAATAATTATTTTTCTTCTTCTAATTAATTTATATCAAATATAAATTAATTAATTAATCTCTATTAATTAATTTCTCATTAATTAAATTCATAAAACACTTTAAATATAAATTTAATTTATACTACACATCCAATAATCTAGATTTGGTTTCAAGTCATGCTAGGGACTTTGCAATTTAATTGCAAACCAAACCTATTTAATTAATCAATTAAACTCTTTAATTAATTAATTAAATCATATTTAAATAGGTGATAACTTGTGTATGTGTGTGACTTACTAGGCTCATCACTAATTGGCAATGAGACATGATATCAACTCTTAATATCATCAGAACTCTTTCTTACCATCAATGATTTCTCTAAATCATTTTATGAACTTCATAGACCATGGTTAACACCTAGCATAGCATGCCATGGCCACCCAATTAGTAATAAGGTTTACCTTAAATGAACCTATAATCATATGTTACCATGCACTAGAATCTCTTTGTTACAAAATCCCAACTCAAGCTGGAGTCATGGTTTATGTCAAACTCCATTTGCTATGAATATTATGTTCTCTTTTAATTCCAGTTCTTGATTAAAAAGATTTTCTCATCAGAAACTCTTTTCTGAATAAATCTATCTGTCCTGGCCAGGAACTTGAAACATCAAGAACAATTAAATGAACATAGGATTTTATCTCTATTTACTTAGAGGAACAGATTCCATCTTGATCAACACCTACCTCCATATATAACTAGTAGGAGCCAACACATGCCCATATACCCATACACAGTACAAGTATGAAAGCAGTATCAAACTCAAACTACCTATATACAAGATAACTGTGCTATCTCAGGTCTAAAGATTATATGCACTGATATGATTTATGATAAAACATTGACAAGAGTAAACTCCATGTGCTTGTCATAAGTGTCACTGGTTCGGCCTACTTATCATTTATAAGTGCCTATCATGTTTGTCATATGGCATGAGACTCACTATTCTATCTTATTTATATCTCATATAAATAACTTGGGAACAAACATGAATACAATCTTTCTGGATAAGTCATGTCCTTATTATGAAGTATCCTCGATTGTGAACCTATTTATGATACTTTGTGCTAGAAATATTGTCACTCATATTCTTAACAACTTAAGAATAATATTTCTAACAAAATATCAATGGACCTTTTCTATTACACATAAATATATTATGTAAACGAAAAAGTGGAAATGCCTTTTATTAATAAAAATATATACAAGATACATACTAAATGATATGCTCTAGGGCATACTACTAACAATCTCCCACTAGCACTAGAGCCATTCATTACAATACCTTAGACCCATCTTCTCAAGATGTCAGTCTAACTGAGCTTGTGACAAAGGCTTAATGCATGGATCAGCTGAATTTTTTCAGCTGATGTTATTTTTCTGCATGGCTATATCGCCTTTGCCCAACTATATGTCTGATAATGTGGTAGTTCCTTTCTATGTGTTTGGATTTTGGGTGAGACCTTAGTTCCTTAGCCTGTATGACTGCTCCATTGTTGTCACAGTGTAGTGGAACTGCTGACTCAATGGAAGGAACTACTGTAAGTTTTGTCACGAACTTCTTTATCCAAACAGCTTCCTTTGCAGCATCTGATGCAGCAATATACTCAGCCTCTGTAGTGGAATCTGCAATCGTGCTCTGTTTGGAACTCTTCCAACTGACTGCACCTCCATTACAAATGAACACATATCTAGAGGTAGACTTTCTATCATCAATATCTAATTGGAAATCAGAATCAGTATAACCATCCAATTGCAAGTCTCCACCTCCATAAATCAAGAATAAATCCTTAGTTCTTCTCAAGTACTTAAGGATATTCTTGACAGCTATCCAGTGTTCCAAACCTGGATTGGATTGATACCTGCTAGTCAAACTAACAGCATATGCGATATCCGGCCTAGTACACAACATTGCATACATTATACTTCTAATAGCCGAAGCATATGGAATCCTGGCCATCTTATCTCTTTCTTCAGGTGTCTTTGGAGACATCTCTTTAGAAAGATGGATACCATGTCTCACTGGTAACAATCCTCTCTTGGAATCAAGCATGTTAAACCTCTTTAACACCTTTTCCAAGTATAGACTTTGGGATAAACCAATTATTCTTTTCGCTTTATCTCTATAGATGCGAATCCCAAGAATATAGGTTGCCTCCCCTAAGTCTTTCATGGAGAATGTATTTGACAACCATACCTTTATAGTTGTCAACATACCTGTGTCATTACCCATCAATAGTATGTCATTCACATATAAGACAAGGAAAGTGATAGCACTGTCACTAACCTTCTTATATACACATGGCTCATCCTCATTTTTTATAAAACCAAAGGATTTAATGGCTTCATCAAAACGGATGTTCCAACTCCTCGAAGCTTGTTTCAACCCATAAATGGATCGCTTTAGCTTGCATACCTTGGAACCATCTTGGGATTCAAATCCCCTAGGTTGTTCCATGAAAATGTTTTCTTCAATGTATCCATTGAGAAAAGCTGTTTTGACATCCATCTGCCAAATCTCATAATCATAGTATGCAGCTATTGCTAATAAAATCCTAATTGATTTAAGCATGGCAACAGGTGAGAAAGTCTCCTCATAGTCGATTCCTTGCCTTTGGCGAAACCCTTTCGCTACTAGCCTTACCTTATAGGTCTCTACCTTTCCATCAGAACCAATTTTCTTCTTGAAAACCCATTTGTTCCCTATAGGTACAATACCTTCAGGTGGGTCAATAAGATCCCAAACTTGATTCTTATACATGGAATCAATCTCGGATTTCATAGCATCAATCCATTTTGAAGAGTCTATATCTGATATAGCTTTTTCATAGTTAAGTGGATCATCTCCATGATCTACTTCTTCATGAGTAGACAACTCTTGTTCTTCTTCATGAAGAAAACCATATCTCACTGGTGGGTGAGATACCCTGGTTGTTCTACGAGGAACAGCTGTAGATGTTTCATCAACGGGTATAGGTTGACTAGATGGATCTATATCTATCTGATATGTTGGTTGGTCAGAATTCTCCAATTCTAACTCTATTTGCCTTCCTTTGCCTCCTTCTTGAACAAACTGTTGTTCAAGAAATGTGGCATCTCTACTTATCACAACCTTTTGAGAAGTAGGCAAATAAAAATAATATCCAAAACTATCTTTTGGATATCCAACAAATCGACCCTTTTCTGATCTGGTCTCCAATTTATCAGTGTTCAGCTTTTTGATATAAGCTGGACAACCCCAAATCTTAACATGCTTAAGACTTGGTTTTCTTCCATGCCATATCTCATAAGGTGTGGAAGAAACTGATTTTGATGGAATCCTATTCAGAATATACAAAGCTGATTCTAATGCAAATCTCCAAAAGGAGATTGGCATATCAGTATAGCTCATCATACTACGTACCATATCCAATAGGGTACGATTTCTCCTTTCAGATACACCATTCAGTTGTGGTGTTCCTGGAGGAGTTAGCTGAGAAACAATGCCATGCTCTCTCAAGTATTCATCAAATTCAGTACTCAAATATTCACCTCCACGATTTCATTGAAGAGCTTTAATACTCTTTCCTGTTTGATTTTCTACTTCAGATTTAAATTCTTTCAACTTTTCAAAAGATTCATGTTTGTATTTCATCAAATACAAATACCCAAACCTTGATTTATCATCAGTAAAGGTAATAAAATAATGAAAGCCCCCTCTAGCCATTTCTTTAAATGGACCACATACATCACTATGTATTAGCTCCAAAATATTTTCAGCTCTTAGCCCCTGTCCAACAAAGGGTGATCTAGTCATTTTGCCCTGAAGGCAAGATTCACAAGTTGGAGTAGGCTCAGAGTCCAATAAGGATAGAATCCCTATTTTCTCCAATTTTGTAATCCTATCTTCTGCAACATGACATAACCTTAAGTGCCAAATATATTTTGAACTTGAGTTGTTTTTCACCACGGCATTGCTTTCATTTAGATTGCTATACTCTGGCCAGTGGAAACACTTTCTTACTGGTAATGGAAACACTTTCTTATTGGCAATGGAAACACTTTCCTGTTGGCAGTGGAAACACTTTCCTTTGCCTTCATCAGCTTTAGTCTTCCTTTTCTGTTTAGCTATTTTCTTAGAAGGACCAGGAATCTGAGGTTTCTTTTTCTTATTGCCCTTCTTCTTGTTGGACTTTCCAGCAGAAGAAGATGCAACCAAAGCTACCTCTTTTCCTTTATTGCCTGGCATATTCTTTTGGGTAATAACCAGCATGTTGAGTAAACCAGCTAAGGTGCATTCCTGTTGAGTCATATGGAAATTTGTCACAAAATTTCCCAAAAGACCCAGGAAGGGACTGAAGGATAAAATCCGTCTGTAGTTGGAAATCCATGTTGAAGTCAAGATATTCCAACTGCTCAATCAGCCGAATCATCTTGAGGACATGATCCCCAACATTCTGTCCCTCAGACATCCTCATGCGGAACAGCTGCCTAGATATTTCATACCTAGCATTCCTGCTGTGCTCACCATACAACTCTTGTAGGTGAAGGAGGATCTCACTCGCACTCTGCATATTCTCATGTTGCTTCTGTAACTCATTACTCATGGAAGCAAGCATGTAACACTTAGCTCTCATATCATGCTCCTTCCACTTGTCCAAAGTTTCATGTTCCTCTTGTGTGGCCTCTGGAGGTAAGGGACCAGGAACATTTGAATCTAGAACATATCCTATATGTTCAAGGTTCAGGACAAGTTTCAAATTTCTTAGTCAATTAGACAGATTAGGTCCTGTCAACCTATTGTGATCAAGTATGCTTGCAAGGATATTGGATGGTGGTGGTTGTTTTGTGATCATTTTTATCAGAAAATTAACTGTAGAAAATAACCAGATTAATTAGTAAATGTATCATGTAATTAACCAAAATGATTATGGTCTTTTAATCAAATTGGTCCTCCCACTAACTTAGCGAATCCTACACTTCCAAAGTAGAAAACGGAAATCCTAGTTGGATGGATTTCTAGTGGGTGATTGAATTCTTATAATTCTATTGATCATCCTCAGGTACATCCATTATTGGAATTACAATAAACTATAAGTGAGCAACTCTTTGCCCATCACATCTCATGTGAGGTTCAATCCTTTACCTGGCCCCTAATGCTCAAAATCTCAGGTACATCCATTATTGACTTATCTTGCATTAGTTAAGTTAATCCCATTGAGCCAGTAATTATGCAAATAATTTTAATGTCCTCAGGTACATCCAATATTGGCCACTAAACCATTTACATATTTACAACATCTCATGCTTAACAATTATTCTTAAGAAAATCTCTTAAATAAATTGCATCTTATGCAACTATTTAAAATTTCTTAAAATAATTGCCCCAATGGAGGGCCTATGTTATAATTACTTTAATTATAGCATTTCCAACTTAATCATTTGTTTGGAAGATTTTATGGTCATTCTATTTACTATTAAGGTCTCACTTTGCACATTATCCATTTAGCATGCATATATCATATAATTGCATACATTCCCATACATCTCATGCATTCATGGATAAGCAGTAAATATGGTATGATCATGGACTTTCTAAGGGATTCAATTCTGAGCCACCAAGAATTGAATCAGGGCATTCCTAGGTGCATTTCATTCATTCATTTTACAAGAGTTGCTGAAGGAGTACATAATTAACACTTGATCTTGAATTCTTCCCACTGGTCCCACCAATGCTCTTGACCTCCTTGAACTTCTTGCAATCCAATATTACATAGTAATCCTTGGCATACCAAGGCGAATTTACAAGAACTTAAATAAATGAAATTACAACCCAAAAATTATTACAAACTTAATAATACATGCCCAAAATAAATTAAAATAAATTAATTAATTTACAATCCCAAAGAAACATAAAAGAAATAAATCCAATCACATTGGTCTTTTATAGTCCATGATCATCCATCATGCATATCACTATTTAACAATTAAATAAAACATACATACTTAAATTAAATTGAATATCTCATATTCAACTTAAAAATTCAGATTTGAATATGATTCAAATAAATTTAAAAATTCAGATTTGAATCTCATTCAAACAAATTTAAAAATTCAGATTTGAATTACATTCAAACAACTTTAAAAATTCAGATTTGAATCACATTCAAACATTTTTTAAAAAATCAGATTTGAATCACATTCAAATATTTTTTAAAAAATCAGATCTGAATTTTATTCAATCAATTTTAAAAAATCAGATTTAAATATGATTCAAACAACTTTAAAAATTCAGATTTGAATCACATTCAAACAATTTTTAAAATTCTGATTTGAATCATAATTTAATTGTGTGATAAAAAATCTAATTAAACAATTTAATTAGACATAAAATGGATCTAAAATCATACAACAATTGCATATTCACCATCCATTTACCTTTGCACACCATTGTGATGCATCATCCATGCACACTATGGTGTTCATCATTTGTGCCGCCACTTTGACTTTGCAACCAGCAATAAACTCTTAATCTCATGATCAAACACAGAATTAAATCATATAAACATCAATCTAAATGGCAAATATAGTGGCTCTAATACCAATTGAAGGAACGGAAGCGTGAAAAACACAAGTTTATACCATTGAATTCAAAAATTTTCACCTAGGGTCACATGCATCATGCAAGATTTATTTTTATCTATTTGATTTCAATGATAAACAACATATTAAAACTCTTTTAATATGTTTTTGGATCTGTATTTGCTATTTAAGATTTTAAAATTAATCAGATTAATTTTAGAACCCTAGATTAAATCAAGAACGATTACACTAACCTCTTGATGCAATCGCAATGTCTGCGCTTTGAGATTCGTCTTCAGGACACCAGATGTTGTCCCTCTAGCTTGTCCACACCAAGAACACCTATGGCAGCCCTTGAATAGCTTCTAAAGCTTTTTCTATTAATTAGAAAATCAAGTTCTGCCTTTTAAGAGATTAAAGATGTAAACAGGACACTAGAAACAATTTCTAGTGTTCTTAATTCAAGAGATTGATGGCTAATCTCTTTGAATTGATAAGAGATGAAGAAGAAGAGATGAAAACCCTCAAAGTGGCGTGACAAAGGAGTGTGGCTGCTGGTTGTGTTTTATTTTCTCTTAACAACACTTAAATAGCTAGGTTAACACATTAAACCCTTGCCACATGTCACCCTTTGATTAGCTCTAGGTTTAAGTGACCCAATCACATTGTGCCAAGTGTCAAACCTATATTTAATCTTGATTTTAATCATCTTACATGATTAAAAAAACATTTGGCAAGCTTATGTGTAATCCCATGTGTCACCATCTCATGGTGCCACGTGTCACACTGCAAAATGACCAAAATGCCCCTGTGTCTTAATTTTGAGTTCTCAACCCAAAATAATTATTTTTCTTCTTCTAATTAATTTATATCAAATATAAATTAATTAATTAATCTCTATTAATTAATTTCTCATTAATTAAATTCATATTTAAACACTTTAAATATAAATTTAATTTATACTACACATCCAATAATCTAGATTTGGTTTCAAGTCATGCTAGGGACTTTGCAATTTAATTGCAAACCAAACCTATTTAATTAATCAATTAAACTCTTTAATTAATTAATTAAATCATATTTAAATAGGAGATAACTTGTGTATGTGTGTGACTTACTAGGCTCATCACTAATTGGCAATGAGACATGATATCAACTCTTAATATCATCAGAACTCTTTCTTACCATAAATGATTTCTCTAAATCAATTTATGAACTTCATAGACCATGGTTAACACCTAGCATAGCATGCCATGGCCACCCAATTAGTAATAAGGTTTACCTTAAATGAACCTATAATCATATGTTACCATGCACTAGAATTTCTCTGTTACAAAATCCCAACTCAAGCTGGAGTCATGGTTTATGTCAAACTCCATTTGCTATGAATATTATGTTCTCTTTTAATTCCAGTTCTTGATTAAAAAGATTTTCTCATCAGAAACTCTTTTCTAAATAAATCTATCTGTCCTGGCCAGGAACTTGAAACATCAAGAACAATTAAATAAACATAGGATTTTATCTCTATTTACTTAGAGGAACAGATTCCATCTTGATCAACACCTACCTCCATATATAACTAGTAGGAGCCAACACATGCCCATATACCCATACACAGTACAAGTATGAAAGCAGTATCAAACTCAAACTACCTATATACAAGATAACTGTGCTATCTCAGGTCTAAAGATTATATGCACTGATATGATTTATGACAAAACATTGACAAGAGTAAACTCCATGTGCTTGTCATAAGTGTCACTAGTTCGGCCTACTTATCATTTATAAGTGCCTATCATGTTTGTCATATGGCATGAGACTCACCATTCCATCTTATTTATATCTCATATAAATAACTTGGGAACAAACATGAATACAATCTTTCTGGATAAATCATGTCCTTATTATGAAGTATCCTCGATTGTGAACCTATTTATGATACTTTGTGCTAGAAATATTGTCACTCATATTCTTAACAAATTAAGAATAATATTTATAACAAAATATCAATGGACCTTTTCTGTTACACATAAATATATTATGTAAACAGAAAAGTGGAAATGCCTTTTATTAATAAAAATATATACAAGATACATACTAAATGATATGCTCTAGGGCATACTACTAACAGAGACTAGTCATTTTGCTAGGGATTGTATAAATCCACGCCATTCTGGATCATTTACTACACCAGAGGGATCAACCCAAGTTTTTATCCCAAAGAGTTCACCATCAGTTAGTAGAGGCAGAGGTAGAGGTAGGGGTAGTACACCTAGAAGTCAGAGTACTGTGAATCAGCTAGAACAGGGTGATGCTTTAGCTAGAGTATACACTATACAACAGAGGGAAGAGGCTGAGACTTTTGACATTGTTGCTGGTACTCTCTAAATTAGTAACCAATATATATATGTATTGTTTGACCTGGGGTCTGCATACTTTTATGTTAGTGCTAGTATTGTTTGCCTTCCTACTGTCCCTCATATAAAAAAATTTGTTAGTTACCTAAAAGTAAGTTATAGTAATGGAACTGCTCTAGATGAGGGTAAAGATGTTACAGTTTGTAATTGTCAATGGATATTGTAATCAGAATAAGTTTCGAATATTAGTGAATTCGAAAAGGATAAAATATAGGAAAGTTTGATCTATGGGAGTGTATCGTAGTAACTATGCAATGTTCTTGATGTTTGTACTGTAAGCTGCAGATTACAGTACTGACTTGAGATTATTGTGTAGAGCTACGTACTACTGATAGTGCACCAAGATGAGAATAGTTGCCAACGGCATTTGTATTGGTATAGTTATGTCAGGACAAAATTTTATTGTTAGAAATGAGTTTGGAAATCCTATTTAGGAATTTAAAACTCAAAAGTTAGAATATCGAAAGGTTATAGTTTAGTACAAAAGGAAGTAAGTTATAAAAAATTAATAGATAAGAAGAGTTGTGGAAGTAAAAATTTGAACAGTGGTTTAGATATAACAAAAAAATGTTACGAATGTGAGTAAGATTGTTGACTAGAATGGTCAAAGGACCCATGATTAGATAAATAATTTTAACATGACCTCAATGGTCGTTCAATAAGGAAACATGAACCAAAATATTAGAAAGAACAATAGTAAGAGAAGATTAGTGCTATATAAACAAAGTAAATGTTTATTAGACTATTAAAAGTCTTATACAAATTCGAAGAAAAGAAGATTATACGATCGTATAGAAAGGAGAAAATAAGTGTGTGAATATTGTAAGATGGCTATTGGGTAAAATTTTGCGGACGAAATTTATTTTAGAGGGGGGAGGGGGAGAATTGTAACACCCCTATGTTCGGTAGTGCGTTCTACTATTTCGATTACCAGTGTCAGTCTGGATAGCTAAGATGCCTAGAACTACATTTAAATGTTAGTGAGGAGACATAAAATAATGAAATAAAAGAAAGGAAAATAGAAGAAAAACAAAGGAAAAATAATAGCAATGAAATGAAACCAAGTTAAACGAGCCGAAAACCATAGCAATGGGTGACCGCACCGGGAAGTTGCGGCATGGACTATTGACTAGCCCTGGACCACGGGGAACCCTGAAAAATATTTTTAAGACTTAAATAAACATCTATTGAAGTATAAATTTCATTAGAAATATCAAAGAAAAATTAATTAATTAGTACAAAGAAAAACGAGAAATCGAGAAAACGACAAAACTCGGTATTACCGAAAAATCGAGAATGCAACCCGAATAGGGGCATTGTGGTCATTTGACATCCCAAGTTGCCTTTTGACCTAGATGTCCATTAAAAATAAATGATATTACACTTTGAAAATGTCATGAAAAATTAAAAAGAGATACATTATGTAAATAGTGAAAGTGTGGTGGCCAAATTACAAAAATTGGAAACTTTAAATAAATAACCATTAAATTATTCCTAAGTGCTCCACTAACTCTCATCTTGAGCCACCTACATAAGTAATTGGGACAAATTGTTCCATTAAACCATCTTATTTTCTTCAAGCTTTCATCCATGGCCGAAATGAAATCCTCCCAAATTCACCATGGCCGTTTCATGCATGAGCTTAAGTTCTCCATGATCAAGCCATCATTTCTTAAAGCTTCCTTCATGAAAAATGATCCTTACACCATGGGCAACCTATAAGCAGGAAAAAGGAGAGAAAATTTCAAGGATTTGTCAAGCTCAAGTTGAGGTTAGTGCTTAATCTTTCCATTTTCCTTCAATAACCCTTGTGTTGAGCTTTTGGTAAGTTGAATTGCTAAGAAAATTTGAGGAAATGATGAGTATTGGTGAACCTTAATTTTGGCAGCCATGGAAATACAGGATTAGTGACTTATTCTTATATGTATTGTATGGGAATTAAGGTTAATTAACTCAAATAAAAGTTGTAGTAGGTTAATGTCCAAGTATGTATATGTTAGTGCTTGAATTAAGGGTTTGAAATGGGACCTTAATGCTTTGACAAACTGCCATGTTTGGCAGCCTATAATATCATGAATTTGTGTGTGAATATGAAGTTTATTAATAAAATATGATAGTGTTAAATTGTGGGTAGCATGTGTAAGTGATATTAAAGTATGAGTATATTGAAGTGTATGTGTAATATTGATATTGAGATATGTTGAATTTTGGTGGAAGTGAATATTGAGCTTGAATGGTGAATTGTGTACATTGAGCACTTGAGTTTTCTGCCTAATATGCTTGCTGGAATTGTGTACAATATATATGGAAGTGTCATTGATTGAATATTGAAGTAATGAGGAGGAGAAGGAATATCAAATTGGAAGTGTAAGTGTTTTGTGCAGGTTATATATTGATGGCAGTACCTAAATTAGGTCATAAGTGCCAAACTGTGAACCCAATTGGTATGGGGCCAATGGAGGTTGAAACTAGACACCAAATAGGCCAACTTTCATGTAGAAAGGTTATCTAAATTATGCCTAGAAGGTGACTTGAAAAATGACCAAATCCGGATTAGTGACTTGAAAGCTTGAAAATTGACCATTTGAGCAGCAGTTAGTGTTTTGACTATAACTTACTCAAAACAAGTCCAAATGACTTGAAATTTTTATCATGAATATTTTAGACATAGATCTACAATTCTTATGAAGACACCAAAGCCTAGAAATGGCCAGAACCAAGACAAATAGCTTGCAAAAGTTCAAGTACCAAAATTGGCCGAACCAAAAGTGACCTAAAAATGACCTAAGCCTACCATTTTAGTGCATTCTATCCAGCATTGGTAAATTGACTATATCTTGGCCTACACCACTCAGAATGACCTGAAATTTTGCCCCGCGTGCAATAAGACATAGACCTACAAGTTTGTAGTTTGGATCGAAACCCGAAAACCGAGCGAACTAGGTCGTCCAGCTAGATCAAAATAGTACACCGAAATCCGGTAAATTGCAATAAATGCAATACACTTGGAAATGAAATTGGTAAAATATACCAACACCAGAGGGCTATAAAATGTGACATATTGGTAACATTAGAATTGACTCACTTAGAGTGCATTAAGGGTCAACATTATAGGTTGACTAATGAAATGAATTGAAGGGAATAGTACTAAGAAAATTTAAATATTGGATTTTATTGTTAGAAACAAATTCATTGAGTACTGAAACACTTAAATTGTGTATTTCAATTGAAAAGGATATTGAGAAGCATAAGGAACACTGAGTCAGGGCCAAGAGGCATATATCAGAGGTCTATGCACAATACTTTTTATATTCACTGCTTTTACTAGAAAATTTATTTGGAGAAATAAGTTATGAATTGTTTTTTATTGTTTTGGCTTTGGGAATATTATTTGGAAATTATTGTGTTGCCTACTTTGCAAATGGAAATTTTGAGATAAAATGTGATTTGTGGTTTGTATGAAATATTGTGATTTGGAATTGTTTTCATTCACACTTGGCATGACAATGTTACTATGTTCCTCCTCCATTTATGAGGTGAGTGTGATTATATTCCTCCCTCTTTGACTTGCCAGTCTGAGGTGAGTGTGGATGAGTACTCATTATCTAGCTAGCTTCCTCCCTCATTGATTTCGATTAGTGAGGTGAGTGTGCCTTGTCGTGGTGTAGAACACAGCATGTTCGAAAAAGTAGTGTCATGACCTAAATTGTGTTATCGATTGGCAACACTGCGTTATTCAATTATTTGACCAAATTTGTGTTATATGAGTTTTGAAAATTTGTGAATTGTTTGGATTATAAATTGTCAACAAAAGTTTTACATACCGTATTTTAAATTGTTATTGTGCACCATTGAGTAAATTTTACTCAGCGATAGCTTTTTCATTGCTGTCGTAGGTAGACAGACTGACAGAGCAGCAGAGTAGGCTGCTTGTACCACATTTTGAGATTTCGCCGGGTATATCGAGTATACCATATTGTGTAGTTTTTTGTTGTAATGTATGTGCACTGTATGTATATATTGTACTTAGTCTTGAGCAGTTGTAAACTAAAATTGTAAACTATTTGGCCTGTAAAAGTATTGTGATAAATTTATCTTATCTCAGTTTTTTGGAAACACTGGAAATTGATTGTTGAACTGAGTTGATAATGTTGAGAAATTTATTGTGTTGAACAAATTATTGGAGTTTGGGATTGAGGAATTATATATTTGAAGTGCTTTTTACAGGTTTTTGAAGAACTGTTTTATTCAAAATACAGATGGCACTCTGCTAAAATTTTTACAAAAATTGTTAATACTTCAAATGTATTATTTGGTTTCACTTCAGTTAAAAAAAAAAATTTAACACTTGTCAATAGTGCTCACCACTATAAAAAGAAGTAAGAAAAGTTTTAAAATCCTTTGTAGTGTATTTAATGGCTTATCAGTAGACAAAGTTGGTAATTCATTAGGTATACTACGGGATCATGTTATGCCTTATGGAGGGGGAGGGTGTGATAGTATTCCTGCTTAGTCATATGGAAATTTGTCACAAAATTCCCAAATAACTTAGGTAGGGACTGAAGGATCAAATCCGTCTGCAATTGGAAATCCATGTTAAAGTCAAGATGTTCTAGCTGCTCAATAAGCCGAATCATCTTGTGGACATGATCCCCAACATTTTGTCCCTCAGACATCCTCATTCAAAATAGCTGCCTAGATATCTCATACCTGGCATTCCTGCTATGTTCACCATACAACTCTTGTAGGTGAAGGAGGATCTCACTTGCACTCTGCATGTTCTCATGTTGCTTCTGTAACTCATTACTCATAGAAGCAAGTATATAACACTTGGATCTCATATCATGCTCCTTCCACTTGTCTAAAGTATCATGTTCCTCTTGAGTGGCCTCTGGAGGTAAAGGACCAGGAACATTTGAGTCTAGAACATATCTTATATGTTCAAGGTTCAGGAAAAGTTTCAAATTTCTAAGCCAATCAGAAAGATTAGGTCCTGTCAACCTATAGTGATCAAGCATGCTCGCACGAATATTGGATGGTGGTGGTTGTTGTGTGCTCATTATTATCAGAAAATTAATTGCAGAAAATAACCAGATTAATTAGTAAATGTATTATGTATTTAACCAAAATGATTATGGTCTTTTAATCAAATTGGTCCTCCCACTAACTTAGCAAATTTTACACTTCCAAAGTAGGAAACGGAAATCCTAGTTGGATGGATTTCTAGTGGGTGATTGAATTCTTATAGTCTTATTGATCATCTTCAGGCACATCCATTATTGGAATTATAATAAACTATAAATGAGCAACTTCTTGCCCATCACATCTCATGTAAGGTTCAATCCTTTATTTAGCCCCTAATGCTCAAAATCTCAGGCACATCCATCATTGACTTATCTTGCATTAGTTAAGTCGATTCCATTGAGCCAGTAAACATGCAAATAATTTTAATGTCCTCAGGCACATCCATTATTGGCCACCAAACCATTTACATATTTACAACATCTCATGCTTAACAATTATTTGTAAGAAAATCTCTTAAATTAATTGCATCATATGCAAGTATTTAAAATTTCTTAAAATAATTACCTCAATGGAGGGCTCATGATATAATTACCTTTAATTATACCATTTCTAACTTAATCATTTGTTTGGAAGATTTTGTGGTCAGCTTAATTACTATTATTGTCTCACTTTGCACATTATCCAATTAGCATGCATATATCATATACTTGCATACATTCCCATGCATCTCATGCATTCATAGATAAACATATAAATATGGTATGATCATGGACTTTCTAAGAGATTCAATTATGAGCCACCAAGAATTGAATCAGGGCATTCCTAAGTGCATTTCATTCATTCATATTACAAGAGTTGCTGAAGGAGAACATAATCAATACTTAATCTTTAATTCCTTCCATTGGTCCCACCAATGCTCTTGACCTCCTTGATCTTCTTGCAATCCATTACATTGTAATCCTTGGCATACCAAGGCGAATTTACAAGAACATAGACTTTAAAGTCCTCAAATAAATGAAATTACAACCCAAAAATATTACAACCTTTATAATACATTCCACTAAAATTAAATTAATTAATTTACAACCCAACGAAAAATAAAAGAAATAAATCCAATCACATTGGTCTTTTATTGTCCATGATCATCCATCATGCATATCACCATTTAACAATTAAATAAAACATACATACTAAGATTAAATTGAATATCTCATATTCAATTAAAAAATCTAGATTTGAATATCATTCAAATGAATTTAAAAATTCATATTTGAATCACATTCAAACAAATTTAAAAATTTAGATTTGAATCACATTCAAACAAATTTAATTGTGTGATTATAATTCCTAATTAAATAATTTAATTAGTCATAGGCATAATTATGGACATCAAAGCATACAACAATTGCACAATTGATGTCACACCTTACTCCTCTGTAAGGCATAACATGATCCTTTCGAACACCTAATGAACTACCGAACTTCACCTACCGATAATTCATTAAGTACCCTATAAGAGATTTTAAAACCATTTTCTTACTTTTTGGAAGTGGTGAGCATTTTAGTAGGAATTAAAAATATTTAATTGAAGTTTGAAAACTAGTTAAGATTTTGGTCCCATTTTATTTTTTCGCAAAATTTATAAAAATTTCAGCAGAGTCCCGTTTGTATTTTGAGAAAACAGTTCTTCAAATACCTGGAAAAAAAAAACACTTCCAATAATTATTTTCACAACTCCCAACCCAAATCAACTCAAGTCAACACAATTTAATTTAATTCCACAACTCAGCCAAAAATTTATCATCTCAAAATACTTCACAAAGTCATTCACATTACCTATAGTACTTAATTTATAAATACAGATATTAATTTACAAAAAGAAAATCCAAAATAACATTATTATAAATTACTATACAACTGCTCAACTTTACATTAATACATATGACATTAAACTACTTACATCAAAATAAACTACAAGGGTATAACTAAATACCCGTACAAAAGCCTCCGTGTAGTCCCAAAAATCAGTAGCTCACTCTACTGCTTTTTCCTTGTCTCTATCTACGATAGCAAAGAAAGCTATCACTGAGTATAAAAATACTCAGTGGTGCATAATAAAATACAAAATACATAATATAAAACATTTATGAACAATTCATAATTCAAAAATGTCACAATCACATTTCACAATTTTTCAAATCACATTTATAGCAAATCATAATTTTCAAAGCTTAATATAACACAAATTTGATCAAATAATTTATGTCACACCCTACTCCTTGTAAGATGTAACATGCTCCCGTAGTACACCTAATGAATTACCGTACTTCGCCTACCGGTAACCCACTAAATATACTACAAGGGATTTTGAAACAATTTTCGTTAATTGGTGGGTAAAATTTTTTCAAATTTTAAAAACCTTTATTTAAAGTCCAAACATAAATTAAATTCTTAGATATTTAAAATCTCCGCAATTTTTACAAAAATTTCTGCAGAGTGCCGTTTATATTTTGAGAAAACAGTTCTTCAAAATCTGAAAATAAAGACACTCCCAATATATTTCTCAATCCCAACTCCATTATTCAATCTCATTTCACAAATCCGCATAAACCACTCAATACATAGTGTAAATTAAATCAAATATTAAAACATCTCATTGAGGTAAACAAATTAATTTTCACATTCATGGGTGTCACACCTTACCCCTCTGTAAGGCATAGCATGATCCGGTAGAATACCTAATAAACTACCGAACTTCACCTACCGATAATTTATTAAGTACCCTACAAGGGATTTTAAAACAATTTTCTTACTTTCATAAGTGGTGAGCATTTCTAAATAGACATTAAAATATTTAATTAAAATTGAAAACTAGTTAAATTTTTTTTGGCCCATTTTGTTTTTCCATAAATTTTATAAAAATTTCGGCAGAGTGCTGTCTGTATTTTGAGAAAACAGTTCTTCAAACACCTAAAAAAAAAGCACTTCCTATATTTTTTCTCAACAACTTCTTCAAATTGACAATTAATTCCAACCAATTTCTCAAGTTTCAAAATTCAACAATCCTCATTTCTCAATTTTCAAAAATTCAGTAATCATCAAGATACTGTCAATCAATTTCATTCATTCATATTTTATTAAAGATAAACAATTTATATATACATCATACTAAAAATTTACATAAGGAAAATCCAAACTAAAATTTATTACAAACTTTTTACAAGCTGCTCAAGACCAATTTTACATGTCCATATAATTACGTGCATCACATACATCAAAATAAATATTTACAGTCGGGGTATAAATTATACCCAATATAACTTCAGGGTAAGTCGCTCCACAATCCTCAGCAGCTCACTCTGCTACTCCTCTAGTCTCTAAATCTGCAACAGCAATAACAGCTATCGCTGAGAACTAGGACTCAGTGGTGCACAACATACTAAAATAATCTTTATGCAGAATTTAAATCACATTTATTCAAAACTTTGACTGAACATAAGAATTAAATACAAAATATGAATTATGAGATTTTAATCCAAATAAGTTCATTTCGAAGTGTCAAAACATATTTCATAAAACCCATAGTTATATCATGCCATTCGAAACAAATATAATCTCAATAGCCAGAGGCTAAGGAGAAGTCACATCACAAGGCTAGCTAGCTCAAATATATGGATATCCATTCAATTTCTTCTTCTACTGGCACACACCTCAACACTTCAGCCAGAGAAAGAATCAAAATTTGAAACTGATTACCCCTACTAGTCATGCTAGTGAGGTGTTCAAATATATAGTCATGACACTGTGGTTTCAAAACTTATCTTAACAATTTACTAAACACTGTCATTTCAAATATACACAAATAACTTTTAACAATTTAAATCAAAAACATCATAAATACTTCATCATAGTAATGTCATAATTCAATATTTCAAATTATTCAAAACAATATGCAGAAGATAATTTACAAAAATTATACGTTGTGCACAAACCTTAAGCGAGTCGCCTCTTAGCCTTGACTCGATTTCTCGGGTTCTTTCCCAGTGTTCTTTTCCACTGAAACACACAGTTTCACAGTGTTTCAGTATCATAACTTAGAATAAATCCAAAAATAAATTTAAATTCACTTTTACCTAGCTCTAATGTACTAAACTTGACGTTCTTTAAATTTGTGCTTCGGGATTACTATTCACTATACTATTCAAGTCAATTTGTTGACTTTCTAAGGCTTAATAGGTATGGAAATTCCAACTTCACCCACATACCACATTTTGGTCACTAAATTTGTTGGTTTTGGTTGTTTACTCAAATTCTAAGTCTTTTAGGCAAATTTGCAAATTTTCAGTTTTGGTGTCTTAAGTTGCACTGTTCCATTGGTCACTTTTCTATTAGAACTTGGAAAAACTTTCTTCATAGAAAATGTTCCCTATTGTCTTAAGTTTATTATTCTTTTTGAATCACTCAAATTGGAGTTTTTTAGCTCAAGTTGTAGCCATTTGAACCCTAGCTGCCGGATTGGACTTAACTCAGATTTCTGGGCAAATTTTGATTCTGGCAGTTTTAGGTCACCAAATTTGGGTGGCCAAATGACTAGGTTAATGGTATAATTTGAGTTTGTGTTCTTCATGAAAGTTTTAGGTCTATATCTCAACTATCTACTGGTAAAATTTCAGGTCATTTAGATCTACCTAGCTCAAGTTATGGCCAAATGAACAAATACTGTTCATTTGATCAGTTTGTACAGGGCAGACTAAGAATTTCCAAATTTGGTCAATTTGTTCACTAGGTTTTGGTCACTTTTTGGGCATGATTCCTAAATGAAAATTGTGTCATTTTGTGTCTATTTTCATTCCCAATTGGTCTCATACCAATTGGACTTGTAAATTTTCAATTTTGGTCCCTCAAAGGGACCTTGGTCCTACTGCCTGCAACATGACCACATTCAATCCGAATTTAATCTCAATTCCAACAATTCCAACACACTTCATTTGGCCACAAATGACCATTTTTCATCTCAAACCAAGTCCTACACACCATTTAATACATTCTCACATTTTTTTCTTCTAAACCCTAGGTGCCAAACCCTAATTTTCATGCTTAGCTCAATTCATGCAATTAAGGTATCTAAACATTCTCTACACACTTAATTGAACTTGTATACATATTTTATCAAACCAAAACACATCAATTCACACTACCACCATGGCAGCTGAATTTCATTAGGGTTCTAACATGCTTGATTTTATTTCATTTTTCTCAATTTCCTAAGTTAATCCAAGTATATATGCATGAATATAAGGAAAGATTAGATGATTTGAACTAACCTCTTTATGTAGCTTCTCCCTTTTCAATTTTTCCACCTTCTTCTAAAATTTTTCTTTCTTCAATCTTCTTTTCAAGGCTCAATTACTTGTTTTCTTTAAGGAAAGTAGGGGATTTAATGGAGAATTTTAGGGTTTGTGAAGCTTTAAATTAAGCTTCAATGGAGGAAACAAGAAAAAGATGAGACAGATGAGAGAGAAAAGAAGAGACGGCAAAGGAGAAGGAAAAATAGGAATTTTCTTTTCTTTTCTTTTCTTTTATGTATTTTAAATCATTATCCTAAATTTTCATTTTTTTTAATTGTTAGGTTTGTTGCATCCTACATGATGTCATGCATGATGTAATTAACCTTTTTCAACTTTTTCTTTTTCTTCTTTTTTCTTTTTCATTTATTTTTCTTTAGTTCTTTAATTTAATTATTGATCCCAAAATTTTCTTTTCTCCAATTTTATTGGACAGTTAGGTCAGGAGTCAGCTCTCGGGGTCAATTGACCAAATTGCCCCTCGCCGGTTCGACCCGATTTGCAAATAATTCAATATTTCTTTCGGCTCTCTAACCTAATTATTTGACTGACTTAACAATTCTTTTTCATGATTTTCTCTTTTCCACTGTGTTCATAATAGTCATAAGGACAGCGGCGTCACATTTTACAGTTTGAAATTTGAGTTTAAATCGACTTCACAGTCCTTCCCGATAAGGTCACCCATCATTGTGACTCTTGGCTCGTTTAACTTTTGATGTTCTGTTTTTCTTATTTATACTTAACTAATTGACAATTACTAATTATTTGTGTTTATGGCTTATCTAGTCGTCTTAAGTGTGGTTCTAATCCCCTTAATTGTCCGGACCGACTCCGGTCATCGGAACAGTGAAATATACCAGGCTATACAAATAGAGGTGTTACAATGGAAGTATTAAAATTTAATAGTGCAAAACTTTATAAGTATATAAAATCTCAAGATAATATTACAATAATTTGTATTTGATTACAATCGAAATATATATATTACAAAAGAGTTGGTACAACTGCTCAAAGGAAATTTCATACATATAATTACAGAATTACATCAAAAGCTAATGTACAAGGGTATACTTATGATATACCCGAGGATAATCTCACCGTGTCTTTCAGTAACCTCGCTTAGCTGCTCTATATTTTCTTTCACCTGCGACAGCATACAAAGCTATCGCTGAGTGGTGAACTCAGTGCTGCACAAACTAATAATTTAAAACTTAATATAAATTATTCTTAACAATTGATAATGAATAAAAATTTAAAATTTCAAAATTCTTCAAAATCCATGATATTCAAAAATCAATATTTTCATTCATGCAAATTATTTATTTGAATAACATTTTGATGAAATAGTAACTATTTATTTACATTTCTTTTAAATTCCGAAACAATACAAAAATATTTTGAATCGCTAACAAACTATTTATTTCAATCACAATTTATCAAACTATGCATAATTTAAAGGGCGTTGCCAACAATCCACACAGTTGAACCCATGACCCAAAATTCAAATAGATGTCGTGTTGTACACCATGACATTTCACACTCTCCCAATAGCCGAGGCTAAAAGGGAGGAACAAAGACTAGCTAGTATATATGAGTACTCATTCAAACTTTTCCCCAACTGGCAAGCCAGAGAGGAAGGAACTCACCCCATTTAGTGGAGGAGATATCTCACTATTCACAACAAATTTTGCCATGTCAACTGTGGTTTCAAATCATATTCAAAACAATTTCTATTTACAAAGTGTTTACGAATTATCAACATGTTTAATCATCATAAATTCATGCTCAAAGTTGGCAACACATCAAACTTAAAATTTACAATCCTCAAAACCATGCAAGAAATCCTTAAATGCATAAGAAAATTTACATTTAATTTATACAATTTCATTCAACAAATTAAAATCCTCAACACAACAAAATTATAAATCATAAAATAAACTTGTTCAAATCAATTTAGAAGTGAAAAGCAACAAAATAGTTAGTTGTGCACAAAACTTATAAGAGTCGCCTCTCGGCCTTGACTCTATGTCTTGGGTTCTTTCCCAATATTCTTTTCCACTGAAACACACAGTTTCACAGTGTTTCAGTATCACCATTTATCATAACTCCAAAAATAAATTCAAATCTACTTATACCTACTTGACGTTCTTTAAAATTTGTATTTCGGGATTACTATTCATGACACTATTAAAGTCAATTTGTTGACTTTCTAAAGCTTAATAGATATGGGAATTCCAACTCCACTCACATACCACATTTTGGTTACTAAATTTGTTAGTTTTGGTTGTTTACTCAAATTCTAAGTCTTTTAGGCAAATTTACAAATTTTCAGTTTTGGTATCTTATGTTGCACTGTTCCATTGGTCATTTTTCTGTTAGAATTTGGAAACACTTTCTACATAGGAAATGTTCTCTATTGTCTTAAATTTATTCTCATTTTTAAATCACTCCATTTGAAGTTTTGTAGCTCAAGTTATAGCCATTTGAATCATGGCTGCCGGATTGGACTTAGCCCAGATTTATGGGCAAATTCTAGTTCTGGCAGTTTTAGGTCACCAATTTTGGGTGGCCAAATGACTTGGTTAAGCGCATAATTTGGGTTTGTGTTCTTCATGAAAGTTTTAGGTCTATATCTCAACTATCCACTGGTAAAATTTCAGGTCATTTAGACTTGCCTAGCCCAAGTTATGACTAAATGAACAAATATTGTTCATTTGGCCATTTTTGTACAGGTCAGACTGAGAAAATCCGGATTTGGTCAATTTGTTCACTAGGTTTTGGTCACTTTTTGGGCATGATTCCTAAATGAAAAATGTTCCATTTTGTGTCTATTTTCATTCTCAATTGGTCTCATACCAATTGGACTTGTAAATTTTCAGTTTTAGTCCCTCAAAGGGACCTTGGTCCTACTGCCTGCAGGTTACCCATAATCAATCCGAATTCAAGCCTAATTCTAACACTTCCAATATACCTCAATTGGTCACTAATGGCCATTTTTCACCTTAAACAAGGTCAAACACACTGTTTGACCATTCTTCCAATTTTTGGCTTCTAAAACCCTAGGTGCCAAACCCTAGTTCACATTTTTATCACATTTACTTGATTCAAAGTATACCAACATCATTCCTCAACTCAAGTAAGCTTCCTAACATATTTAATTCAATCAAAACACATGCATTTCCATCACAAACCCTAGCTACTAGAATTTTTATCTAGTCCTCCAAATAAAGTTTTTTTTTTTCATTTTGTGTTAATTTCTAAGTTCTTTATGCTATACATACATTAATTAAACTAAAACTTTGAAGTTTGAATTACTAACCTTATGCAGAATTTTCTTCCCTTCAAAACTCTTCTTTTCTTCTTTTTTTTGTTGTCAAGTTCTCTACCAAAGCTCGAAATCAAGATTTAATGCTGGAGGTTTAACTTTCTATGGTGGAATTTAGGGTTTGCTTAAGCTCAAAATGAGCTTTAATGGAGGTTTTGGTGAGGGAGAGGGAGAGAGAGAGTGAGGATGGCAAGGTTAAAGAAAAGGGACTTTTGCATTTTTTTTTCTTTTCTTTTATCAAATTTATCCTCTTGGAAGACCAAATTTATCCAATTTTTAATTTTCAATTATATTAGTATTTATGACATCATGTATGATGTCATGCATGATGTTATCTCTTTTCACTTTTTCATTTTCTTTTTATTTTTCTATTTATTTTTCTATTAGTTCTTTAATTTAATTTTCGATTCCAAAATTTTCTTTTCTCCGATTTTATTTGACAGTTAGGTCAGGAGTCAGCTCTCGGGGTCAATTGACCAAATTGCCCCTTGCCGGTTTAACTCGATTTGTAAATAATTCAATATTTCTTCCGGCTCCCTGACCTAATTATTTGACTGGCTTAACAATTCTTTTTTATGATTTTCTCTTTTCCACTGTGTTCGTAATAGTCCTAAGGACCGCAGCGTCACATTTTATGGTTTGAAATTTGAGTTTAAATCGACCTCGTAGTCCTTCCTGAGAAGATCACCCATCGCTGTGACTCTTGGCTCATTTAACATTTTATGTTCTATTTTTCTTATTTTTACTTTTCTATCTAGTAATTACTATTTATTTTCAATCAAGGCTTTTCTAGGTGTCTTAAACACAGTTCTAATCCTCTTAATTGTCCGGATCGATACCAGTCACCGGAATAGTAACATATACCAGGCTATGCAAATAGGGGTGTTACAATTCTCCCCCCCTTAAAATAATTTCGTTCTCGAAATTTTACCTAGTATCAGTCTCTAAACAGTTGTGGGCGCTGTCTCCTCATGTCCTATTCACGCTCCCAAGTAGCTTCATGGCCTGAATGATGGTTCCTTAGCACTTTAACTAATACTATTTACTCATCGGTTGCTCACCTCGTGTGCCAAGTTTCTTATGAGCTTCTGTCATAAGTTAGATTCAAATTCATTTCAATTTTAGAGGTAAGCAAATCTGTGTGCTAGTGGATCCATTCTTTCTAAGACCTCGTATGATCCTATGGGTGAGAACTAAATTTTACTCTTTTCTTATCAAATCTTTTGATCATTTGATGCAACCTTTAGTTTAGTTTAGAATATTTTAGTCTTTTCTTGCTGTTGTTTTAGCAATTATTTTCCTTTGTAGTCTTTTTTTTTTTAAATGACCTTATTGGTCATATATGAACTGTTTATCTCTTTTTTGGCCATAGGTCCATAACCATTATCTTACCATCCCCATTTATGACCAAGGCCTATGTGCCATTTTGCACTATCTTGTTTGCTTTTGTTTAACTTATTTCCTTCTTGATAAAATAGTTCGAGATATCGTTACGCATCTTAAGTAGGTTGTTTACCCTGGTGGTAATTCCTCATCTAGTGTTTTTCTCATTTCTTACTGTTCTATTTGTTTTTTTTTTCTACAGCTTAATTTTAATTATTTTATTCCTCAATCTTATCTTCTTCCTTAACTTGACTGTCGAGTCATGATTTAGCACCTCTTATCATCCCTAATAAATCCACTATACTTCAATATTACTTTGATTTGGTCCTCTGACCATTCTAGTTAACATTTTAACTAATATTCATAACGTTTCTTTATTACATTCGCACTAACTATTCTAATTTTTACTTCTATATTTTCTTTTATCTACCGATATTCTATAGCTTATTTTCCGCTGGTTTGCGATCATTATCCCTTTTTTTTTCAACCATAAACAATTCTTTAATCTTAAGAAGAGAGTCTACCGGACTCTCCTGTTTCTCATGCTATTCAAAAGTTTCGCTTTAATTCTAATCTAATCCTTATGATCCGCACAATAAAATTGTGCTCTTCCTAAAGAATACCTGGCCAACTAGTTCCTATCGAATTGCTGTTATCAGTAGAATATCATTTCTTAACTATTTTATAAGTTATAATTGTCATCCATAGCATCCTGTCTCTTCTAGGGGAACAAAATTATATTTTGTGTCTTACTGCTACACAAATAGAATACTGTTCCTTACTAAACTTTGAGCAAAAGATCCATTGCAATACCAAAACAACTATAAACCTCATATCGGAGACTGAATGACTTAGCCCTATAGGTGTTATTTTTAAATTTTTACCATCCTAAAATCTCTAGTCCCATAACAATTCTTGATGTACTGTAATTCATGCTAAGGTAACGGAGTCTTTAACTCTCACTACCTTGCAACCATGATCTTTTGATATTCTAATTATAGAGTTTTAAATCCCGAATTAGGATTTTCAAACTCAGTTCTAGTAATAAAACTCTATTCTGGTATATTTGTACCAGAGCGAAAGTCATTTATAACTATTCTTATCCTTATGTACTATTGGGTAGTATGTAGCTCTACACAATAAATCTCAAGTCAGTACTGTAATCTGCAGCTTACAGCACAAACATCAAGAATATTGCATAGTTACTATGATACATCCCAATAGATCAAACTTCCTTATGTCTTATTTCTTTCAAATCCACTAATATCTTAAACTTATTTTGATTATGGTACTTACTGACATCTATCAACAGTAATACCTTTACTTCCATCTAGGGCAGATATATTGCTATAACTTAATTTTTGGTCCTCTTGCTTTACCTAATTAGGCTTACTAATTAACTTTATATTTATCGTAGTCTAGGAGATGTCTCTCACTAGAAACTTTTTCAAAATTAATTCAATTCGCGCTTACTATCTTATTCTTATCCTAAAAGACTAATCACTAACACATCAAAATTTATCTCCATGCAAGGGAATAGCAGTAGAACATATAATTTTAGCATTAGCATATAAACAAGTAGAGCGCAGTACATAATTATTCCTTTCACAAGTTAAGAACATACTGGCAACTACATCTGAAGTCTCTGCTTTTTCCCCTCGATGCATGGCATTCCCTCTTTCTAATGTATTCCTCTGCTCGGATTGGTCCATTGTGCGAGGATTACTCGAAGTGTTGTTTCTACTTCTACCTCTGCCCCTACTAACTATTAATGAGCATCTAAAATCAGAATCTTGAACTGATTCCTCTGGTGTAGTATGTGGCATAAATTGACATACGCTAGTACAATCTCGAGCAAAATGTCCAATTCTACCACAATTGAAGCAGGCTCTAGTGACCCTATGGCATATACCCCCGTGTAATTTTCCACAAACGTCATAGATACGAATAGGGTAGGAACTTCTGGTTCTTTGATGAATGGTTCTTGATTGCTTCTGCCCTGAAGATCCACCTCTATCATACTTAGGAGCTCGGAGTCCCTCGAAATCTTTTCTCTTTCCCAAATTACTACTCGAACTTTGACCGATGGGTTTCCCACTTTTCTCTTTTTCATGCTGCTCTTGAGGGGGTTGGGTTTGTACTTGGGCTTGGGCTGACAGATTATCAACCATTTGCTGAAAGAACATGGCCATCTGCTGAGCCGTTTGTGAAGTAATTTGTATAGGAGGGACTGGTGCAGTTGGACCTCCAACGCTCAGTGAAACTGGGGCCTCTCCTTATACGTTTGCTGTATCGGACTGCTCCACTATTTTATCCCCCTTGTCCATATCTATTCACAAAATTTTTTTTTTCTATTTCCTGTACAACCAACACAAGGAGATTTCTCCCCATTAGTTCATATTTATGATGTAAATGTACTATATATATCAAACATTCGAGCAGTTGTACTTATCGAAAAATATTTCAAATTCACAGTTCAAAATTTACTTTAAAACCTTTGCTCTGATACCACTAAAATATGTCACACCCTACTCCTCGTAAGATGTAACATGCTCTCGTAGTACACCTAATGAATTACCATACTTCGCCTACCGGTAACCTATTAAATATACTACAAGGGATTTTAAAACAATTTTCGTTCATTTTTAAATTGGTGGGTAAAATTTTTTCAAATTTTAAAAACCTTTATTTAAAGTCCAAAAACAAATTAAATTCTTAGATATTTAAAATTTCCACAATTTTTACAAAAAGTTCGGCAGAGTGCCGTCTATATTTTGAGAAAATAGTTCTTCAAAACCTGAAAATAAAGACACTCCCAATATATTTCTCAATCCCAACTCCATTATTCAAACTCATTTCACAAATCCGCATAAACCACTCAATACATAGTGTAAATTAAATCAAATATTTAAACATCTCATTGAGGTAAACAAATTAATTTTCACATTCATGGGAGCATCAAAATTTAATAATGCAAAACTTTATAAGTATATAAAATCTCATGATAATATTACAATAATTTGTATTTGATTACAATCGAAATATATATATTACAAAAGAGTTGGTACAACTGCTCAAAGGAAATTTCATACATATAATTACAGAATTACATCAAAAGCTAATGTACAAGGGTATACTTATGATATACCCGAGGATAATCTCACCGTGTCTTTCAATAACCTCGCTTAACTGCTCTATATTTTCTTTCACCTGCGACAGCATACAATGCTATCACTGAGTGGTGAACTCAGTGGTGCACAAACTAATAATTTAAAACTTAATACAAATTATTCTTAACAATTGATAATGAATAAAAATTTAAAATTTGTAAATTCTTCAAAATCCATGATATTCAAAAATCAATATTTTCATTCATGCAAATTATTCATTTGAATAACATTTTGATCAAATAGTAACTATTTATTTACATTTCTTTTAAATTCCGAAACAATACAAAAATATTTTAAATCACTAACAAACTATTTATTTCAATCACAATTTATCAAACTATGCATAATTCAAAGGGCGTTGCCAACAATCCACACAGTTGAACCCATGACCCAAAATTCAAATAGATGCCGTGTTGTACACCACAACATTTCACACTCTCCCAATAACCGAGGCTAAAAGGGAGGAACAAAGACTAGCTAGTATATGTGAGTACTCATTCAAACTCTTCCCCAACTGGCAAGCCAGAGAGGAAGGAACTCGCCCCATCTAGTGGAGGAGATATCTCACTAGATAAGCTAATGAGAATTCACAACAAATTTTGCCATGTCAACTGTGGTTTCAAATCATATTCAAAACAATTTCTATTTACAAAGTGTTTACAAATCATCAACATTTTTAATCATCATAAATTCATGGTCAAGGTTGGCAACACATCAAACTTAAAATTTATAATCCTCAAAACCATGCAATAAATCCTAAAATGCATAAGAAATTTACATTTAATTTATACAATTTCATTCAACAAATTAAAATCCTCAACACAAAAAAAATTATAAATCATAAAATAAACTTCTTCAAATCAATTTAGAAGTGAAAAGTAACAAAATAGTTAGTTGTGCACAAACCTTATACGAGTCGCCTCTCATCCTTGACTCGATGTCTTGGGTTCTTTCCCAATATTCTTTTCCACTGAAACACACAGTTTCACAGTATTTCAGTGTCACTATTTATCATAACTCTAAAAATAAATTCAAATCTACTTATACCTAGCTTTAATATGCTAAACTTAACGTTCTTTAAAATTTGTGTTTCGGGTTACTATTCATGACACTATTCAAGTCAATTTGTTGACTTTCTAAGGCTTAATAGGTATGGGAATTCCAACTCCACCCACATACCACATTTTGGTTACTAAATTTGTTAGTTTTTGTTGTTTACTCAAATTCTAAGTCTTTTAGGCAAATTTGTAAATTTTTAGTTTTGGTGTCTTATGTTGCACTGTTCTATTAGTCATTTTTCTATTAGAATTTGGCAAAAATTTCTTCATAGAAAATGTTCCCTATTGTCTTAACTTTATTCTCTTTTTTGAATCACTCCATTTGGAGTTTTATAGCTCAAGTTATAGCCATTTGACTAATGGCTGCTAGATTGGACTTAACCCAGATTTCTGGGCAAATTCTGGTTTTGGCGGTTTTAGGTCACCAACTTTGGGTGGCCAAATGACTTGGTTAAGGGCATAATTTGGATTTGTGTTCCTCATGAAAGTTTTAGGTTTATATCTCAACTATCCACTGGTAAAATTTTAGGTCATTTAGACTTGCCTAGCCCAAGTTATAGCCATATGAACAAACACTGTTCGTTTGGTCATTTTTGTATAGGTTAGACTGAGAAAATCCGGATTTGGTCAATTTGTTCACTAGGTTTTGGTCACTTTTTGGGCATGATTCCTAAATGGAAAATGTTTCATTTTGTGTCTATTTTCATTCCCAATTGGTTTCATACCAATTGGACCTATAAATTTTCAGTTTTGGTCCCTCAAAGGGACCTTGGTCCTGCTACCTACAGGTTACCCATAACCAATCCGAATTCAAGCCTTATTCTAACACTTCCAATATAGCTCAATTGGTCACTAATGACCATTTTTCACCTCAAACAAGGTCAAACACACCATTTGACCATTCTTCCAATTTTTGGCTTCAAAAACTCTAGGTGCCAAACCCTAGTTCACATTTTTGTCACATTTACTTGATTCAAAGTATACCAACATCATTCCTCAACTCAAGTAAGTTTCTTAACATATTTAATTCAATCAAAACACATGCATTTCCATCACAAACCCTAGCTGCTAGAATTTCTATCTAGTCCTCTAAATAAGTTTTTGTTTTTTCATTTTATGTTAATTTCTAAGTTCTTTATGCTATACATACATTAATTAAACTAAAAATTTAAAGTTTGAATTACTGACCCTATGCAGAATTTTCTTCCCTTCAAAACTCTTCCTTTGTTCTTCTTTTTATTGTTAAGTTCTCTACCAAAGCTTGAAATCAAGGGTTAATATTGGAGGTTTAACTTTCTATGGTGGGATTTAGGGTTTGCTTAAGCTCAAAATGAGCTTTAATGGAGGTTTTGGTGAAGGAGAGGGAGAGAGAGAGTGAGGATGGCAAGGTTAAAGAAAAGGGACTTTTGCATTTTTTTTCTTTTCTTTTATCAAATTTATCCTCTTGGAAGACCAAATTTATCCAATTTTTAATTTTTAATTATATTAGTATTTATGACATCATGCATGATGTCATCTCTTTTCACTTTTTCATTTTTTTTTATTTTTCTATTTATTTTTCTATTAGTTCTTTAATTTAATTTCCGATTCCAAAATTTTCTTTTCTCCGATTATATTTGACAGTTAGGTCAGGAGTCAACTCTTGGGGTTAATTGACTAAATTGCCCCTCGCCGGTTCAACCTGATTTGTAAATAATTCAATATTTCTTCCGGCTCCCTGACCTAATTATTTGACTGGCTTAAAAATTCTTTTTCGTGATTTTCTCTTTTCCTCTGTGTTCGTAATAGTCCTAAGGATCGCGGCGTCACATTTTACGGTTCAAAATTTGAGTTTAAATAGACCTCGCAGTCCTTTCCGAGAAGGTCACCCATCGCTGTGACTCTCGACTCATTTAACCTTTTATGTTTTGTTTTTCTTATTTTTACTTTTCTATATGGTAATTACTATTTATTTTCAATCAAGGCTTTTCTAGGTGTCTTAAACACAGTTCTAATCCTCTTAATTGTTCGGACCGATATCGGTCACCGGAACAGTAACATATACCAGGCTATGCAAATAGGGGTGTTACAATTTAATAATTATAGTTTTGCCAATCAATAACATAACTTAGGCCATGGCACACAATTTCCAAACATGCCGTTTTGTACACCACAACAAGACAAACTCACCTCACTAATCGAAATCAATGAGGGAGGTGGCTAGCTAGCTAATGAGTACTCATCCAAACTAACCTCCTGATTGGAAAGCCAAAGAGGGAGGAATATAATCAAACTCACCCCATAAATGGAGGAGGAACATAGTGATATTGCCATGCAAAGTGTGAATAAAAACAATTTAAATCAAGTTATTTAAACATTTCATACAATTCACAAATCATATTTCATTCCAAACTTTTTATTTACAAAGTAGGCAACACACTATTTTTCAAATAATATTTTCAAAGCCATAATAATCAAAATTATTCACAACATTTATTGCCATTTCAAACACAAACAATTAATCTTTCAACAATTTAAATCAAAAGCATAATAAACATTTCAATCCAATTGTGTCACAATTTAATATCTCAATTCATTCAAAAATAATTTGCAGAGGAAAATTTATAGAAATTCTATGTAATGCACAAACCTGATGTAAGTCGCCTCTAGGCCTTGACTCAGTTTGCCCTATCCTTTTTCAGGTCTTTTTCAGCTGAAACACGAAATTTATAGTGTTTCAGTATCTTATCTCACAGTAATTCCAATAATTAATTTATATATGTTCAACTCTAGCTCCAATATGCTTAAACTTATATTCTTGAAAATTTTCATGTTGAGGTTACTATTCATGGTACTATTCAAGTCAAAATATTGACTTTCTTATACTTAATAGGTATGGGAAGTCCAATTATACCCACATACCACATTTTGGTTACCTAACTTGTTGATTTTGATCATTTTCTCAAAACTTAAGTCTTTTAAGCAAACTTTCAAATTTTCAGTTTTGGTGACCTATTTTGCACTATTCCATTGGTCATATTGTTGTTAGAATTTGGCTAAGTTTTCTTCATAGAAGTTGTTCCTTATTGTCTTAAATTTATTTCCCTTTTTGAATCACTCCATTTGGAGTTTTTTAGCTCAAGTTATAGCCATTTGAACATAGCTGGCTGGATTGGCCTAACCCAGATTTTATGGGCACCAAAACTGGTTCTGGCAGTTTTAGATCACTAAATTTGGGTGGCTAAATGACTTAGTTAAGGACATAATTTGGGTTTTTGTTCCTCATAAAAGTTGTAGGTCTATATCTCAACTTTCCACTGGTAAAATTTTAGATCATTTAGACCTGCCTAGCCCAAGTTATTGCCAAATGAACAAACACACTGTTCATTTGGTCATTTTTGTATAGGGCAGAATACCTAAGTCCGGAATTGGTCAATTTGTTCACTAGGTTTTAGTCACTTTCTAAGCATGATTCCTAAATGAAAAATGTGCTATTTTGTGTCTAGTTTCATTCCCAATTGGCCTCACACTTTAATAATTATAGGGGTGTTACAATTTAATAATTATAGTTTTGCCAATCAATAACATAACTTAGGCCATGGCACACAATTTCCAAACATGCCGTTTTGTACACCACAACAAGACAAACTCACCTCACTAATCGAAATCAATGAGGGAGGTGGCTAGCTAGCTAATGAGTACTCATCCAAACTAACCTCCTGATTGGAAAGCCAAAGAGGGAGGAATATAGTCAAACTCACCCCATAAATGGAGGAGGAACATAGTGATATTGCCATGCAAAGTGTGAATAAAAACAATTTAAATCAAGTTATTTAAACATTTCATACAATTCACAAATCATATTTCATTCCAAACTTTTTATTTACAAAGTAGGCAACACACTATTTTTCAAATAATATTTTCAAAGCCATAATAATCAAAATTATTCACAACATTTATTGCCATTTCAAACACAAACAATTAATCTTTCAACAATTTAAATCAAAAGCATAATAAACATTTCAATCCAATTGTGTCACAATTTAATATCTCAATTCATTCAAAAATAATTTGCAGAGGAAAATTTATAGAAATTCTATGTAATGCACAAACCTGATGTAAGTCGCCTCTAGGCCTTGACTCGGTTGCCCTATCCTTTTCAGGTCTTTTCAAATTGAAACACGAAATTTATAGTGTTTCAGATCTTATCTCACAGTAATTCCAATAATTAATTTATATATGTTCAACTCTAGCTCCAATATGCTTAAACTTATATTCTTGAAAATTTTCATGTTGAGGTTACTATTCATGGTACTATTCAAGTCAAAATATTGACTTTCTTATACTTAATAGGTATGGGAAGTCCAATTATACCCACATACCACATTTTGGTTACCTAACTTGTTGATTTTGATCATTTTCTCAAAACTTAAGTCTTTTAAGCAAACTTTCAAATTTTCAGTTTTGGTGACCTATTTTGCACTATTCCATTGGTCATATTGTTGTTAGAATTTGGCTAAGTTTTCTTCATAGAAGTTGTTCCTTATTGTCTTAAATTTATTTCCCTTTTTGAATCACTCCATTTGGAGTTTTTTAGCTCAAGTTATAGCCATTTGAACATAGTGGCTGGATTGGCCTAACCCAGATTTTATGGGCACCAAAACTGGTTCTGGCAGTTTTAGATCACTAAATTTGGGTGGCTAAATGACTTAGTTAAGGACATAATTTGGGTTTTTGTTCCTCATAAAAGTTGTAGGTCTATATCTCAACTTTCCACTGGTAAAATTTTAGATCATTTAGACCTGCCTAGCCCAAGTTATTGCCAAATGAACAAACACACTGTTCATTTGGTCATTTTTGTATAGGGCAGAATACCTAAGTCCGGAATTGGTCAATTTGTTCACTAGGTTTTAGTCACTTTCTAAGCATGATTCCTAAATGAAAAATGTGCTATTTTGTGTCTAGTTTCATTCCCAATTGGCCTCACACTTTAATAATTATAGGGGTGTTACAATTTAATAATTATAGTTTTGCCAATCAATAACATAACTTAGGCCATGGCACACAATTTCCAAACATGCCGTTTTGTACACCACAACAAGACAAACTCACCTCACTAATCGAAATCAATGAGGGAGGTGGCTAGCTAGCTAATGAGTACTCATCCAAACTAACCTCCTGATTGGAAAGCCAAAGAGGGAGGAATATAGTCAAACTCACCCCATAAATGGAGGAGGAACATAGTGATATTGCCATGCAAAGTGTGAATAAAAACAATTTAAATCAAGTTATTTAAACATTTCATACAATTCACAAATCATATTTCATTCCAAACTTTTTATTTACAAAGTAGGCAACACACTATTTTTCAAATAATATTTTCAAAGCCATAATAATTAAAATTATTCACAACATTTATTGCCATTTCAAACACAAACAATTAATCTTTCAACAATTTAAATCAAAAGCATAATAAACATTTCAATCCAATTGTGTCACAATTTAATATCTCAATTCATTCAAAAATAATTTGCAGAGGAAAATTTATAGAAATTCTATGTAATGCACAAACCTGATGTAAGTCGCCTCTAGGCCTTGACTCAGTTTGCCCTATCCTTTTTCAGGTCTTTTTCAGCTGAAACACGAAATTTATAGTGTTTCAGTATCTTATCTCACAGTAATTCCAATAATTAATTTATATATGTTCAACTCTAGCTCCAATATGCTTAAACTTATATTCTTGAAAATTTTCATGTTGAGGTTACTATTCATGATACTATTCAAGTCAAAATATTGACTTTCTTATACTTAATAGGTATGGGAAGTCCAATTATACCCACATACCACATTTTGGTTACCTAACTTGTTGATTTTGATCATTTTCTCAAAACTTAAGTCTTTTAAGCAAACTTTCAAATTTTCAGTTTTGGTGACCTATTTTGCACTATTCCATTGGTCATATTGTTGTTAGAATTTGGCTAAGTTTTCTTCATAGAAGTTGTTCCTTATTGTCTTAAATTTATTTCCCTTTTTGAATCACTCCATTTGGAGTTTTTTAGCTCAAGTTATAGCCATTTGAACATAGCTGGCTGGATTGGCCTAACCCAGATTTTATGGGCACCAAAACTGGTTCTGGCAGTTTTAGATCACTAAATTTGGGTGGCTAAATGACTTAGTTAAGGGCATAATTTGGGTTTTTGTTCCTCATAAAAGTTGTAGGTCTATATCTCAACTTTCCACTGGTAAAATTTTAGATCATTTAGACCTGCCTAGCCCAAGTTATTGCCAAATGAACAAACACACTGTTCATTTGGTCATTTTTGTATAGGGCAGAATACCTAAGTCCGGAATTGGTCAATTTGTTCACTAGGTTTTAGTCATTTTCTAAGCATGATTCCTAAATGAAAAATGTGCTATTTTGTGTCTAGTTTCATTCCCAATTGGCCTCACACTAATTAGGTTGGTAAATTTTCAGTTTTGGTCCCTGAAAGGGACCTTGGTCATGCTACCTACATAATGACCATATCCAATCCAAATTTCCACTTCATTCCCATACTTCCAACATACCACAATTGGTCATACATGACCATTTTTTAGCTCAAACAAGATCAAACACACTATTTGACCAATTCTCAAAATTTTGTCTCCCAAATCCTAGGTCCAAAACCCTAACTTCCATGTTTAACTCATTTGTTGAATTCTAAATGTATATTTAGTATTTATACACTCATTCACACTTAACTAATTCATAATTTGTATCAAAATTATCCATCCTCAAGCCTAAACCCTAGCTGGCTGAATTTCACATTTTGTCCTCCAACAAATATTTTCTTTTGATTTTAAGTTAAACTCTAAGTTACTCGAACTAGAACATAAACATTTAACTACAATTTCCAAGTTTTGATGACTAACCTCAACTTTGATGTTTAATCTTCAATTTTTTGTTTCTTCTTTTCTTCTTTCTTTCTTGATCAATCTTCTTCTCAAGTTGTTCTAACAATTTCTTATGGTTTATTTTGGGGTCAAAGTGGGTTGAAGTGGTTGGAAGCAAGCTTAGTTTTAAGCTTTCATGGAGTTTTCATGGTGGTGAGGAAGAAAGGAGGGCGGCACATTTGGGTGAGGAAGAAGGAAATATGATTTTCTTTTTTTTTTATGTATTTTTAAGTCTTTAAAAATGTTTTTGACTTAGTAAATTTAGGTAGGAAATTTAAATTCAATTTTGATATCATGATGATGTCATAAGGGTGATGTAAGGTGATGTAATAAAATTTTTTCTTTTTCTTTTTCTTTTGCATTTATTTTTCCATTAGTTCTTTAATTTAATTTCCAATTCTGAAATTTTCTTGTCACTTATTTTATTTGACAGTCAGGTCAGGAGTCAGCTCTAGGGGTCAAGTGACCAAATTGCCCCTCGTCGGTTTGACTCGGTTTGCAAATAATTCAATATTTCTTCTGGATCCCTGATCTAATTATTTGACCTGCTTAACAATTCTTTTTCATGATTTTCTCTTTTTCACTGTGTTCACAATAGTCCTAAGGACTGCGGTATCACATTTTTGTTAGTAATATGCCCTAGAGCATATCATTTAGTATGTATCTTGTACATATTTTTATTAATAAAAAGCATTTTCACTTTTCCGTTTACATAATATATTTATGTGTAATAGAAAAGGTCCATTGATATTTTGTTAGAAATATTATTCTTAAGTTGTTAAGAATATGAGTGACAATATTTCTAGCACGAAGTATCATAAATAGGTTCACAATCGAGGATACTTCATAATAAGGACATGACTTATCCAGAAAGATTGTATTCATGTTTGTTCCCAAGTTATTTATATGAGATATAAATAAGATGGAATGGTCAGTCTCATGCCATATAACAAACATGATAGGCACTTATAAATGATAAGTAGGCCAAACCAGTGACACTTATGACAAGCACATGGAGTTTACTCTTGTCAATGTTATGTCATAAATCATATCAGTGCATATAATCTTTAGACCTGAGATAGCACAATTATCTTGTATATAGGTAGTTTGAGTTTGATACTGCTTTCATACTTGTACTGTGTATGGGTATATGGGCATGTGTTGGCTCCTACTAGTTATATATGGAGGTAGGTGTTGATCAAGATGGAATCTGTTCCTCTAAGCAAATAGAGATAAAATCCTATGTTCATTTAATTGTTCTTGATGTTTCAAGTTCCTGGCCAGGACAGATAGATTTATTCAGAAAAGAGTTTCTGATGAGAAAATCTTTTTAATCAAGAACTGGAATTAAAAGAGAACATAATATTCATAGCAAATGGAGTTTGACATAAACCATGACTCCAGCTTGAGTTGGGATTTGTAACAGAGAGATTCTAGTGCATGGTAACATATGATTATAGGTTCATTTAAGGTAAACCTTATTACTAATTGGGTGGCCATGGCATGCTATGCTAGGTGTTAACCATGGTCTATGAGGTTCATAAAATGATTTAGAGAAATCATTTATGGTAAGAAAGAGTTCTGATGATATTAAGAGTTGATATCATGTCTCATTGCCAATTAGTGATGAGCCTAGTAAGTCACACACATACACAAGTTATCACCTAATTAAATATGATTTAATTAATTAATTAAAGAGTTTAATTGATTAATTAAATAGGTTTGGTTTGCAATTAGTTTGCAAAGTCCCTAGCATGACTTGAAATCAAATCTAGATTATTGGATGTATAATATAAGTTAAATTTATATTTAAAGTGTTTAAATATGAATTTAATTAATGAGAAATTAATTAATAGAGATTAATTAATTAATTTATATTTGATATAAATTAATTAGAAGAAGAAAAATAATTATTTTGGGTTGAGAACTCAAAATTAAGACACAGGGGCATTTTGGTCATTTTGCAGTGTGACACGTGGCACCATGAGATGGTGACACATGGCATAACACATAAGCTTGCCAAATGTTTTTTAATCATGTAAGATGATTAAAATCAAGATTACATATAGGTTTGACACTTGGCACAATGTGATTGGGTCACTTAAACCTAGAGCTAATCAAAGGGTGACATGTGGCAAGGGTTTAATGTGTTAACCTAGTTATTTAAGTGTTGTTATGAGAAAATAAAAGACAACCAGTAGCCACACTCCTTGGTCACGCCATTTTGCAGCCCTCCCTCTATTCTTCTTCATCTCTCATCAATTCAAAGAGATTAGCCATCAATCTTTTGAATTAAGAACACTAGAAATTGTTTCTAGTGTCCTGTTTACATCTCTAATCTCTTAAAAGGCAGAACTTGAATTTCTAATTAATAGAAAAGGCTTTAGAAGCTTTTCAAGGGCTGCCAAAGGTGTTCTTGGTGTGGAAAAGCTAGAGGGACAACATCTGGTGTCCTGAAGACGAATCTCAAAGGCGCAGACACGCTGCAGTGCATCAAGAGGTTAGTGTAATCGTTATTGATTTAATCTAGGGTTCTAAAATTAATCTGATTAATTTTAAAATCTTAAATAGCAAATACAGATCCAAAAACATATTAAAAGAGTTTTAATATGTTGTTTATCATTGAAATCAAATAGATAAAAATAAATCTTGCATGATGCATGTGACCCTAGGTGAAAATTTTTGAATTCAATGGTATAAACTTGTGTTTTTCACGCTTCCGTTCCTTCAATTTTACGATTCGAAATTTGAGTTTAAATTGACCTCGCAGTCCTTCCCGAGAAGGTCACCCATCGCTGTGACTCTCAACTCATTTAACTTCTCGTGTTTTGTTTTTCTTATTTATATTTAACTAATTAACAATTACTAATTATTTGCGTTCAGGGCTTAACTAGGTGTCTTAGATATGGTTCTACTTCTCTTATTTGTCCGGATCGACACTGGTTACCGGAATAGTAAAATATACCAGGCTATGCTAATAGGAGTGTTACAATTGAAGTCCAATATAATGCGCACCATGGTGGTGCTCAAACCATGTGCACCAAGGTGCACAACTAAGCATGCCGCCACATTTTTCTTTGCAACTAGCAATGAATCAATTATCTTATGATCAAATCACACAATTAAATCATATATTAAACAATCTAAATGGCAAATATAGTGGCTCTAATAGCAATTGTGGAAGCGGAAGCATGAAAATTATTAGATTAGAACATTGAATTCAAAAATTTTCTTCTAGGGTCTCATGCATCATGCAAGATTCATTATATACCTAATTGATTACAATGTTCAATTGCATATTAAAACCCTTTTAATATGTATTAGAATCTACATTTGCAATTTAAGATTTTTGAATTAACATATTAATTCATTAGAACCCTAGATTGATATAAGAATATGTGCACTAACCTTTTGATGCACTGTAGATGTGATTGGTACCTTGGGAAAGCGCCTAGGACCCCAAATGTTGTCTCTCTAGCTTTTCCACACCAAGATCACCAATGGCAGCCCCTTGAACAGCTTCTCAAGCCTTGCCAACCAATTAGAAATTAGGGATTTGCCTTTAGAGAGGTTGTAAATGTATATAGGACACTAGAAACAATTTCTAGCAATTTTAATTCAAGAGAATATGGGCAATTCTCTTTGAATTGATGAGAGAAGAAGAAGAAGAGAGGAGAGGAGCTTCATGGGTGGTGGCACCTTTGAGAAAAAATCAGAATATTATTTTATTCTTTCATTCTTTCCCTTTTATAATTAGGTCATCACTTAAAACCCTTGCCACATGTCATCTTCTGATTGCATCTTAATTTTAATTAACCTAATCACATTAAGTCAAGTGTCAAAACTAGATTTAATCTTGACTTTGATCATCATGCATTATTGGAAGACAAATGGCAAGCTTATATAGTGCCATGTGTTACCATCTCATAGTGCCACATGTCACCCTATGAAATGACCAAATTACCCTTGTGTAGTAATTTTGAGTTCTCAACCCAAAATAATTATTTTTCCTCTTTTAATCAATTTATATCAAATATAAATTAATTAATTAATTAATATCTATTAATTAATTTCTCATAATTAAATTCATATTTAAATACTTTAAATATAAATTCAGCTTATACTATACATCCAATAACTTAGATTTGGTTTCAAGTCATGCTAGGGACTTTGCAATCTAATTGCAAACCAAACCTATATAATTAATCAATTAAACGCTTTAACTAATTAATTAAATCACATTTAACTTGGAGATTACTTGTGTATGTGTGTGACTCACTAGGCTCATCACTAATTGGCAATGAGATATGATATCAACTCTTAATATCATCAGAACCTTTTCTTACCATAAATGATTTCTCTAAATCATTTTAGGCATCTCATAGACTATGGTTAACACCTAGCATAGCATGCCATGACCACCCAATCAATAATAAGGAATACCTTAAATGAACCTTTAATCATACGTTACTATGCACTAGAATCTCTCTGTTACAAAATCCCAATTCGAGCTGGAGTCATGGTTTATGTCAAACCCCATTTGCTATGAATATTATGTTCTCTTTTAATTCTAATTCTTGATTAAAAAGATTTTCTCATCAGAAACTCTTTTCTGATTAAATCTATTTGTCCTGGCCAGGAACTTGAAACATCAAGAACAATTAAATGAACATAGGATTTTATCCCTGTTTACTTAGGGTAACAGATTCCATCTTGATCAATACCTACCTCCATATATAACTAGTAGGAGCCAACACATGCCCATATACCCATACATAGTACAAGTATGAAAGTAGTATCAAACTCAAACCACCTATATACAATGTGTTATCTTTGGTCTAAAGATTATATGCACTGATATTATTTATGACAATGCATTGAGAAGAGTTTTGTGCTTGTCATAAGTGTCACTGGTTCGGGTTACTTATCAGGCATAAGTACCTATCATGTTTGTTATATAGCATGAGACTCACCATTCCATCTTATTTATATCTCATATAAATACATTGGGAACAAACATGAATACAATCTTTCTAGATAAGTCATATCCTGTGTGAAGTATCCTCGATTGTGAACCAATTTATGATACTTTGTGCTAGAAATACTGTCACTCATATTCTTAATAACTTAAGAATAGAATTTCTAACAAAATATCAATGGACCTTTTCTATTACACATAAATATATTATGTAAATGGAAAAGTGAAATTGCCTTTTTATTAATAAAACATGTACAAGATACATACTAAATGATATGCTCGAGGGCATATTACTAATATTTAATGCTCAAGGAGGGCCTTGAGGAGAGGATGTAGGCTTAGGATAGCCGAACCTCTATAAATTTCTTGTGTCATCCTTCTTCCTCTACTATTCTTTGTGTCTAAATTTCTTTTAGTCTTTAATTTTGAAATTAGAACCCAATTCACCTGCCCTCTTGGGTTGCTACAAGGGACAACAAGTGGTATCAGAGCTAGTTTCCATTCTACAAGATTTAATCATCTTGGAGTAAAGATCAATGGCAACCCTCAATGCACAAGAAGGTCAACCGATGGTAAGACCTCCTTTCTTTGATGGTAATGACTTCTTATATTGGAAAAATAGGATATATTATTTCCTTAAATTAGAAGGGGTTGAATTGTGGGATGTTGTAGAAAATGGGCCATTCACCCCAACTAAAATTGTGGATGGTGTGCATGTAGCTAAGTTGAAAGGTGAATGGAGTGAGCAAGAGAAAAGAAGAGTGGCTTTAAATGATAAGGCTATTCATGTTCTATTTTTTGCATTAAGTAGAAGTGAATATAATAAAGTGTGTATGAAGTCTACTGCAAAAGAAATTTGGGATGCCTTGGTGGTTACTCATGAGGGTACTAGTCAAGTAAAGGAGAATAAGATGGATTCCCTCATCTATCAATATGAATTGTTCAAGATGAAGTCGGATGAAACCATAAGTGAGATGCATGATAGATTTGTGGAGATTGTAGGTGTTTGTTGGTTTTACAACCACCGCAAGTGCATGGGTCGCTAACAAGTAATAGAGTAGTGAGTGAAGTATCGTTCCCATGAGGAATTTAATTAGCAAGTACCAGGCTATATAGCAATTCTGACTGTTTAGGCTACTAAATATAGATAGAGAATGAGTTAAACCTATTTTGGATGCTAAAAGTAAATTTTGAATTAAACTATTTATAAAAGAAATTCTAGAATTAATATTTCACATTGCAACCTTACTATGGATTTTAATCTTGTCTATTCATCAGATTGAGAATAGTTGCCTTGATGAAAATTAATCCTAAGTTAACCTGAGTCCTCTCTCAAGGCACTCAAGGTGTATTTTAATTAACCTAAACCCTACTCTCATGGTGATTAAATTAATTAAAACCCTTTAAGAATCTATGATTAATTTTGGAACTCCACAAAGATCATCAGCCTATCTCTAGGTAAGATTTCCTAGGTTCAAGATCTTGATTTTCTAATATTAATCTTGACCTTTCAGTCTTTCAATTAATATCTATAATAAATACTAAGTGAGTACCAACACATAGCATGCATTAAGATCACAAGAAATTGAATCAAAGAACTAAACTCAAATCCAATAAATAAAACTCAATATTTATCCATAATAACAATTGCAAATGCTACTCTCCTAACTCCAGAATAAAGGAATTACTTACTCATGGTGAGTTTACAAACATAAAGAAAATAAAATAAAAGAACATAAATGTCACACCTTATCCCTCCGTAAGGCATAACATGATCTTGTAGTATACCTAATGAATTACCAAACTTCGTCTACTGATAACCCACTAAATATACTACAAGGGATTTTAAACCTTTTCTTATTTCTTTTTACAGTAGTGAGCACTTTTGACAGGTGTTAAAATTTTTTTTAACTAAAGTGAAACCAAATAACACATTTGAAGTATCAATAATTTCTGTAAAAATTTTGAAAGAGTGCCATCTGTATTTTGAAAAAAACGGTTCTTCAAAAACCTGTAAAAAGCACTTCCAATATATTTGTTCAATTCCAAACTCCAATATGGCTCAACACAAATTAATTTCTCAACATTTATCAAACTCAATTCAACATCAATTTCCAGTAGTTCCAAAAGCTGAGATAAGAAAAATATATTACAATATTTTTATAGGCCAAAATAATTTATAACTTTACTTTACAACTGCTGAAGACCAAGTACAATATATACATACAGTGCACATGCATTACAACAAAAATTACAAAAAGATGGTATACTCAATATACCCGACAAAATCCCAAAATATAGCACAAGCAGCCTACTCTGCTGCTCTGTCTATCTGTCTACCTACGACAGCAATGAAAAAGCTATCGCTAAGCCAATATCTCAGTGGTGCACAACATTAAGAAAATGCAATTTAAAACCATAAACCATAAATCATATAAACTGTGGAAACTTAAAATCATAATTAAATTTATAAGACAGAAAATGTTATAAAGAATTAAATTCCATTTCACAATGTCTCAATGAATATCAATAAATCACACACACAGCTTAATCATATTTCCAAAGTCCAATTCATCCCAAAAGCCAATGGCTAATAAGGAATAACATAGCTAGCTAGCAAATAAATGAGTACTCATTCTATTCGTCCTCAACTGACACACACCTCAACACTGTAGCCAGAGAGGGAATTCAAAGCCAATTCATCCCACTAGACAAGCTAGCAAGGAATTGAATTAAATATACATGATAGCTGTGGTTTCAAACCATTTGCAATATTTTTCAAGCAATAAGTATCCATCAAATTCCATTCAAACAAATTTTCCAAAATTTAAGCAATTACATACAAATTGTCATAATTTATTTCAATTGAAAATTCAAAAGAAATAACTGTCATGCACAAACCTCTGATGAATAGCCTCTTGGCATTGACTTAGTGGTTCTTTTTCCTTCCCTGAGTCTTTGCTAACTGAAACACACAATTTAAAGTATTTCAGTACTCATTTAAATTATTTCTAACAATAAGGTTCAATTATTAAATTTATTTAATAATTATTGCTGTCATTAGTCAACCTATAATGTTGACCTTTGATGCACTCTAAGTGAGTCAATTCTAATGTTACCAATATGTCACATTTTATAGTACTTTAGTGTTGGTATATGTTATCAATTTCATTTTCAAGTGTATTGCATTTTATTGCAATTTATCGGATTTTGGTATGCTGTTTTGACCTAGCTGGATGACTTAGTTTCCTCAGTTTTTGAGTTTTGGTCAGAATTACAAACTTGTAGGTCTATGTCTTAGTGAACTTTTGCCATAAATTCTAGGTCATTTGGAGTTTACTAGACCAAGTTATGGTCATTTTACCAATGCTGGACAGGTTGCACTAAAATAGCAAACTTAGGTCATTTTTAGGCCATTTTCGATTCTGGCAGTTTTTATACCCGAATTTGTGCAAGCATTTTGACTTGCTTATGGTCATTTCTGGGTTTGGTGATCTGAACCAAAATTGTAGCCCTATGTTTAAGCTTTCCAACCATATAAATTTCAGGTCATTTGGACATGTTTTGAGTGTGTTATGGCTAAAATGCTAACTGCTGTTCAAATGGTCAATTATTAGGTTTGCAATGTCACCAATTCGGATTTGGTCAATTTTCATGTCACTTTTTGGACAGAACTTAGGTAGGCTTCCAAGATGAAAGTTGGCACATTTTGTGCCTAGTTTCACCTCCAATTGGCCTTATACCAATTGGAGTCACACAATTCCATTTATAGCCTAAAACATATACTGCCCTAAACATATTTTTGAAGCATCAACCAATCACACATTCAATTAACTATACTTCACTTCCCAAACCAAATTCTGTACTTGTATCATACCACAGCCATTCATTACTTTACATTATAGTAACTTTGGGTAGAATATAACCAATTGGCAATGCACCATTTACACTTCCATTTCATAATATTCAATTCTAAATAATATATCCATATAACACTCCTAACCATTACATATAACTTCCATCATCAAATTACATACATATTCACTACTATATCATATATATATTCTGCCACTTTTAGTACCATAATTAAACAAACTTTTTATGAAATTAAACACTTTCAATCTTCACCATAAGGTTGCCAAAGTAACACATATACATCAAGCTTCCATTTTAACTTTTCAAACTTAAAATTCAAACTATATACATGGTAAGTCACTCCTATACATATAAGCACCTAAATCAACACCTCAATCACCATTTACATGTAAAAACAAGCTAAACATTTTGAACTTCCATGGCTACCAAAAATGGAACACCACCCTAACTCATCAAAACCTCAACATTTCTTCCATAATTCAATTTATCTCAACACCAAGACAAACATTAATGAAGAAAGGGAGAGGAAATGAGTACTTACTTAATTTGAAACTTATTAAAAACTCATCAAAACCTTTCTTTCTTGCTCCCTAAATGCTGCCCAAGGTGTGGTGATCACTTTTAATGAAGAAACTATGGTGAAATGAAGCTTGGAATGGGAGTGCATGTGGCTTTCTCCACGGACATCAATGGAGGTTTAATGGTGGAATGGTTTCGGCTGGTTCTTGGTGAGAGGTTGAAGATGACTCATTTCAGTCCACTTTAGCTTTTAGGTGCCCCAAATGCTATTTTAGTGGAGCACAAAATGAATTCTAATAGTTATTTATTCAAAGTTTCTTAATTTTGCAAATTTGCCACTATTCTTCCACTATTTACATTATGTACCACAATTTTAATTTTCATGACATTTTCAAAGTTCAATATCATTTATTTTTAATGGAAATTTAGGTCAAAAGGCAATTCAGGGTGTCAAATGACCAAAATGCCCCTCTTCGGGTTGCATTCCTGATTTTTCAGTAATACCGATTTTTGTCAATTCCTCAATTTTTCATTTTTCTCTGTACTAATTAATTAATTTTTTTTTGATATTTCCATTGTCATTTATACTTTAATAGATGTTTATATAAGTCTTAAAAATATTTTCCAGGGTTCCCCGCAGTCCAGGGCTAGTCAACGGTCCACGCCGTAACTTCCCGGTGCGGTCACCCATCGCTACAGTTTTTGGCTCATTTAACTTAGTTACATTTCATTGCTATTATTTTTCCTTTGTTTTTCTTGTATTTTCCTCTATTGTATATTATTATTTCATGTCTCCTCACTAATATTTAAGTATAATTCCAGGCATTCTAGCTGTCCGGATAAACACTAGTCACCGGAACAGTAGAACGCACTACTGAATATAGGGGTGTTACAATTTTCCCCCCCTTAAAATAAATTTCATCTCGAAATTTTACCTTATTTCAGTCTCTGAACAGTTGTGGGTTCCACAGCACTTTAACCAGAGGTATCTACTTGTTCCTTAGCTGCTTCACCTCATATGCTAAAATCTCTACGGGTTCTTTTTCATATGAAAGGTCTGGATTTACCTCAATCTCTTCAAATGATAGAACATGAGATGGGTCAGATCTGTACCTCCTTAACATGGACACATGGAAGATACTGTGTATCCTTTCTAGCTCTGGAGGTAATGCCAAAGGACCCACCCTTTTCAGAACTTCATATGGTCCGATAAAGCGAGGACTCAGTTTCCCCTTTCTACCAAATCTCATAATTCTCTTCCAAGGAGAAACTTTGAGGAATACCTTATCACCCATTGCATATTCAATATCTCTTCTCTTCAAATCAATATAGGATTTTTGACAGTCTGATGTAGCCTTGAGTCGATCTCTGATCAATTTGATCTTTTCCTCTGTCTGCTGAACAATTTCTGGGCCAATCATCTTTCTTTCACCTACTTCATCCCAACATAGGGGAGTTCTACACTTCCTACCATACAAAGCTTCATATGGAGGCATCCCAATGCTTGATTGGTAGCTGTTGTTATAAGCAAACTCAATCAAAGGCAAGTGTGTATCCCAACTACCTTCAAACTCAATCACACAAGCCCTTAGCATATCCTCCAATATCTGAATTACCCTCTCAGATTGGCCATCCGTCTGTGAGTGGAATGCCGTGCTACAGTTCAATCTAGTTCCTAGGGCTCTCTGAAGACTATCCCAGAATCTAGAAGTAAATCTAGGATCTTTGTCAGATACAATCGATACTGGCACTCCATGCAGCCTTACAATCTCATCTATGTACAATCTGGCCAATCTTTCCAGGCTATAGTCCATTTGGACTGGCAGAAAGTGAGCAGAATTGGTCAGTCTGTTAACTATAACCCATACTGCATCATGACTATTCTGTGTCCTCGAAAGTCCCATAACAAAATCCATAGTCATCCATTCCCATTTCCACTCTGGTACTGGTAATGGATGTAATAAACCAGCTGATACTTGATGTTCTGCCTTCACTTGCGAACAAGTTAGGCATTTGGAGACAAAATCAGCTACATCCCTTTTCATACCCATCTACCAGTAATGCTCTTTCAGCTCTTTGTACATTTTAGTTCCACCAGGGTGCATAGCAAAAGGAGACTCATGTGCTTCCTTCATAATGATCTGTCTCAATTCCACATCATTAGGAACACATATTCTGCTCTGATGTAGCAATAAACCATATTCTTTCATAGAGAATTCAGGTTTCTTGCCCTGTTGGACTTCTTTCAGTAGCTTCTGATATTTTTCATTATTCTATGCAGCCATTCTGATCTGATCAATCAACACTGGCTGTACATGCCATGCAACTACTTTCTGTCCCTCATCATCAATCTCCAAACTGGCATGCTGTGCTTTCAACTCTGAGACTTGCCATCGTCTTGGGACTTAAGGCATCAGCCACCACATTTGCTTTCCTTGGCTGATAGTCTATTAAGCAACCATAGTCTTTAATCAATTCTAACCATCTCCTCTGTCTCAAATTCAATTCCTTTTGGGTGCCTAAGTACTTCAAGCTCTTGTGATCTGTGTAGATGTAACACTTCTCACCATATAAGTAATGTCTCTAGATCTTTAGAGCAAAAACAATAGCTGCTAGCTCTAAGTCATGTGTGGAATAGTTCCTCTCATACGGTTTCAGCTGGCGTGATACATATGCAATGACATTCCGATCTTGCATCAGTACACAACCAAACCCATTGTGAGACCACTATAAACTGCGTATTTTTTACCCAGGGTAGGTAAAGTAAGGACTGGAGCTTCAGTTAAACACCTCTTCAACTCATCAAAACTCTACTGGCATTTATCCATCCATTGAAATTTCACATCTTTTCAAAGCAGTTTGGTCAGTGGAGAAGCTAACATAGAGAATCCTTTCACAAATCGGTAATAGTATCCAGCTAAACCTAGAAAACTACGAATTTCTGTGATATTCTTGGGTGGCTTCCAATTAAGGATAGCTTCTACCTTGCTAGAATCTACCTTGATCCCTTTAGCTGACACAATATGTTCCAAGAAAGAGATTTCCTTCAGCCAAAATTCACATTTCGACAATTTGGCGTATAGTTGTTTCTCCCTTAAAGTCTATAGTACAATCCGCAGATGTCTGTCATGCTCATTTGCATTCCTCGAATATATCTAAATATCATCAATAAACACCACCACAAATTGGTCGAGGTATGGTCTGAAGATAGTGTTCATCAGATCCATAAAAGCAGCTGGAGCATTAGTTAACCTGAATGTCATTACCAGAAACTCATAGTGGCCATATCGAGTTCTAAAAGCAGTTTTTGGAATACTCTGCTCTTGCACTTTCAACTGATAATAACTAGATCGCAAATCAATTTTGGAGACACAGCTGCACTGTAACGATCGGGCTCCAACCATTAGAGGAATTGTCCGCTTTGGCTGTAAGCCTCACGATTTTGTCCCATAGGTGGAATGGAGAATTTCCCAGGAGGTCACCCATCCTAAGATTTCTCTCAAGCAAGCACGCTTAACCCTGGAGTTCTTCCAACTCTCCAGGCCATTTCACCAAAAGACGCCTCTAGTGATTAGTTCCCCCATTTTATATATCATTACTTTTTGAATCCAAGACCAATTTTTTGCTTTGCCGATATGGGATTTGCCTAAGGGACCTTTCTCCCTGCTTTCCGGGACTCAGCGTCCTCGCTGAGGTTTGCCCCACCATCGCCCAAGAGTACACGCGAGTGGCTCTGATACCAATTGTAACAATCGGGCTCCAACCACTAGAGGAATTGTCCGCTTTGGCTATAAGCCTCACGGTTTTGTCCCATAGGTAGAATGGAGAACTTCCTAGGAGGTCACCCATCTTAGGATTTCTCTCAAGTGAGCACGCTTAACCCTGGTGTTCTTCCAACTCTCTAGGCCATTCCACTAAAAGGTGCCTCTAGTGATTAGTTTTCGCATTTTATATATCATTACTTTTTGAACCCAAGACCAACTCCGTGCTTTGCCAAAGTGGGATTTGCCTAAGGGACATTTTTAATATTTGAGTTAATTATGGTTCCTCACTTAATTTTAAAACGTAAAAGAAATAAATTAGGAAGAATAAAAATAGTTGAATTAAAATAAGATGTTCCGGTGCACTGTGTGACATATCTTACTCGGCTATACAGTAGACGGGTAAGGGATGTCACATGCACCCTTCAACTGATCAAATAGATCATCAATGCAAGGCAATGGATATCTATTCTTTATTGTCACCTTATTCAACTACTGATAGTCAATACATAAGCGGAGAGTGCCATCTTTCTTCTTAACAAATAATATTGGCGCTCCCCAAGGTGACACACTAGGGCGGATGAAGCCCTTTTCAAGTAGTTCTTGCAACTGTACCTTCAACGCCTTCAATTCTACTGGTGGCATTATATATGATGTTATGGAGATTGGATCCACACTAGACATAACATTAATCTCAAATTGCACATCTCTTTCCAGAGGTAATCTTGGCAATTTATCAGGAAACACATCTGGAAAGTCACATACTGTAGGGATGTCCCTTAATGCTGGGCTCCCCACTTGGGTGTCTACCACATGAGCCAAGCATGCTTCACACCCCTTTCTGATCATTTTTCTAGCTAGTGCAGCCAAAATGATGTTTGATGGCAATAGCTGCCTCTCCCCATGTATTACCACATCACTATACTGAGGGAGACCAAAAGTAACTATCTTCAGTCTATAGTCAATCATGGCATGATGCTTGGCTAACCAATCCATGCCCAAGATGATATCATAATCTCTGAAGGGCATTTTAATGAGATCAGACAGAAAGTATGTCTTTGGATCACCAAAGGACAATCCCTATACATTCCATTGACCCTGACCTCTTATCCTAGTGGACTTGTTACTAGCACCTCAAAGTCCATTTTCGTACACGAAACAGCAATGCAATCAATGATGCTAGCACTCACATAGGAATGGGTAGAACCCGGATCAAATAATACAAATACATCTTGATTAAAACTTAAGAAGGTACCAGCCACAATATTAGATGTCTTAGCCTCTTCTCTCTGTCTCATTGTGTAGACTCTGGCTGAAGCACTGCCTTGCTCTGACTGACTTACTGTGCCTTGGCTGCCTGATGGACTACCTCTACCCCTGCCTCTACCTCTACTAGGTGGTTGTGAACCTCTGGTGGCAGGATTTTGAACTGACCCTTCTACAGTAGTAAGAGGTGGCTCAACTCTACGGGCACTGGTGTAGTCTTTGGCAAAGTGTCCTGTACCCCCGCTATTATAACAAGCTCCTGTAGCCTTGTAGCACACCCCACCATGATTTCTTCTACAAGTTTCACATTGACGGAGAGGGTAGGAACTTCTGGTAGTCTACTAATCAGATAGAGGAGGTTTTTGTCCCGAATATCTTCCCCTACTAGACTTTTTGCCACCCCTGTTGTGTCCCCCAAAGTTCTTTCTCTTCTCAGTAGGACCACTGGAACTCTGATCTACTGAATTCTCCTCTTTCTCTTTTTCTGTCTTCTTTGATTTCTTTTTCTCTGGGGCCGCTTTTGACTCAGTTCTTTCTAATTCAAGGCCTTGAGAAATGAGCTCAGAGAAGTTACTATGTTTGAATCTGACCACTTGTAGTCTGAGACTAGGCTTCAAGTCGGTTTCAAACCTTTTACATCTTTCTCTGCTGGTAGAAAGGAGACTTCCTGCATAGTGGCTTAGGTGGGAAAACTTCCTTTCATATTCTGCCACTGACCTACTTTCCTGTTTCAGACTTAAGAACTCTTGTAGCTTCTGGTCCACATAGGCATCTGGGACATATTTTTGTCTGAACTCCCTTAGAAAGTCATCCTAGGTTAGCACCGGAGGTTCCACCAAACTATGAGGAATGGTTTTCCATCAGTCATATGCATCCCCCTATAGTAGGGACACTGAATACTCAAATCTTAGCTCCTCTGTACATTATAGTTTCTTGAACACCCTATCCATTCTCTCTAACCATTGTTCTGCCTCTAGTGGATCTACTGTCCCCTTGAACTCAGTAGCCCCATATTTAATCAACTTGTCATACTGTCTAGCTGAAGGCTGTGGTCGAACCACTAGTGTCTGCAGTGGGGCTTGAGTAGGCATGTTACCATCCATCTGTTGGAATATTACAGCCATCTGCTGAGCAAACTGAGTAGGGAACTGCGGTACTGAGGGGGCTGGTGCGACTGATCCACTCACATTGTGAAGGGCTGGGGCTTCCCCTTGCTCCTCAGCCTTTATTGATTAATCAACTGAACGGTCCCCTTCTTCCATAGTCAATTAGAGGATATTACAGCTCCTAAACAAATAACACAAAGAGATTTCCTCCCATTAGTGCATATTTATAAAGTAATGTACTGTATGTATCAAACCATGACATTGAGTAGTTGTACTATGAAGAAATAATATTCAAATTACAGGTCAAAACAGAATTTAAAAACTAGCTCTGATACCACTAAAACATGTCACACCTTATCCCTCCGTAAGGCATAACATGATCCCATAGTATACGTAATGAATTACCAAACTTCGTCTACTGATAACCGACTAAATACACTACAAGGGATTTTAAACCTTTTCTTATTTCTTTTTACAGTGGTGAGCACTTTTGACAGGTGTTAAAATTTTTTTTTTTAACTGAAGTGAAACCAAATAACACATTTGAAGTATCCATAATTTCAATAAAAATTTTAGCAGAGTGCCATCTGTATTTTAAATAAAACAGTTCTGCAAAAACCTGTAAAAAGCACTTCCAATATATTTGTTCAATTCCAAACTCCAGTATGGCTTAACACAAATCAATTTCTCAACATTTGTCAAACTCAATTCAACATCAATTTCCAGTAGTTCCAAAAGCTGAGATAAGAAAATTATGTTACAACATTTTTACAGGCCAAAATAATTTATAACTTTAGTTTACAACTGCTCAAGACCAAGTATAATATATACATACAGTGCACATACATTACAACAAAAATTACAAAAAGGTGGTATACTCAATATACCCTGCAGAATCCCAAAATGTAGCACAAGTAGCCTACTCTGCTGCTCTGTCTATCAGTCTACTTGTGACAGCAATGAAAAAGGTATCACTGAGCCAATGTCTCAATGGTGCACAACATTAAGAAAATGCAATTTAAAACCATAAACTATAAATCATATAAACTGTGGATAATTAAAATCATAGTTAAATTCAAAAGATAGAAAATGTTATAAAGAATTAAATTCCATTTCACAATGTTTCAATGAATATCAATAAATCACGCACACAGCTTAATCATGTTTTCAAAGTCCAATTCCTCCCAAAAGCCAATGGCTAATGAGGAATAACATAGCTAGCTAGCAAATAAATGAGTACTCATCCTATTCGTCCTCAACTGACACACACCTCAACACTGTAGCCAAAGAGGGAATTCAAAGCCAATTCGTCCCACTAGACAAGCTAGTGAGGAATTGAATCAAATATACATGATAGCTGTGGTTTCAAACCATTTGCAATATTTTTCAAGCAAAAGTATCCATCAAATTCCATTCAAACAAATTTTCCACAATTTAAGTAATAACATACAAATTGTCATAATTTATTTCAATTGAAAATTCAAAAGAAATAACTGTCATGCACAAACCACTGATGAATAGCCTCTTGGCCTTAACTCAGTGGTTCTTTCTCCTTTCCTGAGTCTTTGCTAACTGAAACACACAATTTAAATTGTTTCAGTACTCATTTAAATTGTTTCTAACAATAAGGTTCAATCATTAAATTTATTTAATTACTATTGCTTTTATTAGTCAACCTATAATGTTAACCTTTAATGCACTCTAAGTGAGTCAATTCTAATCTTAACAATATGTCACATTTTATAGTCCTTTAGTGTTGGTATATGTTACCAATTTCATTTTCAAGTGTATTGTATTTTATTGCAATTTATCGAATTTTGGTATGCTGTTTTGACCTAGCCGGATGACCTAGTTCCCTCAGTTTTTGGGTTCTAGTCAGAATTACAAACTTGTAGGTTTATGTCTTAGTGAAATTTTGCCATAAATTTTAGGTCATTTTGAGTTTACTAGACCAAGTTATGGTCATTTTACCAATGTTGGATAGGTTGCACTAAAATGGCAAACTTAGGTCATTTTTAGGTCATTTTCGATTCTCGCAGTTTTTATACCCAAATTTGTGCAAGCATTTTAACTTGCTTATGGTCATTTCTAGGTTTGGTGGTCTTAACCAAAATTGTAGCCCTCTGTCTAAGCTTTCCAACCACAAAAATTTCAGGTCATTTTGATCTATTTTGAGTGAGTTATGGCCAAAATACTGATTGCTGTTCAAATGGTCAATTTTCAAGTTTATAATGTCACCAATCCGGATTTGGTCAATTTTCATGTCACTTTCTGGACAGAATTTAGGTAGGCTTCCAATATGGAAGTTGGCATATTTTGTGCCTAGTTTCACCTCTAATTAGCCTCATACCAATTTGAGTCATACAATTTCATTTATAGCCTAAAACACATACTGCCCTTAACACATTTTTGAAGCATCAACCAATCGCACATTCAATTAACTATACATAACTTCCCAAACCAAATTCTACATTTGTATCATACCACAACCATTCATTACTTTACATTATAGTAACTTTAGGCAAAATATAACCAATTGGCAATGCACCATTTACACTTCCATTTCACAATATCCAATTCTAAACAATATATCTACATAACACTCCTAACCATTATCAAATTACATTATATATTCACTACTATATCATATACATATTCTGCCACTTTTAGTATCATAATTAAACAAACTTTTCATGAAATTAAACACTTCCAATCTTCACTATGAGGCTGCCCAAGTAACACATATACATCAAGCTTCCATTTTAACTTTTCAAACTTAAAATTCAAACTATATATATGGTAAGTCACACCTATGCATACAAGCACCTAAATCAACACCTCAATCACCATTTACATGTAAAAACAAGCTAAACATTTTTAACTTCCATGGCTGCCCAAAATGGAACACCACCCTAACTCATCAAAGCCTCAACATTTCTTCCATAATTCAACTTATCTCAACACCAAGATAAACATTAATGAAGAAAGGGAGAGCAAATGAGCACTTACTTAATTTGAAGCTTGTTAAAAACTCATCAAAATCTTTCTTTCTTGCTCCTTAAATACTACCCAAAGTGTGGTGATCACTTTTAATGAAGAAACTATGGTGAAATGAAGCTTGGAATGGGAGTGCATGTAGCTTTCTGCACGGACGGCAATGGAGGTTTAATGGTGGAATGGTTTCGGCTGGTTCTTGGTGAGAGGTTAAAGATGACTCATTTCAGTCCACTTTAGCTTTTAGGTGTCCCAAATGCTGTTTTAGTGGAGAACTAAATGAATTCTAATAGTTATTTATTCAAAGTTTCTTAATTTTGCAAATTTGCCACTATTCTTTCACTATTTACATTATGTACCACAATTTTAATTTTCATGACATTTTCAAAGTTCAATATCATTTATTTTTAATGGAAATTTAGGTAAAAAGGCAATTTGGGATGTCAAATGACCAAAATGCCCCTCTTCGGGATGCATTCTCGATTTTTCGGTAACATCAATTTTTGTCAGTTCTTCGATTTTTTGTTTTTCTTTATACTAATTAATTAATTTTTTTTGACATTTCCAATGTCATTTATACTTCAAAAGATGTTTATTTAAGTCTTCAAAATATTTCCCAGGGTTTCCCGCGGTCCAGGGCCAATCAACGGTCCATGTCGCAACTTCCCGGTGTGGTCACCCATCGCTACGATTTTTGATTCGATTAACTTAGTTACATTTTATTGCTCTTATTTTTTCTTTGTTTTTCTTGTATTTTCCTCTATTGTATTTCATTATTTTATGTCTCCTCACTAATATTTAAGTATAATTCCAGGCATTCTAGCTGTCCGGACAGACACTAGTCACTGGAACAGTAGAACGCACTACCAAATATAGGGGTGTTACAATAAAGAGTCCGCTTAGAGAAATAGAACAAAAGAACCGAAAAGGAATGACTGCAATCTCGATCTTTGTGGAACTTCGGCTGAGGATTTCCCTTCTGTACTGATGTTCTACTCTTCAAGACGACTGCGGAGAATGCAAGTGTGAAAAAGTGAAAACCCTTCTGAAACTCTCCAAAAAGCTCTGCAAAAAGGGCTGAACTAAATAAGAGCACTCTTCTGATGTCATTTTCTACTTCTTATTATAATAGCTGGTATAGGGTTAGGTCTTTAGAATCCCAAAAGCATTAGGAGTTTGTTTGGAGTGTATAAACAAGAGTTGGAATTCGGATTAGGAAACTAGTTGTCGCATGATTCACGGCCCGTGTGTCACTACACAGCTTAGGGCTGTGTAACTTACTGTAGCTGAATGGTTGAGTCTTGCTTTGGCACAAGAGTTTACATGGGTTCGAACTGGTTACACGACCTGTGTTCTTTTATTCTTAGAAAATTCTTCAAGCCTGCGCCCGACAGAGACTTACACGAGTCTCTATAGCTTACACAGGTCTAATTACATGACCCGTGTACTTTGTTTCTTCTTTGGCTCTCTGGCTTTCTTTTGGCAGTAGGTTACACAGGTCTGTGGCTTTGCTTACACGACCCGTGTAATGTGTATCAGCAGCTTTTCTCAATTCTTTGGCCTTTCCAAGTTTCCTTCCGCACTCCTATGCCCTGGGACTTCACCCAAACACCTGAAATGATGCAGAAAACATGGAATTTAGAGCTTGGCAATGGAATTTATAGAAGTTAATGAGATTAATGGTTATGCATGAGATTACTATTCTAAATGCTATGAAATATTATACAAATATACTTAAAAGTATCTATATAATACAAGTGTATCAAATACTGTGACACCCCTTACCCGTCTACAGTATAGTCGAGCAAGATATGCCACACTATGTGACACCCCTTACCTGTCTACAGTATAGCCGAGTAAGATATGCCACACCGTGTACCGGAACACCCTATTTTATTTCAATTATTTTTATTTTTCCTTATTTATTTTTTTTCATAGTTATCAGGTACAATTTGTGAAATATCATTCATTTAAGTCATTTATTAAAACATAAATTCATTTGAGGTTCTGCAAATTTTATAGAAAATTCGGCAGAGTATCGGCTAAAAATGGAGAAAACAGTTTTTCGGAACCTGTGAAAAACACTTCCAATATGTTTTCAATCATTCCCAAACTCCATTTTATCAACAAAATCTCAATATTTTTTAACAATATTTTCATTTCTCATTCATTCATTTCACATAATATTCATATACAAGTCATAAATAAATACTCAATGTTCCATTCATAAACACAATTTTCACTATTTACATTAATATCAAAATACATTACATAAGTCTCAATTATACATGAGAAAATAAAAGTTAATTACAAAATACCAAAATGAAACCTAGTGTCCTACCAATGCACTGAAGACGGTGAGGTGACACGGACACTATGCAGAGCTGCGGATGGTTTCACCCAGTCTGTGGTCTACTGGCCTCTCTATCGGTCTTTCTAGAACCTACGCGTGGCAAAATGCAATGCACTAAGCAATAATGCTTAGTGATGCACAGAATAAAAAGAAATAACAGAAAATAAATATGCAGTGAATGTTCTGATATCTTGTGCAGAAAATTTTTCGATAATTATTTATAGTCTTATTTGTTTTGTATTTTTTATATTCATTATTTCATTAAATTTATCCACTTTCATTTTTGGTTGCCCAAGTAACCTATACTGGATGAATAGACTAGATAAATGGGTAAACTGGCACTAGGTATCAATTACATCAGGCCATCACACCATCGGTCACATATTTGTCTCCCGGTGTGCAACAGAACAGCTAATAAGTTGTAATAACATTAGGCAGAAGACCAAGTATCAACACAATGTCAGAATGGCTAAAAGTCATGAAATCACAGAATGGCATAATTCCATGTGCAGTACTGCTAACTGAACCCTATTGGCATGCTGACCTATCCAAACCAATCTTGTTAGGTGTAGTAAAGCACGTTACACTTTTGAATTTTACAATTCTTGAAATTTAAGTTTAGGTGTTACTATTCATTTTATTAGTCAACTAAAATGTTGACTTTTGCATAGATAATAGGTACATTAGTTCTAATACTCCCAACATACCACATTTTGCATTCTAAAGTTGTTAGTATTGGTTGCCAATACAATTTCTAAGCTTGGTGTTAGTTATTCAAACTTTTCAGATTTCAAGCATTATGTTTACTATTCTTTTAGTCATTTGTACAGTAGGAATTTGGCAAAGTTGTCTTCATGAAAGTTGTTTCTTATTGTGTCTAGTTATATTTCTTTTTTTGAGTCACTCCATTTGGAGTTTTGTAGCTCAAGTTATGGCCTAAACATCATAACTGGCTGGATTGTAAACTTCTAGAAATTTCTGGACAGAACCAAATCTACAGTGTTTTATACACTGACTGCAGGTCAATTTTTGAACATGTTATAATCAAAATTTGGATTTGGTTTCTTCATGAAAGTTGTAGTCTATGTCTCATCTTTTTGCTTATAAAATTTCAGGTCAATTGGACCTTTCTACACTGAGTTATGACCAAATGAATATATACTGTTCATTTAGTCATTTTGCCCAGGCAGAATGCAAGTCACCCGGATTAGTGCAATTTTTTAGTCAACTTCGTTTGGTTTTCTGGGTAGGGTTTCTTCACCAAAGTTTTGCTATTATGTGTCTAGTTTCATGTTTAGTTAGCTTTGCACCAATTAAACCTCTATAACTCCATTTATAGCTGCCCAAACCTGCTGGACTCATACTCAGTCCTACAGGTCACCAAGGGCAGCACACCTCATTTCAACACCAACATCCTTACTCACTTCAATTCCTTCTCACACACATTCAAATAGTCACTAATTGACCATTATAAAGGTAACATACCATTACATAAGCAAACCCTAAAGTTGTTCAAGTATCCAATTTTTCATGTTCATGCATGCACAATTCTTGCATTTCACTTACTTAACTATGTTCAATCACTCATCCACTACCAAAGGCTGCTCATAATCATTTTGCTATTAAGTAAAATTACCAAACCCTAACCAACCCTAGCTGCCAAAAGTTTTAGAGTGCACACACACATGTTTATCTTGTTTTCTTACATTTCCTATTTACTTAATGCCATTAAACATGAATTTAATCAAAAATAGCAAAAGTTTGGACACTAACCTTATTGGAGCTGAATTTCAAGCTACCCAAACTTCTTTTTTTCTTCCTCTTATGGCTGCCTAGAGGATGTTCAAGTTGCAAGGTTAAATTTTTGTGAAGCTAGGTAAGGGTTTCAAGGTGGGATGAGGTAAGTTATGAAGCTTTTGTAAGCTTTAATGGTGGAAATGGCTATGGAGAGGTTTCGGCTGGTTGATGAGTGGTGTGGCTGATGACTTTTTTTGTTTATTCTTATCTCCTTTTATTTGTTTTAAATGGGCTTGATTAATTGTAATTGGTGATAAATGTTTAATGACATCATGGTGATGTCATAATTAGCTTTTTATCTCATTTTCTCTTATTTTCTTCTCTACTCATTTTCAATTTAATTTTTAGCAATATTTATTCACATTTTATATCATAATAATTATTTACTTAACTGGACAAGTTGGCCAAAAATCACTTCTGAAGGCAAAATGACTAAAATGCCCTCCGTTTGGCTTAACAGACTAAAATTGTTTGTATCGATTGAAAAATTTTTCTAAGCATTTTCTTGGCATTCTAATGCCATAAAAACCTCAATGACCCTTCTATGGAGTCCTAAAAATTATTTTATGAATTTTCCTCTGGGTCTAGGGCTCCTAGTTGCGAGAACCGGAGGGCACCGGCTCATTTAACTTGGTTGTATTTTATTTCTAAAATTTTTCCTAAATTTTTCTTATTAATATTTGAGTTAATTATGGTTCCTCACTTTAGTTTAAATATTTTTTCAGACGTTCTAGCTGTCCGGACTGACACCGGTCACCAGAATAGTAGAATGTATGGAATTGCTCTAGGGAGGGTGTTACAACTCTTCCCCTCTAATTTAAATTTCGTCATCGAAATTTATCTGATGCAAAAAGTTGAGGGGACTATTGCCTCATCATCTCTTCACTTTCCCAAGTTGCCTCCTCGATGTTGTGGTGCCTCCAAAGCACTTTCACCAGTGGAATCTACTTATTCCTCAACTCTTTCACTTCCCAAGCCAGGATCCGTGTGGGTTCTTCTTCATGTGTTAAATCCTGTTGTACTTTAATTTCTTCCATGGAGATGAAATGTGAAGAATCTGAGCGGTGTCTTCTTAGCATAGATATGTGGAACACATTGTGGATCTTGTCCAGCTCTGGTGGTAAAGCTAGCCTGTAGGCCACTGGACCCACATGTTCAATGACTTTATATGGGCCAATGAACCTAGGGCTTAACTTACCTTTTCTTCCAAACCTCAGTACCTTCTTCCACGGTGACACCTTGAGAAACACTTTTTCGCCAATCGCATGTTCTATTTCTTTTCTCTTCAGGTCGGCATAAGATTTTTATCTGTCTGAGGCAACCTTCAGATTGGATTTGATTAGCTTTACTTTCTCCTTAGTCTTTTTCACCAGGTCTGGCCCTATCAGTTTATCTTCACCCAATTCAGTCCAGCACACTGGAGTTCTACATTTCCTCCCATACAGTGCTTCATATGGGGCCATTTGGATGCTAGCTTAGTGGCTATTGTTGTATGAAAATTCTGTCAGTGGGAGGTATCTATCCCAACTTTCCTCAATTTCAATGACACAACTCCTCAGCATATCCTCAAGGACCTGACATATATTTCATGTTATTATTATCATTTCAGTTCAATATTTATATTAATTCAATTGGTTTCAATTGTTTACCTGGATAACTCTTTCTAATTGTGTCACACCTTACCCCTCTGTAAGGCATGACGTGATGCCGTAAAATACCTAATGAACTACCAAACTCCACCTACCGATAACTCAATAAGTATCCTACAAGGGATTTCAAAACCATTTTCTTACATTTTGGGAGTGGTAAGTATTTTGGTAGGAATTAAAATCATTTATTTGAAGTTTCAAAACTACTTAAAATTTTTATCCCATTTTATTTTTTCGCAAATTTTATAAAAATTTCGGTAGAGTGCCGTCTGTATTTTGAGAAAATAGTTCTTCAAATACGTGAGAAAAAAACTTTCAATAAATTTTCCACAACACCCAACCTCCAAATAATCTCAATTCAACTCAAAATTCTCAGATCAAACCATTTCAAAATAATTCCATCAACATTGCATTCAATAAAGCTAATTTACATTCACAAGTTTAATTTACAGATATAAAATTCAAAAATAATATTATTACAATTTATTATACAACTGCTCAACTTTACATTGATACATAAAATATTATAATATTTACATCAATTAACTACAAGGGTATAAATAAATACCCGTACAAAAGATCAATGGAAACTTTTCCAGTTCAGCGACTCACTCTGCTGCTTTTTCCTTGCTCTTATCTGCGACAGCAAAATAAGCTATCGCTGAGTATAAAAATACTCAGTGGTGCACAATAAAATTTTGAAATGCAGTACATAAAATATTTATTGACAAATCACAATTTAAATATTTCACAAGTACATTTCCCAATTTATCAAAACTCATTATAACACAATTTTGGTTAAACGATTTAATAAACATAGTATTGTCAATTCATACACAACTTAAGCCATGACACAATTTCCGATCAATACCATATTGTACACCACGACAAAGCAATCTACAACCTCACTAATCAAAATTAATGAGGGAGGTGGCTAGCTAGCTAATGAGTACTCTTCTGATCTACAACCTCAACTCGTAAACCAGAGAGGGAGGAAAAATAATCGATCTCACCTTATAAATGGAAGAGGAATAATAAGGCATTGTCGTGCTAAGTATGAATCAAAAATTGATTTCAAACATTTTATTCAAATAATTGTTGAGAAATCCGATAAATTTCTAAAGACATAGTTTCATTCACAAAGTGGCAACACAATTCATGATTAACACTAAATTTTTATAAATCATACCAAATCAATTTTTCAATGACCAAATGCTCAAATAAGGTTTATTGTGCACAAACTTGACGTGAGTCGCCTCTGGGCCTTGACTCAGTCTCTCAGACTTTCCGAGTCTTTTTCAGCTAAAACACAAAATTTATAGTGTCTCAGTATCTTTGCTTCATAATAATTCCCATAACTAATTCCAATATGTTTAAACTTACATTCTTGCAAATTTTCATATTGTGGTTACTATTTATGGTACTATTCAAATCAAAATATTGACTTTCTGATACTTGAAAGGTATGGGAACTCCAACTATCCTCACATACCACATTTTGGTCACCAATTTTGTTGGTTTTGGTTGTTTTCTCAAAACTTAGATCTTTTAGGCAAAATTACAAATTTTCAGTTTTGGTGTCTTATGTTTTACTATTCCATTGGTCATTTTGCTGTTAGAATTTAGCTAAGTTTTCTTCATAGAAATTGTTCCTTATTGTCTTAACTTTATTCTCCTTTTTGAATCACTCCAATTGGAGTTTTGTAGCTCAAGTTATAGCCATTTGAATCATGACTGGCGGATTGGACTTAACCAAGATTTCTGGGCACTAAACTGGTTCTAGCAGTTTTAGGTCACCAAATTTTGGGTGGCCAAATGACTTGGTTAAGAGTATAATTTATGTCACACCCTACCCCTCTGTAAGGCATAACATGATCCCGTAGTATACCTAATGAATTACTAACTCCGTCTACTGATAACCCATTAAATACACTATAAGGGATTTTAAAAACTTTTCTTCTTTTACAGTGGTGAGCACTATTTACAGGTGTTAAAAACCTTTTTTGAACTGAAGTGAATTAGCTAACACATTTAGACTATTAGTAATTTCTGTAAATATTTTGGCAGAGTGCCCTCTGTAATTTGGATAAAACAGTTCTTCAAAAACCTATAGAAAGCATTCAATATTTTTCTCAATCTCAAACTCCAACATAATTCAACACAAATTCATAATAATTTTTCAAAGACTGAGATACAAGAAATATAATATAATTTTTACAAGTCAAAATAACTCATAATTTATTTTACAACTTTAATGTACAATTTTAATTTACAACTGCTCAAAACCAAGAACAATATGTACATACAGTGGTCATACATTACAGTACAAAATGCAAAATGTGGTATACTCATTATACCCGATAATCTCTCGCTGGATGCATTAGCAGCCTAATCTGCTGCCCTGTCCGTCTGTCTACCTGTGACAGCAATGAAAAGCTATCGCTGAGACAATGTCTCTGTGGTGCACAACATTAACCAAATACAACTTTAAATCACAATTCATAAATCATTTAAATGATGGATACGTAAAATCATAGTTAAATTCAAGACAATGAATGTCACAAGGAATTTAACACAATATCACAATAAATCTCAGTAATCAAAGCATAGTTAAATTCAAAAGACAGTGAATGTCAATAAGACTTTAAACTCCATTTCTCAATATCACAATAAATTTCAATAAGTCAAATCACGGTTAAATTCAAAAGACAGTGAATGTCAATAAGAATTTAAACTCCATTTCACAATTTCACAATACATATCAATAAACCACACACAGCTTAATCATGTTCCAAAGTTCAATTCGTCCCAAAAACCGATGGCTAATGGGGTATTCAATTCGTCCCAAAAGTCAATGACTAATGAGGAATAACATAGCTAGCTAGCAAAACTATGAGTACTCATCCAATTCGTCCTCAACAGGCACACACCTTAATACTTCAGTCAGAGAGGGAATTCAATTCGTCCCACTAGACAAGCTAGTGAGGAATACAATCAATATACATGATAGCTGTGGTTTCAAACCATTTCCAATGTTTTTCAATCAATAAGTATCCATCAATATCGTTTAAACAATTTCTCACAGTTTCAAACCATTTACAATGCTTTTCAAGCAATAAATATCCATTCAAACACATTTCAACAATTTAAAACAATAATGTACAAATAGTCATAATTCATTTCAATTGAAAAAAATTTAAAAGAAATAGCTGTTGTGCACAAACCTATGATAACTGTCTCCTGGTCTTGACTCAGTGTTTCCTTCCCATTTCATGAGTCTTCGCTAACTGAGAAACACAATTTGAAGTGTTTCGGAACTAAATTAAACTGTCTCCAACGATAATACTTGATAAGTAATTCACTGAATGCTATTATTTGCTTAATCAACCTAATATATCGACCCTCGATGCATTCTAGGTAAATTAGGTTTTAATGTTACTAACATGTCACATTCGATAGTCTTTTAGGGTTGGTACATGTTACCAATTTCAGTTCCGTGTATACTGCATTTTCTTGCAATTTGCTGGATTTCGGGATACTAGTTTGACCTAGCCGGACGACCTAGTTCCCTCGGTTTTCGGGTTTCGGTCAAAACTACAAATTGTAGATCTATGTCTTATGGAACGCGGGGCAAAATTTTAGGTCATTCTTCAAGAGTTAACAACCTGCCGCAATGGTACCTTTACATTCCATTAATTTCCAAGCTTCAAATTTCAATTCACATTTACATATACTAAAAATACATCACCTAAACAATTTCCTACACAATATACATTTAATCAATCATTTAATTCACCATTTACAAGCAAAAATAAATTGCCTTCAAAGTGTTTCCATGGCTGCCAAAAGTACACATCCCCATTCAACATCAAACCTCAAAAATTTCTCCATAAATCAAACACCCATAACATCCTTACAAACTTTAACAAAGCAACAATCAAAAACACAAACTTACCTATTGTTGGGACTTGCTAAATCTTCACTAAAACTTCTTAAAATTGCTATCAAACTCTTCCTTGTGATGTGGGGATAAACTTTAATAAAGATAAGTAAAGAAAATGTAGCTTGAAAATGGGTGTACAGGGCCATGCATTTGGGCGGCCATGGGAGGACTTTGGGAGCTCTTCATTTTCGGCAATGGTGAGGAATGAAGGTTGAAGATGAGTTTAGTGGAAGTAATCTGCCCACTTAATGTTTATTAAATTCCCATAGTGCTCCACTCACTTAAGAAAATAATTTAATATGTTTAAGTGCTAATTGCTCAAATCACACTCCACTTTTGCTATTATTTTTCCTTTGTTTTTCTAGTATTTTCTTTTCTTGTATTTTATTATTTTATGTCTCCTCACTCATATCGAAGTGTAGTTCTAGGCATCCTAGTTGTCCGGACAACACTGGTTACCGGAACAGTAGAATGCACTACCGAACATAGGGGTGTTACAATTCTCCCCCCTTAAATAAATTTCGTCTCAAAATTTTACCTGGCATTAGTCTCTGAACAGCTGTGGGTGCTGTCTTCTCATATCCTCTTCACATTCCCAAGTAGCTTCCTGGCCTGAATGATGGTTCCACAACACTTTAACCAGGTGTATCTGTTTGTTCCTCAGCTGCTTCACCTCATAAGCCAGAATTTCTATGGGTTCTTCCTCATAGGAGAGGTCTGGATTTACATCAATCTCTTCAACTGATAGTACATGAGATGGGTCAGATCTGTACCTCCTTAACATGGACACATGGAAGACATTGTGTATCCTTGCTAACTCCGGAGGTAATGCCAACCGATATGCCAAAGGACCCACTCTTTCCAGAACCTCATATGGTCCGATGAAACGAGGACTCAATTTCCCCTTTCTGCCAAATCTCACAATTCTCTTCCAAGAAGAAACTTTGAGGAATACCTTATCACCCACTGCATATTCAATATCTCTTCTCTTCAGATCAACATAGGACTTATGATGGTCTGATGCAGCCTTAAGTCTATCTCTGATCAATCTGATCTTTTCCTCTGTCTGCTGAACAATTTCTGGCCCAATCATCTTCCTTTCACCTACTTCATCCCAACATAAGGGAGTTCTGCACTTTCTGCCATACAAAGCTTCATATGGAGGCATCCCAATGCTTGATTAGTAGCTGTTGTTATAAGCAAACTTAATCAAAGGCAAGTGTGTATCCCAACTACCTTCAAATTCAATCACACAAGCCCGTAGCATATCCTCTAATATTTGAATTACCCTTTCAGACTGGCCATCTGTCTGTGGGTGGAATGCTGTGCTGAAGTTCAATCTAGTTCCTAGGGCTCTCTGAAGACTACCCCATAATCTAGAAGTGAACATAGGATCTCTATCAGACACAATTGATACTGGCACTCCATGCAATTTTACAATCTCATATATGTACAATTTGGCCAATCTTTCCAGGCTATAGTCCATCCGAACTGGCAAAAAGTGAGCAGACTTGGTCAATCTGTCAACTATAACCCATACTGCATCATGACTACTTTGTGTCCTTGGAAGTCCTGTAACAAAATCCATAGTTATTCGTTCCCATTTCCACTCTGGTACTGACAAAGGATGTAACAAACCAGCTGGAACTTGATGTTCTGCCTTCACTTGCTGACAAGTTAGGCATTTGGAAACAAACTCAGCTATATCTCTCTTCATACCCATTCACTAGTAATGCTCTTTCAGCCCTCTATACATTTTAGTTCCACCAGGGTGCATAGCAAAAGGAGACTCATGTGCTTCCTTCATAATGATCTGTCTCAATTCCACATCACTTGGAATGCACATTCTGCCCTGATGTAGCAATAAACCATCATCTCTCACAGAAAATTCAGGTTTCTTGCCCTGCTGGACTTCTTTCAGTAGCTTCTGATATTTAACATCACTCTGAGCAGCCATTCTGATCTGATCAATCAACATTGGCTGTACATGCCATGCAACTACTGTCTGTCCCTCATCATCAATCTTTAAACTGGCATGCTGTGCTTTCAATTCATATACCATGGACAAAGGAGAAACTTTGAGACTTGCCATAGTCTTATGACTTAAGGCGTCAGCCACCACATTTGCTTTCCCTAGTTGATAGTCTATTAAGCAATCATAATTTTTAATGAGTTCTAACCATCTCCTCTACCTCAAATTCAATTCCTTCTGGGTGCCCAAATACTTCAAGCTCTTGTGATCTGTGTAAATGTAGCATTTCTCCCCATGCAAATAGTGTCTCCAGATCTTCAGAGCAAAAACAATAGCTGCTAGCTCCAGATCATGTGTTGGGTAGTTCGTCTCATGCGGTTTCAGCTGGCGTGATGCATAAGCAATGACATTCCGATCTTGCATCAGTACACAGCCTAACCCATTATGAGAAGCATCACTATAAACTATGTATTCTTTACCCGGAGTAGGTAAAGTGAGAACTGGAGCTTCAGTCAAACACCTCTTCAACTCATCAAAACTTTGCTGACATTTATCTGTCCACTGAAATTTTACATCTTTTCGAAGCAGTTTGGTCAGTGGAGAAGATAACATAGAAAACCCCTTCACAAACCGACGGTAATATCCAGCTAAACCCAGAAAACTGCGAATTTTTGTGATATTCCTGGGCGGCTTCCAATTAAGGATAGCTTCTACCTTGCTAGAATCTACCTTGATCCCTTCAGCTGACACAACATGTCCCAAAAAGGAGATTTCTTTTAGCCAAAATTCACACTTCGACAATTTGGCGTATAGCTGTTTCTCTCTTAAAGTCTGCAGTACAATCCGCATATGTCTATTATGCTCCTCTGCATTCCTCGAGTATATCAAAATGTCATCAATAAACACTACCACAAATTGGTTGAGATATGGTCTGAAGATAGTGTTCATCAGATCCATAAAAGCAGCTGGAGCATTTGTTAACCCAAATGGCATTACTAGAAACTCATAGTGGCCATACCGAGTTCTGAAAGCAGTTTTTGGAATACTCTGCTCTTGCACCTTCAACTGATAATAACCAGATCGCAAATCAATTTTGGAGAATACAACTGCACCCTTCAACTGATCAAACAGATCATCAATGCGAGGCAATGGATATCTGTTCTTTATTGTCACCTTATTCAACTGCCGGTAATCTATACATAAGTGGAGAGTACTATCCTTCTTCTTAACAAACAACACTGGTGCTCCCCAAGGTGACACACTAGGGCGGATGTAGCCCTTTTCAAGTAATTCTTGCAACTGTATCTTTAACTCCTTCAACTCTACTGGTGCCATTCTGTATGGCGTTATGGAGATTGGATCCACAGCAGGCATAACATTAATTTCAAACTACACTTCTCTTTCCAGAGGTAATCCTGGCAATTCATCAGGAAATACATCTGGAAAGTCATGTACTGTAGGGATGTCCTTCAATGCTGGACTCCCCACTTGGGTGTCTACCACTTGTGCCAAGTATGCTTCACATCCCTTTCTGATCATTTTTCTGGCTAGTGCAACAGAAATGATGTTTGATGGCAATAACTGCCTCTCCCCATGTATTACCACATCACTGTACTGAGGGAGACCAAAAGTGACTATCTTTAGCCTACAGTCAATCATGGCATGATGCCTAGCTAACCAATCCATGCCCAAGATGATATCATAATCTCTGAAGGGCATTTCAATGAAATCAGATAGAAAAGTGTTTTCTTAGATCACCAAAGGACAATCTCTATACATTCTATTAACCCTGACTTCCTGTCCTAGCGGACTTGTTACTAGCACCTCAAAGTCCATTTTTGTACATGGAACAACAATGCAATCAATGATGCTAGCACTCACATAAGAATGGGTAGAACCCGGATCAAATAACACAAACACATCTTGATTAAAAGTTGAGAAGGTACCAGCCATAACATCAGATGTCTCAGCCTCTTCTCTCTGTCTCATTGCATAGACTCTGACTGGAGCACTGTCTTGCTCTGAATGTTTCACTATGCCTTGGCTGCCTGCTGGGCTACCTCTACCCCTGCCTCTACCTTTACTAGGTGGTTGTGAACTTCTGGTGACAGGGCTCTGAACTGACCCTTCTGCAGTAGTAGGAGGTGCTCCAACTCTACGACTACTGGTGCAGTCCTTGGCAAAGTGTCCTGTGCCTCCACAGTTATAACAGGCTCCAATAGCCTTGTAGCATATCCCACCATGATTTCTTCCACAGGTTTCACATTGGCGGGGAGGGTAGGAACCTCTGGTACTCTGCTGACTAGATAGGGGAGGCTTCTGTCCTGAATATCTTCCCCTACCAGACTTCTTGCCACCTCTGCTGTGTCGCCAATGGTTCTTCCTCTTTCCAGTAGGACCACTGGAACTCTGTTCTACAGATTTTCCCTCTTTCTCTGTCTTCTCTGATTTCTTTTTCTCAGGAGTAGCTTCAGACTCAATTCTTTCCAACTTTAGGGCTTGAGAAACAAGTTCAGAGAAGTTAGTGTGTTTGAATCCGACTACTTGTAATCTGATACTGGGCTTCAAGTCGGTTTCAAACCTCTTGCATCTCTCCCTGCTAGTAGAAAGTAGACTCACTGCATAATGGCTCAGGCAGGAAAATTCTCTTTCATACTCAGCCACTGATCTACTCCCCTGTTTCAGACTTAGGAACTCTTGAGCTTCTGGTCTACATAAGCATCAGGGACATATTTTTGTCTGAATTCCCTGAGAAAGTCATTCCATGTTAGCACTGCAGGTTCTACCAGACAGTGGGGAATGGTTTTCCACCAGTCATAAGCATCCCCCTGTAGCAAAGATACTGAGTATTCAAATCTGAGTTCCTCCGTGCAATGCAGTGTCTTGAATACCCTATCCATCATCTCTAACCACTGTTCAGCCTCTAGAGGATCTATTGTCTCCTTGAACTCTGTAGCCCCATACTTCATCAATTTGTCATACTGCCTAGCAGGAGACTGTGGTTGTACCACTGGTGTCTGTATTGGAACTTGAGTAGGCACATTATCAGCCATTTGTTGGAACATTGCAACCATCTCACGAGCGAATCGAGGAAACTACGATGCTGCGGGTGGTCTTTCTTGAACCACTGACATTGTGTAGGCTTGGGGCATCCCCTTGCACCTCAGCCTCAATAGATTGATTGATTGAACGATCACCCTCTTCCATAGTCAATGCGAGGATCTTAGACCTCCTGAACAAATAACACAAGGAGATTTCCTCCCGTTAGTGCATATTTATAATGTAATGTACTGTATGTATCAAACAATGATATTGAGCAGTTGTACTATGAAGAAAGAATATTCAAGTAACAGGTGAAAACAAAATTTTAAAACTTTGCTCTGATACCACTAAAACATGTCACACCCTACCCCTCTATAAGGCATAACATGATCCCGTAGTATACCTAATGAATTACCAACTCTGTCTACTAATAACCCATTAAATACACTACAAGGGATTTTAAAAACTTTTCTTACTTCTTTTACAGTGGTGAGCACTATTTACAGGTGATAAAAACCTTTTTTGAACTGAAGTGAATTAGCTAACACATTTAGACTATTAGTAATTTCTGTAAAAATTTTAGCAGAGTACCCTCTGTAATTTGGATAAAACAGTTCTTCAAAAACCTGTAGAAAGCACTTCAATATTTTTCTCAATCTCAAACTCCAACATAATTCAACACAAATCCACAACAATTTTTTAAAGACTGAGATATAAGAAATATAATACAATTTTTACAAGTCAAATCATAATTTATTTTACAACTTTAATGTACAATTTTAATTTACAACTGCTCAAAACCAAGAACAATATGTACATATAGTGGTCATACATTATAGTACAAAATGCAAAATGTGGTATACTCATTATACCCGATAATCTCTCGCTGGATGTACTAGCAGCCTAATATGCTGCCCTGTCCGTCTTTCTACCTGCGACAGCAATGAAAAGCTATCGTTGAGATAATGTCTCAGTGGTGCACAACATTAACCAAATACAACTTTAAATCACAATTCATAAATCATTTAAATGATGGATACGTAAAATCATAGTTAAATTCAAGACAATGAATGTCAGAAGGAATTTAACACAATATCACAATAAATCTCAGTAATCAAAACATAGTTAAATTCAAAAGACAGTGGATGTCAATAAGACTTTAAACTCCATTTCTCAATATCACAATAAATTTCAATAAGTCAAATCAAGGTTAAATTCAAAAGACAGTGAATGTCAATAAGAATTTAAACTCCATTTCACAATTTCACAATACATATCAATAAACCACACACAGCTTAATCATGTTCCAAAGTTCAATTCGTCCCAAAAGCCGATGGCTAATAAGGTATTCAATTCGTCCCAAAAGTCAATGACTAATGAGGAATAACATAGCTAGTTAGCAAAAATATGAGTACTCATCTAATTCGTCCTCAACAGGCACACACCTCAACACTTCAGCCAAAGAGGGAAATCAATTCGTCCCACTAGATAAGCTAGCGAGGAATACAATCAATATACACGATAGCTATGGTTTCAAACCATTTCCAATGCTTTTCAATCAATAAGTATCCATCAATATCATTCAAACAATTTCTCACAGTTTCAAACCATTTACAATGCTTTTCAAGCAATAAATATCCATTCAAACACATTTCCACAATTTAAAATAATAATGTACAAATATTCATAATTCATTTCAATTGAAAAAAATTCAAAAGAAATAGCTGTTGTGCACAAACCTCTGATAACTGTCTCCTGGTCTTGACTCAGTGTTTCTTTCCCTTTTCCTGAGTCTTTGCTAACTGAGAAACACAATTTGAAGTGTTTCAGTACTAAATTAAACGGTCTCTAACGATAATACTTGATAAGTAATTCACTGAATGCTATTATTTGCTTAATCAACCTAATATATCGACCCTCGTTGCATTCTAAGTAAATTAGGTTTTAATGTTACTAACATGTCACATTCAATAGTCTTTTAGGGTTGGTACATGTTACCAATTTCAGTTCCGTGTATACTGCATTTTCTTGCAATTTGCTGGATTCCGGGATACTAGTTTGACCTAACCGGACGACCTAGTTCCTTCGATTTTCGGGTTTCAGTCAAAACTACAAACTTGTAGATCTATGTCTTATGGTTATGTAGACCAAGTTATGGTCATTTTACTATTGCTGGTCAAATTGCACCAAAATTGGTCATTTTAGGTCATTTTAGGTCAATTTTGGTTCGGCCAGTTTTTGGACCCGAACTTTTGCAAGCTGTTTGACTTGCTTATGGTCATTTCTGGGCTTTGGTGTCTTCATAAGACTTGTAGATATAGGTCTTAACTATTCATGGTTAAAATTTCAGGTCAATTGGACCTGTTTTGAGTGAGTTATGGCCTAAAAACTAACTGCTGCCCAAATGGTCAATTTTCAGGCCTCAATTACACTTAATCTGGATTTGGTCACTTTTCAGGTTACCTTACAAGCAGAATTTTGGCAAGCTTCCTTCATGAAAGTTGGCACATTTTATGCCTAGTTTCACCTCCAATTTGTCTCATACCAATTGGAGCCACACACTTAAGGTTCTAGGCCTAAAACACAAACTGCCATATTGCATTTCTTTCATACACATCAAGGATCACTCCTAACACTTACCAAACTCAATATTCAAGTCAATTCTGGTTGTATCATGACTAAACATAATTCACAACACATTATAGGTCATTTTGGTAGCTTACAATTACATTCAACATACACTATAAAGTGCAGAATTTTTCAACTCAATTTACAACAATTCAATCACCTAACCATAACACTTTTTTCATGTCCAACTTCACACCATCATATATACACTCAAACTGCCCTAACATCCAATACAATTCAACATTAATATACCATAAACCAAGCATGAATTCCAACATTCTTCAAGAGTTAACAACCTGCCGCAATGGTACCTTTACATTCCATTAATTTCCAAGCTTCAAATTTCAATTCACATTTACATATACTAAGTATACATCACCCAAACAATTTCCTACACAATATACATTTAATCAATCATTTAATTCACCATTTACAAGCAAAAATAAACTGCCTTCAAAGTGTTTCTATGGCTGCCAAAAGTACACATGCCCATTCAACATCAAACCTCAAAAATTTCTCCATAAATCAAACACCCATAACATCCTTATAAACTTTAACAAAGCAACAATCAAAAACACAAACTTACCTATTGTTGGGACTTGCTAAATCTTCACTAAAACTTCTTAAAATTGCTATCAAAATCTTCCTTGTGACGTGGAGATAAACTTTAATGAAGATAAGTAAAGAAAATGTAGCTTGAAAATGGGTGTAAAGAGCCATGCATTTGGGCGGCCATGGGAGGACTTTGGGAGCTCTTCATTTCAGCAATGGTGAGGAATGAAGGTTGAAGATAAGTTTAGTGGAAGTAATCTGCCCACTTAATGTTTATTAAATTCCCATAGTGCTCCACTCACTTAAGAAAATAATTTAATATGTTTAAGTGCTAATTACTCAAATCACACTCCACTTTTGCTATTATTTTTCCTTTGTTTTTCTTGTATTTTCTTTTCTTGTATTTCATTATTTTATGTCTCCTCACTCATATTAAAGTGTAGTTCTAGGCATCCTAGCTGTCCGGACAACACTGGTTACCGGAACAGTAGAACGCACTACCGAATATAAGGGTGTTACAATTTAGATTTGTGTTCTTCATAAAAGTTTTAGGTCTATATCTCAACTTTCCACTGGTTAAATTTCAGGTCATTTAGACCTGCCTAGCTCAAGTTATGGCCAAATGAACAAATAATATTCATTTGGTCATTTTTGTACTGGTCAAATTGCCTAAGTGCGGATTTGGTCAATTTGTTCACTAGGTTATGGTCACCTTTTGGTTAAATTTGTGTTCACTAGATTTGTGTTCTTCATAAAAGTTTTAGGTTTATATCTCAACTTTCCACTGGTTAAATTTCAGGTCATTTAGACCTGCCTAGCTCAAGTTATGGCCAAATGAACAAATAATATTCATTTGGTCATTTTTGTACTGGTCAAATTGGCTAAGTGCGGATTTGGTCAATTTGTTCACTAGGTTATGGTCACTTTTTGGGCATGACTCCCAAATGAAAAATGTGTCATTTTGTGTCTAGTTTCATTCCGAATTGGCTTCACACTAATTGAGCTTGTAAATTTTTAGTTTTGGCCCCTGAAAGGGAACCTGGTCCTGCTGCCTGCAGGCTGCCCACAACCAATCCGAATTCAAGCCTAATTCTAACACTTCTAACATACCTTAACTGGTCACAACTGACCATTTTTTTTCTCAAACAATGTTAAATACACCATTTGACCATTTCTCAAAATTTTTGTCTCCAAACCCTAGGTGTTATGAACCCTAATTATACAATTCATCATAATTCCATGAAATTTGAGTTCACTTATCATTCTAACCACAATTACCACATTATTTAAGCTCTAATTCATGTTTAGTTTAACTAAACACTATCAAATCCAATACCTTAACAAGCTGGCTGAAATTTAACTTTGTCTCCCAACACTTATTTTCATTTCATTTAAAGTTTATTTCTAAGTTTAGTAAGTTAGAAATGCAAAAATCAAACTAAAAGTGCCAAGTTTGCTTACTAACCTTTCTTTAAATTTTCACCTCTTCAAAACCTCTTCCTTTCTTCTTCTTTTTGTTGTCAACTTCTCTATCAAAGCTTGAAATCAAGATTTAATGATGGAAGTTTAACTTTCTATGGTAGGATTTAGGGTTTGATCATGCTCAAAATGAGCTTCCATGGAGTTTTGGTGAGAGGGAGAGAGAGAGATAGACGGCAACCTTGAGGAAGAAGACTAAATAAAAATTTTCTTTTATTTTGTTATTTTAAAGATAATGAACTTATTTGACTTGGTCAACATTTGTAGGAAAATTAAATTGGATTTTTGACATCAGCCATGATGTCATCCAAGTGATGTAAGCATGATGTAATAAAACTTTTTCTTTTCTTTTTCCATTTTCCTAAATTTTTCAATAGTTCTTTAATTTAATTTCCGATTTTGAAATTTTGTTTTCTCCGATTTTATTTGACAGTTAGGTTAGGAGTCAGCTCTCGGGGTCAATTGACCAAATTGTCCCTCGCCGGTTTGTCCCAGTTTGCAAATAATTTAATATTTCTTTCGAATCCCTGACCTAATTATTTGACTGGCTTAACAATTCTTTTTTCATGATTTTCTCTTTTCCACTATGTTCATAATAGTCCTAAGGACCGCAGTGTCACATTTTACGGTTCAAAATTTGAGTTTAAATCGACTTCGCAGTCCTTCCCGAGAAGGTCACCCATCGCTGTGACTCTCGGCTCATTTAACTTCTCATGTTTTGTTTTTCTTATTTATACTTAACTAATTGGCAATTACTAATTATTTGTGTTTAGGGCTTATCTAGTTGTCTTAAGTGTGGTTCTAATCCCCTCAGTTGTCCGGACTGACACCGGTCACCGAAATAGTGAAATATCCCAGGCTATGTAAATAAGAGTGTTATAATTCTCCCCCCCTTAAAATAAATTTCGTCTCTAAATTTTACCTGGTATCAATCTCTGAACAGCTGTGGGTGTTGTCTCCTCATGTTATCCTCTCGTTCCCAAGTAGCTTATTGGCCTGAATGATGGTTCTACAGCACTTTCACTAATGGTATTTGCTTGTTCCATAGCTGCTTCACCTCATAAGCCAGAATCTCTATGGGTTCTTCCTCATATGTGAGGTCTGGATTCGCTTCAATTTCTTCTACCGATAGTACATGAGATGGGTCTGATCTATACCTCCTCAACATGGACAAATGGAAGGCATTATGTATCTTCTCTAACTCTGGAGGTAGTGCCAAACGATATGCCAAAGGACCCACTCTTTCCAGAACCTTATAAGGCCCAATGAAACGAGGACTCGGTTTCCCCTTCCTGCCAAATCTCATAATCCTTTTCCAAGGGGAAACCTTGAGGAATACTTTGTCACCCACTGCATAGTCAATATCCCTTCTCTTCAGATCAACATAGGACTTCTAACGGCCTGATGCAGTCTTAAGTCGATCTCTGATCACCCTGATTTTCTCCTAAGTCTGCTGAACAATTTCGGGCTCAATCATCTTCCTTTCACTCACGTCATCCCAACATAACGGGGTTCTACATTTTCTGCCATACAAAGCTTCATATGGAGGCATCCCAATGCTTGATTGGTAGCTGTTGTTGGAAGTAAACTCAATCAAAGGCAAGTGTGTATCCCAACTGCCCTCAAATTCAATCACACAAGCCCGTAGCATGTCCTCCAAGATCTGAATTACCCTTTCAGACTGGCCATCGTTCTGTTGGTGGAATGCCGTACTGAAGTTCAATCTAGTTCCTAGGGCTCTTTGAAGACTACCCCAAAATCTAGAAGTGAACCTAGGATTTCTGTCAGATACGATGGATACTGGCACTCCATGCAGTCTTACTATCTCATCAATGTACAACTTGGCCAATCTTTCTAGACTATAGTCCATCCGAACAGGTAGAAAATGAGCAGACTTAGTCATTCTGTCAACAATGACCCAAACTGCATCTTGACTCTTCTGTGTCCTGGGAAGTCCCATCACAAAATCCATAGTTATTCTCTCCCATTTCCATTTTGGCACTGGTAGTGGATGTAACAACCCAGTTGGTACTTGATGTTCTGCCTTTACTTGCTGAAAAGTTAGGCATTTGGAAACAAACACTGCCACATCTCTCTTCATACCCATCCACCAATAATGCTCCTTTAGCCCTCTATACATTTTTGTACCACCAGGGTGCATGGTAAAAGGAGACTCATGTGCCTCTTTAAAAATGATCTTCCTCAAATCAACATTATTAAGAACACACATTCTGCCCTAGTGTAGCAATAGACCATCATCTCTTATTGAAAATTCTAGTTTGTTGCCCTGCCGAACTTCTTCTAATAATTTCTGATACTTCTGATCATTCTGAGCAGCCATTCTGATCTGATCAATCAACATTGACTGTACATGCCATGCAACTGTTGTCTGCCCCTCATCATTAGTCTCTAAACTGGCATGTAATGATCTCAACTCATGCACCATAGATAAAGGAGTAACCCGTAGACTTGCCATAGTCTTGCGAGTTAAAGCGTCAGCCACAACATTAGCTTTCCCTGGCTGATAGTCTATCAGACAATCATAGTTTTTTATCAACTCTAACCATCTCCTCTGTCTCAAATTCAACTCTTTCTGGGTGCCTAAATACTTCAAACTCTTATGATCTGTGTAGATGTAGCACTTCTCCCCATACAGATAGTGTCTCCAAATCTTAAAAGCAAATACTATAGCTGCAAGCTCCAAGTCATGTGTTGGATAGTTCCTCTCATGCGGTTTTTGCTGGCGTGATGCATAAGCAATAACATTTCGGCCTTGCATCAGTACACAGCCTAACCCATTATGAGAAGCGTCGCTATAAACTTTATATTCTTTACCCGGAGTAGGTAAAGTCAGGACTAGAGCCTCGGTCAAACATTTCTTTAATTCATCAAAACTGTATTGGCATTTATCCGTCCACTGAAATTTCACATTTTTGCGAAGTAGTTTGGTTAATGGAGATGCCAACATGGAGAATCCCTTCACAAATCGATGGTAGTATCCAGCTAAACCTAGAAAACTGCGAATCTCTATGATATTTCTGGGTGGCTTCCAATTAAGAATAGCTTCTATCTTGCTAAGATCCACCTTAATACCCTCTACCGATACTACATGCCCCAAAAAAGATATTTCTTTTAGCCAAAATTCACACTTCGATAATTTGGCGTTAGCTATTTCTCCCTTAAAGTTTGTAGTACAATGCACAGATGTCTATCATGCTCTTTTGCATTCCTCGAATAAACCAATTTATCATCTATAAACACAACTACAAACTGGTCGAGGTATGGTCTGAAGATAGTGTTCATTAGATCTATAAAAGCAGCCAGAGCATTAGTTAACCCGAATGGCATGACTAAGAACTCATAATGACCATAGTGGGTTCTAAAGGCAGTTTTAGAAATACTTTGCTCTTATACTTTCAGCTAATAACAACCTGATCTCAGGTCAATTTTGGAGAACACAGCTGCACCCCTAAACTGATCAAATAAGTCATCAATGCGGGGTAATGGGTATCTGTTCTTTATTGTCACTTTATTCAACTACCGATAGTCAATGCATAACCGAAAAGTGCCATCCTTCTTCTTTACAAACAACACTGGGGCTCCCCAAGGTGACACACTAGGGCGGATAAAGCCCTTGTCAAGCAGCTCTTGCAACTGTACTTTCAACTCTTTCAATTCTGCTGGTGCCATTCTGTATGGCGTTATGGAGATTGGGTCCACACCAGGCATAACATCAATCTCAAATTGTACTTCTCTTTCTGAAGGTAATCCTAGAAATTCATCAGGAAATACATCTGAAAAGTCACATACCATAGGGATGTCCCTCAATGCTGGACTACCCACTTGGGTGTCTATCATATGTGCCAAGTATGCCTCACACCCCTTCCTAATCATTTTTCTGGCCAGTGCAGCTGAAATGATGTTTGAAGGCAATAACTGCCTCCCCCCATGTATTACTATATCATCATACTAAGGTAGACCAAAAGTGACTGTTTTCAGTCTACAGTCAATCATGGCATGATGCCTGGCTAACCAATCCATGCCCAAGATAATGTCATAATCTCTGAAGGGCATTTCAATCAAATTAGACAGAAAAGTGTGTCCTTGGATCACTAAAGGACAATCCCTATATAGTCTACTTACCCTGACCTCTTGGCTTAATGGACTAGTTATTAGCACATCATAGTCCATTGGTACACACTAAATAGCAGTAGAATACATCACACTAGCATTGACATATGAATGTGTGGAGCCAGGATCAAACAACACATATACATCTTGGTCAAGGATGGAGAAAATATTAGCTACTACGTTTGACGTTTCAGCCTCCTCCCTTTGACCTATGGTATACACTCTGACTGGTGCACCACTGGGTACTGGCTGGTTAACAGTGCTTTGACTTCCAGGAGTGTTACCAGGACCCCTACCTCTGCCTCTACCTCTACTAACTGACTGTGACCCTTTAGGTGTAGAGACTTGGGCTGATCCCTCAGATGTAGCAGAAGGTCCAAATTGGCACGGACTAGTACAATCCTTAGCAAAATGTCTGCTCCCTCCACAGTTATAGCATGCACCTATGGCCTTAAAACACACCCCACCGTGTGTTCTACCACAGGTTTCACACTGCTGGACTGATAAAGATCCTCAAGAAGCTTGTTGGGTCTACTGACCAGACCGGGGTGGTCTTTGGCCAGAGAATTTGCCTCTGCCAGATCTGCGAGAGCTAGATCCCCCAGACTGTTTCCTCTTCCCTGAACCACTTTCAGGTGCTTGACCAGTAGTCATTTCAGTCTTCTCTTTCTCTTGTGTACCCTTCTTCACTGCCCCTTCTGATTCTATCCTTTCCAGTTCCAGGGCTTGTGAAATCAACTCAGAAAAATTCTGGTGTCTGAATCCCACAACTTGCATCCTTAGATTCAGCCTTAACCCGAACTCAAACCTCTTACATCTGTCTCTGGGGGTGGAGATTAAGCTTCTAGCATAGTAGCTTAGCCTTGAAAAGTCTCGTTCATACTATGCTATTGTTCTATCTCCTTATTTCAAACTCAGGAATTCCTGTAACCTCATATCCACATAAGCATCAGGAACTCACTTCTGTCAAAACTCCCTCAAAAAGTCTGACCACGTCAACACAAATGGCTCAACCAGGCTGTGGGGGATGGTCTTCCACCATTCATATACATCCCCTTGCAACAGAGAAACAGAGTACTCGAACTTTAGCTCTTTTGCACACTGCAGCTTTCTAAAAACCCGTTCCATTCGCTCTAACCACTGTTCTGCCTCCAGTGGATCCACAGTGCCCTTAAACTCGGTGGCCCCAAATTTCATCAATTTTTCATATTGCCAAGCCGGGGGCTGTGGTTGTGCTACAAGTGCTTGCATATGAACTTGAAGTGGCACATTTCCCATCATTTGTTGGAAAAACGCAGCCATCTGCTGTGCAAATTGAGTAGGAAACTGTGGTGCTGGAGTGGGAGCTGGAGTGGCTGATCCACTCACATTCTGGAGTGCTGGGGCTTCCCCTTGAACCTCAGCCTCAACTGATTGTTCCACGGAATGATCTCCCTCTTCCATTCTGTTTCCCAAAAATTTCTACTTTCTGAGGTCAAACACAAGGAGGCTGACCTCCGTTAGAGAATATTCATGATGTAAATATGTCATATGTATCAATTAAAAACACTTGAGTAGTTGTACTTATCAAAATAATATTCACATACATAGTCAAAATTTATTACAAAACCATGCTCTGATACCACTAAAACATATCACACCTTGCCCCTTTGTAAGGCATGACATGATCCCGTAAAATACCTAATGAACTACAGAACTCCACCTATCGATAACTCATTAAGTATCCTACAAGGGATTTTAAAACCATTTTCTTACATTTTGGAAGTGGTAAGCATTTTGGTAGGAATTAAAATCATTTATTCGAAGTTTCAAAACTACTTAAAATTTTTGTCCTATTTTATTTTTTCGTAAATTTTATAAAAATTTCGTCAGAGTGCCATCTATATTTTGAGAAAATAGTTCTTCAAATACCTGAGAAAAATACTTCCAATAAATTTTTCACAACTCTCAACCTCCAAATAATCTCAATTCAACTCAAATTCTCAGATCAAACCATTTCAAAATAATTCCATCAACATTGCATTTAATAAAGCTAATTTACATTCACAAGTTTAATTTATAGATATAAAATCTAAAAATAATATTATTATAATTGATTATACAACTGCTCAACTTTACATTAATATATAAAACAATATTTACATCAATTAACTACAAGCGTATAAATAAATACCCGTATAAAAGATCAACGGAAACTTTTCCAGTTCAGCAGCTCACTCTACTGCTTTTTCCTTGCTCTTATCTACGACAGCAAAATAAGCTATCGCTGAGTATAAAAATACTCAGTGGTGCACAATAAAAATTTGAAATGCAGTACATAAAATATTCATTGATAAATCACAATTTAAATATTTCACAAGTACATTTCACAATTTATCAAAACTCATTATAATACAATTATGGTTAAATGATTTAATAAACATAATGTGCCAATTCATACATAACTTAAGCCAGGACACAAAATTTTCGATCAATGCCGTATTGTACACCATGACAAAGCAATCTACAACCCCACTAATCGAAATCAATGAGGGAGGTGGCTAGCTAGCTAATGAGTACTCATCCGATCTACAACCTCAACTGGTAAACTAGAGAGGGAGGAAAAATAATCGATCTCACCCCATAAATGGAGGAGGAATAATAAGGCACTGTCATGCTAAGTGTAAATCAAAAATCTATTTCAAACATTTTATTCAAATAATTCATGAGAAATCTGATAAATTTCGAAAGTCATAGTTTTATTCACAAAGTGGCAACACAATTCATGATTAACTCCAAATTTTTATAAATCATACCAAATCAATTTTTCAATGACAAAATGCTCAAATAAGGTTTATTGTGCACAAACCTGACGTGAGTCGCCTCTAGGCCTTGACTCAGTCTCTCAGACCTTCTGAGTATTTTTCAGTTGAAACACAAATATAGTGTCTCAGTATCTTTACTTCATAATAATTTCCATAACTAATTTCAATATGTTTAAACTTACATTTTTGTAAATTTTCATATTGTGGTTACTATTCATGGTACTATTCAAGTCAAAATATTGACTTTCTTATACTTAAAAGGTATGGGAACTCCAACTATCCTCACATACCACATTTTGGTCACCAATTTTGTTAGTTTTGGTTGTTTTCTCAAAACTTAGGTCTTTTAGGTAAAATTGTAAATTTTCAGTTTTGGTGTCTTATATTATATTGTTCCATTGGTCATTTTGCTGTCAGAATTTGGCTAAGTTTTCTTCATAGAAATTGTTCCTTATTGTCTGAACTTTATTCTCCTTTTTGAATCACTCCAATTGGAGTTTTGTAGCTCAAGTTATAGCCATTTGAATCATGGCTGGCGGATTGGACTTAACCCAGATTTTTGGGCACTAAACTGGTTCTGGCAGTTTTAGGTCACCAAATTTGGGTGGCCAAATGACTTGGTTAAGGGTATAATTTAAATTTGTATTCTTCATAAAAGTATTAGGTCTATATCTTAGCTTTCCACTGATAAAATTTCAGGTCATTTAGACCTGCCTAGCTCAAGTTATGGCCAAATGAACAAACACTGTTCATTTAGTCATTTTTGTACAGGTTAGATTGCCTAAGTCCGGAATTGGTCAAATTGTTCACTAGGTTCTGGTCACTTTTTAGGCATGACTCCTAGATGAAAAATGTGTCATTTTGTGTCTAGTTTCATTCCCAATTGGCCTCACACCAATTGGGCTTATAAGTTTTCAGTTTTAGTCCCTAAAAGGGACCTTGGTCCTGCTGCATGCAGGCTGCCCACAACCAATTCGAATTCAAGCCTAATTCTAACACTTCTAACATACCTCAACTAGTCACAAATGACAATTTTTCATCTTAAACAATGTTAAACACACCATTTGACCATTTCTCAATATTTTTGTCTCCAAACCCTAGGTGCTATGAACCCTAATTATACAATTCATCATAATTTTATGAAATTTGAGTTCACTTATCATTCTAACCACAATTACCACATTATTTAAGCTCTAATTCATGTTTAGTTTAACTAAACACTATCAAATCCAATACCCTAACAAGCTAGCCAAAATTTAACTTTGTCCCTCAACACTTGTTTTCATTTCATTTAAAGTTTATTTCCAAGTTCAATAAGTTAGAAATGCAAAAATCAAACTAAAAGTGTCAAGTTTGCTTACTAACCTTACTTTAAATTTTCACCTCTTCAAAACCTCTTCCTTTCTTCTTCTTTTTGTTGTCAAGTTCTCTATCAAAGCTTGAAATCAAGATTTAATGATGGAAGTTTAACTTTCTGTGGTGGGATTTAGGGTTTGATCATGCTCAAAATGAGCTTCCATGGAGTTTTGGTGAGGGAGAGGGAGAGGGAGAGAGAGAGATGGATGGCAACCTTGAGGAAGAAGACTAAATAAAAATTTTCTTTTATTTTGTTATTTTAAAGATAATTAACTTATTTGACTTGGTCAATATTTGTAGGAAAATTAAATTAGATTTTTGATATCACCCATGATGTCATCCAAGTGATGTAAGCATGATGTAATAAAACTTTTTCTTTTCTTTTTCCATTTTCCTAAATTTTTCAATAGTTCTTTAATTTAATTCCTGATTCTAAAATTTTTTTTTCTCCCATTTTATTTTACAGTTAGGTCAGGAGTCAGCTCTCAGGGTCAATTGGCCAAATTGCCCCTCGCCGGTTCAACCCGGTTTGCAAATAATTCAATATTTCTTTTGGATCGCTGACCTAATTATTTGATTGGCTTAACAATTCTTTTTTGTGATTTTCTCTTTTCCACTGTGTTTGCAATAGTCCTAAGGACCGTAGCGTCGCATTTTACGGTTCGAAATTTGAGTTTAAATCGACTTCGCAGTCCTTCTCGAGAAGGTCACCCATCGTTGTGACTTTCGGCTGGTTTAACTTCTTATGTTCTGTTTTTCTTATTTATACTTAACTAATTGGCAATTACTAATTATTTGTATTTAGGGCTTATGTAGTTGTCTTAAGTTTAGTTCTAATCCTCTTAGTTGTCCAGACCAACACCGGTCACCGGAACAGTGAAATGTACCACGCTATGTAAATAGGGGTGTTACAATTCTCCCCCCCTTAAAATAAATTTCGTCTCAAAATTTTACTTGGTATCAGTCTCTGAACAGCTGTGGGTGTTGACTCCTCATGTCCTCCTCTCGTTCCCAAGTAGCTTCTTAGCCCGAATGATGGTTCCATAGCACCTTCACTAATGGTATTTGCTTGTTCCGTAGCTGTTTCACCTCATAAGCCAGAATCTCTATGGGTTCTTCCTCATATATGAGGTCTGGATTCACTTCAATTTCTTCTACCGGTAGTATATGTGATGGGTCTGATCTATACCTCCTCAACATGGACATATGGAAGATATTATGTATCTTCTCTAACTCTGAAGGTAGTGCCAAACGATATGCCAAAGGACCCACTCTTTCCAGAACCTCATAAGACCCAATGAAACGAGGACTCAGTTTCCCCTTTCTGCCAAATCTCATAATCCTTTTCCAAGGGGAAACCTTGAGGAATACTTTATCACCCACTGCATAGTCAATATCCCTTCTCTTCATATCAACATAAGACTTCTGATGGTCTGATGCAGTCTTAAGTCGATCTCTGATCACCCTAATTTTCTTCTCAGTCTGCTGAACAATCTCAGGCCCAATCATCTTCCTTTAACCCATGTCATCTCAACACAACGGGGTTCTACATTTTCTGCCATACAAAGCTTCATATGGAGGCATCCCAATGCTTGATTGGTAGCTATTGTTGTAAGCAAACTCAATCAAAAGCAAGTGTGTATCCCAACTGCCCTCAAATTCAATCACACAAGCCCGTAGCATGTCCTCCAAGATCTGAATTACCCTTTCAGACTGGCCATCGTTCTGTGGGTGGAATGCCGTACTGAAGTTCAATCTAGTTCCTAGGGCTCTCTGAAGACTACCTCAGAATCTAGAAGTGAACCTAGGATCTCTGTCAGATACGATGGATACTGGCATTCCATGCAGTCTTACTATCTCATCAATGTACAACTTGGCCAATCTTTCTAGACTATAGTCCATCTGAACAGGCAGAAAATGAGTAGACTTGGTCATTCTGTCAACAATGACCCAAACTGCATCTTGACTCTTCTGTGTCCTTAGAAGTCCCATCACAAAATCCATAGTTATTCTCTCCCATTTCCATTTTGGTATTGGTAGTGGATGTAAAAACCTAGTTGGTACTTGATGCTCTGCCTTTACTTGCTGACAAGTTAGGCATTTGGAAACAAACTCTACCACATCTCTCTTCATACCCATCCACCAGTAATGCTCCTTTAGCCCTCCATACATTTTTTTACCACCAGAGTGCATGGAAAAAGGAGATTCATGTGCTTCTTTAAAAATGATCTGCCTCAAATCAACATTATTAGGAACACAAATTTTGCCCTGGTGTAGCAATAGACCATCATCTCTTATTGAGAATTTTGATTTCTTGCCCTGTCGGACTTCTTCTAACAATTTTTGATACTTCTGATCATTATGAGCAGCCATTCTGATATGATCAATCAACACTGATTGTACATGCCATGCAATTATTGTCTGTCCCTCATCATTAATCTCTAAACTAGCATGTAATGATCTCAACTCATATACCATAGACAAAAGAGTAACCCATAGACTTTCCATAGTCTTGCGACTTAAGGCATCAGCCACAACATTAGCTTTCCCTGTCTGATAGTCTATCAGACAATCATAGTCTTTTATGAACTCTAACCATCTCTTCTGTCTTAAATTCAACTCTTTCTGGGTGCCTAAATACTTCAAACTCTTATGATCTGTGTAGACGTAACACTTCTCCCCATACAAATAGTGTCTCCAGATCTTAAGAGCAAATACTATATCTGCAAGCTCCAAGTCATGTGTTGGATAGTTGCTCTCATGCGGTTTTAGCTGGCGTGATGCATAAGCAGTAACATTCTGATATTGCATCAGTACATAGCCTAACCCATTGTGAGAAGTGTCACTGTAAATTGTATATTCTTTACCCGGAGTAGGTAAAGTCAAGACTAGAGCCTTGGTCAAACATTTCTTCATTTCATCAAAACTCTATTGGCATTTATCCGTCCACTGAAATTTCAAATCTTTTCGAAGTAATTTGGTCAATGGAGATGCCAACATGGAGAATCCCTTCACAAATCGACAGTAGTATCCAACTAAACATAGAAAACTGCGAATCTATGTGATATTTCTGGGTGGCTTCCAATTAACGATAGCTTATATCTTGCTAGGATCCACCTTAATACCCTCTACCGATACTACATGCCCCAAAAAAGATATTTCTTTCAGCCAAAATTCACACTTCGACAATTTGGCGTATAGCTATTTCTCCTTCAAAGTTTGCAGTACAATGTGCAGATGTCTATCATGCTCTTTTGCATTCCTCGAATAAACCAATATATCATCTATAAGCACAACTACAAATTGGTCAAGGTATGGTCTAAAGATAGTGTTCATCAAATCCATAAAAGCAGCCAGAGCATTAGTTTACCCGAATGGAATGACCAAGAACTCATAATGACCATAGCGGGTTTTAAAGGCAGTTTTAGAAATAAATGCTCTTGTACTTTCAACTGATAATAACCTAATCTCAGGTCAATTTTGGAGAACATAGCTGCACCCCTCTACTGATCAAATAAGTCATCAATGCGGGGTAATGGGTATCTGTTCTTTATTGTCACCTTATTCAACTGCCGATAGTCAATGCATAATTGGAGAGTGCTATCCTTCTTCTTTACAAACAACACTGGTGCTCCCCAAGGTGACACACTAGGGCAGATAAAGCCCTTGTTAAGCAGCTCTTGTAACTGCACTTTCAACTCTTTCAATTCTGCTGGTGCCATTCTGTATGGTGTTATAGAGATTGGGTCCACACCAGGCATAACATCAATCTCAAACTGCACTTCTCTTTCTGGAGGTAATCCTAGCAATTCATCAGGAAATACATCCGAAAAGTCACATACCATAGGGATGTCCCTCAATGCTGGACTACCCACTTGGGTGTCTATTACGCCTTCTGATTGCCCATCTGTCTGAGGATGGAAAGCTGTGCTGAAGTGGAGTTGTGTACCCATGGATTCATGCAAATTCTTCCAAAATCTTGATGTAAGCCTTGGGTCTCGATCAGATATGATGGAAAGTCGAATTCCATGCAGTCTAACTATCTCACTGATATACAATTCTGCTAACTTTTCCAGTGAGTAGTCTGTCCTAACTAGCAGAAAGTGTGCTAACTTCGTCAATCTATCTACTATCACCCATACTGCATCATGCTTCTTTTGGGTGAGAGGTAAACCACATACAAAATCCATGGTGACCCGATCCCATTTCCATTCAAGTATGCGTATAGGCTGTAGCAAACCCGATGGAACTTGATGTTTTGCCTTGACTTGTTGACATGTCCAGCATTTAGTCACATAGTCAGTTATGTCCTTCTTCATACCTGGCCACTAATAATGTAGCTTCAAGTCATGATACATTTTTGTACTTCCTGGGTGCATAGCATAAACACTGGTGTGTGCCTCTTTCAGAATACTGGCTTTCAATTCCCCATCATCTGGTACACATACTCTTCCTTTGTAGTACAGACACCCATCTGCTTTCACCTCATAGTCAGATGCTTTCCCTTCTGAGATTTTACTCACAGTCATCATTAATTTCTCATCCACCTTTTACCAATCTAAAATATGCTGTAGCAGGTTTGGCCTCACTTGCAACTTAGCTAAAATAGCTCCATCTCGAGCCAAGGATCGATGGGCATTCAATAATCTCAAAGCTGTGATGGATTTTCTGCTCAAAGCATCGGCAACTATATTTGCCTTCCCAGGATGGTAGTCAATTACACAATCATAGTCCTTCATGAACTCAATCCATCGCCTCTGTCTAAGGTTAAGCTCCTTCTAGGTTGGAAAGTATTTTAGACTTTTGTGGTCTGTGTAAATGTAGCACTTTTCACCATACAAGTAATGCCTCCATATCTTCAGTGCGAAGATAATTGTTATAAGCTCTAGATCATGTGTAGGGTAATTCTGTTCATGTGGCCTTAGCTGCCTAGAAGCATAAGCGACCAACTTCCCCTCTTGCATCAATACACACCCTAACCCATTATGAGAGACATCACTGTAGACCACAAAGTCTTTTCCTGACACTAGTTGTGTTAACACTGGTGTCTCTGTCAACATAGCCTTCAACTTCTCAAAACTGGTCTGACACTTCTCATTCCAGTCAAATCTGACATTCTTGTGTAACAACTTGGTCATTGGGGCAGCTATTAAAGAAAATCCCTTCCCAAATCTTCTATAATACCCAGCTAGCTCCAAGAAACTTTTAACCTCAGTTGTATTTCTGGGAGGCTTCCATTCCATCACTGCTTCTATTTTCTTGGGATCCACTCTAATCCCATCTGCTGACACTATGTGTCTAAGGAATACAATTTCATCCAAACAGAAGTCACACTTGGACAACTTAGCATACAGCTTCTTTTCTCTTAGGGTTGTAGAATAATCCTCACATGCTCATCATGTTCTTCCTTGGTTTTGGAATACACCGAAATATCATCAATAAAGACCACTATGAACCGATCTAGGTATGGATGAAAGATATGGTTCATAATATCTATGAATGCTACTGGTGCATTTGTTAGGCCAAAGAGCATCACTAGGAACTCATAATGCCCATACCGGGTCCTGAATGCAGTCTTTGGCACATCTATATCCTTCACCCTCAATTGATGATACCTTGATATGAGATCAATTTTGGAAAATACTCCTGCTCCTTTTAACTGATCAAACAGATCATCAATTCTAGGCAACGGATATTTGTTCTTCACTGTCACTTTATTCAACTGCCGGTAATCGATACACAACCTTAAAGTCCCATCCTTTTTTTTTACAAATAGCACTGGAGCTCCCTATGGTGACACACTGGGGCGTATGAACCCCTTATCCAGCAACTCCTGTAACTAGATTTTCAATTCTTTCAATTCTGTGGTTGCCATCCTATAAGGAGCAATAGAGATTGGTGCTGTACTCGGCAGTATCTCAATAGCAAATTCAACTTTCCTTTCTGGTGGCAAGCCAGGCAATTCTTTAGGGAACACATCTGGGAAGTCTCTTACTGTGGGTATGACACATAGATCTGGCTTAGCCTGCCTAGTATTCTCCACATGTGCTAGGTAGGCTTCACAGCCTTTTTTCATCAGTTTTCTTGCAACTGTGGCTGAGATAACATTGGATAAGAAATCTATCCTTTCCCCCACAACTGTAAGCTCATTACCCTCAGGAGTTTTCAATGAGATCCTCTTCAACTTACAATCAATCATTGCCCGATGACGTGATAACCAGTCCATTCCCAAAATCACGTTAAACTCATGGAAAGGCAACTCAATCAGGTCTGCCAAGAATTCATATCCCTGAATCCTTAACGAGCAACCTTTGTATACTTTGTTCACCACTACACTGTGGCCCAATGGATTAGTGACCAGAATGTCTTGGTCACTCTCTCCTACTACTATCCTCCTTTCTACGGGTAGGTTGATGCAGATGTATGAATGAGTGGATCCTGGATCCACCAATGTATGCACAGATGTATTGTAGAGGGAGAACATACCCATGATGATGTCCGGGGCATCTTGTTCCTCCTAAGCTCTTATGGCATAGGCTCTGGCAGGTGCTCTGCCCTCAGGCCTCTCTGCTAGCTTAGATGCAGGTCTCTGTGATGGTCCCACTGCCTCAGATTTGCCAGATTTCCTACCCCTTTGTGGTGCAGGAGCAGGTCTATCTGCTTGTGTTGGAGCAGCTGTAGCAGTTATGCATGGACAGTTCCTTAACTGATGCTCTATTGACCCACACCTTAAGCAGGCACCCGTTACTCTCCAACACTCCCCCTTATGCCACTACAGGCAATGCAGACATGCAGAAGATGTTGGTGTTAGTAGTATGCCCTAGAGCATATCATTTAGTATGTATCTTGTACATATTTTTAATAATAAAAGGCATTTCCACTTTTCCGTTTACATAATATATTTATGTGTAATAGAAAAGGTCCATTGATATTTTGTTAGAAATATTATTCTTAAGTTGTTAAGAATATGAGTGATAATATTTCTAGCACAAAATATCATAAATAGGTTCACAATCGAGGATACTTCATAATAAGGACATGACTTATCCAGAAAGATTGTATTCATGTTTGTTCCCAAGTTATTTATATGAGATATAAATAAGATGGAATGGTGAGTCTCATGCCATATAACAAACATGATAGGCACTTATAAATGATAAGTAGGCCGAACCAGTGACACTTATGACAAGCACATGGAGTTTACTCTTGTCAATGTTTTGTCATAAATCATATCGAGGCATATAATCTTTAGACTGAGATAGCACAGCTTATCTTGTATATAGGTAGTTTGAGTTTGATCTTCGCTTTCATACTTGTACTATGTATGGGTATATGGGCATGTGTTGGCTCCTGCTAGTTATATATGGAGGTAGGTGTTGATCAAGATGGAATCTGTTCCTCTAAGTAAATAGAGTTAAAATCCTATGTTCATTTAATTGTTCTTGATGTTTCAAGTTCTGGCAGACAGATAGATTTATTCGAAAAGAGTTTCGATGAGAAAAATCTTTTAATCAAGAACTGGAATTAAAAGAGAACATAATATTCATAGCAAATGGAGTTTGACATAAACCATGACTCCGGCTTGAGTTGGGATTTTGTATGAGAGAGATTCTAGTGCATGGTAACATATGATTATAGGTTCATTTAAGGTAAACCTTATTACTAATTGGGTGGCCATGGCATGCTATGCTAGGTGTTAACCATGGTCTATGAGGTTCATAAAATGATTTAGAGAAATCATTTATTGTAAGAAAGAGTTCGATGATATTAAGAGTTGATATCATGTCTCATTGCCAATTAGTGATGAGCCTAGTAAGTCACACACATACACAAGTTATCACCTATTTAAATATGATTTAATTAATTAATTAAAGAGTTTAATTGATTAATTAAATAGATTTGGTTTGCAATTAAATTGCAAAGTCCCTAGCATGACTTGAAACCAAATCTAGATTATTGGATGTGTAGTATAAATTAAATTTATATTTAAAGTGTTTAAATATGAATTTAATTGATGAGAAATTAATTAATAGAGATTAATTAATTAATTTATATTTGATATAAATTAATTAGAAGAAGAAAATAATTATTTTGGGTTGAGAACTCAAAATTAAGACACAGGGGCATTTTGGTCATTTTGCAGTGTGACACGTGGCACCATGAGATGGTGACACATGGCATAACACATAAGCTTGCCAAATATTTTTAATCATGTAAGATGATTAAAATCAAGATTAAATATAGGTTTGACATTTGGCACAATGTGATTGGGTCACTTAAACCTAGAGCTAATCAAAAGGTGACATGTGGCTAGGGTTTAATGTGTTAACCTAGCTATTTAAGTGGGGTTATGAAAAGAAAACATAACCAGCAGCCTCTCCTCTCATATGTCACGCCACTTTGAGCCTCTCCAGCTATTTCTCTTCATCTCTCATCAATTCAAAGAGATTAGCCATCAATCTCTTGAATTAAGAACGCTAGAAATTGTTTCTAGTGTCCTGTTTGCATCTCTAATCTCTTAAAAGGCAGAACTTGAATTTCTAATTAATAGAAAAGGCTTTAGAAGCTGTTCAAGGGCTGCCATAGGTGTTCTTGGTGTGGACAAGCTAGAGGGACAACATCCGTGTCTCAAGACGAATCTCAAAGCGCAGACATTGCGGCAGCACATCAAGAGGTTTGTGTAATCGTTCTTGATTTAATCTAGGGTTCTAAAATTAATCTGATTAATTTTAAAATCTTAAATGGCAAATACAGATCCAAAAACATATTAAAAGAGTTTTAATATGTTGTTTATCATTGAAATCAAATAGATAAAAATAAATCTTGCATGGTGCATGTGACCCTAGGTGAAAATTTTTGAATTCAATGGTATAATCTTGTGTTTTTCACGCTTCCGTTCCTTCAATTGGTATCAGAGCCACTATATTTGCCATTTAGATTGTTGATTATATAATTTAATTGTGTGTTTGATCATGAGATCAAGAGATTCATTGCTGGTTGGATCATGAGATGTGGCGTCACACATGGAGAAGCCACCATTGGTGGCGGCAACAATGGTTCCTTGGGTGGTTCAAGGTTTGGCTTTTAATTCTGCAATTGTTGTATGATCTAAGGCCTATTCTTTGACTAATTAAAGTGTTTAATTAGTTGTTTTAATCACACAATTAAATTATGATTCAAATCAGAATTTTAAAAGTTGTTTGAATGTGATTCAAATCTGAATTTTTAAAGTTGTTTGAATCATATTTAAATCTGATTTTTTAAAATTGATTCAATAAAATTCAGATCTGATTTTTTAAGAAATATTTGAATGTGATTCAAATCTGATTTTTTTAAAAATGTTTGAATGTGATTCAAATCTGAATTTTTGAAGTTGTTTGAATGTGATTCAAATCTGAATTTTTAAATTTGTTTGAATGAGATTCAAATCTGAATTTTTAAATTTATTTGAATCATATTCAAATCTGGAATTTTAAGTTGAATATGAGATATTCAATTTAATTTAAGAATGTATGTTTTATTTAATTGTTAAATAGTGATATGCATGATGGATGATCATGGACTATAAAAGACCAATGTGATTGGATTTATTTCTTTTATGTTTCTTTGGGATTGTAAATTAATTAATTTATTTTAATTTATTTTGGGCATGTATTATTAAGTTTGTAATATTTTTGGGTTGTAATTTCATTTATTTAAGTTCTTGTAAATTCGCCTTGGTATGCCAAGGATTACTATGTAATATTGGATTGCAAGAAGTTCAAGGAGGTCAAGAGCATTGGTGGGACCAGTGGGAGGAATTCAATATCAAGTGTTGATTATGTACTCCTTCAGCAACTCTTGTAAAATGAATGAATGAAATGCACCTAGGAATGCCCTGATTCAATTCTTGGTGGCTCAGAATTGAATCCCTTAGAAAGTCCATGATCATACCATATTTACTGCTTATCCATGAATGCATGAGATGTATGGGAATGTATGCAATTATATGATATATGCATACTAAATGGATAATGTGCAAAGTTAGACCTTAATAGTAATTAGGTTGGCTATAAAATCTTCCAAACAAATGATTAAGTTGGAAATGCTATAATTAAAGTAATTATAACATAAGCCCTCCATTGGGGCAATTATTTTAAGAAATTTTAAATAGTTGCATGAGATGCAATTAATTTAAGAGATTTTCTTAAGAATAATTGTTAAGCATGAGATGTTGTAAATATGTAAATGGTTTGGTGGCCAATATTGGATGTACCTGAGGACATTAAAATTATTTGCATAATTACTGGCTCAATGGGATCAACTTAACTAATGCAAGATAAGTCAATATTGGATGTACCTGAGATTTTGAGCATTAGGGGCTAGTAAAAGGATTGAACCTCACATGAGATGTGATGGGCAAGGAGTTGCTCACTTATAGTTTATTGTAATTCCAATAATGGATGTACCTGAGGATGATCAATAGAATTATAAGAATTCAATCACCCACTAGAAATCCATCCAACTAGGATTTCCGCTTACTTTGGAAGTGTAGGATTCTCTAAGTTAGTGGGAGGACCATTTTGATTATAAGACCATAATCTTTTTGGTTAATTACTTGATACATTTACTAATTAATCTGGTTATTTATGATATTAATTTTCTGATTATAATGAGCACAGAACAACCACCACCATCCAAAATACTAGCAAGCATACTTGATCACAACAGTTGATGGGACCTAATCATGCGATTGGCTAAGAAATTTGTAACTTGTCTTGAACCTTGAACATATAGGATATGTTCTAGATTCAAATGTTCCTGGTCCCTTACCTCCAGAGGCCACACAAGAGGAACATGAAACTTTGGACAAGTGGAAGGAGCATGATATGAGAGCTAAGTGTTACATGCTTGCTTCTATGAGTAATGAGTTACAGAAGCAACATGAGAACATGCAGAGTGCGAGTGAGATCCTCCTTCACCTACAAGAGTTGTATGGTGAGCAAAGAGAATGCTAGGTATGAGATATCTAGACACTATTCCGTATGAGGATGTCCGAGGGATGAATGTTGGGGATCATGTCCACAAGATGATTCGGTGATTGAGCAGCTTGGAACATCTTGACTTCAACATGGATTTCCAACTACAAACGGATTTGATCCTTCATTCCTTCCGAGTCTTTTGGGAATTTTGTGACAAATTTCCATATGACTAAACAGGAATGCACCTTAGCTGAATTACTCAACATGCTGGTTATTGCCCAAAAGAATATGCCAGGCAATAAAGGAAAAGAGGTAGCTTTGGTTGCATCTTCTTCTGCTGGAAAGTCCAACAAGAAGAAAGGCAATAAGAAAAAGAAACCTCAGATTCCTGGTCCTTCCAAGAAAATAGCTAAACAGAAAAGGAAGACTAAAGCTGATCAGGGCAAAAGAAAGTGTTTCCACTGCCAACAGGAAAGTGTTTCCATTGCCAGTAAGAAAGTGTTTCCACTGGCCAGAGTATAGCAATCTAAATGAATGCAATGCCATGGTGAAAACCAACTCAAGTTCAAAATATATTTGGCACTTAAGGTTATGTCATGTTGCAGAAGATAGGATTGCAAAACTGGAGAAAATGGGGATTCTATCCTCATTGGGTTCTGAGCCTACTCCAACTTGTGAATCTTGCCTTCAGGGCAAAATGACTAGATCACCCTTTGTTGGACAAGGGCTAAGAGCTGAAAATATTTTGGAACTAATACATAGTGATGTATGTGGTCCGTTTAAAGAAATGGCTAGAGGGGGCTTTCATTATTTTATTACCTTTACTGATGATAAATCAAGGTTTGGGTATTTGTATTTGATGAAATACAAACATGAATCTTTTGAAAAGTTCAAAGAATTTAAATCAAGTAGAAAATCAAACAGAAAAAATATTAAAGCTCTTGATCGGATCGTGGAGGTGAATATTTGAGTCTTGAATTTGATGAATACTTGAGAGCATGGCATTGTTTCTCGGTGACTCCTCAGAATGCCACAACCGAATGGTGTATCTGAAAGGAGAAATCGTACCCTATTGGATATGGTACGTAGTATGATGAGCTATCTTGATATGCCAATCTCCTTTTGGGGATTTGCATTAGAATCACTTTGTATATTATTCGAATAGGATTCCATCAAAATCGGTTTCTTCCACACCTTATGAGATATGGCATGGAAGAAAACCAAGTCTTAAGCATGTTAAGATTTGGGGTTGTCGACTTATATCAAAAAGTGAACACCGATAAATTGGAGACCGGATCGTAAAAGGTCGATTTGTTGGATATCCAAAAGATAGTTTTGGATATTATTTTTATTTGCCTACTTCACAAAAGGTTGTGATAAGTAGAGATGCCACATTTCTTGAACAACGGTTTGTTCAAGAAGGAGGCAAAGGAAGGCAAATAGAGTTAGAATTGGAGAATTCGACCAACCAATGCATCAGGATGGATATAGATCCATCTAGTCAACCTATACCCATTGATGAAACATCTACACTGTTCCTCGTAGAACAACTGTGGTATCTCACCCACGGTGAGATATGGTTTTCTTCATGAAGAAGAACAAGAGTTGTCTACTCATGAAGAAGTAGATCATGGAGATGATCCACTTACCTATGAAGAAGCTATATCAGATATAGACTCTTCAAAATGGATTGATGCTATGAAATCCGAGATTGATTCCATGTATAAGAATCAAGTTTGGGATCTTGTTGACCCACCTAAAGGTATTGTACCTATAGGGAACAAATGGGTTTTCAAGAAGAAAATTGGTTCTGATGGAAAGGTAGAGACCTATAAGGCAAGGCTAGTAGCGAAAGGGTTTCGCCAAAGGCAAGGAATAGACTATGAGGAGACTTTCTACTTTGTTGCCATGCTTAAATCAATTAGGATTTTATTAGCAATAGCTGCATACTATGATTATGAGATTTGGCAGATGGATGTCAAAACAGCTTTTCTCAATGGATACATTGAAGAAAACATTTTCATGGAACAACCTAAGGGATTTGAATCCCAAGATGGTTCCAAGGTATGCAAGCTAAAGCGATCCATTTATGGGTTGAAACAAACTTCGAGGAGTTGGAACATCCGTTTTGATGAAGCCATTAAATCCTTTGGTTTTACCAAAAATGAGGATGAGCCATGTGTATATAAGAAGGTTAGTGACAGTGCTATCACTTTCCTTGTCTTATATGTGGATGACATCTCGTTGATGGGTAATGATACAGGTATGTTTACAACTATAAAGGTATGGTTGTCAAATACATTCTCCATGAAAGACTTAGGGGAGGCAACCTATATTCTTGGGATTCGCATCTATAGAGATAGAGCGAAAAGAATAATTGGTTTATCCCAAAGTCTATACTTGGAAAAGGTGTTAAAAAGGTTTAACATGCTTGATTCCAAGAGAGGATTGTTACCAGTGAGACATGGTATCCACCTTTCTAAAGAGATGTCTCCAAAGACACCTGAAGAAAGAGATAAGATGGCCAGGATTCCATATGCTTCGGCTATTGGAAGTTTAATGTATGCAATGTTGTATACTAGGCCGGATATCGCATATCTTTGTTAGTTTGACTAGCGGTATCAATCCAATCGTGTTTGGAACATCGATAGTCACAAGAATATCCTTAAGTACTTGAGAAGAACTAAGGATTTATTCTTGATTTATGGAGGTGGAGACTTGCAATTGGATGGTTATACTGATTCTGATTTCTAATCAGATATCGATGATAGAAAGTCTACTTCTGGATATGTGTTCATTTGTAATGGAGGTGCAGTCAGTTGGAAGAGTTCCAAACAGAGCACGACTGCAGATTCCACTACAGAGGCTGAGTATATTGCTGCATTAGATGCTGCAAAGGAAGCTGTTTGGATTAAAAAGTTCGTGACAGAACTTACAGTAGTTCCTTCCATTGAGTCAGCAGTTCCATTACACTGTGACAACAATGGAGTAGTCATACAGGCTAAGGAACTAAGGTCTCACCCAAAATCCAAACACATAGAAAGGCACTACCACATTATCAGAGATATAGTTGGGCAAGGCGATTTAGCCATGCAGAAAAATAACATCAGCTAAAAAATTCAGCTGATCCATTCACTAAGCTTTTGTCACAAGTTCAGTTAGACCGACATCTTGAGAAGATGGGTCTAAGGTATTGTAATGAATGGCTCTAGTGCTAGTGGGAGATTGTTAGTAGTATGCCCTAGAGCATATCATTTAGTATGTATCTTGTACATATTTTTAATAATAAAAGGCATTTCCACTTTTCCGTTTACATAATATATTTATGTGTAATAGAAAAGGTCCATTGATATTTTGTTAGAAATATTATTCTTAAGTTGTTAAGAATATGAGTGACAATATTTCTAGCACAAAATATCATAAATAGGTTCACAATCGAGGATACTTCATAATAAGGACATGACTTATCCAGAAAGATTGTATTCATGTTTGTTCCCAAGTTATTTATATGAGATATAAATAAGATGGAATGGTGAGTCTCATGCCATATAACAAACATGATAGGCACTTATAAATGATAAGTAGGCCGAACCAGTGACACTTATGACAAGCACATGGAGTTTACTCTTGTCAATGTTTTGTCATAAATCATATCGAGGCATATAATCTTTAGACTGAGATAGCACAGCTTATCTTGTATATAGGTAGTTTGAGTTTGATCGCTTTCATACTTGTACTATGTATGGGTATATGGGCATGTGTTGGCTCCTGCTAGTTATATATGGAGGTAGGTGTTGATCAAGATGGAATCTGTTCCTCTAAGTAAATAGAGTTAAAATCCTCTGTTCATTTAATTGTTCTTGATGTTTCAAGTTCTGGCCAGACAGATAGATTTATTCGTAAAAGAGTTTCGATGAGAAAAATCTTTTAATCAAGAACTGGAATTAAAAGAGAACATAATATTCATAGCAAATGGAGTTTGACATAAACCATGACTCCGGCTTGAGTTGGGATTTTATGTAGAGATTCTAGTGCATGGTAACATATGATTATAGGTTCATTTAAGGTAAACCTTATTACTAATTGGGTGGCCATGGCATGCTATGCTAGGTGTTAACCATGGTCTATGAGGTTCATAAAATGATTTAGAGAAATCATTTATGGTAAGAAAGAGTTCGATGATATTAAGAGTTGATATCATGTCTCATTGCCAATTAGTGATGAGCCTAGTAAGTCACACACATACACAAGTTATCACCTATTTAAATATGATTTAATTAATTAATTAAAGAGTTTAATTGATTAATTAAATAGATTTGGTTTGCAATTAAATTGCAAAGTCCCTAGCATGACTTGAAACCAAATCTAGATTATTGGATGTGTAGTATAAATTAAATTTATATTTAAAGTGTTTAAATATGAATTTAATTGATGAGAAATTAATTAATAGAGATTAATTAATTAATTTATATTTGATATAAATTAATTAGAAGAAGAAAATAATTATTTTGGGTTGAGAACTCAAAATTAAGACACAGGGGCATTTTGGTCATTTTGCAGTGTGACACGTGGCACCATGAGATGGTGACACATGGCATAACACATAAGCTTGCCAAATATTTTTAATCATGTAAGATGATTAAAATCAAGATTAAATATAGGTTTGACATTTGGCACAATGTGATTGGGTCACTTAAACCTAGAGCTAATCAAAAGGTGACATGTGGCTAGGGTTTAATGTGTTAACCTAGCTATTTAAGTGGGGTTAAGCAAAGAAAACATAACCAGCAGCCTCTCCTCTCATATGTCACGCCACTTTGAGCCTCTCCAGCTATTTCTCTTCATCTCTCATCAATTCAAAGAGATTAGCCATCAATCTCTTGAATTAAGAACGCTAGAAATTGTTTCTAGTGTCCTGTTTGCATCTCTAATCTCTTAAAAGGCAGAACTTGAATTTCTAATTAATAGAAAAGGCTTTAGAAGCTGTTCAAGGGCTGCCATAGGTGTTCTTGGTGTGGACAAGCTAGAGTGACAACATCTGGTGTCCTGAAGACGAATCTCAAAGGCGCAGACACGCTGCAGCACATCAAGAGGTTTGTGTAATCGTTCTTGATTTAATCTAGGGTTCTAAAATTAATCTGATTAATTTTAAAATCTTAAATGGCAAATACAGATCCAAAAACATATTAAAAGAGTTTTAATATGTTGTTTATCATTGAAATCAAATAGATAAAAATAAATCTTGCATGGTGCATGTGACCCTAGGTGAAAATTTTTGAATTCAATGGTATAATCTTGTGTTTTTCACGCTTCCGTTCCTTCAGTTGGGGCTGGTCCTCTGAACCCCGTCCCTGGAGAGCTGTCCACTGATGGTGTGGACTGACCTCTCCTAGGGGTGAACTATGGCCTGGGCCCCTGGGACTAACCCTGACCTTGTGGTTGACCTGAACTCTGTGCAGGTAGACCTTTAAACTTCTTTCCTGGTATAGGAGATGAGCTAGACTGACCCGATTCCCTCTTCTGCTGTCTCTCCCTTCTTGTGTGCTTACTTATTCCAACCTTTTCAACTTTTATTGCAGCTTCATTAGGGATTCCCAAGGCAATAATTATGATCTTTATATTGTCATTTAATCCCTCTTCAAATCTTTTACACCTCTTAGCTTCATTAGGGACTATCTCCCTTCCATAACTCAGTCTGACAAATTCTTTTTCATACTCTACCACTGTCAGCTGTCTCTGCCTTAGGTTAATGAACTCTCTTCTTCTCTCTTCCAGGTGTACACTACCCACATACTTCTTCTTGAATTCTGGGAAGAAGAAGTCCCAAGTTATTAGTTCTGGCTACATTTCACTAGACACTGCATCCCACCATTGGTAGGCATCATCTTGCAATAGAGATACAGCACCTTCTAGATTTTGCTCTGGAGTGCAGTGTAGTTGTTTCAAAACTTTTCCTGTTTTGTTCAACCAGTTTTCAACTGCAACAGAATCATCTTCTCTCTTGCCAAAGAAATCCACCGCTCGAAATTTTCTTAATCTTTCCAAATGTGATTTTCTGTTGTGGAGGTGGTTGTGTTGGCATTACCCCAGCCATTTGCTGCAACATGGCTTGTGGAGGTTGAGCAGGCTCTGCTGGAGCTGGTGGAGTAGGTTCTCCCCTACCCCCAGTCTCAGTTGCTGCAGGTGGAGCATGACTCTCCACTTCCTCCTCAACTACCCTCTGTGACGTGGGGTCAATATCCTAATCGAAATAACAAAGACAACAAATCTGCATTAGTGTCACCTTGACTCTTACAAATGCAATGCATGGTATGACTCGATTTAGAACCAAAAATGACTAAACTGTGCTCTGATACCACTAAATGTGACACCCCTTACCCGTCTACAGTATAGCCGAGTAAGATATGCCACACCGTGTACCGGAACACCCTATTTTATTTCAATTATTTTTATTTTTCCTTATTTATTTTTTTTCATAGTTATGAGGTACAATTTGTGAAATATCATTCATTTAAGTCATTTATTGAAACATAAATTCATTTGAGGTTCTGTAAATTTTATAGAAAATCTGACAGAGTACTGGCTAAAAATGGAGAAAACAGTTCTTCGGAACTTATGAAAAATACTTCCAATATGTTTTCAATCATTCCCAAACTCCATTTCATCAACAAAATCTCAATATTTTTCAACAATATTTTCATTTCTCATTCATTCATTGCACATAATATTCATATACAAGTCATAAATAAATACTCAATGTTCCATTCATAAGCACAATTTCTACTATTTACATTAATATCAAAATACATTACATAAGTCTCAATTATACATGAGAAAATAAAAGTTAATTACAAAATACCAAAATAAAACCTAGTGTCCTACCAATGCACTGAAGACGGTGAGGTGACACGGACACTATACAGAGCTGTAGATGGTCTCACTCAGTTTGTAGTCTACTGGGCTATCTATCGGTCTCTCCAGAACCTATGCATGGCAAAAAGCAATGCGCTAAGCAATAATGCTTAGTGGTGCCAATAATAGAATAAAAAGAAATAATAGAAAATAAATATACAGTGAATGTTCTGATGTCTTATGCAGAAAATTTTTCGATAATTTTTTTTAGTCTTATTTGTTTTGTACTTGTTATATTCATTATTTCATTAAATTTATCCACTTTCATTTTTGGTCGCCCAAGTAACCTATACTGGATGACTGGACTAGATAAACGGGTAAACTGGCACTAGATATCAAGTACCTTGGGCCGTCACACCATCGGTCACATATGTATCTCCCAGTGTACAACAAAACAGCTAATAAACTGTAATAACATTAGACACAAGGCTACGTATCAACACAATGTCAGAATGGCTAAAAGCCATGAAATCACAGAATGGCATAATGCCATGTGCAGTACTGCTAACTGAACCCTATTGGCATGCCAACCTATCCAAACCAATCTTGCTAGGTGTACTAGGACATGTTACACTTTTGAATTTTATAATTCTTGAAATTTAAGTTTAGGTGTTACTATTTATTTTATTAGTCAACTAAAATATTGACTTTTACATAGACAATAGGTACATTGGTTCTAATACTCCCAACATACCACATTTTGCATTCTAAAGTTGTTGGTATTGGTTGCCAATACCATTTCGAAGCTTGGTGTTAGTTATTCAAAATTTTCAGATTTCAAGCATTATGTTTACTGTTCCATTAGTCATTTGTAAAGTAGAAATTTGGAAAAGTTATCTTCATGAAAGTTGTTCCTTATTGCGTCTAGTTACATTTCATTTTTGAATCACTCCATTTGGAGTTTTGTAGCTCAATTTATGGCCTAAACACCATAACTGGCCGGATTGCAAACTTCCAGAATTTTCTGGACATAACCAAATCTACAGTGTTTTATACACTGACTGCAGGTCAATTTGTGAACATGTTATGATTAAAATTTGGGTTTGGTTTCTTCATGAAAGTTGTAAGTCTTTGTCTCAGCTTTCTACTGGTAAAATTTTAGGTCAATTGAACCTTTCTACATTAAGTTATGACCAAATGAATAGACACTATTCATTTGGTCATTTTGCCTAGAAAGAATGCAAGTCACCGGATTAGGGTAATTTTTCTGTCAACTTGGTTTGGTTTTCTGGGCAGTTCTTCACCAAAGTTGTGCCATTATGTGTCTAGTTTCATGTTCAATTGGCCTTGCACCAATTGAACCTCTACAACTCCATTTATAACGGCCCAAACCTACTGGACTCATACTCAGTCTTGTAGGTCACCAAGGGTAGCACACCTCATTTCAACACCAACATCCTTACTCACTTCAATTCCTTCTCACACACATTCAAATGGTCACTAATTGACCATTACAAAGTTAACATACCATTACATGAGCAAACCCTAAAGTTGTTCAAGTGTCCAATTTTTCATGTTCATGCATGCACAATTTTTGCATTTCACTTACTTAACTATGTTCAATCACTCATCCACTAACAAAGGCTGCTCATAATCATTTTGTTACAAGAAAAATCACCAAACCCTAACCACTAATAGCTAAAAAAATTTTTAAAGGTCACACACACACATTTTTATCTTGTTTTCTTACATTTCCTATTTACTTCATGCCATTAAATATGAATTTAATCAAAAATAGCAAAAGTTTGGACAATAACCTTGTTGGAGCTGAATTTCAAGCTACCCAAACTTCTTTTTTTCTTCCTCTTTTGGCTGCCTAGAGGATGTTCAAGTTGCAAGGTTAAATTTTGTGAAGCTAGGTAAGGGTTTCAAGGTGGGATGAGGTGAGTTATGAAGCTTTTGTAAGCTTTAATGGTGGAAATGGCTATGGAGAGGTTTCGGCTGGTTGATGAGTGGTGTGGCTGATGACCTTTTTTTGTTTATTCTTATCTCCTTTTATTTGTTTTAAATGGGCTTGATTAATTGTAATTGGTGGTAAATGTTTAATGACATCATGGTGATGTCATAATTAGCTTTTTATCTCATTTTCTTTTATTTTCTTTTATTTTCTTCTTTACTCATTTTCAATTTAATTTTTAGCAATATTTATTCACATTTTATGTCATAATAATTATTTACTTAACTGGACAAGTCGGCCAAAAATCACCTCTATAGGCGAAATGACCAAAATGCCCTCCGTTTGGCTTAATAGACTAAAATTGTCTGTACCGATTGAAAAAATTTTCTAAGCATTTTCTTGGCATTCTAATGCCATAGAAACCTCAATAACCCTTCTTTGGAGTCCCAAAAATTATTTTATGAATTTTCTCCTGGTCTAGGGCTCCTAGTTGCGAGAACCGTAACTTCCCACTAGGTTACCCATCGCTAGGGCATCAGCTCATTTAACTTGATTGTATTTTATTTCTAAAATTTTTCCTAAATTTTTCTTATTAATATTTGAGTTAATTATGGTTCCTTACTTTAGTTTAAATATTTTTCCAGACATTCTAGCTGTTCAGACCGATACCGATCATCAAAACAGTAGAATGTACGAAATTGCTACAGGGAGGATGTTACACACTTTATACCAGAACACCATATTTTATCTCAATTATTTTTATCCTTCCTTAATTTATTTCTTTATGATGATGAAATGCAATTTGTGAAATTTAACTCATTTAAGTCATTTATTGAAATTATAAATTCATTTGAGGTTCCGAAAATTTTATAGAAAATCTAGCCGAGTACCGACTAAAAATGAAAAAAACAGTTCTTCGGAACCTATAAAAAATACTTCCAATAATCATTTTTTTTATTCACAACTCCCAATAATCACATCAATTTTCAACAATTTCTCAAACTTTCCAATCATTCAATTCACATCATATTTATACTTAAATCATAAACAAGTACTCAACTTTCATTTATGAATACCATTTACAGATAATTTCATTAATACATAATCATATAAGTTTCAATATACATGATAAAATAAAAGTTTAATTACAAAATTTACAAAAATAGAAAACACAAAATACAAAATGTAGCCTAGCATCCTACTAATGCACCGTAGTTGAGAGGTGACAAAGGACACTAGCAGATCTGACTCTCACCCTGACTGGGGTCTACTGGGATCGCGCTTTGTATCTCCAATACCTACGCATGGCGAAAAGCAACGCGCTAAGCAATAATGCTTAGTAGTGCCAATAATAAAATAAAAAGAACTAAAAGAAAATAAATATGCAGTGTGTATATTGATGTCTCATGCAGACAAATTTTTGGTAATTATTTGTAGTCTTATTTATTTTGTACTTGTTATATCCATTATTTCATTAAATTTATCAACTTTCATTTTTGGCTGCCCAAGTAACCTATACTGGATGACTAGACTGGATAAACGGGTAAACTGGCATTGGACAACAAGTACCTCAGGCCGTCACACCATCGGTCACATAGTGTCTCCTGGTGTGCAACAGAATAGCTGATAAGCTGTAATAACATTAGTCACAAGGCCAAGTATCATCACAATATCAGAATAGCTAAAAGCCATAAAATCATAGAATGGAATAATGGCATTTGCAGTACTGCTAACTGAACCATATTGGCATGCCAACCTATCCAAACCAATCTTACTAGGTGTACTAGGGCACATTACCAAGTTATTGATTGAATTTTCATGCTTTACATGTAAGGTTACTATTCATTTTACTATTTAGGTTAAATTATTGACTTTCCACTGCATAATAGCTAGATAAGTCCTAATCACATAAATTTATCACATTTTAGTTCCCAAAAGTGTTGGCATTAGTTGCCAATCCATACTTCTAACCAATGGTGAATAAATCACAAATTTTAGTTTTGAGTGCTAGAGTTCACTATTCCATTAGGCCATTCTATAATGAGAATTTGGCCAAATGTTCTTCATCAAAGATGTTCCTTATTGTGTCTAGTTACATTTCATTTTTTAAATCACTCCATTTGGAGTTTTTTAGCTTAAGTTATGGCCTAAATACCATAACTGGCCGGATTGCAATTTTTCCAGAATTTCTGGGTAGAATCAATTCTGCAGTTTTTGTATACTGACTGCAAATCAGTTTTTGGATATGTTATGGTCAAAATTTGGGTTTGTTGTCTTCATAAAAGTTGTAGAGCTATGTCTCAGCTTTCTATTGGTAAAAATTCAGGTCAATTGGACCTTTCTACACTGAGTTATGACTAAATGAATGAACACTGTTCATTTAGTCATTTTCCAGGAATTACAAATTGGTCATCCGGATTATGTCAATTTTTAGAGCCACTTAGGTTGGTTTTCTGGGATAGGTTCCTTCATTAAAATTGTGCCATTAGGTGTCTAAGTTCATGTCCAATTAGCCTTGCACCAATTAAACTTACACAACCCAAGGTATAGCTTCCCAAACATGCTGGACTCACATCCTGACCTGTAGGGAACTCAAGGCAGAACACCCAACCTCAAATCCCAATCTACCATTCACTTCAATTCCTCATTATACTCCACCAAATGGTCACTAATTGACCATTAGAACTTCCATTTACCAAAACATAAGTAGAATCCCAAGTTTTCCCCCAAACCCTAACTTCAACAACTTCAATACTTCATATACTTGCAATCAATGAGTTAAGGCACCAAGTTCATATTCAATGGCAGCCATATACAACTATAATTCATTCAAATTAAAGGAAACCTAATGTACCCTAAGGTTGCTAAAATTTGGTGAAATTCATCCATTCAAAATTTATTTAAATTAGCTTAGTTTCATACTCCATTAATGTTCTCCATGATGCATACACAAAGTAATTAAGACTAATTGGAACTAACCTTAATTTAGCTAATTTTCAAAGCTTGAGAACTCCTCTTTTTCTCTTTCTTTTTGCTGTCCAAGACTTGTTCTAGGTGTAAGGGTAAATATTTGTGAAGGGAAGCTAGGGTTTTTGGGTGATTTGGGTGGTGAACTCAAGGTTGATCAAAGCTTCCTTGGAGGTTTTCTTTCCTCTCTCTCTCTCTCTCTCTCTCTCTCTCTCTCTCTCTCTCTCTCTCTCTCTCTCTATGGTGCGGCTGCCCAAGATGGAAGATGAAATTGATTTTTTTTTTCTTTTCTTATCCCTCTTTAAGTCTTCTTAAGTGTATTTGCTGAAGTCCAATTGGTGGATAACTTTTATTTCACATTTATGACATCATCTAGGTGATGTCATAACTCCATTTTCCATTTCAAAATTTTTTTTTCCATTTTCAATATTCTTTTCTTCACTCATTTTTAATTTAATTTTTAAGCAATATTTATTCATATTTTATGTATTATATTTTATTTAATTAATTGGACAAGTTGATCAAAAATCATCTTTGAAGATGAAATGACCAAAATGCCCTCCGTTTAGCTTAATGAGCTAAAATTGTCTATACCAATCGAAAAATTTTGCTAAGCATTTTCTTGGCATTCTAATGCCATAGAAACCTCAAATGACTCTTCTCTGGAGTCCCAAAAATTATTTTATGAATTTTCTCCCGGGTTTAGGGCTCCTAGTTGCGAGAACCGCAACTTCCCACTGGGTTACCCATCGCTAGGGCACCGGCTCATTTAACTTAGTTGTATTTTATTTCTAAAATTTTTTCTAAATTTTTATTATTAATATTTGAGTTAATTATGGCTCCTCACTATAGTTTAAATGTTTTTTTCCAGACGTTCTAGCTGTCCGGACCGACATCGGTCATCGGAACAGTAGAATGTACGAAATTGCTACAATAAGGGTGTTACAAATACCCCCAATCTTAAACTTTTGCTTATCCTCAAGCAAAGCAAAACTCTTTTTAGAACACTTTTTAGGGGAAAACTTAGCCATAGACTCAATATGCACATAATTAAACTCCTTCAACCTTCATACCAATTTCCTTTCCTTTAAGGCATAGGGGCTTCAATGGCTACCTGCTTAAACCTTCACACCTTTCATGGAATTTCAACTAGTTATTCCTCTATGCAAGGTTATTAATGAGTCACAAATAACCTGTTTTTTCAGGATCAACTTGAGAAATACTTACTCCCCAAATTTTCCTCTATTATGGATAATTGTGATGGAGTGACTAAATTCCAACTCCATAGGCATATCTCAATTTTTTATCTCTACTAACGTAGCATACACTATTCAAAAGATCAAAAGGTCTTTAAAAGGGTTGTAATGGAGGTAGAGGATAATGACTTGGTTGCCAATAAAAGGTTTTTAGGGAATGCAAATGTGAGGATAGCATGAATGCATAAAATACCAAGTATACTAAGTTTATTCATTGATTTTGTATGGAGAGGAGGGGTTTTTGGGTTTTTATAGTGCCAAGCATGCTTCCATGATATTTATCTTGGGAGCTTTTTTTTTTTTTTTTTTAATTTATGTCTCTTTTGTCCTCTCCCCCAAACTCATTGCTTTTGTTGGGTTGGAAAGGTAAGTTTTTCTTTGACTTCAATTGCACACTTGCACTCTTTCTTGAGTTCTACATCTTCTCTTCATTTTCTCTCTCTCTTTTTTTTTATACTTAATATACTTTTTACTTATGCATTTAGCTTCTTTAAAGGGTAGGATAGGTGTTTAGGCTAGGGGCTAGGTAAATAATATGGGTAAGCAACAAATTCTAAGGGATACATATTGGTTTCAAATTGGCTACAAGGGATATATATTTTAATTAAGGGTGGCTAAGGCTTAGTGAGAGTATATCAAAGAATGCCTTAATCTTCTCTTTTTAAAGCACATGCTAGGATTTTGACTCGATAGGTCCAAGAGACATGTTCTAGAATTAGTGAGGCAATTTTCGGTTTGTTTGTATTTCAAAAATTTTTTCCTAACTTTGTATGTTCATGAAGGAGGAGAAGTATGAAAAATATAAGTTTATATCATTGAATTCAAAAATTTTTTATCTAGGGTCACATGCATCATGTAAAATTTATTTTTATCTATTTGATTTCAATGATAAATAACATATTAAAACTCATTTAATATGTTTTTGGATCTACATTTGCCATTTAAAATTTTAGAATTAATAGATTAATTCATTAGAACTCTAGATTAGATCAAGAACAAGTGCACTAACCTTTTTGATGCACTGCAGTGTGTTTGGCACCTTTGGGATGCACCTAGGACACCAAATGTTGTCCCTCTAGCTTGTACACACCAAGATCACCAATGGCAGCCCATTGAACAGCTTCTAAAGCCTTTCCAATCAATTAGAAAATTAGGTTTTGCCTTTAGAGATGTTATAGATGTAAACAGAACACTAGAAACGATTTCTAGTATTTTTAATTCAAGAGAATGTTGGCTATTCTCTTTGAATTAATGAGAGATGAAGAAGATGAGAGGGGAGAGGCACAAAGTATCAGTTCAATGTGATAAATTAATAGCTATGAAAGGGGTTTAACTAGTCTAGCTCCACCAAGGTGATTAAGTTGTTTTAAAGACAACAGATTAAAGCCTTTTTGCCTATCTAAATACATTCATTCCTCATCCCATGGAGTCCAATTATCAGCTCATTGATTTTTGAGGTTATAGCTCTAAGTTAAAAACCAATTCAAAAATTCAAAATTTGCAAAATTTTCTAGATTTCTTAGATACAAGTATGATGTGGATATAATTAAGCAATGAGATGTAATGCATGAAATGCATCAGTACCCCCAAACTCAAATATGATATTGTCCTCAATGTCAACACAATATGCAAAATTAAAGGATAGCACACAGAATTATCAAAAAGCATAATATGTATTAAGAAATTTAAAGCTTGGACAAAAAGCAAGCAATAAAGACCTATGAGCACTGAGTAGGATTAGGGCATACAAATTTTTACATGAAAAATCTTATCCTAAAGTCCTAGCTCTAAAAAGTTTCTGAGGGGGATGATGGTCCCTTTCTATCGAGTCTCTCCATGATCATGTCTAGCTTGTTGTGTGCCTTCTAGAGACTATCCTCGAGCACTTGCATCCTGTTGTTTATGGTGGTTTCCATTTGCTAAAGGTATACAAGGATGGGGTATGTCGGGGGTGGAGTGTAGGGAGGCACTCGGGCTGGGGAATTATGGTGGAGTGGCTCTTGGGCTTCCTCCTGTGGCTCTAATGGTTCATTAAGCTCTGGTTGTGCTTTTTCTCTTCTGGGAATGACATTTCCTTCGGTATCGACTAGGAAGTAGGTGTTCCCAACCTTCTTGCATATCCCTATGGATATACAGATGGTTTGGTTGATTCTGGTTATACCAGCAATGGAGCGCAGCCTGTGATGCCCCGAGACGAAGCCGAAGTGGAGTGTGAGGGCTATGATGAGGCCACCAAGCACTATTTACACTGTAGGTTGGTGACATAGGTGGTAAAGGTGGTTGCATAAGAAGAAACCGATGCTGCAACACTGCTCAGTGATCATACACCATAGGAAAAAGAGTTCGTTGGCATTTACTACACCCAGGCTATCCCCACGGCCCATTATAGTGTGTGCGAAGAGTCGGTGCATGTATCCCAGGGTGGGACTGGTGATGCCTATGGATTTAGATTTGCTAGAGTTGTAAACTTTGGTGTTTGGTGCGATGGAACGCCAGAAGTCCACACTATTGTAGATCATTCAGTTTTGAGAAATCTCTTAGAATCTGGCGCTGTTAAAGCCAAACACCACATTGAACTAGTCCATGTTCATAACGCGATCAATGCCAAGAAGCCTAAATTTGATCCTTCCCTTATCTTCCAGATTTGTGGGCCATAGGGTGGCCTTAAAACTCCCTTGAAACTCCAGGGTAGTGTCATGGTAGGCTGGGAATTGTAGTTGGGCGAATCTAGTCCACCCAATGCTATATAGCAGCCCATCAATCTCCTCTCGTAGGCCGATTCACTCCAACAGCCTGAAGTCCATGTACTTGGTGGAGATAATCCTCCTGTTGTTCAGCTAGGCACACAAGTCTTGGTGGTTGTTATCTCAGAATGGCTAGGTGATGGAAAACTTGGGTTATGGTGGTTATGGGGTTTTTATAAGGAGAGAGGCTTGGAGAGGAAGGGTTTTTGATTGTGAGGGAGTTTAAGGGAGTGGGGTGAATTTAAAGGGTCATTGTGACCCTTTTTTTTGCACGTTTCACGCCTCAGGAGTTACATCTGCGACATGATACACGGGTCGTGTATCACTACACAGGCCTCAACCTGGAGACCCATGTAATCTTTTGTCCGGGATTTTCCTTTTTCTATCATGTTACACGGCCCGTGTAAATTTATTCAGGGACCAGTGTAACTTCCTGTCCAAGAACAGCAATGCTAGATGAATTACACGACCCATGTAATTTTGATTTGGGACCCGTATAACCCTCTGTCTCCTGTAAATTTAAAGTTTCTCTCTCCATTATCAAAGCACGACCCATGTAATGTTACACGGGGTCAATCCGTGTAAGTTTCTAGGGTTTGTGCAGGGGTTTTTCCAGGATCCCAGAAGGTTACACGGGGCGTGTAAAACCAATACATGACCCGTGTAATTTTCTGACTCTCCAATTCTCCCCTTATGAAGAATTTATGCCTACCACTATGCATAAAATGAATGTAAAAGTTAGCAAAAAGCTACTTCCCTGATTTTGTACGGTCTCCTCTTGTGTGGTTTAGACTTGACGTCTCCTCTCCTTTATTGCCTGCAGTTTCTGCTTTCTGCAGAATTGAGACTTGGGGTGCCTACGAAATAAAGCATGAACAAACATAAAACAAAAATAAGAGTTAAAATAAAGGAAGTTATATAAAGTAAAGTAAAAATAGAAATAAAAATAGAAATTTTGGGTTACCTCCTAAAGAGCGCTTGTTTATAGTCATTAGCTCAACTCTGCCTTTGTTCTATCATGGTCTGTCTGGAGGGTTGTTAAAGGTACAGTTGGTTCCCTCCTCTATGGGTTCTCCTTGAAAATATGTTTCAGCCTTTGCCCATTCACTTTGAATGCTTCTGAGGTTTCACTCCAGATTTCCATAGCTCCAAGCGGAAAGATTTGCATAACCTTAAATGGATCGACCATCTTGATCTTAGCTTCCCTTGAAAAAGTTTAAGTCTAGAGTTAAAGAGTAGGACAAGGTCTTCTTCTTTCATTTCTTTTCTTGCTATGCATCTGTCATGCCATCTTTTGGTCTTGTCTTTGAAGATTTTGGCATTCTCATACGCATCCTGTCTAATTTCTTCCAACTCATTGAGCTGTAGCAGTTTTTTTCACCAATAGCCTTGAGGTCAAAATTCAGGGTCTGAATCACCCAGTAGGCTTTGTGTTTAAGTTCCATAGGGAGGTGGCATGATTTCCCATAAATTAGCCAAAAGGGTATTGTTCCAATTGGAGTTTTATATGCAGTGCGGTATACCCACAATGCATCATCTAACTTCACAGACCAATCTCTCCTTGAGCGGTTTACTGTTTTCTTTAGGATTCGTTTCAGCTCCTTGTTTGAAATTTCTACTTAACCACTGGTTTGAGGATGATAAGTTGTGGCCACCTTGTGAGTCACTCCATACTTTTTCAATAGTGTTTCGAATTGTTAGTTGTAGAAGTGACTTCCTCCATCGTTGATTATCGCTCATGGTGTACTAAATCTTGTGAAGATGTTTTTCTTAAGGAACTTTGTAACCACTCTGGCATCATTGGTTAGCGTGGCTATTGTCCGCTCTGGGCCGAAGCCCTCAAGATTTTAAAACGCGTCACTAGGAGTTACGAACTGCCAACTTATAAACCCAACATCTCTCCCGTGTTTTGCCGATGTGGGATTTGCCTAGGTGTTACAATCCACCCCCCTAATGGGACTCGGCGTCTTCGCTGAAGTTTGCCCCACCATTGCTCAAGGTTGCATGCGGAGCGGCTCTGATACCACTTAACATGTCACACCTTATCTTTGGTAAGGCATGACATGTTCCCGTAGCATACCTAAGGAATTACCGAACTCCACTTACCGATAACCCATTAGTTATGCTACAAAGGATATTAAAACAAATCATAGCTTTTTATCTTATCAATTCTTTTGTGGAAAACTACATGAGAATCGTTAAAATTACATGTAAACATTCATTGGAAATAATGATAGACTAAATATTGCAAAAGTTATATTTTCATAAGTCTCAAAGTAAAATACAAAATAGTTATAAACTCAAAATGTGATAGCAATGCAATGCTTTTAAATACAAACTGCTCAATGTCCGTACATCCATACATATAGGTACAAAATACATCCAAAGGAATCACAAGGGTATACCTAACGTAAATACCCACAAACAATACCAAAATACTGCTTTCAAGTCTCTCACTCGACAGCCTTCTCTTTTCCCTTACCTGCGACAGCACATAGAAGCTATCGCTGAGTATATCACTCAGTGGTGCACAACTAATAACTTTAAAACTTAAGGTAAAACACAATTTGTCAAAGCATAATAAATCACATTTTTCTTAAGCATGAAAACTTCACAATAGTTCTAAGTCTATAAGAGCCATTTATTGGAATAACATTTCAAAAGAGAAATCACACTTTATAAATCACAATTCACAAAGCATTAGTGTTGCCAACATTAACACACAATTCAGGCCATGACACAAAATTTCACGATCAGTGCTGTGTTATACACCACAACAAAGCAATCTCAACCTCACTAACCTTTATTAATGAGGGAAGGGCTAGCTAGCTAATGGGTACTCATGTAGTCTTACCCCACTAACCATTATTAATGGGAGACATAATCATACCAAATATCAAACCCCAAGTAGCTGTTACTACTGGGGACTTCCGAAGGAATTGTTATGCTAACTGTGGTTTCAAAACAACTTTCAAGAGTTTCTAAATCAATAATCATATTTCCAAAACAATAACACATTCAAATCATCATATAACCCATAAAAGGGGTGGCAATAAACAAATTTCTCAAATGCAAGAGAAAAACCATATCTCATTCAAAATAAACTCATTCCAAATCAAACTCATTCAAATCCATTTACAAAGATAAAACAAAGAAAAAGTTTAGTTGTAGACAAACCTTCAATGCTCTCCTTTCTCTTTACTCACTAACTATGCAAGACTAATCTGAAAGGGCCATCTTCGGGGTGATTCTTACTCCCTATGGACGGGGAGGTCGAATCATCGTGCACAGTACACATAACAATAATGAATCTTCCGAAAGAAGCATAACATAAAACTTAGATCTAACCTCTAATAAGAGGAGAATCTAAGGCTGTGCACGTACCATGGAAATCAAAACACAACTAACTCCATTGTCTTCTCAACAAATGAGAGAGAAGAGTAATAACCTAGTGAGCATAAATAAATCACAATACAATTCGATTCAAAGTCAATTCCAATGTGCAATAATTTTTATGCTCATCACAATTCAAATCATAAATTTGCATTTTTCCATGCAAATTGCCCATCACAATTCAAAACATGTTCTATCACAATTTTCCAAAACATAATTTATTCAATTCGTAATAATGCTTAACACTTGTTGAAATACCATTTCACAAAGCTAAATTCATACATACTATAACAATTTCAATAATCATTAAATTAAATCCAATGCTTGTTAAACATAATACATAAGAAAAATATGTCATTTAATCATATGAAATATTCAGAACAAAATCAGTTAAAAACTAGTTGTGCACAAACTAAGGTCCCTTAGGCAAATCCCACATCAGCAAAGTACGGAGATGGTCTTGGGTTCAAAAAGTAATGATATATAAGATGGGGGAACTAATCACTAGAGGCGCCTTTTGGTGGAATGGCCTAGAGAGTTGGAAGAACTCTAGGGTTAAGCGTGCTCGCTTAAGAGAAATCCTAGGATGGGTGACCTCCTGGGAAGTTCTCCATTTCACCTATGGGATAAAATCATGAGGCTTATAGCCAAAGCAGATAATTTCTCTAGTGGTTGGAGTCCGACCGTTACAATTGGTATTAGAGCCGCTCGTGTGATGGTGATGGTGGGGCAAACCTCAGTGAGGACGCTGAGTCCCGAAAGGGGGGGAGAAAGGTCCCTTAGGCAAATCCCACATCAGCAAAGCACAGAGATGGTCTTGGGTTCAAAAACTAATGATATATAAGATGGGGGAACTAATCACTAGAGGTGCCTTTTGGTGAAATGGCCTGGAGAGTTGGAAGAACTCCAGGGTTAAGCGTGCTCGCTTAAGAGAAATCCTAGGATAGGTGACCTCCTGGTAAGTTCTCCATTCCACCTATGGGACAAAACCGTGAGGCTTATGGCCAAAGCAGACAATTTCTCTAGTGGTTGGAGCCCGACCGTTACAATTTTTGGTATCAGAGCTGGACTTCGTCTAGTACGGTGTGTGGTGCGAGGACGCACCAGGCGAAAGCTGGTGGACTTGTCATGACCTAGGGATGGGATTGGGACGTGCTTGTTCAACCAACTACGTACTAAGGTGGAAACTTCATGTCCCACATCAGAAACGGGAAGAAAAGATTTGGGCCATATATGTGGGAGTCTTCCTCACCTGGTCAGCGCGCTTTTGAGAATGAAACCTCTTAAGGGACAAATCCGTGAGGCCCACGGGCCAAAGCGGCCAATACTGATCGAAGAAGGATTTGGGCTGTTACATTCTACCCATTTTGACACATAATTAATACCAACAAAAATATACTTGTTTCCAAAAGAAGAGGGGAATGAGCCCATGAAGTCTATCCCCCACGCATCAAATAATTCTACCTCAAGTATACCATGCAGTGGCATTTCATTCCTTCTGGAAATGTTACTTGTTCTTTGGTATTAATCACAAGCTAGCACGAAGGATCTTACATCCTTAAACAGGTTAGGCCAGTAAAATCCTGCTTGTAAAATATTAGCCATTGTTTTTGTGATGCCAAAGTGTCTCCCATATGGTGATGAATGGCAGTGTTGGAGAATACTCTTTATATCCTCTTCCGGTATGCATCGTCTTATCAGCTCATCATTGCATCTCTTATACAGCAGAGGTTCCTCCCATGTATAGTATTGAACATCATGCAGAAATTTTTTTCTTTGCTGGTAAGACATGTTGGGTGGTAAAACCCTGCATAAAAGAAAATTAACAAAGTGCATCATACCATGGAGCTTGGGAGAACGCTAGTAATTGCTCATCAGGAAATGAATCATCAATTGGCAAATCCTCGATGTTCCCTGTGTATTCCAGTTTCAACTTAGAGAGATGGTTAGCCACTGCATTTTCGGATCCCTTTTTATCCTTGATTTTAAGGTCAAATTCTTGCAGGAGTAAAATCCATCGAATCAGCCTTGGTTTTGCCTCCTTTGTCACACCTTACCCCTCTGTAAAGCATAACATGATCCCATAGTGTAACACCCTCCCCGTAGCAACTCCGTACATTCTACTGTTTCGGTGACCGGTGTCGGTCCGGACAGCTAGAACGTCCGGAAAAATATTTAAACTAAAGTCAGGAACCATAATTAACTCAAATATTAATAAGAAAAATTTAGTAAAAATTTTAGAAATAAAATACAACCAAGTCAAATGAGCCGGTGCCCAAGCGATGGGTAACCGGAGGGAAGTTGCGGTTCTTGCAACGAGGAGCCCTAGACCCGGGAAAAAATTCATAAAATAATTTTTGGGACTTCAGAGAAGGGTCATTGAGGTTCCTATGGCATTAGAATGCCAAGAAAATATTTAGAAAAATTTTTCAATCGGTACAGATAATTTTGACCCGTTAAGCCAAATGGAGGGCATTTTGGTCATTTCGCCTTCAGAGGTGATTTTTGGCCGACTTGTCCAGTTAAGTAAATAATTAATATGACATAAAATATGAAGAAATATTGCTAAAAATTAAATTGAAATGTGGTAGAAAAGAAAAGAAAAGAAAAATGAAGGAAATTAGGGATAATGACATCACATGATGTCATTTACATACCCTCCACCAATCACCATTCAATAAGTCTTTTTTTAAACAATTAAAAGAGACAAATGGACTCAAAATTCTGCTGTTTCCTTCTTCTTCTTCAGCCAAAACGTGAATCTCTCTGTAACACCCTCCCCGTAGCAACTCCGTACATTCTATTGTTCTGGTGACCTGTGTCGGTCCGGACAGCTAGAACGTCCGGAAAAATATTTAAACTAAAGTCAGGAGCCATAATTAACTCAAATATTAATAAGAAAAATTTAGTAAAAATTTTAGAAATAAAATACAACCAAGTCAAATGAGCCGGTGCCCAAGCGATGGGTAACCGGAGGGAAGTTGCGGTTCTCGCAGCGAGGAGCCCTAGACCCGGGAAAAAATTCATAAAATAATTTTTGGGACTTCAGAGAAGGGTCATTGAGGTTCCTATGGCATTAGAATGCCAAGAAAATATTTAGAAAAATTTTTCAATCGGTACAGATAATTTTGACCCGTTAAGCCAAACGGAGGGCATTTTGGTCATTTCGCTTTCAGAGGTGATTTTTGGCCGACTTGTCCAGTTAAGTAAATAATTAATATGACATAAAATATGAAGAAATATTGCTAAAAATTAAATTGAAATGTGGTAGAAAAGAAAAGAAAAGAAAAATGAAGGAAATTAGGGATAATGACATCACATGATGTCATTTACATACCCTCCACCAATCACCATTCAATAAGTCTTTTTTTAAACAATTAAAAGAGACAAATGGACTCAAAATTCTGCTGTTTCCTTCTTCTTCTTCAGCCAAAACGTGAATCTCTCTGTAACACCCTCCCCGTAGCAACTCCGTACATTCTACTATTCCGGTGACCGGTGTCGGTCCGGACAGCTAGAACGTCCGGAAAAATATTTAAACTAAAGTTAGGAACCATAATTAACTCAAATATTAATAAGAAAAATTTAGTAAAAATTTTAGAAATAAAATACAACCACGTCAAATGAGCCGGTGCCCAAGCGATGGGTAACCGGAGGGAAGTTGTGGTTCTCGCAACGAGGAGCCCTAGACCCTGGAAAAAATTCATAAAATAATTTTTGGGACTTCAGAGAAGGGTCATTGAGGTTCCTATGGCAATAGAATGCCAAGAAAATATTTAGAAAAATTTTTCAATCGGTACAGATAATTTTGACCCGTTAAGCCAAACGGAGGGCATTTTGGTCATTTCGCCTTCAGAGGTGATTTTTGGCCGACTTGTCCAGTTAAGTAAATAATTAATATGACATAAAATATGAATAAACATTACTAAAAATGAAATTGGAAATGAGTAGTGGATAAAAGAAAAGGAAAATGAAATAAAAAGCAATTCATGACATCTTGATGATGTCATTTAAAAGCCATAACCAATCACAATTAAGTAACCATTTGACTAATTAATAAAAGAGATAAATAAAGACCAAGGAAGACCAAAAACAAGCAGCCATCTTCTTCTAAAACGTGATCCTCTCCTCCATAACCCTCCATGGAAGTTTTCTTTAATTACTTCCATTTTCTCATGAATTTGCACTATAAAACCCCGAGTCCCTTCACTAAAAACTTGTCTCTACCTCTTGGGAAGTGTTTGGCAGCCTAGAAAAGGAAGGAAAGTGAAGTTTTAGCTTGGAGAAATCTGCCCTACAAGAGGTTAAAGTGAGGTTAGTGCTTACTTATGCAAATACTTCTTTATTTCCATGTTAGGGACTTGAATTTAGTAGGAATTTGTAAACTAAATGGACTAAATTCATGTGTATACATACCATGGATTTTGGCAGCCCTATTGAAGGAATAGAAATGGAGTGTTTGATGGACTTAGAGTGAACTAGAGCTTAGGTTTAAAGTGTATACATATATATATATAGAGAATGCAAGAGTAAATTAGGGAAATTGTGAAAACTTTGAAATTTAGCTAGGGTTTAGGAATGAAAATTTGACTTGGCTTATGAAATGGTTAAAGAACATTCTAATGGTCAATTAGTGACCATTTGAGGTATGTTGACCATAAATTGGACTGAAAAATGGCATGGCAAAGTGGAATGGTAGGCTGCCTAAAGACAACAGCATGGTGGCTGAGATTTCAGTCTAATTGGACTGCCATAACTTTGGCTGTGTAGGTTCAATTGGTGTTTGGCCAATTGGAAATAAAACTAGGCTTATAATGACACATTTTTTCTGAAGAAACCATGCCCAAAAGACCAAAGCAAGAGGACCAAAAGTTGGCCCCAATCCGGATACCCTGCAAACAGCACCTGCAGAATGACCAAATGAAGCCATAACTCACTGTAGAATGGTCAAATTGACCTGAAATTTTTACAGCAACAAGATAGGATATAGACAAACAACTTTCATGAAGAACATCACCTCAAATTATGCCATTAACCCATTCAAATTATTGGGCAAAGTTAAGTTATCAAACCTGCAACTCTACAGATTTTCACTTGAGCAGTAATGTTTGGATGGCTATAACTCTCTCTAGAAAACTCGGATTTAGGCGATTCTTGAACCGATGAAAACCTAAGGCATAGTAGAACATTTCATATGAAGAAAGTTAGGCCAAATTATGAACTTAACTTGATCAAATTACTGACCAAAGTTGGACCAAAATTTGCCAAAACCCAAAAGTGCAGCATGAGCGATTGCGTTAACAGTAAACTTATTTTGGCCATAACTTGAGCTACAAAACTCCAAATGGAGTGATTCAAAAAAGGAAATTCAACTAGACAGAATAAGGAACAACTTTCATGTTTACCATTTCCTCAAATTCCCACTGTAAAAATAACAAATGTAACAGTAAAAATGAAGCACCAAATCTAAAAATTTTGTTCAATTAGCATTAAGCTTAGAAATGGTATTGGCAACCAATACCAACAAGTTTTAAATACAAAATGTGGCATGTTTGGGGTGTTAAAACCAATACACCTATTTTCTATCCAAAAGTCAACATTTTTGTTGACCAATGAGGTGAATAGTGACACCAAAACCAAAAATTGGCAATTTTGCCAAAATGACCTAAGCTTTGAGAAAGTGACCAAAACCAATAAGTTTTGAATATAAAATGTGGTATGTTGGGAGTACTAAAACCAATGTACCTATTGTTTATGCAAAAGTCAACATTTTAGTTGACTAATGAAATGAATAGTAACATGAAAACTTGAAATTCAAAAATTGTGAAACTTAAAAGTGCAAAATGCCCTAGTAGGCCTAATGTGATTGGTTTGGATAGGTTGACATGCCAATAGGGTATTGTTTAGCAGTACTGCGAAAGGAAAGGCTTTATGCCTGTATTCATGGCTTTATGCCCGTATTCATGGCTTTTATGCCCGTATTCATGGCTTTTATGCCCGATTATGTGATATCATGGCTTTTTAGCCATACCGATCGCATACAGTTGGCGTTCTGCGTCCCATGGTATGACGCCCGAGGCATGGTGTCGGTGCCAACGACCCGTTATCCATCGATCGTCGAAGATAGGTTACTTGGGCATGGAAAAATATAACTGTGATTGAACTGATTATTAAAGAAAATACGAAAATTAAGTATCAGGAATGATTACAAAAATACAAAGAAGCTCAATATCATGAAGAAAATAATCAATGAAATGCATGAAGAAGTTAATATCATAAAACATGATTAGCCCTCGACTAAACAATAAATTAGTAATTATTCATTTCTTATGAACACAATAGCAAGGAAATTATTATTTTTATTTGCATATTATATTTTCTTGTATTATTGGCACCACTAAGCTTTATGCTTAGCGCGTCGCTTTTGCAATGCGTAGGTACTGAAGATTTGGACGGAGGGCCCAGTAGACCACAGATTCGGTAAGGTAGTTCACAGTTCTGCATAGTGTCCGTGTCACCTCAACTTCTGTAGTGCATTGGTAGGACAACAGGTGTCATTTTGGCATTCTGTAAAAAATTTTGATTTTCTCATATGTAATGAAGCTTATGTAATGTATTTTGATTTTCATGTAAATAATGCAAATTTGTGTTTGTAAATGGAAAAGTGAATATTGATCTGTGATTGTTACATGACTATCAAACGAGATGAATGATTGAGAATTGAAATTGAGAAATGAATGGTTGACAAATGTTGAGATGATGATTATTGGAGTTTGAGAGTAATTGAATACGAATATATGAATATTGGAAGTGTTTTTCATAGGTTCCGAAGAACTGTTTTCTCCATTTTAAGCCGGTACTCCGCCGGATTTTCTTTAAAATTTTCGAAACCTTAAATAAATAATACTTTTGATAAATGGCTTAAATAAATTATATTTCACAAGTTACATTCAAAAGGAAGAATAAAAATGAATTAAGATAAAATAGAGTGCTCGGCACACTGAGTGGCATAACTTGCTCGGCTACACTGTAGTCGGGTAAGGGGTGTCACACTCTCCCTCTTCTCCCTCCATTGATTTTCAAACAAAAGCTTCATTTCTCATGCTTCCTCACCATATTTCCTCAAGACCCCAACACTAAAATGAATCCTTGGACCTAGAGGAAGTGTTTGGCAGCCAAGAGAGTACAAGAAAATGAAGATTTAACTTGGAAAAATCTGCCCTACAAGAGGTTAGTGACCAAAACCTTAAATTTCAATTCAATTTCATGTTTAAGCACTATATTGGTGATTAAATGACAAAGAAACTTGATGAAAGACATTGGTATGCCATCCCTTATTTTTGGTAGCCATGGTTAGGGTTTGATGGTGTTGAATTTAATGAAGTTAAATGGGTAATAGGGCTGTCCACAATATGTATTTGCTAAGTAGATTGATGAAATAAAGTGAAAATGCATGATTTTGAAATTGTTGATCTAGGGTTTGGGAGTGAAACTTGGATTTAGCTTATGCAATTGTGAAAGAACATTTTAATGGTCAATTAGTGACCATTTTAGGTAAGTTGACCACAATTTGGACTGAAAAATGGCATGGCAAAGTGAATGAGAATGCTGCCTAGGGACAGCAGCAGAGGGACTAAAAATTCAGTCCACTTGCACAGCCATAACTTTGGCTGTGTTGGTCCAATTGGTGTTTGGCCAATTGGACATGAAACTAGGCTTATAATGGCACATTTTTTCTGAAGAAACCATGCCCAAAAGACCAAAGCAAGAGGACTAAAAGTTGGCCCCAATCCGGATACTCTGCAAAGACTGCGAAATGACCAAATGAAGCGATCGCTGTTCATTTGGCCATAACTCACTGTAGATATGGTCAATTGACCTGAAATGTTTACAGCAACAAGATAGGATATAGAAAAACAACTTTCATGAAGAACATCACCCCAAATTATGCCATTAACCCATTCAAATTATTGGGAAAAGTTGAGTTATCAAACCTGCAACTCTGCAGATTTTCATTTGAGCAGTAATGTTTGGAGGACTATAACTCTCTCTAGAAAACTCGGATTTAGGCGATTATTGAACCGATGAAAACCTAAGGCATAGTAGAACATTTCATATGAAGAAAGTTAGGCCAAATTATGAACTTAACTTGATCAAATTACTGACCAAAGTTGGACCAAAATCTGCCAAAACCCAAAAGTGCAGCATGAACAGTGCACGTGAACAGTAAACTTATTTTGGCCATAACTTGAGCTACAAAACTCCAAATGGAGTGATTCAAAAAAGGAAATTCAACTAGACAAAATAAGGAACAACTTTCATGTTTACCATTTCCTCAAATTCCCACTGTAAAAATAACAAATGTAATAGTAAAGATGAAGCACCAAATCTGAAAATTTTGTTCAATTAGCATTAAGCTTAGAAATGGTATTGGCAACCAACACCAACAAGTTTTAAATAAAAAATGTGGTATGTTTGGGGTGTTAAAACCAATACACCTATTTTCTATCCAAAAGTCAACATTTTTGTTGAGCAATGAGGTGAATAGTGACACCAAAACCAAAAATTGGCAATTTTGCCAAAATGACCTAAGCTTTGAGAAAGTGACTAAAACCAATAAGTTTTGAATAAAAAATGTGGTATGTTGGGAGTACTAAAACCAATGTACCTATTGTTTATGCAAAAGTCAACATTTTAGTTGACTAATGAAATGAATAGTGACATGAAAACTTGAAATTCAAAAAAATGTGAAACTCAAAAGTGCAAAATGCCCTAGTAGGCCTAATGGGATTGGTTTGGATAGGTTGGCATGCCAATAGGGTATTGTTTTAGCAGTACTGCGAAAGGCTTTATGCCTGTGTTCATGGCTTTATGCCCGTATTTATGGCTTTTATGCCCGTATTCATGGCTTTTATGCCCGATTATGTGATATCATGGCTTTTTAGCCATACTGACTGCATACATGGTTGACGTTCTACGTCCCATGGTATGACGGCCCGAGGCACCGCGGTGTCCATTGCCAACGACCTGTTATCCAGTTCAGTCGTCCAGTATAGGTTACTTGGGCATGGAAAAGTATAACTGTGATTGAACTGATTATTAAAGAAAATACGAAAATTAAGTATCAGGAATGATTACAAAAATACAAAGAAGCTCAAGATCATGAAGAAAATAATTAACGAAATGCATGAAGAAGTTAATATCATAAAACATGATTAGCCCTCGACTACACAATAAGTTAGTAATTATTCATTTCTTATGAACACAATAGCAAGGAAATTATTATTTTTATTTGCATATTGTATTTTCTTGTATTATTGGCACCACTAAGCTTTATGCTTAGCGCGTCGCTTTTGCAACGCGTAGGTACTGAAGATTTGGACAGAGGGCCCAGTAGACCACAGATTGGGTAAGTCCATCCTGCAGCTCTGCATAGTGTCCGTGTCACCTCACCATCCACAGTGCATTGGTAGGACACTAGGTCCCATTTTGTATTTTATGATTTTTGTAAATTTTGCAATTAAAATCTTATTTTATCATGTGTATTTGAAACAAATGTAATATAATTTTGTATTAATGTAAGTACTTGTAATTTGTGATTATAAATCACATGTGAGAATTTATTTATGATTTGAGTCTAACGATGATGTGAAATGACAAATAGAGGAATCGTTAAGAAATTGCTGTAAATTGATGTGATACAAAATGTGAATTGTATATGGGTACCATGAGATGAATGATTGAGAAATAAATGAAATTGATGAAATTATTCTGAGACTTTGTTGATAATTGGAGTTGGGATTGATTGAATATGATCATAGGAAGTGTTTTTCACGAGTTTCAAGAACTGCTTCTCCATTTTTAGCCGGTACTCCGCCGGATTTTCTATAAAATTTTCGGAACCTCAAATAAATTACAATTTCAATAAATGAATTATATTTCACAAGTTATTTTCAAAACTATGATAAAAATGAATTAAGATAAAATAGAGTGCTCCGGCACACTGAGTGGCATAACTTGCTCGGCTACAATGTAGTCGGGTAAGGGGTGTCACATTTAGTGGTATCAGAGCGCGGTTTAGGCGTTTCTGGGCCTAGATTGAGTCCATACCATGCATTGCATTTGTAAGAGTCGAGATGACACTAATGCGGATCTGTTTGTTTTTCTTATTTTGAATAGGATATGGACCCATCATCACAGAGAGCTGTTGAGGAGGAAGTGGAGAGTCATGCTCCACTGCGGCACTGAGGCGGGGTAGGGAGAACCTACTCCACCGGCTCAAGCGAGCTGCTCGGCCTCCACGAGCCATGTTCCAACAAATGGCGGATTTCTTTAGACAAATGGCGAGTAATGCCAGACCACCACCACCACCGGCTCCACAGTAAATCACACTGGAAAGGCTAAGAAAGTTTGGAGCGGTGGACTTCTATGGTAAGAGGAAGATGATTACATTGCGGCGAAAATTGGTTGAGCAGGCAGTGCAGTCTAAAACAACTCCATTGCACTCCAGAGCAAAACTTGGAATCTGCTGTATCTATGCTGAAAGACGATGCTTATGAATGGTGGGACATTGTGTCAATTGTAGTGCATCTAGAAATAGTGACATGTGACTTCTTTCTCTCCGTATTTAAGAAGAAATATGTGGTCTTGTATACCTAGAAGAGAGAAGAAGAGAGTTTATTAACTTTGAGGCGAGACAGGTTGTCGGTGGTAAGTATGAGAAGGAATTCGTAAGATTGAGCCGCTATGGAAGGGAGATAGTCCCTAATGAAGCTGAAAGGTGTAAGAGATTTGAAGAGGGATTAAATGATAATATAAAGATCATGATCACTGCCTTGGGGATCACAGACTTCACCAAGTTAGTGGAAGCTGCATTAAAAGTGGAGAAAGTGAGAATAAATGAACAAAATAGGAAAGATAGGTAGCGTAAGAGGGAATTTGGACCAGGACAGTCAAATATACCAACTGATAGTAAGAAGTTTAAGGGTTCTAGTTCACAAGATCAGACACAGGGCCACAGAGGCCAGATTGGAATATCTATAGCTAGTTCCCCGGGCACAATAACAAGGGGATCAACCCCAGTGCCTGAATGTATGCATTGTGGTAGAAAACACAGAGGGGAGTGTCGATTGTTAACTGGAGAGTGTTTCAAGTGTAGGGCTACGGATCATTTCATAAGAGATTGCCCTCAAAGGAGTGGCTCAATAGCTCCGGTACAAGTTGATAGACCTTCCCCTATAGCTCAAAGGGGTAAAAGATCGGGTAGAGCAGAAACGGCTGACATTACACAGAAGATTGTTTCTGAGACAGTTGAAAAGCCCGAAGCCAGGGTGGTACCACAAGTATATGCTATGGAAGCTCAGGAAGACCCAAACCCAGACACTGATGAGGCGATACAAGGAAATGAAGAAACAAGAAGGTAGCAACTCCCCGATTACTTAAGTCAGGTAAATTTCGGGGACGAAATTTAAATAAGAGGGGAAGAGTTGTAACACCCTCCCCGTAGTAACTCCGTACATTCTCTTTATTCGGTGGCCGGTCTTGGTCGGACAGCTAGAACGTCCGGAAAAATATTTAAACTAAAGTCAGGAACCATAATTAACTCAGATATTAATAAGAAAAATTTAGTAAAAATTTTAGAAATAAAATACAACCAAGTCAAATGAGCCGGTGCCCAAGCGATGGGTAACCGGAGGGAAGTTGCGGTTCTCGCAGCGAGGAGCCCTAGACCCGGGAAAAAATTCATAAAATAATTTTTGGGACTTCAGAGAAGGGTCATTGAGGTTCCTATGGCATTAGAATGCCAAGAAAATATTTAGAAAAATTTTTCAATCGGTACAGACAATTTTAACCCGTTAAGCCAAACGGAGGGCATTTTGGTCATTTCGCCTTCAGAGGTGATTTTTGGCCGACTTGTCCAGTTAAGTAAATAATTAATATGACATAAAATATGAAGAAATATTGCTAAAAATTAAATTGAAATGTGGTAGAAAAGAAAAGAAAAGAAAAATGAAGGAAATTAGGGATAATGACATCACATGATGTCATTTACATACCCTCCACCAATCACCATTCAATAAGTCTTTTTTTAAACAATTAAAAGAGACAAATGGACTCAAAATTCTACTGTTTCCTTCTTCTTCTTCAGCCAAAACGTGAATCTCTCCCTCTTCTCCCTCCATTGATTTTCAAACAAAAGCTTCATTTCTCATGCTTCCTCACCATATTTCCTCAAGACCCCAACACTAAAATGAATCCTTGGACCTAGAGGAAGTATTTGGCAGCCAAGAGAGTCAAGAAAATGAAGATTTAACTTGGAAAAATCTGCCCTACAAGAGGTTAGTGACCAAAACCTTAAATTTCAATTCAATTTCATGTTTAAGCACTATATTGGTGATTAAATGACAAAGAAACTTGATGAAAGACATTGGTATGCCATCCCTTATTTTTGGCAGCCATGGTTAGGGTTTGATGGTGTTGAATTTAATGAAGTTAAATGGGTAATAGGGCTGTCCACAATATGTATTTGCTAAGTAGATTGATGAAATAAAGTGAAAATGCATGATTTTGAAATTGTTGAGCTAGGGTTTGGGAGTGAAACTTGAATTTAGCTTATGCAATTGTGAAAGAACATTTTAATGGTCAATTAGTGACCATTTTAGGTAAGTTGACCACAATTTGGACTGAAAAATGGCATGGCAAAGTGAATGAGAATGCTGCCTAGGGACAGCAGCAGAGGGACTGAAAATGCTGCCTATGTGATATCATGGCTTTTTAGCCATACCGATCGTGCATACCGTTGGCGTTCAAGGTCCCATGGTATGACGCCCGAGGCACCGCGTGTCCAGCAACGACCGTTATCCATCCGATGCCCAAAGATAGGTTACTTGGGCATGGAAAAATATAACTGTGATTGAACTGATTATTAAAGAAAATATGAAAATTAAGTATCAGGAATGATTACAAAAATACAAAGAAGCTCAAGATCATGAAGAAAATAATCAACGAAATGCATGAAGAAGTTAATATCATAAAACATGATTAGCCCTCGACTACACAATAAGTTAGTAATTATTCATTTCTTATGAACACAATAGCAAGGAAATTATTATTTTTATTTGCATATTGTATTTTCTTGTATTATTGGCACTACTAAGCTTTATGCTTAGCGCGTCGCTTTTGCAACGCGTAGGTACTGAAGATTTGGACAGAGGGCTCAATAGACCACAGATTGGGTAAGTCCATCCTGCAGCTCTGCATAGTGTCCGTGTCACCTCACCATCCACAGTGCATTGGTAGGACACTAGGTCCCATTTTGTATTTTATGATTTTTGTAAATTTTGCAATTAAAATCTTATTTTATCATGTGTATTTGAAACAAATGTAATATAATTTTGTATTAATGTAAGTACTTGTAATTTGTGATTATAAATCACATGTGAGAATTTATTTATGATTTGAGTCTAACGATGATGTGAAATGACAAATAGAGGAATCGTTAAGAAATTGCTGTAAATTGATGTGATACAAAATGTGAATTGTATATGGGTACCATGAGATGAATGATTGAGAAATAAATGAAATTGATGAAATTATTCTAAGACTTTATTGATAATTGGAGTTGGGATTGATTGAATATGATCATAGGAAGTGTTTTTCACAGGTTTCGAAAAACTGTTTTCTCCATTTTTAGCCGGTACTCCGCCGGATTTTCTATAAAATTTTCGGAACCTCAAATAAATTACAATTTCAATAAATGAATTATATTTCACAAGTTATTTTCAAAACTATGATAAAAATGAATTAAGATAAAATAGAGTGCTCCGGCACACTGAGTGGCATAACTTGCTCGGCTACACTGTAGTCGGGTAAGGGGTGTCACAGATAGAATACCTAATGAACTACTAAACTTCACCTACCGATAACTCATTAAGTACCCTAAAAGGGATTTTAAAAATCATTTTCTTACTTTTTGGAAGTGAAGAGCATTTTCTTACATTTAATAGAAGTTTAAAAGCTAGTTAAAATTTTGGTCCATTTTTATTTCTCTGTAAATTCTAGAAAAATTTCAGAGGAGTGCCGTCTGTATTTTAGGAAAACAGTTCTCCAAAAAGCTGTAAAAACAGTTCCTATAATACTTTCCATCAAAATCCATCACTACTACAACACAATCAACACAAATTTTTTTTTTCAATCTCCAAAATTTAAATTAATATTTCAATTCATTTATACACATTGCATTCAAAATAAATAATTTACAATCACAATTTAATTTACAGGCATAAGATCCAAAAGGTAATATTATTATAATTTACTGTGCAACTGCTCAATTTTACATACATACATATGACAATGCCATATTTACATCAACCAAAACAAAATGGGTATAAATAATATACCCGTACAAAAATCTTCAAGTTGTGCTCCCCTGTTACTGTAGCAGCTCACTCTGCTACTATATCCTTTTCCCTATTTGCGACAGTAAAGAAAGCTATCGCTGAGTATAAAAATACTCAGTGGTGCACAATAAAATACAAAATGCGTAATATAAAACATTTATGAACAATTCATAATTCAAAAATCTCACAATCACATTTATAACAAATCATAAATTTCAAAACTTAATATAACACAAATTTGATCAAATAATTTAATAAACACAGTGTTGCCAATCAATAACCTTAGGCCATGACACAAAACTTTCAAACATGCCGTGTTATACACCACGACAAGGCAAACTCACCCCACTAATCGAAATCAATGAGGGAGGTGGCTAGCTAGCTAATGAGTACTCATCCAAACTCACCTCAAACTGGCAAGCCAGAGAGAGAGGAAAGTGATCAAATATCAAACTCAACCCCACAAGTGGAGGAGGAACATAGTAAGGGACTGCCATGCTAAGTGTAAATAAAAAATAATTTCAAAATCATATTATTCAACATTTCATGCAAAACATTAATTAATTTTCATTTCAAATTTCCATTTACAAAGTAGGCAACACAACATTTCTCAAAGCATTATTTAGCATAAATTGCTCCAAAATGTATTCAAATAATTTTCTAATAGCAAATCGAAAGTGAAAAGTTATTGTGCACAAACTTGATGTGAGTCGCTTCTACGCCTTGACTCAGTTTGCCCTATCTTTATCTAGGTCTTTTTCAGCTGAAACAAGCAATTTATAGTGTTTCAGTATCTTCTCTCACAAAAAATCCCATAATTAATTCATATATACTTAATTCTAGCCTTAATATGCTTAAACTAATGTTCTTGAAAATTTTTATTTCGGAGTTACTATTCATGACACTATTTAAGTAATTTGTTGACTTTCTTATGCTTAATAAATTTATTAGTTCTAATTGTACCCATATACCACATTGTGGGTATCAATTTGTTGGCATTGATTGCCAATTCAATTTCTAAGTCTCCTGAGAGAAATTACAATTTTTCAGTTTTGGTCCCCTATTTTCTACTATTCCATTGGTCAAGTTGCTGTGATAATTTGGCTAAGTTTTCTTCATAGAAGTTGTTCCTTATTGTCATAACTTTATTTCCCTTTTAGAATCACTCCATTTGGAGTTTTTTATCCTAAGTTATGCCTATTTTTCTAAGGCTGGCCGGATTTGGTGTTATCCAGAATTTTGGGCAAATTCTGGATTTTGGCCATTTTTGTGGGTTGATTACAGGTGGTTTTTCAAATAGGTTATGGTCAAAATTTGGGTTTTTTTCTTCATGAAAGTTGTAGGGCTATGTCTCAACTTTCTATCGGTATAAAATTCAGGTCATTTGGACCTTCCTAGATCAAGTTATAGTCATTTACGTAACTACTGTTCATTTGGTCATTTTTGTATAGGTCAGTGTGCCCAATTTCGAATTTGGCCTAATTGTTCACTAAGTTATGGTCACTTTCTGGGTATGATTCCAAAATGAAAAATGTGCCATTTTGTGTCTACTTTCATTCCCAATTGGCTTCACACCAATTGGATTAGTAAATTTTAGTTTTGGTACCTGAAAGGGACTTAGGTCAAGCTACCTGTAGATTGACTCTAACCAATCCGAATTGGAACTTAGTTCCAAAAATTCATACACACCACAAACGGTCACAATTGACCATTTCTATGACACCTCTTACCCATCTACTGTATAGCCGAGTAAGATATATCACACAGTGTACCGGAGCACCTTATTTTAATTCAACTATTTTTATTCTTCCTAATTTATTTCTTTCATAGTTATGAAGAATAATTCGTGAAATATCATTCATTTAAGTCATTTATTAAAATTATAATTTATTTGAGGTTTTGCAAATTTTATAGAAAAACCAGCAGAGTGCCGGCTAAAAATGGATAAAACAGTTCTTCGGAACCTGTGAAAAACACTTCCAAATTTTTCAATCAATCCCAAACTCCATTTCATCAACAAAATCCCAATATTTCTCATATATACTCCCATTCTCATTCATTCATTTCATATGAAATTCATATAAAAGTCATAAATAAATATTCACTTGTTCATTCATAAAAACAATTTTCATAATTTACATCAATACTAAAATACATTACATAAGTCTTAATTACACATGAGAAAATAAAAGTTAATTACAAAATACCAAAATAAAACAGTGTCCTACCAATGCACTGATGATGGTGAAGTGACACGGATACTATGCAGAGCTATAGAAGATCTCACCCAGTCTGTGGTCTACTGGGTTCTCGGTCGGTCTCTCCAAAACCTATGCATGGCAAAAAGCAATGTGCTAAGCAATAATGCTTAGTGGTGCCAATAATAAAATAAAAAGAAATAGCAGAAAATAAATATGCAGTGCATGTCTTGATGTCTTATGCAGACAATTTTTCGATCATTATTGGTAATCTTATTTATTTTATACCTATTATATTCATAATTTCATTAAATTTATTCACTTTCATTTTTGGTTGCCCAAGTAACCTATACTGGATGACTAGACTGGATAAGCAGGTAAACTTGCACTTGGTATCTAGTACCTTGGGCCATCACACCATCGGTCACATATGCATCTCCCCGTGTGCAACAGAACAGCTAATAAGCTGTAATAACATTAAGCACAAGGCCAAGTATAAACACAATGTCAGAATGGCTAAAAGCCATAAAATCACAGAACAACATAATGCTATGTGCAGTACTGCTAATAGAACCCTATTGGCATGCCAACCTATCCAAACCAATCTTGCTAGGTGTACTAGGGCATGTTACACTTTTAAATTGTACAATTCTTGAAATTTAAGTTTAGGTGTTACTATTCATTTCATTAGTCAACTAAAATGTTGACTTTTGCATAGACAATAGGTACATTGGTTCTAATACTCCCAACATACCACATTTTGCATTCTAAAATTATTGGTATTGGTTGCCAATACCATTTCTAAGCTTAATGTTAGTCATTCAAAATTTTTAGATTTCAAGCCTCATATTTACTATTCCATTGGTCATTTATACAGTAGGAATTTGGCAAAATTGTATTCATGAAAGTTGTTAATTATTTTGTCTAGTGATATTTCCTTTTTTAAATCACTCCATTTGGAGTTTTGTAGCTCAAGTTATGGCCCAAACACCATAACTGGCCGGATTGGATAAAATCTAAAATTCTGGGCAAAATTGGTTCTGCCAGATTTGGGCAAAACTGGTTTTGCCAGATCTGGTAACCTAAGTTTGGTTGGCAATTTGACTGGGTTATGGTCAGAATTTGGATTTGTGTTCTCTATAAAAGTTTTAGGTCTATGTCTCATCTTTCTGCTGGTAAAATTTCAGGTCAATTGGACCTTTCTACACTGAGTTATGACCAAATGAATAAACACTGTTCATTTGGTCATTTTGCCCAGCCAGAATGCAGGTCACCCAGATTAGGGTAATTTTTAGGTCAACTTGGTTTGGTTTTCTGGGCAAGGTTTCTATACCAAAGTTGTGCCATCATGTGTCTAGTTTCATGTCCAATTATCCTTGCACTAATTAAACCTCTACAATTCCATTTATAACTGCCCAAACCTGCTAGACTCATGCTCAGTCCTGCAAGTCACCCAAGGAAGCTCACCCATACACAAATGCCAAGCCTCAACTCACTTCATTTCCTCATTATACACATTCAAATGGTCACTAATTGACCATTACAAGGTTAATGAATCATTGCAATGGCAAACCCTAATATTGTTCAAATGTCTAAGTTTTCAAGTTCCATTTATGCATTACACTTGCCTTACACTTGCTCTTAAATGTTCAATCACTCATCTCATGTCAAGGGCAGCTCATAAACTCTTTGCTTCAAGAAAATTCATCAAACCCTAACCATCCCTAAGCTGCCAAAAATGTAGGGATGAATATACATAAATTTTATTTTGTTTTTCTTACAATTTCCACTTATCTCATGGCATTAAACATGAATTAAACAAGAAAGGGAGGAGATTGGTCACTAACCTCAATTGATCTCTCTTCCAAGTTCCCAAATCTCCCTTTTTCCTTCTTCTTTTTGCTAGCTAGATGTTGTTGACAATGTGAGGATGAGGTTTTGTGAAGCAAGATTAAAATCTTATGCTGGTTTATTAAGGAATTCTAGTGAGAAGTTTTGATCAACAATGGTGGAAGGAGTGAGAGGAAGGAGCACAGCTGAAATGGGAAGAGAATTGCAGAATTTGTGTTTGTTTTTTACTTCATTTTAGTTGTATTTATATCATTTTAATTGGCTTGTCAACTTCTAATTGGTGGGAAGCTTTTTAATGATGTCATCCTATGTCAAAAATCTAATTTAATTCCATTTTCTTTTTACTTTGTTTTCTTATTTTCATTTCTCATTTTTAATTACACTTCTAGCAATATTTATTCATATTTTAGATCATAATAATTATTTAGTCAACTGGTCAAGTCGGCAAAAAATCATCTCTGAAGACGAAATGACCAAAATGCCCTCCGTTTAGCTTAACAGACCAAAATTATCTGTACCGATTGAAAAATTTTTCTAAGAATTTTCTTGGCATTCTAATGCCATAGGAACCTCAATGACCCTTTTCTAGAGTTCCAAAAATTATTTTATGAATTTTCCCTTGGGTCTAGGCTCCTAGTTGCAAGAACCGCAACTTCCCACTGGGTTACCTATCGCTAGGGCACCGGCTCATTTAACTTTGTTGTATTTTATTTTTAAAACTTTTCCTAAATTTTTCTTATTAATATTTGAGTTAATTATGGTTCCTTGCTTTAGTTTAAATATTTTTTCGGACGTTCTAGCTGTCCGGACCGACACTGGTCACCGAAACAATAGAATGTACGGAGTTGCTATGGGGAGGGTGTTACAACTGTTCCCCTCTAATTTAAATTTTATTCTCGAAATTTACCTAATGCAAACAGTTGAGGGAACTGTTGCTTCATCGTCTTTTTACTTTCCCAAGTGGCCTCCTCGGTGTTGTGGTGCCTCCAAAGCACTTTCACCAGTGGAATCTACTTATTCCTCAACTCTTTCACTTCCCGAGCCAGGATCCGTATGGGTTCTTCTTCATGTGTCAAATCCGGTTGTACTTCAATTTCTTCCATGGAGATGAAATGTAAAGGATCTGAGCGGTATCTTCTTAGCATAAATACGTGGAACACATTGTGGATCTTGTCCAGCTCTGGTGGTAAAGCTAGCCTGTAGGCCACTGGACCCACAAGTTCAATGACTTCATATGGGCCAATGAACCTAAGGATTAACTTACCTTTTCTTTCAAACCCGAATACCTTCTTCCACGGTGACACCTTGAGGCACACTTTGTCACCCACTGCATATTCTATTTCTTTTCTCTTCAAGTCAGCATAGGATTTCTGTCTGTCTGAGGCAACCTTCAGATTGGCTTTGATTAGTTTTACCTTCTCCTCAGTCTGTTTCACCAGGTCTGGCCCTACCAGTTTATCTTCGCCCAATTCAGTCTAGCACACTAGAGTTCTATATTTCCTCCCATACAGTGCTTCATACGGGGCTATTTGGATGCTAGCTTGGTAGCTATTATTGTATGCAAATTCTGCCAGTGGGAGGTATCTATCCCAACTTTCCTCAAATTCAATGACACAACTCCTCAGCATATCCTCAAGGCCCTGACTTATATTTCATGTTATTATTATCATTTTAGTTCAATATTTGTATTAGTTCAATTGGTTTCAATTGTTTACCTGGATTACTCTTTTTGATTGTCCATCCATCTAAGGATGGAATGCTGTGCTGAAATGGAGTTGTGTACCCAAGGATTCATGCAACTTCTTCCAAAATCTCGATGTAAACCTTGGGTCTCGATCAGATATGATGGAAAGTGGAATTCCATGCAGTCTAATTATCTCACTGATATACAATTTTGCTAACTTCTCCAATGAGTAGTCAGTCCTAACTGGTAGAAAGTGTGTTGACTTCGTCAATCTATCTACTATCACCTATACTGCATCATGCTTCTTATGGGTGAGAGGAAGACCACTTACAAAATCCATGGTGAACCGATCCCATTTCCATTCAGGTATGCGTATAGGCTGTAGCAAACCCGATGGAACTTGATGTTCTGCCTTGACTCGCAGACATGTAAAGCATTTAGTCACATAGTTAGCTATGTCTTTCTTCATACCAGGCCACCAATACTGAAGTTTCAGATCATGATACATTTTTGTACTTCTTGGGCATAGCATAAACACTGGTATGTGCCTCTTTCAGAATATTGGCTTTCAATTCCCCATCATTTGGTACACATACTCTTCCTTTGTAGTACAGACACCCATCTGCTTTCACCTTGTCACACCCTACCCCTCTGCAAGGCATAACATGATCCCGTAGTATACCTAATGAATTACTAACTTCGTCTACTGATAACCCATTAAATAAACTACAAAGAATTTTAAAACTTTTCTTACTTTTTTTTTTCACAGTGGTGAGCACTATTTACAGGTGTTAAAAACTTTTTGAACTGAAGTGATAGAACTAACACATTTGAATTATTAGGAATTTTTATAAAAATTTTAGCAGAGTGCTATCTGTATTTTGGATAAAATAGTTCTTCAGGAAACCTGTAAAAAAAACACTTCAATATATTTCTCAATCTCAACTCCAACAGTTAAACAACACAATATTTTCCTCAACTCAATTCCACAATAATTTTTCAAAGACTGAGATTAAAGAGATACAGTACAAATTTTAAAAGTCAAAATAACTCATAATTTATTTTACAACTTCAAGGTACAATTTTATTTTACAACTGCTTAAACTAAGAACAAAATATACATACAGTGAATATACATTACAGTACAAAATGCAAAATGAGGTATACTCATTATACCCGATAATCTCTCGCTGGATGTACTAGCAGCCTAGTCTACTACCCTGTCCGTCTGTCTACCTGCGACAGCAATGAAAAGCTATCGCTGAGACAATGTCTCAGTGGTGCACAACATTTACCAAATACAACTTTAAATCACAATTCATAAATCATATAAATAGTGGATACTTAAAACCATAGTTAAATTCAAGACAGTAAATGTCAACAAGAATTTAAACTTCATTTCTCAATATCACAATAATTTCAATAAATCAAATCATGATTAAATTCAAAAGATAGTGAATGTCAATAAGAATTTAACTCCATTTCACAATCTCATAATACATATCAATAAATCACACACAGCTTAATCATGTTCCAAAGTTCAATTCGTTCCAAAAGCCGATGGCTAATGAGGTATTCAATTCGTCCCAAAAGTCGATGACTAATGAGGAATAACATAGCTAGCTTGCAAAAATATGAGTACTCATTCTATTCGTCCTCAACAGGCACACACCTCAACACTTCAGCCAAAGAGGGAATTCAATTCATCCCACTAGACAAGCTAGCGAGGAATACAATTAATATACATGATAGCTGTGGTTTCAAATCATTTCCAATGCTTTTCAATCAATAAGTGTCCATCAATATCATTCAAACAATTTTTCACAGTTTCAAACCATTTACAATGCTTTTCAAGCAATAAATATTCATTCAAACACATTTCCACAATTTAAAACAATAATGTACAATAGTCATAATTCATTTCAATTGAAAAATTCAAAAGAATTAGCTGTTGTGCACAAACATCTGATAACTGTCTCCTGGCCTTGACTCAGTGTTTCCTTCCCTTTCCCTAAGTCTTTGCTAACTGAGAAACACAATTTGAAGTGTTTCAGTACTAAATTAAACTGTCTCTAACAATAATGCTTGATAAGTAATTCACTGAATGCTATTATTTGCTTAATTAACCTAATATATCGACCCTCGATGCGTTTTAGGTAAATTAGGTTTTAGTGTTACTAATATGTCACATTCGATAGTCTTTTAGGGTTGGTACATGTTACCAATTTCAGTTCCGTGTATACTGCATTTTCTTGCAATTTGCTGGATTCTAGGATACTAGTTTGACCTAGACGGACGACCTAGTTCCCTCGGTTTTCGAGTTTCGGTCAAAACTACAAACTTGTAGATCTATGTCTTATTACACGCGGGGAAAAATTTCAGGTCATTCTGAGTTATGTAGACCAAGTTATGGTCATTTTACTATTGCTGGTCAAAATGCATCAAAATTGGTCACTTTAGGTCATTTTAGGTCAATTTTGGTTCGGCTAGTTTTTGGACTCGAACTTGTGCAAGATGTTTGACTTGCTTATGATCATTTCTGGGTTTTAGTGTCTTCATAAGACTTGTATATATGGGTCTTAACTATTCATGGTCAAAATTCCAGGTCAATTGGACCTATTTTGAGTGAGTTATGGCCTAAAAACTAACTGCTGCCCAAATGGTCAATTTTCAGGCCTTATTTGCATTTAATCAGGATTTGGTCATTTTTCAAGCTACCTTGCAAGCAGAATTTTGGCAAGCTTCCTTCATGAAAGTTGGCACATTTTGTGTCTAGTCTCACCTCCAATTGGTCTCATACCAATTGGAGCCACACACTTAAAGTTCTAGGCCCAAAACACAAACTGCCTTATTGAATTTCTTTCATACACATCAAGGATCACTTTTAACACTTACCAAATTCAACATTCAAGCCAATTCTGATTGTACCATAACCTAAACATAATTTACAACATATTATAGGTCATTTTGGCAGCTTACAATTACATTCAATGTGCACCATTTAGTACAGAATTTTTCAAACCCAATTTACAACAATTCAATCACCTAACCATAACACTTTTACATGTCCAACTTCACACCATCACACACATACCCAAACTACCATAATAACCAACACAATTCAACATTAATATTCTATAATCCAAACATGAAATAACATCCTTATGGTTCACCAAACCAGGCTGCCATTTCATGCATTACATTCCCATAATTTCCAAGCATTCAAATTTCAATGCACATTCACATATACTAAGTATACATCACCCAAATAATTTCCTACACCATATACATTTAATCAATCCTTTAATTCACCATTTACAAGCAAAAATAAACTGTCTTCAAGGTGTTTCCATGGCTGCCAAAAGTACACTTTCCTCTTTAAACATCAAACCTCAAAAATCTCTCCATAAATCAAACACCCATAACATCCTTACAAACTTTAACAAAACAACAATAAAAAATACAAACTTACCTATTAATGAGGCTTGTTAAATATTCACTAAATTCCCTTGAAATTAGTATCTACTTCTTCCTTGTGAGGTGGGGATCAAGATTAGTGAAATGACCTTGGTGTTTGGAGGTGGAATGGAGGAGGTTATGAAGCTCCCTCAAGTTTCAGCTATGGAGGTTTGGATGGAATTCATTTCGGCATGGGAGAAGGATCGAAGATGATGAAGTGTTTAGTGGAAGTAATCTGCCCACTTAGTGTATATTTTAATCCCCATAGTGCTCCACTCACCCATTTTTAATTATATTATATGTTTAAGTGCTAATTACTCAAATTATATTCTACTTTTGGGTATTTACATTAGGTACCCCTAATTTAATTTTTCATGACATTTTCCAAATATAATATCATGTATTTTCAATGGACATTTAGGTCAAAAGACAACTCGGGATGTCAAATGACTACAATGCCCCTGTTCGGGTTGCATTCCTGATTTTTCGGTAACACCGGGTTTTGTCCATTTTTCGATTTCTCACTTTTCTTTGTACTAATTATTTTATTTTTATTTAATATTTCTTATGGTATTTATACCTCAATAGGGGTCTATTTAAGTCCTAAAAATATTTTCCAGGGTTCCTCGCAGTCCAGGGCTAGTCAATGGTCTACGCCGTGACTTCCCAGTGCGGTCACCCATCGCTAGGGTTCTTGACTCGCTTAACTTGGTCACACTTCTTTGCTATTATTTTTCCTTTGTTTTTCTTGTATTTTCTTTTCTTGTATTTCATTATTTTATGTCTCCTCACTCATATCGAAGTGTAGTTCTAGGCATCCTAGCTGTCCGGACAAACACTGGTCACCGGAACAGTAGAACGCACTACTGAACATAGGGGTGTTACAATTATCTCCCCCTTAAAATAAATTTCATCTCGAAATTTTACCAGTCATTTGTTTTTGAACAGTTGTGAGTGCTATCTCCTCATGTCCTCTTCACATTCCCAAGTAGCTTTCTAGTCTGAATGATGGTTCCACAGCACTTTAACCAGGGGTATCTATTTGTTCCTTAGTTGCTTCACCTTATATGCCAGAATCTCTATGGGTTCTTCCTCATATGAAAAGTCTGGATTTACCTCAATCTCTTCAACTAATAGAACATGAGATGGGTCAGATCTGTACCTCCTTAACATGGACACATGGAAGACACTATGTATCCTTTCTAGCTCTGGAGGTAATGCCAACCGATATGCCAAAGAACTCACTCTTTCCAGAACCTCATATGGTCCGATAAAACGAGGACTCAGTTTCCCCTTTCTGTCAAATCTCATAATTCTCTTCTAAGGAGAAACTTTGAGGAATACCTTATCACCCACTGCATATTCAATATCTCTTCTTTTCAAATCAATATAGGACTTCTGACGGTCTGATGCAGCCTTAAGTCGATTTCTGATCAATCTGATCTTTCCCTCTGTCTGCTAAACAATTTCTGGCCTAATCATCTTCCTTTCACCTACTTCGTCCCAACAAAGGGGAGTTCTGCACTTTCTGCCATACAAAGCTTCATATGGGGGCATCCCAATGCTTGATTGATAGCTATTGTTATAAGCAAACTCAATCAAAGGCAAGTGTATATCCCAACTACCTTTAAACTCAATCACACAAGCCCGTAGCATATCCTCCAATATCGGAATTACCCTCTTAGACTGGCCATCTGTCTGTGGGTGGAATGCCGTGCTGAAGTTCAATTTAGTTCCTAGGGCTCTCTGAAGATTACCCCAAAATCTAGAAGTGAACCTAGGATCTCTGTCTGATACAATTGATACTGGCACACCATGCAGTTTTACAATCTCATTTATGTACAATCTGGCCAATCTCTCCAAGCTATAGTCCATCCGGACTAGCAAAAAGTGAGCAGACTTGGTCAATCTATCAACTATAACCCATACTGCATCATGACTATTCTGTGTCCTCGGAAGTCCCATCACAAAATCCATAGTTATCTATTCCCATTTCCACTCTGGTACTGGCAATGGATGTAACAAGCCTGCTGGTACTTGATATTCTGCCTTTACTTGCTGACAAGTTAGCATTTGGAGACAAAATTAGCTACATCCTTTTTTATACCCATCCACCAGTAATGCTCTTTCAGCCCTCTGTACATTTTAGTTCTACCAGGGTGCATAGCAAAAGGAGACTCATGTGCTTCCTTCATAATGATCTGTCTCAAGTCAACATCATTAGGAATGCACATTCTACCTTGATGTAGCAATAAACCATCATCTCTCACAAAGAATTCAGGTTCTTGCCCTGCTGGACTTCTTTTAGTAGCTTCTAATATTTTTTATCATTCTGAGCAGCCATTCTGATCTAATCAATCAACATTAGCTGTACATGCCATGCAACTACTGTTTGTCCCTCATCATCAATCTCCAGACTGGTATGCTGTGCTTTCAACTCATGTACCATGGACAAAGGAGAAACTCTGAGACTTGCCATAGTCTTGCGACTTAATGCATTAGCCACCACATTTGCTTTCCCTGGCTGATAGTCAATTAAGCAATCATAGTCTTTAATCAGTTCTAACCATCTCCTCTGCCTCAAATTCAATTCCTTCTGGGTGCCAAGGTACTTCAAGCTCTTGTGATCTATGTAGATATAGCATTTCTCCCCATACAAGTAGTGTCTCCTGATCTTCAGAGCAAATACAATAGCTACAAGCTCCAAGTCATGTGTTGGATAGTTCCCCTCGCGTGGTTTCAGCTGGCGTGATGCATAAGCAATGACATTCCGATCTTGCATCAGTGCATAGCCTAACCCATTGTGAGAATCATCACTATAAACTGTGTATTCTTTACCCGGTGTAGGTAAAGTAAGGACTAGAGCTTCAGTCAAACACCTCTTCAACTCATCAAAACACTGCTGGCATTTATCTGTCCACTAAAATTTCACATCTTTCTGAAGCAGCTTAGTCAGTGGAGAAGCCAACATAGAAAACCCTTTCACAAATCGACGGTAGTATCCAGCTAAACCCAGAAAACTGTGAATTTTTGTGATATTCCTGGGTGGCTTCCAATTAAGGATAGCTTCTACCTTGCTAGAATCTATGTTGATCCCTTCAGCTGACACAACATGTCCCAAAAAAGAGATTCCTTTCAGCCAAAATTCACATTTCGACAATTTGGCATATAGCTGTTTCTCCCTCAAAGTCTGTAGCACAATCCACAGATGTCTATCATGCTCCTCTGCATTCCTCGAATTTATTAAAATATCATCAATAAACACCACCACAAACTGGTCGAGATATAGTCTGAAGATAGTGTTTATCAGATCCATAAAAGCAACTGGAGCATTTGTTAACCCGAATGGTATGACCAGAAACTCATAGTGGCCATATTGAGTTCTAAAAGCAGTTTTTGGAATACTCTGCTCTTGCACTTTCAACTGATAATAACCAAATCGTAAATCAATTTTGGAGAACACAGCTGCACCCTTCAACTGATCAAACAGATCATCAATGCGAGGCAATGGACATCTGTTCTTTATTGTCACCTTATTCAACTGCCAGTAGTCAATACATAAGCGGAGAGTGCCATCTTTCTTCTTAACAAATAATATTGGCACTCCCCAAGGTGACACGCTAGGGCGGATGAAGCCCTTTTCAAGCAGTTCTTGCAACTGTACCTTCAACTCCTTCAATTCTGTTGGTGCCATTCTGTATGTTGTTATGGAGATTGGATCCACACTAGGCATAACATTAATCTCAAACTGCACTTCTCTCTCTGGAGGTAATCCTAGCAATTCATCAGGAAACACATCTGGAAAGTCATATACTGTAGGGATGTCCCTCAACGCTGGACTCCCCACTTGGGTGTCTACCACATGTGCTAAGTATGCTTTACACCCCTTTTTGATCATTTTTCTGGCTAGTGCAGCCAAAATGATGTTTGATGGCAATAGCTGCCTCTCCCCATGTATTATCACATCACTGTACTGAGGGAGATCAAAAGTGACTGTCTTCAGTCTATAGTGAATCATGGCGTGATGCCTGGCTAACCAATCCATGCCCAAGATGATATCATAATCTCTGAAGGGCATTTCAATGAGATCAGACAGAAAAGTATGTCCTTGGATCACCAAAGGACAATCCCTATACACTCTATTGACCCTGACCTCCTATCCTAACGGACTTGTTACTAGCACCTCAAAGTTCATTTTTGTACATGGAACAACAATGCAATCAATGATGCTAGCACTCACATAGGAGTGGGTAAAACCCAGATCAAATAATACAAACACATCTTGATTAAAAGTTGAGAAGGTACCAGCCACAATATCAAATGTCTTAGCCTCTTCTCTCTGTCTCATTGCGTAGACTCTGACTGAAGCACTGCCTTGCTTTAACTGATTCACTGTGCCTTGGCTGCCTGCTAGACTACCTCTACCCCTGCTTCTACCTCTGCTAGGTGGTTGTGAACCTCTGGTGGTAGGATTCTGAACCGACCCTTCTACAGTAGTAGGAGGTGGCCCAATTCTACGGGCACTGGTGTAGTCTTTAGCAAAGTGTCCTGTGCCTCTGCAGTTATAACAGGCTCCTGTGGCCTTATAGCATACCCCACCATGATTTCTTCCACAAGTTTCACATTGGCAGGGAGGGTAGGAACTTCTGGTAGTTTGCTAACCAGATGGAGGAGGTCTCTGTCCTGAAAATCTTCCCCTACCAGACTTTTTACCACCTCTGTTGTGTCCCCCAAAGTTCTTCCTTTTCACAGTAGGACCACTGGAACTCTGATCTACTGCCTTTCCCTCTTTCTCTTTTTCTGTCTTCTCTGATTTTTTTTTCTCTAGGGCGGCTTCTGACTCAATTCTTTCTAATTCCAGTGCTTAAGAAATGAGCTCAGAGAAGTTAGTATGTTTGAATCTGACCACCTATAATCTGATACTAGGCTTTAAGCCAGTTTCAAACCTCTTACATCTTTCCCTGCTAGAAAGGAGACTTCCTGCATAGTGGCTCAGGCGAAAAAACTCCCTTTCATATTCTGCCACTGACCTACTTCCCTGTTTCAGACTTAAGAACTCCTGTAACTTCTGGTCCACATAGGCATCTGGGACATATTTTTGTCTAAACTCCCAAAGAAAGTCATCCCAGGTTAGTACTAGAGGTTCCACCAAACTATGAGGAATGGTTTTCCACCAGTCATATGTGTCTCCCTGTAGTAGTGACACTGAATACTCAAATCTGAGCTCCTCTGTACAGTGTAGTTTCTTGAACACCCTATCCATTCTCTCCAAACATTGTTCTGCCTCTAGTGGATCTACTGTCTCCTTGAACTCAGTAGCCCCATATTTAATCAACTTATCATACTGCCTAGCTGAAGACTGTGGTTATACCACTAGTGTCTGTAGTGGGGCTTGGGTAGGCATGTTACCAGCCATCTATTAGAACATTACAGCCATCTGCTGTGCAAACTGAGCAGGGAACTGTGGTACTGAGGGGGTTAGTGGGGCTAATCCACTCACATTGTGTAGGGCTGGGGCATCCCCTTATACCTCAACCTCTATTAATTGATCAATTGAACGGTCCCCTTCTTCCATAGTCAATTAGAGGATATTACACCTCCTGGATAAATAACACAAAGAGCCTTCCTCCCATTAGTGCATATTTATAATGTAATGTACTGTATGTATCAAACCATGACATTGAGCAGTTGTACTATGAATAAAGAACATTCAAATTACAGGTGAAAACATAATTTAAAAACTAGCTCTGATACCACTAAAATATGTCACACCCTACCCCTCTGTAAGGCATGACATGATCCCGTAGTATACCTAAAGAATTACCAAACTTTGTCTACTGATAACCCATTAAATACACTACAAGGGATTTTAAACCTTTTCTTTTTTCTTTTTACAGTGGTGAGCACTTTTGACAGGTGTTAAAATATTTTTAACTGAAGTAAAACCAAATAACAAATCTGAGTATCAATAATTTCTGTAAAAATTTTGGCAAAGTGCCATCTGTATTTTGAATAAAACAGTTCTTCAAAAACCTGTAAAAAGCATTTCTAATATATATCTTTAGTCCCAAACTCCAATAATAGTTTAACACAACAAATTTCTCAACATTTATCAACTCAATTCAATATCAATTTTCCAGTCTTTCCAAAAGCTGAGATGAGAGAAATATGTCACAATATTTTTACAGGCCAAAATAATTTACAATTTTAGTTTATAACTACTCAAGACCAAGTACAATATATACATACAGTGCATATACATTATAATAAAAATTACAAAAATATGGTATACTTAATATACCTAGCGAAATCCCAAAATGTAGCATAAGCAGCCTACTCTACTGCACTGTCCGTCTGTCTACCTGCGACAGCAATGAAAAAGCTATCGCTGAGCAAATGTCTCAGTGGTGCACAACATTAAAAAAATGCAATTTAAAACCATAAACCATAAATCATATAAATTGTGGATACTTAAAATCATAGTTAAATTCAAAAGACAGTGAATGTCATAAAGAATTAAACTCCATTTCACAATATCACAATAAATATCAATAAATCACACACACAACTTAATCATGATTCCATAGTCCAATTAGTCCCAAAAGCCAACGGCTAGTGAGGAATAACATAGCTAGCTAGCAATCATATGAGTACTCATCCTATTCGTCCTCAATTGACACACACCTCAACACTTTAGTTAGAGAGGGAATTCAAAGCCAATTCGTCCCACTAGACAAGCTAGCGAGGAATTCAATCAAATATATATGATAGCTGTGGTTTCAAACCATTTGCAATATTTTTCAAGCAATAAGTATCCATCAAATTTCCATTCAAACAATTTTCCACAATTTAAAATAATAACATACAAATTGTTATAATTTATTTCAATTGAAAATTCAAAAGAAATAATTGTTGTGCACAAACCTCTGAAGAGTAACCTCTTGGCCCTGACTTAGTGTTTTCTTCCCCTTCCCTGAGTCTTTGCTAACTGAAACACATAATTTAAAGTGTTTCAGTACTTATTTAAACTGTCTCTAATAATAAGATTCAATAATTAATTTATTTAATACTATTGCTTTCCTTAGTCAACCTATAATATTGACCCTTAATGCACTCTAGAGGAATAAATTTTAATGTTACCAATATGTCACATTTTATAGTCCTTTAGTGTTAATACGTATTACCAAATTTATTTTCAAGTGTATTGCATTTTATTGTAATTTATCGGATTTCAGTATGCTATTTTGACCTAGCCGGATGACCTAGTTTCCTCGGTTTTCGATTTCTACTATAACTTACAAACTTGTAGGTCTATGTCTTAGTGAACTTTTACCACAAATTTTAGATCATTTGGAGTTTACTAGACCAATTTATGATCATTTTACTATTGCTGGTCAGATTGCACTAAAATGGCAAATTTAGGTCATTTTTAGGTCATTTTCGGTTCTGGTAGTTTTTATATCCAAACTTTTGCAAGCATTTTGACTTGCTTATGGTCATTTTTGGGTTTTGGTGTCTTCATAAGAGTTGTAGCTCTATGTCTAAGCTATCCATGGTATAAATTTCAGGTCAATTGGACCTATTTTGAGTGATTTATGGCCAGAAAACTGACTGCTGTTCAAATGGTCAATTTTCAGGTTTTCAAAGTCACTAATCCGGATTTGGTCAATTCTCAAGTCACTTTTTGGACAGAATTTAGGCAGGCTTTCTTCATGAAAGTTGGCAAATTTTGTGCCTAATTTCACCTCCAATTGGCCTCATACCAATTGGAGTCACACACTTAGGATTATAAGCTCATTTGCACACTGCCCTCTACATGCTTCTCAAACACCAAACCAAACACACATTAACCAACTATATCTTCACTTCCCCAAACCATTCTGCATTTGGTACTAACCATAACCATTCATTACTTTACATTGTAGGTCAACCTGGACAGAATATAACAACTTCACAATACACCAAATGCAATCATAATTCACAAAGTCCAAACCCAATAACATATACACATAAACACTCCTAATTATTACACATACTTCTATAATCAAATTACATACCTTATCACTACTATTTCATATGCATATGCTGCCATTTTTTTGTACCATACTTTAACAACATTTCATGAACTTAAACATTACCAATCTTCATTGTGAGGCTGCCCAAGTAACACATTCACATCAAACTTCCATTTTCACTTTTCAAGCTTACCATTCAAACTTTATACATCGAAATCAACTTCAATACATTTAAACACTTAAATCAATACCCCAAATAACCAAATACATGAAGAAAACAAGTTAACATATTGAATTTCCATGGCTGCCGAAATGGAGCATTAACCTAACTCATTAAAACTTCAACTTTTCTTCCATAAATCAACTCACCACAACCTTAGTTACAATTTTAATGAAACAAGAAATGAAAACAACCACTTACCTCTTTTGAAGCTTCTTAAAAACTCACCAAAACTTATCGTTATTGCTCCTTAATTGCTGCCCAAGGTGTGTAGACAACTTTTAATGAAGAGAACTTGCAAGGACTTTGGCTTAATCATTGAGATGGGAGCATGCAAATGGGGCGGCCATGGATGAGAGCTTGGGAGAGAATTTTGGCTGTTTTGCAAATGAGAGGTTGAAGATGAAGTTTCTGCCCATAATTGTGATATTTTAATGTCCACTAACTTCACTTAGTGGAGCACTAAGTTTGGTTAAAGATTAATTAACCCAAAGTTTCCAAATTTGTAATTTTACCTCATTTCTTTTACTATTTAAATTATGTACCACCACTTTAATTTTCATGATATTTTCAATATTTAATATCATTTATTTTTAATGGATATTTAGGTCAAAAGGCAACTCGGGGTGTCAAATGAGCACAATGCCCCTATTCGGTTTGTATTCCCGATCTTTCGATAACACTGATTTTTATCGGTTTCTTGATTTCTTGTTTTTCTTTGTACTAATTACTTAATTTTTCTTTGACATTTCTAATGTCATTTATACTTCAATAGATATTTATTTAAGTCTTAAAAATATTTCTCAAGGTTTCCCGCGGTCCAGGGCTAGTCAACGGTCCACGCCACAACTTCCTAGTGCGGTCACCCATAGCTACGGTTTTTAGCTCATTTAACTTGGTTACATTTCATTGCTATTATTTTTCCTTTGTTTTTCTTGTATTTTCCTTTGTTGTATTTCATTATTTTATGTCTCCTCACTAACATTTAAATGTAGTTCTAGGCATCCTAGCTGTCTGGACAGACACTAGTCACCGAAACAGTAGAACGCACTACCGAACATAGGGGTATTACACAACCTCAAAGTCTCATCCTTCTTTTTCACAAACAACACTGGAGCTCCCCATGGTGACACACTGCAGCGTATGAACCCCTTATCCAACAACTCATGTAACTGGATTTTCAGTTCCTTCAATTTTGTGGGTGCCATCCTATAAGGAGCAATAGAGATTGGTGCTGTACCCGGTAGTACTTTAATAGCAAATTCGACTTCCCTTGCTAATAGTAATCTAGGCAATTCTTTAGGGAACACATCTGGGAAGTCTCTTACTGTGGGAATGTCACACAGATCTGGCTTAGCCTGCCTAGTATCCACCACATGTGCTAGGTAGGCTTCACAGCCTTTCCTCATCAGTTTTCTTGCAATTGTGGCTAAGATGACATTGGACAAGAAATCTGTCCTTTCCCCCACAACTGTGATCTCATTAACCTCAGGAGTTTTCAAAGAAATCCTCTTCAACTTACAATCAACCATTGCCTGATGACGTGACAACTAGTCCACTTCCAAAATCACGTCAAACTCATGGAAAGGCAACTCAATCAGGTCTGCCAAGAATTCATACCCCTGAATTCTTAATGGGCAACCCTTGTATACTTTGTTCACAATTACACTGTGGCCCAATGGATTAGTGACCAGAATGTCTTGGTCACTCTCCCCTACCAGTATCCCCCTTTCTATGGGTAAGTTAATGCAGATGTATGAATGAGTGGATCCTGGATCCACCAATGCATGCACAGATGTATTGTAGAGGGAGAACGTACCCCTGATAACGTTCGGGGCATCTTGTTCCTCTTGAGCTCTTATGGCATAGGCTCTGGTAGGTGCTCTGACCTCTGGCCTCTTTACTAGCTCAGATGCAGGTCTCTGTGATGGTCCCACTGCCTCAGATTTCCCAAATTTCCTACCCCTTTGTGGTGCAAGAACAAGTCTGTCCACTTGTGTTGGAGCAGCTATAGCAGTTCTGCGTGGACAATTCCTTAACTGATGTTCTATCGACCCACACCTTAGGCAGATGCCCGTCACTCTCCAACACTCCCCCTTATGCCACTTCAGGCAATGTGGACATGTAGAAGATGCTGGGGCTGGTCCCTTGAACCCCATCCCTGGAGAGCTACCCATTGATGGTGTGGACTGACCTCTCCTAGGGGTGAACTGTGGCCTGGGCCCTTGGGACTGAACCTGACCTTGTGGTTGACCTAAACTCAGTGCAAGTGGACCTTTAAACTTCTTCCCTAGTGCAGGAGATGAGCTAGACTGACCCGGGCCCCTCTTTTACTATCTCTCTCTTCTGGTCTGTTCACTTATTCTAACTTTTTCAACTTTTATTGCAACTTCTACTAACTTGGTGAAGTATGTAATTCCCAAGGTAGTGATCATGATCTTTATATTATCATTTATACCCTCTTCAAATCTCTTGCATCTTTTGGTCTCATTAGGGACTATCTCCCTTCCGTAGCGGCTCAGTCTGACAAATTCCTTTTCATACTCGGGCACTGTCAACTGTCTTTGCCTCAGGTTAATGAATTCTCTTCTTCTTTCTTCCACATATACACCACCCACATACTTTTTCTTGAATTCTGAGAGGAAGAAGTCCCAAGTTATTACTTCTGGCTGCACTTCACTAAACACTGTATCCCACCATTAGTAGGCATCATCTTGCAACAGAGATACAACAGCCTCTAGATTTTGTTCTAGAGTGCAGTGGAGTTATTTTAAAACTCTACCTATTCTGTTTAACCAGTTTTCGGTTGCAACAGTGTAACACCCCTAAGTTCGGTAGTGCGTTCTACTCTTCTTGTGACCAGTGTTGTCTGGACAACAAGGATGCCTAGAACTATATTTAAATATTAATGAGGAGACATAAAGTAATGAAATAAAAGAAAAGAAAATACAAGAAAAATAAAGGAAAAATAATAGTAATGAAATTTAACCAAGTTAAACGAGCCGAGAACCCGAGCGATGGGTGACCGCATCGAGAAGTTGCGGCGTGGACCAATGACTAGCCCTGGACGGCGGGGAACCCTGAAAAATGTTTTTAGGACATAAATAAATATCTATTGAAGTATAAATACCATTAGAAATATCAAAGAAAAATTAATTAATTAGTACAAAGAAAAGTGAGAAATCGAGAAAACAACAAAATTCGATGTTATCGAAAAATCGGGAATGCAACTCGAATAGGGGCATTGTGGTCATTTGACACATCGAGTTGTCTTTTGACCTAAATGTCCATTAAAAATAAATGATATAACACTTGGAAAATGTCATGAAAAATTAACTTGGTGGTACATAGTTTAAAAAGCAAAAGTTATGATGAAAAATGTGGAATTTGGAACTTAAGATTAAACTAACATTAAATTAAAACATAGCGCTCCACTAACTCACCTAAGTGGACCATTAATCTGATTTTTGGATAGCAAAAAGTTACTTTCTTCTACCTCTCAAAATCCAGCCGAGACCAAGGAGGAAGAAAACCTCCATGGCCATTTGTTACAAGCTTCATGCAAGCTTCATCCCTTCATCTCCAAGCCAATTTTCTTACCTTTTCCTTCACTAAAATTATTCTACAATACTTGGGCAGTAGATAGGCAGCAAGAAGATCAAGTTTTGGTAAGGTTTTGAAGAGTTTCAAAAGTGGTAAGTATGTGTTTTTTTATTATTATTTCATTAAACCTTGTGTGGATGTTATGGGTAGTTGAATTGTGGAAGGAATTTTGAAGTTTGATGTTTGAAGGGAGATGTATATTTTTGGCAGCCATGGAAACTCCATAAGAACAGTTTATCCTTTCTTGTAAATGGTGGATTAAAGGGTTGATTAAGTGTTTATGTGTGTAGGAATAAATTGGGTGATGTATATTAGATGTATATGTGAATGTACACTTAACTTTGGAAGCTTGGAAAGCTAATTGATGAAGACTACAATTCGGCAACTTGAAGTGTGAACCCAAAATATGTATTTCATGGTTTGGTTTATGGAATTATATGATTGAATTATGGTGCTTGTTATGGCAGCACGTAGATGTGTATAGGAGTTTGAGTTTGGACATGTAAATGAGCTATATTATGTAGTTAAATTGTGTGTAAATTGGACTTGGTAAATTTTGTACTATAAGGTGCATATTGAGTGTGATTATAAGCTGCCAAAATGACCAAAAATGTGTTGTGAAATGTGTTTATGTTATGGTACAAAATAGAATTTGCATGAATGTGTAAATTGGTAAGTGTTAAATGCATCCTTTGATGAGTGATGGACAATGTGCAATAGAGCAGTGTGTATTTTGGCCTAGAACCTTAAGTGTGTGCCTCCAATTGGTATGAGACCAATTGGAGGTGAAACTAGGCACAAAAAGTGCCAACTTTCATGAAGGAAGCTTACCAAAATTCTGCTTGTAAGGTAACTTGAAAAATGACCAAATCCGAATTAGTGCATTTAAGGCATAAAAATTGACCATTTGGGCAGCAGTTAGTGTTTTGGCCATAACTCACCCAAAACAGGTCCAATTGACCTGAAATTTTTACCATAATTAGTTGAGACACACATCTACAAGTGTCATGAAGACACCAAAGCCCAGAAATGATCATAAGCAAGTCAAATATCTTGCACAAGTTCGGGTCGAAAAACTGGCCGAACCTAAAATGACCTAAAGTGACCAATTTTGATACATTCTGACCAGCAATAGTAAAATGACCATAACTTGGTCTACATAACTTAGAATGACCCGAAATTTTGCCTCGCGTGCAATAAGACATAGATCTACAAGTTTGTAGTTTTGACCGAAACTCGAAAATCGAGGGAACTAGGTCATCCGATTAGGTCAAACTAGTATACTAAAATCTAGCAAATTGCAATAAAATGCAATATACATGGAAATGAATTTGGTAACATGTACCAATACCAAAAGGCTACAAAATGTGACATATTGGTAACATTCAAACCTAATTCACCTAGAATGCATCGAGGGTCAACATCTTAGGTTAACTAAGGAAATAATAGAATTCAATGAATTAAGTATTAAACCTCTTTGTTAGAGACAATTTAAATGAGTACTAAAACACTTCAAAATTGTGTTTCTCAGTTAGCAAAGACTCAGGGAAAGGGAAGGAAACACTGAGTCAGAGCCAAGAGACAGTTATCAGAGGTTTATGCATAACTAGTTTTTAACTTATTTTGTTCTAAATATTTCATATGATTAAATGACATATTTTTCTTATGTATTATGTTTAACAGGTATTGGATTTAATTCAATGATTATTGAAATTGTTATAGTATGTATGAATTTAGAGTTGTGAAATGGTATTTCCATAAGTATTAAGCAGTGTTGTGGATTGAATAAATTATTTGTTGGAAAATTGTGATAGAACATATTTTGAATTTTGATGGGCAATTTGCATGAAAAAATGCAAATTTATGATTTGAATTGTGATGAGCATAAAAATTATTGGATATTGGAATTGACTTTGAATCGAATTGTATTGTGATTTATGCTCACTGAATGGATTGTGATATTGTTTTATATCTCACTATAGATGCTTGGCTAAGTTATTACTCGTCTCTCTCATTTATTGAGAAGACAATCGAGTTAGTTGCGTTTTGATTACCATGGAACGTGCACAGGCTTAGATTCTCCTCTTATTAGAGGTTAGATCTAAGTTTTATATGTTATGGCCCTTTCGGAAGATTCATTATTGTGATGTGTACTGTGCACGATGATTCGACCTCCTCGACCATAGGGAGTTAGAATCTGATTCAACCTCCCCGAACATAGGGAGTTAGAATCACCCTGGAAATGGCCCTTTTGGATTAGTCTTTCATAGTTAGTGAGATACATAATGGTTTTTGAGATACAGAATGGTTTTTGAGATACAAAATGTTTTTGAATAGTAAAGAATTGTGATTTTAATTATGATTTATGTATAATTGATTTTGTTGGAATTACCTTAAATGGTTAGTTATGATTTGATAATTGAATTTCGTGATCAAAGTCATTTTATACAAATGATTTACATTATTGGCAATGAATATTTTGAGTTTTGGAATTTGATGAGTATTCAAATTTCCAAATTATTTGCTGTAAATTTTGTCAATATATATTATACTATGTTTTAAATTATAGTTGTGCACCACTGAGTTCACCACTCAGCGATAGCTTTATATGCTGTCGTAGGTGAAAAGAGCATAGAACAATCGAGTAAGCTTCTTTTAAGAGACATTCAAATCAGCTCCAGGTTTACCCATGTACACAGTTTTTGATGTATGCATGTAATAATATGTATGTAAATTATTTGTGCAATTGTATAAAAACTCTTGTAAAATATTTTGGTATGTAATTGAATGTAAATTATTGTAAATGTAAATTTGAGATTTCATTTACTTGAATAGTCTTGTGATATAAATTTTGAGTCTTGTAATCAATAAAATGTTTCTTTATGATGAGATTAGTTTGAAAATGAATGGATTGTTTATTGAGATTTGAATTGTGAATTGAAATGAAGTTATTGGAGTTGTATTTGAGAAAACACATTGGGAGCATTTTCTTTTGCAGGATTGAAGAACTGTTTTCTCAAAATACAGCCGGCACCTTGCCAAAATTTTGAAAAAAATTTTATGACACCAGATTTTAATCGATGATTTAAATTTCACGAAAATTGTTTTAAAATCCCTTGTAGTATATCTAATGGGTTATCGGTAGGCGAAGTACGGTAATTCATTAGGTGTACTACGGGATCATGTTACATCTTACAGGGGAGTAGGGTGTGACATGTTTTGTGGTATCAGAGTAATGGTTTTAAAGTAAATTTCGAACTGTGAATTTCAAATCTTTTTGTCGGTAACTACAACTACTCAAATGTTTGATACATATAGTACATTTACATCATAAATATGAACTAATGGAGAGAAATCTCCTTGTGTTGGTTGTATAGGAATGGAAAATCTTGTGAAAAGATATGGAAGAGAAGAATGAGATAATAGAACAGTCCGTGATGGCAGAAGTACAAGTTGAGGCCCCAGCTCCACAATGTGTCCAAGGCCCTACTGTACCAATTTTACTGGTATAAATTACTGCACAAATGGCTCAGCAAATGGCCACTTTCTTTCAACAAATGACTGATACTCTGTCAGCTCAAGCTCAAACACAAACCCAACCCCCACAAGGGCAGTGTCAAATAGAGAAGAGGGAGAAACCTATGGGTCAGAGCTCAAACAGTAATTTGGGGAAGAGAAAAGAATTTGAGGAACCTCGAGCTCAAGGATATGACAGAGGCGGATCATCAGGGCAGAGAACACCAAGATCTAGCCATCGAACAACCAGAAGTTCCTATTCTGTCCGTTTCTGCCATGTTTGTGGTAAGCTACATGGAGGTATTTGTCGTAAGGCCTCTGGAGCCTGCTACAATTGTGGAAAGCTTGGACACTTTTTTAGAGATTGTACTAGAGCACCTCGATCTACTCTCTGGAGTTCACAGACCGTTAGTCAGAGTCGAGATAGAAATAGAGTTGGTACTCCTCACCACTATAACACAGTGAATCAACCCGAATATAGTAGCACATCAGTCAGAGCGTCCACTATGCACCAAGGAGAAAGAACAGAAACTTCGAATGTAGCTGCTGGTAAGTTCTTAATTTTTGAAAGAAACAACTAGTTATTATTTGATCCTAGCACTACTTAGTTGTATGTTAGTGTTAGAACTATATGTTCTGTTGCTATTCCTTTACATAGGAATAAATTTTGATATATTAGTGATTAGTCCTTTAGGATAAAAACTATAATAACAAGTATGGTTGACATTAATTTTGGAAGAATTGTTAGCTAAAAGTATTTTCTAACACACCATAAATTATAAAGTTAATTGGAAAGCCTACTTAATGTAAGGCAAGAGGACCTAAAAATAAGTTACAATAATAGAATTGCTCTAGATGAGGGCAAAGATGTTACTGTTAGTAATTGTCAAAGGATATTGTAATCAGAATTGATTTAGGATATTAGTGGATTCGAGAAAGACAACATGTTAGAAAACCTAGTCCATGAGGTTATAACGTAGTGACTATGTAATGTTCTTGATGTTTGTATTGTAAGCTGCAGATTACAGTATCGACATGGGATTGTTATATAGAGCTACGTGCTTTCTCGTGGTATAATAAATTAAGAATATTTGTAAGTAATCTATAATTTGATACAATTGCGCCCGAATAGAGTATTATTACGGGAAATAAATGTGAAAATTCTAGTAAGAAATTTAAAACTTCAGAACTAGCCTATCGAAAGACTACACTTGTAAGGTAGCTAGAGTCAGTGACTCGGTTCCATTAATGTGAACTAACTGTACCACAGTAATTGCTATAAGCTTAGAGATATCAGTACGACTTATCATCCTCAGACGGATGGACAGTCGAAACAAGTGATTCAGGTAAATTTTGAAACTCATTGAGTTTCTATAAATAATGAAATGAAATAAAATGATAATAATAACCTGTAAAATGTAATAAACCCTCGAGAATATACTGAGAACTTCTGTCCTTGAATTCGAGGGAAGATGGGACAGATACCTTCCACTAACAGAATTTGTATACGATAATAAGTGTTAAGCTAGCATACAAATGGCACCCTATGAAACACTGTAAGGGAACAGATAACTATGGATTTTGTGATGAGACTTCCGAAGAAACAGAATCGTCATGATGCAGTATGGGTTATAGTTGATAGACTAACTAAGTCTACTCACTTTTTGCCAGTCCGGATGGACTATAGCCTGGAAAGATTAGCCAGATTGTACATAAATGAGATTGTAAAGCTGCATGGAGTGCCAGTATCGATTGTATCATACAGAGATCCTTGGTTCACTTCTAGATTCTGGGGTAGTCTTCAGAGAGCCCTAGGAACTAGATTGAACTTCAGCACATCATTCCACCCACAGATAGATGGCCAGTCTGAGAGGGTAATTCAGATATTAGAGGATATGCTACGGGCTTGTGTGATTGAGTTTGAAGGTAGTTGGGATATACACTTGCCTTTGATTGAGTTTGCTTATAACAACAGCTACCAATTAAGCATTGGGATGCCTCCATATGAAGCTTTGTATGGCAGGAAGTGTAGAACTCCCCTATGTTGGGATGAAGTAGGTGAAAGGAAGATGATTGGGCTAGAAATTGTTCAGCAGACAGAGGAAAAGATCAGATTGAATAGAGATAGACTCAAGGCTGCATCAGACCGTCAGAAGTCCTATGTTGGTCTGAAGAGAAGAGATATTGAATATGTAGTGGGTGATAAGGTATTCCTCAAAGTTTCTCCTTGGAAGAGGATTATGAGATTTGGCAGAAAGGGGAAACTGAGTCCTTGTTTCATCGAACCATATGAGGTTCTGGAGAGAGTGGGTCCTTTGGCATATCGGTTGGCATTACCTCCGGAGCTAGAAAGGATACACAGTGTCTTCCATGTGTCCAGGTTAAGGAGGTACAGATCTGACCCATCTCATATACTATCAGTTGAAGAGATTGAGGTAAATCCAGACCTCTAATATGAGGAAGAACCCATAGAAATTCTGGCATATGAGGTGAAGCAGTTGAGGAATAAACAGATACACTAGATTAAAGTATTGTGGAACCATCATTCAGGCTAGGAAGCTACTTCGGAACATGAAAAGGATATGAGGAGACAGCACCCACAGCTGTTCAGAAACTAATGCCAGGTAAAATTTCGAGACGAAATTTATTTTAAGGGGGGGAGAATTGTAACACCCCTAAGTTCGGTAGCGCGTTCTACTGTTCCTGTGACCAGTGTTGTTCGGACAGCCAGGATGCCTAGAACTATATTCAAATATTGATGAGGAGACATAAAGTAATGAAATACAACAAAAGAAAATACAAGAAAAATAAAGGAAAAATAATAGTAATGAAATTTAACCAAGTTAAACGAGCCGAGAACCCGAGCGATAGGTGACCGCACCGGGAAGTTACGGCGTGGACCGTTGACTAGCTTGGACCGCAGGGAACCCTAGAAAATATTTTAGGACTTAAATAAATGTCTATTAAAGTATAAATACCTTTAGAAATATCAAAGAAAAATTAATTAATTAATACAAAGAAAAGTGAGAAATTGAGAAAACGACAAAATTCGGTGTTACTGAAAAATCGGGAATGCAACTCGAACAGGGGCATTGTGGTCATTTGGCACCCCGAGTTGTCTTTTGACCTAAATGTCCATTAAAAATAAATGATATAACACTTGGAAAATGTCATGAAAAATTAAATTGGTGGTACATAGTTTAAAATGCAAAAGTTAGGAGGAAAAATGTGGAATTTGGAACTTAAGATTAAACTAACATTAAACTAAAACATAGTGCTCTACTAACTCACCTAAGTGGACCATTATTCTGATTTTTGGACAGCAGAAAGTCACTTTCTTCTACCTCTCAAAATCCAGCCGAGACCAAGAAGGAAGAAAACCTCCATGGCCATTTGTTACAAGCTTCATGCAAGCTTCATCCCTTCATCTCCAAGCCAATTTTCTTACCTTTTCTTTCACTAAAATTGTTCTACACCACTTGGGCAGTAGATAGGCAGCAAGAAGATCAAGTGTTGGTGAGGTTTTGAAGAGTTTCAAAAGTGGTAAGTATGTGTTTTTTATTATTATTTCATTAAACCTTGTGTGGATGTTATGGGTAGTTGAATTGTGGAAGGAATTTTGAAGTTTGATGTTTGAAGGGAGATGTATATTTTTGGCAGCCATGGAAACTCCATAAGAACAGTTTATCCTTCTTGTAAATGGTGGATTAAAGGGTTGATTAAGTATTTATGTGTGTAGGAATAAATTGGGTGATGTATATTAGATGTATATGTGAATGTACACTTAACTTTGGAAGCTTGGAAAGCTAATTGATGAAGACTACAATTCGGCAACTTGAAGTGTGAACCCAAAATATGTATTTCATGGTTTGGTTTATGGAATTATATGATTGAATTATGGTGCTTGTTATGGTAGCACGTAGATGTGTATAGGAATTTGAGTTTGGACATGTAAATGAGCTATATTATGTAGTTAAATTGTGTATAAATTGGACTTGGTAAATTTTGTACTATAAGGTGCATATTGAGTGTGATTATAAGCTGCCAAAATGACCAAAAATGTGTTTTGAAATGTGTTTATGTTATGGTACAAAATAGAATTGGCATGAATGTGTAAATTGGTAAGTGTTAAATGCATCCTTTGATGAGTGATGGACAATGTGCAATAGGGTAGTGTGTATTTTGGCCTAGAACCTTAAGTGTGTGGCTCCAATTGGTATGAGACCAATTGGAGGTGAAACTAGGCACAAAAAGTGCCAACTTTTATGAAGGAAGCTTACCAAAATTCTGATTGTAAGGTAACTTGAAAAATGACCAAATCTGAATTAGTGCATATAAGGCCTGAAAATTGACCATTTGGGCAGTAGTTAGTATTTTGGCCATAAGTCACTCTAAACAGGTCCAATTGACCTGAAATTTTTACCATGAATAGCTGAGACACATATCTACAAGTCTTATGAAGACACCAAAGCCCATAAATGATCATAAGCAAGTGAAATAGCTTACACAAGTTCGGGTCCAAAAACTGGCCGAACCTAAAATGACCTAAAGTGACCAATTTTGGTACATTCTGACCAGCAATAGTAAATGACAATAACTTGGCCTACATAACTCAGAATGACCTGAAATTTTTCCCCGCGTGCAATAAGACATAGATCTACAAGTTTTTAGTTTTGACTGAAACCTGAAAATCGAGGGAACTAGGTCATCCGGTTAGGTCAAACTAGTATACCGAAATCCGGCAAATTGCAATAAAATGCAATATACATGGAAATGAATTTGGTAACATGTACCAATACCAAAAGGCTATAAATGTGACATATTGGTAACATTAAAACCTAATTCACCTAGAATGCATCGAGGGTTAACATCTTAGGTTGACTAAGGAAATAATAGAATTCAATGAATTAAGTATTAAACCTTATCGTTAGAGACAATTTAAATGAGTACTGAAACACTTCAAAATTGTGTTTCTCAGTTAGCAAAGACTCAGGGAAAGGGAAGGAAACACTGAGTCAGAGCCAAGAGACAGTTATCAGAGGTTTGTGCACAACTAGTTTTTAACTGATTTTGTTCTGAATTTTCATATGATTAAATGACATATTTTTCTTATGTATTATATTTAACAAGCATTGGATTTAATTCAATGATTATTGAAATTGTTATAGTATGTATGAATTTAGCTTTTTAAAATGGTATTTCCATAAGTATTAAGCAGTATTGTGGATTGAATAAATTATGTTTTGGAAAATTGTGATAGAACATGTTTTGAATTGTGATGGGCAATTTGCATGAAAAAATACAAATTTATGATTTGAATTGTGATGAGCATAAAAATTATTGGATAATGGATAATGGAATTGACTTTGAATCGAATTGTATTGTGATTTATGCTCACTGAATGGATTGTGATATTGTTTTATATCTCACTATAGATTCTTGACTAGGTTATTACCCGTCTCTCTCATTTGTTGAGAAGACAATGGAGTTAGTTGTGTTTTAATTACCATGGTACGTGCACAAGCTTAGATTCTCCTCTTATTAGAGGTTAGATCTAAGTTTTATATGTTATGGCCCTTTCGGAAGATTCATTATTGTGATGTGTACTGTGCACGATGATTCGACCTCCCCGACCATAGGGAGTTAGAATCTGATTCGACCTCCCCTACCATAGGGAGTTAGAATCACCCCGAAGATGGCCTTTTCGGATTAGTCTTGCATAGTTAGTGAGACACATAATGGTTTTTGAGATACAGAATGGTTTTTGAGATACATAATGGCTTTTGAGATACAGAATGATTTTTGAGATACAGAATGGTTTTTGAGATGCAGAATGTTTTTGAATAGTAAAGAATTATGATTTCAATTTTGATTTATTTGTAATTGATTTTGTTGGAATTGCCTTAAATGGTTAGTTATGATTTGATAATTGAATTTCGTGATCAAAGTCATTTTATACAAATGATTTACATTATTGGCAATGAATATTTTGAGTTTTGGAATTTGATAAGTATTCAGATTTCCAAATTATTTGCTGTAAATTTTGTCAATGTATATTGTACTATATTTTAAATTATAGTTGTGCACCACTGAGTTCACCACTCAGTGATAGCTTTGTATGCTGTCGCAGGTGAAAAGAGCATGGAGCAATCGAGTAAGCTTCTTTGAAGAGATATTCAGATCAGCTCCAGGTTTACCCATGTACATGGGTTTTGATGTATGCATGTAATAATATGTATGTAAATTATTTGAGCAATTGTATAAAAACTCTTGTAAAATATTTTGGTATGTAATTGAATGTAAATTATTGTAAGTGCAAATTTGAGATTTCATTTACTTGAATAATCTCGTGATATAAATTTTGAGTCTTGTAATAAATGAAATGTTTCTTTATGATGAGATTAGTTTGAAAATGAATGGATTGTTTATTGATATTTGAATTGTGAATTGAAATGAAGTTATTGGAGTTGTATTTGAGAAAACACATTGGGAGCATTTTCTTTTGCAGGATTGAAGAACTGTTTTCTCAAAATACAGCCGGCACCTTGCCAAAATTTTGAAAAAAATTTTATAACACCAGATTTTAATCGATGATTTAAATTTCACAAAAATTGTTTTAAAATCCCTTGTAGTATATCTAATGGGTTATCGGTAGGCGAAGTATGGTAATTCATTAGGTGTACTACGAGACCATGTTACATCTTACAAGGGAGTAGGGTATGACAAACAGAATCATCTTCTCCCTTGCCAAAGAAATTCACTGCTCCAAATTTTCTCAATCTTTCTAAATGTGATTTTTGCTATGGAGGTGGTGGTGGTGGTGGCATTACCCTAGCCATTTGTCTGAAAAACTCGGCCATTTTCTAGAACATAGCCTGTGGAGGCTGAGCAGACTCTGCTGGAGCTAGCGGAGTAGGTTCTCCCCTACCCCCAGTCTCAGCTACTGCAGGTGGAGCATGACTCTCCACTTCCTTCTCAACTGTCCTCTGAGATGCAGGGTCCATATCCAATTTAACAAAGACAAATAGATCTGCATTAGTGTCATCTCAACTCTTACAAATGCAATGTATGGTATGGACTCGATCTAGGCCTTGAAACGCCTAAACCTTGCTCTGATACCACTAAATGTGACACCCCTTACCCGACTACTGTATAGCCGAGTAAGATATGTCACACAGTGTACCGGAACACCTTATTTTAATTCAACTATTTTTTTTCTTCCTAATTTATTTCTTTCATAGTTATGAAGTATAATTCGTGAAATATCATTCATTTAAGTCATTTATTGAAATTATAATTTATTTGAGGTTCCACACACTTTATAGAAAATTCGGTAGAGTGCCGGCTAAAAATAGATAAAACATTTTTTTGGAACCTATGAGAAACACTTCCAAAATTTTCAATCAATCCCAAACTCCATTTCATCAACAAAATCCCAATATTTCTCATATATACTCCCATTCCAATTCATTCATTTCATATGAAATTCATATAAAAGTCATAAATAAATATTCACTTGTTCATTCGTAAACACAATTTTCATAATTTACATCAATACTAAAATACATTACATAAGTCTTAATTACACATGAGAAAATAAAAGTTAATTACAAAATATCAAAATAAAACCTAGTGTCATACCAATGCACTGATAACGGTGAGGTGACATATATACTATGCAGAGCTGCAGAAGATCTCACCCAGTCTGTGGTCTACTGGGCTCCTGGTCAGTCTCTCCAGAACCTACATGTGGCAAAAAGCAATGCGCTAAGCAATAATGCTTAGTGGTGCCAATAATAAAATAAAAAGAAATAACATAAAATAAATATGCAGTGCATGTCCTGATGTCTTATGCAGACAATTTTTCAATCATTATTGGTAATCTTATTTATTTTGTACTTGTTATATTCATAATTTTATTAAATTTATTTACTTTCATTTTTGGTTACCCAAGTAACCTATACTGGATGACTGGACTGGATAAACGGGTAAACTGGCACTGAGTATCTAGTACCTTAGGCCGTCACACCATCGGTCACATATGCATCTCCCGGTGAGCAACAGAACAGCTAATAAGCTGTAATAAATTAGGCACAAGGCCAAGTATCAACACAATGTCAGAATGGCTAAAAGCCATAAAATCACAGAATGGCATAATGCCATGTGCGATCGCTAATCGAACCTATTGGCATGCCAACCTATCCAAACCAATCTTGCTAGGTGTACTAGGGCATGTTACACTTTTAAATTGTATAATTCTTGAAATTTAAGTTTAGGTGTTACTATTCATTTCATTAGTCAACTAAAATGTTGACTTTTGCATAGAAAATAGGTACATTGGTTCTAATACTCCCAACATATCATATTTTACATTCTAAAATTGTTGGTATTGGTTGCCAATACCATTTATAAGCTTAGTGTTAGTTATTCAAAATTTTCAAATTTTAAGCCTCATATTTACTGCTTCATTAGTCATTGATACAGTGGGAACTTGGCAAAATTATCTTTATGAAAGTTGTTCCTTATTTTGTCTAGTTACATTTCCTTTTTTGAATCACTCCATTTGGAGTTTTGTAGCTCAAGTTATGGCCTAAACACCACAACTGGCCGGATTGAATAGAATCCAAAATTCTAGGCAAAACTGGTTCTGCTAGATTTGGTAACCTAAGTTTGGTTGGCAATTTGACTAGGTTATGGTTAGAATTTGGATTTGTATTCTTCACAAAAGTTGTATTTCTATGTCTCATCTTTCTTCTGGTAAAATTTCAGATCAATTGGACCTTTCTACGCTGAGTTATGACGAAATGAATAAACACTGTTCATTTGGTCATTTTGCCCAGGCAGAATGCAGGTCACCCGGATTAGGGTAATTTTTAGGTCAACTTGATTTGCTTTTCTGGGCAAGGTTTTTATACCAAAGTTGTGTCATTATGTGTCTAGTTGCATGTTCAATTAGCCTTGCACCAATTGAACCTCTACAATTCCATTTATTACTACCCAAACCTACTAGACTCATGCTCAGTCCTGCAGGTCAGCCAAGGCAGCTCACCCATAAACAAATTCCAAGCTTCAACTCACTTCATTTCCTCATTATACACATTCAAATGGTCACTAATTGACCATTACAAGGTTAATGAACCATTACATGAGCAAACCCTTATATTGTTCAAATGTCCAAGTTTTCAAGTTCCATTTATGCATTACACTTGCCTTGCACTTGCACTTAAATGTTCAATCACTCATCTCATGTCAAAGGTAGCTCATAAACCCTTTGCTTCAAGAAAATTCATCAAATCCTAACCATCCCTAAGCTACCAAAATTGTAGAGATGAATATACATAAATTTTATTTTGTTTTTCTTACAATTTCCACTTATCTCATGGCATTAAACATGAATTAAACAAGAAAGGGAGGAGATTGGTCACTAACCTCAATTGATCTCTCTTCCAACTTCCCAAATCTCCCTTTTTCCTTCTTCCTTTTGCTGGCTAGATGTTGTTTAAGGTGTGAGGAAGAGGTTTTGTGAAGCAAGATTAAGATCTTATGGTGGTTTATCAAGGAATTCTAGTGAGAAGTTTTGATCAACAATGGTGGAAGGAGTGAGAGGAAGGAGCACGGCTGAAATTGGAAGAGAATTGCAGAATTTGTGTTTGTCTTTTACTTCATTTTAGTTGTATTTATCTCATTTTAATTGGCTTGTCAATTTCTAATTGGTGGGAAGCTTTTTAATGATGTCATCCTATGTTATAAATCTAATTTAATTCCATTTTCTTTTTACTTTGTTTTCTTATTTTCATTTCTCATTTTTAATTACACTTCTAGCAATATTTATTCATATTTTAGATCATAATAATTATTTACTCAATTGGACAAGTCGGCCAAAAATCATCTCTGAAGACGAAATGACTAAAATGCCCTCCGTTTGGCTTAACAGACCAAAATTGTCTGTATAGATTGAAAAATTTTTGTAAGCATTTTTTTGGCATTCTAATACCATAGGAACCTCAATGACCCTTCTCTGGAGTCTCAAAAATTATTTTATGAATTTTTCCTCGGGTCTAGGGCTCCTAGTTGCGAGAACCGCAACTTTCCACTGGGTTACCCATCCCTAGGGCACCGGCTCATTTAACTTGGTTGTATTTTATTTCTAAAATTTTTCTAAATTTTTCTTATTAATATTTGAGTTAATTATGGTTCTTCACTTTAGTTTAAATATTTTTCCGGACATTCTAGTTGTCTGGGCCGGCACTGGTCACTAGAACAGTAGAATGTACGGAGTTGCTACAGGGAGGGTGTTACAATTTCTCAACTCAAATAAGGTCAACTACGTTATTTGACCAATTCTCAACTTTTTCTCCAATTTCTTCAAAATTCCTCAAACTCTAATTACCTAAATTTCAACTCTAATGCATTTCAAAGTGTACATTCATGATTTATACACCTAATTCACTTCAAATAACCATTCAAAACCATCAAACTCATTCATATCAAACCCTAACCCTAGTTGGCCAAAATTCATGTTTGGTCCCTCAACAATTGTTTTTGTTTGATTTTACATAATTTCTAAGTTAATTAAACTAGAACATAAACATTTAACTACAAATTACCAAGTTTAGATTACTAACCTTGTTTAGACAAAATTTCCTCTTCTCAAACCTTTGATTCCCTTCTTTTTTTTGCTCCTAAGTTGATTAGCAAGGTCCAAAGACAAGATCTAATTAAGAAATCTACAAGTTTTATGGCTAAGTTTTGGGTTCACACAAGCTTGGAGTTGTGTTTCAATGGAGTTTTGAGAGAGAGAAGTGAGAGAGATGAGGCGGCTGAAATGGAAGAAGAAACCAATTTTTTTCTTTTTATTTTTGTCTTTTAATTATTAGGATTTATCCCTAAAATTTTAGTTTTTTTAAATATTAGATTTATTGCATCATGCTTATGTCTGCATGATGTAAATAAACCTTTTTCTTTTCTTTTTTCTTTTGCATTTATTTTTTCATTAGTTCTTTAATTTAATTCTTCATCCAAAAATTTTCTTTTCTCAAATTTTATTGGACAGTTAGGTCAAGAGTCAGCTCTAGGGGTGAATTGACCAAATCACCCCTCGCCAGTTCAATTCGGTTTACAAGTTATTCGATATTTCTTTCGGATCCCTGACCTAATTATTTGACCTTCTTAACAACTCTTTTTCATGATTTTCTCTTTTCCACTGTGTTCGCAATAGTCCTAAGGACCACAGTGTCACATTTTACAGTTCGAAATTTGAGTTTAGACTGGCCTTGTAGTCATTTCTGAGAAGGTCACCCATCGTTGTGACTCCCAGCTCGTTTAACTTCTTGTGTTCTGTTTTTCTTATTTATACTTAACTATTTGGCAATTACTAATTATTTGTGTTCAGGGCTTATCTAGGTGTCTTAGATATGGTTCTAATTCTCTTAATTGTCTGGACCGATACAGGTCACCAGAACAGTAAATTACACATAGCTATGCATATAGGGGTGTTACATCCTTCTTGTTCAAAAGGTATCAGATGGCAGCATGATTTGTGAATACAATGACTTTTGACCCAATTAAGTAGGATATGAATTTGCAATTGCAAACATTACTGCTAGGAATTCCTTTTCTATAGTAACATAATTGATTTGTGCGTCGTCGAGTGTCTTGCTGGCGTAATAAATGGCATGGAGCTTTTTATCTTTCCTTTGTCCAAGAACTGCTCCCATAGTATAATCACTTGCATCGCACATGATTTCAAATGGTAGCTCCCAATCAGGTGGTTGCATAATGGGTGCTGAGATCAAGGCTTTTTTTATCCTATTGAAAGAAACAATGCAGTTTTCATCAAAATCAAAAGAAACATCTTGACTTAATAAATTTGTCAACGGTTTAGCTATTTTGGAAAAATCTTTGATGAATCTTCTATAAAAGCCTGCATGTCCCAAAAAGCTTCGTACTCCTTTGACTAATGTTGGTGGTGGCATCTTTTTAATGATTTCAATTTTTGCCTTGTCAACTTCAATCCCTCTTTCTGAAATCAGATGACTAAGAACTATGCATTCTCTTACCATGAAGTGGCATTTTTACCAATTCAGGAAAATGCACTAGACTAACCCATTTGCTATCAGAGATCGGGTATATAACACCTGCATCTAATAGTTTCAAAATTTCCTTTTTCACTACTTCTTGCATGTTTGGGTTAAGTCTTCTTTGATGTTCAATAGTGGGTTTACTATTTTCTTCCATAGTATCCTATGCATGCAAATGGAAGGATGAATCCCTTTCAGGTCTTCTCTTTTATACCCTATGCTCTTGCTATGGGTCCTAAGAACCCTTAGCAATTTTTCCTCTTCTATTTCAGATGGACTGGCATTAATAATAATAGGATATTAAGAATTTGAGTCCAGGAATGCGTACCTTAGCATAGAGGGAAGAGGTTTGAGTTTTACCTGTTCAGTGTTTTTCTTCGACTTGCTTTAGGTTTGTTCCTCCTTCAGCTCCTCTACCTTGAAAGCTTGAGCGAAGGGTAGGAATGGATGAGCTACTAAATGTTGTGCACAGGCTGCTATTCTTGTGTTCTCATTACTCATTGTGTGGCTGTGCACAACGCATGCTTCAAGAGGATTGTAACGCCCTTACTTTAGGTAGTCCATACATTCTACTGTTCTGATGACTAATGTCTGTTCGGATAGCTAGGATGTCTGGAACTACACTCAAACTAGAGTGAGGAGGCATAAATTGACTGAATACAGACTAAGGAAAAATAAAACAAGCAAAGTGCATCTCGGTTAAACGAGCCGGGGTCACAGCGATGGGTAACCCTAATGGGAGGCTGCTGTGAAGATAGCTAGCAGTCCTAAACCCAAGGGAAACTCTGTGAAATAATTCCTGGGACTCCAGTAAAGAGTTATTGAGGGTTCGATGACAATAAATTTTGAACAAAACCCAAGAAAAATTTAATTAATCGGTACAGACGATTTTAGTCAGTTAAGCTAAACGGAAAGCATTTTGATCATTTCACCTTAAGAGATGATTTTTGGCCAACTTGTCCAATTAAGTAAATAATTTATATGACATAAAATATAAATAAATATTGCTAAAAATTAAATTAAAAATGAGTAAAAAAGAAAAGAAAAGAAAATGAAATAAAATTTGAATTATGACATTAGTATTAAGTCATCATGATGCAATAAAAGGTCCTCCAACAATCATATTACAGCAAACACTTATAAACCCAATTAAAAAGAGATAAATGAGACAAAAATGAAAAACAAAATCTACTTCTTTTTCCCATACATCAGCCTAACCTCTCTCTCCCTAGAAACTTCCATTAAAGCCTTCATCCCAAGCTTGATTCCCACTTGAATTCACCATAAAACCACTTATTTTCTTCACTAAACTTGATCCTTGCAACTAGAGCAAGCTTAAGGTAGCAAAAAAGAAAGAAAAATCAAGAGGTTTTGCAAGCTAGGGAATTGCTCACACAAAGGTTAGTGCTTAAACAAGTTTCTTTCTTCTTTAACTATCTTAGGCATGTTAACTTATGTATAAATTTTATGAAATTAAAAGAAAACTTGGAGTATGTAGAAATTTGATTTTTGGCAGCCATGATGTAAAGTGGAAATTGATGCTTTTAATTGATATAAACTAGCTTAGTGATGTTGATTGATGAGTTTATATATATTGTAAGTGAAATTGCATTGAGTTTGTATGGTGTTGGGAATATTGAGTTAGGGTTTTGACCTAATTTTGGTACCTTTGCATTATGGCTTGAAATTAAGTATGTTAAGATGAATTGTTGATCATTTGAAGTGCTATAAATGTGAAATGAAGTTTGGGAGTTGGGAGGATTCGAAATTGGGAGTGCAATTTCTCTTGCAGGAAATTCGGACCTATGAGTCCAGTGAGGTTTTTGAACCATAAATAGAGTTGTGTTGCTCCAATTGGTATGAGGCCAATTGGAGATGAAACTAGGTCATAATTCCCCATTGTTTATGAAGAAACCATACCCAAAAACTGTTCCTAACTTGGCCTAAAATTGGCTTGAATCTAGGTAACCCTAATCTGGACCTAGAAAAATAACCAAATGAATAGTAAATGTTCAAATGGCCATAACTCACACTAGGAAGGTTAGAATGACCTAATTCTTGAACCATTGGAAAGGTTAGACATAGGAGCACATTTTTTATGAACAACATAGATCCCAGATCTACCTCTAACCAAGTCAAATTGTTAGCACAAGTTAGATCAACAAAACTCTCCAGAACCAATCTGGCCAGAATTTGTTGGACTTAGGCTCACCTGACCAGTTTTGGCAAAATGGCCATAACTTGGTCTACAAAAATCAAAATGCCATGAAACCAATGGAAAAATTTCTGGAAGACATATATCTATAATATTGATGTTTTGACCAGAACCCAAAACCCAAGGGAACTAAGTCAAATTGTTATAAAAAATTAGTACACCAAATCCTATAATTTGCCTCAACTACCACTTGACCCTAGAAGAGAATTGATATCATAACTTTCACTAGAAAATCCCAAATGGGATGAGTCAAACTGTTCTGGAAACCTAAGAGATAGGGCTTCAACTTTGATTTAGAAACTTTTCTCAAAATATGAGTGTAAGAACCCTAAAATAAGAGTCAAAGCCACTGACCTGAACCTGGAATCCTGTAGACACAGGGTACTAGAGTCCATTCCAGTTAATTTGCTTTAATTATTTCTAGAAGACCTGAAAAATTATAATTCAAAATTCTACGTAATCATAAGACACAGGGTAACAACTTCTATGAAGAACATTAGGCCTAAAAATGGCTATAACATGCCCAAATAATTAGGAAAATATTGACTCTAGAATCTACCTAGTTTTGGAACTTGAGTGAGTTAAGGAACCAGTTTTGGTTATTTGACCATAACTTGTGTTCTAAAGCTCTAAATGACATGATCCAAAAAGGAAAGAAAAAAACAAGACATATTAGTACAATTAAGGAAGTGTAGCCAAACAGTGGCCACATCTTGGCCAAATTGCTAAGAGAAGATAAGATACCAAATCTAGACCTAAAGAAAGGTTCAAGATATTATGTGATACATGATATGTAAATTACCTATATGAATTGCTAAATGCATAAGTTACATGAAAATGAAAGGAGAACCTATGTTCCTACTGTAAATGGACATGAAACTACTATAAAACACTAACAGTGCATGACATGAAATAATAAGATCATAAATAATTAGAAATATTTAATTTGCCCAAATTACACCTAGACTTATTTATATAGCATGGATCGATTGGTATATCAATTAGGGACTACAGATTACAATACTGCCCACAGGAATAATCATTGATAGATAATATATGTCTGATATGATTGTTCTATAAGCTTTATGCCTGTCCGTTGGCCATTGTGCCTAATTTTATTTATGGCTTCATGTCTGCCTGCTGGCCTTGTGCCTAACATGGTAGATGTATACATATTAGACATATGAATGTTTAACTAGTATACTCCCATGTATCTAGTCTTTATAGTTTGTTATAGGTTACTTGGGCACAGATATCAGTAATACACTTTAAATTTAAATAATTACATGAAGAGATTACAGATAAGAGTAATAAGACTGAACATGGAATAAATAAATAGAAAAGATCCTGATTAACTTAATTAGCTGCCAAAGTTCTATAAACATGTAAAATGGTATAAACTTGTGAAATCTATATTTCCTTATAAAGTTATACGTGAAATAAATATTTCAATTATTTAGTTATTTTTATTTCAATTTATGAACCACTAAGCGTTATGCTTAGCGCATTGGTTTTTCCATCGCGTAGGTAGAGGAGACCACCAGCAGTCATAATAGAGCTTAGGCAGGGCTTTGATTAGATCTGCTGTAGTGTAGATTGTCACCTCAGACTGTTATTTTGGTAGGGCTCATGTATAGTTAAATTTTGCATTTTGGGTATCGTATGTAATTAAATGATGTAAATCACTTTGTGATTATAAATAGAATTGTAAATATTGTATTTGATTTTATATGAATGAAATGAAGTAGACCACCAACAGGTACAGGAGACCACCAGCAGCCGCAGTAAAGCTTAGACAGGGCTTTGATCAGTTCTGCTCCAGTGTCGATTGTCACTTCAGACTATTATTTTGGTAGGGCTCATATATGGTTAAATTTTGCATTTTGGGTATTGTATGTAATTAAATGATGTAAATCATTTTGTGATTGTAAGTAGAATTGTAAATATTATATTTCATTTTATATGAATGAAATAAAGTATTTTATTTATTTAAAATGATTATGAGTATTATGATCACATGAAATGAATATTGACTGTTTAACAGGTAAATAAGAAAACCTGCCATGCACTAATAAAACAGAGGAGACTTTGTCTGGGTCTCCATAAAAATGAAATGGGATAAAAAAAAATAATTTCTACACATAAGATAATATAATTAAATTAATATTGTACACGATAAGACAGGATAGAGTGCTTCGACACCGAATGTAGTATGCCTTGCTCGGTTACATTGTAGACAAGTGAGGGGTGTTACATTTATTGATATCAGAGCAAAGGTTTAGGCATTCCTAGGCATAGGTAGATAGAAAGATATATTGTGCATAACATGCATGAGCCTTTAATTAGGAGTCGAGGTAACACTAATGCAGATCTGTTCTTTTATTTGTTTTATAGGATTAATGGAGTCTAATCCTTCAGAGGAAGGGTCTTACAGACCTGAGGAGGAGGAGATTGGTAGCCACATGCCTGTCCATAGTCAAGGGCAAGATAGGAGAGAGGAGTCATCACATGGTGCTACAGGTAGAGCGCAGCAGGCATTTTTAGAGCAGATGACTCAAATGCTCTGCCAATTTACTGGAGCCACCTCACAACCACAGTCTACACAGCGGTCCCCATTAGAGAAGTTGAGAAAATATGGGGCCATCGATTTTATGGGTAAGAAGGAAGACGACCTAGCCGCTGCTGAGCATTGGCTAGAACGGACTAAGAGAGTGTTGAAGGAACTACATTGCCCACCAGAGCAGCAGCTAGAGTGTGCTCTGTCGCTACTACAGGAGGAAGCCTACCAGTGGTGAGATACGGTGTCTAGAGCAGTACAACTAACAGCACTTACTTGGGATTTCTTTCTGACTGAGTTTAGAAAGAAGAATATTAGTCATGTGTACCTAGAGGTTAGAAGGAGAGAGTTTCTGACCTTGAGGCAGAGGCAGCTCATGGTCTCTGAGTACGAGAGGGAGTTTATAAGATTAGGTAGATATGCTCGAGAGATAATGCCTACAGAGGCAGATCGATGTCATAGGTTTTAGGATGGATTAAATGATAATATCATACTTAAAGTGACGGCACATGGGCATACAAACTTCTCCAAGTTAGTGGCCATAGCTCTTAATGTAGAAAGAGTACAAAATGATGAGCAGTCTAGGAAGGATAGACAACAAAAGAGAGGTTCTGGACAGGGCCAGTCCAGTACACTAGTTTCTAAGAGTAAGAGGCCTAAGGGTTCCCAAGGCCAGGGCCAGAGACAGAGGTCTCAATTTAGTTAGAGAGGAGGACAGTCTAGAGCATTAGTGGGGAGTTCTCTAGATACAGCAGTAGGGGGATTAGCCTCCATACCATTATGTACCCATTGTGAGAGGAGGCACCGAGGGGAGTGCCGACTGTTGACTAGGGGATGCTTCTGATGCAGAGCTACTGATCACTTTCTATGAGATTGTCCCCATCGGAGTGTTCCTACTGCCCCACAACCTACAGAGAGATCTGCTCCCATAGCACAGAGGGGTAGATGGCCCACGAGACCAGAGGTGATAAGTACATCACAGAGACTTGCCATAGAGACTGTTGAGCGACCTGATGTCACACCCTACCCCTCTGTAAGGCATAACATGATCCCGTAGTGTACCTAATGAATTACCAACTCCGTCTACTGATAACCCATTAAATACACTACAAGGGATTTTAAAAACTTTTCTTACTTCTTTTACAGTGGTGAGCACTATTTACAGGTTTTAAAAACTTTGGTGAATTGAGTGAAATAACTAACTCATTTGGTTTATTTGGAATTTCTGTAGAAATTTTGGCAGAGTGCCATCTGTATTTTGGACAAAACAGTTCTTCAGAAAACCTGTAAAAAGCACTTCAATAATTTTCCCAAATCTCAACTCAAATGCATTTCTCAACGCAACAATTTATCAACACAATTCCATAGGAATTTTTCAAAGTCCGAGATAAGGAAATATAATACAACTTTTACAATCCAAAACACTCATAATTAATTTACAACTTCAAGGTACAATTTAATTTACAACTGCTCAAAACCAAAAACAATATGTACATACAGTGTCATACATTACAGTACAAAAAGCAAAAGCGGTATACTCAATATACCAGGTAATCCCTCGCTGGATGTATATGCAGCCTAGTCTACTGCCCTGTCTATCTCTCTACCTGCGACAAAGAATAAAGCTATCACGAGACAATGTCTCAGTGGTGCACAACATTAACCAAATCCAATTTAAATCACAATTCATAAGTCATGTAAATAGTGGATACTTAAAATCATAATTAAATTCAAGACAATAATTGTCAACAAGAATTTAAACTCCATTTCTCAATATCACAATAATTTTCCATAAGTCAGATCAGGTTTGAATTCAAAAGACAGTATATGTCAATGAGAGTTTAAATCCATTTCACAATCTCACAATACATATCAATAAATCACACACAGCTTAATCATGATCCATAATTCAATTCATCCCAAAAGCCGATGGCTAATGAGGTATTCAATTCATCCCAAAAGTCGATGACTAATGAGGAATAACATGGCTAGCTAGCAAAAATATGAGTACTCATTCTATTCGTCCTCAACAGGCACACACCTCAACACTTCAGCCAGAGAGGGAATTCAATTCATCCCACTAGACAAGCTAGAGAGGAATACAATCAATATACATGATAGCTGTGGTTTCAAACCATTTCTAATGCTTTTTAATCAATAAGTATCCATCAATGTCATTCAAACCATTTTTCACAGTTTCAAACTATTCACAATATTTTTCAATCAATAAATATTCCTCAAACACATTTCCACAATTTAAAATAATGATATACAAATAATCAATATTTATTTCCATTGAAAATAATTCAAAAGAAACAGTTGTTGTGCACAAACCTCTGATATTTGTCTCCTGGTCTTGACTCAGTATTTCTTTCCCTTTTGCTGAGTCCTTGTTAACTGAGAAACACAATTTGAAGTGTTTCAGTACCAAATTAAACTGTCTCTATCGATGGGGTTTGGTAAATAATGCACTGAACTCAATTATTCGCTTAATCACCTAATATACCGACCCTCGATGCGTTTTAGGTAAATTAGGTTTTAGTGTCATTAATATGTCACACTCGATAGGGTTTTAGGTTTGGTATGTTTTACCAAAGTCATTTCCTCGCTTAGTGCATTTTAATGCAAATTGTCGATTCCGAACACTGGTTTGACCTAACCGACGATCTAGTTCCTCGGTTTTCGGGTCTCGGTCGAAACTACAAACTTGTAGATCTAGGTCTTATTGCACGCGGTGCAAAATTTCAGGTCAATCCGAGTTAAGTAGACCAAGTTATGGTCATTACACTATTGCTGGTCAAATGGTACCATTTTAGGTCAATTTTAGGTCAAAGTGGTCAATTCTGGTTCGGCCAGTTTTTGGACCCGAACTTGTGCAAGTTGTTTGACTTGCTTATGGTCATTTCTGGGCTTTGGTGTCTTCATAAGACTTGTAGGTATGGGTCTTAACTATTCTTGGTCAAAATTTCAGGTCAATTGGACCTGGTTTGAGTGAGTTATGGCCTAAACACTCACTGCTGCCCAATAGGTCATTTTTCAGGTCCTAATTGCATCTAATCCGAATTGGTCAAATTTTTAGGTCACCTTGCAAGCAGAATTTTGGCATGGTTTCTCAATGAAAGTTGGCACATTTTGTGCCTAGTTTCACCCCAAATTGGTCTCATACCAATTGAGGTTACACATTCAAGGTTATAGGCCAAAATATACACTGCCCTCAATATGCATTTCACACCCCAACTTCAAACACATTATTTACCTTGCAAGGTTTACTTCCATACCCTACCAAACTGTTTTGGCACATTACCAACAACATTTACTACATTACATTAGCATTATTTTGGGCAGATTCCAATCACCATCAACACACCAATTATCATTCACAATCACAATTCTAAGTACCATTACAATTACACCTAAACACTACAAACATTACATACACTTTACAACTTTAATTTACATACTTAACATCAATCCTTCTAGGTCAATATGCTGCCCACACTTCCTTCAATATACACCCTTTCTCAAGTGTCCACAAGCTGCTACAAATCACTCATCAACATCACATTACCGTACCATAAGTTAATTTCCATCAAAGTGCATAATTCACCATATATACATGCATTAAATCACTAGGTTACTAAATCACCATGAACAACATTATTTCTCAACAATTATATGCACAATTTCCTCATCAAAAACGTGACCATGGCTGTCCAAAATGACAACAACAATAACCCATCAAACTCAAAATTTTCCTTCACCAAACTAATACCCATAACATGCACATAAACTTTAACAAAGAAATTCTCAAAATTATGAACTTACCTTATGCTTGGAGCTTGTTAAACCTTGCTTAAACTTCCCAAAATTGGTATCAATATCTTCCTTGTGGTGTGTAGACCATTTTTCATGAAAGAAGCTAAGTGAATGGAGTTGAAAATGGAGGATGGATCAAGCTCAAAGAAAACGTTAATGGAGGTTTTCAAGGGTTCATCAATTCGGCAATGTTGGGAGGTTTTGAGGAAGATGGGATTTCAGGTGGTTAGTGGACCACTTCAGCCATATTTCATGTTTAATAAATCCTATAGTGGTCCACTAACTAAAATTAAAACATATTATAAGTTAATTTTTCAATTAATCCACATTTAACCCATTATTTCCACTATTTATTTTAGGTACCACCAAATTAATTTTTCATTTCATTTTCTAAGTGTAATACTATTTATTTTTAATGGACATTTAGGTCAAAAGACAATTCGGGATGTCAAATGACCATAATGCCCTGCTCGTGGCTTTCCGATTTTTCAGAACACCGTATTTTGTCCTGCTTTTTCGATTTCTCACTTTTCTTTGTACTAATTATTTAATTTTTCTTTGATCTTTCTAATGATATTTATACTTCAATAAGGGTCTATTTATGTCCAAAAAATATTTCCCGTGGTTCCATGATCGTGGTTAGTCAACGGTCCACGCCGTGACTTCCTGATCACCCATCGCTAGGTTTCCTACTCGTTTAACTTGATCACATTTCTTTGCTATGATTTTTCTTTGTTTTTCTTGTGTTTTCTTTTCTTGTATTTCATTATTTTATGTCTCCTCACTCATATCGGCACGGTTCTAGGCATCCTAGCTGTCCGACAACACCGTCACCCGAGCGCAGAACGAACTAACGAACTATGGGGAGTTACAATTCTCCCCCTTAAATAAATTTCGTCTCAAATTTTACCGCATTAGTCTCTGAATAGCTGGGTGTTGTCTCCTCATATCCTCTTCACGTTCCCAAGTAGCTTCTGGCCCGAATGATGGTTCCACAAAGACTTTAACCAGTGTATCTGCTTGTTCTCACCGCTTCACCTCATATGCCAGAATTTTTATGGGTTCTTCCTCATATGAAAGGTCCGATTTACTTCAATCTCTTCAATCTGTTAGTACATGAGATGGGTCCGACTGTACCTCCTTAACATGGACACATGGAAGACACTGTGTATCCTTGCTAGCTCGAGGTAATGCCAACCGGTATGCTAAAGGACCCACTCTTTCCGTAATTTCATATGGTCCGATGAAACGAGGACTTAGTTTCCCCTTTCTGCCAAATCTCATAATCCTCTTCCAAGGAGAAACTTTGAGGAATACCTTATCACCCACTGCATACTCAATATCTCTTCTCTTCAGATCAACATAGGACTTTTGACGGTCTGATGCAGCCTTGAGCCTATCTCTGATCAATCTGATCTTTTCCTCTGTCTGCTGGACAATTTCTGGCCCAATCATCTTCCTTTCACCTACTTCATCCCAACATAAGGGAGTTCTGCACTTCCTGCCATACAAAGCTTCATATGGAGGCATCCCTATGCTTGATTGGTAGCTGTTGTTATAAGCAAACTCAATCAAAGGCAAGTGTGTATCCCAACTACCTTCAAATTCAATCACACAAGCCCGTAGCATATCCTCCAATATCTGAATAACCCTCTCGGTATCGATCACCAGGGTGGAATGTCAGGTCTTTGAAGTTCAATCTAGTTCCTAGGGCTCTCAAGACTACCCCAAAATCTAGAAGTGAACCTAGGATCTCGCTGCATACACAATTGATACTGGCACTCCATACAATTTTACAATCTCATATATGTACAATCCGCCAATCTTTCCGTGCTATAGTCCATCCGAATCGCAAAAAGTGAGCGGACTTAGTCAATCATCAACTATAACCCATAATGCATCATGACTACTCTGTGTCCTTGGAAGAACTGTAACAAAATCCATATTTATCAATTCCCATTTCCACTGCATCGACAAAGGATGTAATAAACCAGCTGGAACTTGATGTTCTGCCTTTACTTGCTGACAAGTTAGGCATTTGGAAACGAATTCAGCTATATCTCTTTTCATGCCCATCCACCAGTAATGTTCTTTCAACCCTCTGTACATTTTAGTTCCACCAGGGTGCATAGCAAATGGAGACTCATGTGCTTCCTTCATAATGATTTGTCTCAATTCCACATCACTAGGAACGCACATTCTGCCCTGATGTAGCAATAAACCATCATCTCTCACAGAGAATTCGTGTTTCTTGCCTGTTGGACTTCTTTCAAAGCCTTCTGATATTTTTCATCACTCTGTGCAGCCATTCTGATCTGATCAATCAACACTGGCTGTACATGCCATGCAACTACTGTCTGTCCCTCATCATCAACCTCTAAACTGGCATGCTGTGCTTTCAATTCATACACCATGGACAAAGGAGAAACTCTGAGACTTGCCATAGTCTTGCGACTTAAGGCGTCAGCCACCACATTTGCTTTCCCTGGCTGATAGTCTATTAAGCAATCATAATCTTTAATGAGTTCCAACCATCTCCTCTGCCTCAAATTCAATTCCTTCTGGGTACCTAAGTACTTCAAGCTCTTGTGATCTGTGAAGATGTAGCATTTCTCTCCATACAGATAGTGTCTCCAGATCTTCAGAGCAAAAACAATAGCTGCTAACTCCAGATCATGTGTTGGGTAGTTCCTCTCATGCGGTTTCAGCTGGCGTGATGCATAAGCAATGACATTCCGATCTTGCATCAGTACACAGCCTAACCCATTGTGAGAAGCATCACTATAAACTGTATATTCTTTACCCGGAGTAGGTAAAGTGAGAACTGGAGCTTCAGTTAAGCACCTCTTCAACTCATCAAAACTCACGACATTTATCACCACTGAAATTTTACATCTTTCCGGCAATTGGTCAAGGAGAAGATAACATAGAAAATTCCTTCACAAACCGACGGTAATATCCAGCTAAACCCAGAAAACTGCGAATTTCTGTGATGTTCCTTGGTGGCTTCCAATTAAGGATAGCTTCTACCTTGCTGGAATCTACCTTGATCCCTTCAGCTGACACAACATGTCCCAAAAAGGAGATTTCCTTCAGCCAAAATTCACATTTCGACAATTTGGCGTCTGCTTTCTCCCTTAAAGTCTGCAGTATAATCCGCAGATGTCTATCATGCTCCTCTGCACTCCTCGAGTATATCAAAATGTCATCAATAAACACCACCACAAATTGATCAAGATATGGTCTGAAGATAGTGTTCATCAGATCCATAAAAGCAGCTGGAGCATTTGTCAACCCGAATGGCATTACTAGAAACTCATAGTGGCCATACCGAGTTCTGAAAGCAGTTTTTGGGATACTCTGCTCTTGCACCTTCAACTGATGATAACCAGATCGCAAATCAATTTTGGAGAATACTGCTGCACCCTTCAACTGATCGAACAGATCATCAATGCGAGGCAATGGATATCTGTTCTTTATTGTCACCCTATTCAACTGCCTGTAGTCAATGCATAAGCGGAGAGTACCATCCTTCTTCTTAACAAACAACACTGGTGCTCCCCAAGGTGACACACTAGGGCGGATGAAGCCCTTTTCAAGTAATTCTTGTAACTGTATCTTCAGCTCCTTCAACTCTGCTGGTGCCATTCTCGTATGGCGTTATGGAGATTGGATCCACACCAGCAGAACATTAATTTCAAATCGCACTTCTCTTCCGAGGTAATCCTGGCAATTCATCAGGAAACACGTCTGGAAAGTCATGTACTGTAGGGATGTCCTTCAATGCTGGACTCCCCACTTGGGTGTCTACCACATGTGCCAAGTATGCTTCACACCCTTTTCTGATCATTTTTCTGGCTAGTGCAGCCGAAATGATGTTGGATGGCAATAGCTGCCTCTCCCCATGTATCACCACATCACTGTACTGAGGGAGACCAAAAGTGATCTCTTGATCTGATCAATCATGGCATGATGCCTAGCTAACCAATCCATGCCCAAGATGATATCATAATCTCTGAAGGGCATTTCAATGAAATCAGACAGGAAAGTGTGTCCTTGGATCACCAAAGGGCAATCTCTATACATTCTATTAACCCTGACCTCCTGTCCTAGCGGACTTGTTACTAGCACCTCAAAGTCCATTTTTGTACATGGAACAGCAATGCAATCAATGATGCTAGCACTCACATAAGAATGGGTAGAACCCGGATCAAATAGCACAAATACATTCTGGTTAAAAGTTGAGAAGGTACCAGCCACAACATCAGATGTCTCAGCCTCTTCCCTCTGTTGCATGGCATAGACTCGATCGAGCACTGTCTTGCTCGATTGTTTTATCGTGCCTCGCTGCTCTGGGTTACCTCTACCCTGCCTCTGCCTCGCTAGGTGGTTGTGAGCTTCGTGACAGGGCTCAATCGACCCTTCTGCAGTAGTAGGAGGTGGTCCAACTCTGCGACTCATCGTGCAGTCCTTGGCAAGTGTCCGTGCCTCCACAGCTATAACAGCTCCAATAGCCTTGTAACAGATTCCACCATGATTCTTTCCACAAGTTTCACATTGGCGGGAGGATAGGAACTTCCGTACTCTGTGACCAGATAGGGGAGGTCTCGTCCCGAATGTCTTCCCCTACCGATTTCTTGCCACCTCCGCCATGTCCCCATAGTTCTTCCTCTTTCCAAGATAACCACCGGAACTCGATCTCTTGATTTTCCTCTTTCTCTGTCTTCTCTGACCTCTACTTCTCATGAGCAGTCTCAAACTCAACTCTTACCAACTCTAGGGCTAGAGAACCAAGTTCATATAACTTACTGTGTTTGAAGCAGAGCAATTGTACTGACATCGGGCTTCAAGCCGCTTTCAAACCTCTTGCATCTCTCCTCGGTAGAGAGTAGACTCACCGCATAATGGCTAAGGCGGAAAATTCTCTTTCATACTCACCACCGATCCGCCTCTGTTTCAAACTTAAGAATTCTTGTAGCTTCGGTCTACATAAGCATCGTGGATGTATTTCTCTGAATTCCCGAGGAAGTCATTCCAGTCAAGATCTGCAGTTCTACTGCATCGTGGGGAATGGTTTTCCACCAGTCATAAGCATCCCCTTGTAGTAAGGATACTGAGTATTCAAGTCTGAGCTCCTCTATACAATGAAGTTTCTTGAACACCCTATCCATCCTCTCTAACCACTGTTCAGCTTCTAGAGGATCTACTGTCCCCTTGAACTCTGTAGCCCCATACTTCATCAATTTATCGTACTGTCTCGTAGGAGACTGTGGTTGTACCACTGGTGTCTGTATTGGGACTTGAGTAGGCGCATTACCAGCCATTTGTTGGAATATTGCAGCCATCTGAGCTTGCGAATCGAGCAGAAATCGCAGATCAGGGGTCTTGAACCACCGACATTTTGTACAGCTGGGGCATCCCCTTGCACCTCAGCCTCAATAGATTGATCGACTGAACGATCACCCTCTTCCATATTCAATGCGAGGATCTTAGCTTTCCTGAACAATAACACAAGAATATTCACTCTTGTTAGTGCATATTTATATCAGAATGTAATCGTATGTATCAAATAATGATATTGAGCAGTTGTACTATGAAGAAAGGACATTCAAATAACAGGTGAAAACAGAATTTAAAAACTTTGCTCTGATACCACTAAAACATGTCACACCCTACCCCTCTGTAAGGCATAACATGATCCCGTAGTGTACCTAATGAATTACCAACTCCGCTTCATCGATAACCCATTAAATACACTACAAGGGATTTTAAAACTTTTCTTACTTCTTTTACAGATGGTGAGCACTATTTACGTGTTTTAAAAACTTTGGTGAATTGAGTGAAATAACTAACTCATTTGGTTTATTTGGAATTTCAGAGAAATTTTGGCAGAGTGCCATCTGTATTTTGGACAAAACAGCTTCTTGTAAAACTCAGAAAAGCACTTCAATAATTGTCCCAAATCTCAACTCAAATGCATTTCTCAACGCAACAATTTATCAACACAATTCCATAGGAATTTTTCAAAGTCCGAGATAAGGAAATATAATACAACTTTTACAATCCAAAACACTCATAATTAATTTACAACTTCAAGGTACAATTTAATTTACAACCTCAAAACCAAAAACAATATGTACATACAGGTCATACATTACAAGACAAAAGCAAAAGCGGTATACTCAATATACTGTAATCCCTCATTTGGATGTATATGCAGCCTAGTCTCATCGCCTGTCTATCTCTCTACTGCGACAAAGAATAAAGCTATCACGAGACAATGTCTCGATGGTGCACAACATTAACCAAATCCAATTTAAATCACAATTCATAAGTCATGTAAATAGTGGATACTTAAAATCATAATTAAATTCAAGACAATAATTGTCAACAAGAATTTAAACTCCATTTCTCAATATCACAATAATTTTCCATAAGTCGATCAGTTTGAATTCAAAAGACAGATATGTCAATGGGAGTTTAAATCCATTTCACAATCTCACAATACATATCAATAAATCACACAGCCTTAATCATGATCCATAATTCAATTCATCCCAAAAGCCGATGGCTAATGAGGTATTCAATTCATCCCAAAAGTTGGTGACTAATGAGGAATAACTTGGCTAGCTAGCAAAAATATGAGTGCTCATTCTAGTCGTCCTCAACAGGCACACACCTCAACACTTCAGCCAGATAGGGAATTCAATTCATCACACTAGACAAGCTAGAGAGGAATACAATCAAAATACATGAAAGCTGTGGTTTCAAACCATATCTAATGCTTTATAATCAATAAGTATCCATCAATGTCATTCAAACCATTTTTCACGCTTTCAAACTATTCACAATATTTTTCAATCAATAAATATTCCTCAAACACCTTTCCACAATTTAAACTAATGATATACAAATAATCAATATTTATTTCCATTGAATATAATTCAAAAGAAACAGTTGTTGTGCACAAACCTCTGATATTTGTCTCCTGGTCTTGACTCAGTATTTCTGTCCCTTTTCTTTGAGTCCTTGTTAATCGAGAAACACAATTTGAAGTGTTTCGATACCAAATTAAACTGTCTCTATCGATGGGGTTTGGTAAATAATGCATCAACTCAATTATTCGCTTAATCACCTAATATACCGACCCTCGATGCGTTTTAGGTAAATTAGGTTTTAGTGTCGTTAATATGTCACACTCGATAGGGTTTTAGGTTTGGTATGTTTTACCAAAGTCATTTCTCGCTTAGTGCATTTTAATGCAAATTCTTTGGATTCCTAACACTGGTTTGACCTAACCGGACGATCTAGTTCCTCGGTTTTCGGGTCTCGGTCGAAACTACAAACTTGTAGATCTAGGTCTTATTGCACGCGTGCAAAATTTCAGGTCAATCCGAGTTAAGTAGACCAAGTTATGGTCATTACACTATTGCTGGTCAAATGGTACCATTTTAGGTCAATTTTAGGTCAAAGTGGTCAATTCTGGTTCGGCCAGTTTTTGGACCCGAACTTGTGCAAGTTGTTTGACTTGCTTATGGTCATTTCTGGGCTTTGGTGTCTTCATAAGACTTGTAGGTATGGGTCTTAACTATTCTTGGTCAAAATTTCAGGTCAATTGGACCTGGTTTGAGTGAGTTATGGCCTAAACACTCACTGCTGCCCAATAGGTCATTTTTCAGGTCCTAATTGCATCTAATCCGAATTGGTCAAATTTTTAGGTCACCTTGCAAGCAGAATTTTGGCATGGTTTCTCAATGAAAGTTGGCACATTTTGTGCCTAGTTTCACCCCAAATTGGTCTCATACCAATTGAGGTTACACATTCAAGGTTATAGGCCAAAATATACACTGCCCTCAATATGCATTTCACACCCCAACTTCAAACACATTATTTACCTTGCAAGGTTTACTTCCATACCCTACCAAACTGTTTTGGCACATTACCAACAACATTTACTACATTACATTAGCATTATTTTGGGCAGATTCCAATCACCATCAACACACCAATTATCATTCACAATCACAATTCTAAGTACCATTACAATTACACCTAAACACTACAAACATTACATACACTTTACAACTTTAATTTACATACTTAACATCAATCCTTCTAGGTCAATATGCTGCCCACACTTCCTTCAATATACACCCTTTCTCAAGTGTCCACAAGCTGTCACAAATCACTCATCAACATCACATTACCGTACCATAAGTTAATTTCCATCAAAGTGCATAATTCACCATATATACATGCATTAAATCACTAGGTTACTAAATCACCATGAACAACATTATTTCTCAACAATTATATGCACAATTTCCTCATCAAAAACGTGACCATGGCTGTCCAAAATGACAACAACAATAACCCATCAAACTCAAAATTTTCCTTCACCAAACTAATACCCATAACATGCACATAAACTTTAACAAAGAAATTCTCAAAATTATGAACTTACCTTATGCTTGGAGCTTGTTAAACCTTGCTTAAACTTCCCAAAATTGGTATCAATATCTTCCTTGTGGTGTGTAGACCATTTTTCATGAAAGAAGCTAAGTGAATGGAGTTGAAAATGGAGGATGGATCAAGCTCAAAGAAAACGTTAATGGAGGTTTTCAAGGGTTCATCAATTCGGCAATGTTGGGAGGTTTTGAGGAAGATGGGATTTCAGGTGGTTAGTGGACCACTTCAGCCATATTTCATGTTTAATAAATCCTATAGTGGTCCACTAACTAAAATTAAAACATATTATAAGTTAATTTTTCAATTAATCCACATTTAACCCATTATTTCCACTATTTATTTTAGGTACCACCAAATTAATTTTTCATTTCATTTTCTAAGTGTAATACTATTTATTTTTAATGGACATTTAGGTCAAAAGACAATTCGGGATGTCAAATGACCATAATGCCCTGTTCGTGGCTTTCCGATTTTTCTGAATAATCGTATTTTGTCTGTTTTTCGATTTCTCACTTTTCTTTGTACTAATTATTTAATTTTTCTTTGATCTTTCTAATGATATTTATACTTCAATAAGGGTCTATTTATGTCCAAAAAATATTTCCCAGGGTTCCCCGCAGTCCAGGGTTAGTCAACGGTCCACGCCGTGACTTCCCGGTGCGGTCACCCATCGCTAGGTTTCCCGGCTCGTTTAACTTGATCACATTTCTTTGCTATGATTTTTCCTTTGTTTTTCTTGTGTTTTCTTTTCTTGTATTTCATTATTTTATGTCTCCTCACTCATATCGAAGTACGGTTCTAGGCATCCTAGCTGTCCGGACAACACTGGTCACCGGAGCAGCAGAACGCACTACCGAACTTTGGGGTGTTACACCTGAGGCCCAAGTGGCACCTCGATTATATGCTATGGTTTGGGAGGAGCCAAATCCAACAGATGTTAGCAGAGGTATATTTTCTCTTAAATACTTTAGTATATGTATTGATAGACCCTGTAAATGAGATGAGAGAGGATAGGTGTGGAACTAGTTGAGAATAAGATTGTAAAACCAAAATTAGTATGATAGACTAAAGAGATAGTAGTTCCTCAACTATTTACATCGGGTAAATTTTGAGGATGAAATTTTTATTAGAGAGGGAGAATTCTAACGCCCTCACTTTAGGTAGTCTGTACATTTTACTGTTTTGATGACTAATGTTTGTTCGGATAACTAGGATGTCTGGAACTACACTCAAACTAGAGTGAGGAGGCATAAATTGACTGAATAAAGACTAAGCAAAAAAATAAAACAAGCAAAGTGCAACTAAGTTAAACGAGCCGGGGTCACAACGATGGGTAACCCTAACGGGAAGCTGCTGTGAAGATAGCTAGCAATCCTAAACCCGAGGGAAACTCTGTCAAATAATTCCTAGGACTCCAGTAAAGAGTTATTGAGGGTTCAATGATAATAAATTGCTAAGAAAACCCAAGAAAATTTAAATCAATCAGTACAGACGATTTTAGCCTGTTAAGCTAAATGGAGGGCATTTTGGTCATTTCACCTTAAGAGATGATTTTTTGCCAACTTATCTAATTAAGTAAATAATTTATATGACATAAAATATGAATAAATATTGCTAAAAATTAAATTAAAAATGGGTAGAAAAGAAAAGAAAAGAAAATGAAATAAAATTTAAATTATGACATAATTATTAAGTCACTATGATGCAATAAAAGGCCCTCCACCAATCATATTACAACAAACACTTATAAACCCAAGTAAAAAGAGAAAAATGAGACAAAAATGAAAATTAAAGTATGCTTCTTCTTCCCATACATCATCCGAACCTCTCTCTCCCTAGAAACCTCCTTTGAAGCCTTCATCTCAAGCTTGATTCCCACTTGAATTCACGAAAAAACAATTTGTTTTCTTCACTAAACTTGATCCTTGCAACTAGAGAAAGCTTGAGGTAGCAAAAAGAAAGAAAAATCAAGAAGTTTTGCAAGCTAAGGAATTGCTCACACAAAGGTTAGTGCCTAAACAAGTTTCTTTCTTCTTTAACTAGTTTAGGCATGTTAACTTAAGTGTAAATTTTATGGAATTAAAAGAAAACTTGGAGTATGTAGAAATTTGATTTTTGGCAGCCATGATGTAACGTGAAAATTGATGCTTTTAATTCATATAAACTAGCTTAGTGATGTTGATTGATGAGTTTATATATATTGGAAGTGAAATTGCATTGAGTTTGTATGGTGTTGGGAATATTGAGTTATGGTTTTGACCTAATTTTGGTACTTTTGCATTATGGCTTGAAATTGAGTTTTTTGAGATGAATTGTTGATCATTTGAAGTTCTATGAATGTGAAATGAAGTTTGGGAGTTGGGAGGATTTGAAATTGGGAGTGCAATTTCTCTTGCAGGAAATTTAGACCTATGAGTCTAGTGAGGTTTTTGAACCATAAATGGAGTTGTGTTGCTCCAATTGGTATGAGGCCAATTGGAGATGAAACTAGGGTCATAATGTCCCATTTTTCATGAAGAAACCATGCCAAAAAACGGTTCCTAACCTGGCTTAGAATTGGCTTGAATTTGGGTAACCCTAATCTAGACTTGGAAAAATGACCAAATGAACAGTAAATGTTCAAATGGCCATAACTCACACTAGGAAAGTCAAAATGACCTGATTCTTGAACCATTGGAAAGGTTAGACATAGGAGAACATTTTTCATGAAGAAAATTAAGCCTAGATCTGCCTCTAACCAAGTCAAATTGTTAGCACAAATTAGATCAACAAAACTGTCTAGAACCAATCTGCCCAGAATTTGTTGGACTTAGGCTCACCCGAGTAGTTTTGGCAAAATGGCCATAACTTGGTCTAAAAAATCCAAATGCCATTAGTGGAAAATTTTCCACAAGACATATATCTATAATATTGATGTTTTGACCAGAACCCAAAACCCAAGGGAACTAAGTCAAATTGTTATAACAAATTAGCACACCAAATCCTGGAATTTGCCTCAGCTGCCACCTAACCCTAGAAGAGAATTTGTATCATAACTTTCACTAGGAAATCCCAAATTGGATGAATCAAGCTGTTCTGGAAACCTAAGAGATAGGGCTTTAACTTTGATTTAGAAATGTTTCTCAAAATTTGAGTGTAAGAATCCTAAAATAAGAGTCAAAACCACTGACCTGAACTTGGAATCCTGTAGACATAAGGTACTAGAGTCCAGGCCAGTTAATTTGCTATAATTAATTCTACAAGACCTAAAAAATTGTAATTCAAAATTTTGAGTAATCATAAGACATAGGGTAACAACTTCTATGAAGAATATTAGGCCTAAAAGTGGCTGTAACATGCCCAAATAATTAGGAAAATATTGACTCCAGAATTTGCCTGGTTCTGGAACTTGAGTGAGTTAAGGAACCAGTTTTGGTTATTTGACCATAACTTGAGTTCTAAAACTCCAAATGATATGATCCAAAAAGGAAAACAAAAACAAGACATATTAGAACAACTTTGATGAAGGAAGTGTAGCCAAACAGTGCCATATCTTGGCCAAATTACTAGGAGAATATAAGATACCAAATCTAGACCTAAAGAAAGGTTCAAGATATTATGTGATACATGATATGTAAATTACCTATGTGAATTGCTAAATGCATAAGTTACTTGAAAGTGAAAGGAGAACCTATTTTCCTACTATAAATGGACATGAAACTGCTATAAAGCACTAACAGTGCATGACATGAAATAATAAGATCATAAATAATTAGAAATATTTAATTTGCCCAAAGTACACCTAGACTTATTTATATAGCATGGATCGATTGGTATATCAATTAGGGACTACAGATTGCAGTACTGCCCATAAGAATAATCATTGATAGACAATATATGTCTGATATGACTATTCTATAGGCTTTATGCCTGCCCGTTGGCCATTATGCCTAATTTTATTTATGGCTTCATGCCTGCCCGCTGGCCTTGTGCCTGACATGACAGATGTATACATGTTAGATATATGGATATTTAACTAGTATACTCTCATGTATCCAGTCTTTATAGTTTGTTATAGGTTACTTGGGCACAGATATCAGTAATACACTTTAAATTTAAATAATTACATGAAGAGATCACAGATAAGAGTAATAAGACTGAACATGGAATAAATGAACAGAAAATATCCTGATTAACTTAATTAGCTACCAAAGTTCTATAAACATGTAAAAGGGTATAAACTCATGAAATCTATATTTCCTTATAAAGTTATACGTGAAATAAATATTTCAATTATTTAGTTATTTTTATTTCAATTTATGCACCACTAAGCGTTATGCTTAACGCGTTAGTTTTTCCATCGCGTAGGTATAAGAGACCTCTAGTAACCGCAGTAGAGCTTAAACAGGGCTTTGATCAGATTTGTTGTAGTGTAGATTGTCACCTCAGACTATTATTTTAGTAGGGCTCATGTATAGTTAAATTTTGCATTTTGGGTATTGTATGTAATTAAATGATGTAAATCATTTTATAAATGCAAATAAAATTGTAAATATTGTATTTGATTTTATATGAATGAAATGAAGTATTTTATTTTTTTGAAATAATTATGAGTATTATGATAACATGAAATGAATATGGACTATTTAACAGGTAAATAAGAAAACCCACTATGCACTAATAAAACAGAGGAGACTTTGTCTAGGTCTACATAAAAATGAAATGGGATAAAAAAAAAGATAATTTCTATATGTAAGATATTATAATTAAATTTATATTGTACACGATAAGATAGGATAGAGTGCTTTGGCACTGAATGTAGCATGCCTCGCTCGGCTACACTGTAGATGGGTGAGGGGTGTTATAAGGATCTTCAGGATGGGCCTTATGAAATTCCTCCTTAACTTGGTTGTTAAGGCATTCATCAGGTTCGAATTTGTGTTTCATAATGTCGAACAAGTTGAATTCCACTTCTTCATCTCCTACCTTGAGAGTTAGTCGGCCATTTTTGATGTTTATGATTGCTCCGGTGGTTACCAAGAAAGGTCTTCCCAAGATGATGGCTGTGACACCCCTTACCCGACTACAGTGTAGCCGAGCAAGTTATGCCACTCAGTGTGCCGGAGCACTCTATTTTATCTTAATTCATTTTTATCATAGTTTTGAAAATAACTTGTGAAATATAATTCATTTATTGAAATTGTAATTTATTTGAGGTTCCGAAAATTTTATAGAAAATCCATGAGTACCGCTAAAAATAGAGAAAAGCTTCTTCTAACTCGTGAAAACACTTCCTATGATCATATTCAATCAATCCAACTCCAATTATCAACAAAGTCTCAGAATAATTTCATCAATTTCATTTATTTCTCAATCATTTATCTCATGGTACTCATATACAATTCACATTTTGTATCACATCAAGTTACAGCAATTTCTTAATGATTCCTCTATTTATCATTTCACATCATCATTAGACTCAAATCATAAATAAATTCTCACATGTGATTTATAATCACAAATTACAAGTACTTACATTAATACAAAATTATATTACATTTGTTCAAATACATATGATAAAATAAGAGTTTAATTACAAAAGTTACAAAAATCTCAAAATACAAAATGGGACCTAGTGTCCTACCAATGCACTGTGGATGGTGAGGTGACACGGACACTATGCAGAACTGTGAACTGCCTTACCGAATCTGTGGTCTACTGGGCCCTCTGTCCAAATCTTCAGTACCTACGAGTTGCAAAAGCGACGCGCTAAGCATAAAGCTTAGTGGTGCCAATAATACAAGAAAATATAATATGCAAATAAAAATAATAATTTCCTTGCTATTGTGTTCATAAGAAATGAATAATTACTCACTTATTGTTTAGTCGAGGGCTAATCATGTTTTATGATATTAACTTCTTCATGCATTTCGTTAATTATTTTCTTCATGATCTTGAGTTTCTTTGTATTCTATCATAATCATTCCTGATATTTAATTTTTGTATTTTCTTTAACAATCAGTTCAATTACAGTTATACTTTTCCATGCCCAAGTAACCTATAATCGACGATCGGATCGATAACGGGTCGTTGGCACCGACACCGCGTGCCTCGTGCCGTCATACCATGGGACGCAGTAACGCCTACCACGTATGCATCGGTATGGCTAAAAAGCCATGATATCACATAATCGGGCATAAAAGCCATGAATACGGGCATAAAAGCCATGAATACGGGCATAAAGCCATGAATACAGGCATAAAGCCTTTCCTTTCGCAGTACTGCTAAAACAATACCCTATTGGCATGCCAAACTATCCAAACCAATCACATTAGGCCTACTAGGGCATTTTGCATTTTTAAGTTTCACAATTTTTGAATTTCAAGTTTTCATGTCACTATTCATTTCATTAGTCAACTAAAATGTTGACTTTTGCATAAACAATAGGTACATTGGTTTTAGTACTCCCAACATACCACATGTTGTATTCAAAACTTGTTGGTTTTGGTCACTTTCTCAAAGTTTAGGTCATTTTGGCAAAATTGCCAATTTTTGGTTTTGGTGTCACTATTCACCTCATTGGTCAACAAAAATGTTGAATTTTGGATAGAAAATAGGTGTATTGGTCTTAACACCTCAAACATACCACATTTTGTATTTCAAACTTGTTGGTATTGGTTGCCAATACCATTTTTAAGCTTAATGCTAATTGAGCAAAATTTTCGGTTTTCATGCTTCATCTTTACTATTCCATTTGTTATTTTTACAGTGGGAATTTGAGGAAATGGTAAACATGAAAGTTGTTCCTTATTTTGTCTAGTTGAATTTCCTTTTTTGAATCACTCCATTTGGAGTTTTGTAGCTCAAGTTATGGCCAAAATAAGTTTACTATTCACGTGCACTGTTCATGCTGAGATTTTGGGTCTGGCAGATTTTTGGTCCAACTTTGGTCAGTGATTTGATCAAGTTAAGTTCATAATTTGGTCTAACTTTCTTCATATGAAATGTTCTACTATGCCTCAGGTTTCCATCGGTTCAAGAATCGTCTAAATCCAAGTTTTCTAGAGAGAGTTATAGTCCTCCAAACATTGCTGCTCAAATGAAAATTCTGGAAATCTCAGTACAGTAAACTTCACTTTTCTCAATGATTTGATTAGGTTCTGGTCATAACTTGGGGTAGGTTTCTTCATGAAAGTTGTTTTTCTATGTCTTAACGTGTTGCTGTAAAAATTTCAGGTCAATTGACCATATCTACAGTGAGTTATGGCCAAATGAACAGTTACTGTTCATTTGGTCATTCCTGCAGGGGCTGTTTGCAGGGTATCCGGATTGGGGCCAAGTTTTGGTCCTCTTGCTTTGGTCTTTTGGGCATGGTTTCTTCAGCAAAAAAGTGCCATTATAAGCCTAGTTTCATGTCCAATTGGCCAAACATCAATTGGACCTACACAGCCAAAGTTATGGCAGTGCAAGTGGACTGAATTTTCAGTCCCTCTGCTGCTGTCCTAGGGCAGCCTACAACTTCACTTTGCAATCCTATTTTTCAGTCCATAATATGGTCAACTTACCTAAAATGGTCACTAATTGACCATTAAAATGTGCTCTAATAATTTCATAAGCCAAATCAATTTTTCACTTCTCAAAACCCTAATGTCCAATTCAATTTGCCCATAAACCTCAATTAGCACACTAGTTCAACATCCATGCATATTCATACCTTAAACATCATTTCTATCCACTCTAAATTCATTAAAACAATCAAACTCATCCTTCCTTAGGGCTGCCAAAAATTCAAGGGATGCATACACTTAACTTTTATTCATTTAATTTACAATTTCTCACTTATTTCAAGCTTCTAACATGGAATCAAAGAAGTATATATATAAGTAGGCACTAACCTCACTTTAACCTCTTGTAGGGCAGATTTCTCCAAGTTAAATCTTCATTTTCTTGTACTCTCTTGGCTGCCAAACACTTCCTCTAGGTCCAAGGATTCATTTTAGTGTTGGGGTCTTGAGGAAATATGGTGAGGAAGCATGAGAAATGAAACTTTTGTTTGAAAATCAATGGAGGGAGAAGAGGGAGAGATTCACGTTTTGGCTGAAGAAGAAGAAGGAAACAGCAGAATTTTGAGTCCATTTGTCTCTTTTAATTGTTTAAAAAAAGACTTATTGAATGGTGATTGGTGGAGGGTATGTAAATGACATCATGTGATGTCATTATCCCTAATTTCCTTCATTTTTCTTTTCTTTTCTTTTCTACCACATTTCAATTTAATTTTTAGCAATATTTCTTCATATTTTATGTCATATTAATTATTTACTTAACTGGACAAGTCGGCCAAAAATCACCTCTGAAGGCGAAATGACCAAAATGTCCTCCGTTTGGCTTAACGGGTCAAAATTGTCTGTACCGATTGAAAAATTTTTCTAAATATTTTCTTGGCATTCTAATGCCATAGGAACCTCAATGACCCTTCTCTGGAGTCCCAAAAATTATTTTATGAATTTTTCCCCGGGTCTAGGGCTCCTCGTTGCGAGAACCGCAACTTACCTCTGGTTACCCATCGCTTGGGCACCGGCTCGTTTAACTTGGTAGTATTTTATTTCTAAAATTTTTACTAAAATTTTCTTATCAATATTTGAGTTATTTATGGTTCCTCACTTTAGTTTAAATATTTTTCCGAACGTTCTAGCTGTCCGGACTGACACCGGTCACCGGAACAGTAGAATGTACTGAGTTGCTACCGGGAGGTGTTACAATTCTTCCCCTCTTATTTAAATTTCGTCCTCGAAATTTATCCAATGTAAATAGCCAAGGAGCTATTACCTCTTTATTTCTTTACCTTTCCGTGTTATCCTACTTCACTTTCTCCTTAATCTCAATCCTATCCTCAAACAGTTATGTACTCATCCTTTTTCATCTTAAATATAGTCTCCTTCTCATCTCCATTCGCTATCTCATTGTCTCTTCACTCTCTTATTCCATACCTTAACCTAAAATAAACAGGAAATACAGATCTGCAATAGTGTCACCTCAACTCTTATAAATGCAATGCATGATATGTAATCTATCTAGGTCCAGAAACGCCTAAACTGCGCTCTGATACCACTAAATGTGACACCCCTTACCCGACTACAGTGTAGCCGAGCAAGTTATGCCACTCAGTGTGCCGGAGCACTCTATTTTATCTTAATTCATTTTTATCATAGTTTTGAAAATAACTTGTATTGCTGAGGAGGTGACAATCTTGAACTCTTCTGACACTTCTGCAGATCTTGACTCCAAAAATCTCAGTCGACAGTCTACTGGTTTTACCTTCAGTACCTGCGCGAGGAAGCAATTCCATCGCGCTAAGCATTTCTGCTTAGTGGTGCAATAATATAACCATAAATAATATATACAAGTAAAGAAAGAAATAAATGATAATTCAGATACTCAAGAATCAATTTAATTTGGTATGGTATTTCTAGTATCAACGATCTTATATACTAGTTTGTTCCTCTTTGGAAGTGCTTAGTTTATAACTTTTCAATAATACTAGCAGGTATATAATTTATTCTATCTGTATTGTATTTCAAGTCTGTACGGTTTTGCAATTTATATTTTTGTTATGTTTCTTTTGCTAATCTCTTTTGCTTATTCATTCAATACTTAATTTTCGTATTTTCTTTAACAATCAGTTCAATTACAGTTATACTTTTCCATGCCCAAGTAACCTATCTTTGGGCGATGGATCGATAACGGGTCGTTAACCGGACACATGATGCCTCGGGCCGTCATACCATGGGACGCAGAATGTCCACCACGTATGCAGTCAGTATGGCTAAAAGGCCATGATATCACATAATCGGGCATAAAAGCCATGAATACGGGCATAAAAGCCATGAATACGGGCATAAAGCCATGAATACAGGCATAAAGCCTTTCCTTTCGCAGTACTGCTAAAACAATACCCTATTGGCATGCCAAACTATCCAAACCAATCACATTAGGCCTACTAGGGCATTTTGCATTTTTAAGTTTCACAATTTTTGAATTTCAAGTTTTCATGTCACTATTCATTTTATTAATCAACTAAAATATTGACTTTTGCATAAACAATAGGTACATTGGTTTTAGTACTCCCAACATACCACATGTTGTATTCAAAACTTGTTGGTTTTGGTCACTTTCTCAAAGTTTAGGTCATTTTGGCAAAATTGCCAATTTTTGGTTTTGGTGTCACTATTCACCTCATTGGTCAACAAAAATGTTGACTTTTGGATAGAAAATAGGTGTATTGGTCTTAACACCTCAAACATACCACATTTTGTATTTCAAACTTGTTGGTATTGGTTGCCAATACCATTTTTAAGCTTAATGCTAATTGAGCAAAATTTTCGGTTTTCATGCTTCATCTTTACTGTTCCATTTGTTATTTTTACAGTGGGAATTTGAGGAAATGGTAAACATGAAAGTTGTTCCTTATTTTGTCTAGTTGAATTTCCTTTTTTGAATCACTCCATTTGGAGTTTTTTAGCTCAAGTTATGGCCAAAATAAGTTTACTGTTCACGTGCACTGTTCATGCTGAGATTTTGGGTCTGGCAGATTTTTGGTCCAATTTTGGTCAGTAATTTGATCAAGTTAAGTTCATAATTTGGTCTAACTTTCTTCATATGAAATATTCTACTATGCCTTAGGTTTCCATCGGTTCAAGAATAGCCTAAATCCGAGTTTTCTAGAGAGAGTTATAGTCCTCCAAACATTGCTGCTCAAATGAAAATTCTGGAAATCTCAATACAGTAAACTTCAATTTGCTCAATGATTTGATTAGGTTCTGGTCATAATTTGGGGCAGGTTTCTTCATGAAAGTTGTTTTTCTATGTCTTAACTTGTTTCTGTAAAAATTTCAGATCAATTGACCATATCTACAGTGAGTTATGGCCAAATGAACAGTTACTGTTCATTTGGTCATTTCTGCAGGGGCTGTTTGCAGGGTATCCGGATTGGGGCCAAGTTTTGGTCCTCTTGCTTTGGTCTTTTGGGCATGGTTTCTTCAGCAAAAAAGTGCCATTATAAGCCTAGTTTCATGTCCAATTGGCCAAACATCAATTGGACCTACACAGCCAAAGTTATGACAGTGCAAGTGGACTGAATTTTCAGTCCTTCTGCTGCTGTCCTAGGGCAGCCTACAACTTCACTTTGCAATCCTATTTTTCAGTCCATAATATGGTCAACTTACCTAAAATGGTCACTAATTGACCATTAAAATGTGCTCTAACAATTTCATAAGCCAAATCAATTTTTCACTTCTCAAAACCCTAATGTCCAATTCAATTTGCCCATAAACCTCAATTAGCACACTAGTTCAACATCCATGCATATTCGTACCTTAAACATCATTTCTATCCACTCTAAATTCATTAAAACAATCAAACTCATCCTTCCTTAGGGCTGCCAAAAATTCAAGGGATGCATACACTTAACTTTTATTCATTTAATTTACAATTTCTCACTTATTTCAAGCTTCTAACATGGAATCAAAGAAGTATATATATAAGTAGGCACTAACCTCACTTTAACCTCTTGTAGGGCAGATTTCTCCAAGTTAAATCTTCATTTTCTTGTACTCTCTTGGCTGCCAAACACTTCCTCTAGGTCCAAGGATTCATTTTAGTATTGGGGTCTTGAGGAAATATGGTGAGGAAGCATGAGAAATGAAGCTTTTGTTTGAAAATCATTGGAGGGAGAAGAGGGAGAGATTCACGTTTTGGCTGAAGAAGAAGAAGGAAACAGCAGAATTTTGAGTCCATTTGTCTCTTTTAATTGTTTAAAAAAAGACTTATTGAATGGTGATTGGTGGAGGGTATGTAAATGACATCATGTGATGTCATTATCCCTAATTTCCTTCATTTTTCTTTTCTTTTCTTTTCTACCACATTTCAATTTAATTTTTAGCAATATTTCTTCATATTTTATGTCATATTAATTATTTACTTAACTGGACAAGTCGGCCAAAAATCACCTCTGAAGGCGAAATGACCAAAATGCCCTCCGTTTGGCTTAATGGGTCAAAATTATGCATCTGATTGAAAAATTTTTCTAAATATTTTCTTGGCATTCTAATGCCATAGGAACCTCAATGACCCTTCTCTGGAGTCCCAAAAATTATTTTATGAATTTTTCCCCGGGTCTAGGGCTCCTCGTTGTGAGAACCGCAACTTACCTCTGGTTACCCATAGCTTGGGCACCGGCTCGTTTAACTTGGTTGTATTTTATTTCTAAAATTTTTACTAAATTTTTCTTATCAATATTTGAGTTATTTATGGTTCTTCACTTTAGTTTAAATATTTTTCTGAACGTTCTAGCTGTCCGGACCGACACCGATCACCGGAACAGTAGAATGTACTGAGTTGCTACCGGGAGGGTGTTACAATGGCGATTTGAACATCCTCTTTCATCTCAAGGACAACAAAATCAACTAGAATAAAGAATTTTTTCCACCTTGATACGAATGTTCTCAAGAATGCCCACAGGGTATTTAACAGACCGGTCAGCCAATTGCAATGAAATTATTGTAGGTTTCAGTTCTCTGACTTTCAGCTTTTGGCATATTAATAGAGGCATTAAACTCACACTTGCCCTAAGATCGCAGAGGGCCTTGTTTATTTTCTTGTCGCCAATGAGACAAGGTATGCAGAAGCTTCCTGGATCTTTTAGCTTTAGAGGCAGTTTGTTTTGCAGTATGGCACAGCATTCCTCTATTAGAGCAACAGTCTCATAGTCTTCCAGCTTTCTTTTCTTTGGCAGAATTTCCTTAAGGAATTTGGTGTAGGATGGCATCTGAGAGAGTGCTTCAGTGATGGGAATGTTGATATAGAGTTTCTGCAAAACTTCTAAGAACTTCCCAAACTGCTTGTCCAATTTGGCTTTCTGGAATCTCTGAGAAAAAGGTAGGGGAGGCTGATATGGCTCTGGTAGCTTTTTTTTTCTTCCTTGTTTCCTCCTCCTGATCCTTCTTGGCTTCTTCCTCTTTCTTCTCTACTTGGCTTTCAGATTTTTCAGAGGTTTCCTCTATTGGCTCTGCCTCTGGTTGTTCTAAAATTCTTCCACTTTTCAATGTAACTACCTTACAATACTCCTTTGTGTTCATCTCTGGTTGACTAGGCAATTTACCAGTAGCTTTGCTTGAAAAGGTTGCTTACTAAGTAATTTGATTTTCAAACATCTTGTTATGGGTGGCAAGTTGGTCCATTCTGGAAGCTAACTGTTTGATCATTTCATTTTGCTATTGTTAGGCTGCTAGGAAGCTTTCCATCATGGATTCCATAGTTGACCTTGATTCAAGCTATTGGCTATGAGGGAGTGGCAGTGGCTATGCAAGGTTTTGTCCCTTATTCTGAAATCCTGGGGGTGCTAGTGGTCTGTACCCTTGCTGTTTGTTCATTGGCTGATTCTGTGAATTTGAACATGAGAAGTTTGGGTGGTTATTCCATCCAGGGTTATATGTATTTGAATATGGATTGTGGGGCTGTCGCTGGTTGAAGTTCCCTCCATTAGTCACATAGTTCATCTGTTCCGTGGGGAGTTCATTGAAGCTATTATATTTTGAACCCATGTATCCTCCTCCATAGTTGTCATCATGTTGGCTGTTTGTCCCTATAGCATTGGCCTGCATTTTATCAAGCCTCTTTGTGAGTTGGTCAAATTGAGCATTTATCATGCTTAGGGCATCCACTTCTAAGATTCCTGCTGTTCTCTTTGTATTTCCCCTTTCATTTGACCACTCGTAGTTGTGATAAGCGACCCTCTCCAGAAGTTCTAGTGCTTGATCCACTATTTTCTCCATTAGGTCACCTTCTGCTGCTAAATCTACTGTGTTTCTTGTAGAGGGCAGTAGCCTATTATAGAAGTTTTGAACAAAGAGCTAATCTTCTATGCCATGGTGCCGGCATTCTCTTTGTAGGTCCTTATATCTCTCCCATGCATCATAGAGTGATTCACCTTCCCTTTGCCTAAAGGTGTTGAGTTTAACTCTCAACTTTGCAGTCTTTGTAGGTGGGAAGTACCTAGATAGAAAAGCTTGTAACACCCCTACGTTTATTAGTTTTATACATTGCACTGTTTCGGTGACCAGTGCCGGTCTGGTCAGTCAATAGGCTTAGAAACATATTTAAGTCACATAGAAAAGCTATAAATAAAAACTAATAGAAATTATATGAAGGAAAAATGGAAATAAGAAAAACAAAGCATAAAAGATTAAATGAGCCAAGGCCACAGCGATGGGTGACCGTATCGGGATGTGACTGCGAGATCAGTCGCTGCCCTATTTTCGAGTGGGACATTGTGACACCCTAGGCCTAATAATTATTACGAAGCTAGGGGAAATTTGAAAACCATAGAAAAGAGTTGAGAACAAGGTCAAATAATTGAATCAGGGTTCAGGAAGCAATACAGTGTTATAGGAAAAACGGATCAGACCGGTAAGGGGCAACTTGATCAATTCACCCTTAGAGGTGACTCATGGCTTAAATTTCCAATAAAATGTAGGAAATTAAAATATGAAATATAGATTCAAAGTGAAGAGGTGTGCGAAAGAAAAAGATAAAGAAAAAGAAAATTTCAAATGAAAAAGCTTTATGACATCATCAAGCTTATGTAAGCATGACTCAATTAATAATTTTAATTTCTAATTTTTTTTAACTTGGGATAATGCCTACATAAAAGGACAATTAAAAGAAAAAAAAAATAAAAATGCCCATTATCTTCTACCTTTGGCCGTCCCTCATCTCTCTCTCCTTTCTCTCTTTTTTTTTTTCATTTCCTCCATTGAAGCTTACTTTAAAGCTTTTTAAACCCTAAATTGAGTCATAAATCTCATAAATTCCTTAACTAAATCTTGCTTTTAGACCTTGCTAGACAATTTGGGAACAAAAGGAAAAAGAGAATTGGAGAATTAAAGACTTGAGAAAATCCAACAAAGAGGTTAGTGATAGTTCTTTCAAATCTCTCTTTATATTCATGCTTAGGCACTTTAACTAAGTTAGAATTTGTGTAAAATAAAACAAAAATGATATGTTATGGAAAAAATGAAATTTCGGCAGCCATGGGATGTTGGGGAAGATGGTGTGTTTTATTTCAATTAATCATGTATATAGGTCCAATTGAGTGTGTAGAGGTTATTGAAATAGTTTTGTTTCATGAATTGAGCTAATTGGTGAAATTAGGGTTCTTGACATTAGGGTTTGGTGAAAAATTGGGGATTTTGGTGAATTGATGCCCAATTGACCTAATTGATGCTTAAATTGGTCAATTGGTGTGGTTAGAAGTGTGATTGAATGTATAGATTGGATTAAAGTGTGAATGTGGTGCTGCCCCAATTTGGGCAGTTTGACCTTGGTCCCCTTAGGTGGCCATAAATTGAATCATGTTGCTCCAATTGGTGTGAGGCTAATTGGATATGAAAATTGGGTCATAATGCTACAATTTTCATGGAGAAACCCTGCCCTAAAACCGACCACAAATGGGTGAAAAATTAGGTTAAATCCGGATTAGGTACCCTGCCACTGTACAGAATTGACCATATGAATAGTACTTGTTCAAATAGTCATAACTTGGTATAGAAAGGTTCAAATGACTTGATTTTTATACCATTAGAAAGATATGACATAGTAGAACAACTTTCATTAAGAAACCAAACCCAAATTCTGACAAGAACCAAATCAAATTGCCAACCAAAATTGCTTCACTAAAACTGCTAGAACCCTAAACTTACCCAGAAATTTAGACTTTAGTCAATCCAGCTAGTTATGGTTAAATAGCCATAACTTGAGCTACAAAACTCCAATTTGAGTGATTCAAAAGGTTAAATAAATTAGACACACTAAGGAACAACTTTGATGAAAGGAAAGTTGGCCAAATTTTCACTGTACCATAGGCTAGTATAACTGTAAACCCAAGAGACAAAAACTGAAAATTTGAAATTTCACTTAGTGAGTTTGGAATTTCAATTGGCAATCAATGCCAACATAATTGTAACTCAAAATGTGGTATGTGGGTGAATTTAGAATTAATATACCTGTTAAAGATGAAAAAGTCAATATTTTAACTTGAATAGTAAAATGAATAGTACTACCATAACTAAAAATGTAAATGACCCAAATTTTATAAATCGCATTGAATAGATTAAGTTTATAAAAATTTAATTGTTTGATTATTTACTAGAAGTGATTTGAATGAGTACTATAACATTTTAAAATTTTGTGTTTTAGTAGAAAGAGACACTGGGAAGGATCAAGAAAAAATGAGTTAAGGCTAAGAGGCGACTCATTTGAGGTTTATGCACAACAACTAGTTCATTCTCAAATTTCAATTTGGATTTTGATTTGAATGAATTGTGAAATTAAATTATTTAATTTATGAGCTCATTTATATGAATATTTGAAATAATACAATTTATGTGTTGTTGGCCCAAATGTTGGGAAATTAGTTTGAATGTGGATCAATGGCTATTTTGATGTTTGAAAATTGGTTAAAATGGTTTGAAACCATAGCAATCGTAATTATTTGTTTGAATTCCTCACTAGCTTGCTTAGTGAGATGAATTGGTTTAAATTCTCTCTGTGGCTGAAGTGTTGAGGTGCGTGCCAGTTGAGAACGAATTGAATGAGTACTCATATATTTGTGATAGCTAGGCTTGGTATTCCTCATTAGCCTTTGGCTATTGGGATGAATTGGATAATTGGGTCATAATTAAGCTGTGTGACATTTCAAAAGAAATTGTTCTGTGATTTGATTTATTTTAAGAAATTTTCTGGATTTAAAAATAAAGCATGATTTTACATGTCTTAACATCTCAATTGATTTAATTTGAACAATTGTGATTTATTTGCTGTTTAATTTATTATTTTCTTTAAGTTGTGCACCACTGAGTCAATAGCTCAGCGATAGCTTTTTATTGCTATCATAGGTAAAGAGACATATAAAGTAGCCGAATAAGCTGCTTGGGACTGAAGTGATCAAAATTTTTGTATTACTACCTGGTATATAAATTAGGTCCTTGTAAATTATTATTTTGATGTATATGTAACTGTATGTATGTACATAAGACATAAGCAGTTGTAAAACAAAATTTTGAAATTTTGTTGTTGATCAATGTAAATTCTTGTAATATGAAACTGTTATTCCCTAGCTATGAAAACTCCTGAGTTCATGTTTGAAAAATATTTTTTTTTATAATGAATTGCCTGAGATTGTGTTGTTGAAATTGAGTTGAGTTGAAAATATAGGAGTCTAGAGTTGAGATATATATGTTGGGAGTATTTTCATAGGTTTTTGAAGAACTGTTTTCCCAAATTATAGACGGCACTCTGCCTGTCACACCTTACCCCTCTATAAGGCATAACATGATCCCGTAGAATACCTAATGAACTACCGAATTTCACCTACCGATAATTCATTAAGTACACTACAAGGGATTTTAAAGCCATTTTCTTACATTTTGAAAGTGGTGAGCATTTTGGTAGGAATTAAAATCATTTATTCTGTAACACCCCTATTTGCATAGCTTGGTATATTTCACTGTTCCTGTGACCGGAGTCGGTCCGGACAATTAAGGAGATTAGAACCATACTTAAGACAACTAGATAAACCATAAACACAAATAATTAGTAATGTCCAATTAGTTAAGTATAAATAAGAAAAATTGAACATAAGAAGTTAAACGAGCCAAGAGTCACAACGATGGGTGACCTTCTCGGGAACGACTGCGAAGTCGATTTAAACTCAAATTTCGAACCGTAAAATGTGACGCCGCGGTCCTTAGGACCCTTATAAACACAGTGGAAAAGAGAAAATCACGAAAAAGAGCTGTTAAGCCAGTCAAATAATTAGGTCAGGCAGCTGGAAGAAATACTGAATTATTTGCAAACCGGGATGAACCGGCGAGGGGCAATTTGGTCAATTGACCCTGAGAACTGACTCCTAACCTAACTGTCAAATAAAATTGGAGAAAAGAAAATTTTGGAATCGAAAATTAAATTAAAGAACTAATAGAAAAAAAAAGAAAATGGAAAAGTAAAAAGGTGATGACATCATGCATGACCTCATGCATGATGCCATAAAGAATAAAATTAATTTATTTACTTATTTAGATTTTTGGGTCTTCCATAAGGATAAAAACAAAATAAAGAAAAGAAAAACAAAATAACCAAAAGTCTTCTTCTTCCTTTCTCCGTTGCCACCCTCACTCTCCCTCATTTCCCCATGGATATCCTCCATTAAAGCTTGCACTCAAGCTTACAATCCTTCTTTAAACCTTAATAGATTCCATAGAAACTTCATAAAAACTTGTTCTAGTCACATGGGAAGGAGATTGGTCATCAAAGAAAGAGGAAAAAAGGAAAGCTCAAAGACACCTAACAAGGTTAGTGATTTAAGATGTGAAGTTAGTTTAATTGTTGCATTTTTAACATGATTAACTTGTAAATAAACTTAAAATGGAAAGAAAATTTATTGAGGGACCAAGCTGAAATTCTGCCAGCATGAAGGGGGAGGGTGATTTGCATGATTTGAATGGTTTAAATGGGTTTAGAAACTTAAATTAGTGAGTGGTTATGATTAAAGACCTTAAAAGTAGCTAAATGCAATAAATGACATGAATTAGGGTTTTGGACATTAAGGTTAGAGACCAAAAATGTGAAAACCTTGTAAATGGTGTCGTTGACCTAATGTGAAGTGAAAAGTGGTCATTTGTGACCTAATTAAGTGTGTTAGAAGTGTTTAAATCAAAGCCAAATTCGGATTGGGTATGAAGCATGACCAAAAGTCAACTTTAAGGGACCAAAAATGAAATTTTACAAGTCCAATTAATATGAGACCAATTGTGAATGAAAATAGGCACTAAATGACACAATTTCCATTTAGGAATCATGCCCAAAAAGTGACTAAAACCTAGTGAACAAATTGACCAAAGTTAGAAAATCTCAGTCTGTCCCTGTATAAACTGACTAAATGAACAGTGTTTGTTCATTTAGTCATAACTCGAGCTAGGCAAGTCAAAATGACCTGAAATTTTACCAGTAGTTAGATGAGATATAGACCTAAAACTTTTATGAAGGACACAAACCCAAATTATGCCATTAACCCAATCAAGTTACTGAGCAAAGTTGGGTCACTGAATCTGTAGAACTGCAGATTTGCCATATGAACAGTAAAGTTTCAATGGCTATAACTCTCTCTAGAAAACTCCGATTTAGGTGATTCTTGAACCGATGGAAACCTAAGAAATACTAGAACATTTTGTATGAAGAAAATTAGACCAAATTATGGACGTAACTTGATCAAATTGCTGAACGAAGTTGGATCGATAATCTGCCAGAACCAAAATCTGCAACATGAACAGTACACGTGAATAGTAACTGTATTTTGTCTATAACTTGAGCTACAAAACTCCAATCGGGATGATTCAAAAAGGAAAATAAACTTAAGACTTAGTCCAACAATAAAGTGACCAATGGAACAGTGCAACTTAGGACTCCAAAACTGAAATTTACCAAATTTGCCTAAAAGACTTAGAATTTGAGTAAACAACCAAAACCAACAAGTTTGGTGACCAAAATGTGGTATGTGGGTGAAGTTGAAATTTCCCTACCTATTAAGCCTTAGAAAGTCAACAATTTGACTTGAATAGTGTAATAAATAGTAACTCCGAAATGAAAATTTCCAAGAATGTTAGTTTAAGCATATTTGGGCTAGAATTAAGTATTTATGAATTAATTATTAGATTTATGCTAAGTTATGATACTGAAACACAGTAAACCTGTGTTTTTCAGTGGAAAAGAACACCAGGAAAGAACCCAAGGAATTGAGTCAAGGCCAATAGGCGACTCGCATCAGGTTTGTGCACAAAAATTTATAAATTATAGTTTTCACAATGAAAATTGATTTGTTATACATTGTGAATATGTTTATTTTATTATGAATTTCGAGAATGTTGTGCTACCTATTTTACAATGGAGATTTAAAATGAAGCTTGTTTAATTTTCTGCATTGTGAAATTTTTGTGTTAATTATGGGTTTTAAGTACTACGGTGTTGCCACTTGTGAATGAAAATTTGACTTTAGAAATTGATTGTGTTTCGCATAAAATATTTGAATAACTTGATTTAAATTGTTTTAATTCACACTTGGCATGACAATATTAATATGTTTCTCATCCACTTGTGGGGTGAGTTTGATATTTGATCAGTTTCCTCTCTCTCTGGCTTCTCAGTCTGAGGGGCGAGTTTGGATGAGTACTCATTAGCTAGCTAGCCACCTCCCTTATTGATTTCGATTAGTGAGGGTGTTTGCCTTGTCGTGATGTACACACGGCATGTTCGGAAATTTTGTGTCATGGCCTACGTTGTGTTATTGATTGGCAACACTATCTTTATTGAATTATTTAATCAAAGTTGTGTTGTGTTAAGCTTTGAAAATTATTATTTGTTATAAATGTGATTTGAAAATTTGAAATATGATTGTGAAATATTTGAATTATGAATTGTTCATGAATGTTTTAAATTATACATTTTACGTTTTATTGTGCACCACTGAGTATCTTTATACTCAACGATAGCTTTAACTTGCTGTCGCAGATAGAGAAAAGGACATAGCAGTAGAGTGAGCTGCTACAGTCAAAGAGGAGCATGGTTGAAGAAATTCTGTATGGGTATTGTCTATACCCTGGTAGTTTAGTTTGATGTAAATATGTTAGTATGCATATGTATCTCTGTAGTTTGAGCAGTTGTACAGATAAAATTGTAATAATATTATTTTTGAGATTTTGTGTTTGTAAATTAAATAGTGAATGTAAATTAAATATTTAAAATGCAATGTGTATGAGTTTATGAAATGTTTTGAATAATTAATTTTTGATTTGAAATTTAGATTTTGAGTTGAAGTATTGCCAGGGTTGTTGATTTGAAGTTTGATGGTTGCAAATGAAGTTGTGATTGAGTAATATATTGGAAGTGTTTTTATTTTCAGGTTTTGAAGAACTGTTTTCTCAAAATATAGACGGCACTCTGCCGAAATTTTTGTAAAAATTGCGGAGATTTTAAATATCCAAAAATTTGATTTGTGTTTGGACTTTAAATAAAGGTTTTTAATAATAAAAAAAAAAAAATTTTACCCACCAATTCCATAATGAACGAAAATTGTTTTAAAATCCCTTGTAGTATATTTAATGGGTTACCGGTAGGTGAAGTACGGTAATTCATTAGGTGTACTATGGGAACATGTTACATCTTACGAGGAGTAGGGTGTGACATGTTTAGTGGTATCAGAGCAAAGGTTTTAAAATAAATTTTGAACTGTGAATTTGAAATATTTTGTAGGTAAATACAACTACTCAAATGTTTGATACATATGATATATTTACATCATGAATATGCACTAACGGAGGTCAACCTCCTTATGTTTGTTCTCAAAGAGTAGAAAACTTTTGGAAAATGGAATGGAAGGGGGAGATCATTCCGTAGAGCAATCTATCGAGGCTGAGGTTCAAGGAGAAGCCCCAGCACTCCAGAATGTGAGTGGGTCAACCACTCCAGCTCCTCCTCAAGCACCGCAGTTCCCTGCTCAGTTTGCACAGCAGATATCTGCATTTTTTCAGCAAATGGTGAGATGTGTGCCACCCCAAGCTCAGATGCAAGCACCTGTAGCACAACCACAATCACCGACTCAGCAATATGAGAAGTTAATGAAATTTGGAGCTATAGAATTCAAAGGAACAGTGGATCCACTAGAAGCAGAACAGTGGTTAGAGAGGATGGAACGGGTTTTCAGAAAATTATAGTGTGCTGAAGAGTTGAAGTTTGAATATTCAGTATCACTTCTGCACGGAGATCCATATGAGTGGTGGAAGACCATCCCATACAGTCTGGTAGAGCCACCAGTCCTCACATGGGCAGACTTTTTAAGGGAATTTTGGCAAAAATGAGTTCCCGATATTTATGTAGATATGAAGCTGCAAGAGTTTTTAAGTTTGAAGCAAGGGGATAGAACTGTAGCAGAGTATGAGCGGAACTTTTCAAGACTAAGCCATTATGCTGGAAGGTTAGTTTCCACCCCAAGAGACCGGTGTAAGAGATTTGAGGCTGGGTTGAGGCCTAGCTTGAGAATGCAAGTGGTAGGATTCAAACACCATAATTTTTCTGAATTGATTTCACAAGCCCTGGAACTGGAAAGGATAGAATCAGAATGGGCAGTGAAAAAGAGTACACAAGAGAAAGAAAAAACTGAAAAGGTTACTGGCCAAGCTACTGATAGTGGCTCTGGGAAAAGAAAACATTTTGGAGGGTCTAGCTCGCGCCAATCAGGTAGAGATAGATCTTCTGGACAGAAACCATCCCAATCCGATCAACAAACTCAACAGACACGCAAAAAAATGCTGTCAGATCGACTTTGCGGGACTTGTGGTAAACCACATAGTGGAGTATGTTATAGAGCTGTAGGAGCATGTTTCAATTGTGGAGGGACTGGTCATTTTGCTAAGGATTGCATAAGTCCACACCGTTATGGATCATTACCACGTTAAAAGGATCAGCTTAAGTTTCTACCCCGAAGAGTTCACCAGCAGTTGGTAGAGACAGAGGCAGAGGTAGGGGTAGTACACCTAGAAGTCAGAGTACTGTGAATCAACCAAGACAAGGTGATGCTCTAGTGAGAGTATATACTATGCGACAGAGGAATGAGGATGAAACTTCTAACATGGTTGCTGGTATTTTCTCGATTCTTTACTAAGATATGACTATGTATTAAAAAAATGATAATTAATTTTGATATATTAGTGACTAGTCTTTTTAAAATTAATTTTGGAAGAGTTTGTTAATGAAAAGAGCACACAAGAATTTGTAAAGTTAATTAGTAAGCCTAATTAGGTAAGGTAAGAGAACCTAAAAGTAAGTTATAGTAATATAGCTACCTTAGATGCGGGTAAAGGTGTTACTGTTGATAGATGTCAGTGGGTACCATAATCAAAATAAATTTAAGAAATTAGTGAATTTGAAAAAATAAGATATAGGGAAGTTTAATCTATTGGGATGTATCGTAGTAACTATGCAATATTCTTAATGTTTGTGCTATAAGCTGCAGATTATAATACTGACTTGGGATTTATTGTGTAGAGCTACATACTACCCAATAGTATACAAGGATAAAAATAGTCGCAAACGACATCTATTTTGGTACAGTTATAATAAAATAAAGTTTTCTTATTAGAAAGGAGTTTGAAAATCCTAACCTGGGATTTAAAACTCTAAAGTTAGAATATTACAAGGTTATAGTTCAGTACAAAAGAAAATAATGATTACACATTAGTGCAAAATAAGCTATAGAATATTAATAAAAAGAAAGAAATAAATAGAACAGTAAGAAATGAGAAAAATACTAGATGAGAATTTGCCACCAGGGCAAACAACTTACTTAAGACGTGTAATGATATCCCGAACTATTTTATCAAGAAGGAAATAAGTTAAACAAAAGCAAACAAGATAATGCAAAATAGCACATAGGCCTTGGTCATAAATGGAGATAGTAAGATAATGGTTATGGACCTATGGCCAAGAAAGAGATAAGCAGTTCATAAATGACCAACAAGGTCATTTAAGAAAAAAGACTATAAAGGAAAATAATTGTTAAAACAACAACAAGAAAAGACAAATATTCTAAACTAAACTGAAGGTTGCATCAAATTATCAAGAGATTTGATAAGAAAAGAGTAAAACTATGTTCTCACCCATAGGACCATACGAGGTTCTAGAAAAAGTGGATCCATTAGCACACAGATTTCATTACCTCCAAAGTTGAAATGAATTTCAATCTAACTTATGACAGAAGCTCATAAGAAACTTGGCACACGATGTGAGCAATCGATGAGTAAATAGTATAGGTTAAAGTGCTGTGGAACCATCATTCAGGCTAGGAAGCTACTAAGGAGCGTGAATAGGACATGAGGAGACAGCACCCATAACTGTTCAGAGACTAATACCAGGTAAAATTTTGAGGACAAAATTATTTTAAGGGGGGGGGGGGGGGGAGAATTGTAACACCCCTATTTGCATAGCCTGGTATATTTCACTGTTCCGGTGATCGGAGTCGGTCCGGACAATTAAGGGGATTAGAACCATACTTAAGACAACTAGATAAACCATAAACACAAATAATTAGTAGTGTCCAATTAGTTAAGTATAAACAAGAAAAACTGAACATAAGAAGTTAAGCGAGCCGAGAGTCGCAGTGATTGGTGACCTTCTCGGGAACGACTGCGAAGTCGATTTAAATTCAAATTTCGAATCGTAAAATGAGACGCTGCGGTCCTTAGGACCCTTATAAACACAGTGAAAAAGAGAAAATCACAAAAAAGAATTGTTAAGCTAGTCAAATAATTAGGTTAGGGAGCCGAAAGAAATACTGAATTATTTGCAAGCCGGGATGAACCGGAGAGCGGCAATTTGGTCAATTGACCCCGAGAGCTGACTCCTGACCTAACTGTCAAATAAAATCGAAGAAAAGAAAATTTCAGAATCGAAAATTAAATTAAAGAACTAATAGAAAAATAAATAAAAAAAAAAAAAATGGAAAAGTAAAAAGGTAATGACATCATGCATGACCTCATGCATGATGCCATAAAGAATAAAATTAATTTATTTACTTATTTAGATTTTTGGGTCTTCCATAAGGATAAAAACAAAATAAAGAAAAGAAAAACAAAAAAACCAAAAGCCTTCTTCTTCCTTTCTCCCTTGCCACCCTCACTCTCCGTCATTTCCCCATGGATATCCTCCATTAAAGCTTGCACTCAAGCTTACAATCCTTCATTAAACCTCAATAGCTTCCATAGAAATTTTTAATACATAGTCATATCATTGTGAAATTTTTGTGTTAATTATGGGTTTTAAGTACTACGGTGTTGTCACTTGTGAATGAAAATTTGACTTTAGAAATTGATTGTGTTTCGCATAAAATATTTGAATAACTTGATTTAAATTGTTTTAATTTACACTTGGCATGGAAATCCTTCATTAAACCTCAATAGCTTCATTAAAGCTTACAATAGCTTCCATAGAAATCTTTAATACATAGTCATATCATTGAGAAATTTTTTTGTTAATTATGGGTTTTAAGTACTACAGTGTTGCCACTTGTGAATGAAAATTCACACTCAAGCTTACAATCCTTCATTAAACCTCAATAGGTTCATTAAACCTCAATAGCTTCTATAGAAATTTTTAATACATAGTCATATCATTGTGAAATTTTTGTGTTAATTATGGGTTTTAAGTACTACAGTGTTGCCACTTGTGAATGAAAATTTGACTTTAGAAATTGATTGTGTTTCGCATAAAATATTTGAATAACTTAATTTAAATTGTTTTAATTCACACTTGGCATGGCAATATTAATATGTTCCTCATCCACTTGTGGGGTGAGTTTAATATTTGATCAGTTTCCTCTCTCTCTGGCTTCCCAGTCTGAGGGGCGAGTTTGGATGAGTACTCATTAGCTAGCTAGCCACCTCCCTCATTGATTTCGATTAGTGAGGGTGTTTGCCTTGTCGTGATGTACACACGGCATGTTCGGAAATTTTGTATCATGGCCTAAGTTGTGTAATTGATTGGCAACACTATCTTTATTGAATTGTTTGATCAAAGTTGTGTTGTGTTAAGCTTTCAAAATTATGATTTGTTATAAATGTGATTTGAAAATTTGAAATATGATTGTGAAATATTTGAATTACTAATTGTTCATGAATGTTTTAAATTATACATTTTACGTTTTATTGTGCACCACTGAGTATCTTTATACTCAGCGATAGCTTTAACTTGCTGTCGCAGATAGAGAAAATGACATAGCAGTAGAGTGAGCTGCTACAGTCAAAGAGGAGCACGGTTGAAGAAATTCTATATGGGTATTGTCTATACCCTGATAGTTTAGTTTAATGTAAATATGATAGTATGCATATGTATCTCTGTAGTTTGAGCAGTTGTACAGATAAAATTGTAATAATATTATTTTTGAGATTTTGTGTTTGTAAATTAAATAGTGAATGTAAATTAAATATTTAAAATGCAATGTGTATGAGTTTATGAAATGTTTTGAGTAATTAATTTTTGATTTGAAATTTAGATTTTGAGTTGAAGTATTGCCAAGGTTGTTGATTTGAAGTTTGGTGGTTGCAAATAAAGTTGTGATTGAGTAATATATTGGAAGTGTTTTTATTTTCAGGTTTTGAAAAACTGTTTTCTCAAAATACAGACGGCACTCTGCCGAAATTTTTGTAAAAATTGCGGAGATTTTAAATATCCAAAAATTTGATTTGTGTTTGGACTTTAAATAAAGGTTTTAATAATTAAAAAAAAAAAATTTTACCCACCAATTCCATAATGAATGAAAATTGTTTTAAAATCCTTTATAGTATATTTAATGGGTTACCAGTAGGTGAATTACGGTAATTCATTAGGTGTACTATGGGAACATGTTACATTTTACGAGGAGTAGGGTGCGACATATTCAAAGCTTAAAAACTAGTAAATATTTTTGTCCATTTTTATTTTTCCATAAATTTTATAAAAATTTCGGCAGAGTGCCGTCTGTATTTTGAGAAAATAGTTCTTCAAATACCTGAGAAAAACACTTCCAATAAATTTTCCACAACTCCCAACCTCCAAATAATCTCAAGTCAACACAATTAAATTCATTCCACAATTCAACAAAAAATTTATCAGCTAAAATATTTTATAACTTCATTCACAGTGCATATAGTACGAAATTCACAAATACAAATCTTAATTTACAAAAAGAAAATTCAAAAATAATATTATTACAATTTATTATACAACTGCTCAACTTTACATTGATACATAAAACATTACAATATTTACATCAATTAACTACAAGGGTATAAATAAATACCCGTACAAATTGATCAGTGAAGTCCACTATCTCAGTAGTAGCTCACTCTGCTGTTTTCTCCTTGCCCTTATCTGCGACAGCAAAATAAGCTATCGCTAAGTATAAAAATACTCAGTGGTGCACCATAAAAATTTGAAATGCAGTACATAAAATATTCATTGACAAAACACAATTTAAATATTGCACAATTACATTTCACAAATTATCAAAACTCATTATAGCACAATTTTCGTCAAACAATTTCATAAACATAATGTTGCCAATTCATACACAACTTAAGCCATGACACAAAATTTCCGATCAATGCCGTATTGTATACCACGACAAAGCAATCTATAACCCCACTAATCGAAATCAATGAGGGAGGTGGCTAGCTAGCTAATGAGTACTCATCCGATCTACAACCTCAACTGGTAAACCAGAGAGGGAGAAAAATAATCGATTTCAACCCCATAAATGGAGGAGGAATAATAAGGCACTGTCATGCTAAGTGTGAATCAGAAATCCATTTCAAATAATTTTATTCAAATATTGCATACAAAAATCAAATCAATTTTCAAAGTTACATTTTCATTCACAAAGTGGCAACACAAAAGTTCTTAAACTCATAATGCGTACTAAATCAGTTTTTCAAGGATAAAATGCTTAAATAGGGTTTATTGTGCACAAACCTGACGTGAGTCGCCTCTAGGCCTTGACTTAGTATCTCAGACTTTTCGAGTCTTTTTCAACTGAAACACAAAATTTATAGTGTCTCAGTATCTTTACTTCATAACAATTCCAATAACTAATTCCAATATGTTTAAACTTATATTCTTGCAAATTTCATGTTGAGGTTACTATTTATGGTACTATTCAAGTGAATTTATTGACTTTCTAAGGCTTAATAGGTATGGGAGCTCCAACTTCACCCACATACCACATTTTGGTTACCAATTTTGTTGGTTTTGGTTGTTTTCTCAAAACTTAGGTCTTTTAGGCGAAATTGCAAATTTTCAGTTTTGGTGTCTTAGGTTGCACTGTTCCATTGGCCATTTTGCTGTTAGAATTTTGCAAAATTTACTTCATAGAAAATGTTCTCTATTGTCTTAAATTTATCCTTCTTTTTTGAATCGCTCTAATTGGAGTTTTGTAGCTCAAGTTATAGCAATTTGAATCATGGCTGCCAGATTGGACTTAACCCAGATTTCTTGGCAAATTCTGGTTCTGGTAGTTTTAGGTCACCAACTTTGGGTGGCTAAATGGCTTAGTTAAGGGCAAAATTTGGATTTGTGTTCTTCATGAAAGTTTTAGGTCTATATCTCATCTATCCACTGGTAAAATTTCAGGTCATTTAGACCTGCCTAGGCCAAGTTATGGCCAAATGAATAAAAACTGTTCGTTTGGTCATTTTTGTACTGGTCAGACTGCAAAAATCCAGATTTGGTCAATTTGTTCACTAGGTTTTGGTCACTTTTTGGGCATGATTCCTAAATGAAAAATTTTCCATTTTGTGTAATTGGCCTCACACCAAATGGACTTGTAACTTTTCAGTTTTGGTCCCTAAAAAGGACCTTGGTCCTACTGCCTGCAGCATGACCCTAAGCAATCCGAATTTGCATTTGGTTCCAACACTTCTAACATACTCCAATTGGTCACAAATGACTATTTCTCATCTCAAACCAAGTCCAACACACCATTTAACACATTCTCACATTTTTGTCTTCCAAACCCTAGGTGCCAAACCCTAATTCACCAATTTGTTACACTTAATTAATTCTAAGCATACCAACATCACTTCCACATTCATAAAAACTTACCTACACTTTTAATTCAATAAAAAAACATGTATACACTCATCAAACCTAGCTACTCAAATTTACTTCTAGTCCTCCAACACTTATTTTCATTTCATTTTAAGTTTATTTTCAAGTTCATTCAACCATAAACACTAGAATCAAACCAAAAAAAATTCAAGTTGGATCACTAACCTTAGTGCAGAATTTTAATCTTCAATTCTCCTCACTTTCTTGGTTTTAATAGCATCCAAGCTTCATATCAAGGTCCACTGGCAAGGTTTGCTTAAGGGGGTTAGGGAATTTGTGGCAGAATTTAGGGTTTTTAGGGTTTATGAGAGCTTAAGGTGAGCTCCCATGGTAGTTTCAAGAATGAAAAATGAGAGAGAGAGAGCTAAGGGAGAGGGACGGCAAAATGGAAGAATGAAGACTTTTGCTAATTTTTTTTCTTTCTTTAATAAATTAATCCCTTATGGAGACCATAATTATCCAAGTTTTAATTTTTTTTAATTATAGTATTTATTGCATCATGCATGATGTCATGCATGATGTCACCACTTTCCACTTTTTCTTTTTCTTTTTATTTATTTATTTTTTCCATTAGTTCTTTAATTTAATTTCCGATTCCAAAATTTTCTTTTCTCTGATTTTATTTGACAGTTAGGTTAGGAGTCAGCTCTCGGGGTCAATTGACCAAATTGCCCCTCGCCGGTTCAACCCGGTTTGCAAATAATTAAATATTTCTTTTGGCTCCCTGACCTAATTATTTGACTGGCTTAACAATTTTTTTTTGTGATTTTCTCTTTTCCACTATGTTCGCAATAGTCCTAAGGACCGTGGCGTCACATTTTACAGTTCGAAATTTGAGTTTAAATCGACCTCGAGTCCTTCCCGAGAAGGTCACCCATCGCTGTGACTCTCGGCTCATTTAACTTCTTATGTTCTGTTTTTCTTATTTATACTTAACTAATTGGCAATTACTACTTATTTGTGTTTAAGGCTTATCTAGTGTCTTAAGTGTAGTTATAATCCCCTTAATTATCCAGACCAACACTGATCACCGAAATAGTGAAATATACCAGGCTATGTAAATAGGGGTGTTACAATTCTCCCCCCCTTAAAATAAATTTCCTCTCGAAATTTTACCTGGTATCAATTTCTAAACAATTGTGGGTGTTCGCTCCTCATGTCCTCTCGTTCTCAAGTAGTTTCTTAGCCCGAATGATGGTTCCACAGCACCTTCACCAATGGTATTTGCTTGTTCCATAGCTGCTTTACCTCATAAGCCATAATCTCTATGGGTTCTTTCTCATATGTAAGGTCTGGATTCACTTCAATTTCTTCTACTAGTAGTACATGAGATGGGTTTGATCTGTACCTCCTCAACATGGACACATGGAAGACATTATGTATCTTCTCTAACTCTAGAGGTAATACCAATCAATATGCTAAAGGACCCACTCTTTCCAGAACCTCATATAGCCAAATGAAATGAGGACTCAGTTTCCCCTTCCTGCCAAATCTCATAATCCTCTTCCAAGGGAAAACCTTGAGGAATACTTTGTCACCCACTGCATATTCAATATCCCTTCTCTTCAGATCAACATAGGACTTCTGACGGTCTGATGCAGTCTTAAGTCGATCTTTGATCACCCTGATCTTCTCTTCAGTTTGCTGAACAATTTCGGGTCCAATCATCTTTCTTTCACCCACGTTATCCCAACACAACGGGGTTCTACATTTTCTGCCATACAAGGCTTCATATGGAGGCATCCCAATGCTTGATTGGTAGCTGTTGTTGTAAGCAAACTCAATCAAAGGCAAATGTGCGTCCCAACTGCCCTTAAACTCAATCACACAAGCTCATAGCATGTCCTCCAATATCTAAATTACCCTCTTAGATTGGCCATCTGTCTATGGGTGGAATGCCATGCTGAAGTTTAGTCTAGTTCCTAGGGCTCTCTGAATACTACCCTAGAATCTAAAAGTGAACCTAGGATCTCTGTCAGATACGATGGATACTGGCACTCCATGTAGTCTCACAATCTCATCAATGTACAACTTGGCCAATTTTTCTAAACTGTAGTCCATCCAAACTGGCAGAAAATGAGTAGACTTGGTTAGTCTGTCAATAATGACCCATACTGCATCATGACTCTTCTGTGTCCTCGGAAGTCCCATCACAAAATCCATTGTTATTCTCTCCCATTTCCATTCCGGTACTGGTAGTGGATGTAACAACCCAATTGGTACTTGATGCTCTGCCTTCACTTGCTGACAAGTTAGGCATTTGCAAACAAACTCTGCCACATCTCTCTTTATACCCATCCACCAGTAATGCTCCTTTAGCCCTCTATATATTTTTGTAACACCAGGGTACATGGCAAAAGGAGACTCATGTGCTTCCTTCAAAATGATCTGCCTCAAATCAACATTATTAGGAACACACATTTTGCGCTGGTGTAGCAATAGACCATCATCTCTTATTGAGAATTCTGGTTTCTTGCCCTGTTAGACTTCTCCTAATAATTTTTGAGACTTCTAATCATTCTGAGCAGCCATTCTGATCTGATCAATTAACACTGGTTGTACATGCCATGCAACTGTTGTCTGCCCCTCATCATCAATCTCTAAGCTGGCATGTAATGATCTCAACTCATGTACCATAGATAAAGGAGTAACCCGTAGACTTGCCATAGTCTTGCGACTTAAGGCGTCAGCCACCACATTAGCTTTCCCTGGCTGATAGTCTTTCAGACAATCATAGTCTTTTATCAACTCTAACCATCTCCTCTGTCTCAAATTCAACTCTTTCTGGGTGCCCAAATACTTTAAACTCTTATGATCTGTGTAGATGTAGCACTTCTCCCCGTACAAATAGTGTCTCCAGATCTTAAGAGCAAATATTATAGCTGCAAGCTCTAAGTCATGTGTCGGATAATTTCGCTCATGCGGTTTTAGCTGGCGTGATGCATAGGCAATGACATTTCGATCTTGCATCAATACACAGCCTAACCCATTGTGAGAGGCATCACTGTAAACTGTGTATTCTTTACCCGGAGTAGGTAAAGTCAGGACTAGAGCTTCAGTCAAACATCTCTTCAATTCATCAAAACTCTGCTGGCATTTATCCATCCACTGAAATTTCACATCTTTTCTAAGCAGCTTGGTCAATAGAGATGCCACTATGGAGAATCCCTTCACAAATCGATGGTAGTATCCAGCTAAACACAGAAAACTGTGAATCTCTGTGATATTTATGGGTGGCCTCTAATTAAGGACAACTTCTATCTTACTAGGATCTACCTTAATACCCTCTGCTAATACTATGTGTCCTAAAAAGGATATCTCCTTCAGCCAAAATTCACACTTCGATAATTTGGCGTATAGCTGTTTCTCCCACAAACTTTCCAGTACAATCCGCAGATGTCTATCTTGCTCTTCTACACTCCTCGAATAGACCAATATATCATCTATGAAAACCACAACAAACTGGTTGAGGTATGGTCTGAAGATAGTGTTCATAAGATCCATAAAAGCAGTCGGAGCATTAGTTAACCTGAATGGCATGACCAAGAACTCATAATGACCATAGCAGGTTCTAAAGGCAGTTTTAGAAATACTCTGCTCTTGTACTTTCAGCTGATAATAACCTGATCTCAGGTCAATTTTGGAAAACACAGCTGCACCCCTTAACTGATCAAACAAGTCATCAATGTGGGGCAATGGGTATCTGTTCTTTATTGTCACCTTATTCAATTGTCGATAGTCAATGCATAACTAGAGAGTGCCATCCTTCTTCTTTACAAATAATACTGGCGCTTCCGAAGGTGACACACTAGGGCGGATAAAGCCCTTGTCAAGCAGCTCTTGCAACTGCACTTTCAACTCTTTCAATTTTGCTAGAGCCATTCTATATGGTGTTATAGAGATTGGGTCGACACCAGGCATAACATCAATTTCAAACTGCACTTGTCTTTCTAGAGGTAATCTTGGCAATTCATCAGGAAATACATCCGAAAAGTCACATACCGTAGGGATATCCCTCAATGCTAGACTACCCACTTGGGTGTCTATCACATGTGCCAAGTACGCCTCACACCCCTTCCTAATTATTTTCCTGGCTAGTGCAGCTGAAATGATGTTTGAAGGCAATATCTGCCTCTCCCCATGTATTACTACATCACCATACTAAGGGAGACCAAAAGTGACTGTCTTCAGTTTACAGTCAATCATTGCATGATGCTTGGCACCAATCCATGCCCAAGATAATGTCATAATCTTTGAAGGGCATTTCAATCAAATTAAACAGAAAAGTGTGTCCTTGGATCACCAAAAGACAATCCCTATATAGTCTTTTTACCCTGACCTCCTAGCCTAATGGACTAGTTACTAGCACATCATAGTCCATTGGTACACACTGAATAGCAGTAGAATACATCACACGAGCACTGACATATGAATGTGTGGAGCCAGGATCAAACAACACATATACATCTTGGTTAAGGATAGAGAAAATACCAGCTATTACGTCTGATGTTTCAGCCTCCTCCCTTTGATGCATGGTATACACTTTGACTGGTGCGCCACTGGGTACTGGCTGGTTAACAGTTCTTTGACTTCCAGGAGTGTTACTAGGACCCCTACCTCTGCCTCTACCTCTACCAGCCAGTTGTGACCCTCTAGGTGCAGAGACTTGGGCTGATCCCTTAGATGTAGCAGAAGGTCCAAACCGACACGGACTAGTACAATCCTTAGCAAAATGTCCGCTCCCTCCACAGTTAAAACATGCACCTGTGGCCTTGAAACAAATCCCACCGTGTTCTACCACAAGTCTCACACTGCCGGACTGATAAAGCTCCTCGAGGTGCTTTCTGGGTCTGCTGACCAGACCGAGGTGGTCTTTAGCCAGAGAATCTGCCTCTGCTAGATCTGCGAGAGCTAGATCCTCCAAAATGTTTCCTCTTCCCTGAACCACTTTAGGTGCTTGACCAGTAGTCTTTTCAGTTTTCTCTTTCTCTTGTGTACCCTTTTTCACTGCCCCTTTTGATTCTATCCTTTCCAGTTCCAAGGCTTGTGAAATCAGCTCAGAAAAATTCTGGTGTCTGAATCCCACAACTTGCATCCTCAGATTCGGCCTTAACCCGAACTCAAACCTCTTACATCTATCTCTGAGGGTGGAGACTAGGCTTTCAGCATAGTGGCTTAGCCTTGAAAAGTTTTGTTCATCCTATGCTATTGTTCTATCCCCTTGTTTCAAATTCAAGAATTCTTGTAACTTCATATCCACATAAGCATTAGGGACCCACTTATATCGAAACTCCCTCAAAAACTCTAACCAGGTCAACACAAGTGGCTCAACTAGGCTGTGGGGGATGGTCTTCCACCATTCATATGCATCCCCTTGGATAAGAGATACTGAATATTCAAATTTTAATTCTTCAGTACACTGTAGCTTTTTGAAAACCCGTTCCATTCTTTCTAACCACTGTTCTACCTCCAATGGATCCATAGTGCCCTTAAAATCGATGGCCCCAAATTTCATCAATTTTTCATATTGCCAAGCCGAGGGCTGTGGTTGTGCTACAGGTGTTTGCATCTGAACTTGAGGTGGCACATTTCTCGCCATTTGTTGGAAAAAAGCAGCCATCTGCTATGCAAACTGAGTAGGAAACTGTAGTACTGGAGTAGGAGCTGGAGTAGCTGACCCACTCACGTTCTGGAGTGCTGGGGCTTCCCCTTGAATCTCAACCTCAATAGATTGTTCCACGGAATGATATCCCACTTCCATTCCATTTCCCAAAAATTTCTACTTCCTGAGATCAAACACAAGAAGGTTGACCTCCGTTAGTGCATAATCATGATGTAAATATGTCATATGTATCAATTAAAGACACTTGAGCAGTTGTACTTATCAAAGAAATATTCATACACATAGTCAAAATTTATTGGAAAATCATGTTCTGATACCACTAAAACATGTCACACTTTTCCCCTCTGTAAGGTATAACATGATCCCGTAGAATACCTAATGAACTACCAAACTTTACCTACCGATAATTCATTAAGTACACTACAAGGGATTTTAAAATTATTTTCTTACATTTTGGAAGTGGTGAGTGTTTTGGTAGGAATTAAAATCATTTATTTAAAGCTTAAAAACTAGTACAAATTTTTGTCCATTTTTATTTTTCCGTAAATTTTATAAAAATTTCGGCAGAGTGCCGTCTGTATTTTGAGAAAACAGTTCTTTAAATACCTGAAAAAAACACTTCCAATAAATTTTCCACAAATCCCAACCTCTAAATAATCTCAAGTCAGCACAATTCAATTCATTCCATAATTCAACCAAAAATTTATCAACTTAAAATATTTCAAAACTTCATTCACAGTGCATATAGTACGAAATTCACAAATACAAATCTTAATTTACAAAAAGAAAATTCAAAAATAATATTATTACAATTTATTATACAACTGCTCAACTTTACATTGATACATAAAATATTATAATATTTACATCAATTAACTATAAGGGTATAAATAAATACCCATAAAAAAGTGATCAGTGAAGTCCACTATCTCAGTAGTAGCTCACTCTGCTGTTTTCTCGTTGCCCTTGTCTGCGACAGCAAAATAAGCTATCGCTGAGTATAAAAATACTCAGTGGTGCACAATAAAAATTTGAAATATAGTATATAAAATATTCATTGACAAAACACAATTTAAATATTGCACAATTACATTTCACAAATTATCAAAACTCATTATAGCACAATTTCGGTCAAATAATTTAATAAACATAGTGTTGCCAATTCATACACAACTTTAGCCATGGCACAAAATTTTCTGATCAATGCCGTGTTGTACACCACGACAAAGCAATCTACAACCCCGCTAATCGAAATCAATGAGGGAGGTGGCTAGCTAGCTAATGAGTACTCATCCGATCTATAACCTCAACTGGTAAACCAGAGAAGGAGGAAAATAATCGATCTCAACCCCATAAATGGAGGAGGAATAATAAGGTACTATCATGCTAAGTGTGAATCAGAAATCCATTTCAAACAATTTATTCAAATATTGCATACAAAAATCAAATCAATTTCCAAAGTTACATTTTCATTCACAAAGTGGCAACACAAAAGTTCTTAAACTCATAATGCGTACTAAATCAGTTTTTCAAGGATAAAATGCTTAAATAGGGTTTATTGTGCACAAACCTGACGTGAGACACCTCTAGGCCTTGACTCAGTCTCTCAGACTTTCCGAGTCTTTTTCAGCTGAAATACAAAATTTATAGTGTCTTAGTATCTTTACTTCATAACAATTCCAATAACTAATTTCAATATGTTTAAACTTATATTCTTGCAAATTTCATGTTGAGGTTACTATTCATGATACTATTCAAGTCAATTTATTAACTTTCTAAGGCTTAATAGGTATGGAAGCTCTAACTTCACCCACATACAACATTTTGGTTACCAATTTTGTTGGTTTTGGTTGTTTTCTCAAAACTTAGGTCTTTTAGGCAAAATTGCAAATTTTCAGTTTTGGTGTCTTAGGTTGCACTGTTCCATTGGTTATTTTGCTGTTAGAATTTGGCAAAATTTTCTTCATAGAAAATGTTCCCTATTGTCTTAAATTTATTTTCCTTTTTGAATCACTCCAATTAGAGTTTTGTAGCTCAAGTTATAGCCATTTGAATAATGGCTGCCGGATTGGACTTAACCCAGATTTCTGGGCAAATTCTGGTTCTAGCAGTTTTAAGTCACCAACTTTGGGTAGCCAAATGACTTGGTTAAGGGAAAAATTTGGATTTGTGTTCTTCATGAAAGTTTTTGGTCTATATCTCAGCTGTCCACTAGTAAAAGTTCAGGTCATTTAGACCTGCCTAGCCCAAGTTATGGCTAAATGAACAAATACTATTCATTTGGTCATTTTTGTACAGGTAGGACTGCAAAAATCCGGATTTGGTCAATTTGTTCACTAGGTTTTGGTCACTTATTGGGAATAATTCCTAAATGAAAAATGTTCCATTTTGTGTCTATTTTCATTCCCAATTGGCCTCACACCAATTGGACTTGTAAATTTTCAGTTTTGGTCCCTGAGAGGGACCATGGTCCTGCTACCTGCAGCTGACCCTAAGTAATCCGAATTTACATTTGGTTCCAACACTTCTAACATACTCCAATTGGTCACAAATGACCATTTTTCACCTCAAACCAAGTCCAACACACCATTTAATGCATTCTCACATTTTTGTCTTCCAAACCCTAGGTGCTAAACCCTAATTCACCAATTTGTTACACTTAATTAATTCTAAGCATACCAACATCACTTCCACATTTATACAAACTTACCTACACTTTTATTTCAGTCAAAACACATGTATACACCCATCAAACCCTAGCTGGTCAAATTTACTTCTAGTCCTTCAACACTTATTTTCATTTCATTTTAAGTTTATTTTCAAGTTCATTCAATTATAAACACTAGAATCAAACCAAAAAAATTCAAGTTGGATCACTAACCTTAGTGCAAAATTTTAATCTTCAATTCTCCTCACTTTCTTGGTTTTAATGGCATCCAAGCTTCATATCAAGGTCCACTTGCAAGGTTTGCTTAAGGGGGTTAGGGAATTTGTGGCTGAATTTAGGGTTTATGAGAGCTTGAGGTGAGCTCCCATGGTGGTTTCAAGAAAGAAAAATGAGAGAGAGAGAGCTAAAGGAGAGGGACGGCAAAATGGAAGAATGAAGACTTTTGCTAATTTTTTTTTTCTTTCTTTAATAAATTAATCCCTTATGGAAGACCATAATTATCCAAATTTTATTTTTTTTTAATTATAGTATTTATTGCATCATGCATGATGTCATGCATGATGTCACGACTTTCCACTTTTTCTTTTTTTTTCATTTATTTTTTCTATTAGTTCTTTAATTTAATTTCCGATTCCGAAATTTTCTTTTCTTTCATTTTATTTGACAGTTAGGTTAGGAGTCAGCTCTCGAGGTCAATTGACCAAATTGTCCCTCGCCGGTTCAGCCCGGTTTGCAAATAATTCAATATTTCTTCCGGCTCCCTGACCTAATTATTTGACTGACTTAACAATTCTTTTTTGTGATTTTCTCTTTTCCACTGTGTTTGCAATAGTCCTAAGGACCACGATGTCACATTTTACTGTTCGAAATTTGAGTTTAAGTTGATCTCGCAGTCTTTGCCGAGAAGGTAACCCATCGCTGTGACTCTTGGCTCATTTAACTTCTTATGTTTTGTTTTCCTTATTTATACTTAACTAATTGGCAATTACTAATTATTTGTGTTTAAAGCTTATCTAGTTGTCTTAAGTGTGGTTCTAATCCCCTTAATTATCCGGACTAACACCGATCACCGAAGCAGTGAAATATACTAGGCTATGTAAATAGGGGTGTTACACTGTCGAATTTTTTATAAAATTGCGGAGATTTTAAATTAATTAAAATTTTGATTATGACTTAACTTCAATTAAAGGTTTTTAATACCTGTTCAAAATTTCCCACCACTTTAAAAAGAAATGGAAATTGGTTTAAAATCCCTTGTAGTGTATTTAATGGGTTATCAGTGGGCAAAGTTCGATAATTCATTAAGTATACTATGTGATTATATTATGCCTTACAGAGGGGTAAGGTGTGACAAAGCTTGTTAGAGTCCTCCCAAGTGGTGAATGTTCCAACTGGTTGAGAAACTAACCACTTCCTTGCTCTATCTGGAAGGGAAAATGGAAATGCTCTGAGTCTTATGGCTTGATCAGAGACCCCATTCATCTTTAATGTGTCACAAAAGGCAAGAAAGCGCTGGAGGTGATAGTGCAGATCTTCTGTTGGTGAACCCCAAAACTGGGTCTGTTGGATCATCTGGAGTATAACACCCCTCACCCGTCTACAGTGTAGCCAAGCAAGGCGTGCTACACGGCGTGCTGGAGCACCTAGTATGTGATTATCTTATTTTCTGAATTCAATTTGATTTAAGAAGTCTTTATGTGATATTCATAACATACTGGTTCTATTTTCATATTTTAATAAAATTAGTGTTTCAAAAATGGTAAAAAAATTTCGGCAAGGTGCCATCTATATTTCGGACAACTGTCCTTCTAAACCTGTTAAAAGCAGCTCAACATGATAATCTCAATCTTCCAACTAATTTTTCAATCTCAAAATTTCATAGTTTCAAAATACAATCCATCATAATTTACATTCATCCAAACACTCTCCATAGGAGTTTAATATGTACAAATTATTACAAACCTTAAAGTTTTATGATATACATATTACATAACAAAATGTCAAAATACAACTGATAGCCATTACACAAGATCCTAAGTCCAACAATGTATGCAGTGCAGTGCAGATGACTCTGGACTCCTGTACAGATCTGATGTCTCACTCGGTCATAGGTCTGCTGGGCTCCCCAACTGTGTCTCCAATACCTATGCGTAGCAAAAGTAATGTGCTAAGCAATTCTTCTTAGTGGTGCCAATTATAAAGAAATATACACTAAAATACAATAAATGAATTGTTTATGAATTTATGACATCGATATTCTTTGCAGTTGCTATTTCTACTTTTATTTACTAACATTTCATTTTTGCTAATTTTGGTGGTACTGTATGTCAATAAATTGAATTTAGCAATTTGAATTTAATAATGCTTAAATTAACTGCCCATGTAGCCTATACATTGACCAGACTGGATAAATGGATATATTGGCACTGGGTATCTAGTACTTCGGGCTATCACTGTCACACCTTACCTCTCTGTAAGGCATAACATGATCCCGTAGAATACCTAATGAACTACCGAACTTCACCTACCGATAATTCATCAAGTACACTACAAGGGACTTTAAAACTATTTTCTTGCATTTTGGAAGTGGTGAGCATTTTGGTAGGAATTAAAATCATTTATTCAAAGCTTATAAACTAGTAAAAATTTTGTCCATTTAAATTTTTGCCGCAAATTTTATAAAAATTTTGACAGAGTTTCATTTATATTTGGAGAAAACCGTTCTTCAAAACCTGTAAAAAGCACTTCCAATGAATTTTTCCTAACTCCCAACCTCCAAATATTCTCAAGTCAATACATCTCAAAATTTTCAAAACAAACTATTTCATATCATTCCATCAATATTGTATGCATAATTTAACTTTACAAATATAAAAGCCAAAAATAATATTATTACAATTTATTATACAACTGCTTACTTTACATTGATACTTATGACATTACAGTATTTACATCAAAATAATTACAAGGGTATAAAACAATACTCGTACTAAAATGATCAAGAGTTCTTGTCAATCCCGCAGCTCACTCTGCTGCTTTCTCTTTGCTCTTATCTGCGATAACAAAATAAGCTATCGCTGAGTATAAAAATACTCAGTGGTGCACAATAAAAATTTAAAATATAATACATAAATCATTCATTATAAAATCACAATTTAAATATTTCTCAATCACATTTCACAAGTTACTAAAATTCGTAATAACACAATTTGGTCAAATAGTTCAATAAACATAGTGTTGCCAAATCATACACAACTTAAGCCATGACACTGTATGTGATACTTAAGCCAAATCATACCAGTTGAGGAGGAATAATGTGATACTGTCATGCTAAGTGTGAACACAAAATCAGTTCAAAACAATTTATTCAAATAATTTATGAGAAATCTTCAAAGTCATATTCACAATCATAAATGGCAACACAATTCATAATTAACTCAAAAAAATCAAATTTTTAGGAATCATATATTTAAATAAAAATTACTGTACACAGACCTGATGTGAGTCACCTCTAGGCCTTGATTCAGTCTCTCAGAGCTTCTAAGTCTTGTTCAGCTGAAACACACAGTTTCACAGTGTTTCAGCATCATAACTTAGAATCCAAAAATAAATTTAACTTCACTTTTTCCTAGCTCTAATGTGCTAAACTCGACGTTCTTGAAATTTTTGTGTTTCGAGTTACTATTCACTACACTATTCAAGTCAAATTTTTGACTTTCTAAGGCTTAATTGGTATGGGAATTCCAACTTCACCCACATAGCACATTTTGGTCACCAAACTTGTTAGTTTTGGTCATTTTCTCAACACTTAAGTCTTTTAGGCAATCAATTTTCAGTTTTTGGTGTCTAGGTTGCACTATTCCATTGGTCATTTTACTGTTGGAATTTGGCAAAACTTCCTTCTTAGAAAATGTTCCTTATTGTCTTAAGTTTATTCTCCTTTTTGAATCACTCCAATTGGAGTTTTGTAGCTCAAGTTATATGCAAATTATATTTACTGTTCATGCTGCAGAATTTTGTTTTGGCAGATTATTGATTCCAACTTCGTTAAGCAATTTGATCAAGTTAGGTCCATAATTTGGTCTAATTTTCTTCATATGAAATGTTCTACTATGCCTTAGGTTTCCATCGATTCAAGAATCACCTAAATCGAAGATTTCTAGAGAGTGTTATAGCCATTGAAACTTTACTGTTCATATGGAAATATGCAATTCTGCAAGTTCAGGTCATCAACTTTGCTCAGTAATTTGATTGGGTTAATGGCATAATTTGGATTGGTATTTTTCATGAAGTTTTAGGTCTATATTCCATCTAACTACTGGTAAAATTTTAGGTCATTTTGACCTGCCTAGCTCGAGTTATGACCAAATGAACAAACTGTTCATTTGGTCAGTTTGTGCAGGGCAGCCGGCAAATTTTCAACTTTAGTCAATTTGTTCACTAGGTTTTAGTCACTTTTTGGGGATGCTTCCTAAATGAAAATTGTGTCATTTAGTGCCTATTTTCATCCCCAATTGGTCCCATATCCATTGGACTTGTAAAATTCCATTTTTGGTCCCTCAAAGTTGACTTTTGTTCGTGTTGCATACCCAATCCGAATTTGGCTTTGATTCAAACACTTCTAACACACTTAATTAGGTCACAAATGGCCATTTCTTTCCTTAAACTATGTCAAAGACATCATTTAGCACTTCTTCACATTTTTGGTCTCTAAACCCTAATGTCCAACACCCTAATTTCCATGTTAAGCTCATTTCATGCAATTAAACTATATAAACCTCAACTACACCTTCAATCAAGCTCACCTACCCTTTTAATTGTATCAAAATCCATCAATTTCAAGTTACCTCTAAGCTGGCTGAATTTCATTATATTCCTAAATATGTTGTTTTTATTTTATTTTCATCAATACTAGTTCATTTCAAGTGCAAATTCATGAATATAAGGAGAATTGAGAGGATTCTTGACTTAACTTTAATGAAGTATTCCCAAAGCTTCAATTCTTCCACTTTCTTCCCTCCTATTATTCTTTAATCTTCTTTTCTAGGGTAACTTAGAAGCTTTTTCGGGTTTAAGGTTGAAATTTGTGGGGAAGAACTAAGTTTTTCAAGCTTTAAAAGCTTGTTAATGGAGGAACCTTGGGAGAGAAAAGTGAGAGAGAGATGAGGACAATTTTTGAAGAAGAAGAAATGATTTTATTTCTTTTTTTATGAATTTTTAAGTCTTATGGAAGACCAAAAATGTAAATAAATAAATTAATTAATTATATTCTTTATGGCATCATGCATGAGGTCATGCATGATGTCATCACCCTTTTGACTTTTCCATTTTCAATTTTCTTTTTTTTTTTACTAGTTCTTTAATTTAATTCTCGATACCGTAGTTTTCTTTTCTCCGATTTTATTTGACAGTTAGGTCAGGAGTCAGCTCTCGGGGTCAATTGACCAAATTGCCCCTCGCCGGTTCATCTCGGTTTGCAATTAATTATATATTTCTTTTGGCTCCTTGACCTAATTATTTGACTGGCTTAACAGTTCTTTTTCGTGATTTTCTCTTTTCCACTATGTTTATAAGGGTCCTAAGGACGGCGGCGTCACATTTTACGGTTCAAAATTTGAGATTAAAATGACTTCGCAGTTGTTCCCGAGAAGGTCACCCATCACTGTGACTCTCGGCTCGTTTAACTTCTTATGTTTTGTTTTTCTTATTTATACTTAACTAATTGAACATTACTAATTATTTGTGTTTATGGTTTATCTAGTTGCCTTAAGTATGGCTCTAATCCCCTTAATTGTTCGGACTGACACCGGTCACCGGAACAGTGAAATATACCAGGCTATACAAATGAGGGTGTTACAATTCTCCCCCCCTTAAATAAATTTCGTCTCCAAATTTTACCTGGTATTAATCTCTGAATAGCTATGGGTGTTGTCTCCTCATGTCCTCTTCTCGTTCTCGAATGATGGTTCCATAGCACTTTTACCAACGGTATCTGTTTGTTCCGCAGCTGTTTCACCTCATAAGCCAGAATCTCTATGGGTTCTTCTTCATACATGAGGTCTGGATTTACTTCAATTTCTTCCACTGATAGTACATGAGATGGGTCTGATCGATACCTCCTCAACATAGACACATGGAAGACATTATGTATCTTTTCCAACTCTGGAGGTAGTGCTAACTGATATGCCAAAGGACCCACTCTTTCCAGAACCTCATAAGGCCCAATGAAACGAGGACTCAGTTTCCCCTTTCTGCCGAATCTCATAATTCTCTTCCAAGGAGAAACTTTGAGGAAAACATTCTCACCCACTGCATACTCAATATCCCTTCTCTTCAGATCAATGCAGGACTTCTGACGGTCTGATGCAGTCTTAAGTTGATCTCTGATCACTCTGATCTTTTCCTCAGTTTGCTGCACAATTTCAGGTCCAATCATCTTTCTTTCACCCACGTCATCCCAACACAACGGGGTTCTGCATTTTCTACCATATAAAGCATCATATGGAGGCATCCCAATGCTTGATTGGTAGCTGTTGTTGTAAGCAAACTCAATCAAAGGCAAGTGTGCATCCCAACTGCCCTCAAACTCAATCACACAAGCCCGTAGCATGTTCCCCAAGATCTGAATTACACTCTCAGACTGGCCATCTGTCTATAGGTGGAACGTAGTACTGAAGTTCAATCTAGTTCCTAGGGCTCTCTGAAGACTACCCCAGAATCTAGAAGTGAACCTAGGATCTCTGTCTGATACGATGGATACTGGCACTCCATGCAGTCTCACAATCTCATCAATGTACAACTTGGCCAATCTTTCTAAACTGTAATCCATCCGAACTGGCAGAAAATGAGCAGATTTAGTCAGTTTGTCAATAATGACCCAAACTGCATCGTGACTCTTCTGTGTCCTCAGAAGTCCCATCACAAAATCCATTGTTATTCTTTCCCATTTCCATTCTGGCACTGGTAGTGGATGTAACAACCCAGTGGGTACTTGATGCTCTACCTTTACTTGCTGACAAGTTAGGCATTTGGATACAAACTCTGCCACATCTCTTTCCATACCCATCCACCAGTAATGCTCCTTTAGCCCTCTATACATTTTTGTGCCACCAGGGTGCATGGCAAAAGGAGACTCATGTGCTTCCTTCAAAATGATCTGCCTCAAATCGACATCATTAGGAACACACATTCTACCCTAGTGTAGTAGTAGACCATCATCTCTGATTGAGAATTCTGATTTCTTGCCCTGCTTGTCACACCCTACCCCTCTGTAAGGCATAACATGATCCCGTAGTATACCTAATGAATTACCAACTCCGTCTACTGATAATCCATTAAATACACTACAAGGGATTTTAAAAACTTTTCTTACTTCTTTTACAGTGGTGAGCACTATTTAGAGGTGTGGAAGACTTTGGTGAACTGAAGTGAAACAACTAACTCATTTGATTTATTTGGAATATCTGTAAAAATTTTGGCAAGGTGCCATTTGTATTTTGGACAAAACAGTTCTTCAGAAAACCTGTAAAAAGCACTTCAATATATTTTCAAATCTCAACTCCAACATTTTTATCAACACAACACATTTCTCAAGTCAAATCCACAGTGATTTTCAAAGACTAAGATACAAAGATATAACACAATTTTTACAAGCCAAATAACTCATAATTATTTTACAACTTTACTGTACAACTTAAATTTACAACTGCTCAAAACCAAGAATAAAATATACATACAGTGAATATACATTACAGTACAAAATGCCACATGTGGTATACTCACTATACCCAAAAATCTCTCGCTGGCGATACTAGCAGCCTAGCCTGCTGCCCTGTCTGTCTCTCTACCTGCGACAGCAATAAAAAGCTATCGCTGAGACAATGTCTCAGTGGTGCACAACATTTAACAAATACAAATTTTAAATCACAATTCATAAATCATATCAATAGTGGATACTTAAAACCATAGTTAAATTCAAGACAATAAATGTCAACAAGAATTTAAACTCCATTTGTTAATATCACAATAATTTTCAATAAGTCAGATCATGGTTGAATTCAATAGACAGTATATGTCAATAAGAGTTTAAATCAATTTCACAATCTCACAATACATAATAACACAATTCGATCAAATAACTGAAGAATACAGTGTTGCCAATCTATAACACAATTTAGGCCATGACACAAATTTTCCATATATGCCGTATTGTACACCACGACAAGACATGCTCACCCCAATAATCGAAATCAATGAGGGAGGAAGCTAGCTATATAATGAGAACTCATCCATACTCACCTCGGATCGAAGTCAAAGAGGAGGAACATAATCATACTCACCCTGCACTAATAAGTCAAAGAGGGAGGAATAATCACACTCACCCCATTAATGGAGGAGGAACATATTATCAGTGTCATGCCAATTGTGAGTCAAAACAATTCCAAACATTTTATTCAAATGATCCGTAAGAATCCAATAAATTTCCAAAGTTATAATTTCATTCACAAAATGCCAACACAATTCGTAATTCACTTCAATTTCCACAAAAACCATTTACAGTGCTTTTCAATCAATAAGTATCCATCAAATACCATTCAAACAATTTTTCACAGTTTCAAACCATTCACAATGTTTTTCAATCAATAAGTGTCCACCAAACACATTTCCACAATTTAAAACAATGATATGCAAATAGTCAATATTTATTTCCATTGAAAATAATTCAAAAGAAAGCTTGTTGTGCACAAACCTCGATGATCCCCCGATCTGGACTCGGTGTTTCCTTCCTTTTCCTGAGCCTTTGGTAATCGAGAAACACAATTTGAAGTGTTTCAATTACTAATTTAAACTGTCTCTATCGATGGTGTTTGGTAAATAATGCACTGAACTCAATTATTCACTTAATCACCTAATATACCGACCCTCGTTGCGTTTTAGGTAAATTAGGTTTTAGTGTCGTTAATATGTCACATTTGATAGGGTTTTAGGTTTGGTATGTTTTACCAAAGTCATTTCCTTGCTTAGTGCATTTTAATGCAAATTGCTGGATTCCGGGACACTGGTTTGACCTAACCGGACGATCTAGTTTCCTCGGTTTTCGGGTCTCGGTCGAAACTACAAACTTGTAGATTTAGGTCTTATGGACCGCGGTGCAAAATTTCAGGTCAATCCGAGTTAAGTAGACCGAGTTATGGTCATTACACTCTTGCTGGTCAAATGGTACCATTTTAGGTCAATTTTAGGTCAAATTGGTCAATTCTGGTTCGGCCAGTGTTTGGACCCGAACTTGTGCAAGTTGTTTGACTTGCTTATGGTCATTTCTGGGCTTTGGTGTCTTCATAAGACTTGTAGGTATGGGTCTTAACTATTCTTGGTTAAAATTTCAGGTCAATTGGACCTGGTTTGAGTGAGTTATGGCCTAAACACTCACTGCTGCCCAATTGGTCATTTTTCAGGTCCTAATTGCACCTAATCCGAATTGGTCATTTTTTTAGGTCACCTTGCAAGCAGAATTTTGGCCTGGTTTCTCAATGAAAGTTGGCACATTTTGTGCCTAGTTTCACCTCAAATTGGTCTCATACCAATTGAGGTTACACATTTAAGGTTATAGGCTAAAATGTGTACTGCCCTCAATATGCTTTTCACACCCCATTCAAAACACATATTTACCTTGCAAACTTTACTTCCATACCCTACCAAATCAGTTTTGGTACATTACCAAAAGCACTTTCTACTTTACATTAACATTATTTTGGGCAGATTCCAATCAGCCTCAACACACCAATATCATTCACAATTACAATTTCTAAGTACTATTACAAACACACCTAACCATTACAAATTTTACACACACTTTACAAGATCAATCTACATACATATCATCAATCCTTCTAGGTTAATATTCTGTATACATTTCCTTCAATATATACCATTACTCAAGTGTCCCCAAGCTGCCACAAACCATTCTTCAACATCAAAGTGCCATCCATTTTACAATTTCCCATCCAAGTGCATAAATCACCACATAAACATGAAATAATTCACTAGGTTACTAATTCATCATGATCAACACCATTTCTCATCAATTATATGCACAAATATCTCATCAAAAACGTGACTCATGGCTGTCCAAAATGAAAACAACAATAACCCTTCAAACTCAAAATTTTCTTTCACCAAACTAACACCCATAACATGAACATAAACTTTAACAAAGAAATTCTCAAAAATGCAAACTTACCTTTAATTGTAACTTGCTAAACCTTCATCAAACTTCTCAAAATTAGTATCAATATCTTCCTTGTGATGTGTAGACAAAGTTTAATGAAGAACACTAAGAGGTTGGAGTTGAAAATGGAGAGTTAAGAAAGCTTGCATGAAAAATGGCTATGGAGTTTCCTTCACTCTTCAATTCGGCAATTTGAATGCAAATGAGGAAGATGACTTATTCAGCTGCATTTTAAGTGTACACATGTCCCACTATGTATTTAATTAATCCCCTTAGTTGTCCACTTAGTCACTTAATCATATAATAAAGTAATTATTCATTTATTCCACATTTAACCCATAATTTCCACTATTTATTTTAGGTACCACCAATTTAATTTTTCATTTTATTTTCTAAGTGTAATACTATTTATTTTTAATGGACATTTAGGTCAAAAGACACTTCGGGATGTCAAATGACCATAATGCCACTGTTCGTGTGTCATTACTGATTTTTCAGTTTTTCCGTGTTTTGACTGTTTTTCGATTTCTCACTTTTCTTTGTACTATTTATTTAATTTTTCTTTGATATTTCTAATGATATTTATTCTTCAACAAGGGTCTATTTATGTCCCAAAAATGTTTTCGTGGTTCCCATGATCAGGGCGATCCAACGGTCCACGCCGTGACTTCCCAGTGCGGTCACCCATCGTTAGGTTTCCCGGCTCGTTTAACTTGATCACATTTCTTTGCAATCATTTTTCCTTTGTTTTTCTTGTACTTTCTTTTCTTTTATTTCATTATTTTATGTCTCCTCACTCTCATTGAAGTGTGGTTCTAGGCATCCTAGCTGTCCGGACAACACTGGTCACTGGAGCAGCAGAACGCACTATCGAACTCAGGGGTGTTACACTTCTCCCCCCCTTAAATAAATTTCGTCCACGAAATTTTACCCAGTAATCATCTTACAATAGTCATACGTTTATTTTCTCCTTTCTATATGATCGTAAGACTTTTAACAATCTAATACAATGTTTACTTTGTTTGGATAACACCAATCTCCTCTTACTATTATGTTGTCTAATATTTCAGCTCACGTTCCTTCTTGAATGACCCTTGAGGTCATATTAGAATCATTCATCGTGCATTGGTCCTCGACCATTCTAGTCCATAGTCTTCCTCACATTCGAATATTTCTTTGTTACATATGAATCAACTGCTCAAGTCTCTACTTCCATAACTCTTTTTATCTGTCAATGTTCTATAACTTACTTCCTTTTATCTTGAACTATAACCTTTCGATATTTTAACTTTTGAGTTTTAGATCCCTAAGTAGGATTATAAAACTTATTTATAACAAATAAATACTCACAAGGCATAACTATGCCAAAACAGATGCCGTTGGCAACTATTCTCATCTAGGTGTACTATCGGTTAGTACGTAGCTCTACACAATAATCTCAAGTTAGTACTGTAATCTGCAGCTTACAGTATAAACATCAAGAACATTGCATAGTTACTACTATACATACCAATAGATCAAACTTTGTTATCTTTTATTCTTTTTGAATTCACTGATATTCGAATCTTATTCTGATTACAATATCCATTAGCAATTTCTAACAGTAACCTCCTTGCCCTTATCAAGAGCAATTCCATTACTGCATCTTACTTTTACGTCCTCTTGCCTTACATTAAGTAGGCTCACTAATTAGCTTTATAATTTATGGTGTGTTAGAAAATACTTTTCGCCGATAAACTCTTTCAAAACTAATTTCACTTATTATCACAATCCTTATCTTAAGGGCTAATCACTAATGCGTCAAAATTTATTCCTCTGTAAACGAATAACAACAGAACATATAGTTCTAACACTAATGTAAAAATATGAAAATTCCAGGTCAAACAATACATATATATATCTCAGTTGCTAATTGAGAAAGTACCAAAGAATGATGTCAAAAGTCTCAGTCTCTTTTCTGTCGTATAGCGTATACTCTCGTTGAAGCATCACCCTGTTTTGGCTGATTCACAGTAGTCTGACTTCTAGGTGTACTACCCCTACCTCTACCTTTGCCTCTACTAACTGATGGTGAACTCTTTGGGGTAGAAACTTGGGTTGATCCCTTTGGTGTAGTAAATGATCCAGAACGACCTGGATTTACACAATCCTTAGCAAAATGACTAGTCTCTCCACAATTAAAGCATGCTCCTAAGGCTCTATAACATACCCCACTATGTGGTTTACCACAAGTTTCACAAAGTCGATCCGACGCATTTACGGGTTTCGTTGAGTTGGTGATCGGATCGAGGTGGTTTCTGTCCAAAAGATCTATCTCTACCGGACTTCTTACTATCTCTGTCGTATCCCCCAAAGTTTGTCCTCTTTCCAGTAGGACCACTAGAACTCTGTTCTGCTGACTTTCCCTCTTTTTCTGCCTTCTCTGATTTCTTTTTCTCAAGAGCCGCTTCAGATTCAATTCTTTCTAATTCTAGTGCTTGAGAAATAAGTTCGGAAGAAGTTGTTATGTTTGAATCCGACCACTTGTAATCGATACTAGGCTTCAAGCGGTTTCAAACCTCTTACATCTCTCCTATTTGGTAGAAAGTAGACTTCTTGCATAATGGCTTAGGCGGGAGAATTCCCTTTCATACTCGACCACCGATCCCCTGTTTGAGACTTAGGAATTCTTGCGACTTACGGTCTACATAAGCATCGGGGACATATTTTTGCTGAATTCACGAGGAAGTCATTCCATGTTAGCACTGCAGTTCTATCGGTGTGGGGATGGTTTTCCACAGTCATAAGCATCCCCACAGCAAAGATCTGAGTACTCAAATCTAAGCTCCTCTGTGCAATGCGGTTTCTTGAATACCCTATCCATCCTCTCTAACCATTGTTACGCCTCTAGAGGATCTCTGTTCCCTTGAACTCTGTAGCCCCATACTTCATCAATTTGTCATATTGTCTAGCGAGATCGTGGTTGTACCACCGGTGTCTGTATTGGGACTTGAGTAGGCACATTACCATCCATTTGTTGGAACATTGCAGTGCGTCTGTGGCGAATCGAGAAGCTGCGATCTTGCGGTGGTGCTCTTGAACCACGACATTATGTAGGCATGGGGCATCCTTTTGCACCTCAGCCTCAATAGATTGATCGACTGAACGATCACCCTCTTCCATAGTCAATGCGAGGATTTTAGATCTCCTAAACCAATAACACAAGGAGATTTCCTCCCGTTAGTGCATATTTATAATGTAATGTACTGTATGTATCAAACAATGATATTGAGCAGTTGTACTGTGAAGAAAGAATATTCAAATGACAGGTGAAAACAGAATTTAAAAACTTTGCTCTGATACCACTAAAACATGTCACACCCTACCCCTCTGTAAGGCATAACATGATCCCGTAGTATACCTAATGAATTACCAACTCCGTCTACTGATAATCCATTAAATACACTACAAGGGATTTTAAAAACTTTTCTTACTTCTTTTACAGTGGTGAGCACTATTTAGAGGTGTGGAAGACTTTGGTGAACTGAAGTGAAACAACTAACTCATTTGATTTATTTGGAATATCTGTAAAAATTTTGGCAAGGTGCCATTTGTATTTTGGACAAAACAGTTCTTCAGAAAACCTGTAAAAAGCACTTCAATATATTTTCAAATCTCAACTCCAACATTTTTATCAACACAACACATTTCTCAAGTCAAATCCACAGTGATTTTCAAAGACTAAGATACAAAGATATAACACAATTTTTACAAGCCAAATAACTCATAATTATTTTACAACTTTACTGTACAACTTAAATTTACAACTGCTCAAAACCAAGAATAAAATATACATACAGTGAATATACATTCTGATTACAAAATGCCACATGTGGTATACTCACTATACCCAAAATCTCTCATTGGCGATACTAGCGACCTAACTTTCTTTATACTGTCTGTCTCTCTACCTGTGACAGCAATAAAAAGCTATCGCTGAGACAATGTCTCAGTGGTGCACAACATTTAACAAATACAAATTTTAAATCACAATTCATAAATCATATCAATAGTGGATACTTAAAACCATAGTTAAATTCAAGACAATAAATGTCAACAAGAATTTAAACTCCATTTGTTAATATCACAATAATTTTCAATAAGTCAGATCATGGTTGAATTCAATAGACAGTATATGTCAATAAGAGTTTAAATCAATTTCACAATCTCACAATACATAATAACACAATTCGATCAAATAACTGAAGAATACAGTGTTGCCAATCTATAACACAATTTAGGCCATGACACAATTTTTCCATATATGCCGTGTTGTACACCACGACAAGACATGCTCACCCCAATAATCGAAATCAATGAGGGAGGAAGCTAGCTATATAATGAGAACTCATCCATACTCACCTCAGACTGGGAAGTCAAAGAGGGAGGAACATAATCATACTCACCCGAGACTAATAAGTCAAAGAGGGAGGAATAATCACACTCACCCCATTAATGGAGGAGGAACATATTATCAGTGTCATGCCAATTGTGAGTCAAAACAATTCCAAACATTTTATTCAAATGATCCGTAAGAATCCAATAAATTTCCAAAGTTATAATTTCATTCACAAAATGCCAACACAATTCGTAATTCACTTCAATTTCCACAAAAACCATTTACTGATTGCTTTTCAATCAATAAGTATCCATCAAATACCATTCAAACAATTTTTCAGTTTCAAACCATTCACAATGTTTTTCAATCAATAAGTGTCCACCAAACACATTTCCACAATTTAAAATAATGATATGCAAATAGTCAATATTTATTTCCATTGAAAATAATTCAAAAGAAAGCAGTTGTTGTGCACAAACCTCGATGACTGTCCTCCGATCCGACTCAGTGTTTCCTTCCCTTTCTGAGTCTTTGGTAATCGAGAAACACAATTTGAAGTGTTTCAGACTAATTTAAATCGTCTCTATCGATGGTGTTTGGTAAATAATGCATCAACTCAATTATTCACTTAATCACCTAATATACCCTCGTTGCGTGTTAGGTAAATTAGGTTTTAGTGTCGTTAATATGTCACATTTGCTAGGGTTTTAGGTTTGGTATGTTTTAACAAAGTCATTTACTTGCTTAGTGCATTTTAATGCAAATTCTTTGGATTCCGACACTGGTTTGACCTAACCGGACGATCTAGTTTCCTCGGTTTTCGGTCTCGGTCGAAACTACAAACTTGTAGATTTAGGTCTTATGGACATGTGCAAAATTTCAGGTCAATCCGAGTTAAGTAGACCGAGTTATGGTCATTACACTCTTGCTGGTCAAATGTTACCATTTTAGGTCAATTTTAGGTCAAATTGGTCAATTCTGGTTCGGCCAGTTTTTGGACCCGAACTTGTGCAAGTTGTTTGACTTGCTTATGGTCATTTCTGGGCTTTGGTGTCTTCATAAGACTTGTAGGTATGGGTCTTAACTATTCTTGGTTAAAATTTCAGGTCAATTGGACCTGGTTTGAGTGAGTTATGGCCTAAACACTCACTGCTGCCCAATTGGTCATTTTTCAGGTCCTAATTGCACCTAATCCGAATTGGTCATTTTTTTAGGTCACCTTGCAAGCAGAATTTTGGCCTGGTTTCTCAATGAAAGTTGGCACATTTTGTGCCTAGTTTCACCTCAAATTGGTCTCATACCAATTGAGGTTACACATTTAAGGTTATAGGCTAAAATGTGTACTGCCCTCAATATGCTTTTCACACCCCATTCAAAACACATATTTACCTTGCAAACTTTACTTCCATACCCTACCAAATCAGTTTTGGTACATTACCAAAAGCACTTTCTACTTTACATTAACATTATTTTGGACAGATTCCAATCAGCCTCAACACACCAATATCATTCACAATTACAATTTCTAAGTACTATTACAAACACACCTAACCATTACAAATTTTACACACACTTTACAAGATCAATCTACATACATATCATCAATCCTTCTAGGTTAATATTCTGCATACATTTCCTTCAATATATACCATTACTCAAGTGTCCCCAAGCTGCCACAAACCATTCTTCAACATCAAAGTGCCATCCATTTTACAATTTCCCATCCAAGTGCATAAATCACCACATAAACATGAAATAATTCACTAGGTTACTAATTCATCATGATTAACACCATTTCTCATCAATTATATGCACAAATATCTCATCAAAAACGTGACTCATGGCTGTCCAAAATGAAAACAACAATAACCCTTCAAACTCAAAATTTTCTTTCACCAAACTAACACCCATAACATGAACATAAACTTTAACAAAGAAATTCTCAAAAATGCAAACTTACCTTTAATTGTAACTTGCTAAACCTTCATCAAACTTCTCAAAATTAGTATCAATATCTTCCTTGTGATGTGTAGACAAAGTTTAATGAAGAACACTAAGAGGTTGGAGTTGAAAATGGAGAGTTAAGAAAGCTTGCATGAAAAATGGCTATGGAGTTTCCTTCACTCTTCAATTTGGCAATTTGAATGCAAATGAGGAAGATGACTTATTCAGCTGCATTTTAAGTGTACACATGTCCCACTATGTATTTAATTAATCCCCTTAGTGGTCCACTTAGTCACTTAATCATATAATAAAGTAATTATTCATTTATTCCACATTTAACCCATAATTTCCACTATTTATTTTAGGTACCACCAATTTAATTTTTCATTTTATTTTCTAAGTGTAATACTATTTATTTTTAATGGACATTTAGGTCAAAAGACACTTCGGGATGTCAAATGACCATAATGCCCCTGTTCGGGTGGCATTCCTGATTTTTCGGTATTACCGGGTTTTGTCTGTTTTTCGATTTCTCACTTTTCTTTGTACTAATTATTTAATTTTTCTTTGATATTTCTAATGATATTTATTCTTCAACAAGGGTCTATTTATGTCCCAAAAATGTTTTCCAGGGTTCCCCGCAGTCCAGGGCCAGTCAACGGTCCACGCCGTGACTTCCCAGTGCGGTCACCCATCGTTAGGTTTCCCGGCTTGTTTAACTTGATCACATTTCTTTGCAATCATTTTTCCTTTGTTTTTCTTGTACTTTCTTTTCTTTTATTTCATTATTTTATGTCTCCTCACTCTCATTGAAGTGTGGTTCTAGGCATCCTAGCTGTCCAGACAACACTGGTCACTGGAGCAGCAGAACGCACTACCGAACTTAGGGGTGTTACACTGCTTGACTTCTTCCAATAGCTTCTGATACTTATGATCATTCTGAGCAGCCATTCTGATTTGATCAATCAACACTGGCTATACATGCCATGCAACTGCTGTCTGCCCATCATCATTAATCTCTAAGCTGGCATGTAATGATCTTAACTCATGTACCAAAGACAAAGGAGTAACCCGTAGACTTACCATAGTCTTGCGACTTAAGGCATCAGCCACAACATTAGCTTTCCCTGGCTGATAGTCTATCAGACAATCATAGTCTTTTATCAACTCTAGCCATCTCCTCTGTCTCAAGTTCAGCTCTTTCTGGGCGCCCAAATACTTCAAACTCTTATGATTTATGCAGATGTAATACTTTTCCCCATACAAATAATGTCTCCAAATCTTAAGAGCAAACACAATAGCTGCAAGCTCCAAGTCATGTGTTGGATAATTCCTCTCATGCGGTTTCAGCTGGCATGATGCATAGGCAATGACATTTCGATCTTACATAAGCCATTGTGAGAAGCATCGCTATAAATGGTGTATTCTTTACTCGGTGTAGGTAAAGTCAGGACTGGAGCTTTAGTCAAACATCTTTTCAATTCATTAAAACTCTGTTGGCATTTATCCATCCACTGAAATTTTACATCTTTTCGGAGTAGCTTAGTCAATGGAGATGCCAACATGGAAAATCCCTTCACAAATCGACGGTAGTATCTAGCTAAACCTAAAAAACTGTAAACCTCTGTGACATTTCTGGGTGGCCTCCAATTAAGGACAACTTCTATCTTACTTGGATCTACCTTGATGCCCTCTTCTGATACTACATGCCCCAAGAAAGATATTTCCTTCAGCCAAAATTCACATTTTGACAATTTGGCATATAGCTGTTTCTCTCTCAAAGTCTGTAGTACAATCCGTAGATGTCTATCATGCTCTTCTGCATTCCTCGAATAGACCAATATATCATCTATAAATACCACAACAAACTGGTCGAAGTATGGTCTGAAGATAGTGTTCATTAGATCCATAAAAGCAGCCGGAGCATTAGTTAACCTGAATGGCATAACCAAAAACTCATAATGGCCATAGCGGGTTCTAAAGGCAGTTTTAGCAATACTCTACTCTTGTACTTTCAGCTGATAATAACCTGATCTCAGGTCAATTTTGGAGAACACAGCTGCACCCCTTAACTGATCAAACAAGTCATCAATGCGGGGCAATGGGTATCTATTCTTTATTATCACCTTATTCAACTGCCGACAATCAATACACAAATGGAGAGTGCCATCTTTCTTCTTTCCAAACAACACTGGCGCTCCCCAAGGTGACATACTAGGGCGGATAAAGCCCTTGTCAAGCAATTCTTGCAACTGCACTTTTAATTCTTTTAGTTCTGCTGGTGCCATTTTGTATGGCGTTGTAGAGATTGGGTCCACACTAGGCATAACATCAATTTCAAACTGCACTTCTCATTCTAGAGGTAATCCTGGCAATTCATCAGGAAACACATCCGGAAAGTCACATACAGTGGGGATGTCCTTCAGAGCTGGACTATCCACTTGGGTGTCTATCACATGTGCCAAGTACGCCACACCCTTTCCTAATCATTTTTCTGGCCAGTGCAGCTGAAATGATGTTTGAAGGCAATAGCTGTCTCTCCCCATGTATTACTACATCACTATACTGAGGAAGACCAAAAGTGACTATATTCAGTCTACAGTCAATCATCGCATGATGCCTAGCTAACCAATCCATGCCCAAGATAATATCATAATCTCTGAAGGGCATTTCAATTAAATCAGACAGAAAGGTGTGTCCTTGGATCACCAAAGGACAATCCCTATATAAGTTATTGACCCTGACCTCCTGGCCTAATGGACTAGTTACTAGCACATCATAATCCATTGGTACACACTGAATAGCAGTAGAACACATCACACTAGCACTAACATACGAATGTGTGGAGCCAGGATCAAATAACACATGTACATCTTGGTCAAGGATGGAGAAAATACCAACTGATACGTCTGATGTTTCAGCTTCCTCCCTCTGATGCATGGTATACACTCTGACTGGTGCGCCACTGGATACTGGCTGGTTAGCAGTGCTTTGACTTCCAGGAGTGTTACCAGGACCCCTACCTCTGCCTCTACCTCTACTAGCTGGCTGTGATCCTCTAGGTGCAGAGACTTGGGCTGATCCCTCATATGTAGCAAAAGGTCCAGACCGGCGCAGACTAGTACAATCCTTAGCGAAATGTCCGCTACCTCCATAGTTAAAACATGCACCAGTAGCCTTGAAACAAACCCCACCATGAGTTCTATCATAAGTTTCACACTGTCGTACTGATAGAGCTCCTCAGGGTGCTTGCTGGGTCTGCTGACCAGACCGGGGTGGTCTTTGGCCAGAGAATCTGCCTCTGCCAGATCTGCGAGAGTTGGATCCCCCAAACTGTTTCCTATTCCCAGAACCACTCTGAGGTGCTTGTCCAGTAGTCTTTTCAATCTTCTCTTTCTCTTGTGTATCCTTCTTCACTGCCCCTTCTGATTCTATCTTTTCTAATTCCAGGGCCTGTGAGATAAACTCAGAGAAATTCTGATGGCGGAAACCGATAACTTGCATCCTTAAATTCGGCCTTAATCTGGACTCAAACCTCTTACATCTGTCTCTAGGGGTGGAGACTAAGCTTTCAGCACAGTGGCTTAGCCTTGAGAAGTCTCTCTCATACTCTGCTACGGTTCTGTCCCCTTGTTTCAAACTCAAGAATTCTTGCAATTTCATATCTACATACGCATCGGGAACCCATTTCTGCCTGAATTCCCTCAGGAAGTCTGTCCATGTCAGCATAGGTGGCTCAACCAGGCTGTGGGGGATGGTCTTCCACCATTCATATGCATCCCCTTGTAGAAAAGATACTGAATATTCTAATTTTAATTCTTCGGTACACTGCAGCTTTCTGAAAACTCGTTCCATTCTTTCCAACCACTGTCCTGCCTCCAGTGGATCCACAGTGCCCTTGAACTCGGTGGCCCCAAATTTCATCAATTTTTCATATTGTCGAGCTGAGGGCTGTGGTTGTGCTACAGGTACTTGCATTTGAACTTGGGGTGGCACATTTCCCGCCATTTGCTGAAAAAACGCAGCCATCTACTGTACAAACTGAGCAGGGAACTGCGATGCTGGAGTAGGAGCTAGAGTAGCTAACCCACTCACGTTCTGGAGTGCTGGGGCTTCCCCTTGAACCTCAGCCTCAATAGACTGTTCCATGGAATGATCTCCTTCTTCCATTCCATTTTCCCAAAATTTCTACTTCCTGAGATCAAACACAAGGAGGTTGACCTCCGTTAGTGTATATTCATGATGTAAATATGTCATATGTATCAATTAAAGACACTTAAGCAGTTGTACTTATCAAAGAAATGTTCACATAAATAGTCAAAATTCATTGCAAAACCATGCTCTGAAACCACTAAAACATGTCACACCTTACCCCTCTATAAGGCATAACATGATCCTGTAGAATACCTAATGAACTACCGAACTTCACCTACCGATAATTCATTAAGTACACTATTAAGTACACTACAAGGGATTTTAAAACTATTTTCTTGCATTTTGGAAGTGGTGAGCATTTTGGTAGGAATTAAAATCATTTATTCAAAGCTTATAAACTAGTAAAAACTTTGTCCATTTAAATTTTTATCTCAAATTTTATAAAAATTTTGATAGAGTTCTATTTATATTTGGAGAAAACCGTTCTTCAAAACCTGTAAAAAGCACTTCCAATGAATTTTTCCTAACTCCCAACCTTCAAATATTCTCAAGTCAATACATCTCAAAATTTTCAAAACAAACTATTTCATATCATTCCATCAATATTGTATGCACAATTTAACTTTACAGATATAAAATCCAAAAATAATATTATTACAATTTATTATACAACTGCTCACTTTACATTGATACTTATGACATTACAATATTTACATCAAAATAATTACAAGGGTATAAAACAATACCCGTACAAAAATGATCAAGAGTTCTTATCAATCCCGCAGCTCACTCTGCTGCTTTCTCTTTGCTCTTATCTGCGACAGCAAAATAAGCTATCGCTAGGTATAAAAATACTCAGTGGTGCACAATAAAAATTTAAAATATAATACATAAATCATTCATTATCAAATCACAGTTTAAATATTTCTCAATCAAATTTCACAGGTTACTAAAATTCATAATAACACAATTTGGTCAAATAGTTCAATAAACACAGTGTTGCCAAATCATATACAACTTAAGCCATGAAACAAAATTTCCGATCAATATCGTGTTGTACACCACGACAAAGCAATGTACAACCCCACTAATAGAAATCAATGAGGGAGGTGGCTAGCTAGCTAATGAGTACTCATCCGATCTCGACCTCAACTGGTAAGCCAGAGAGGGAGGAAAATGAATGAACTCAACCCCATAAATGGAGGAGGAATAATATGATACTGTCATGCTAAGTGTGAATACAAAATCAGTTCAAAACAATTTATTCAAATAATTTATGAGAAATCTGGTCAATTTTCAAAGTCATATTCACAATCATAAATGGCAACACAATTCATAATTAACTCAAAAAAATCAAATTTTCAGAAATCATATATTTAAATAAAAATTACTGTGCACAGACCTAACGTGAGTCGCCTCTAGGCCTTGACTCAGTCTCTCAGAGCTTCCAAGTCTTTTTCAGCTGAAACACACAGTTTCATAGTGTTTCAGTACCATAACTTAGCATAAATCCAAAAATAAATTTAACTTCACTTATTCCTAGCTCTAATGTGTTAAACTCGACGTTCTTGAAATTTTTGTGTTTCGGGTTACTATTCACTACACTATTCAAGTCAAATTTTTGACTTTCTAAGGCTTAATTGGTATGGGAATTCCAACTTCACCCACATACCACATTTTGGTCACCAAACTTGTTAGTTTTGGTCATTTTCTCAACACTTAAGTCTTTTAGGCAAAATTGTCAATTTTTAATTTTTGGTGTCTAGATTGCACTATTCCATTGGTCATTTTACTATTGGAATTTGGCAAAACTTCCTTCTTAGAAAATGTTCCTTATTGTCTTAAGTTTATTCTTCTTTTTGAATCACTCCAATTGGAGTTTTGTAGCTCAAGTTATATGCAAATTATGTTTTCTATTCATGCTGCAGAATTTTGTTTTGGCAGATTATTGATTCTAACTTCATTCAGAAATTTGATCAAGTTAGGTCCATAATTTGGTCTAATTTTCTTCATATGAAATGTTCTACTATGCCTTAGGTTTCCATCGGCTCAAGAATCAGCTAAATCGGAGTTTTCTAGAGAGAGTTATAGCCATTGAAACTTTACTGTTTATATGGTAATCTGCAGTTCTGTAGGTTCAGGTCACCAATTTTGCTCAGTAATTTGATTGGGTTAATGGCATAATTTGGGTTGGTGTTCTTCATGAAGTTTTAGGTCTATATTCCCTCTAACTACTAGTAAAATTTTAGGTCATTTTGACCTACCTAGCTCGAGTTATGACCAAATGAACAAACACTGTTCATTTGGTCAGTTTGTGCAGGGCAGCCTATAATTTTTCAACTTTAGTCAATTTGTTCACTAGGTTTTAGTCACTTTTTGGGCATTCTTCCTAAATGAAAATTGTGTCATTTAGTGCCTATTTTCATCCCCAATTGGTCCCATATCCATTGGACTTGTAAAATTCCATTTTTGGTCCCTCAAATTTGACTTTTGGTCATGGTGCATACCCAATCCGAATTTGGCTTTGATTCAAACACTTCTAACACACTTAATTAGGTCACAAATGGCCATTTCTTTCCTTAAACTATGTCAAGGACATCATTTAGCACTTCTTCACATTTTTGGTCTCTAAACCCTAATATCCAAAACCCTAATTTCCATGTTAAGCTCATTTCATGCAATTAAACTATATAAACCTCAACTACACCTTCAATCAAGCTGGCCTACCCTTCTAATTGTATCAAAATCCATCAATTTCAAGTTACCTCTAAGCTGGCTGAATTTCATTATATTCCTAAATATGTTGTTTTTATTTTATTTTCATCAATACTAGTTCATTTCAAGTGCAAATTCTTGAATATAAGGAGAATTGAGAGGATTCTTGACTAACCTTTAAGGAAGTATTCCCAAAGGTTCAATTCTTCCACTTTCTTCCCTCATATTCTTCTCTAATCTTCTTTTATAGGGTAACTTAGAAGCTTTTTAGGGTTTAGGGTTGAAATTTGTGGGGAAGAACTAAGTTTTTCAAGCTTTAAAAGCTTGTTAATGGAGGAACCTTAGGAGAGAAAAGTGAGAGAGAGATAAGGACATTTTTTGAAGAAGAAGAAATGATTTTATTTCTTTTTTTTATGAATTTTTAAGTCTTATGGAAGACCAAAAATGTAAATAAATAAATAAATTAATTATATTCTTTATGGCATCATGCATGAGGTCATGCATGATGTCATCACCTTTTTGACTTTTCCATTTTTCATTTTCTTTTTTTTTACTAGTTCTTTAATTTAATTCTCGATCCCAAAGTTTTCTTTTCTCCGATTTTATTGGACAGTTAGGTCAGGAGTCAGCCTTCGTGGTCAATTGACCAAATTGCCCCTCGCCGGTTCATCCCGGTTTGCAATTACTTCTATATTTCTTCCAGCTCCTTGACCTAATTATTTGACTGGCTTAACAGTTCTTTTTCGTGATTTTCTCTTTTCCACTATGTTTATAAGGGTCCTAAGGACCGCGGCGTCACATTTTACGATTTGAAATTTGAGTTTAAAATGACTTCGCAGTCGTTCCCGAGAAGGTCACCCATCGTTGTGACTCTCGGCTCGTTTAACTTCTTATGTTCTGTTTTTCTTGTTTATACTTAACTAATTGAACATTACTATTTATTTGTATTTATGGTTTATCTAGTTGTCTTAAGTATGGTTCTAATCCCCTTAATTGTCCGGACCGACACCGGTCACCGGAACAGTAAAATATACCAGGCTATACAAATAAGGGTGTTACAGTCACACCATCGGTCACAAAGTGTCTCCTATTATGCAAACAGTGTGGCTAAATAGCCATATAGTCAATCAGGCAATGAGCCAAGTATAATAACACAATCCGTATAGCCGTAGGCTATTAAAATCATAGTGCAGCATAATAAATCGTAAAAACACAGTATGGCATAAAACCATTTACAGAACAGCTGTCAGAATCCTATTGGCATGCCAACCTATCCAAATTAGTCAGCTAGGTAAACTAGGGCAAATTACAAATCAATTGTTTAATTCTTCAATTTTTTTAGTTTACTAGTTATTATGTAATTCACAAGTCAATGCAAATGTTGACCATTTTAGATATCATGGATAAGTTGATTCTAGTATCAAAATGTCACAATTTGTAATTCAATATGCTGCCAATATAGTGCAATTTACCCTTTTCACAAGTTGGCATTTATTGCTAAATTACTTCAAAGCTTCATCGTATGTTAATGTCAAATTTTCAGTTTTAGTGTGCTAAATTGGTCTAGCTTAATGTCTTATTTCTCTTAGTTTTTAGCTCTTGGTCAAAGTAGCAAAATTGTAGCTCTATGTCTTATTGAACTTTTAGCACAAATTTCAGGTCATTCTAGGTTATATAGACCAAGATATGGTCAGTTTACTAAAACTGGACAGATTGCATATTTAGTGCAAAATTTGGTCAATTTTAGCTCAAATTCAGTTCTGGCAGTTTTGGTACCCTAATTTGGGCAAGAAATTTGACTTGCTTCTGGCCATTTTTGGGCTTTGGTGTCTTCATAAGAATTGTAGCTCTGTGTCTAAGCTTTACATGGTATAAATTTCAGGTCATTTGGACATGTTTGAGTGAGTTATGGTCATTTTAGTCACTACTGTTTATATAGTCAAAAATCTGGGTTTGCACATTACCAATTACGGATTAGGTCATTTTTTTAGGTTACTTTTAGGTATAATTTTGGCAACATTTCTACATGAAAGTTGGCCTATTTTATGTCTAGTTTTGCCTCTAATTAGCCTCATAACAATTGAGGTCACAAATTTGCACTTATAGCTCAATTTAGGTACTACCAACGACAACACAATATCAATACACTTGATCACTTAATTTTATACAAACACTTCCACTAACATTCATATACACTGCTCTCAATTCATCTTCACCATAATTCATCAATGAACTTCATGAAATCAAACATTAATTCATGAATTTAAAGGCTACCAAAAGTGACAGTTTGCTAAGGTATTCAATTTGCTTTCCAAACCCTTAAATTCAAGAACTCAATGTACATATACATGGAAATTAATTCACTACTACTTTAAAATGACTAAATAAACATTAATTTTGATCCATTAGATGTAAGAAAAACTTAAGCAACTTAGGTTCTCATGGCTGCCGAAATTGAACAATTCAATAACTCAACAAATCCTTCCATTCTCTTCACCATTCAACTCACCTCAACCTAATAGTCAAGTTTACTAAAGAAAGAAAGAAGAAATGGACACTTACCCTTTGAGAGTTTTCCCCAAACCTCACCAGACCCTTCCTTTCTTGCTCCCAAAAGCTTCCTCAAGGTGATTGTGAAAGCTTTAATGAAGAAACCAAGTGGAAAAGAGGCTTAATTCAAGGTTGCATGAGCTTCCTCACTTTCGGCCATGGAGTTTCTTTCATGGAGGAATTCGGCTGGTTATTTCTCAAGGTTGAAGATGAGTTTTTTGTTGTCCCAAAGTCTCATATATGTGTCCCAATTCATGAGTTAGTGGAGCACTAACTTTAATTTAATGTTTAATTATTCAAAGTTTCATAAATTGGATTTATGTCCCATTTCTTTCACTATTAATATAATGTACTACAATTTAATTTTTCATGACATTTTCAAAGTGTAATACACTTATTTTTAAAGGAAATTGAGGTCAAAATGCAACTCTAGGTGTCAAATGACCAAAATGCCCCTCTTCGAGTTGTATTCCCGATTTTTCGGTAACACCGATTTTTGTCTATTTCTCGATTATTCATTTTTCTTTATACTAATTTATTAATTTTTCTTTGATATTTCTAGTATCAATTACATTTCAATAAACCTTTAATTATGTCCCAAAATTTAATTCCGAGGGTTCCCTGCGGTCTAGGAGTCGGTAATTGCTTTCGCCGTAACTTCCCGGTGCAGTCACCCATCGCTACGGTGCCAGCTCGTTTAACCTTATTTCATTTTCTCTCTTTTATTTTTCTTTAATTTTTTTTATATTTTCTTTTTATTTATTTCATCATTATATGTCTATTCACTATCATCGAAGTGTAGTTCCACTTGACTTGGCCGGACTGACATTAGGTCACTGGAGTAACAGAACATACATAATACGTACAGGGAGAATGTTACAATTCTTCCCCTTTAAATAAAAATTTCATTCTCAAAATTTACCTGATGTGAAGAGCTGAGGGAACTGTTGCCTTATTGTCTCCTCGCTCTCTTATGTTGCCTCTTCCGTGTTGTGGTATCTCCATAGAATTTTCACTAGTGGAATTATCTTGTTTCTGAGCTCTTTTACCTCTCGTGCCAAGATTTTAATCGATTCTTTTTCATATGTCAGGTCAAGTTGTACAACAATTTCTTCTGCTGAGATAGCATGTGAAGGATTTGATCTGTATCTTTTGAGCATCGAGATATGGAACATGTTATGTATCTTGTCTAGCTCACGTAGTAAAGCTAATCTGTAGGCTATTGGTCCCACACGTTCAATAACTTCATATGGGCCAACGAACCTAGGGCTTAATTTTCCCTTTTTCCCAAATCTCAACACTTTCTTTCATGGTGATACTTTGAGAAATTCCTTCTCGCCAACTTCATACTCAATGTCCTTTTTTTTTCAAGTCAGCATAAGATTTCTGTCAATCCGAGGCAACTTTCAAATTGGCCTTTATCAGTTTCACTTTTTCCTCTGTCTATTTTACCAGGCCTGGTCCCACTAGCTTATCTTCCCCCAATTCAATCCAACATACAGGTGTTCTGCATTTTCTCCCATACAGTGCTTCATAGGGTGCCATTTGTATGCTAGCTTGATAGCTATTGTTGTATGCAAATTCTGCCAGTGGAAGGTATCTGTCCTTGCTTCCCTCAAACTCAATAACATAACTCCTCAGCATATCCTCGAGGACTTATCACATATGTTCGGTTATTATTATCATTATCAGTTCAATTTATTGTTTGCAATAACTCAATGAGTTTCAAAATTTACCTGGATTATTCTTTCTGACTGTCCATCTGTCTGAGAATGAAAAGCTGTGCTAAAATGGAGTTGTGTGCCCAAGGATTCTTGTAATTTCTTCCAAAATCTAGATATAAACCTCGGGTCTCTATCAGATATGATGGAAAGTGGAATTCCATGTAGTCTAACTATCTCACTGATGTACAAATCTGCTAGCTTTTCCAGTGAGTAGTCAATTTTGACTAGCAAAAAATGTGCTGATTTGGTCAACCTATCCACAATCACCCATATTGCATCATGCTTCTTCTGAGTGAGAGGTAGACCACTGACAAAGTCCATAGTGATTCGGTCCCATTTCCATTCAGGTATGTTTATGGGCTATAACAAACCTGATGGAACTTGATGTTCTGCTTTGACTTGCTGACATGTCAAGCATCTAGTTACATAGTCAGCTATGTCTTTCTTCATACCCAGCCACCAATATCGAAGTTTTAAGTCATGGTACATTTTTGTGCTTTCTGGGTGCTTAGCATACACACTGCTATGTGCTTCTCTTAGAATACTGGTTTTCAATTCTTTATCATCTGGTACACACACTCTTTCTTTATAGTACAAGCATCCATTTTCTTTCACTTCATATTCAGTTTCCTTTCCCTCATTGATTTTGTCCATAACAGCCATTAATCTCTCATCTGTCTTCTGCCCATCCTGTATCTGTTGTAACAGATTTGGCTTCACTTGCAACTCAGCCAAAATAACTCCATTATGAGTTAAGGATAGTTGGGCATTTAGAGATCTTAATGCGATAATAGATTTTTTGTTTAAGGTATCAGTGACTACATTTGCCTTCCCAGGGTGATAGTCAATCACACAATCATAATCTTTCAGGAATTCAACCCATCGCCTCTGTCTCAAATTAAATTCCTTATGGGTTGGCAGATACTTCAGACTCTTATGGTCTGTGTATATGTAGCATTTTTTTTCCATACAAGTAATGCCTCCATATCTTCAATGCGAAGATAATTGCTGCTAACTCCAAATCATGAGTAGGGTAATTCTTTTCATGTGGCCTTAACTGCCTGGAAGCATAAGCGACCACTTTTCCTTCTTGCATGAGTGCACACCCTAACCCATTATGTGAGGCATCACTATAGACTACGAAGTCTTTTCTTGATACTGTCTGTGCTAACACTGGTGCCTCTGTCAACATAGCCTTCAGTCTCTCAAAACTGGCTTGACACTTGTCAATCCAGTCAAATTTCATATTCTTGTGTAGTAATTTGGTCATTGGAGCAGCTATCAGGGAAAATCCCTTTATAAATCTTATTTAATATCCAGCTAATCCCAAGAAACTTCTAATCTAAGTTGTATTTCTGGGAGGCTTTCATTCCATCACTGCTTCAATCTTCTTGGGATCCACTCTAATCCCTTTAGCTAATACTACATGTCCAAGGAATGCAATATCATTTAACCAGAACTCACACTTGGACAATTTAGCATACAGTTTCTTCTCTTTTAGAGTCTACAGAACAATTCTCAAATGCTCATCATATTCTGCTTTATCCTTGGAATACACCAGGGTGTCATCAATGAAGACCACTACAAACCGATCTAAGTATGGATGTAAGATACGGTTCATAAGGTCCATGAATGTTGTTGGAGCGTTTGTTAACCCAAATGGCATCACCAAGAATTCATAATGCCCATATCGGGTTCTGAATCCAGTCTTAGGCATATCTGCATCTTTAACCCTTAGCTGATGATACCCTGATCTGAGATCAATCTTAGAAAACATGCCGACTCCCTTCAACTGATCAAACAGATTGTCTATTCTAGGCAATAGATACTTGTTCTTCATTGTTACTTTGTTTAACTGCCTGTAGTTAACACATAACCTCAGTGTCCCATCTTTCTTCTTTACAAACAATATCGGAGCTCCCTATGGTGACACACTAGGGCGTATGAACCCCTTGTCTAGTATTTCTTGTAGTTGGATTTTTAACTCTTTCAATTCAAAAGGTGCCATCCTATACATAGCAATTGAAATTTGAGTTGTACCCAGCAAAATCTCAATAGCAAATTCAACTTCCCTTTTTGGTGGCAAACTAGGCAATTCCTCTGGAAATACCTCAGAGAAATCCCTTACTGTGGGTATGTCACACAAGTCAAATTTACCTAGCCTAGTGTCAACCACGTTTTCCAGATAGGCTTCACACCCTTTTCTCATCCATCTCCTTACAATTGTAGTTGAGATGACATTGGACAAGAAATCTATCCTTTCACCCACAACTGTTATTTCTTCATTCTCAGCAGTTTTCACAGAGATTTTCTTCAATTTACAATCTACCATGGCCTAATGATGGGATAACCGGTCCATTCCCAAAATCACATCAAACTCATGGAAAGGCAGTTCGATTAAGTCTGCCAAGAACTCTTTCCCTTGAATCTTCAATGGACAGCCCTTATATACCTTGTTTACTACCACACTGTGGCCTAGTGGATTTATGACTAGGATGTCTTGGTCACTTTCTTCTACTAGTATTCCCTTTTCTACGAGCAGCTTGATACAAATATATGAATGAGTAGATCTAGGATCCACTAATGCATGCACAGAAGTATTATAGAGGAGGAACATAGCCTTGATGACATCCGGAGCATCCTGTTCCTCCTATGCCCTCATAGCATAGGCTCTGGCTGGTATTCTACCTTTTACTCTCTCCACAGACTCTGATACAGGTCTCTATGAAGTATCGGCTGCCTCAGCCTTACCCGACTTTCTACCCCTTGGACCTGGAGGGGCAGGCCTAACAGTTGATACCGCAGTAGATGTAGCAGTTCTGCGCAAACTGTCACACCTTACTCCTCTGTAAGGCATTACATGATCCCGTAGAATACCTAATGAACTACCAAACTTCACCTACTGATAACTCATTAAGTACCTTACAAGGGATTTTACAACAATTTTCTTACTTTTATAAGTGGTGAGTATTTTCTAACAGGTATTAAAATCATTTATTCAAAGTTGAAAACTAGTTAAAATTTTTTGCTCATTTTATTTTTTCGTAAATTTTATAAAAATTTCAGCAGAGTGCCATCTGTATTTTGAGAAAACAGTTCTTCAAATACCTGTAAAAAGCACTTCTAATAATTCATCTCAACAATTTCAACAACTCCACAACAATCCCAACCAATTTCTCAAGTTTCAAAATTCAACAATCATCATTTCTCAATTTCCAAAAATTCAGTAATCATCAAAATACTATCAATCAATTTCATTCAAATTAAAATAAAATATTTCCATTCATATTTCATTAAAGATAAAACAATTTATATACATCATACTAAAAATTTACATTAGGAAAATCCAAACTAAAATTTATTACAAAATTTATACAAGTTTTATACAAGCTGCTCAAGACCAATTTACATGTCCAAGCATTTACGTGCATTACATACATCAAAATAAATATTTACGGTCAAGGTATAAATTATACCCGATAGCTTCAAAGCAGGTAGCTCCTCTGTCCTTAGCAGCTCACTCTGCTGCTCTTCTAGTCTCTATATCTGCGACAGCAATAACAACCATCGCTGAGTACTAGGACTCAGTGGTGCACAACATACTAAAATAATCTTTATGTAGAGTTTAAATCATATTTATACAAAAATTGGACTGAACATGAGAATTAAATACAAAACATGAATTATGAGATTTTAATCCAAACAATTTCATTTCGAAGTATCAAAACACTTTTCATAAAACCCACAGTTATATCATGCCATTCGAAACAAATATAATCTCAATAGCCAGAGGCTAAGGAGAAGTCATATCACAAGGCTAGCTAGCTCAATATATGGATATCCATTCAATTTCTTCTTCTTCTAGCACACAACTCAACACTTCAGCCAGAGAAGAAATCAAAATTCGAAACTGATTACCCCCACTAGTCATGCTAGTGAGGTGTTCAAATATATGGTCATGACACTCTGGTTTCAAAACTTATCTTAACAATTTACTAAACATTGCCAATTCAATATACACAAATAACTTTCAACAATTTAAATCAAAGCATCATAAATACTTCATCATAATGATATCACAATTCAATATTTCAAATTATTCAAAACAATATGCAGAATATAATTTACAGAAATTATACGTTGTGCACAAACTTTAAGCGAGTCGCCTATTGGCCTTGACTCGATTTCTCAGGTTCTTTCCCGGTGTTCTTTTCCACTGAAACACACAGTTTTATAGTGTTTTAGTACCATAACTTAGCATAAATCCAAAAATAAATTTAAATTCACTTTTACCTAGCTCTCATGTTCTAAACTTGACATTCTTTAAATTTTGTGTTTTGGAGTTACTATTTACTGCACTATTCAGGTCAATTTGTTGACTTTCTAAGGCTTAATAGGTATGGGAATTCCAAACTTCACCCACATACCACATTTTGGTCACTAAATTTGTTGGTTTTGGTTGTTTACTCAAATTCTAAGTCTTTTAGGCAAATTTGTAAATTTTCAGTTTTGGTGTCTTAAGTTGCACTATTCCATTAGTCATTTTTCTGTTAGAATTTTGTAAAACTTCCTTCATAGAAAATGTTTCCTATTGTCTTAACTTTATTCTCCTTTTTGGATCACTCCAATTGGATTTTTGCAGCTCAAGTTATAGCCATTTGAATCATGGCTGCCGGATTGGAATTAACCTAGATTTCTGGGCAAATTCTGGTTCTGGCAGTTTTAGGTTACATATTTTGGGTGGCCAAATGACTTGGTTAATGGCATAATTTGGGTTTGTGTTCTCCATAAAAGTTTTAGGTCTATATCTAAGATGTCCACTGGTAAAATTTTAGGTCATTTAGACCTGCCTAGCTCAAGTTATAGCCAAATGAACAAACACTGTTCATTTGGTCATTTTTGTACAGGTCATACTGAGAAAATCCGGATTTGGTTAATTTGTTCACTAGGTTTTGGTTACTTTTTGGGCATGATTCCTAAATGAAAATTGTGTCATTTTGTGTCTATTTTCATTCCCACTTGGTCTCATACCAATTGGACTTGTAAATTTTCAGTTTTGGTCCCTCAAAGGGACCTTGGTCCTGCTGCCTGCAGCATAACCACATTCAATCCAAATTTAAACTCAATTCCAACACTTCCAAAACACTTCATTTGGTCACAAATGACCATTTCTCACCTTAAACTAGGTCAAACACATCATTTCACAATTTCTCACATTTTTTACTCCTAAACCCTAAGTGTCCAAAACCCTAGTTCATCAATTAATTTCATTTAGCTAATTCAAAGCATTTAACCATAATCATTCAACTCCTTGATGTTCATATTCCCCTCTAATTCAATCAAACCATGCAAATCATATCCCCACACATGCTGGCCGAAATTCCCTCTCTTCCTAATCATGCAATTTTTTCCAATTTCTTCATATAATCTCATCCATTTCTACCCTAAATCCATCATGTATACTGAAAAGAAAGGTTGGATTAGCTTAACTTAAGTGAGCAGAATTTATATCTCAAATTCTTCTAACTTTGCTTGATTTATTTACTCCCAATCTTCTTATCAAAGCTCAAACAGAAGTCTTAGTTAAGGGATGTAGGGATTTCATGGCAATATTTAGGGTTTAAGAGAGCTTTAGGTGGGCTTCAATGGAGGTTTCATGAAGGAAATGAAAGAGATGGGAGAGAGAGAGAGAGTGGACGGCTTGAAGATAGGAAGGAAGACCAAATTTTTTTCTTTTCTTAATTTTCCTTTTAATTATTAGAAATTATCCCAAAATTTCAATTTTTAAAAATAAAAATTTATTGCATCATGCTTATGTCACCACATGATGTCATAACTTTTTCAACTTTTCTTTTATTTTTATTTATTTTTCTATTAGTTATTCAATTTAATTCTCGACTCCGAAATTTTCTTTTCTCTCATTTTATTTGACAGTTAGGTCAGGAGTTAGCTCTCGGGGTCAATTGACCAAACTGTCCCTTGCTAGTTTGATCCGGTTTACAAATAATTCAATAGTTCTTCCGAATCCTTGACCTAATTATTTGACCTACTTAACAATTCTTTTTTGTCATTTTCTCTTTTCCACTGTGTTTGTAAAAGTCCTAAGGACCACAGCGTCACATTTTATAGTTCAAAATTTGAGTTTAAATCGACTTCGCAGTCCTTCCCGAGAAGGTCACCCATCGCTGTGACTCTCCGCTCGTTTAACTTCTTATGTTCTATTTTTCTTATTTATACTTAACTAATTGACAATTACTAATTATTTGTGTTTATGGCTTCTCTAGCTGTCTTAAGTGTGGTTCTAATCTCCTTAATTGTCCGGACTGACTCCGGTCACCGGAACAGTGAAATATACCAAGCTTTACAAATAGGGGTGTTACAATTCTCCCCCCCTTAAAATAAATTTCGTCTCTAAATTTTACCTAGTATCAATCTCTGAATAGCTATGGGTGTTGTCTCCTCATGTCCTCCTCTCGTTCCCAAGTAGCCTCCTGGCCCGAATGATGGTTCCACATCACTTTCACTAACGGTATTTGCTTGTTCCATAGCTGCTTCACCTCATAAGCCAGAATCTCTATGGGTCCTTCCTCATATGTGAGGTCTGGATTCACTTTAATTTCCTCTACTGGTAGTACATGAGATGGGTCTGATCGATACCTCATCAACATGGACACATGGAAGACATTATGTATCTTCTCCAACTCTGGAGGTAGTGCCAAATGATATGCCAAAGGACCCACTCTTTCCAGAACCTCATATGGCCCAATGAAACGAGGACTCAATTTCCCCTTTCTACCAAATCTCATAATTCTCTTCCAAAGGGAAACCTTGAGGAATACTTTCTCACCTATTGCATACTCAATATCTCTTCTCTTTAAATCAATGTAGGACTTCTGACAGTCTGATGCAGTCTTAAGTCGATCTCTGATCACCCTGATCTTCTCCTCAGTTTGCTAACCATTTTCGGCTCCAATCATCTTCTTTTCACCCGCGTCATCCTAACACAACAGGGTTCTACATTTTCTGCCATAAAAAGCTTCATATGGAGGCATTCCAATGCTTGATTGGTAGCTGTTGTTGTAAGCAAACTCAATCAAAGGCAAGTGTGTGTACTAACTGCCCTCAAATTCAATCACACAAGCCCGTAGCATGTACTCTAAGATCTGAATTACCCTCTCAGACTGGCCATCTGTCTATGGGTGGAATGCAGTATTGAAGTTCAATCTAGTTCCTAGGGCTTTCTGAAGACTGCCCCAAAATCTAGAAGTGAACCTAGGATCTCTGTCTGATACAATAGATACCGGCACTCCATGTAGTCTCACAATTTCATCAATGTACAACCTAGCCAATCTTTCTAAACTGTAGTCCATCCGGACTGGCAGAAAATGAGCAGACTTGGTCAGTCTATCAACAATGATCCATACTGCATCATGACTCTTCTGTGTCCTCGGAAATCCCATCACAAAAACCATCGTTATTCTCTTTCATTTCTATTCTAGTACTGGTAGTGGATGTAACAACCCAATGGGTGCTTGATGCTCTGCCTTCACTTGCTGATAAGTTAGGCATTTGGAAACAAACTTTGCTACGTCTCTTTTCATACCCATCCACCAGTAATGCTCCTTTAGCCCCCTATACATTTTTGTGCCACCAGGGTGCATGGCTAAAGGAGACTCATGTGTTTCCTTCAATATGATCTGCCTCAAATCAACATCATTAGGAACACATATTCTGCCCTGGTGTAGCAGTAGACCATCATTTCTGATTGAGAAATCTGGTTTCTTGCCCTGTTGGACTTCTTCCAATAGCTTCTGATACTTCTGATCATTCTGAGCAGCCATTCTGATCTGATCACTCAATACTGGCTATACATGCCATGCAATTGTTGTCTGCCCCTCATCATTAATCTCTAAGCTGGCATGTAATGATCTCAACTCATGTACCATAGATAAAGGAGTAACCCGTAGACTTGCCATTGTCTTGTGACTTAAGGCGTTAGCCACAACATTAGCTTTCCCTAGCTGATAGTCTATCAGATAATCATAGTCTTTTATCAACTCTAACTATCTCTTCTATCTCAAATTCAACTCTTTCTGAGTGCCCAAACACTTCAAACTCTTATGATCCGTGTAGATGTAACACTTTTCCCCATACAAATAGTGCCTCCAGATCTTAAGAGCAAACACAATAGCTGCAAGCTCCAAATCATGTGTCGGATAATTCCACTCATGCGGTTTTAGCTAGCGTGATGCATAGGCAATGACATTTTGATCTTGCATCAATACACAGCCTAATCCATTATGAGAAGCATCACTATATACTGTGTATTCTTTACTCGGAGTAGGTAAAGTCAGGACTGAAGCTTCAGTCAAACATTTCTTCAATTCATCAAAACTCTGTTGACATTTATCTGTCCACTGAAATTTCACATCTTTTCTAAGCAGCTTGGTCAATGGTGATGCCAACATGGAGAATCCCTTCACAAATCGATGGTAGTATCCAACTAAACCCAGAAAAATACGAATCTTCTTGATATTTCTAGGTGGCCTCCAATTAAGGACAGCTTCTATCTTACTTGGATCTACCTTGATGCCCTCTTCTAATACTACATGTCCCAAGAAAGATATTTTCTTCAGCCAAAATTCACACTTCGACAATTTGGCATATAGCTGTTTCTCTCTCAAAGTCTGTAATACAATCCGCAGATGTCTATCATGCTCTTCTACACTCCTCGAATAGACCAATATATCATCTATGAATACCACAACAAACTGGTCGAGGTATGGTATGAAGATAGTGTTCATCAAATCCATAAAAGCAGCCGGAGCATTAGTTGACCTGAATTGCATGACCAAGAACTCATAATGGCCATAGCGGGTTCTAAAGGCAGTTTTAGGAACACACTGCTCTTGTACTTTCAGCTAATAATAACCTGATCTCAGGTCAATTTTGGAGAACACAACTACACCCCTTAACTGATCAAACAAGTCATCAATGCGGGGCAATGGATATCTATTATTTATTGTCACCTTATTCAACTGCCAATAATCAATACATAAATGGAGAGTGCCATCTTTCTTCTTAACAAACAACACTGGCGCTCCTGAAGGTGACACACTAGGGCAGATAAAGCCCTTGTCAAGCAGCTCTTGCAACTTCATTTTCAACTCTTTCAATTCTATAGGTGCCATTCTATATGGCATTATGGAGATTGGGTCTACACCAGGCATAACATCAATCTCAAACTACACCTCTCTTTCTGGAGGTAATCCTGACAATTCATTAGGAAACACATCCGAAAAGTCACATATTATAGGGATGTCCCTCAGTGCTGGGCTCCCCACTTGGGTGTCTATCACATGTACTAAGTATGTTTCACACCCCTTTCTGATCATCCTTCTGGCTAGTACAGCCAAAATGATGTTTGATGGCAGTAAATGCCTATCCCCATGTATTACCAAATCGGAGACCAAAAGTGACTGTCTTCAGTCTACAGTCAATCATGGCATGATGCCTAGCTAATCAACCCATGCCCAAGATGATATCATAATCTCTGAAGGGAATTTCAATCAAATCCGATAGAAAAGTGTGTCCTTGGATCACCAAAGGACAGTCTCTATAGATTCTATTGACCCAGACCTCTTGTCTTAACGAAATAGTTACTAGCACTTCAACACCAATTTGGACACATGGAACAGCAAATGAACTGACTATGCTAGCACTAACATATCAATGGGTTGAACCCGAATCAAACAACACAAATACTTCTTGATCAGAGATAGAAAATGTACCGGCTACAACATCAGAAGTCTCAGCCTCTTCTCGTTGTCTCATCATGTAAACTCTGGCTGAAGCACTTCCTTGTGCTGACTGACCAACCGTACCTTAACTGTCAGAAGCAGTGCCTCTACCTCTGCCTCTTCCTCTGCCAACAAGTTGTGAACTTCTGGAAGCAAGACTCTGAATAAATCCTTCTGCAGTCGTAGGAGCTGGACCATATCTCGGAGCACTAGTTTAGTCTTTAGCAAGATGGCCTTTGCCTTCACAGTTAAAATAGGCTCCAGTGGTCCAATATCATTCTCCCCCATGAATCTTGCCACAAGTCTCACAGGGGCGAGCAGGATATGAACCCCTGCTCGACTACTGACTAGACCTAGGGGGTCTCTGTCCAGAGAATCTGCCCCTTCCAAATCTTCCACCTCGACCTTTGCTTGGTTCACCAAATTTCTTTCTCTTCCCAGAAGTACCACCAGAACTTGGCTCTACTGACTTTTCTCCCTTTTATTTCTTTGATTTCTCAACTTTTTTCTGATTTTTCTTTTACAGGTGTTGCTTCTGATTCAATCCTTTCTAGCTCAAGTGCTTGAGAGATGAGCTCTGAGAAGTTGCTATGTCTGAATCCCATAACTTGCATCCTCAAACTGGGCTTTAAACCAGTCTCAAATCTCTTGCACCTTTCCTTGCTGGTAGAAAGGAGACTCCCAGCATAATGGCTTAAGCGGGAGAACTTCCTCTCATATTCTGCCACTGATTTACTCCCTTACTTCAGACTCAGAAATTCTTGCAACTTTTGATCCACATATGCATTTGGGACGTATTTTTGTTTGAATTCTCTAATGAAGTCATCCCAGGTCAATACTGGTGGTTCAACCAAGCTATGGGGAATGGTCTTCCACTAATCATACGCATCCCCTTGTAATAGTGACACAGAATATTCAAACTTCAACTCATCTGGGCAGTGCAACTTCTTAAACACTCTATCCATCCTTTCAAGCCATTGCTCTGCCTCTAAAGGGTCCATTGTACCCTTAAACTCTATAGCCCCATACTTTAATAACTTGTCATATTGTCTAGTTGGAGGCAGTGATTGTACCATAGGTGTTTGGGGTGGAGCTTGAGCAAGCATACCCCCAGCCATTTATTGAAACATCGCAGCCATCTTGTGACACCCCTTACCCGACTACAGTGTAGCCGAGCAAGTTATGCCACTCAGTGTACCGAGCACTCTATTTTATCTTAATTCATTATTCTTCCTTTTGAATATAACTTGTGAAATATAATTTATTTAAGCCATTTATCGAAATTATAATTTATTTGAGGTTCCGAGAATTTTATAGAAAATCCGGCAGAGTACCGGCTAAAAATAGAGAAAACATTTCTTCGGAACCTGTGAAAAACACTTCCTATGATCACATTCAATCATCTCATCACTCTTAAACTTCAATATCAAAATCTCAACTTTTTTCACCATTCATTTCTCAATCATTCATCTCATGTGATAATCATGTACAAGTCACAGTTATGTATTCACTTTTCCTTTCACAAACACAATTTTCTTAACAACTCCTCTATTTGTCATTCATTCATTTCACATCATCATTAGACTCAAATCATAAATAAATTCTCACATGTGATTTATAATCACAAATTACAAGTACTTACATTAATACAAAATTATATTACATTTGTTTCAAATACACATGATAAAATAAGAGTTTAATTACAAAATTTACAAAAATCTCAAAATACAAAATGGGACCTAGTGTCCTACCAATGCACTGTGGATGGTGAGGTGACACAGACACTATGCAGAACTGTGAACTGCCTTACCGAATCTGTGGTCTACTGGGCCCTCTGTCCAAATCTTCAGTACCTACGCGTTGCAAAAGCGACGCGCTAAGCATAAAGCTTAGTGGTGCCAATAATACAAGAAAATATAATATGCAAATAAAAATAATAATTTCCTTGCTATTGTGTTCATAAGAGATGAATAATTATTAACTTATTGCTTAGTCGAGGGCTAATCATGTTTTATGATGTTAACTTCTTCATGCATTTCGTTAATTATTTTCTTCATGATCTTGAGCTTCTTTGTATTTTTGTAATCATTCCTGATACTTAATTTTCATATTTTCTTTAATAATCAGTTCAATCACAGTTATACTTTTCCATGCCCAAGTAACCTATACTGGACGACTGGACTGGATAACGGGTCGTTGGCACTGGACACCGCGGTGCCTCGGGCCGTCATACCATGGGACGCAGAACGTCAACCATGTATGCAGTCAGTATGGCTAAAAAGCCATGATATCACATAATCGGGTATAAAAGCCATGAATACGGGCATAAAAGCCATGAATGCAGGCATAAAGCCATGAATACTGGCATAAAGCTTTTCGCAGTACTGCTAAAACAATACCCTATTGGCATGCCAAACTATCCAAACCAATCACATTAGGCCTACTAGGGCATTTTACATTTTTAAGTTTCACATTTTTTAATTTCAAGTTTTGGTGTCACTATTCACTTCATTAGTCAAACAAAAAGTTGACTTTTGCATAGAAAGTAGGTACATTGGCTTTGGCACTTCAAATTTACCACATTTTTCATTTAAAACTTGTTGGAAGTGATCACCATTACCATTTCTAGGCTTAAACCAAGGGAAACAAAATTTTTAGTTTTTGAAGCTTAACTTTATTATTCCATTAAGCACTGTTACAGTGGGAATTTGAGGAAATGGTAAACATGAAAGTTGTTCCTTATTTTGTCTAGTTGAATTTCGTTTTTTGAATCACTCCATTTGGAGTTTTGTAGCTCAAGTTATGGCCAAAATAAGTTTACTGTTCACGTGTACTGTTCATGCTGCAATTTTGGGTTTTGGCAGATTTTGGTCCAACTTTGGTCAGTAGTTTGATCAAGTTAAGTTCATAATTTGGTCTAACTTTCTTCATATGAAATGTTCTACCATGCCTTAGGTTTCCATCGGTTCAAGAATCGCCTAAATCCGAGTTTTCTAGAGGGAGTTATAGTCATCTAAACATTACTGTTCAAATGTAAATCTGCAGAGTTGCAGGTTTGATAACTCAACTTTGTTCAATATTTTGAATGGGTTAATGGCATAATTTGGGGTGATGTTCTTCATGAAAGTTGTTTTTCTATATCATATCTTGTTTCTGTAAAAATTTCAGGTCAATTGACCAACTCTACAGTGAGTTATGGCCAAATGAACAGTTACTGTTCATTTGGTCATTTCTGCAGGTGCTGTTGCAGGGTATCCGGATTGGGGCCAACTTTTGGTCCACTTGCTTTGGTCTTTTGGGCATGGTTTCTTCAGCAAAAATGTGCCATTATAAGCCTAGTTTCATGTCCAATTGGCCAAACACCAATTGGACCAACACAGCCCAAGATATGGCAGTCCAAGTGGACTGAAATTTCAGTCACCCTGCTGCACTTACAAGGCAGCCTACTCATTCCCTTTGCCATGCTACATTTCAGTCCAAATTATGGTCAACTTACCTAAAATGGTCACTAATTGACCCTTATAATGTTCTTTCACAATTTCATAAGCTAAATCCAAGTTTCACACCTCAAAACCCTAATTTCCATTATAAATTTTCACAACTACCTTAATTAATCACTTTCATTCCTTACATATATATATATATATATATATATTTAAACATACTCTCTAGTTCACTCTAAGTCCATCAAGACACTCAATCATGTTCCTTCTTTAGGGCTGCCAAAAATCATGGTGGACATACACATAACTTTTATTCATTTAAGTTACAAATTCATACTTGTTTCAAGTCTCTAGCATGGGATTAAAGAGTTTTAAGTATATATGTGCACTAACCTCTTGTAGGGCAGAATTTTTCCAAGTTAATCTTCACTTTCTTTCCCTTTCTAGGCTGCCAAACACTTCCCAAGAGGTAGAGACAAGTTTTTAGTGAAGGGACTTAGGGTTTTGGGGTGAGGAAAGCATGGAAATTGAAGCTTTAGAAAGTTTGTTAATGGAGGAGTGAGGGAGGAGGTGAAAAACGTTTTTGAAGGAGAAGAAGGGCTGCTGTTTGCTTTTTAATTCTTTGGTCTCTTTTAACTCTTTTTATTAGTTAATTTGATGGTTACTTAATTGTGATTGGTGGACAATTTTAAATGACCTCATAATATGTCATAATTGGCATTTTATTGTATTTTCTTTTCTCTTCTTCTCTACTCACTTTCAATTAATTTTTTATCAATATTAATTCATATTTTATGACATAATAATTATTTACTTAACTGGACAAGTCGGCCAAAAATCACCTCTGAAAGCGAAATGACCAAAATGCCCTCCGTTTGGCTTAACGGGTCAAAATTGTCTGTACCGATTGAAAATTTTTTCTAGGTATTTTCTTGGCATTCTAATGCCATAGGAACCTCAATAACCCTTCTCTGGAGTCCCAAAAATTATTTTAAAATTTTTCCCCCGGGTCTAGGGCTCCTCGTTGCGAGAACCGCAACTTACCTCTGGTTACCCATCGCTTGGGCATCGGCTCGTTTAACTTGGTTGTATTTTATTTCTAAAATTTTTACTAAATTTTTCTTATTAATATTTGAGTTAATTATGGTTCCTCACTTTAGTTTAAATATTTTTCCGGACGTTCTAGCTGTCCGGACTGACACCGGTCATCGAAACAGTAGAATGTACGGAGTTGCTACCGGGAGGGTGTTACACATCTGCTGTGTGAACTGTGGAGGAAACTGCGGCATTTGTGGGGCTGGTGCTACTGATCCACTGACATTTTGTAGAGCTGGGGCTTCCCCTTGTGCCTCAGCTTCAACAGATTGCTCAACTGAGCGATCCCCTTCTTCCATTTCAGTCTGATGTTAGGGTATCTCCTGAACAAATAACACAAGGAGATTTCCCTCCGTTAATTCATATTTATGATGTAATGCACTGTATGTAACAAATATGGACATTGAGCAGTTGTACTTAACAAGGAAAGACACAAATTCTCAAGTTAAAACATACTTCAAAAATTTGCTCTGATACCACTAAAACATGTCACACCTTACCCCTTTGTAAGGCATAACATTATCCCGTAAAATACCTAATCAACTACCGAACTTCACCTACCGATAACTCATTAACTACCCTACAAGGAATTTTACAATAATTTTCTTACTTTTATAAGTGGTGAGCATTTTCTAACAGGTATTAAAATCATTAATTCAAAGTTGAAAACTAATTAAAATTTTTGGCCCATTTTATTTTTCTGTAAATTTTATAAAAATTTTAGCAGAGTGTCGTCTGTATTTTGAGAAAACAGTTCTTCAAATACCTGTAAAAAGCACTTCTAATAATTTATCATAACAATTTCAATAACTCCACAATAATCCCAACCAATTTCTCAAGTTTCAAAATTCAACAATCATCATTTCTCAATTTCCAAAAATTCAGTAATCATTAAAATACTATCAATCAATTTCATTCAAATTAAAATAAAATATTTCCATTTATATTTCATTAAAGATAAAACAATTTATATACATCATACTAAAAATTTGCATTAGGAAAATCCAAACTAAAATTTATTACAAACTTTATACAAGCTACTCAAGACTAATTTAAGACCAATTTTACATGTCCATACATTTACGTGCATTACATACATCAAAATAAATATTTACAGTCAGGGTATAAATTATACCCGATAGCTTCAAAGCAGGTAGCTCCTCTGTCCTCAGCAGCTCACTCTGCTGCTCTTCTAGTCTCTATATCTGCGACAGCAATAACAGCCATCGCTGAGTACTAGGACTCAGTGGTGCACAACATACTAAAATAATCTTTATGCAGAGTTTAAATCATATTTATTCAAAAATTGGACTGAACATGAGAATTAAATACAAAACATGAATGATGAGATTTTAATCCAAATAATTTCATTTCGAAGTATCAAAACACCTTTCATAAAACTCACAGTTATATCATGCCATTCGAAACAAATATAATCTCAATAGCTAGAGGCTAAGGAGAAGTCACATCACAAGGCTAGCTAGCTCAATATATGGATATCCATTCAATTTCTTCTCCTACTGGCACACATCTCAACACTTCAGCCAGAGAAGGAATCAAAATTCGAAACTGATTACCCCCATTAGTCATGCTAGTGAGGTGTTCAAATATATGGTCCTGACACTGTGGTTTCAAAACTTATCTTAACAATTTACTAAACATTGACAATTCAAATATACACAAATAACTTTCAACAATTTAAATCAAAGCATCATAAATACTTCATCATAATGATATCACAATTCAATATTTCAAATTATTCAAAAAAATATGCAGAAGATAATTTACAGAAATTATACATTGTGCACAAACCTTAAGCGAGTCGCCTCTTGGCCTTAACTCGATTCCTCAGGTTCTTTCCCGGTGTTCTTTTCCACTGAAATAATAGTTTACAGTGTTTCAGTACTATAACTTAGCATAAATCCAAAAATAAATTTAAATTCACTTTTACCTAGCTTTCATGTGCTAAACTTGACGTTCTTTAAATTTTGTGTTTTGGGGTTACTATTCACTACACTATTCAAGTTAATTTGTTGACTTTCTAAGGCTTAATAGGTATGGGAATTCCAACTTCACCCACACACCACATTTTGGTCACTAAATTTGTTGGTTTTGGTTGTTTACTCAAATTCTAAGTCTATTAGGCAAATTTGCAAATTTTCAGTTTTGGTGTCTTAAGTTGCACTCTTCCATTGGTCATTTTTCTGTTAGAATTTGGCAAAACTTCTTTCATAGAAAATGTTCCCTATTGTCTTAAATTTATTCTTCTTTATGGATCACTCTAATTGGATTTTTGTAGCTCAAGTTATAGCCATTTGAATCATGGCTACCGGATTGGACTTAACCCAGATTTCTGGGCAAATTCTGGTTCTAGTAGTTTTAGGTTACCAACTTTGGGTGGCCAAATGACTTGGCTAGTGGCATAATTTGAGTTTGTGTTCCTTATAAAAGTTTTAGGTCTATATCTTAACTATCCACTTGTAAAATTTCAAGTTATTTAGACCTATCTAGCTCAATTTATGGCCAAATGAATAAACATTATTCATTTTGTACAGGTCAGACTAAGAATATCTGGATTTGATCAATTTGTTCACTAGGTTTTGATCACTTTTTAGGCATGATTCCTAAATGAAAATTGTGTCATTTTGTGTCTATTTTCATTCCCAATTAGACTTGTAAATTTTCAGCTTTAGTCCCTCAAAGGGACCTTGGTCCTGCTGCCTGCAGCATGACCACATTCAATTCGAATTTAAACTCAATTCCAGCACTTCCAACACACTTCATTTAGTCACAAATGACCATTTCTCACCTTAAACTAGGTCAAACACATCGTTTCACAATTTCTCACATTTTTTACTCCTAAACCCTAAGTGTCCAAAACCCTAGTTCACCAATTATTTGCATTTAGCTAATTCAAAGCATTTAACCATAATCATTCAACTCCTTGATGTTCATATTCCCCTCTAATTCAATCAAACCATGCAAATCATACCCCCACACATGCTGGCCGAAATTCCCTCTCTTCCTAATCATGCAATTTTTTCCAATTTCTTTATATAATCTCATCCATTTCTACCCTAAATCCATCATGTATACTAAAAAGAAAGGTTGGATTAGCTTAACTTAAGTGAGCAGAATTTATATCTCAAATTCTTCTGACTTTGCTTGATTTATTTACCCCCAATCTTCTTATCAAAGCTCAAATAGAAGTCTTAGTTAAGGGATGTTGGGATTTCATGGCAATATTTAGGGTTTAAGAGAGCTTTAGGTGGGGTTCAATGGAGGTTTCATGAAGGAAATGAAAGAGATGGGAGAGAGAGAGAGTGGACGGCTTGAAGATAGGAAGGAAGACCAAATTTTTTCTCTTTTCTTAATTTGCCTTTTAATTGTTAGAAATTATCCAAAATTTCAAATTTTAAAAATAAAAATTTATTGCATCATGCTTATGTCACCACATGATGTCATAAATTTTTCAACTTTTCTTTTTTTTATTTATTTTTCTATTAGTTATTTAATTTAATTCCCGACTCTGAAATTTTATTTTCTCTGATTTTATTAGACAGTTAGGTCAGGAGTCAGCTCTCGGGGTCAATTGACCAAATTGCCCCTCGCCAGTTCGATCCAATTTACAAATAATTCAATATTTCTTTCGGATCCCTGACCTAATTATTTGACCTACTTAACAATTCTTTTTTGTGATTTTCTCTTTTTCACTATTTTCGTAATAGTCCTAAGGACCGCAGCGTCACATTTTATAGTTCGAAATTTGAGTTTAAATCGACTTCGCAGTCCTTCCCGAGAAGGTCACCCATCGCTATGACTCTCGGCTCGTTTAACTTCTTATGTTCTATTTTTCTTATTTATACTTAACTAATTGAAAATTACTAATTATTTGTGTTTATGGCTTCCCTAGTCATCTTAAGTGTGGTTCTAATCCCCTTAATTGTCCGGACCGACTTCGGTTTCCGGAACAGTGAAATATACCAGGCTATATAAATAGGGGTGTTACACAGACAATCTCGGATTAGGTGGTCTATAGACCCACACTGTAAACAAGAACCTATCATTCTCCAACATTCCCCCTTATGCCATTTTTGGCAATGTGGGCAAGTAATAGATACTATTGAGGCTGGTCCCCTGAACCCTGTCCATGGAGAGCTAGCCACTGAAGGTGTGGACTGGCCTCACCTCGGTGCAAACTGAGATTTGGGCCTCTGTGACTGACCCTGACTTGGTGCTCTACTGAAACTTTCAGTAGGCGAACCTCTGAATTTCTTACTAGGGGCAGAAGATGTACTGGTCTGACCCTGACCTCTTTTCTGCTGTCTGTCCCTTCTACTCTGCTCATTTATTCTTACTTTTTCGACCTTCAGTGTAGCTTCCACTAACTTGGCAAACTATGTAATCCCCAAGGCTCTAATCATTACTTTAATGTTATCATTGAGTCCTTTCTCAAATCTCTTGCATCTCTTGGCCTCATTAGGGACTATTTTCTGCCCATAGCTGCTCAGTCTGACAAATTCTCTTTCATATTCAGCCACTGTTAGCTGTCTCTAGTGTAGGGTAATAAATTCCCTTCTCCTCTCTTCCAAGTATACACTGTCCACATACTTCTTTCTGAACTCAGTGAGAAAGAAATCTCAAGTTATTTGTTCTGGCAGCACATCACTAGTTACTGTATCCCACCATTGGTATGCATCATCTTGCAGTAGTGATACAACAGCTTCCAAATTCTGCTATGGAGTACAATGAAGTTGTTTTAAGACTTTTCTGGTTCTGTCCAATTGCTTTCAGTTGTGATTGAATCATCTTCCCTTTTGCCTAGAAAATCCACTGCTCCGAATTTTCTAAGTTTCTCCATATGAGATTTTTGATGTGGAAGTGGTGGTGGTGGCATAACTCCTACCATCTATCTAAAGAACTCAGCCATTTACTAAAATGTGGTTGGTGCCTCTGGTACTGGTAGAGCAAGTTCCCTCCTATCTCCTGGCTCAGTCATAGATGGAGCATGACTCTCCACCTCCTCATTGATCGCTCTCTGCGATGTGTAGTCCATATTCTGATCAAAATAACAAATTAAAATATTTGCATTAGAGCCATCTTAACACTTACAATGCAATGCATGATATGTAATCTATCTAGGTCTAGAAATGCCTAAATTGTGCTCTGATACCACAAAATATAACACTTCTCACTCATCTATAGTGTAGCTGAGCAAGGCGTGATACACGACGTGCTGGAGCACCTAGTCTATGATTATCTTATTTTCTGAACTCAATTTGATTTAAGAGGTCTTTATGTGATATTCAAAACATATTGGTTCTATTTTCATATTTTAATAAAATTAGTGTTTCAAAAATGGTAATAAAAATCTGACAAGGTGTCGTTTGTATTTTGGACAACTATCCTTCTAAACCTGTTAAAAACAGTTCAATATGATAATCTCAACCTTCCAACTAATTTTTCAGTCTCAAAATTTCATAGTTTCAAAATACAATCCATCATAATTTACATTCATCCAAACACTCTCCATAGGAGTTTAATATGTAAATACTATTACAAACCTTAAAGTTTTATGATATACATATTACATAACAAAATGTCAAAATACAACTGATAGTCATCACACAAGATCCTAAGTCTTACCATGTATGCAGTGTAGTGCGGATGACTCTTGATTCCTGTGTAGATCTGATGTCTCACCCAATCATAGGTCTGCTGTGTGTGCAATACCTACGCGTAGCAAAAGCAACGTGCTAAGTAATTCTGCTTAGTGGTGCCAATTATAAAGAAATATACACTAAAATAAAATAAATGAATTGTTTATGAATTTATGACATCGATATTCTTTGCAGTTTTAGTTTCTACTTTTATTTGCAAACATTTCATTCTTGCTAATTTTGGTGGTGCTGTATGTCAATAAACTGAATTTAGCTATTTGAATTTAATAATGCTTAAATTAACTGCCCGTGTAGCCTATACACTGACCATACTGGATAAACGAATATACTGGCACTGGGTACCTAGTACCTCGGGCCGTCACACTATCAGTCACAAAGTATCTCTCGGTGTGCAAACAGTGTGGCTAAAGAGCCATATAGTCAATTAGGCGATAAGCCAAGTGTAATAACACAATCCGTATAGCCGTAGGCTATTAAAATCACAGTACAGCATAATAAGCCATAAAAATACACTATGGCATAAAACCATTTACAGAACAGCTATCAGAATTCTATTGGCATGCCAACCTATCCAGACTAGTCAACTAGGTAAACTAGGGCACATTATAAATTAATTGTTTAATTCTTCATTTTTTTTAGTTTACTAGTTATTATGTAATTCACAAGTCAATGCAAATGTTGACCATTTTAGATATCATGGATAAGTTGATTCTAGTATCAACATGTCATAATTTGTAATTCAATATGCTGTCAATATAGTGCAATTTACCCTTTTCACAAGTTGGCATTTATTGCCAAATTATTTTAAAGCTTCATTGTATGTTAATGTCAAATTTTTAGTTTTAGTGTACTACATTGGTCTAGCTTAATGTCCTATTTCTCTTGGTTTTTAGCTTCTGATCAAAGAAGAAAAATTGTAGCTCTATGTCTTATTGAACTTTTGGCACAAATTTCAGGTCATTCTGGGTTATATAGACCAAGATATGGTCAATTTACTAAAACTGAACAGATTGCATCTTTAGTGCAAACTTTGGTCAATTTTAGGTCAAATTCAGTTCTGGCAGTTTTGGTACCCTAATTTGGGCAAGAAATTTGACTTGCTTCTGGCCATTTCTGGGCTTTAGTGTCTTCATAAGAATTGTAGCTCTGTGTCTAAGCTTTCCATGGTATAATTTTCAGGTCATTTGGACCTATTTTGAGTGAGTTATGGTCATTTTAGTCACTACTGTTTATATGGTCAAAAATCTGGGTTTGCACATTACCAATTACGGATTAGGTCATTTTTTAGGTTAATTATAGGTAGAATTTTGGCAACATTTCTTCATGAAAGTTGGCCTATTTTATGTCTAGTTTTGCCTCCAATTGGCCTCATACCAATTGGGATCACAAATTTGTGCTTATAGCTCAATTTATGTACTACCAACAACAACACAATATCAATACACTTGATCACTTAATTTTATACAAACACTTCCACTAACATTCACATACACTGCCCTCAATTCATCTTCACCATAATTCATCAATGAAATTCATTAAATCAAACATTAATTCATGAATTTAAAGGCTGCCAAAAGTGGCAGTTTGCTAAGGTATTCAATTTGCTTTCCAAATCCTTAAATTCAAGTACTCAATGTACATATACATGAAAATTAATTTACTACTACTTTAAAATGACTAAATCAACATTAATTTCCATCCATTAGAGGTAAGAAAAACTTAAGCAACTTAGGTTCTCATGGCTCTCGAAATTGAACAATTCAATAACTTAACAAATCCTTCCATTCTCTTCACCATTCAACTAACCTCAACTTAATAGTCAACTTTACTAAAGAAAGAAAGAAGAAATGGACACTTACCCTTGGAGAGTTTTCCCCAAACCTCACCAAACCCTTCCTTTCTTGCTCCTAAAAGCTTCCTTAAGGTGAATGTGCAAGCTTTAATGAAGAAACCAAGTGGAAAAGAGGCTTAATTCAAGGTTGCATGAGCTTCCTCACTTTCTGCCGTGGAGTTTCTTTCATGGAGGAATTTGGCTGGTTATTTCTCAAGGTTGAAGATGAGTTGCTACTGTCCCAAAGTCTCATAAATGTGTCCCAATTCATGAGTTAGTGGAGCACTAACTTTAATTTATTGTTTAATTATTCAAAGTTTCATAAATTGGATTTATGCCCCATTTCTTTCACTATTAATATAATGTACCACAATTTAATTTTTCATGACATTTTCAAAGTGTAATACCACTTATTTTTAATGGACATTGAGGTTAAAAGACAACTCTAGGTGTCAAATGACCAAAATGCCCCTCTTCGGGTTGTATTCCCGATTTCTCAGTAAAACCAATTTTTGTCTGTTTCTCTATTTTTTGTTTTTCTTTATACTAATTTATTAATTTTTTTTGATATTTCTAGTGTCAATTACATTTTAATAAACCTTTAATTATGTCCCAAAATTTAATTTCGAGGGTTCCCCGCGATCCTAGAGTCAGCAATTGCCTTCGCCGTAACTTCCCGGTGCGGTCACCCATTGCTACGGTGCCAACTCGTATAACCTTATTTCATTTTCTCTTTTTATTTTTCATGTTTTTTATTTTTATTTATTTCATCATTATATGTTTGTTCACTATCACCGAAGTGTAGTTCCAAATATCCTGACTTGCCCGGACTAACATTAGGTCTTTGGAGCAACATAACATACAGAATACGTACAGGGAAGATGTTACATGGAGCCATACTGGTTTTAGTTCAAAATTGTTGGCATCTATTATGGGTCTTGTAACACTAGGTTGGATTCCTTATATGGAGGGAACTCCGTAGTCCTTTAAGATTCTCGGCCTGTTATTATTATTGTTGGCCACATATGGAATTTCTGGATTTCCTTGATCTTGTCCTTTACGTTTCCTCTCCCTCTTGATAGTTCTTAGGGTTCTGTCTATCTCTGGATCCAAATCAAAGACTTCTTCCTCTGATCTTGTTCTGGTCATGTACCAAACTAATCACCTGAGAAAGAATAAGAGAATATAACAATTTAAACAAAATTAAACAATAAATGAAAATGCGTAAATCAGCTACATTACTTTTCACATAATATTACTAAAATTAAAACTTCCCAGCAATGGCGCCAAAAACTTATTTGCTGGTTTTACAACCACCGCAAGTGCACGGGTCACTAACAAGTAATAGAGTAGTGAGTAAAGTATCATTCCCATAAGGAATTTAATTAGCAAGTATCAGGCTACACAGCAATTTTGACTGTTTAGGCTACCAAATATAGATGGAGAATGAGTTAAACCTATTTTGGATACTGAAAGTAAATTTTGAATTAAACTATTTATAAAAGCAATTTCAGAATTAAGATTTCACGCTGCAACCTTATTATGGATTTTAATATTGTCTATTCATCGGATTGAGAATAGTTGCCTTAATGGAAATTGATCCTAAGTTATCCTGAGTCCTGTCTCAAGGCACTGAAGGTATATTTTAATTAACCTAAACCCTACTTTCATGGTGATTAAATTAATTAAAAACCCTTTAAGATCTATGATTAATTTTGGAGCTCCACAAAGGTCATCAGCTTATCTTTAGGTCAAATTTCCTAGGTTTAAGATCTTGATTTTCTAATATTAATCTTTACTTTTCAATCCTTCAATTAATATCTGCAATCAATACTAAGTGGGTACCAATACATAGCATGCATTAAGATCACAATAAATTGAATCAAAGAACTAAACTCAAATCCAATAAATAAAACTCAATATTTATCCATAATAACAATTGCAAATGCTACTCTCCTAACTCCAGAATAAAGGAATTACTCACTCATGGTGAGTTTAACAAACATAGAGAAAATAAAATAAAAGAACATAAAGAGTCCGCTTAGAGAAATAGAACAAAAGAATTGAAAAAGAATGACTACAATCTCGATCTTTGTGGAACTTTAGTTGAGGATTTCCCTTCTATATAAATGTTCTACTCTTCAAGATGGCTGTGGAGAATGCAAGTATGAAAAAGTGAAAACCCTTCTGAAACTCTCCAAAAAGCTCTGTAAAAAGGGTTGAACTAAAAAAGAGCACTATTCTGATGTTATTTTCTGCTTCTATTTATAATAACTAGCCTAGAGTTAGGTCTTTAGAATCCTAAAAGCATTAGGAGTCTATTTGGAGTGTGAAAACAAGAGCTAGAATTCGAATTAAGAAACTGGCTGCCGGATGGTACACGGCCCGTGCGTCACTACACGGCCTGCGGTCGTGTAACTCTGGAGCTGAATGTTTGAGTCTTGCTTTGGCACAGGAGTTTACACGGGTCCGCGCTAGTTACATGAGTCTAGTTACGTGACCCGTGTTCTTCTATTCTTAGAAAATTCTTCAAGCCTATGCCCAATAGAGACTTACACTAGTCTCCATAACTTACACAATTTTGATTACATGACCCATGTACTTTGTTTCTTCCTTGGCTCTCTGGCTTTCTTCTGGCTGTAGGTTACACGAGTCTGTGGCTTTGCTTACACGACCCGTGTAATGTGTATCAGTAGCTTTTCTCAATCCTTTGGCCTTTCTAAGTTTCCTTGAGCACTCCTATGCCCTAGGACTTCACCCAAACATTTGAAATGAAGCAGAAAACATGAAATTTAGAGCTTTGCAATGGAATTTATAGAAGTTAATGAGATTAATGGTTATGCATGAGATTACTATTCTAAATGCTATGAAATATTATGCAAATGTTTTTAAAAACATCTATATAATATAAGTGTATCAATAGGAAGAATTAAATCCCTTGGAAAGAGATTCACATATGAGGAGCTAGTAAATAAGATCTTAAGAAGTCTTCCTAAGGAGTGGCTGCCCAAAGTAACTTCACTAAAGGATTCTAAGGACTTGAGTAAGGTACAACTTGATGAGCTCTTAGGAAATCTCATTGACTATGAGATGACCTTCAACAGAGAGCAAGTTGAGGAACCTAACAAAGCCAAAAAGACCATTGCCTTTAAAGTATCTTTTAAAAACTCAAGTGATGAAGATGATGAGTTTGATGAGGAAGAATTGGCTCTAGTGACAAGGAGAATAAGGAAGATGCTCTTCGAAAACAAGAAGTTCATCACAAAGAGGATCTTTAAGAAGGATAAGGGTGAAAGCAGTAAGAGGGATCCTCCCATATGCTTTGAATGCAGCAAGCCGGGTCACATTAGAACGGATTGCCCAAATTGAAGAAGCCTTTAAAGAAGTTCAAGAAGAAGGCACTTAAAACAACATGGGATGAATCAAGTGACTCCAAAGATGAGGAGATTGGTGATCAAGTTGTCCAAATGTGCTTCATGGCAATTGAGGAAAGCTCCAATGAGAAAACTTTCAATGATGATGTTGTTGAATTTTCTTATGATGAACTAGTTAATGCTCTTAAAGTTATGAATGATGAACTTGAGTTGAGTCATAAGAAAAATAAGCTCTTAAAAAAAGAACTAGCTAGTTTGAGGAAGGAAAATGAGACCTTAACTAAGGATAATAAACCTTTAGGGGATGATGTGCAAAAATCCTTAGATGAGCTCTCATTAGAAAATGAGAAATTGAAAAATTAAATTATTGAGCTAAAAACTTCTCTTTCCAAATTTGATAAAGGAAAGGACAAACTTGATGCAATTTTGGACTTTCAAAGGTCTCCAAGCATCAAGTATGGACTTGGCTATAATAAATTTGCCCAAGCACCTCCTTCCAAGACCATCTTTATTAAAGCATCTAGTTTTAATGAGCTTAATCCTCAAATGCCTAGTCTAAAGGTTTCTAATCCTAGAGGACAAGAATCAAAGACATCTAGTGGAAATGAAACTAGAAAGTTCTTGATTGATCAATATGCTTCCAGACTAAATGTAAGTAGGACATATACATCTAAAAGAGTTGCATCTAGGCCAAACCTTCATAGGAGACATGCTATTAGGCCTCATAACTATCATCACACTCAACATGCCTCATGCTCACATTCACATAATGGACACAAAAAGAATAGTCTTATGAGACCATATTCACACTCTCATGCATATAGACCAAGAATAAGAAGGTTCAATGGTCATTGTCACTATTATGGCAAGTTTGATCACACCAATTATAGGTGTGCTATTAGGAAAATCCATTTTGGATATGGTAGAATATTTTATTTTAATGATGGAACTACTAACCCAAAAGGACCCAAGTACATTTGGATACCTAAATTAAATTGAATTATCATGTGTAGGTGTGCTTGAAATCCTCAAAGCTTGAAAGCAAGTGGTACTTGGATAGTGGATGTTTAAGACACATGACTGGAAATGCCAATCTCTTCCTTTCACTTGAAAAGAAAGATGGAGGTGGGCAAGTGACTTTTGGTGATAATGGTAAAGGTAAAATTGTGGGAATAAGTAAGTTTGGTATGGAAAACTCCCCTATTCTTGACAAAGTACTTTTGGTTGATGGTTTAAAACATAATTTACTTAGTGTTAGTCAATTGTGTGATAAGGACTGTAAAGTTGTTTTTGGGTCCAAATCTTGCTATGTGTCTAGGATGAGTGATAACAAAATATTGTTTATTGGTGAAAGAATTGAAAATATTTATGTTATTGATTTGAATGCTTTTTCTAACAAAGATGTCAAGTTTTTTGTTTCTATTAGTAATGACTCCTAGACTTGGCATAGAAGGCTTGCACATGCTAGCATGGACCTTCTTGCAAACTTGAATAAGGATAAGCTAGTTGATAGGCTATCAAAGATCAAGTTTCAAAAGGATAAGGTGTATAATGCATGCCAAATGAGTAAGCAAGTCAAGAGCTCTTTTAAATCTATTCATAAGGTATCTACTTCTAGACCCCTTCAATTTTTGCATATGGATTTGTTTGGTCCTACTAGAGTAGCTAGCTTAGGTGGTGCATATTATGCCTTGGTGATTGTTGATGACTACTCTAGATATACTTGGGTTGTATTCCTTGCTCATAAGGATGAATGTTTTAATATTTTTGAAAGATTTTAAAAAAGGGTTTTCAAATCTCTTCTATTATGAGTGATCATGGTATAGAATTTGAAAATGAGAAATTTGATAAGTTTTATAACTCACTAAGGATCACTCATAATTTTTCTTCTCCTAGGACTCCCCAACAAAATGGTGTTGTTAAAAGACTAAAAAAATAGAACTCTTTTAGACATGGGGAGGAGTATGATAAATGAATATAATTTGCCTACTTATTTTTGGGCAGAAGCCATTAATACTGCTTGTTATGTTTCAAATAGAGTTTTGATTAGACCTATTTTGAAGAAAACCCCTTATGAGCTATGGAATGGCAAGAAACCTAAAATAGGTTATTTTAGAGTTTTTGGTTGTAAATGCTTCATTTTCAATAATAAAGATAATTTAAATAAATTTAGCTCCAAAACTGATGAAGGTATCTTCTTGGGGTACTCTACATCTAGTAAAGCATATAGTGTCTTCAATAAGAGAATCTTAGTTGTTGAGGAGTCAATGCATGTTGTATTTGATGAAGCTAACCCCTTTTATCCTAGAAAGGATATTTCTTGTGATGATGATATTGTAGGTAATCTTGATGAGTTGACCCTTGAAGATCCTCAATCTAGTAGAATTCAATATCAACACATGAAAGATCCCTTGAAGGACTTGGGAGTTGATCAAGTTGATCTTCAAGAGCAACAAGGTCAACCATTTCCATATCAAGAAGTTCAACAAGATCTACCCAAAAATTGGAAATTCAAGAAGGATCATCCTAAAGGTCTAATTGTTAGTAGTATACCCTAGAGCATATCATTTAGTATGTATCTTGTACATATTTTTATTAATAAAAGGCATTTCCACTTTTCCGTTTACATAATATATTTATGTGTAATAGAAAAGGTCCATTGATATTTTGTTAGAAATATTATTCTTAAGTTGTTAAGAATATGAGTGACAATATTTCTAGCACGAAGTATCATAAATAGGTTCACAATCGAGGATACTTCATAATAAGGACATGACTTATCCAGAAAGATTGTATTCATATTTGTTCCCAAGTTATTTATATGAGATATAAATAAGATGGAATGGTGAGTCTCATGCCATATAACAAACATGATAGGCACTTATAAATGATAAGTAGGCCGAACCAGTGACACTTATGACAAGCACATGGAGTTTACTCTTGTCAATGTTTTGTCATAAATCATATCAGTGCATATAATCTTTAGACCTGAGATATCACAGTTATCTTGTATATAGGTAGTTTGAGTTTGATACTGCTTTCATACTTGTACTGTGTATGGGTATATGGGCATGTGTTGGCTCCTACTAGTTATATATGGAGGTAGGTGTTGATCAAGATGGAATCTGTTCCTCTAAGTAAATAGAGATAAAATCCTATGTTCATTTAATTGTTCTTGATGTTTCAAGTTACTTTGCAGTTCAGATAGATTTATTCATAAAAGAGTTTCTGATGAGAAAAATATTTTAATCAAGAACTGGAATTAAAAGAGAACATAATATTCATAGCAAATGGAGTTTGACATAAACCATGACTCCAGCTTGAGTTGGGATTTTGTAACAGAGAGATTCTAGTGCATGGTAACATATGATTATAGGTTCATTTAAGATAAACCTTATTACTAATTGGGTGGCTATGGCATGCTATGCTAGGTGTTAACCATGGTCTATGAGGTTCATAAAATGATTTAGAGAAATCATTTATGGTAAGAAAGAGTTCTATGATATTAAGAGTTGATATCATGTCTCATTGCCAATTAGTGATGAGCCTAGTAAGTCACACACATACACAAGTTATCACCTAATTAAATATGATTTAATTAATTAATTAAAGAGTTTAAATTGATTAATTAAATAGGTTTGGTTTGCAATTAGATTGCAAAGTCCTAGCATGACTTGAAACCAAATCTAGATTATTGGATGTATAATATAAGTTAAATTTATATTTAAAGTGTTTAAATATGAATTTAATTAATGGAAATTAATTAATAGAGATTAATTAATTAATTTATATTTGATATAAATTAATTAGAAGAAGAAAAATTATTTTGGGTTAAGAACTCAAAATTAAGACACGAGGCATTTTGGTCATTTTGCAGTGTGACACGTGGCACCATGAGATGGTGACACATGGCATAACACATACGCTTGCCAAATGTTTTTTAATCTTGTAAGATGATTAAAATCAAGATTAAATATAGGTTTGACACTTGGCACAATGTGATTGGGTCACTTAAACCTAGAGCTAATCAAAGGGTGACATGTGGCAAGGGTTTAATGTGTTAACCTAGCTATTTAAGTGTTGTTATGAGAAAATAAAACACAACCAGCAGCCACACTCCTTTGTCACGCCACTTTGAGGGTTTTTATCTCTTCTTCTTCATCTCTTATCAATTCAAAGAGATTAGCCATCAATCTCTTGAATTAAGAACACTAGGAATTGTTTCTAGTGTCCTGTTTACATCTCTAATCTCTTAAAAGGCAGAACTTGAATTTCTAATTAATAGAAAAGGCTTTAGAAGCTGTTCAAGGGCTGCCATAGGTGTTCTTGGTGTGGACAAGCTAGAGGGACAACATCTGGTGTCCTGAAGACGAATCTCAAAGCGCAGACATTGCGATTGCATCAAGAGGTTAGTGTAATCGTTCTTGATTTAATCTAGGGTTCTAAAATTAATCTGAATAATTTTAAAATCTTAAATGGCAAATACAGATCCAAAAACATATTAAAAGAGTTTTAGTATGTTGTTTATCATTGAAATCAAATAGATAAAAATAAATCTTGCATGATGCATGTGACCCTAGGTGAAAATTTTTGAATTCAATGGTATAAACTTGTGTTTTTCACGCTTCCGTTCCTTCACTAATCATTGGTGATACATCAAAAGGGGTAACAACTAGATCCTCTCTTAGAAATATATGTAAAAACCTTGCATTCATATCTCAAATAGAACCTAGGAGTATATATGAGGCCATTAATGATGAGAGTTGGGTACTTGCAATGCAAGAGGAGCTCAATCAGTTTGAAAGGAATAAGGTTTGGACCTTAGTTCCTAGGCCAAAGGACCATCCATCCATAGGCACCAAATGGGTGTTTAGAAACAAAATAGATGAGGATGGAAACATAACTAGGAATAAAGTTAGGTTAGTAGCCAAAGGCTATAACCAAGATAAGGGCATTGACTATGATGAAACCTTTGCACCATAGCTAGATTAGAAGCCAATAGAATCTTGCTTTCATATGCATCATTCATGAATTTTAAGCTTTTCCAAATAGATGTTAAAAGTGCTTTTCTAAATGGTTTTATTGATGAGGAGGTATATGTTGAGTAACCTCCTGGTTTTGAAAATCATGAGTTTTCAAACCATGTTTTTAAATTGACTAAAGCCTTGTATGGTTTGAAACAAGCTCTTAGAGCTTGGTATGTGTGACACCCCTTACCCGTCTGCAGTATAGCCGAGTAAGATATGTCACACAGTGTACCGGAACACTCTATTTTATCTCAATCATTTTTGATTCTTCCTTAATTTATTTTTATCATAGCTATGAAGTACAATTTGTGAAATATAATTCATTGAAGTCATTTATTGAAATTATAATTTATTTGAGGTTTCATAAATTTTATAGGAAATCAGGTAGAATGCTGGCTAAAAATGGATAAAATAGTTCTTCGGAACCTGTGAAAAACACTTTCAAAATTTTCAATCACACCCAAACTCCATTTCATCAACAAAATCTCAATATTTTTCAACGACATTTCCATTTCTCAATCATTCATTTCATATGATATTCATGTAAAAGTTATCAATAAATATTCACTTTTTCATTCATAAACATAATTTCCACTATTAAATTGATAACAAAATACATTACATGAGTCTCAATTTCACATGATAAAATAAAAGTTAATTACAAAATACCCAAAATGAAACCTAGTGTCCTACTAATGCACTGATGTCGGTGAGGTGACACAGACACTATATAGAACTGCAGAAGATCTCACCCAGTCTGTGATCTACTGGGCTCTCGATCGGTCTCTCCAGAACCTACGCCTGGCAAAAAGCTGAAGCAACGGAAGCGTGAAAAACACAAGTTTATACCATTGAATTCAAAATTTTTCACCTAGGGTCACATGCACCATGCAAGATTTATTTTTATCTATTTGATTTCAATGATAAACAATATATTAAAACTCTTTTAATATGTTTTTGGATCTGTATTTGCCATTTAAGATTTTAAAATTAATCAGATTAATTTTAGAACCCTAGATTAAATCAAGAACGATTACACTAACCTCTTGATGCACTGCAGCGTGTCTGCGCCTTGAGATTCGTCTTCAGGACACCAGATGTTGTCCCTCTAGCTTGTCCACACCAAGAACACCTATGGCAGCCCTTGAACAGCTTCTAAAACCTTTTCTATTAATTAGAAATTCAAGTTCTGCCTTTTAAGAGATTAGAGATGTAAACAGGACACTAGAAACAATTTCTAGCGTTCTTAATTCAAGAGATTGATGGCTAATCTCTTTGAATTGATGAGAGATGAAGAAGAATAGAGGGAGGGCTGCAAAATGGCATGACCAAGGAGTGTGGCTGCTGGTTGTATTTTATTTTCTCATAACAACACTTAAATAGCTAGGTTAACACATTAAACCCTTGCCACATGTCACCCTTTGATTAGCTCTGGGTTTAAGTGACCCAATCACATTGTGCCAAGTGTCAAACCTATATGTAATCTTGATTTTAATCATCTTACATGATTAAAAAAACATTTGGCAAGCTTATGTGTTATGCCATGTGTCACCATCTCATGGTGCCACGTGTCACACTGCAAAATGACCAAAATGCCCCTGTGTCTTAATTTTGAGTTCTCAACCCAAAATAATTATTTTTCTTCTTCAATTAATTTATGTCAAATATAAATTAATTAATTAATCTCTATTAATTAATTTCTCATTAATTAAATTCATATTTAAACACTTTAAATATAAATTTAACTTATATTATACATCCAATAATCTAGATTTGGTTTCAAGTCATGCTAGGGACTTTGCAAACTAATTGCAAACCAAACCTATTTAATTAATCAATTAAACTCTTTAATTAATTAATTAAATCATATTTAATTAGGTGATAACTTGTGTATGTGTATGACTTACTAGGCTCATCACTAATTGGCAATGAGACACGATATCAACTCTTAATATCATCAGAACTCTTTCTTACCATAAATGATTTATCTAAATCATTTTATGAACCTCATAGACCATGGTTAACACCTAGCATAGCATGCCATGGCCACCCAATTAGTAATAAGGTTTACCTTAAATGAACCTATAATCATATGTTACCATGCACTAGAATCTCTCTGTTACAAAATCCCAACTCAAGCTGGAGTCATGGTTTATGTCAAACTCCATTTTCTATGAATATTATGTTCTCTTTTAATTCCAGTTCTTGATTAAAAAGATTTTCTCATTAGAAACTCTTTTCTGAATAAATCTATCTGTCCTGGCCAGGAACTTGAAACATCAAGAATAATTAAATGAACATAGGATTTTATCTCTATTTACTTAGAGGAACAGATTCCATCTTGATCAACACCTACCTCCATATATAACTAGTAGGAGCCAACACATGCCCATATACCCATACATAGTACAAGTATGAAAGCAATATCAAACTCAAACTACCTATATACAAGATAACTGTGCTATCTCAGGTCTAAAGATTATATGCACTGATATGATTTATGACAAAACATTGACAAGAGTAAACTCCATGTGCTTGTCATAAATGTCACTGGTTCGGCCTACTTATCATTTATAAGTGCCTATCATGTTTGTTATATGGCATGAGACTCACCATTCCATCTTATTTATATCTCATATAAATAACTTGGGAACAAACATGAATACAATCTTTCTGGATAAGTCATGTCCTTATTATGAAGTATCCTCGATTGCGAACCTATTTATGATATTTTGTACTAGAAATATTGTCACTCATATTCTTAACAACTTAAGAATAATATTTCTAACAAAATATCAATGGACCTTTTCTATTACACATAAATATCTTATGTAAACGGAAAAGTGGAAATGCCTTTTATTAATAAAATATGTACAAGATACATACTAAATGATATGCTCGAGGGCATACTACTAACAATCTCCCACTAGCACTAGAGCCATTCATTACAATACCTTAGACCCATCTTCTCAAGATGTCAGTCTAACTGAGCTTGTTACAAAGGCCTAGTGAATGGATCAGCTGGTTTTTCAGCTAATGTTATTTTTTCTGCATGGCTATATCGCCTTGCCCAACTATATCCCTGATAATGTGGTAGTGCCTTTCTATGTGTTTGGATTTCTGGTGAGACCTTGGTTCCTTAGCCTGTATGACTGCTCCATTATTGTCACAGTGTAGTGGAACTGCTAACTCAATGGAAGGAACTACTGTAAGTTCTGCCACGAACTTCTTTATCCAAACAGCTTCCTTTACAGCATCTAATGCAGCAATATACTCAGCCTCTGTAGTGGAATCTGCAGTGGTGCTCTGTTTGGAACTCTTCCAACTGACTGCACCTCCATTACAAATGAACAATTATCCAGAGGTAGACTTTCTATCATCGATATCTGATTGGAAATCAGAATCAGTATAACCATCCAATTACAAGTCTCCACCTCCATAAATCAAGAATAAATCCTTAGTTCTTCTCAAGTACTTAAGAATATTCTTGACAGCTATCCAGTGTTCCAAACCTAGATTGGATTGATACCTGCTAGTCAAACTAACAGCATATGCAATATCCGGCCTAGTACACAACATTGCATACATTAAACTTCCAATAGTCGAAGCATATGGAATCCTGGCCATCTTATCTCTTTCTTCAGGTGTCTTTGGAGACATCTCTTTAGAAAGATGGATACCATGTCTCACTGGTAACAATCCTTTCTTGGAATCAAGCATGTCAAACCTCTTTAACACCTTTTCCAAGTATAGACTTTGGGATAAACCAATTATTCTTTTTGCTCTATCTCTATAGATGCGAATTCCAAGAATATAGGTTGCCTCCTCTAAGTCTTTCATGGAGAATGTATTTGACAACCATACCTTTATAGTCGTCAACATACCTGTGTCATTACCCATCAACAGTATGTCATCCACATATAAGACAAGGAAAGTGATAGCACTGTCACTAACCTTCTTATATACACATGGCTCATCCTCATTTTTGATAAAACCAAAGGATTTAATGGCTTCATCAAAACGGATGTTCCAACTCCTCGAAGCTTGTTTCAACCCATAAATGGATCGCTTTAGCTTGCATACCTTGGAACCATCTTGGGATTCAAATCCCCTAGGTTGTTCCATGAAAACGTTTTCTTCAATGTATCCATTGAGAAAAGCTGTTTTGACATCCATCTGCCAAATCTCATAATCATAGTATGCAGCTATTGCTAATAAAATCCTAATTGATTTAAGCATGGCAACAGGAGAGAAAGTCTCCTCATAGTTGATTCCTTGCCTTTGGCGAAACCCTTTCGCTACTAGCCTTGCCTTATAGGTCTCTACCTTTCCATCAGAACCAATTTTCTTCTTGAAAACCCATTTGTTCCCTATAGGTATAATACCTTCAGGTGGGTCAACAAGATCCCAAACTTGATTCTTATACATGGAATCAATCTCGGATTTCATAGCATCAATCCATTTTGAAGAGTCTATATCTGATATAGCTTCTTCATAGGTAAGTGGATCATCTCCATGATCTACTTCTTCATGAGTAGACAACTCTTGTTCTTCTTCATGAAGAAAACCATATCTCACTGGTGGGTGAGATACCCTGGTTGTTCTACGAGGAACAGCTGTAGATGTTTCATCAACGGGTATTGGTTGACTAGATGGATCTATATCCATCGATGCATTGGTTGGTCAGAATTCTCCAATTCTAACTCTATTTGCCTTTCTTTGCCTCCTTCTTGAACAAACTGTTGTTCAAGAAATGTGGCATCTCTACTTATCACAACCTTTTGTGAAGTAGGCAAATAAAAATAATATCCAAAACTATATTTTGGATATCCAACAAATCGACCCTTTTCTGATATGGTCTCCAATTTATCAGTGTTTAACTTTTTGATATAAGCTGAACAACCCCAAATCTTAACATGCTTAAAACTTGATTTTCTTCCATGCCATATCTCATAAGGTGTGGAAGAAACTGATTGTGATGGAATCCTATTCAGAATATACAAAGATGATTCTAATGCAAATCCCCAAAAGGAGATTGGCATATCAGTATAGCTCATCATACTACGTACCATATCCAATAGGGTACGATTTCTCCTTTCAGATACACCATTCAGCTGTGGCGTTCCTGGAGGAGTCAGCTGAGAAACAATGCCATGCTCTCTCAAGTATTCATCAAATTCAGTACTCAAATATTCACCTCCACGATCTGATCGAAGAGCTTTAATATTCTTTCCTGTTTGATTTTCTACTTCAGATTTAAATTCTTTGAACTTTTCAAAAGATTCATGTTTGTATTTCATCAAATACAAATACCCAAACCTTGATTTATCATCAGTAAAGGTAATAAAATAATGAAAATCCCTCTAGCCATTTCCTTAAATGGACCACATACATCACTATGTATTAGCTCCAAAATATTTTTAGCTCTTAGCCCTTGTCCAACAAAGGGTGATCTAGTCATTTTGCCCTGAAGGCAAGATTCACAAGTTGGAGTAGGCTCAGCGCCCAATGAGGATAGAATCCCCATTTTCTCCAGTTTTGCAATCCTATCTTCTGCAACATGAAATAACCTTAAGTGCCAAATATATTTTGAACTTGAGTTGTTTTTCACCATGGCATTGCATTAATTTAGATTGCTATACTCTGGGCAGTGGAAACACTTTCTTACTGGCAATGGAAACAATTTCCTGTTGGCAATGGAAACACTTTCTTTTGCCTCCCTTAGCTTTAGTCTTCCTTTTCTGTTTAGCTATTTTCTTGGAAGGACCAGGAATCTGAGGTTTCTTTTTCTTATTACCCTTCTTCTTGTTGGACTTTCCAGCAGAAGAAGATGCAACCAAAGCTACCTCTTTCCCTTTATTGCCTGGCATATTCTTTTAGGCAATAACCAGCTTGTTGAGTAAACCAGCTAAGGTGCATTCCTGTTTAGTCATATGGAAATTTGTAACAAAATTCCCAAAAGACTCAGGAAGGGACTGAAGGATCAAATCCATCTGTAGTTGGAAATCCATGTTCAAGTCAAGATGTTCCAACAGCTCAATCAGCCGAATCATCTTATGGACATGATCCCCAACATTCTGTCCCTCAGACATCCTCATACGGAATAGTTGTCTAGATGTCTCATACCTAGCATTCCTGCTGTGCTCACCATACAACTCTTGTAGGTGAAGGAGGATCTCACTCGAACTCTGCATGTTCTCATGTTGCTTCTGTAACTCATTACTCATGGAAGCAAGCATGTAACACTTAGCTCTCATATCATGCTCCTTCCACTTGTCCAAAGTATCATGTTCCTCTTGTGTGGCCTCTGGAGGTAAGGGACCAGGAACATTTGAATCTAGAACATATCCTATATGTTCAAGGTTCAGGACAAGCTTCAAATTTCTTAGCCAATCAGACAGATTTGGTCCTATCAACCTATTGTGATCAAGTATGCTCGCAAGGATATTGGATGGTGGTGGTTGTTTTGTGCTCATTTTTATCAGAAAATTAACTGCAGAAAATAACCAGATTAATTAGTAAATGTATCATGTAATTAACCAAAATGATTATGGTCTTTTAATCAAATTGGTCCTCCCACTAACTTAGCGAATCCTACACTTCCAAAGTAGGAAACGGAAATCCTAGTTGGATGGATTTCTAGTGGGTGATTGAATTCTTATAATTCTATTGATCATCCTCAGGTACATCCATTATTGGAATTACAATAAACTATAAGTGAGCAACTCCTTGCCCATCACATCTCATGTGAGGTTCAATCCTTTACCTAGCCCCTAATGCTCAAAATCTCAGGTACATCCATTATTGACTTATCTTGCATTAGTTAAGTTGATCCCATTGAGCCAGTAATTATGTAAATAATTTTAATGTCCTCAGGTACATCCAATATTGGCCACCAAACCATTTACATATTTACAACATCTCATGCTTAACAATTATTCTTAAGAAAATCTCTTAAATTAATTGCATCTCATGCAACTATTTAAAATTTCTTAAAATAATTGCCCCAATGGAGGGCCTATGTTATAATTACTTTAATTATAGGATTTCCAACTTAATCATTTGTTTGGAAGATTTTATGGTCATTCTAATTACTATTAAGGTCTCACTTTGCACATTATCCAATTAGCATGCATATATCATATAATAGCATACATTCCCATACATCTCATGCATTCATGGATAAGCAATAAATATGGTATGATCATGGACTTTCTAAGGGATTCAATTCTGAGCCACCAAGAATTGAATCAGGGCATTCCTAGGTGTATTTCATTCATTCATTTTACAAGAGTTGCTGAAGGAGTACATAATCAACACTTAATCTTGAATTCCTCCCACTGGTCCCACCAATGCTCTTGACCTCCTTGAACTTCTTGCAATCCAATATTACATAGTAATCCTTGGCATACCAAGGCGAATTTACAAGAACTTAAATAAATGAAATTACAACCCAAAAATTATTACAAACTTAATAATACATGCCCAAAATAAATTAAAATAAATTAATTAATTTACAATCCCAAAGAAACATAAAAGAAATAAATCCAATCACATTGGTCTTTTATAGTCCATGATCATCCATCATGCATATCACTATTTAATAATTAAATAAAACATGCATACTTAAATTAAATTGAATATCTCATATTCAACTTAAAAATCCAGATTTGAATATGACTCAAATAAATTTAAAAATTCAGATTTGAATCTCATTCAAACAAATTTAAAAATTCAGATTTGAATCACATTCAAACAACTTTAAAAATTCAGATTTGAATCACATTCAAACATTTTTAAAAAAAATCAGATTTGAATCACATTCAAACATTTTTTAAAAAATCAGATCTGAATTTTATTCAATCAATTTTAAAAAAACAGATTTAAATATGATTCAAACAACTTTAAAATTCAGATTTGAATCACATTCAAACAACTTTTAAAATTCAGATTTGAATCACATTCAAATAATTTTTAAAATTCTGATTTGAATCATAATTTAATTGTGTGATTAAAAATCCTAATTAAACATTTTAATTAGTCATATGATGAACCTTTCATCATGCAACAATTGCAGAATTTAATAACAACCTTGCGCACCATGATCTTCCAAAGCCATGCGCACCATGTTGGAGTTCATCAAGCATGCCGCCACACCTCTTGATCCAACCAGCAATGGATCAATCATCTCATGATCAAATCACACAATTAAATCATATAATCAACAATTGAAGCAACGGAAGCATGAAAAACACAAGTCTATACCATTGAATTCAAAAATTTTCACCTAGGGTCACATGCACCATGCAAGATTTATTTTTATCTATTTGATTTCAATGATAAACAACATATTAAAACTCTTTTAATATGTTTTTGGATCTGTATTTTCCATTTAAGATTTTAAAATTAATCAGATTAATTTTAGAACCCTAGATTAAATCAAGAACGATTACACTAACCTCTTAATGCACTGCAGCGTGTCTGCGCCTTTGAGATTCGTCTTCAGGACACCAGATGTTGTCCCTCTAGCTTGTCCACACCAAGAACACCTATGGCAGCCCTTGAACAGCTTCTAAAGCCTTTTCTATTAATTAGAAATTCAAGTTCTGCCTTTTAAGAGATTAGAGATGTAAACAGGACACTAGAAACAATTTCTAGCATTCTTAATTCAAGAGATTGATGGCTAATCTCTTTGAATTGATGAGAGATGAAGAAGAATAGAGGGAGGGCTGCAAAATGGCGTGACCAAGGAGTGTGGCTGCTGATTGTATTTTATTTTCTCATAACAACACTTAAATAGCTAGGTTAACACATTAAACCCTTGCCATATGTCACCCTTTGATTAGCTCTAGGTTTAAGTGACCCAATCTCATTGTGCCAAGTGTCAAACCTATATGTAATCTTGATTTTAATCATCTTACATGATAAAAAAACATTTGGCAAGCTTATGTGTTATGCCATGTGTCACCATCTCATGGTGCCACGTGTCACACTGCAAAATGACCAAAATGCCCCTGTGTCTTAATTTTGAGTTCTCAACCCAAAATAATTATTTTTCTTCTTCTAATTAATTTACATCAAATATAAATTAATTAATTAATCTCTATTAATTAATTTCTCATTAATTAAATTCATATTTAAACACTTTAAATATAAATTTAACTTATATTATAGATCCAATAATCTAGATTTGGTTTCAAGTCATGCTAGGGACTTTGCAAACTAATTGCAAACCAAACCTATTTAATTAATCAATTAAACTCTTTAATTAATTAATTAAATCATATTTAATTAGGTGATAACTTGTGTATGTGTGTGACTTACTAGGCTCATCACTAATTGACAATGAGACATGATATCAACTCTTAATATCATCAGAACTCTTTCTTACCATAAATGATTTCTCTAAATCATTTTATGAATCTCATAGACCATGGTTAACACCTAGCATAGCATGCCATGGCCACCCAATTAGTAATAAGGTTTACCTTAAATGAACCTATAATCATATGTTACCATGCACTAGAATCTCTCTGTTACAAAATCCCAACTCAAGCTGGAGTCATGGTTTATGTCAAACTCCATTTGCTATGAATATTATGTTCTCTTTTAATTCCAGTTCTTGATTAAAAAGATTTTCTCATTAGAAACTCTTTTCTGAATAAATCTATCTGTCCTGGCCAGGAACTTGAAACATCAAGAACAATTAAATGAACATAGGATTTTATCTCTATTTACTTAGAGGAATAGATTCCATCTTGATCAACACCTACCTCCATATATAACTAGTAGGAGCCAACACATGCCCATATACCCATACACCTCTGAAGGCGAAATAACCAAAATGCCCTCCGTTTTGCTTAACAGACCAAAATTGTCTGTACTGACTGAAAAATTTTTCTAAGCTTTTTTTTGGCATTCTAATGCCATAGGAACCTCAATGACCCTTCTCTAGAGTTCTAAAAATTATTTTATGAATTTTCCCTCTGGTCTAGGGCTCTTAGTTGCGAGAACCGTAACTTCCCACTAGGTTACCCATCGCTAGGGCATCGGCTCATTTAACTTGGTTGTATTTTATTTCTAAAATTTTTTCTAAATTTTTCTTATTAATATTTGAGTTAATTATGGTTCCTCACTTTAATTTAGATATTTTTCCAGACGTTCTAGCTGTCCATACTGACACCGGTCACCGGAGTAGTGGAATGTACGGAGTTGCTATAGTAAGGGTATTACAACTCTTCCCCTCTAATTTAAATTTCGTCCTCGAAATTTTCCTGATGTAAACAGTTGAGGGAACTATTGCCTCATTGTCTCTTCACTTTCCCAAGTTGCCTCCTCAGTGTTGTGGTGCCTCCAAAGCACTTTCACCAGTGGAATCTGCTTATTCCTCAACTCTTTTACTTCCCGAGCCAAGATCCGTATGGATTCTTCTTTATATGTCAAATCCGGTTGTACTTCAATTTCTTCCATTGAGATGACATGTGAAGGATTTGAGCTGTATCTTCTTAGCATAGACACGTGGAATACATTGTGGATCTTGTCCAGCTCTGGTGGTAAAGCTAGCTTGTAGGCCACTGGACCCACACGTTCAATGACTTCATATGGGCCAATGAACCTAGGGTTTAACTTACCTTTTCTTCTAAACCTCAGTACCTTCTTCCACGATGACACCTTGAGGAACACTTTTGTCGCCAACCGTATATTCTATTTCTTTTCTCTTTAGGTCAGCATAGGATTTTTGTCTGTCTGAAGCAACCTTCAGATTAGCTTTGATTAGCTTTACCTTCTCCTCAGTCTGTTTCACCAGGTCTGGCCCTACTAGTTTATCTTCACCCAATTTAGTCCAGCACACTGGAGTTCTACATTTCCTCCTATACAGTGCTTCATATGGGGCCATTTGGATACTAGCTTGGTAAATATTATTGTATGCAAATTCTGCCAGTGGGAGATATCTATCCGAACATCCCTTAAACTCAATAACAGAACTCCTTAGCATATCCTCAAGGACCTTACATATATTTCATCTTATTATTATCATTTCAGTTCAATATTTGCATTAGTTCAATTAGTTTCAATTGTTTACCTGGATTACTCTTTCTGATTGCCCATCCGTCTGAGGATGGAAAGCTGTGCTGAAGTGGAGTTGTGTACCCAAGGATTCATGCAATTTCTTCCAGAATCTCGATGTAAACCTTGGGTCTCGATCAGATATGATGGAAAGTGGAATTCTATGCAGTATAACTATCTCACTGATATACAATTTTGCTAACTTCTCTAGTGAGTAGTCAGTCCTAACTAGCAGAAAATGTACTGACTTCGTCAATCTATCTACCATCACCCATACTACATCATGCTTCTTCTGGGTGAGAGGTAGACCACTTATAAAATCCATGGTGATCTGATCCCATTTCCATTCAGGAATGCATATAGGCTGTAGCAAACCCGATGGAACTTGAAGTTCTGCCTTGACTTCCTGACATGTCAAGCATTTAGTCACATAGTCAGCTATGTCCTTCTTCATACCAGGCCACCAATACTGAAGATTCAGATCATGATACATTTTTGTACTTCCTGGGTGCATAGCATAAACACTGGTGTGTGCCTCTTTCAAAATACTGGCTTTCAATTCCCCATCATCTGGTACACATACTCTTCCGTTGTAGTACAGACACCCATCTACTTTCATCTCATAGTCAGTTGCTTTCTCTTCTGAGATTTTGCGCATAATAGTTATTAATTTCTCATCTACCTTCTAGCCATCTAAAATCTGCTGTAGCAGGTTTGGCCTCACTTGCAACTCAGCCAAAATAGCTCCATCTCGTGTCAAGAATAGACGGGCATTCAATGATCACAAAGCTGTGATGGATTTTCTGCTTAAAGCATCAGCAACTACATTTGCCTTCCCAGGATGTAGTCAATCACACAATCATAGTCCTTCAAGAACTCAATCCATCGCTTCTGTCTAAGTTTGAGCTCCTTCTGGGTTGGCAAGTATTTCAGACTTTTGTGGTCTGTGTAAATGTAGCACTTTTCACCATACAAGTAATGCCTCCATATCTTTAATGCGAAGATAATTGCTGCAAGCTCAAGATCATGGGTAGGGTAATTCTGTTCATGTGGCCTTAGCTGCCTGGAAGCATAGGCGACCACCTTCCCCTCTTGCATCAATACACACCCCAACCCATTATGAGAGGCATCATTGTAAATCACAAAGTCCTTTCCCGAAACTGGCTGTGCTAATACTAGTGCCTCTGTCAACATAGCCTTCAACTTCTCAGACTGGCCTGATACTTGTCATTCCAGTAAAATCTAACATTCTTATGTAACAACTCGGTCATTGGAGCAGCTATTAAAGAAAATCCCTTCACAAATCTTCTGTAATACCCAGCTAGCCCCAAGAAACTTCTGACCTCAATTGTATTTCTGGGAGGATTCCATTCCATCACTGCTTCTATTTTCTTGAGATCCACCCTAATCCCATCAGCTGACACTATGTGTCCAAGGAATGCAATCTCATTGAACCAAAAGTCACACTTGGACAACTTAGCATATAGCTTTTTTTCTCTCAGGGTTTGCAGAACAATCCTCAAATGCTCATCATGTTCTTCACTGGTCTTGGAATACACCAAAATATCATCAATAAAGACCACTACGAATCGATCTAAGTATGGATGGAAGATATAGTTCATAAGGTCCATGAATACTGCTGGTGCATTTGTTAGGCCAAAGGGCATCACTAGGAACTCATAATTCCCATACCGGGTCCTGAATGCAGTCTTTGGCACATCTGCATCCTTCACTCTCAACTGATGATACCTTGATCAGAGATCAATTTTGGAAAATACTCCTGCTCCTTTCAACTGATCAAATAGATCGTCAATTCTAGGCAATGGATATTTGTTCTTCATAGTCACTTTATTCAACTGTCGGTAATCGATGCATAACCTCAAAGTCCCATCTTTCTTCTTTACAAAGAGCACTGGAGCTCCCCATGGTGACACACTGGGGCATATGAACCCCTTATCCAGTAACTCCTCTAACTAGATTTTCAGTTCTTTCAATTCTGCGGGTGCCATCCTATAAGGAGCAATAGAGATTGGTACTGTACCCGGCAGTATCTCAATAACAAATTTGACTTTCCTTTCTGGTAGCAAGCTAGGCAATTCTTCAGGGAACACATATGGGAAGTCTTTTACTGTGGGTATGTCACACAGATCTGGCTCAGCCTGCCTAGTATCCACCACATGTGCTAGGTAGGCTTCACAGCCTTTTCTCATCAGTTTTCTTGCAACTGTGGCTAAGATGACATTGGACAAGAAATCTGTCCTTTCCCCCACAACTGTGATCTCATTACCCTCAGGTGTTTTCAAAGAAATCCTCTTTAGTTTACAATCAACCATTGCCTGATGACATGATAACCAGTCCATTCCCAAAATCACGTCAAACTCATGGAAAGGTAACTCAATCAGGTCTGCCAACAATTCATACCCCTGAATCCTTAATGGGCAACCTTTGTACACTTTGTTCACCACTACACTGTGGCCCAATGGATTAGTGGCCAGAATGTCTTGGTCACTCTCCCCTACTAATATCCCCCTTTCTATGGGTAGGTTGATGCATATGTATGAATAAGTGGATTCTGGATCCACCAATGCATACACAGATGTATTGTAGAGGGAGAACATACCCCTGATGCCATCCGAGGCATCTTGCTCCTCCTAAGCTCTCATGGCATAGGCTCTGGTAGGTGGTCTACCCTCAGGCCTCTCTGCTAGCTCAGATGCAAGCCTCTGTGATGGTCCCACTGCCTCAGATTTGCCAGATTTCCTACCCCTTTGTGGTGCAGGAGCAGGTCTGTCTGCTTGTGTAGGAGCAGCTATAGTAGTTCTGCGTGGACAGTTCCTCAACTGATGCTCTGTCGACCCACACCTTAAGCAGGCACTAGTCACTGTCCAACACTCCCCCTTATGCCACTTCAGGCAATGTGGACATGCAAAAGATGCTGGGGCTGGTCCCCTGAACCCCATCCCTGGAGAGCTGCCCACTGATGGTGTAGACTGACCTCTTTTAGGGGTGAACTGTGGCCTAAGCCCCTGAGACTGAACCTGACCTTGAGGTTGACCTAAACTCTGTGCAGGTGGACCTTTGAACTTCTTCCCAGGTGTAGGAGATGAACTAGACTGACACGAGCCCATCTTCTACTGTCTCTCTCTTCTAGTCTGCTCACATATTCTAACCTTTTCAACTTTTATTGCAGCTTCCACTAACTTGGTAAAGTCTATGATTCCCAAGGCAGTGATCATGATCTTTATGTTGTCATTTAATCCCTCTTCAAATCTCTTACACCTTTCGGCTTCATTAGGGACTATCTCCCTTCCGTAGCGGCTCAGTCTGACAAATTCCTTTTCATACTCGGCCAGTGTTAGCTGTCTCTGTCTCAGGTTAATGAACTCTCTTCTTCTCTCTTCTAGGTATACACTACCCACATATTTCTTCTTGAATTTTGAGAGGAAGAAGTCTCAAGTTATTACTTTTGGCTGTACTTCACTATACACTGTTTCCCACCATTGGTAGGCATCATCTTGCAACAAACATACAACAGCTTCTAGGTTTTGTTTAGGAGTGCAGTGGAGTTGTTTTAAAACTCTCCCTGTTTTGTTCAACCAGTTTTCGGCTGTAACAAAATCATCTTCTCTCTTGCCAAAGAAATCCATTGCTCTAAATTTTCTCAGTCTTTCCAGATGTGATTTCTGCTATGGAGGTGGTTGTGGTGCTGGCATTACCCTAGCCATTTTTCTGAAAAACTCGGCCATTTGCTGGAACATGGCCTGTGGAGGCTGAGCAGGCTCTGCTGGAACTGGTGGAACAGGTTCTCCCCTACCCCCAGTCTCAGCTGCTGCAGGTGGAGCATAACTCTCCACTTCCTCCTCAATTGCCCTCTGAGATGTAGGGTCCATATCCTATTCAAAATAACAAAGATAAACAGATCTGCATTAGTGTCACCTCGACTCTTACAAATGCAATGCATGGTATAGACTCAATCTAGGCCCAGAAATGCCTAAACCGTGCTCTGATACCACTAAATGTGACACCCCTTACCTGTCTACAGTATAGCCGAGTAAGATATGTCACACAGTGTACCGAAACACTCTATTTTATCTCAATCATTTTTTATTCTTCCTTAATTTATTTTTATCATAGTTATGAAGTACAATTTGTGAAATATAATTCATTTAAGTCATTTATGGAAATTATAATTTATTTGAGGTTCCCAAATTTTATAGAAAATCCGGCAAAATGCCGACTAAAAATGGATAAAACAGTTCTTTGGAACCTTTGAAAAATACTTCCAAAATTTTCAATCACTCCCAAACTCCATTTCATCAACAAAATCTCAATATTTTTCAAAAACATTTCCATTTCTCAATCATTCATTTCATATAATATTCATGTGAAAGTCATCAATAAATATTCACTTTTTCATTCATAAACATAATTTTCACTATCTACATTGATAACAAAATACATTACATGATAAAAATAAATGAAACCTAGTGTCCTACCAATGCACTGATGTCAGTGAGGTGACACGGATACTATGCAGAGCTGCAGAAAATCTCACCCAGTCTGTGGTCTACTGGGCTCTCGATCGGTCTCTCCAGAACCTACGCGTGGCAAAAAGCAACGCCCTAAGCAATAATGCTTAGTGGTGCCAATAATAAAATAAAAAGAAATAACAGAAAATAAATATGCAGTGCATGTTCTCATGTCTTATGCAGACAATTTTTCGATCATTTTTGGTAATCTTATTTATTTTGTACTTGTTATATTCATAATTTCATTAAATTTATTCATTTTCATTTTTGGTCGCCCAAGTAACCTATACTGGATGACTGGACTGGATAAACGGGTAAACTGGCACTGGGTATCAAGTACCTCGGGCCGTCACACCGTCGGTCACATATGTATCTCCTGGTGTGCAACAAAACAGCTAATAAGCTGTAATAACATTAGGCACAAGGCCAAGTATCAACACAATGTCATAATGGCTAAAAGCCATAAAATCACAGAATGGCATAATGCCATGTGCAGTACTGCTAACTGAACCCTATTGGCATGCCAACCTATCCAAACCAATCTTGCCAGGTGTACTAGGGCATGTTACACTTTTAAATTGTACAATTGTTGAAATTTAGGTTTAGGTGTTACTATTCATTTTTTTAGTCAACTAAAATATTGACTTTTGCATAGACAATAGGTACATTGGTTCTAATACTCTCAACATACCACATTTTGCATTCTAAAATTGTTGGTATTGGTTGCCAATACCATTTCTAAGCTTATTGTTAATTATTCACAATTTTCAGATTTCAAGCCTTATGTTTACTGTTCCATTGGTCATTTATACAACAGGAATTTGGCAAAGTTGTCTCCATGAAAGTTGTTTCTTATTTTGTCTAGTTACATTTTCTTTTTTCAATCACTCCATTTGGACTTTTGTAGCTCAAGTTATGGCCTAAAAGTCGTAACTGGCTGGATTGGACAGAATCAAAATTCAGGCAAAGCGGTTCACGCATTTGGTAACCTAAGTTTGGTTGGCAATTTGACTAGGTTATGATCAGAATTTCGATTGATGTTCCGCATGAAAGTTGTAGGTATATGTCTCAGCTTTCTTCTTGTAAAATTTTAGGTCAATTGGACCTTTCTACAACAAGTTATAACTAAAGGAATAAACACTATTCATTTGGTCATTTTGCCCAGGCAGAATGCAGGTCACCCAAATTAGGAAATTTTTTAGGTCAACTTAATTTGGTTTTCTAGGCAAGGTTTCTATACCAAAGTTGTGCCATTATGTGTCTAGTTTCATCTCCAATTAGCCTTACACCAATTGAACCTCTACAACTCCATTTATAGCTGTCTAAACCTACTGGACTCACAATCAGTCCTGCAGGTCAGCCAAGGCAGCTCACCCAAACTCAAATGCCAAGCCACAACTCACTTCATTTCCTCATCATACATAGCTAAATGGTCACTAATTGACCATTTAAACTTTTATTCACCAACACATAAACAAAGTCTCAATTTCATACCCAAACCCAATCTCAACCATATCAAATCATGCATTTAACTTGCATTTCATTATCCTAATCATGAAGTTAATATTGAAGGCAGCCATAATACGATTTCACCTCAAAGAAAACTTCATAACCCTACCAAGTACAAGGCTGCCAAAATTTTGGGAGAGGTATACACATAATTTTTATGCAATTTTCTTATAGATTTCTACTTAATCTCACCTCCTCAACATAAAACTAAAGAGAAACATGAAGTTTGGTCACTAACCTTGAATTGAGTTAATTCCAATCTTGAAAGAGCTCTTCTTTTTCACTTCTTTTTGCTCCCAAAAGCTTCACTAAGATGAACTATCAAGTTTTTGTGTTGGGAATTTAGGGTTTAGTGGAAGAAAAACTAAGGAAACCAAGCTTTGAAAACTTGGCAATGGAGGACAATGGAATGGGTATGGGGCGGCTGATTTAGTGAAGGTGATGGTTGCTGAGTTTTTTGAGTTTTTGCTGTATTCTTATCACATTTTATTTATTTTAAATGGACTTGATTAATTGTAATTGGTGGTAAGTGTTTAATGACATCATGGTGATGTCATAATTCCAATTTCTTTCATTTTCTTTCCTTTTTTTGTCTACTTAATTTTAATTTAATTTTTAGCAATATTTATTCATATTTTGTGTCATAATAATTATTTACTTAACTGGATAAGTCAGCCAAAAATCACCTCTAAAGGCAAAATGACCAAAATGCCCTCCGTTTGGCTTAACAGACCAAAATTGTCTGTACCAATTGAAAAATTTTTCTAAGCATTTTCTTGGCATTCTAATGCCATAGGAACCTCAATGACCCTTCTCTAGAGTCCCAAAAATTGTTTTATGAATTTTCCCTCGGGTCTAGGGCTCTTAGTTGCGAGAACCGTAACTTCCCACTGGGTTACCCATCGCTAGGGCACCGGCTCTTTTAACTTGGTTGTATTTTATTTCTAAAATTTTTCCTAAATTTTTCTTATTAATATTTGAGTTAATTATGGTTCCTTACTTTAATTTAAATATTTTTCCGGACGTTTTAACTATCTAGACCGACACCGATCACCGAAACAGTAGAATGTACGGAGTTGTTACAGTAAGGGTGTTACAGTATGAAAGGCTTAGTAACTTTTTTTTGCAAAGTTGGTTTTCAAAAGGAAAAGTTGATACAACTCTTTTTATTAAAAATCATGTAAATGACATCCTTATTGTATAAATATATGTTGATGATATTACATTTAGTGCTACTAATGAGTGTTTGTATGAAGAGTTTATTAATACCATGAAGAGTGAGTTTGAGATGAGCATGATGGGAGAACTCAAGTTCTTCCTTGGGCTTCAAATCAAGCAAGCTAAGGATGGCATCTTCATCAACCAAGCCAAGTACACCAAAAAATTGATCAAGAGATTTGGAATGGAGAATAGCATGCCAAGTAGAACTCTAATGAGCACAAACACCAAACTTGACAAGGATGAAAAAGGAAAACCGGTTGATGAAAAGCTCTATAGAGGTATGATTGGTAGTATTTTATATCTCACAGCTTGTAGACCATACATTATGTTTTCTGTTTGTTTATGTACACATTTTCAATCATGTCCTAAAGAGTCTCATTTGCATGTTGTTAAACATATTCTCAAATACTTGAATGGTACATTGCATTTAGGTCTATGGTATCCTAGAAATACATCCTTTGATTTGTGTTCCTACGCGGATGCCGACTTTACTAAAAGCATCCTTGATAGGAAGAGTACCTCAGGTACTTGTCAACTCCTAGGACATTCTTTAGTTTCTTGGTGTAGCAAGAAAAAAAAACCTCGATTGCACTTTTCACGGCCGAAGCTGAATATGTGGCTTTGGGTCTTTTTTGTAGCCAAATACTTTGGATCAAGCAACAATTGAGAGACTTCAAAGTATCTCTTGATCATATTCTTATTAAATGTAATAACACAAGTGCAATCAATTTGACCAAGAACCCCATACAACATTCTAGAACTAAGCATATAGACATTAGACATTGTTTTATACGTGATCATGTATTGAACTGTGATGTTGTTCTTGAGTTTGTTGATACACATCACTAATTAGCTAATATCTTTACAAAACCTTTATGTGAAGATAGGTTTAATTTCATTAGGAGAGAATTAGGCATGCTTGATAACCTTGATGCTTGAGATTGTGATTTACTGTTCACATGACTGTTCACATGAACCAAATATTGGTTTCCTATTTTTGGTTGCCATATGATCACAACATCATTCCTCATTAATTTAGATTGTTCTCCTTGATTGTTTTATGAAGGTTATTTGCCAAAATTCTATTGTTGCTTTGAATAGACTCCTTGATGGTTTTATAAGTCCTACGCAAATGAAATTACTAAATTTGTATTTTAGTCTTTTTGGCTCTTTGTAGGCTATTCTTGAGAATAGTTATTTATACTACCTCTAAATTGAGCATACACTAGATATGTGGTTTGAGTGTCTAAACAATACAGTTCTATTCATGATAAGATTCAAATCTAATAAGCTATGCCTTGTCTTATAATTGCACCTTATAAGTTTGCCATTATATGAAGTGTTCTTGCAATCTTTATATATTGCCATATGTACTTATATCTTTTGGCATGGTGGTACACCTTTGAATTGTTAGTAGTATGCCCTAGAGCATATCATTTAGTATGTATCTTGTACATATTTTTATTAATAAATGGCATTTCCACTTTTCCATTTACATAATATATTTATGTGTAATAAAAAATGTCCATTGATATTTTGTTAGAAATATTATTCTTAAGTTGTTAAGAATATGAGTGACAATATTTCTAGCACAAAGTATCATAAATAGGTTCACAATCGAGGATACTTCATAATAAGGACATGACTTGTCCAGAAAGATTGTATACATGTTTGTTACCAAGTTATTTATATGAGATATAAATAAGATGGAATGGTGAGTCTCATGCCATATGACAAATATGATAGGCACTTATAAATGATAAGTAGGCCGAACCAGTGACACTTATGACAAGCACATGGAGTTTACTCTTGTTAATGTTTTGTCATAAATCATATCAGTGCATATAATCTTTAGACCTGAGATAGCATAGTTATCTTGTATATAGGTAGTTTGAGTTTGATACTGCTTTCATTCTTGTACTGTGTATGGGTATATGGGCATCTGTTGGCTCCTACTAGTTATATATGGAGGTAGGTGTTGATCAAGATGGAATCTATTCCTCTAATTAAATAAAGATAAAATCCTATGTTCATTTAATTGTTCTTGATGTTTTAAGTTCCTGGCCAGGACAGATAGATTTATTCAGAAAAGAGTTTCTGATGGGAAAATCTTTTTAATCAAGAACTGGAATTAAAAGAGAACATAATATTCATAGCAAATGGAGTTTGACATAAACCATGACTCCAGCTTGAGTTGGGATTTTTTATGTAGAGAGATTTTAGTGCATGGTAACATATGATTATAGGTTCATTTAAGGTAAACCTTATTACTAATTGGGTGGCCATGGCATGCTGTGCTAGGTGTTAACCATGGTCTATGAGGTTCATAAAATGATTTAGAGAAATCATTTATGGTAAGAAAAAGTTTTGATGATATTAAGGGTTGATATCATGTCTCATTGCCAATTATTGATGAGCCTAGTAAGTCATACACATACACAAGTTATCACCTATTTAAATATGATTTAATTAATTAATTAAAGAGTTTAATTGATTAATTAAATAGGTTTGGTTTGCAATTAAATTGCAAAGTCCATAGCATGACTTGAAACCAAATCTAGATTATTGGATGTATAGTATAAGTTAAATTTATATTTAAAGTATTTAAATATGAATTTAATTAATGAGAAATTAATTAATAGAGTTTAATTAATTAATTTATATTTGATATAAATTAGAGGAAGAAAAATAATTATTTTGGGTTAAGAACTTAAAATTAAGACACAGGGGCATTTTGGTCATTTCACAGTGTGACACGTGGCACCATGAGATGGTGACACATGGGATTACACATAAGCTTGCCAAATGTTTTTTAATCATGTAAGATGATTAAAATCAAGATTAAATATAGGTTTGACACTTGGCACAATGTTATTGGGTCACTTAAACCTAGAGCTAATCAAAGGGTGACATATGGCAAGGGTTTAATGTGTTAACCTAGCTATATAAGTGTTGTTGTAACACCCTAGGCAAATCCCACATCGGCAAAACACGGGAGAGATGCTGGGTTTATAAGTTGGTGGTTCGTAACCCCTAGTGATGCATTTTAAAACCGTGAGAGCTTCGGCCCAAAGCGGACAATATCACTAGTGGGCCGGGCCATTACATTTGTGGTATCAGAGCCGCTCCGCGTGCAACCTTGAACGATGATGGGGCAAACCTCAGTGAGGACGCTGAGTCTCATAAGGGGGGGTGGATTATAACACCCTAGGCAAATCCCACATCGACAAAACACGGGAGAGATGCTGGGTTTATAAGTTGGTGGTTCGTAACCCCTAGTGACGCGTTTTAAAACCGTGAGAGCTTCGGCCCAAAGCGGACAATATCACTAGTGGGTCGGGCCATTACAGTTGTTATGAAAAAGAAAAACAACCAGCAGCCACTCCACTCCTTTGTCATGCCATTTTGAAGCTCTTCATCTATTCTTCTTCATCTCTTATCAATTCAAAGAGATTAGCCATCTATTTCTAGTGTCCTATTTACATCTCTAATCTCTTAAAAGGTAGAACTTGAATTTCTAATTAATAGAAAAAGCTTTAGAAGATGTTCAAGGGCTGCGATAGGTGTTCTTGGTGTGGACAAACTAGAGGGACAACATCTGGTGTCCTGAAGACAAATCTCAAAGGCGCAGACACGCTGCAGTGCATCAAGAGGTTAGTGTAATCGTTCTTGATTTAATCTAGGGTTCTAAAATTAATCTGATTAATTTTAAAATCTTAAATGGAAAATACAGATCCAAAAACATATTAAAAGAGTTTTAATATGTTGTTTATCATTGAAATCAAATAGATAAAAATAAATCTTGCATGATGCATGTGACCATAGGTGAAAATTTTTGAATTCAATGGTATAAACTTGTGTTTTTCATACTTCCGTTCTTTCAATTGGTATCAGAGCCACTATATTTGCCATTTAGATTTATTTTTATATGATTTAATTTTGTGTTTGATCATGAGATCAAAAGTTCATTGCTGTTTGCAAAGCCTAAGTGGCGGCACAAATGATGAACACCGTGGTGCGCATGGTTGATGCACCACAATGGTGTGCAAAGGTGAATGGATGGGGAATGTGCAATTATTGTATGATCTAAGATCCATTTTATGTCAAATTAAATTTTTTAATTAGAATTTTTATCACACAATTAAATTATGATTCAAATCAGAATTTTAAAATTTGTTTGAATGTGATTCAAATCTGAATTTTAAAAGTTATTTGAATGTGATTCAAATCTGAATTTTTAAAGTTGTTTGAATCATATTTAAATCTGATTTTTTAAAATTGATTGAATAAAATTCCAATATGATTTTTTAAATTTGTTTGAATGTGATTCAAATCTGATTTTTTAAAAAATGTTTGAATGTGATTCAAATTTGAATTTTTAAAGTTTTTTGAATGTGATTTAAATCTGAATTTTTAAATTTGTTTGAATGAGATTCAAATCTGAATTTTTAAATTTATTTGAATCATATTCAAATCTGGATTTTTAATTTAAATATGAGATATTCAATTTAATTTAAGTATATTTGTTTTATTTAATTGTTAAATAGTGATATGCATGATAGATGATCATGGACTATAAAAGACCAATGTGATTAGATTTATTTCTTTTATGTTTCTTTGGGATTGTAAATTAATTAATTTATTTTAATTTATTTTGGGCATGTATTATTAAGTTTGTAATAATTATTGGGTTGTAATTTCATTTATTTAAGTTCTTGTAAATTCGCCTTGGTATGCCAAGGATTACTACGTAATATTGGAATGCAAGAAGTTCAAGGAGGTCAAGAGCATTAGTGGGACCAGTGGGAGGAATTCAAGATCAAGTGTTGATTATGTACTCCTTCAGTAACTCTTGTAAAATGAATGAATGAAATGCACCTAGGAATGCCCTGATTCAATTCTTGGTGGCTCAGAATTGAATCCCTTAGAAAGTCCATGATCATACCATATTTACTGCTTATCTATGAATGCATGAGTTGTATGGGAATGTATGCAATTATATGATATATGCATGCTAAATGGATAATGTGCAAAGTGAGACCTTAATAGTAATTAGGATGACTATAAAATCTTCCAAACAAATGATTAAGTTGGAAATGCTATAATTAAAGTAATTATAACATAGGCCCTCCATTGGGGCAATTATTTTAAGAAATTTTAAATAGTTGTATAAGATGCAATTAATTTAAGAGATTTTCTTAAGAATAATTGTTAAGCATGAGATGTTGTAAATATGTAAATGGTTTGGTGGCCAATATTGGATGTGCCTAAGGACATTAAAATTATTTGCATAATTACTGGCTCAATGGGATCAACTTAACTAATGTAAGATAAGTCAATAATGGATGTACCTGAGATTTTGAGCATTAGGGGCTAGGTAAAGGATTGAACCTCACATGAGATGTGATGGGCAAGGAGTTGTTCACTTATAGTTTATTGTAATTCCAATAATGGATGTACCTGAGGATGATCAATAGAATTATAAGAATTCAATCACCCACTAGAAATCCATCCAACTAGGATTTTCGTTTTCTACTTTGGAAGTGTAGGATTCTCTAAGTTAGTGGGAGGACTAATTTGATTAAAAGACCATAATCATTTTGGTTAATTACATGATACATTTACTAATTAATCTAGTTATTTTCTGTAGTTAATTTTCTGATAAAAATGAGCACAGAACAACCACCACCATCCAATATCCTTGCAAGCATACTTGATCGCAATAGGTTGACAGGACCTAATCTGTCTGATTGGCTAAGAAATTTGAAACTTGTCCTGAACCTTGAACATATAGGATATGTTCTAGATTCAAATGTTCCTGGTCCTTTACCTCCAGAGGCCACACAAGAGGAACATGAAACTTTGGATAAGTGGAAGGAGCATGTTATGAGAGCTAAGTGTTACATGCTTGCTTCCATGAGTAATGAGTTACAAAAGTAGCATGAGAACATGTTGAGTGCGAGTGAGATCCTCCTTAACCTACAAGAGTTGTATGGTGAGCACAACAGGAATGCTAGGTATGAGATATCTAGACAGCTATTCCGTATGAGGATGACTGAGGGACAGAATGTTGGAGATCATGTCCACAAGATGATTCGGCTGATTGAGCAGTTGGAACATCTTGACTTCAACATGGATTTCTAACTACAAACGGATTTGATCCTTCAGTCCCTTCCTGAGTCTTTTGGGAATTTTGTGACAAATTTCTATATGACTAAACAGGAATGCACCTTAGCAGGTTTACTCAACATGCTGGTTATTGCCCAAAAGAATATGCCGGGCAATAAAGGAAAAGTGGTAGCTTTGATTGCATCTTCTTCTGCTGGAAAGTCCAGCAAGAAAAAGGGCAATAAGAAAAAGAAACCTCAGATTCCTAGTCCTTCCAAGAAAATAGCTAAACAGAAAAGGAAGACTAAAGCTGATGGAGGCAAAGGAAAGTGTTTCCACTGCCAAAAGGATGGGCATTAGAAAAGGAACTGCCCAGAGTATCTTGCTTCTCTGAAGGACAAGAAGGATACACCTTCGGAAGGTATGTCCATATCTTGTTATTTAGATTCTGATGATACTCATAGTTCATCTACAACTTGGGTTTTAGATACTGGTGCCAGTTCTCACATTTCTAATGATATGCAGGAGCTAGCAAATAGTAGCAGCTTGCATTCTCAAGATATTAGAGTCTGGATTGGCAATGGCTCAACTGTTGAAGCTTTAGCCATACGATCTAAATCTTTTTACATGTTTGGACATGTTTTGCATTTGGATAATATTTTATATGTACCCGATGCTTTTAAGAACATCATTTCTATATCTAGTTTGACCAGAAATGGCTATGAATTTCAGTTCACAGATGATGTTTGCAATATTTATTTTGGAAATAAATATGTTGGTTCGGGTTATATGAATGATGGTCTTTATTATTTGGATAATAATGACAAACACAAATTGAATGCAAGTGATCTAAAAGAATGTAATGCCATGGTGAAAACCAACTCAAGTTCAAAATATATTTGGCACTTAAGGTTATGTCATGTTGCAGAAGATAGGATTGTAAAACTGGAGAAAATGGGGATTCTATCCTTATTGGGCTCTGAGCCTACTCCAACTTGTGAATATTGCCTTCAGGGCAAAATGACTAGATCACCCTTTGTTGGACAAGGGCAAAGAGCTGAAAATATTTTGGAGCTAATACATAGTGATGTATGTGGTCCATTTAAAGAAATGGCTAGAGGGGCTTTCATTATTTTATTGCCTTTACTGATGATAAATCAAGATTTGGGTATTTGTATTTGATGAAATACAAACATGAATCCTTTGAAAAGTTTAAAGAATTTAAATATGAAGTAGAAAATTAAACAGGAAAGAGTATTAAAGCTCTTCGATCAGATCGTGGAGGTGAATATTTGAGTATTGAATTTGATGAATACTTGAGAGAGCATGGCATTGTTTCTCAGCTGACTCCTCTAGGAATGCCACAGCTGAATGGTGTATCTGAAAGGAGAAATCGTACCCTATTGGATATGGTACGTAGTATGATGAGCTATACTGATATGCCAATCTCCTTTTGAGGATTTGCATTAGAATCAGCTTTGTATATTCTGAATAGGATTCCGTCAAAATCAGTTTCTTCCACACCTTATGAGATATGGCATGGAAGAAAACCAAGTCTTAAGCATGTTAAGATTTGGAGTTGTCCAGCTTATATCAAAAAGTTGAACGCTGATAAATTGGAGACCAGGTCAGAAAAAGGTCAATTTGTTGGATATCCAAAAGATAGTTTTGGATATTATTTTTATTTGCCTACTTCATAAAAGGTTGTGATAAGTAGAGATGCCACATTTCTTGAACAACAGTTTGTTCAAGAAGGAGGCGAAGGAAGGCAAATGGATTTAGAATTGGAGAATTCTGACCAACCAACAGATCAGATGGATATAGATCCATCTAGTCAACCTATATCCGTTGATGAAACATCTACACCTGTTCCTCGTAGAATAACCAGGGTATCTCACCCACCAGTGAGATATGGTTTTCTTCATGAAGAAGAACAAGAGTTGTCTACTCATGAAGAAGTGGATCATGGAGATGATCCACTTACCTATGAAGAAGCTATATCAGATATAGACTCTTTAAAATGGATTGATGCTATGAAATCCGAGATTGATTCCATGTATAAGAATCAAGTTTGGGATCTTGTTGACCCACCTAAAGGTATTGTACCTATAGGGAACAAATGGGTTTTTAAGAAGAAAATTGGTTCTGATGGAAAGGTAGAGACCTATAAGGCAAGGCTAGTAGCGAAAGGGTTTCATCAAAGGTAAGGAGTCGACTATGAGGAGACTTTCTCGCCTGTAGCCATGCTTAAATCAATTAGTATTTTATTAGCAATAGCTGCATACTATGATTATGAGATTTGGCAAATGGATGTCAAAACAGCTTTTCTCAATGGATACATTGAAGAAAACATTTTCATGGAACAACCTAGGGGTTTTGAATCCCAAGATGGTTCCAAGGTATGCAAGCTAAAGCGATCCATTTATGGGTTGAAACAATCTTCGAGAAGTTGGAACATCCGTTTTGATAAAGTCATTAAATCCTTTGGTTTTATCAAAAATGAGGATGAGCCATGTGTATATAAGAAGGTTAGTGACAGTGCTATCACTTTTCTTGTCTTATATGTGGATGACATACTGTTGATGGGTAATGACACAGGTATGTTGACAACTATAAAGGTATGGTTGTCAAATAAATTCTCCACGAAAGACTTAGGGGAGGCAACTTATATTCTTGGGATTCGCATCTATAGAGATAGAGCGAAAAGAATAATTGGTTTATCCCAAAGTCTATACTTGGAAAAGGTGTTAAAGAGGTTTAACATGCTTGATTCCAAGAGAGGATTGTTACCAGTGAGACATGGTGTCCACCTTTCTAAAGAGATGTCTCCAAAGACACCTGAAGAAAGAGATAAGATGGCCAGGATTCCATATGCTTCGGCTATTGGAAGTTTATTGTATGCAATGTTGTGTACTAGGCCAGATATCACATATGTTGTTAGTTTGACTAGAAAGTATCAATCCAATCCAGGTTTGGAATACTGGATAGCTATCAAGAATATCCTTAAGTACTTGAGAAGAACTAAGGATTTATTCTTGATTTATGGAGGTGGAGACTTGCAATTGGATGGTTATACTGATTCTGATTTCCAATCAGATATCGATGATAGAAAGTCTACCTCTGGATATGTGTTCTTTTGTAATGGAGGTGCAGTCAGTTAGAAGAGTTCCAAACAGAGCACGACTGCAGATTCCACTACAGAGGCTGAGTATATTACTGCATCAGATGCTGCAAAGGAAGCTGTTTGGATAAAGAAATTCGTGACAGAACTTACAGTAGTTCCTTCCATTGAGTCAGCAGTTCCACTACACTGTGACAACAATGGAGCAGTCATACAGGCTAAGGAACCAAGGTCTCACCAGAAATCCAAACACATAGAAAGGCGCTACCACATTATCAGAGAAATAGTTGGGCGAGGCGATGTAGCCATGCAGAAAATAGCATCAGCTGAAAATCCAGCTGATCCATTCACTAAGCCTATGTCACAGACTCAGTTAGACCGACATCTTGAGTAGATAGGTCTAAGATATTGTAATTGTAGAAAGAGATGATTCTCATTGATATCAATTAATCTGTACATGGGTATATATATATACAATTGATTCTTATAATTGTGTTCTACTAATTAGGAAGAAATCCTAAATAAGAAATCCTAAATAGGAATGCAGAATACAAAATATACAGAGAAATAATATAGTGATTGACTTTCCATAACATAGTGATTGACTTTCCATAACACTCCCCCTCAAGTTGGAGCATAGATGTTAATCACGCCCAACTTGTTACAAATGTAGTCAATCCTAGCTCCATTCAGAGCTTTTGTGAAAATATCTCCTAACTGTTCTCCAGTTTTGATGTGTCCTGTTGAGATGATCTATTGTTGAATCTTTTCACGAATAAAGTGACAATCAATCTCAATATGTTTGGTTCGCTCATGAAACACCAGATTAGAAGCAATATGAAGAGCAGCTTGATTATCACACCACAATTTCGCAGACAGGGAGGTCTTAAAACCTGTCTCATCTAGTAATTGAAGTATCCACATTACCTCACATACTGATTGTGCCATGGCTCTGTATTCGGATTCAGCAATAGATCGAGAAACTACACTCTGCTTCTTGCTTCTCTAAGACACCAAATTTCCTCCAATAAAAATGCAATATCCAGTAGTTGACCTCCAATCAACCTTAGATCCAGCCCAGTCGGTATCTGAAAAACATTCAACATTCACATGTCCATGATTACCATATAACAAACCTCTTCCTGGAGTGCCCTTCAGATAACACAAGATTTTTTCCAAGACTTCCCAATGAGCAACAGTTGGGGAATGTCACACCCTACCCCTCAGTAAGGCATAACATGATCCCGTAGTATACCTAATGAATTACCAACTCCGTCTACTGATAACCCATTAAATACACTACAAGGGATTTTAAAAACTTTTCTTACTTCTTTTACAGTGGTGAGCACTATTTACAGGTGTTAAAGACTTTGGTGAACTGAGTGAAATAACTAACTCATTTGGTTTACTTGGAATTTCTGTAAAAATTTTGGCAGAGTGCCATCTGTATTTTGGATAAAACAGTTCTTCAGAAAACCTGTAAAAAGTACTTCAATAATTTTCCAAATCTCAACTCCAATACATTTCTCAACACAACAATTTATCAACTCACTTCCAGAGAAATTTTTCAAAGTCTGAGATAATGAAATATAATCTGACTTTTACAAGTCAAAGCATTTCGTAATTATTTTACAACTTCAAGGTACAATTTGAATTTACAACTGCTCAAAACCAAAAACAAAATGTACATACAAATGTCATACATTCTGATTACAAAATGCAAAATATTGGTATACTCATTATACAGAAATCCCTCATTTGGATGTATATGCGGCCTAGTCTGCTTGCCACATGCTGTCTCTCTACTGCGACAATTAAAAGCTATCATTTGAGACAATGTCTCAGTGGTGCACAACATTAACCAAATATAATTTCAAATCACAATTCATAAGTCATGTAAATAGTGGATACTTAAAATCATAGTTAAATTCAAGACAATAAATGTCAACAAGAATTTAAACTCCATTTGTCAATATTACAATAATTTTCAATAAGTCAGATCATGGTTGAATTCAATAGACAGTATATGTCAACAAGAGTTTAAATCAATTTCACAATCTCACAATACATAATAACGCAATTTAGTCGAATAATTTAAGAATACAGTGTTGCCAATTCATTCACAACTTAAGCCATGACACAAATTTCCGATCAATGCCGTGTTGTACACCACGACAAAGCAATCACAACCTCACTAATCGAAATCAATGAGGAAGGGGAGCTAGCTATATAATGAGTACTCATCCGATCACCTCAACCGTAAACCAGAGAGGGAAAAATAAACGATCATGACTCCATAAATGGAGAAGGAAATAAACGATCACAACCCCATAATTGGAGAAGGAATGATACGATACTGTCATGCTAAGTGCGAACACAAAATCAATTCCAAACATTTTATTCAAATGATTCGTGAGAATCCAATAAATTTCCAAAGTCATAATTTCATTCACAAAATGGCAACACAATTCATAATTAACTTCGATTTTCACAAATCACACTAAACTAATTTTCCCACAATTTCAAACCATTTACAATGCTTTTAAGCAATAAGTATCCATAAATATCATTCAAACAATTTCTCACAGTTTCAAATCATTTACAATGCTTTTCAAGCAATAAATACCCATTCAAAGACATTTCCACAATTTAAAACAATAATGTACAAATAGTCAATATTTATTTCAATTGAAAAATTCAAAAGAAATATTCATTGTGCACAAACCTCTGATGACTGTCTCCCTGGTCTGGACTCAGTGTTTCCTTCTCTTTTCCTGAGTCTTTAGTAACTGAGAAACACAATTTGAAGTGTTTCAGTACTAAATTAAATTGTCTCTAACGATAATGTTTGGTAAATAATGCACTGAACTCAATTTTTCACTTAATCACCTAATATACCGACCCTCGTTGCGTTTTAGGTAAATTAGGTTTTAGTGTCGTTAATATGTCACATTCGATAAGGTTTTAGGTTTGGTATGTTTTACCAAAGTCATTTCCTTGCTTAGTGCATTTTAATGCAAATTGCTGGATTCCTGGACACTGGTTTGACCTAACCGGACGATCTAGTTCCCTCGGTTTTCGGGTCTCGGTCAAAACTACAAACTTGTAGATCTAGGTCTTATTGCACGCGGGGCAAAATTTCAGGTCAATCCGAGTTAAGTAGACCGAGTTATGGTCATTACACTCTTGCTGGTCAAATGGTACCATTTTAGGTCAATTTTAGGTCAAATTGGTCAATTCTGGTTCGGCCAGTTTTTGGACCCGAACTTGTGCAAGTTGTTTGACTTGCTTATGGTCATTTATGGGCTTTGGTGTCTTCATAAGACTTGTAGGTATGGGTCGTAACTATTCTTGGTCAAAATTTCAGGTCAATTGGACCTGGTTTGAGTGAGTTATGTCCTAAACACTCACTGCTGCCCAATTGGTCATTTTTCAGGTCCTAATTGCACCTAATCCGAATTGGTCATTTTCTTAGGTCACCTTGCAAGCAGAATTTTGGTATGTTTTCTCAATGAAAGTTGGCACATTTTGTGCCTAGTTTCACCTCAAATTGGTCTCATACCAATTGAGGTTACACATTTAAGGTTATAGGCTAAAATGTACACTGCCCTCACTATGCCTTTCACACCCCACTTCAAACACACATTTAACTTGCAAAGTTTACTTCCATACCCTACCAATCTGTTTTGGTACATTACCAAAAGCATTATCTACTTTACATTAACATTATTTTGGGCAGATTACCATTACCCTCAACACACCAATATAATTCACATTTACAATATCTCAATACCATTACATACACACCTAAACACCACTAATTCTCACATACACTTTACACAATAATTTCATACACATATCCTTCATTCCTTATTGCCACAATTCTGCCAATACTTCCATCAATACATACAATTATGCAAGGGTTCCCAAGCTGCCGAAATTGTCCTTCAACACCACATTGCCCTACAATCCATCAATTCTCATCCAAGTGCCAAAATCACCATATATATGTGAAACAATTCATTAGGATATTAATTTACCATGATCAACATTATTTCTCATCAATTATATGCATAATAAATCATCAAATGTGTGACCCCATGGCTGTCCAAAAATGGTTATCTCAATAACTATTTAAACTTCAAAATTTCCTTCACAAAACTAACACCCATAACATAAACATAAAGTTTAACAAGGAAATTCTCAAAAATGCAAACTTACCTTTAATTGTAACTTGCTAAACCTTCACCAAACTTCTCAAAATTGGTATCAATATCTTCCTTGTGATGTGTAGACCATTTTTCATGAAGCTACTTAAGTATTTAGAGATGAAATGAAGGGAGAAGATGAAGCTCATGCAAAACGTCAATGGTGGGTTCCTTCACTCTTCAATTCGGCAAGTTGAATGCAAATGAGGAAGATGACTTATTCAGCTGCATTTTAAGTGTACACATGTCCCACTATGTATTTAATTAATCCCTCTAGTGGTCCACTTAGTCATTTAATCATATAATAAGCTAAATTCCCACTTATTCCACATTTAACCTTTAATTTCTACTATTTACTTTAGGTACCACCAATTTAATTTTTCATTTTATTTTCTAAGTGTAATATTATTTATTTTTAATGGACATTTAGGTCAAAAGACACTTGGGATGTCAAATGACCATAATGCCCCTGTTAGATTACGTTCAGATTTTTCTGAATAATCGTATTTTGTCTGTTTTTCGATTTCTCACTTTTCTTTGTACTAATTATTTAATTTTTCTTTAATCTTTCTAATGAGATTTATACTTCAATAAGGGTCTATTTATGTCCTAAAATGTTTTCCAGGGTTCCCATGATCCAGGGCAGTCAACGGTCCACGCCGTGACTTCAGGTCTGATCACCCATCGCTAGGTTTCCCGGCTCACTTACTCGGTTACATTTCTTTGCTATGATTTTTCCTTTGTTTTTCTTGTACTTTCTTTTCTTGTATTTCATTATTTTATGTCTCCTCACTCATTTTGAAGTGTAGTTCTAAGCATCCTAGCTGTCCGGACAACACTGGTCACTGGATCAGTAGAACGCACTACCGAACTTAGGGGTGTTACAATTCTCCCCCCCTTAAATAAATTTCGTCCACGAAATTTTACCCAATGGCCATCTTACAATAGTCATACGTTTATTTTCCCCTTTCTATATGATTGTATAATCTTCTTTTCCTCAAATTTGTATAAGTCTTTTAACAATCTAATACAATGTTTGATTTGTTTGGATAACACCAATCTCCTCTTACTATTATGCTGTCTAATATTTCGGTTCACGTTGCTTCTTGAATGACCCTTGAGGTCATGTTAGAATCATTCATCAGTCATTGGTCCTCTGACCATTCTAATCCATAGTCTTCCTCACATTCATAATATTTCTTTGTTACATATGAATCAACTGTTCAAATCTCTACTTCCGTAACTCTTTTTATCTGTCAATATTCTATAACTTACTTCCTTTTGTACTGAACTATAACCTTTCGATATTCTAACTTTTGAGTTTTAGATCCCTAAGTAGGATTTTCAAACTTATTTCTAACAATTAAATTCTGTCCTGGCATAACTATACCAAAACAGATGCCATTGGCAACTATTCTCATCTAGGTGTACTATCGGGTAGTACGTAGCTCTACATAATAATCTCAAGTTAGTACTGTAATCTACAGCTTATTCAAAAGATCAAACTTTCCTATCTTTTATCCTTTTCAAATTCACTGATATCCGAACTACTTCTGATTACAATATCTATTAACAATTACTACAGTAACATCTCTGCCTTCATCTAGAGCAATTCTATTTCTGTAACTTACTTTTACGTTCTCTTGCCTTACATTAAGTAGGCTCGCCAATTAGCTTTATAATTTTATGGTGTGTCAGCAAACACTTTTCGCCGATAAACTCTTCCATATTCAATGCGAGGATCTTAGCTTTCCTGAATAATAACACAAGGATATTTACTCTCGTTAGTGCATATTTATACTGTAATGTACTGTATGTATCAACAATGATATTGAGCAGTTGTACTATGAAGAAATAACATTCAAATAACAGGTGAAAACAGAATTTAAAAACTATGCTCTGATACCACTAAAACATGTCACACCCTACCCCTCAGTAAGGCATAACATGATCCCGTAGTATACCTAATGAATTACCAACTCCGTCTACTGATAACCCATTAAATACACTACAAGGGATTTTAAAAACTTTTCTTACTTCTTTTACAGTGGTGAGCACTATTTACAGGTGTTAAAGACTTTGGTGAACTGAGTGAAATAACTAACTCATTTGGTTTACTTGGAATTTCTGTAAAAATTTTGGCAGAGTGCCATCTGTATTTCGGATAAAACAGTTCTTCAGAAAACCTGTAAAAAGTACTTCAATAATTTTCCAAATCTCAACTCCAATACATTTCTCAACACAACAATTTATCAACTCAATTCCATAGAAATTTTTCAAAGTCTGAGATAAGGAAACATAATACTGACTTTACAAGTCAAAACATTTCGTAATTATTTTACAACTTCAAGGTACAATTTGAATTTACAATGCTCAAAACCAAAAACAAAATGTACATACGAGGTCATACATTCTGATACAAAATGCAAAATATTGGTATACTCATTATACCAGAAATCCCTCATTTGGATGTATATGCGACCTAGTCTGTATACTGCATCTGTCTCTACTGCGACAACAATTAAAAGCTATCATTTGAGACAATGTCTCAGTGGTGCACAACATTAACCAAATACAATTTCAAATCACAATTCATAAGTCATGTAAATAGTGGATACTTAAAATCATAGTTAAATTCAAGACAATAAATGTCAACAAGAATTTAAACTCCATTTGTCAATATTACAATAATTTTCAATAAGTCAGATCATGGTTGAATTCAATAGACAGTATATGTCAACAAGAGTTTAAATCAATTTCACAATCTCACAATACATAATAACGCAATTTAGTCGAATAATTTAAGAATACAGTGTTGCCAATTCATTCACAACTTAAGCCATGACACAAATTTCCGATCAATGCCATGTTGTACACCATGACAAAGCAATCACAACCTCACTAATCGAAATCAATGATGAAGGGGAGCTAGCTATATAATGAGTACTCATCCGATCACCTCAACTGGTAAACCAGAGAGGGAAAAATAAACGATCACGACTCCATAAATGGAGAAGGAAATAAACGATCACAACCCCATAATTGGAGAAGGAATGATACGATACTGTCATGCTAAGTGCGAACACAAAATCAATTCCAAACATTTTATTCAAATGATTCGTGAGAATCCAATAAATTTCCAAAGTCATAATTTCATTCACAAAATGGCAACACAATTCATAATTAACTTCGATTTTTACAAATCACACTAAACTAATTTTCCCACAATTTCAAACCATTTACAATGCTTTTAAGCAATAAGTATCCATCAATATCATTCAAACAATTTCTCACAGTTTCAAATCATTTACAATGCTTTTCAAGCAATAAATACCCATTCAAAGACATTTCCACAATTTAAAACAATAATGTACAAATAGTCAATATTTATTTCAATTGAAAAATTCAAAAGAAATATTCATTGTGCACAAACCTCTGATGACTGTCTCCCTGGTCTGGACTCAGTGTTTCCTTCTCTTTTCCTGAGTCTTTAGTAACTGAGAAACACAATTTGAAGTGTTTCAGTACTAAATTAAATTGTCTCTAACGATAATGTTTGGTAAATAATGCACTGAACTCAATTTTTCACTTAATCACCTAATATACCGACCCTCGTTGCGTTTTAGGTAAATTAGGTTTTAGTGTCGTTAATATGTCACATTCGATAAGGTTTTAGGTTTGGTATGTTTTACCAAAGTCATTTCCTTGCTTAGTGCATTTTAATGCAAATTCTTTGGATTCTGGACCTTTGGTTTGACCTAACCGGACGATCTAGTTCCCTCGGTTTTCGGGTCTCGGTCGAAACTACAAACTTGTAGATCTAGGTCTTATTGCACGCGGGGCAAAATTTCAGGTCAATCCGAGTTAAGTAGACCGAGTTATGGTCATTATACTCTTGCTGGTCAAATGGTACCATTTTAGGTCAATTTTAGGTCAAATTGGTCAATTCTGGTTCGGCCAGTTTTTGGACCCGAACTTGTGCAAGTTGTTTGACTTGCTTATGGTCATTTATGGGCTTTGGTGTCTTCATAAGACTTGTAGGTATGGGTCTTAACTATTCTTGGTCAAAATTTCAGGTCAATTGGACCTGGTTTGAGTGAGTTATGGCCTAAACACTCACTGCTGCCCAATTGGTCATTTTTCAGGTCCTAATTGCACCTAATCCGAATTGGTCATTTTCTTAGGTCACCTTGCAAGCAGAATTTTGGTATGTTTTCTCAATGAAAGTTGGCACATTTTGTGCCTAGTTTCACCTCAAATTGGTCTCATACCAATTGAGGTTACACATTTAAGGTTATAGGCTAAAATGTACACTGCCCTCACTATGCCTTTCACACCCCACTTCAAACACACATTTAACTTGCAAAGTTTACTTCCATACCCTACCAATCTGTTTTGGTACATTACCAAAAGCATTATCTACTTTACATTAACATTATTTTGGGCAGATTACCATTACCCTCAACACACTAATATAATTCACATTTACAATATCTCAATACCATTACATACACACCTAAACACCACTAATTCTCACATACACTTTACACAATAATTTCATACACATATCCTTCATTCCTTAATGCCACAATTCTGCCAATACTTCCATCAATACATACAATTATGCAAGGGTTCCCAAGCTGCCGAAATTGTCCTTCAACACCACATTGCCCTACAATCCATCAATTCTCATCCAAGTGCCAAAATCACCATATATATGTGAAACAATTCATTAGGATATTAATTTACCATGATCAACATTATTTCTCATCAATTATATGCATAATAAATCATCAAATGTGTGACCCCATGGCTGTCCAAAAATGGTTATCTCAATAACTATTTAAACTTCAAAATTTCCTTCACAAAACTAACACCCATAACATAAACATAAAGTTTAACAAGGAAATTCTCAAAAATGCAAACTTACCTTTAATTGTAACTTGCTAAACCTTCACCAAACTTCTCAAAATTGGTATCAATATCTTCCTTGTGATGTGTAGACCATTTTTCATGAAGCTACTTAAGTATTTAGAGATGAAATGAAGGGAGAAGATGAAGCTCATGCAAAACGTCAATGGTGGGTTCCTTCACTCTTCAATTCGGCAAGTTGAATGCAAATGAGGAAGATGACTTATTCAGCTGCATTTTAAGTGTACACATGTCCCACTATGTATTTAATTAATCCCTCTAGTGGTCCACTTAGTCATTTAATCATATAATAAGCTAAATTCCCACTTATTCCACATTTAACCTTTAATTTCTACTATTTACTTTAGGTACCACCAATTTAATTTTTCATTTTATTTTCTAAGTGTAATATTATTTATTTTTAATGGACATTTAGGTCAAAAGACACTTCGGGATGTCAAATGACCATAATGCCCCCTGTTAGATTCGTTCGATTTTTCGGTAACACCGTATTTTTTCTGTTTTTCGATTTCTCACTTTTCTTTGTACTAATTATTTAATTTTTCTTTAATCTTTCTAATGAGATTTATACTTCAATAAGGGCCTTTTTATGTCCTAAAAATGTTTTCCAGGGTTTCCATGATCCGAGGCAGTCAACGGTCCACGCCGTGACTTCCCGGTGCGGTCACCCATCGCTAGGTTTCTCGGCTCACTTACTCGGTTACATTTCTTTGCTATGATTTTTCCTTTGTTTTTCTTGTACTTTCTTTTCTTGTATTTCATTATTTTATGTCTCCTCACTCATATTGAAGTGTAGTTCTAAGCATCCTAGCTGTCCGGACAACACTGGTCACTGGATCAGTAGAACGCACTATCGAACTTAGGGGTGTTACAGGGAAGACATAAACTGACTTACCACACTAACGGCATAAGCAATGTCAGGACGAGTGACTGTAAGGTAGTTCAATTTTCCTACCAATCTCCTGTATCTTTCTGGATCTTCAAACAACTCACTATCCCCTGCTAACAATTGTAAAGTTGGAGTCATTGGTGCGCTACAAGGCTTAGCACCTAATTTTCCTGTCTTTGTTAACAGATCGAGGAAATATTTTCTTTGAAACAGGAAAATATCCTTCTTACTTCTCATAACTTCGATACCCAAGAAATACTTTAACAATCCCAAGTCTTTGGTCTGAAACTGAGTTTGGAGGAAGGTTTTAAGAGATGAAATACCTGCAGAGTCACTCCCAGTGATGACAATGTCATCCACATAGACTGCCAAGAGAATTAGACCAGCCTCAAATTCCCTATAAAATACTGAGTGATCACACTTACTCTTTTGCATACCAAATTCCTGTACTGCTTCACTGAATCTCCCAAACCATGCCCTAGGACTTTGTTTCAAGCCATAAAGAGACTTCCGAAGCCTACAAACTTTACCCAACTCCCCCTGAGCAACAAACCCAGGTGGTTGCTCCATATACACCTCCTCCTAAAGATCACCATGAAGGAAAGCATTCTTGATATCCAATTGATGCAGGGGCCAATCATATGTAGCTGCTAAAGAGATAAACAAGCGAATACAAGTAAGTTTAGCTACAGGAGAAAAAGTATCAGAGTAATCAACCCCATATGTCTGAGCATATCCGTTTGCTACAAGGCGTGCTTTTAACCTAGCCACAGAACCATCAGGATTTACCTTTACTGTATATACCCATTTGCAACCAATAGCTTTCTTACCAGTGGGCAAAGGCAATAGTTCCCATGTACCATTAGCATCTAAAGCCTCCATTTCCTCTTTTATAGCATCACACCAGCCAGGATGAGACAGTGCCTCATCAGCAGTATTAGGGATAGGAACAGAGTCTAAAGAAGTAACAAAACACCGAGAACAAGAAGATAATTGATTATAAGAAACAAAAGAAGAGATAGGGTAAGTACATGAACGTTTACCTTTATGAAGAGCAATGGGTAAGTCTAGATCAGAATCATGATCAGTATGAGGTACAGGATCTCCCAACGAAGTAGCTGGTGGAGGATCTGAGTCAGGAATCTCCAATCTCCTGGAATAAACATGAACAACGAGAGGTCGAGTAGGTCTAGAGACAAAAGGAATAGGCTGTGGGAGAGGACTAGACATTGGTTGGACAGTATATATTAAGAGATCATCCTCCTCTCCCTGACTCTCATACACAGATGATGGAGGAAAAAATGGAGTGGACTAAAAAAATGTGACATCTGTAGAAACAAGATAACGATTAAGAGTAGGAGAGAAACAACGGTACCCTTTTTGGAGCCTGGAGTACCCAAGGAAGACACATTTGAGAGATTTTGGATCCAATTTAGTAACCTGTGGACGAACATCAAGCACAAAACAGGTACAACAAAAAATACGGGGTTCAATAGGGAACAAAGATTTTGTAGGAAACAAAGTAGTATAAGGAATATCCCCATTAAGGACAGAAGACGGCATACAATTGATCAAAAAACATGCCGTAGAAACTGCATCCGCCCAAAAGTGTTCAGGTACTTTCATCTGAAAAAGAAGAGCACGAGTTACCTCAAGAAGATTACGATTTTTTCTTTCGGCCACACCATTTTGGGATGGGGTATCCATACAGGAAGACTGATGAAGAATGCCATTTTGTGTCATATAAGGCTGAAATTGTGCTGAAAAGTATTCTTTGGCATTGTCACTTCTTAATATGCGCACAAAAAAATTAAATTGAGTTTTGATTTCATTACAAAAGGCACAAAAGATAGAAAACAACTCAGAACGATTCTTCATTAAATATAACCAGGTAACACGAGAGTAATCATCAACAAAAGTAACAAAGTAACGAAATCCAGTTTTAGATGTAACAGAATAAGGACCCCAAACATCAGAATGAACTAATTCAAAAGGAGATGAAGCCCGTTTATTGACTCTAGACACAGAAGGAAAACGATGATGTTTTGCAAACTGACACGACTCACATTCTAGTACTGATAAAGGCTGAAATTGAGGACACAGCTTCTTCATGGTAGACAAAGAAGGATGACCCAATCTACAATGAGCTTCAAGAGGTGTTAAGGTACTGGAGCAAACAAGCGACCGCGGTACATGATTTTCCAGAATGTAGAGACCACCTGACTCGCGTCCTCTACCAATAATCTGCTTCATCGTAAGATCCTGAAACAAACACTGGTCAGGAAAAAAAGGAAACAGAACAATTTAAAGTACGAGTAAGTTTACTAACAGAAAGTAGATTAAAAGAGAATTTTGGTAGACACAAAACAGAAGACAAAGAAATTGACGAAGTCGGGTTCGCAGTTCCAGAACCCATGACACAAGAAGTAGAACCATCAGCTAAAGTATGATGAGGAAGTGAGATTAGAGTAGCAGATAGAAGACTAGAATTACCTGTCATGTGATCTGTCGCACCAGAATCAATAACCCATTTGGATGAAGAAGACACAAGGCATGTAGTGGATTTACCTAACTCAGCGATCGCAGTGACAGGGGAACTGGTAGGTTTTAGAGATGCCTGATACTGGGAAAATTGTGCAAAATCCTTTGCAGATACCAAAATAGTTTTCTCAGGGGAAGATACTGTAGAATTCTCTACTGCAATATTTGCCATCTGTAATCGCTGATTTTTTCTCTGAAGTTGCGGACAATTATATTTTGTATGGCCAGGCTCATGGCAATAATAACAAATGACTCCTCTTGAGTCCTGATTAGAACTAGCCTCTCCATTACGCTGATTACTTCTGTTACCTGTAATTCCTCCTCTACTTCCTCTTCTATTACCTTGTTGTTCATTTGGATTACGGCTAATAAGAACACTACTGGCAGGCTGTGAAGATTGAGTACTCTCTGTACGAAGGACACGTGTGAACGTTTCATGCAAAGAGGAAATCTCAGAACTGGAGAGGATCTGAGATTTAGCAGTCTCACACTCTGAAGGAAGGCCTGCAAGAAAACTCATAACAGCCAGTTGCTCCCATTGGGCCTGCTGAACTTTCACATCAGGACTAAAAGGCAACAATACATTAAGTTCCTCATATACCCGTTTAAAATCCATAAAATAAGCCGTGAGAGACTTATCCTCTTTCTCAGCACGGTAGAATGCCTTACAAACATCATAAATACGGGAGATATTCCCTTTACGAATCTGAGAAAATCTAAGTAATCCATCAATTCCTTAACAAATTCACAGTGATTAATTAAACTAATTACCTCACTATGAATCGAGTTCCGAAGCTGCAAAAAACAACCGAGCATCCTCCCTTAGCCAAGTTTGTCGTGTATCATCAGTGGGTGGATCTTTGGTAAGGTGATCATCCTTATCAATGCTATGCAAATAGACCCTAACAGTCTTACTCCACTCCAGGTAATTCGAACCATTAAGTTTGTGTTCCGTGATCTTAGTCATCACCGGAATCACATCAAAAATAACATTCTTATTGTCTGCCATTTGTTGAGACAAAGAAAACTAACCGAAACGCTAATCCAAAGTGCTTATAGCAGCAAAATAACCCAAAATCACAAATCAAGCAAATTCCAAAATAGGATCTGAGAGTCAAACTTCAGAAGTCCTTTAATGGTTATACTAGATCAGGCAACAGCACACAGTGGTGGAATGAGGGGGTTGAGACGACGCCGGCGATGTTGATCGGGGTTGAAACGGCCGGTCGGTGGCCAATGTCTCTCCTGAGTTGGGTAGTGAGAACAACTAGTCACCCTAGATTGATGACCTGCTATGATACCATGTACAAAGAGATGATTCTCATTGATATCAATTAATCTGTACATGGGTATATATATATACAATTGATTCCTATAATTGTGTTCTACTAATTAGGAAGAAATCCTAAATAAGAAATCCTAAATAGGAATACAGAATACAAAATATACAGAGAAATAATATAGTGATTGACTTTCCATAACATAGTGATTGACTTTCCATAACAGTAATGAATGGCTCTAGTGCTAGTGGGAGATTGTTAGTAGTATGCCCTAGAGCAGATCATTTAGTATGTATCTTGTACATATTTTTATTAATAAAAGGCATTTCCACTTTTCCGTTTACATAATATATTTATGTGTAATAGAAAAGGTCCATTGATATTTTGTTAGAAATATTATTCTTAAGTTGTTAAGAATATGAGTGACAATATTTCTAGCACAAAGTATCATAAATAGGTTCACAATCGAGGATACTTCATAATAAAGACATGACTTATCCAGAAAGATTGTATTCATATTTGTTACCAAGTTATTTATATGAGATATAAATAAGATGGAATGGTGAGTCTCATGCCATATGACAAACATGATAGGCACTTATAAATGATAAGTAGGCCGAACCAGTGACACTTATAACAAGCACATAGAGTTTACTCTTGTCAATGTTTTGTCATAAATCATATCAGTGCATATAATCTTTAGGCTTGAGATAGCACAGTTATCTTGTATATAGGTAGTTTGAGTTTGATACTGCTTTCATACTTGTACTGTGTATGGGTATATAGGCATCTGTTGGCTCCTACTAGTTATATATGGAGGTAGGTGTTGATCAAGATGGAATTTGTTCCTCTAAGTAAATAGAGATAAAATCCTATGTTCGTTTAATTGTTCTTGATGTTTTAAGTTCCTGGCCAGGACAGATAGATTTATTCAGAAAAGAGTTTCTGATGAGAAAATCTTTTTAATCAAGAACTGGAATTAAAAGAGAACATAATATTCATAGCAAATGGAGTTTGACATAAACCATGACTCCAACTTGAGTTGGGATTTTGTAACAGAGAGATTCTAGTGCATGGTAACATATGATTATAGGTTCATTTAAGATAAACCTTATTACTAATTAGGTGGCCATGGCATGCTATGCTAGGTGTTAACCATGGTCTATGTGGTTCATAAAATGATTTAGAGAAATCATTTATGGTAAGAAAGAGTTTTGATGATATTAAGAGTTGATATCATGTCTCATTGCCAATTAGTGATGAGCCTAGTAAGTCACACACATACACAAGTTATCACCTATTTAAATATGATTTAATTAATTAATTAAAGAGTTTAATTGATTAATTAAATATTTTTGGTTTGCAATTAAATTGCAAAGTCCCTAACATGACTTGAAACCAAATCTAGATTATTGGATGTATAGTATAAGTTAAATTTATATTAAAAGTGTTTAAATATGAATTTAATTAATGAGAAATTAATTAATAGAGATTAATTAATTAATTTATATTTGATATAAATTAGAAGAAGAAAAATAATTATTTTGGGTTAAGAACTCAAAATTAAGACACAGGGGCATTTTGGTCATTTCACAGTGTGACACGTGGCACCATGAGATGGTGACACGTGGTTGCCAAATGTTTTTTAATCATGTAAGATGATTAAAATCAAGATTAAATATAGGTTTGACACTTGGCATGTTAGTAGTATGCCCTAGAGCATATCATTTAGTATGTATCTTGTACATATTTTTATTAATAAAAGGCATTTCCACTTTTCCGTTTACATAATATATTTATGTGTAATAGAAAAGGTCCATTGATATTTTGTTAGAAATATTATTCTTAAGTTGTTAAGAATATGAGTGACAATATTTCTAGCACGAAGTATCATAAATAGGTTCACAATCAAGGATACTTCATAATGAGGGCATGACTTATCCAGAAAGATTGTATTCATGTTTGTTCCCAAGTTATTTATATGAGATATAAATAAGATGGAATGGTGAGTCTCATGCCATATAACAAACATGATAGGCACTTATAAATGATAAGTAGGCCGAACCAGTGACACTTATGACAAGCACATGGAGTTTACTCTTGTCAATGTTTTGTCATAAATCATATCAGTGCATATAATCTTTAAACCTGAGAAAGCACAGTTATCTTGTATATAGGTAGTTTGAGTTTGATACTGCTTTCATACTTGTACTGTATATGGGTATATGGGCATGTGTTGGCTCCTACTAGTTATATATGGAGGTAGGTGTTGATCAAGATGGAATATATTCCTCTAAGTAAATAGAGATAAAATCCTATGTTCATTTAATTGTTCTTGATGTTTCAAGTTCCTGGCTAGGACAGATAGATTTATTCAGAAAAGAGTTTCTGATGAGAAAATCTTTTTAATCAAGAACTGGAATTAAAAGAGAACATAATATTCATAGCAAATGGAGTTTGACATAAACCATGACTCTAGCTTGAGTTGGGATTTTGTAACAGAGAGATTCTAGTGCATGGTAACATATGATTATAGGTTCATTTAAGGTAAACCTTATTACTAATTGGGTGGCCATGGCATGCTATGCTAGGTGTTAACCATGGTCTATGAGGTTCATAAAATGATTTAGAGAAATCATTTATGGTAAGAAAGAGTTCTGATGATATTAAGAGTTGATATCATGTCTCATTGCCAATTAGTGATGAGCCTAGTAAGTCACACACATACACAAGTTATCACCTATTTAAATATGATTTAATTAATTAATTAAAGAGTTTAATTGATTAATTAAATAGGTTTGGTTTGCAATTAAATTGCAAAGTCCCTAGCATGACTTGAAACCAAATCTAGATTATTGGATGTGTAGTATAAATTAAATTTATATTTAAAGTGTTTAAATATGAATTTAATTGATGAGAAATTAATTAATAGAGATTAATTAATAATTTATATTTGATATAAATTAATTAGAAGGAGAAAATAATTATTTTGGGTTAAGAACTCAAAATTAAGACACAGGGGCATTTTGGTCATTTTGCAGTGTGACACGTGGCACCATGAGATGGTGACACATGGCATAACACATAAGCTTGCCAAATGTTTTTTTTTAATCATGTAAGATGATTAAAATCAAGATTAAATATAGGTTTGACACTTGGCACAATGTGATTGGGTCACTTAAACCTAGAGCTAATCAAAGGGTGACATGTGGCAAGGGTTTAATGTGTTAACCTAGCTATTTAAGTGTTGTTATGAGAAAATAAAACAAAACTAGCAGCCACACTCCTTTGTCACGCCACTTTGAGGGTTTTCATCTCTTCTTCTTCATCTATTATCAATTCAAAGAGATTAGCCATCAATCTCTTGAATTAAGAACACTAGAAATTGTTTCTAGTGTCCTGTTTACATCTTTAATCTCTTAAAAGGTAGAACTTGAATTTCTAATTAATAGAAAAGGCTTTAGAAGCTATTCAAGGGCTGCCATAGGTGTTCCTGGTGTGGACAAGCTAGAGGGACAACATTTGGTGTCCTGAAGACGAATCTCAAAGGCGCAGACACGCTGCAGTGCATCAAGAGGTTAGTGTAATCGTTCTTGATTTAATTTAGGGTTCTAAAATTAATCTGATTAATTTTAAAATCTTAAATGGCAAATACAGATCCAAAAACATATTAAAAGAGTTTTAATATGTTGTTTATCATTGAAATCAAATAGATAAAAATAAATCTTGCATGGTGCATGTGACCCTAGGCGAAATTTTTTGAATTCAATGGTATAATCTTGTATTTTTCACGCTTCCGTTCCTTCAATTGGTATCAGAGCCACTATATTTGCCATTTAGATTGTTGATTATATGATTTAATTGTGTGTTTGATCATGAGATCAAAAGTTCATTGCTGGTTGCAAAGCAAGTTGGCGGCATACTTGAAAAAATACCATCAATGGTGCGCATGGTTTGGCTTCCATGGGTGGTTTAAGGTTTGGCTTTTAATTCTGCAATTGTTGTATGATCTAAGGCCTATTCTTTGACTAATTAAAGTGTTTAATTAGTAGTTTTTATCACACAATTAAATTATGATTCAAATCAGAATTTTAAAAATTGTTTAAATGTGATTCAAATCTGAATTTTAAAAGTTGTTTGAATGTGATTCAAATCTGAATTTTTAAAGTTGTTTGAATCATATTTAAATCTGATTTTTTAAAATTGATTGAATAAAATTCAGATCTGATTTTTTAAAAAATATTTGAATGTGATTCAAATCTGATTTTTTAAAAAATGTTTGAATGTGATTCAAATCTGAATTTTTAAAGTTGTTTGAATGTGATTCAAATCTGAATTTTTAAATTTGTTTGAATGATATTCAAATCTGAATTTTTAAATTTATTTGAATCATATTCAAATCTGAATTTTTAAGTTGAATATGAGATATTCAATTTAATTTAAGTATGTATGTTTTATTTAATTGTTAAATAGTGATATGCATGATGGATGATCATGGACTATAAAAGACCAATGTGATTGGATTTATTTCTTTTATGTTTCTTTGGGATTGTAAATTAATTAATTTATTTTAATTTTTTTTGGGTATGTATTATTAAGTTTGTAATATTTTTGGGTTGTAATTTCATTTATTTAAGTTCTTGTAAATTCGCCTTGGTATGCCAAGGATTACTATGTAATATTGGATTGCAAGAAGTTCAAAGAGGTCAAGAGCATTGGTGGGGCCAGTGGGAGGAATTCAAGATCAAGTGTTCATTATGTACTCCTTCAGCAACTCTTATAAAATAAATGAATGAAATGCACCGAGGAATGCCCTGATTCAATTCTTGGTGGCTCAGAATTGAATCCCTTAGAAAGTCCATGATCATACCATATTTACTGCTTATCCATGAATGCATGAGATGTATGGGAATGTATGCAATTATATGATATATGCATGCTAAATGGATAATGTGCAAAGTGAGACCTTAATAGTAAATAGAATGACCATAAAATCTTCCAAACAAATGATTAAGTTGGAACTGCTATAATTAAAGTAATTATAACATAGGCCCTCCATTGGGGCAATTATTTTAAGAAATTTTAAATAGTTGCATAAGATGCAATTTATTTAAGAGATTTTCTTAAGAATAATTGTTAAGCATGAGATGTTGTAAATATGTAAATGGTTTAGTGGCCAATATTGGATGTACCTGAGGACATTAAAATTATTTGCATAATTACTGGCTCAATGGGATCAACTTAACTAATGCAAGATAAGTCAATAATGGATGTACCTGAGATTTTGAGCATTAGGGGCTAGGTAAAGGATTGAACCTCACATGAGATATGATGGGCAAAGAGTTGCTCACTTATAGTTTATTGTAATTCCAATAATGGATGTACCTGAGGATGATCAATAGAATTATAAGAATTCAATCACCCACTAGAAATCCAACCAACTAGGATTTCCGTTTTCTACTTTGGAAGTGTAGGATTCGCTAAGTTAGTGGGAGGACCAATTTGATTAAAAGACCATAATCATTTTGGTTAATTACATGATACATTTACTAATTAATCTGGTTATTTTCTGAAATTAATTTTATGATAATAATGATCACAAAACAACCACCACCATCCAATATCCTTGCAAGCATACTTGATCACAATAGGTTGACAGGACCTAATCTGTCTAATTGGCTAAGAAATTTGAAACTTGTCCTGAACCTTGAACATATAGGATATGTTCTAGATTCAAATGTTCCTGGTCCCTTACCTCTAGAGGCCACACAAGAGGAACATGAAACTTTGGACAAGTGGAAGGAGCATGATATGAGAGCTAAGTGTTACATGCTTGCTTCCATGAGTAATGAGTTACAGAAGCAACATGAGAACATGCAGAGTGCGAGTGAGATCCTCCTTTACCTACAAGAGTTGTATGGTAAGCACAGCAGGAATGCTAGGTATGAGATATCTAGGCAGTTGTTCCGCATAAGGATGTCTGAGGGACAGAATGTTGGGGATCATGTCCACAAGATGATTCGGCTGATTGAGCAGTTGGAACATCTTGACTTCAACATGGATTTCCAACTACAAACGGATTTGATCCTTCAGTCCCTTCCTAAGTCTTTTGGGAATTTTGTGACAAATTTCCATATGACTAGACAGGAATGCACCTTAGCTGGTTTACTCAACATGCTGGTTATTGCCCAAAAGAATATGCCTGGCAATAAAGGAAAAGAGGTAGCTTTGGTTGCATCTTCTTCTACTGGAAAGTCCAATAAGAAGAAGGGCAATAAGAAAAAAAAAACCTCAGATTCCTGGTCCTTCTAAGAAAATAGCTAAACAGAAAAGGAAGACTAAAGCTGATGAAGGCAAAGGAAAGTGTTTCCATTGCCAATAGGAAAGTGTTTCTATTGCCAGTAAGAAAGTGTTTCCACTGGCCAGAGTATAGCAATCTAAATGAATGCAATGCCGTGGTGAAAACCAACTCAAGTTCAAAATATATTTGGCACTTAAGGTTATGTCATGTTGCAGAAGATAGGATTACAAAATTGGAGAAAATAGGGATTCTATCCTTATTGGACTCTGAGCCTACTCCAACTTGTGAATCTTGCCTTCAGGGGAAAATGACTAGATCACCCTTTGTTGGACAGGGGCTAAGAGCTGAAAATATTTTGGAGCTAATACATAGTGATGTATGTGGTCCATTTAAAGAAATGGCTAGAAGGGGCTTTCATTATTTTATTACCTTTACTGATGATAAATCAAGGTTTGGGTATTTGTATTTGATGAAATACAAACATGAATCTTTGTCGCAAAGGGATTTTGCGGTTGCCTGGACGATCACTCACCAAAGTGGGAAAAGTGAGGAGTCGCCACCTTAGTTTTGAGGGAAACTAAAGAAAACCATTTGGGAAAATAAATTAAAAATGAAACCACTTCAAAACAGAGATTCTAGGTTCGGGGTCCGTAAACGGGTGGGGAAGGTGTTAGGCACCCCACCTCGTCCCTTAATAAGGGTAAGTAGATTTAATTTTGCGTTCTTTATAAATTAGTTAAGAGGGCTCGGATGGAAATGTTAATCCTTTTTTCAAAAGGAAATTTTGATCTTTCACTAAATTCGGATCACTCAGATACACAAGTAAATGAGACAACCTTAGTGAGTTGGTGTCGCGAATCGTCTTGGTTTTGGGATTATTTCACGTACAGGTTAAGGTTTGATGTGAGAATCGGATAAGAACTCTCCTCCGATCTCTTTTAACTTATTTATTAAAATTTTGGAGGGAGATCGGATAAGAACCCTCCTCCGATCTCCTCTAGACGTTTATTAAAATTTTGGTTGAGACCGGGTAAGAACTCTCCTCCGATCTCTTTTTAATGTTTATTAAAATTTTCGAGTTGAGACCGAATAAGAACTCTCCTCCAATCTCTTTTTAATGGTCATTTATTAAAACTTTGAGTGGAGACCGGATAAGAATCCTCCTCCGATCTCTATTTAATAGTTATTAAAATTTTGAATTGAGACCGGATAAGAACTCTCCTCCGATCTTTTTAGATTAACAGGAGCCTAAAAGGGACTTTTCCGATCTCCCGGATTTTAATTTCAGCTACATGACATAAGAGCCTAAAGCTAAGGATTCTGGCATTCAAAGATGCTGGGAATAAGGCTTCTCGATACCTTTTGGCTAGATGGGGAAAACTAGACTTGATTTACCGACCTTCTATGTATTCATTTTACCAATATCTATCAATGATCGATATATTCTGTTTTGTTTATTTTGGTTTTATTCCAACTTTATGACCTCTTTGTCGAATTGTTGTTAACGTCAGCCTAATAATTTGGCTATCTTTCTGACGTGTTATTCAGGTTCTCTCTTTTAAAAGAGACCCCTAAGTTGCAGTTACCTACGTCTTGCCTGACCATTTACACGCTACTAGGAACCAGAAAAACTTTCATTCAAAAATGACGAAGATTAATAAAATGACGGACTGATCACTAAAGAGATAATTAGAGAATAACATTTTTTTTTGTGCAAAAATAATCTTGAAGAAAATTGCAGATGCAAGAAGAACAAAGAAAATGCGAAAAGAAAACGTAGACACTTAATAAAACAATAGTATGAGCTCTTACAGTAACATTTTTTGGGTTCTTTTGTACAAAATAATCTTGAAGAAAATCGCAGAGGTAAAAAGAACAAAGAAAATGCGAAAAATAAACTTAAACACTTAACAAAACAGTAGTATGAGCTCTTACCTGTAAGGAGCCAAATTTATTGAGGTAACTACGGGGTGGCCAATAGAGGTAAGACAGTGGACTGATTAGCCCGAGAGCTGATGTTCGTCGGGAAGTGAAGGGAGCTTAGCTAAAATATAATCAGATTAAGATAAAGGCCGAGTGGAATGAAATTTAGCTTAGACAGTGGGAATGAAAGCAGGGATGATAAAGGGCTGTAAGTGACCAGATAATGAACAAACTGGAAATGTAGAGTTCCAGTATTCAGAATCCTTTTCAAGAAACACCTCAGAAAACTAATTTCAAAAGTCTTTCCAATCAACACTTCAAAGTAGCGGAATAACAAACTGAAATGAAGTTTTCAGAGTTCTTCCGCTATAATAACAGCCTCTCTTTTTTGCTCGTCCGTCCTCTCCTCTACAGTTTTTTTTATGCAGGTATTTATAGGAATCGGACGCTCCTCGTGAAGGGTCAGGATTTATTTTGAGAGAGGTGGAGGGTCAAGATTTCGAAGGACATGATCGGATGTCCAGGAATTAAAGAGAATCAAAATGAATGGCTGAGATCCCTCTTCAGAACGTTTGTCCTTTTCTTCTTTCAATCTGACGGTCCCAGATCTTCTTGTCCGGAACGATCCAAGGGCTAAGAGCGAAAGACGCTGGTATTGTCGTCTTCTCTCTTGATCCAAGGGTTCCGGGTTTGTCCTTACAAGGGGGATCAACGGTGGAGATTGGGATGTATAGGACTGTCATGACATACCCTGGTACCTGTCAGCATTGCGGGCGATTCTTAGGCGTGCGGTGGAGATCTCGTCTGCAACGCTTTAACTACCTCGGCTCTGATTCTGACGACGGTTATTGGGATTTGTCTTATTCTTTTTGTCTTCCGATCCCTCCTATTTCTGATCTCTTTCACATGCTCTTTTCCGATCTTTCATGCTGGTCTCCTATTATTCCGATTTTTCCTTTCCTTAGGTCCGGTCTGGTCAAAGCATTAATTGCCCCTCGATTCCCGAAGTGTTCGCTTCGTTTTCTGCTCAGCAATAAATGCTCATTTTCCCCTATATATACCCCTGTTGACAGAGGCATTTCCTTCATCTGATTTTCCTCTCTTCCTTTCTTACTTTCCCTGTTCTAGCTGCTCCGGTGAAAGTTCCGGCCATGATTGTGGTTTTTGATCCCTTTCCGATGAGCTTCTTTAACCACCGGCTGAAAATTTACGATCCCGGTGATCGCATAACCCTAACTGACGATGGTGAGAGAACTGGATTTGACCGATCTGTGTTGCGGACCTTGGTTGTACCGATCTCGAGTCGCTCAACTGAGTTCATTCGGCTTCTCATCACATTGAGTGTTCTGACAGCGATTTCCTCCCACATTGGGTGCTCCGACAGCGGATTAAGTTCCGATCGGCGGCAGTATCCTTGGGATCAGTTATAAACTGATCCTTAGATCAGATCTCCAATGTATTCCGATCCTTAGAGATCGCCCAAATGATGTAGTTAGAACTTTATTGTAATCCGATCCCTAGAGATCGCCCAAATGATGTAATCCGAACTTTTGGAAATAAAGACTTCATTTTGTCGATTATCATCTTGTTATTTTTGCATTGATTATTTTCGATCTCTAATGTGATTATCCGATCTGGTTCTTTACCTGAATGACACTTAACTGATCAAAATATTCAACTTATTATGCCGATCTCCAATTAACCGATCTCGGAACATTCGAATATTTGAGAGAAGTGTCTGAACAGCTGTCGAGTCCCACCAATCGATGCGTTGCCTAGAACCTCGCGAGCATTAAATGCTCGGACTAGTATAAATAGGGGTGGGAGGGTTAGCCAGTTGTTCTCTCATTCCATTTTCAATCCCCTGCTCACAACTTTGAAGTTCTCTCGTTTTCTCAAGTTCTTCTGACGCCGATCAGACTCCGGTAAGGGCTTTGATCTTCTTTTTTGTTTAAGTTCTTTATTTCTTTTGAAAATGAGCGGTGCCGAAGGTCAAAGAGCGGCGAGCCCTCCTTCCATTCAGTTCTCATGGTCGTCCGATGAAGAAGAAGTAATCGGGCCAAGCACGCAACCTGAACCTCCTAGGTCTCCTTCCGTATGGGGCGGGTCATACCATCAAGGCGTGCACCTGTTTCAGGGAGGGAGACTCTCCCTATAGATGAGCTACCGTCGGTTCTTCGAGTATCCGATCTGCAATCGTTTAGCCAAGAATATAACATTTGGCCTGATTTGTATGAGCTAATCAAGTGCCACGGCGATCTTCGTGTCGATCACTCCTTTGAAGAGAATGACATGGTTATGGTGTACGAGGAACAGTTAAAGGCCGGTCTTCGGTTCCCTCTAGATGACTTCTATAAGGAGGTCCTAAAACTTCACCGAGCTTGCATTGCTCAAATTCACCCTAACTCGTGGCGGATCTTGGTAGCCTTCCGAGGTCTATTCCGATCTAAGGGAATCAGACCTACGGCTAAAGTGTTCGCCGAGCTGCACAGACTAACTCGCCGAAAGGATGACGAACACTGGTTCTTTCAGGCGAAGCCTCATTGCGGGCTCTTTTCCAATCTGCCCTCATCCCTTAAGAATTGGAAGAACCGTTTCTTCATTCTGAGGAGCAAAGATCCGAGCTGCTTTGAGGACTTCCCCCGTAGCTGGTGGTACTAGTGGCCCTTGCTTCCGAGGCACATTACCCTGAACCAGGAGGAAGACTTAATAGTGATGGATCTGAAGAGTCTGGCCGCCACTCAAAAGTATTCTTGTTTGGATGCGGCGACTGCCGAGTTGCACCATTGGACCATTCAACTGCTCACCGGCCAAGACCGCGAACTTCCGCTCTCTGACCTCGGCATTGGTATTTTCTATATCTCAACTCTCAGGACCTTAGCGATCTCACTGACCTTTTCTTTGTGCAGGTATGGCGGGTGGTGAGGGTTCTAGGAAGCGAAAGAAGGACAAAGAGATCTCCCGGAAAATAAAGGAGATGAAGCGTTCGGAAATGCTTCGAACACCTGGTCATGAATCTGGGGAAGTACAAGGGGACCCGCCTCAACCTTCGGATCTGCCGACCGCTGAAGCTGTCCGATCTCCTCCTAGATTGGAAGAGCAGCCTCCGGCTCTTCCAGTTGTTCCAAGCTCAGAAAGGGGTCCTTCTCAATCTTCTGGGAGGGCCTCTTCTCGTGGCGCTCAAAAGCTAATCGAGTCCCTGAAGAATAACCGGACTGTTCGGGAGAACCCCGGTTTTGCCCAAGTCTTGGGGTCTTCCATCTTCCTTCGGGAGGATCGGGACAGGCTATCCTCGAACAGCCTTGATGATATCTTGACTCAATCCATGAGCCTGAACGTGGAGTGCCTGGTGAATCAGACCATGGTTTGGGAAAAGGTTCAGCGTCTGGGTAAGGAGATCGGGAAGAAAAATCAGGAAGTGGCTTCCCTCCGATCCCAACTCTCATCCGCTCAAGATTATATATCTCAAGTTGAGGGGCGGGCGAAGTTTTATGAGGACAGGGTGGCCGAACTGAATCTTGTTCTGGCTGAAAGGAATCGGGTTCTCGGAGAAGTCCAGGCGCTACAAGCCAACGAAGCTGCTCAGGTCGCTCAACTCATCGAGGAACTCAAGGAGAAAGACGGGGAGCTTAAGGAGAAAGATGAAGAGATGGTGACGGGAATAGCCGGAGCCTATGTGAATGCTCACAAGGATCTCTTGGCCGAACTCGAAGAAGACTTCTCTTGGATGGCCGACCTGGCTCCTGAGGGTGACGATGAGGACAGTGAGGAGGAAGCCGAGGGTGAGAGAGAGAGTGAGCAAAATGTAAATCAGGCTGGGGATGACCCTCCAGCTGAATAGCTTGTACAAAAAATGAAATGAAATGGAATGTCTCTTTTGTTCAATGAATGGATGTGATTGGAAAATCTCTGAATTGCCTAAGTATTTGATTGTATGAGCATAGCGAAACAAGAACTAAATGCAATTATTAATCTAAGTATAAGAGATCGGAAAGCACAATAAGCATGAGATCGGTGGGGAAGAAATGTTGAATGGGACTTGATTAAAATTGAAAATTTAACTTGAACACTTAAGATCGGAATCCTCATTAAACCGAACCAAAACCTTAGCTCTTAATCTTTCGAAAAGGAAATCGGCAATAAAACTGGTAAGAAAAGATCTAGTGCCAGTTCATTTCGTTTATTAGGAATATACTTGACGGGTCCTGAGTTTCGACAATGGGTTTGAGAGATCGGTGAGCGATAGACTGGTAAAGCTTTGACTGATGCGAGAACTTAACAATTTGATTTAATTCTTTGCGGGGAGAGATCGGAATTGTGACAGCCTATCAAAGAGGGATCGGAAATGTGATTAGCTGTCCGAAGGAGACTTAGTACCGGGGATCGGTTTCAAAGTTTTATTGATTTTGGGGATCGGCCAAAATATGGTGTCGACAGCTGCCCCTCTTTACATAATTTCTATTAAAGGAAAAAATTTCCGTGTAGGAATTATGTAAAGATTCAGACTCATATTTTGGACGATTAGGTGTACCTAAGTTAACGACCTAGAAATTGGTAACGGAAGTTGGAATACTTAGAAAATTAAAAACCAACTTGGATCAAGAAACCAGAGGTTGATAGCAGGAAAATTAAATTGCAGGAAATTAAAATCAACTTAGATCAAGGAACCAGAGGTTGATAACAGAAATGTAAATTGCAAGAAGATAAAATCAACTTAGATTAAGGAACCAGAGGTTGATAACAGAAATGTAAATTGCAAGAAGATAAAATCAACTTAGATTAAGGAACCAGAGGTTGATAACAGAAATGTAAATTGCAAGAAATTAAAATCAACTTAGATCAAGGAACCAGAGGTTGATAACAGAAATGTAAATTGCAAGAAGATAAAATCAACTTAGATTAAGGAACCAGAGGTTGATAACAGAAATGTAAATTGCAAGAAATTAAAATCAACTTAGATCAAGGAACCAGAGGTTGATAGCAGAAATGTAAATTGCTGGAATTTAAAATCAACTTAGATCAAGGAACCAGAGGTTGATAACAGAAATGTAAATTGCATGAAGATAAAATCAACTTAGATTAAGGAACCAAAGGTTGATAACAAAAATGTAAATTGCAAGAAATTAAAATCAACTTAGATCAAGGAACCAGAGGTTGATAGCAGAAATGTAAATTGCTGGAATTTAAAATCAACTTAGATCAAGGAACCAGAGGTTGATAACAGAAATGCATGAAATTAAAATCAACTTAGATCAAGGAACCAGAGGTTGATAACAGAAATGTAAATTGCTGGAATTTAAAATCAACTTAGATCAAGGAACCAGAGGTTGATAACAGAAATGTAAATTGCAAGAAAATAAAATCAACTTAGATTAAGGAACCAGAGGTTGATAACAGAAATGTAAATTGCAAGAAATTAAAATCAACTTAGATCAAGGAACCAGAGGTTGATGACAGGAATGTAAATTGCATGAAATTAAAATCAACTTAGATCAAGGAACCAGAGGTTGATAACAGAAATGTAAATTGCTGTAATTTAAAATCAACTTAGATTAAGGAACCAGAGGTTGATAACAGAAATATAAATTGCAAGAAATTAAAATCAACTTAGATCAAGGAACCAGAGGTTGATAACAGAAATTTAAATTGCTGGAATTTAAAATCAACTTAGATCAAGGAACCAGAGGTTGATAACAGAAATGCATGAAATTAAAATCAACTTAGATCAAGGAACCAGAGGTTGATGACAGGAATGTAAATTGCATGAAATTAAAATCAACTTAGATCAAGGAACCAGAGGTTGATGACAGGAATGTAAATTGCATGAAATTTAAAATCAACTTACATAGCAAGTCTAACCCTACACATGAAGTTCTTTCCCTGACGAAGTGTACTTAACAAGATACCGAAGGCCGATGATTAATGGAGGAGGATTTGCAAGACTTGACCCATGATCCCATTCCTTCGGATGCCCCTTTTCTGTTCCCGACTTTCTCCTTATTTTACGGAAAGCGCCCTTGCGGGTTTTTACTTTCTTTTCGTGCATTCGACCAGAAGCGCCCTTTCGAGTTTTCACTCCTAGTTTTTTTTTTTTTTTTTTTTTTTTTTGAGACGATTCCCTGCAAATCTCATAATAAAGTACGTGAGGTTATCAATTTTCGAATTCAAATCTTATGGCAAAAATTTTAACTAATCAATAGCACATTAAACAAAGAGAAAGGATAGTATTTAAAAAGTGAGTAAACAGGAAAACAAAAGCAGAAGGAATAAAGTATAATTTTATTATGGCTTTAGGAAAAATAGAGATAGACTTTCAAAGGAAAAGGAAGGGTACAATGATAGATCTCACATATTCCTTATAGTTGGTTTTGAAATCTTTTAACTGCCATTATCTCAAATTCTCTAAAGCCTCATGCCGCGACAGTTTCCTCTCCATCCTCGGTTTCATATCCCCTTCCTTATTTCTCCATTTTGGTTCTTGGGGCGCCCTTTCGGGTTTTCACCCCAAGTTTTTTTTTTTTATTTTATTTTTTTTTTTGGGACGATTCCCTTTCGGGTTTTCATCCTTCACTTATTTTATGCATAGTACCTCTTGACAGTGTCGGCATTCACAGGTCTCGGGAATTCGTCACCGTCCATGTGGGTCAAGATCAAGGCTCCTCCAGAAAATGCCTTTTTAACCACATAGGGTCCCTCATAGGTTGGTGACCATTTGCCCCGGGGATCGTTTTGGTTTGGCAGCACTTTCTTCAGTACTAAGTCCCCTGGTTGGAATTCGCGTGGGCAGACACCTTTATCAAATGCCCTAGCCATTCTCCTCTGGTATAATTGCCCATGACATGCTGCTGTTAATCTTTTCTCGTCCAGCAAGTTTAACTGACCCAACCTTGGCTGGATCCATTCTGATTCATCAATTCCTGATTCCTTCAGAATCCTTAAGGAAGGAATTTCGACCTCAATAGGTAATACTGCTTCCATCCCGTAGACCAGTGAGTATGGAGTTGCCCCGGTTGAGGTCCTTACGGAAGTCCGGTATGCGTGAAGAGCGTAGGGGAGCATATCATGCCAATCCCTATACGTGACCGTCATTTTCCGAATTATCCTCTTGAGGTTTTTGTTTGCGGCTTCCACCGCTCCATTCATCTGGGGACGGTATGGGGAGGAGTTGAGATGTCAGATTCTGTATTGATCACACAGTTTCTGAATCTTCGGACCATTCAAGTTCTTGGCATTATCAGTGACAATTTCATTCGGGAGGCCATGCCGACAGATGATGTTGCTTTTGAAGAATTTAAGAAACGTGTTCTGTGTAATGTGAGCATAGGATGTTGCCTCGACCCACTTGGAGAAATAATCGATGGCCACTAGGATAAATCTGTGTCCATTGGATGCTTTGGGATTAATGGGACCAATCACATCGATGCCCCACATTGCAAAAGGCCATGGTGAGACGAGGTTGAATAACTTGTGAGGTGGCACATTTATTGGATCCGCATAAATCTGACACTTATGGCACTTTCGAAAATACTCGATGCAGTCCTTTTCCATTGTGGTCCAAAAATATCCACGTCGCATGATTTGCTTGGCCATCATGTGTCCATTGGCGTGGGTTGCACAGCTTCCCTCATGAGTCTCAAAAAGGATTTTCTTTGCCTCTTTTGCATCTACACATCTTAATAATTCGCCGTTGGAGCTCCTCTTGTATAGGGTTTCTCCACTGGGGAAGTATCCCAACGCTAATCTCCGAATCATCTTCTTTTCATTTTTGCTTGCCCTTGAGGGGAATTCTCTGGTTCTACAGTAGACCAGGATGTCATGATACCAAGGCTTTCCATCGGGCTCTTCTTCAATCATGAAGCAGTAGGCTGGTTCATCCCTTGCTTTAACCCTCAATGCTTGAGTTGTCTGCCTTTCTTCGATTTGAGCCATAACAGCTAGAGTGGCTAAGGCATCAGCAAATTGATTCTTGTCTCTGCTAAGATGGGTGAAAGAGATTTCTTCGAATTCCTTGATTAGCTCCAGTAGGTACTTCTGATATGGGATCAGCTTGAGGTCTTTGGTTTGCCATTCTCCCTTGACTTGATAAATTATCAGAGCTGAGTCTCCGTACACCTCCAACTTTCTGATCTTCATCTCGATAGTAGCTTTTAGACCCATTACACAAGCTTCATATTCTGCGACATTGTTAGTACAGTCAAATCTCAACTTGACAGCTATCGGGAAGTGTTTCCGTCCGGGGATACTAGTACAGCTCCGATTCCATTCCCGGATAAATTGACTGCTCCATCAAAATACATTTCCCATACATCGGTTGGCCCCTTTTCCTCGCAGTCTACTTCATTAATATGTTCATCAGGGAACTCAAAATCCAGAGCTTCATAATCCTGGATAGGGTTTTCCGCTAGGAGGTCAGCAATCACGCTACCTTTGACCGCTTTTCAGGTCATGTAGACTATATCATATTGGGAGAGTATAACCTGCCACTTGGCTATCCTTCCTGGCACGAATGGGCTCTTGAATACATATCTGATAGGATCCATCCTGGAGATGAGCCATGTCTTGTGATTCAACATGTAGTGCTTGAGGCGATTTGCCGTCCAGGAATGCGCAGCAAGTCTTTTCTAAGAAAGAGTACCTTGACTCACAATCATTGAACTTCTTGCTCAGGTAATAAATGGCCCTCTCTTTTCGGCCAGTATCATCATGTTGTCCCAAAACACATCCCATCGAGTTCTGCTGGACTGCCATGTACAGGATCAAAGGCCTGTCCGCCACAGGTGGAACCAATACTGGTGGATTTGACAGATACTGCTTGATTTTCTCAAAAGCCTCTTGACAAACTGAATCCCATTGAGTAGAGTTGTTCTTCCGGAGTAATCTGAAAATAGGCTCAGCTTTGGCAGTGAGATTAGAAATAAACCTCGAAATGTAGTTCAGCTTTCCCAGAAAACTGCGCACCTCCCTTTCTGTTTTTGGGGATGGCATTTCTTGAATAGCTCGGACTTTGTCTGGATCTACTTCTATCCCTTTCTCGCTTACTATGAATCCCAACAACTTCCCCGATCTAGCTCCGAATATGCATTTAGCAGGGTTCAGCTTCAAGTGGTATTTCCTGAGCCTTTCGAATACCCTCCTCATCACCTGAACGTGGCTCTCTTCTCCCCTGGATTTGATGATCATATCATCCACGTATACCTCCACTTCTTTATGCATCATATCGTGGAATAATGTGACCATTGCGCGCTGGTAAGTAGCCCCGGCATTCTTCAACCCGAAGGGCATGACCCGATAGCAAAATACTCCCCATTGAGTGATGAAAGCAGTTTTATCCTTGTCTTCTTCGTCCATTGGGATCTGATTGTACCCTGATGCCCCATCAATACACGAACACCTGCCCAATCCCGCAGCATTGTCAACTAACACATCAATGTGGGGGAGAGGGAAATCGTCTTTCAAGCTAGCTTTATTAAGATCCCTGTAGTCAACGCACACCCTGACTCTCCCGTCCTTCTTCATTACCGGGACGACGTTAGCCACCCATTGGGGATATTTGACCACTTCCAAGAACCCGGCGTCATACTGTTTCTTGACTTCATCCCGAACCTTGAGCAGTGTGTCGAGATTCATCCTCCTTAGTTTCTGCTTCACCGGGATCGTTCCCGGAATTAAGGGAATTTTGTGCGTTACTATCTGAGGGTCCAAACCCACCATATCATCATAGCTCTAGGAAAATACATCGAGGAATTCTTTAAGCAGACTGATCATATCTCCCAATTCTTCACTCTCCACTACCTTAAGTTCCCTTTTTAGTTCTTCCGTGCCCAAGTTTATTGTGTGCGTCTCATCTCCACAAGGCACGAGGGAGGGCTCATCCTTTTCACCGTCTTCTTGTGTAAGGTCTTCCTCAGAATCACTTGAAGTAATGGCAGTTATGGGGATTTCAAAATTAACCAGAGGGATTTCTGAGTCTATTGGATTATTAGGTGCTAATTGATGAATGGTCCTGAATAAGTAAAGAATAGAACGTGTTATAAGGATGGAATTAAAAAGGAAAGAAAGAGAGTATTGGATTTAAAATGCACTATCAATTCATTAATATTAATGCCATAAGAAAAGGTCCATTTACAGTATTACACTTGTCACCATGGACAAAATGATCAAGTGTTGCTAACCAAAGGTACTTTACTCGAGATTGAGTAGAGGGATATCCTCTGCTGTCCAGTTGTCTAGCTCCTGCCCCTCAGCCATAGGCGATACTAGGGCCTCGTACAAGGAGTCCAGTTGGATGACATCTATGGATGGCTCATCGGGTGATTCTTCTGTATTTGCCGGATGTTGAATGACCGGTTTAGTGAAGATCTCCGTAATTCTTGGGACTACTTTTATCTTTCCCATTTTCCGATCGAACCTCTAATCCCGAAGCATTTTCCTCATCCAGAATCGCCCATCCATGAGGGCATCCTCCTCATATCCCAAACCGCACCGGCCTACCTTTTGGATAGTTGGTATGGGTTCAACGATTCCCTGTAATGTGGCGCCTAGGCCTTTGCCTTCTTCGTACCCACTCCTTGTCATTATTTTGGCTACCATAGCCATAGCCCCTCCATTGTCTCAGATGGTTTCTTGTAACTCGAGGGCTTGGAAGGAGCTTTCTAATGACTCCTCTGCTGCCTCCACATAGGGCAGTGATTGCGGCTTGGTGACCAGCAAGGCCTCCTCTCCTTTTACTGTGACGATTTTGCCGTCCTTGATGTATTTTATTTTCTGGTGCAGAGTTGAGGGAACGGCATTCGCAGAATGGATCCAAGGCCTCCCCAACAGCATAGTGTAGGCCGGCTCTATATTCATCACCTGGAATGTGACGCTGAAAGTGCATGCGCCAATCTGAAGCGGCAAGTCAATATCTCCCAACACTTCTCTTCTGGTACCGTCAAAGGCTCTTACCACCATAGCACTTGGACGTATGTCGGTTTGGTCAACTGGCAATCTAGCCAAGGTAGCACTGGGGAGCACATTGAGAGCTGACCCGTTATCGATAAGTACCTTGGCTACTATACAACCCTTACACTTCACTATCACATGTAGAGCCTTAGTGTGCCTTAAACCTGCAGGATCTATCTCGTCCTCCGAGAAAGTAACAAAGCTGGATGCCTGGATTTGTCCCACTATCTTCTCGAACTGCCCCGGAGTAATGTCGGGGTTTACAAAGGCCTGATCCAGGATTCTCTGCAAGGTTTGTCGGTGCACTTCAAGATCAGCGATAACAGCGAAATTCGGGCAGGAGTTTTCCTCAACTGCTCCACCACATCATACTCGCTCTGTTTCATTATTTGGAGTAGCAGTTCCTCCTCTTCTTTATGCTCAACCGGCTCTGCTTCCTCTGCCTTTTCTACATCCTCTTCTGCATTCTTCCATGACTCTCCCACCTTTACTTTCCCTTTTCTCTTTTCTTTTTCTCCGTTACTGTAACACCTCCCACTTCGAGTTATGAACTCGACCTCTTGCTCAAGGGAGGAGGGCTTTGTGGCAGTGACGGGTTGGGGATCGATCTGGGGAGTAGCGCTGGTGGTAGGTCCAGCATAAGTCATCTGAAAGTGTGCATGAGGAGTGAAACACGGCTTAGGAGGTGCCGGAGGTGAAGCAAGGCTAGGAGCCGGTATACTGCTCGACGCTCCTTGAGTGAAGACTTGGAAATTGTAGTTCCAAGGTATGGCATAGGTGTTGGTAACAGGGAGCTGAGATGGGGCTCGGATGACCGTTACCGGTGGCGAGGCTACCGGGGGTGAGAAAGTGATTCTGGGTTTAGGGTTGGGAGCATTTTGGCCATATCTAGTGGTATTTACTCCCTCTTCCATCTTCGACCTCGTATGGCATCTCAGAACCTTGAGAGACAAAAAGTTCCGAACCTCTTGCCTGAATCCCTCATAGCCCTGCGGCTCGTGATCAGCTGCCCCTCCATGATAAGGACACCCCGTACTTTCTTCCAATCTCGCTACCTAAGGGCAAAGGTAGCCTTCCTTTATTGCCAGAGCAAAAATTTCCTTAAAGTAAGGAACCAGCTTGTCTACTTCCAGCGTTGATCCCCCTTCATCATGCTCTATCATATTTACACCACTGCCTGCGTTATGGTTAGGCAGTGGGTTTGAGGTAACATTGGGGAGGGAACCATTTCCCTCAATCTTCAACCACCCGTTTCTGATTAAAGCGTGCACCCTCCCCCTGAGTGCCCTGCAGTTATCGGTTGAGTGCCCTTGTGCTCCTCCATGGTACTCACAACGGGCAGTAGCATCATACCACCTGGGGTATGGTGGCTGGATGGGGTCTAGGGGAACTGGTACAATTTGGTTTATACCGATAAGGTATCGGTATATTTCACTGAGTGGGAGGGGAAGAGGTGGATCAGGGTTTCTTGGGGGTCTTGGGTTGTTTGATGGTGGTCTTGGTTGGCAGGAGGAGGAGGTGGTCTTGGTTGGTAATTTGTGGGTGAAGGGTATTGTGGGTGTGGGTGTGGATAACTAGGAAAAGGAGGTGGAATGTTTGCGATGGTTTGGCCGTGAGGGGAAGAGTACGGCCGATAGTTATTCTGGGGAAATGGGGAATAATTGTTCTGACGGGTGACGGAATGCACATCACCCTCCTTCTTCTTGCCAAAGCTGGCAGTTTTCTTTGCAGGGTTCTCTGCTGACTCCTGCAGTCGTCCCATTCTCAAGTTGGCCTCTATCCTCTCGCCAGCCTGTATGATGTCAGAGAAGCTGTTGGAGGTGTTCCCAATCATCAAGTTGAAGTAAGGGGCCTTCAAAGTTTCGATGAACAAAGAGCATAGCTCATTGTTAGTCACCGGGGGATATACTTCCGCCGCCTTTTCTCTCCATCTCTGGGCATACTGCTTGAAACCTTCCCGGTCTTTCTGTGCCAAGTTCTGGAGGTCCCTCCTTGTGGGTGCCGCATCACAATTGAATTTGTATTGCTTCAAGAAGGTATCAGCTAAATCCTTCCAGGAGTGCAGCTTGCTTCTGTCCAATTGTATACACCATCTTAGAGCTGCTCCGGAGAGGCTCTCGTGAAAGAAGTGAATGAGAAGTCTGTCATCTTCTGTTAAGGCAGACATTTTGGCAATGTAGGTTGCCAGGTGGATGCGGGGATCTGAGTTCCCGGTGTACTTGTCAAAATCCAAAACCTTGAATTTGGGTGGCACCACCACATCTGGCACCAGTCTTAGTGATGCCACGTCGACCGAACCATACATATTCAGCCCTTCAATTGCTCTCAATCTCTCCTCTAGAGCAGATAGTTTCTCACTTTCTTTTGACTTATTTTCTCCCCCTACTGCATGGAATACTCCCCCAGTTGGGAGATGAGGGGTGAAGTGAAGGGGAGGGATCACATTTGAAGGGTATGGGTCGGTGTTTTGAACGGTTGGGTAATGAGAGTAAGGTAGGTCATTATTTGTAGTAACCGGATTGACAGTGATTGTCGGGTCCGGGATGGGAGACTGAAAGGTAAAAGAAGTTGAAGCTTGGTGAGGATCATTTGTTGGAGGTGGTGGAGGAGGTAATGGTAGGCTAGACTCTGCTGTCGGTTTATTCTGGGACATTTCTCTCATTAGTCTCATAAGTTCTGAGACCTGGTCTTTCAATTCGGAGACTTGCCCCTGTAGGTTCTGTACTTGTTCCTGATCTTCCATTATCTTCTTTGTCCGAGATCTTGTTAAGTACACTCGCTTGGGCTGAACTGTGTGCTTGGTCAGACTTGCTTTATTTGAAGCAATATTGATTTCCTGTAAGGGGTAAAAAAAAGAAAATTTTAAATGAACTTTGAATTTTGCAAAGAAACTAAAAGTCCTGGTCTGGACGAAGGATAAAGTGGCATTTGAGAGCCAGGTTGAAATCTGTAAAAGGACAATCGCATCAACTTTATCATGGCATCGTCCGATAGTCTGACTGTGAATGACGGGATTGAATACGCATTTATGATACCTGTCCATATAGCGCATTCAATTTTTCACATAACCCTAGCGAGGGAGTTCCTACGGGAGTCATATTATTCATTCTCAAATTTACTAAACAATGGTCCACAAATCATTTTATTAACTGAATAATTTGTACACCATATTCTTTACATCGGCCTAGGCTCTGGGAGGTTCTTTATAATGAGATGACATTTTCTGAGATACTCATACAACCTTTCTTCTTGCTTGGCAGGATCGAATGCTTTCAGGGCATACTCGGATTCAGGTAATAGTTCTTGTTTTCCCTGTGCTATTGTTCTCTCCAGCTGGTCAACATTCTCTTTCAGTTCTTGATAGAGGGCAGCTTGTTTTTCTTTCTCTTTCCTTTCCTTAGCACACTCTTTCAAGATATCGTTGATAAGTAGTGCCTGTTCTTTTATTTCGAGCTTCTTCTTTTTGTTTTCTTGCTTATATTCTTCAACGAGTACCTCTTGGTATTTCATCCTTTCCTGAAGCTTACTATTCTGCCCTTTCATCTCTTTGACCTCAGCTTGAAGAGAGTCTTTTTCCTTCTCCCACTGTACCTCTTGCTTTTCGAGCTCCATCCTTTCGGCTCTTGCCTCTTCCTTGAATCTTCTCACCCTTCTCTTAAGTTTCTGCTGTTGGTCCTCCAATTGTTTCATTCGTTCTTGCAACTGTGAGTTCTCGGTGTTTGCCTTTTGTAGCGAGTCAACCAGGCGATTGTCAGCTTCCTCTAATAGGGCGTTTTGGCGAGGGTTGTTGTCCTTGAATTCTACAGTAGAGTGTTCTCGGTCTCTGTCAGCTCTCCATTTAAGATAATCGCCTGAGGCACTTGGGCCTTTGGGTGACCTCTCCATCAGAGTGATGTTTTCCCAAGACTTGCGAGCCATTTTCAACCCTTCTTCCTCCTTGAGCTTATGGTAGAAGCGACCTTGGTGGTATTCTTTGATGTTGATCACGGATTGTGTTGACCAAACTGCCTCATTACCAATGCCGGAGTGTAACTTGTATATCCGGTTATTCCAATTAGGGACACCGCCTGATTACCCCCAGTACAGATCAGAACGGGTTGGTCTGACGTCCACAGCTTCCTCCAACAGTAATTATGGCTATTGAAACTCAAAATCCGTTCCCACCACTGCTGTTCATTTTTCAGACTGATTACTAACCGGGTCATTCTCTCGATGGGAGGCTGGTCAAGGTACCAAGTCAATCCCTTCGTCTCCACGGGACACATGTGACTGATAATCCAGAGGTATAACAGTTGAGAACAACACTTAAGGGACCCTTTGCCCTGTTGTCTGCAGTAGGTAAGGGTTAATAAAGTCTCCGCAAGGATCGCCGGTATTGGATTGATCTGCTGCCTTTCTACTGTCCAGAACACTTCCACCGCATTGCAAGTTATGATTCCCAATGGTCCCGGGAACAAAATCAGACCATAGATTCCCAAGGCGAGTGCCACTGAAGCTTGATCCCACTGTTTCTCTTGGAGGTAATGATCTAACCGCTTCTCGAGGTACATCTAATACCATCCATGTGTGTTCCCTTTGACTGTTTCTTTTGACTTCGCCTCCTCCGAAGGGACGCCCAACAAATGTGTTAATCGTTTCCAGGTCTACCTATGCTCAAGGTGTAGGTAGATCCGGTTCTACAATGAGTACGGAATCCCTAGTAATGCCTGATATTCTTCCATAGTGGGAACCGTATCAATGTCATTGAAAGAGAATGCCCCGTACTTAGGATTCCAAACCGACAACATGGCTTTTAATGCCGGGATTTGGACCTTGACTCGCATTAAGGTTGCAATCCTTCCGTACTTCTCTTCAAATCGTACCTTGACCTGATCGGGAAGCGACCTCCATCTATTAGACAGACCCTCGAGGTTATTCATTCTGACCTCTATCTTATCCAGATCTAGTGAAGGTATTGAACTAGCGTGTGCCTCGAAAACATCATTTTGCGAGGGTACCGACCTATGAGCTGATTTGGACCAAAGTTTAGCATGCTGAGCCTCTTCTGCCGACTGACTCGAGGATGCCATGATAAAAATGATGCCTATCCTTTTACAGACTCTTGGTTTGGTAACGCCTGCAGGAAAATTCGTTAGTAAGACAAATTAGGGTAATTTTGAATCATACTATTGACAAGGTGACACGTACACATTTACCAAAGTAGGAAAATGTGTAGGTGTTCTAGTGGGATTCAAGATTACCCTCAAAAAAATGAACAAAAGGAAATTAAAGCAGAATAGGGTAAGAGTAAGTATGCCCCTTTTGTCCTATAGTAGGGAGACTCCTAATACCGGGTGAGCGCTACCTATCTGGATAGTTCTATCTTATAAGGTAGTTTACTACGGCTTTCAGCTATTGTGATAGTTTAGCTCAGGATCTAATTTTCTAAAAGCCACAGGTTCCCAAATTGCCCCTACTGTAAACAGTAGAGCCCCATTCTACCCCCATGATATTGTCGGAAAAATTCCACGGGTATCACGGTAAATAGAACGAGTTTCAATTTGAGCAGAAGCCTTCACGGATACTAACGAGGTAAAACCCACGGGTACCGCTACATGACCCCCTCCTACTTTCCTAAAAGGGTAAGAAAGCCCGGGTTAGGACCATAGTGTGTGAGGACATTGTGTGAGTGTTCAGTGTGTGAAGGGACACCTTTACCTCTTCCCAATTCAGGGGGATTTTATTTTTCCATTTTTCCCTTTTTCCCTTTTTTGAAATGAAGAGCACTGTGGGAAATAGAGCAGGCAAAACAAACAAAATAGTTAGCAGCAATAATAATTAATGTATAAAACATCGCCGAATGAGCCCATCTAACTATAATTTGATCTAACAAAATTAAATCTACATTTGGACCACTTGACTGGGGTTAAAATTTAGTCCCCAGCGGAGTCGCCAAGCTGTGGCAAAGGGATTTTGCGGTTGCCTGGACGATCACTCACCGAAGTGGGAAAAGTGAGGAGTCGCCACCTTAGTTTTGAGGGAAACTAAAGAAAACCATTTGGGAAAATAAATTAAAAATGAAACCACTTCAAAACAGAGATTCTAGGTTCGGGGTCCGTAAACGGGTGGGGAAGGTGTTAGGCACCCCACCTCGTCCCTTAATAAGGGTAAGTAGATTTAATTTTGCGTTCTTTATAAATTAGTTAAGAGGGCTCGGATGGAAATGTTAATCCTTTTTTCAAAAGGAAATTTTGATCTTTCACTAAATTCGGATCACTCAGATACACAAGTAAATGAGACAACCTTAGTGAGTTGGTGTCGCGAATCGTCTTGGTTTTGGGATTATTTCACGTACAGGTTAAGGTTTGATGTGAGAATCGGATAAGAACTCTCCTCCGATCTCTTTTAACTTATTTATTAAAATTTTGGAGGGAGATCGGATAAGAACCCTCCTCCGATCTCCTCTAGACGTTTATTAAAATTTTGGTTGAGACCGGGTAAGAACTCTCCTCCGATCTCTTTTTAATGTTTATTAAAATTTTCGAGTTGAGACCGGATAAGAACTTTCCTCCGATCTCTTTTTAATGGTCATTTATTAAAACTTTGAGTGGAGACCGGATAAGAATCCTCCTCCGATCTCTATTTAATAGTTATTAAAATTTTGAATTGAGACCGGATAAGAACTCTCCTCCGATCTCTTTTAGATTAACAGGAGCCTGAAAGGGACTTTTCCGATCTCCCGGATTTTAATTTCAGCTACATGACATAAGAGCCTAAAGCTAAGGATTCTGGCATTCAAAGATGCTGGGAATAAGGCTTCTCGATACCTTTTGGCTAGATGGGGAAAACTAGACTTGATTTACCGACCTTCTATGTATTCATTTTACCAATATCTATTAATGACCGATATATTCTGTTTTGTTTATTTTGGTTTTATTCCAACTTTATGACCTCTTTGTCGAATTGTTGTTAATGTCAGCCTAATAATTTGGCTATCTTCCTGACGCGTTATTCAGGTTCTCTCTTTTAAAAGAGACCCCTAAGTTGCAGTTACCTACGTCTTGCCTGACCATTTACACGCTACTAGGAACCAGAAAAACTTTCATTCAGAAATGACGAAGATTAATAAAATGACGGACTGATCACTAAAGAGATAATTAGAGAATAACATTTTTTTTTGTGCAAAAATAATCTTGAAGAAAATTGCAGATGCAAGAAGAACAAAGAAAATGCGAAAAGCAAACGTAGACACTTAATAAAACAATAGTATGAGCTCTTACAGTAACATTTTTTGGGTTCTTTTGTACAAAATAATCTTGAAGAAAATCGCAGAGGTAAAAAGAACAAAGAAAATGCGAAAAATAAACTTAAACACTTAACAAAACAGTAGTATGAGCTCTTACCTGTAAGGAGCCAAATTTATTGAGGTAACTACGGGGTGGCCAATAGAGGTAAGACAGTGGACTGATTAGCCCGAGAGCTGATGTTCGTCGGGAAGTGAAGGGAGCTTAGCTAAAATATAATCAGATTAAGATAAAGGCCGAGTGGAATGAAGTTTAGCTTAGACAGTGGGAATGAAAGCAGGGATGATAAAGGGCTGTAAGTGACCAGATAATGAACAAACTGGAAATGTAGAGTTCCAGTATTCAGAATCCTTTTCAAGAAACACCTCAGAAAACTAATTTCAAAAATCTTTCCAATCAACACTTCAAAGTAGCGGAATAACAAACTGAAATGAAGTTTTCAGAGTTCTTCCGCTATAATAACAACCTCTCTTTTTTGCTCGTCCGTCCTCTCCTCTACAGTTTTTTTCATGCAGGTATTTATAGGAATCGGACGCTCCCCGTGAAGGGTCAGGATTTATTTTGAGGGAGGTGGAGGGTCAAGATTTCGAAGGACATGATCGGATGTCCAGGAATTAAAGAGAATCAAAATGAATGGCTGAGATCCCTCTTCAGAACGTTTGTCCTTTTCTTCTTTCAATCTGACGGTCCCAGATCTTCTTGTCCGGAACGATCCAAGGGCTAAGAGCGAAAGACGCTGGTATTGTCGTCTTCTCTCTTGATCCAAGGGTTCCGGGTTTGTCCTTACAAGGGGGATCAACGGTGGAGATTGGGATGTACAGGATCACATGACATACCACAGTACTGTCACAAGATTGCGGGCGATTCTTAGGCGTCGGTGGAGATCTCGTCGCAACGCTTTAACTACCTCGATTCTCGATTTACGGTTATTGGGATTTGTCTTATTCTTTTTGTCTTCTGATCCCTCCTCTTTCTGATCTCTTTCACATGCTCTTTTCCGATCTTTCATGCTGGTCTCCTATTATTCCGATTTTTCCTTTCCTTAGGTCCGGTCTGGTCAAAGCATTAATTGCCCCTCGATTCCCGAAGTGTTTGCTTCGTTTTCTGCTCAGTAATAAATGCTCATTTTCCCCTATATATACCCCTGTTGACAGAGGCATTTCCTTCATCTGATTTTCCTCTCTTCCTTTCTTACTTTCCCTGTTCTAGCTGCTCCGGTGAAAGTTCCGGCCATGATTGTGGTTTTTGATCCCTTAACCACCGGCTGAAAATTTACGATCCCGGTGATCGCATAACCCTAACTGACGATGGTGAGAGAACTGGATTTGACCGATCTGTGTTGCGGACCTTGGTTGTACCGATCTCGAGTCGCTCAACTGAGTTCATTCGGCTTCTCATCACATTGAGTGTTCCGACAGCGATTTCCTCCCACATTGGGTGCTCCGACAGCGGATTAAGTTCCGATCGGCGGCAGTATCCTTGGGATCAGTTATAAACTGATCCTTAGATCAGATCTCCAATGTATTCCGATCCTTAGAGATCGCCCAAATGATGTAGTTAGAACTTTATTGTAATCCGATCCCTAGAGATCGCCCAAATGATGTAATCCGAACTTTTGGAAATAAAGACTTCATTTTGTCGATTATCATCTTGTTATTTTTGCATTGATTATTTTCGATCTCTAATGTGATTATCCGATCTGGTTCTTTACCTGAATGACACTTAACTGATCAAAATATTCAACTTATTATGCCGATCTCCAATTAACCGATCTCGGAACATTCGAATATTTGAGAGAAGTGTCCAACAAACCGCCGAGTCCCACCAATCGATGCGTTGCCTAGAACCTCGCGAGCATTAAATGCTCGGACTAGTATAAATAGGGGTGGGAGGGTTAGCCAGTTGTTCTCTCATTCCATTTTCAATCCCCTGCTCACAACTTCGAAGTTCTCTCGTTTTCTCAAGTTCTTCTGACGCCGATCAGACTCCGGTAAGGGCTTTGATCTTCTTTTTTGTTTAAGTTCTTTATTTCTTTTGAAAATGAGCGGTGCCGAAGGTCAAAGAGCGGCGAGCCCTCCTTCCATTCAGTTCTCATGGTCGTCCGATGAAGAAGAAGTAGTCGGGCCAAGCACGCAACCTGAACCTCCTAGGGTCTCCCTTCCAGGGCGGGGGCGGGTCATACCATCAAGGCGTGCACCTGTTTCAGGGAGGGAGACTCTCCCTATAGATGAGCTACCGTCGGTTCTTCGAGTATCCGATCTACAATCGTTTAGCCAAGAATATAACATTCGGCCTGATTTGTACGAGCTAATCAAGTGCCACGACGATCTTCGTGTCGATCACTCCTTTGAAGAGAATGACATGGTTATGGTGTACGAGGAACAGTTAAAGGCCGGTCTTCGGTTCCCTCTAGATGACTTCTATAAGGAGGTCCTAAAACTTCACCGAGCGTGCATTGCTCAAATTCACCCTAACTCGTGGCGGATCTTGGTAGCCTTCCGAGGTCTATGCCGATCTAAGGGAATCAGACCTACGGCTAAAGTGTTCGCCGAGCTGCATGCACTAACTCACGAAAGGATGACGAACATCGGTTCTTTCAGCGAAGCCTCATTATGGCTCTTTCTCGATCCGCCTCATCCCTTAAGAATTGGAAGAACCGTTTCTTCATTCTGAGGAGCAAAGATCCGAGCTGCTTTGAGGACTTCCCCCGTAGCTGGTGGTACCAGGGGCCCTTGCTTCCGAGGCACATTACCCTGAACCAGGAGGAAGACTTAATAGTGATGGATCTGAAGAGTCTGGCCGCCACTCAAAAGCATTCTTGTTTGGATGCGGGGACTGTCGAGTTGCACCATTGGACCATTCAACTGCTCACCGACCAAGACCGCGAACTTCCGCTCTCTGACCTCGGCATTGGTATTTTCTATATCTCAGCTCTCAGGACCTTAGCGATCTCACTGACCTTTTCTTTGTGCAGGTATGGCGGGTGGTGAGGGTTCTAGGAAGCGAAAGAAGGACAAAGAGATCTCCCGGAAAATAAAGGAGATGAAGCGTTTGGAAATGCTTCGAACACCTGGTCATGAATCTGGGGAAGTACAAGGGGACCCGCCTCAACCTTCGGATCTGCCGACCGCTGAAGCTGTCCGATCTCCTCCTAGATTGGAAGAGCAGCCTCCAGCTCTTCCAGTTGTTCCAAGCTCAGAAAGGGGTCCTTCTCAATCTTCTGGGAGGGCCTCTTCTCGTGGCGCTCAAAAGCTAATCGAGTCCCTGAAGAATAACCGGACTGTTCGGGAGAACCCCGGTTTTGCCCAAGTCTTGGGGTCTTCCATCTTCCTTCGGGAGGATCGGGACAGGCTATCCTCGAACAGCCTTGATGATATCTTGACTCAATCCATGAGCCTGAACGTGGAGTGCCTGGTGAATCAGACCATGGTTTGGGAAAAGGTTCAGCGTCTGGGTAAGGAGATCGGGAAGAAAAATCAGGAAGTGGCTTCCCTCCGATCCCAACTCTCATCCGCTCAAGATTATATATCTCAAGTTGAGGGGCGGGCGAAGTTTATGAGGACAGGGTGGCCGAACTGAATCTTGTTCTGGCTGAAAGGAATCGGGTTCTCGGAGAAGTCCAGGCGCTACAAGCCAACGAAGCTGCTCAGGTCGCTCAACTCATCGAGGAACTCAAGGAGAAAGACGGGGAGCTTAAGGAGAAAGATGAAGAGATGGTGACGGGAATAGCCGGAGCCTATGTGAATGCTCACAAGGATCTCTTGGCCGAACTCCAGAAGCGTTACCCAGAAGAAGACTTCTCTTGGATGGCCGACCTGGCTCCTGAGGGTGACGATGAGGACAGTGAGGAGGAAGCCGAGGGTGAGAGAGAGAGTGAGCAAAATGTAAATCAGGCTGGGGATGACCCTCCAGCTGAATAGCTTGTACAAAAAATGAAATGAAATGGAATGTCTCTTTTGTTCAATGAATGGATGTGATTGGAAAATCTCTGAATTGCCTAAGTATTTGATTGTATGAGCATAGCGAAACAAGAACTAAATGCAATTATTAATCTAAGTATAAGAGATCGGAAAGCACAATAAGCATGAGATCGGTGGGAAAGAAATGCTGAATGGGACTTGATTAAAATTGAAAATTTAACTTGAACACTTAAGATCGGAATCCTCATTAAACCGAACCAAAACCTTAGCTCTTAATCTTTCGAAAAGGAGATCGGCAATAAAACTGGTAAGAAAAGATCTAGTGCCAGTTCATTTCGTTTATTAGGAATATACTTGACGGGTCCTGAGTTTCGACAATGGGTTTGAGAGATCGGTGAGCGATAGACTGGTAAAGCTTTGACAGATGCGAGAACTTAACAATTTGATTTAATTCTTTGCGGGGAGAGATCGGAATTGTGACAGCCTATCAAAGAGGGATCGGAAATGTGATTAGCTGTCCGAAGGAGACTTAGTACCGGGGATCGGTTTCAAAGTTTTATTGATTTTGGGGATCGGCCAAAATATGGTGTCGACAATCTTTTAAAAAGTTCAAAGAATTTAAATCTGAAGTAGAAAATCAAACAGGAAAGAATATTAAAGCTCTTCGATCAGATCATGGAGGTGAATATTTGAGTACTGAATTTGATGAATACTTGAGAGAGCATGGCATTGTTTCTCAGCTGACTCCTCCAGGAATGCCACAGCTGAATGGTGTATCTGAAAGGAGAAATTGTACCCTATTGGATATGGTACGTAGTATGATGAGCTATACTGATATGCCAATCTCCTTTTGGGGATTTGCATTAGAATCAACTTTGTATATTCTGAATAGGATTCCATCAAAATCAGTTTCTTCCACACCTTATGAGATATGGCATGGAAGAAAACCAAGTCTTAAGCATGTTAAGATTTGGGGTTGTCCAGCTTATATCAAAAAGCTGAACACTGATAAATTGGAGACTAGATCAAAAAAAGGTCGATTTGTTGGATATCCAAAAGATAGTTTTGGATATTATTTTATTTGCCTATTTCACAAAAGTTGTGATAAGTAGAGATGCCACATTTCTTGAACAACAATTTGTCCAAGAAAGAGGCAAAGGAAGGCAAATAGAGTTAGAATTGGAGAATTCTGACCAACCAACAGATCAGATGGATATAGATCCATCTAGTCAACCTATACCTGTTGATGAAACATCTACAGCTGTTCCTCGTAGAACAACCAGGGTATCTCACCCACCAGTGAGATATGGTTTTCTTCATGAAGAAGAATAAGAGTTGTCTACTCATGAAGAAGTAGATCATGGAGATGAACCACTTACCTATGAAGAAGCTATATCAGATATAGACTCTTCAAAATGGATTGATGCTATGAAATCCGAGATTGATTCCATGTATAAGAATCAAGTTTGGGATCTTGTTGACCCAACTGAAGGTATTATACCTATAGGGAACAAATGGGTTTTCAAGAAGAAAATTGGTTCTGATGGAAAGGTAGAGACCTATAAGGCAAGGCTAGTAGCGAAAGGGTTTCGCCAAAGCCAAGGAATAGACTATGAGGAGACTTTCTCGCCTGTTGCCATGCTTAAATCAATTAGGATTTTATTAGCAATAGCTGCATACTATGATTATGAGATTTGGCAGATGGATGTCAAAACAGTTTTTCTCAATGGATACATTGAAGAAAACATTTTCATGGAACAACCTAGGGGATTTGAATCCCAAGATGGTTCCAAGGTATGCAAGCTAAAGCGATCCATTTATGGGTTGAAACAAGCTTCGAGGAGTTGGAACATCCATTTTGATGAAGCCATTAAATCCTTTGGTTTTATCAAAAATGAAGATGAGCCATGTGTATATAAGAAGGTTAGTGATTGCAAAGTATCACTTTCCTTGTCTTATATGTGGATGACATAATCGTTGATGGGTAATGACACGGGTATGTTGACGACTATAAAGGTATGGTTGTCAAATTCATTCTCCATGTATGACTTAGGGAGGCAACCTATATTCTTGGGATTCGCATCTATAGAGATAAAGCGAAAGAATAATTGGTTTATCCCAAAGTCTATACTTGGAAAAGGTGTTAAAGAGGTTTAACATGCTTGATTCCAAGAGAGGATTGTTACCAAGTGAGACATGGTATCCATCTTTCTAAAGAGATGTCTCCAAAACACCAAGAAAGAGATAAGATGGCCAGGATTCCATATGCTTCGGCTATTGGAAGTATAATGTATGCAATGTTGTGTACTAGGCCGGATATCGCATATGCTATTAGTTGGACTAGCAGGTATCAATCCAATCCAGGTTTGGAACATCGATAGTCACAAGAATATCCTTAAGTACTTGAGAAGAACTAAGGATTTATTCTTGATTTATGGAGGTGGAGACTTGCAACTAGATGGTTATATTGATTCTGATTTCCAATCAGATATCGATGATAGAAAGTCTACCTCTAGATATGTGTTCATTTGTAATGGAGGTGCATCGGTTGGAAGAGTTCCAATAGAGCACGATCGCAGATTCCACTACGCAGGTCGAGTATATTGTTGCATCGATGTCGCAAAGGAAGTTGTTTGGATAAAGAAGTTCGTGATGTAACTTACAGAGTTCCTTCCATTGAGTCGCAGCTCCATTACATCGTGACAACAATGGAGCAATCATACAAAGCTAAGGAACTAAGGTCTCACCCAAAATCCAAACACATAGAAAGGCACTACCACATTATCGGAGATATAGTTGGGCAAGGCGATTTAGCCATGCAGAAATAGCATCACCAAAATCCACCGATCCATTCACTAAGCCTATGTCACAAACTCGCTAGACCGACATCTTGAGAAGATAGGTCTAAGATATTGTAATGAATGGCTCTAGTGCTAGTGGGAGATTGTTAGTAGTATGCCCTAGAGCATATCATTTAGTATGTATCTTGTACATATTTTTATTAATAAAAGGCATTTCCACTTTTCCGTTTACATAATATATTTATGTGTAATAGAAAAGGTCTATTGATATTTTGTTAGAAATATTATTCTTAAGTTGTTAAGAATATGAGTGACAATATTTCTAGCACGAAGTATCATAAATAGGTTCACAATCGAGGATACTTCATAATGAGGACATGACTTATCCAGAAAAATTGTATTCATGTTTGTTCCCAAGTTATTTATATGAGATATAAATAAGATGGAATGGTGAGTCTCATGCCATATAACAAACATGATAGGCACTTATAAATGATAAGTAGGCCGAACCAGTGACACTTATGACAAGCACATGGAGTTTACTCTTGTCAATGTTTTGTCATAAATCATATCAGTGCATATAATCTTTAGACCTGAGATAGCATAGTTATCTTGTATATAGGTAGTTTGAGTTTTATACTGCTTTCATACTTGTACTGTGTATGGGTATATGGGCATGTGTTGGCTCCTACTAGTTATATATGGAGGTAGGTGTTGATCAAGATGGAATATGTTCCTCTAAGTAAATAGAGATAAAATCCTATGTTCATTTAATTGTTCTTGATGTTTCAAGTTCCTGCCAGACAGATAGATTTATTCGTAAAAGAGTTTCGATGAGAAAATCTTTTAATCAAGAACTGAATTAAAAGAGAACATAATATTCATAGCAAATGGAGTTTGACATAAACCATGACTCTAGCTTGAGTTGGGATTTTGTAACAGAGAGATTCTAGTGCATGGTAACATATGATTATAGGTTCATTTAAGGTAAACCTTATTGCTAATTGGGTGGCCATGGCATGCTATGCTAGGTGTTAACCATGGTCTATGAGGTTCATAAAATGATTTAGAGAAATTATTTATGGTAAGAAAGAGTTCTGATGATATTAAGAGTTGATATCATGTCTCATTGCCAATTAGTGATGAGCCTAGTAAGTCACACACATACACAAGTTATCACCTATTTAAATATGATTTAATTAATTAATTAAAGAGTTTAATTGATTAATTAAATAGGTTTGGTTTGCAATTAAATTGCAAAGTCCCTAGCATGACTTGAAACCAAATCTAGATTATTGGATGTGTAGTATAAATTAAATTTATATTTAAAGTGTTTAAATATGAATTTAATTGATGAGAAATTAATTAATAGAGATTAATTAATAATTTATATTTGATATAAATTAATTTGAAGGAGAAAATAATTATTTTGGGTTAAGAACTCAAAATTAAGACACAGGGGCATTTTGGTCATTTTGCAGTGTGACACGTGGCACCATGAGATGGTGACACATGGCATAACACATAAGCTTGCCAAATGTTTTTTTAATCATGTAAGATGATTAAAATCAAGATTAAATATAGGTTTGACACTTGGCACAATGTGATTGGGTCACTTAAACCTAGAGCTAATCAAAGGGTGACATGTGGCAAGGGTTTAATGTGTTAACCTAGCTATTTAAGTGTTGTTATGAGAAAATAAAAGAAAACCAGCAGCCACATTCCTTTGTCACGCCACTTTGAGGGTTTTCATCTCTTCTTCTTCATCTCTTATCAATTCAAAGAGATTAGCCATCAATCTCTTGAATTAAGAACACTAGAAATTGTTTCTAGTGTCCTGTTTACATCTTTAATCTCTTAAAAGGCAGAACTTGAATTTCTAATTAATAGAAAAGGCTTTAGAAGCTATTCAAGGGCTGCCATAGGTGTTCTTGGTGTGGACAAGCTAGAGGGACAACATTTGGTGTCCTGAAGACGAATCTCAAAGGCGCAGACACGCTGCAGTGCATCAAGAGGTTAGTGTAATCGTTCTTGATTTAATCTAGGGTTCTAAAATTAATCTGATTAATTTTAAAATCTTAAATGGCAAATATAGATCCAAAAACATATTAAAAGAGTTTTAATATGTTGTTTATCATTGAAATCAAATAGATAAAAATAAATCTTGCATGATGCATGTGACCCTAGGTGAAAATTTTTGAATTCAATGGTATAAACTTGTGTTTTTTACGCTTCCGTTCTTTCATGAATGATGCCATAATTTTTGTATGTCTTTCCTTCTATACTGTATTTTAATGATGCCAAAAGGGGGAGATATATAGCTAGTGTATGAATTAGCTAGTGAATGAATAGTTCCAAATTTTAGGCTTTAAACATGATATATAAATGATGATTTAGTGGAATACATATTTTGGGTATACTTATGTGATGCTTATTGGTAATCCTTTGATACATATTCTGAATTGTTTTTAATATAAAAATAACTTTGCATCATCATTCACCTAGGACTCATGGCATTGAATTCATTGAGTCAAAGCCTCTCTTATGTGCTCTCCAAATTCTATTTATTAAGGCACAAACTGTTTTTGAAAGGGGGAGTATGTTAAGGGGGAGAATTTCTGAAAAACACACAATTCACTTGTGCTTAATTTTCCTCATCCACTAATGGTTTATCATCATTAAAAAGGAGGAGATTGTTGGACCTAGGTGTCTTAACCCATGTTTTGATAATAAGAAATAATTAGTGTACTCCTAATATACTTTGAAAGTGTTTTTGTTGAGTTTGTAGGCCCTAGATTAAAAATTGCTAAATTGCTTCTAATTAATGTTAAGGAAGAGCAAGATAAGGAAGCAAAGATTTATGGGACCCTACAATGTAACTTTTATTTATTTTATATCTTGTAAATCTCATTTAATTAATTATGTTGGCTCAAGTCTAGGTGGTACTAAGAATATCTTATTCAACTTAGCTTTCACATAATTCTTTATCAAGGGAAAATTAAATAAATTTTTCAAAAATACAAAATTAATTTTGAAAAGTATTTTAGTTGCAAAATACATTGAATTAGCTTTCCAATGGTTCAAGCGTATCAAAAATCCGAGTTCGGATCAAGAAATTATGAGTTTTTTAAACTCTTAATTTATTAGTGTCTTTACTTGTAACTTTTTCTTAACCAAGGGGGAGTAAAATGAAATTTTCATATTTGAGAAATACAAATTTGTTTTTGAAAGTATTTACATTGAAAAGTTTATCAAATTAGCTTTTTAATGGTTCAAATAGTTTGAAAATCCGAGTTCCGGTAAAGAAGTTACACATTTCCTAACCCTAAGTGCCCTTTTGACACTTTCTGTCCAGAAAGCACTTTAGCAGCTGAAAGTGAGAAGTTTGGCTGCTAAAGTTCATTCTTTAAATCATGGTTTTTGAGCGTTAAAAGCCATTTTGTCCAAAGAGTACTTTGACAGCCAAAAGTGGGAACTTCGACAGCCGAAAGTAACTTTTCAAAAGCTATTTTTTAGCGCTCCAACCTTCGACAATCGAAGTAAATAACTTTGGCAGCTGAACTTGGGTTTTTGTAACTGGATAAAATAGAGCTTTCGATGGTTGAATGACTAGTTTAGCACCAATGGTTATTTTCTTGCAAAAACTATAAATAGACACCATTTATGACTGGAAATAAGTTTTTTTCCCAATAACAATTTCTTTGGAAATTTTTTATATCCTAAAGATTTTCTTCATTCTTTCTCTCTAGAACTTGAGCTATCATAGTTAATGTTGAGAACTTGATATTTGAGTTGTAAACTCTTTGTTCTAAGAGTTCATTCAAGATTGTTGTGAGCACTTATTACAATTTTGAGTGTGATAGAGCTTTAAATAGTTCTTAAGTGTAAAGGGATTTGTAAAAGAGTAAGGGTTTGCTCTTGTGGTGATTGTAAATGGTTTATTCCTTACCCAAAGAAGAATTTTAGAGGAGGGCCTTAAGGAGAGGATGTAGGCTTGGGATAGCCATGAAGGAGCGGAAGCATGTTGATTAGTTCATTGAAGCATTGAATTTCAAAATTTTCTTCTAGGGTTTCATGCATTATGCCACATCTCTTGTGTGCCTAATTAATTTCAATACTCAATTGCATATTAAAACACTTTTAATATGTATTAGAATCTATGTTTTCCATTCAAGATTGTGAATTAACGAATTAATTCATTTAAACCCTAGTTTAAAAGAGAAGTTTAGGCACTAACCTCTTTGATGCACTATAGATGCAATTGGCACCTTTAGGAAGTACCTAGGACCCCAAATGTTGTCCCTCTAGCCTGTCCACACCAAGATCACCAATGGGCAGCCCCCAAATCAGCTTCTCAAGCCTTGCCAACCAATTATAATTTGGGTTTTTACCTTTAGAGAGGTTATATGTGTGTATAGGACATTAGAAATAATTTCTAGCAATTTTAATTCAAAGGGAATAGAGTGATTCTCTTTGAATTGATAAGAAAGCAAGAAGAGGAGAGGGAGAGAAAAGTGCGCCGCCACCTTGAGGAAAAGAGAATATTATGTTTTATTCTTATTTCTTTTCCCTTTTATAATTAGGTCATTAAGTCACTTAAACCCTATGCCACATGTCACCACCACATTGCATCTTATTATTAATTGACTTAATCACATTAAGCCAAGTGTCAAAGCTATACTTAATCTTGACTTTAATCATCTTACATGATACGAAGACAAATGGCAAGCTTATATAGTGCCATGTGTCACCATCTCATGGTGCCACATGTCACCATGTGAAATGACCAAATTACTCTTATGTTGTAATTTTGAACTCTCAACCCAAAATCATTATTTCTCTTCTTCTAATCAATTTATATCAAATATAAATCAATTAATTAATCTCCATTAATTAATTTCTCATAATTAAATTTATATTTAAATACTTTAAATATAAATTTAACTTATACTATACATCCGATAACCTAGATTTGTTTTCAAGCCCTGCTAGGGACTTTACAATCTTATTGCAAATCAAATCTGTTTAATTAATCAATTAAACTCTTTAATTAATCAATTAAACTCTTTAATTAATCAATTAAATCACATTTTACTTTGTGATTATCTTGTATATGTGTGTGACTTACTAGGCTCATCACTAATTGGCAATGAGATATGATATTAACTCTTAATATCATCAGTACTCTTTCTTACCATGAATGATTTCTCTAGATCATTTTAGGCGTCTCATAGACCATGGTTGACACTTAGTATAGCATTCCATAGCCACCCAATCAGTAATAAGGAATACCTTAAATGAACCTATAATCATATGTTACCATGCACTAGAATCTCTCTGTTACAAAATCCCTATTCGAGCTAAAGTCATGGTTAATGTCTAACCCCATTTGCTATGAACATTATGTTCTCTTTTAATTCCAGTTCTTGATTAATTAGATTTTCTTATCAGAAACTCCTTTCTAACTAAATCTGTCTGTCCTAGCTAGAAACTTGAAACATCAAGAACAATTAAATGAACATAAGATTTTATCCCTATTTACTTAGGGTAACAGATTCCATCTTGATCAACACCTATCTCTATATATAACTAGTAAGAGCCAACACATGCCCATATACCCATACACAGTACAAGTATGAAATTAGTATCAAACTCAAACAACCTATATATAAGATAATTGTGTTATCTCAGGTTTAAAGATTATATGCACTGATATGATATATGACAATGCATTGACAAGAGTAAACTCCATGTGCTTGTCATATACATCACTGGTTTGGCCTACTTATCATGTATAAGTGCCTATCATGTTTATTATATGGCATGAGACTCACCATTCCATCTTATTTATATCTCATATAAATACCTTGGGAATAAACATGAATACAATCTTTCTATATAAGTCATGTCCTATGTGAAGTATCGTCGATTATGAACCAATTTATGATACTTTGTGCTAGAAATATTATCACTCATATTCTTAATAACTTAAGAATAGAATTTCTAATAAAATATCAATGGACTTTTTCTATTACACATAAATATATTATGTAAATAGAAAAGTGAAATTGCCTTTTATTAATAAAATATGTATAAGATACATACAAAATGATATGCTCTAAAGCATACTACTAACAATCTCCCACTAACATTAGAACCATACATTACGATATCTTATACCCATCTTCTCAAGATGTCTGTCTAGCTGAGTTTGTGACATAGGCTTTTTGAATGGATCAGCTGGATTTTTTAGCTGATGCTATTTTCTGCAATGGCTACATCGTCTCACCCAACTATCTCTTTGATAATGTGGTAACGCCTTTCTATGTGTTTGGATTTTTGGTGAGACTGAGGTTCCTTATCCAAACAGCCTCTTTTGCAGCATTTGATGCAGCAATGTACTCAGCCTCTGTAGTGGAATCAGCAGTTGTACTATGTTTGGAACTCTTCCAACTAACTGCACCTCCATTACAAATGAACACAAACCCAGAGGTAGACTTTCTATCATCGATATCTGATTGAAAATAAGAATCAATATAATCATCCAATTGCAAGTCACCACCTCCATAAATCAAGAATAAATCCTTAGTTCTTCTCAAGTGCTTAAGGATATTCTTGACAACTATCCAGTGTTCCAAACCTGGATTGGATTGAAACCTGCTAGTCAAACTAACATCATGTGCGATATCCAGCCTAGTACACATCATTGCATACATCAAACTTCCAATAGCCGAAGCATATAGAATCCTGGCCATTTTATCTCTTTCTTCAGGTGTCTTTAGAGACATCTCTTTAGAAAGGTGGATACCATATCTTACTGGTAATAATCCTCTCTTGGAATCAAGCATGTTAAACCTCTTTAACACCTTTTTCCAAGTATAGACTTTGGGATAATCTAATTATTCTTTCGCTCTATCTCTATAGATGCGAATTCGAAGAATATAGGTTGCCTCCCCTAAGTCTTTTATGGAGAATGTATTTGACAATTATACCTTGACATTTGTCAACATACCTATGTCATTATCTATCAACAGAATGTCATCCACATATAAGACAAGGAAAGTGATAGCACTATCACTAACCTTCTTGTATAAACATTATTCATCCACATTTTTTATAAAACCAAATGACTTAATGTCTTCATCAAAATGGATGTTCCAACTCCTCGAAGCTTGTTTTAACCCATAAATGGATTGCTTTAGCTTGCACACCTTGGAACTATCTTGGGATTCAAAACCCCTAGGTTGTTCCATGAAAATGTTTTCATCAATGTATCCATTGAGAAAAGCTATTTTGACATCCATCTGCCAAATCTCATTATCATAGTATGCAGCTATTGCTAATAAAATCCTAATTAATTTAAGAATGGCAATAAGCGAGAAAGTCTCCTCATAGTCAATTCCTTGCCTTTGGTGAAACCCTTTCGCTACTAGCCTTGCTTTATAGGTCTCTACCTTTCCATCAGAACCAATTTTCTTCTTGAAAACCCATTTATTCCCTATAGGTATAATACCTTCAGGTGGGTCAACAAGGTCCCAAACTTGATTCTTATGCATGGAATCAATTTCGGATTTCATAGCTTTAATCCATTTTAAAGAATCTATATCTGATATAACTTCTTCATAGGTAAGAGGATCATCTCCATGATCTACTTCTTTATGAGTAAACAACTCTTGTTCATCTTCATGAAGAAAACCATATCTTACTGTTGGGTGAGATATCCTGGTTGATCTACGAGGAATTACTATAAATGTTTCATTAATAAGTGTAAGTTGACTAGATGGATCTCTATCCATTTGATCTGTTGGTTGGTCAGAATTCTCCAATTCTAACTCTATTTGCCTTCCTTTGCCACCTTCTTGAATAAACTGTTGTTCAAGAAATATGGCAACTCTGCTTACCACATCCTTTTGTGATGTAGGCAAATAAATATAATATCCAAAACTTTCTTTTGGATATCTAACAAATTGACCTTTTTCTAATTTGATTTCCAATTTATCAGTGTTCAGCTTTTTAATGCAAGCTAGATAACCCCAAATCTTAACATGCTTAAGATTTGGTTTTCTTCCATGCCATATTTCATAAGGTGTGGAAGAAACTGATTTTGATGGAATCCTAATCAGAATATGCAAAGCTGATTCTAATGCAAATCCCCAAAAGGAGATTGGCATATCAGTATAGCTCATCATACTACGTACCATATCTAATAGTGTACGATTTCTCCTTTTAGATACACTGTTCAACTGTGGCGTTTCTGGAGGAGTCAGCTGCAAAGCAATGCCATACTCTTTCAAGTATTCATTAAATTCAGTACTTAAGTATTCACCTCCATGATCTGATCGAGGAGTTTTAATACTTTTTCCTGTTTGATTTTCTACATCAGATTTAAATTCTTTGAACTTTTTAAAGGATTCATATTTGTATTTTATCAAATACAAATACCCAAACCTTGATTTATCATCAATAAAGGTAATAAAGTAATAAAAACCGCCTCTAGTCATTTTCTTAAATGGACCACATACATCACTATGTATTAGCTCTAAAATATTTTCAGCTCTTAGTCCTTGTCCAACAAAGGGTGATCTAGTAATTTTTCCTTGAAGGCAGGATTCACAAGTTGGAGTAGGTTCAGAACCCAATGAGGATAAAATCTCCATTTTCTCTAGTTTTGTAATCCTATCTTCTGCAACATGACCTAATCTTAAGTGCCAAATATATTTTGAACTTGAGTTTATTTTTATCATGGCATTACATTCATTTAGATTGCTTGCATTCAATTTGTGTTTATCATTATTATCCAAATAATAAAGACCATCATGCATATAACCCGAGCCAACATATTTATTTTCAAAATAAATATTGCAAACATCAATTGTGAACTAAAATTCATAACCATTTCTAGTCAAACTAGATATAAAAATGATGTTTTTAAAACCATCAAGTACATACAAAATATTATTCAAACACAAAACATGTCCACATATGCAAAAAGATTTAGATCCTATGGCTAAGGCTTCAACAGTTGAGCCATCGCCAATCCGTCTAACATCTCAAGCATACAAGCTGCTATTATTGGCTAGTTCTTACATATCATAAGAAATGTGAGAACTGGCACCAGTATCTAAAAGCCAAGCTGTAGATAAACTATGAACATCATCAGCATACAAGATATAGTGTCGACACCATATTTTGGCCGATCCCCAAAATCAACAAGACTTTGAAGCCGATCCCCAGCACTAGGTATCCCTGGGCCAGCCAATGACATTTCCGATTTCTCTTTATTTTTCTTTACCAGATGACCATATTTCCGAACTCTCCTTAAAAGGAATTGAATCAATGCTAAGTCCTAACATTCGTTAAAGCCCTGCCGATCTCTCAAATCATTTACCGATCTCTCAAACCCGCTGTCGAATTTCCGGACCCGTCGGGTATATCCCTGATCTCTGTTGATAAATGAAGTGAACTAGCATTAGATCTTTTCTTACCAGTTTTATTGCCGATCTCCTTTTCGGAAGATTAAGAGCTAAAGTTTTGGTTCGGTTTAACGAGGGTTCCGATCTTAAGTTTTCAAGTTAAATTTTCAATTTTAATCAAGTCCCGTTCAGCATTTCTTCCCCACCGATCTCATGCTTACTGTGCTTTCCGATCTCTTATACTTAGATTAATAATTGCATTTAGATATTTAGGCAATTCAGAGATTTTCCGATCACATCCATTCATTGAACAAAAGAGACATTCCATTTCATTTCATTTTTTTTGTACAAGCTATTCGGCTGGGGGATCACCCCCAGCCTGATTTACATTTTGCTCACTCTCTCTCTCACCCTCGGCTTCCTCCTCACTGTCCTCATCGTCGCCCTCAGGAGCCAGGTCGGCCATCCAGGAGAAGTCCTCTTCAGGGTAGCGCTTCTGGAGTTCAGCCAAGAGGTCCTTGTGAGCATTCACATAGGCTCCGGCTATTCCCGCCACCATCTCTTCGTCTCTCTCCTTCAGCTCCTCGTCTTTCTCCTTAAGCTCCTCATCCTTCGCCTTGAGTTCCTCTATAAGTTGAGCGACCTGAGCGGCTTCGTTGGCGTGAAGCGCCTGGACTTCCCCAAGAGCACGGTCCCTCTCAGCCAAAATATGATTCTGTTCGGCCAGCCTGTCTTCATGGAACTTTGCCCGTCCCTCGACTTGAGATATATAATCCCGAGCGGATGAGAGTTGGGATCGGAGGGAAGCCACTTCCTCATTCTTCTTCCCGATCTCCTTACCCAGACGCTGAATCTTTTCCCGAACCATGGTCTGGTTCACCAGACACTCCACGTTCAGGCTCATGGATCGAGTCAAGATATCATCGAGACCATTCCGGGATAGCTGTCCGATCCTCCCGAAAGAAGATGGTAGACCCGTGACTTTGGCAAAATCGGGGTTCTCTCTAACAGTCCGGTTATTCTTCAAGGAGTCGATCAGTATTTGAGCGCCACGAGAAGAGGTCCTCCCAGAAGCTTGAGTAGGCCCCCTTTCTGTGCTTGGAACAATTGGGAGAGGTGGAGACTGCTCTTCCGTTCTAGAAGGAGATCGGACAGCTTCTGAGGTCGGCGGACCCGAAGGTTGAGGCGGGTCTCTTTGTATCTCCCCAGGCTCATGACCGGGTGTTCGAAGCATTTCCGAATGCTTCATCTCCTTTACTTTCCGGGAGATCTCTCTTTCCTTCTTCCGCTTCCTAGAACCCTCACCACCCACCATACCTGCATAAAGAAAAGGTTAGTGAGATCGCTAAGGTCGTGAGAACTGAGATATAGAAAATACCAATGCCGAGGTCAGAGAGCGGAAGTTCGCGGTCTTGGCCGGTGAGCAGTTGAATGGTCCAATGGTGCAACTCAGTCACCGCATCCAAACAAGAATACTTTTGAGTGGCGCCGACTCTTCGATCCATCACTATTAAGTCTTCCTCCCGGTTCAGGTAATGTGCCTCGAAGCAAGGGCCCCCGTACCACCACCACGGGGAAGTCCTCAAAGCAGCTCGGATCTTTGCTCCTCGTAATGAAGAAACGGTTCTTCCAATTCTTAAGGGATGAGGGCGATTGGAAAAGAGCTCGCAATGAGGCTTCACCGAAAGAACCAAAGTGTTCGCCATCCTTTCCGAGTTAGTCCAGGCAAATCGGCGAACACCTTAGCCATAGGTCCGATTCCCTTAGCTCGGCATAGACCTCTAAGGCTACCAAGATCCGCCACGAGTTGGGGTGAATTTGAACAATGCATGCTCGGTGAAGTTTTAGGACCTCCTTATAGAAATCGCCTAGAGGGAACCTCGCACCGCCTTTAATCTGCTCGTACACCATAACCATGTCATTCTCTTCAAAGGAGTGATCGACACGAAGATCGCCGTGGCACTTGATTAGCTCGCATTTAATCAGCCGAATGTTATATTCTTGGCTAAACGATTGCAGATCGGATTCTCAAGAACCGACGGTAGCTCGCCTATAGGGAGAGTCTCTCTCCCCAAGAAGGTGCAAGCCTAGATGGTATGACCCGCCCCGAGTTGGAGCGGAGACCGGGAGGTTCTTGTTGAACGCTTTCGATCGCTTCTTCTTCATCGACGATGACCACGAACTGAATGGAAGGAGGGATCGCCGCTCTCCGACCTTCTGACCGCTCATTTTCAAAAGAAACAAAGAATTTAAACTAAAAGAGGATCAAAGCCCTTACCGAGTCCGATCGCGCCTAAGAACTGGAGAAAATGAGAGAACTTCAAGTTATGAGCAAGAGATCAAAATGGAATGAGAGAACAACCGCTAGTCCTCACCCCTATTTATACTAGTCCGAGCATTTAATGCTCACGAGATTCCGTGCAAAGGCATCGGTTAACGTGAGTCACAAATGCTCGACACGTCTCTCGAACATCCCAAGGAGATCGGTTAAGTAGAGGTCGTCATAATAAGTTGAATATTTTGAATAAAGGATCAGTTAAGAGTCATTTTGTTAGAATCCAGATCGGACAAATATATCGGAGATCAGAAAATAATCAAATAAGATAATAATTGGAGAAACAAGATTTTTATTTCTAAAAGTTCGGATTACATCATTTGGGCGATCTCTAGGGATCGGATTATGATAAAGGTCTAATTACATCATTTGGGCGATCTCTAGAGATCTGATTACATTGAAGGATTACATCATTTGGGCGATCTCTAGAGACCGGTGGAACATCCTATATAAAGGACCTATGTCAAAGCCTAGTCTCGTGGCTGAATCAAAAGAGGTGTTTGATCAGGAGACCGGCTATTGACATCGGATAGATGTACAGCTCAGATGGGGTGACTATGACTCCCATGAAGATGAGAGACATCGTCACCGATGTTACCACTCAAATGCACTACGCCTCGAACACCCAATGTGGAGGAAAGACGCTGTCGGAACACCCAATGTGGTAAGAAGCCGAATAAACTCAGATGAGCGACTCGAGACCGGCATGATCAAGGTCCGCAATCCAGATCGATCAATTGATCCAGTTCTCTCACCATCATCAGACAAGGTTATTCGATCACCGGGATCATAAATTTTCAGTCGGTGAGTAAAAAGGTCCATCGGAAAGGGATCAAAAGCCACGCCTTAGCTTAATTATCACGAACAGCTTAAAACAAGTAAGAAGGAAGAGAGGAGAATCGATGAAGGAAATGTCTCATGGTCGTGGGTATATATAGGGGAAAACGAGCATTTATTGCTAAGCGTAAAACGGCGGACGCCGGGAATCGAGGGACAATTAATGCTTTGACCGCACCGACTCAAGAAGGGAAAAGATCGAATAGTAGATCTAAGGTGGGAGACCAGCATGAAAGGTCGGAAAGAACATGTGAAAGAGATCGAAAGAGGAGGGATCGGTAGGCAAAAAGAATAAGACAAATCCCAATAACCGCCGCCGAATCGTGAGCCGAGGTAGTTAAGGCGTTACAAACGAGATCTCCACCGCACGCCTAAGAATCGCCCGCAATGCTGACAGGTGCCAGGGTATGTCATGATAGTCCTGTACATTCCAATCTCCACCGTTGATCCCACTTGTAAGGACAAACTCGGAACCCTTAGATCAAGAGAGAAGACGACAATACCGGCGTCTTTCGCTCTTAGCCCTAAGATCGTTCCGGACAAGGAAATTTGGACTGTCAGATGGAAAGAAGAAAAGGACAAATATTATGAAGAGTGATCTCAACCATTCATTTTGATTCTCTTTAATTCCTGAACCTCCGATCATGTCCTTCGAAATCTTGACCCTCCATCTCCCTCAAAATAAATCCTGACCCTTCACGAAGAGCACCCGATTCCTATAAATACCTGCATAAAAACTGTTCAAGGGACGGATGGAAAAATAGACAAGAGGCTGTTATTATAGCAGAGGAACTCTGAAAGTTCATTTAGTTTGTTACTCTGCTACTTAGAAGTGTCGATTAAAAAGACTTTTGAAACTAGTTTTTTGAAGTGTTTTCTTGAAGAGATTATGAATACTGGAACTCTACATTTCCAGTTTGTTCATTATCTGGTCATACTCTCACTTTCTGCCTTTTATCATCTCTGTTTTCACTGTCCAAGCTCAACTTCATATCACTCGGTTCTTCCTATCTTGATCTGATCGCATTTTAGCTAAGTACCCTCCAGTTCACGAAGAACACCACCCTCAGGCCAATCAATCCGTTGCCTTATCACCATTCGACACCCCATAGTTATTTCAATAAAATTGGCTCCTTACAGGTAAGAGCTCAGTTTTATTAAGTGCCTATATTTACTTTCCGCATTTTCTTTGTTCTTCTTACATCTGTGACTTTCTTCAAGATTACTTTTGCACAAACGATCCCTAAAGAATGACACTCCCAAATCATCTCTTTAGTGATCAGTTCATTTTTATTAATCTTTATCATTTCTGAAAGCAAGTTTTCAAACTCCTAGTAGTATGTAAATGGTTGGGTAAACGTAGGTAACTGCAACTTAGAGGTCTCTTTTAAAAGAAAAAAACATGAATAACACGTCAGGAAGATAGCCAAACTATTAGGCTGACGTAAACAGCAATTCGGCAAGATGTCATAAAGCGAAATAGAACCAAAGTAAACAAAACAGAATAGATCGGATGTTAATAGATTTGGTAAAATGACTACATGAAAAGGTCAGTGAATCAAGTCTAGTGTTCCCCGTTCAGTCACAGGGTATCCAGAAACCTTATCCCCAGCATTTTTGAATGCCAGAATTCTTAGTTTTAGGTTCTTAGGACCCGTAGCTGTGGTTAAATTTTTAAAGGTCGGAAAAGTCTTTGTCCGAGTCCCGTCAAAATAGAAGAGGTCGGAAGAGTCCTTATCCTATCCTTGCCTAAAAGTTTTAAATCAACAGTTAAAGGAGATCAGAGGAGAGTTCTTATCTGGTCTCCAACCCGAAATCCCAATAAAAGAAGATCGGAGGAGAGTTCTTATCCGGTCTCCAATCCAAAAATCTCAATACTCTTAAAGGAGATCGGAGGAGGGTTCTTATCCGGTTTCCAATCCAAAATTTTAATGAACCATTAAAGGAGATCGGAGGAGAGTTCTTATCCGATCTCCGATCCAAAATTTTAATACATATTTAAAGGGATCGGAGGAGAGTTCTTATCCGGTCTCCAATTCAAAACCCCAATAAATATTCAAAAGAGATCGGAGGAGAGTTCTTATCCGATCTCCAAATCAAATTTTAATAAATATGCAGAATAATCTCGCAAGCAAAAGACATAACTCAACTTCAACTCACTAAGGTTGTCTCATTTACTTATGTATCTGGGTAATCCAAATGGTGAGAAAGCAAATATTCCCCTATATCAGAAGGGTAACATATTCATTCGAGCCTTCCTAATTATCAAATTTGAAAGTGTAAAGTTAAATCTACTTACCCTTGTTAAGGGACGAGGTGGGGTGCCTAACACCTTCCCCAACCGCTACTTTAATTCCGAACCTAGAATCTCTGTCTTGAAGTGGTTTCATTTTTAATTTATTTCCCCAAATGGTTTTCTTTAGTTTCCCTCAAAACTAAGGTGGCGACTCCTCACTCTTTCCCACTTCGGTGAGTGATCGTCCAGGCGACCGCAAAATCCCATTGCGACAGCTTGGCGACTCCGCTGGGGATATTGTACCCCGGTCTAGTGGTCCAAAAGTAGATTTAATTTTGTCCGATCAAATTTTGCCCGATCGAATTATAGTTAGATAGGCTCATTTGGCGATGTTGTATGCGTTAATTATTATTGCTGCTAACTATTTTGTTTGTTTTACCTGTCCTATTCCTTACAGTGCTCTTCCTTTCAAAAAAGGGAAAAAGGGAAAAATGGAAAAACAAAATCCCCCTAAATTGGGAAGAGGTAAAGGTGTCCCTTCACACACTGAACACTCACACAATGTCCTCACACACTATGGTCCTAACCCGGGCTTTCTTACCCTTTTAGGAAAGTAGGAGGGGGTCATGTAGCGGTACCCGTGGGTTTTACCTCACAAGATCCGTGAAGGCTTCTGCTCAAATTGAAACTCATTCTATTCACCGTGATACCCGTGGAATTTTCCCGATAATATCATGAGGGTAGAATGGGGCTCTACTGTTTACAGTAGGGGCAATTTGGGAACCTGTGGCTTTTAGGAAAATAGATCCTGAGCTAAACTATCACGATAGCTGAAAGCCGTAGTAAACTACCTTATAAGATAGAACTGTCCAGATAGGTAGCGCTTATCCGGTATCAGGAGTCTCCCTATTATAGGACAAAAAGGGACATGTTTACTCTTACCTTGCTCTGTTTTGACTTCCTTTTGTTCATTTTGTGAGGGTAATCTTGAATTTATCAAACACCTACACATTTTCCTACTTTGATAAATGTGTATGTGTCACCTTGTCAACAGTATGATTCAAAATTACCCGAATTTATCTTGCTAACAAATTTTCCCGCAGGCGTTACCAAACCAAGAGTCTGTAAAAGGATAGGCACCATTTTTACCATGGCATCCTCGAGTCAGTCGGCAGAAAAGATTCAGAATGCTAAACTTTGGTCCGAATCAGCTCATAGTCCGCACTCGCAAAATGATGCTTCCGAGGCACCTGCTAGCTCGCTACCTTCGCTAGATCTGAATAAAATAGAGGTCAGAATAAACAGCCTAGAGGGTCTGTCTAACGGATGGAGGTCGCTTCCCGATCAGGCCAAGGAACGTTTTGAAGAGAAGTATGGGAGGATTGCAACCTTAATGCAAGTCAAGGTCTAAATCCCGGCATTAAAAGCCATGTTGTCGCTTGGAATCCTGGCACGGTATTCTCTTTCAATGACATTGATACGGTCCCCACTATGGAAGAATATCGTGCATTGCCGGGATCCCATACTCATTGCGTAACCGGATCTACTTACACCTCGAGCATAGGCGCACTGAAACGGTTGGCACATATGTTGGGTTCTCCCCCAGAAGAAGTAAAGTCCAAAGAAACTGCCAAGGGAAAAACACATGGTTGGTATTTGACATATCTCCAGAAATGTTTAGATCAATGCCTCCAAGAGAAACAGTGGGACCGGGCTTCAGTAGCTCTCGCTTTGGGAATCTACGGTCTGATTCTGTTCCTGGGGCCATTGGGGATCATCACTTGCAGCACAGTGGAGGTATTTTGGACAATAGAAAGGCAGAGGATCAATCCGATACCAGCAATTCTTGCAGAAAACTTATTAACCCTAACTTACTGCAGAAAACAGGGGAAAGGGTCCATTAAGTGTTGCTCTCAGTTGTTATACCTCTGGACTATCAGTCACATGTGTCCCGTGGAGACAAAAGGATTGACTTGGTACCTTGACCAGCCTCCCATTGAGAAGATGATCCGGTTAGTGATCAGCCCGAAGAATGAAAAACAGTGGTGGGAACAGATTTTGAGTTTCAATAGCCATGATTACTGTTGGAGGAAGCTGTGGACGTCAAGCCAACCCATTTTGATCGGTACAGGGGGTATTCAGTGGGTGTCCCTGATCGGAGTAACCGGATACACAAGTTACACTCCGGCATTGGTAATGAGGCAGTTCGGCTCAACACAGTCTGTGATCAACATTGAAGAATACCACCAAGGTCGCTTCTACCACGAGCTCAAAGGAGAAGAAGGGTTGAAAAAGGCTCGCAAATCTTGGGAAAACGTCACTCTGATGGAGAGATCGCCTAAAGGCCCAAGCACCTCGGGCGATTATCTTAAATGGAGGGTCGACAGGACCGAGAACATTCAATCGTGAAATTCAAGACAAAGAACTCGCTCCGAGATGTCCTATTAGAAGAAACGAATGGCCATATGGATGACTCACTACGAGAGGCTAATCGAGAACTCACAATCATAGAACAAATAAAACAAACAAGGACCAACAGCAGAAACTTAAAAGAAGAGTAAGAAGACTTAAGGAAGAGGTAAGGGCCAAAAGATGAGGTTCGAGGAGCAAGAGGTACAGTGGGAAAGGGAAAGAGACTCTCCAAGCCGAGGTAAAAGAAGCGAAAGTACGAATAGTAAGTTTCAGAAAAGATGAAATACCAAGAGGTACTCACGAAGAATATAAGCAAGAAAGTAAGAAGAAGAAGCTCGAATTGAAAGGACAGCACAACTCATCGACGATATCTTGAAAGAGTGTGCTAAGGAAAGAAAGGAAAGGGAAAAACAAACTGCTCTCTATCAAGAGTTGAAAGAGAATGTGGACCAGCTGGAAAGAACGATAGCACGGGGAAAACAAGAATTATTACCTGAATCCGAGTACGCTCTGAAAGCATTCGACCCCGCCAAGCAAGAAGAAAGGTTATATGAGTATCTCAGAAAATGTCATCTTATTATAAAGAACCTTCCAGAGCCTAGGCCAATGTAAAAGATACGATGTACAAATTACTCAGTTAATGAAGTGATTTTTGGACCATTGTTTAGCAAAATTTGTGAATGAATAGTATGACTCCCGTAGGAACTTCCTCGCTAGGGTTATGTGAAAAATTGAAATGCGCTATATGGACAGGTATCATAAATGCGCATTCAATCCTGCGTCATTCGCAATGACTATCGAACGATGCCATGATAAAGTTGATGCGATTATCCTTTTGCATTCCCAACCTGGCTCTCAAATGCCATCAGATCCTTCGGCCCGCACTGTAACTTTTAGTTTCTTTGCAAAATTTAAAATTCATTTAAATTTTTTTTACCCTTACAGGAAATCAATATTGCTTCTAACAACGCAAGTCTGACCAAGCACACGGTTCAACCCCGGCGAGTGTACTTAACAAGATCTCGAACAAGAAGATTAATGGAAGACCAGGAACAAGTACAGAACCTACAGGGGCAAGTGTCTGAACTAAAAGACCAGGTTTCAGAACTTATGAAGATGATGAGGGAGATGTCCCAAAATAGGCCCACTTCAGACCCTAACCTACCATTACCTCCCCCACCTCCTACAACGGTTGATTCTCACTACGCTTCAACCTCCTTCACTTTCCAGCCATCAATCCCGGACCCGATACCATCACAATCCGGTGACCATAAATAATGACCTACCTTTTTCCTATTACCCGGCTATCTCAAATGCCGAGCCTCACCCTTCAATCCCGATCCCTCCAGTTTACTCCACCCCTCAGCTCCCAGTTGGAGGAGCGTATCATACGGTGGAAGGAGAACATAGGGCGAAAGAAAACGAGAAACTATCGGCTCTAGAAGAAAGACTGAGAGCAATAGAGGGGCTGAACATGTATGGTTCAGTCGATGTGTCGTCACTGAGATTGGTGCCAGATGTGGTGGTACCACCCAAATTCAAGGTTCCGGATTTCGACAAGTACACCGGAAACTCAGATCCCCGCATCCACCTGGCAACCTACATTGCCAAAATGTCTGCCTTAACAGAAGACGATAGACTTCTCATTCACTTCTTTCACGAGCCTCCGAGCTCCGAGATGGTGCATACAATTGACAGAGCAAGTCGCACTCCTGAAGGATTTAGCCGATACCTTTCTAAAGCAAGACAAATTCAATTGTGATGCGGCACCCACAAGGAGGGACCTCTGCAACCTGCACAGAAGACCGGAAGGTTTCAAGCGGATGCCCAACGATGGAGGGAGAAGGTGCGAAGTATATCCTCCTGACCGATAATGAACTCTGCTCCTATTCATCAAACATTGAAGGCTCCTACTTCAACTCGATGATTGGAAATACCTCCAATTTTCTCGATATCATCCAAGCTGATGAGAGAATTGAAGCTAATCTGAGAATAGGAAGACTACAGGAGTTGGCTGAGAACCCTGTGAAGAAGACTGCCGCTTTGGCAAGAAGAAGGAGGGTGATGTGCACTCGTCACCCGCCGACTAATTACTCCCAGTTTTCCCAAAATAATTACCGGCCATATCCTTCTTCTCATGGCCAAACCATCGCCAACATTCCACCTCCTTTCCCTAATTATCCGCAACCACGCCCACAATATCCCCCACCTACAAATTTTCAACCAAGACCACCTCCTCCTCCCGTTCAACCAAGACCACCACAAAACAACCCGAGACCTCCAAGGAACCCTGATCCACCTCTTCCCTCCTCTCGGTGAAATATACCGATACCTTGTCAAGATAAACCAAATCGCATCACCCCTTAGACCCAATCCACCGCCATATCCTGTGTGGTATGATGCCACTGCCCGTTGTGAGTATCATGGAGGAGCACAAGGGCATTCAACCGACAACTGCGGGGCACTCAGAGGGAGAGTGCACGCTTTAATCCGAAACAGGTGGTTGAAGATCGAGGGAAATGGTTCCCTCCCCAATGTCACCTCAAACCCACTACCTAACCATAATGCGAGCAGTGGTGTAAATATGATAGAGTCTAAGGGAGAGGGATCAACACCAGAAATGGATAAGCTGGTTCCATACTTTGAGGAGATTTTTGCTGTAGCAATGAGGGAAGGCTACCTTTGCCCTCAGGTAGCGGGATTCGAAGAAAGTACGGGGTGTCCTTACCATGGAGGGGCAGCTGACCATGAGTTGCAAGATTGTAAGGGGTTCAGGCAAGAGGTCCGGAACTTATTGTCTCTCAAGGTTCTGAGATATCAGAAGAGGTCAAAGACGGAAGAGGGAGTGAACACCACTAGGTTCAGCCAAACTGCTTCTACCTCCAAGCCCAGAATCACCTTCTCACCCCCGGTAGCCTCACCGCCAGTAACGGTTATCCAAACTCCACCCCAGCTCCCCATCACCAATACTCACGCTGTCCCTTGGAACTATAACTTCCAAGTTTTCACTCAGATGCGCTACAAGACATCCGCTCCTGGGCCTCGCCTCACCTCCGCACCACCAAAACCATGTTTCGCTCCTCACGAGCATTTCAGAATGACTTATGCCGACCTACAAAGAACATTACTCCCAAACTAGCTTCTCGGCCCGTTATCGCAACAAAGTCCTCTCCACTGAGCAAGAAGTTGAGTTTATAACTCAAGTGGGAGGTGTTACTGAACGAAGAAAGAGAAAAGAGGAAAGGGAAAGTAAAAATGGGAGAGTCATCAAAAATACGTAAGAGGAGGTTGAGAAAGCAGGGAAGTAGAACTCATCAACATAAAGAAGAGGAAGAACTATCGCTCCAAATAATGAAACAGAGTGAGTATGATGTAGTGGAGCAATTGAGGAAGACACTGCCCAATTTCATCAAGTATCACGATCTCGAGCTCTGAGGTCCACCGACAAGCCTTGCAGAGAATCCTGGATCAAGCCTTTGTGAACCCCGACATGACACCGGGACAGTTTGAGAAGATAGTAGAACAAATCAAGGCTTCCAACTTTGTAGCCTTTTCTGAAGAGGAGGTAGATCTCGCAGGCTTAGGGCACAATAAAGCTCTGCATGTAACTGTGAAGTGCAAGGGTTGTATAGTGGCCAAAGTTCTCATCGATAACGGATCGGCCCTTAATGTACTGCCTAGCGCAACCTTAGCCAGGCTACCGGTCGACCAATCGCATATACGTCAGAGCGCGATGGTGGTAAGAGCCTTTGACGGTACAAGGAGAGAAGTACTGGGAGACATTGACTTGCCAATCCAAGTCGGTGCATGTACTTTCAACATCACGTTCCAGGTGATGAACATTGAGCCGGCTTACACTATGCTGTTGGGAAGGCCGTGGATCCATTCTGCGAATGCTGTTCCTTCAACTTTGCACCAGAAGATCAAATACATTAAGGACGGCAAAATCATCACTGTAAGGGGTGAAGAAGCCATATTGGTTACCAAGCCGCAATCACTTCCTTATGTGGAAGCGGCCGAGGAGTCATTGGAGAGTTCTTTCCAGGCCCTTGAATTGCAAGACAACGGAAATGAGGGGGCTATGGCTATGGTGGCCAAGGTGATGTCAAGGAACGGGTATCAAGAGGGGAAAGGCTTGGGCACCGCACTGCAAGGAATCGTGGAACCTATACCGGCTATTCAGAAGATAGGCCGTTGTGGTTTGGGATATGAGGATGATGCCATCTTTGATGGGCGGTTCTTGATGATGAAAATACTTGGGATCGAGGTTCGACCAGAGATGGGAAAGATGAAAATAGTCTCGAGAATTACGAGATCTTCACTAAACCGGTCATTCAACATCCGCAAGTACGTAAGAATCACCCGATGATCCATCCATAGATGTCATCCAACTGGATTCCTTGTATGAGGCCCTAGTTTCGCCAATGACTGAGGGGCAAGAGTTGGATAACTGGACAACGGAGGATATCCCTGTACTCAATCTCGAGTAAAGTACCTTCGGTTATCTGCACTTAATCATTTTGTCCATGATGACAAGTGTAATACTGTAAATGGACCTTTTCTTATGGCATTAATATTAATAAATTGATAGCGCATTTTAAATCTCTCTTTCTTTCCTTTTAATTCCGTCCTTATAACACGTTCTATTCTTTATTCATTCAGGACTATTCATCAATTAACACCTAATAATCCAATAGATTCAGAAATTCCTCTGGTTAATTTTGAAATCCCCATAACTGCCATTACTTCGAGTGATTCTGAGGAAGACCTTATACAAAAAGACAGTGAAAAGAACGAGCCCTCCCTCGTGCCTTGTGGAGATGAAACGCGCACCATAAACCTAGGCACGGAAGAAGAAAAAAGGGAACTTAAGGTAGTGGAGAGTGAAGAATTGGGAGATATGATCAGTCTGCTTAAGGAATTCCTCGATGTATTCTCTTGGAGCTACGATGATATGGCGGGTTTGGACCCTCAGATAGTGACGCACAAGATTCCCTTAATCCCAGGAACGATTCCGGTGAAGCAGAAACTAAGAAGAATGAATCCCGACACACTGCTTAAGGTTCGGGATGAAGTCAAGAAACAGTATGACGCCGGGTTCTTGGAAGTGGTCAAATATCCCCAATGGGTGGCTAACGTCGTCCTGGTAATGAAGAAGGACGGAAGAGTTAGGGTGTGCGTTGACTACCGGGATCTTAATAAAGCTAGCTTAAAAGACGATTTCCCTCTCCCCCACATTGATGTGCTAGTTGACAATGCTGCGGGATTGGGTAGGTGTTCGTGCATTGATGGGGCTTCAGGGTACAATCAGATAATGGACGAGGAAGACAAGGATAAAACTGCTTTCATCACCCAATGGGGGGTATTTTGCTATCGGGTCATGCCTTTCGGGTTGAAGAATGCCGGGGCTACTTATCAACGCGCAATGGTCACATTATTCCACGATATGATGCATAAAGAAGTGGAGGTATATGTGGATGATATGATCATAAAATCCCGGGGAGAAGAGAGCCACGTTCAGTTGATAAGGAGGGTGTTCGAAAGGCTCAGGAAATACCAGTTGAAGCTGAACCCTGCTAAGTGCATATTCGGAGCTAGATCGGGAAAACTGTTGGGATTCATAGTAAGCGAGAAAGGGATAGAAGTGGATCCGCATAAAGTTCGAGCTATTCAAGAAATGCCGCCCCCAAAAATGTAAAGGAGGTGCGCAGTTTTCTAGGAAAGTTGAACTACATTTCAAGATTTATTTCTAATCTCACTGCCAAAGCCGAGCCTATTTTTAGACTACTCCGGAAGAACAACCCTACCCAATGGGATTCGGATTGTCAAAAGGCTTTCGAGACAATCAAGCAGTATTTGTCAAACCCACCAGTATTGGTCCCGCTGTGTGCGTGCCTCGATCCTGCATATGGCACCAACAGAATTCTATGGGATGTGTTTTGGGACAGATGATGATACCTAAAAAGAGAGGGCCATTTATTACCCGAGCAAGAAGTTCAATGATTGTGAGTCAAGGTACTCTTTCTTAGAAAAGACTTGTCATGCAAGTTAGCTCGACAAAGAAATCGCCTCAAACACTACATGTTGAATCACAAGACATGGCTTATCTCCAGGATGGATCCTATCAAGTATGTATTTGAAAGCCCATTCGTGCCAGGTAGGATAGCCAAGTGGCAGGTTATACTCTCCCAATATGACATAGTCTATATGACCCGGAAAGCGGTGAAAGGTAGCGTGATTGCTGACCTCCTAGCGTAAAAATCCTATCCAGATTATGAAGCTCGATTTTGAGTTCTCGATGAGCACATTAATGAAGTAGATCATAAGAAGGGGGCCACCGATGTATGGGAAATGTATTTCGACGGAGCTGTCAATTTGTCAGGTAATGGAATTAGAGCAGTATTGATATCCCCTGATGGGAAGCACTTCCCAATAGCTGTCAAGTTGAGGTTTGACTGTACCAATAATGTCGCAGAGTATGAAGCTTGTGTGATGGGTCTACAAGCTGCTATCAAAATAAAAATCAGAAAGTTGGAGGTGTACGGAGACTCGGCTCTGATAATCTATCAAGTCAAGGGAGAATGGCAAACTAAGGATCCCAAGTTGATCCCATATCAGAAGTACTTACTGGAGCTGATTAAGGAATTCGAAGAAATCTCTTTCACTCATCTTAGCAGAGACAAGAATCAATTTGCTGATGCTTTAGCTACTCTGGCCGTTATGGCTCAAATGGAAGAAGGGCAGACAACTCAAGCATTGAGGGTCAAAGCAAGGGATGAGCCAGCTTATTGCTTCATGATTGAAGAAGAGCCCGATGGAAAGCCCTGGTATCATGACATCCTGGCTCATCAGAGAACTGCAGAATTCCCTTTGGGGGCAAGCAAAAATGAAAAGAAGATGATTCGGAGATTAGCATTGGGGTACTTCCCCAGTGGAGAAACCCTATACAAGAGGAGCTCCAACGGTGAATTATTGAGATGTGTAGATGCAAAAGAAGCAAAGAGAATCCTCTTTGAGACTCATGAGGGGAATTGCGCAACCCATGCCAATGGGCATATGATGGCTAAGCAAATCATGCGACGTGGGTATTTTTGGACCACAATGGAAAAGGATTGCATCGAGTACTTCCGGAAATGCCATAAGTGTCAGATCTATGCAGATCCGATAAATGTGCCACCTCACAAGTTGTTCAACCTCGTCTCACCATGGCCTTTCGCAATGTGGGGCATCGATGTGATTGGTCCCATCAATCCCAAGGCATCCAATGGGCACAGATTCATCCTTGTGGCCATCGACTATTTCTCCAAGTGGGTCGAAGCAACGTCATACGCTCACATCACACAGAACACGTTTCTCAAATTCTTCAGAAGCAATATCATCTGCCGGCATAGTCTCCCGAATGAAATTGTCACTGATAATGCCAAGAACTTGAATGGGCCGAAGATTCAGAAATTATGTGATCAATACAAAATCCGGCATCTCAATTCCTCCCCGTACCGTCCCCAGATGAATGGAGCAGTAGAAGCCGCGAACAAAAATCTAAAGAGGATAATCCGGAAAATGACGGCCACCTATAAGGATTGGCATGATATGCTTCCCTACGCTCTTCACGCATACCGAACTTCCGTGAGAACCTCAACCGGGGCAACTCCATACTCGCTGGTCTACGGCATGGAGGCAGTATTGCCCATTGAAGTTGAAATCCCTTCCCTAAGAATCCTGAAGGAGTCAGGAATTAATGAGTCAGAATGGATTCAGTCGAGGTTGGAACAGTTAAACTTGCTTGATGAGAAAAGGTTAGCAGCGGCATGTCATGGGCAATTATATCAGAGGAGAATGGCTAGGGCATTTGATAAAAGCGTTCGCCCACGCGAATTCCAACCCGGGGACTTAGTTCTGAAGAAAGTGCTGTCGAACCAAAACGATCCACGGGGCAAATGGTCACCAACATACGAGGGACCCTATGTGGTTAAAAAGGCATTTTCCGGAGGAGCCTTGATCTTGACCCAAATGGACGGCGAAGAGTTTCAGAGACCTGTGAATGCCGACACTGTCAAGAGGTATTATGCATAAACGAGTGAAGGATGAAAACCCGAAAGGGCGTCCAAAAAAAAAAAAAAAAAAAAAACTTGGGGTGAAAACCCGAAAGGGCGTCCCAAGAGCCAAAATGGAGAAATAAGGAAGGGGGTATGGAACCAAGGATGGAGAGGAAACCGTCACGGCATGGGACTTCAGAGAACTTGAAATAATGGCAGTTAAAAGACTTCAAAACCAACTATAAGGAATATGTGAGATCTATCCTTGTACCCTCCCTTTTCCTTTGAAAGTCTATCCCTGTTTTTCTTAAGGCCATAATAAAGTCATACTTTATTCCTTCTACTTTTGTTTTCCTGTTCACTCACTTTTAATACTATCCTTTCTCTTTGTTTAATGTGCTATTAATTAGTTAAATTTTTGCCATAAGATTTGAATTCAAAAATTGATAACCTCACGTACTTTATTATGAGATTTGCAGAGAATGGCCTTCAAAAAAAAAAAAAAGGAGTGAAAACCCGAAAGGGCGCTTCTGGTCGAATGCACGAAAAGAAAGTAAAAACCTGCAAGGGCGCTTTCCGTAAAATAAGAAGAAAGTCGGGAACAGAGGAGGGGCATTTGAAGAAATGGGGTCATAGGTCAAGTCTTGCAACTTCTTTTCCATTAATCATCGGCCTTCGGTATCTTGTTAAGTACACTTCATCGGGGAAGAACTTCATGTGTCAGGGTTAGACTTGCCTTGTAAGTTGATTTTAATTTCCTGCAATTTAAATTTCCTGCTATCAACCTCTGGTTCCTTGATCTAAGTTGATTTTAATTTCATGCAATTTAAATTTCCTGCTATCAACCTCTGGTTCCTTGATCTAAGTTGATTTTAATTTCATGCAATTTAAATTTCCTGCTATCAACCTCTGGTTCCTTGATCTAAGTTGATTTTAATTTCCTGCAATTTAAATTTCTGTTATCAACCTCTGGTTCCTTGATCTAAGTTGGTTTTAATTTCCTGCATTTAAATTTCCTGTTATCAACCTCTGGTTCCTTGATCTAAGTTGATTTTAATTTCCTGCAATTTAAATTTTTGTTATCAACCTCTGGTTCCTTGATCTAAGTTGGTTTTAATTTCCTGCATTTAAATTTCCTGTTATCAACCTCTGGTTCCTTGATCTAAGTTGATTTTAATTTCCTGCAATTTAAATTTCTGTTATCAACCTCTGGTTCCTTGATCTAAGTTGATTTTAATTTCATGCAATTTAAATTTCCTGCTATCAACCTCTGGTTCCTTGATCTAAGTTGATTTTAATTTCCTGCAATTTAAATTTCTGTTATCAACCTCTGGTTCCTTGATCTAAGTTGATTTTAATTTCATGCAATTTAAATTTCCTGCTATCAACCTCTGGTTCCTTGATCTAAGTTGATTTTAATTTCATGCAATTTAAATTTCCTGCAATCAACCTCTGATTCCTTGATCTAAGTTGATTTTAATTTCCTGCAATTTAAATTTCTGGTATCAACCTCTGGTTCCTTGATCTAAGTTGATTTTAATTTCCTGCAATTTAAATTTCTGTTATCAACCTCTGGTTCCTTGATCTAAGTTGATTTTAATTTCCTGCAATTTAAATTTCTGTTATCAACCTCCGTTCCTTGATCTAAGTTGATTTTAATTTCATGCAATTTAAATTTCCGCTATCAACCTCTGGTTCCTTGATCTAAGTTGATTTTAATTTCCGCAATTTAAATTTCTCGTATCAACCTCTGGTTCCCGGATCTAAGTTGATTTTAATTTCCGCAATTTAAATTTCGTTATCAACCTCTGGTTCCTTGATCTAAGTTGGTTTTAATTTCCGCATTTAAATTTCCTGTTATCAACCTCTGGTTCCTTGATCTAAGTTGATTTTAATTTCCTGCAATTTAAATTTCTGTTATCAACCTCTGGTTCCTTGATCTAAGTTGATTTTAATTTCATGCAATTTAAATTTCCTGCTATCAACCTCTGGTTCCTTGATCTAAGTTGATTTTAATTTCCTGCAATTTAAATTTCTGTTATCAACCTCTGGTTCCTTGATCAAAGTTGATTTTAATTTCATGCAATTTAAATTTCCTGCTATCAACCTCTGGTTCCTTGATCTAAGTTGATTTTAATTTCATGCAATTTAAATTTCTGGTATCAACCTCTGGTTCCTTGATCTAAGTTGATTTTAATTTCCTGCAATTTAAATTTCTGTTATCAACCTCTGGTTCCTTGATCTAAGTTGATTTTAATTTCCTGCAATTTAAATTTCTGTTATCAACCTCTGGTTCCTTGATCTAAGTTGATTTTAATTTCCTGCAATTTAAATTTCTGTTATCAACCTCTGGTTCCTTGATCTAAGTTGATTTTAATTTCCTGCAATTTAAATTTCCTGCTATCAACCTCTGGTTCCTTGATCTAAGTTGATTTTAATTTCCTGCAATTTAAATTTCTGGTATCAACCTCTGGTTCCTTGATCTAAGTTGATTTTAATTTCCTGCAATTTAAATTTCTGTTATCAACCTCTGGTTCCTTGATCTAAGTTGATTTTAATTTCCTGCAATTTAAATTTCAGGGTCGGCCATCCAGGAGAAGTCCTCTTCAGGGTAGCGCTTCTGGAGTTCAGCCAAGAGGTCCTTGTGAGCATTCACATAGGCTCCGGCTATTCCCGCCACCATCTCTTCGTCTCTCTCCTTCAGCTCCTCGTCTTTCTCCTTAAGCTCCTCATCCTTCGCCTTGAGTTCCTCTATAAGTTGAGCGACCTGAGCGGCTTCGTTGGCGTGAAGCGCCTGGACTTCCCCAAGAGCACGGTCCCTCTCAGCCAAAATATGATTCTGTTCGGCCAGCCTGTCTTCATGGAACTTTGCCCGTCCCTCGACTTGAGATATATAATCCCGAGCGGATGAGAGTTGGGATCGGAGGGAAGCCACTTCCTCATTCTTCTTCCCGATCTCCTTACCCAGACGCTGAATCTTTTCCCGAACCATGGTCTGGTTCACCAGACACTCCACGATTATGATAATGGATCGAGTCAAGATATCATCGAGACCATTCCGGGATAGCCTGTCCCGATCCTCCTGAAAGAAGATGGTAGACCCCAGGACTTTGGCAAAATCGGGGTTCTCTCTAACAGTCCGGTTATTCTTCAAGGAGTCGATCAGTATTTGAGCGCCACGAGAAGAGGTCCTCCCAGAAGCTTGAGTAGGCCCCCTTTCTGTGCTTGGAACAATTGGGAGAGGTGGAGGCTGCTCTTCCGTTCTAGGAGGAGATCGGACAGCTTCTGAGGTCGGCAGACCCGAAGGTTGAGGCGGGTCTCTTTGTATCTCCCCAGGCTCATGACTGGGTGTTCGAAGCATTTCCGAACGCTTCATCTCCTTTACTTTCCGGGAGATCTCTCTTTCCTTCTTCCGCTTCCTAGAACCCTCACCACCCGCCATACCTGCACAAAGAAAAGGTTAGTGAGATCGCTAAGGTCGTGAGAACTGAGATATAGAAAATACCAATGCCGAGGTCAGAGAGCGGAAGTTCGCGGTCTTGGCCGGTGAGCAGTTGAATGGTCCAATGGTGCAACTCGGCAGTCACCGCATCCAAACAAGAATACTTTTGAGTGGCGGCCAGACTCTTCAGATCCATCACTATTAAGTCTTCCTCCTGGTTCAGGGTAATGTGCCTCGGAAGCAAGGGCCCCTGGTACCACCAGCTATGGGGGAAGTCCTCAAAGCAGCTCGGATCTTTGCTCCTCAGAATGAAGAAACGGTTCTTCCAATTCTTAAGGGATGAGGGCAGATCGGAAAAGAGCCAGCAATGAGGCTTCTCCTGAAAGAACCAGTGTTCGTCATCCTTTCGGCGAGTTAGTCTGTGCAGCTCGGCGAACACCTTAGCCGTAGGTCTGATTCCCTTAGCTCGGCATAGACCTTGGAAGGCTACCAAGATCCGCCACGAGTTGGGGTGAATTTGAACAATGCATGCTCGGTGAAGTTTTAGGACCTCCTTATAGAAATCGTCTAGAGGGAACCTCAGACCGGCCTTTAACTGTTCCTCGTACACCATAACCATGTCATTCTCTTCAAAGGAGTGATCGACACGAAGATCGCCGTGGCACTTGATTAGCTCGTACGAATCAGGCTGAATGTTATATTCTTGGCTAAACGATTGCAGATCGGATTCTCGAAGAACCGACGGTAGCTCGTCTATAGGGAGAGTCTCTCTCCCTGAAAAAGGTGCAAGCCTAGATGGTATGACCTGCCCCCGAGTTGGAGCGGAGACCCTGGGAGGTTCTTGTTGAACGCTTGGCCCGACTGCCTCTTCTTCATCAGACGATGACCACGAGAACTGAATGGAAGGAGGGCTCGCCGCTCTCTGACCTTCGGCACCGCTCATTTTCAAAAGAAACAAAGAATTTAAACTAAAAAGAGGATCAAAGCCCTTACCGGAGTCTGATCGGCGTCGGAAGAACTGGAGAAAATGAGAGAACTTCGAAGTTGTGAGCAAGAGACTGAAAATGGAATGAGAGAACAACTGGCTAGTCCCTCACCCCTATTTATACTAGTCCGAGCATTTAATGCTCACGAGATTCCGTGCAAAGGCATCGGTTAACGTGAGTCGCCAAATGCTCGACACGTCTCTCGAACATCCCAAGGAGATCGGTTAAGTAGAGGTCGGCATAATAAGTTGAATATTTTGAATAAAGGATCAGTTAAGAGTCATTTGGTTAGAATCTAGATCGGACAAATATATCGGATATCAGAAAATAATCAAATAAGATAATAATTGGAGAAACAAGATTTTTATTTCCAAAAGTTCGGATTACATCATTTGGGCGATCTCTAGGGATCGGATTATGATAAAGGTCTAATTACATCATTTGGGCGATCTCTAGAGATCTGATTACATTGAAGGATTACATCATTTGGGCGATCTCTAGAGACCGGTGGAACATCCTATCTAAAGGACCTATGTCAAAGCCTAGTCTCGTGGCTGAATAAAAAGAGGTGTTTGATCAGGAGACCGGCTATTGACATCGGATAGATGTACAGCTCAGATGGGGTGACTATGACTCCCATGAAGATGAGAGACATCGTCACCGATGTTACCACTCAAATGCACTACCGTTTAACACCCAATGTGGAGGAAAGACGCTGTCGGAACACCCAATGTGGTAAGAAGCCGAATAAACTCAGATGAGCGACTCGAGACCGACACGATCAAGGTCCGCAATCCAGATCGGTCAATTGATCCAGTTCTCTCACCGTCATCAGACAAGGTTATTCGATCACCGGGATCGTAAATTTTCAGTCGGTGAGTAAAAAGGTCCATCGGAAAGGGATCAAAAGCCACGCCTTAGCCGAATTATCACGAATAGCTTAAAACAAGTAAGAAGGAAGAGAGGAGAATCAGATGAAGGAAATGTCTCTGTTGTCAGGGGTATATATAGGGGGAAAACGAGCATTTATTGCTAAGCAGAAAACGAAGCGGACGCTTCGGGAATCGAGGGACAATTAATGCTTTGACCAGACCGGACCTGAAGAAGGGAAAAGATCGGAATAGTAGATCGGAAGGTGGGAGACCAGCATGAAGGGTCGGAAAGAACATGTGAAAGAGATCAGAAAGAGGAGGGATCGGTAGGCAAAAAGAATAAGACAAATCCCAATAACCGTCGTCAGAATCAGAGCCGAGGTAGTTAAGGCGTTGCAAACGAGATCTCCACCGCACGCCTAAGAATCGCCCGCAATGCTGACAGTGCGTGGTATGTCATGACAGTCCTGTACATTCCAATCTCCACCGTTGATCCCACTTGTAAGGACAAACCCAGAACCCTTAGATCAAGAGAGAAGACGACAATAGCGGCGTCTTTCGCTCTTAGCCCTAAGATCGTTCCGGACAAGGAAATTTGGACCGTCAGATGGAAAGAAGAAAAGGACAAATATTATGAAGAGTGATCTCAACCATTCATTTTGATTCTCTTTAATTCCTGAACCTCCGATCATGTCCTTCAAAATCTTGACCCTCCATCTCCCTCAAAATAAATCCTGACCCTTCATGGGGAGCACCCGATTCCTATAAATACCTGCATAAAAACTGTTTAAGGGACGGACGGAAAAATAGACAAGAGGCTGTTATTATAGCAGAGGAACTCTGAAAGTTCATTTAGTTTGTTACTCTGCTACTTAGAAGTGTCGATTAAAAAGACTTTTGAAACTAGTTTTCTGAAGTGTTTTCTTGAAGAGATTCTGAATACTGGAACTCTACATTGCCAGTTTGTTCATTATCCGTCATACTCTAACTTTCTCGCTTTTATCATCTCTGCTTTCACCGCCCAAGCTCAACTTCATATCACTCGGTTCTTCCTATCTTGATCTGATCGCATTTTAGCTAAGTACCCTCCAGCCACGAAGAACACCACCCTCGTGCCAATCAATCCGTTGCCTTATCACCATTCGACACCCCATAGTTATTTCAATAAAATTGGCTCTCATGTAAGAGCTCAGTTTTATTAAGTGCCTATATTTACTTTCCGCATTTTCTTTGTTCTTCTTACATCTGTGACTTTCTTCAAGATTACTTTTGCACAAACGATCCCTAAAGAATGACACTCCCAAATCATCTCTTTAGTGATCAGTTCATTTTTATTAATCTTTATCATTTCTGAAAGCAAGTTTTCAAACTTCTAGTAGTATGTAAATGGTTGGGTAAACGTAGGTAACTGCAACTTAGAGGTCTCTTTTAAAAGAAAAAAACATGAATAACACGTCAGGAAGATAGCCAAACTATTAGGCTGACGTAAACAAAGAATTCGCAAGATGTCATAAAGCAAAATAGAACCAAAGTAAACAAAATGTAATAGATCGGATGTTAATAGATTTGGTAAAATGACTACATGAAAAGGTCGATGAATCAAGTCTAGTGTTCCTGCTCACACAGTGGTATCCGAAACCTTATCCCAAGAATTTTTGAATGCCAGAATTCTTAGTTTTAGGTTCTTAGGACCCGTAGCTGTGGTTAAATTTTTAAAGGTCGGAAAAGTCTTTGTCCGAGTCCCGTCAAAATAGAAGAGGTCGGAAGAGTCCTTATCCTATCCTCGCCTAAAAGTTTTAAATCAACAGTTAAAGGAGATCAGAGGAGAGTTCTTATCTGGTCTCCAACCCGAAATCCCAATAAAAGAAGATCGGAGGAGAGTTCTTATCCGGTCTCCAATCCAAAAATCTCAATACTCTTAAAGGAGATCGGAGGAGGGTTCTTATCCGGTTTCCAATCCAAAATTTTAATGAACCATTAAAGGAGATCGGAGGAGAGTTCTTATCCGATCTCCAATCCAAAATTTTTTAATACATATTTAAAGGGATCGGAGGAGAGTTCTTATCCGGTCTCCAATTCAAAACCCCAATAAATATTCAAAAGAGATCGGAGGAGAGTTCTTATCCGATCTCCAAATCAAATTTTAATAAATATGCAGAATAATCTCACAAGCAAAAGACATAACTCAACTTCAACTCACTAAGGTTGTCTCATTTACTTATGTATCTGGGTAATCCAAATGGTGAGAAAGCAAATATTCCCCTATATCAGAAGGGTAACATATTCATTCGAGCCTTCCTAATTATCAAATTTGAAAGTGTAAAGTTAAATCTACTTACCCTTGTTAAGGGACGAGGTGGGGTGCCTAACACCTTCCCCATCCGTTTACGGACCCCGAACCTAGAATCTCTGTCTTGAAGTGGTTTCATTTTTAATTTATTTCCCCAAATGGTTTTCTTTAGTTTCCCTCAAAACTAAGGTGGCGACTCCTCACTCTTTCCCACTTCGGTGAGTGATCGTCCAGGCGACCGCAAAATCCCATTGCGACATATAGACATACCTTCTGAAGGTGTGTCCTTCTTGTCCTTCAGAGAAGCAAGATACTCTGGGCAGTTCCTTTTCTAGTGCCCATCCTTCTGGCATTAGAAACACTTTCCTTTGCTTCCATCAGCTTTGGTCTTCCCTTTCTATTTAGCTATCTTCTTGGAAGGTCCTGGAACTTGAGGTTTCTTTGGACTTTCCAACAGAAGAAAATGCAATTAAAGCTACCTCTTTTCCTTTATTGCCCGACATATTCTTTTAGGCAATAACAAGCATGTTAAGTAAACTAGCTAAGGTGTATTCTTGCTTAGTCATATGAAAATTAGTCACAAAATTCCCAAATGACTCAGGTAGGGACTAAAAGATCAAATTCATGTGCAGTTGGAAATCCATGTTAAAGTCAAGATGTTCCAGCTGCTTTATAAGCCGAATTATCTTATGGACATGATCCCCAATATTCTGTCCCTCAGACATCCTCATTCAAAATAGCTGCCTAGATATCTCATACCTAGCATTCCTGCTATGCTCACCATACAACTCTTGCAGGTGAAGGAGGATCTCACTTGCACTTTGCATATTTTCATGTTGCTTTTGTAACTCATTGCTCATAGAAGCAGCATGTAACATTTGGCTCTCATATCATGCTCCTTCCACTTGTCCAAAGTATCATGTTCCTCTTGAGTGGCCTCTGGAGGTAAGAGACCAGGAACCTTTGAGTCTAGAACATATCCAATACGTTCTAGGTTCAGGATATGTTTTAAATGTATTAGCCAATCAAAAAGATTAGGTCCCATCAACCTATTGTGATCAAGTATGCTTGCAAGGATATTGGATGGTGGTGGTTGTTGTGTGCTCATTATTATCAGAAATTAACTGTAGAAAATAACTAGATTAATTAGTAAATGTATCAAGTAATTAACCAAGATAATTATGGTCTTTTAATCAAATTGGTCCTCCCACTAACTTGGCGAATCCTACACTTCCAAAGTAGGAAACAGAAATCTTAGTTGGATGGATTTCTAGTGGGTGATTGAATTCTTATAGTCTTATTGATCATCCTCAGGCACATCCATTATTGGAATTACAATAAACTATAAGTGAGCAACTCCTTGCCCATCACATCTCATGTGAGGTTCAATCATTTATCTAGCCCTTAATGCTCAGAATCTCAGGGACATCCATTTATTGATTTATTTTGCATTAGTTAAGTTAATCCCATTAAGCCAGTAAACATGTAAATAATTTTAAAATCCTCATGCACATCCATTATTGGTCATTAACAATTTACATATTTACAACATCTCATGCTTAACAATTATTCTAAAGAAAATCTCTAAAATTAAATGCATCACATGCAAGTATTTAAAATTTTTTAAAATAATTGCCTCAATGGAGGGCCCATGATATAATTACTTTAATTATGTCATTTTTAACTTAATCATTTGTTTGGAAGATTCAGTGGTCGGCTTAATTACTATTATAGTATCACTTTGTACATTATCCAATTGGCATGCGTATATCATATACTTGCATATATTCCCATACATTTCATGCATACATGGATAAACAAATAATAGGGTATGATCATGGACTTTCTAAGGGATTCAATTTTAAGCCACCAAGAATTGAATCAGGGCATTCCTATGTGTATTTCATTCATTCATTTTACAAGAGTTGCTGAAGGAGTACATAATCAACACTTGATCTTGATTTCCTCCCACTGGTCCCACCAAAGCTCTTGACCTCCTTGATCTTCTTGCAATCCAATTACATTGTAATCCTTAACATACCAAGGTGAATTTATAAGAATATGGACTTTAAGGTCCTCAAATAAATGAAATTACAAATCAAATTATTACAACACTTATAATACATGCCACTAAAATAAAATTAATTATTTTACAACCCAAAGAAAAATAAAAGAAATAAATCCAATCACATTGGTCTCTTTGTTGTCCATGATCATCTATTATGCATATTAAAATTTAACAATTAAATAAAATATACATACTACAAATTAAATTGAATATCACATATTCAACCAAAAAATTCAGATTTGAATCTCATTCAAATAAATTTAAATTTAGAAACTCTTTCCAAATTTAATACCTTGAAAACAATTTTCAAAAAATTAATTGTGTGATTAAAATTTCTAATTAAATAATTTAATTAGTTATGGGCCTAAGTATGGGCTTTAAAGTATACAACAATTGTACAATTAGGCCCAAAACCATGCGTCCCATCTTCACTCTCTTGATGCCGCCACCATGGTGCACTTCAACATGTATGCTGCCACACATATGGCACCCAAACAGCTTTAGATCAATTCAAATTTGATCCAATCACATAATTAAATCTCATATTCAATCCTAATGGCAAATGTAGTGGCTCTGATACCAATTGAAGGAGCGGAAGCATGTCGATTAGTTCACTGGAGAATTGAATTTCAAAATTTTCATCTAGGGTTTCACGCATCATGCCACATCTCTTATGTGCCTAATCAATTTCAATGCTCAATTGCATATTAAAACACTTTTAATATATATTAGGATCTATGTTTGCCATTCAAGATTGTGAATTAACAAATTAATTCATTTAAACCCTAGTTTGAAAGAGAAGTTTGGACACTAACCTCTTTGATGCACTATGGATGCAATTGGCACTTTTAGGAAGCACCTAGGACCCCAAGTGTTGTCCCTCTAGCTTGTCCACACCAAGATCGCCAATGGACAGCCCCCAAATCAGCTTCTCAAGGCTTGCCAACCAATTATAATTTGGGTTTTTGGCTTTAGAGAGGTTGTATGTATGTATAAGACACTAGATATAATTTCTAGCAATTTTAATTCAAAGAGAATGGAGTGATTCTCTTTGAATTGATGAGAAAGCAAGAAGAGGAAAGCGGGAGAAAAGTGTGCTGCCACCTTGAGGAAGAGAGAATGTTATGATTTATTCTTCTTTCTTTTCCCTTTTATAATTAGGTCATTAAGTCACTTAAACCCTATGCCACATGTCACCACCACATTGCATCTTATTATTAATTGACTTAATCACATAAACCAAGTGTCAAAGCTAGACTTAATCTTGATTTTAATCATCCTACATGATGGGAAGATAAATGACAAGCTTATATGGTGTCACACCTTACCCCTCTGCAAGGCATAACATGATCCCATAGAATACTTAATGAACTACCGAACTTCACCTACCGATAACTCATTAAGTACCCTACAAAGGATTTTAAAACGATTTTCTTACATTTTGGAAGTGGTGAACTTTTTGGTAGAAATTAAAACCATTTATTCAAGGTTTAAATACTAGTAAAATTTTATCCATTTTAAATTTTTCAGCAATTTTTATAAAAATTTTGATAGAGTTCCGTTTGTAATTAGAGAAAACAGTTCTTCAAATACATAAAAAAAAAAACACTTCCAAAAATATTTCACAACTCCCAACCTTCAATAACTCAATCAGCTCAGTTCAACACACTTCAAAATAATTTCACAATACAATTCAAGACTTATCATCTCAAAATATTTAATATCTCCAATCACAAAGCATAAAGTAAGAAATTCATAAGTACAAATATTAATTTACAGAAGGAAATCCAAAAAAAATATTATTACAATTTATTTACAACTGCTCAACTTTCATTGATACATATAACATTTCTATATTTACATCAAAATTATCTACAAGGGTATAAAATAATACCCGTACAAAAGATTGGTGTGATCTTCAACTCAGTAGTAGCTCACTCTGCTGCTTTTTCCTTGCTCTTATCTGCGACAGCAAAATAAGCTATCGCTGAGTATAAAAATACTCAGTGGTGCACAATAAAAATTTAAAATGCAATAAATAAATCATTCATTGCGAAACACAATTTAAATGTTTCTCAATCACATTTCACAATATTAAAGTTCATAATAACATCATTTTGTCAAATAATATATTAAACACAGTTTAGTCAAACAATTTCATAAACACAGTGTTGCCAAAGTCATACACAACTTAAGCCATGACACAAAATTTCCGATCAATGCCGCGTTGTACACCACGACAAAGCAATCTCAACCCCATTAATCGAAATCAATGAGGGAGGTGGCTAGCTAGCTAATGAGTACTCATCTGATCTCAACCTCAACTGGCAAGCCAGAGAGGGAGGCAAATAAACGATCTCAACCCCATAAATGGAGGAGGAATAATGTGATACTGTCATGCTAAGTGTGAACATAAAATCAATTCAAAACAATTTATACAAACAATTTATGAGAAATTTGATCAATTTTCAAAGTCACATTTACGATTATAAAATGGCAACACAGTACATAATTAATCAAAGAAGTCAAATTTTTTAGATTAAAATATTTAAACAATTATTATTGTGCACAAACCTGACGTGAGTCGCCTTTAGGCCTTGACTCAGTCTCTTCGAGTTTTCAAGTCTTTTTCAGCTGAAACAAATAGTTTCACAGTGTTTCAGTACCATAACTTAGCATAAATCCAAAAATAAATTTCACTTCATTTTTACCTAGCTTTAATGTACTAATTTCGATGTTCTCGAAGTTTTTGTGTTTCGGGTTACTATTCACTACACTATTCAAGTCAAATTGTTGACTTTTTAAGGCTTAATAGGTATGGGCACTCCAACTTCACCCACATACCACATTTTGGTCATTAAATTTGTTGATTTTGGTCATTTTCTCAAAGTTTAAGTCCTTTTGGCCAAATTGTCAAATTTTCAGTTTTGGTGCTCCAAGTTGCACTGTTCCATTGGTTAATTTACTGTGGGAATTTGGCAAACCTTCATTCATAGAAAATGTTCCTTATTGTCTTAAGTTTATTCTCATTTTTGGATCACTCCAATTGGAGTTTTGTAGCTCCAGTTATGGCCCTTTGAATCAGGGCTGCCGGATGGAAAATAACCCAGATTTTCTGGGCAAAGTTTGGTGCTGGCAGATTTGAGTCACCGACTTGGGGTGGCCAAATGACTTAGTTGCTGGCAGAATTTAGACTTGTGTTCTTCATGAAAGTTTTAGGTCTATATGTGATCTAACCACTGGCAAAATTTCAGGTCAATTTGACCTGCCTAGCTCGAGTTATGACCAAATGAACAAATACTGTTCATTTGGTCAGTTTATACAGTGGTAGACTGCTCTCAACCAACTTTGGTCAATTGGTTCACTAGGTTTTGGTCAGTTTTTGGGTGTGGTTCCTTAATGAAAATTGTGTCATTTTATGTCTATTTTCATCCCCAATTGGTGCCATATCAATTGGACTTGTAAAAATTCCGTTTTGGTCCTTCAAAGTTTACTTGGTCATGCTGCATTCACCCTACGAATTTGACTTCCATTCCAACAATTCCCACACATCTCCTTTGGTCATTATTGACCATTTTTCAGCTCACAATAGGTCAAAGTCATGATTTATGCATTTCTCCAAATTTTGGTTCACAAACCCTAACATTCAAACCCTAACTCATCCATCTCATGCATTTAATCACAATTAGTGCACTTAATCTTAACCATTCAACTAATCAAAGCTTTTAAACTCATTCTAATGCATCAAACCATACAATTTCATACTCCCCTCAACCAGGCCGAAATTTCAGTTTGGTCCTTCTCCCATGTTTTTGTCACACCTTACCCCTCTGTAAGGCATAACATGATCCCGTAGTATACCTAATGAATTACCAACTCCGTCTACTGATAACCCATTAAATGCACTACAAGGGATTTTAAAAACTTTTCTTACTTCTTTTACAGTGGTGAGCACTATTTACAGGTGTTAAAAACTTTGGTGAACTGAGGTGAAACAACTAACTCATTTGATTTATTTGGAATTTCTGTAAAAATTTTGGCAAGGTGCCATCTGTATTTTGGATAAAACAGTTCTTCAGAAAACCTGTAAAAAAAACACTTCAATAATTTTCCAAATCTCAACTCCAATACATTTCTCAACACAACAATTTATCAACACAATTCCATAGGAATTTTTCAAAGTCCGAGATAAGGAAATATAATACAACTTTTACAATCCAAAACACTCATAATTAATTTACAACTTCAAGGTACAATTTAATTTACAATCGCCAAAACCAAAAAGAAAATATACATACAAAGGTCATACATTACAAGATAAAATGCAAAATATCGTATACTCATAATACTGTGAAATCCTCATTGATGTATATGCACCTAGTCTGCCTGTCTGTCTCTACTGCGACAAAGAATAAATGCTATCACGAGACAATGTCTCAGTGGTGCACAACATTAACCAAATACAATTTAAATCACAATTCATAAATCATGTAAATAGTGGATACTTAAAACCATAGTCAAATTTAAGACAATAAAGGTCAATAAGAATTTAAACTCCATTTCTCAATATCACAATAATTTTCTATAAGTCGATCAGTTTGAATTCAAAAGACAAGATATGTCAATGAGAGTTTAAAATCCATTTCACAATCTCACAATACACATCAAGAAATTACACACCTTAATCATGATCCATAATTCAATTCATCCCAAAAGCCGATGGCTAATGAGGTATTCAATTCATCCCAAAAGTCGATGACTAATGAGGAATAACATGGCTAGCTAGCAAAAATATGAGTACTCATTCTATTCGTCCTCAACAAGCACACACCTCAACACTTCAGCCAGAGAGGGAATTCAATTCATCCCACTAGACAAGCTAGAGAGGAATACAATCAATATACATGATAGCTGTGGTTTCAAACCATTTCTAATGCTTTTTAATCAATAAGTATCCATCAATGTCATTCAAACCATTTTTCACAGTTTCAAACTATTTACAATATTTTTCAATCAATAAATATTCCTCAAACACATTTCCACAATTTAAAATAATGATATACAAATAATCAATATTTATTTCCATTGAAAATAATTCAAAAGAAAGCAGTTGTTGTGCACAAACCTCTCGATATTTGTCTCTGGTCTTGACTCGTATTTCTTTCCTTTTGTTGAGTCCTTGTTAATCGAGAAACACAATTTGAAGTGTTTCAAGATTAAATTAAATTGTCTCTATCGATGGGGTCCGTAAATAATGCAATCAACTCAATTATTCGCTTAATCACCTAATATACCGACCCTCGATGCGTTTTAGGTAAATTAGGTTTTAGTGTCGTTAATATGTCACACTCGATAGGGTTTTAGGTTTGGTATGTTTTACCAAAGTCATTTCCTTGTTTAGTGCATTTTAATGCAAATTGTCGATTCCGAACACTGGTTTGACCTAATCGACGATCTAGTTCCTCGGTTTTCGGTCTCGGTCGAAACTACAAACTTGTAGATCTAGGTCTTATTGCACGCGTGCAAAATTTCAGGTCAATCCGAGTTAAGTAGACCAAGTTATGGTCATTACACTATTGCTGGTCAAATGGTACCATTTTAGGTCAATTTTAGGTCAAAGTGGTCAATTCTGGTTCGGCCAGTTTTGGACCCGAACTTGTGCAAGTTGTTTGACTTGCTTATGGTCATTTTTGGGCTTTGGTGTCTTCATAAGACTTGTAGGTATGGGTCTTAACTATTCTTGGTCAAAATTTCAGGTCAATTGGACCTGGTTTGAGTGAGTTATGGCCTAAACACTCACTGCTGCCCAATTGGTCATTTTTCAGGTCCTAATTGCATCTAATCCGAATTGGTCAAATTTTTAGGTCACCTTGCAAGCAGAATTTTGGCATGGTTTCTCAATGAAAGTTGGCACATTTTGTGCCTAGTTTCACCTCAAATTGGTCTCATACTAATTAAGGTTACACATTCAAGGTTATAGGCCAAAATATACACTGCCCTTAATATGCATTACACACCCCAACTTCAAACACACACTTACCTTTGCAAGGTTTACTTCCATACCCTACCAAACTGTTTTGGCACATTACCAACAACATTTTCTACATAACATTAGCATTATTTTGGGCAGATTCCAATCACCCTCAACACACCAAATATCATTCACAATTACAATTTCTAAGTACCATTACAAACACACCTAAACATTACAAACTTTACATACACTTTACAATGTAAATTGACATACATATCATCAATCCTTCTAGGTCAATATGCTGCCCACACTCCCTTCCATATACACCATTATTCAAGTGTCCACAAGCTGCCACAATTCATTCATCAACATCACATTGCCGTACCATATGCCAATTCCCATCAAAGTGCATCATTCACCATATATACATGCATTAAATCACTATGTTACTAAATCACCATGATTAACATTATTTCTCATCAATTATATACACAAATACCTCATCAAAAACGTGACCCATGGCTGTCCAAAATGGCAACAACAATAACCCTTCAAACTCAAAATTTTCCTTCACCAAACCAATACCCATAACATGCATAAAAACTTTAACAAAGGATTTCTCAAAAATGCAAACTTACCTTTATTTGTAACTTGCTAAACCTTCACCAAACTTCTCAAAATTAGTATCAATATCTTCCTTGTGGTGTGTAGACCATTTTTCATGAAAGAACCTAAGAGAATGGAGTTGAAATGGAGAGAGGAAATGAAGCTCACAGACAAACGTCCATGGAGTTTCAAGGTTTCTTCAATTCGGCCATTTGAGAGAATTTTGAGGAAGATGGAATTTCAGATGGTGAGTGGACCATATCAGCCATATTTCAATGATAAATTAATCCTATAGTAGTCCACTAACTAAAATTAAAACATATTATAAGTTAACTTTCAATTAATCCACATTTAACCCATTATTTCCACTATTTATTTTAGGTACCATCAAATTAATTTTTCATTTCATTTTCTAAGTGTAATACTATTTATTTTTAATGGACATTTAGGTCAAAAGACAATTCGGGATGTCAAATGACCATAATGCCCCTGTTCGGGTGGCTTTTCCATTTTTCAGAATAATCGTATTTTGTCCTGCTTTTTCGATTTCTCACTTTTCTTTGTACTAATTATTTAATTTTTCTTTGATCTTTCTAATGATATTTATACTTCAATAAGGGTCTATTTATGTCCAAAAAAATATTTTCCAGGGTTCTCCGCAGTCTAGGGTTAGTCAACGGTCCACGCCGTGACTTCCCGGTGCGGTCACCCATCGCTAGGTTTCCCGGCTCGTTTAACTTGATCACATTTCTTTACTATGATTTTTCCTTTGTTTTTCTTTTCTTGTATTTCATTATTTTATGTCTCCTCACTCATATTGAAGTATTTGGTTCTAGGCATCCTAGCCGTCCGACAACACCGTCACCGAGCAAGAGAACGCACTACCGAACTTAGGGTGTTACAATTCTCCCCTTAAATAAATTTCGTCTCAAATTTTACTCGCATTAGTCTCTCGAACAATTGTGGGTGCTGTCTCCTCATATCCTCTTCACGTTCCCAAGTTGCTTCTCGCCCGAATGATGGTTCCACAAAGACTTTAACCAGTGTATCTGCTTGTTCCTCACCTGTTTCACCTCATAAGCCGTAATTTTTATGGGTTCTTCCTCATATGAGAGGTCCGATTTACTTCAATCTCTTCAACCGATAGTACATGAGATGGGTCTGATCTGCACTCTCCTTAACATGGACACATGGAAGACACTGTATCCTTGCTAGCTCTGGAGGTAATGCCAACCGGTATGCCAAGGGACCCACTCTTTCCGTAACTTCATATGGTCCGATGAAACGAGGACTCGCTTCCTTTCTCGCCAAATCTCATAATCCTCTTCCAAGGAGAAACTTTGAGGAATACCTTATCACCCATCGCATACTCAACATCTCTTCTCTTCAGATCAACATAGGACTTTGACGGCCTGATGCAGCCTTGAGCCTATCTCTCGATCAACTGATCTTTTCCTCTCCTCACTGGACAATTTCTGGCCCAATCATCTTCCTTTCACCTACTTCATCCCAACATAAGGGAGTTCTGCACTTCCTGCCATACAAAGCTTCATATGGAGGCATCCCTATGCTTGATTGGTAGCTGTTGTTATAAGCAAACTCAATCAAAGGCAAGTGTGTATCCCAACTACCTTCAAATTCAATCACACAAGCCCGTAGCATATCCTCCAATATCTGAATAACCCTCTCGCATCGCCATCCGTCTGTGGGTGGAATGTCTTTGAAGTTCAATCTAGTTCCTAGGGCTCTCTGAAGACTACCCCAGAATCTAGAAGTGAACCTAGGATCTCTGTCAGACACAATTGCTACTGGCACTCCATGCAGTTTTACAATCTCATATATGTACAATCTGGCCAATCTTTCCAGGCTATAGTCCATCCGAACAGGCAAAAAGTGAGCAGACTTAGTCAATCTGTCAACTATAACCCATACTGCATCATGACTACTCTGTGTCCTTGGAAGTCCTGTAACAAAATCCATAGTTATCCATTCCCATTTCCACTGCATCGACAAAGGATGTAACAAACCAGCTGGAACTTGATGTTCTGCCTTTACTTGCTGACAAGTTAGGCATTTGGAAACAAATTCAGCTATATCTCTCTTCATACCCATCCACCAGTAATGTTCTTTCAACCCTCTGTACATTTTAGTTCCACCAGGGTGCATAGCAAATGGAGACTCATGTGCTTCCTTCATAATGACTTGTCTCAATTCCACATCACTAGGAATGCACATTATACCCTGATGTAGCAATAAACCATCATCTCTCACAGAGAATTCAGGTTTCTTGCCCTGCTGGACTTCTTTCAGTAGCTTCTGATATTTTTCATCACTCTGTGCAGCCATTCTGATCTGATCAATCAACACTGGGTGTACATGCCATGCAACTACTGTCTGTCCCTCATCATCAACCTCTAAACTGGCATGCTGTGCTTTCAATTTATACACCATGGACAAAGGAGAAACTCTGAGACTTGCCATAGTCTTGCGACTTAAGGCGTCAGCCACCACATTTGCTTTCCCTGGCTGATAGTCTATTAAGCAATCATAATCTTTAATGAGTTCTAACCATCTCCTCTGCCTCAAATTCAATTCCTTCTGGGTGCCTAAGTACTTCAAGCTCTTGTGATCTGTGTAAATGTAGCATTTCTCCCCATACAAATAGTGTCTCCAGATCTTCAGAGCAAAAACAATAGTTGCTAACTCCAGATCATGTGTTGGGTAGTTCCTCTCATGCGGTTTCAGCTGGCGTGATGCATAAGCAATGACATTCTGATCTTGCATCAGTACACAGCCTAACCCATTGTGAGAAGCATCACTATAAACTGTGTATTCTTTACCCGGAGTAGGTAAAGTGAGAACTGAGCTTCGCTTAAGCACCTCTTCAACTCATCAAAACTCACGACATTTATCACCCACTCAAATTTTACATCTTTCCTACTCTGCTTGGTCATTGGATAAGATAACATAGAAAATCCCTTCACAAACCGACTGTAATATACAGCTAGGCCCAGAAAACTGTTAATTTATGTGATGTTCCTGCGCGGATTACAATTAACGATATCTTCTACCCATCGAATCTACCTTGATCCTTCAAATGACACAACATGTCCCAAAAAGGAGATTTCCTTCACCAAAATTCACATTTCGACAATTTGGCGTCACTGCTTTCTCCCTTAAAGTCTGCAGCATAATCCGTAGATGTCTATCATGCTCCTCTGCTCTCCTCGAGTTTATCAAATTTTCATCAATAAACACCACCACTAATTGATCAAGATATGGTCCAAGATAGTGTTCATCGATCCATAAAAGTACCGGAGCATTTGTCAACCCGAATGGCATTACTAGAAACTCATAGTGGCCATATCGAGTTCTCAAAGCGCTTTTGGGATACTCGCTTGCACCTTCAATCGATGATAACCAGATCACAAATCAATTTAGGAGAATATCACGCACTTTTCAATCGATCGAATGTATCATAAATGCTACGCAATGGACATCTGTACTTTATTGTCAACCTATTCAACCGCTCGTAGTCAATGCATAAGCGAGAGTACCATCCTTCTTCTTAACAAACAACACCGGTGCTCCCAAGGTGACACACTAGGGCGGATGAAGCCCTTTTCAAGTAATTCTTGTAATCAGATCTTCAACTCCTTCAACTCACTGGTGCCATTCTATATGGCGTTATGGAGATTGGATCCACACCGTGCGTAACATTAATTTCAAATCGCACTTCTCTTCCGGAGGTAATCCCGGCAATTCATCAGAAACACACGTGCGGAAAGTCATGTCGTAAGGATGTCCTTCAATGCTGGACTCCCCACTTGGGTGTCTACCACATGTGCCAAGTATGCTTCACACCCTTTTCTGATCATTTTTCTGGCTAGTGCAGCCGAAATGATGTTGGATGGCAATAGCAGCCTCTCCCCATGTATCACCACATCATCAGATCGAGGAGACCAAAAGTGGATCTTGATCTCTGATCAATCATGGAATGATGCCTAGCTAACCAATCCATGCCCAAGATGATATCATAATCTCTGAAGGGCATTTCAATGAGATCAGACAGGAAAGTGTGTCCTTGGATCACCAAAGGGCAATCTCTATACATCCTATTAACCCTGACTTCCTGTCCTAACGGACTTGTTACTAGCACCTCAAAGTCCATTTTTGTACATGGAACAGCAATGCAATCAATGATGCTAGCACTCACATAAGAATGGGTAGAACCCGGATCAAATAACACAAACACATTCTGGTTAAAAGTTGAGAAGGTACCAGCCACTACATCAGATGTCTCTGCCTCTTCTCTCTGTCTCATGGCATAGACTCGATCGAGCATCGTCTTGTTCTCAATGTTTCTTGTGCCTTGGTGCTCTTTGGGTTACCTCTACCCTGCCTCTACCTCTGCTAGGTGGTTGTGAGCTTACGTGACGTGGCTCGAATCGACCCCTTGCAGTAGTAGGAGGTGGTCCAACTCTGCGACTACTGGTGCAGTCCTTAGCAAAGTGTCCTGTGCCTCCACAGTTATAACAGGCTCCAATAGCCTTGTACAGATTCCACCATGATTCTTTCCACAAGTTTCACATTGGCGGGAGGATAGGAACTTCAGTACTCTGCGACCGGATAGGGAGGTCTCTGTCCCGAATGTCTTCCCTACCGCATTTCTTGCCACCTCCGCCATGTCCCCATAGTTCTTCCTCTTTCCAAGATGACCACTGGAACTCGATCTCTTGATTTTCCCTCTTTCTCTGTCTTCTCGACCTCTTCTTCTCGGGAGCGATCTCAAACTCAACTCTTTCCAACTCTAGGGCTTGAGAAACAAGTTCGGAGAAGTTAGTGTGTTTGAAGCCGAGCACTTGTACTGATCTTGGGCTTCAAGCCGCTTTCAAACCTCTTGCATCTCTCCTGCTGGTAGAGAGTAGACTCACCGCATAATGGCTAAGGCGGGAAAATTCTCTTTCATACTCACCGATCGCCCCTCTGTTTCAAACTTAAGAATTCTTGCGCTTTACGGTCTACATAGGCATCGAGGATGTATTTACTGCGAATTCACGAGGAAGTCATTCAGTCAAGATCGCAGTTCTACGGTGTGGGAATGGTTTTCCACCGATCATAAGCATCCCTTGTAGTAAGGATCCGAGTATTCAAGTCGAGCTCCTCTGTACAATGAAGTTTCTTGAACACCCTATCCATCCTCTCTAACCACTGCTCACTTCTATAGGATCTCTGTCCCTTAAACTCTGTAGCCCCATACTTCATCAATTTATCATACTGCCTTGTAGGAGACTGTGTTTGTACCACGGGTGTCTGAATTGGGACTTGAGTAGGCGCATTACAAGACATTTGTTGGAATATTGCAGCCATCTGTTGAAGCGAAGCAGAAATCTGCGATCGCTGCGGTGTCTTCTTTGAACCATCGACATTTTGTACAATGGGGCATCCCCTTGCACCTCAGCCTCAATAGACTGATCGACTGAACGATCACCCTCTTCCATATTCAATGCGAGGATCTTAGCTTTCCTGAACAATAACACAAGAATATTCACTCTCGTTAGTGCATATTTATACTGTAATGTACTGTATGTATCAAACAATGATATTGAGCAGTTGTACTATGCAGAAAGAACATTCAAATAACAGGTGAAAATGGAATTTAAAAACTTTGCTCTGATACCACTAAAACATGTCACACTTTACCCCTCTGTAAGGCATAACATGATCCCGTAGTATACCTAATGAATTACCAACTCCGTCTACTGATAACCCATTAAATGCACTACAAGGGATTTTAAAAACTTTTCTTACTTCTTTTACAGTGGTGAGCACTATTTACAGGTGTTAAAAACTTTGGTGAACTGAGGTGAAACAACTAACTCATTTGATTTATTTGGAATTTCTGTAAAAATTTTGGCAAGGTGCCATCTGTATTTTGGATAAAACAGTTCTTCAAAAAACCTGTAAAAAAAACACTTCAATAATTTTCCAAATCTCAACTCCAATACATTTCTCAACACAACAATTTATCAACACAATTCCATAGGAATTTTTCAAAGTCCGAGATAAGGAAATATAATACAACTTTTACAATCCAAAACACTCATAATTAATTTACAACTTCAAGGTACAATTTAATTTACAACTGCTCAAAACCAAAAGAAAATATACATACAAAGGTCATACATTACAAGACAAAATGCAAAATCTTTGGTATACTCATAATACCAAGAAATCCCTCATTTGGATGTATATGCGGCCTAGTCTGTACCTGCTCTGTCTCTACTGCGGCAATAAAATGCTATCGCTGAGACAATGTCTCAGTGGTGCACAACATTAACCAAATACAATTTAAATCACAATTCATAAATCATGTAAATAGTGGATACTTAAAACCATAGTCAAATTTAAGACAATAAAGGTCAATAAGAATTTAAACTCCATTTCTCAATATCACAATAATTTTCCATAAGTCAGATCAGGTTTGAATTCAAAAGACAGTATATGTCAATGAGAGTTTAAAATCCATTTCACAATCTCACAATACACATCAGTAAATTACACACAGCTTAATCATGATCCATAATTCAATTCATCCCAAAAGCCGATGGCTAATGAGGTATTCAATTCATCCCAAAAGTCGATGACTAATGAGGAATAACATTGCTAGCTAGCAAAAATATGAGTACTCATTCTATTCGTCCTCAACAGGCACACACCTCAACACTTCAGCCAGAGAGGGAATTCAATTCATCCCACTAGACAAGCTAGAGAGGAATACAATCAATATACATGATAGCTGTGGTTTCAAACCATTTCTAATGCTTTTTAATCAATAAGTATCCATCAATGTCATTCAAACCATTTTCACGATTTCAAACTATTTACAATATTTTTCAATCAATAAATATTCCTCAAACACATTTCCACAATTTAAAATAATGATATACAAATAATCAATATTTATTTCCATTGAAAATAATTCAAAAGAAACAGTTGTTGTGCACAAACCTCTGATATTTGTCTCCTGGTCTTGACTCGAGATTTCTTTCCCTTTTCTTTGAGTCCTTGTTAATCGAGAAACACAATTTGAAGTGTTTCAGATACTAAATTAAATTGTCTCTATCGATGGGGTCCGTAAATAATGCAATCAACTCAATTATTCGCTTAATCACCTAATATACCGACCCTCGATGCGTTTTAGGTAAATTAGGTTTTAGTGTCGTTAATATGTCACACTCGATAGGGTTTTAGGTTTGGTATGTTTTACCAAAGTCATTTCCTTGTTTAGTGCATTTTAATGCAAATTGCTGGATTCCGGAAACTGGTTTGACCTAACCGGACGATCTAGTTCCCTCGGTTTTTGGGTCTCGGTCGAAACTACAAACTTGTAGATCTAGGTCTTATTGCACGCGGTGCAAAATTTCAGGTCAATCCGAGTTAAGTAGACCAAGTTATGATCATTACACTATTGCTGGTCAAATGGTACCATTTTAGGTCAATTTTAGGTCAAAGTGGTCAATTCTGGTTCGGCCAGTTTTTGGACCCGAACTTGTGCAAGTTGTTTGACTTGCTTATGGTCATTTCTGGGCTTTGGTGTCTTCATAAGACTTGTAGGTATGGGTCTTAACTATTCTTGGTCAAAATTTCAGGTCAATTGGACCTGGTTTGAGTGAGTTATGGCCTAAACACTCACTGCTGCCCAATTGGTCATTTTTCAGGTCCTAATTGCATCTAATCCGAATTGGTCAAATTTTTAGGTCACCTTGCAAGCAGAATTTTGGCATGGTTTCTCAATGAAAGTTGGCACATTTTGTGCCTAGTTTCACCTCAAATTGGTCTCATACTAATTAAGGTTACACATTCAAGGTTATAGGCCAAAATATACACTGCCCTTAATATGCATTACACACCCCAACTTCAAACACACACTTACCTTTGCAAGGTTTACTTCCATACCCTACCAAACTGTTTTGGCACATTACCAACAACATTTTCTACATAACATTAGCATTATTTTGGGCAGATTCCAATCACCCTCAACACACCAAATATCATTCACAATTACAATTTCTAAGTACCATTACAAACACACCTAAACATTACAAACTTTACATACACTTTACAATGTAAATTGACATACATATCATCAATCCTTCTAGGTCAATATGCTGCCCACACTCCCTTCCATATACACCATTATTCAAGTGTCCACAAGCTGCCACAATTCATTCATCAACATCACATTGCCGTACCATATGCCAATTCCCATCAAAGTGCATCATTCACCATATATACATGCATTAAATCACTAGGTTACTAAATCACCATGATTAACATTATTTCTCATCAATTATATACACAAATACCTCATCAAAAACGTGACCCATGGCTGTCCAAAATGGCAACAACAATAACCCTTCAAACTCAAAATTTTCCTTCACCAAACCAATACCCATAACATGCATAAAAACTTTAACAAAGGATTTCTCAAAAATGCAAACTTACCTTTATTTGTAACTTGCTAAACCTTCACCAAACTTCTCAAAATTAGTATCAATATCTTCCTTGTGGTGTGTAGACCATTTTTCATGAAAGAACCTAAGAGAATGGAGTTGAAATGGAGAGAGGAAATGAAGCTCAAAGAAAAACGTCAATGGAGTTTCAAGGTTTCTTCAATTCGGCCATTTGAGAGAATTTTGAGGAAGATGGAATTTCAGATGGTGAGTGGACCATATCAGCCATATTTCAATGATAAATTAATCCTATAGTAGTCCACTAACTAAAATTAAAACATATTATAAGTTAACTTTCAATTAATCCACATTTAACCCATTATTTCCACTATTTATTTTAGGTACCATCAAATTAATTTTTCATTTCATTTTCTAAGTGTAATACTATTTATTTTTAATGGACATTTAGGTCAAAAGACAATTCGGGATGTCAAATGACCATAATGCCCTTTTCGGTTGGCTTTCCCGATTTTTCGGTAACACCGTATTTTGTCTGTTTTTCGATTTCTCACTTTTCTTTGTACTAATTATTTAATTTTTCTTTGATCTTTCTAATGATATTTATACTTCAATAAGGGTCTATTTATGTCCAAAAAAATATTTTCCAGGGTTCCCCGCAGTCCAGGGTTAGTCAACGGTCCACGCCGTGACTTCCCGGTGCGGTCACCCATCGCTAGGTTTCCCGGCTCGTTTAACTTGATCACATTTCTTTACTATGATTTTTCCTTTGTTTTTCTTTTCTTGTATTTCATTATTTTATGTCTCCTCACTCATATTGAAGTACGGTTCTAGGCATCCTAGCTGTCCGGACAACACTGGTCACCGGAGCAGTAGAACGCACTACCGAACTTAGGGGTGTTACAGTTTTTATTTCATTTCATAAATTCTAAGCTCATTTCAACCATTACATATGCATTTAAAGAAGTAAAATGGTAAGTTAGCACACTAACCTTTCTTAAAGCTTCAAAACCCAATCTTTAACTCTTCTTTCTTCTTGTAATTCTTCTTCTCAAGTTGCAATAACAAGCTCTAGTGAAGTTTTTTGGGGATTTATTAAGGTTGAGTGGAGGAATTAAAGCTTGAGTGCAAGCTTTAATGGAGGATTTTCATGGAGATGAAATGGAGAAGGTGGGGCGGCATGATGGGAAGGAAGAAGACAATTCTAAATTTTTTTTTTCTTTTTGTTTTCTTTTATCTTTATCCCTTTTAGAAGACTAAAAATCCAATTTAACAAATAATTTAATTAATTTGTTTATGACATCATGCATGAGGTCATGCATGATGTCATCACCTTTTTACTTTTTCATTTTCCTCTCTTTTTTTATTTTTTTATTAGTTCTTTAATTTAATTCTCAATTCGAAAATTTTCTTTTCTCCGACTTTATTTGACAGTTAGGTTAGGAGTCAGCTCTCAGGGTCAATTGACCAAATTGCCCCTCATCAGTTCATCCCGGTTTACAAATAATCCAATATTTCTTCCGGCTCCCTGACCTAATTATTTGACTGTCTTAATAGTTCTTTTTCGTGATTTTCTCTTTTCCACTGTGTTCATAAGGGTCCTAAGGACCGCAGCATCACATTTTACGGTTCGAAATTTGAGTTTAAAATGACTTGTGATGCGTTCAGGAGGTCACCCGACCTTTGTGACTCTCGGCTCGTTTAACTTTTTATGTTCTGTTTTTCTTATTTATACTTAACTAATTGAACATTACTAATTTTTTGTGTTTATAGTTTCTCTAGTTGTCTTAAGTATGGTTCTAATCCCCTTAATTGTCCGGACCGACACCGGTCACCGGAACAGTGAAATATACCAGGCTATACAAATAGGGGTGTTACAATTCTCCCCCCCTTAAAATAAATTTCGTCTCGAAATTTTACCTGGTATCAATCTCTAAACAGCTGTGGGTGTTGTTTCCTCATGTCCTCCTCTCGTTCCCAAGTAGCTTCTTGGCCCGAATGATGGTTCCACAGCACTTTTACCAATGGTATCTGCTTGTTTCGTAGCTGTTTCACCTCATAAGCCAGAATCTTTATGGGTTCTTCTTCATATGTGAGGTCTGGATTTACTTCAACTTCTTCTACTAGTAGTACATGAGATAGGTCTGATCGATACCTCCTCAACATAGACACATGGAAGACATTATGTATCTTCTCCAACTCTGGAGGTAGTGCCAAACGATATGCCAAAGGACCAACTCTTTCCAATACCTCATATGGCCCGATAAAATGAGGACTTAGTTTCCCCTTCCTGCCGAATCTCATAATCCTCTTCCAAGGAGAAACCTTGAGGAAAACTTTCTCACCCACTGCATACTCAATATCCCTTCTTTTCAAATCAATATCGGACTTCTGACAGTCTGATACAGCTTTAAGTCGATCTCTGATCACCCTGATTTTCTCTTCAGTCTGTTGAACAATTTTGGGTCCAATCATTTTTCTTTCACCCACGTCATCCCAACACAACGGGGTTCTACATTTCCTGCCATACAAAGCTTCATATAGAGGCATCCCAATGCTTGATTGGTAGCTGTTGTTGTAAGCAAACTCAATCAAAGGCAAGTGTGCATCCTAACTACCCTCAAACTCAATCACACAAGCCCGTAGCATGTCCTCCAAGATCTGAATTACCCTCTCTGACTGGCCATGCATGCGTGGGTGGAATGCGATCGAAGTTCAATCTAGTTCCTAGGGCTCTCAAGACTACCTCGAATCTAGAAGTGAACCTAGGATCTCTGCGATACAATGGATACGGCACTCCATGAAGTCTCACAATCTCATCAATGTACAACTTTGGCCAATCTGTTTAGGCGTAGTCCATTCGGATCGCGTAAAATGAGCGGACTTAGTTAGTGCATCGACAATGACCCATCTTGCATCATGACTCTTACGTGTCCTCGGAAGTCCCATTAAAAATCCATAGTTATTCTTTCCCATTTCCATTCGCACCGGCGGTGGATGTAATAACCCAGTTGGTACTTGATGCTCTGCCTTTACTTGCTGACAAGTTAGGCATTTGGATACAAACTCTGCCACATCTCTTTTTAAACCCATCCACCAGTAATGCTCCTTTAGCCCTCTATACATTTTTGTACCACCAGGGTGCATAGCAAAAGGAGACCATGTGCTTCCTTCAAAATGATCTGCCTCAAATCAACATCATTAGGAACACACATTCTACCCTGGTGTAGCAATAGACCATCATCTCTGATTGAGAACTCTGGTTTTTGCCTGTAGAACTTCTTCCAACGATTTACGATACTTTTCATCATTACGGCGACCATTACGATCTGATCAATTAACACTGGCTGTACATGCCATGCAACTGTTGTCTGTCCCTCATCATTAATCTCCAAAACTAACATGTAATGATCTCAACTCATGTACCAAAAACAAGGGAGTAACCTGTAGACTTGCCATAGTCTTGCGACTTAAGGCGTCAGCCACAACATTAGCTTTCCCTGGCTGATAGTCTATCAGACAATCATAGTCTTTTATTAACTCTAACCATCTCCTCTGTCTCAAATTCAACTCTTTTTGGGCGCCCAAATACTTCAAACTCTTATGATCTGTGTAGATGTAGCACTTCTCCCCATACAAATAATGTCTCCAGATCTTAAGAGCAAACACAATAGCTGCAAGCTCCAAGTCATGTGTTGGATAATTCCTCTCATGTGGTTTTAGCTGGCGTGATGCATAGGCAATGACATTTCGATCTTGCATCAACACACAACCTAACCCATTGTGAGAAGCATCAGAATCGTATATTCTTTACCCGGTGTAGGTAAAGTCGGATCGAGCCTCAGTCAAACATCTTTTCAATTCATCAAAACTTTGCTGGCATTTGTCCGTCCACTGAAATTTCACATCCTTTCTAAGTAGCTTAGTCAATGGAGATGCCAACATGGAGAATCCCTTCACAAATCGATGGTAGTATCCAGCTAACCCCAAAAAACTACGAATCTCCGTGACATTTCTGAGTGGCTTCCAATTAAGGACAGCTTCAATCTTGCTAGGATCTACCTTAATACCCTCTGCTGATACTATGTGCCCTAAAAAGGATATCTCCTTCAGCCAAAATTCACATTTCGACAATTTAGCATATAGTTGTTTCTCCCTCAAAGTCCGCAGTACAATCCGCAGATGTCTATCATGCTCTTCTGCATTCCTCGAATAGACCAATATATCATCAATAAATACCACAACAAACTGGTCGAGGTATGGTCTGAAGATAGTGTTCATCAGATCCATAAAAGCAGCCGGAGCATTAGTTAACCCGAATGGCATGATCAAGAACTCATAATGGCCATAGCGGGTTCTGAAGGCAGTTTTAGGAATACTCTGCTCTTGTACTTTCAGCTGATAATAACCTGATCTCAGGTCAATTTTGGAGAACACAGCTGCACCCTTCAACTGATCAAACAAGTCATCAATGCGGGGCAATGGGTATCTGTTCTTTATTGTCACCTTATTCAACTGCCGATAGTCAATGCATAACCGGAGAGTGCCATCTTTCTTCTTTATAAACAATACTGGCGCTCCCCAAGGTGACACACTAGGGCGGATAAAGCCCTTATCAAGGAGCTCTTGCAACTGTACGTTCAATTCTTTTAGTTCTGCAGGTGCCATTCTGTATGGTGTTATGGAGATTGGGTCCACAACAGGCATAATATTAATTTCAAACTGCACTTCTCTTTCTAGAGGTAATCTTGGCAATTCTTCAGGAAATACATCCGGAAAGTCACATACAGTAGGAATGTCCTTCAGTGCTGGACTCCCCACTTGGGTGTCTATCACATGTGCCAAGTATGCCTCACACCCTTTTTTAATCGTTTTTCTGGCCAGTGCAGCTGAAATGATGTTTGAAGGTAATAACTGCCTCTCCCCATGTATTACTACATCGCCATACTGAGGAAGTCCAAAAGTGACTGTCTTCAGTCTATAGTCAATCATTGCATGATGCCTGGCTAACCAATCCATGCCCAAGATAATATCATAATCTCTGAAGGGCATTTCAATTAAATCAGACAAAAAAGTGTCCTTGGATCACCAAAGGACAATCCCTATATAACCTATTTACCCTGACCTCTTGGCCTAATGGACTAGTTACTGGCACATCATAGTCCATTGGTACACACTGAATAGTAGTAGAACACATCACACTGGCACTAACATATGAATGTGTGGAGCCAGGATCAAATAACACATGCACATCTTGGTCAAGGATGGAGAAATTACCAGCTACAACTTCTGATGTTTCAGCTTCCTCCCTCTGATGCATGGTATACACTCTGACTGGTGCGCCACTGGATACTGGCTGGTTAACAGTGCTTTGACTTCCAGGAGTGCTACCAGGACCCCTACCTCTGCCTCTACCTCTAACAGCTGACGGTGACCCTCTAGGTGCAGAGACTTGGGCTGATCCTTCCGATATAACAAAAGATCCAGACCGGCGCGGACTAGTGCAATCCTTTGCGAAATGTCCGCTCCCTCCACAGTTAAAACATGCGCCAGTAGCTTTGAAGCAAACCCCGCCATGAGTTTTCCCATAAGTTTCACACTGTCGTACTGATAGAGATCTTCGAGAAGCTTGTTGGGTCGGCTGACCAGACTGGGGTGGTCTTTGGCCAAAAAATCTACCTCTGCCAGATTTACGGGAGCTAGATCCCCCAAACTATTTCCTCTTCCCAGAACCACTTTCAGATGCTTGCCCCGTAGTCTTTTCAGTATTCTCTTGAGGACCCTTCTTCACTGCCCCTTCTGATTCTATCCTTTCCAGTTCCAGGGCCTGTGAGATCAATTCAGCGAAATTCTGATGTCTGAAACCCACAACTTACATCCTCAGACTTGGCCTTAGCCCGGACTCAAACCTCTTGCATCTGTCTCTGGGGGTGGAGACTAAGCTTCCAGCATAGTGGCTTAGCCTTGAGAAGTCTCTCTCATACTCTGCTATGGTTCGGTCCCCTTGCTTCAAACTCAGGAATTCTTGCAATTTCTTATCTACATATGCATCAAGAACCCATTTCTGCCTGAATTCCCTCAGGAAGTCTACCCATGTCAGCACAAGTGGCTCAACCAGGCTGTAGGGGATGGTCTTCCACCATCCATATGCATCCCTTTGTAACAAGGAAACAGAATACTCGAACTTCATCTCTTCCATACACTGCAGTTTTCTGTAAACTAGTTCCATTCTTTCCAACCACTGTTCTGCCTCCAGTGGATCCACAGTGCCTTTAAACTCAGTGGCCCCAAATTTCATCAGTTTTTCGTATTGCCGAGCTGAGGGCTGTGGTTGTGCTACAGGTACTGGCATCTGAGCTTGGGGTGGCACATTACCCGCCATTTGCTGGAAGAACGCAGCCATCTGCTGTACAAATTGAGCAGGAAACTGCGGTGCTGGAGCAGGAGCTGGAGTGGCTGACCCACTCACGTTCTGGAGTGCTGGGGCTTCCCTTTAAACCTGATCCTCAACAGATTGTTCTTCGGAATGATCTCCTCCTTCCATTCCGTTTTCTCAAAATTTCTACTTCCTGAGATCAAACACAAGGAGGTTGACCTCCGTTAATGCATATTCATGATGTAAATATGTCATATGTATCAATTTAAGACACTTGAGCAGTTGTACTTATCAATAAAATGTTCATACACATAGTCAAAATTTATTGAAAAACTATGCTCTGATACCACTAAAACATGTCACACCTTACCCCTCTGTAAGGCATAACATGATCCTGTAGAACACTTAATGAACTACCGAACTTCACCTACCGATAACTCATTAAGTACCCTACAAGGGATTTTAAAACGATTTCCTTACATTTTGGAAGTGGTGAGCTTTTTGGAAGAAATTAAAACCATTTATTCAAGGTTTAAATACTAGTAAAAATTTTGTCCATTTTAAATTTTACCGCAATTTTTATAAAAATTTTGACAGAGTTCCGTTTGTAATTAGAGAAAACAGTTCTTCAAATACCTAAAAAAAAAACACTTCCAAAAATATTTCACAACTCCCAACCTTCAATAACTCAATCAGCTCAGTTTAACACACTTCAAAATAATTTCACAATACAATTCAAGACTTATCATCTCAAAATATTTAATATCTCCAATCACAAAGCATAAAGTAAGAAATTCATAAGTACAAATATTAATTTACAGAAGGATATCCAAAAAAAATATTTTTACAATTTATTTACAACTGCTCAACTTTCATTGATACATACAACATTTCTATATTTACATCAAAATTATCTACAAGGGTATAAAATAATGCCCGTACAAAAAATTGGTGTGATCTTCAACTCAGTAGCAGCTCACTCTGTTGCTTTTTCCTTGCTCTTATCTGCGATAGCAAAATAAGCTATCGCTGAGTATAAAAATACTCAGTGGTGCACAATAAAAATTTAAAATGCAATAAATAAATCATTCATTGCCATACATAATTTAAATGTTTCTCAATCACATTTCACAATATTAAAGTTCATAATAACATCATTTTGTCAAATAATCTATTAAACACAGTTTAGTCAAACAATTTCATAAACACAGTGTTGCCAAAGTCATACACAACTTAAGCCATGACACAAAATTTCCGATCAATGCCGCGTTGTACACCACGACAAAGCAATCTCAACCCCATTAATCGAAATCAATGAGGGAGGTGGCTAGCTAGCTAATGAGTACTCATCCGATCTCAACCTCAACTGATAAGACAGAGAGGGAGGAAAATAAACGATCTCAACCCCATAAATGGAGGAGGAATAATGTGATACTGCCATGCTAAGTTTGAACATAAAATCAATTCAAAATAATTTATACAAACAATTTATGAGAAATTTGATCAATTTTCAAAGTCACATTTACGATTATAAAAATGGCAACACAGTACATAATTAATCAAAGAAGTCAAATTTTGAGATTAAAATATTTAAACAATTATTATTGTGCACAAACCTAACGTGAGTCGCCTTTAGGCCTTGACTCAGTCTCTTCGAGTTTCCAAGTGTTTTTCAGCTGAAACACACAGTTTCACAGTATTTCAGTACCATAACTTAGCATAAATCCAAAAATAAATTTCACTTCATTTTTACCTAGCTTTAATGTACTAATTTCGACGTTCTCAAAGTTTTTGTGTTTTGGGTTACTATTCACTACACTATTCAAGTCAAATTGTTGACTTTTTAAGGCTTAATAGGTATGGGCACTCCAACTTCACCCACATACCACATTTTGGTCATTAAATTTGTTGGTTTTGGTCATTTTCTCAAAGTTTAAGTCCTTTTGGCCAAATTGTTAAATTTTCAATTTTGGTGCTCCAAGTTGCACTGTTCCATTGGTTAATCTACTGTGGGAATTTGGCAAACCTTCCTTCATAGAAAATGTTCCTTATTGTCTTAAGTTTATTCTCATTTTTGGATCACTCCAATTGGAGTTTTGTAGCTCCAGTTATGGCCCTTTGAATCAGGGCTGCCGGATGGAAAATAACCCAGATTTTCTGGGCAATGTTTGGTGCTGGTAGATTTGAGTCACCGACTTGGGGTGGCCAAATGACTTAGTTGCTGGCAGAATTTAGACTTGTGTTCTTCATGAAAGTTTTAGGTCTATATGTGATCTAACCACTGATAAAAGTTCAGGTCAATTTGACCTGCCTAGCTCGAGTTATGACCAAATGAACAAACACTGTTCATTTGGTCAGTTTATACAGTGGCAGACTGCTCTCAACCAACTTTGGTCAATTGGTTCACTAGGTTTTGGTCAGTTTTTGGGCATGGTTCCTTAATGAAAATTGTGTCATTTTATGTCTATTTTCATCCCCAATTGGTGCATATCAATTGGACTTGTAAAATTTCCGTTTTGGTCCTTCAAAGTTGGCTTGGTCATGCTGCCAGCAGCATGACCATTCAACCTACTAATTTGACTTCCATTCCAACAATTCCCACACATCTCCTTTGGTCATTATTGACCATTTTTCAGCTCACAATAGGTCAAAGTCATGATTTATGCATTTCTTCAAATTTTGGTTCACAAACCCTAACATTCAAACCCTAACTCATCCATCTCATGCATTTAATCACAATTAGTGCACTTAATCTTAACCATTCAACTAATCAAAGCTTTTAAACTCATTCTAATGCATCAAACCATACAATTTCATACTCCCCTCAACCAGGCCGAAATTTCAGTTTGGTCCTTCTCCCATGTTTTTATTTCATTTCATAAATTCTAAGCTCATTTCAACCATTACATATGCATTTAAAGAAGTAAAATGGTAAGTTAGCACACTAACCTTTCTTAAAGCTTCAAAACCCAATCTTTAACTCTTCTTTCTTCTTGTAATTCTTCTTCTCAAGTTGCAATAACAAGCTCTAGTGAAGTTTTTTGGGGATTTATTAAGATTGAGTGGAGGAATTAAAGCTTGAGTGCAAGCTTTAATGGAGGATTTTCATGGAGATGAGAGGGAGAAGGCGGCATGATGGGAAGGAAGAAGACAATTCTAAATTTTTTTTTTCTTTTTGTTTTCTTTTATCTTTATCCCTTTTAGAAGACCAAAAATCCAATTTAACAAATAATTTAATTAATTTGTTTATGACATCATGCATGAGGTCATGCATGATGTCATCACCTTTTTACTTTTTCATTTTCCTCTCTTTTTTTTTATTTTTTTATTAGTTCTTTAATTTAATTCTCGATTCAGAAATTTTCTTTTCTCCGATTTTATTTGACAGTTAGGTCAGGAGTCAGCTCTCGGGGTCAATTGACCAAATTGCCCCTCACCGGTTCATCCCGCTTTACAAATAATCCAATATTTCTTCCGGCTCCCTGACCTAATTATTTGACTGGCTTAACAGTTCATTTTCTTGATTTTCTCTTTTCCACTGTGTTCATAAGGATCCTAAGGACCGCAGCATCACATTTTACGGTTCGAAATTTGAGTTTAAAATGACTTCGCAGTCGTTCCCGAGGAGGTCACCCATCGCTGTGACTCTCGGCTCGTTTAACTTTTTATGTTCTGTTTTTCTTATTTATACTTAACTAATTGAACATTACTAATTTTTTGTGTTTATGGTTTCTCTAGTTGTCTTTAGTATGGCTCTAATCCCCTTAATTGTCCGGACCGACACCGGTCACCGAAACAGTGAAATATACCAGGCTATACAAATAGGGGTGTTACATATGGTGCCATGTGTCACCATCTCATGGTGCCACATGTCATCATGTGAAATGACCAAATTACCCTTATGTTATAATTTTGAGTTCTCAACCCAAAATCATTATTTCTCATCTTCTAATCAATTTATATCAAATATAAATCAATTAATTAATCTCTAATAATTAATTTCTCATAATTAAATTCATATTTAAAGACTTTAAATATAAATTTAACTTATAATATACATCCAATAACCTAGATTTGGTTTCAAGCTATGCTAGGGACTTTGCAATCTTATTACAAACCAAACCTATTTAATTAATCAATTAAACTCTCCAATTAATCAATTAAATCACATTTTACTTGGTGATTATTTTGTGTATATGTGTGATTCACTAGGCTCATCACTAATTGGTAATAAGATATGATATTAACTCTTAATATCATCAGAACTCTTTCTTACCATGAATGATTTCTCTAAATTATTTTAGGCATCTCATAGACCATGGTTGACACCTAGCATAGCGTGCCATGACCACCCAATCAGTAATAAGGAATACCTTAAATGAACTTATAATCATATGTTACCATATACTAGAATCTCTCTGTTACAAAATTCCAATTCGATGTGGAGTCATGGTTAATGTCAAACCCTATTTGCTATGAACATTATATTCTCTTTTAATTCTAGTTCTTGATTAATTAGATTTTCTTATCAGAAACTCTTTTTTGACTAAATCTGTTTGTCTTGGTTAGGAACTTGAAACATCAAGAACAATTAAATGAGTATAGGATTTTATCCCTAATTACTTAGGGTAACAGATTCCATCTTGAACAACACCTATCTCCATATATAACTAATAGGAGCCAACACATGCCCATATACCCATACACAATACAAGTATGAAAGCAGTATCAAACTCAAACCACCTATATATATGATAACTGTGTTATCTCAGGTCTAAAGATTATATACACTGATATGATATATGACAATGCATTGACAAGATTAAACTTTATGTGTTTGTCATATGCGTCACTGGTTCGGCCTACTTATCATGTATAAGGGCCTATCATGTTTATTATATGGCATGAGACTCACCATTCCATCTTATTTATATCTCATATAAATACCTTGAGAATAAACATGAATACAATCTTTCTGGATAAGTCATGTCTTGTGTGAAGTATTCTCGATTGTGAACCAATTTATGATACTTTGTGCTAGAAATACTGTCACTTATATTCTTAACAACTTAAGAATAGAATTTCTAACAAAATATCAATGGACCTTTTCTATTACACATAAATATGTTATGTAAACGGAAAAATGAAATTGCCTTTTATTAATAAAATATGTACAAAATACATACAAAATGATATGCTCTAGGGCATACTACTAATAAGTCAAACCTCTATAAATTTCTTGTGTCATCATTCTTTCTCTACTCTTTTTTGTGTCTAAATTTCTTTTAGTCTTTAATTTTGCAATTAATACCCAATTCACTCCCCTTCTTGGCTTGCTACAAGGAACAACACAAACATTTTAAATATCATAAACAATTTTGCATTTATGAAATCACCAAAACTTAAATTTACATAGTACCTAACAAGATTGTTACTGCTAATAACACATACGGAGTTCTAGATTAAAATTTTGGAAAAAATAATACAAATAAATAATTGCTAATAAATCTGCAAGGAAGGAAGCAGGTTATTCTAAAAAAGAACTCCTCCTATAGCCTAGAAAAATAGAATGAACAGGAGTGAGTATTCGACTCATTGAGTAAGATATTGATTTTAAGTATAATTTCTATAATTAACTAGCACTAATGCATGTCTAAGGATGAAATGCAACACAGATCATCATACTCGGCCAAATTCAAGCAACACTCACACAAAGAATGATTTGGAGCACTCACACACCTATATATCACATTAGATATATAAACATATGCGAGCTGATCCCTTATACAGCTCTCTTCTGACACCCTTTACCCGTCTACAGTGTAGCCGAGCAAGATATGTCACACAGTGTATCTGAACACCCTATTTTAATTCAATCATTTTTATTCTTCCTAATTTACTTTTTTTTTCATAGTTATGAAGTACAATTTGTGAAATATAATTCATTTTCAGTCATTTATTGAAATCATAAATGTATTTGAGGTTCCATAAATTTTATAGAAAATCCGACAGAGTACCGACTAAAGATGGAGAAAATAGTTCTTCAGAACCTGTAAAAAACACTTCCAAAATGTTCAATCCATCCCAAACTCCATTTCATCAACAAAATCTCAATATTTTTCAACAACATTTTCATTTCTCAATCATTTATTTCATATGATATTTATGTAAAAGTCATCAATAAATATTCACTTTTTCATTCATAAACACAATTTCCACTATTTACATCAATACCAAAATACATTACATAAGTCTTAATTACACATGAGAAAATAAAAGTTAATTATAAAATACACAAAATAAAACCTAGCGTCCTACGAATGCACTGATGACGGTGAGGTGACACGGACACTATGCAGAGCTGCAGAAGGTCTCACCCAATCTGTGGTCTACTGGGCTCTCGGTCAGTCTCTCCAGAACCTATGCATGGAAAAAAGCAACGTGCTAAGCAATAATGCTTAGTGGTGCCAATAATAGAATAAAAAGAAATAATAGAAAATAAATATGCAGTGAATATATTAATATCTTATGCAGACAAATTTTTGATAATTATTTGTAATCCTATTGATTTTGTACTTGTTATGTTCATTATTTCATTAAATTTATCCATTTTCATTTATGGTGGTTGCCCAAGTAACCTATACTGAATGACTGGACTGGATAAACGGGTAAACTACCATTGGATATCAAGTACCTCGGGCCGTCACACCATCGGTCACATATGTATCTCCCGGAGTGTAATAGAACAGCTAATAAGCTGTAATAACATTAGGCACATGGCCAAGTTTAATCACAATGTCAGAATGGCTAAAAGCCATAAAATCACAGAATGGCATAATGCCATGTGCAGTACTGCTAACTGAATCCTATTGGCATGCCAACCTATCCAAACCAATCTTGCTAGGTATACTAGGGCATGTTACACTTTTAAATTGTACAATTCTTGAAATTTAAGTTTAGGTGTTACTATTCATTTCATTGGTCAACTAAAATGTTGACTTTTGCATAGGCAATAGGTACATTGGTTCTAATACTCCCAACATACCACATTTTGCATTCTAAAGTTGTTGGTATTGGTTGCCAATACCATTTTTAAACTTAGTGCTAGTTGTTCAAAATTTTCAAATTTCAAGCTATGTATTTTCTATTCCATTGGTCATTTTTACAGTAGGAATTTGGCAAAGTTGTCAACATGAAAGTTGTTCCTTATTGTGTCTAGTTACATTTCGTTTTTTGAATCACTCCATTTGGAGTTTTGTAGCTCAAGCTATAGCCTAAAAACCATAACTGGTCGGATTGCAAACTTTCCAGATTTTCTGGACTGACCAAATATACAGTGTTTTGTGCAGTGATTTTAGGTCCCTTTTTGAACATGTTATGGTCAAAATTTGGGTTAGGTTTCTTCATGAAAGTTGTAGTTCTATATCTCAGCTTTCTAATAGTAAAATTTCATATCAATTGAACCTTTGTACACTGAGTTATGACCAAATAAATTGACACTGTTCATTTGGTCATTTTGCCTAGCCAGAATGCAAGTCACCCGGATTAGGGCAATTTTTAGGTCAACTTAGTTTGGTTTTCTGGGCAGGGTTTCTTCACCAAAGTTCAGCCATTATGTCTAGTTTCATGTCCAATTTGCCTTGCACCAATTGAACCTCTACAACTCCATTTATAGCTGCCCAAACCTGCTGGACTCATTGCTCAGTCCTGCAGGTCGACCAAGGCAGCTCACCCACACTCAAATGCCAAGCCTCAACTCACTTCATTTCCTCATCATACACATTCAAATGGTCACTAATTGACCATTACAAGGTTAATGAACCATTACATGAGCAAACCCTAATGTTGTTCAAGTGTCCACATTTTCAAGGTTCATTCATGCATCACACTTGCACTTCACTTACTCTTACATGTTCAATCACTCATCTCATGCTATGGGCAGCTCCTAAACACTTTACTTCAAGTAAATTCATCAAACCCTAACCATCCCTAGGCTGCCCAAATTGTAGGGATGAATATACATAAGTTTTATTTTGTTTTTTTTACACTTTTCCACTTATCTCATGCCAATAAACATGAATTAAGTAAAAGAGATAGGAGATTGGACACTAACCTCTTTGAGCAGAATTTCTAAGTAACAAAACTTTAATCCTTTCTTTTCTTTTTGCTACAACTAGCTTCTCCAAGTTGTAGGAATGATTTTTAGTGAAGTGAGTTTAGGGTTTTGTGGGGAGGAAGCTTAGGAAAATCAAGCTTTAAAAGAGAAAATGGAGAGAGAGCTTCTTGGCTATGGTGGACGGGAAATGAGAAAGAAGAGTGCGGTTTTTTCATTTCAATTTTCTGCCCATTTAAATAATTTTAAGTGGTTTATGGACATGTGTCACAATGTGATTGGGTGAGAGTGCTTAGTGACATAAGCATGAGGTCAAAATTGTAATTTTAATTCATTTTCTTTTCTTTTCTTTACTACTCATTTTTAATTTAATTTTTAGCAATATTTATTCACATTTTGTGTCATAATAATTATTTACTTAACTGGACAAGTCGGCCAAAAATCACCTCTGAAGGCGAAATGACCAAAATGCCCTTCGTTTGGCTTAACAGACCAAAATTGTTTGTACCGATTGAAAAATTTTTCTAAGCATTTTCTTGGCATTCTAATGCTATAGTAACCTCAATGACTCTTCTCAAGAGTCCTAAAAATTATTTTATGAATTTTCTCCCGGGTTTAGGGCTTTTAGTTGTGAGGACCGCAACTTCCCACTGGGTTACCCATCGCTAGGGCACCAACTCATTTAACTTGGTTGTATTTTATTTCTAAAATTTTTTCCAAATTTTTCTTATTAATATTTGAGTTAATTATGGTTCCTCACTTTAGTTTAAATATTTTTCTAGATGTTTAAGCTATCCAAACCGACACTGGTCACCAAAACAGTAGAATGCACGGAATTGCTACAGTGAGGGTGTTACAACTCTTCCCCTCTAATTTAAATTTCGTCCTCGAAATTTACCTAATGTAAATAGTTAAGGGAACTATTGCCTTATTGTCTCTTCACTTTCCCAAGTTGCCTCCTCGGTGTTGTGGTGCCTCCAAAGCACCTTCACCAGTGGAATCTGCTTACTCCTCAACTTTTTCACTTCCCGAGCCAGGATCCGTATGGGTTCTTCTTTATATGTCAAATCCGATTGTACTTCAATTTCTTCCATGGAGATGACGTGTGAAGGATCTGAGCGGTATCTTCTTAGCATAGATACGTGGAACATATTGTGGATTTTGTCTAGCTCTGGTGGTAAAGCTAGCCTGTACGCCACTGGACCCACACGTTCAATGACTTTATATGGGCCAATGAACCTGGGGCTTAACTTACCTTTTCTTCCAAACCTTAGTACCTTCTTCCACGGTGACACCTTGAGGAACACTTTGTCGCCCACAACATATTCTATTTCCTTTCTCTTCAGGTCGGCATAGGATTTTTGTCTGTCTGAGGCAACCTTCAGATTGGCTTTGATTAGCTTTACCTTCTCCTCAGCCTGTTTCACCAGGTCTGATCCTACCACTTTATCTTCACCCAATTCAATCCAGCACACTGGAGTTCTACATTTTCTCCCATAGAGTGCTTCATACGGGGCCATTTGGATGCTAGCTTGGTAGCTATTGTTGTATGCAAATTCTGCCAGTGGGAGGTATCTATCCCAACTTCCCTCAAACTCAATGACACAACTCCTCAGCAAATCCTCAAGGACCTGACATATATTTCATGTTATTATTATCATTTCAATTCAATATTTGTATTAGTTGAATTGGTTTCAATTGTTTACCTGGATTACTCTTTTTGATGCCCATCCGTCTGAGGATGGAATGCTGTGCTGAAGTGGAGTTGTGTACCAAGGATCCATGCAACTTCTTCCAAAATCTCGATGTAAACCTTGGGTCTCGATCAAATATGATGGAAAGTGGAATTCCATGCAGCCTAACTATCCCACTGATATACAATTCTGCTAACTTCTCAAGTGAGTAGTCAGTCCTAACTGGCAGAAAGTGTGCTAACTTCATCAATCTATCAACTATCACCCATACTGCATCATGCTTCTTCTGGGTGAGATGTAGACCACTTACAAAATTCATGGTGACCCGATCCTATTTCCATGCAGGTATGCGTATAGGTTGTAGCAAACCCAATGGAACTTGATGTTCTGCCTTGACTTGCTGACATGTCAAGCATTTAGTCACATAATTAGCTATGTCCTTCTTCATACCAGGCCACCAATAATGAAGCTTCAGATCATGATACATTTCTGTACTTCCTGGGTGCATAGTATAAACACTGGTGTGTGCCTCTTTCAGGATACTCACTTTCAATTCCCTATCATCTGGTACACATACTCTTACTTTGTAGTACAGACACCCATTTGCTTTTACCTCATAGTCAGTTGCTTTCCCCTTTGTAGTACAGACACCCATTATACTCTTCCTCTGAGATTCCCTCTCATCTACCTTCTTCCCATCTAAAATCTGCTATAGCAGGTTTGGCCTCACTTGCAACTCAGCTAAAATAGCTCCATCTCGAGCCAAGGATAGACGGGCTTTCAATGATCTCAAAGCTGTGATGGATTTTCTACTGAAAGCATCAGCAACTACATTTGCCTTCCCGGGATGGTAGTTAATCACACAATTATAGTCCTTCAGGAACTCAATCCATCGCCTCTGTCTGAGGTTGAGCTCCTTCTGGGTTAGCAAGTATTTCAGACATTTATGGTCTGTGTAAATGTAACACTTTTCACTATACAAGTAATGCCTCCATATCTTTAGTGCAAAGATAATTGCTGCAAGCTCTAGATCATGGGTAGGGTAATTCTATTCATGTGGCCTTAGCTGCCTGGAAGCATAAGCAACCACCTTCCCCTCTTGCATCAATACACACCCTAACCCATTATGAAAGGCATCACTGTAGATCACAAAATCCTTTCCCGACACTGGCTGAGTTAACACTGGTGCCTTTGTCAACTTAGCCTTCAACTTCTCAAAACTAGTCTGACACTTGTCATTCCAGTCAAATATGACATTCTTATGTAATAACTTGGTCATTGGAGCAGTTATTAAGGAAAATCCCTTCACAAATCTTTTCTAATACCCAGCTAGCCCCAAGAAACTTCTGACCTCAGTTTTATTTTTGGGAGGCTTCCATTCCATCACTGCTTCTATTTTCTTGGGATCCACCCTAATCCCATCAGCTAACACTATGTGTCCAAGGAATGCAATCTCATTCAACCAAAAGTCACACTTGGACAACTTAGCATACAACTTTTTTTTTCTCTCAGGGTTTGCAGAACAATCCTCAAATGCTCATCATGTTCTTCCCCGGTCTTGGAATACACCAAAATATCATCAATAAAGACCACTACGAACCGATCTAGGTATGGATGGAAGATATGGTTCACAAGGTCCATGAATGCCGCTAGTGCATTTGTTAGGCCAAAGGGCATCACCAGAAACTCATAATGCCTATACTGAGTCTTGAATGCAGTGTTTGGCACATCTGCATCCTTCACCCTCAACTTATGATACCCTGATCTGAGAACAATTTTTGAAAATACTCCTGCTCCCTTCAACTGATCAAACAGATCATCAATTCTAGGCAATGGATATTTGTTCTTCACTGTCACATTATTCAATTGCTAGTAATCAATGCATAACCTCAAAGTTCCATCTTTCTTCTTTACAAATAGCACTGGAGCTCCCCATGGTGACACATTGGGGTGTATGAACCCCTTATCCAGTAACTCCTATAACTGGATTTTCAATTCCTTCAATTCTATGGGTGCCATCCTATAAGGAGTAATAGAGATTGGTGTTGTACCCGACAGTATCTCAATAGCAAACTCGACTTGCCTTTCTGGTGGCAAACTAGGCAATTCTTCAGGGAACACATTTGGGAAGTCTCTTACTATGGGTATGTCACACAGATTTAGCTTAGCCTGCCTGGTATCCACCACATGTGCTAGGTAGGCTTCACAACCTTTTCTCATCAGTTTTCTTGCAACGGTGGCTGATATGACGTTGGACAAGAAATCTATCCTTTTCCCCACAACTGTGATCTTATTACCCTTAGGAGTTTTCAAAGAAATCCTCTTCAATTTACAATCAACCATTGCTTGATGACGTGACAACCAGTCCATTCTCAAAATCACGTCAAACTCATGGAAAGGCAGTTCAATCAGGTCTGCCAAGAATTCATAACCCTGATCCTTAACGGGCAACCCTTGTACACCTTGTTTACCACTACACTGTGGCCCAATGGATTAGTGACTAGGATTTCTTGGTTACTCTCCCCTACTAATATCCCCCTTTCTATGGGTAGGTTGATGCAGATGTATGAATGAGTGGATCCTGGATTCACCAATGCATGCACAGATGTATTGTAGAGGGAGAACATACCCCTAATGACATCCGGGGCATTTTTCTCCTCCTGAGCTCTTATGGCATAAGCTCTGGCAGGTGCTCTGACCTCTGGCCTCTCTGCTAGCTCAGATGCAGGTCTTTGTGATGGTCCCACTGCCTCAGATTTACCAGATTTCCTACCCCTTTGTGGTGCAGGGGCAGGTCTATTTGCTTGTGTTGGAGCAGCTGTAGCAGTTCTGCATGGACAGATCCTCAACTAATGCTCTATCGACCCACACCTTAGGCAGGCACCCGTCACTCTCCAACACTCCCCCTTATGCCACTTCAGGTAATGGGGATGTAACACCCTCCCTATAGCAACTCCATACATTCTACTATTCCGGTGACCCGTGTCGGTCCGGATAGCTAGAACGTCTGGAAAAATATTTAAACTAAAGTGAGGAACCATAATTAACTCAAATATTAAGAAGAAAAATTTAGGAAAAATTTTAGAAATAAAATACGACCAAGTTAAATGAGCCGGTGCCTTAGTGATGGGTAACCCAGTGAAAAGTTGTGGTCCTCGCAACTAGGAGCCATAGACCCGGGGGACAATTCATAAAATAATTTTTGGGACTTCATAGAAGAGTCATTGAGGGTTGTATGGCATTAGAATGCCCAGAAAATGCTTAGAAAAAATTTTCAATCGGTATAGACAATTTTGATCTGTTAAGCCAAACGGAGAGCATTTTGATCATTTCGCCTTCAAAGGTGATTTTTGGCCGACTTGTCTAGTTAAGTAAATAATTATTATGACACAAAAAGTGAATAAATATTTCTAAAAATTTAATTAAAAATGAGTAGAGAAGAAAATAAGAGAAAATGACATAAAAAGCTAATTATGACATCACCATGATGTCATTAAACACTTACTACCAATTACAATTAATCAAGCCCATTTAAAATAAATAAAATGAGATAAGAATGAACAAAAAAGGGTCATCAGCTGCTCCAAACCAAAATCAGCCATCTCCCTCTTCTCCCATAGCCATTTCCTCCATGAAAGTTCACCCAAGTTTCCAACCTCACCAAATCTCACTTGAAACCCTTACCTAACTTCACAAAAAATTTACTTAGAAACTTGAACATCCTCTAGGCAGCCAAAAGAGGAAGGAAAGAGCAAGTTTAGTTGGCTTGAAATTCTACTCCAACAAGGTTAGTGTCTAACTCTTACTCCTTTTGCTTTAATTCATGTTCAATGGCATGAATTGTGTAGGAAATATAAGGAAATAAAGCAAACAAGTGTGTGTGTGCAACTTACAATTTTTGGCAGCTAGGGTTTGCTAGGGTTTGATGATTTTTCTTGATAGAAAAATGGTTATGAGCAGCCTTTGGTAGTGGATGGGGTATTGAACATAATTAAGTAAGTGAAATGCAAGAATTGTGCATGTATGAAATGAAAAAAAATTGGACACTTGAACAATTCTAGGGTTTGCTCATGTGATGGTTCATTAACCTTGTAATGGTCAATTAGTGACCATTTGAATGTGTATGATGAGGAAATGAAGTGAGTTGAGACTTGGCATTTGTGTATGGGTGAGCTACCTTGGCTGACCTGCAGGACTGAACATGAGTCCAACAGGTTTGGGTAGTTATAAATGGAATTGTAGAGGTTCAATTGGTGCAAGGCCAATTGGACATGAAACTAGACACATAATGGCACAACTTTGGTATAGAAACCTTGCCTAGAAAACCAAACCAAGTTGACCTATAAATTGCCCTAATCCAGGTGACTTGCATTCTACCTGGGCAAAATGACTAAATGAATAGTATTTATTCATTAAGTCAAAACTCGGTGTAGAAAGGTCCAATTGACCTGAAATTTTACCAACAGAAATCTAAGACATAGGCCTACAACTTTCATGAAGAACAAAAATCAAATTCTGACCATAACCTAGCCAAATTGCCAACCAAACTTAGGTTACCAAATCTTGCAGAACTAGTTTTGCCCAGAATTTTGGATTCTGTCCAATCCAGCTAGTTATGGGGTTTAGGCCATAACTTGAGCTACAAAACTCTAAATGGAGTGATTTAAAAAAAGGAAATGTAACTAGACAAAAAAAGAAACAACTTTTATGCAGACAATTTTGCCAAATTCCTACTGTACAAATGACCAATGGAACAGCAAATATGAGGCTTGAAATTTGAAAATTTTGAATAACTAACACTAAGCTTAAAAATGGTATTGGCAACCAATACCAACAATTTTAGAATGCAAAATGTGGTATGTTGGCAGTATTAGAACCAATGTATCTATTGTCTATGCAAAAATCAACATTTTAGCTAACTAATGAAATGAATAGTAACACCTAAACTTAAATTTCAAGAATTGTAAAATTTAAAGTATGACATGGCCTAGTACACCTAGCAAGATTAGTTTAGATAAGTTGGCATACCAATAGGGTTCAGTTAGCAGTACTACACATGGCATTATGCCATTATGTGATTTTATGGATTTTAGCCATTCTGACATTGTGATGATACTTGGCCTTGTGCTTAATGTTATTACAGCTTATTAGCTGTTCTCTTGCACACTGAGGATACATATATGACCGATGGTGTGAAGGCCCGAGGTACTTGATAACCAGTGCCAGTTTACCCTTTTATCCAGTCCAGTCATTCAGTATAGGTTACTTGAGCAACCAAAAATGAAAGTAAATAAATTTAATGAAATTATGAATATAATAAGTACAAAATAAATAAGATTACCAATAATGATCGAAAAATTGTTTGCATAAGACATCAGAACATGCACTGCATATTTATTTTCTATTATTTCTTTTTATTTTATTATTGGCACCACTAAGCATTATTGCTTTGCACGTTGCTTTTGCCATGCGTAGGTTCTGGAGAGATCGATAGAGAGCCCAGTAGACCACAGACTGGGTGAGATCATCTGCAACTCTGCATAGTGTCCGTGTCACCTCACCGTCATCAGTGTATTGGTAGGACACTAGGTTTTAGTTTGGTATTTTATAATTAAATTTTAATTTCTCATGTGTAATTAAGACTTATGTAATGTATTTTGGGTATTAATGTAAATAATGGAAATTGTGTTTATGAATGAAAAAGTGAATATTTATTTATGACTTGTACATGAATATCCTATGAAATGAATGATTGAGAAACGGAAATGTTATTGAAAAATATTGAGATTTTGTTAATGATATGGAGTTTAGGATTGATTGAGAATTTTGGAAGTGTTTTTCTCAAGTTCCGAAGAACTATTTTTTCCATTTTTAGTCGGTACTCTGCCAGATTTTCTATAAAATTTGCGGAACCTCAAATAAATTGATGTTTTCCATAAATGACTTAAATAAATTATACTTCACTAATTGTACTTCATAGCTATGATAAAAATAAATAAGGAAGGATAAAAAGGATTAAAATAAAATAGGGTGTTCCAATACACTGTGTGACATATCTTACTCGACTATACTGTAGACGGGTAAGGGGTGTCACATTTAGTGGTATCAGAACGCAGTTTATGCATTTCTGGGCCTAGATCGAGTCCATACCATGCATTGCATTTGTAAGAGTCGAGGTGAAACTAATGCAGATCTGTTTGTTTTTGTTATTTTGAATAGGGTATGGACCCCACATCTCAAAGGTCAGTTGAGGAAGAAGTAAAGAGTCATGCTCCACCTGTAACAGCTGATACTGGGGGTAGGGAAGAACCTTCTTCGCCAGCTCTAGCAAAGCCTGCTTAACCTCCACCGGCCATGTTCCAGTAAATGGCCGAGCTTTTCAGACAAATGGCTGGGGTAATGCCACCACCACCACCACCTCCATAGCAGAAATCACATATGAAAAGACTGAGAAAATTTGGAACAGTGGATTTCTTTGGCAAGAGAGAAGATGATTCTGTTGCAGCCAAAAACTGGTTGAACAGAACAAAGAGAGTTCTAAAATAACTCCACTGCACTCCAGAACAAAATCTAAAAGCTGTTGTATCTCTGTTGCAAAATGATGCCTATCAATAGTGGGATACAGTGTCTAGTGAAGTGCAGCCAGAAGTAATAACTTGGGACTTATTTCTCTCAGAATTCAAGAAGAAATATGCGGGTAGTGTATACCTGGAAGAGAGAAGAAGAGAGTTTATTAACCTGAGGCAGAGACAGCTGACATTGGCAGAGTATGAAAAGGAATTTGTCAGACTGAGCCGCTACAGAAGAGAGATAGTCCCTAATGAAGCTGAAAGGTGTAAGAGATTTGAAGAGGGATTAAATGATAATATAAAGATCATGATCACTGCCTTGGGAATCACATACTTCACCAAGTTAGTGGAAGCTACAATAAAAGTTGAAAAAGTTAGAATAAGTGAACAGGCCAGAAGAGAGAGACAGTAAAAGAGGGGCCCGGGTCAGTCTAGTTCATCTTCTACACTTGGGAAAAAGTTCAAAGGTCCAACTGCATAGATTTCAAGTCAACCACAAGGTCAGAGTTAGTCCCAGGGGCCCAGGCCACAGTTCACCCCTAAGAGAGGTCAGTCCACGCCATCAATGGGCAGCTCTCTAGGGACGGGGTTCAGGGGACTAGCCCCAGCATCTTCTGCATGTCCACATTGCCTGAAGTGGCATAAGGGGGAGTGTTGGAGAGTGACGGGTGCCTGCCTAAGGTGTGGGTCGACAGAACATCAATTAAGGAATTGTTCACGCAGAACTGCTACAGCTGCTCCAACACAAGTAGATAGACCTGCTCCTGCACCACAAAGGGGTAGGAAATCTGTCAAATCTGAGGCAGTGGGACCATCATAGAGACCTGCATCTGAGCCAGCAGAGAGGCTTAAGGTCAGAGCACCTGCCAGAGCCTATTCCATAAGAGCTCAGGAGGAGCAAGATGCCTCAAACGTCATTAGGGGTACGTTCTCCTTCTACAATACATCTTTGCATGCATTGGTGGATCCAGGATCCACTCATTCATACATCTGCATCAACCTACCTATAGAAAGGGGGATACTAGTAGGGGAGAGTGACCAAGACATTCTGGTCACTAATCCATTGGGCCACAGTGTAATGGTGAACAAAGTGTACAAGGGTTGCTCGTTAAGGATTCAGGGGTATGAATTCTTGGCAGACCTGATTGAGTTGTCTTTCCATGAGTTTGACGTGATTTTAGGAATGGACTGGTTATCACGTCATCAAGCAATGATTGATTGTAAGTTGAAGAGGATTTCTTTAAAAACTCCTGAGGGTAATGAGATCACAGTCGTGGGGGAAAGGACAGATTTCTTGTCCAATGTCATCTCAGCCACAGTTGTAAGAAAACTGATGAGAAAAGGCTGTGAATCCTACCTAGCACATGTGGTGCATACTAGGCAGGCTAAGCCAGATCTGTGTGATATACCCATAGTAAGAGACTTCCCTGATGTGTTCCCTGAAGAATTGCCTAGATTGCCACTAGCAAGGGAAGTCAATTTTGCTATTGAAATACTGTAGGGTACAGCACCAATCTCTATTGCTCCTTATAGGATGACACCTACAGAATTGAAGGAACTGAAAATCCAGTTATAGGAGTTGGTGGATAAGGGGTTCATATGCCCCAGTGTGTCACCATGGGAAGCTCCAGTGCTGTCTGTGAAAAAGAAGGATGGGACTTTGAGGTTGTGCATCGAATATGGACAATTGAATAAAGTGATAGTGAAGAACAAACATCCATTGCCTAGTTTTGATGATCTATTTGATCAGTAGAAGGGAGCAAGAGTATTTTCCAAAATTGATCTCAGATCAGGGTATCATCAGTTGAGGGTGAAAGATGCATAAGTGCCAAAGACTGCATTCAGGACTCGTTATGGGCATTATGAGTTTCTAGTGATGCCCTTTGCCCTAACAAATGCACCAGCAGCACTCATGGACCTTATGAACCGTATCTTCCATCCATACCTAGATCGGTTCATAGTGGTCTTTATTGATGATATTTTGGTGTATTTCAAAACAAGGGAAGAACATGATGAGCATTTGAGGATTGTTCTGTAAATCCTGAGAGAAAAGAAGCTATATGCTAAGTTATCTAAGTGTGACTTCTGGTTGAATGAGATTGCATTCCTTGGACACATAGTGTCAGCTGATGGGATTAGAGTGGATCCCAAGAAAATAGAAGCAGTGATGGAATAGAAGCCTCCCAGGAATACAACCGAAATCAGAAGTTTCTTGGGGCTAGCTGGGTATTACAGAAGATTTGTGATGGGATTTTCCTTAATAGCTGCTCCAATGACCAAGTTGTTACACAAGAATGTTAGATTTTACTGGAATGACAAGTGTCAGACCAGTTTTGAGAAGTTGAAGGCTATGTTGACAGAGGCACCAGTGTTAACACAGCCAGTGTCGGGAAAGGACTTTACGGTCTATAGTGATGCCTCTCATAATGGGTTAGGGGTATTGATGCAAGAGGGGAAGGTGGTTGCTTATGCTTCCAGGTAGCTAATGCCACATGAACAGAATTACCCTACCCATGATCTAGAACTTGCAGCAATTATCTTCGCACTGAAGATATGGAAGCACTACTTGTATGGTGAAAAGTGCTACATTTACACAGACCACAAAAGTCTAAAATATTTGCCAACCCAGAAGGAGCTCAACCTTAGATAGAGGCGATGGGTTGAGTTCCTGAAGGACTATGATGGTGTGATTGACTACCATCCTGGTAAGGCAAATGTAGTTGCTGATGCTTTGAGCAGAAAATCCATAAGAGCTTTGAGATCATTGAATGCCCGTCTATCTTTGGCTTGAGATGGAGCTATTTTGGCTGAGTTACAAGTGAGGCCAAACCTGCTACAGCAGATTTTAGATGGGCAAAAGGTAGATGAGAAGTTAATGGCTATTATGAGAAAAATGCTAGAAGGGAAAGAAACTGACTATGAAGTCAAAGCAGATAGGTGTCTATACTACAAAGGAAGATTATGTATACCAGATGATAGGGAATTGAAAGTCAGTATCCTGAAAGAGGCACACACCAGTGTTTATGCTATGCACCTAGGAAGTACAAAAATGTATCATGATCTGAAGCTTCAGTATTGGTGGCCTAGTATGAAGAAGGACATAGTTGACTATGTGACTAAATGCTTGACATGCCAGTAAGTCAAGGCAGAACATCAAGTTCCATCAAGTTTGCTACAGCCTATACGCATACCTAAATGAAAATGGGATCTAGTCACCATGGATTTTGTAAATGGTCTACCTCTCACCCAGAAGAAGCATGATGCAGTATGGGTGATAGTAGATAGATTGACAAAGTCAGCACACTTTCTGCCAGTTAGGACTGTCTACTCACTGGAGAAGTTAGCAGAATTGTATATCAGTGAGATAGTTAGACTGCATGGAATTCCACTTTTCATCATATCTGATCGAGACCCAAGGTTTACATCAAGATTTTGGAAGAAGTTGCATGAATCCTTGGGTACACAACTCCATTTCAGCACAGCTTTTCAGCCTCAGACGGATGGGCAATCAGAAAGAGTAATCCAGGTAAACAATTGAAACTAATTGAACCAATACAAATATCAAACTGAAATGATAATAATAATATAAAATTTATGTCAGGTCCTTAAGGATATGCTGAGGAGCTGTGTCATTGAATTTGAGAGAAGTTGGGATAGAAATTGAAGAAATTAAAGTACAACCAGATTTGACATATGAAGAAGAACCCATACGGATCCTGGCTTGGGAAGTTAAAGAGTTAAGGAATAAGCAGATTCCACTAGTGAAAGTGCTTTGGAGGCACCACAACACCAAGGAGGCAACTTGGGAAAGTGAAGAGATGATGAGGCAGCAGTTCCCTCAATTGTTTGCATTAGGTAAATTTCGAGGACGAAATTTAAATTAGAGGAAAAGACTTGTAACACCCTCCCTGTAGCAACTCTGTACATTCTACTGTTTCGGTGACCCTTGTCGGTCCAGACAACTAGAACGTCTGGAAAAATATTTAAACTAAAGTGAGGAACCATAATTAATTCAAATATTAACAAGAAAAATTTAGGAAAAATTTTAGAAATAAAATACAACCAAGTTAAATGAGCCGGTGCCCTAGTGATGGGTAACCCAGTGGAAAGTTGCGGTCCTCGCAACTAGGAGCCCTAGACCCGGGAGAAAATTCATAAAATAATTTTGGAGACACTAGAGAAGAGTCATTAAGGGTTTTATGGCGCATTAGAATGCCAAGAAAATTCTTAGAAAAATTTTTCAATTGGTACATCTGTTAAGTCAAACGGAGGGCATTTTGATCATTTCGCCTTCAGTGGTGATTTTTGGCCGATTTGTCCAGTTAAGTAAATAATTATTATGAAACAAAACGTGAATAAATATTGCTAAAAATTTAATTGAAAATGAGTAGAGAAGAAAATAAGAGAAAATGAGATAAAAAGCTAATTATGACATCACCATGATGTCATTAAACACTTACCACCAATTATAATTAATCAAGCTCATTTAGAATAAATAAAATGAGATAAGAATAAACAAAAAAGGGTCATTAGCTGCTCCAAACCACATTCAGCTGTTTCCCTCTTCTCCCATAGCCATTTCCTCCATAAAAGCTCACCCAAGCTCCTAACCTCACCAAATCTCACTTGAAACCCTTACCTAGCTTCACAAAAAATTTACCTAGCAACTTGAACATCCTCTAAGCAGCCAAAAGAGGAATGGAAGAGCAAGTTTAGTAGCCTTAAAATTCTACTCCAACAAGGTTAGTGTTCAACTCTTACTCCTTTTGCTTTAATTCATGTTCAATGGCATGAATTGTGTAGGAAATATAAGGAAATAAAGCAAACAACTGTGTGTGTGCAACTTACAATTTTTGGCAGCTAGGGTTAGCTAGGGTTTCATGATTTTTCTTGGTAGAAAAATGGTTATGAGCAGCCTTTGGAAGTGAATGGGGTATTGAACATAATTAAGTAAGTGAAATACAAAAATTGTGCATGTATGAAATGAAAAAAATTGGACACTTGAACAATTCTAGGGTTTGCTCATGCGATGGCTCAGTAACCTTGTAATGGTCAATTAGTGACCATTTAAATGTGTTTGATGAGAAAATGAAGTGAGTTGAGGCTTGGCATTTGTGTATGGGTGAGCTACCTTGGCTGACCTGCAGGACTGAGCATGAGTCCAGTAGGTTTGGGCAGTTATAAATGGAATTGTAGAGGTTCAATTGGTACAAGGCCAATTGGACATGAAACTAGACACATAATGGCACAACTTTGGTGTAGAAACCTTGCCCAGAATACCAAACCAAGTTGACCTAAAAATTACCGTAATCCGGGTACTTGCATTCTGCCTGGGTAAAATGACTAAATGAATAGTGCTTATTCATTTGGTCATAACTCAGTGTAGAAAGGTCTAATTAACCTAAAATTTTACCAGCAGAAATCTGAGACATAGACCTACAACTTTTATGAAGAACACAAATCCAAATTATGACCATAACCCAGTTAAATTGCTAACCAAACTTAGGTTACCAAATCTGGCAGAACCAATTTTACCCAAAATTTTGGATTCCGTCCAATCCGGCAAGTTATGGGGTTTAGGCCATAACTTGAGCTACAAAACTCCAAATGGAGTGATTCAGAAAAAGAAAATGTAACTAGACAAAATAAGGAACAACTTCATGAAGACAATTTTGCCAAATTCCTATTGTAGAAAGGACCAATGGAACAGTAAATATGAGGCTTGAAATCTGAAAATTTTGAATAACTAACACTAAGCTTAGAAATGGTTTTGGCAACCAATACCAACAATTTTAGAATGAAAAATGTGGTATGTTGGGAGTATTAGAACCAATGTATCTATTGTCTATGCAAAAGTCAACATTTTAGTTGACTAATGAAATGAATAGTAACACCTAAACTTAAATTTCAAGAATTGTAAAATTTAAAAGTATAACATGCCCTAGTACACCTAGTATGATTAGTTTGGATAGGATGGCATACCAATAGGGTTCAGTTAGCAGTACCTCACATGGAATTATGCCATTCTGTGATTTTATGGCTTTTAGCCATTTTGACATTGTGATGATACTTGGCCTTGTGCCTAATGTTATTATAGCTTATCAGCTATTCTGTTGCACACTGGGAGATACATATGTGACTGATGGTGTGATACCCAGTGCTAGTTTACCCATTTATCCAGTCTAGTCATTCAGTATAGGTTACTTGGGCAACCAAAAATGAAAGTAAATAAATTTAATGAAATTATGAATATAACAAGTATAAAATAAATAAGATTACCAATAATGATCGAAAAATTGTCTGCATAAAACATCAGAACATGCACTGCATATTTATTTTCTATTATTTCTTTTTATTTTATTATTGGCACCACTAAGCATTATTGCTTAGCGTGTTGCTTTTGCCACGCGTAGGTTCTGGAGAGACCGATAGAGAGCCCAGTAGACCACAGATTGGGTGAGATCATCTGTAACTCTGCATAGTGTCCATGTCACCTCACCGTCATTAGTGTATTGGTAGGACACTAGGTTTTATTTTGGTATTTTGTAATTAAATTTTAATTTCTCATATGTAATTAAGACTTATGTAATGTATTTTGGGTATTAATGTAAATAATGGAAATTGTGTTTATGATTGAAAAAGTGAATCTTTATTTATGACTTGTACATAAATATCCTATGAAGTGAATGATTGAGAAATGGAAATGTTGTTAAAAAATATTGAGATTCTATTGATGATATGGAGTTTGGGATTGATTGAGAATTTTGGAAGTGTTTTTCTCAGGTTTCGAAGAACTGTTTTCTCCATTTTTAGCCGGTACTCTGCCGGATTTTCTATAAAATTTGCGAAACCTCAAATAAATTGATGTTTTTCTTAAATGACTTAAATAAATTGTACTTCAATTAAAATAAAATAAAAACGATTAAAATAAAATAGGGTGTTCCGGTACACTGTGTGACATATCTTACTCGGCTATACTGTAGATGGGTAAGGGGTGTCACAGCGGACATGCAGAAGATAGTGTGGATTGACCTCTCCTAGGGGTGAACTGTGGCCTGGGCCCCTTAGACTGACCCTGACATTAAGGTTAACCTGAACTCTATGCAGGTGGACCTTTGAACTTTTTCCTAGAAGCAGGAGATGAGCTAGACTGACCCGGGCTCCTCTTTTGCTGTCTCTCCCTTCTAGTCTGCTCACTTATTCTAACCTTTTCAACTTTTATTGCAGCTTCCACTAACTTTTTGAAGTCTATGATTCCCAAGGTAGTAATCATGATCTTTATATTGTCATTCAATCCTTCTTCAAATCTCTTACACCTTTCTGCTTCATTAGGGACTATCTCCCTTCCGTGGTGACTCAGTTTAACAAATTCCTTTTCATACTCTGCTATTGTCAGCTGTCTCTGCCTCAGGTTAATAAACTCTCTTCTTCTCTCTTCCAGGTATACACTACCCATATATTTCTTCTTAAATTCTGAGAGGAAGAAATCCCAAGTTATTACTTCTGGCTGCACTTCACTAGACACTATATCCCACCATTAGTAGGCATCATCTTGTAGCAGAGATACAGCACCTTCTAGGTTTTGCTCTGGAGTGCAGTGGAGTTTTTTTAAAACCCTTTCTGTTTTGTTCAACCAGTTTTCGACTGCAATAGAATCATCTTCTCTCTTGCCAAAGAAATCCACTATTCCAAATTTTCTCAATCTTTCTAGATGTGATTTCTGCTGTGGAGGTGGTGGTGGTGGTGGCATTACCCCAGCCATTTGTCTGAAAAACTTGGCCATTTGCTGGAACATGGCTTGTGGAGGCTGAGCAGGCTCTGCTGGAGCTAGTGAAGTAAGTTCTCCCCTACCTCCAGTTTCAGCTGCTGCAAGTGGAGCATGACTCTCCACTTCCTCCTCAACTGCCCTCTGTGACGTGGGGTACATATCCTAATCAAAATAACAAAAACAAACAGATCTACATTAGTGTCACCTCAACTCTTACAAATGCAATGCATGGTATGGACTCGATCTAGACCCAGAAACGCCTAAACCGTGCTTTGATACCACTAAATGTGACACCTCTTACCCGTCTACAGTGTAGCCAAGCAAGATATGCCACACAGTGTACCGAAACACCCTATTTTAATTCAATCATTTTTATTCTTCCTAATTTATTATTTTTTTTCATAGTTATGAAGTACAATTTGTGAAATATAATTTATTTCAGTCATTTATTGAAATCATAAATGTATTTGAGGTTCCACAAATTTTATAGAAAATCCGACGGAGTACCGGTTAAAAATGGAGAAAAAAGTTCTTCGGAACCTGTGAAAAACACTTCCAAAATGTTCAATCAATCTGAAACTCCATTTCATCAACAAAATCTCAATATTTTTTAACAACATTTCCATTTCTCATTCATTCATTTCATATGATACTTATGTAAAAGTCATCAATAAACATTCACTATTTCATTCACAAACACAATTTCCACTATTTGCATCAATACCAAAATAAATTACATAAGTCTTAATTACACATGAGAAAATAAAAGTTAATTACAAAATGCCCAAAATAAAACCTAGCGTCCTACTAATGCACTGATGACAGTGAGGTGACACGGACACTATGCAGAACTGCAGAAGGTCTCACCCAGTCTATGGTCTACTGGGCTCTCGGTCGGTCTCTCCAGAACCTACGCATGGCAAAACGCAACACGCTAAGCAATAATGCTTAGTGGTGCCAATAATAGAATAAAAAGAAATAACATAAAATAAATATGCAGTGAATGTATTGATGTCTTATGCAGACAAATTTTCAATAATTATTTGTAGTCCTATTGATTTTGTACTTGTTATGTTCATTATTTCATTAAATTTATCCACTTTCATTTTTGGTGGTTGCCCAAGTAACCTATACTGAATGACTGGACTGGATAAATGGGTAAACTAGCACTGGGTATCAAGTATCTCGAGCCGTCACACCATCAGTCACATATGTATCTCCTAGTGTGCAACAGAACAGCTAATAAGCTATGATAATATTAGGCACAAGGTCAAGTATCGTCACAATGTTAGAATGGCTAAAAGCCATAAAATTACAGAATGGCATAATTCCATGTGCAGTACTGCTAACTGAACCCTATTGGCATGCCAACCTATCCAAACTAATCTTGCTAGGTGTACTAGGGCATGTTACACTTTTAAATTATACAATTCTTGAAATTTAAGTTTAGGTGTTACTATTTATTTCATTAGTTAACTAAAATGTTGACTTTTGCATAGGCAATAGGTATATTGGTTCTAATACTCCCAACATACCACTTTTTGCATTCTAAAGTTGTTGGTATTAGTTGCCAATACCAATTCTAAGCTTAGTGCTAGTTGTTCAAAATTTTCAAATTTCAAGTCTTGTGTTTACTATTCCATTGGTCATTTTTACAGTTGGAATTTGACAAAGTTGTCAACATGAAAGTTGTTCCTTATTGTGTCTAGTTACATTTCATTTTTTAAATCACTCCATTTGGAGTTTTTTACCTCAAGTTATGGCCTAAACACCATAACTGGCCGGATTACAAACTTTTCAGATTTTCTGGACTGACCAAATCTATAGTGTTTTGTGCAGTGAGTGTAGATCACTTTTTGAATATGATATGGTAAAAATTTGGGTTAGGTTTCTTCATTAAAGTTGTGGGTCTATATCTCAGCTTTCTTCTAGTGAAATTTCAAGTTAATTGGACCTTTCTACACTGAGTTATGACCAAATGAATAGACACTGTTCATTTGGTCATTTTGCCTAGGCAGAATGCAAGTCACTCGGATTAGGGCATTTTTTAGGTCAACTTGGTTTGATTTTCTGGGCAGGGTTTCTTCATCAAAGTTGTGCCATTATGTGTCTAGTTTCATGTTTGATTAGCCTTGCACCAATTGAACCTCTACAACTCCATTTATAGTGCCCAAACCTGTTGGACTCATGCTCAGTCCTGCAGGTCAGCCAAGACAGCTCACCCACACTCAAATGCCAAGCGTCAACTCACTTCATTTCCTCATCATACACATTCAAATGGTCACTAATTGACCATTACAAGGTTAATGAACCATCACATGAGCAAACCCTATTGTTGTTCAAGTGTCCACATTTTCAAGGTTCATTCATGCATCACACTTGCATTTTACTTACTCTTACATGTTTAATCACTCATCTCATGCTATGGGCAGCTCATAAACACTTTACTTCAAGTAAATTCATCAAACCCTAACCATCCTTAGGCTGCCCAAATTGTAGGGATGAATATACATAAGTTTTATTTTGTTTTTCTTACACTTTTCCACTTATCTCATGCCAATAAACATGAATTAAGTAAAAGAGATAGGAGATTGGACACTAACCTCTTTGAGCAGAATTTCTAGGTAACAAAACTTCAATCCTTTCTCTTCTTTTTGCTACAACTAGCTTCTCCAAGATGTGGGAATGATTTTTAGTGAAGTGAGTTTAGTGTTTTGTGGGGAGGAAGCTTAAGAAAATCAAGCTTTAAAAGAGAAAATGGAGAGAGAGCTTCTTGGCTGTGGTGGACGAGAAATGAGGAAGAAGAGTGCATTTTTTTCATTTCAATTTTCTACCCATTTAACTCAATTTAATTGGTTTATGGACATGTGTCACAATGTGATTGGGTGAGAGTGCTTAGTGGCATAAGTATGAGGTCAAAATTGTAATTTTAATTTATTTTCTTTTCTTTTCCTTGCTACTCATTTTTAATTTAATTTTTAGCAATATTTATTCACATTTTGTGTCAGAAAAATTATTTACTTAACTAGACAAGTAGGCCAAAAATCACCTCTGAAGGTGAAATGACCAAAATGCCCTCTGTTTGGCTTAACAGACCAAAATTATCTGTACCGATTGAAAAATTTTTCTAAGTATTTTCTTGGCATTCTAATGCCATAGGAACCTCAATGACTCTTCTCTAGAGTCCCAAAATTTATTTTGTGAATTTTCTCCCCGATTTAGGGCTTCTAGTTGCGAGGACTGCAACTTCCCACTAGGTTACCCATCGCTAGGGCACCGGCTCATTTAACTTGATTGTATTTTATTTCTAAAATTTTTTCTAAATTTTACTTATTAATATTTGAGTTAATTATGATTTCTCACTTTGGTTTAAATATTTTTCTAGACGTTCTAACTATCCGGACCGACACCGATCGTCGAAACAATAGAATGCACAGAATTGCTACAGTGAGGGTGTTACATCTCTTAATACAATGCCTTCCAGCGAGATCAACTCAAACTGAACTTTCGCTTAATAATCCAAATGCAGGAGTCAGTGAGATCAACTTAAAGCTGTACTCACCCTAACTTTCACAAAAAGGACCGGGCCCCAAGCGAGACTAGCTCAAGCTGTCACACCTTATCCCTATGTAAGATATGTCATGATCCCATACCATACCTAATAAATTATCTCATTTCTCCTATCGATAATCTATTAAATATACTACAAGAGATTTTGACAAAACAAATTCATTTTTAAGATTGGCATGGTGATAAAAATTTAAACTAAGTGTTTTCAATTTAATTATTTGTCATAAATCTTATTTAGGAATAGTTAGGCATTTTTAAAATTTTGTGAAAAATCGGCATGATTACCGGTAAAACTAGGAAAAAACAATTCTTCAAACCTGTGACAAACAATTTACAAAAATATATAATACCCAATTTAAATATCAATCAACTCAATTCAATTTATCTCAGCTCATTCCTAATAGATTCCATCATAAAAAAATTAATTCATTAGTTACATAATTCAGAAAGAAATTTAAATATTTACATTCATTGAAGTACTAAAAATTAATATTACAAAACTTTGTAAGTAAATAGGATCTCAAAATAATATTACAATAATCTGCATTTGATTACATTCCAAAAATAATATTACAAAAGTTTATGTATAACTGCTCAAATGTACTTACATACAAATAGCTACATGATTACATCAAAATCTAATGTACATGGATATCTCTACAATATACCCAAAGATAATCCAAGCACGTCCTTAAATCATAGCTTCAAGTGATCTGACTCAGCTGCTCTATATTTTCTTTCACTTGTGATAGCATACATAGCTATCGCTGAGCGGTGAACTCAGTGGTGCACAACTAACAATGTAAAATGCGATACAAAATATACTTTGACAAATCATAACAAGAGATTGGAAATATTCAAATTCTTCATAATTCATAAAATCAAGTCAGTATTTTCAATAATGTAAATCATTTATTGAAATGACATTTGACCAAACAATCAAAATTTACCAAATCATAAATATACATTTGAAATATTCACAATAATTTATGGGAATAAATATTTCACTTCACTCAAAAGGAAACACAAAAGTACGAATCAATTGTTGTAACCAATTTCATTAAGTTCATTTATGAATAAAATTTCTTCTTTAAAACATAATTGCTCACTTCAAAATCCATTCTTATTCTCACCAATCTAATGCAAGACTAATCCTTAAGGGCCATCTCCAAATATTCATCTCACCTCTTACTAGAGGGAGATCGAATCAAATCATTGTTCACATGCCATCCATAACACCATAATTAAATATATTCTGAAAGGGTCATCTTCAGCTATTGTCTCACCTCTTACATGAGGGAGATCAAATCATATCAATGTGCACATACCATGGTATCCAAAACAAAATAAAGCAAACACCAGTGTCACCTCAACAAATGAGGGACGGATAATAACCATGTCAAGCATTAGTTGTGAGATAGGAAAGTAATATCATAAAACTCATTTCCTTTTTTGTGAGCAATTAATCACAATATAAATCATTTCCTTGCAAATCTTAGCAATCAATACTTTTCATGTAAACCATAATTCAAATCACAAATTTCAAAATAAAATTCATTAAAACCATAATAACATTCAATAATTGTTGAAATACAATCATAACTTGATGAATATAACACATATAAAAATAAAATCATTTAATCATTTGGAATATGTAAAATATTTATTAAATTGGTACTAGTTGTGCACAAACCTCAATTGGATCTCTTTATTGGTCCTAAGCCTTCCCTTCCTTGAAAGTCTCTTTGTCCACTGAAATCACACAATTATCAAACTTTAATACTCATTCTAAGTCTCATTTATAGTTAACTAAACAAAATTCTAATGAATTCCCAAGTTCTAGTTGATCCTAGGTTCTGGACAGTTTTGAACCTTAATTTTAGAACCCAACTTTAACCTACTTCCAGTCTTCATTTAATGACATGATCTTAATGAAAGCTGTTCCTCTATGTCTTAGTTTTATTTTCCAATTTTAATAACTCCATTTGGAGTTTTAAAACTCTAGTTATAGTCAATTGATCAAGTACTGGTCCAGTGACCAATACTATTCCAGAACCTAGCAAATTTTGGAACCTCATTTTGCCCAGCCAATCGGACTAACTACAATCTTATTTTGGCCTAATGTTCTTCATATGAGTTGTTTCCCTATATGTCCTGATCGCACAGGTTCAAAATCATAATTTTTCAAGTTATTTATGGTGAGTTATGGCAATTTAACTGACCTGGACTCATAAACCGTGTGTATCAAGATTTTAGGTTTAGATTAGTGTTTTGCATTTCACATTTGAGGTCCTTATCCTCAGAATTTGGGTATGGTTTCTAAATCAATGTTGTATCCCTAAGTCTTAGGTATTCAGATCATTTTGGATCATCCCATTTGGAATTTTCTAGTGAAAGTTATGGTCTAATTACTGTCCTGGGGTCAAATGGCTATTTAATTCAATTTTGGGAATTCCATGATTTGGAATGTTGACTTGTCCTAGTAAATTAGCCAAGTTCTATTAGGTTCTAGATTTTGGTCAAAACACCAAAATTGTATTTCTAGGTCTTATGGAGATTTTGGTTGCTTAGCAATTTGACCAATTTAGGGTCATTATTTGGGTTCATGATCTTCATAAGAAGTGTTCTAATATGTTTCAGGTTTCCATTAGTTTAAGAATCACCTAATTTGGAGTTTTTTAGTGTGAGTTATGCCTAATTAAAAATATACTATTCATTTGGTCAATTCTAGTCAGGTCTAGAACACTAATTCTGGATTCAAGAAAATTTTAGGCTAACTTGTGCTCAGTTTTTTAGCAAGATTTCCTCATGAAATTTGTGGCCTTAGGTCTTAAGTTTCATCTCCAATTGGCTTCACACCAATTGAAGTTGTCTAACTCTACTTATAGCCATGTAAGCACACTAGACTCAGAGGTCCAGAATTTCAGCACACAATCAACACTCCCAATTGCACAAATCAACACCACTACCAACTTCAAAACTCAACCAATTCTCATCAAATGGTCAATATTTGACCTCAATTAGCTCAATTGGGCATCAAGGCACAAAACCCCCAAATTTCTCTCAAAACCCTAACTTACATAATCTTAATTCATGATAACATATGCAAATCAACACCTAAATCATGTATTTCATTTTATCTAAGTTAGAATTCATGTTTACATAAAATTGTACACATAAATCTCTCATTCATCCATGGCTGGCCAAATTTCATTCTCAACCTTCAAACATGATTTCTTTAATTTTCTGCATAATTTCAACTCAATTGAACTTGTTCTCACAAATTAAACAACTTATTTAAAGTTAAGTTGTACTTACCTCACTTGAGAGATTCTCCAACTTCCAAAACTTCAAATTTTCTTCTTCTTTTTTGCTCCCAAACTCTTAATCAAGGTTAAATAGCAAGATTTAGTGTTAGAACCTATGGGAAATATGGTAGGAAAATCATGAAAATGGAGCTTTAAAAGAAGAAAAATGGTGGAAGAATAGTGAACCAAGGGAGCCGACCATATGGGAAAGGTGGAAGATGATGAGTTTTTTTTTTTTTTTGTATTTTTTCTTCATTTATAAGGGATAATTATCCCACAATTTAATTAATTTAAATCACAAATTTTAATTATGTCATGGTGACACCATGGTGATGTCATAATTACAAATTTTAATTTTTTAATTCCCTTTCCCTTCATTTCTTTATATTTTTAATTATTCTTCAATATTTTAATCTCTTACATTTTAATGGACATTTAGGTCAAAAGTCACCTTTCCGAGTGAATTGACCAGAATGCCCCTCATCGGTTACCATTCATCTTTTAATTAATACCCGATGAGTCCTTAAGCTCTGATTCACTTATTTATACTTGTTCCCTTTATATTTCTATGATTTTCTAGTTCCCAGTAGTTTCGCAATTATCCCTTAATCAAGGATACCCTGGGGTCTCACATGAATTTAGGGCAGCAACTGGGCTCGCAATCACTTCTCGGATCGGTCACCCATCGCCGGGACTTTCGGCTTATTTAACTGATTTGTGCTTTGTTTCTCTTATTTGTATCCAACTTCTTTTAATCTTTATCAATTTAGTTTATGACTTCTCTCTATAATTTAATTATAGTTCTCGACATTCTAGCTGTCTGGACAGACCTTAGTCACCAGAACAGTAGAATTTACGGGCTGTCCAATGTGAGGGTGTTACACAAACCAATTTTCCCGTCCTACCCATATCCATTATACCAGACCACGCACACACCGACACATGCACACAGCTTTAAATTATCCTCAAGTGATATCCACAACAATTTCATCAATTTAAAATGCAACACAAGGCATGCCTAATATTTAGCTACATAAATATATTTATATGTGATGCATGAACATGTCTTGAATATATAATAATATTGAAATTATAAATAAAATCAATATCTACTCATAGATTGGTTGATTAGATTGTAGCTAGTCCGGCTAGAAGGGGAAGACAACCGACACTGACCATTTAAACATACACACTGACCTCTATTAAAAGACTAACAAAATTAAATAATTGATTTAAACCATAAAATCAAAATAATTCCTATAATCTTACCGAAATTTCGGTAGAGTTTTTCCTGTACCTAGGACCTACCCAACTTGTATAGTAGTTCAAATAATACTACAAAATCACACATCCCATCTCTATATTTCATCAATATCACACGACCTCTTTTGAGCTCTCCAAACCAGGTAAATCTCATAGAATTAAAAGATTCAGTTATAGCCCCTATAACTAGCATTTTGCAAATATCATTCAAACTAGCTCTAAAAATTATAAAATTTTGCCCCACAGTCTTTAACGTTATAAGACTATTGCAAAAAGAATTATAATTTTTTAATCATCCATGAATATTTTTAAAATTTTTATTATAAACCCAATATTAGGTAATTAAGGAAACTTAGGATTCTGATTTACCTATGCCGATTTCGATGCTTGGAATGCATTCGGGTCATTTGAAATATTAGGATTGACTATAATATTGGCCACATTCTGGGACGGCCCACCGGGCAGTAGGATCTGGCCGAAAATGCGGTCCCCGAGCGCCGGTGAGCTATCATCAATCCGATTACACTTAAATTAAGCCAAAAAATTATTAATAATTTTCAAAAAATTATTTTTAATTTTTGGGAATTGAAAAAGTCGAAAAATTTCACCAAAAAATCTAGACCGTTCGATGATCGCCTTTTTCAAACAGTGTTCGATCGGAGCGGGGCTAGTCCCATCTCGAAGATATCATTGCCTTGAGTCTAACAGTGGTCTTGGATCGTCGATCGAACGATTGGATCGTCCTAGATCTGACTGAAAAGCTAAAAAAACTGAAATTTCTCTCCTTCATATCTCATTCATCCAACTACCAAATGCTACAAAATTGGTATCAAAAGAAAGCTCTCAAAATAAGCTTTCCAACGCCGCCTGAATTGCCTTGATTGGACGTCAGATGAAGTCGAAATTGCACTTGGAATTTGGGCCACCTGAGCAAGCGTTTTAGGAGGAAATTCCTCCATTTGTGCCACTGTCAGAGCTGCTTTGGCCAGCAAACCGGTCGCTGGCATCTCCCAGGGTGGGGGGAACTCCTCGCTGACAGTGGTGGTGAGTGGTTGCCCAAAAAAATGGTGGGGAGGAAAGAAAATGGTTGGGGAGAGGAGAGAGAACGATGGTTAGGGGGGGGGGGGATTTACTGCTGCTGTTGTTTTTTTTTTTTTTTTTTAATTACTGGGAATGAATTTGGACATACATATTGTCTAGATTCATTCCTAGGAAAAATTTCAAATGAGTCTTTGATCTTTTATATATTTGTGAAGTAAGTCCCAAAATACTATATATGAAAAATTAAACTATAAAGAAAATATAATAATAATAATAATAATAATAATAATAATAATAATATAACATGTTTAAATAAATTCTTGAAAATGTTTATAATTAAATCCATGACATAAATTTAAATTTCTAAATAATAGTAATTTTATTAAAATAACATCTAATTGAAATATCTAATTCAAAATAATATTTTGAATTTAAGAAAATAGAATTTAAGCAAAATAAATCAGGTTGTTACAAATAAAAAATGAGAAGGTAGAACATAGGGGGTGTTCGTGGGGCTATAGGTAGTGGGATTAATTTTTATACATATATATAGAGGGCCAAAATGACATAGCTTCATATTTCAGTCGATTCGATTACTTTGGTTTTTTGCTAGAAAAACTGAACCGAATCAAAAAATAAAAAATATTAAAAACATATAATCAAACCAAAGCAAGAGAATAGAAAAACTGAACTGATTGAACCAAAATTACCCAGTTCAATTTAGTTTTTTTGTTTAGATCGAATATTGCTTAGGCCTAGATACAACATATTTAGATGTTGATTTTTTCCTTAAAGGAAATATTGACCATATGGTTAATGATGGAAATATTTAAAAATAAATAATTCTTAGCTTTTATCATTTTGTCTTATGTGTTTTCATTATGGTCTTAAAATTTTCCATATAATGTTATTCTTACATTAATTTGTTTTCTTTTATTGTTTTAAAAGTTTTTTTATATTTCTCTTATTTACCCAAAAAGAGTAATCTACCGGCTACCAATGCTCTTTTTAAGAATTGAAGTCCTTGAAGGACAAACTACTTGTGCTAATAAGTCTACAACACACCTGAAATGAGGTAGACCTGTCGGTTTCAAGGATAAAAATATTTGAAAATGAGAAGTGGCAAAAATTCAAGATGGTCAAACTCCAGAACAGATCCAAGACATATCTAATAAATTTTTAAAAGAAATTCAGGTACCTGAATCAGTAAAAATGAAGAAATCTCATTAAATTATATTATGTTTGGAAAAAGATGGAACCGAAAATATATAGTTGTCACCAACGTATTTACATATAATGTAGCATTTAATATGTGAAAGATGATAAAGATCAAGAATTTAAATCTATAAAAGAATTCAAATATAGAAATGATTGGCAAAAAAAAAAAAAATGAATGACGCAATTAAGGCAGAATTAAATTACAGAATTAAATTCACTAGAAAAATGTAAAGTTTTTAACCTGTAGTCTGGACACCAGAAGATATTGTAACACCTTATCCCTCAGTAAGGCATAACATGACCCTGTAGTATACCTAATAAATTACCAAACTTCACCTACCGATAATCTATTAAATATAATACAAGGGGTTTTATGTATCAATTTCCTATTTAAGTTTGGCGTGGTGAGAAAAGCAATATTAAAATGTAATTGGTTCAAATTGATATCATAAAATTTTAGTTGGAAATAATTTGGCATTTTTAGAATTTTAAAAAAATTTGGCATGGTGCCGACTAAAAATGTAAAAAAACAGTTCTTCAAACTTGTGGGAAAACAAATTATAAAATCATAACATTCACAAATTGATCTCAATCAACTCAAATCATTTCTTTCTCGTTCCACAAATACCAAGAAAATGTGCTCATCATATATATATATACAAATCAATTAAATCTTCATATACAAATTTTACAATCAAAAGATATCAAAGTTTTATTACAATACTATTTATACAACTGCACTTCTATCTTTTGATGCATAAGGACAACTTTACATCAAAAATAAATTACAAAGGGTATAACAAATATACCTGAGGATACTCCAAAACACTGCTCTCACTACTGCCACAAGTAGCTCACTCTGCTGCTTTATCTATCTCCTTACCTGCGACAGCATAAATAAGCTATCGTTGAGTGGTGAACTCAGTGGTGTATAACTTAAAATTTTAAAACTCAATGTAAAACATAATTTACCAAAACTTAATTAATCATAATTTCAAACACATGTAAAATATGACAATTTTTCTAAAATGAGAGAATCATTTAATAAAAATCACATTTTATGCCAAACAATCATAAAATACAAGTTTACTGAAAACCACACAGTTTAGAATATGACACAAATTTCTAATTCATCCCAATAACCAAGGCTAATGGGGAAGGCAAAGGCTAGCTAGCAAATATGAGTACTCATTTAATCCATCCTCAACTGGCAACACACCTCAACACTTTAGCTAGAGAGGGAAAACAAATCCAATTCATCTCACTAAGCAAGGTAGTGAGGAATACAAATCACATAGTCATGTCAACTGTGATTTCAAACCATATTCAAATAATTTTCCATTCATCAATTGTATTGTCAACTCACAATCATATTTCATTCAAAATAATTACCCAAAAAGGTTAACAACATACAAATTCTCAAAACACTTCAAATTTCATTCAAAACCGGCCCACTCCTATACTATAATAATATTAAAGGGGCCAGCATCCATCTTTCCAAGATCAAATTTTCATTTCACAAAATCAAAATTCTAAAAATGCAAAGGCAAAATTCAAACTCATTCATGATAGCTCAATTTAAATCAAATTCAAAGTGGAAAACAAAGCAAAGGATTAGTTGTGCACTGTCGCAAGGTGTTTTGCGGTCGCCTGGACGAACCCTCACCGAAGTGGGAAAGAGTGAGGAGTCGCCACTTTAATTTTGAGGGAAATTAAAGAAAACCATTTGTGAAAATAAATTAAAATGAAACCACTTCAAAAATAGAGATTCTAGGTTCGAGGTCCGTAAACGGGTGGGGAAGGTGTTAGGCACCCCACCTCGTCCCTCAATGAGGGTAAGCAGATTTAACTTCAAGCTCTTTATAAACTAAAATTAATTGTTAGTAGGTTCGAACGGAGATGTTAATCCTCTTGGTAAAAGGGAATATTTGATTTTTCACCAATTTGGGTTACCCAGATACATAAATAAGTGAGATGACCCTTAGTGAGTTACTGTTACGTATCAATTTTGTTTAAGGGGTTATTTCGCATATTTGTTAAAATTTGATTTGAGAATCAGATAAGAACTCTCCTCCGATCTCCTTTTAGGTGAAAATTTAGATTAGAGATCGGATAAGAACTCTCCTCCGATCTCTTTTAGATATTTATTAAAATTTTGGGTGAGAGTCGGATAAGAACTCTCCTCCGATCTCTTTTAAATATTTACGAAAATTTTGGTTGAGAATCGGATAAGAACTCTCCTCCGATCTCTTTTAAATATTTATTGAAATTTTTAGGCTTGAGAATCGGATAAGAACTCTCCTCCGATCTCTTTAATTTGAATGGGAGTCGGATAAGGACTTTTCTGACCTCTTGAAATCTTACATATCGTGAGAGCCTAAGGCTAAGGGTTCTGGCATTCAAAGATGCCGGGGACCTGAATAAGGCTTCCTTTGACTCATTGGTACCCCATGACTTGACAGGGGGTACAGACCGAATTTTACCGACCTCTTATGTAGTCGCCTTAACAGCACCTTTTGGCAAGCAATACCCGATCTGTCCTATTCGCTTATCTAAGGTTTGGTTTTACTCCACCTTGTGACGTCTTACCCAATCGTCTTTTGTGTTATTCTAGTGATTCGACTCTACTATTTTCTTGACTTATTATTCAGACCCTTTATTATTTAAAAGAGACTCTTAAGATACAGTTACCTACATTTTATCCAACCACTTATACGCTACTCGAGATTAGGACACTTACATTTAGAAGTAATAAAGATTAACAAAAAGAATGGACTGATTAACAAAGAAGTAAACTCGAGAATAACCTTCTTCGCATTTTTTAACGCAATATAAACTTGGTGAAAATTACAAACATAAAAAAAACAAAGAAAATACGTAAAATAAGAACGAGCACTTGATAAAGCAGAGATATGAGCACTCACCTGTAGGGAGCTAAATCTATTGAACTAACTACGGAATCACAAAACGTAATAGGACTGCGGGCTGATAGCCTGAGGGCTAAGGATCGCCTTGAAATGAAGGATGCTTCTCTAAAATGCAGTCAGGTCAAAATAATAACCGAGTTTGAATGAAGTTGAGCTTGGACAATGGGAGTGGAAATAAAGATAACAAAGAACTGAAAGTGTCACAGGATAATGAACGAACTGAAAATGGAGAGCTTCAGTATTCAAAAATCCCTTTGCAAGAAAATACTTCAGAAAACTGGTTTCTAAAGTTTTTCTTATGAAAGCTTAAAAATAGCAGAGTAACAAACTGAATTAAGTTTAAGAGTCCTTCCGCTATAGTCACCACCTTTTTTCTTTTTTCCTCTTTGAACAGTTTTCATACAGGTATTTATAGGAACTGGGTGCTCTCCATGAAGGGTCAGGATTTAGTTTGAGGGAGATGGAAGGTTAGGATTTTAAAGGACATGATCTAAGGCTCTGGAATTAAAGAGAATCAGAACGAATGGCTGAGATCCCTTTCAGAATATTTGTCCTTTCTCTCTTCTAATCTGACGGCCCAAAATTTTCTTGTCAAGGGTGATCCGAGGGCTGGGAGTGAAAGGCGCTGGTCTTGTTGTCTTCTTCTTTGATCCAAGGGCTCTGGGCTCGTCCTTACAAGTAAGATTAATGGTGGAAATTGGGATGTACAGCACTCTCATGACATACTCTGGCACATGTCAGTAATGCGGGCGATTCTGGGGCGTGCGGTGGAGATTTCGTCCGCGACGCTTTAACTACCTCGGCTCTGATTATGACGACAGTTAGTGGAAGTTGTCTTATTCCCTTTGTTTTTCGACCTCCCCTCCCTTCCGATCTTTCTAACACGATCCTTTTTCGATCTCTCATGCTGGGCTCCCCTCTTCCGACCTCTCCAACTCCGATCTTCTCCTTCATCCGGGTCTGGTTCAGTCAAAGCATTTATTCCTTCGATTTTCGAGGCATCTGCTTCATTTTCTGCTCGCAATAAATGCTCGGATTTTCCCTATATATATACCTTCAACGCGAAAGCCCTCCGCATTTGATTTTCTCCTCTTCCTTCTCACATTTCCTATTCTAACTGCTCCAGCAATGGTCCCGGCCATGATAGTGGCTTTTGATCTTTTTCCGATTGTCCTTTTTATTCCCCGACTGAAAATTTACGATCCCGGTGATCGGGAAATTATGATAACCTCATTTGATGATAGTGAGATAACCGGACTAATTTGCTGACTTGGATCGAGGACTTCGATCGTGTCGATCTCGAATAGTTCGATCGATATACTCGGCAAACTGATTTTGGGCGAGAAGAGTGCTAATATTCCCCTTAACATTGGTGACTACCCCTTGAAGTTCATTCGGCTTCTCACCACATTGGGTGTCCTGATAGCGGCTCGGTTCCGAGCAATAACATTGATGACGACCTCTCTCATCTTCATGAGAGTCATAATCCCCCCATCTGAACTGTACATCTGTCCATATCTTTTGATTCAACCATGAGACTAGGCTTTGACATAGGTCTTTATTAGATGGGATATACTGCCGATCTCTAGAGATCGCCCCTACGATGTAATCAAACCTTCAATGTAATCCGATCTCTAGAGATCGCCCAAATGATGTAATTCGACTTTTAATGTAATCCGATATCTAGAGATCGCCCAAATGATGTAATCTGACCTTTTCGGAAATAAAATTTATTTTGACAACTATCATTTTTATTATTATTGCATTGACTATTTTCCGATCTCTGATGTGTTTATCCGATCCGGTTCCTAACTGAACAACCCTTAACCGATCCGCCTTAATTTACCGATCTGTAACTAGCCGATCTCTTTTATTATGGAATTTCTGGAATATTCGTGAGACGTGTCAAAAAAAGCTGGCGAATCCCGCTAACCGATGCACCGCCTGGAACACTGTGAGCATTAAATGCTCGGACGGGTATAAATAGGGGATGGGTCAGCCAGTTGCTCTCTTATGTCATTTTTAGCATCCCGCGAGCGATTCCAAAATTCTCTCGATTTTTCAAGTTCTTCCGACACCGATCAAGCTCTGGTAAGGGTTTTGATCCTTCTTTTATTTTAAATTCTCTATTTCCTTTGAAAATGAGTGGCACCGAGGGTCAGAGAGCGGCATGCCCCCCTTCCGTTCAGATCTCGTGGTCGTCTGATGAAGTGGAGGTGGTCGGACCAAGCGTGCAACCTGAACCTCCTAGGGCCTCTATTCCAGCTCGGGGGCAAGCTGCACCATCAAGGCATGTACATTCTTCAGGGAGAGAAAATCTTCCCATGGACGAGCTGCCATCATTCCTTCAAGAAACTGACCTGCAGTCGTTCAACCAGGAGTACAACATCCGGCCTGATTCATACAAGCTGATTAAGTGTCACGGTGATCTTCGTGCCAATCACTTCTTCGAGGAGAACGATATGATCATGGTATACGAAGAACAATTAAAGGCCGGGCTGCGGTTCCCCCTTAATGACTTCTTCAAGAAAGTTCTAAAATTTCACCAAGTGTGCATAGCCCAAGTTCACCCGAACTCATGGCATATCCTAGTAGCCTTCAGAGGCCTTTGCCGAGCCAAAGGACTCAGCCCTACAGCTAAGGTGTTCGTCGAACTACATAGGTTAACTCGTCGAAAGGATGACGAGTATTGGTTCTTTCAGGCGAAGCTACATTGTGGGCTCTTTACCGATCTACCCTCCTCCCTGAAGAATTAGAAGAATCGCTTCTTCATTCTGAGGAGCAAAATTCCGAATGGCTTTGAGGGTTTCCCTCGCAGCTCGCTGCACCAGGGCCCCTTACTTCCGAAGCGCATCACCCTAAATAGGGAAGAAGGCCTGATGGTGATGGAACTGAAAGATCAGGCGGCCAGAGAGAAGTTCTCTTGTTTGGATGCAGTGACTGCCAAACTGCATCACTGGACAATGGAGTTGATCACTGGCAAAGATCGCGGGCTTCAGCTCTCTGACCTCGGCCTCGGTATTTTCTATATCTCTAATCTTTGGGCCTTAGCGATCTCACTGACCTCTTCTTTGTGCAGGTATGGCAAGCAGCGAGGCTTCCAAGGAGAGCCAAAAGCGGAAGAGGGAGGTCTCCCGGAAAGTGCGGGAGATGAAGCGTTCCGAGCTGCTTCAAATGCCCAGTCATGATCCCGGAGAGATACAAGGAGGCTAGTCTCAACCCTCGGGACAGCCGATCCCCGACATAGAAGTGGTCCGGTCTCCTCCTCGCCAAGAAGAGCTGCCTCCACCTCCTCCAGTTGCTTCGAGTGCGGAAGGGGGCCCTTCCCAACCTCCTGTGAGGATCCTTTCCCGCGGCGCTCAAGTTCTGATCCACTCGCTGAAGAAGAACCGGACTGTTCGGGAAAATCCAAGCTTGGCCAAAGTCTTGGGGGCCTCGATCTGCCTTCAAGAGGATCGGGATAGGTTATCCCCGAACAATCTTGATGACATCCTGACCTGGACAATGAGCCTGAATGTGGAGAGTTTGGTGAACCAGCACATTGTCCGGGAGAAGGCTCACCGTCTGAGTAAGGAGGTGGAGAAGATGGGTCACAAAGTAGCTTCCTTTCGATCCCAACTTTCATCCGCTCAGAACTACATATCTGAAATTGAAGGGCGAATGAAGTTCTACGAGGATAAGCTGGCCGAGCAAGCTCAAGTTCTGGCTAGCGAGCTCATGTTCTTGAAGAAGTTCGGGTGCTCCGAGCCGGTGAAGTTGCTCACCTCACTGAGGAGCTCAAAGCAAAAGAAGAAGAGGCGGTGACAAGGGAGGCCAGCGCTTATGTGAATGCTCATAGGGATCTCTTAGCCGAGCTCAAGAAGCGATATCCCGAGGAGGACTTCTCTTGGATGGTAGATCTGGCTCCCCAGGACGAAGGTGAGGATAGTGAGGAGGAGGCTGAGGGTGAGAGAGGAAGCGAACAAAATGTAGATCAGGCTGGGGGTGATCCTCTAGCCGAATGACTTGTATAAACTTGAAATGAAATGAAAGTTCCCTTTTCTTCAATGATTGGATGTGATCGGAAAGTCTCTAAATTGCATAAGCACTTGATTGTCTGAGCATATTAAAACAACAACTAAAAGTGATTATTAATGTAAGTGTAAGAGGTCGGAAAACACAATAAGCATGGGATCGGCTGAGAACCAATGCTAAACGGGACTTGATTAAAATTGGAAATTTGACTTGAACACTTAAGATCGAGATCATCATTAAACCGGATCGAAACCTTAACTTTATTATTCCCAAAATTTTAAATGAGAGATCGGCAATAAGACTAGTGGCACGAAGGCCTAATGTTGGTTCAATCTCGTTTGACAAGAAAGATCGGAAATATAATTGACTGATCAGGGGACTTGACAATTGGTTTGAGAGATTGGTGAGGCTTTAAATGATATGGGGACTTAGTATTGATTAGATTCCTTTTGAGGAGAGATCGGAAATGTGGTTGGTTGGCAAAGGGAGACTCAATGTTAGGGATCGGTTTCAAAGTTTATTGATTTCAGGGATCGGCCAAAATATGGTGTCGACATGCACAAACCTAAAATGGATCTCTTTATTTGTCCTAAGCGTTCCCTTCTTTAGAAGTCTCTTTGTCCACTGAAATCACATAATTACCAAACTATAATACTCATTCTAAGTCCCAATTATAGTTAACTAAACAAAGTTCTAATGACTTCCCAAGTTCTAATTGATTTTGGGTTCTGGACAGTTTTGTATCTTGACTTTAGAACCCAATTTCAGCCTAGTTCTAATCACAATTTGGTGAGGTGTTCTTCATGAAAATTGTTCCTCTATGTCTTAGTTTTATTTTCAAATTTGAACTACGCCATTTAGAGCTTTGTAGCTCTAGTTATAGTCAATTTACCAAACACTGGTCCAATGACCAATACTATTCTAGATCAAGGTAGATTCTGGAACTAAACTTTATCAAGCTAATTGGACTAGTTATAGTCATAATTTGGCTTAGTGTTCTTCATATGAGTTGTTCCCCTGTGTCTCATGGTTACACAAATTCAAGAATCACTAAATTTGAAGCTGTATAGGGTGAGTTATGGCAATTTAACCAACCTAGACTCAGCAACCCAATACATTCAATATTTCAAGTTCAGGTCGGCTCTTGCATCTAACATTTAAGGATTTTACATCTAAAATTTGATTAAGGTTCCTGAACAAAAGTTGGAGCCCTATTTCTTAGGTTTTCAAATCATTTTGGCTCATCCCATTGGGAGCTTTCTATTGAAAGTTATAGTCTAATTACTATCCCGGGCTCAAATGGCTAAAATGATTCCAGTGCAGGAATTTCAGATTGTGAAGTCCTGAATTCTTCTAACATTTTCCCTAAGTTACTTTAGGATCTGGGTTCTGGTCAAAACACAAAAATTGTAGTTCTATGTGTTATGAACATTTTGGCTTTAAAATTATTGAATTTGCAGTTTTGTTTCCCTTGTTGTGGCCTTTTTGCCAAAACTGGTCGGATGGCTATTTGTCCAGGATTTCGAGGTTAGTTCAAAATTAGGCTAGTTTGATGGACTAACTTCGCTTAGCAATTTGACCAAGTTAGGTTCATAATTTGGGTTTATGATCTCCATAAGAAATGTTACACTATGTTTAAAGTTTCCATGGTTCAAGAATCACCTAATTTGGAGGTGTCTAGAGTGAGTTATGCCTAATTGAAAATGTACTGTTCATTTAGTCATTTCTAGTCAGTCCAGAACACCAATTTCTGATTCAAGCAAATTTTATGGCAACTTATGGTCAATTTTTGAACAAGGTCTCTTAATAAAAATTATAGCGCTATGTCTTAAGTTTCATCTCCAATTAGTCTCACACCAATTAGAGCTACATAACTCAACTTATAACCATCTAAGTAGACTGAGCTCAAGCTGTTCAGAATTCCAGCATAAAGCACACCACCAATTCATCAATTTCATTCCTCAATTCAACATCAATATACATTCATGGCACATCATGTGACCTTAATTTACCATTACAAACATCAATTGAACAATATATCACAAAACCCTAATTCTCACCAAACCCTAATTCTTCCACCCTACCAATTCATGTAAACTCATGTCATCTCAATACCTTAATCATACATACATCATTACTTACTCTAGATTTCATGTCCAATTTATTAAAAAACACCTAAAACCCTACTCTCCCCATAGCTGGCCGAAAATTCTCTCTTAAGGTTCATGCATGATTCTTCCATTTTTCATGTTATTGCAACATAATTAGACTTCAATCCTACAATTACATAACTAACTTAGCTAAAAGAATGACTTACCTTAAATGGAGCTTTTCCAACTTGAATTTCCTTCACTCTTTCTTGTTTTTCTTTCTTCAAATCTTCAAATCAAAGTCTAATTTGGGATTTTCTACTAATTTGGTGGGAGGTTTATGGAGGGAAAGTAGAGATTCAAGCTTGAGATTAGATTAAAATGGAGGAAAATTTGAGAAAACTAGAGAAAGAGGGAGCTAGCTGGGTTTGGGAGGAAGAGGACAATTTTTTTAATTTGATTTTTTTGGTCTTTTGTCTTATATTTTGTGTAGATAATCTATTAATTAAATAATTTAAATTATAATTATAAATTGTGTCATGATTATGGCAACCATGATGTCATAATGGAATTAAAATTTATTTTTTCAATTCTTTCATTCTTTTCCATACACATTTCTTCATATTTAATATCTTTTTCAATATTTTAATTTTACACATTTTAATAGACATTTAGGTCAAAAGTCACATCTTGAAGTGAATTGACCAAAATGCCCCTCATCGGTTGTAATCCATTTTTTTAATAGTGCTTGATAACTCCTTGAGTTCAAATTCACTTATTTGAGCTTGTTCTCTTTTCTTTTCTATGATTTTCTAGTTCCCAATAGTTTCACAATCATCCCTTTACCTAGGATGTCATGGGGTCCCACACGAATTTAGGGTAGCAACTGAGCTCGCAGTCACTTCCCGAGTCGGTCACCCATCGCTAGGACCTCGGCTCATTTAACCGATTTAGGCTTTATTTCACTTACTTTCTTCCTACTACATTTGATCTTTATCAATTTTATTTATTGTTTCTCTATGTGATCTAAGTATAGTTCTAGACATTCTAGCTATCCAGACAGACCTTAGTCATTAGAACAGTAGAATGTATGAACTACTTAATATGAGGGTGTTACAATTCTCCCCTCGTAAAAAAAAAATTTCATACCAAAATTTTACCTGGTATCAATTTATGAAGAGTTGTGGGTGCTGTCTCCACATGTCCTTGTAGCACTCCCATGTAGCCTCCTAGCCTAAATGATGGTTCCACAGCACCTTAACCAGTATTATCTGCTTGTTCCTCAGCTGCTTCACCTCATGTGCCAAGATCTCTATGGGCTCTTCATCATAAGTGAGGTCTGGATTCACTTCAATCTCCTCTACTAGTAAGATGTGTGAGGGGTCGGATCGATACCTCCTTAACATGGAGACATGGAAGACATTATGAATCTTCTCTAACTCCGAAGGCAATGCAAGTCGGTATGCAAGAGGACCCACTCTTTCTAGAACCTCATATGGCCTGATGAAACGAGGATTCAGCTTCCCCTTTCTACCAAGCCTTATGATTTTCTTCCAGGGGAAAACTTTAAGGATACTTTGTCACCCATAGAGTACTCAGTATCCCTTCTCTTCAGATCAATGTAGGACTTCTGGCGATTCGATGTAGCCTTAAGTCTATCTCGAATGATTTTAATTTTCTCCTTAGTCTATTATACAATTTATGGGCCAATCAACTTTCTCTCGCCCACTTCATCCCAACAGAAGGGAGTTCTACACTTTCTGCCGTACAAAGCTTCATAGGGAGGTATCCCAATGCTTGACTGATAAATGTTGTTGTAGGCAAATTCATTCAAAGGCAAATGTGTGTCCCAACCACCTTCAAATTTAATCATGCAAGCCTGAAGCATGTCCTCCAAAATTTGAATTACTCCCTCAGATTGGCCATCTATTTGTGGATGGAATGCAGTGCTAAAGTTCAATCTAGTTCCTAGAGCTTTTTGGAGACTAGCCTAGAATCTAGAAGTGAACCTTCAATTTCTGTTAGACAAAATAGACACTGGCACTCCATGTAGTCTCACTATCTCATCAATATATAGTTTAGCCAATCTGCCCAGGTTGTAGTCCATTCTCACTGGCAGAAAGTGTGCAAACTTAGTTAATCTATCCACAATGACCCAAACTACATCATGATTCTTTTGTGTCTTAGGAAGTCCCATCACAAAATCCATCATAATTCATTCCCATTTCCACTTGGGAATTGGCAGTGGCTGTAGCAAACCAGTTGGCACTTGGTGTTCTACCTTAACTTGTTGACAAGTTAGGCATTTGGCCACATATTCAGCAATATCCTTCTTTTTACCCGTCCACCAATAGTGCTCTTTCATGGTTCTGTACGTTTTGGTCCCACCAGTGTCACACCTGACCCTTCCGTAAGATGTGGCATGATCCCATAGTATACCTAATAAATTACTGAACTTTGCCTACTGATGATCCATTAAATATACTACAAGGGATTTTGGCAAAACAAATTTCAAGTTAAGGTTTGGCATGGTGATAAAAATTTAATTTAAATGTTTCCAATTCGAGTATGTGTTGTAAGACTTATTTGGAAATAATTAGGCATTTTTAAAATTTTGCAAAAATTTTGTGTGGTTACGGCTAAAATTATACAAAAACAGTTCTTCATAATTTGTTGAAAAATGATTTATAAAAAATATATCATGTCTACTTGGGAACTCAATCAACTCATTCTCAATAATTCTTATTTAAAGAAAATAATTCATTATTTACAATACTCATGAAGAATTTTAAATGGTTGCATTCATTGAGATAACAAATTTAATATTACAAAATTTACATTTGATTACAATCCCAAATAATATTACAAGTGTTTATGTACCGCTGCTCGAATATGGTTACATACATATAATTATATGATTACACCAAAACTTAATGTACAAGGGTATACCTATAATATTCTCGAAGATAGTCTCAACATGTCTTCAAGTCACAATCTCAAGTGATCTCATTCAGCTACTCTATATTTCCTTTCACCTGCGACAGCATACAAAGCTATCGCTGAGCAGTGAACTCAGTGGTGCACAATTAATAATTTTTAGAAAAAAAACCTTAATACAAAACATGCTTTGACAAATCATAACAAAGAGCTTGGAATCTCTAAATTCTTCCAAATTTATAAAATCAAGACTAATATTTTCAATCATGCAAATCATTCGTTTGAATGACATTTTGGTCAAGTAATAACAATCTAATCACATTTCTCTTGAACCATGAAAACAATATAGCAATTTTCAACCATTAACAATTAATTGTTCCGATCACAATTTATCAAACTATGCATAATTTAAGGGTGTTGTCAAAAATTCGCAGAGTTGGACCCATGACACAAAATTTCACGATCAATGCCGTGTTGTACACCATGACAAAACAAACTCTCCTAATAACCAAGGCTAAAGGGAGGAACAAAGACTAGCTAGTATATATGAGTACTCATCCAAACTTTTCCTCAACTGGCAAGCCAGAGAAGAGGGAACTCAATTCCAAACAAGTGGAGGAGATATCTCACTAGACAAGCTAATGAGAAACACAAAGCATATTGCCATATCAACTGTAGTTTCAAAACATATTTAAAGAAATTTCATTTACAAAATACATTTATAAAATCAATAAATACATTTAATTACAGTAAATTCATACACAAGGTTGGTAACACATCAAGTTTGCAAAACACTTCTAAAGACATTCAAATACCGGCCCACCCCCTTGCTATAATGAAATTAAGGGCCAACAACCGCCTTTCTATAATATAATTTCATTTTATAACTCACAATTTTCAAAACAATGTAAATAATTCCTTAAATGCATTGGAAAATCATATTTGATTCATACAATTTCATTCAACAATTTAAAGTTCTCAATACCATAAGAATGATAAAACATTCATATAAACTTATTCAAATTTATTTCAAAGTGGAAAACAATTAAAAGAGTTAGTTGTGCACAAACCTTATTTGACTTCTCTATTATTGACTTAATCCTTCCCTTCCTTGGGAGTTTCCTTTTCCTACTGAAATTACACAATTACCAAACCTTAATACTCATTCTAATTATCTCCAATAGCGAATCAATTAAATGTTTAATGCACCCCTAAGTAAGCATTAAAATTTCAATGTATTCTGGGTCCAGGGCAGTTCTGGACCCTGACATTTCAGCCCAATTTTAACCTAGTTCCAGTCACAATTTGGTGAACTATTCCACATGAAAATTGTTCCTCTATGTCTTAGTTTCATTTTCCAATTTGAATCACTCCATTTGGAGTTTTGTAGCTCTAGTTATAGTCAATTTTCTAAAACTGGTCCATTGACTCATTACTGTTCCAGAACCAGGCAGATTTTGGAGTCAAATTTGGTTTAGTCATTTGGGCATACTACAATCATTTTTAGGCCTAATGTTCATCATATAAGTTGTTCTCTTATGTGTCCTGGTCACACAGGTTCAAAATCATAATTTTTAAAGTTATGTATGATAAGTTATGGTAATTTAACTGATATGGACTCATAAAACTTGTGCATCAGGATTTCAGGTTCAGGGCAGTGTCTTGCATCTCATATTTGAGGTCTTTATCCTCAGAATTTGGGTAATATTTCTCAATCAAGGTTGTATCCCTGTTTCTTAGGTTTCCAGAACAGCTTGGCTCATCCCAATTGAAGTTTTCTAGTGGAAGATATGATATAAATACTATTATGGGGTCAAGTGGTTATTTGGTCCAATTCTAGGTTTTGGCATGCAGACTTGTCCTAACAAATTAACCAAGTTCCATTAGGTTCTGGGTTTTGGTCAAAACACCAAAATTATTGTTCTAGGTCTTATAGAAGTTTTGGATTTGGTTTTACTACATTTGCAGTTTTGTGGACCAAGTTATGGCATTTTTACCATAACTGGTCAAATAGGTTAATGTCCAAGTTTCCTAGTCAGGTTCTGGTTCTTGCAGTTTTGCTGACCCAACTTGGTCTATCAAATTGGTTAGGTTAAGTTTAGAAATGGGCTCTAAGTTCTTCATAACAAATGTGCTCCTATATCTAACCTTTCCAATGGTTTAAGAATCAGGTCATTCTGACCTTCCTAGAATAAGTTATGGTCATTTGAACATTTACTATTTATTTGGTCATTTTTCCAGGTCCAGCATCAGGTCACCCAGATTCAAGCCAAATTTAGACAAACTTATGGTCTGTTTTTGGGCAAGTTTCTTCCATAAAAAATGTGGCATTATGACCCTAGTTTCATCTCCAATTAGCCTCACACCAAGTGGAGCAACGCAACTCTACTTATGGCTATTTAACCTTGCTAGACTCATTGGTCTAGAATTCAGCAATTCAATAACCACCACTTCTCTCAATTCCATTCATCAATTCATGTTAATTCTCAACTCAATATACACCAAATGACCACAATTAGACATAATAACACCAATTTATCAACATTTCATCAAAACCCTAATTTCCATAAAGCCTAATTCTCCCAATTTCACAATTCATGCAACTTATACAATTTTAACAACTTAATCATGTCTACTAATCCATATAGTCTCAAATTCATGTTCAATTCAAATAAACACCATCAAACCCTACCCTAACCATGGCTGACCGAATTCTATGTTTCCCCTATACATGCATAATTTTTATGATTTCTACGGTTAAATCCTCATCTTCAAGTTTACTTCCATGCACACATAACCAAATTAACTTAAAAGAAAGCTTACCTCAATGGAGTTCTTCTAATCTCTCAAAGCTTTGCAAATTTCTCCTTTCTTTCACTTTTAATCTTCAACCAAAGGTGTAATTTACAACTTTCTTTCAAGTAACCATAGGAAATAAGATAGACAAACAAGGTTTCTAGAGCTTATGGTAAGCAAAAATGGAGGGAGAGCGAGGAAATAGGTGTGCGGGCCATGGAACAAAGAAGAAGATAGATTTTTTTTTTGGCCTTTTCTTTCTCTTTTGTCTCTATTTATAAGGGATAATTATCCCAAAATTAATTAATTTAATTTAAAATTTAATTATGTTATGCATGATGTCATAATTCAATTATATTCTTAAATTTTTCATTTCTTTCTTCCTTGCTTTCCCTACACTTCTTCATTTTTAATTATTTTTCAATATTTTAATTTTCTACATTTTAATGGACATTTAGGTCAAGAGTCACCTCTAAGGGTGAATTGACCAAAATGCCCCCCATCAATTAAAATCCATTTTCTAATAGTGCCAGAGAATTCATTGAATGCTGATTCCATTATTTGGACTTGTTTTCTTTTCTTTTCTGTGATTTTCACATTCCCTTAAGTTTCACAATTATCCCTATGTTTAGGGTGTCATGGGGTCCCAAACAAAATTATGGTAGCAACTGAGCTCGCAGTTGCTTAACGGGTCGGTCGCCCATCGCTGGGACCTTCGGCTCGTTTAACCAATTTGTAATTTATTACTCTCATTTTAATCCATCCTCATTTAATCTTTATCAATTTTATTTATGACTCTTCTCTGTAATTTAATTATGATTCTCGACATTCTAGCTATTCGAATAGACCTTAGTGACAGGAACAGTTGAATGTACGAAACTGTCCAACGTGAGGGTGTTATAACTAGGGTGCATTGCAAAAGATGAGTCATATGCTTCCTTCAAGATGATTTGCCTCAATTCCACATCATTTGGAATGCACATTCTACCCTGGTATAGCAGTAAGCCATCATCATTCACTGAAAACTCTGGTTTCTTGCCATCTCGAGCCTCTTCCATCAATTTAAAATGCTTTTCATCATTCTGAGCAGCTGTTTTAATTTGATCAATCAATATTAGCTTCACTTGCCAAGTAGCTACCATTCTCCCCTCATCATCAATCTCCAAATTAGCATGCAAGGCCCTCATGTCATGCACCATGGACATAAGTGAAACTCTCAAACTACCCATGGTCTTGCGACTTAAGGCATCTGCTACCATATTTGCTTTCATAGGCTGATAATCTATCAGGCAATCATAGTCTTTTATCAGCTCTAAGCACCTCCTCTGCCTCAAATTCAACTCCTTTTATCTGCCCTAATATTTCAAGCTCTTGTGATTTGTGTAGATGTAGCACTTCTCCCGATACAAGTAGTGTAACACTCTCACTGTAGCAATTCCGTATATTCTACTGTTCCAGTGATCGGTGTTAGTTCGAACAGTTAAAACCTGTAGAAAAAAATTTAGACTAGAGTGAGGAGTCATAAATAACTCAAATAATACTAAGAACAATTAAGAAAAAATTTTAGAAATAAAATACAGCCAAGTTAAATGAGCTAGTGCCCTAGTAATGGGTAACCTAGAGAGAAGTTGCGGTCTTCACAGCTAAAATCCCTAAACCCGGGAGAAAATTCATGAAATAATTTTTGGGACTCTAGGGCAGAGTCATTGAGGTTTTGATGACATTAGAATGCCAAGAAAATACTTAAAATTTTTTTGAGATCGGTACAGACAATTTTAGCTCGATAAGCCAAACGGAAGGCATTTTGGTCATTTCGTCTTCAGAGATGATTTTTGACCTACTTGTCCAGTTAAGTAAATAATTATTATAACATAAAATATGAATAAATATAGCTAAAAATTTAATTGAAAATGAGTAGAAAGGAAAAGGAAAGAAAATGAAGGAAATTTGGAATTATGACATCACATGATGTCACTAAAATGCCCCCACCCAATCATATTGTGACACCTATCTATAAACTTAATTAAAAGCATAAAATGGGCAGAAAAATTGAAGAAAACAATATGCTCCTTCTTCCTCAAATAGCCAGCCAACCCACTATCTTCCCTAACCTCCATTGATGCTCAACAAAAGCTTTAATTCCCACTTGATTTCACTATAAAACCTCACCCTCTCTTCACAAAAAATTTCCCTTACCACTAGAGCTAGACTTGGGTAGCCATTGGAAGAGGAGAAAGTGAAGGAAAGTGAAGGGTAGAAATTCATCTAAGAGGTTAGTGCTAATTTTCTTGCTTCCATTCTTTTCTAAGCATGAATCTAAGTTGAGTTAAGTTGAAAATTTGATGAAAAATGAATTAAGGATGTATGAACTTGCCCCATTAAATTTTGGTAGCCTTAGGGTGCCTTAGGATTTCATCAACTTGATTGTATAATAGTTGTATATGACTACCATTGAACATGATTTTGGTGTTTTAATTCATGGATTGTATGTATATAGAGAATTGAGATTGTTGGAGTTAGGGTTTGGGGCACAAATTTTGGATTTTGCTCATGTGTTGGTGAATGGAAGTTCTAATGGTCAATTAGTGACCATTTGGCTGAGTATAATGAGGAATTGAAGTGTATTGTAGCTTTGGATTTGAGGTTGGGTGTGCTGCCTTGAGTGCCCCGCAGGTACTGAAGGTAAAGCCCAGAAAAAAATATTAAATAGAGATTTTGGAGTTCTGATTTGTAGAAGTATTTGAAGTATTCAAGGTTGTCACCTCCTTAGCAATGCATGTAGATAGGGCCCATATAGGTCATAATTTGTATGTTGTATAAAATGCTTAGTTATAGTATTGTAATGTAGATTATAAAAATGTAATTAATAGATATGTGATGTAAATTAATAAATCGGCTAGTTTATATGTGATTAAATTATATATCATGTAAATTAATAAAGATTGAAAATTTTCATCTATGAGTTGAGCATGAATGGGAATGTATGGAAATGGATATGAATGAAATTGCATAGATTTGAATATGAAATTGAAATATATAGAAGATGCATGAAATGATGAGATTTTTTTTAAAATATTATTGAAAATTTCAAATAGGTGAATAGTAAAACACGTCAAATGATAATAAAATAGGGGAAACTCTGTTAGTTTCTCCGTTGAAAAATAATTGATATTAAATTAAACGAATTCAAAATTTTAATGAAATAAAGTAAGATAAGTTAGGATTCTCCGGCACTGAGTGTGACATGTCTTGCTCAGCTACACTATAGACGGGTGAGGGGTGTCACATTTATTAGTATCAGAGCACGGTTTAGGCATTCCTAGACATAGATAGATTGGAAGGGATAGTGTGCATAACATGCATTGCATTCATATGAGTCGAGGTGACACTAATATAGATCTGTTTTCTCTGGTAAGGTGAAGAAATAAGGAAGTAGCAGCTCTTCGACTACTTACATCGGATAAATTTCGAGGACGAAATTTTTGTTAGAGGGAAAGAATTGTTACACTCTCATTATAGCAATTCTGTATATTTTACTGTTCTGGTGACCGATGTCTGTCCGGACAGCAAGAACCTCTGGAAAAATATTTAGACTAGAGTGAGGAGTAAAAAATAACTCAAATAATAGTAAGAAAAATTAAGGAAAAATTTTAGAAATAAAATACAACCAAGTTAATTGAGATAGTGCCCTAATGATGTGTAACCTAGAGGGAAGTTGCGATCTTCAGTCTTCGCAGCTAAAAGCCCTAAACTTGGGAGAAAATTTATGAAATAATTTTTGGGACTCCAGGGAAGAGTCAATGAGGTTTCGATGGCATTAGAATGCCAAGAAAATACTTAGAAAATTTTTGAGATCGGTACAGGCGATTTTGGCTCGATAGTCATTTCATCTTCAGAGATGATTTTCGACCGACTTGTCCAGTTAAGTAAATAATTATTATGACATAAAATGTGAATAAATATTGCTAAAAATTTAATTAAAAATGAGAGGAAAAGAAAAGGAAAGAAAATGAAGGAAATTTGGAATTATGACATCACATGATGTCACGAAAATACCCCCACTGAATCATATTGTGACACCTATTTGTAAATTTAATTAAAAGCATAAAATGGGCAGAAAAATTAAAGAAAACAATATGCTCCTTCTTCCTCAAATAGCCAGCTGACCCACTCTCTTCCCTAACCTCCATTGATGCTCAACAAAAGCTTTAATTCCCACTTGAAGTCACCATAAAACCTCACGCTCTCTTCACAAAACATTTCCCTTACCACTAGAGCTAGACTTGGGCAACCATTAGAAGAGGAGAAAGTGAAGGAAAGTGAAGGGTAGAAATTCATTCTTGCTTCTATTCTTTTTCTAAGCATGAATCTAAGTTGAGTTAAGTTGAAAATTTGATGAAAAATGAATTAAGGATGTATGAACTTGCCCCATTAAATTTCGACATCCTTAGGGTGCCTGTAACACCCTAGGCAAATCCCACATTGGCAAAACACGGGAGAGATTTTGGGTTTATAAGTTGATGGTTCGTAACCCCTAGTGAAGCATTTTAAAAACGGTGAGGGCTTCAGCCCAGAGCGGACAATATCACTAGTGGGCCGGGCCATTACATTTGTGGTATTAGAGCCGCTCCGTGTGCAACCTTGGGCGATGGTGGGGCAAACCTCAGCGAGAACGCTGAGTCCCATAAGGGGGGTGGATTGTAACACCCTAGGCAAATCCCACGTCGGCAAAACATGGGAGAAATGCTGGGTTTATAAGTTGGTGGTTCGTAACCCCTAGTGACGCGTTTTAAAACCGTGAGGGCTTCGGCCCAGAGCGGACAATATCACTAGTTTTAAAATGCCGCACTAGTGATATTGTCTGCTCTGGGCCGAAGCCCTCACGATTTTAAAATGCGTCACTAGGGGTTACGAACCACCAACTTATAAACCCAGCATCTCTCCCGTGTTTTGCCGATGTGGGATTTGCCTAGGGTGTTACAATCCACCCCCCTTATGGGACTCAGCGTTCTCGCTGAGGTTTGCCCCACCATCGCCCAAGGTTGCACGCGGAGCGGCTCTAATGCCACAAATGTAATGGCCCAGCCCACTAGTGATATTGTCCGCTCTGGGCCGAAGCCCTCACAGTTTTTAAAACGCTTCACTAGGGGTTACGAACCATCAACTTATAAACTCAGCATCTCTCCCGTGTTTTGCCAATGTGGGATTTGCCTAGGGTGTTACAGTGCCTTAGGATTTCATCAACTTGATTGTATAATAGTTGTGTATGGCTGCCATTGAACATGATTTTGGTGTTTTAATTCATGGATTGTATGTATATAGAGAATTGAGATTGTTGGAGTTAGGGTTTGGGGCATAAAATTTGGATTTTGCTCATGTGTTGGTGAATTGAAGTTCTAATGGTCAATTAGTGACCATTTGGCTGAGTATAATGAGGAATTGAAGTGTATTGTAACTTTGGATTTGAGGTTGGGTGTGCTGTCTTGAGTGCCCTACAGGTTTGGATGTCAGTCCAGCATGTTTGGGCAGCTATAACTTGAGTTGTGTAGGTTCAATTAGTGCAAGGCCAATTGGACATGAAATTAGACACATAATGGTACAATTTTTATGAAGGAAACCTGTCTAGAAAAAAAACTTAGGATGCCCTAAAAAATTGACCAAATCCGGGTAGCACCAATTATGCCTGTGCAAAATGACCAAATGAACAATGTTCATTCATTTGGTCATAACTCAGTGTAGAAAGGTCCAATTGACCTAAAATTTATATCAATGGAAAGCTTAGACAATTTAGAACACCTTTTATGGAGAACATAATCCCAAATTTTGACAAGAACTTAATGGAATTGTCCACCAAATTCAAGATACTAAATCTGGCAAAACCAAGATTGCCCAGAAATTCTGGGTATAGGTCAATCCGTCCAGTTATGGTGAAATAGCCAAAACTTAAGCTATAAAACTCCAAATGGGGTGATTCACAAAGTGAAATGTAACTAGACACAACAAAGAATAACTTTGATTAAGAACACTTGGCCAAATTCTCACTATAGAATGGCCTAATGGAATAGTGAACTCTAGCACCCAAAACTGAAATTTTTGATTTTTGTTCCATTGGTTAGAAGTATTGATTGGCAACTAATGCCAACACTTTTGGGAAACAAAATGAGGTAAATTTATGTAATTAGAATTCATGTAACTATTATATATGAGAAAGTCAATATTTTGACTTAAATGACCAAATGAATAGTAACCTTACATATTAAGTACAAATATTCAAGAAATAAGCTTTGAAATGGTATTAGAAATCAATGCCAACAAAAATAAAATGTAAAATGTAGTATATTGGTGAACTTAGGCTTAACAAATGTATTATGAATAAAAAAGTCAACATTTGAATGGAAATGGTCAAATCAATAGTAACCACTAAATTATGTGAAGTAGAAAAATAAACTATAAGAACCATTATAGTTGTTAATATAGGATGTGGTAGGTAAAATGGTGAATGGTGAAGTTGAGTGACCCCAATGATATATGAAAGGGTATAATAAATTAGGAAGCTATTGTAATGGTTAAGATATAGATAATGTAAATAGTTGATTTAAATTTTTGAATTTGAGTGACACTAAGATTTAAGGAAAATTTAACTAAATTTCAAATCCATGAAATATTCATGGACTACTTGGAATATGAATAATAATTTATATAAATAGGGCAATGAATAAATGAATGTACAAATAAGACTTTAGTTCCCATTATTAGAGAAAGGACAAGAAAAAGTATTTTGAGTACAATGGTGCATGAGAACCATTGTTTTGAATTGTGATCATTATGGATAACATAATGAATATATAAATTACGATGAATGCATAAATTATGTAAATATTAGACTTAGAGATTTATGTTTCTATTATGAAAAAGATTAAAATGCTAGAAATTACAATTAGAACCTACAATGAAATAATGAAACTTATGAACACTTAATGGTACTATGTGCCCATGTATTGCCTAGATACATGTGTCAGATTGGATAGATTGGCATGCCAATAGGGTATTGTTTTAGTAGTACTGCGAAGGGCTTTATGCCTGTATTCATGGTTTTATGCCCGCACTCATGACTTTACGCTCGTACTCATGGCTTTTATGTCCAATTATGTGTTATCATAGCTTTTTAGCCATTCTGACTGCATACGTGGTTAATGTTCCACGTCCCATAGTATGATGGCCCAAGGTACTACGGTGTCCAGTGCCAATCACCTGTTATCCAGTTTAGTCAGCTTATCATATGTTACTTGGGCAGTGAAATTTATTGAAATAAGTTAAGAATATTAGCAACTGAAATTATTAGCAATTAAATAAATGAGTAAGAATATTTAAATTATTATGAAAGAATTGAGCGGTTTTGGAGAGGAATAATTTAGAACAAAGGGAAGTTAATACTAGAAGTATTATATGAAATTAGATTAAATTTCAGAGTATCCAAATTTTGATCCATTTCTTTTTTTTTATTGTATATTATTTTCTTGTTATATTATTGCACCACTAAGCAGCAATGCTTAGCGCAATAGTATTTGTTTCCTCGCGCAGGTACTGAAGGCAAAGCCCAGAAAAAATATTAAACAGAGATTTTGGAGTTCTGATCTGCAGAAGTGTCTTAAGTATTCATGGTTGTCACCTCCTCAGCAATGCATGTAGATAGGGCCCATATAGGTCATAATTTGTATGTTGTATAAAATGCTTAGTTATAGTATTGTAATGTAGATTATGAAAATGTAATTAACAGATATGTGATGTAAATTAATAAATCGGTTAGTTTATATGTGATTAAATTATATATCATGTAAATTAATGAAGATTGAAAATTTTCATCTATGAGTTGAGCATGAATGGGAATGTATGGTAATGGATATGAATGAAATTGTATGGATTTGAATACGGAATTGAAATATATAGATGATTCATGAAATGATGAGATTTTTATTTTAAAATATTATTGAAAATTTCAAACAGATGAATAGTGAAACACGTCGAACGATAATAAAATAGAGGAAACTCCGTTAGTTTCTCCGTTAAAAAATAATTGATATTAAATTAAACGAATTCAAAATTTTTAAAGAAATAAAGTAAGATAAGTTAGGATACTCCGGCGCTGAGTATGACATGTCTTGCTTGGCTACACTATAGGCGGGTGAGGGGTGTCACAAGTAGTGTCTCCAGATCTTCAGAACAAAGACTATGGCTGTTAGCTCCAAGTCAAGTGTAAGATAATTCCTCTGATGGGGTTTTAGCTAGCGTGAAGCATATGCAATAACATTTCTATCTTGCATCAGCACATAGCCTAACCCATTGTGAGAAGTATTAATGTATACAGTATACTCTTTACCTGGAGTAGGTAAAGTCAAGACTGGAGCTTTAGTTAAACATCTCTTCAACTTATCAAAACTCTGCTGACATTTATCAGTCCATTGAAATTTTACATCTTTCTGAAGCAACTTAGTCAGTGGAGATGCTAACATGGAGAATCCCTTCATAAAACGACGGTAGTACCCAGCTAACCCAAGAAAACTACGAACTTCAGTGACATTTCTGGGTAGCTTCCAGTTAAGGATATCTTTTACCTAGCTGGGATCTACCTTGATACCCTCAGCTGATACAATGTGCCCCAAAAAGGCAATTTCCTTCAGCCAAAATTCACATTTCAACGATTTAGCATACAATTATTTCTCCCTGAAAGTCCGTAGTACTATCCTCAGGTGCTTGTCATGCTCCTTTGCATATTTCAAATACACTAAAATATCATCAATGAACACTATAACAAATTGATCTAGATATGGCCTGAAGATAGTGTTCATTAGGTCCATAAAAGCAACTAGAGTATTAATTAACCCGAATGGCATTACTAAGAACTCGTAGTGGCCATAGCGAGTTCTGGCATTACTAAGAACTCGTAGTGGCTATAACGAGTCCTGAATGTAGTTTTTGGAATGCTCTGCTCTTGCACCCTTAACTAATAATAACCCGATCTTAAGTCAATTTTAGATAATACAGCTTTATCTTTTAACTGATCAAATAAATCATCTATTTGTGGCAGAGGATATCTATTCTTTATGGTCACCTTATTCAACCGTTTGTAGTCAATACACAGATGGAGAGTACCATCCTTCTTTTTAACAAACAAAATTGGTGCTCCCCAAGATGACACACTGGAGCGGATGAAACCCTTGACAAGTAATTCTTGCAACTACACCTTCAACTACTTCAAATCCGTAGGTGCCATTTTATATGGAGTGATAGAGATTGGTTCTACACTAGGTATAACCTTAATTTCAAACTGCACTTCTCTTTTCGGAGGTAATCCTGACAATTATTTAGGAAAAATATCCGAAAAGTCACATACAGTAGGAAATTCCTCAATTTTGGACTCCCTACTTGGGTGTCTATCACTTGGGCTAAATATATTTCACACCCCTTCTGAATCATTTTTCTAGCAAGTGCAGTCGAAATGAGATTTGATGGTAATAACTGCCTCTCCCCATGTATTACCACATCACCATAATGAGGGAGACCAAAAGTGATTGTCTTCAGTCTACAATCAATCATAGCATGATGCCTGGTTAACCAATCCATGCCCAAGATGATATCATAATCTCTGAAAGGCATTTCAATCAAATTAGACAAAAAAATATGTCCTTGGATCACCAAAGGACAATCCTTATACAATCTATTTACCCTGACCTCCTGGCCCAATGGGCTAGTTACTAGCACATCAAAGTCCATTTTCAAGCAAGGTGTAGCAACAAAGCAAACAATAGTAGCACTAACATACGAGTGTGTGGAGTCAGGATCAAATAACACATATACATCTCTACCAAAGATAGAGAAATTGCTAGCTACCACATCTGAAGTATTAGCTTCCTCCCTTTGGTGCATAGTACATACTCTAGCTAGAGTACCGCCCTGCTCTGGCTGATTAATGGTGTCTTGACTGCCAAAAGTGCTCTCCTTATCTCTGCCTCTGCCTCTGCTGGTTGACTGTGAATCTCTGGTGGTAGAACCTTGAGCTGACCCTTTAGTTGTTTTAGTAAGTGGCCCATATCTGCAAGCACTAGTACAGTATTTAGCAAATTGCCTCATACCACCACAGTTGTAATAGGCACCAATGGCCTTATAGCATACCCCTCCATGGGTCTTGCCTCACATCTCATAGGGAAGGGGAGGGAAGGAACTCCTAAATGTCTGCTGACTGGATCTAGGTGGCCTCTGTCTTGAGAACCTTCCCTTACCAGATTTTCTACTACTCTATCCCCTAAAGTTCTTTCTCTTACTAGAATTACCACTTGAACTCTAACCCGTGGTCTTTACACTTTTTTCTTTTTCTGTCTTCTCCTTCTCAGGTGCCCCTTCTGATTCTATCCTCTCTAGCTCCAGGGCTTAGGATATTAATTTAGAAAAGTTCTCATGCCGAAACCCCACTACTAGTAACCTCAAACTAGGCTTCAAACCAGACTCAAATCTTTTGCATCTGTCTCTGCTGGTAGTGAGTAGGTTCCCAACATAGTGACTTAAACGAGAAAATTTCCTTTCATACTCAGCAACTTATCGGTTCCCCTATTTCAGACTCAAAAATTCTTGTAGCTTCTCATCTACATAAGTGTCTGGGATGTTTTTCTGTCTGAACTCTCTAAGGAAGTCGTCCCAAGTCAACACTGGGGGTTCCACCAAACTATAGGGAATGGTGTTCCACGAATCATATGCATCCCCATGCAGTAGAGAAAGTGAGTATTCAAACTTTAGCTCATCCATGCAGTGCAATTTCTTGAAAACCCTCTCCATTCTCTCTAACCACAGTTCAGCTTCCAATGGATCTACTGTTTTCTTGAATTCTGTTGCCCCATATTTCATTAGTGTGTCATATTACCATATCGGGGTTTGAGGTTGCACTGCTGGTGCTTGGATTAAGGCTTGGACTGGAGTATTTCTAGCCATTTATTCGAATAGAGCAGCCATTTGTTGGGCAAATTGTGCAAGGAACCACTGCATGGGTGGAGATGGTGCAGCCGACCCACCGGCATTCTGAGGAGCTGGGGCTTCCCCCTGTGCCTTAGTCGCAACTGACTGCTCTACTGACCGTGTGACGCCCCTTACCCATCTACTGTATAACCGAGCAACAAGTGCCACATTCGATGCCGGAGCACCCTATCTTGTCTTATCATGTCCATTATATATTTTTAATCTCATTCAAAAATAGGTAATCCATGTGTAGAATTTTTTTTTTATAGAGACCCGGACAGAGCCTCCTCTGTTTTGTTAACATCTAACGGGTTCCACTAATTACTTGTTAACATGTTCATATTCATTTTACATTTTTCCATATCATATTCTATTACATCATATCATTCACAATTATTTATGAGATCTCAAAAGGGTATCATCTATTGCATTCATATAGAAATTCATAGATAATAATTTATAAGTTTATGTATAATCTCAAAATTTAATTACAATCCAAAATGAAATACATCATGTGTATATGTATAATGAACAAAAAGACAAAATGTAGACATACATGGGCCCTACCAATAAAATTACAACTGTCGAGGTGACTAGTAGACACTGGCAAATCTAATCGGCCTTTGTATGAGCACTATTGCTGCTTTTGCTGCAGCTGCTGGGACTGATCTTTAGTACCTACGCGATGGAAAAACTAACGCGCTAAGCATAATGCTTAGCAGTGCATAATTTAAAATAACAATAACTAAATAATTAAAAATAATAATAATTCTATATGAAAATTCATAATATTTAGGTCGTTTACTTTTTTATTTTACTTTGGAAACAATTGAATTTATTGGGATCTTTTTCTGTTTACTTATTGTATACTCAGTCTTAATTAATCATTATCAGTGCTCAAGAAACCTATAACAGATTATAAAAGCTAGATACACGGGAGTATACTAGTTAGACAGCCATATGCATATCTTGTATACGTTGATCATATTAGGCATGAGGCTTGCGGGCAGGCATTTAAGCCAGATATAATATTAGGCACAATGGCCAATGGGCAGGCATAAGGCCTATAGAACAATCATGTCAGACATATTTTATCTGTTAATGATTATTTTTATGGGCAGTACTGCTATCTATGGTCCCTAATTGGTATACCAGTTGATCCAAATTAAATAAATAAGTCTAGGTATACTATAGGCAATTAAACATTATTACTTATTTATTAGAAATGTTCATGTCACTTTATAGTGGGAAATTAGGTCCCACATACCTCTTTCATGTGATTTAGTGTTTAATTTCTTATTAGGGTTAAATTCCTACCATAAGATAATTTATCCCATGAATCTTTCTTTAAGTTCATTTTTTGTGTCTTACTTTTACCTATCCATTTGATCAGTTTTTAGCCACTGTTTGGCCACACTTCCTTCATGGAAGTTGTTTCTCTATGTCTTGTCTTTATTTTCTTGAATTATATGAATTAGGTTTTTATAACTCATGTTATGGTCAGATAACCATAACCGATTCATTTCCTAATTCTGGTTTCTTAACTAGGTAGCTTTTGGACTTAGAGTTTACCTAATTAATGGAATATGTTGCAGCCACTTTTAGGCATAGTGATCTTCATAGAAATTGTTTCCCTATGTCTTGTGGACACTTAGAATTTTTAATCACAATTTTTCAAGTTTTGTGGAATTATTTTGAGCCAATTAAGTAGCCTGGACTCATGTACCATGTGCCAACAGAATTTCAGTCCAGGTCAGTGACTACAGGTTAACTTTTAAGGTTCTTACATTCATAATTTGAGGAAGGTTTCTAAAAAAAAGTTGGAGCCATGTTTCTTAGGTTTCCAGAACAGTATGGCTCATCCCAATTGGATTTTTCTAGTAGGAGATATAACTAAAGGACTATTCCGGGGTCAAATAAAGTTTAGTCAGATTCCAGGTTTTGATGTATTGACTTTTTCTAGCAATTTGACCTAGTTCTCTTAATTTCTGGGTTTTGGTCAAAGTACAAATTTTGTAGATCTATGTCTTGTGGAAAATTTTCCACTATTTTCATTACATTTGAATTCTTGTAGACCAAGTTATGGCCATTTTGTCAAAACTAGTCGGGTAAGTTTATGTCTAGCAATTTCTGGGCAACCTAGTTCTGGATAGTTTTGTGACCCAACTTAGGCTATCAATTTGATTTAGTTTAAAACATTTTTGGGCTCTATGGTCACATCAAAATTGTAGCCTGTCGCAATGGGATTTTGCGGTCGCCCGGACGATCACTCACCGAAGTGGGAAAGAGTGAGGAGTCGCCACCTTAGTTTTGAGGGGAACTAAAGAAAACCATTTGAGAAGATAAATAAAGAATAAAACCACTTCAAGACAGAGATTCTAGGTTCGGGGTCCGTAAACGGGTGGGGAAGGTGTTAGGCACCCCACCTCGTCCCTTGGTAAGTAGATTTAATTTTGCGTCCTTTATAAATTAGTTAGAAGGGCTCGGACGGGAATGTTAGTCCTTTTGGTAAAAGGAATGTTTGATTTTTCACTGATTAGGATCACCCAGATACATAAGTAAATGAGACAACCTTAGTGAATTACTTTTGTATGTTAATTTTACTTGAAGAGGAATGTTTTGTTTAAAATTTAATTTAGAAGATCGGATAAGAACTCTCTTCCGAACCTCTTTTAGATATTAAAATTTTGGTTGGGGATCGGATAAGGACTCTCTTCCGATCCCTAATAAATATTTATTAGAGATTTTAACTTGAGATCGGATAAGAACTCTCCTCCGACTTCTTTTAAGTATTTAAAATTTTAAGCTGAGACCGGATAAGAACTCTCCTCCAATCTCTATTGAGCATTTATTAAAATTTTAAGCTGAGACCAGATAAGAACTCTCCTCCGATCTCTTTTAAATATTTATTAAAAGTTTTGAATTGAGGTCGGATAAGAACTCTCCTCCAATCTCTATTAAGTATTTATTAAAATTTTAAGCTGAGACCGGATGAGAACTCTCCTCTGATCTCTTTCGGATTAGCAGGAGCCTGGAAGGGGCTCTGCCGACCTCCCGAATTTCAATTTCAGCTACATGTCACAAGAACCTAAAACTAAGGTTTCTGGCATTCAAAAATGCTGGAGATAAGGTTTCTTGATACCCTATGACTAAATGGGTAATACTAAACTTGATTTACCGACCTTCCATGTAGTCATTTCACGCATACCTATTAATGTCCGATCTGTTCTGTCTAGTTTATTTTGGTTTTATTCCTCTTCATGGTATCTTGCCGAATTCCCGTTCACGTCAGCCTAATAGTTTGGCTATTTTCCTGACGTGTTATTCAAGCTTTCTCTTTTAAAAGAGGCCCTTAAGTTGCAGATACCTATATTTTGCCTGACCACTTACACGCTACTAGGAGCTAAAAGCTCGTATTCAGAAATGACGAAAATTGATGAAACGATGGACCGATCACTAAAGAGAATTCGAGAGTAACGTTCTTTGAGATTTTTTGCTTAGAATAAAATTAGAGAAAACCGCGTACGTAAAGAGAACAAAGAAAGTGCGAAAAGTAAACGCAAATACTTAATAAAACAGTAATATGAACTCTTACCTGTGAGGGGCCAAATATATTGAAATAACTGTGAGGTGGTAAATAGTGATGAAGATGGCGGATTGATCAGCCTGAGAGTTGATGTCTGTGAGGAGCCAAATGTATTGAAATAACTATGAGGTGGTAAATAGTGATGAAGATGGCGGATTGATCAGTCTGAGAGTTGATGTCTGTCGTGAAACCGAGAGACGCTTTAGCTAAAAGGTAACCAGGTAAGAACCCAGTGGAAGGAAGTTGAGCTTGAGCAGAGGAAAAGAAAGCAGAGATGATGAGAGTATGACTAGATAATGAACAAACTGGAAATGTAGAGTTCCAGTATTCACAATCTTTTTCAAGAAAACACTCCTGAAAACTAGTTTCAAAAGTCTTTTTAATCACTACAAAACAGCAGAGAAACAAACTGAATGAAGTTTCAGAGTTCCTCCACGATAATAGCAGCCTCTTGTCTATATTTTTGTCCGTTCTTGAACAGTTTTTCATGCAGGTATTTATAGGAATCGGGTGCTCCCCATGAAGGGTCAGGATTTATTTTGAGGGAGATGGAGGGTCAAGATTTTGAAGTACATGATCGGATGTTCAGGAATTAAAGGGAATCAAAACGAATGGCTGAGATCGCTTCTCAGAATATTTGTCCTTTTCCTCTTTTAATCTGACGGTCTTGAATCCTCTTGTCCGGAACGATCTGAGGGCTAAGAGTGAAAAACGCTGGTATTGTCGTCTTCTCCTTTGATCCAAGGGTTCCGGATTCATCCTTACAAGTGAGATCAACGGTGGAGATTGGGATGTACAGATCGTCATGACATACCGCACTCCACAAGATTATGGCGATTCTTAGGCGTGCGGTGGAGATCTCGTCGCCACGCTTTAACTACCTCTACCTCGATTCTCGACGACGGTTATTGGAAGTTGTCTTATTCATTTTGTCTTCCGATCCCTCCCCTAGCTCCTATTCCGATCTCTCATGCTGATCTCCTATCTCCCGATCTCTTTTATCCCTTGATCACCGATTCGGTCCAAGCATTAATTACATCTCGATTCTCAAGCGCCCGCTGCTTTCCGCCAACATTAAATGCCCATTTCCCCTATATACCCCGTCGACGAGACATTTTCTTCATCCGACTTTCCTCTCTTCTTTTCCTACTTTCCTCGTTTCTAGCCGCCCGATGGAAGTTCGCTATAATCGTGGCTTTGATCTTTTCCGATGAACTTCTTTACTTACCGATCAAAATTTATGATCCGGTGATCGCATGACCTTAACTTACGATGGTGAGAGAACCGGATTTGACCGACCAGATTGCGGCACTCGGTTGTACCGATCTCGAGTCGCTCAACCGAGTTCATTCGCTTCTCACCGCATTGGGTGTTCCGGCGTCTTTCCTCCACATTGGGTGTTCCGGCAATGGTCGGTTTCGAGTGGTAACATCGGTGACGATGTCTCTCATCTTCATGGGAGTCATAATCACCCCATCCGAGCCGTACATCCGTCCGATGTCAATAGCCGGTCTCTGATCGAACACATCTTTTGATTCACCACAAGACTAGGCTTTGACATAGGCCTTTAGATAGGATGTTCCACCTGGTCTCTAGAGATCGCCCAAATGATGTAATCCTGAAATGTAATCGATCTCTAGAGATCGCCCAAATGATGTAGTTAGACCTTTATTGTAGTCCGATCCCTAGAGATCGCCCAAATGATGTATTTTATTTTCAATGCAATCCGATCCCTAGAGATCACATAAATCATGAGATAAAATGTTAGTGTAATCAGATCCCTAGAGATCGCCCAAATGATGTAATCCGATCTTTTGAAAATAAAGACTTTATTTTGTCGCTATCATCTTATTATTTTTGCATTGATTATTTTTCCGATCTCTAATGTGGTTATCCGATCTGGTTCTTTACCTGAATGACACTTAACTGATCCTTTATTCAAAATATTTAACTTATTATGCCGATCTCCAATTAACCGATCTCAGAACATTCGGATATTTGAGAAAAGTGTCAGAACACCGCCGAGTCCCACCAATCGATGCGCCGCTTAGAACCTCGCGAGCATTAAATGCTCGGACTAGTATAAATAGGGGTGGGTGGGTTAGCGCTTGTTCTCTCATTCCATTTTCAATCCCCTGCTCACAACTTCAAAGTTCTCTCCTTTTCTCCAGCTCTTCCGACGCCGATCAGACTCCGGTAAGGGCTTTAATCCTCTTTTTAGTTTAAGTTCTTTGTTTCTTTTGAAAATGAGCGGTGCCGAAGGTCAGAGAGCGGCGAGCCCTCCTTCCATTCAGTTCTCATGGTCATCGTCTGATGAAGAAGAAGCGATCGGCCCAGGCAACCTAAACCCCTAGGGTCTCTCGCCTGTGCCTGGCCTGGTCATACCATCAAGGCTTGCACCACCTTCAAGGAGAGAGACCCTTCCTATAGACGAGCTTCCGGTTCTTCGGGAACTCGACCGCAATCGCTTGTTCAAGAATACAATATTTGTCCCGATTCATATGAGTGATCAAGTGCCATGGCGATCTTCGTGTCGATCACTCTTTTGAAGAGAATGACATGGTCATGGTGTACGAGGAATGATTAAAGGCCGGCCCGAGGTTCCCTCTAGCCGATTTCTATAAGGAGGTCCTAAAACTTCACCGAGCATCCATTGTTCAAATCCACCCCAACTCGTGGCGGATCTTGGTAGCTTTCCGAGGTCTATGCCGAGCTAAGGGAATCAGACCTACGGCTAAGGTGTTCGCCGAGCTGCACAAACTAACTCGCCGAAAGGATGACGAACATCGGTTCTTTCAGCGAAGCCTCATTATGACTCTTTTCCGATCTGCCTCATCCCTTAAGAATTGGAAGAACCGGTTCTTCATTCCGAGGAGTAAAGATCCGAGCCGCTTGAGGACTTTCCTCGTAGCTGGTGGTACTGGGGCCCTCGCTCAAGCACTTTACCCCGAGTCAAGAGGAAAGCTTGATAGTGATGGAGCTGAAAAGTCGTGCCACCACTCTAAAATATTCTGTCCAAATGCGTGGATCGCCGAATCGCACCATTGGACCATGCAATCGATCACCGCCGAGATCGCGAACTTCCGCTCTCGACCTCGGCATTGGTATTTTCTATATCTCGCTCAGACCTTAGCGATCTCACTAACCTCTTTTCTGCGTGTATGGCGGGTGGTGAGGGTTCTAGGAAGCGGAAGAAGGAAAGAGAGATCTCCTGAAGGTAAAGGAGATGAAGCGTTGAACGTCTTCAAACACCCGCCACGAACCTGGGAGATACAAAGAGACCCGCCTCAACCTTCTGGTCCGCCGACCATTGAGGTCGCCGATCTCTCCTAGATCGGAAGAGCACCCGCCTCTCTCGCTTATTCCAAGCACGGAAGGGAGCCTTCTCAATCTTCTCGAGGACCTCTTCTCGTGGCGCCGACATCGATCGATCGCTTGAAGAATAACCGATCGTTAGGGAGAACTCCGATTTTGCCAAAGTCCCGGGATCTACCATCTTCTTTCAAGAGGATCGACAGCTATCCTGCATGGTCTCGATGATATCTTGACTCAACCATGAGCCTAAACGTGGAGTGTCCGTGAACCGCACCATGATTCGAGAAAAGATTCAGTCTGGGTAAGGAGGTTGGGAAGAAAATCAGAATTGACTTCCTCCGATCCCAACTCTCATCCGCCGGGATTATATATCTCAAGTCGAGGGACGGGCGAAGTATCATGAAGACCACCGGCCGAAGGTCTCGTGACTTGGCTGAAAGTGAACGCTCTCGAGAGATCCGCACTTCAGTGCCAACGGCCGCCGTGTCGCTCAACTTGTAGAGGAGCTTAACGCGAAGGATAAGGAGCTTTCGGAGAAAGAAAAAGAGCTCAAGGAAAAGGATGAAGAGATGGTGTCGAATAGCCGAGCCTATGTGAATGCTCATAAGGATCTCTTGGCCGAACTTCAAAAGCGCTATCCTCAAGAGGACTTTTCTTGGATGGACGACTGCTCCCGGGCGATGGTGAAGATAGTGAGGAGGAGGGCGAGGAAGAGAGAGAGAGTGAGCAGACAATCAGCCGGGGTGATCCTCACCAATAACTTGTACAAATTATGAAATGAAATGGAATATCTCTTTTGTTCAAAGAATGGATGACATTGGAAAATCTTCGAATTTGCCTAATTATTTGATTGTATCAGCAAAGCGAAACATGAACTAAATGCCAATATTAATCTAAGTATAAAACATCGTAAATAAAAATAAACAAGAGATCGGTGAGGGAGAAATGCTGAACGGGACTTGGTTAAAGTTGAAAATTTAACTTGAACACTTAAGATCGGAACCCTCGTTAAACCGAACCCAAACTTTAGCTCTTAATCTTCCGGAAAGGAGGTCGGCAATAAAACTGGTAGGAAAAGATCTAGTGCGCTTCATTTTATTTATCAACAGAGATCAGAATATACTTGACAGTCCTAAATTCGACAACGGGTTTGAGAGGTCGGTAAATGATTTGAGAGATCGGCGAGGCTTAATGAATATGAGGACTCAGCATTAATTCAATTTTGTGAGGAGAGATCGGAAATGTGACCGCCTAAAGAGGGATCGGAAACGAGATTAGCTGTTCAAAGAAGAATTTTTATTGATTCTAGGGATCGGCCAAAATATGGTGTCGACAGCTGCCCCTCTTTACATAATTTCTATTAAAGGAAAAATTTCCGTATAGGAATTATGTAAAGATTCAGACTCATATTTTGGATGATTAGGTGTTCGAAATTAGGGAACTAAAGCACACCTAAGTTAATGACCTCGAACATTAAAATCAACTTGGATCTAGAAACCAGAGGTTGATAACAGGAATTAAAATTGCATGAAATTAAAATCAACTTAGATCAAGGAACCAGAGGTTGATAACAGGAATTAAAATTGCATGAAATTAAAATCAACTTAGATCAAGGAACCAGAGGTTGATGGTGGAATTGCAGGAAATTAAAATCAACTTAGATCAAGGAACCAGAGGTTGATGGTGGAATTGCAGGAAATTAAAATCAACTTAGATCAAGGAACCAGAGGTTGATGGTGGAATTGCAGGAAATTAAAATCAACTTAGATCAAGGAACCAGAGGTTGATAACAGAAATGTAAATTGCAGGAATTTAAAATCAACTTAGATCAAGGAACCAGAGGTTGATAACAGAAATGTAAATTGCAAGAATTTAAAATCAACTTAGATCAAGGAACCAGAGGTTGATGGTGGAATCGCAGAAAATTAAAATCAACTTAGATCAAGGAACCAGAGGTTGATAACAGAAATGTAAATTAAAATCAACTTAGATCAAGGAACCAGAGGTTGATAACAGAAATGTAAATTGTAGGAATTTAAAATCAACTTAGATCAAGGAACCAGAGGTTGATAACAGAAATATAAATTGCAAGAATTTAAAATCAACTTAGATCAAGGAACCAGAGGTTGATAACAGAAATGTAAATTAAAATCAACTTAGATCAAGGAACCAGAGGTTGATAACAGAAATGTAAATTGCAGGAATTTAAAATCAACTTAGATCAAGGAACCAGAGGTTGATAACAGAAATATAAATTGCAAGAATTTAAAATCAACTTAGATCAAGGAACCAGAGGTTGATAACAGAAATGTAAATTGCAAGAAATTAAAATCAACTTAGATCAAGGAACCAGAGGTTGATAACAGAAATGTAAATTGCATGAAATTAAAATCAACTTAGATCAAGGAACCAGAGGTTGATAACAGAAATGTAAATTGCATGAAATTAAAATCAACTTAGATCAAGGAACTAGAGGTTGATGGTGGAATTGCAGGAAATTAAAATCAACTTAGATCAAGGAACCAGAGGTTGATAACAGAAATGTAAATTGCATGAAATTAAAATCAACTTACAAGGCAAGTCTAACCTCGACACATGAAGTTCTTTCCCTGACGAAGTGTACTTAACAAGATACCGAAGGCCGATGATTAATGGAAAAGAAGTTGCAAGACTTGACCTATAACCCCATTTTCTTCAAATGCCCCTCTTCTATTCCCGATTTTCTTCTTATTCTATGGAAAGCGCCCTCGCGGGTTTTCACTGTCCATTCGACCAGAAGCGCCCTTTCGGGTTTTCACCTCTAGTTTTTTTTTTTTTTTTTTTTTTTTTTTCTTTTGGCGGCTATTCCCTGCAAATCTCATAGCAAAGTACGCGAGGTTATCAATTTTTAAACTCAAATCTTATGGCAGAAATTTAACTAATCAATAGCGCATTAGTCAAAGAGAAAGGATAGTATTAAAAAGTGAGCAAGCAGGAAAAACAAAAGCGTATGAATGGAGTATAACTTTATCATGGCTTTAGGAAAAATAGACTTTCAAAGGAAAAGGAAAAGTACAAGGATAGATCTCATATATTCTTTTTAGTTGGTTTTGAAGTCTTTAACCGCCATATTCCAAGTTCTCTCAAGTCCCTTGCCGTGACGGTTGCCTCTCTATCCGCGGTTTCATGCCCTTCCTTATTCCTCCGCTTTGGTTCTTGGGACGCCCTTTTGGTTTTCACCCCAAGAAGGTTTTTTTTTTTTTTTTTTTTTTTTTTTTAGGACGCCTTTCGGTTTTCATCCCTTCTCCTTTTTATGCATAGTATCTCTTGACAGTGTCGGCATTCACAGGTCTCGGGAATTCTTCACCGTCCATGTGGGTCAAGATCAAGGCTCCTCCAGTAAACGCCTTTTTGACCACATAGGGTCCCTCGTAGGTTGGTGACCATTTGCCTCGGGGATCGTTTTGGTTTGGTAGTACTTTCTTTAGAACTAAGTCCCCGGGTAGGAATTCCCGGGCGACGCTTTATCAAATGCTCGCCATTCTCCTCCGATATAATTGCCCGTGACATGTCACGTTAACCTTTTCTCATCCAAAGAAGTTTAACTGATCCAACCTTGACTGGATCCATTCTGACTCACCAATGCCTGATTCCTTCAGAATCCTTAGGGAAGGAATTTCAACCTCAACAGGTAATACTGCTTCCATCCCGTAGACCAGTGAGTATGGAGTTGCCCCAATTGAGGTTCTTATGGAAGCCCGGTATGCATGAAGAGCGTAGGGGAGCATGTCATGCCAATCCCTATATGTGACCGTCATTTTCCGGATTATCCTCTTTAGATTTTTGTTCGCGGCTTCCACCGCTCCATTCATCTGAGGACGGTATGGGGAGGAATTGAGATGTCGGATTCTGTATTGATCACACAGCTTCTGAATCTTCGGACCGTTCAGGTTCTTGGCGTTATCAGTGACAATTTCATTCGGGAGACCATGCCGGCATATGATATTGTTTCTGAAGAATTTGAGAAACGTGTTCTGCGTGATGTGAGCATATGATGTCGCCTCGACCCACTTGGAGAAATAGTCGATGGCTACAAGGATGAATCTGTGCCCATTGGATGCCTTGGGATTGATGGGACCAATCACATCTATGCCCCACATTGCAAAAGGCCACGGTGAGACGAGATTGAACAGCTTGTGAGGTGGCACATTTATCGGATCTGCGTAAATCTGACACTTGTGGCACTTCCGGAAATACTCGATGCAATCCTTTTCCATTGTGGTCCAAAATACCCACGCCGCATGATTTGCTTGGCCATCATGTGTCCATTGGCGTGAGTTGCACAATTTCCTCATGAGTTTCAAAAAGGATTCTCTTTGCCTCCTTTGCATCCACGCATCTCTCTAAGTCACCGTTGTAGCTTCTTTTGTATAGGGTGTCCACTCTGGGAAAATACCCCAATGCTAACCTCCGAATCATCTTCTTTTCATTTTTGCTTGCCCCTGAAGGGAATTCTCCGGTTCTACAGTAGACCAGGATGTCGTGATACCAAGGCTTTCCATCGAGCTCTTCTTCAATCATGAAGCAATAGGTCGCTCATCCCTTACTTTAATCTTCAACGTCAAACGCTCGCTCTTCTTCGATTTGAGCCATAAAGCTAGAGTAGCTAAGGCGCCAAGAAATTGATTCTTGTCTCTACTCGGATGAGTGAAAGAGATTTCTTCAATTCCCGATCATCTCCAGAAGTATTTCGGTAGGGATTAGCTTGGGATCCTTGGTTTGCCATTCTCCCTTGACTGATAAATTATCGAGCCGAGTCTCCATACACCTCCAACTTTCTCGATTTTCATCTCTATAGCAAGATGTAGACCCATTACACAAGCTTCATATTCTGCGACATTGTTGGTACACCAAATCCCAACTTAGCGCCTATTGGGAAGTGCTTTCTTCCGGGATACTAGTACAGCTCAATTCCATTCCTGATAAATTGATCGCCCACAAAATACATTTCCCACACATCGATCGACCCTCTTCTTCGTAGTCTACTTCATTAATATGTTCGCTGTGAACTCAAAATCCAGAGCTTCATAATCCGGATAGGGTTTTCCGCTAGAGGTCAAGAATTACGCTACCTTTCACCGCTTCCGGTCATGTAGACTATATCATACCGAGAGTATAACTCGCCACTTGGCTATCCTTCCCGCACGAATGGGCTTTCGAATACGATTCGATAGGATCCATCCGAGATAAGCCATGTCTTGTGATTCAACATGTAGTGCTTGAGGCGATTTGCTATCCAGCTAACGCGCAGCAAGTCTTTTCTAAGAAAGAGTACCTTGACTCACAATCATTGAACTTCTTGCTCGTGTAGTAAATGGCCCTCTTTTCGCCGGTATCATCATGTCGTCCCAAAACACATCCCATAGAGCTCATGGACCGCCATGTACAGGATCGAGGCCTCGCCGCCACAAAGTGACCAATACCGTGGGTTTGACAAATACTGCTTGATTGTCTCGAAGCCTTTTGACAATCCAATCCCATTGGGTAGGATTGTTCTTCCGAGTAGTCCAAAATAGGCTCACTTTTGGCAAGAAGATTAGAAATAAATCTTGAAATGTAGTTCAACTTTCCTAGAAAATCGCACCTCCCTTTCTCGCTTTTGGGGACGGCATTTCTTGAATAGCTCGAACTTTGTCCGATCCACTTCTATCCCTTTCTCGCTACTATGAATCCCAACAGCTTTTCCGATCTAGCTCAAGATGCATTTAGCAGGTTCACTTCAACTTGTACTTCCTGAGCCTTTCGAGCACCCTCCTCATCACCTGAACGTGGCTCTCTTCTCCCCTGGATTTAATGATCATATCATCCACATATACCTCCACTTCTTTATGCATCATATCGTGGAATAATGTGACCATTGCGCTACCGGTAAGTAGCCCCGGCATTCTTCAACCCGAAGGGCATGACCCGATAGCAAAATACCCCCCATTGGGTGATGAAAGCAGTTTTATCCTTGTCCTCCTTGTCCATCGGAATCTGATTGTACCCTGATGCCCCATCAATACACGAACACCTACCCAATCCCGCAGCATTGTCAACTAACACATCAATGTGAGGGAGAGGGAAATCATCTTTCAAACTTGCTTTATTAAGGTCCCTGTAGTCAACACACACCCTGACTCTCCCGTCTTTCTTCATTCATCGACGACATTAGCCACCCATTGGGGATATTTGACTACTTCCAAGAATCCGGCGTCATACTGTTTCTTGACTTCATCCCGAACCTTGAGCAGTGTATCGGGATTCATTCTCCTCAGTTTCTGCTTTACCGGGATCGTTCCTGGAATTAAGGGAATCTTGTGCGTCACTATTTGAGGGTCCAAACCGACCATATCATCATAGCTCCATGAAAATACGTCGAGAAATTCCTTAAGCAGACCGATCATATCTCCCAATTCCTCACTCTCCACTATCTTAAGTTCCCTTTTTACTTCTTCCGAACCTAAGTTTATTGTGCGCGTTTCATCTTCACAAGGCACGAGGGAGGGTTCATCTTTTTCATTGCTTTCTTCTGTAAGGTCTTCCTCAGAATTACTTGAAGTAATGGCGCTATGGGGATTTCAAAATTAACTGAGGAATTTCGGAGTCTATTGGATTATTAGGTGTTAATTGATGAATGGTCCTGAATGAATAAAGAATAGAACATGTTATAAGGATGGAATTAAAAAGGAAAGAGAGTATTGGATTTAAAATGCGCTATCAATTCATTAATATTAATGCCATAAGAAAAGGTCCATTTACAGTATTACACTTGTCACCATGGACAAAATGATCAAGTGTAGATAACCAGAGGTACTTTACTCAAATTGAGTACGTGGATATCCTCCGTTGTCCAGCTTGTCAAGCTCCCGCCTCACCATGGGTGAAACTAGGGCCTCCTACAAGGAATCCAGCTTGGATGACATCTATGGATGGATCATCCGTGATCCTTCAGATTTGCCGGATGTTGGATGACCGGTTTGGCGAAGATCTCCGTAATTCTCGGACTATTTTCATTTTTCCCGCCTCCGTCGAACCTCCGATCCCAAGCATCCTCCTCATCCGTAATCGCCCATCCACGAGGGCATCCTCCTCATACCCCAAACCACAACGGCCTATCTTCCGAATAGCCAGATAGGCTCGACGATTCCTTGCAAGGCAAAGGCCCAAGCCTTTCCTCTTGATACCCGTTTCTTGACATTACTTTGGCCACCATAGCCATAGCCCCTTCCTTCCCAAAGATCTTGCAATTCAAGGGCCTGGAAAGAACTCTCCAATGATTCTCTACCGCTTCCACATAAGGAAGTGATTGCGGCTTGGTGACCGAGATGGCCTCTTCGCCTCATCGTGATGATTTTGCCGCCTTAATGTATTTGATCTTCGTTGTAAGGTTGAAGGAACAGCGTCGCAGAGTGGATCCACGGCCTCCCTAATAACATAGTGTAAGCCGCTCAATGTTCATCACTTGAAACGTGACGCTGAAAGTACATGCCCCGACTTGATTGGCAAGTCAATGTCTCCCAAGACTTCTCTCCGGTACCGCCAAAGGCTCTTACCACCATTGCACTTTGACGATATGCGATTGGTCAACCCAGAGTCTCGCTAAGGTCGCACTAGGCAATACATTGAGGGCTGATCCGTTATCGATGAGAACCTTGGCCACTATACAACCCTTACACTTCACGCTACATGTAGAGCTTTATTGTGCCCTAAGCCCACGTGGTCTACCTCCTCTTCGTAAAAGGCTACAGAGCTGGATGCCCGGATTTGTCCTACTATTTTCTCAAACCGCCTCGAGTAATGTCTGGTTCACAAAGGCCCGATCCAGATTCTTTGTAGGGCTTGTCGGTGGACTTCCGAGCTCGTGGATCGGTGATAACAGTGAAATTCAAGGGGGTTTTTCTCAATTGCTCCACCACGTCATACTCGCTCTGTTTCATTATTTGGAGCAGCAGCTTCTTCATCTTCCTTGTGCTCAATAGGCTCTCGCTTCCTCGCTTTCTCAACCTCCTCTTCCATGTTTCTGGATGACTCTCCCATTTTTACTTTCCCTTTTCTCTTCTCTCTTTCTTCGTTCACCTAACTCCTCCCACTTCGAGTTATAAAATCGACTTATAGCTCAGGTGGAGAGGATTTTGTTGCAATAACGGGTCTAGAACCGGCTTGGGGAGTAGTGTTGCTAGCAGTCCAAAGATAAGTCATTCTGAAGTGCTCGTGAGGAGCGAAACATGGTTTTGGTGGTGCCGGAGGTGAGGCAAGACTAGGAGCAGATGTACTGCTTGACGCTCCCTGAGTGAAAACTTGGAAGTTATAATTCCAAGGGACAGCGTGAGTATTGGTGATGGGGAGCTGAGGTGGAGTTTGGATAACTGTTACCGGCGGAGAGGCTACCGGGGGTGAGAAGGTGATTCTGGGTTTGGAGGTAGAGGCGTTACGTCAGATCCGTGGTGTTCACTCCTTTTTCCGCTTTTAGCCTTGTCCGCATCTCGTAACCCCGAGAGACAATAAGTTCGACTTCTTGCCCGAACCCTCACAATCTCGCAGCCATGGTCACCGCCTCCATGGTAAGGACACCTCGCACTCTCTTTGAATCCCGCTACCGAGAGCAAAGGTAGCCTTCCTCACATTATAGTAAAAATCTCCTTAAAGTATGGAACCAGCTCATCCACTTCTGGTATTGATCCCTCTCCTTTAGACTCTATCATATTTACACCACTGCCCGCATTGTGGTTAGGCAGTGGGTTTGAGGTAACATTGGGGAGGGAACCATTTCCCTCGATCTTCAACCACCCGCTCGGATTAGAGCGTGCACTCTCCTCCGAGTGCCCCGCAGCTTGTCGCTGAATGCCCTTGTGCTCCTCCATGATACTCACAACGGCAAAGGCATCATACCACCCGGGATATGGCTACCGGATTGGGTCTAAAGGGACTGCACGATTTGGTTTATACCGTCTAGGTATCGGTAAATTTCACTGATAGGGAGGTGTCGGGGTGGATCAGGATACATTGGAGGTCTTGGGTTATTTTTTGGTGGACATGCTTGAGCTGTAGGAGGAGGTGGTCTTGGTTGGTAATTTGCGTGTGGGGCGATTGTTGTCGTGGTTGTGAATAATTACGGAAAGGGGGTGGGATGTTTGCGATAGTTGGGCCATGAGAGGGAGGATATGGCCGGTAGTTATTTTGGGAGAATTGGGGAAAATTATTATGTCGAGTGATGGAATGCACATCACTCTCCTTTTTCTTGCCAAAATTGGCAGTCTTTTTCACAGGGTTCTCAGTCAACTCCTGTAGCCTTCCTATTCTCAGATTAGCTTCAATTCTCTCACCGGCTTGGATGATATCTGAGAAACTGTTGGAGGTATTTCCAATCATCAGGTTGAAGTAGGGAGCCTTCAATGTTTCAATGAATAGGGAGCAGAGTTCATTGTCAGTCACCGGAGGATATACTTCTGCAGCCTTCTCCCTCCATCGTTGGGCATACTGCTTAAAACCTTCCCGGTCTTTCTGCACTGTGCTCGAGGTCCCTCCTCAGGGTGCTGCATCACAATTGAATTTGTACTGCTTAAGAAAGGTATCGGCTAAGTCCTTCCAGGAGTGCAGCTTGCTCCTGTCCAATTGTATGCACCATCTCAGAGCTGCTCCGGAGAGGCTCTCGTGAAAGAAGTGAATGAGAAGTCGATCGTCTTCTGTTAAGGCATACATTTTGGCAATGTAGGTTGCCAGGTGGATGCGGGGGTCTGAGTTTCCGCTGTATTTGTCGATGTAACACCCCAAAGTTCGGTAGTGCATTCTACTGCTCCGGTGACTAGTGTTGTCCGGACAGCTAGGATGCCTAGAACTACACTTTGACATGAGGGAGGAGACATAAAATAATGAAATACAAGAAAAGAAAATATAAGAAAAACAAAGGAAAAATAATAGCAAAGAAATGTGATCAAGTTAAGCGAGCCGGGAAACCTAGCGATGGGTGACCGCACCGGGAAGTCACAGCGTGGACCGTTGACTAGCCCTGGACTGCGGGGAACCCTAGAAAACATTTTTAGGACTTAAATAGACCCTTGTTGAAGAATAAATATCATTAGAAAGATCAAAGAAAAATTAAATAATTAGTACAAAGAAAAGTGAGAAATCGAAAATGCATAAAACCCAGAATACCGAAAAATCGAACGAATCTAACAGGGGCATTATGGTCATTTGACATCCCGAAGTGTCTTTTGACCTAAATGTCCATTAAAAATAAATAATATTACACTTAGAAAATAAAATGAAAAATTAATTTGGTGGTACCTAAAGTAAATAGCTAAAATCAAGGGTTTAATGTGGGATTAAATGAAAGTTTAGCTTAAAATATGATTAAAATTGTGAGTGGACCACTAATGCATAAAATAAACATATAATAGGGCAGCTGTAACTCCACTAAATCAGCTGAACTTCATCTTCCTAAAAGTTATCTCAACATTGCCGTGAATGAAGGTGAGAGGAAACACCATGGCCATTTTTCATGCAAGCTCTCTTAACTCTCCATTTTCAACTCCAATCTCTTAGGTTCCTTCATGAAACTTTGTCTACTCATCACAAGGAAGAGTTTGATACTAAATTTGAGAAGTTTAAGCAAGGTTTAACAAGCTCCAAGCATAAGGTAAGTTCATAATTTTGAAGATAGCTTTGTTAAGTTTTGTGTGCATGTTATGGGTGTTGGTTTTGTGAAGGAAAATTTTGAGTTTGAAGAGTTATTGTTGTTTTCATTTTGGACAGCCATGGAGTCACGTTTTTGATGAGACATTTATGCATATAATTGATGAGAAATAATGTTGATCATGGTGATTTAATATCCTAGAGGATTATTTCACATATATATGGTGATTTATGCACTTGGATGGGAATTGGTAAATTGTAGGGCACTTTGATGTTGAAGAACAATTTTCTGCAGCTTGGGAACCCTTGAATAATTGTATGTATTGATGGAAGTGTTGGCAGAATGTTGACATAGAAGAATTGATGAATGTATATGTAAATTAGTAGTGGAGATTATATGTAATGATTAGGTGTATTTATGTACATATATTGCTAAATTTGGACTTGGTGGTTTATGGTTGTAATTGATGTATTGAGAATGTTTGTATTCTGTCCAAATTGACCATAGTAAGAAGTGATAAATGAATATGGAATGGTATAACATCAGAATTGGGTATGGGGATTTAAGGTAGAGCAAGTTAAATGTGTGTTTGAATTGGGGTTTGAAAGACACATAGAGGACAGTGTGCAAATAGACCTGTAACTTTAAATGTGTAACCTCAATTGGTATGAGACCAATTGAGGTGAAACTAGGCACAAAATGTGCCAACTTTCATTGAGAGAACATACCAAAATTCTGCTTGCAAGGTGATGTGAAAAATGACCAATTCGGATTAGGTACACTTGAGACCTGAAAAATGACCAATTGGGCAGCAGGGAGTGTTTAGGCCATAACTCACTCAAACCAGGTCCAATTGACCTGAAATTTTGACCAAGAATAGTTAAGACCCATACCTACAAGTCTTATGAAGACACCAAAGCCCAGAAATGACCATAAGCAAGTCAAAAAGCTTGCACAAGTTCGGGTCCAAAACTGGCCGAACCAGAGTTGACCAAATTGACCAAAAATTGACCTAAATTGATACCATTTGACCAGCAATAGTGTAATGACCATAACTTGGTCTACTTAACTCGGATTGACCTAAAATTTTGCCCCGCGTGCAATAAGACATAGATCTACAAGTTTGTAGTTTTGACCGAAGCCCGAAAATCGAGGGAACTAGGCAGTCCGCTAGGTCAAACCAGTATCCCGATCCAAAGAAGTTGCATTAAAATGCACTAAACAAGGAAACGAGTTTGGCAAAACGTACCAAACCTAAAACCCTATCGAATGTGACATATTAACGACACTAAAACCTAATTTACCTAAAACGCAACGAGGGTCGGTATATTAGGTGATTAAGTGAATAATTGAGTTCAGTGCATTATTTACCAAACACCATCGATAGAGACAATTTAATTTGGTACTGAAACACTTCGAATTGTGTTTCTCAGTTAACAAGGACTCAACAAAAGGGAAAGAAATACTGAGTCAGGACCAGGAGACAAATATCAGAGGTTTGTGCACAACAACTGTTTCTTTTGAATTATTTTCAATTGAAATAAATATTGACTATTTGTATATTATTATTTTAAATTGTGGAAATGTGTTTGATGGACACTTATTGATTGAAAAACATTGTGAATGGTTTGAAATCAGAAAAAATTGTTTGAATGATATTGATGGATACTTATTGATTGAAAAGCATCAGAAATTGTTTTTGTGGAAATTGAAGTGAATTACGAATTGTGTTGCCAATTTGTGAATGAAATTATAACTTTGGAAATTTATTGGATTCTTACGGATCATTTGAATAAAATGTTTGGAATTGTTTTGACTCACAATTGGCATGACACTAATACTATGTTCCTCCTCCATTAATGGGGTGAGTGTGATTATTCCTCCCTCTTTGACTTATCAGTCTGGGGTGAGTATGATTATGTTCCTCCCTCTTTGACTTCCCAGTCTGAGGTGAGTATGGATGAGTACTCATTAGATAGCTAGCTTCCTCCCTCATTGATTTCGATTATTGGGGTGAGTATGTCTTGTCGTGGTGTACAACACGGCATATATGGAAAAATGTGTGTCATGACCTAAATTGTGTTATTGATTGGCAACATTGTATTGTTCAATTATTTGATCGAATTGTGTTATTGATTTGCAAAAAGGTATTATTCATTTATTTGATCAAATTGTGCATGAATTGGCAATACGGTATTCTTAAACTATTTGACTAAATTGTGTTATTATGAATTTTGATAATTTGTGAATTGGAGTTTAAATTCCTTATGACATTCATTGTTTTGAATTTAACTATGGTTTTAAGTATCCACTATTGATATGATTTATGAATTGTGATTTAAAATTTGTATTTGGTTAATGTTGTGCACCACTGAGACATTGTCTCAGCGATAGCTTTTTATTGCTGTCACAGGTAGACAGACAGATAGGGCAGCAGACTAGGCTGCTAGTACCGCCAGCGAGAGATTTTTGGGTATAGTGAGTATACCGCATTTTGTATTTTGTAATGTAATGTATATTCACTGTATGTATATTTTGTTTTTGGTTTTGAGCAGTTGCAAATTCAAATTGTACCTTGAAGTTGTAAATTAATTATGAGCTATTTGACTTGTAAAAGCAGATTATATTTCCTTATCTCGACTTTGAAAAATTTCTATGGATTTGACTTGAGAAATGTGTTGTGTTGATAAAAATGTTGGAGTTGAGATTTGAAAATATATTGAAGTGCTTTTTATGTGTTTTTCAAGAACTGCTTTGTCCAAAATACAAATGGCACCTTGCCAAAATTTTTACAGATACTCCAAATAAATCAAATGAGTTAGTTGTTTCACTTCACCACCAAAGTCTTTCACACTGTAAATAGTGCTCACCATCAGAAAAGAAGTAAGAAAAGTTTTTAAAATCCCTTGTAGTGTATTTAATGGATTATCGTGAGACGGAGTTGGTAATTCATTAGGTATACTACGGATCATGTTATGCCTTACAGAGGGGTAGGTGTGACATGTTTTAGTGGTATCGAGCAAAGTTTTTAAATTCTGTTTTCACATGTTATTTGAATATTCTTTCTTCACAAGATAACCGCTCAATATCATTGTTTGATACATACAAGACATTACATTATAAAAATGCACTAACGGGAGGAAATCTCCTTGTATCATTGTACAGAGGTCTAAAATCCTCGAATTGATTATGGAAGAGGATGATCGTTCACGATCAATCGATAGAGGCCGAGGTGCAAGGGGATGCCCCATGCCTACATAATGTCGATGGTTCAAGAGCACCACCCTCGCAGATCGCAGCTTCTGCTCGCTCGCCAGACGGCCGCAATGTTCCAACAAATGGATGGTAATGTGCCTACTCAAGCCCCAATACGCACTCGGTGGTACAACCACGCTAGACAATATGACAAATTGATGAAGTATGGGGCTACAGAGTTTGAGGGACAGAGATCCTCTAGAAGTCGAACAATGGTTAGAGAGGATGGATAGGGTATTCAAGAAACCGCATTGCACAGAGGAGCTCAGATTTGAGTACTCGAGATCTTTGCTCTGGGGATGCTTATGATTGGTGGAAAACCATTCCCCACGACCGTAGAACCTACAGCTAACATGGAATGACTTCCTCAGTGAATTCAGCAAAAATATGTCCCCGATGCTTATGTAGACCGTGTCGCAAGAATTCCTAAGTTTGAAACAGGGGCATCATGGTCGAGTATGAAAGGGAATTTTCCCGCCTAAGCCATTATGCAAGAAGTCTACTTTCTACCAAAGAGGAAGAGATGTAAGAGGTTTGAAACCGGCTTGAAGCCTAGTATCGACACAAGTGGTCGGATTCAACATAACAACTTCCCTGAACTTATTTCTCAAGCACTAGAATTAGAAAGAATTGAATCAAGTGGCCCCGAGAAAAAGAAATCGAGAAGCAGAAAAAGAGGGAAAATCGAGAGAACAGAGTTCTAGTGGTCCCACCGAAAGAGGAAAACTTTGGGGATACGATGCAGATAGTAAGAAGTCCCAGAGAAATAGATTTTTGGACAGAAACCACCTCGATCCGATCAAAGAAACTCAACAGAAACCCAGAAATGCGCTGTCAGATCGACTTTGTGAAACTTGTGGTAAACCACATAGTGGGCTATGTTATAAAGCCGTAGGAGCATGCTTTAACTGTGGAGAGACTGGTCATTTTGCTAGGGATTGTGTAAATCCAGGTCGTTCTGGATCATTTACTACACCAAAGGGATCAACCCAAGTTTCTACCCCAAATAGTTCACCATCGCTAGTAGAGGCAAAGGTAGAGGTAGGGTAGTACACCTAGAAGTCGACTCATCGTGAATCAGCCAAAACAGGGTGATGCTTCAACTAGAGTATACGCTATACGACAGAAAAGAGACTGAGACTTTTGACATCATTGCTGGTACTTTCTCAATTAGCAACTAAGATATATATATGTATTGTTTGACTTGGAATTTGCATATTTTTACGTTAGTATTAGAACTATATGTTCTGTTGTTATTCCTTTATAGGGGAATAAATTTTGACGCATTAGTGATTAGCCCTTAAGATAAGGATTGTGATAATAAGTGAAATTAGTTTTGAAAGAGTTTATCGGCGAAAAGCATTTTCTAACACACCATAAATTATAAAGCTAATTGGCGAGCCTACTTAATGTAAGGCAAGAGGACGTAAAAGTAAGATGTAGTAATGGAATTGCTCTAGATGAGGGTAAGGAGGTTACTGTTAGAAATTGCTAATGGATATTGTAATCAGAATAAGATTCGAATATCAGTGAATTCAAAAAGAATAAAAGATAACAAAGTTTGATCTATTGGGATGTATCGTAGTAACTATGCAATGTTCTTGATGTTTATCTGTAAGTCGCAGATTCTGATCGACTTGAGATTATTGTGTAGAGCTACGTACTACCCGATAGTACACCTAGATAAGAATAGTTGCCAACGACATCTGTTTTGGTATAGTTATGCCATGACAGAATTTAATTGTTAAAAATAAGTTTGAAAATCCTACTTAGGGATCTAAAACTCAAAAGTTAAAATATCGAAAGGTTATAGTTCAGTACAAAAGGAAGTAAGTTATAGAATATTGTGAGATAAAAGAGTTATGAAAGTAGAGAATTGAACAGTTGATTCATGTGTAACAAAGAAATATTACAAATGTGAGGAAGACTATGGACTAGAATGTTCAGAGGACCAATGACTGATGAATGATTCTAACATGACCTCAAGGGTCATTCAAGAAGGAACGAGAACCGAAATATTAGACAACACAATAGTAAGAGGAGATTAGTATTATACAAACAAATTAAACGTGGTATTAGATTGTTAAAAGTCTTATACAAATTTGAGGAAAAGAAGATTATACGATCATATAGACAGGAGAAAATAAACGTATGACTATTGTAAGATAGCTATTGGGTAAAATTTCGTGGACGAAATTTATTTAAGGGGGGGAGAATTGTAACACCCCAAAGTTCGGTAGTGCATTCTACTGCTCCGGTGACTAGTATTGTCCGGACAGCTAGGATGCCTAGAACTACACTTTGACATGAGGGAGGAGACACAAAATAATGAAATACAAGAAAAGAAAATATAAGAAAAACAAAGGAAAAATAATAGCAAAGAAATGTGATCAAGTTAAGCGAGCCGGGAAACCTAGCGATGGGTGACCGCACCGGGAAGTCACAGCGTGGACCGTTGACTAGCTCCTGATCATGGAACCCTAGAAAACATTTTAGGACTTAAATAGACCCTTGTTGAAGAATAAATATCATTAGAAAGATCAAAGAAAAATTAAATAATTAGTACAAAGAAAAGTGAGAAATCGAAAAACAGACAAAACCAGTATCTGAAAAATCGGGAACGTAACCCGAACAGGGGCATTATGGTCATTTGACATCCCGAAGTGTCTTTTGACCTAAATGTCCATTAAAAATAAATAATATTACACTTAGAAAATAAAATGAAAAATTAATTTGGTGGTACCTAAAGTAAATAGCTAAAATCAAGGGTTTAATGTGGGATTAAATGAAAGTTTAGCTTAAAATATGATTAAAATTGTGAGTGGACCACTAATGCATAAAATAAACATATAATAGGGCAGCTGTAACTCCACTAAATCAGCTGAACTTCATCTTCCTAAAAGTTATCTCAACATTGCCGTGAATGAAGGTGAGAGGAAACACCATGGCCATTTTTCATGCAAGCTCTCTTAACTCTCCATTTTCAACTCCAATCTCTTAGGTTCCTTCATGAAACTTTGTCTACTCATCACAAGGAAGAGTTTGATACTAAATTTGAGAAGTTTAAGCAAGGTTTAACAAGCTCCAAGCATAAGGTAAGTTCATAATTTTGAAGATAGCTTTGTTAAGTTTTGTGTGCATGTTATGGGTGTTGGTTTTGTGAAGGAAAATTTTGAGTTTGAAGAGTTATTGTTGTTTTCATTTTGGACAGCCATGGAGTCACGTTTTTGATGAGACATTTATGCATATAATTGATGAGAAATAATGTTGATCATGGTGATTTAATATCCTAGAGGATTATTTCACATATATATGGTGATTTATGCACTTGGATGGGAATTGGTAAATTGTAGGGCACTTTGATGTTGAAGAACAATTTTCAGCAGCTTGGTAACCCTTGATTAATTGTATGTATTGATGGAAGTGTTGGCAGAATGTTGACATAGAAGAATTGATGAATGTATATGTAAATTAGTAGTGGAGATTATATGTAATGATTAGGTGTATTTATGTACATATATTGCTAAATTTGGACTTGGTGGTTTATGGTTGTAATTGATGTATTGAGAATGTTTGTATTCTGTCCAAATTGACCATAGTAAGAAGTGATAAATGAATATGGAATGGTATAACATCAGAATTGGGTATGGGGATTTAAGGTAGAGCAAGTTAAATGTGTGTTTGAATTGGGGTTTGAAAGACACATAGAGGACAGTGTGCAAATAGACCTGTAACTTTAAATGTGTAACCTCAATTGGTATGAGACCAATTGGAGGTGAAACTAGGCACAAAATGTGCCAACTTTCATTGAGAGAACATACCAAAATTCTGCTTGCAAGGTGATGTGAAAAATGACCAATTCGGAGTAGGTACACTTGAGACCTAAATTCTGAACATTTGGGCAGCAGTGAGTGTTTAGGCCATAACTCACTCAAAACAGGTCCAATTGACCTGAAATTTTAACCATGAATAGTTAAGACCCATACCTAGAAGTCTTATGAAGACACCAAAGCCCAGAAATTACCATAAGCAAGTCAAAAGCTTGCACAAGTTCGGGTCAAAACTGGCCGAACCAGAGTTGACCAAATTGACCAAAAATTGACCTAAATTGATACCATTTGACCAGCAATAGTGTAATGACCATAACTTGGTCTACTTAACTCGGATTGACCTAAAATTTTGCCCCGCGTGCAATAAGACATAGATCTACAAGTTTGTAGTTTTGACCGAAGCCCGAAAATCGAGGGAACTAGGCCGTCCGGCTAGGTCAAACCAGTATCCGGAATCCGAGAAGTTGCATTAAAATGCACTAAACAAGGAAACGAGTTTGGCAAAACGTACCAAACCTAAAACCCTATCGAATGTGACATATTAACGACACTAAAACCTAATTTACCTAAAACGCAACGAGGGTCGGTATATTAGGTGATTAAGTGAATAATTGAGTTCAGTGCATTATTTACCAAACACCATCGATAGAGACAATTTAATTTGGTACTAAAACACTTCGAATTGTGTTTCTCAGTTAACAAGGACTCAACAAAAGGGAAAGAAATACTGAGTCCCGACCAGGAGACAAATATCAGAGGTTTGTGCACAACAACTGTTTCTTTTGAATTATTTTCAATTGAAATAAATATTGACTATTTGTATATTATTATTTTAAATTGTGGAAATGTGTTTGATGGACACTTATTGATTGAAAAACATTGTGAATGGTTTGAAACTGTGAAAAAAATTGTTTGAATGATATTGATGGATACTTATTGATTGAAAAGCACTGTAAATGGTTTTTGTGGAAATTGAAGTGAATTACGAATTGTGTTGCCAATTTGTGAATGAAATTATAACTTTGGAAATTTATTGGATTCTTACGGATCATTTGAATAAAATGTTTGGAATTGTTTTGACTCACAATTGGCATGACACTAATACTATGTTCCTCCTCCATTAATGGGGTGAGTGTGATTATTCCTCCCTCTTTGACTTATCAGTCTGGGGTGAGTATGATTATGTTCCTCCCTCTTTGACTTCCCAGTCTGAGGTGAGTATGGATGAGTACTCATTAGATAGCTAGCTTCCTCCCTCATTGATTTCGATTATTGGGGTGAGTATGTCTTGTCGTGGTGTACAACACGGCATATATGGAAAAATGTGTCATGACCTAAATTGTGTTATTGATTGGCAACATTGTATTGTTCAATTATTTGATCGAATTGTGTTATTGATTTGCAAAAAGGTATTATTCATTTATTTGATCAAATTGTGCATGAATTGGCAATACGGTATTCTTAAACTATTTGACTAAATTGTGTTATTATGAATTTTGATAATTTGTGAATTGGAGTTTAAATTCCTTATGACATTCATTGTTTTGAATTTAACTATGGTTTTAAGTATCCACTATTGATATGATTTATGAATTGTGATTTAAAATTTGTATTTGGTTAATGTTGTGCACCATCGAGACATTGTCTCAAATGATAGCTTTATTGCTTTATCGCAGTAGACAGACAGATAGAGCGTGCAGACTAGGTCGCTAGTACCGCCAATGAGAGATTTTTGGGTATAGTGAGTATACGCATTGTGTATTTTGTAATGTAATGTATATTCACTGTATGTATATTTTGTTTTTGGTTTTGAGCAGTTGCAAATTCAAATTGTACCTTGAAGTTGTAAATTAATTATGAGCTATTTGACTTGTAAAAACTGTATTATATTTCCTTATCTCAGACTTTGAAAAATTTCTATGGATTTGACTTGAGAAATGTGTTGTGTTGATAAAAATGTTGGAGTTGAGATTTGAAAATATATTGAAGTGCTTTTCTGAGTTTTCTGAAGAACTGTTTTGTCCAAAATACAAATGGCACCTTGCCAAAATTTTTACAGATACTCCAAATAAATCAAATGAGTTAGTTGTTTCACTTCAGTTCACCAAAGTCTTTCACACCTGTAAATAGTGCTCACCACTGTAAAAGAAGTAAGAAAAGTTTTTAAAATTCCTTGTAGTGTATTTAATGGATTATCAGTAGACGGAGTTGGTAATTCATTAGGTATACTACGGGATCATGTTATGCCTTACAGAGGGGTAGGGTGTGACAGTCGAAATCAGGAACCTTGAATTTGGGTGGTACCACCACATCTGGCACCAATCTCAGTGACGACACATCGACTGAGCCATACATGTTCAACCCTTCTATTGCTCTCAATCTTTCTTCTAGGGCAGATAGTTTCTCATTTTCTCTCGCCCTATGTTCTCCTTCCACCGCATGATACACTCCTCCAACCGGGAGCTGAGGGGTGGAGTAAACTGGAGGGATCGGGATTGAATGGTGAGGCTCGGCATTTGAGACGGCCGGGTAATAGGAAAAAGGTGGGTCATTATTTATGGTCACCGGATTGTGATGATTGTCGGGTCCGAATGGGAGACCAAAGGTAAAAGAGGTTGAAGCTTGCTGAGGATCATTTGTTGTAGGAGGCGGAGGAGGTAATGGTGGGCTAGGTTCTGAAGCAGGTTTGCTCTGAGACATTTCCTTCATTAGTCTCATAATTTCAGAAAGCTGATCCTTCAACTCGGAGACCTGTCCCTGTAGGTTCTGTACTTGCTCCTGATTTTCCATTATCTTCCTCGTTCGAGATCTTGTTAAGTACACTCGCTTGGGCTGGCTCGTGTGCTTGGTCAGACTTGCGTTGTTAGAAGCAATATTGATTTCCTGTGAGGATAAAAAAATTTAAATGAATTTGAGTTTTGCAAAGAAACTAAAAGTCCTGGTCTGGACGAAGGATACAGTGGCATTTGAGAGCCAGGTTGGAATCTACAAAAGGATAATCGCCTCAGCTTTATCATGGCATCGTTCGATAGTCTGACCGTGAATGACGGGATTGAATGCGCATTTATGATACCTGTCCATATAGCGCATTTCAATTTTTCACATAACCCTAGCGAGGGAGTTCCTACGGGAGTCATATTATTCATTCACAAATCTGCTTAGACAATGGTCCAAAAATCATTTCATTAATCAATAATTTGTATGAGATATTCTTTACATCGGCCTAGGTTCTGGGAGGTTCTTTATAATGAGATGACATTTTCTGAGATACTCATATAACCTTTCCTCTTGTTTGGCAGGATCGAACATTTTCAGAGCATACTCGGATTCAGGTAATAGTTCCTTTTTTCCCTGTGCTATCATTTTCTCCAACTGGTCCACATTTTCTTTCAGTCCTTGATATAGGGCAGCTTGTTTCTCTTTCTCTTTCCTTTCTTTAGCACACTCTTTCAAGATGTCGTTGATGAGGAGTGCCTGTTCTTTTAATTCAAGCTTCTTCTTCTTGTTTTCCTGTTTATACTCTTCAACGAGTACCTCTTGGTACTTCATCCTTTCCTGAAGCTTACTATTCTGCCCTTTCATCTCTTTGACCTCAGCTTGGAGAGAGTTTCTTTCTTTTTCCCACTGTACCTCTTGCTCTTCGAACCCTATCCTTTCGGCCCTTGCCTCTTCCTTGAGCTTTCTTACCCTTCTCTTAAGTTTCTGCTTGGTCCTCCAATTGTTTCATTCGTTCTTGCATTGTGAGTTTTCGGTATTTGCCTTTTGTAGCGAGTCAACCAAGCGATTATCGCCTTCCTCTAATAGGCGTCTTGGCGAGGTTGTCGGCCTTGAATTCTACGGTAGAGCGTTCATGGACCCTATCAGCTCTCCATTTAAGTTAATCGCTCGAGCCACTTGGGCCTTTTGGTGATCTCTACCTAAGAGAGATGTATTCCCAGGACTTGCGAGACATTTTCAACCCTTCTTATTCCTTGAGCTCATCGTAGAAGTGACCTTGGTGGTATTATTTAATGTTGATCATGGGCTGTGTTGAGCCAAATTGCCTCATTACGGTCTTTGAGTGTAACTTGTATACGGTTATTCCAATTAGGGACACCGATCAATACCTCTGTACCAATCAATACGGGTTGGCTTGACGTCCACGACTTCCTCCAACGAGAATCATGGCTATTGAAACTCAAAATCCGTTCCATCTGTTTTTCATTCTTAGTGCTGATCACTAACCGGATCATCTTCTCAATGGGAGGCTGGTCAAGGTACCAAGTCAATCCTTTTGTCTCCACAGGACACATGTGACTGATAGTCCAAAGGTATAATAACTGAGAGCAACACTTAATGGACCCTTTCCCTGTTGTGCAGTAGTTAGGGTTAACAAGGTTTCGGCAAGGATTGCCGGTATCGGATTGATCCCCGCCTTTCTCTTGTCCAAAATACCTCCACTTTGCATGCTAGTGATGATCCCCAATGGCCCGGCAGGATCAGACCATAGATTCCCAAGGCGAGTGCTACGGAAGCTTGATCCCACTGTTTCTCTTGGAGGTGATGATCTAACCGCTTCTCAAGGTACGTCCAATGCCATCCATGCGTGTTCCCTTTGACTGTTTCTTTGGACTTTACTTCTTATGGGGGAGAACTCAACATATGTGCCAACCGTTTCGTGTCCGCCTATGCTCGAGGTGTAAGTAGATCCGATTCGCAATGAGTATGGGATCCCCGGCAATGCCCGATATTCCTCCATAGTGGGGCGTATCAATGTCATTGAAAGAGAACACTCCGTGCCAGGATTCCAAACCGACAACATGGCTTTTAATGCCGGATTTGGACCTTGACTTGCATTAAGGTTGCAACCCTCCGTACTTCTCTTCAAAGCGTACCTTGACACAGTGGGAAGCAACCTCCATCTATTAGACGGACCCTCGAGGTTGTTCATTTTGACCTCTATTTTGTCCAGATCTAGCGAAGGTAGCGAGCTAACAGTGCCTCGGAAGCATCATTTTGCGAGTACCGGACTATGAACCGATCGGACCAAAGTTTAGCATTCGAACCTTTTCACGCCGACTCGAGGATGCCATGATAAAAATGATGCCTATCCTTTTACGGACCCTTGGTTTGGTAACGCTGTGGGAGAATTTGTTAGTAAGACAAATTAGGTAATTTTGAATCATCTTTGTTGTGAGGTAACACGTACACATTTATCAAAGTAGGAAAATGTGTAGGCGTTTTAGTAGGATTCAAGATTACCCACGAAAGAAATGAACAAAAGGAAATTAAAGCGAGAATAGGGTAAGAGTAAGTATGCCCCTTTTGTCCTATAGTAGGAGACTCCTAACACCGGTAGCGCTACCTATCTGGATAGTTCTATCTTATGAGGCGATTTACTACGGCTTTCGACTATCGTGACGTTTAGCTCAGGATCTAATTTTTCTAATAGCCACGAGTTCCCAAATTGCCCCTCATAAGCAGTAGAGCCCCATTCTACCCCATGATATTGTCGGAAAATTCCACGGGTATCACGGTAAATAGAACAAGTTTCAATTTGAGAAGCCTTCACGGATACTAACGGGTAAAACCCACTGCAGCTACATGACCCCCTCCTACTTTCCTAAAAGGGTAAGAAAGCCCGGGTTAGGACCATAGTGTGTGAGGACATTGTGTAAGTGTTTAGTGTGTGAAGGGACACTTTTACCTCTTCCCAATTCAGGGGGATTTTATTTTTCCATTTTTTCTTTTTTTCTTTTTCTTTGAAATGAAGAGCACTGTAGGAGATAGAACAGGCAAAACAAAATAGTTAGCAGCAATAATAATTAACATATAAGACATCGCCGAGTGAGCCCATCTAACTATAATTTGATCGGACAAAAATTAAACCTAATTTTGGACCACTAGACCGGGGTTAAGTCGGCATATCCCAGTAGTCGCCAAGTCGTCATGATGGGATTTCTGGTCGCCCGGACGATCACTCACCGAAGTGGGAAAGAGTGAGGAGTCGCCACCTTAGTTTTGAGGGGAACTAAAGAAAACCATTTGAGAAGATAAATAAAGAATAAAACCACTTCAAGACAGAGATTCTAGGTTCGGGGTCCGTAAACGGGTGGGGAAGGTGTTAGGCACCCCACCTCGTCCCTTGGTAAGTAGATTTAATTTTGCGTCCTTTATAAATTAGTTAGAAGGGCTCGGACGGGAATGTTAGTCCTTTTGGTAAAAGGAATGTTTGATTTTTCACTGATTAGGATCACCCAGATACATAAGTAAATGAGACAACCTTAGTGAATTACTTTTGTATGTTAATTTTACTTGAAGAGGAATGTTTTGTTTAAAATTTAATTTAGAAGATCGGATAAGAACTCTCTTCCGAACCTCTTTTAGATATTAAAATTTTGGTTGGGGATCGGATAAGGACTCTCTTCCGATCCCTAATAAATATTTATTAGAGATTTTAACTTGAGATCGGATAAGAACTCTCCTCCGACTTCTTTTAAGTATTTAAAATTTTAAGCTGAGACCGGATAAGAACTCTCCTCCAATCTCTATTGAGCATTTATTAAAATTTTAAGCTGAGACCAGATAAGAACTCTCCTCCGATCTCTTTTAAATATTTATTAAAAGTTTTGAATTGAGGTCGGATAAGAACTCTCCTCCAATCTCTATTAAGTATTTATTAAAATTTTAAGCTGAGACCGGATGAGAACTCTCCTCCGATCTCTTTCGGATTAGCAGGAGCCTGGAAGGGGCTCTGCCGACCTCCCGAATTTCAATTTCAGCTACATGTCACAAGAACCTAAAACTAAGGTTTCTGGCATTCAAAAATGCTGGAGATAAGGTTTCTTAATACCCTATGACTAAATGGGTAATACTAAACTTGATTTACCGACCTTCCATGTAGTCATTTCACGCATACCTATTAATGTCCGATCTGTTCTGTCTAGTTTATTTTGGTTTTATTCCTCTTCATGGTATCTTGCCGAATTCCCGTTCACGTCAGCCTAATAGTTTGGCTATTTTCCTGACGTGTTATTCAAGCTTTCTCTTTTAAAAGAGGCCCTTAAGTTGCAGATACCTATATTTTGCCTGACCACTTACACGCTACTAGGAGCTAAAAGCTCGTATTCAGAAATGACGAAAATTGATGAAACGATGGACCGATCACTAAAGAGAATTCGAGAGTAACGTTCTTTGAGATTTTTTGCTTAGAATAAAATTAGAGAAAACCGCGTACGTAAAGAGAACAAAGAAAGTGCGAAAAGTAAACGCAAATACTTAATAAAGCGATAATATGAACTCTTACCGTGAGGGCCAAATATATTGAAATAAGCGTGAGGTGGTAAATAGTGATGAAGATGGCGGATTGATCGGCTGAGAGTTGATGTCTGTGAGGAGCCAAATGTATTGAAATAACTATGAGGTGGTAAATAGTGATGAAGATGGCGGATTGATCGATCGAGAGTTGATGTCATCGTGAAACCGAGAGACGCTTTAGCTAAAAGGTAACCAGGTAAGAACCCAGTGGAAGGAAGTTGAGCTTGAGCAGAGGAAAAGAAAGCAGAGATGATGAGAGTATGACTAGATAATGAACAAACTGGAAATGTAGAGTTCCAGTATTCACAATCTTTTTCAAGAAAAAAATCATGAAAACTAGATTCAAAAGTCTTTTAATCACTACAAAGCAGAGAAACAAAATGAATGAAGTTTGAGTTCCTCCACGATAATAGCACCTCTTGTCTATATTTTTGTCCGTTCTTGAGCAGTTTTCATGCAGTATTTATAGGAATCGGTGCTCCCCATGAAGGGTCGGGATTTATTTTGAGGAGATGGAGGGTCAAGATTTTGAAGTACATGATCGGATGTTCAGGAATTAAAGGAATTAAAGCGAATGGTGAGATCGCTTCTCGTAATATTTGTACTTTTCGTCTTTTAATATGACGGTCTTGTATCCTCTTGTCGGAACGATCCGAGGGCTAAGAGTGAAAAACTGGTATTGTCGTCTTTTCCTTTGATCCAAGGGTTCGGATTCATCCTTACAAGTGAGATCAACGGTGGAGATTGGGATGTACAGGATGTCATGACATACCACGGCACTGTCGGACGTGCGGGCGATTCTTAGGCGTGCGGTGGAGATCTAAACGCCACGCTTTAACTACCTCGGCTCACGATTCGGCGGCGGTTATTGGAATTTGTCTTATTCTTTTTGTCTTCCGATCCCTTCCCTAGCTCCTATTCCGATCTCTCATGCGATCTCCTATCTCCGATCTCTTTTATCCCTTGATCGATGCGGATTCGGTCCAAGCATTAATTACATCTCGATTCTCGGCGTCCGCCGTTTCATTCGACATTAAATGCCCATTTCCCCTATATATACCCACATCGCGGAGACATTTTCTTCATCGACTTTCCTCTCTTCTTTTCCTACTTTCCCTGTTCTAGTTGCTCGATGGAAGTTCGGCTATAAGCGTGGCTTTGATCTTTTCCGATGAACTTCTTTACTTACCGAAAATTTATGATCCGGTGATCGCATGACCTTAACTTACGATGGTGAGAACGGATTTGACCGATCTGTATTGCGGACCTCGGTTGTACCGATCTCGAGTCGCTCAACCGAGTTCATTCGGCTTCTCACCGCATTGGGTGTTCGACGGCGTCTTTCCTCCACATTGGGTGTTCGACAGTCGGTTTGAGTGGTAACATCGGTGGCGATGTCTCTCATCTTCATGGGAGTCATAATCACCCCATCCGAGCTGTACATCTGTCCGATGTCAATAGCGGTCTCTGATCGAACACATCTTTTGATTCGACCACAAGACTAGGCTTTGACATAGGCCTTTTAGATAGGATGTTCCACGGTCTCTAGAGATCGCCCAAATGATGTAATCACGAAATGTAATCAGATCTCTAGAGATTGCCCAAATGATGTAGTTAGACCTTTATTGTAGTCCGATCCTAGAGATCGCCCAAATGATGTATTTTATTTTCAATGCAATCCGATCCCTAGAGATCACGAAATGATGTGATCCAATGTTAGTGTAATCCGATCCTAGAGATCGCCCAAATGATGTAATCCGATCTTTTGAAAATAAAGACTTTATTTTGTCGGTTATCATCTTATTATTTTTGCATTGATTATTTTCCGATCTCTAATGTGGTTATCCGATCTGGTTCTTTACGAATGACACTTAAGCGATCCTTTATTCAAAATATTTAACTTATTATGCGATCTCCAATTAACCGATCTCGTAACATTCGGATATTTGAGAAAAGTGTCGAAACATTGTCGAGTCCCACCAATCGATCTGCGCCTAGAACCTCGTGAGCATTAAATGCTCGGACTAGTATAAATAGGGTGGGTGGGTTAGCCAGTTGTTCTCTCATTCCATTTTCAATCCCTGCTCACAACTTCAAAGTTCTCTCCTTTTCTCCAGCTCTTCCGCGCCGATCGGACTCGGTAAGGGCTTTAATCCTCTTTTAGTTTAAGTTCTTTGTTTCTTTTGAAAATGAGTGGTGCAGAAGGTCGAGAAGCGAGCCCTCCTTCCATTCAGTTCTCATGGTCATCGTCGATGAAGAAGAAGCGATCGGGCAGCGTGCAACCTAAACCCCTAGGGTCTGCTCAGTCGGGGTAGCGTCATACCATCAAGGCTTGAACCACCTTCAACGAGAGAGACCCTTCCTATAGAAGAGCTTCCGTCGGTTCTTGAGAATCCGATCTGCAATCGTTTGTTCAAGAATACAATATTTGTCTGATTCATATGAGTGATCAAGTGCCATGGCGATCTTCGTGTCGATCACTCTTTTGAAGAGAATGACATGGTCATGGTGTACGAGGAACGATTAAAGGCGGTCTGATGTTCCCTCTAGCCTATTTCTATAAGGAGGTCCTAAAACTTCACCGAGCATCAATTGTTCAAATCCACCCCAACTCGTGGGGGATCTTGGTAGCTTTTCGAGGTCTATGCCGTGCTAAGGGAATAAGACCTACGGCTAAGGTGTTCGCGAAATGCACAAACTAACTCGCCGAAAGGATGGCGAACCTTTGGTTCTTTCAGCGAAGCCTCGTTGCGGACTCTTTTCCGATCTGCCCTCATCCCTTAAGAATTGGAAGAACCAGGTTCTTCATTACGAGGAGTAAAGATCCGAGCCGCTTTGAGGACTTTCCTCGTAGGCTGGTGGTACCAGGGGCCCTTCAAGCACTTTACCGAGTCAAGAGGAAAGCTTGATAGTGATGGAGCTGAAAAGTCGAGCCACCACTCTAAAATATTCTGTCCAAATGCGGTGATCGCCGATCGCACCATTGGACCATGCAGCGATCACCGGCCGAGATCGCGAACTTCCGCTCTCGACCTCGGCATTGGTATTTTCTATATCTCGGTTCGGGACCTTAGCGATCTCACTAACCTCTTTTACGTGCGGTATGGCGGGTGGTGAGGTTCTAGGAAGCGGAAGAAGGAAAGAGAGATCTCGGAAGGTAAAGGAGATGAAGCGTTGAACGTCTTCAAACACCGATCCACGAACACAGGAGATACAAAGAGACCCGCCTCAACCTTCGGTCCGCCCGACCATTGAGGCTGTCGGATCTCCTCCTAGATCGGAAGAAGCGACCTCTCTCGATTATTCCAAGCACGGAAGGAGCCTTCTCAATCTTAGGAGGACCTCTTCTCGTGGCGCTCAAATCTTGATCGGCTTGAAGAATAACCGACTGTTAGGGAGAACTCGATTTTGCCAAAGTCACAGGATCTACCATCTTCTTTCAAGAGGATCGGGACGGGCTATCCCGAGAATGGTCTCGATGATATCTTGACTCGAACCATGAGCCTAAGCGTGGAGTGTGCAGTGAACGGACCATGATTCGAGAAAAGATTCGGCGTGCAGGTAAGGAGGTTGGGAAGAAAAATCAGAATTGACTTCCCTCCGATCCCAACTCTCATCCGCTCGGGATTATATATCTCAAGTCGAGGGCGGGCGAAGTATCATGAAGACCGGTGGCGAAAGGTCTCGTGACTTGGTGAAAGTGAACGGGCTCTCGAGAGATCCGGCACTTCAGCCAACGGCCGCTCAGTCGCTCAACTTGTAGAGGAGCTTAACGCGAAGGATAAGGAGCTTTCGGAGAAAGAAAAGAGCTCAAGGAAAAGGATGAAGAGATGGTGTCGGGAATAGGAGCCTATGTGAATGCTCATAAGGATCTCTTGGCGAACTTCAAAGCGCTATCTGAAGAGGACTTTTCTTGGATGGACGACACTGGCTCCGGGCGATGGTGAAGATAGTGAGGAGGAGGCGAGGAAGAGAGAGAGAGTGAGCGGAATGTAAATCAGTGGGGTCATCACCCGGTAGAATAACTGTACAAATTATGAAATGAAATGGAATATCTCTTTTGTTCAAAGAATGGATGTGATTGGAAAATCTTCGAATTTGCCTAAGTATTTGATTGTATGAGCATAGCGAAACATGAACTAAATGCCATTATTAATCTAAGTATAAAAGATCGGAAAGCACAATAAGCATGAGATCGGTGAGGGAGAAATGCTGAACGGGACTTGGTTAAAGTTGAAAATTTAACTTGAACACTTAAGATCGGAACCCTCGTTAAACCGAACCCAAACTTTAGCTCTTAATCTTCCGGAAAGGAGGTCGGCAATAAAACTGGTAGGAAAAGATCTAGTGCCAGTTCATTTTATTTATCAACAGAGATCAGGAATATATTTGACAGGTCCGGAAATTCGACAACGGGTTTGAGAGGTCGGTAAATGATTTGAGAGATCGGCGAGGCTTAATGAATATGAGGACTCAGCATTAATTCAATTTTGTGAGGAGAGATCGGAAATGTGACCCCCTAAAGAGGGATCGGAAACGAGATTAGCTGTTCAAAGAAGAATTTTTATTGATTCTAGGGATCGGCCAAAATATGGTGTCGACAGCTGCCCCTCTTTACATAATTTCTATTAAAGGAAAAATTTCCGTATAGGAATTATGTAAAGATTCAGACTCATATTTTGGATGATTAGGTGTTCGAAATTAGGGAACTAAAGCACACCTAAGTTAATGACCTCGAACATTAAAATCAACTTGGATCTAGAAACCAGAGGTTGATAACAGGAATTAAAATTGCATGAAATTAAAATCAACTTAGATCAAGGAACCAGAGGTTGATAACAGGAATTAAAATTGCATGAAATTAAAATCAACTTAGATCAAGGAACCAGAGGTTGATGGTGGAATTGCAGGAAATTAAAATCAACTTAGATCAAGGAACCAGAGGTTGATGGTGGAATTGCAGGAAATTAAAATCAACTTAGATCAAGGAACCAGAGGTTGATAACAGAAATGTAAATTGCAGGAATTTAAAATCAACTTAGATCAAGGAACCAGAGGTTGATAACAGAAATGTAAATTGCAAGAATTTAAAATCAACTTAGATCAAGGAACCAGAGGTTGATGGTGGAATCGCAGAAAATTAAAATCAACTTAGATCAAGGAACCAGAGGTTGATAACAGAAATGTAAATTGCAGAAATTTAAAATCAACTTAGATCAAGGAACCAGAGGTTGATAACAGAAATGTAAATGGCAGGAATTTAAAATCAACTTAGATCAAGGAACCAGAGGTTGATGGTGGAATGTAAATTGCAGAAATTTAAAATCAACTTAGATCAAGGAACCAGAGGTTGATAACAGAAATGTAAATTGCAGGAATTTAAAATCAACTTAGATCAAGGAACCAGAGGTTGATAACAGGAAATGTAAATTGCAGAACTAAAAATCAACTTAGATCAAGGACCAAGAGGTTGATAACGTAAATGTAAATTGCATGAAATTAAAATCAACTTAGATCAAGGAACCAGAGGTTGATAACAGAAATGTAAATTGCATGAAATTAAAATCAACTTAGATCAAGGAACCAGAGGTTGATGGTGGAATTGCAGGAAATTAAAATCAACTTAGATCAAGGAACCAGAGGTTGATAACAGAAATGTAAATTTCATGAAATTAAAATCAACTTACAAGGCAAGTCTAACCTCGACACATGAAGTTCTTTCCCTGACGAAGTGTACTTAACAAGATACCGAAGGCCGATGATTAATGGAAAAGAAGTTGCAAGACTTGACCTATAACCCCATTTTCTTCAAATGCCCCTCTTCTGTTCCCGATTTTCTTCTTATTCTATGGAAAGCGCCCTCGCGGGTTTTCACTGTCCATTCGACCAGAAGCGCCCTTTCGGGTTTTCACCTCTAGTTTTTTTTTTTTTTTTTTTTTTTTTTTGGCGGCTATTCCCTGCAAATCTCATAGCAAAGTACGCGAGGTTATCAATTTTTAAACTCAAATCTTATGGCAGAAATTTAACTAATCAATAGCGCATTAGTCAAAGAGAAAGGATAGTATTAAAAAGTGAGCAAGCAGGAAAAACAAAAGCAGAAGGAATGGAGTATAACTTTATCATGGCTTTAGGAAAAATAGACTTTCAAAGGAAAAGGAAAAGTACAAGGATAGATCTCATATATTCTTTTTAGTTGGTTTTGAAGTCTTTTAACTGCCATATTCCAAGTTCTCTGAAGTCCCTTGCCGTGACGGTTGCCTCTCTATCCGCGGTTTCATGCCCCCTTCCTTATTCCTCCAGTTTGGTTCTTGGGACGCCCTTTTTGGTTTTCACCCCAAGAAGGTTTTTTTTTTTTTTTTTTTTTTTTTTTTTTTTTTAGGACGCCCTTTCGGGTTTTCATCCCTTCTCCTTTTTATGCATAGTATCTCTTGACAGTGTCGGCATTCACAGGTCTCGGGAATTCTTCACCGTCCATGTGGGTCAAGATCAAGGCTCCTCCAGTAAACGCCTTTTTAACCACATAGGGTCCCTCGTAGGTTGGTGACCATTTGCCCCGGGGATCGTTTTGGTTTGGTAGTACTTTCTTTAGAACTAAGTCCCCGGGTAGGAATTCCCGTGGGCGTACGTTTTTATCAAATGCTCTGGCCATTCTCCTCTGATATAATTGCGTGACATCTGCTGTTAACCTTTTCTCATCCAAAGAAGTTTAATCGATCCAACCTTGGTGGATCCATTCGACTCACCAATGCCCGATTCCTTGAGAATCCTTAGGAAGGAATTTCAACCTCAACGGGTATCGCTTCCATCCGTAGACCGGTGAGTATGGAGTTGCCCAATTGAGGTTCTTATGGAAGTCGGTATGCATGAAGAGCGTGGGGAGCATGTCATGCCAATCCCTATATGTGACCGTCATTTTCGGATTATCCTCTTTAGATTTTTGTTCGCGGCTTCCACCGCTCCATTCATCCGAGGGCGGTATGGGGAGGAATTGAGATGTCGGATTACGTATTGATCACGGCCTTGAATCTTGGACCGTTCGAGTTCTTGGCGTTATCGGTGACAATTTCATTCGAGACCATGCGGCATATGATATTGTTTACGAAGAATTTGAGAAAGCGTGTTACTGCGTGATGTGAGCATATGATGTCGCCTCGACCCACTTGGAGAAATAGTCGATGGCTACAAGGATGAATCTGTGCCCATTGGATGCCTTGGGATTGATGGGACCAATCACATCTATGCCCCACATTGCAAAAGGCCACGGTGAGGCGAGATTGAGCGGCTTGTGGTGGCACATTTATCGGATCTGCGTAAATCGACACTTGTGGCACTTAGGAAATACTCGATGCAATCCTTTTCCATTGTGGTCCAAAAATACCCACGTCGCATGATTTGCTTGGCCATCATGTGTCCATTGGCGTGAGTTGCACAATTTCCCTCATGAGTTTCAAAAGGATTCTCTTTGCCTCCTTTGCATCCACGCATCTCAATAATTCACCGTTGGAGCTTCTTTTGTATAGGGTTTCCCCAGGAAAATACCCCAATGCTAACCTCGAATCATCTTCTTTTCATTTTTGCTTGCCCCTGAAGGGAATTCTCGGTTCTCTGATGAGCCGGGATGTCGTGATACCAAGGCTTTCCATCGAGCTCTTCTTCAATCATGAAGCAATAGGTGGCTCATCCCTTACTTTAATCTTCAACGTCAAAACGTCGCCCTTCTTCGATTTGAGCCATAAAGCTAGAGTAGCTAAGGCGTCGACAAATTGATTCTTGTCTCTACTCGGATGAGTGAAAGAGATTTCTTGAATTCCCGATCATCTCCGATGAAGTATTTACGGTAGGGGATTAGCTTGGGATCCTTGGTTTGCCATTCTCCTTGACACGATAAATTATCGAGCGAGTCTCCATACACCTCCAACTTTCTGATTTTCATCTCTATAGCGACATGTAGACCCATTACACAAGCTTCATATTCTGCGACATTGTTGGTACAGTCAAATCCCAACTTAGCGGCTATTGGGAAGTGCTTTCATACGGGGATACTAGTGCGGCTCAATTCCATTCCGGATAAATTGATTGCTCAGTCAAAATACATTTCCCACACATCGATGACCCTCTTCTTCGTAGTCTACTTCATTAATATGTTCGTCGGGAACTCAAAATCGAGCTTCATAATCGGGATAGGGTTTTCCGCTAGGAGGTCGACAATTACGCTACCTTTCACCGCTTTCGGGTCATGTAGACTATATCATATTGGGAGAGTATAACCTGCCACTTGGCTATCCTTCCGACACGAATGGGCTTTCGAATACGTGTCGATAGGATCCATCAGGAGATAAGCCATGTCTTGTGATTCAACATGTAGTGCTTGAGGCGATTTGCTATCGAGGCTAGCAGCGACAAGTCTTTTCTAAGAAAGAGTACCTTGACTCACAATCATTGAACTTCTTGCTCGGGTAGTAAATGGCCCTCTCTTTTCGGCGGTATCATCATCTTGTCCCAAAACACATCCCATAGAGCTCTGTTGGACTGCCATGTGCAGGATCGAGGCACACGCCCTGGCGGGACCAATCTTGGTGGGTTTGACAAATCTTTGTTTGATTGTCTCGAAAGCCTTTTGACAATCCGAATCCCATTGGGTAGGATTGTTCTTAGGAGTAGTCTGAAAATAGGCTCGGCTTTGGCGGTAAGATTAGAAATAAATCTTGAAATGTAGTTCAACTTTCCTAGAAAAGCTGCGCACCTCCTTTACATTTTTGGGGCGGCATTTCTTGAATAGCTCGAACTTTGTGCGGATCCACTTCTATCCCTTTCTCGCTACTATGAATCCCAACGGTTTTCCGATCTAGCTCAGAAGATGCATTTAGCGAGGTTCACTTCAACTTGTACTTCTGAGCCTTTGAGCACCCTCCTCATCACTGAACGTGGCTCTCTTCTCCTGGATTTAATGATCATATCATCCACATATACCTCCACTTCTTTATGCATCATATCGTGGAATAATGTGACCATTGCTTGTACGGTAAGTAGCCCGGCATTCTTCAACCGAAGGGCATGACCCGATAGCAAAATACCCCCATTGGGTGATGAAAGCGATTTTATCCTTGTCCTCCTTGTCCATCGGAATCTGATTGTACCACGATGCCCCATCAATACACGAACACCTACCCAATCCCGCGGCATTGTCAACTAACACATCAATGTGAGGAGAGGAAATCATCTTTCAAACTTGCTTTATTAAGGTCCTGTAGTCAACACACACCCGACTCTCCGTCTTTCTTCATTATTGGGACGACATTAGCCACCCATTGGGGATATTTGACTACTTCCAAGAATCCGGCGTCATATTGTTTCTTGACTTCATCCCGAACCTTGAGCAGTGTATCGGGATTCATTCTCCTCGATTTACCTTCAAGGATCGTTCACGGAATTAAGGGAATCTTGTGCGTCACTATTTGAGGTCCAAACCGACCATATCATCATAGCTCCATGAAAATCGTCGAGAAATTCCTTAAGCGGACCGATCATATCTCCCAATTCCTCACTCTCCACTATCTTAAGTTCCTTTTTACTTCTTAGAACCTAAGTTTATTGTGCGCGTTTCATCTTCACAAGGCACGAGGAGGGTTCATCTTTTCATTGCTTTCTTACGTAAGGTCTTCCTCGAATTACTTGAAGTAATGGCGATTATAGGGATTTCAAAATTAACGGAGGAATTTACGAGTCTATTGGATTATTAGGTGTTAATTGATGAATGGTCTGAATGAATAAAGAATAGAACATGTTATAAGGATGGAATTAAAAGGAAAGAGAGTATTGGATTTAAAATGCGCTATCAATTCATTAATATTAATGCCATAAGAAAAGGTCCATTTACGATTATTACACTTGTCACCATGGACAAAATGATCAAGTGTAGATAACGGAGGTACTTTACTCGAAATTGAGTGCAGGATATCCTCCGTTGTCAGGTTGTCAAGCTCTGCTCCTCGACCATGGGTGAAACTAGGGCCTCATACAAGGAATCGGTTGGATGACATCTATGGATGGATCATCCGTGATCCTTACGTACTTGCGGATGTTGGATGACCGGTTTGGCGAAGATCTCCGTAATTCTCGGGACTATTTTCATTTTCCGTCTCTGGTCGAACCCTCGATCGAAGCATCCTCCTCATCGAATCGCCCATCCACGAGGCATCCTCCTCATACCCCAAACCACAACGGCCTATCTTACGAATAGCGGTATAGGCTCGACGATTCCTTGCAAGCGGTGCCCAAGCCTTTCCCCTCTTGATACCCATTTCTTGACATTACTTTGGCCACCATAGCCATAGCCCCTTCCTTCCCAAGTATCTTGCAATTCAAGGGCACGGAAAGAACTCTCCAATGATTCCTCGGCGCTTCCACATAAGGAAGTGATTGCGGCTTGGTGACCAGATGGCCTCTTCGCCCCTTCGTGATGATTTTGCCGTCCTTAATGTATTTGATCTTACGGTGTAAGGTTGAAGGAACAGCGTTCGAGAGTGGATCCACGGCCTCCTAATAACATAGTGTAAGCGGCTCAATGTTCATCACTTGAAACGTGGCGTTGAAAGTACATGCCCGACTTGGATTGGCAAGTCAATGTCTCCCGATGCCTCTCTCCTGGTACCGTCAAGGCTCTTACCACCATTGCACTTTGACGTATATGCGATTGGTCAACCGTAGCTTTGGCTAAGGTCGCACTAGGCAATACATTGAGGGCCGATCCGTTATCGATGAGAACCTTGGCCACTATACAACCCTTACACTTCACGATTACATGTAGAGCTTTATTGTGCCCTAAGCCCGCGAGTCTACCTCCTCTTGAGAAAAGGCTACGAGCTGGATGCTGGATTTGTCCTACTATTTTCTCAAAGCGCCGGAGTAATGTCGGGGTTCACAAAGGCCCGATCCGAGATTCTTTGTAGGGCTTGTCGGTGGACTTAGAGCTCGGGATCGGTGATATGATGAAATTCGGGCGGGGTTTTCTCAATTGCTCCACCACGTCATACTCGCTCTGTTTCATTATTTGGAGCAGCGATTCTTCATCTTCCTTGTGCTCAATAGGCTCTGCTTCCTCTGCTTTCTCAACCTCCTCTTCCGTGTTTCTTGATGACTCTCCCATTTTACTTTCCCTTTTTCTTCTCTCTTTCTTCGTTCATAACACCTCCCACTTGAGTTATAAACTCGACTTCTTGCTCAGTGGAGAAGATTTTGTTGCAATAACGGGTCTAGAACTGGTTTGGGAGTAGTGTTGCTAGCGAGTCCAGCATAAGTCATCTCAAGTGCTCGTGAGGAGCGAAACATGGTTTTGGTGGTGCCGGAGGTGAGGCAAGACTAGGAGCGGATCTTGTTGATGCTCCACGAGTGAAAACTTGGAAGTTATAATTCCAAGGGACAGCGTGAGTATTCGTGATGGGGAGCGAGGTGGAGTTTGGATAAGCTATTCTGGCGGAGAGGCTCTAGGGGTGAGAAGGTGATTAGGTTTGGAGGTAGAGGCGTTTTGGTGAGTCAGTGGTGTTCACTTCCTTTTTAGCCTTTATGCGGCATCTCGGAACTTTAGAGACAATAAGTTTGGACTTCTTGCAGACCCCTCACAATCTCGCGACTCATGGTGTTGCCCCTCCATGGTAAGGACACCTCGCACTCTCTTTGAATCCTGCTACACGAGAGCAAAGGTAGCCTTCTCTTCTTACTATAGTAAAAATCTCCTTAAAGTATGGAACCAACTCATCCACTTAGGTGTTGATCCTTCTCCATTAGACTCTATCATATTTACACCACTGCCATCATTGTGGTTAGTCAGTGTTTTTTAGGTAACATTGGGGAGGGAACCATTTCCCTCGATCTTCAACCACCCGTTCCGGATTAGAGCGTGCACTCTCACTCTGAGTGCCCATGATTGTCGATTGAATGCCCTTGTGCTCCTCCATGATACTCACAGCAGGCGGTGGCATCATACCACACAGGATATGGCGGTAGATTGGGTCTAAAGGGGTGATGCGATTTGGTTTATACTGACAAGGTATCGGTATATTTCACTGAGAGGGAGGGGAAGGGGTGGATCAGGATTCCTTGGAGGTCTTGGGTTATTTTGTGGTGGCCGTGGTTGAGCTGGAGGAGGAGGTGGTCTTGGTTGGAAATTTGCAGGTGGGGCGTATTGTGGGCGTGGTTGTGAATAATTAGGGAAAGGGGGTGGGATGTTAGAGATAGTTGGGCCATGAGATGGAGGATATGGCGGTAGTTATTTTGGGGAATTGGGGAAAATTATTACGTCGAGTGATGGAATGCACATCACTCTCCTTTTCTTGCCAAAATTGGCGGTCTTTACACAGGGTTCTCAGTCAACTCCTGTAGCCTTCCTATTCTCAGATTAGCTTCAATTCTCTCACCGGCTTGGATGATATCTGAGAAACTGTTGGAGGTATTTCCAATCATCAGGTTGAAGTAGGGAGCCTTCAATGTTTCAATGAATAGGGAGCAGAGTTCATTGTCAGTCACCGGAGGATATACTTCGCACCTTCTCCCTCCATCGTTGGGCATCTTGCTTAAAACCTTCCGGTCTTTTACATGCGGGTTACGAGGTCCCTCCTTGTGGGTGCTGCATCACAATTGAATTTGTACTGCTTAAGAAAGGTATCGGCTAAGTCCTTCCAGGAGTGCAGCTTGCTCCTGTCCAATTGTATGCACCATCTCAGAGCTGCTCCGGAGAGGCTCTCGTGAAAGAAGTGAATGAGAAGTCTATCGTCTTCTGTTAAGGCAGACATTTTGGCAATGTAGGTTGCGGTGGATCTGAGGATCTGAGTTTCCGCTGTATTTGTCGAAATCAGGAACCTTGAATTTGGGTGGTACCACCACATCTGGCACCAATCTCAGTGACGACACATCGACTGAGCCATACATGTTCAACCCTTCTATTGCTCTCAATCTTTCTTCTAGGGCAGATAGTTTCTCGTTTTCTCTCGCCCTATGTTCTCCTTCCACCGCATGATACACTACACCAACCGGAGGCGAGGGTGGAGTAAACTGGAGGATCGGGATTGAATGGTGAGGCTCGGCATTTGAGGCAATGGGTAATAGGAAAAAGGTGGGTCATTATTTATGGTCACCGGATTGGTGATGATTGTCGGTCGGAATGGGAGGCGAAAGGTAAAAGAGGTTGAAGCTTCTGAGGATCATTTGTTGTAGGAGGCGGAGGAGGTAATGGTGGGCTAGGTTACAAGCGGGTTTGCTCCGAGACATTTCCTCATTAGTCTCATAATTTGAAAGTGATCCTTCAACTCGGAGACCTGTCCCTGTAGGTTCTGTACTTGCTCCTGATTTTCCATTATCTTCCTCGTTCGAGATCTTGTTAAGTACACTCGCTTGGGTTGGATCGTGTGCTTGGTCAGACTTGCCTTGTTTGAATCAATATTGATTTCCTGTGAGGATAAAAAAAAATTTAAATGAATTTGAGTTTTGCAAAGAAACTAAAAGTCTGATGCAGACGAAGGATCTGATGGCATTTGAGAGCCGAGTTGGAATCTGCAAAAGGATAATCGCCTCAGCTTTATCATGGCATCGTTCGATAGTCTGACCGTGAATGACGGGATTGAATGCGCATTTATGATACCTGTCCATATAGCGCATTTCAATTTTTCACATAACCCGAAGTTCCTACGGGAGTCATACTATTCATTCACAAATTTTGCTAAACAACGGTTCAAAAATCATTTCATTAACTGAATAATTTGTACAGCATATTCTTTACATCGGCCTAGGTTCTGGGAGGTTCTTTATAATGAGATGACATTTTCTGAGATACTCATATAACCTTTCCTCTTGTTTGGCAGGATCGAACACTTTCAGAGCATACTCGGATTCAGGTAATAGTTCCTTTTTTCCCTGTGCTATCATTTTCTCCAACTGGTCCACATTTTCTTTCAGTCCTTGATATAGAGCGACTTTTTTCTTTCTCTTTCCTTTCTTTAGCACACTCTTTCAAGATGTCGTTGATGAGGAGTGCTGTTCTTTTAATTCAAGCTTCTTCTTCTTGTTTTCCTGTTTATACTCTTCAACGAGTACCTCTTGGTACTTCATCCTTTCTGAAGCTTACTATTACGCCCTTTCATCTCTTTGACCTCGGCTTGGAGAGAGTTTCTTTTTCCCACTGTACCTCTTGCTCTTCGAATCCTATCCTTTCGGCCCTTGCCTCTTCCTTGAGCTTTCTTGCCCTTCTCTTAAGTTTCTACTGTTGGTCCTCCAATTGTTTCATTCGTTCTTGCAGCTGTGAGTTCTCGGTATTTGCCTTTTGTAGCGAGTCAACCAGCGATTATCGACTTCCTCTAATAGGGCGTCTTGGCGAGGTTGTCGTCCTTGAATTCTATGGTAGAGCGTTCTTGGTCCCTATCGACTCTCCATTTAAGGTAATCGCCCGAGGCACTTGGGCCTTTGGGTGATCTCTCCATTAGAGTGATGTTTTCCCAGGACTTGCGAGCCATTTTCAACCCTTCTTCTTCCTTGAGCTCATGGTAGAAGTGACCTTGGTGGTATTCTTTAATGTTGATCATGGGTGTGTTGAGCCAAACCGCCTCATTACGGTCTTTGGAGTGTAACTTGTATGCGGTTATTCCAATCGGGGACACCGATGAATACCTCTGTACCAATCAAGGCGGGTTGGCTTGACGTCCTGACTTCCTCCAACGGTAATCATGGCTATTGAAACTCAAAATCCGTTCCATCTTTGTTTTCATTCTTGGTGATCACTAACGGATCATCTTCTCAATGGGAGGCTGGTCAAGGTACCAAGTCAATCCTTTTGTCTCCACAGGACACATGTGGTGATAGTCCGAGGTATAATAGCGAGAGCAACACTTAATGGACCCTTTCCTGTTGTGCGATAAGTTAGGGTTAACAAGGTTTCGGCAAGAATTGCCGGTATCGGATTGATCCACGCCTTTCTCTTGTCCAAAATACCTCCTTTGCTGCAAGTGATGATCCCCAATGGCCCGGGAGCAGGATCGGACCATAGATTCCCAAGGCGAGTGCCACGGAAGCTTGATCCCACTGTTTCTCTTGGAGGTGATGATCTAACCGCTTCTCAAGGTCGTCAATGCCATCCATGCGTGTTCCCTTTGTTGTTTCTCTGGACTTTACTTCTTACGGGGAGAACCCAACATATGTGCCAACCGTTTCAGTGCGCCTATGCTCGAGGTGTAAGTAGATCCGGTTACGCAATGAGTATGGGATCCCGGAATGCACGATATTCCTCCATAGTGGGGCCGTATCAATGTCATTGAAAGAGAACACTCCGTGCCAGGATTCCAAACCGTCAACATGGCTTTTAATGCGAGGATTTGGACCTTGACTTGCATTAAGGTTGCAATCCTCCCGTACTTCTCTTCAAAGCGTACCTTGACACGATCGGGAAGCAACCTCCATCTATTAGACGGACCATCGAGGTTGTTCATTTTGACCTCTATTTTGTCGGATCTAGCGAAGGTATTGAGCTAATGTGTGCCTCGGAAACATCATTTGCGAGGGTGCCGACAATGAGTGATTTGGACCAAAGTTTAGCATCTTTGAGCCTCTCCTGCCGACTCAAGGATGCCATGATAAAAATGATGCCTATCCTTATACTGCACTCTTGGTTTGGTAACGCTGCGAGAAAATTTGTTAGTAAGACAAATTAGGGTAATTTTGAATCATCTTTGTTGTGGTGACACGTACACATTTATCAAAGTAGGAAAATGTGTAGGCGTTTTAGTAGGATTCAAGATTACCCTCAAAAGAAATGAACAAAAGGAAATTAAAGCGAGAATAGGGTAGAGTAAGTATGCCCCTTTTGTCCTATAGTAGGAGACTCTAACAGGAGTAGCGCTACTTATCTGGATAGTTCTATCTTATGAGGCGATTTACTACGGCTTTGACTATCGTGACGGTTTAGCTAAGGATCAAATTTTCTAATATCCACACGTTCCCAAATAGCCCCCTCAGAAGCAGTGAGAGCCCCATCCTACCCCCATGATATTATCGGGAAAATTCCACGGGTATCACGGTAAATAGAACGAGTTTCAATTTGAGCAGAAGCCTTCACGGATACTAACGGGGTAAAACCCACGGGTACCGCTACATGACCCCCTCCTACTTTCCTAAAAGGGTAAGAAAGCCCGGGTTAGGACCATAGTGTGTGAGGACATTGTGTAAGTGTTCAGTGTGTGAAGGGACACCTTTACCTCTTCCCAATTCAGGGGGATTTTATTTTCCATTTTCTTTTTCTTCCTTTTTGAAATGAAGAGCCTTTGTAGGAGATAGAACAGAAAAAACAAAATAGTTAGTAGCAATAATAATTAACATATAAGACATCTCCGAGTGAGCCCATCTGACTATAATTTGATCGGACAAAATTTAAATCTACTTTTGGACCACTAGACTTGGGATACATCCCCAGCGGAGTCGCCAAGCTGTCGCAATGGGATTTTTGCGGTCGCCCGGACGATCACTCACCGAAGTGGGAAAGAGTGAGGAGTCGCCACCTTAGTTTTGAGGGTAACTAAAGAAAACCATTTGAGAAGATAAATAAAGAATGAAACCACTTCAAGACAGAGATTCTAGGTTCAGGGTCCGTAGCGGGTGGGGAAGGGGTTAGGCACCCCACCTCGTCCCTTAATCAGGGTAAGTAGATTTAATTTTGCGTCCTTTATAAATTAGATAGAAGGGCTTGAACGGGAATGTTAATCCTTTGGGTAAGAGGAATATTTGGTTTTTCACTAATTAGGATTACCCGGATACATAAGTAAATGAGACAACCTTAGTGAATTAGTGTGTTAATTTTACTTGAAGGAATGTTTTGTTTAAAATTTAATTTAGAATCGGATAAGAACTCTCCTCAGAACCTCTTTTAAGTTATTTATTAAAGTTTTGAGGAGATCGGATAAGAACTCTCCTCCGATCCTTTAAGTTATTTATTTTTAGGATGAGACCGGATAAGAACTCTCCTCCAATCCCTTTTAGACGTTTATTAAAATTTTGAGGGGGGATCGGATAAGAACCCTCCTACGATATCCTTTAGAGTTATTTATTAATGTATTGAGTAGAGACCGGATAAGAACTCTCCTCAGATCTCTATTTAATGTTTATTAAAATTTTGAAGGAGGCCAGGATAAGAACTCTCCTCCGATCTCTCTTAAGCGTTTATTAAAATTTTGAGGGAGGCGGATAAGAACCCTCCTCGATCTCTTTCGGATTAGCGAGGAGCACGGAAGGGGCTTTGCGATCTCGAATTTCAATTTCAGCTACATGTCACAAGAACCTAAAACTAAGGTTTACGGCATTCAAAAATCTTTGGAGATAAGGTTTCTTGATACTCTATGACTAAATGGGTAATATTAAACTTGATTTACCGACCTTCCATGTAGTCATTTCGCATACCTATTAATGTCCGATCTGTGTCTAGTTTATTTTGGTTTTATTCCTCTTCATGGTATCTTGCGAATTCCCGTTCACGTCGGCCTAATAGTTTGGCTATTTTCTGGCGTGTTATTCAAACTTTCTCTTTTAAAGAGACCCTTAAGTTCAGATACCTATATTTTGCACGACCACTTACACGCTACTAGGAGCTAAAAGCTCGTATTGAAATGACGAAAATTGATGAAATGATGGACCGATCACTAAAGAGAATTCGAGAGTAACGTTCTTTGAGATTTTTGCTTAGAATAAACTTAGAAAACGCGTGCGTAAAGAGAACAAAGAAAGTGCGAAAAGTAAGCGCAAATACTTAATAAAGCAGTAATATGAACTCTTACCGTGAGGAGCCAAATATATTGAAATAAGCGTGAGGTGGTAAATAGTGATGGAGATGGCGGATTGATCACTGAGAGTTGATGTCTGTGAGGAGCCAAATGTATTGAAATAACTATGAGGTGGTAAATAGTGATGAAGATGGCGGATTGATCGGCTGAGAGTTGATGTGCATCGTGAAACCGAGAGATGCTTTAGCTAAAAGGTAACGGTAAGAACCAGTGGAAGGAAGTTGAGCTTGAGCAGAGGAAAGAAAGCGGAGATGATGAGAGTATGACCGGATAATGAACAAAGCTGGAAATGTAGAGTTCGATATTCAAAATCTTTTCAAGAAAACACTCCGAAAACTAGTTTCAAAAGTCTTTTTAATCACTACAAAATAGCGAGTAACAAAGTGAATGAAGTTTGAGTTCCTCCACGATAATAGCGACCTCTTGTCTATATTTTTGTCCGTTTGAGCAGTGAACAGTTTTCATGCGGTATTTATAGGAATCGGGTGCTCCCCATGAAGGGTCGGGATTTATTTTGAGGAGATGGAGGTCAAGATTTTGAAGTACATGATCGGATGTTCGGGAATTAAAGAGAATCAAAACAAATGGTGAGATCGCTTCTCGGAATATTTGTCCTTTTCCTCTTTTAATCGACGGTCTTGAATCCTCTTGTCGGAACGATCGAGGGCTAAGAGTGAAAACGCTAGTATTGTCGTCTTCTCTTTTGATCCAAGGGTTCGGATTCATCCTTACAAGTGAGATCAACGGTGGAGATTGGGATGTACTGGGGTGTCATGACATACCACGGCACTGTCGACGTGCGGGCGATTCTTAGGCGTCGCGGTGGAGATCTCGTGCCACGCTTTAACTACCTCGGCTCGATTACGGCGGCGGTTATTGGGATTTGTCTTATTCTTTTTGTCTTCCGATCCCTCCTATCTCTATTCCGATCTCTCATGCTGATCTCCTATCTCCGATCTCTTTTATCCCTTGATCGATGGATTCGGTCCAAGCATTAATTGCATCTCGATTCTCGGCGTGCGCCGTTTTCCGCTCGACAATAAATGCTCATTTTCCCTATATATACCCACATCGCGGAGACATTTTCTTCATCTGACTTTCCTCTCTTCATTTCTTACTTACCTTGTTCTAGCTGCTCCGGTAGAAGTTCTGGCTATAACTGAGGCTTTGATCTTTTTCCGATGGTTTTCCTTTCTCACCGACTGAAAATTTACGATCCCGGTGATTGGATGATCCTAATTGACGATGGTGAGAGAACTGGATTTGACCGATCCGTATTGCGGGCCTCGGTTGTACCGATCTCGAGTTGCACAACTGAGTTCATTCGGCTTCTCATCACATTGAGAGTTAAGACAGCGATTCTGATCAACATTGGGTGTTCCGACAGCGGATGAAGCATCCGGTCGGCAATATCATCCTTGGGATCGATTATAAAGCGATCCTTAGATCGGTGGTGGTATCCTTGGGATCGATTATAAAGCGATCCTTAGATCGGCCCCTTCAGATAGGATTTTCGTCGGTCTCTAGAGATCGCCCAAATGATGTAATTTTTCAATGTAATCAGATCTCTAGAGATCTCCCAAATGATGTAGTTAGACCTTTATTGTAATCCGATCCCTAGAGATCGCCCAAATGATGTAATCTGATCTCTTGAAAATAAAGACTTTACTTTGTCGGTTATCATTTTATTATTTTGCATTGATTATTTTCGATCTCTAATGTGATTATCAATCGATTCTTTACCTGAATGACCCTTAACTGATCCTTTATTCAAAATGTTTAACTCATTATGCCGATCTCTAATTACCGATCTCAGAACATTCGGTTATTTGAGAACAGCTGTCGAGTCCCACCAATCGATGTTGCTGCCTAGAACTTCGCGAGCATTAAATGCTCGACTAGTATAAATAGGGGTGGGAGGGTTAGCCAGTTGTTCTCTCATTCCTTTCTCAGCCTCTTGTTCGCAACTTGAAGTTCTCTCCTTTTCTCAGTTCTTAGGCGCCGATCGGACTCGGTAAGGGGTTTAATCGTCTTTTTAGTTTAAGTTCTTTGTTGCTTTTGAAAATGGCGGTCTGCGAAGGTCGAGAAGCGCGAGCCCTCCTTCCATTCGATTCTCATGGTCATCGTCGATGAAGAAGAAGCGATCGGGCCCAGTGCAACCTAGACCCCCTAGGGTCTCTGCTCCAGTCGGTCGGGTCATACCATCAAGGCTTGCACCACCTTCAAGGAGAGAGACCCTTCCTATAGGCGAGCTTCCGTCGGTTCTTGGGAATCCGATCTGCAATCGTTTGTTCAAGAATACAATAGTTGTCTGATTCATATGAGTGATCAAGTGCCATGGCGATCTTCGTGTCGATCACTCTTTTGAAGAGAATGACATGGTCATGGTGTATGAGGAGCGATTAAAGGCGATCTGAGGTTCCCTCTAGCCGATTTCTATAAGGAGGTCCTAAAACTTCACCGAGCATCCATTGTTCAAATCCACCCCAACTCGTGGTGGATCTTGGTAGCTTTCCGAGGTCTATGCCGAGCTAAGGGAATCAGACCTACGGCTAAGGTGTTCGCCGAGCTGCAGACTAACTTCGCCGAAAGGATGGCGAACCTTTGGTTCTTTCAGTGAAGCCTCGTTGCGGACTCTTTTCCGATCGCCCTCATCCCTTAAGAATTGGAAGAACCGGTTCTTCATTCTAAGGAGTAAGGATCCGAGTTGCTTTGAGGACTTTCCTCGTAGCTGGTGGTACTAGGGGCCCCTGCTTCCGAAGCACATTACCTTGAGTCAAGAGGAAAGCTCAATAGTGATGGAGCTGAAAAGTCCGGCTGCCACTCTAAAATATTCTGTCCAAATCACGGTGGCGAATCGCACCATTGGACCATGCAGCGATCACCGGCCGAGATCGCGAACTTAGCTCTCGACCTCGGCATTGGTATTTTCTATATCTCGATTCTCGGGACCTTAGCGATCTCACTAACCTCTTTTACGTGCGGTATGGCGGGTGGTGAGGGTTCTAGGAAGCGGAAGAAGGAAAGAGATCTCCGGAAGGTAAAGGAGATGAAGCGTTGAATGTCTTCAAACACCGATCACGAACACAGGGAGATACAAAGAGACCCGCCTCAACCTTGGTCCGCCGACCATTGAGGTGTCGGATCTCCTCCTAGATCGGAAGAGCGACCCCGCCTCTCTCGATTATTCCAAGCACGGAAGGAGCCTTCTCAATCTTAGGAGGACCTCTTCGTGGCGCTCGAATCTTGATCATTGCTTGAAGAATAACCGGATTAGGGAGAACTCGATTTTGCCAAAGTCACAGGATCTACCATCTTCTTTCAAGAGGATCGGGACGGGCTATCCCAGAATGGTCTCGATGATATCTTGACTCGAACCATGAGCCTAAACGTGGAGTGTCTGGTGAACCAGACCATGATTCGGGAAAAGATTCAGCGTCTGGGTAAGGAGGTTGGGAAGAAAAATCAGGAATTGACTTCCCTCCGATCCCAACTCTCATCCGCTCGGGATTATATATCTCAAGTCGAGGGACGAGCGAAGTACCATGAAGACCGGTGGCCGAAAGGTCTCGTGACTTGGTGAAAGTGAACAGGCTCTCGGAGAAGTCCGGGCACTTGAGCCACGGCCGCTCAGTCGCTCAACTTGTAGAGGAGCTTAACGCGAAGGATAAGGAGCTTTCGGAGAAAGAAAAAGAGCTCAAGGTAAAGGATGAAGAGATGGTGTCGGGAATAGCCGGAGCCTATGTGAATGCTCATAAGGATCTGTTGGCGAACTCCAAAAGCGCTATCTCAAGAGGACTTCTCTTGGATGGGCGACACGGCTCCGGGCGATGGTGGAGATAGTGAGGAGGAGGCGAGGAAGAGAGAGAGTGGCGAGAATGTAAATCAGTGAGGATCACCCCACTAGAATAACTGTACAAATTATGAAATGAAATGGAATATCTCTTTTGTTCAATGGATGGATGTGATTGGAAAATCTTTGAATTGCCTAAGTATTTGATTGTATGAGCATAGCGAAACATGAACTAAATGCCATTATTAATCCAAGTATAAAAGATCGGAAAGCACAATAAGCATGAGATCGGTGGGGGAGAAATCTTTGAGCAGGACTTGATTAAAATTGAAAATTTAACTTGAACACTTAAGATCGGAACCCTCGTTAAACCGAACCA